>NC_081410.1:571884262-574699262 GCF_030272615.1 Cryptomeria japonica
CTACAGGAGATCATCTATGTTACTCTCCCTCTTTCTCTTCCTACCTATTGTTTTCTTTTGAAAAACATATTGCAGGTACTCTGACTCATCATGTTGCTTTGTTGACAATATTTTCCACATTTGCTCTGCTCAGTAAAAACACATTCGAGAAGAATATTGCTATAGGTTTCCTTGTTTGTCATGATAATACACCCGTGGTTCAATTTCAAACCCTATTCCTCCTATTCAATATACGCACAAAAATCCATCAGTCAATTTTTTTAGGAGAGGATACATGATAAAAATTAAAGAGGAAGTTGCAGACAAGAAATAAACTCACTTACTTCTATAGAAGTGTAGACACAGTTGTAGTGGGGTATGGAGGGAGAGAAGAAGAGAAAGAGGGAAGGGGTATGGAGGAAGGGAGAAGGGGAGAGAGAGAGAGAGAGAGAGAGAGAGAGAGAGAGAGAGAGAGAGAGAGAGAGAGAGAGAGACCTTGTATGCGTTTGAGAGGGAGAGACGATACACTTACATGTGTATATATGTTTAATATATTATATATATACATATATTATATGTATATAAACATATTATATATACAATGTCATATTATACACATATTATATATTACATATATTATATGTATATACACATATTATACATAGAATATCATATTATACAATAGCACGTATGCGCTGTTTATAGTAAAGGTAGTGCGTACATGTTGTTTATAGGGAAACAAGCGCGTACGTGCTTCTTACACTATAAGTACCCTGCACGCGCTTTTTAAACCATAATTACCTCGTATGCGCTTTTGACTGTTTAGGCTTGGAAATAGGCCTGGATGACAAAGCTACGGATTGGAAGTTTGATTTCCCTCCATTTCTCTCATTTTTGACATGTTTTATTTTATCAACTTAGTTTATCGACTTTGTCATCATTAGGTTTACACTTCATAAAGTGGGTATTTCTAAAATTGCCACCATATTTTCACCCATCTTCTGAGCTTTCTAACCATATAATTTGTTTTCAATTTGAACAACAATAACATATTATTATTGAATTTCTTTTACTAGTGTCTCCATAGTTCTCACAGACATAGGTGCACCATTTTTTGAATAAATTTTGATACACTTATCCAAATTTAAAAAAAAATTATATATTATTGTAGTGCACTTGATTCTTTACAATTTAAAAAAAAAAAAATTGTATTTTCGATTTGTTTAGTGCAACTTATGCTTCATGCACGAACAGGTACCAAATTTTCAGGATGTGCTCGATTGGAAAAATCATAAAAAACAAAATACTCAACAAAAAATTACAAAAAAATACACATCTTCTAGTGCTCAATCTTAACTATCTTTCTGCCAAAGGATTTGTCAAAATACTAAATCTAACTATGACTTTTTTGAAGCGCATGTCAGACACTATGTTATGTTTTTTAGAAAAAAATAGGGTTAGTTTTTCATGCATGAAGGATTTGACCCCCTTAATCTTATCCAATTTTGAAAAAGTTTAGTAGTTTGGAAACTAGATTCAGAGTAATACAATATTTGTTCTTTGATTATCTTCATATCTTGAGTATATGACTTTCAAATTAAAAAAAAGTGTCCACTTATACCCCCCTTTTTGACCACCATCTTTGTGCACTTACCCAAATACAAAAAAATAGTCTATGTATCTTGTTATTTTATTTTAGGTGATGGATTTATTCTACATTCCATTGTATTCTTTCATTTGACTTCTCCACTTTTAGCATTCTATTTTCTTAATTACAATATACTCTTATGTTTTTGTGTTCTTTATTAATTTTAGCAAGTATTTTGTTTTTGGGTTTTATTTTTGTATGATAATGAAAATTTATTAGGTTATTGCTTTCATTTTATTCTTCTTGAAGTAATACATCCTTAGATTTTAATATCATATTGTTCTACACCATGCCTTTCTATATATTATTTAGGCTTACTTGAATATTCAACTAGTCCTTGTTTGCTATTTTTGGGTATATGAAGCCCAACAGTCACATGTTTATTTGTCTTCCCTAGAAGACCCCTCATTTCATATTTGATATGTTTATATAAATGGCTGTGTGCAGCCCATAGATGATGTATTGTGTAATTGGATATTGGTAAATAAGAATTCTCCCTACATTTCTGGTGGATGTAGCCACTTAGTGGTGAACCACGTTAATCTTGTGTCTTGAGTTCTTTGTTGCGTCTATTATTCTTTCTATTGTTTTTGTTCATTATTATGTGTTTTCTCTACTCATTTTTTAACTAACAATTGGTATCATAGCTTAGGTGAAGTGATTGAGAAGAGATGGATAAGGTAGCTAGATAAAGGATTGAAAATTCTCGAGATGCAGAAGTTCAAAGTTAGAGAAATTAGTTGCTGGTATTGTGGCAAGCTAGGCCACGTAAAAATAAATTGTTGGTTTCTCGAGCAGGCTAAAAGGTAGCCAAAAGATGAAGACACTGATTTAGTTATCGAAGATTTTCTTGCAAATTTAGACTTGGTGGAGGGTAAAATTGTGCAAGCAAAAGTTAAAACAAACTGTCATGTTCATTGGTGGGATGGCTGAAAAAATGAGGAGACTTTGGCTAAAGAAGAAGAGGGTTTTAAGTATTCGTTGTTTGAAGATTTTCTTGATTCAACTGAAGAAGAGGATGTTGAAGAGGAGGACGTTGAAGTGAGTGAGGATGAAGTTGAGGAAGTTGAGACCAAGACCCGGGAGAATTATGAAAAAGAAAAAATTATGAGGTTGAAGGAAGAGAATCTCCTACTCACTGACAAACTGATTTGTATGGACCAGAAGTTGATGGTTTTGTGTCGCATCATGAATATTGAAAAAGATAAATTTGAGAAAGAATGGGATTTTTCTAAAGAGATTGTATTTCAGCAAGAGGAAAGTGATGGGAAGCTCCTGACAGAGGACTCTTTCCTCACAAAAATGTATGCCTTGTTGATAGGAAAACCTTTCTTTGGTGGAAAGAATCCACAAAAGGATTCGGGGTGCCTGGAGATTGAATATCCTAGGAGCGCAGGGATTATAGAGCTCATAGAGGTGGGAGAGACCCTCTGATTCAAGGCTGCGCAAGATCCAAAAGACTTTAGAAAGGTTGAGGATAAGGTCTTTGAGGAAAATGAATTTCAAAAAGAACAAAAGGGTGGTGATTTATTGCTTCAGATTGCAGAAATAGAGGCAGCGTGGAATGCATTGATTGCAGGTATTGCACAAGTTTCTGCACAAAATACAACAAATTCATTTGACATGGAGTCCATTGGTGCAAGGTTTGGAGATAGAAGCTCAAAATTAGATCTCATGGTAGCCCAATTGCATAAGAATATTGCATCTGGTGTTGGTCAAGTGAAGAGAGAACATGGGTTCCAATCTGGCTAGTTTGATGGTAGTAGTAATGATTCATTTGATTTGTTTATGTTGGATGTCGTGGGGCCAAATGAGAGTCAATGTGTTCTAGATGTGGGAAGTGAGGCAATCGTAAGAATTGGGAGTGATGTTTATAGGATATTCACACCTGTACGAGAGTTTTATATTTGGATATTAAAATCTGATAATGGTGATCTTCTAGATATTCTATTACGGAGGAGCACAAGAGCAAGAGACTTTTATGGAGGAGTGTATTATGCATTTGCAGATAGTAGTGTTCCTGATTATGGATTACCGGATGAAGTAGTTAGAGAATATATTTTTAACTCTGATCTGACTTGGAGAAGATTAATTTGCACTATTCATGAACAAAGTTTGGCAATATTAAAATCTTCTCAAGAGCTGGTTGTAGTATGAGCCTTGGAATGGACATGCAGGGAATGTTACAAGCTGTGCCGGTTGGACTTCACAGGGGAGATTATTGGGTATATGAAGCCCAACTATCACATGGCTGTTTGTCTTCACCAGAAGACTCTTCATTTCATATTTGATATGTTTATATAAATAGCTGTGTGCAACCCATACATGATGTACTGTGTAATTGGATATTGGTTAATAAGAATTCTCCCTGCGTTTCTGGTGGATGTAGCCACTTAGTGGTGAACCACGTTAATCTTGTATCTTGAGTTCTTTATTGTGTCTATTATTCTTTCTGTTGTTTTTTGTTTATTATTATGTGTTTTCTCTTCTTGTTTTTAAACTAATACCTATATGTACAAGCACAATAATAACATTCATATTTTATTTAGTGTATTAAATGATTTATGCTTATTAGAGCATGCTATAAATTATTATCACTATTAAATTCAATTCTCACATTCTTCAATTTGTACTCTCCAATATATTGTTTAACATGTAGTTTACTATCAACATAAGCATTGCACCTCCTTTTTTTGTGAGGACTGATATTTATACAAGTAAAACATATTTTAAATTTTTTGAAAAACTTTATTGTCTATTTCATGGAATTTGTTCTTTGTATTATCCATTGAGTATGTAGTTGTAGTTGTGAGAATGTCCAGTCCAATCTATATATATTATTTAAGCACTAGTAAGTTTTTAGATCATGAAAAGAGTTCAATTTAGTGAATGTTATTATCTAAAATTTCCATTTATTAGATCCTCAAAATTATTGCATTAAGATTTATGACATCAAATACTGTCCTATTTTATTAAGTTATTCTCAATTACACAATATGGTACATAAGATTCAAATTCACCTGAACTACATTGCTTATCATATCACCCAATATGGTACATCAGATTTTTTAAATTCTTATAGAAGACTTGTTGGCACAAGATATAGAGTTAATCCACACATAAAGGATCAGTAAAAATGACACAGGTGGTAGTAATGAAAAATGATCATGCTCTTGGAATCACATCCAAGCAACGGATGTATTGTATATTAATCTAGGAAAGGACATCAATGAGACAAAGTGGGGAGTAAAGAATGATCAAGATGTTTGCGCCATGCAAGATTTTAAAACTGGATTGTTTGTAAACCTTTTTTATATTTCCTTTTTAATTTCGACTCTTCCCCTTCCCCATTTGACTTTCATTACTTTCTCTTGTCTTTCTCTTTTCTTTATGACGATGGATCATGGTGTTTGATCCAAAACGTTGAGATAAAAAACTCACACAATTGACTCTAAAATCTGTTAGATTTTGCCAAGATCAAGAGCTCAATGAAATGTACAAAATAGAGACACAATATAGGACAAGAATAAACTGTATTCTCATCAATAGAAAATGATCAATAGTACCAATTACATACAATGTAGATGAGCCTGCTTGTATAGGCAAGGTTAGTGATATGTGAGCACACAAATATGGCATGTGGCTCAATAAGAAACAAAGGTAGGTAGGAAATAGGTGTGGGTAGGTAGGAGAAATAATATAATAGTCCACATGAGGTGGATCACCCACTGAATGTGGATTGTAACAATAAGATCAACACCATAAAAGGTGGAAATTCTCCTACACACACTATCCCAATGTGGCACAAACACCTAAGTGTCTCATACCCAAACTACTATGAAATGCATTTCCTAAGTAAACTTAAGTAAGTGTAATAATATCCAAGATGAATAATTCTTTACACCAACACCCCCCCTTAAGTGCAACTTAGGGGAATGCACTTAAGTCTACAATGCAACTAAGCAATGCAAGATGGGTCCCGGCTACTAGGCCATTTTAGGTACCCATGTACAAATGCAAATGCATGAAAACCAATGCAATGAAATCTCTCACAAAGTGGGGAAAGAGAGAAAAACCCAATGGGAAAAAACCCTCCCCCAAAAGAGAGATGAAATCTATACAAGATAACTCTCATAGAAGAATGTGAGGAACAAAACTCCATGTGAGGAAAAAGTCCCCCCATATAAGAAAAGAAGAAAAAGAAGAGAGACTAGGAAGCCCCCCCTCAATGTGGAATCTGCACCAATGATAGAAGCTCGATGTATGAAGAAACTACTCCATGAACATCGGACAACATTCCTGTTATCACTGTTTAAGAAATGGGTTTTCTTTTCCCATGATTGGCTAGGTTTTTGAAATTTTGAGTCAGGTATGCTATTAATCGCTTCAGGTCTGTATTAGGTCTTTAAGGGTTAAGGGTTTTTAGTTTTAATCGCTCAAATATCTAATCAAAACCCTCTGGTTTCTATTCTTATGTTACTTTATTCACTTAAGTGATGGGTCTTGGGGTTGTGTGAAGTGTCCCCCTTGTTATTTAACTAAGCGGTCATTAAATAATTGTAAACAAACCTATGCCTTATGTCTTTTTCCTTCTAATGTTGTCGGGCCTAGTAAGTGTCGTGCAACTCCCAGATGGATCTACGACTTTCGCTATTTTGTTAGGTGAAGTTGTGGGTGTATTAAGCTATGCCAAATATCAAAAGGAAAAGGCATGTTCGACTGTGTGCATTGGATCTAGTTTAACGAGACTCCATCTCACTTTAGATCTAACGGTTGGCATTGATTCGTAGCTGAAACGAGCGAGTAAATTACTTTTCGCGAAATGGCGAAAAGGTTTGGTGGGACCCAGTGGTGAAGACTTTCCCACAGCTAAAAGGTGATCAAGTTCAAAAGGAATCGACAACTCGCGTTGTTTCACTACTGATAGATACTCACATGTTATACTTTGTGAAACAGCGAAAGGTTTTTGGGCTCGGGAAAAAAGGGGTTCATAAGCGGCATAACAGATGCGCAAGTCTTTGAGATCTAACAGCTAGCGCAGTTTCGCAGGAGAAAGATGCTCGAAGAATAGCTTTTGCGAAATAGCGAAATGACATGGCATTCCAAGCAAGCAGTCTAGCTAGTTGAGATGGTAAGTAAGATAATGACACGTGGCCGAAAATAAAAGTGGTTAGCGAATCGGATCTAAGGACTAAAGGGTGGGTCCAAGATGATGAGCCATGCTGCTGAATAAGAAGTGACTTGGCAGATACAGGTGGCAAGGATGAGGTGGATCTTGATGTTTTCTCTCAGCGAATAAAAGGTTGACATGTTAGTTCGGGAATGACTAGACACACGGTGGATAAAGATGAGTCAGACAACCCACGTTTGCCGGATTCAAGTAGGTTGTTAAGCATCAAGCAAGTATGATATAATCTAAACAGTCCACGTGTGTTCGCGAAGGTAGGATGCTAGTGTTTTAAGGTCTGCGAAATGGCGAAAGAGTAGGTGGGCCCGAAAAATAGATAAAGCATAAAGGTAAAAGGTGATCAACTCAGTTTTGATCCAAGGGTTCTCGTTGTTTCATGGCTACGAATTAGCCAAGGATTAAGACCCGCGAAATCACGAAAGAGAAAGAGAGGTTCTGTCCAGCATGACGTGGAATGATAGCTGCTACCCTTTGTAAGGCTCGATCATAATGTGTCGATTGACACATGGTTTCAAAAGATGATTGAGGGACCGCCAAGGTGTAACTGGCAGTTATAAAGGGAAGTAGGACATGTGGTTAACTTTGAACTAAACTCGAAGAGTGTTCCAGGGCTAACGGTTGAATACCACGTGGCATTTGTTAACCGGTGAACGGGTGGGGTAAGCAATGTAAGCATAAATGTCTCACTTAAAGGTTGTTCATCTCAAGATTGATCCAACGTTTCTCGTTGTTTCGTGGCCCTAAGTTGGAAGCAGGTTAAAGCTTGCGAAATAGCGAAAAACCGTTCGCCATCAAAATGAGGCGTGGTTAGTGAAAAAGTTGACTGTCCAGATAAGAGTTAAAGGTTAGGTGGTTAGAGTTCCATCTAACGCTTGGCGTAGCTTCATGAAAGGAAAATGCTCGGGGGTTAAAGCTTGCGAAATGGCAAAAAGGAGGTAGGGCCCGATGCAAAGAATGGGAGAGGAAGTACAATCTGATGAACCCTTGTATTCCCCATCTCAATCCCCTATTCATATAGGAGATGAACAGGAAGCAGTTGAACAACTGATATAGTTAGGCAGTCTTGGAGAGATAGCCTACACATATGATGAAGTGGAAGAGGGAATGCCAGGAGAGCCCCTCACAGCTGAGATGAACATTATTTCTAATGAGTTCAAAGTCCAGGAGTGGGATCCTGAAATCAAACAAACCAGTGAGGATTTCTTGGCTGATAATAATTTTGTCACATCATAAGCTTTCATGCAATTTGTGTGGAAGCAAAATATTGATAAATTTAATGCAAGGTGTGAAAAAAGGAAAAGCGAGCAGCCCCACAAGGACCCAGCTGTGGTGGAGGAAGAGGTAAAGCAAGAAATGGTTGATGAGTTTAAAACCATTACTCCCGAGCAAGGAAGAGATATGGTAGCACAAGCTGGGGTACTCATTCTCCCTGAATGGGACATAGTAGATGCCTTGGTTTTAGAGGCAGTAAGAAAGGAGACCAAACCTATGGAGGGAGTCACTTTCAGGAAGGATAATGCTGTACTAGTCCTATGGTCTCTAAAAAGAGATGAGAATGGAAGGAATAAGGACACCTCAGGGTCAAGTTACCTTGGAGGAATGGTAGTGAAAAGAGTGCATAACACTGGGGTAGTGGAAGCTGCTAGCACTGTGCTAGAGACTGCAAGGTTTAATGTTGCAGTAGTAGAAAGAGAGGCAAAAGAAAAGGCAGATCTCCAAGCTAAGATGGAGATAGTTTTAAAAGCTTATAACAATGTCAAGGATGAGGCAAGAGGTAGAGATAGCATCATTACCAAGTTACAAAGCCAGTTGGCAGGACAATACCATCAAGGTGAGTCCTCAACATTAATGATCTCATCTTCTCCTGCAAGGCCTCCACCTACCAGCCCCATTATTGAATTCCCACCATCTCCAACACCTTCTAGTTCTCAGTTGATTGAAATCACTCCCCATGTATTGGAGAATCTAAAGCAGGCTCAGGCCTTGTATGCAAAGAAATATGAAGAAAGAGTAAGGGCTACAATTTCAAGTTTTGCTAACACCATAGGGTCCTCATTAATGTATAACAACATGAGCAAGATTCTAGATATGTGGAATGAGCTTAATGAAGATAAGGCTGTTTTAATGCCTATTTTTGACAAGTGGAAGCCCAGAGAGCAGGATTTGGAGCTTATTTGTGTATCCTATGATGAAGCAGGGGCTGATCCCATTATCAAATCCACTTGTGACATAACAAAGGACCTAGTAAAATTAGCAGAAGGAGTAGAAAATGTAGATAGGAAAATCAATTTGTACAAGAAAGAGTACACTGATCAAGTATTTGAATTACTCCCAGGGGGTTTTGCTAGCCCAGTTCAATTGAAGGACAAACAAGTATGGCTTAAGGAATTAGAAGCCAAATTGTCATTAAGAATAAAAGGAATTATTAACTCAGAGGATACTTCCCTATTTGTCAAAGCAATTGAGGAGATAGAGAAAATCAAATCTCATTATGGTTTTCTAAATTCAGAGGTTAACAAAATGTGGAATTCTTGGGAAAGGTTAGCCAAGACAAAAGAAAAAGTGATTAACTTTGCGTGGCCGACTGATGATGTATACTATGAGTGGACAAGAAAGTATGCAATACTAGATGTAGAGCAGTTAGAAGAGGTTGCAACTGGACAACAAGTAGAAGAAGCCACAGATGTTGAAAAAGACTTGTAACCACTTTTGGGAAAGGTTCTGTAACTACTTCTTAAGAGAAGTAATGATTGTAACAAACTCTCCTAGGAAAGTCCGAAGCTATGTATGCATCCATGCTGTTATAAATGGATACCAGGACGATGTAAAAATGATCACAAGGAATTGTAAGAAAATGTTGCAGAAATTTATCTGAGCTTTTTTCAAGTCTTAATGGAGAATATTCAAATGTTCTTGTAATACTTTCAGAAGAAATATCAATATACAGACCATTGATTTTGAGTTCAAACTTTGTGTTGTCTTCAAGTATGTTTGCAAATGTTTACTGTTTCATTTTGAGTAATCTAGGGTTATTCCTTTTGAATATGGGTTGTAAGGCAATTTCAAGTAGATGTAATTCTTATCTTTTCTCTTCAGGAGGGGAATTAAATATGCAGGAATCATTTCTATGAGTAAATTCTTTGTGGGATCCTTTGAATTTTGATGAACACAGTTTAGTCTGATATGAATACATTGTTATGTATGTCAGGCATGTATAGGGATCTGCAGAAGCCAAACTGATAGGATGTGTGGAGGTATTATGATTGTGGAAGTATTGTTTGAACTTAGATGACTCTGTGGCCTTGGATTAGGCACTGGTATCTATTAAGGTTGTCTTCTTTACATATCTTGTAGGTCAATACTGAAAATGAGCACAAGTTTTATTTCTTTGTTTTAGTTGGTTTTAAGGTGATAAAATCCATTGGTTTTCAGACTGGTTTGCTATGGATTTGTCTTTTAAAAGTGTGAATTCAGTTCACAAAGGCATACGCGCCTGAACTTTGGACAAGTTCGAAGTGTAGAAGGTTAATCAAACCTTGTCATTTGTTGTCTTGAAAGTATCCTTCTCTTTGATCTCTCTTCTCCATACAAAGTTTATGATATCACCATGAGGATCTTGAAGGGAATCAGATTTTTAGACTAACAAAAGTGGTGACTCTGCTAGGGAGAGTCATAGTGAGAATTCAGATGCAGATTTATGCTTTAAATCTATAAGGAAAATCATTGCATGTCTATGGAATAGATTGGTTCTAAAGTGAATATAGCAATGGTGTCTGGAAGTTTCTATTTCGAAATTCCCTCTATTTCTTTTGATATATGATTTTTGGTTTGAAGATTTGCAACATTTTTATCTAGAGCTTGTTTCCATTCTTTCCCATAGTCTTGTGGGTGGTAACTCTGTTATCTTGTAACCAGTCCTTGTGAAATACATATAATTCTAAAGGGAAGACAAGCATAATGCAAGGAGGAAAAAACATGAGATCATTCATGAAGAAGCATCCTCATGAAACCTTGCAATAAGGTTTGCCTGAACCGTCACGAAGAGGTCAGAAGAGATCAGTGCTTCATGAACCATCAAATGCTACTTGGGTGTAGAAGAATAACAATACCGGTAAGATACCTGATCGACCTGTTTATGCAAAGTCTAATGCTTCTTCCAGAGAATCTGAACATGATATATTAGGTTTCCATTCTAGATTATTTGGAAATATAGATAATGTTCATGCTTTAAATCAAGATATATCTCATGTTAGCATTTCTGTGAGAGATAGGACTAGTTCAAATGCAATCAGACATTCTATGCCTAGAACAATTGATGGAAACATCAGCTTGATTGATATAGATCAATTTAATGTATCTGACTCTGAGGAGAATTTCCCTAATGAAGAAAAGGTATCACAAGAGATAGAAGATTTAAATAGAAGGGTTCATCACTTAATCTCCTTAAGAGCCCAGAAGGAAGCAAATAGGGAAAAAGAAGTCAAAGCAAAACTAATGGAGAGAGATAGGCTTCTTAGACAGATAGCTGATCTTGAAGTGTTAGCTAAGGAAAAAGAAAAGAGTGATGAAGAACATCCCGTGATAAGAGAAATTCTAGTTCCTAAGGCCAAGCCAGCATATAAGTCAGTAATCCAATCAAACAGGGAAGTGCTTGGTGATTCACAGCCTCCTAAGAATAATGTTGATAAAAGAAAGCAGGTGTGGGTAGATGATGGAAATGGATCTAGAAATACAGAGGAAATTTCTCATAGGCTATCAACACATGAGAGAGAGATGGAAAGAATGAGGAAGGAAAAAGAGGATCTACAAATGGAGCTAGAGAAAGCTGAGTTGGAAGCAACTAATCATGAAGTTAAAAGAAAAATTAGTTACCTAAAAGCTCCCCCTATCATTTTTCCATCAGAAGATCTTAGTAAGCCCGATCCTCAGCAAATTTCCCTTCCCCTGGTTAAAATTCAACCTACTGTGCCTGCTAATACAACGTCAGTGAGTCAAATCCCTGTGAACAATCAGCATAGCCAAATATCTCAGTCCCCAATTCCAAAAGTCAGAATAAACATGGGAAACAATAATGTTGCTAACCCTTTTCAAATGAGACCTATCAATTTGGAGCAGTATAGACAATTGTTCTTTGATGGGATTCCAGGATATCCCAACCATGTTCCTACTGAGTTAAGGGATGGACTCCATAAGTTTGCTGGAAATAGTGCAATTAGTGCTGAGGAACATTTAAAATCTTTTGGTGACCTAATAAATGATTTTGAGATAATGGATGAGGATGTTATAATGAAATTGTTTGTTCAGTCCCTAGTTGATGATGCAAGAGATTGGTACAGAGGTCTTCCAGTTAATAGCATTGGGTCATGGGAGGACTTTAAGAATTGTTTTCAAGAACAATACAGTGACAAAACAAATGTGAGCTTCATGCTCAATGAATTTAATAACATTAGAAAGTCTGATAATGAAATGATCACCGATTTTAATGCTAGATTTCAAAAGGCCATGCATAGATTGTATTTGGTGATGAGGTTAGATGATAACATGTGTCTCAATACCTATTATAATGCATTTGATTCTAAAATGGCCTATATCTTAAGGGATAAAAATCCACATAACCTGAGGGATGCATTTAGAATTGCCATTAATGTGGAAAGCAATAGAAAAGCATCTGGGAAGTTAGGAAGGAGAACAGATGGTAGGTTATGGCAAGAAACAAAACAACAACCTAACAAAGTTGCTAAGGAGGAAGACAAGATAGAAAAGTTGGTCATTGCAATGAAGGATCTAGCTGCCAAGGTAAACAGAAATGATAAGCCTCATTATAACTGGCAAGATAGACCCCCTAGACTGCATGACATGCCTTATAATACCAACTGGAAAGATGGCAAACCCCAAAATGAGAAGCCTAAAATTGCTCAAAATCAGGATACTCTAGATCCCTTAAAAGGGAAAAATGTCCATAATGTAGAAAATACTCCTTGGTGTATTGTTTGTGATGGGTCACATTCTCCTCATCAGTGTGCATTCTCCTCATCAGTGTGTAGTAGCTCAAGCCCTTAAAGAGTCCATGAGACAAGAAGCTGAGCCTGACATTAACATGTTTGAGACTATTATAGAGAGTGATGAGGAATCTGTACAAAGTGAATATAGTGATGTGTTGGATAGTGAAAAGTTTGTTCAAGGACAACTAACACTGGACTGGCATCCTACCTTGAATGTGGTAACAATTGAAGATGAAGAAGTTCATCTTAGAAGACCTAGTGAGGAAGAAGTTAAAAATCTCACCAAAGCTGCTATTGCTAAAGCAAAATACAATTATAACTTAAGGAGCACCAAGAAGGACACTGAGCAGGGTGAACCTGGTTCCATGTTCATAAAAGAGGTTACTCCAAAGGAGGCAACAAGTAGTGCTACTACTTTCCCTAAAATTGGTCAAGAAAAGAAGGAACAGGTTAAAGATGTACCCAAGAGTACAGATGATAAAAGTACTAATGATATACAAGGAGCTGCCACAACAAAAAGACCAAGTCAGCTTAAGATAGAAAGAATTAGAGCTAATACTGAATTAAGCAGTAGTTCCACATTTGACATGGCTCAAGCCCTTACACAAATGAAAGTTACTATCCCATTAATAGAATTACTGAAAATAAAAGAACATAGGAATGGAGCTTTGTCTTTGTTTTCTAATATATTTGACAGTGACACAGTCCTACCCACCGGTTCAGCTAAAAATGGAAAGGATCAGGAACTCCACACCCCAAAGGTTTATGTTGGAACCACTATTACTCAAGAGCCTTCATAGGTAGATCCTTTTTATGTTACTTTGTTAGTGAATAACCAGTTGATAAAAAATTGCATGATAGATTCAGGAGCTGCTGCTAATGTAATGCCCTATGGTTTTATGAAAGAATTAGGACTGTCAGTAACCACTGTTTATGGAAAATGCTATGCTATGGATAACATGGAAGTACCTGTGATAGGTACAATGAGAGATGTTGAAGTAAAAATAGCAGCATTCCCTGAGGCAACTTATAAAATGGACGTTATTGTTACTGACACTAAACCCCATTATGGTATGTTGTTGTCCAGGCAGTGGGCAGTAGCAGTAGGAGGAAATGTCCAACTGGATTTATCTTATGCTACTATCCCAATCAATGGGAATCAGGTCAAATTGTACAGAGAACCATGTGCTCCTAGGGTAATTGAAAATGTAGATCCTAGTATGCTCAATTGTATGATTGATGTAGATCTTGATAATTTCAGACTACAACCAATTTTACCTCAGTTGAAGAATACTGACCCCATTGTAGTCAAACTAGAATATCAACAGCATGGTTTATGGCAGATGTATTTTGATGGAGCTTGCTCCAAAGAAGGATCTGGAGCAGGGGTTCTTTTTGTATCTCCATCAGGTATAACCTTTAATTATTCTTTCTTACTGGCTTTCTAGTGCACAAATAATACTACAGAGTATGAAGCCCTATTATTGGGGCTGGAAGTTGCAAAAAGGCATGGAATCCAGCTGTTGAGAGTTTTAGGGGACTCAGAATTGGTTCTCTCAAGTAAGATCCAAATATGCATCCAAAAATGATAGATTAAAGAGGTATTGTAGACACCTAAAATTGTCATGTCTAATTAAATAAATATTTTATTTATTTAATTATTTAAGCCTAGTTCTTCTATTAATTAAATAAATCTTTATTTATTTAATTAATTCATTTATCCTCTTCTAGCCTTATTTCTCATTTAAATAAATACATTTATTTATTTAAATTATCTTTTTCCTAAATTAAATAAATATTTTTATTTATTTAATTATCCCACTTCTTCTATTAATTAAATAAATCTTTATTTATTTAATTAATTCATTAACCTTTTCTACCCATGACACATGTCATTCATCTCTTAATTCATACACTACCTACCCCTTTCATTATTTTATTATTTCTTTTACCTACCCTCTAATCATATCCGACCTCCTTTTACACCTCTCAATCTTATCCCTCCATTTCATATAGTGTCTTCTATATAAGGAGATGCTTCCTTCATTATCAAACCCTAATCATTCTATGCATTCTAATCAATGATCTTTTATGCACTTGACTACACTACAATCCTACTAGCAACCACATTTCATTCTTTGTTGAGCTCTTGTGCACATAAAATCTGAGAGCAAATATATCAAGCAAGATCAATGGAGATAGGAAGAATGGAGATCCAAACCCTATTGGACATGTGATGGTATAATCTTTGTGATTTTGTTTGATTTGTATTGTCTTAGGTAATCTTCATATGTTATGGTGGATCTTTGTTGTTGTTAGGCTAGGGTTTTGTGGTTGAATTCATCAGCCTTTCAATATCGTTATTATTGTTATCCATTTTCACCATATACATTTTGGCATGCCCAGTGGGACTCTTGTCCCTTTTGCAGTTAACATCCTTGTTGCAGATTTTGTATTTTGAAGTTGCAGATCTGATGTTTTCGGCAACATTTTGATATTCCCGCGTCTGCGCACTTTCGGATCGCGTTTTTGTTTTTTTGGTGCATCTGAGACTTCTGGAATCGCATCTGTGTTACGGGTAGTATTTTATTTTGCAGGTTCCAGGAAAGCGCGTTTGTGTTATAAAGTCACGTCTGCGCTGTTTTTAGCCGCGTCTGTGTTCTGTAGTCGCGTCTGTGTCTCACAGAACCGCGTCTGTGTCACAAAGTCGCGTTTGTGTTGAGGGTAATCGCGTCTATGTTCACCAGTTTCAAATTTTGGGTTTTTATTGATTCAGTTTTTGGATTTTGCATTTAGGGTTTTAGATCTGGTTTATTTTGAGCTAACATTTTCAGATCTAGCTAACGAAATTGGTGCAGCTTGTCTTGAAAGCAAAATCGTTTGGTCGAAGGCCCCTATTTTCACAAAGTCTTTTGGGTTTAAAATTTACCTAACTTGTGTGCTTGCAGGAAGGGGTGATTATTTCAAACAAATCCAAACTACTAATAAATCTTTGTTGCAGGTCCTTGGCAATGGTTTTTGGATTTTATTATGTGCCTTGTTTTCATAGACTAGCAAACACTTCAATTGGTGCACTAAAATTGAATCATTGTCTTTTGTGTCTTGAGCAATAGGCTCTTTTTGTTTAATCTTTAGAGGGCCTGTCTTCCCGTGTGGTCATTAGGACTACTACTGAAAAGAGAACGACCCAAGTGGTAGCGAGGAAAACCCACCTCTTCCGAACCACTATAAACAAATGTATTCATGGTGAAAACTATGGATAACGTGTGCTGATTAGTTCATACCGACACTATGTCTCCCCATAAACCTGTTTGATCAAATTTATTTGATCAGTTGTAGGGCGTAACCCCTACCGGCTGGGAGCCTTCTGTATTTACAGAGCTGAAAGTGCCGCATGTATGGCCACACGAGCGAATGCCCTTACTAGCACCTTTTTGTTTTAGAAGCCCAAATCCTTCTAGTTGTTGGGGTAGGAGGTCAGACCTCTGGTAGCGGCCCACACACATACGGTTCTTAGTAGAGATACAAAGTTTGCCACAGGGAGTTTTCGTGGGGACTGATGCTTGGCTGACCCGAGAAGTGAGTGCCGAGGGTGGAGCCAGTGAGGTCAAGCATCTAAGTATCCGCTCTAAATAGCGTAGCCTTGGGGGTAAAACCCCATGTGGGATCAACAACTATTGTCTTGGCCAGCCATAAGAATTGTGCTTGACTTATGTTAAACATTCAAAACATTCAAGACCAAATAGCAAAACATTGTGTCTTTTGTGTCTTCAAGTGTATGCAAAACATTTTTTTCATCAAACAACACACTTTTATTGGAGTCATTTTGAGTCTAGACACTTGCAAACATTGAGTCCTCATCAACACTGTGTCCTCTTGTCACAAAAAACAATCAAACAGTCAGATTTGGTCACAACAAAACAACTTCACAGATTGGAAAAAATTGCACAAATTTTGCAGAAACGCATCTGTGTTTGACATGATAGCGTCTGTGTTGTATAACCGCGTCTGTGAAGGGCATAATTGCGTCTATGTTCCCAGAACAAATATTATACTTTGCAAAAAATCTCAGAAGCGCATCTGTGTTAAACAGAGCCACGTTTGAGTCAGAAAACTGTGTCTATGAAGTATACAGGCGCGTCTGTGTCTAGAATTGAAAAACTGTTACAGTCCAGCAAACAAACACAGTCAGTTTCAGAATTCTTGAGCTTCCTAGGTCGTTTCTCCAGGATTTCATTTAGCAGTCAACCTGTCCTTGGGTCTCACAAAGTCCATCATTGCTTTACATCTCTCATTACATTCACAATTGTCTAAACTTGAGTCAAAAGGTCACTTGCTTGTCCTCATCATACTTTGTCAACACACTACATACAATAACACTTTGCTAAGTGGTCCCTCATCAAGGTTTCTTACCTTTGGGTCTCATTTGGGCTTACTTAGAGTCAAGGTCAACTTACCTCATCAAGAGAAACTATCCTCTCTTTGGAAGTCACACCTACTCTACTACATACATACTTGGTCTTACACTTTGGACATTGCAAGTACACCTCAGATTCATTTACATTCCATCCAACTCTTAGTCTTCCATACTTTTTCCATTTTCATCTAGTCTCACACATCATGGTCAATACCTAGTTCATGGTTGAAACCCGTCTTCAAAAATCTAGGAGAGAAACTAAAGAGGCTCAAGAGTCTGCAAAAATGAGTTCTTATGAGTATGAAAATGATATCTTTTTCAATTCCGATCATACTACATTACCTGACATGGATAACTATAGAAACATTCCAAATGTTGAGAACATGGACACTACAAACAACAATGCTACACACAATGACAATGTGGACAAATTTTCTGTACATTCAGCAGATGTGGAAGAATCCATTATGAATCCCCATTTCAATCGATTGGTTGAGGAAATATTGAGGAGGGATAGACAATACTTCTTACAAATGATGGCACAAAGTGGAGCCAAGATACCTCATGATTTTGACATGTCTCAAATAATGGAAAATCAGCCTTTGCAACAAACTCACTCCAACATGGATCAAAGAAGGCCTAATAGTGGAGGAAATAGAGGACCACATATGGTACCTGAATCACCATCATCTTTGTTTCAAAAACCAGAGGTCCCACATACACATGGTCAAGCATATGATACTCACCTTCGCAGACCATTATGGAAGTCTTATGTAGAGAAATATGCTCAATCACATATCAATGCTAAGGATCAACCACCAAAGCAATTGGATATTCAAAGGCATGCTCAAAATTTGGACACAAGGAAACCCCGTGTCAAATTTGGGGGCAACACATTAGAACATGACATGCCTATAGAGTATGGTATACATGCACAAAATAGATATGGTGTTCCTCAACATGAATCTATACCAAGTAGTCCATATACGCAACATCACTATAGACCTCCTCCATATGAACATGTGTATGATCAATATCATCCATATATGCAACATGCTCCTCCTCCAATTGGTGCCTCAAGCATGGGGTATGGTCCAAGAAGTCGATCTCCACCTAAGAGCAATTTGGAACAACAAATCAGGGACTTACAAAAAAAAATGGAGGACATAAATACACCGAAGCCAACATACACAATGAGAGACATATGTCCCTATCCATTTGACAAAAGCATTCTAATGCCTCCATTTCCTACACACTTTGTGATGCCTAAATTTGATAAGTATAGAGGAAAAGGGGATCCTAAGGCACACATAAGACAGTTTTTCACAGCTTGCATTGAGGTAGCAGCAGAAGAGACATATTTGATGAGATTATTCCCACAAAGCCTAGGTGATCAAGCTATGGAATGGTTCTCCCAACTTCCACCTGGAATTAAGTCATGGGGTGATCTAGCAGAGGCATTTATTCAACATTTCTCCTACAACATAGAGACAGACATATCAGTCACTACTTTGTGCAACACCAAGGAAAAAGAGGGAGAGTCTTTTGCATCATTTTTACAAAGATGGAGGAATCTAGCCAGCAGATGCTCTTGTGAAATTCCACAAAAACAAATGGTAGAGATGTTCACACAAAATGTTAACAAAGACATTGGCTATGATCTAAGGAAAGCTTGTTTGTCCACCTTCAAGGACGTTATTGAAAAAGGCTTAGTGATAGAAAAGGTCCTAATTGAACAAGGAGTCATCAAGATATTCAAAGAAAACAAGGATGACTTTAAAGGAAAAGATAAGCCAAGATTTTGAAATAAAAACAAGAACATAGTCAATGATGGTGTTGTTGATGCCAATACAGTGCGACCCAAATTCATCTTTTCTAGATCAAGTTCTACAAACAATCAAGTGAATACTCAAACAACTTCCAGATCATGAAGGAAGTACACTCCATTAGGAGAACCACTTGAGTCAGTTTTCAAGAAGCTAGTGGCAAACAAGGTAATCACAGTTCCAGATTTTCCTCCATATGAACCAAAGGTCAAACCAAATTGGTGGAATGATGATGAGTATTGTGAATTTCATAAGAGAAAGGGTCATAAGATAGGAAATTGTCATCGACTGAAGAACATCATACAAGATCTCATTGATAGAGGTGACATAGAGATTGAAGGACACTCATCCAATCAAGAACATGAGATGTTTAAGGAACCATTCCCAAAACATGACAAAGGAAAAGCTAAAGCCATAGATGTCCATACCAACTATACCAGAGCATCCTACAACTATGATTCAACTATCAATCACATCTCGATGGACAATTATGTCTCTACCATTATCATCAAGGACAAAACGTCTGAGAATTCTACTCGGAGATCCAGGATTGTCCTAAAAGGTGTTGGATCTTCTTCTGAACCTACCTCTGAATGTTATGTCACAACCCACCAAGGTAAAATCACTTTGCAAGGTGCTCCAACTAAAAACACCACTTCTTCATCAACTAAACCTGAGTATGACCTTGTAGAACAGTTAGGGAAGACACCCGCGCTAATCTCCATTCTTGAGCTCTTATGCATATCCCCTGCACATAAGGCCATTCTTGACAAAATCTTGAGAGACACTACCGTTCCTACTGATCTAAACGTAGATCAGTTTCAAGCCATGGTGGGATACCTTTCCATTCCACACTCCCTTACATTCATAGAAGCCGATGACGCCTCTGTAAGTCAGCCACATAATGTACCACTACACATTGAAGCCTTCATACACAAACATCGAATAAAACAAGTCCTGATAGATGGAGGAGCTGGTCTAAACATTTGTACATTGAGCACTATTAAACAATTGGGATATTCTGACAAAGCTGTGAATTCTACAAATCAAATCACCATCAAGGCATATGATGATGAAGAGCATTCATCCAAGGGCACAGTCACCTTGCCTCTCAGAGTTGGGCTAGTTACAAAGGATGTGGATTGTCAGGTCCTGGATCTAGACCTCACTTATAACATATTGCTAGGATGCCCTTGGATTCATGAAATGAGGGCAGTCCCATCTACATATCACCAATGCATTAAGTTTTCTCATAACGAAGTGGAAGTAATAGTTAATGGTGATCCTAATCCATTCATATACTGCAATAATCTGAGATCAAAAACTGAGACCATCATTCCCAGTAATCGTGAAGCTGTTCCTTCCTCGGCATACATTGATCCTGAGTCATTAAAACCTTCAACATCAAAACAAGGTGAGCTTAAAGGCAAGTTTCAGGACAAAGGCATGGGGGAATACACTTTAAATCAGACCATGTACTTACGAAAAGTCATGAGTTCCCCAAAAGAATATGGAAGACCACATCCTAACAAGCAAGTATCCATCATGATACTCAAATGGGACCCTACTACCTTTCAAAGATGGGGTGAACTAGAAGAGGAATATTTATATAAAATGCTTTACAAAGACAATGAAGAGGACACACAAAATCACATCAGTCTACCATGTGAGAAATATGGCAAAGGCTTCAAAATTCTACAAAAATTCGGGTATGACGGAAAAAACCCTCTTGGGTTACGAAAAGAAGGCATCATTGAACCTTTACAACCTCAATTGACTTTCAAAAAGGAACGCTCGAAAGGACTTGGTTTCTTAACTTCCAAGGTCCACACCTAAAGGACAGAAGAAGCCTTACAGATCAAAGCTGCCAAAATTCAACAAGAGGATCACTATTCCACAGATTCCAACGAATGGGAATGGGGTTCAGACAAGTCTTCTAGTGACTACGAGCTCACTGAGATATTCAGAGAGCCAGATGAACCAACAGAAGAAGATGAATTTTATAACAAGTTCAGAGTTGGTCAAGAAACAACCCATGAGGATTCCACATAGTCCTTGTCTCAAGGTTCTAGGTTGAAATCACATAGGATGAGAACACCTATCCCAGAATGCGCTACTAGTGATGATAATTTGGATTCATTCGTGATCGAGACTGATGAGGAGAGTGCCATCGATGACCTCGATAATTACCTTGACATACCCGAATATAACTACATCTTCACTCTTAGCCCTGTTAACTTCGAAGACATTAATGGCCTTCCCCTTGTTCACCACCAGCTCATTGACTGGGATCATGAAGGACCTGCACAGTTTGACACATTCCAAAATGATGAATCTTTTATTGACTATATCGGCATACAAGGTGATCTTCCTCCTGGGGACCATAAAGCGGGATACACTATAGAACTCCATAGCATGGCATATTTTGGTGAGGGTGTCGGACCTTCCAGCCGCAAAAATGTGAAAATAAGAATAAACCAAGGGTCTTATGGCAAAAACCACATTGTGGCACTGTCTGACCCCAAAAAAGTAAAAAGAAAGGATGTATCTAAGGGCGAAAACCTCTCTGAGGCACCCGAAGATGGAAGGCTCGACATTCTCCCAGCTTCATATGAAGAAAAGTCATCCATGTTGGTAGAGGAGACTATCAAAACAAACATTGGTACATAAGAGGTTCCACACAACATATTCCTAGCTCAATCATTGACAGAGTCTGAAAGGTCAAAATTCATAAGTTTCTTCAAAGAATGACAAATCAACTTTGCTTGGTCATACGCTGATATGCATGGATTAGATCCGGATTTGGTAATGCATCATTTGACAGTTAAACCGGGGGCAAAACTAGTGAAACAGAAATTGAGAAAAATGCATCCACAAGTGGCATTACTGGTCAAAGCAGAACTTGAGAAATTACTGGATGTCGGATTCATATGCCCAATTGATTATCCCGAATGGATCTCCAACTTGGTACCTGTTAGTAAACCAGATCGTAGCATCAGAATATGTACAGATTTCAGAGACATCAACAAAGCTTGTCCAAAGGATGACTTCCCATTGCCAAATATTGACTTGATTGTTGCTCTCACAGCAGGTCATGAAATGTTATCATTAATGGATGGATTCTTTGGTTATAATCAAATAAGGATCGCGCCCGAGGATCAACATAAAACATCATTCACTTGTCCGTGGGGAACTTTCTGCTGGAATGTCATGCCCTTCGGGCTAAAGAATGCAGGTGCTACATATCAAAGAACCATGACTACTATCTTTCATGATCTCATGCACGTCACCATGGAAGATTATGTCGATGACCTCTTGGGTAAATCAATAGACGGAAATACACATTTGGACATACTTTCAGTTGTCTTTGATTGGTTGGAAAAATACAAAGTAAGATTAAACCCCAAGAAATGTGTCTTTGGAGTAACCTCTGAGAAGCTCCTAGGATTCATTGTATCCAAAGGAGGAATCGAAGCTGATCCAGCAAAAGTCAAAGCCATCAATGCAACCACCAAGAAATATCAGTCAACTTCGATCCTTACAAGGAAAACTCCAGTCCATACAAAGATTCATAGCACAACTTGCAGATAAGTGTAATCCTTTTCAGCACCTGCTACATAAAAACATCAAATTCAAATGGGATGATAACTGTCAACAGGCTTTCCAGATGCTCAAAGATTATCTTCTAAACCCGCCAGTTCTGATGCCACCGGTTCCAGATCAGCCTCTGTTACTATACATATCAGCTACTCCAACAACACTGGGGGCACTCTTAGCACAACAAATTGCTGAGGGCAAGGAAAAAGCAGTATACTATATCAGTTGCACATTGGTGGGATATGAGCTAAACTACACACCAATTGAGCGTGCATGTCTCGCCGTGGTTTTTGCTTTGCAAAAATTACGACATTACATGCTCACTCATAAGACTAAGTTGATTGCACGGATAGACCCATTGAAATACCTTCTCAATAAAGCAACACTTACTGGGCGACTGGCCAAATGGGTAATGATCCTAAGTGAATTCGACATCGAGTATGTGGACAGAAAAGTGATAAAAGGACAAGCCATCATAGATCAATTAGCAGATGCTCCCATGATAGATGATGTTCCTCTAAGTTCCGAATTTCCAGATGAATCCATTTTGACAATGTCACATGCAAAGCCATGGCAACTGTACTTCAACGGCTCATACACATAGCATGGGGCAGGAGCTGGCATCCTCTTTATAACTCCTCAAGGGGATTCTATACCAAAATCATACCGCTTATCATTTCCTTGCACTAACAATATAGCAGAATACGAGGCATTAACAACAGGATTACAGATTGCAGTTCAGTGGAAGATCCAGGAACTTCGTGTTTTTGGGGACTCTCAACTTGTCATCCGTCAAGCAACTGATGATTACCAAACAAAAGATGAAAAATTAATGCCTTATAAACAAATGGTGGATGATCTGAAACAACATTTCACAAAGATAGACTTTGAGCAGATACCAAGAGAGCAAAATCGCACCGCAGATGCCATGGCTACAATTGCTTCATTGATTGATTTACCTCCAAACGAGACCCGCTATGAGTTCTTGGTGGATAACCTTTTGGTTCCTTCATATGAGATCATGCCTACTGAGACGATATGTATTGTCAGTCCCGAGTCCCAGTTATATGGTTCCATTTTCACATACCTTCGTGACAATACCCTACCTCCTGATCTATCAAATAACCAACGTCGCACTTTCATTCGCCAATCCTCTCGATATATCATTTTAGCTGATATCCTATACTGGCGAGGTCTAGATGGCACTCTTCTTAGATGTTTAGAAAGTGACGAAGCTCAGATTGCGTTATGGGAAGTGCATGAAGGGATACGTGGTCCACATGTTAGTGGTCCTACCTTGGCCAAGAAACTCATCAGGACTGGATATTACTGGCCCAATATGGAAAAAGACTCATATCAGTTTGTCAAGAAATGTAAGCAATGTCAAATTCATGGAGACCTCATACACGCGCCAACACAAGAACTTCAACCACTTGCATCTCCTTGGCCCTTTTGTCAGTGGGGACTTGATCTCATAGGCAAGATTCATCCTCCTTCTTCCAATGGTCATAAATTCATTATCACTGCCACAGAGTATTTCACAAAATGGATTGAAGCCATGCCTCTCACACAAGTCACTGGAAAACAGATTGCTACATTCATCCTCAACTATATCATTTGCCGATATGGTATTCCTGTTTCCATTAACACTGATAACGGGCGTCCCTTAAAAAATTAGGATGTTCATGAACTCTGTGACCGCTTCCATATTTCTCATCGTTTCTCCACACCATATTATCCCCAAGGTAATGGTCAAGCTAAGGCGTCTAATAAAACAATCCTTAAAATCTTAAAGAAGACAGTCGACGACGCTGGCCGTAATTGGCATATCCAACTGAATCCTACACTTTGGGCTTACCGCACGAGTGTCCGCACACCTACAGGAGCTACACCCTATTCACTTGTCTATGGCGCTAAAGCTATCTTGCCTATTGAGGTCGAGCTACCCTCTTTATGGGTCTCTTTGCAAAACATCATCAGTGATGAAGACTATAGGGTCTCTCGCTTACAAGAGCTGGAACTACTAGAGGAACGAAGACAAACTGCTTTTAATCATCTCAAAGCTTACCAATAACAAATGAGTCGTAGCTACAATCACAAGGTCAAGCCTCGCACATTTGAGGTAGGGGACTTAGTTCTCAGAGAAAATCCCAAAAATCAACAAGACAGAGAGAAGAAGGGCAAGTTTGAACCAAATTGCCTTGGTCCTTACATCATTACAACAACATATGGATCTGGGGCATATCAGCTATCAACTACAGAAGGTGAACCTTTGGAGGATTCTATCAACAACATGCACCTTCGCAGGTTTTACACATAGCTCTTCAAAGTATCCTAATTCAAAAATACAAAAAAAAAAATCACAAATTTCAAAAATACAAAAAAAATCAAAAAATTCAAATATACAAAAAATTATAAAACAAAAAAATCATTACTTGGTGAAAACCTGACAAACAGGCGCCTTGTGACACAAAAAAAATTGAAAAATCAAAAAAAGGTAAAGAGAAATAATTTCATCCAACGGTGAAAACCACTTCAGTGGCGCCCTGGGCAAGTACCATGGTGAAAATTGGGTCACCAGTGCCATGCGTAGAGACATTGCTCCTCCCTCCTTCAGGATTCACTTTCATCCTTTCACTTTGCACACACTCACAACCTATTCGTTCATAATAAACTTACCCATTCCCATCATGGCTTGTTATTGATCTACCCAAGATTGGTTCGCCATTCATAATAAACCTTCCTTTCCATTCATAATAAATTAGATCCTATCTGTGGCTAAGGCAAATCCTACGTCTAGTAATGGGTGTGGAACTGAGAACATCACATGTTTCGAGGAGTACAGTTTATTCCAGCTTCCTTCAGTCTATCCGCACACAATCTGCAATAAAGCAACATTTGCATCACAAATCCGCAATAAAGTTTCATCTTCTTTGCAATAAAGTATCAGTTTCATGGATTCAGTCAGTTTTAGATGAGACACAATAGCAACAATGGGCTTCAACAAATCAAACCTTGCAATAGACTCAGACAACATTATGGTTCAGTGCTATCTATCCTTTCTGTGAAAGTAAACATTGTGACCACAATCAAATAAGACTTATACAAGTGACAAGAGACACTAAACTTGAGGACTACAATGGATATTGGTGTCGAGTCTTGGTTTTCGTTTGATTTTATCTTTTGGTGACATGTCTTTTAGCTTTTCTGGGATGTCTCTGACTAGAGATTCTATCTCCAGGATGTCTTTGACTAGAAAGGTGAGGATGGGGTATCATCACCTATTTGTATTTGCTGTCTGTGGATTGTCTCTTAGTAATGCTATGACTTGTCCAAGGATATGAGGACACTGTGAGTCTAGTATGAATTGGGGCATTCCTTGTTTGTGTCTGTCTTATCTCCATGCAAATAGGTACAATGACTTTCTGGATCGAACATATGCCTCGATTGTCATAACCTACTTGCCATAATAAAGCTCAATGATGATAACGCACAAGAAGATCTTTCACTTTCATATCTTCTGTCTTCCATCCCCCTTTCTTGATTGACTTCAATCATCCTTCTCGATTCCGCGTAGCCTGCTATCACATGACTAAGTATAATGACACACCAAAAACATTTGCATTTCATGTAGTTGCACCTGCATTACCACATATAAGCATTTCATACTGTAGCGTCCTAAAATTGCGACACTTGCAATTTCGACTGCATTTCGGTCTTCACGATGGCGACGCAACACCAAACCTGAATGGAGACCCCGAAACCTGTTTTTGACACCAAAAACTGCATTTTCTTGCACCCTGGCCTGAACCTCCTTTGCACCCTGCTGTCCCGAGAGGTGGGACCAGAGCGCCCAGCACCCTGGTCCTTCAGGACCAGGGTGCCCAGCGCCCTGGTCCCCCAGGACCATGGCGCCCAGCGCCCTGGTCCCTGGCCCTATTTTGGGCCCGGTCTCCTATGGGACTTCGGGTCTTTTTGTTTGCAAATTGGAAATTATCTTTCCTGGTCGGCCTAAGGTCAGGAAAATCAGTCTATTAACCCTAATTGGCAAGTATATAAACTACATTTTCTCTCTCATTTTGGGTAGAGGACGAACATATGTGGAAACGATACTCAAGCATTCGAGCATTCAAGCATTCCTTCAAGCAATTGATCATTCCAAGTCTCCATTCAAGGCTAAGTGTTGCATTCAAGACAAGGATTCAACCATTGAAGAGGAGATCACTTACTACATACTACTACAACATACAACAAACAACAACATCTATACCTTCGCACATAAGGATACAAACATCCTTACAACAAGGTATTAGTACTTGTTTTACATTACAGACATTTACATTTACAGCATTGCTCATTTCTTGGTTAATTCCAAAACCGGGGTTTGACCTAAAGGCAAACCCCTAATCCCTAACCCCCCAATCATCTTCACTTTTATGTGTGTAGGTTGCAGGTGCGCGGCTGAAATTGAAGATCTGGAATCCTTGTGCAGAGACGAATAGATCCCCCTTCGTTTCGCGGATTTTTCGGAGGACCGTGTGCACGCCGGGCGCCATCGTCCGGTCAACTTTCGCTCAAATTTGCAGGACAACGCCGTATCGACATTTTACTGCCAATTCCAGGTGCGCAGCTTCACCCTATATCCCTATCTCAGTTTATAAGCGAATCTTTCTCACTTTCTATGCATTCCTAGCTTAATTCTTCTATCAACATTCTTTACAAAAGAGGGTAGCCTTGCTGTCTTAACCCTTGAAACTCATTTAGCATCCAATCTTGCATTGTGTGGGATTGGATCTTGTGGGTTTCAACCCCTCTTTTGAATGTAAAGTCTCCCAAGTGAAAACCATCAACCCTAGCAACCTCCCTTCTCTCTCCTCGGAGTTGGAAGAGGGGAGAGCAACTAGGGTTCGACCGATTTTCCACTTTACATTTTGGTGAACCCAACGTGAACATCCTTTCTGATTATTCATGGTTAGATCTGAAAATTGGATTCCTTGATTACATTTCCATGTTTGATCTTTTGCAAAATTTTAGAGGTTAATTGCATAAAAACCCTAAATTTTCTTTTTAGTAATTGAACTTGCGAAATGTCTAAGTGTTAATGCTTGTTTCAGATCTACCCTTCTATTACAAATTATCAATTCATATTTGTGCTTTAATTTTAAAAATTAAGTGGTTAAGTGTCAAAACCCTAATTTTTGAAACCCTCTTGATTCAACCTTTGTCCGACAATTTCACTGATCAAAACATCTCTAAATCAGCTGTAACTTTGGATTCCGCAATAAAATCACAATATCTTTCATCCCTAAAAATTTGGAAAAAAGTTGCGAGGACCGTGTGCACTCCGAGTGCCATCGTCCCCGACATTTTTTTCGAAATTTTGGGAGCTAGATCTTACTGTATTTTCCTGCTAAAATCCAGAATTTTGGCTGATTTTATCAATTATAACACTTTCAAAATTAAAGTTAAAGTTGGTCTTGTGATTGCTTGGTTTAAGGCTTCTAAACATTCAAAAATCATTGAAATTGAAATTTTGTGTCAAAATTGTGTTCTTACTGTCCTAAATCTGAAAAGTGTGTTTGCATTCATTCGAAATTTCAGTGCTTTATTCAAATTCTTGCAATTTGTGACTTTTGAAATTAAGTGCTTAATTACAACAACTTTAATTTCCGCTTTCAAAATTGAATTTTGCGTGAAATTGAGTCAACTTTTAAATTTCAAAACTTGCATTGCTTTTGATATTCCCTCTAAAATCATAAAATTCAAAATTTTAGTTTCCCTCTCTTTTTCAAAATTCAAATTTTGCATTTTTCGACAATCTTGGTAGGGTTCAATTTCGAGATTGCAACTTTAATTTGGCCTATCTACAGATCGTAAAATCACTCAATTTTTTCAGACTAGCTCTAAAATCATCATAATTTTCATCCCTGCAAATTTCAAAAAAAGTTGCAAGGACCGTGTGCACTCCGAGCGCCACGGTCCCGGACATTTTTTCGGAAATTTCGGGAGACTGTCGTGATTGCATTTAACAGCTTAAATCTAGAAGATTGGCTGATTTTACTGAAAATTGTTACCTCTAAAAATCAAAATTTTCTCTTTCTCTCTAGTGCATGAGTTTTACAACAATAAGCCCTACTTACACTATTCCCGTTAGACGAAGCCGTAGAATTAAGTCTTTCCGAAGTTTAATTACTGAGGAGATGGAACCTAATTTGAATAGCCTTTTTAACGAGGACATGGGTAATTCCTCTAATCCTCCTAATGATGAAGAAGCTCTCCATGAGGTTTCTGAAGAACAACTTTCGAAATTGGATAACCAATTTGACGATTTTCGACAATGGATGTCTCAAGAATACCTCGATAGTCAAGCTCTTCCTTTAATTGAGGGTCTAAAACATATGCTTCAAAGTGACAAGAATGGAATTGATATTTTGCGTGGTATTGCACACATTGTGGATTCGAATGTGATGCCTATGAAGAGTTGTGCTGAAACTTTGGGTTATACACAACCTCCTACTCAAGTCAATCATTCTATTCCTTTGACAACTTCTATTGCTAGCATACCTACCTTTACATCAAACATAATGACTACTTCTATACAAGACATTCCTCCTGTGATCATCAGTCATGGGGGCAATCCTTCCTCTTCAATTAACCCTCTTCCTTCATTCAATCCGATTTCTTCATTCACTCCTTCAATGAGTGTCCCTATTATATCTCCACAAATGAACATGACGCAAGGGGGCAATTCGTTTAACCATTCCATTCCTCCTTGTAGTGTTCCTCCTGTCCAATCATCTCCTATGACTAATTATCATAGAGTCCCACCACCTTACTCTTTACCTTCTTTCAATAACATAATACCTCCATCTCAATCTAACACATCTAATATGAATTCTTCGACTGAAGCGACCATTAACAATCTTGCACAAACTGTCTCTTCTTTACAGCAACAAATTGCCTCTATGAATCAATCTAAGTTTAGTGTGCCCACATTTGATGTTGCGAGCCCACTTTCTCTTGACATTGTTCGAGCTATCCCTCCTAAACATGTTGAAATCCCGCATTTGGAACTTTATAACGGTAAAGGAGATCCTCTAACACATGTTAAGACTTTTCAAACAATATGTACTGATTTTGCTTATGACCAAAGGTTGCTTGCAAAACTGTTTACTAGAACATTAAGAGATAAAGCCCTACAATGGTATTTCTTGTTGCCTTCTTATTCTATTACTTCTTTCGAACAACTTGCAAATGCTTTCATTCAACAATTTCAAAACAATATAAGTCCTAAAGTTACTTTGATTGATTTAATGCATTGTAAACAAGGTGTTAAAGAAAAAGTGACTGATTTCATTGGTAGATATAAGCATTTGTATGCTCAAATTTCTTTTCCAGTGCTTGATAATGATATTCAAAGAATCTTTATTTCTAATTTACAAAAAGATATTCGAGATAAACTTTTGTTTTCTGAGTTTACTTCTTTCCAATAGTTGTGTGCAACTCTTCACAATTATCAACTGACTATGAGTCAAATGGAACAATCACATCCTATGGCTCCGAGTGATAAGGGTGATAGTAGTCAACAACCATTTGGGAAGTTTAAACCGAACAGAGATTCCATCAAATTCAATGAAAACATCATCAACAACAATGTGAATGCAGCATCAAGTGTGCCTCCTATTTCTAAATTTTTCAAGAAAGAAAGAAAGTATACTCCGTTGAATGAATCATTGCATAGTATTATGAATAAGTTATTGGAACAAAATGTGCTTACTCTTCCTCCTATAAGGCAAATTGATCCTGCAAAGATTACTTCACCTTATTTTGATAACAAAGCTTTTTGTCAATTTCATCGTCAACCGGGGCATGATACTGAAAAATGTTTTTCTTTAAAGGGTAAAATTCAAGATTTGATTGATAATAATACTATCTCTATTTCTAGAGTGAATGATAAAGGCAACACATCTGTAGCTCCTAACCAAAATCTTCAAATTTTTACTGATCCATTACCTTCTCATACCTCTAATGCGATTGAGACTAATGATTCCTCTCTCTCATCTAATGGTCTTGTGTCTATGACTCCGAATGTGATTAACTTTGTAGAGCAGCAAGAAAACCCTAAAGAACCTTCCATCACATTTGATTCTAGTGAAACTATCAGGGCACTTGATGGTCCTTTATACATAGTTGCAAAAGTCAAGAATACACCTTGCCGTGGAGTGCTTATTGATCCTTCGTGCATGGTTAATGTTATTACTGAAGAATTTCTTTTTACTTTGCAATTGAATCAAGTGATCTATGACAAAACAGATGTGGTTGTGAAATTATTTGATGCATTTTCTTCTCCTGCAATTGGTTCTATTACATTGCCTATTGAGGTCCATAACAAATCCCTTGATGTGAGCTTTGCTATTATTCCTTCGTCCGAACAATTTCGTGTGAAGCTTGGCTATCCTTGGCTATCTTCCATGAAATCTATTGCTTCTTCTATTCATAAGTGTTTGAAATTTCCCCATAATGGTGAAGTTGTTACTATCAATCATAGTCTCTTTAAACCAGCTGAAAGAACTTCTAGTGTTCCTATTGATTATTTTTGGCCTAAACAATTCCAATCTCTTCCTCCGCGAAGTGATCATCTTTTCAAATCTTATCAAAAGTGGAAAACATATATGATCCTATCTTTAAGTGAACCTAGAACACCCAAACTTGATATTCCTATCGTTCTTGAGAAGGAAGTTCTTCCTTTGAAAGATAAAACTAATGTCTTTCCTCAAGAAGATTCCCAACCCATCCCTATGGATGTGACTATGTCTATGCCTAATAAACCTTCTAAAAGTAGACCTATACCTCCTCGTCATGATGGACTTGGTCTCCTTCCTAAACCAAATATTCCTCCTTTATATGGAGCAGTTCCTCCTCCTTCCTTTTATAGAGAGAAGAGACCTTCTTCTTCTCCTATTATCCAGCCTAAGAGACCACAACCTAAACACCCAAGTGATAAGGATGAGAACATTCCTCCTCCTCAATCTTCTCCACTTCCTACTAAGACTAGACGAAATCGTTCTGCGCACGAACGTCGACGAAAGCGTCGTCTTAGAGCTCAAGCAGCTGCTTCTCAAACTTCCCAATCTCCAAAAACACCTTCAACAAGCATTATTCCATTTTCTCCAAAATCTCCTAAACATAAGATGCATGATGGTCTTGATCTTGTGCGAGTTAAAGACCCTATTTTTATAAATCTTGATGATGCTATAGATGAAAATGTTATTCATGATGAACATGTTACTCCTCTTGCTTCTGATAGTGAATATGAACTTGTTGATATTGATAACCATTTATCTAATGAATTTTCTAAAGCACTTATCCTAGCTCCTAGACAAGAACAGCGTGGCTTGGAACATGAACATAGCCCTTGTTTGGATCTTGTGATAGCTCCATCTGCTGTGTTGGATGTTCCTCCTCTAGCGTGTTCCCTACCTTCCCGAAACATTGATCAGCAAGATCGGGGGGTAGATGACGTGCTAGACTAGTTACATTAGCATAGCAGATTCTCTCCTCCTCTCTTGTGTCACTTCTTCTATATGTTATTCTCATTCTTCTGTTTGTTGTCCTTAGTATTGTCTACTTGAGGACGATGCAAAGCATTGAGATCTCTTTTGGTCTCTCTCATGTTGACTCAAAAGACACATGTGTTCCCTTCTTCTAGGTGACCTTCCTTGATTGGGGAATGAAGAACAATTATGCATACATACATATGATATATATACATGACTTATCATACAGCATACTGACCTTGAGGAAAGCGAAGTCACCTCGTGCTTTGTGTTTTGTGTCTATTATCCTTGGGTTTATCTCACACTTGGGGGCTAAATCCTTGCGATAACGTGCTCCTTTCCTTTCTCATTTCTTATGTGTATCACTACGTTAAAACAATCACCCTCGTTGAGGCGTGTGCGATCGCTTTAACGTAGGGGGGCATACACCCCGTCTATCCCTTCAGGATACTTGAAAATTTCTTGGTGAACTTAGCTTTGCCTTGAAAATTTTTGGTATTTCTTTTGCATGACTCATAGTGAGGGAACCTTACTACTGACAGTCATGGTTCTCCCTCGTGATCTTCCCTTTTACTTTGTCAATCGAAGTCGTAAGATCCCTAGTCCACTGGGGGCTTGGTGTGTCTTGCCTCCTTGACGTGGTGAAATTTTTTCAATGTTGTTTCCTTATACTTTACCGGAAGTATGAGCATACATACTCCCGCTAAAGTGGGGGCTAAATGTAGCATCCTAAAATTGCGACACTTGCAATTTAGACTGCATTTCGGTCTTCACAATGGCGACGCAACACCAAACCTGAATGGAGACCCCGAAACTTGTTTCTGACACCAAAAACTGCATTTTCTTGCACCTTGGCCTGAACCTCCTTTGCACCCTGCTGTCCCGGGAGGTGGGACCAGAGCGCCCAGTGCCCTGGTCCTTCAGGACCAGGGCGCCCAGCGCCCTGGTCCCCCAGGACCATGGCGCCCAACGCCCTGGTCCCTGGCCCTATTTTGGGCCCGGTCTCCTATGGGACTTCGGGTCTTTTTGTTTGCAAATTGGAAATTATCTTTCCTGGTCGGCCTAAGGTCGGGAAAATCAGTCTATTAACCCTAATTGGCAAGTATATAAACTACATTTTCTCTCTCATTTTGGGTAGAGGACGAACATATGTGGAAACGATACTCAAGCATTCAAGCATTCAAGCATTCCTTCAAGCAATTGATCATTCCAAGTCTCCATTCAAGGCTAAGTGTTGCATTCAAGACAAGGATTCAACCATTGAAGAGGAGATCACTTACTACATACTACTACAACATACAACAAACAACAACATCTATACCTTCGCACATAAGGATACAAACATCCTTACAACAAGGTATTAGTACTTGTTTTACATTACAGACATTTACATTTACAGCATTGCTCATTTCTTGGTTAATTCCAAAACCGGGGTTTGACCTAAAGGCAAACCCCTAATCCCTAACCCCCCAATCATCTTCACTTTTCTGTGTGTAGGTTGCAGGTGCGCGGCTGAAATTGAAGATCTGGAATCCTTGTGCAGAGACGAATAGATCCCCCTTCGTTTCGCGGATTTTTCGGAGGACCGTGTGCACGCCGGGCGCCATCGTCCGGTCAACTTTCGCTCAAATTTGCAGGACAACGCCGTATCGACATTTTACTGCCAATTCCAGGTGCGCAGCTTCACCCTATATCCCTATCTCAGTTTATAAGCGAATCTTTCTCACTTTCTATGCATTCCTAGCTTAATTCTTCTATCAACATTCTTTACAAAAGAGGGTAGCCTTGCTGTCTTAACCCTTGAAACTCATTTAGCATCCAATCTTGCATTGTGTGGGATTGGATCTTGTGGGTTTCAACCCCTCTTTTGAATGTAAAGTCTCCCAAGTGAAAACCATCAACCCTAGCAACCTCCCTTCTCTCTCCTCGGAGTTGGAAGAGGGGAGAGCAACTAGGGTTCGACCGATTTTCCGCTTTACACATACATACATATAGATATCACAATTGCATCACATCCTGCACACAACACCTGTTAGCACAATTTACATTTGCATTATCATATTCATTTGCATTTCATACATTCACATTTACATATGCATAACATATTAAAAACATAAAAGAACAAAAATATGGCATTTCATCATGTACATATTTGCATCCATATCATAACCATCACATAGAAACATACATCATGAAACATCTCATCACATAGGTACACATGCATATAGCTGCCGCAAAGATGAATCATCTCATATATATAATCATAAGTGTCATGATACAATGATGTCAAAATCATATGGCTACAAAAGCACCCGCAGGTGTCTACATCATCATACAAAAATGGTACAATATTGATACATAGGGAGCCCTCTATGCCTATGATGAACTCCCTCCCTCGGAGCTGCCTGGCTTCAATGGAATCTGAGCCCCTAAAGGACCCGCCCTAGGATCATCCCTCCTATCCCCTCTATCTGGTGGTGGTGGAGGACCCATAACCCCACCACTCAATGCCTGGCTCCTCCGGCTCCCTCCCATAGCTGTCGCTGTACGCGATGGTCTATGGAAGCTCCTCGCCCGCTGATCTGCTAGCACTGCACCATAATAGAGATCTTGCTAGTAGGAAATCTCCTCCCCTGCCCGTAGGACATAAGCATATCCTGCCCCTATGTCCTTTGCTTCCTGTCTCCCGGCCCTCAGTGCTGTCTCAGCCTCTGTATAACGCTGAATAGCCTGATCCCGCTCCCGCTCAGTATCTCTGAGCCTCCTCCTGAGATGATCCCTCTCCCTCTCCAACTCCTGGATCTCATCTGCCTGTCCCTGGCAGATCTCCCTCAGCTCTATCAGCTCATCCTCCTCTGCGTCAGCCCCCTCCGCCTCTGCCTATGGCTCCCCCTATACGGGTGCCTGCCCCTGTGCCTGTATCTGTACTGGTACCTGTCTCTGTCCCTGTCCTTGTACCTATACCTGTCTGGGACCCAGTGCTGCTGGCACCTGTAGTGACAATCCACTACGACCCCTCACCACCCGAGCCTGCCTCTCCTCACCACTCTCCCTCCGAGGTGCAACCCTCCTCTCTCCAACTACTCCCCTCCTCCGTTGGCCTCTGCCCCCATCACCTCCACCATCATCATCATCCCCACCCCCATCTCCATCTAATGCCTCTCCCAGATCCGTTGGGCGTGGGAATGGATGCTCTGCCTAGTATGCTGTGTACTCAGCATCCATGCTGACATACTCAATCTCTGGCCACATGTCCCAAGGTAGGGGCATCATCTCTACCAGCTGCGTAACTGCCTGATCATATGACAATAGGGGCCCAAACTATGCCTGATCTCTAACAGTCCGTGCATACATGCCTGAGCCCCGTGGCATCCTCTGGATCCTGCCAAACTGCCGGCCAACCCTATCTACTAGCTACCTCTCTAGCACATAGGGCGTCCGCCCAATCAGATACCTACTCTGGAAGGTGTAAGGAAGCTCAACTGCATCGTCCTCCCACTACTCGCATCCCAGATATGGCCTCCATATGACCACATCAGTATCATCTATCACTCACCGCCAGTGCTCCAACTTGTCAATCCGTGGTTGCGACGTGATCATATCATACAAGTGGAAAAAACTACGTCCATGACCCCTGCCTCTGAAGTGTATCGGCCTCGTCACTGGCAGATGCTCATAAGCCCACACCTGTAGCAATGTCACCCCATAGCCCAATCCCATTGATCCATGATATACGAACTGATGCAGCTCATAGTAGAGCTGTGCCAGCACACACGGTCCCCAAGCATATCTGGTGTACTGTGTCACCAGTGTCTCTAGTGCTCCTCCCCAACCCACAGCCAACCCCCGTGTCGCCCTATCCGGACACAGGAACCCACTGATCGTCCCTCCTACCACTGCTGGCAGCGCTAGCCCTGTGGCTGTCATAGTATCCCACGCCACATGTCCTGCCCTCATCTCCAACCCTAGGTCCTGGAATACTCGTCTCAGGGCCTCCCTATCTCCATCTCGATCATATGGGATCAGATCCCCATCGATCGGTATCCGTAGAATCCTGTATACATCCTCAAGGGTGACTGTCATCTTACCCATTGGCAAATGAAATGTACATGTCTCAGAGTGCCATCTCTCCGCCAGCGTAGTCAACAGTCCCATGTTCGCCCGAAACTCAGGCACATACAAAATATGTCTCAGACCCATAGCCTCGATCGCAGCTCGGTCCTCGCTGTCAACTCAGGTCGCAACCTCTGAGTCGATGGGAATCTCTCCCATGACTCCAACATAGGCAAATACTCCTGCAGTCAAGCAAATCAATCATGTCAGTCATCATGGCATTCACTGTTCATCACAAAATGCTCATTTTTTTATCTAAGTGCATATGGCATTCTATCCTAGTGACACTCACTGTTCATCACAAAGTGTTGCTATCTATCCTAGTGACACTCACTGTTCATCACAAAGTGTTGCTGATTATTCTAGTGGTACTCCCTGTTCATCACAAAGTACTACGTGTTTGACACTCCCTGTTTATCACAAAGTGCTGCTCACATTTGCACTCCCTGTTCATCACAAAGTGCTGCTCATATTTTAGTACTCCCTGTTCATCACAAAGTACTCTATCTTGGTACTCACTGTTCATCACAAAGTGCCTTGATCTATCCTAGTCTTCCCTAGAGGACCTACTTGAGTGTATCCTCTTAGCAGCTTATCCAATCGACAACATATGTTGATCACAAAACTGCCGATTTGACCTAGAAGACAAAATTTCACATTTTTGGACACAAACGCACTTTCCTGACATAAACGTGCATTTATTACATTACCTAGCATGCATTAATGACAACAATAAATGCATCAAAGTACAAGGAGGTTTTGTGGTACTTACTGGCTCTCCTGCCTCTGCTGGCCTCTGAAATTGATGAACACGATCGAATCTGTGAGCCAAAGCCATCGCTACTGACTACTGCTGCTCTTTTCTCTCTCTGCACTCTAATCTCTTGGAGGTGTAGATGACAATGAGGATGTATTTCTCTCATGGTCTATCTTATAGACTACCCTAGCCCTCGTTTCCCGAGTCAGTCTTCATTATCCCGTGACTCTGTCACTTTATCCGGTCAGTCCATTCTAGCCTCTCTTTCTTATCGAGAGATTGTCTGCAATCTTTTCAGACATTTTCATCCAATCTCTCGAGGGGGCATATCATTCCCATCTTGGGGCAACTCTGTATCATTTCATCTTATCTTCTTTGAAACAACGCGACAAGCCGCATTGTCTCAAAGAGGGGCAAAATGTAGACACCTAAAATTGTCATGTCTAATTAAATAAATATTTTATTTATTTAATTATTTAAGCCTAATTCTTCTATTAATTAAATAAATCTTTATTTATTTAATTAATTCATTTATCCTCTTCTAGCCTTATTTCTCATTTAAATAAATACATTTATTTATTTAAATTATCCTTTCCCTAAATTGAATAAATATTTTTATTTATTTAATTATCCCACTTCTTCTATTAATTAAATAAATCTTTATTTATTTATTTAATTCATTAACCTTTTCTACCCATGACACATGCCATTCATCTCTTAATTTATACACTACCTACCCCTTTCATTATTTTATTATTTCTTTTACCTACCCTCTAATCATAGCCGACCTCCTTTTACACCTCTCAATCTTATCCCTCCATTTCATATAGTGTCTTCTATATAAGGAGATGCTTCCTTCATTATCAAACCCTAATCATTCTATGCATTCTAATCAATGATCTTTTATGCACTTGACTACACTACGATCCTACTAGCAACCACATTTCGTTCTTTGTTGAGCTCTTGTGCACATAAAATCTGAGAGCAAATATATCAAGCAAGATCAATGGAGATAGGAAGAATGGAGATCCAAACCCTATTGGACATGTGATGGTATAATCTTTGTGATTTTGTTTGATTTGCATTGTCTTAGGTAATCTTCATATGTTATGGTGGATCTTTGTTGTTGTTAGGCTAGGGTTTTGTGGTTGAATTCATTTAGCCTTTCAATATCGTTATTATTGTTATCCATTTTCACCATATACAGGTATAAACATGCAGTTTGGGATGTCATTGAGCATTTTAGTGCATTTTTTATTAATTGGATAGAGAGATCAAATAACATTATGACAGATTTTCTAGCTAATGTTGCATTGAAAAATGATGATGCAACACTAACCGAAATCTCCACTGTGGAAATAAAATCTAGGCCCGCCATCCCTGATAATGTGTATAATTGGCAAGTTTTTGTTGATGATGAAGATATTCTTAGGTTCATTCAATGTGTTGATGATTATGATAGATAGAAGATTGATTGCAATGCATTGGTGGAGGTGGTTGACAATAAGAAAACAGTGTTTGGAAATGACTTGGTCCAGTTGGAAACAAATGAGATACCTAAAGGGTTGGTAGAGCTATAGAGCATGTTCAGTTACAATGACAATCACTTACATCAGCAGTCTACCACCAAGTTAGAAGAGTTGGAGGAGGTAAACCTGGGGACTGAATCATCCCCTAAGTTAGTATACATTGGGAAGAAATTACCCCCTCATGTCAGAACTAATCTTATTAATTTATTGAAAAGATATAAACATGTTTTTGCTTGGTCTTATGAAGACCTAAAGGCATATAGACAAGACCTTTTTCAGCATGAAGTTCCTTTACTTCCAGATGCTGAGCCTTTCAGACAGAAGCAGAGACCTATTAATCCCCTGTTGAAAACTAAGATGCAGCAAGAATTGACTAAGTTGAGAGAAGGGGAGATTATCAAACCTATAAGACATTCTTCACGGGTCTCCAATTTGGTCCCAGTAAGAAAGAAAAATGGGGACATTAGATTGTGGGTGGATTTTAGAAATTTGAATGTTGCTTCTTTAAAAGACAACTACTCTTCCCCCAATATGGAAGCTATGCTGCAAAGAGTAACAGGTTGTGATCTTTTGTCCATGATGGATGGTTTTTCAAGATACAATCAAGTGTTAGTGAGGGAATCTGAATAGTTCAAGACTGCTTTCACTACTCCATGGGGAACATATGTCTATGTAAGGATGCCATTTGGATTAAAAAATGCTGGAGCTACATTTCAGAGAGCTATGGATGTAGCCTTCAAAGAATTCATCAATATCATCATGGTGGTTTATCAAGATGATTTAACTTGCTTCTCTAAAAGGGCTGATGATCACTGTGGACATTTGGAAAAGGTATTCAATAAGGCGTTGGAATTTGGTGTGTCATTGAATCCTAAGAAGTGTCATTTTGGGGTCACTGAAGGAAAATTATTGGGGCATATTGTTTCCAAGGAAGGGGTAAGAATAGACCCTGAAAGAATTGAAGCAATAAACAATGTGCCTGCACTAAAGAATGTCAAAGGTATCCAATCTTTTTTGGGCAAGGTTAATTTTGTTAGAAGATTCATTGCAAATTTTGCAGAGATAGTGAAGCCTATTGTAAAATTGCTTAAGAAGGATACAACATTTTGTTGGGACCAAGAAGCATCAAGAGCGTTTGATGAGATTAAAAAGGCCATTCAGGAAGCACTAGTGCTGAAATCTCCTGATTACAGTAAGCCCTTCTCTCTGTTCTGTTTTGCTTCATACCATACAGTAGCTGCAGTGTTGTTACAAAAAGATAATGAGGGATATGAACATCCCATAGCTTTCTATAGTAAGTCTTTGCAAGCAGCAGAATTGAAATATGAAACCATGGAAAAACAAGCTTATGCTTTGGTTAAAGCTGTTAAGGCTTTCAGGCCATATCTTGTGAATGCAAAGGTCACTGCTTATGTCCCGCATGCTGCAGTTAAGGATATTTTGTCCCAATCTGAGGTTACAGGAAGAAGATGCAGATGGATTAATAGGATCCAAGAATTTGACCTGGAAATAAAGATCACCAAATTGGTGAGAGGTTTAGGTCTAGCCAAGCTTATGGCTAAATCTAATCTTCTGAATGTTGAGATACATAATGTTGAAATCAAAAGTACTTCAGTCACTAGTATTGAAAGGCAACCTTGGTATTCAGAGGTAGTTTGATTTTTAAGGGATGCTACATTTTCAGAAGGAATGACACATAACCAGAGAAGAACTCTAAAACTCAAGTCACAAAAATATGTTCTCATTCAAGGTGATCTGTTTTGGAGAAAAAGAGATGGAGAACTGCTAATGTGTTTGGATGAATTCTAGGCTAAAAGGGTGCTGATTGAAATGCATGATGGAGTAGGTGGAGGCCATTACTCTACTAAGACAACTGTTGGTAAGATAATCTGGGCTGGGTACTATTGGCCTACCTTATTCAAGGAAACTCATGAACATGTCAGTAAATGTGACCCATGTCAAAAATTTTCATCCAAATTGAAGTATGAAGGAGCTCTACCCCTAAATCCAGTCACAGTGGAAGCCCCTTTTGTCCAATGGGGCATTGATTTTATTGGAGAGGTTGTTGAGAGATCAGGAAGAGGTCATAGATGGATCATAGTAGCCACCGACTATTTTACTAAATGGATTGAAGCTATTCCCACAAGAAGAGCTACAAGTAAAGTTGTCATTGACTTCTTGATGGATAATGTTATAACTAGATTTGGAATACCTGCAAAATTAGTAATGGACAATGCCATGAGTTTCAGGTCAGAAGAGTTTGTTGGATTTTGTACCAGTCATGGAATAATCATGTCTTACTCTTCACCCTATCACCCTCAGGGAAATGGACAAGCTGCATCTAGTAATAAAAGCCTTTTGAACATCATCAAGAAAATCCTGGAAGAGAACAAGAGGTCTTGGGATAAAAAGTTGAAATTAGCCTTGTGGGCTGATAGGATAACAGTCAAGAAAGCCATTGGAATGTCACCTTTTGAACTAGTTTATGGTACACAAGCTAGATTGCCAGTAAACAATCTTCTTCCAGTTTATAAATTCTTGCAAGCTGAAGACATGGAGCTATCTGAACCTATGGAAAATCGAATGATTCAGATAGTGGAAGTGGAAGAGATCAGAACTCTAGCTCATAAGAGAAATCTAAAGATCCAATTGCAGTCCAAATACCTTTTTGATAAAAGGACATCTTTAAGGAAGTTTCAAATTGGTGATATTGTTCTTTAGTGGAATGCAAGAGGGCAGGACAAAGGAAAACATAAAAAATTTGAATCATTATGGATTGACCCTTTTGTGGTTTGTGATTTGAATGGAAAGGATTCTTATTTTGTGAAAAATCTGAATGATGAAGTACATGAATTTCCAGTGCATGGAGAATTCCTGAAACATTATTTCTCTTGAAGTCCATGCACATTAGGTCCTTTGTTTGTATATATTTTGTTTGCTTCCTGTTGTTTTTGTTTGGTTCTGTGTTTTGGTCTGTTTCTCCAGAGTTTCTTGAGTTTCTTGTGTTGATCTTGCGATCAACCATCCCCAGTCAGAGTTTCTTGAGTGTTCTAGGGCTAACGGCCGAATACCACGTGGCATTTGTTAACCAGTGAACGGGTGGGGTAAGCGATGTAAGCATAAAGGTCTCACTTAAAGGTTGTTCATCTCAAGATTGATCCAATGCTTCTTGTTGTTTCATGGCCCAAAGTTGGAAGCAGGTTAAAGCTTGTGAAATAGTGAAAAACCGTTAGCCCTCAAAATGAGGCGCGGTTAGTGAAAAAGTTGACTGTCCAGATAAGAGTTAAAGGTCGGGCAGTTAGAGTTCCATCTAACACTTGGCATAGCTCCGCAAAAGGAAAATGCTCGGGGGTTAAAGCTTGTGAAATGGCGAAAAGGAGGTAGGGCCTGATGCAAAGGTGAAGGCGTTAAGATAGTGTAAAGACTGATCAAGTTTCATCCGATCGGACGGCTGGTGTGATTTCATTTGGCGAAATTGCTAAGATGTTATGCTCTGTGAAATGGCAAAAGAGTTGAAAGGAAAATGCACAGGTGTGTTGTGACCCGTTGGAGCGAAATTTTCAAATTCTTTCACGAATTTAATTCTGAAGGGACGGCCGAAGCATGCGGTATCAATGTCGCAGTTAAGAGCCCGACTACCGTATATGATATCGGATCAATTGAATGAAGGTATCATTTTGAAGAGTTGTTGCAGAGAAGCAGTTGCAGAGCAAGTTTCTTCAAATACAGAGTAAATTTCTACAGTTGCAGAGCGGATTTCTTCAAGCAAAAAATAGGTTTTCTTGTACTCCTGCTTGGCAATTACTTGATAGTGTGTTTTAATTGAGGTTTTGATTTATTACAAAATAGTTGTGGGTAGTAATTAAATTGCTTGCATAGTTGTTTAAGATGGCACCTAAAAGAGAATTCTCAGGAAATGTTAATTACCAGGAGAGGGCTATCTATGACGATTTCCTAGAACAGTTGACAATGTCAACTAATGTGGCAGCTAAGGTAAAGGAATTAGTGCCAAAAGCTCCTCACCTGAAAATAGGAGAAGGATTATATGACAAAGGCAATTGGCTAAGAGACCCATTGACAGGGTTGTCTGGGTTGGGCTTATTTAAGGTCGGATTTGGTATGAGACACTCCCCCACCCCGTTGAATAGTATTTGGGAATTGGATGTAGGAAAATTAGTGGTTCCTAGAGTGTTCATGGATGTGGACCTCCTAACTCAAATTGCACATAACTATGACTCGATTACAAAGAGTATTAAGGACATAAATGGAAAAACCCTCATTGAGATTAATGATGAGGAGTTCAGAAATGCATTCGGGCTTAGTGAAGTATCCAACTATTTGGAACCCATCAATTTCAAATCATTGGCTCAGGTTTACAATGCACAGAGGAACCACCTTAGAAATGGGTCTCTTAAAGAGTTTTTTGTTAATATAGGTGGATTAACTGCTGTAGGACCCAATACTAGGGAGCCTTTCTCCTTGAATCTATTCACCCTTAGAGCTAAGGGATTATACTGGTCACTCTACCAAATTCTCGGAGAAGATGCTGAAGCAAATATGCCAACTCATTATATGTTAATGATTGCTCAAATTTTGAACCCTTCTCTGGCAGTGACATTTGATTATGCCCCTTATATCATTGATGCTATCCATGAAGGATTGATAGGAATAAAGAATGGGAAAGTGGATAGGCCTTTTGGATGGTACTCCCTCCTCATGCATTTATTTTTATTCAAGGGTGGTGACTATTTTGCAAGTGGAATGGATCTTGTAAAAGAGAAAGATGGAGAAAAGATGCTAGTGCAGTTATGGAGTACAATGCTGTCATGGGACAGAGAAGATGCTAGCTTCTTAAAGTTTGATAAGTGTTTTGCATCTAAGATTAGGACTCTCATCTGTTCAGAGAATCCAAGAGTCCCCAAGGTTCTTTTGGAATTTATTAGGCCAAAAGAGTTTGCTGAGAATATAAAAATTGTCCATAATTGGGGTGATATCTACTTATACCCCGTCTCCATAGTTTTCAGAGTATATGGTTTCAAAGGCACTCCATTTTTGTTGCCCTATCAGGTCCCTCTCAAAGTGGGAATTGCAAAAGTCCTCAGACAGATTGGTAGTGTGCAAGAGGTAAAGCTGACAGGTAGAGGTAAAGGGACCATTTTCCCTACAGTTACCATAGCCCACCAATTTGTAATAACTAAAGGAGGTTGGAAATGCTTTGAATATTTTCTTCGACCTTATCATTTATCAACTGCAGTATCTAGGTGTGCCGACCCTGAAGATTTCTTCAACGACATGTTCAGAAAGAGGGCAATATGCAGAGGTAGACCCCACCAATTCTAGTTTCTTGAAGACCTCATTAGGAATGAATTTGATTTAGATGAGCAAGAGCTGAGGAAGGAAAAGTGGGTGGCTTACAAAAAGTCCTTAGACTTTGTACACCAATTTGATACTATTTGATACTAGCTATGACCCATTGTCTAACTTCCACCCCTTTGAAGAAAAGGTAAAATTTTTAATTCTTTGTTTTGAAGATGTGATGCAGACACTGAAAGAAAAGAGGGAGGTTGTAATTAAGAACAACCCTGAGAAAGCAAGACTAGTTCTAAATAGGTCTGTAACTACCAGAGCAATTCCTCTTGGTGATTACATGTTACATAAGAAGTCCAACTACAGTGTGTTGATGCCAACAATAGGGGAACCTTCTACCTCAAAAGGGAAGAGGAAGATACAGGATGTCATTGACATTCAGGACAGCCCAAAGAAACAAAGAATGAGAAAGGAAGTACAATCTGATGAACCCTTGTATTCCCCATCTCAATCCCCTATTCATATAGGAGATGAATAGGCAACAGCTGAACAACTGATACAGTTAGGCAGTCTTGGAGAGATAGCCTACACATATGATGAAGTGGAAGAGGGAATGCTAGGAGAGACCCTCACAGCTGAGATGAACATTATTGCTAATGAGTTCAAAGTCCAGGAGTGGGATCCTGAAATCAAACAAGCCAGTGAGGATTTCTTGGCTGATAATAATTTTGTCACATCAGAAGCTTTCATGCAATTTGTGTGGAAGCAAAATATTGATAAATTTAATGCAAGGTGTGAAAAAAGGAAAAGCAAGCAGCCCCACAAGGACCCAACTGTGGTGGAGGAAGAGGTAAAGCAAGAAATGGTTGATGAGTTTAAAACCATTACTCCCGAGAAAGGAAGAGATATGGTAGCACAAGCTGGGGTACTCATTCTCCCTGAATGGGACATAGCAGATGCCTTGGTTTTAGAGGTAGTAAGAAAGGAGACCAAACCTATGGAGGGAGTCACTTTCAACAAGGATAATGCTATACTAGTCCTATGGTCTCTAAAAAGAGATGAGAATAGAAGGAATAAGGACACCTCAGGGTCAAGTTACCTTGGAGGAATGATAGTGAAAAGAGTGCAGAACACTGGGGTAGTGGAAGCTGCTAGCACTGTGCTAGAGACTGCAAGGTTTAATGTTGCAGTAGCAGAAAGAGAGGCAAAAGAAAAGGCAGAGTGGAGACAGTTTTAAAAGCTTATAACAATGCCAAGGATGAGGTAAGAGGTAGAGATAGCATCATTACCAAGTTACAAAGCCAGTTGGTAGGACAATGCCATCAAGGTGAGTCCTCAACATTAATGATCTCGTCTTCTCCTGCAAGGCCTCCACCTACTAGCCCCATTATTGAATTCCCACCATCTCCAACACCTTCTAGTTCTCAGTTGATTGAAATCACTCCCCATGTATTGGAGAATCTAAAGCAGGCTCAGGCCTTGTATGCAAAGAAATATGAAGAAAGAGTAAAGGCTACAATTTCAAGTTTTGCTGACACCATAGGGTCCTCATTAATGTATAACAACATGAGCAAGATTCTAGATATGTGGAATGAGCTTAATGAAGATAAGGCTGTTTTAATGCCTATTTTTGACAAGTGGAAGCCCAAAGAGCAGGATTTGGAGCTTATTTGTGTATCCTATGATGAAGCAGGGGCTGATCCCATTATCAAATCCACTTGTGACATAACAAAGGACCTAGTAAAATTAGCAGAAGGAGTAGATAATGTAGATAGGAAGATCAATTTGTACAAGAAAGAGTACACTGATCAAGTATTTGAATTACTCCCAGGGGGTTTTGCTAGCCCAGTTCAATTGAAGGACAAACAAGTATGGCTTAAGGAATTAGAAGCCAAATTGTCATTAAGAATAAAAGGAATTATTAACTCAGAGGATGCTTCCCTATTTGTCAAAGCAATTGAGGAGATAGAGAAAATCAAATCTCATTATGGTTTTCTAAATTCAGAGGTTAACAAAATGTGGAATTCTTGGGAAAGGTTAGCCAAGACAAAAGCAAAAGTGATTAACTTCGCGTGGCCGGCTGATGATGTATACTATGGGTGGACAAGAAAGTATGCAATACTAGATGTAGAGCAGTTAGAAGAGGTTGCAACTGGACAACAAGTAGAAGAAGCTGCGGATGTTGAAAAGGACTTGTAACCACTTTTGGGAAAGGTTCTGTAACTACTTCTTAAGAGAAGTAATGATTGTAACAAACTCTCCTAGGAAAGTCCGAAGCTATGTATGCATCCATGCTGTTATAAATGGATACCAGGACGATGTAAAAATGATCGCAAGGAATTGTAAGAAAATGCTGCGGAAATTTATCTGAGCTTTTTTCAAGTCTTAATGGAGAATATTCAAATGTTTTTGTAATACTTTCAGAAGAAATATCAATATACAGACCATTGGTTTTGAGTTCAAACTTTGTGTTGTCTTCAAGTATGTTTGCAAATGTTTACTATTTCATTCTGAGTAATCTAGGGCTATTCCTTTTGAATATGGGTTGTAAGGAAATTTCAAGTAGATGTGCTTCTTATCTTTTCTCTTCAGGAGGGGAATTAAATACGCAGGAATTATTTCTACCAGTAAATTCTTTGTGGGATACTTTGAATTTTGATGAACACAGTTTAGTTTGATATGAATACATTCTTATGTGTGTCAAGCATGTATAGGGATCTGCAGAAGCCGAACTGATAGGATGTGTGGAGGTATTATGATTGTGGAAGTATTGTTTGAACTTAGATGACTCTGTGGCCTTGGATTAAGCACTGGTATCTATTAAGGTTGTCTTCTTTACATATCTTGTAGCTCAATACTGAACATGAGTACAAGTTTTATTTCTTTGTTTCAGTTGGTTTTAAGGGTTATAAAATCCACTAGTTTTCAGACTAGTTTGCTGTGGATTTGTCTTCTAAAAGTGTGAATTCAGTTCACAAAGGTATACCCGCCTGAACTTTGGACAAGTTCAAAGTGTAGAAGGCTAAACAAACCTTGTCATATGTTGTCCTGAAAGTCTCCTTCTCTTTGATCTCTCTTCTCCATACAAAGTTTATCATATCACCATGAGGATCTTGAAGGGAATCAGATTTTTAGACTAACAATTCCTCCCCTTAGGGAGAAACAAAACCAAAGGTGTATCCATGAAGTCTCCCCAATCATGAAGGGAAGATGTATGAAGAAAACTCATGATGAAAGAAATCTCTGAAAAATTCTCAAGTGTCCCCATGTCGATGTTGAAAGATACCCCCTCCAAAGGTGGTAAATTGTGCCACACTCCTGAAAAAGGCACTCCAAGATCTAGTGGAGATGGATGTAGAACATGTCCCAAAGAGTCACATGTCTCCTCAAAACATAAAGAGACCTCCTCCAACTGCTGTACATAAGTATCCACAATCACATCAACCTCGAAAGAATGATCATGTAGAGAATGAACAAGAGGGTCAAAGTGTTCCCTCGCAACAATCGAAGAAGGATCATCTTCATCAAAGAGAAGATGAATGTCATCAATGATGTCTCCCAAATTTGCAATGTAGGATTCCACAAACAAACCTGCAATGTCTGTCAAGTAATCATCCCAGGAATCTGAAGCTGGAAGACAATGAATATCCTGCTGCATTGAATCACATGAAGGTAAAACTGTTCCAAATACAAATATATATACCCTCCTCCAAATCACCATGGAGAAAGGCAGTTTTTACTTCTAGCTGTTCCAAATACAAATATTCAGTAGCCCCAATACTTAAAACACTACAAATAGAAGTCATTTTAACAATCGAAGAAAAAACTTCAGCAAAATCAATGCCCTTTTTCTGTGCAAATCCTTTCACAACTAACTTGACTTTAAATCTATTCTTACCTCCATCTTCCTCTTTCAGCCTATAAACCCATTTGTTTTGTAAAGCCTTTTTACTTACAGACAACTTACATACTTCCCAAGTTTGATTTTTGCATAAGGAGTCCATTTCTTATTTTATGACAAGCTCCCACTAAACCTTTGTATCCACCTGCATAGCTTCATCATATCCTTCTGGTTCACCAACATTTGTTAACAAAATAGAATACAAAGAGGGAGAGAACCTTTCAGGAGGTCTACATAGCCTTGTTGATTGTCTAACATTCATTGGAGTCTATGGCATTTTTGGTTGTTGTTGCAGAGCATGAGGAACCATTGGAACATCACTATCTGGAATATCATCTAGCACAACAAAATCCTTTTCTTTCTTCTCATGTTGCTGCAAGTGATCTTTATACAACACCTTCTCATTGAATGCAACATCCCTACTTCTCACAATTTTCAGATTTTTAACATCCCAATGCCTATAACCGAATTCATCAATGCCAGATCCAACGAAAATATTTTTTTTTGATTTTGCATCCAGCTTGGTTCTATTTTTAGAATCTACATGTGCAAATGCTTCACATCCAAAGGTTTTGAGAAAAGAATAACTCACCTTCTTACCTATCCATGCTTCCTCTAGAATATCACAACCCAAAGGAACTGAGGGACCTCTATTAATTAAATATATAGAAGTATTGATAGTCTCTTCCCACATGTTTATAGGCAGCCCAACATGCAATCTCATGCTCCTTGCATGCTCCATTATTGTCCTATTCATGCGCTCAACCATTCCATTTTCTTGTGGAGTCCCTGAAACCATTTTTTTCCTATGAATTCCATTAAAGGAACAATAATCCTCAAATTATTTTCTACAATACTCACCACCGTTATTAGATTTGAGACATTTTAGTCTTTTACCCATCTCATTCTTAACCAAGCTTCTCCATTTCTTAAATGTTTCAAATACATCAGATTTCTGTTTAAGGAAATAAATCCAAACCTTCCTAGTTGCATCATTTATGTCTATAACATAATATCGAGAGCCATCGAGAGAAGATACCTAAGTCAGTCCCCATACATCTGTATGCACAATCTCCAACTTTTCATCTTTCTTTTGCTTCCCATCCTTGAGAAAATGAGCTCTCTTTTGTTTACCATACGCACAACTTTCACAGAAATCCATATTAATGCATTTCATACCTGGTAAAAGCCTTTTAGAATGAAGTACCTTCATACCTTTTTCACTCATATGCCCAATTCTATTGTGCCACAGTGTTGTCTCGGAACCTAGAGCAACTGTTTTAGTCTCTTCATGCGAATCTGCAACAATTGTTCTTGAAACTATTTGGGTTTTCTTTGCAACAACTAAAGTAGGAGGAACAATATGACTTATACAAAGATATAAGGTGCCTACTTTCACAACTTTTTCTACTATCAAGGAACCTTTTGAAACCTTCCAATTTATCATTAAAAGTAACTGTGCAACCTTCATCACCTAGCTGCCCCACTGAAATTAAATTCCTACTCAGCCTTGGAACATGCCTTACCTCTTGTAGTAGCCAATGATTCCCATTCTGCAACTTAATATTAATTCTTCCCTTTCCAATAATTTGATAGGGTTCATTATCTCCCAAATAAACTAGCCCAAAATCCCCTTGGACATAATCAAGAAAATAACTTATATGGGGCGTAGCATGAAATGAGGACCCTGAATCTAAAACCCATGAATTATCAACATTATCTATGGAAAGAATCAAAGCATCTTCTTCAGATTTATTACTTACCACATTTGCCTCCTTATTACCCTCTTTTTTGTCCCCTTCTTTATTCTTCCGAGACTAGCAATCTTTCTTTAGATGACCTGGTTTCCTATAATACCAGCAGCCTTTTGGTCCTTTGGATTGGGACCTCTAATCCTTTGATTTTTCTTGTGACTTTCCATGACCTCCAGAACCTTTTCCTCTCTCCTTTGATTTGCCCTTGCTTTCTACATTCAAAACACTACCTGATGTGGATCCACCTGAGCTTTTCCTACAAATTTCCTCACTCAGAATAACACCAACAACATCATCAAATTTTAGGCTATTTGAACCAAAAATATTATTACTAACCACCATTACCAAACTATTCCAACTTTAATTTCAGGCAAAGAACATAATAACATGAGAGCTCTAACTTCATCAAAATTTACCTTTATAGAAGTCAATTGACTAGTAATCATATTAAACTCATTTAAATGATCTGTCAGAGATCCACTTTCAATAATTTTCAGATTAAACAAATGCTTCATGAGAAATACCTTATTTGAGGCTGAGGTTTTTTCATACAATTTGGCCAAAGCTTTCATCAGATTTTGTGTTGTCTTTGCTTCTATTATATTGAATGCAAAAAATGGTGCTAGGCACAACCAAATGGTTCCCAGTGCCTTTCTATCCAGAATATTCCAATCCTCATCACTTATTGTTGACAGTTTCTTATATTTTCCTTCCAACGACCTCCATAAATCCTTCTGATAAAGATAATCCTCCATCTGCATCTTCCATAACTGATAGTTCTGCCCATTGAATTTATCTACCTTCAATTTACCCTCATCCACCATTCCTCCCACTTAACTATGAGACTCCCACTCAATCGTGAGACCTTCCTGCAGAATATAATCAAACACAACTTTCTCTAATACCACTTGTTAGGAATTGCATGCAAAAATTATCAATCATATGCAAATAATGATTAAAAACAGAGGAATGAAAAAATCAGAAATAATAACAGAGAGGAGATAATGTTAACGTGGTTCACCCAAACTTGGGCTACGTCCACCAAACAGAGAGTCCAATATTATTATCTAGTAAATTGAACTGATTATAACCAACAATCCCTTGCAACTCAATACCACTACAAAATTCTAGAGAAATTCTCTCTACAGAAAACCCTAACCCTTAGACATTTTAACAAGACTTATGTCGGTTACAAAAATAGGGTTATAATATGTCAAGCAATAGAAAAAACAACTCCCGACGCCTTTATAAAATAATAATAAGTCATTTGAGCTCTGCGTTACCCCTCGACCCTGCTTTGTACCACGACAGGGAGCGCGCCAAGGGCGTTGCCCCTGAACCCCGTTGAATAATTTGGAAGAAACTGCGCCGACAAAAGTGAGGAAAATATAACCTCCGTTTCTGATTAGGCTCTATATAACAACATCGTGAGAACATATCTCGTGAGGCATTTTGTCAAACAAGCTGTGTGCCATCTCTATGCTCCCAAACTTCACATACATGTCTATCAAGGCAGTCACAACTAAGATACGTGATGAAAATTTACATTCGATTATTTTCTGATGGATTTCCATACCCTGTTCCAAAGTCCCCATTTTGGCACACACAGGGAGCATCCTGCCAAAGGTTGGTGAATTAGGCTTTACACCTACTAACTTCATTTTCTTAAGAATCTCCAGTGCATTTCCAATAAGTCCACTTTGCGCATGTCCAACGATGATTGCATTCCATGACAAATTGAAGTCTATGAAACCACATCTCGTCGAGACATTTCCTTAAAAAGTCTCAAAGCCTCATCAAGAACGCCATTTTGTGCATATCGAGCAATCATCGCATTCCATGAGACCGCACTTCGTTGAGGTATTCTATCAAACAGTTCACGCGCCTTCTGTCTGCTTCCACATTTCGCATACACGTCCATCAAAGCATTTGCAACCACTACATCCCGTAAAATCCCCTCTCGCCTATTTCTGATGGATCGCCATACCTTGTTCCAAATCTCCAATTTTCGCACACGCTGGTCAATGCTGGCAAAGGTAAACCAATCAGGTTAGACACCTGTTGGTTGCATTTTGCAAAACACAGTCAATGCCGCTCGAGGAAACCCATGTTTTGGGTGAGCTGCAATTATCATATTCCACGAGAAGATGTCTCGTTCTATCATTTCCTCAAAAAATTGGTGAGCATCTCTCAAACTTCCATACTTGTCATACATGCTGATAAGTTTGTTCTGTAAAATTGTGTGTGCAGCCAATGCATGTCCCCTATTAGCGTTGTAAGAGTGGATTAGCTTACCAGCCGAAAGTGAAATCTTGGCAATGCAGGTCTGCAATAGTTAGTATCCTCCTTCAATTGACCATCTGTACAGAGTGCTCCGAGGTCGGTAAAGCATGAAATCGTATGATTGTAGCATGGAGAATGGGCACTCTTATTTATTCTGTAATAGGAAAATGCCATTATCGATTTGTTCCTCAAGCATTGTATAACGATCATTTATTTGTTTCGGTTATATCCCGAACCTTGGGCAAGGATTTCAGTTTGCAATGGTGAATTTCTAACTGCTCTGCAATTTCCATCTTCAATACTGATTATAGGCATCTAAGTTACATTTTCTTTGATAAAAAGTAGAAGATACCTCCATTACAACAAAATGCATCAGTAGAATATACCTCTATTGCAACAGAACACATTAGTACTAGCTTCATTCAGGAATGGTAACTAATGGCTATTATTAAAGGCACTGGCTATCCTAGTGGCAGATCACCCCCTACATAACCTCTTCTAGGTATCTATCATTTGGCATCTCTCGTAGTACGTATACGAATGAGCACCTCGGGAAACGATGTTTTCTCCCGCCGTGCCCTGTCGTGTTTTAGCTGCCTCCGCGTTGTGCTTTCTCCCCGTCGCTGCCGTGTGGGATCTGCTGTTGAGAAAGGAGGATGGGCCCCCGTAGCCCCGTGGGCTTGACCCCGCTCCCCAAATTTCCCCAGGGCTCACGGGGTCCACGGAGCAGTGGGGTATCCCGCTTTCTTTTTTTTTTTTAATAAATTTACTAGCAATTGTACTTTGGTGTGCGATAGGTACATCTTTTAGGTGTGGAAGTGGAAAGGAAGTAAGGAAAGAAATTGATCTATTTTTCAAATATATTTGTGTATCACATGAGGTCAATTGATAGGATATTTAGTGAATGACGTTATTTATGCAACAAGAGTCTCAATGGAAGAGTGATAGCTTCAAATCAATTATGCTTTCAACTACAAGGATTTAAACGACACGAGTGATAGAGATATGGAGAGGGAAAAGTTGAAGATGAAAAGAGGAAGAGATAGAGGAGGGAAGAGTGTGTGAGAGAGAGAGAGAGAGAGGAGAAAGTTGAAGATGAAAAGAGGAAGAGATAGAGGAGGGAAGAGAGTGTGTGTGAGAGAGGGGTAAAGGCATAGAGATAGAGAGAAAGATAGAGAATGGGATGGAAATGGCGATGAGAGAGAGAGAGGATTTGGGTATAGATAGAGATGGAAGAGATACATAGATAGAGAGGGAGAAATAAGGAGTGATATATAATTTTATAATATAAATTAATTATATGAAAATATATATTATTATCTGTATTTAATAATATATAATATATACAAATAAATATATTATCAATGCAATTTAATAACATAATTAAAGATTAAGCATATATTGTAATAAAATATATTATATATAGAAAAATGGACTTGTGGGGAATGTTAAATGCAATTCTGTATGACTATCCTTCTGCTAGACATAATCAAATTCAATATAATATTATTATTTTATATGAAAGAGAGTGCAAAAATAGCCAATATAATTGTGAAAACAAAGTTAGGCCAAGGACCAACTAATACCAACTACATATGTTACAATTATAATAGAGTATTATATATAAAATAAAATAGAAAATATATTTAAATGTATAAATTTATTATCTTATATTATAAATGTATTTAGTATTTACATAATTTAAAAATATAATATAGTTTAATATATTAAAAATCATTAACATATAATATCATTAAAATTTCCATATATATAAATTATTTTTATTATATATTGTAATATAATTCAATATATATATATATATATATATATATATATATATATATATATATATATATATAATTATTGAAAATTTTAAAATAAAAAATAATATTTAAATTTTTTAAATATATAATTAATTATTTATATATTAAATTTATTATTTAAATGTATAAATTTAAATATAATAATAAGTATAAATATAATATAAATTTAATATAAATTGAATATATGCAAATTATATTTTACAATTTATAATCCATAAAATATATAATAAATATAATTTTAATATAACATTATATAAAAGCCCATCTAACATTTTCAGAAACCGACAGTATTTTTTTAGCCTTTCCCTAGAGCTAAGAACCAGTTGAGTAGACTCAAACCCAAGACCTCTCATGTAGGAGGCTCACAACTAACCACTGCATTGTGGGGTCATCCCCAACATAATTATTTACTTTTAAAACATTTTAATATTTATAAAATATTAATAAAATTAATAATAAAATAATATCCCAATAATTATAATATTTTAATTTTTTTTATATTATAAATTTACTTTACATTTAATTATTATAATTTATTAATATTATATTAATTTTGTGAATATTTTATTTTCTATTATTATTCATTTTAATTAACTATAATATTATTTATGTTAATTCACTATATTATTTCTTTTATATTTATTATTTATTTTATATTATTAATATTTTAATTTTATTAATTTACTTTAAATTTCATTTATACATTTATTTTTATTTTGTGAATATTTTATTTTATATCATTATTTTAGTTTTATTATTTATTTTATATTATTAATATTTTAATTTTATTAATTTATTTAAATTTCATTTGTAAATTTATTAGAAAAGAAAGGGGGATACCCTTGCAGCCCCGTGGGCCTTGGCCCTCCTCCCCAAATCCCCTACGGGGGTGCGTCACCCCCTAAGGAATTTGGGGATGGGGGCCCCGCCCACGGGACTATAGGGGCCCATCCTCCTTTCCCAATAGCAGATCCCACACGACAGTGGTGGGGAGAAAACACGACATGACAAACAACCAAAACATGATAGGAGAAAACATGACAGGGCACAACAGTTGAAAATATCATTTCCTGAGGTGCTCATTTGTATTCGTAGTGCTAGGAATGCCAGATGATAGATACCTAGAAGAGGTTATGTAGGGGGTGATATGCTGCCAGGATAGCCAATGCCATAGTGCTAGGGATGCCAGATGATAGATACCTAGAAGAGGTTATGTAGGGGGCGATATGTTGCCAAGATAGCCAATGCCATTCTTAAAAATCACACATATTGCAATGGTCAAAATTAACACTAATTGGATACTTACGTATTTTTTTATATGGATGAATTGTAAATTTATTATTTACTATAGAAATCTATAATGTTTAAGTAGAGTTTAGTTCTTGTATATAAATGTTTGATTTATCTTGGTGATTACAATTCGAAAGCTTTTCCCAAAATTATTTATAATCTTGTTTGTTGAACACTAAATATTTATATTTTTAAAAATTACTTTATATTTTGTGAGGACTTTTTGATAGCATCTTTATATACTATTTTAGTAGTTTTTAAAAAAATTCAAGGGTGTAATAATTTACAAAAAAAAATTGGTGTTTTTATTAAAAAGAAGTAATTTGAAAAAAAATTTAATTGTGTTGAGAGGCATTCTTACAACCATAACATGTCTATGTCAATAAAAAATATGTATGGTTTAAATTGATGTTCGTTTGATCTTCGCAAACATTTAAAATATGAAATGTAAAGTTATGCATTTAGTAGACATTTCATCGTTGCTTTGAAAGAAATAAATTCCATCACAATTCTCCTTTCTAGTCACACAAGTATAGACATATCACGTTTATGATTTGTAGAGACTCTAGATTACCCGAGGGAAGAAAATATTCCAATTTGTACAATCAAGATAGGAGAAATAGCATGGACAAAAATTTCGATGACAACCCATGGGAAGAAGAGACAAAGGAGTGTATGGACAATCTACTCCACTCCCCTCCTCACTCTGTTGTCTACATTTCCTTTGGAGGGGGCATTTATGTCTCACTATGAGTGGAATTTGACATTGATAGTGGTGAGTGCTATGTTATGTTGAGAATTATTCCTATAGTTGTAACATGTCCGTGTCAATAAAAACTATGTATGGTTTAAATTGATGTTCATTTAGTCTTCTCAAGCAATTACAATGTGAAATATAAGGTCGTGCATTTAGTCAAGTGTTTCATCTATGTTGTAGCTCTCCACTCACTGTTACTTTAAAAGAAAGGAATCCCATCACATTTCTCCATTCATAGCCGCGCAAGAATAGTTGGATTACCTTAGTGACTTTAAGAGACTCTAGATTATTCAAGGGAATAAAATATTCTAGTCTATACAATCTAGATAGAAGAAATAGCATGGACAGATTTCAATGGCAGCCTACAGGAAGAAGAGATAAAGGGGTGTATGGACAATCTACTCCACTCTAAACATCCTCACTTTGTTTTCTACATTTCCTTTAGAGGGTGCATTTTTGTCTCATTGTGGGTTGAATTTGATGTTGGAAGTGGTAAATGCGATGCAAGAAAATGAATATAATTAATTGTTTTGCATATGTTCCAATGGATATATTTTCTATTGTAAGAATATCCAAAAGTCCATACAAGTTTAACAATCAGAATTAGATAAAGATTGCACAGTTAATGGATACAAAATTTTGTGTTATGTCATTTACTATGTTGTTCACATAATAGGTATTATCTCTGTTGATATTCTCCAAAAACATTATTTATCCCTTTCTAAAATTCTAAGATGTGGTCGTACGTTTTGAGAACTTTCTTGGCCATGGCAGGAGAAGACACCACCACTGTTGTTTTCATGCCCACATGGAGAGACATGAGTGGGCCGTATTGCAAAGAGAGGGCATAGAGAGATTCATGAGGTAATGCAGAGAAAGGGCATATAGAGACTCGTGCGGCCTTTTTCTGAGTTGAAAGAGGTTTCCCACAATAGGCCTTGTCCTACTCCTCTTCCTTCTCCATAGAAAACAGAATAATATGAGTGAAGCAGCAGAAAGGAGCAGAGAGGACAAAGAAAGCGCTGGAATATCCATGTAAATTGGAACAAGGAGATCCTTATTTCGTTTGGTTTTCCTGGATACACTATTTTATAGCCAGGATCCCGTCAGTGGATGGCTACACGTTATTTTTTCGTCAACCATGTTAAGCGTGAAATACTACGACCAAACGTTTAATTCAATTCCATGCACGTGATTCGATGATCGACATATACTTTAGAATATTAATATTTAAAGGTGGGACATTCATCTTATTAGTTCCTTTTGCAGGATATTAATGCATTCATTCAAATTTTTTAAATGTCAAAACATCAATCAATCAAAATTAATAATTAAAATAGCTTAATCAATTTTTTTAATGTTTGTATTGTTTTCCAAATTTATTATAAAACATATAAATTGATTTATCTATTATTCTAATAGATAATAGTACTATACATGATGTCAACATTTTAAATGTCAAAGCATGAACTAATGAGAAGTAAGAATTAAAACTGGTTGACCAAATTTTCTAATGTTTCTATTTTTGTCTTCATTTTCATTAATAATATTCTACAATCATTTCACTATTATATAATAGTAACTAGTTTTGTCCTATTTGTTTTGATAATGAAATGGGTGATAAAACCACTTGATTTTTTATTATAATAATTTAAAAAAAACATAGAATTATAAATATCAAACATATAAAAAGACTAAGATTTAATTGACTCATTTATATAATGATAATATAATAATTTTTTATATAATTATTAGATATAATAGCTAATTAATAATAATGTAATATAATTTATATATATTTATGAAATAATTATAATACATTAATTATATATAGATTAAATATAATCAAATAATTAAAACTTATTACATAGTCATCAATAGTAGATAATAGAATAATTAATGTTACATCAGCTGGTTTTTACAGTCATTTGATCTCGAGAAGATTTTAGGATGGGACTAAAGTGGTTTATCTACTGACACGATGGATTGAGGGGACAGATTTGAACAGGTCATAGAAAATTTAGTAATTTCTAGGAAACTTCTAGTAGAAAGGAGGCTATTTTAGGCAAGAGGGCAGTAAGTTTTTAGGCAGAAGAGTTGAACAAAGAAGTTCCACATTATGGGTCATTATTTTGGTTTGAGCTGCATGTGCAGAGTGGAATCACTGGAGGAACAATGTGAGAGACTATTTGATATTGATGTGGAGGGACAAGTGACGATAAGGGGGCTTGTGGAGGAGGTGCTAAATAGAGACAGACATTGGTGTGATGGTTATTTTCATATGAAGGAGTACTAACGATTCTGGTTGATTTTCTTGCCTCTAAGAAAAAATGTGTTGAGCGACTTGTTGGATTTGTCAGGGATGTCGATGTAGATGTCGTTGGAAGCACGGTGACGAAATTGGAGGAGGAATGGGCTAGTATTCTGAGGGTTTTCTTTAATCCAACAATTATTTTTTCAGATTTTGAAGAAGAGGTTGATATTGATGAAGAGGAGATTGAAAGGTAGAAAGTGGAGAGAAAGAGGAAGGAAAAATTTCTGGATGAATCCTAGGAGGTCTTTCAGATTGGGGTTATTAATAATGATTTGGATCCTTTTCTGAGGATGATGAATGCTGAAGAGAACTGGTTGTCTGATGAAAGAACAAATAGATTGGTATCAATGGGAAACTGAGCAACCACCATTTTGCAACTTATGTAATCAGAATATGGTTGATAGTGGTATGCATTTGTGTTTGGCTCAGGTGGTAGTTTTATAGTAAGTAGTATTGCTTAGTGAGGTGGGTAATAGAATATAGCATGGATCTGAGTCCATGGAGCTTCTTTTATTTTCTTCTTTGAATGTAGATGGTTAGTATCTTGTGTTGGGCAATTTTGCCAGATTGGTTTGCCCAGATTTGGTAGACTTTGATGTAATTGTTTTATTTTATTAATATAGGGAGATATCCCCATAAAGATAGTACTTACCTTAAAAAAAAAGATAATAGAATAATTAATATGAATAATAATAGATGTTATTAATAATCCATACAAACTCACAATCTACATCTATCCTATCCACAATAGTTTTTACATACAAAATTTGTCACAATTTTTGCTACTCCTTTGAATCCATACAAATTTATAGTCTGCATCTATCCTATTCACCATGCAGTTTCTACATACATTTCTACAAAAATTGTGGCTCCCATCCTACTCACAAAAATATTTCTAAACTTTAACAAAAAACAAAAACAAATCTAAAAACCCTAACCATCCTTCCTTCTTCACATTATATAACACATGCATTATGGCGACAAACTTCTCTGTCACTGTTCCACCTTGCCCTGCTTGGTAGCCTCAGAGCTCACAAAGATTACTCCACTCATTATTTTTTTCTTTGATCCCACGAGCCTTCCCCTCTTTCTCTTTATCTCATTCTTTTTTTCTTTTTTTCTTTTTCTCTTTGTCTCATTCTTCTTTTGGCTTCTTTGCTCCAAGAGTGTTATTAGAATTATTATTATATTTTATTGATAAATAATAATATTTGTATAACTATTATAAAAATACATAGAACTTTAATTCTAATTTGACATACTCTATTTATTGAAAAACCTTTAGTATACATATCTAATTTTTTTTACATGTAGAAATCATTAGTTACAATGTTGTCTAACTAAACAATATTTTATAGATTTTACTGATTGATAGGAACTAGATGCAACACATCTATTGTATACTTACTAAGGAAAAGTATTTTATGTTTTTTAATATTTAAATATAGATGCTTCAAGGTTAAAATTTCTTCAATACTATTTATCAAAAGATTTACTATATTATTACTACTATTCAAAGAATTTTAAATTATTATTTAACGATGTCAATATTTTAATATTATTGCTACAATTCACAAATTCCAACTTTAATATACAAAAACATTATGGTAGGAACCTGATGCATATGTGTCTATTGTTTTAAGAGGTAGTAGGTGAAAATTATTAAAATTTATAAGTATCAAAGTTCAAATTCTATTTTTTAATCTTTTATAACTATTGCTTCTTCATAAAAAACATGTTTCTTTTCTTCCCCCTCCTTTTATCTTTATTTCACTCTTCTCCTTACATCCCCATTTCTAATATTTTTTTGAAAATCTAACTTCATTTTTCTTCACTTATAAATTCATAATTCTTTTAATATTTTGTTCCCATCTCCCTCTCCTTACATGTCCCTAAACTACCTGCCTCATCCTCTTTCTATAGACATAATCTATTCAAGTGAATTTCATGGCATTTTATTCACAAGATATAAACCTTAAACTCATTTTGTATGATCTTATATAAACACAAGTCAACCCAAAGAACTCAATTTAGTTTATCAAATGATTTAATTACATTAGCCACTCAACGACCACATGAATGGAAAATATCTCCATTTATTAGTGGAAAATGAACTAGAGCAAACCTTAAGATACATAATACTATATATGTGTGTGTGTGTGTGTGTGTGTGAGAGAGAGAGAGAGAGAGAGAGAGAGAGAGAGAGAGTTATATACTTATATAAGAATTTGACCTTGTCCCTTATATTTATTTTTGTGGTTGTTGGGTGTAGGAAAATGATAAATTTATCTAAATTAATGGTTTTGTCCACCATGAGTTGATTCTTCACATTATTTCCATGCTAGAGGAATATCCATAACAAAGAAGTGGAGGGAAATTGCTTCTCTTTACTAACCAATAGATTACATAAATGTTCATTTGACAAAATGAATAAATATTTTGATCAAAACATATGTTTAAACTAAGTCAAGTCTTGCAACATTAGTAAAAAACTAACCTACCAACAAAAGGAGGGGCCTTATGATGGAAAATACCTAACTCCCCAAAAACATGAAGAGAGGAAGTGTATTGGTCAACTTACCTTATCCTCTCTCACATTCACTACACAAGAAGAGAGTACTTTTTAACTCCTAGGTCCTTGTGTCTAGCATCAACTTGAACAATTTAGTTGACATGTGACAAATGTTTTTGATTAAGATAAATAGGTTTTATAGGGACCCAAAACCCAACTCCAAAAATATAATAAAAAACTAGTAGCGAACCAGAGAAGAACCAAAAACCAATCGACAACAAAAATAGGGGAGACACCCCTTAGAGGCCGACATGAAAGACAAATAAATCAGGGCCAAACTACAAAAACAACTAGCCAAAAGACTAACCAAGATCTTTCATAAGCTCATAATTTTTCTGAATTATGTTTTTGTTTATTTCTTCGAGCTCCTCCATGATGAACATCGTGGTGCCTAGTATTGGTAGAAGCTCCAGTAGACACTTACACGTCCACTACTTGTGGATTTATATCCAGATTTTTCTTTCTAGACTTGGCCGCTGAAGGCGGTATACTACTGAGCAGTTGGGTTTTCTGAATAACAATTTTCTTATTCACCTTTTTGAGGCATTCAACACTGTTGTTCATAGCCTCTTTACTAATATCCATGAAATCCCTGAGATTAACCTTTAGTTCATAGATGTTAATAATAGTTCTCAAATCATTTCTTTTAAACTTTCAGCTTGCCAATAATAAAGGGGTAAGACTATTAATAAATATAGACAACTTAATCACAAATATGTTTAAAGTTTAATTATCAATCTAACATAAAAAATATACATAAAAGATACAACTTCCCAAAATTTATGTTTATCTCAACATTACACTTTCAATTGGTGTAAGTATTAGTTTAAGTAACACATTACTCTCCAATATCCAATACACATCGATACAACAATAATAATATAGTAAACACAATTGATGTTGAGTTTGAACCTACTTAATATGTTTAGAATGTAATAGTATTTCATAGCACAATGCACATGAGCGGATATATTTTTCAATACATAAAACATTTCTTATGCATACATGAGTGACTCTTTACACTACCAAATTGCCTAAAGTGTTTTTAATTTATTATTCAACAAATTATATTCGACTATGCAACATGCACTCCAATCTTTGTGGAATGTACAAAAATAAAGAAGTATTTGTCAATAATTATGTTGGACACGTGGTTTGAATGGATGGAATTCATACTCATCGATATACCATTCTTTTCTTATACACATATATTTTATGCATTATCATATGTTTTGTTTACATCCATACAAAATTAGTTCCATATGCATAACTTTACTATTAATGATTATGAAACAATTGTATAATTGTAAATACAAATTAAAGTGTTGTTTAATGAATGAAAAATAAGAACAATTAGTGAAAGGCAATAAATACATTAATCTCCATAAATCATATATATACATATATTAACCCTTATAATATCATTAAAATGCATTCAGAGAAATGTAATTTTTTTAACCCATTCTTCATAATGAAAAACCACCATTTTACATTAAAATTAAATAGACCTTTCAACTCTCACAATGATATACCACAACCTATGATGTCAGTAATCCAAAGTTTGGGAGAATTAGAGGATTGGCCTATAAATTTTAGTATATTTACCCAGAAAATTTGTAAAATAATTATTATCTTGTATTTATACACAAGGACCATTATCTAGTGCTCTCTCTCTCTCTCTCTCTCTCTCTCTCTCTCTCTCTCTCTCTCTCTCTCTCTCTCTCTCTCTCTCTCTCTCTCTCTCTCTCTCTCTCTCTCTCTCTCTCTCTCTCTCTCTCTCACTCACACACACACACACACACACACACACACAAACACACACATATCTACACATACATACACATACACATACACATACACATACACATACACATACACATACACATACACATACACATACACATACACATACACATACACATACACATACACATACACATACACATACACATACACATACATACTTACATACACACATATGATTATAGCTACATGGCAAGTGTTGAGTTTGTATGATGGGGACAAGTATTAATCCTAAATTTTTTAGGTCTTGTTGTGTAAATGTTGCCATTTATGGGATGCATATGGTATTCAATTAGATGTCTAAAAGTGAAGACACATGCTTATATGTGTATGACTGAAATATGTAGGAAGAAGATCTATGCAAAAATATATAGGAGTTGTGCATTGAAGTATCATGTAAAAAATCATAAGACTATGCACCAAGTAGCACTTAGTAGGTCTTTCATGATAGTGTTGTGATGTGGTTTATTGTGATAAATTGAGTATAGATAGTTATATAATCTAAATGATGGGTGATCCCTTCTTGGGAAGCAGTTATATCTATTGCATCCAAGCTGAGTGCAAGAAAGTATGTACATAAATATTCCAAGTCATATCATGGTACCAACTTTCAATCCTAATTGTTTGTAAGACATGTTTTGTAGATGTTGTAGTAAAAAATTGCAAACTCTTTACAATTTGACCTACACTTTTGTAGACACTTTAACGTCCATTCCCCTAGTATTTGAGTAGGCTCACTTTAGCCCTTGCATTAGTCTTTTCCCTTCTAAGGATTCTCAAGAAATATTTTTAGTAGCTACCTTTTTGTGTTAGTTTTATGTTAACCATGTGTTTCTCTCATCTCTTATCATTTTAAGCATGATTTGTATGTATAATAGATTACTGCATTAACATCCCATGACATTTTAATGTTCAAAGGTCATTTAAAAGAATTTTGCCACTTGTCACCTACCCAGGTTAGTGGAATTTTCGAAGGATAATTCATAATATCTCAACGACCTCTTCTTTCCCTCCTCTTCTCACTTTTTAATATATTCTTTCACTTTAGATAATGTCTCTTGAATGTTCTATTGAAAATCTCTTGCATTATTTTGGCTTTCACAACTCTCTCTTTGTGTCTAGCTTACACAACTTCCTACAACTTGCAATAGCAGTCTTTGAATATCTCTTGGATTTCTCAAGACTATTTGGTCATATCCTTCTATTTGTCTTATGCCTTTGAGAATTTGGGGATTATATCACATCGGTTGTCTATGAATCATTTCTTATCATGTGTATTAGTCTTTTGATCTATCCATATATATATCTACTATGGAGGAGGAAATACCAAAGTATGGACTTGATTGCTCAAGGAAAGTTTTCAAATAGCCCAGAACATTTTTCTACTTATCTACAATATCCTTTACAATTCTCTTGACTTTCTCAAGCCTATCTAGTAAAATTCTTCTATTTATATTATGTCTTTGAGCATTCTAGGATTTATCAAATCCCTTGTCTATAAATCATTTATCATTGTGTTTATTTGTCTTTTGATCTATCTATCTATCTATCTATCTAGATGTTGTGGAGATGGAAACATGAAAAACTATTGGATTGAATAAAGATAAAATAGTGTAGGATAATAACAACACAATGCATAAAAAAGAGAAAAAACTAGAATAGGTTGCTTCAACAACAATACTGTTATTAACCTTAAGACACATTACAAAAGTAACATAGATAAACAACTCTGTATAAATCTCCTATATATGTTTTGATAATGATATGACCTATGAATAATTGCAATATCGTTGGTACTTATAGTTAAGAAAATATAGTTTCCATACTTGTAGTGCACAAAAAGAAGAGAAGATAAACATTAGATTTCAAACAGTGAGTGATGATAAGAATTCTAGTTTGCAAACAAGGCTTTGCTAAATGGTTAAGGCAGTGCATATTGATAGTCTTCATCAAGCGGTGGTAATTATCGATCAAGACCATAGTTGATAGCTTGATCGATGGGAGGAAGTAATTCCAACACTTCCTTTTAATTTCTACCAATAAATGCTTCAAAATTGTCAAAATCCTTTACTATTGAGTGTTGTCTTCATTTGTCTCTTTCTACTCTTTAGACTTAAATATTTCTTTGCTTGATAAATTTAAATGATCTTTAGATCTTTCCTTCAATAATGATGCCTATTTATTGGTCTTCTCTAACTATTATAATAACCCATCTCTAACTATTGGCCTTATCATGTTAATCATGGAGTATGCCAAAGCTCATGGAGTGAAAACCTCCCGCATGGATAAAACCCACATTTCTTCTTCTAACCCTAAGGTGAAGATTGTTTCTGACATGGAGATGGAAGAGGATGACAGTGGCACTGCCTTGTATTAGCATGATATCAAGGATTCAAAAGACCCTGAGTATAGACTGAAGAAATAAGGGGAGCCTATGGTGACCCCAGGAACAAGCAGTAGTAGAAAAACCAACCCTCCAAGGTGGGCGACAAGAAAATTTAAATCCAGTAGCAAGAAAATGCAAGACTTGGAGACTCCCATCGGAAAGAGAATAAAATTGACCAAGTCAAGTGGGTCCAAAGACAAGGACCACGAGATTAGGTTAGACATTCCCATCAATGTGGATAACGAGTAACAAGGGACTGTGAATAAGGAGAAAGAAGGGGAGAAAAAGGGGGAGAAGAAGCTGGAAGACCTGATTTTGGAGGGCACTAGAGGCCAGGAAAAATGTAGGAAGTGGGTAGATAAGGAAATTGGAACTCTGAAAGATGGAATTAAAGGAATTATTGAAACATTCACAGACTCCCCTGGGCCTAGTAAAACTGAGAAAATCATGAGCACGATTCAAAAGATATCTTAGGATGTTGAAACTATGAAGATCTTCCATGAGCACATAATTGATAAGCTGGAGGAGTATGTGTATGACATCAAAGGCAACCTGAATAATCTGGTGGAAATCAGTAGGGAGGCAATGAGTAACAACACTGAAGGTTTGGAGAAAATCAATGCCATGATGGTCGTCTATAGAACCAGACCCATAGCCAGTGAACCTCCCTTGGGGGAAAAATAGAAAAAGAATGCTTTGGAGGGTGGTCAGAGTGCTGCTGGTTGGAAGACTAGTTCGGGTCCCTATACTAGGACCAGGAGCTAGAACCAGGAATAGGGTACCTCTAGATTCATCATGGAGGATCTGGAGAAAGTCAACAAGAAGATTATTCAGAAGAACACTGAACTGGTGCACTCTCTCAGTTGAGTTCTTTTTCCTATTTTTTTTGGTCTTTTCATCTTATTTTTTGGCATTGAGTCTGTGTGGGGTTTATCCCTGTTCCACTTTTATTTAATTTCTTTTTGGCTGCTGGCCTTGGTCTGTGAAACTTTGGGTTTCAAGTCCCTATAAAACCTATATATCAAAAACAACCCTTCAAGACTTTTTCTAAAATATCCTAACTTCACCTTCTATAGATGTCTTGAAAGACAATGATTTATTTTGACCCAAAAAATTTATTCTTCTTGAATATTCAAACCTTTTATGGTTGCTATCAATATATGAGCATTTACACTTGAACAATTTTTTGACCATACGTGTAATATTTTACCAACTTGATCCATAGCTCCATCCATAATCTATTTTCATATAATTTATCATAGATTCATTCTTCTTGTCTTCTCTATTTCAAAATATGTTTTCTAAATGGTTCTTCAAACCACATATGCTACAAGGATGAACATCCCAACACATTCACTTTTTATGTCCTCTATTGCAATAAGAACAGTACATACACTACATTTTTTGAACTAATTTATTTAAACCTGCAACATCATCATCATCATAATTTTTATTTCTCTTCTCACTAAAAAATCTAAGGCCTTATTATTATCTCAATAGGCTCTGTGATTCCATGCCCATACTTTCCTAATCCCTTGAATTTATTATCAATGTTTCTCAAGATCTTAAAACCAACATTTTCTTCAAAGCGGTTAGAAATATTTGCAAATTCAAATACGTTATCATTTTCATCCTTATATTTTTATTAAAAATAGCTTCAACCAAATAATCCAAATAAAAGATTGATCGAAGGTATTGCACAAATCCTCTATATTACATGAAGCATCACACAAATGCAAGAGAATCTTATCTCCTCTCTACAACATGAAACTCATAAACACAAACACTAGAAAACATGAATATGCAAAGACTCTTTCTACATTTGCATTATCTCTCACACATTTATGTAATAGTCTCAATCTTATTTAAATTTAATGACAAAACAAATCAATCAATAGAAAATTACAACTTCGGCCATCCATTGGCCTCTCTCCCTTTCCTCCTCTCACACACCCATGCCCCTTTCTATCCTAGCACTTCCACTTTGCAATTGAAGTATTCTTATTTCCTCTGCAGTCACGTACTTAGTGACCGATCCCACATACACCATTCTTGCATAGGGCTCCACCTTTATTTCCTTCCACTTTTAAGTACCTTACCATAGCAGCCACACAATTTCCCTCTTTACTTTATTCGTTGCCCAACCCCCTCTCTTTGTTATTACATATATGTTTTTATAATCAATGCCTCTTAATTTCCAACAATGCCTCCCTCGTATGAAATCAATTTAAATGTTCTTGGGCCGAGTCAATTTATTTCCCACCGATTCCCATTTGAATCATTTCACTTTCTGCCTAGACCGCGTTCATTTTGGCTTCTTCATTTCACTTTGGGAGTTGAATGGTTTGTAAACATCTAGAAATTTCATTTGTTTGAAAGTTTCTAAAGTTTGGCCAATAAATACATTTTGTACATATCCTGCCATCATTGATTTGAGACACCTGGTGCCTTTGTTTATGCTTCTACATTTTGTATGTATTTATCAACTAGAACATTACTGTTATGATTTGATGTATGTTCATACCCCAATCTTCCACATGTTGCAGTTTGCCTCTAAACTTGTGGAACTCAACTTTGCACCCATTAAGTTAATTTACTTAATTATGTAAAGCCTTTACAATGGATCTGTTTTGTCCATAACCTACAATCATTGCTTGTTCCAGAGTTGCTAAGCTGGGACATGCTCTCAAAGTGCTAGTGAAAGTTCCCTAGCTAGGTTTCATTCATGTTCGTTGCTTTTTTAAAATAATACAATGCCGATTGATCATACCCATTTTTCTCATACTCTAGAAATATTGTGTCTAGACTTTCACATTTTGCAATCATGTTTGCTAGGGTAGTCTCAACTACAACATGACAAATTCCTTTTATGCTTCAATGGATCTAAAAAATTCAAAGAGATACCAAGATGAATAAAAACAACAAAAAATTAAGAATAAATTAGAAAATATTTTTGGGTGGTGATGATCATCGATCCACCTAGGTGCTCCTGCACCAGACAAGCCAAGTAAGAAATTGTGAGCATAGACTCACAAAATGGGGTTAAGTAGTTGAACTACTCTTCTGGGTTGTAAACAACATACAACAAACAGAGTTGGGGCTATTGAAAATATGATGGAAGGGGTTGAGAAGACTCTAAAAAAGATTGGGGAGCTGAGACACAAGATTTTAAAGGCCGCCTCTAACAATATTAAGGTCCTTATCAGCAAGCTTGAAAGTTTCCAAGGGGAAAAGGCCTTCAGGGACACCATTGAGGTGAAGGAAGACACCCTTGAATATAAAGAGATGGGTCCTAGAAAAAGAACTTGCGCAAGCACCAGAAAGAAGCAAAACCAAAGCAAGGATATTGAGGAGATCAAGCAGACTGCTGAGAACATGGAGTAACTGGAGTTGGAAGCTGCCCAGTTGCTAAAGAACTTTACCTAGACTTGGCTTTTCTTTTCTACTTTTTCTATTGTCTTGTCTTTTGTTCCTGTGTGTTGTGTCTTTCTACTACTGGCTTTTTGTTATCCGGCCAGCTGTCTTTTCTAAATCTGCTATCTCTAGCTTTTTTAGTGTTCTCTAATGGCTATCTTTTGATCTACTATTGTATAGGGTTTTAGTGGTCCTTCAAAACCTATTTTCCCCTAATAAAAAACATACAAGAAACCCCATTACTACTTCAGGAACATTAAAATTTTTCTTCCTTTGGCTCTTTCATCGCTTAGCTAGGACTCTCTCCAACCTATTTCACCAAGAATGCCCTCTTTTCCACTTCCCTCTCATGGACTCATGCCCATTGTAGTCCACCCTTCTCCTCCAAAAACTCTCTCCTTTCCTCTTCTCCTTCATGGGATCCAACCGATATTCAACTGACCTCCACCAAATAACCTTCCCACTCTTCTCCTCTTTTATGGATTTCAATCGATTACTTATAGAACACCGCCACCAAATCTCATTTGCATCATATTGTACTACTTCAATATGCAAACAGACAACTTTATATTTCTAATTCGCAACTGCAACTGTATACACTAAGTCATTCTTTTTTATCTCTATTGCATGATGTTGGCTAACGGATTGGATTTCTCAAAATTTATAAATAAATACTCCTGTTGCCCAAATAGAAAACCAATGAGAACCAACAGTTGGGTAAATAATTATTATTTTAACCTCTGTATAAAGGTATAGATCCCTATATGATATTCAATGAGTTTTGGATAAATTTCATCATATAATTCACTTTTAACCAGAAAGCAAACAAAAAGGCTTCAACATTCACTTGTCAACACAACATGAATGCTTAATGATAGAAAATGAAATTCATAGTAAGACATTAGGTTTCGAATGAAGATTAACTCACAGAATGATCAAAAATATTTGAATTCTGATTGATACTCACTCATGACTCACAGGACAAGGGGAATCAGAATATTCAAATATTTCAGCTAATTTCATTTATCCAATTGATTCACAGACTTCAAATGAAAAATCAAAGAAAGGAATCAGACACCTGAACATATAATCATTCCAATAGAAATTTTTACACATTCAAAACACACAGGTTTTCTAAAGCTATATCATATATTCCATTCCATTCAAAGATGGTTGTTTCACTAAAATTACAAGTAAGACCAGTCTATTCCTTCAAATTTTACAAGATTATATATATATATATCGTGCCAAAACATCCTTTACTAATATATATAGCCGCCAGGCTAAATTGTCTTTTTAACAAATGAAACTAAAATTCAAGAAACAGCTGTTCGTAATTGAATTTAACTAAATGGCCATAAGCCGTAAATAGAGCTATAACGATAAGAACAAAAAATGGCTTAAATTGTCTCTGGGGAGTGCGTGGTGCCACGTATATTTCGCCACTACATATGAGCCACGGAGAAGTTATGAACAACCTGGTAATGTGGGAGCCCAATGTGTAGGATGCGTTGCTTCCAAACTTCTTTGTCCATACCCACTTGCGTAACTTTAATTTTGTGCACTTCTAAGTGATCTGAACAGACAACTAACATAGATTCAATTCGAGCTACCCTGGTGAAGTCATCTCTGGTAAAAGACTTTGATTCTTTAACCGAGTTTATTTTTCCTTTGAAACTCTGCACCATGTCTACTGCCTGCTCGATAGTCTGTCCATCTTCCTTAAGAAGTTGTACATCAATGCACTTTAAGTCTTTCTGCATCATGACAATGAGTTCTTTCAATTCTTTCAACAACTTAATGGACTCTTCATGACCTTGCTTTATGATTGAATTTCTCCATTCAATGTTCTCCTTGGCCACATGTAGTACCTTGTCATCCAAATCATTTACTTCCTTTTCTGTGAGGAAGTTCATGACATTGTGTTTCTGCATGTCTTTCATCTAAACCAATACTGCAGCCCATTTTTTCCTTTCCTTCTCACATGCTGACACCTCTGTTTCAAGCTCTTGAGTTATAGTTACAACATCCTCGTACACCCTGACCAGATTAGTAATATACTCTGTTCCTTGCTGAATTATGGATTCAAGCCACTCCTCAAAGGTTTCCGCCAACACACGATTTCTCTGAACCTTATCCAACAAATTCTGGTTCATAGGTGATTTAGGATCAAAACTCTGAGAAACCTTTGATAGGGGTTGTGGACTGGGATGATGTATGGCATTGAAATACTCTGCCATCTGCTTAATAGTCTATTTTAACTCCCGTTTGTCCATCTCATCCTTCCATGTTCTGGACAACATTCTTTTAGCGGAGGACTCTAGGTGTTTTGCATTAGCAACCCTTGAAGCAGTTCCTAAAAAAATCTTTTCAATAGCAAAATCCTGCTCAGTAGCATTTTCTAGGTCTTTGTTTGAAATCGGCCTAGCCACTTCAGCTACCCAATGCCCTGTATTCTCATCTACCTCCAACATAGCTTCTGCTTTTAGCTTCTTAGACTTAGGTGTTTTCCCGAGGCATTTACTCACCATATCCTCCATGGGTACACTGATAGGAACTACATTACGTTTCTTACTAATTGACACTCCCAACGACCTTGAAACATTTGGGGATACCTTTACTGGCGGCATCTGATATTCAGGTGAATCCATGTTGGCCAAAGTAGTCACTTGATTGGGGCTTTCCTTAGGTTGCTCTTTTTCTTTACCTGCATCTTGAGTTGCAGGAATGTTTGCTTTCGGTCCACCCATAATCGCTTGCACCTCTTCACTATCAAGAACTATGATAGTTTCTTTACCTGAAATTTCTGCACCTTTCCTCTTACTTCTGGAATGGGTGACTTGAACTGTTGAGGGGCCAAATAGTGGTTCTTTAAACCTTCTGGTTTGAACCTTCTCACCTTGAGTATTAGTGACACTTGCAATATCAACAATAATGTTAGAAGAAGAAATGGGTATAGCAGCATGAGATTGCTCAACTAATTTCTTGGCTGAGGTAGTGGTCAGTCTTATTCCAGATCTACAGTCTCTTAACCATTTTTCTGTTCTCCTTATAACATTAAAGGTTTTAGATTGAATATTTTCTTCTTCTCTCCTATCCCAGTCAATTTCAGGAATAGGTTGTTCATGAACTCTTTTATTGAACTCTGGGTCCAATACATCTTCACCTTCCTCTTCTTGTATTTTTGCTATGTTCATTGGCAATTTCAAAGTAATGATTTGTCATAAAGTGAACCTTGACCATAATCTTCTCAGGACTTCAAATTCATCACAACAATCCTCCTAGTAGTCTTTTAACTAGGGTATATGTGAAAAGTTCACATCAACATTCAGGTGCTTCATTGCATATTCTTTGCTATCAAACCCCGGCCGAGCAACATATGGCGGCAAATTCATCTTCTTGAGCTCCAATTCTAAGTTTAATGCATCAAAAATAGTTTGGCAACTATAATATCCGAGTTCAACTAGAAAAATTGCTTTAGACTCACTTTTCATCCCTAATCTCTTATCAACATGAGCTAACTATCTACAAACTTCTAAAAGTACATAACTATCGAGAGCATATCTGGGCAATTTGAAAGGTTCATCTTCAAAGCCACCAATTCTAATATAAGTAAATCTAGGAAATTGAATAAAACAACTCCCATATGTGCTGACCAACTTTAATGCCTCAGGTGACATTCTATTATTCAAATTTCCTTGCAGTTCAAAAGTTAGTCTTCCCACAAAGACATCATTCCATCTCAAGAAGTTTTCTGTGTACCTCTGTACCTGCAAATGTGGAGAGCACTCATAGACCTTCATTCCATTAACCCAAGGTTCTTGATATAATCCTGGCCATTCTTTGATACAGGCTAAAATATAAAACAGGTATGAAGTCATATGAAAATTAGCTGTTCCAACAAAATTACTCAAAGCTTCATGCAATTTCTCAGCAATTACTTGCACCCAGTCAAGGTATTTTTCACCAGCTAATAATACCTGAATGTAAAAATATATCCAGTCCTCCCAATAGAAGGCATGTGAATTCCCCTTAAGCCTATTCAAAAGAATCACGATATCCCTAACTTCTGTAATGAAATGCTCTCTTGTCAAGGGTTTAGGCAACCTAGAACCTCCCTTCTGTATTTTAAGGAGCCAGTTTCTAGCAATGATGTTCCAATAAACACTTTTCTTCTTAGAGAAAAATGCGTATGAGGTTCCTATGGACCAATCTTCATACAGCTCTTTGTGAGGAATTCCAATTGCAGCCATTACTGTTTCTCTATTAATCCGCACTAGCATTTCCCCATTATTGGCTCTAATACACCTATTACTAGCATCATATCTATTCATGCATGTATATACTAATTCTGGGCAAGGAGCAGCAATGGGGAATGCAGCGGCCTCAACAAGACCACTGTGAACTATCTTTTCCATCATAGAATTGGCTGTTGGGTTCTTAGCCCTCTCTAGAAAATTATCTAACTCATCTTGGATGAAGGTTGTATCATCTAACTCTGGGAGGGTACTAATCAAGCATGATGTTCGACCCAATTTTGCAAGAGTCGGTCTCATTTTTGCTTAAAATTGTATGAATTAGACGGTATTCAACTCCGAGGAAAAGAATCAGACTTTTCCAATTTCAGAACTAAAACAGAGTAGGGGAAAATAAGCAATTGAACTCACCTGTCTTCAACATCAAACTGTGAAACCCTCAGAATAATTGAGCTAAATTAGCTTCTGCGTCTCCACTCTTCGCTAACGGCACCAATAATTGTTTTACCTGAGAAGCATCATATTTAAGGACGGAAAATACTGAAAAAGAACCAACACACGCTTCGTCCCAGCTCATTCATCCATGTAAAACCACTAGTGATTTGATACAGTTCTGACATGCTTATTAATTAGAAATCAACTCGACACAGTCAACATGCCTTCTCATGATTGTTTCCATAATTGTAATTTGAAAACACGAAAACGAAGGAAAATTCTGTTTCGATCGTGCCACCTTTTCTTCCTAAACACCATCGGGCTGATTTGAAAACACCGCTTTGAACCTTGAACTATTTTAAAAGAAGTTCATTGGTTCAAAGTTCAATGGCAAAAGATCAACATTTGCGAACAGGCAGAAAGGGACAAAAGGAACATTTAATGACACGGGAATGAACCTTGAACGTTGAACCGTTTCAAAAAATGTTCAATGGTTCAAGTTCAAAGTGACCACAAGACTAGTACTAAAGAGATAGCCGCAAAAAACAAGACAAAAGACCGATTGAACCTTGAACCTTGAATCGGAAAGGCTCAAAGTTCAAGTTCAACGACTATGCTGATGAAGACTTAGAACTAAATGGATCACATTTCCTTTGAACCCGAATTTTGAACTTTATAAAATGTTCAATAGATGAGTACAAAACTCAATTGATGAAGACTTAAACACTACGAAAATGATGACCCTTATTTTTGATGGGCTATAAGCAGAAAAATAAAAGGGGTGTAACAATTGGCTCTGACTGGGGAACAGGACTGTGAAGGACTAGGAAGGAACGTAGAATCTCTGGTTTCACACTAAAACAAAGACGAGGATGTAAAACAGGTACAGCTAGACACAACAATACTGACACAACAAAATTGAGAAAACAAAACAAAGCTATGTATAGAGAATGCAGGGAATACCTGCTTACAATTTGTAGAGCTTGAGGTCCTGTCCATTATAAGACAGGGGAAGAACAGTACCATCCATATACGCGAGCTTGAAAGAATTTGGTCGCTTCACTTCATGAATAAGAAATGGACCTTTCCACAAGGACTCAAATTTTCCATGTGCTCCCCTCGGCTCCCTTCTTTTGTCCCAGAGTAGAACTTGATCTCCCTGCATAAATTTCCTTGGCCTGGCTTTATGATCAAAAATCTATTTAACCCGCTGCTGATGTTCCGTAATGTGATCAACCAATTTTTTCCTTTCTTCTTCAATTCTAGCTAGATGCATAATCCTCCTTTCCAGTGCATTTTGAAAATGTGAATCTTCAATAACTGTCTGTAATTTGGAAGCTGCCAATTCAAGAGGAAGTGAAAGCTGAGCCCCAACACCATCCACAAGTTCAAAAGGTGACATACCAATTGCTCATTTTGGTGATGTCCTGTCTGCCCATAGGGCCTTATATAACCTTTTATGCCAATCCTTAGCATTTTCACTGACCAATTTATTCATGATATTTATCAGATTTTTGTTACTGGATTCTGCCTGACCATTACCTTGTGGATAATAGTCAGAGGAATGCGCCAAGGAAATACCGTGATCATAACAAAACATGGATATTTCTATAGAAGAAAAAATTGCAGCATTGTTAGTCACTATCTTCAATGGTACCCCAAAACGAACCAGAATATTTTCCTTTAAGAACTCACATATTACTTCTAAGGTTGTTCTCCTAACAGGCACTGCTTCTACCCACTTAGTAAAATAATCTGTAGCTGTGAGGATATGTGTATGTCTAGTGCTGGAAGAAGGTGTCAGTGGACCAATGAAATCTAGTCCCCATTGCTTGAAAGGTTCTTCCACAACCACTGGCCTGAGAGGTAAAGCGGCTAGTTGTGGTTTCCCTGTAAAGAATTTACATTTATCACACTTTGCAACCCAAACATAAGCATCTTTAAACATACCGGGCCAATAATAGCAATTTCTTAATATTTTGTATGTGGTGTCTGTAGAAGAGAAATGACCGCCACAAGAATCATCATGAAATGACTTCAGCAAGGACTCACGCTGCGCTTTATCCACACACCTCAGGAAGGTTCCATCTAGACCTTTCTTATATAATATGTTACCAAAAATAACATATTTAGCTGCTTTTAACTTCAGGTTTCTCTTTTATTTGGGAGACAAATGTGTAGGACATTCCCCATATGTCAAGAAAAAGGCTACATCAGTGAACCATTCATCCTGCAGGCTAACAAAAAGAGCTAAAGGAAAACATTCTTCTTCTTCTTTATTTTCTGCCATTAGGCGACACAATCCCTGTCCACGAACTAACTTCGTTGGCCTGATATCCAAGTCAAATTCTGGAACCTTTGAATCCCAAGTTGCTCTATTATTCATTCCCACCTCTTGCTAAGTCAAGATACTTTTAACAATAGAATTTGGCACAAAAACAATTGAATGAGAATGCAATATGTAATACCTAAAATGCTTAACAACTTTAACAACTGCGAAAGCCTGCTTCTCATTCAATGAATAGTTTAATTCATGCTTTTTAAGCGAAATGCTCATAAACACAATAGGAAACTCTTCACCAAGTTCATTCTTTTGTAGGAGAATACTGGACATTATGTGTTCTGAAGCATTACAGTAAATGATAAAGCTTTTCTTGAAATCGGGATTAATTAATGTTGGAGCATGAGTGATGGCCTTTTTAACCTCTTCAAAAGCTTTCTTTGCTTCCTCTTTCCATTTAAAGATTTGTTTCTCACTCATCATTCCTACAATATGCTTAGTGATTTTAGCAAAATTTGGCACAAATCTCCTAAGAAAGCTTACCTGACCAAAGAATGATTTGACACCACTCCTGTCTGACGGCAAACTTAACTGCTGAATAGCTTTAACATGATCAGGATCAATCTTGATACCATCTTGCAAAACTATATGTCCTAAAAGATTTCTTTCAGTGACACAAAAAACTAATTTCTTTGGGTTAAGAGAAATACCATGATCTCGGCACCTTTGCAACACAGTTTCTAAATCCTTGAAATGATCTTCCCTTTTCTTGGAGAAAACTGTCAAATCATCTGGATACACAACAATGATTTTACCAATCAGATGACCAAAAGAAAGGTTCATTGCCCTTTGGAAAGTAGCACCAGCATTTATTAGACCGAAAGGCATGCGATTATAAGCAAAAGTTCCCCATGGTGTTGTAAAGGCGGTTTTGTGTTGATCTTCTTTTACCACACTTATCTGATTATATCCAGAGAAACCATCAAGCATAGACATCATTTCAGATCCGGAAACGTTTTGGAGAACGTGATCCATTGCTGGTAAAGGATAATTGTCTTTTAAGCTAGCCTGATTCAGATTCCGGAAATCAACACAAATTCTTATCTCTCTGTTTTTCTTGCGAACCGGAACAATGTTAGCCACCCATGTAGAATGATGAATTGGATAGATTATCCTTGCCTGAAGCATTTTATCTATTTCTTTGAAAATTGCATCTGCAACTTTTGGGTTATAATTCCTTAATTTCTGCTTGAAAGGAGCCGCTCCTGGTTTTAGGGGAATATGATGTTGAAATTGACCATCTCTAAAATCTTTCAAATCTTCATAGGATCAGGCAAAAACATCAAGAAACCTTCTCAATAGTTCAGTGAACAAATGCCTTTCTTTCGGAGTGCAACATTTACCCAAATTAACCATTTTTGGATTATTTTCATCTCCAATATTAATTCTCTCATATTCACCTGATGTATAAGCATTGTGGGAATCAGTTCTTCTTACTGACTTGTCATTGCGATCGAACAGGCTCTCTAAAGTTACCAAGCCTTTTGGAATTCGATTTCCTTTAAGCTGAACTACCCCTCTCTGGTGCTTCCCTTCTCATCTGGACAAAATTCATTGCATTGGTTTTCTAAACCTTCAAAATAAGAAGCAAACATAGCGGCATTTTGTAAGAACTTATCAATATGCTTATCATCTTCAAACACTTGCCAAAAATCTAAATTATCAAGAACGTTTGGGTGATAAATTACTTCAATTCTGTAAACATCAATACCAAAATCTAGATGTGGAAGAAGTAAGGACGCTGATACCGCTAGAGAATCTGCATGAGAATTTTGACTTCTGGGAATAGCTTCTATTGAAAATGCATCAAAATACTCAATTTCATCCCAAATTCTATTTCTATAATGCTTGAGCCTCTCATTTTTCATAGAATAGTGATTGCGCACCTGATTAACAATCAATTCTGCATCACCTTTAGCACACAACAGTTTAATCCCTTTTTTCTTGGCTTGTTCAATTCCTAGAAATAGTGCTTCGTATTCTGCGGTGTTATTTGTATTTTTAAACTCCAGCTTAAATGAAAAAGGAAAATTCTCACCCTGTGGAGAAATAAGTACCACTCCAGCGCCAGATCCAACAGATGCACAAATTTCGTCAAATTCCATTGTCCACAACCCTGCAGTATGATCAACCACACCTTCTGACATATTTTTAATGTCATCAGAGAAAAGCAAATAGTTACCAAATTCACATTCCTGGTACAATATTTGTGATTTTGGATCCTCTAAAGGAAACACTGTAAATTTGGATTTTGGTTCTGGTATGAGAGTAATCTTCTGCCTTCCTATAGGAATCATTGCCTCAGACCAATCCATTTTAATCTCTCCGCCTAGGTCTTTACAAAAAGTCCTACTCAGCAACATTCCATAACTTGCTAGAATATCAGCAACCAATATTGTGAGCTTTACTCTTTTATTGGGATGAACTGCTAAAGCAACTTGAGCGTCTTTAATCTGACCAAGTAAATGAATTTGTTTAGAATCCATTGAGAAGCATTTGCCAAAGGTTTTAGTAAGTGTGAGACCTAATGCTTTGTCCACTATGGAAGGCATTATATTATCTGAAGCTCCCGAATAAATAATATAGTTATTAAGTTTATAACCATTGATAAATAGGGAGACATAGAAAGGCTCAGGTTTCTGGTCTGACAGATTCATTAACTGACACTTTTGATGTAAAAGCATTCGTTTGTTCTGTTAACTGGGCTTCAATATTGAATGGTAAAGACTCAAAGTTTGTCAATACATTTGAAGGCTGCAACTGAAAGTTTTCCCTCTGCACATACTTAATCAACTTTTCTAGCTCTTTGGGATTCATCCTGAGGTATTCAGCAGGAGAGATTTGAATTTTTGATGTTTTACAAAACTCAACAATATCAAAAGGGATATCAGACTCAGGTCGCTTCAAGATTTGAACCTCTTGAACCTTTGAACCTACTTCTGAATTTCGGTTCATAGGTTCCTTACCCTTGGTTGAATTTTCATAGGATGATGGAGTGCTTGTATTTTTAAATTGATGCTGGTTTCTAGTGAAAACAAAACAAGAGGGATCTTCAAGGGTTACCAATATATCACCTCCTCTATCTGATTCAGATTCATATTCAAGGAAGTGTATTCCAGAGTCGCCAGGCTGTCCATGAATTTCCTCTATCGAGCTAGGCTCATTTAGAACTTCTCCTGTGCTAAGCATCTGTGCATGTCTCACCATTTCTGGACAAGAGTTACCATCATGGTCATCTGTTAAGTGAAAGATGCACATATTTCTCCTGGGAGGGGGTGCTTCAATGGCTAGTCTTTGCTGAGTTGGGGGCAATTGTAGAGCTTTATTTCCTGTTCCGGGGGGCTGACTATTAGGCCATCTTGGAATATCTTGATAAGGTTGAGGGTATGATGTATTAGGCTTGGGGAGTTGTCTCTTGAGAGTGATCACATCATTAACCAATCTTTGGATTATGAGATCAGAGGAAGTTGTGGAAGTTGATGATTGTGAGTTAGTAGCTTGAACTTCTCTTCTCCATTTGCCTGCATTGATCAGATCATCTTTTAATTCTACTGCTGTGGTTTTGGCAGTGGCTAAATCCTGGACTCTTTGCCTACGAATAAAGAAACTTATTTCTGCAGGCATTGCATTAATGAAGAAACATTTCAAATTATCATCAGAAGGTCTCCGATTAACTGAAATCTTATGAACAATCTTGTCAAACCTTGCCACAAAGTCTCTCATGGATTCAGGTATTTCCTTTTTTAGTTGAGCTAATTGGGCTAAAAGAGAATGGTCATCTTCTGCCACTTTAAACCTATCCTCAAACCTAGTTTTCAAGTCCTGCCAGTTTGTTATTACACCATTTGGCAAATGATAGAACCAGTCAGCTGCTACTCCAGTCAATGTCTGAATAAACAACCTTATTGCTACATCTTCATGCTGAACCGCCAACACGCCACATGTAACATTAAAAGCATTAAAATGCTCATCAACTGTAAATTTCAAATCACCATTAAACTTAGGTAGATGTTCTCTAGAACCTTTAGGTAAGGGATTCAAATTTGCTCCAAGGGCAAGTGGTCCTACTACTGGACCCCAAGGATTATTTGCAGCCATGGGAAGGATAATATTCAAAGGGGTAGGATTAATTACAGAGGGAAAGACAACACCATGTAAAGTCAAGGAATGACAAATAGAAGATTGGGAAGGAACAGAAGGAGATCTTGGGGGCCTACTTCTTGCCCTTCTTTGAGGTGTAAATGAAGGGAAGGAATTTAGGTTTTGCAATTCTTCAAAAGCTGAATCAACTAATCCTTCTCGCCTTTGGGAGCTAGTATATCTTCTGGTATCCAGTATGCTCACACCCTACAGACTTCAAAATAAACTACGAACCAATTCAAAATAACTTATGGCTGTAAAACTAATCTTATTATTCGACTCCCCAGCAGAGTCACCAAAAATCTGTTGGCTAACGGATTGGATTTCTCAAAATTTATAAATAAATACTCCTGTTGCTCAAATAGAAAACCAATGAGAACCAACAATTGGGTAAATAATTATTATTTTATCCTCTGTATAAAGGTACAGCTCCCTATATGATATTCAGTGAGTTTTGGATAAATTTCATCATATATTTCACTTTTAACCAGAAAGCAAACAAAAAGGCTTCAACATTCACTTGTCAACACAACATGAATGCTTAATGATAGACAATGAAATTCATAGTAAGACATTAGGTTTCGAATGAAGATTAACTCACAGAATGATCAAAAATATTTGAATTCTGATTGATATTCACTCATGACTCACAGGACAAGGGGAATTAGAATATTCAAATATTTCAACTAATTTCATTTATCAAATTGATTCACAGACTTCAAATGAAAAATCAGAGAAAGGAATCAGATACATGAACATATAATCATTCCAACAGAAATTTTTACACATTCAAAACACATAGGTTTTCTAAAGCTATATCATATATTCCATTCCATTCAAAGATGGCTGTTTCACTGAAATTACAAGTAAGACAAGTTTGTTCCTTCAAATTTTACAAGATTATATATATATATCATGCCAAAACATCCATTACTAATATATATAGCCGCTAGACTAAATTGTCTTTTTAACAAATGAAACTAAAATTCAAGAAACAACCATCCGTAACTGAATTTAACTAAACGCCCACAAGCCGTAAATAGAGCTATAACGATAAGAACAAAAAATGGCTTAAATTGTCTCTGGGGTATGCGTGGTGCCACGTATATTTCGCCACTCCATATGAGCCACGGAGAAGTTATGAACAACCTGGTAATGTGGGAGCCCAATGTGCAGGATGCGTTGCTTCCAAACTTCTTTGTCCATACCCACTTGCGTAACTTTAATTTTGTGCACTTCTAAGTGATCTGAACAAACAACTAATATAGATTCAATTCAAGCTACCCTGGTGAAGTCATCTCTGGTAAAAGACTTTGATTCTTTAACCGAGTTTATTTTTCCTTTGAAACTCTGCACCATGTCTGCTGCCTACTCAATAGTCTGTCCATCTTCCTTAAGAAGTTGTACATCAATGCACTTTAAGTCTTTCTGCATCACGGCAATGAGTTCTTTCAATTCTTTCAACAACTTAATGGACTCTTCGTGACCTTTCTTTATGATTGAATTTCTCCATTCAATGTTCTCCTTGGCCACATGTACTACCTTGTCATCCAAATCATTTATTGCTTTTTCTGTGAGGAAGTTCATGACACCGTATTTCTGCATGTCTTTCATCTAAACCAATACTGCAACCCATTTTTTCCTTTCCTTCTCCCACACTGACACCTCTATTTCAAGCTCTTGAGTTATAGTTACAGCATCCTCGTACACCCTAACCAGACTAGCAATATACTCTGTTCCTTGCTGAATTATGGATTCAAGCCACTCCTCAAAGGTTTCTGCCAACACATGATTTCTCTTAACCTTAGCCAACAAATTCTGCTTCATAGGTGATTTAGGATAAAAAATCTGAGAAACCTGTGACAGGGGCTGTGGATTGGGATGATGTATGACATTGATGTACTCTGCCATCTGCTTAACAGTCTATTTTAACTCCCATTTGTCCTTCTCATCCTTCCATGTTCTGGACAATATTCTTTTAGCAGAGGACTCTAGGTGTTTTGCATCACCAGCCCTTGAAGCAGTTCCTAAATCAATCTTTTCAATAGCAAAATCCTGCTCAGTAGCATTTTCTGGGTCTTTGTCTGAAATTGGCCTAGCCACTTCAGCTACCCAATGCCCTGTATTCTCATCTACCGCCAGCATAGCTTCTGCTTTTAGCTTCTTAGACTTAGGTGTTTTCCCGAGGCATTTACTCACCATATCCTCCATGGGTACACTGATAGGGACTACATTACGTTTCTTACTAATTGACACTCCCAACCACCTTGAAACATTTGGGGATACTTTTACTGGCGGCATCTGATATTCAGGTGAATCCATGCTGGCCAAAGTAGTCACTTGATTGGGGCTTTCCTTAGGTTGCTCCTTTTCTTTACCTGCATCTTGAGTTGCAGGGATGTTTGCTTCCGGTTCACCCATAATCACTTGCGCCTCTTCACTATCAAGAACTATGATAGTTTCTTTACCTGAAATTTCTGCACCTTTCCTCTTACTTCTGGAACGGGTGACTCGAACTGTTGAGGGGCCAAATAGTGGTTCTTTAAACCTTCTGGTTTGAACCTTCTCACCTTGAGTATTAGTGACACTTACAATATCAACAATAATGTTAGAAGAAGAAATTGGTACAACAACATGAGATTGCTCAATTGATTTCTCGGCTGAGGTAGTGGTTAGTCTTATTCCAGATCTACGATCTCTTAACCATTTTTCTATTCTCCTTATAACATTAAAGGTTTTAGATTGAATATTTTCTTCTTCTCTCCTATCCCAGTCAATTTTAGGAATAGGTTGTTCATGAACTCTTTTATTGAACTCCGGGTCCAATACATCTTCACCTTCCTCTTCTTGTATTTCTGCTATGTTCATTGGCAATTTCAAAGTAATGATTTGCCGTAAAGTGAACCTTGACCATAATCTTCTCCGAACTTCAAATTCATCATAGCAATCCTCCCAGTAGTCTTCTAACTAGGATCTATGTGAAAAGTTCACATCAACATTCAGGTGCTTCATTGCATATTCTTTGCTATCAAACCCCTGCCGAGCAACATATGGCGGCAAATTCATCTTCTTGAGCTCCAATTCTAAGTTTAATGCATCAAAAACAGTTTGGCAACTATAATATCTGAGTTCAACTGGAAAAATTGCTTTAGACTCACTTTTCATCCCTAATCTCTTATCAAAATGAGCTAACTGTCTGCAAACTTCTAAAAGTACAGAACTATCAAGAGCATATCTGGGCAATTTGAAAGGTTCATCTTCAAAGCCACCAATTCTAATATAAGTAAATCTAGGAAATTGAATAAAACAACTCCCATATGTGCTGACCAACTTTAATGCCTCAGGTGACATTCTATTATTCAAATTTCCCTGCAGTTTAAAAGTTAGTCTTCCCACAAAGACATCATTCCATCTCAAGAAGTTTTCTGTGTACCTCTGTACCTACAAATGTGGATAGCACTCATAGACCTTCATTCCATTAACCCAAGGTTCTTGACATAATCCTGGCCATTCTCTGATACAGGCTAAAATATAAAACAGGTATGAAGTCATGAAAATTAGCAGTTCCAAAAAAATTACTCAAAGCTTCGTGCAATTTCTCAGCAATTACTTGCACCCAGTCAAGGTATTTTTCACCAGCTAATAATACCTGAATGTAAAAATATATCCAGTCCTCCCAATAGAAGGCATGTGAATTCTCCTTAAGCCTATTCAAAAGAATCACGATATCCCTAACTTCTGTAATGAAATGCTCTCTTGTCAAGGGTTTAGTCAACCTCGAACCTCCCTTCTGTATTTTAAGGAGCCAGTTTCTAGCAATGACGTTCCGATAAACACTTTTCTTCTCAGAGAAAAATGCGTATGAGGTTCCTATGGACCAATCTTCATACAGCTCTTTGTGAGGAATTCCAATTGCAGCCATTACTGTTTCTCTATTAATCCGCACTAGCATTTCCCCATTATTGGCTCTAATACACCTATTACTAGCATCATATCTATTCATGCATGCATATACTAATTCTGGGCAAGGAGCAGCAATGGGGAATGCAGCGGCCTCAACAAGACCACTATGAACTATCTTTTCCATCATAGAATTGGCTGTTGGGTTCTTAGCCGTCTCTAGAAAATTATCTAACTCATCTTGGATGAAGGCTGTATCATCTAACTCTGGGAGGGTACTAATCAAGCATGATGTTTGACCCAATTTTTCAAGAGTTGGTCTCATTTTTGCTTAAAATTGAATGAATCAGATGGTATTCAACTCCGAGGCAAAGAATTGGACTTTTCCAATTTCAGAGCTAAAACAGAGCAGGGGAAAATAAGCAATTGAACTCACCTGTCTTCAACATCAAACTGTGAAACCCTCGGAATAATTGAGCTAAATTACCTTCCACGTCTCCACTCTTCGCTAACAACACCAATAATTGTTTTACCTGAGAAGCATCATATTTAAGGACGGAAAATATTGAAAAGAACCAACACACGCTTCGTCCCAGCTCATTCATCCGTGTAAAACCACTAGTGATTTGATATAGTTCTTACATGCTTATTAATGAGAAATCAACTCCACACAGTCGACATGCCTTCTCATGATTGTTTCCATAATTGCAATTTGAAAACACGAAAACCAAGGAAAATTTTGTTTCAATCACGCCGCCTTTTCTTCCTAAACACCATCGGGCTGATTTGAAAACGCCACTTTGAAGCTTGAACTATTTTAAAAGAAGTTCATTGGTTCAAAGTTCAATGACAAAAGATCAACATTTGCGAATAGGCAGAAAGGGACAAAAGGAACATTCAATGACACAGGAATGAACCTTGAACCTTGAACCGTTTCAAAAAAGGTTCAATGGTTCAAGTTCAAAGTGACCACAAGACTAACCTTGAACCGGAAAGGTTCAAAGTTCAAGTTCAATGACTATGCTGATGAAGACTTAGAACTAAATGGATCACATTTCCTTTGAACCCAAATTTTGAACTTTATAAAAGGTTCAACAGATGAGTACAAAACTCGATTGATGAAGACTTAAACACTACAAAATTGATGACCCTTATTTTTGATGGGCTATAAGCAGAAAAATAAAATGGGGGTAACACATGAAACTCAACAAAATCAATTACTTCCATAGTTTCATTTGTTGCAGCATCCTCTTCAACCTCTTCTACTACGTTGTCTTCTTAATTATCCTTGACCACAACTACAACTTACTCAAGTAAAATTTCGCTTGTTATGAACAATGCACCATCCTCAATAGTTTCTCAATCAACTTCTACGAGAGCCTCTTTTATTTCTTCTACTACCTCAACCTGCAAGGTACTTTCACTTTCATTGCATTCTCAACTTTCACTTGCCAAGTGATGGTCTACTGTGACCATTTTGTCCTCTCTTGCCTCTTCACTCTTGTGGGCTACTATGACATCTTTAATCTTTTGACTGCAGCTATCCTTTCTCAATGGGAATCTCCACTTCCCATCGCTCTCTTCCCAATACCACTCCAAGAACAAAATCAATATAGGCCTGTTCACGACCCACTCCATCATCTTCTTTAGACTCATTCCATCTGCTACAATCACTTCTTACACATCACACTTTTCTTCACAACTTCAAGCTCTCAACCGATCAATAATTTACACACTTGCAATGATCCTTTTGAGCTCTCCACAACCACTTCACACTCTCAAGTGTGAACTACCTCATGGTGAGCGATCAGTTCACACAACTCTACTCTTTACTCATAGGTCCTAGTGGATATTTTTCATATTTGATGATCTATCTAAACACTCAAGATCTTAGGCTCTAATACTATTTGATGTGAGAGAATCTTCTCTCCTCTCTAAAACATAAAACACAAAAACACAAATACCAAAACACAAGCATATGTCGAGACTCTCTTTGCATTACAGTATTCCTCACACGTTTATGGAATAGTCTCAATCTTATTCAAGTTCAATGATAAAACAAATCTAGCAATAGAAAATTACAACTCAGGCTGTCCATTGGCCTCTCTCCCTTTCCTCCTCTCATACACCCATGCCCCTTTCTATCACGACATTTTCACTTTTCAATTGAAGTCTTTTCATTTCCTATGCAGTCACATACTCGGTGAGCGACGCCCACATACTCTATTCTTGTGCAGGGCTCCACCTCTCTTTCCTTATGCTTTCAACTACCTTACCATAGCAGCCACACAATTTCCCTCTTTACTTGATTCGCTGCCCATCCCCCTATCTTTGTTATCTCATACATGATTTTATAATCAATGCCTCTTCATTTCAACGATGCCTCCGCCATATGAAATCAATTTACATGTTCTTGGGCCGATTCAATTTGATTTCCCATCGATTCCCATTCAAATCATTTCATTTTTGCCTAGACCGAGTTCATTTCAGATTCTTCATTGCAATTTGGGTGTTAAATGGTTTGTAAACAGCTAGAAATTTTATTTGTTTAAAAGTTTCTAAAGTTTGTTCAGCAAATCCATTTTGTACATATCTTGCCAGCATTGCTTTGAGGCACCTAGTGCCTTGTTTATGCTTCCACATTTTGTATGTATATCAACTACAGCATTACCATTATGCTTTGATGGATGTTCGTACCTAAATCTTCCACATGCTACAGTTTTCGTCCAAAGTTGTGGAAATTGATTTTGCACTTGCTAATTTAATTTGCTTGAAATTATCTGAAGCCTTTACAACAGATCTGTTTTGTCCATAACCTGCAATCATTTCTTGTTCCAGAGTGACTAAGTTGGTGCATGCTCTCAAAGTGCTGATGAATGTTCCTTGGGTAGGCTTCATTGCCTATCCGTTTCTTTTGTAAAATAACACAATGCAAGTTTATCATACTCTACAAACGTTATGGTTAGGGGCCTTGCCTAGGCTTTCATATTATAGATTTATCTTCCAAAATATCTCTTTCTTCTTTTTTCACCTTTCACTTAAATTCACTATTGATTCTGAATTACATTTCTTAATGATTATAGATTTATCTTCCAAAATATCTTTTTCTTTCTTAATTCTTTTACCAACTATTCTCACTGAAATAAATTTTAAATGATGTAAACTTACTTCTTATGAAATAACTTCAATGTGGCAAAAACTATTCAGGAAAATAGAATATTTGAACATAAAATAGAGAAAAATCGTCTATAATAGGTTGTTGCAATACCAATACTATTATTATTCATAATGCAACAACAATACTCTTATTATTCTTCTCATATGATGTAGTCTCATATAGATGATTTTTTTACATATAGATGATGTAGTCTCATATAGATGATTTTTCTACATAGTCACCATATTTGATGGTATGATGATTGTATGATTGTACAAAATCATAAGAATTTGTTTACCTTAATTTTTTGTAAACCATCTAAAAGAGCTCTTATTTTTTTTGTACAAAAACCTTCATGTATGTTTTCTTTTATATATTTTTTTTGCCCCTTTATACTCAACTCTGAGGTCCTTTTGGAAATAGAATGAAATATATAAAATATGTTGGATAAAACTCTCTTAAAAAGAGAGAAATTATAAATAAGGAGCTCTAATATCATGAAATATTTTTTGATCAATCCTAGAATATCCTAAGGATTACCTAAAATCTTCTCATGAAAAATAACTAACCATGAAAAATAATTGAATATTATAGTCAATATGGCTAATATTTTGAGAAGTGATTAAACTACAACCAAATTCAGTATTATAATGGTTTCTCATGATTTCATATGGGTTAATGAGTTTGATTTAAAACTACACAATTAAATCATGAGAAAGAATTATAATTTGATGCATTGTGAAAAATAATTCCTACTTATCAACTAAATTTAAATTATTTAAAATTATTAAATAGTAAAATATAATTTAAATATTAATAATTTTATCAATACTATTCAATTTCAATTTTTAATTGCTTAAATGGTATCTCATAGAATTGCATCCAATGAGTGCATAATATAGAGACCTAAAAACTATCTAGAACCTAACTACTGGAGTAATTAGGAAAATTATCTAATTAATTAGGTCCTTTATTAGTTTTTAACTTAAGCTAAACTTAGGTTCTTTTTATTATCTAGAGTTTTCTTTTCTAGCATTAGATGTAGCATGTAATTGAGCCTAATTTAGCTCCTACTTTGCATTGATTTAGTTGTCCTAATTTTAGCATTAGGGTTTGCACATAGGGTTTCATTCATCCTTAATAAGGATTCATTCTTTCACTGTAAAAATACCTCTAATATTATTTTGTGTAATAATACATAATTCTCTAGTTGTTAAAGAGAATTTTTTTTTTGCTTAATATCTCTTGTGTGACAAGTGTTTTGCTTGCAAATGAATCTTGGCTCATGTGGTTGATCATCAACTTCTACATGGTATCAAAGTGTCAGATTTGTCAAGTTCCTATCAACATACTTGGGGGATCCAACTTTGGATGAAACTTGGCTCCTGTGGTTGATCATAAACTTATACATGGTATCAAAGAGTCAGATTTATCAAGTTATTGTCCGCATGCTTGAGGGATCCAATCTAAGTGAATTTTCTATGCACATTGAGCTCAAATAGAGGTTTCTATTGTGTTTGTAGCATCCCAAAACCCTAAGATTGATTTTTATTTCATCAAAATTGGAGAAATTAAAAAATTAGGTCAATCTAGTTGAGGAAACAAAAATCAAGGCAAATTATGGGGGTAGCTGAAAAATTTAGGTATTTTGGCAGAAAATGGAGGTCACCATCATGCCTAGGAGGCCCAAAAACCCCTAAATCGCTTGTTAAATTGTCAAAAATAGAGATCAGGAATTTTTTTGCAATTTATTTTAGCAACATAAAATTCTATAAGGATCTATACTATTAGTGTCAACAAAAATAGCTGCTTCAAAAAACTCACACAACTTATTTTCTACAGGGTCAAAAATTTTGTTTAAAAATTTATGAAAATGAGGTGTTAATTATTAGTTTGAAAAGTTCTTTTAAAATAGTCAAAAGGAGGACAAAAAAGTATGCACAAACCTATACTAGGCCTACATCAATAGTCTTGTGAGCAATTTTGGAGCTATTTTTGGCAGACTAAATTTGGTGCTCATCTAAATTTAGCCAAACTCTTCTATTTTTAGCTTTTAGGTTGCTTTCTGACCTAGTCTCAGTTTTTTGCCTATAACTTCATCATATGAAGTTGAAAATGAGAAAATGAGATATTGTCGGAAAGCTAATTCTAGGGTTGATATGGATCTAGTTATGGTTTTGTTAGATACTACAACATTTTTCCGTACTAGGTCTCCAAAATTAGCCTTATGTTTTTTGCTTCACGAGCGATAACTTGAGCAAGCACACTACATTGTTTTACTTCCTCACATCACTAGAAAGCTCTCAAAGTCCTCCATTTAGATATGCCATCAATTTTTATAGAACATTAATCGAGTACATAGTAATATTAGTTTTTATTATTTCTCAATTTTATGATTTCTATACTTATAGAAGTACAAAAGTGTTCATTTTTCTTGCTATGGGGGGATAGAATCATCATCTTTTAGATTCCTATATTCCTCTAACCCTATCCTAATAGTGGATTCTTCTATTATGAAACTCATTGCTCATAACTATCATAGTTGGAACACTACAATGACTGAATTGCTTCAGTATAGGGTTTTATGGTCTTGTTTAGATGAGACCTAGCCCAACTTGACTAGTGAATTTGAGATCATTCAGTATAGGGACAAGACAAATTAGGATATGGTTTTGATTATCCTACATGTATTAGACAATCTCCATTTCCATAATGATTCCCACACCACTCCTAGGGCTATTTCTAGATAAAATTTAAGCAAATTTCTGGAGGTATTAATGAGTTTCCTACACTTCGGATTGAAATAGATTTGACATTATTGATACCTAGTTTATTTCCTTCCATTTAGGACCTTTTTGAGAACTTTAAATACATTAGATCATAGTTACATGGTTGTGGCAAGTAGAAGACTAATAAGGAGTGCATCTTCTTGATTCTCTCTAAGTTTCAAGGCCAATTTCAATTCTTTGCTTCATTATTCTATTCCACCATGGATGCTTTGGCTACCACATTCACATAGTGCATTCATTTTAGGTGCTTTGTGAGTACTTGACATGGGATAAAGCCAAGCTATCATAAATTGATTCAGTTTTTAGTTCTAAATATTAGGCCTTGGTTTTTAAGACACCTACATTTATAGGGGAACAAAAGAAGAAGAAGAAGAAGAAGAAGAAGAAGAAGAAGAAGCTGGAGGTTAGTTAGGATGTGTAGAAATAGCTACAGTTGTATGAAAGTTTTTTATTATTTTTGATGCATGGGCACTGTTTTTTGTTTAGTCTCCAAGTGGTTGTTCCTTGCCTGAAGATTTAACTTTGTAACTCTTTGCTATTCTCAGTTCAGGGTCATCTCCCTTCTTATATAATAAAAAACATGATATTCAATCCAATATATGTAGATATGTGAAAATGTGCTTTGAAGATTGAAATTACGACATTACTAAGATTAGTCTAAAATAAAATAAAAGGGGTGCACCTAGGGTTAAAGGCCCCAATTTTATAATATGTAAAATTGATGAGAGAGGAATTTAGATTTAATTAAATTATTTGCCTAAAGAATCCCTATAAATGCACGATGCAATGGGACATACTAAGGTGGGTGCTCACCTAACTGTGGAATTGGACAACCCTAACTAGGGGTGTATAATTTACAATACTACAACTTGTCAAAATATCATTTGTAATGTCTTTAAATCATTCTAAATATTTTTATTATTATTAATTGTTGTTTGATCTATTTTGTTTTGTGTTATTTGCAATTGTCTTTGTCTACTTAATTAAGATGTTATCTCCTATTGTGAAGTATTATTTTTTAAATGATTTTGAGAATCAAGATTAAATTCATCTTGAAATATATTATTTGGTGTTTATAGCACATGATCTATTTTAATAGAGTTCATCCCTTTAGAACTAATGTTAACATTCCCATGAAATTGCCGATGTTTTTGAAATCATTCATGATTGCACTCTTATATTATTTGTCCTTATATCTCATTCAATTGATCTAAATGCATATCTCTTTGCATTCTTCTTCTCAATATATGTTGCTCATCTTTAAATGTTTATGTTCGATGTGTTATCATCTCATCTAAATGTTGTCTCATTTCTACTTCAAAATATTCCACCATTATATCCACCCTACATTTAATGTCTTTCTATGTCAATTTGGTTTTGAAAATTTATTTATTCCTATGTTTGTGCATCAATCATTTGTTCATGTCATTGTCTTATAATTTTAAAAAAAAATCTCTTTATTCTTCTCTTTATTGCTCTTCATTTTCAAGACTTCTTACTTCATCTTTTTGTACATTAGCCATTTGTTTTTGGTAAGATAAATGGGTTTTACATGGACCCGAAACCAAAAGTTTTACAATAGCCGACCATCAGCCAAACAGACATGAACCAACATCAAAAAAAATTATCCATTTGTTCATGTTGTTGTCTCATATAATTTTGAGCATATTCTCTTCGATGCTCTTTATTTATAAAGTTTACCTTTGCATGAGGCATCCTACAAATTAAACAGATAAATAATTCGAATTAAATGTAAAAACAATCTTAAATTATATGTTTGAATAAAGCTTATATATGCATATAAAATTTAAATATATTAAACATTTAGTTTTTAGTTATATTAAAAAAATACTAATTTTTAATAAATAATTGATTTTTTCAAACTAAATTAAAAAAAAGAATAATAAAACATACGATTATATAATTATTCTCTTATTAAAATTTGTGCACTAAACATAACCATCAAATATATAAAAGCTTCATTTTATTCAATGTAGATTTTTAAAATCTCAAAATAATTAATAAATTATAATATTAAACTTTTTAAATAATATAAAGTTTTGAAGAAAAAATATGGCTTACTTGTGTTCTTGGTAATTTATTTACTCTTTGTCAATTTATTCTATTATGGGTAAATTGTTTTCTCCTCAAATGTTTACACATTTATTCTCTAATAATAATTATGATGATTAAATAAAAAAATGGGAGAGGCCCCAACCTTTACATAATTGTAGAAGTGAAAAAAACCAAGGGTCTCGAGAGGAGTGAGAACACCCAACTGAAAAACTAGCTATAAAAAAGGAACAAAAGCCAACTAACCACAAAAACTAACTAGAAAAGAAAACTAGATTGAGAACAGATGGATAGAGACCAAAAAAGACCCAAACCAACCACTAAAGGCACAAACAAATGGCGTACATGGTGGGGTTTTTCCACTTTGCTAGTCTTGCCTCAAAGATTTCATATTCTTTGAGAAAGACAACTTCTTATTAGAACCTTTTCCAGATGACACAACATGGGACTATGGGGTAACCTTCACCCTTTAAGCAGTCGGGTTCGTCAGAAAGGCTAAATACAACTTAATCTGGCATCTCTTCTTCTTGTGCCTTCTATTAAATTCCTCCTGAATAACCTAAAGAGAGGCCAAATTCTTCCTATCCGTTTCCTCATTGAGAGTCGTCATATCATCCAACATCCTTTTGAGGGTTGTTTGGTTGCCTTCTATCTTCTCAATGACTTTGGCCATCTCATGCCTATCATCCTTCTGATTCTCCTTGGTAGTGAGCTCATTGATTTCCCCTTCCATACCTTCACACTCTTTCAATATGTCTTTCAAATCATTGGTTTTCACCTAAACTCTCTAGTCTTTTTCATCCATCATCCAACTAGATGCTCTGATATTTTCCTCGGTAAGAGCCTCCAACTTGTTGATCTTTTTCTTGGTCACATTGAGTTAAGAAAGGAGCCAACAGATAATGGGTTCCTACCTATTGTACCCATCACAAAGCTTGTTCACGTTCTTTGCAAGAAGAAGTTCCAATTTTGTGGAGAAGTGACAAAGGGGAGGGGAGCCCAACAAGGGTGTGGAAGGGGTGACAAAAGCCTCTTTAAGGTCATCCAGAGTCCATTTAGCATTTGTGGACCTAAAGAACACAATATCCTCGAAAGAAATGGCCTCAAACTCTGACACATCAAATGTAGAGACTTCAGGGGGCTAGGTCGTTACTTGTTTCTAGCAAACTGTTTAGAGTTAATACTAGTAAGAGTGCCTTTTTTAGGGAATAACACTATGAGTATCCTTACAAACTAGTTTTTTCAATAACTCAACAACCAAGGTGGGATTAGAAGGAGGACTAGAGGGTCTATGGAAGGCCCACAAGTACGGGTTAAGGCCAGACGGAAATCATACAATCTCAAGATAATCCCTTAACAAAGATGAAGGAAATTTTTGGATTTAGAAGCAACAACCGATTGAGAAATTGATGAGAAAATATAGTAAGGAAAGTTTTTTACTCCATACCTAAGGTGGTTGAGCATTGAGAAAATCTTAGAGTGAAATCGTTTAAATCTCTCATCCAAAGTAATGTAATTCATGACGAGTAGAACAACCTCCTTCCAGAAATGTGATAGGTCTTCTCTATTGAAACCACTTTCAAGACGAGCCAGCTTCTCTCATGGCTTGATGAACCTTGAAATATTAGCCATGTAGTTCCCTTTTAGTTTCTTAGGGAATGTTACACCTTCCACAATAAGACTAGTCATAGTAGCAATGGAATCCATAGAAATTATAAAAACCACACCACCAATTTTGGCTTCACCCTTATTCCATGATTGTGCTAATTGTTCCTAGAGGGTAGGGTTAAAGCCCTTCATGCCCTCTATGTAGAATGCTTGATTACCTCTCATGACCTTCTTCTAGAGAGCTCCATTTTTCTTGAATTTTTCATAGTCGTCCAGTTTGGTTGAGGTCACCACCCATGGTTAAGCCTTCCACTAGGAAAACTAGTAATAGTGACCAGGATAGGACTTTGGGGAAATGTTAACTATAGGTGGTTTTGGGGGAAATGTTTCTTTCACCTAATTTAAAATACCACTCCAAAACAATAAATGATTGAAGTACAAAATTTACAAGATGACAATCCAAAAGGCGATCTTTATATTTTTTATGCAACCTTGGGATTACCTTTTGCTTGTATTATGGCATGGATATCCTCTAGCAACTCGTGCTAGGTTGTCCAAATTTTGATCATGTTGGAGAAGGGGCAAAGGTTCACCAACCTATCTACAGTCTTAATCCTCTTGCTAAGGGTGTGTTTGATCCTAACGTGGCCAAAAGTATAAATGACACTATGCATTTGGTAATGAGGTCCTTATTTCTCCACTGAGACGTGGTGATCCATCATGATGAATTTTTTAGAGTCACCTTCTATAATGAGTATTTGGTAACTTTTGTCCTTGGCAATAGTTAATCGATTATATACTATCGCCACCTCCGCAAAGTTAGATGTTTGGATGCCTAGGTTAACTACATAAGACACCATCAACTTGCTACCTGGACCTCTAATGACCCCACCCCCACCTACTCGACACAAGTTTCCTTTAGATGACCCCAACTGGTGTTGGGGAAGGGTGGGGGACTAGATAATAATCATGTTTAGATTTACACATTTACCTTATTTCTTCCACTCATTATCATTTAATTATTTTGGTTTGAAACATCGTTGACTATTTTTTTGAATGGTTCGAAATGGTATTATTTTTAATTTAATTTTGTCGACATTCTATTAATTTGACTTTAACATTTTTTCCACGCACTCATGCTATTACACTCCACCTCGTGCTTGCCACTATAAGTTACACCTCTCAACATAATAAGTATAAATTATAAACATAATCCATGTTTCCCTTGAATCTTTATAAAATCTGTTAACTTTAACAAACATTATACCTTTTTTAAATTAAGATATATTTTTGAATTAAATATATATAAGTAAACAAATTGTTAAATAGAACTTCATAATAACTACTAGTAAAATTGTTGAGATCAAAGTTAAATATAAGCTTGAACAAGTAATTAAGAGATAAATAAATAAACAATTTGAACTTATTGAGAATAAATTTAAATTTAAGCCTTCAACAAATATTGATCAACATTAGCTGGTTTAGCAACTTGGACTTCGTAATCCATTTTTTTACTTAACATGTCCAATAAGAGACAATACTTATTATAACCATTATTCATTAAGAAACAAAACAGAAAAACATAAAGTACGTGCTAGGGAGTGCTAGTAAAGATTATCTGGAAGACGTGGTACGGGAATTGCATGTAACTGTTTAAAAGTAACTCCAAACTCGTCCGTCATATCTGTTACTCTCATCCCATCCGGAAGTTTCCACTGAAACGAATGAAGCAAAGAAGCCAAAACAAAAGCAACCATCCGGCTTGCCAATGGAAGCGCCGGACAAATTCTTCTTCCTGCTCCGAATGGAATCAGCTCGAAGTCATGTCCCCTGTAATCTATCTTGCTATTCTCGCCCTCCAGAAATCTCTCGGGCATGAATTCAGAAGGATTGTTCCAAATCGAAGGGTCTCTCCCAATAGCCCAAACGTTCACCATTACCTGGGTGTGTTTGGGTATCACAAATCCCCCGATCTCGCAGGAGCTTTCGGCTCTGTGGGGGAGCAACATGGGAGCCGGCGGGTGCAATCGGAATGATTCCTTCAGAGCTGCATGGAGATAAGGCAGACGATCAACATCAGATTCTTCCACTCTTCTCTTGCAACCAACCACTTCATCCAATTCCTGTCTGACTCGGTTCAGTTTTTGCGGATTGCGAATGAATTCTACCATGGCCCATTCTATTGTGGTAGTGCTCGATTCAGTACCGGCAGCAAACAATTCCTGAAACCAGAGAGCAAGATTAGAGGTCTAGAAAACCCAAGATTTATAGACCTTTGGAGACAAAAAAAAACAAATCTTTTGAGTACTACTCACAGCTATTAAAGCTCGAATACCAACGAGAGTGAAATCTTCAGTTCTGGAATCCAGCAGAGCATCCAGAAAATCCTTGTCGGAATCGTTAAGATCAACGCATTTGCTGGTGGCGGCGAGCCTTTTCTGTATGAACGTTTCAGAAAAGTCATACAATAGCTTGAAATACCCGGCCATCTGACGAGACACACCCTGGGGGTCGAGGAACCGGAGAAACGGAAAAAGGTCCGCCAGATTGGGCATTACGAGGAGCTTCATTAATTCCCAGATGGTATATTTGAGCTCCGCAGAAACTGGATTGCGTGGATCGCAGACGTTTGTGCCGAAGATCATGTTGCCTAACAAATTCAGAGACGTGCAGAATACCGTCCTCCCGAGGTCCACAACCTTTCCCTTGTCCTCGAATACGAGTCGAATGGTGCGAAATACTTGATCTCTTCTGAGATGTTCCAGAGCTTCGATTCGTTTGGGGCTGAAAAGCTCAACAGTTGAAATGCGTCGGAGATTGCGCCAGTAAGGGCCGTAGTCACCCCAAACTAGCGAGGACTTGTCATGGGAAAGAGACCTGAATGTTTCCATCACAGGTCGTCCAGCGAAGATATTGTCGTGTGTTTTGAAGATCTCCTTAGCCATGGCAGGAGATAAGACCACCACTACTGTTTTCATGCCCAGACGGAGAGACACGAGTGGGCCGTATTTGAGAGAGAGGTCATACAGAGATTCGTGAGGTCTCCTTCCCAGCTGAAAGAGGTTTCCCACAATAGGCCAACCAGGAGGTCCAGGGGGAAGAAGAAGCTTTGTCTTGGTCTCCCTTCTCCATAGAAAGAAGAGAACAAATGAAGCAGCAGAAAGGAGCAGAGAGGACCAAGAAAGCGGTGGAATATCCATGTAAACTGTAACAAGGAGATCCTTATTTCGTTTACTTTTGCAGAGACACTATTTAATAGGCAGAATCCTATCGGTGGACGGACTCTCGATACACGTGATTTTTTCGTCAACGTGGACTTTTTGAAAGAGTAAACGATGGCAAGCCTGAAATACTACTACTTAATCTAAAATGGCGGCCACGTCTATCCTGTAACCATTTGCTTGGATCTATAAAAGGATTCCCCACGGTAGAATTCGATATCTTTTGCAGCATAGTAATTTTTTTCTTTTCTCTACTGACCAATACATAAGAGAAAATATATGTTTGATCAGCGACAAAAGAAGGCATCGAATGATGGAAAAAAATTATCTCCCCCATAAAAAAATGACGAGAGCGAGTGCATCATCTAACCTCCTTTTCTGTCTAACTCACCAGTTCAATTATTTAGTCGACAATGTGATGCACGCTAATCAATAATAAAAGGGCTAGGCTATTAGCCGACCTAGAGAACCTATCATATATAAGTTGACTTATCAATTTAATATAAAAAAATCTACATAAAAGATATAAATCTTCAAGACTTTCTTTTGGCTCTGACTATTACACTTTCAATTGGTGTAAGTATTAACCAATATATTAAAGATATAGTTAACAAAATTGATGTTGAGCTCGAAACTATAACTTAATGTGTTTAGCGTGTACAAAAATTCCATAGCACGATGTATATGAGCTGATGTATTTTTTTATACATAAAACATTTTTTTTGTGTGTACATGAGTGGTCTTTTATACTACTAAATTGCCTAATGTGTCTTGAATTGAATATTAAACAAGAGCTGCATTGCAGCTACAGTCCCTGCCTAATGCAAAATTTTGGCAAAAATGTATCACTATTTAGCATAAAACTATTACTGCTCGGTGCAATTATGAATGAATAACACATTTTCAAGTATTTGTTTAAATGATCGTTTGTGACATGGGAAGTTAACATATGCATTTAGTAGAAGGATTCCATTTAATGGACTTGGACTTTCTTAAGACATGCATGGAATATGACAATGGCACTGAAATTGTTGTGATTATATTTCCTGCTTATTATTTTGGCACCAGAGTTTGCAGTTCCTATGTGTATTCTATTATGACAAGCCTATTCCCTGCATTTGAACCCTACTGCTCACCAGCCGGAAATCGAAAATAATAATGAATTCAATTTCATGTTATAAATTGGAATTCACGTTGAGTGATCCTTTTCCTACTGGAAAATTTTGTTTCGAAGAATGCTAGTACAGGGTTTTCAGACTCTTTTTGGGGACTTAATGCTTGTCAAGAGAATAATTTAAGGGCAAAATATTTGCCATTTTGTAAGACCGCGTATTGATCATTTGTTGTTATGAAATTTGTTTAGAAAATGCCTGTAGAATGTACTGTTGACTCTTGATTGTCCTTGACGACCAAAAAAAAAAGGGTGACATCATGAAAGACATGTTGATAAACCATTGGCATATTTTTATTAATAATGCTACCGTGCCTCATTTGCATAATGTTCAGTGAAATTTATGACGTGTACATCCACGTAATGACTTGGCATCAACTTACCAGGCATTCTTGCACGAGACTCTATTGTGGACTTCAAATGTTTTGAAATCCCATTTTATATTTTGGTTTCTTAAGTGGTAAAAGAAAAAGAATAAACAACAGTGTTTTATTTTGTTGCACAAACCCTAGAAGGTGCCGCCATGGGTAATTTGGAGGCTGTAACAGTGATTTTTCTTTTTCAGATTTTTACAGTAGTAAAAAATTGCAAAATGTTTTTCTCTTTTGTAAAAAAAAAAGAGAAGGAATAAAGAGTTTGATGGTTCTTTTTTTATGGTCATGTAACTATTTTTTTAAGATAACAAAAGTTTTACAAGTGTTTTATATGCTATAAACAAGAGATTCGTTGTTCATATGGATTTCAGTTTTCTGGAGTAGATTTATAACTATTTTTTAAATGTTATACAAAAATCATGTTTTTGTTTAGAAACCCTAACTAATACATTTACCCTATTTTCGAAGGTATATTTGGAAGGTTGTTTTTCAAACAGTTTTGATTTAAAAAAAAATAGTTCATTTCAGTTTTTGAACTGATTCTACATCTTTGGGCATTTATACATATCATGGCTGTGACATTTAAAAAAAAAAGTGTGAGTGAGAAGAGAAAAAAAATAAAAGGCAGGGAAAACTGTGCATTACTTGCTGTGATTAGTGAAAAAGATTGAAAGGGTTTTTCATTGCATATTGTGAAAACTCTGTTTTCAGAAGTTCAGTGTGAATTTGATTTTGGAAATCAAGGGCAGAAAGGATTATTGTAATTCATACAAATAATAGAGTATACAAAGTATGTGATTTCGCTGCACTTTATAGCAGTGTATTTGTAAAAGGAAATTGTTTCAGTTGTACTCTTATAATCTCAAAGTTGCACAAGTATATTTTTGCAATTATGATGTGGTTGGTGCTCCTTGAAGATAGTGTACAGAGTTGGTGCTCATTGTTATAATAAAAAGGATCTTGACAAGTGGTTTTTCTACCCCAAGAGGGTTTTCCACTCATGAAATCTTTGTGTCATGTGTCAAAAGTTTTCCATTAGTTTCATGCTTTGATATGTTGGATTATTTCATTTGTTTTGCATTGTGCTAATTCATACAATTGTAGTTTTATATCTGCAAATTCCATGTTATTGTGTCATTTATTAAATTAAATGTTATTTACTTCATTTCTCAAATTTCAACTTTGTTAATTTAAAGGCATTCTTTTTAGTTCATTAGTTTGATCATATTAGTATGTATACTTAAGAGAAACTATTTTGTTATGTTTGGTTTACATTCAATAAGGTTCTCTATCAAAACTTCTTGTATAAGGTAAGTTCTTAGACTCTAATTCACCCCCCCCCCCCTCTTAGAGTCAATTCACTTCCAACAAGTGGTATCAGAGCATAGGATCCCTCCATATAGATCTTTCCTAGGGATTGTTCCTGGTTGTTTGGAAGTTCAAATGCCTCAAAATCAAGAAGGTGCTTCACTTTCCAGAGCTCCTCTTTTTGATGGCACTGATTATGTGATCTAGAGAATTTGAATGGAAACATATTTGATCTCTGTTGATCTTAATGTGTGGAATATTGTTACAACTAAGTATAAAGTTCCTGATATTATTCCTACAAACCCTGATGATAAAACAAAATATGAATTAAATGCTAGGGCCAAACATGCACTCCTATGTGGTCTTACAAAGGATGTGTTTGTAAAGGTCATGCATTGTAAGTCTGCCCATGAGATTTGGGATAAACTAGAAATAATTTATCAAGGAGATAAAAAAGTAAAAGAATCAAAGGTTCTCACACTCAAAAATCAATTTAAGGCATTGCGAATGAAAGATGATGAAACTATTGCAAGCTATTTTCTAAGAATTGATGAGATAGTAAACTCTAGAAGAGGTCTTGGTGAAATAGTGGATGAACACGATGTTGTTAGAAAAGTCATTAGAACCTTATTGCCAAAATTTGAAACTAAGGTTTCAACCTTAGAAGAAAAGAAAAGCTTTTCTACAATGACTCTTGATAACCTGCAAGGTATTCTTACTGCCTACGAAATGAGAATTGGCAGCAATTCCTCTACTTCAAAAGAAACATCTTTTAGAGTAGAAAAGAAAGAAGAACCTGATAGTGAATCTGAACTTTCAGATGCTATTGAAGCTCTACTTGTTAGAAAGTTGAAAAATAAATATAAGGGTAAATTACCCTTCAAATGTTTTAATTGTGGGAAAACCGGACACTTTGCTACTCAATGTCCTCTAAGTGATCTAAATAGCGAAGAAGAAAAACCAGAAAAATTCTACAAAAAGAAAATGTGGAATCCTAAAAAGAAATTCAATACCTTTAAGAAAAAGAAGAGTCTCTTCACAAAATAAGACTCTGAAGGAGAATCAGATGATTCACCTTGTGAAGGAGATGAGACACTATTTATGGTAGAAATAGAATCTTCTTCAATTAGCAAATTTGAAAATCAATCTGTTCTAGACCAAGGTGAAATTGATCTTGAGGGAGAGTTACTCTGTGCTCTCAAAGAAATAAAAAGATTAAAAAAATTACTAGTCTCACATGAAAGTTCAAATCAGATTCTACGAGTTGAATTGAATGACTCAAATTTAGCAAATGAAAATCTAAAATCTCTTCTTGAAGTTAGAGATAAGAAAATTAAAGTCTTAGAACAACAAGTTTCTTCTCTAGAAAAATAGGTTGATCAATATGAGAGCACTATGCATCTAAATGATAATCTTGATAAACAAAAACATCACAAAGATCTGAGTGGTGTTGGTTTTTGTAAGGACAAAATAGAAAATCAGAATTTTAAGACATCAAATAGAAATCCAACATATTCTCTTAACAAATCTTTTAGATTTGGTTTCTTCAATGGATATTGTTTTTATTGCAATAAATTTGGTCACAAGGTCAGTACTTGCAGATTTATAAAGCATAGAACTCCTATGTTTGGACACAAACAAAATTATGGATTTTCAAATACGGTAAAATGTTTTAAATGCAACAATTTTGGGTATACTACTAGACAATGTAAATCAAAACAAAGTAATGAAAAACAATGGAAACCTAAGTTTGTGTCTAGTACCGAGCAATCAATGTTGGTACAAACTGCACTTCTTTCCAATAGGAGAACCATGTGGGTGTTGGACAGTGGATGTTCTCACCATATGACAGGTGATAAGGATAAATTTCTTCATTTGGAAGATTATGATGGTGGACTTGTTAAATTTGGGGACAATTCAGGTATTCACATCAAAGGTACAGGAACATTATTCTTAAATGATGACACTCCCATTAATGATGTATATTATGTTGAGGGTTTAAAACACAATCTTCTCAGTGTCAGTCAAATATGCGATAGTGGGTATAATGTATCTTTCAGTTCTCAAAGTTGCACTATCACAAAAAGTTCTGGAAGGGTTGTTGCTACTGGATTGAGAACCTTTGGTAATATTTATAATCTACTTGATTCCACTGATTATGAAAATCATAAAAGTATGTTTCTTGTGAGTCAGATTGAAGAAAATTGGCTTTGGCATAAACGTCTGGGTCATGTGAATTTTGACAATCTTGTAAGAATTAGTAAGAATCAAAATTTTAGAGGTCTACCTATTCCAATCAAACCAACAAATGCGGTATGTAAAGAATGTCTTAAGGGAAAACAAACAAATCTATCTTTTAAATCAAAAGAGCATTATTCTACTAGACCACTACAACTTGTACATACAGATTTATGTGTTCCTACAAGGACTCAATCAATCAACGGAGATAAATATTTTATGCTCTTTGTTAATGATTATACTATTGTAATAACCCACCATAATTAACTCAACAAAATTGACTATTCTTTTTTTTTTGTGTGTTTAATTTAATCATTGTGTTTGATTCAATCACATACTCTGGGAATCCATCCATTTGGATTAGGCATTCATCTATCCAGGATGAGCATCTAACCATACGGGCTAGGCATTTGTCCATACGGGACATAAGATTTCATCTATCTCATACGGGGTAGGCATCTATCCAATTGGGATAGGAGGTGCTCTGGCCAGAGACTTAGACTCATCGGGACCATTCGGGTCCTGAGCCACTCACTAAGTACTACACTCTTCTAACAAAAGTACACCGAGGTCTCTGTCCTTAGGAGTAATTAAATAACATAATACAAGCTTGAATTCCACCTCGGAATTTGGCTTAAAGCCTCGGGAAGTCAAGCAAATCCATATGGGATTCCTTCCGAGTATGCATTGAATTACTTTTTCCATTTAATTATCTTTCAAATTTGGATTCTTACTCAATCCTTCCTTACCAAGCCTAGACCCCACCCACGAACACATGAGTACGAGGGACAACTTCGTCCCAAGACTGCCTACATACCCGCTTTGGCACGGGATCAAGGCGTAAAGTATGTAGTTCTATTTTTTACTCTATGGTTTGATATAAATTGATTAGTGGGTACGCAACCCTTTCTAGCGTCAATGTCCTAGATAGTTTCTTTGCGGTTGCTACCCACGGTGGTAGCACTTAAAAAAAGGCTCAAGATGGCCTATTGTTTGTGGCCTAAAAACTACATCCTAACACCTATCATGAGCGTCACCCTTGACCAAATTGTCAATCATCAATATCTCTTCAAGATTAAAATCAATTTCATAAAAGCATTTTACTTAACCAACCCTAAAGGGGGTTTACTATGGTTTATCTCAACGGATGTAAAATCATTTAAAAATTATCTTATTAGATTATCGATCCAAGGGGGATTACCCGCTCCTTGGATTTTAACTTCCAAGTGTCCCTTATTACTCCCCGACGATTTATAGGGACGATGCCACATACATCGTTGATGTAGCTTTATTAGGTGTTAAGTGCAGTAGTTCAACACGACGACATTACCTGTAAGCATGACCCAGAGGCACCGTATATACCAAACGCTACTAGGTTTTGGTTTCCATCTTCCTTTATTTAGTTTTCTAACTAAGAAGCTATGAAAACATCATGCTTGAAAACAATTACTAATTGAACGTGCATAATTTTAATTGATTGAAATAACTACTTGATGACTTACGTAGAATAAAAACCATGACTTGAAATATAACTTGCATATGAAAACTTGCATAGTAATAATTATATGTGTACTTGCATGGAGATGATAACGTAAATAAATGTAATTAATCTATAAGTAATTTGCATGATATAAGAATAGTGTAACTTGTGTGCATGATTAAGCAATCCAAAAATAGTGATTAATTTAGACATATAATGTGAATTAATTGCTAAAGGCCAACTAAGTGCCCCAATGGATCTTAAATAGATCGAATAACTCTAATTAAAATAATTTGATATAATATAATTTACAAATATAAAATTTACTAAGGATAAATTAATTATGAATTTACTACACAACAATCCCCAATATTTATAAATTTTTCTGAGTTAAATTCAATAACTTAAAATTTATACTAAGGAAAGAATTAACATTTCCTAAATTGCAATTATTAACAATTAAACTTAAAATTTAAACAAAAATAATTATTAGCAATTAACTTAAAATTTAACCCAAAGTAATTACTAAAAATTCCAAATTGCAATTTAAAAAGAATATATAAAAATAAACTAACAACAAAAATAAAATAAGCAATTTTTTTTTGTTTTAATAGTAAATAGGGGGGGAGGTGGGGACCACGGGTCCCATCACCCCTGTGGTCCTGCATGCGTAGTCCCGCAGGGTTGAGGGGACACCGTGGGCCCCTCCACTCCCTTGCGGCCACTACCGTGACAGTGACCGCAGGGGTAGTGGAGGGTACCACTGCCACCCCCCCCCGATGGTTACATTAACCGCCTCCCCTGCACGCCATCCGTTATCGATTCAAAAATTATTTTCGGAGACCATGTCATTATAATCATTTTGCAACATTAATATATTTTAACATTCCAATTAAATTTAATATATATATATATATATATGGTTTACATTCCCAATTATTTAATGATATAAACAAAAAGAATATTTATTTATGAAAATGAGAACATGAATAAAATAGATAACAGTGGTAGGTAATTCCTTTAGATTGATTTTTCAGTAAATAGGAGATTAATATTTACAGAGAGAGAGAGTTTATTCCAGCATTCATAGGGAGGAATTTTATTTCCAGATTTCATAGGGAGGGAGTTTATTCAACTAATATTCACAGAGATTCAACTAATATTCACAGAGATTCAACCAATATTCATAGAGATTCAACTAATATTCATGGATATTCAACCAATATTCACAGAGAGATTTTATTCAACTCATTTCACAGAGAGATTTTATTTAACTAATATTCATAGAGAGATTTTATTTATTCATTCACAGAGAGAGAGATTTATTTATTTTTATATTCAATATCATCTAAGAGAAAACAGAAAAGCAAAAACATGATTTTCTACCTTTTTAATAGATTAAATAAGATATGCAAGAGAAATCTGCATTTGTAGTTAGAAAGAGAAGGAATTATATTGCTGCATTTCTTTAAAGAAAACAAAAATACATTTTTCTTCCTATCTAGCAATTGAGAAATGATTTCTTCAGAATACTATATTCAACCAAAGAATCTAGAAACTATATATTTTGATAATACAAATTCCTCATATGATAAAAGGAGAGAACCTGGTTTATTGAAGCTCGAAGTTGAATCCTCTAGTTATCCTTTGATCCTTCCTTGCAACTTTGAGAGAAACCCTTCAAACAACAACTTAAAAATTCCTGCAATGAAAATGAGACTAACAAAGAGAATCCTACTTATAAACTTGGGAAATTTTCTTCAAAACATAATCTACTCCCTTCTTTGAAACTTGCATACAATTTTATATGAAAAATCTCTTAATTCCACTATCTAGAGAAATTAATTATGGGTGGGATTCTTTTCCAATAGTGGACTCATGTAAATTGATTAAAAACTTAGTGGGGGAGTTACATGCAAGGTGGTGGAGATTCCTCTAGAAGCTTCTATTTCCTCCTACAACATGTGCCATAATTGGGAGTGGAAATAAATAAAATAAAAATAATACTTTTGAATTAGATTCTCCAAGTGTGTGTGTGTGTGTGTTTATTATTATTCTTTTATAACATTTATTCAATCATTTTAAATAGCTTAACCAAAAACATAATTAGAATTGCATCAAATCAAAAGTGATAAAGGAGGGTTGTGACATCCTCCCCCCCTTAATTTGTGCATCATCCCAATGGACTTATTGAATGTATCCAAAAGAGTCTATAGTTCATGATTAGCTTAAAACAAAAAAGGAAACAACTGTTGCATTTCCTTAGTATCCTCCCACGTGACATTCTTTTCATCATACTGGTTCCATTGTACTTTGCATTGACCAACCTCTCTGTTGCGCAATTGGCACTGGCGCCTCTCCAAGATTTTGAATGGCTCTATCATTATTCCTCCCATTTCCTGGACCTGTAAAGCATCCCAATTCAAAATGTGTTTCTCATCAGGTACATACTTTTTAAGAAGAGATACATGGAAGACATCATGGATTCGGCTCAACTGGGCAGGTAGGGCCAACCGATATGCAACTGGATTAATCCTTCCCAATATTTCAAAGGGTCCAACATAACGAGGTGCAAGCTTAGTCTTTTTCCCAAACCTTATAGAACTCTTGTGTGGTTTAACCCTTAGGAAGACTTTCTCTCCCACCTCAAACTCCCTTGGTGTCCTGTTCTTGTTTGCATAACTCTTCTGCCTATCTGAGGCTTCCTTCAATCTTTGCCTAATTTCCTTAGTTTTTCTTTCCATCTCCTTCAACACATCTAGTCCAACAATTACTCTATCTTCAAGACAATCTGAACTCAAAGGTGTTTGACATGGTCTACCATATAATGCTTTGAAAGGTACCATTCCCAAAGATGTTTGATATGTATTATTGTAAGCAAATTCTACTAGAGGTAGGTACTCTTCCCATTTCTTTTGTTGGTCCATGCAATACATGTGAAGTAGGTCTTCCATAATCTAATTTGTCCTTTTTGGCTGACCGTCGGTTTCAGGATGGTATGCAGTGCTTCAATTTAGTTGAGTTCCCAGAGTTGCTTGAAGAGTTGTCCAAAACCTTGAAGTGAATCTAGCATCTTTATCTGATATGATTTTCTCTGGCATTCCATGCAACCTAAATATTTCCTTAACAAAGCACCTAGCTAAGGTAGGTGCATCATTTGTCAGATTCCCTGGTATAAAGTGTGCCACCTTAGTGAGTTTGTCAATTACCACCATTATTGTATCACGCCTAGAAGGTGACGTGGGTAACCCTTGCACAAAATCCATACTAATAACTTGCCACTTGTGTTGAGGTACATCATGTAATTGTAATAATCCAGCTGGATGTCTATGTTCTGCTTTTACTCTTTGACACTCCAAACATTTAGCCACATACTTGACTATGTCATTCTTCATCCCTTACCAAAAGTATAACTTCTTTAAATCTACATAAATTTTGTTAACTCTTGGGTGCCTTGAATAAGGGGCATTATGAGCCTCCGACAAGACTACTTCCCTTAAGTCTCCTGAATTAGGAATATAGATTCTATTATTGTATCTGAGCAACCCATCTTAATCTAATGTATACCCTTCAACCTTAGGATTTGTTGGATCATATTCTAAAGTCAATTTGACTTGCTCATACCATGGATCATGTCCCTGTTCATCCATTACTTGCCTTTTGAAAGAAGTTTTGAATGTTGCTATAGTCATCAAGTGTCTCCTCGTACTCAAAGCATTTGCCACCCTATTCTCCTTTCCCTTAATATATTCAATTTCAAAATCATATTCACTTAGAAACTCTAACCACCTTCTTTGTCTAGCATTTAAGTGGGGTTGAGTAAAGATGTACTTTAGTCCTTGGTTATCTGAATTTAACTCAAAGGGCTTCCCTAGTAAAAAGTGTCTCCATTTCTGTAGGGCATCCACAATCGCTACTAACTCTAAGTCATGGGGTGCATAATTGACTTCATGAGTCTTTCGCTTTCTGGATTCGTAAGCTACTACCCCTTCATCTTGGACAAGTACTCCTCCTAAACCTTCAATAGAAGCATCAGTTACGACTGTGAAGTGTCCATTCGGATCTAGTACTTTTAGAATGGGTGCTGACGTTAGTTTCCCTTTCAAAATTTGGAATGCCTTATCACTTTGTTTTGTCCACACAAACCTTTTACCCTTCCTTTGTAATTAGGTGATGGGGTTTGCTATCTTAGAGAATCCTTCCACAAACCTCCTATAGTAACCTGCTAGCCCCGTAAAGCTTCTTACCTTTGAAATGTTTTTAGGGATCGACCATTCTACTACCTTTATCTTATCTGGATCAATTGCTATTCCCTCCTTTGATATTATATGCCCAAGGTTGTGAATCTTTTCCTCAAAGAAGGCACATTTTGACAATTTCCCATATAATTTATGTTCTCTCAACCTTTGCAAAACAATTTTTAGGTGTACTAAATGTTCCTCCTCATTCCTAGAGTAAATCAATATGTCATCCAGAAATACCAAAACAAATTTATCCAAGTAGTCATGGAGTACACTATTCATTAGGTTCATAAATGCAGCTGGGGCATTGGTTACACCAAAAGGAACCACTGTGAATTCATAATGCCCATATCTAGTCCTAAAAGCTATTTTTGAAATGTCTTCCTCCTTAATTTTGAGTTGATGGTACCCTGACCAAAGGTCTATCTTTGAGAAAATTGTTGCTCCTTTCATTTGGTCAAAAAGATCCTCTATGTGAGGTAAGGGATACCTATTCTTTATGGTGACCTTTTTCAACATCCTATAGTCGATGCATAGTCTTAAGGTTCCATCCTTCTTCTTAACAAATAAGACTAGCGCTCCCCATGGTGATACACTTGGCCTTATCAATCCCTTAGCTAAGAGTTCCTCTAATTACATTTTGAGCTCTTGTAATTCAGTTGTGTTCATTCGGTAAGGTTCCCTTGATACTGGTTCAGCTCCTGGTAGTACTTCGATAGAAAAGTCAAACTTCCTTTTAGGGGGTAAGCTGGGTAATTCTTCTGGAAAGATATCCTTGAATTCTTTTAAGAAAGGCGTATTTTCAAAGGTCAGGGTAATTTCCTCCTTCCCTTCATCAATTTCAACCATATAGATTAGGCCTCCTCTTCTCCTTTCCTTCTTTAATTGCATGGCTGAGATGGTTTCTATATTAATGGGTTTAAACTTTCCTTGGATTTTGACTTTTTTACCCCCATCATGCAAATATTCAACAACTTTGTTATAGCAATCTACGATAGCTTGATGGTCTATTAACAAACTCATTCCAATAATTACATCATATAATCCTAGGGGTGCCACATAGAGATATACCCTTGTTTCAAACTCAAAAAATTATACCCTTGCCCTCGGCAAACACTTAGTTACTTCCCTAGTTGCCTTATCCCCATATTGAACCGTCCATGATGACTCCATTTGATTAACTTTTAATGCATATTCACTTACTAATTCAGGTGAGATGAAACATTCAGATGATCTAGTGTCAATTAGAATTGAAATTGGTTGTTCAAATAGTCTACCTGTAGTTTCCACAGGAACATTCTGGTATCTTCCTCTTCGGTTCCTAACTGCTGCATGAATCCTTTGTTGGGGTTGATTGGCCCTAATCTGTCCTTGCATCCTAGGACACTCTCTAGCAAAATGGTTTCCCCCACACATGAAGCATCCACCTAGAGGACCCCTCCTACCTTGATTCCTAGGGGGATCATTCCTTGTTTCATTGGTCCTAGGTGGATAAGTTATCCTGTTTTGCTGATCATTCTTGTTATAGTTGCCTCTATTATTATTGCCCCAATTATTATTATTATTTCCATTCCTCTGATATTGATTAGAAGGTGGCCTTCTTTCGGAAGAATTATTCCTTTAACCTTTGTTGAAATTAGTGTTTGCATTGAATTCCTACTTCCTTTTAAATGAGTGGTTCCCATTATAGTTCTGCCCTGCTAGTGTTTGAATCTTCCTCTCTTGCCTTAGGGACTTTTCAAGTACTTCATTCATGTTTTTGGGTCCATGCATGTCAACCTCTGCCCCTATGTTGGTATTTAGCCCCAATCCCTCCTCCAAAATCTTATGGTAGGCCTAGAGAAATCAAAGCCTTCTTCATCTTTCTGGTACGTAGGTACATACTTAAGCAATTTGGCGAACTTATCCCAATATTGTTGGACTGATAGGGGTCCTTGACATAGATTATGGAATTCTGTCACCTTCTCATCAAAGAACAATTGAGGGAGCCACCTCTCTCAGAAGTGGTGAACAAATTGATCCCATGTGACTGTATCCCTACTATACCCATTTTGTTCCTTGGTGTTGGTCCACCAACTAGCTGCCTCCCCTATGAGTTGGTAGGAACCCCATAAAGCCTTGGTTGTTTCACTAAAATCTCTTAGTTCAAAATACTTTTCCATTTCATTTAACCAATTCTCATCTCCTTCACCAATTTGCCTCCCATCGAACTTAGGAGGGGTGATTTTCTTTAAGTCCTTGGAGAGTTCCAATATGTTATTTTCTTTTCTATTACCCATCATATTTCCTTGATTGCTACCAGGGTTTCCATTTTCAGTACCACTTCTATTTTCAAAGTCATTCTGCCTTTCCCTAAGGTCCTGTATTGATTGTTCCAAGAAGTTGATTTTATCTCTTTGTTCGGTTAGAAGGTTGATTATAGCCTTGACCCCATCTTCGTTATTTCCTGGGTTGTGTCGATCCTCTTCATGTTCTTCCTCATGGTTTTCTTCATGGTTTTCCTCATGGTTTTCCTCATGGTTTTCTTCCCTTTGACTCCTAGTACATCTTCCATTACCCCTTCCTCTTCCTCTTCCTCTTCCTCTAGCCATTCTAGGTTTTTACCTGAAAGTTAGATTATGTAGTTAGTTTTTGATTTAGGATTTTAAAATTTAATTTCTACCATTGTAAAACATTCCCTTAGTTGTATAAATTGAAGTGAGCACAAGGCCTAGATTTGAACCTTTGCTTGGATACCACATGAAATAACCCACCATAATTAACTCAACAAAATTGACCATTCTTTTTTTTTTGTTTTTAATTTAATCATTTTGTTTGATTCAATCGCATACTTTGGGCATCCCTCCATTTGGATTAGGCATTCATCCATCTGGGATGAGCATCTAACCATATAGGTTAGGCATTTGTCCATACGGGACATAAGATTTCATCTATCTAATATAGGATAGGCATCTACCCATATGAGGTAGGCATCTATCCAATCGGGATAGGAGGTACTCTGGCCAGAGACTTAGACTCATTGGGACCATTCGGGTCCTGAGCAACTCACTAAGTACTACACTCTTCTAACAAAAGTGCACCGAGGTCACCGTCCTTAGGAGTAATTAAATAACATAATACAAGCTTGAATTTCGCCTCGGAATTTGGCTTAAAGCCTCGAGAAGTCAAGCGAATCCATACGGGATTCCTTCCGAGTATGCATTGAATTACTTTTTCCATTAAATTATCTTTCAAATTTGGATTCTTACTCAATCCTTCCTTACCAAGCCTATACCCCACCCACGAACGCTTGAGTACGAGGGACAACTCCGTCCCAAGACTGCCTACATACCCGCTTCGGCATGGGATCAAGGCGTAAAGTATGTAGTTCTATTTTCTACTCTATGGTTTGATGTAAACTGATTAGTGGGTATGCAACCCTTTCTAGGGTCAATGTCCCAGACAGTCTCTGTGGTTGCTACCCACAGTGGTAGCACTTAAACAAAGGCTCAAGATGGCCTATTGTTTGTGGCCTAACAACTACATCCTAACACCTATCATGAGCGTCACCCTTGACCAAATTGTCAATCACCAATATCTCTTCAAGACTAAAATCAATTTCATAAAAGCATTTTACTTAACCAACCCTAAAGGGGGTTTACTATGGTTTATCTCAATGGATGTAAAATCATTTAAAAATTATCTTATTAGATTATCAATCCAAGGGGGATTACCCGCCCCTTGGATTTTAACTTCCAAGTGTCCCTTACTATTCCCTGACGATTTATAGGGACGATGCCACAGACGTCGTTGATGTATCTTTATTAGGCATTAAGTGCAGTAGTTCAACATGATGGCATTACCCATAAGCGTGACCCAGAGCCACCGTATATACTGAACGCTACTAGGTTTTGGTTTCCATCTTCCTTTATTTAGTTTTCCAACTAAGAAGCTATGAAAACATCATGCTTGAAAACAATTACTAATTGAACGTGCATAATTTTAATTGATTGAAATAACTACTTGATGACTTACATAGAATAAAAACCATGACTTGAAATATAACTTGCATATGAAAACTTGCATATTAATAATTACATGTGTACTTGCATGGAGATGATAACATCAATAAATGTAATTAATCTATAAGTAATTTGCATGATATAAGAATAGTGTAACTTGCGTGCATGATTAGGTAATCCAAAAATAGTGATTAATTGCGACATATAATGTGAATTAATTGCTAAAGGCCAACTAAGTGCCCCAATGGATCTTAAATGGATTGAATAACTCTAATTAAAAGAATTTGATATAATATAATTTACAAATATTAAATTTACTAAGGATAAATTAATTATGAATTTACTACAGAACAATCCCCAATATTTATAAATTTTTCTGAGTTAAATTCAATAACTTAAAATTTATACTAAGGAAAGAATTAACATTTCCTAAATTGCAATTATTAACAATTAAACTTAAAATTTAAACAAAAATAATTATTTAGCAATTAACTTAAAATTTAACCCAAAGTAATTACTAAAAATTCCAAATTGCAATTTAAAAAGAATATATAAAAAAAAAACTAACTACAAAAATAAAATAAGTGATTTTTTTTTTGGTTTTAATAGTAAATAGGGGGGGAGGTGGGGACCACGGGTCCCATCACCCCTGCAGGCCTGCATGCGTAGTCCCGCAGGGTTGAGGGGACACCGTGGGCCCCTCCACTCCCCTGTGACCACTGCCATGATAGTGACCGCAGGGTTAGTGGAGGGTACCACTGCCCCCCCCGATGGTTACATTAACCGCCTCCCCTGCACGCCATCCGTTATAGATTCAAAAATTATTTTTGGAGACCGTGCCATTATAATCATTTTGCAACATTAATATATTTTAACATTCGAATTAAATTTAATATATATATATATATATATATATATATATATATATATATATATATATATATATATATATATATATATATATATATATATATATATATATATGGTTTACATTCCCAATTATTTAATGATATAAACAAAAAGATTATTTATTTATGAAAATGAGAACATGAATAAAATAGATAACAGAGGTAGGTAATTTCTTTAGATTGATTTTTTAGTAAACAGGAGATTAATATTTACAGAGAGAGAGAGTTTATTCCAGCATTCATAGGGAGGAAGTTTATTTCCAGATTTCACAGAGAGAGTTTATTCAACTAATATTCATAGAGATTCAACTAATATTCACAGAGATTCAACCAATATTCATAGAGATTCAACCAATATTCACAGAGAGATTTTATTCAACTCATTTCATAGAGAGATTTTATTTAACTAATATTCACAGAGAGATTTTATTTATTCATTCACAGAGAGAGATTTATTTATTTTTATATTCAATATCATCTAAGAGAAAACAAAAAAGAAAAAATCTAATTTTCTACCTTTTTAATAGATTAAATAAGATATGCAAGAGAAATCTGCATTTGTATTTAAAAAGAGAAGGAATTATATCACTGCATTTCTTTAAAGAAAACAAAAATAGGTTTTTCTTCCTATCTAGCAATTGAGAAATGATTTCTTCAGAATACTATATTCAACCAAAGAATCTAGAAACTATATATTTTGATAATACAAATTCCTCATATGATAAAAGGAGAGAACTTGGTTTACTGAAGCTCGAAGTTGAATCCTCTAGCTGTCCTTCGATCCTTCCTTGCAACTTTGAGAGAAACCCTTCAAACAACAACTTAAAAAATCCTACAACGAAAATGAGACTAACAAAGAGAATCCTACTTCTAAACTTGGGAAATTTTCTTCAAAACATAATCAACTCCCTTCTTTGAAACTTGCATACAATTTTATAAGAAAAATCTCTTAATTCCACTATCTAGAGAAATTAATTATGAGTGGGATTCTTTTCCAATATTGGACTCATGCAAATTGATTAAAAACTTAGTGGGGGAGTTACATGCAAGGTGGTGGAGATTCCTCTAGAAGCTTCTATTTCCTCCTACAACATGTGCCATAATTGGGAGTGAAAATAAATAAAATAAAAATAATACTTTTGAATTAAATTCTCCAAGTGTGTGTGTGTGTGTTTATTATTATTCTTTGATAACATTTATTCAATCATTTTAAATAGCTTAACCAAAAACATAATTAGAATTGCATCAAATCAAAAGTGATAAAGGAGGGTTGTGACAACTAGAACGGTCTGGGTTACATTTCTGAAACATAAATCTGAAGCATTTGATAGATTTAAAGTTTTCAGGAAAATGGTAGAATGTGAATCAAATTTGAAATTAAGATGTTTAAGATCTGACAAAGGTGGTGAGTTTACATGACAGGAATTTGTGGATTACTACGAAAAACATGGAATCAAAAGGTAGTATGGAGCTACACGAACACCTCAACAAAATGGAGTAGTTGAGCGTAAGAATAGAACTATGAAGGAGATGGCTCCTACAATGCTAAATGAAGCCAATTTGCCAGATAAACATTGGAAAGAGGCTGTTCATATAGCAGTCTATATTTTGAATCGTGTGCAAATCAAAGTAAAATCTACTTTTACTCCTTATGAACTCTGGTATGGTAAAGCAGCTTCCATTAAATATTTCAAAATATTTGGTTGCCAAATGTTATATTAAGAGGGATGAGGAAAATCTAGGAAGTTTTGATACTAAGACTGATGAGGGTATCTTTCTTGGATACTCTACTCAGAGCAAAGCTTATAGATGTTTCAATAATAGGTTGAAGAAAATTGTTGAAACAATAAATGTGAGATTTGATGAGATTTGATGAGTAGTTTCTATTAAGTAATGATTTGCAGGATGTTGAAGAAGATGCTCCAATAAAGCTTGATCAAGTTCCTAAATCTACAGAAACAGAAAAGAAAAATGAAATGAGCAAATCAAGCTCTAATGAAGAGGATTCAAATGCAGAAGATTCAAATGCAGAGGATTCAAATGCAGAAACAAGAATTCCTTAGTATAATCCTTCAAGGATTATTACAAAGAGACATCCTCAAAATTAGGTTATTGGTAACATGGATGCAGGGATTTTGACCAGAAGAAGAGCAAAAACTACTGAACAAGCTCAAATAGTTGAGCACTATTGTTTGGTAACTGATTTTGAACCTAAAAATGTTTCTGATGCTTTATCCGATCAATGTTGGTTAAATGCTATGAAAGATGAAATTAATCAAATAGAAAAGAATCAAACATGGGTGTTAGTGCCTAGGCCAGATGATAAAAATGTGATAGGAGGCAAATGGGTGTTTAGAAATAAGATTGATGAATCTGGACAGGTTGTTAGAAAGAAAGCACATTTTGTTTGTAAGGGTTATGCACAACAGGAAGGGATAGACTTTGGTGAAACATTTGCACCTGTAGCTAGATTAGAATCAATCAGAATATTTCTTACATACTCTTGCTATAAAATTTTTAAAGTTTACCAAATGGATGTCAAAACTGCTTTTCTCACTGGCTATCTTGATGAAGAAGTTTATATGGAACAACCAGAAGGTTTTGAATCCGCAAATAAACCTGATTATGTGTACAAATTAAAAAGGCACTCTATGGCCTTAAACAAGCTCCAAGAGCTTGGTACTCCAGATTGGATGCTCATCTTACAGGAAATGAATTTACTAAAGGAGGAGTGGACAACAATTTGTATGTTAAGGTCGCAGGTAATGACATTGTAGTTGTTGAAGTATATGTGGATGACATTATTTTTCGCTACAATAATGATTCCTTGTCTAAAAAGTTTTCTAAAATCATGGAATTTGAATTTGAAATGTCCATGCTGGGTGAATTAACCTTCTTCCTTGGTCTTCAAGTAATGTAGCTTAAACAAGGCATTTTTCTGTCACAAACTAAATATGCCAAAGAAATGCTTAAGAAGTTTAACATGACAGACTGCAAACCAGTTAGCACTCTAATGGAAACTGGTTGTAAATTATCTAAGTCTGATGACTCACTTGAGGTAAATCAATCAGAGTGTAGATCAATGATAGGCAATTTGTTATATTTGACTGCATCTAGACCAGATTTGATGTTTGCAATATGTTTGGTTTCACGTTTTCAATCTGCACCAAAACAATCTCATTTGAATGTTGTGAAACAAATTTTCAAGTATATTTAGGGTACTTTAGACTATGGTTTATGGTATCCTCGAAATAATGATTTCACTCTTGTTGGTTTCATTGATTCTGATTGGGCTGGCTGTATAGATGATTGTAAGAGCACCAATGGTGCTTCCTTCTTTCTAGGTGACTGTCTTGTTGCTTGGCACAACAAAAAGAAAGACTGTGTTACTTTGTTCACTACAGAATCTGAATACATTGCTGCCACTGCATGTTGTACACAACTGATATGGATGTCCCACCAAATTGCTGATATGGGTATTTCTGTTGCTAAGCCTATTTCAATTTTTTGTGACAATACAAGTGCTATTAGTCTTTCCAAGAATCCTATTATGCATTCTCTCACTAAACATGTTGCTATCAAATTACATTTTCTGCGAGACCAAGTGTTGGCTAATGAGTTTTAGCTTTTGTATGTGCCTTCTCAGGCACAAGTGGCTGATATTTTTACCAAAGCTTTATCCAAAGAAACATTTGAAAGGCTTCGGGAAAGGTTGGGAGTTATCTCTCAATCTGGTATTCTCACTTCGTGCACAAATTGAGGGGGCGCTTTGCTCCTCTAGCAGCCATCTGCTGCTTTGCCCTTTGTCCTTGAGACAAAAAGGGGGAGAAACAAACATCATTGACAGTTATATTTGGATTTCTTTATACATGATACACAATGATATTTATCTTTATACATGATACACAATGATATTTATGGTACAGTGAGTATGCTGGTTATGAGATTCAGGTCAATGATGACATGTTTTTTTTGCCGTCAAGGACAAAGGGGGAGTTTGTTGACTCTTGATTGCCCTTGACGACAAAAAAAAGGGTGACATCATGAAAGGCATGCTGATAAAACATTGGCATATTTTTATTAATAATGCTATTGTGCCTCATCTGCATAATGTTTAGTGAAATTTATGATGTGTACAGCCACGTAATGACTTGGCATCAACTTATCTGGCATTCTTGCACGAGACTCTATTGTGGACTTCAAATGTTTTGAAATCCTATTTTATATTTTGGTTTCTTAAGTGGTAAAATAAAAAGAATAAACAACAGTGTTTTATTTTGTTGCACAAACCCTAGAAGGTGCCACCATGGGTAATTTGGAGGCTATAACAGTGATTTTTCTTTTTCAGATTTTTACAAAGCAGTAAAAAATTGCAAAATGTTTTTCTCTTTTGTAAAAAGAGATGAGCATGAATAAAGAGTTTGATTGTTCTTTTTTTTACGATCATGTAACTATTTTTTTAAGATAACAAAAAGTTTACAAGTGTTTAATATGCTATAAACAAGAGATTTGTTGTTCATATGGATTTCAGTTTTCTGGAGTAGATTTATAACTATTTTTAAATGTTATACAAAAATCGTGTTTTTGTTTAGAAACCCTAACTAATATAGTTACCCTATTTTCGATGGTATATTTGGAAGGTTGTTTTTTGAAAGGTTTTGATTTTAAAAAAAACATTCCATTTCAGTTTTTGAACTGATTCTACATCTTTGGGCATTTATACATATCATGGCTGTGACATTTTAAAAAAAAAGTGCGAGTGTGAAGAGAAAAAAAATAAAAGGCAGAGAAAACTGTGGGTTTTTCATTGCATATTGTGAAAACTCTGTTTTTAGAAGTTCAATGTGAATTTGATTTTGGAAATCAAGGGCAGAAAGGATTATTGTATTTCATACAAATAACAGAGTATACAAATTATGTGTTTCTCTGCACTTTATAGCAGTATATTTGTAAAAGGAAATTGTTTTAGTTGTACTCTTATAATCTCAAAGTCGCACAAGTATATTTCTGCAATTATGATGTGGTTGGTGCTCCTTGAAGACAGCGTACAGAGTTGGTGCTCATTGTTATAATAAAAAGGATCTTTACGAGTGGTTTTTCTACCCCAAGATGGTTTTCCACTCATGAAATCTTTGTGTCATGTGTCAAAAGTTTTCCATTAGTTTCATGCTCTGATATGTTGGATTATTTCATTTGTTTTGCATTGTGCTAATTCATACAATTGTAGTTTTATATCTGCAAGTTCCATGTTATAAAATTAAATGTTATTTACTTCATTTCTGAAATTTCAACTTTGTTGATTTAAAGGCATTCTTTTCAGTTCATTAGTTTGATTATATTAGTATGTATACTTAAGAGAAACTATTTTGTTATGTTTGGTTTACATTCAACAAGATTCTCTATCAAAACTTCTTGTATGAGTTAAGTTCTTATACTCTAATTTACCCCCTCTTAGAGTCAATTCACTTCCAACATGTACATCTTTTAAAATCTTTCTAGGAACCAAATGTTTGAGAAAGATAGTTTAGGGGCATAATATTTTGCAATTCTGAGAAGATTTATATTTGAGTCACAAACCTCACTAATTCCAGGGCATAATGGCTTGCACTCTGCAACTTTCGATTTAGCACTGGAAAATGTCGAGAATGCTCCGCAAGGTCATTGCTACAATAATGTTTTCCCTACTTTGTATTTATTTAGGGACATGAATTACTAGCAGAGTGCACGTTTTAATTCTAGCTGGAACCTTTACCACAACAAATACACCCAAACACAAATATAAATTCAGATACAGTAAAAACATACTTTAAATGATGTTTCTAAGGAAAGATTTTTCAACTTCATGAACTGTATAGACTCAACGAAAAAATGTAGTCCACAAAAGCAATTTTATAGCCTTGGCCCCTGATTATGAATTACACAAACCATCGTTGATTTTTTAAATTTTAAATGAACTAATTTTTAATCAATAAATATTCCAAATCAAACGTAAGTTACAGACGTATGAACATAATAATTACAGATGACATAGAAATTGGCACATAGAAATCTAATGGCTGTAAATCAAACTAAGCACCAATCCACCAATATGATTTTAAAAACTTCTTGATAAGAAGGGCAATAACAGCCACAGACAAACAAACCGCTAGTAACGTTAGATCTCTATCATCAGGAGATGTATGTTGTGCATTAAGTGTTGGGTTATTCCTCGTTTCATATCAATCCCTGTTTGCTATATCTGCATTTGGAACTCTTGATTCTGTAGGTGATCTAACTCCTCGCTCTATGTGTGGTGTTAGCATAAGTGGTGCTTGGTTTCATCCAAATGTTCTGTTCAATATTAATTTCAGAGCACCATTTGTTCTATCTAGGAACTGCTTTATAACTGATAAAATATAAACGATGCCAAAAAAAAAAACCAGGAGTGAGCAACTGGGAGAAGAATAAACAACATGACCTACAAAAGAAAACAAAAGATAGGTTGTTCCTGTGAATAACTTCACAAGATCTTGGGGTGTTGAATGCTTCACATTTGGAATCTGATCCAAGATAAGATAGTCACCGAAAACCAAGTATGTAAATCAATAAAGATTCTACCTAATATAATGCACACAAAACTCTATTTACTATGATTTAACGAAGTGGAAAATATCACTCTCATTGTTTCAGCAGTTTACAATATTGACAAAATCGACCAAATTAGCCATCACCTCATTCATCAGAAAGCAACAAACAACAAAGCATTGTAGCTTTAATTTTCCTCACGGTTGCCAATGACCACAATAGAAATTGCAACTTACCTCAAGATTCTGCACAAATTGTATGCTGCAATCAACTACTGCAGGGAAAATATCACATAACCCTAGCAGTCTTGTAAAGAATGAAATAAAAGGAATAGTAGGTTCATAAAATCATGCACTAATTTCTCTGCAACCTACAAGAATGTATAGAATAAATGCATGTATTACTCTTTTAAGCATTGAAAAATATACATTTATTCCTGTTGCATGCTTGAAATTGAGAGAAGAGAAATGCAGTAAACAACTATGCACATGTTTAACCAGTTGTGCAACATGCATTGGAAGAAGCATGTTCTTGTTGCAATACCTGGGTAAAGACATATTAAGCAAAGAGGGAAGTGAGCAGGCGATAGATGTTATTTGGATAACCTGCTATACACAATGATATGTGGTAGCCAGTTAAACTACTAGAAGTGCAGCACAACATCTACTCTGTCAAACATGTATGCAAAATGTGGAACCCGAAACAAGGCACATGAAATGTTTTAAGAGTGTCATCTGAAATGTTAGGCATGTATGTAAACTGTTGAATTGAAAATTGGGCACCTGAAGTGTATCCTAGAATGCCACATTTCCAAGGAAATACACAGTGCAAAGCTTTTTTTTTCCAAATTTTAGTAAGAAATTATAAAATCCCTGACAAAAGTACCAAGGACCAATCGGAAAAAAAAAAAATTGGAGAGAGAAATTAGTTTAATAGAAAAATCACCCAAGACCATAGGACTGCTGGCACTGTTTTCAACACGAAGATTAATTAGAAACCAATGACATGAAAACATTAGTCTCCTGCCTAAAGGCAGGGACTAACAAACTATATTGGACTATGTACATGCAATCCAATCTTTGTGGAATGTACAGGAATAGAAAAGTGGTTCTCAATAGTTACGTTGGACATCCTTTCAAATGGATGAAATCAAATGTCATCTATATACTATGCTTTTTTAGATAAATATAGGTTCAAAGTTAGATAAATTGGAAGTTAGATTGGCCTAAATTGAAGTTATACATAAAAATATGTATTTAGTTTCTAACATGGTGATGCTCTTCTTGCAACTGATCACGATAGTTATTCTAGGTTATTTTTTTTGGAAGAATAAATACAAATCCATTTTTGGCATTTTGTGGTTGGTAGGTCACTAAGAAAATATGCATGTGCACGATTCACAAAATAAGTAGTAAAAAATATTATTTTGAAAAATTCTTTTATGGAAAGATGTGTATGATACTTAAATTTGGATAGAAATTTTTGTTTTATAATTTTTAATGAATATTTTTGAAGTAATTTTGATTGGGATTTAGATATTTTTTAAAACCTTTTTTATATGGACCACATCATTTGTCCTAAGAAAATTGTCCTAAGAAAGACATATGCAACAAAAACTTGAAAAACTAAGAACCACCAGCTTATCCAAGAACCAATCCCTATTCAACATTAGCTACCTCCCTAGAGCAATGTCCTCGACCTTGAAGTCACATGATTTTTATTTTATTTTATAATGTGACGTCTATATTAGTAACAAATAAATTTATTTAATAAATATTCAAAGTAAAATTTATTAAAAATAGTAATATATTTTTACTCAATTTTATAAGTATTTTTGTATAAAAATTAATTAATAAATAGAAAAGTATGTTCAACATAAAATGAATTTAAATTATAAAAAATAAATATTACCATCTATAATGAGCTTTAATTAGGGATGTGAGACCTCTATACATCATGTGATCTATCACTTGTATAAATCTTGCACATCTCTTTTTTGGACAGGAATTTTATCCCATGAGGCTTTCTCCTTTTCTCTATTTGTAAGAGATTAGTTGCATGATTAGTTGTGCATGGATACCTAACATGGCCTAGTTGTTGGGACCCATATATTGCATCTTCATAATTAGTCTTGCATCATATGCATAATAATTTTTCTCCCTAAGTTGCACTTAAGGGTAGGTGTTGGAGTAAACTAGATTTATTCTATTTACTCTAATTAAGTTTACATAGGATAGCTTTATTTATCACATGGCACAATCATTTAATATTGTTCATGTTAGTTATCTTAGGTTTCATTCTAGATAGATATGAGTTAGTTTTATGCATTTAATTTTGTTATAGCGTAGTTGTACCTACTCCTACCTACTCTTTTATCTCATTGAGCCAAATGGTATTGCTTGTGCTCTCAATTGTCTAGCCTCTTGCCAATATAAGCAAGCTCATTTTTACATTATAAAATATCAATTCATAGAAATTCATTACAAATTAATCTAAAGCTTTACTTTTCGATCTCCATTGAAGTGTGTGCAACTTCATGGCTCATAATTTCTCCAACATTGTATCATAGGTTCGTCCAGGAAAATTACCTTCCTGATTAGAGAATTGAGTAGTTGATAAGAGATCTATTATTTATCTCCTACAGACCAATTCACAGAGTTGATATCAATCCATCTTTCAAAATTCTTGGAATTTTCAAAAGCTACCTCACTTTGTTGTTCCTGATTGTGGTGACATTTTTTCCTCTTTAAATTTTTCTTTTGTAGCAACATATACACTTGTAGTAACTAGAGAGAGAAATTTATTATTTGATCTCCCATAATCTTGTTTGTAGATTTGACTTTATTTCACCATTGAATATTCTTCACTTTTTAATTTTTCATAGTTGTGATTGTTCTTCACTTGGAAAATTTCACATTTGGAATTATAAAATTATCTCTCCTAGGGGTTATCTCTTGGCTTTCATCCTTTTGTGCTCTTGTAAGTATTATGACAAATTCAACGACTAAATTACTTAAAAGGAAAATCATGACTTGCGACAATTACTCAAGTTGCATAACATTTTTGTTTCTTCTTCATCAAGTTTATATCCAAAATATGAGGACAAATATCTTGATTGCAAAGAAGAGGGTTATGCCTTGATTACCACTCATGCCCCTAGAAACATTGATTGTGATCCTTTAGAGATTTTTGACACTTCGATCGATGTTGCTTCAAGGGTTCTTGATTTTTCTTTAGAGATAGTTGATCCACCTTCACTCTCATTGAATTATTATCTAGAGTCACTGATTGAGACTTTCATCATTCTTGCCTAGCGAGACTATCATTGTACTTCTTATTTTATTGAAGAAAATATTTCAATATATTCATCTTTGGATCTTGCTCGGTATGAGTTTTTACAAAGTTCTAGCTTGTCACTTTCTTATATGTTTGGGTATGTACTTGATTGGAGAGTGGCATCATCATCTTTCATGGACAAGGAAACACACAAGTAGTTTTTAGAGACATCATCTTCATTCTTCATGCTTCCATCTTTCTTTGTATATCTAGAATGGGAAGAATCCTTGCATCTATATACGGTTTTGTTTCTTCCTAAGGGGAGACAAGTGGTTTGTAAGAATTGGATCATGTTTTGAATTTAGACAATTACCATTCTTGTAGGTGATTATTTATCATGGGGGGTTACATAGTCTCCCACTTCCTTCTTATGGGGGGGGCAATTGATTAGATTCTCGCGATGAATGTAGTTCTAGGGGGGCATTGATGTGAGACCTCCATACATCACATGATCTATCACTTGTATATATCTTGCATATCTCTTTTTTTGGAGATGAATTTTTTCCCATGAGGTTTTCTCATTTTCTTTGTTTGTAAGAGATTAGTTGCAAGATTAGATGTGCATGGGTACCTAACATGGCCTAGTTGCCAGTAATAATATATTGTATCTTCATAATTATTCTTGCATCATATGGATAATAATTTTGTTTCCTAAGTGGCACTTAAGGGGGGTGTCAGAGTAAATTATATTTATTCTATTTACTCTAATTAAGTTTACTTAGGATAGCTTTATTTATCACATGACATAGTCATTTAATATTGTTAATATTAGTTATCTTAGGTGTCATTCTAAATACAAATGAGTTATTTTTATGCATTTATTTTTGTTATAGGGTAGTATTACCTACTCTCTCATCTCATTGAGATACATGGAATTACATTTTTCTCTCAATAGTTTAGCCTCTTGCCTATATAAGCAAGCTCATATATACATTGTAAAATATCAATTCATAGAAATTAATCATAGGTTAATCTCAAGATTTGATCTTCAATCTCTGTTGTTCTTATTGCTCAAGTTGCAACATTCTTGTGTTTAGTTGGATAGTTTATTGGTTGATCCATTAGACTGTGCATAATTTCATGGGCTCATAATTTCTCCAACATTAATTATATCAAATTTTTGAAAAGTCAATAACATTAATGAACACTACAGTAAATTAGAGGCATATTGGGACAACTTTATGATGTTATTGTTTAACTAATTACAAATTTTCATCCCACTCAAACATTCTGCTATAAAATTTATAAGAATATTATCATTATTACTAGAAAAAACACTAGATTAAGTAAATAAAAGTGCAAGTAACTTAGACCCTAGTTGCATAACTAGGTAATTATGGATTTTCCATCTTCTATAATTCTAATAATTGAACAAGTAAAATGCACGAGTTATTAATTTGAAAGTGTGACCCCATATTTATTGATTACTCACACATATGGAGTCATATTAAACACCAACCTAGGGCACACTGGCCTAATAAAAATATTCAAAGAATTATGACTAACAACACTACCTTAGTGATGAAGAAAATTGTGCCAAATGGATTACATAAAGCTACCATATTTCTAGTGTCAATGAAAACCATAGAGTTAGTGAAATAATCTATATAATATTTGATGAAAATACAATAAAAGTCATCAAAAAATGAAGGTTATATATACATATTTGAGCATTGAAGGAATTTGAAGCACTTTTAATATCCCCTATTTTCCACAAGTATTCTCATTCAATATATAGTAATTTATTTAATAACTTGAAGCTACAAAAGAAAAATATAAAAAGGGGTTATACACTTGAGACAGTTAAATGATGAAAATAATCCAAAGCATTTCTCAAAACTTCTCATCTATCTATAGAAGAAATTTCAAGAGTTAAATAAGTGGCATAATCACTCTACTATGTATAGTACTAGGATTTGCAATTTTTGGTACATTTAGACCATAGATGTATTCATACATAAAAAGTATATTAGACATGGATAAGAATATCCAATAGACAAAATATGTTAGTAGCTCTACCACATGAAAAATTTAAATAAAAAAATGATATTAATAATGAATGGTTTATTAGGCACAACACTTGCTAAAGGTTTTGCAAATGAAGTAGCAAGCTAAGTAGGATTAACCTTGGAGTAAACTCCATGCTTAAGTGTGCTTGAGTTGGAGTAATACTGGGATGGGTGACCTCCAAGGAAGGCCCCATGCTTCACCTTTTTGAGCATCACCTAGATGCAATGAGTGCTAATTGTTCCATTCATTATCATGAGAGATGGGTTCTTGTGAACCACTACTCATGAAACATACATCTTTGAGTTTGATTAAAAAAATACACAATTGAATCTTGATAGAATTAACATAGTATAAGGAGATTCTACATAACTTCTTATGTGGTATATGCATGTGTGATTAGGTAAAAATTGTAGGGTTATAAGGGATAGTGTGAGATTTTTCCAAGATTTAGAGGCAATGGAAAGCACAAATAACAGAGAAAAAATAGATGATAGGAATAAACTATATTCTATCAAGATGCAAAATATGATCAACTGGATCATTACAAGATATAGATTGATTGCCCGTGATTGTCCGTACAAACAATGTAGATGAGCTTGCTTATATAGGCAAGGCTAGGGATATGTGAGCACACAAACATGACATGTATCTCAATAAGAAACAAGGGTAGGTAGGAAATAGGTGTGGGTTGGTAGGAGAAACAATATAATAGTCCACATGAGGTGGATCACCCACTGAATATGGAGTGTAACAACAAGATAAGTCCATAAAAGGTGGAAATTCTCCTACACACACTATCCCAATGTGGCACAAACACCCAAGTGTCTCATACCCAAACTACTATGAAATGCATTTCCTAAGTAAACTTAAGTAAGGTGTAATAATATCCATGATGAATAATTATTTACACCAACACCCCCCCTTAAGTGCAACTTAGGGGAATGCACTAAAGTCTACAATGCAACTAAGCAATGCAAAATGGGTCCCGACTACTAGGCCATGCTAGGTACCCATGTACAAATGCAAATGCAATCTCCCATAAATGGAGAAAGAGAGAAAAACCCAATGGGAAAAAACCCTCCCCCAAAAGAGAGATGATGAAAGCACACAATGCTCTCAATGATGAATGAGAAGAACAAAACTATGTCCCTCCCATAAGAGAGAAGAAGAGACCATGAAGCCCCCCTCAATGTCGAATCTCCTGCAAAGATGGTCCAATGATTATGACCAAAATACCTCCCCATAAGGAAGAAAGAGAGTCAATGTTGCACCAATAATGTCAAAGTGTGACAAAACTAGGTACCAAGTCAATGACGATGAATCACTCACTGCAACAAAAAAGAAAATTAGGCATGGAGACAACCTGCTGTGAACATCATCTGGATACTCAGAAATAGCAAAAATACTGGTACAATCTAAGTCTCACGGGAGCCATGCAAAAATGTGTACAATCTAAGTCTCAACTGGAGCCATGCACCAAGTCTCACAAGATATTCCTAATCTACGTGTACAAGAGGACTACATCAAATAGTCAACAATGACAAGATACAAAGAGGTGTGGCACTTTATGATAGTGCAAGTACAACATTGCTCATCCAAGAGCATACATCATGATAAAATATTCAAATGTGGAAACATGAGAATGATGCCACCAACAAAGAAGCCTCGTAGAATACTGCAAATGAAGATGCCTCCGAATGGAATCTCACCAAGAGATATAAATGAACAACTAACCCCCCATAAAAAGATCATGTTGGAACTTGTAAATAATTTCAAAATAAACTTCTGATTTCAACTTAAAAATTCTCAAAATGAGATCTAAGAGACTTCAACAAATACTGCTAGTGATCTAAACTGAGATCCAAGCAAAATACAAGTACCAAATAGGCCAAAAATGACCAAATACTAAAAGTACAATTTCTACTCAGGATCACTACAAACAAATAGAAGATTAAGAAAGTAGATGAAAAAATATGCACTTTTAAAAAAAGGGCACCTGAAAAGGAGTCCATATTAGCCCAAATGAAGCCTCCACAGTTGTAAAAATTGAGTTTTCATGATTTCTGAAAAACCCATATCTGAAAATCAGAAAACTCCTGCACAATTGTATAGATCACAAAATTCTACCCCAACACAAAAAAAATTTCTCGAAAAAAGGAGTCCGGATGAGTGAGATATCGCTATTTGAAAATCGCCTAGAAAATTATAATTTCTGGAAAATTTCCGCCGCAGCATCAAACTTCAAATGCCTCTAGATTTGGCCTTCGAAGTCCGATTTGGATGAAATAAAAGGCAAAACTGACTTTCTTGGACCTCCTCAATCCAATGGTAATCTCAGATTTGACCCATCAAGCTTCAATAATAAGATGCAATAGAAAGCTCCAAAATGCAAACCCCAAATAGCATCAAATTTCTCTCAATTGACAAACCAATGGCACTCTAATGGTTCTGATACCATGCGAGACATGGACCAACTCTGATACCATGCGAGATTTTGCCAAGATCTAGAGGCAATGGAAAGCACAAATAAGAGAGACAAAATAGATAATAGGAATAAACTGTATTCTATGAAGATGCAAAATATGATCAACTGGATCATTACAAGATATAGATTGATTGCCCGTGATTGTTTGTACAAGCAATGTAGATGAGCCTTCTTATATAGGCAAAGCTAGGGATATGTGAGCACACAAACATGACATGTGGCTCAATAAGAAACAAGGGTAGGTAGGAAATAGGTGTGGGTAGGTAGGAGAAACAATATAATAGTCCACATGAGGTGGATCACCCACTAAATGTGGAGTGTAACAACAAGATAAGTCCATAAAAGGTGGAAATTCTCCTACACACACTATCCCAATGTGGCACAAACACCCAAGTGTCTCATACCCAAACTACTATGAAATGCATTTCCTAAGTAAACTTAAGTAAGGTGTAATAATATCCATGATGAATAATTATTTACACCAATAGATAGGAATAATAGGAAGTAGCCTACGATAATTTTTTTTTAATAAAAAATACTCTCAGACAGAGCTCAAAGAGTCAATCAAACACATTAGGAGGAAAAATGACACATGTTAAATGCCATTTTAAACACATAATGTGTCATAGTTATTACAAAGTGTCATATATCTTAGGGGAATTTTGTTTATCCATTTCCCAATTTAATTCACATAATCTGAATAGAAGGGATCACTAGCAAGCCATACAAATTACCCAAACACCCAACATACAAGTTAGTGTTATTAGAAGTTTCTAGATAACTGGTTGAGTCCTATGAAATTATATAGGCCAAAAATAGAGCTAGAGTGTGGTTTCCATTGTACATGATTTGATATATCTACAATAGCCTCAATAGTGCTAAGGCATCTAAAGCCAAACTAGAATAAATAAGCTTAAATCCATTTCACTTTGTGAGGTCTAACTATTATGTAGTGGGGATATTAGAGAAAGGGGTACTATGATGCCCCACTAATAGATGAAGATATTTATTTATACTTTGATGCTACTTTGAGTTGTGTTTCTTATTTTAGATGATATAAATAATTTATTTCGATATTGACTATGGTTATGTTGCATGTGCGGAAAAGTCTATCCTCATATAATACTATGTACTTAAGGTAGAAATTGAAAGTGCAACATGGCTTAATTTCTATGTAGAATTAACCTACAATGAACAAATGTTTTTGAATTGATAAAATCTGGTAATTTATCTATGGTGAAAGAAGTAAATGGAAATTGTTTATGTCTTTGAAGGATTGTGAGTTATAAGGGTTGTGATTACTTTTCCTATTGGACAATGAATTGATCACTATGGGGATTTTGTGAGACATTGGATCTTACCTAACCTGCTAATGTTAGTGCAAGTGATTTGTGTTTAGATCAATGTATCATTCACCTATAAATTCCTAGCAACATGCTGAAATAAACAAGAAAAGAGGTATGTTGAGTGCATGTATAGATTTTACAAATACCATGATATAAATAAGATATCGAACATGTAACTTAAATTGTTTTGCAATTTCATTCATAAATAATAGATCTTCTTTGTGGATTTTTGAATGCATAATATCTCATTGATTTCAGTATCTTTATTGTGCACACCCTTTTCATAACTACGATACTCCACTCCTTGAGGTCTCTTACTAAATACAAGTCACTTATCCCATCAATGATGATTTATTTTGCATACATTTCATGGGGGAATCTTATTAATAGCTATGGTTGGGTTGTTCAATGTTTTGTGAAAATATTAAAGTATATTGAAACAATAGAGATAAAATGATATTGCATTACCTAGCAATTCAATAAACATTGTAGTTTAAATTTAGATAACCATAAGCATCCAACTCATGTGGCAAAGTTATGTGATAATCACTTCTTACTATAAAAGAGTTGGCATCCAAACTAGATAGGCTTTATAGCCTATACGTCCTCACTAACTATTTAGTAATTAGTGAGTATATTATTAGGAGGGTGTAAAAAATTATGAACAAATTAATAGAATGATAATGTAGTGATCTATGAAGTATTGTATGAAATCTGATTTTGAGTGTGCACACAACTAGTTTTCTCAATATTATAATTTATAAATGATCATATATAGTATAAGTTATATCACTCTAACTCATATTTTAACGAATATATAAGATATGACAAAATAAGAATACTATATATAATCTTAAAAAAAACAAAAAGAGGAAGAAGAAGAGGACTAGACAAAGCTTTTAAATTTGCTATCTCTCTCCAATTACTATAATTAATAAGAGGTGGTGTTAATATTTATAATCCTCAAAGAGGAACAATGACTTTAAGAATATGGAGAATTATAATAAACCTAACTACAAGTGCTAAAATAGATATTTTCAATAAATAAATAAATATATATATATAATAAAAAAAATGGTTTAGGTAGACTAATATTTAGAAATGATATGGATGATTGCGGAGGAAAAATATTATTAAAAACATCAAGCATAGTTCTCTCAAATGAGATTTAAACCTAAAGTAACAAGCAATCGTTCTATAAGCGAATTGCAACAAATGAAGAGTCGGTCAAATTTATTAGGGACGCACAGCTATGATTCTTGTACTCAAGTCAAGATTTCACAACTGTATAAACATTACATCTTACCCAGTACAAGGGCCCAACACACTAACCTCCCATTATATTTCAGCTACTCATGGCCTTGGATAGGGGCGGCAAGGCCTTAAATTTAATACAGTCCAACGCCTAGAGACGTGATGGTCTATGTCTGGAAAAAACTAAAAAAAAAACAGCGAAGAAATCATCAACATGAGACAATTGGCATTAAAGGAGTATGGTGCAACGGTTGGGATAACGTGGTGTCCCTTCTGCCATTAAAAACTGGGAAGTCTGGATAAAATGAAGGACGGGGCGAGAAAGGGACGTTCTTGACAGTATCAGATTCCATGAGACATATCTTTGAGACATTCTGTGAAAAGTCCCCCATTTTTGTGACAAGTTGGGGGGGCACTGGCAAAGAGTTTGGCTCTACGCCTGTTATCTACATTTGTTTGAAAGTTTCTAAAGCCTTTTCATTGAATCTATTTGTGGGTATCTCACAATCTTGACGATGAGGAGACCACAACTCCTTTAGGCAATTTTGTTACGTAGACCACATGTCAAGCCTTTGCCCTCACATTTTGTGTACATGTCAACCAGAGCTGTCACAATGATAACGCCACAAAAGCCCCATTTTGGCACACGCGGGGAGGATGCAGGCTGAAGGTTGTGGGGGTCAGATCTTACAGTCACCAATTGAGTTTGCAACTTTCCAAAGCCTTTTCATCAAATCTATTTTCTGCAGTTCCTGCAATCAACGCATTGCATGAGACGTCAACGCTTTGAAGCATTCTGTCAGCAAAGACAAGTTCGTGGTCAATAATTCCACATGTTCTTTCGTAGTTGTAACCATTAATGAATTTATCACCACTTCACATGTGGCTAATCTGCAATCAGAAAATTAAACAAAGCATCATAGGATAATTTGAATCAAAATTTCATAGACAGTAATGAATGTAAGCAGGCTTGATATATATAACCATATTCAAAACATCTACAAAATCTTCATCTCTCAGATTGAATAGAGGGACATGATCTTAAAACCCTGTTTAAAATATATTGGAAACATTTCCAATAAAATTCTCAGCTTCCCTTACCTTCCAAGAACAGAGATGAAATCTGCTGGCTGGATAAATTATCTAGTCATCTTAATATTTATTTTCTTACCTCTCACCTTTCAAACATTTTTGCATGTGGAAAAGGGAAATTACTATTTGATTATGAAAAAATATTTCTATTTAATTATGAAATAAAAGCATTACTATTTAATTATGAAAAGAGCATTAATATTATTATGACAGTCTTGAAATATTATAAATCTATAAACTTTAGAAGCTGTTAAAAATAGAGACTTGTGTTTTAAATGTTAGTTTAGAAGGTTTTTTTGTCAAAATAGAAATTTGATTGGATTATTACTATTTCTTATTATTAAATATATTAAAATTGCTTCAACTCATCATCAAGGTAGTTTCAGGATTTTTGGCAAAATAGAAATTTGATTGGATTGTTACTATTTCTTATCACGGATTATACTAAAATTTGCTTGAACTCATCATTAAGGTAGTTTGATAAAGAAAAGCTTTAAAAGAGTTCTAGTGGTTAGATTATCTTGTCATTGTGGATTACCTTGAGATTAATGTTAAATTTTAACAATAATAAATGTTTTTATTATTTAAATTTCTATATATGATTGTTTTTTTTAAACGATCAATGCATTCTTGATTTAGAAGAATTAAATCATTAATTCTAACCAAGAATATTTATATATTTATCTATTAAATGTTTATAAGGATTTATAATCTTTTTAATTCTTTTTATCAATGATATTAATTTTTAAATTATACTTTTATTTATTAATTAGTTCGAATATTTTATGATGTGAAGCATGAATATGATTCAAAAGGAGTACTAGAAATATATAAATATCACATTAAATAATGAACAATATATTGAAGAGGATCAGTTCAATTCTCATACTTCTTTTTGTTTAAAATAAGCATACAATATTTTATTTTAACACTTGTGTAGTTTTCATTTCCCATGTATTATTACAAAAACTAGTTTAGTTATAAAGCTAATCATATCTTTTAGTTATAGAAAGTGTTTTTTATTAATGTTTGTATATGTATATATATGGGGACTTACACAGAATAAATCAAAAAGCTTGGAATCTTAGTATTTTGTGATACATGTAAAGAATAAGTAAGTGGGATTTAAGTCTAAAATATCATTGAGGTCCATTTCCTTGTTTTGCCTAAAAGCAAGTATCTCTAGGATCTTGAGTAACTCACGATGATGATATTATACAGCGGTGATCTTGGATAATATTGAATGGAGGGGGATAGTGATTCAAGTTCATTAAAGATTACTAAGGATTCCTATTGAATAATACGTGTCTTTTGAGTTTATGTTGTTGATATGCACAGTTGGTACCAAGTTGATTTTATTTTATTTGATAATGGTTATCAGTGTTATTAGTTTGCCTTGCTATATTATTGATACATGTAGAGAATAAGTAAGTGGCATTTAAGTCTAAAATATCATTGAGGTCCATTTCCTTGCTTTGCCTAAAATCAAGTATCTCTAGGATCTTGAGTAACTCACGATGATGATATTCTACAATGGTGATCTTCGATAATATTGAATGGAGGGGGATAGCAATTCAAGTTCATGAAAGATTACTAAGGATTCCTATTGAATAATCCTTGTCTTTTGAGTTTATGTTGTTGATATGTGTAATTGGTACCAAGTTGATTTTGTTTTATGTGATAATGGTTATCAGTGTTATTACTTTGCCTTTCTATATTATTTCTATTAGTGGAGTTGATCTTTCTCTTACAATTATTGTTTTGAAATGCACACTTTAGAAATCACTAGATCACAACACATGCCACTATTGTTTGAGCTTCTTAAGATAGGATGTAATAGTCAACCACATGATGTTTATAAGTGGTCCACACTTGTCAAGTATGTATCTTCGGTTGTTTCTATTTTTTTATCATACACGTGTTAATAATGATATCCTTTATTTGAAATAGTAGTATTATATAATTGCATGGACTAGTACTCTATCCCAAGTTGTTAAGATTGGTGTCAAGTCATCAATTAAATCTAGGACTTCATCCCCTTTTCACCTAAGTGGGTGGCAACCAACGAGGAAACTATTTGGGGAATTGGACCTTAGAAAGGGTTGCATACCCTCTCTTATATATTCATATTAGATGGGTTTTATATTGTTTGTTGAACTACAAAGTCTCTGTACTTTCACTTAGGCAAGGCCATCTGTGATGAGCCCCCCAAGACATTAGTTCTGGCCCTTAGGTCTTGTCCTTCTAAGTTTTAAATTGTCTTACCACTCCTTCCCAATCCTATGAATTATTTGTTCACCCTTGCCAGTTCAATAATTGACTATCGTATGTTGATCCAGTTAAAGTAATGATATGATTCATCATGATGAAATTGTATCTAATTATCCTCTGACCTTGTGTTGAACATATAGACATGTAGACATCTTGTAGGTGCAAGTATATGAGGGAATGCAAATATATCATGATGGAATGCGAGAGAAAACTAGGTAAGAATGAGGTATGTTTTGATCATGTAAAGTAACAAAAGCATTATGTTACTATTTTAACATTTATTCTTGGTTGATATTGTTACATGTTAATTGATACTATTTATTTTATTTTAACAATGCATTATGTTGTGATTAAAATAATTTATTGAAAAATAGATATAATTGGAGTGGGATGAATAGGTTATGTAATGTCCATTAAGCATGAGAATTTTGGACATTACAAGTACAAATACAAGAAGAATGAACCTCACATTAAGGGTTATTAGGTTGATTAAGGAGATGCTCATGAGGTTGGAAGAAGGTCTTAATAGAGACTAACACTAAATTAGATGAGGATAATGGGTGAAAACACCACCCCACTGCAAAAAAAAGAAGATAATGAGAATATCCTACATTTGAGCTCTACAAGTAGAATAGGATATTGAATAATATTCAAGATCCAAACTAGTTCGAAGTAGAAATATATTTGACTGATGAGATAAAGGTAAATTGTATAGTAATTACCTATAGCAAGGAAAATAATAAAAAAGAGGAAAACAAATATCAAAGCAAGGATATAAAATTTGATGCCTTCCTAGTATAGAAGAGAAAATTGAAGGAGGTTAAAAAATATGAAAGTATTACAAGGATCAGAATGAGAAGCCCCATAAACTATCACCACAACTCTTGATGATCTTAATAAGCATGTTCATGTTATTCTCATTAATCTTATTGGGTTTCCCTTTACTCCATCTTTTAGGTCAACATATTTACCTCAAGTAGAGATAATTATCCTAACAATAGACAATCATGATAGGTTTCAATAACTTCTATTCCATTAGGAGATCCAAAGATAAACCGACCCATCTTTCAAACTCTCACTATTGGCAAGAGACACTATAGAGGTCTTTTGGTGTTTTTATTGATGGCAACCGAAGTAAGATAAGTCATCCGCAGTAATTAAATTTTCTATACCGAAGTCAAAATGAAGATTTGGTTAAGTCCGGTGAGTTAGAACAGAGCATCCAACATAATATAGTATTTTGGTTGGCATTAATTTTTTGTTGAATATTTTATGTTGCAGAGCTAAAGGAAGATAGCTATATGTTTGGAGTACCTTATTTCAGAATCTTAGCCTTCAGTGCTGATTGTGGTGTGAGTTAGAAGATCTGGTTTACAGGTTTCTGGGTTGAACAATGTAGTATGGCCAACTTGGATAGTTGATCCTTGTATAGAATTGATGGAATAATTTTGGTGATTATTTTTGCATTCAAGGATATTTAACCAATATTTGAGAAGTATGTGGACAATTCTTTTTGGTCCGCATATGCATTGGAGTTTGAATTGAGCCGACTGTGTATGCACGTTTTATTATTTATATAATATTCTTGAAGTCGACATGTAGAAGACATAATTTCATGTTGCGGATATATAAGACCAATGGATATGGTCATTTTAGATATCGGTGAATGTGTGGAAAGTGTTTGTGATTGATTGTGTGCATTTTCACGTGCACAAGTGAAGGATTCGTGCTACAAAATATTGCAGAATAGTGGAACAGAGTAGTGTGAGATTAAGTGTTTTGTGCTTAACAAGAATTATACTTTGGAATTTGTAGGTATTGTTTTTTTAGTTCAGACACTCCAATTAGTTTTTGTAAAATATATTGTAAGACAGTGAGTCTTCCTAGGGTTGTAGCCCTTGATATTTTGAGCAGTGAGCTCTAGGCAGTGTGCCTGAATGTATGTGCATTCCCAATGTAATATTTGTTTACTTCTGCAGAGTATATTTATATTGTGGGTCTCATCCCCACCGTGGTTTTTCCCTTAACCTGGTTTCCACGTATAAAATCTTGGCATTATGGTGTTGTTGCTTTGTGTTTTTGTATCTATCCTTTATTCATTTGCATTAAATGGTTGAAAGAAAAAGTTAATGAAGTTAAAAATTGTAGAAAACTTATTCAACCCCCCCCCCCCTCGCTCTTAGTGTTCCTTGATTCCAACAATTGGTATCAAAACCTAGTCTCTTAGAAGAAGCCTAAAAAATTGAGGAGGATTTGGGAAGGTGAATCAATGGATTTCGATAGTCTTCAACATCAACTTCTTGTTGCACTTGAGGATCTTGATCAATCTAAAGCTGAAGTCAAGGAATTGAAATAAAATCTAAGAGATGCTGAGAACTTCATTTTGTCATTGAAAGATCAGTTGAACAAGTCTAGGGAGAAGGGAAAGGAACTTGTTGATAAGATAAAGGAGAAAGAAATCCAAAGCATAGATGACCAAGTATTGAAGGAAAAGATAGAAGAGTGTGAGAAAATTGCTAGAGATAATGCAGTCTAGAAGAATGCGATGGAATCTATTATGATGAGGTTGACAAAGGAGATTGAGGAAAGGAAGAAGAATGAGGATAATCTTTCTTGGTCCCTAAAAGATAGATCTGATGAATGTTACAGACTTGATTGTGAGAATGTCCAACTAAAACTTAACCTGCAAGAATTTAGACATCACGAGGAAGATCTTCCAAAGAAGATTCTTCTTGTTAGATATGATCTTGAAGCTGCAAATGAGTATAGGGAGAAGTTCAAGATCAACTCAACCAAACTTAATGAGATGCTTGATAGCCAGAAAGATGTAGATGATAGAAGAGGTCTTGGATTTGAGAAAGGAGAAAACTTTGGATCTGGTCAAAGCAATCCTAAGTCTCAACATCAGAGAAACAAAGATAAAAGGTCTCCGATAAGGAAACCTAATGCTCATAAATTTGATGGTAACTATTCTGTTTGCAATAAATTTGGTCATATGGCTAGTCACTTTAGAAATAGAATGAATCATAATGGTCAATCTTTCTCTGGTCAATATTTTAAATGCAATAAATATGGACATAAGTCAAATGAATGTAGAAGTATGATGAATAACTTTCCAAATAGAATGAATATCAGATGTTATGCATGTGGTAGGTTTGGAAATGTTGCTAATCACTGCAGATCAAGAGGAAATCAAGGGAATTTCAGGTCTAGATAAGGAAATGTGGTGTGCTACAATTGCAACAAATCCGGTCACATTGCAAGATTTTGCAGAAGTAGAAATATGGATAGGAATGGTCTGACAAACAAGAATAAGAATGTGTAAGAAGACAATAAAGGAAAAGCAAAAGTGGAAGAGATTCAAGATCAAATGAATAATACATGGGTTAAGAAGAGTGATTCAGATGCAGGGAATGGATCCACACCTAAATCCGATGTGGGGAATTCATGCAAGAATTAGTTTGTGGACTCTAGCCTAAGGGGATTTTACATGCAAATCCTTTTCTCCCCTACTAGTAGTAATGCCGAAAGATTGACAGATTGTCAGTAGCTGTATCTTGGTAGTGCAGATCCTTTGGAAGGAGTTTCAGAAGAGTATGAGAAAATTTGAATATCCACAAAAGAATTCTTGGGAGACTATCTATGTATGTAGGGCATCCGAAAGAATTAGGGCAAAATGCATTTATTACACCAAAAAGTTAGATATGCGAATGATAAAAGGAAACTTAACTCTTTCATTTGTCACTTTGCATTCGAGGGAACAAGAGGAGAGGGCTCTACGAGAAGATTTTTCAAAGATCAAAGTGTGAAGAGATTTCCCAAGTGAAAACCTAATCCAATAATTGAGGTATTTATTGAGGAAGCTTTTTAAGTCTAAAATTTATGAAATGGCTACTTCTGGTATGGTGACTCCACTAGTTGTAGATATTATTGAGAGAGCTTGTCCAAATTTCAAGAAACACCCATTTATTTCTATGGAAGATGATTTGAAGAGTGCATTTTCATTGGTTCCATACAGTGTTCTACATATCAAGGATATTAGGGTTTACACTCACTGCAACCTCGAGGAGTTGGGAAGCTCTCATCTGTTGAATCTCTATAATAAGTAGTTGATTGATGGGAATTTGAGGCTAAAACCAAAATTCAAAGTATTGGAGGAAAAGGGTTTTGTGCAGTTCATCAAATTTATGATGTTCGATGAACAAGAGTGGGTTCAGTAAATGCTCAGTAAGATGCACGATGAGTTCATGTGGTTGAAGAAGCCATTCAAAATCACTAAGAATGCTATTAGGGTCATAACTAGTATGTGTTGAACCGATGATCTGCCCTCATTGAAGTTAGTGAAGAACCAAATTGTCATAGACACAAACGGTTTGAAATTTGACAAAAGAGCCATGCCAATCAATGATATTCTGGAGTATGATGTTTGATTGGAGATAAGATATAATACTCTAGCAGAGAGAATTTTGTATCTGGAATTGTCATATATGCAGCTTATGAGATGTTCTGAGAGAACAAAAAGTATGACCTATGTGAGTTACTCAGGAGTGAGCTAATGTTTAGAACTTGGCCAAGATAAAATAAGATAGGAAATATCCATTCAAATACGAAACTTTGATCCTATGCTTGTTTTTCTACTTCAAAAATGAAGTTTTGGGAGTTGGTAAAGTCCAATGGGCTTATGATAGACCTATGGTTGTGTAGGTCAGAGAATTATCATACAAGGTTGGTGATGTTAAGGTCCATAAGGCCACTCTCTGGGATTACTTCAAAAAAATTTAGAGTGAAATGCATGATAGAGAGAGGATCCATTTAAGTCTATAGTTGAGAAGTATTAGGACACAATTTGCTTCATGGTGGATACTCATCAATTCCTAATGTAGGTAGTGGAACCTAGAAAATCTTGGATCATGCCCATGGGGTCTGAAGTTGAAGAGAAAATTCTTGAGTTGTATCCTCAATATTTGTTAAGCAAGTTGGTGGACACCAGTAAGGAGAGATTTGGAACTTGTGTTGGGAAGAGCTTGAAACTGCATAGTCATTTCAAGAAGCCTGAGTTGGCCCGAAAAGTAAGGAAGGAGGTAGAAGCATACGCAGAGAGAAAAGGTATGACAAAGGAGGGTGCCCAAGAAGAAAGAAAAAAGGAAAACACTACTTGCAAAGGAGTATGTTAAGGAGAAGATGGCTAAACTGGAAGTCTCTTCTCCCAAGAAAAAGAAAACAAGGAGCTCTGCACCCCGCTTTGGTCCTCATAACTCTGCAAGCTCTCCAAAACTTGAAGCCAAATTATTTGGTGGTGAAGGAAAGAGGAAGAAAGGAAAGGGAAAATGAGTCGGCATTGTTGTCCTTGATGATGAGGAGACAGAATCAGATGAGGTTGTTAAAGAAATTAAGAAAAGGGCACCAAAGCTTCATAAGTCACTAAGGACAAGCTCTCCAGTGGAGAAAAGCCAAACAAGAAGCCAAAGATAGATTCCACCAAATCTGGGATGACAGTTAAAGAGGTGGAGAAAGTTGTGATAGTTCAAGGTAATCTCAAACCACTTTCTGAGTTCTATGATAAGTTTGATGAAGCCAGTCAAAGAAATTTGGAAGAAGCCACCATAATATACCTGAATAAATTCAGTAAGGCTCTTATAGAAATAACGTCATAAGTCCCCAAGAGTCTTTATGATGTTTTAGAAATGAGAAGGGATAGTGCAAAAGTAGAAGAGGAAATATTGAGAGAATATGTGCTAGTTCAACTATTCCCTATTATAGTTGTACAAGAAATTGATAGAACTCTTAAGGAAGCTAAGAGTGAGTTTAAGAGAAAAACTAGAATCAATAAGATAATGATTGGCAAATCATATGAAGTTATGAAAGACACTGAGAAAATATTAACTTAATTAGTTATAGCAAATGGACTTAGTTCAAACTTAAAGAAAATAATTCAAACTTAATTGAACATAATTGCCTTATCTATATCAATTCCACCAATAGAATCCATGTAGATGTAGGAATACCTCCTTTTCTCTAGGACTATACCTTTAAGTCATCTATTCAGGAAGCTCAGGGTACTCAATCCCAAGGTGAGTAGACTAAAGTAGACATTCCCTCTATTCTAGAAGTGCATGCAAAAAAATTAAAAGTTGAACAAGTTGATGTGAATGCTTCATCTGCTCGAGAAGCACATGAAGATCAATAGGTTGAAGTAGATGTTCTGATAGAAGAGATTTGGATAAAGGAGGTGATGAGTTAGTAGCGGTAGATGTAGTTGAGGATCAGTCTAAAGATGAGAAACCTATGGGGACTAAGACATCTAAGGATGATGTTGAGAAGGTAGCATAAGAGAAGAAGGTTGAGGTTAAGAAAGAACCTTCTTAAGAAGAAAGAGACACTTTTGGGGTAGTGAAAGATAAGTAGATTAATGATGATCCAGAATTTGTCCAAGGTCCCATCAACCTTGTCTCTATATCTCCTATCTAGAAGCTACAATTAGCTTCATTTGCACAAGACAAGGCAAGTAAAAACCTGCTGAAGTCACACATTGAAGACAGTGAATTTCTCACTCTTGCATCTAGTGTTCTTGAGAAGATAATGCCCTCTTATGTCAAGGATACATCTGATACTCCCTCTGGATAGCTAAAAAGCCTTGTCAACTCTGTAAGTACTCATTTTGAGTCACTATAAAGGTCAGTTAAGGTGAAGGTCCACAATGAATTTAATGCCAAAAGGCTCACGCCATTAAAAACGATGATTGCAGACATGATAAAGTTGTGTTAGATACTTGTGTCAAGAGAATTCAAGTGCATTATCTGAGGTAGGCAATATTTACAAATCTTGTCTATCATTGTCACTGAGGATATTGAAAAGTAGTCCAAGGAGCTTGAAAACCAATTAGCCAATATATCTCAGTCATTTGACCCCTTGTTAGTCTTTGTGACCAGTCAAGAAAACCAAGTAATATCTTTACTTGACAAAATCAAGAGCTTAAGCCATGACAAGGAGAAGATTATTGCTAGAGTTGGTGAACTTTAGAGTCACATCACTCCCAAGTTAGACACAATGCTCAGTGCATTGAAGAATGCTCGGGATTTCGTAGCCACAGGTGACCCCTCCCATCTCAAGTCTACAAAGATGCAAGTATACCTCTTTAGTGGACATATATTTATTCTAGAGTGTCTCAAGAAGGGCTAGGACAACCATTTGAATTATTTGAAAAACTTTTTTGTAGATATTTTCAAGCTTATGTAAGTTAGTAAGGTCTGTGTGTATATATGCCATCGTATATAAAATTTTGTGCAAATTTTTGGCATGCCAATCCCTACTGTATACACCTAAAAATGGTCTGAAGATAATTAGTTGAATAAGCAATTATTTAATTAATCCCCCTTCCCAATTTAATTGAATTCATTACCAATTTGATTAAATCCCTTTCATCTACTTATTAATAAATCTAAGGATTTATTTAATAGGTTCCTTTCAATAGTTCCCTTTGATTAATTAATTTTAATTAATTAATCCTCCCCCCATTTAATTCATTCCTTCTAATCCCCTAATTAATTAAAACAAATAAATTTATGAGTTGTTGAAAGTTAATCAGCCTTTTCCTATTATTTGAATTTTTAAATTCAAATTACCCACATGCTTCCTAACTTATAACCACCTAACCTAACCATCCCCTAACCTAACCCATTCCACCTTACCCTAGGTTTAACTAACCCTATCCTATCTTGCACATCCTAACCTCCTATGGGGTGGATATTCTCCCCTTGAGACACATGACACTTATGCCACATGTCTCCTCCCTTGGACACTTGCCCTCTTATGAGAAAGGCTCCTTGACACTTGTCACCATAGAGATTACAAGTTTCCCTCCCTCCAACCTCTTCTCCAACCTGCTCCAATTTCACCCTTGATATTTTCAGACTCAATCTTGACCATTGATTCTTGCAACCTCACCCCTTGCGTTGGAAATCCTATAAATATCCCCCATTTTGGAGCACAAAGGATCCCATCTCTCATATAATTAATGAATTGTTACTATAGGCACATATCATCTCATTATCATTTCAGCATTGTTATTATAGGAAATGCATCTTAGATCTAGCTTAGTTTGATCATATTCTAGCATATTTATTGAATCATATAGCATAATTCATCTATCTTATAGCTTAATTGCATCACCATTTAGCATAATCATGCATATCATTAGCCTAATTAGATTCTTGGATCAATCTAGCTTAATTTTATATTCATCTAGCGTGCACATCATATCATTTTAAATCCTCCATCTAGGTGTAGTCAAGTCACTGGAATTGCTTATCTAGATATGAGAGAAAATCCACACTCACATTTCTTAGGAGGAGATAGGTCGCTTTGTCATGGTTTATATTTTATTTGATTTCAATTTGATAACCATGCTTGTAATGATCTATTGAGTGTTTGTGTTGCAGCTGCATGTACCCTACTTCACACACATGACATTTTGGTGCCCACCAAGAGGCAAGAAATCTAATTTCTTGGCCTCTCTCATCATCAAATCTTCAATCTGACAGGTTTCTAGTCGGGTCTATTCTAGAATCTTGTACAAGTTCCTTTACAGTACCGCACGAGTTTCTTTGTGCACTCGTATGGGTATGTGAGAATACTCGTATGAGCAGGTGAGAATAATTGTACGAGTTTTTGCTTCTGTGTTTTCAAAATAGATTGCATTTTAAGGGATTTTCATACTGAAATTTGATATTACTAATGCTAACCCTAGTCTGTTTGTGAGTTTTCTAGCATCCTAACTGGTTTTTGTAGGACGATTATCGAAGATTACGATTGCCAAAGCTTCATTTCTTCAAAACAACATGATTACTAATGTATTTGTTTTGCAGGTTGCCTAAATAAAAATCAACAAGGCTTTGTGTATTCTTAAGTTTTCTAGGCACACTTACTTTGCTAATGGTTAATGAACATCTTGTTTTCTATGCTTGAGAAGTCGTCTAAAAGGTAGGAGAGTATACTCTTGTCCATTTGGACAATAAGAAATCCCAACCCTAAAAGTGCTTCTATGTTTAAGATTTGAATACCTTTAGCAAGCCTATCATAGTGAGAAAAAGTAATCACCCTATGAGAACGACCCAAGTGAGTACAACTAGATCTAAGCTTTCTGACTCACTCTAAAAAATAGGCCTTCTGGGATTAAAGTCTCGGAGGATGGGATTATTTGAGTTTTCTCTTTTGAGATCCCTCATATCATACATTTAATAGGGCCTTGCGGTCTCAATCATGCTTGCATGACTACTTCTTGTTTTGGTACGTTGTTGGGCTATAGGCCTTAATTGCGCTTGTGCGACTACAAGGGGTAATTCCAAATGTAAATCCTTACAATGAACCCTAAGATAGAAGCTACCCGATTCACCTCCGAAAGGGGGATAATCTTTGTGCAAGAGAGATAGTAACTCTCCCAAGACACTTGCCATATCGTGCCCCCATTAGTGTTTGGAGGGATAATACAGCATTGAGAATCCATTGCGTGAGACTCAACGACTGTATTATGATTAGCTATTGGGTGTGTACCTAAGTTTGCAAGCAAAGGTTTTCTCTCTTAGCCAACTTCCTTAGGAATTTGCATGTTGTTCTTGAGGTCACTTATCATATCACGTGTTTGTCGTGTTTTCTATGTTTTCATCCCTTAAATAGAAACTCAGACATCTAAAACTAGAAAATAGAATCAAAACATTAAATATTTTTGGTCAAAAATCTGTCAAAGTAAAAATTTCTCTTTGCTCTGTCCTCAATCGTACAAGCTTTCTAGTTTGTCATATGAGAAAGCTAGTTTATTGTCTAGTTCTATAGGAATTGTCATACCAATCAGATTTGTTAGGATTAATGATAGTCCCAAAGATACTGAGAGGGGGGGGTGGTGAATCAGTATCTAACCGATTAACATAATATTTAACCTTATTAAGTATTTTGCATTCCAAAACACTGTATCGGTAAGTAAGAATTAATGCAATGAACATGAACAATAAAGACAACATAAAAAGAACACCATAACACAAGATGTTTAACGAGGAAACCCGGTGTGGGAGAAACCTCAGTGGGATTTGTGACCCACAATATTCACTCACTGGCCAATGAATAAATATTACGTACAATGAGGGGGCTGCACATGCAGGAAGGCCACCTGCCTAGAGCTTACTGCTAAATTTACAAGATAGAAGTCTCACTGAATTACAAAATGGATTATGAAAATACAATACAATGTACTGCTTCAAATCTGCATCAACTATTCCAAGTTTAGTACCGGTTTAAGCTCATACTATAACCCAAAACCTTTGCTGTCACTTATATCACCTTATACACAATTCACAATTCTTTTCTTACTACTTTACAACAATGACCTATAAGATCTCACACATATATATGAGTCTTTTACAATATACCATGTCGACTTTACAAAAGATAATTACATTAAATATAATAAACAAAAGTTTATTCCCTGTCGGTTGGAGTGCCGGTATGCATTGTAGCCCCTGCCAGTGAAGTGTCTGTCGGTGTATGTAGATGTCTATGCCAGTGCCGGTGCCTGCCAGCGGCTTTACCAGATGAATGCCAAGTGATTGCCAGAAGCTTGCCATCAATGACAACACCACCATTTCTCATTAGAGTGTAGAATGCCAACAATCTCCCCCTTTAGCATTGATGGCAACACTCATGAGAAAAATCCAAAAACTGTTCCAAAAAGTGAAGTCCAAAATTTTACCAAAAAGATGTGCTCCCCCTGAGAAGATCATCTCCTCTGAATAGCCATTTTTCTCTATCCACTACTCCCCCTTTGACATCAATGACAAAGGTTGTCAAAAATTGTCAAATGAGTGCAAAATTTCAGCTTAAGGTTTGTAACCGGTTGGTTACAATCTGAAATATGTCTGCCAAAACCAAGTTTAAACTCTGTATGAATTTGTTGTTGTCATTCAGGGTTGCCTCAGTTCATTGGGTCGTGCCGGTGAGATGATGCATATGCTCCTTCGGTGATCTTTCTCCTTGAATTAATGCCTTAGATATCTCATTTCTCAAAGAGATAATATTATCCAATTTAGGACTAAGTTTATACTTAAGCTCTCTGGTATTTGCCTTGATCCTTGCTTTTTCCTTCTCAAATTTCTCCAACTTTTCCTCAAATCCTTCTATTTCTTTCTTAATAACTGATATAGGTTGGGATGAACCAATAATGTTATCAACTATATCATCTATCTCCTTCTGTATTCTGCTTATTTCCTTTTCAATGTCCTTTGTCAACAGACGTGGCTTGCATGTTTCTTTGTACAATTCCTTATATTCCAAAATTGTTGTATTCAGTGCTGATAAAAGTGTGTTGATATGTTCAATGCACTTTATTGTATCCTCAAAGAATTTTTCTTTTTCTTTTTCCATTTTCTCTTTGAATGTATCCTCATTCACCTTATCAACTGTTATTACATTTCCAACAATAAATTTAGACAATGTGTCCAACTGACTTAAAGAATCCTTTACATGATCTATATTACATTTTGGTGCAATCATCTTAAGATAGGTATGGTATCATCAATTGCTTTATAATCCAACGCATTATAGTCAGTTATCTTCTTAATAGAGTCTAGGAGTACCTCTGTCACATTGGTAGGCCCGAATTCACTTAAAGAAGTACTGATGTTTGACCAATTACCTTTATTACCTCAGTGCTTCCAACATTAGTTACCAATTTGCTTGTATCAACCTCCGATGGATCAGTTTGAGTTTGTGTTTCAACCTGTAATGGTTTGGGTTTCTCAGTGATTACCGGTTTCACTATCTCTTTGTGTACCAGTGCCTCTGTTGATTTCTCTATTGGTTTCTCTACGTTCTTAGCTGCCGGTAACTCTGTCTCTATAGGTTTCTCGGTGCTAGTCTCTGTACTACTAGTATTCATTCCAGTGTCCAAAGGTTGCTCTATTTTTAGTGTATGCTCTATTTTCTCTGTTTGTGTTTCGACCTCAACATTCTCTGCTGGTTGCTCAACAATGTTTCCACTGTCAGCAATATCATTCTTTACCTCCGTGTTATCCTTGTCCACAACAATGTTCACTTCCTGAGTATCAATATTCATGGTGAATAGAATTTTTGATTCAGGGTTAGTGTCATATTGTGTTATACCAACGTTGTCAATAGCCGGTGTATCATCAATATGTACCGGTGCAGTATTTGAGGGTGGTGGTAAGTTGTCAGTTATTTTGATGTTTGGTATTCCACCAACTTTACCTTTCCTTTGTCCTTATCCTTCTGATAAACCTTAAATGTTTTCTTCGACCTATTCAATTCCTCTTGTTTTTCTTTTTCTACAAAAAAGATATCCCATTTATCAGTCGTTTCCTTTGTAATTTCATTAACTCTACCAGCCATCAAACTCACTTGCCGGTGACCACTAGCAAAAGCTGATATGTTGGCCTCACAGATTAAGTCATCAATTTCCTCTTTCGAGTTAACTGGATGTAAAACTAGAAGTTTTTCAATTTTAAGTTTGTTGTCCAACTCTATTACTACAATCCTCTTTGCATCTAACCTTCTATACAGATCATTTGGTAAATCATCTACAACTTCAATTAACACTTTCTTGTATATGTCCAGATGTAGAATTATACTGTTTTCAATACTTTCTTTTTTCTGAATCAGTGAATGTGTTATACAATTTTCTCAGATTTTCCAAGTTACTATCATTAGTTATTTCATTCAGTAAATTATCCAATGGTGGTATAACCTATTTTTGTTTCTTCTTGGGTGTAAGTTTCTTTGCCTCTTGCCTTACTGCTTGTTGTTTCTTTCTCAAGGTTCTTGTTTTCTTGGGTGGAGGAGAGGGTACCGGTGAGGGTTTTCTCTTCCTATCAAATCTCTTGAATTTCGCAGGTATCTCACTGTTAGATGATGTGCCAACCGGTGAAATGTGTGCCTCTGGTTGCAGTCCTTCCAATTCACTTTCCTTTATACCAGTAAGGTTCATAACATTTTCTTTTATTTATTTTACCTATTTAGAAGCATCTCTTATGTACTTTTCTCTTTTCTTCCTTTGTTTCATTGTTTGTACACCACTTTCAATTGTTTCAACACTACCAAAAACGTCTTTTGATGGTTCTCTAGGTGCATCTAATAAAGCTTTTGCATAAGTTTCAACAATGCTGATATCTACTTCATAACCCATTTCTGTTACCCATAAAGTTCTAGGTAATACAGCTTCCATCCATGTTTCATCTTTCTTTATTACAAAAAAGATTTCCTTATCATATTTATCTACTACACTCTGTGGTAGTCTCTCTCTTGTTTTCATTTTAGTTTGGAAAGCTTTGAAGTATTTAGTTATGTTGTTTTCCTTAGTAGTACCCATGTCGGTGAAGGCTTCTTGCAATTGTTTGCCTACTGGTATGTCATATCCAAAGTCTTTATGTCCAATACCAGGGATTTCCTTTGAGAAATACAACATAAGGCATACCAAAATATTTCCAAAATGAAATGTCCCTTTCTTATCACCTTTTATCTTTTTCAGGTTATCAACTAGTTCATCCTTCAGCCATTCACACACATCTATTTTTGCATTATTCTTTACCATTTCATAAGCACTATTAATGCATAGACTAGAAACCAAATTAAGTCTGTTTGCATGTGTAGTCTTATAGCCTAAAATCATATTTACGAATCTCACATTAATGTCATTGGTGTCATTTACTCTCAGAGATCTACTATCAGATGTTCCTCTGGTTAAGGTCATGACTTTGTTATTAGGAACCTTCTTAGTTTTGTCAGGTCTGCTGCCAGTTGAGGGTAAACCTGTCACTGCCCTAATTTCTTGCTGGGTGAATTTGCAGACTGAATCTAACCAAAGAAATTCTCCATGTGCCCTACTTAGGACAATTCTCACAACTTCCTCCGGAAATGCAGGGATGTTCAAGATTTCCACAAAACCTAAAGTCTCAATAACCTTGTGATCGGGTTTGAAATTGTCATTTTCATTACAAATTACGGTTTTGAACATCTTTAACACTTCCTCACAACCTAATTCTTCAATATTGCAGTGAATATATATCCTAGGGTCTTCAGCATAAGCTACACCTTTAGGAATCTTTGCAAATGCGCCTATGAAATCATCTTGCCTAGCTATCTCAGGAATAATTTTAAATACGGGCCTAAGGCGTTTTATGTTTTCCACAACTGTAGGGTTTGCAATAAATTTGGGAGCAGAAGAGGAAGCCATTTGAAAAATACCTTTAGCTGCCAGATAATGTTTGAATGCTTGATAGGGATCGCTTCACACCTTCGCCTTGAATGCCTTCACTCATATTTTCGCGCTCTTTGCTAATTTGAATGCTCAGTGAATCAAAAATGAAGGAAAACTGATGATTTATAATGAAATTTCTTTCAACAACCGCATTAAATGCTCGTCGGTTAAGTGAAAACTTAACACATTTATCAGTAAAGTAAAAATCTATCTTCTCACCATCAACCGAGGGTAATTTGCATGATATTCAACTTGCTGCAATACCCCCAAGGGTTACTTCTCAGTTGGATGAATAATTTCCTGTCGGTGGGGTAATACTCTATTCTAGCAGTGAAGGAATAGTCTCATCAACATTCTGATTTGTCTTTCTAATCCATTGTTTTGAAAATTCTTGCTTTACCTCATCAACCTTTTCTTTGCCTTTCAAACTGGGTCCTTTATTATTATTTTCCGGTGAAGTCTTGCTTCTACAAAATTTTGCAATATGTCCAATTTTTTTACAAGCATAACAGGTCACATTGTTCTTCTGAATAGCCTTTCCATATCCTGTGCCATTTTGTGTTTTGCATTGATTAGATAAGTGCCCAAATCTTCCACAAACATAACATCTTACATTCATTCTGCAGTTTTCTGAATTATGACCAACTTTGTTGCATTTGGAACATTAACCGGTGGGTGCATTAATGTTCTGATTGTTTCTAGATCTACACTAATTTTCTCTATGACCATACTTGTTATAGTTAAAGCATTTTCCATTAAATTTGTAAGCATTAGGTTGTCTTACCGGTTTATTGTGTTCATGATTGTTTGCAGTACCAGAACTTTCACCAACTTCAAATCCAAGTCCATTAGTATCTCCATTAGGTTTCTGACTTTTCAGCATATCATCAAGTTCTTCTAAACTTTTCTTGAATTTCTCTTTATGTTGATTTGTAGTAGCCAACTCATTTTCCAAAATTCCCATTTGTCTCATAAGTTCAGTTTTATCATGTTACATGTGAATCAGATTTGTCTTTAACATATCATTTTCATGACTGAGTCTTAGATTTTCATTTCCAGCATCATTGAGTCTTCTAGTCAAGTCATCTTCATTCTTCTTCCTATCTTCAATGTCTTTACAAAATCCCATAGTCATATCTTGTATTTCATTCCTCATAATAAGGTTTTCTTGTCTCATCTTGTTCACAACTTCATTAAGAGTTTCCTTTTCATCATTATTATTTTGCATCTTCTCATGAAGTTCTCCTTTTATTTCTAGCAATAGTAAGATTCTCCTGAAGTCCTTGAATGAATTCTTGTGCAGTCCTTAGATCATCTTCAAGTTTGATATTCTTCAACTTCTCTGAATCATAGTCTACAAGAGCTCCTTCCAATTGCTTTCTTAAGTTCTCCATCTGTATCGGTGTCAGAATCTTCCTCAAGTTGTTAGGCTTTTGAAAATAGAGGACCAAGCTCTAATACCAATTGTTAGGATTAATGATAGTCCCAAAGATACTGAGAGGGGGGGGTGAATTAGTATCTACCGGTTAACAAAATATTTAACCTTATTAAGTATTTTGCATTCCAAAATAGTGTGCCGGTAAATAAGAATTAATGCAGTGAATAGGAACAATAAAGACAACATAGAAATCACACCGTAACACAAGATGTTTAACGAGGAAACCCAGTGTGAGAAAAACCTCATTGGGATTTGTGACCCACAATACTCACTCACTGGCCAATGAATAAATATTACTAACAATGAGGGGGCTGCACATGTAGGAAGGCCAACTGCCTAGAGCTCACTGCTCAATTTACAAGATTGAAGTCTCACTGACTTACAAAATGGAATATGAAAATCCAATACAATGTACTACTTCAAATCAGCATCAACTATTCCAGGTTCAATACCGGTTTAAGCTCATACTATAACCAAAAACCTTTGCTGTTACTTATATCACGTTATACACAATTCACAATTCTTTTCTTACTACTTTACAACAATGACCTATAAGATCTCACACACATATATGAGTCTTTTACAATATGCCATGTTGGCTTTACAAAAGATAATTACATTAAATACAATAAACAAAAGTTTATTCCCTATCGACTAGTCTGTCGGTATGCATTGTAGCCACTGTCACTGAAGTGTCTACCACTGTATGTAGATGTCTATGCTAGTGCCGGTGCCGGTGCTTGCCAGTGGCTTAACCAGATGAATTCCAAGTGATTGCTAGAAGGTTGCCATCAATGACAACACCATTATTTCTCATTACAGTGTAGAATGCCAACAAGATTAGCAGAAGATTTGTGTTATCAGTTGTTGTATGGTTCTATGGGAAATGTCATACGAGATTAGGCCTTTTCCATATGGTTCAATATGAAATGTCATTTGAGACTGTGTAAACTGTTGTACAAATTTCTGTCTCTGTCAGTCCAGAGCTATCCTATTGCATGTCTTTTTCAGATCTTGCATGTTTTCTTGGTCAATTTACAGTGAGCATAAACATCCGATATCTGTCATTTTTTGCTTAGGTTTTCTTCTTGGTTCACTTGGTCAAGTTATCTTCTATCAAATCAGATTCTAGAACTAGACACCTGGATATTTTCAAGTATTCACTTTCAACAAGTTCAAGATCTAACATCTCAAAGTGCATCATCACCCTCTTTGATAAATTGATCACTCAAGATATAGTTTCTCATCAGGATCTATGATCATCTATCTCGAAACTACAATGTTTGATTAGGATAACCTTATCCCACATCGTAGGATATATCATTCCTATTGGACTTGGTCTTATCAAAATCATCATCATTGCACTCCAAACTGAGATCGAAAAACTTGCAAACTTTCAAATAAATGAATTATCTTTTCATTTCATATCACTCTATCATATCTACACTGTTAGTTGGTCACTTATCGAAACAACTCTTAGAGAATTGAATCCTTGCACAATATTCAATACACATGTATGCCCATTTTAACTAAGCGCAAATATGTAAGATTGAAGAAACTGAAATAGAAACATTCATAATAGTTGAACATCATCGAAACATGACATACCAAAGAAAAATACAAGAAGAAGACATAACAAGTCAACATATTAGAGAAATCAAAGAAGTCCAAAGTCAAAAGCCAACTATGTCAAAACCTCACAAGGATTCAAATGCATCTCTAAAGAAAGGTGGCTCTTTTATGCAACTCTTAAAGAGACCCCTAAGGGATTTTGCTGAGAAAGATCAAAATCATGCACCTACGTCTAGCAATGGCTTAACCTCCCATAAATAAATTGACTCTCCAAAGGCATATATTCCTACACCGTTTGAAAACTTGCAAGAACCTTGTATAGAATCCTCACCAAATAGTACACCCAAGGATGAAATTCCCCAAGGGATATTCATAATGGCCATCAAACCTATTTCAGAGGATCATATTCAAAGCCCATCTCTTTCATATCCAAGCATTGATTCCTTGCAACATCCCCATAACGCTCCCTTACAAATTGAATTCCTCATTCATAGAACGCTCGTTAAACGTGTCCTAATAGATGGGGGAGCTGGCTTAAACATTTTCTCATCGAGTCTTGTCTGTGCTCTAGGTTATTTCGAAGAGGTAGTTGATCCCTAGAAAAATATCACATTCAAAGCATATGATGAAGAAGAGAATTCCTATAAACAAATTGTGATATTACCCATCAAAGTGGGACCTTTGCAGAAAGACATAGTATGCCAGGTCCTAGACTTGGATTTATCATACAACATACTCTTGGGAAGACCCCGAATACATGACATACAAGCTATTCCATCAACATATCATTAGTGCCTGAAATTTCCCTACAATGGGCAAATCCATTCTACTGTAGTAATCTAAAACCAACTTAAGAGGTCATTGTTCCTCATAATAGGTAGGCATCATCTTCAAACACACAATCCAAAGAAAAATCATTTACCTCAATTTTGTCAAGTATGGAAAAACAAATGCAGCTAAGAGATTGAGGGAACGAAGAATATTCACTATCACAACTACCACTTTCTCCTAAATCCTATAGAAAGCTATCAAACTCTAAACAACAACCAATTGTGAAACATATTCCAATATTTGATGGAGCATTTGTTAGTGTTGGGAACTTATCAGAGGAAATAGAAGACAAAGATGTGCTACAATGGCTATGCAAGGATGAAGAAGTCAAACAAAAGATCAACAATGTCAGAATACCTACAAAAAAATATGGAAAAGGATTTAACATTCTTCAAAAAATGGGATACACTAGAATAGATCTTGTAGGAAAAAGAAAAGAAGGTATCTCATAACCTATCCAACCTCATACTCAATAGGCTACAGACAAATCAAGCTTAGGGTATGGACAAGTTACTCTACTCGAGGATACATCTTTTAGCCGACAACAAGACGAATATGAAAACAAACAAGATCAACTTGCAATTGAATGGGAAGAAACATTTGCCAAACAACAAGAACAAGAAAACATGAAATGGTAAAAGAAGAAAGCTTCTAATCAACAAGAAAAACAAACTAAAGGCACCTTCCAAGCAACATTAACTCTCAATAAAAACAAACAAGAAGCTAGTACAAATCAAGGAGAGCCGATAGAATGGTTGATAGAACTCAATCTTAGCCCAAAGGAAGCTGAATACGAGAGAAGAAAATATATAGCAAGCAAAACAGAAGAAATAAATCAAACGCTATATGAACAAATCTGTAGATTGTAAGCTATGAGTGAGATAGATTCTAATGAATGGGAATGAGATTCCTATCATTCTGAACAATCAACAAAAGAAACTTGCTTTGAAGAAGATGTAGGAGTTGATGTAGTTCATGCATATGCAGGGGAAACGTTAGAAACTTGGTGTAAATAAATATTCATTATGGATATTATTACACTTTACTTAACTTATGATAATGCATCTCTTCGTAGTTTGGATTTGAGACACTTAGGGAAGTGTGCACATAGGGATATAGCTTGTAGGAGGAATTCCACCTTTTGTGGTCTTATTTTGCTGTTACACTCCACATTCGATAGGTCATCCACCTCTTGTGCAATATTATATTATTTCTCCTACCTACCCCTAGTATTTCTTACCTACCCTTGTTTCTCATTAAGCCACATGTCATGATTGCATGCTTGTACATCCATATGGCCTTGCCTATATAAGCAGGCCTATATTCATTGTATTGGTGAATCCAGTTGATCATTTGCATATTGATGAGAATACAGTTTGTTCTTGTCATTCTATTGTCTCTTTTTTTATGCTTTTCATTGTGCCCTTGATCTTGCCAAAATTTCACATGGTATCAGAGCCATTTGATAGTTCTGATACTTAAAGATAAATACAGATGCCAAGCTAATAAGATGAGAGGGGTGGGTGAATCATACAAACTTAATCTTCCATAAAAACATCAGATTAAACCTCGGTAACATATACTTTAGTAATATAACCAAAACTACTAAACATGCAAACTCAAAAGCATATAAACATCATAACACTCATAACACCAGATTTAACGTGGAAACCCAAATAGGGAAAAACCATTGTGGGATTTTGGACCCACTAAGAAATATACTCTTCTAGAGTATGCTCAGTTAAAAGCAAATCCTGTTAAAGATTACAAACACATTGCTAGATGTGACCCGGTTAAGGGATTTCCCTCAGATCTGTTAGGATCTTCACCTTGTTAAAGGATTTCAAACACTCAATTAGAATGTCACCTTGCTAGAGGGTTTTACAAATAAGACTATTAAGTCCACTCATTTAAGAGATTTTCTATCACTTCACAAAATAAGAGTAATAAAAATCTATCTGCAACTTCACATCTAAAATGCTAAAGTAGATTCTTATTTGCTCAATATAATATAGATATAGAACTAATCTTGTCAATCTTCTGGGCTCTATACTTATTCAAACAGGTCTTTTAACTTCTTTGCTCGGTAATCTCTATGTAGCATCCCTGTGCATACACTTGCCCGCATACATTGTTTATCAGCAGTTCCTTATTTATAAACAATTTGCCAACCACTTAATCTCCTTGATCACATTTCCCATGATCAATCATAGCCATCAGATCTTCAAACTTTGACTAGGTTCATTGTATCCTTCGATCTAAAAACATTTTACCCCACCTTGGAACTTGCATACATTTCTTGGAACTTGTGCTAGGGTATTGCGGTTCAATCTGAGTTGTAGATCTTCTTGCCAATTTTCCTTTGCCATAGATTCTTTAACAAAATTCATTCACGGCATACCAATCATTTAATCATAGCCATCTCATCAGCTTCCTTCATTAAATAATGCTTTTATTCATTCAATGCATTCTATTATTACTCAGTTGCAACTCGACAAATACTAAACTTCACTCAGTAGACATTCTGCCTTCATTAACCGACAGCGATAACCTTAGGGTTTACCGACTAGGTTCCTTAGGGTTTACCGACTAGGTTCTTTGCTCGGTAACATTGTATAGTATTAACCTTACAATCAATAACATATGTAGGATATCAAAACAATCTAAACATCATGATCTCATCATTTTCTAACTCAGTAATAGTTGCCCATTGAATAACTTATTCCTTCCCCTTATTCATCATATTCTTTCTGTGTCTTTTACCGACATCTTTATACTCATCAAATCATACTTCTCAAGATATGTCAACATCATACTGAATTAGAAAATCAATTTCTTGACATCAATGACAAAATAATAATATTAAGACAGTAAACATCCTTAATCAGTTTTATCCATAATCATCAACAAATTTCTCAATATCCTTATTGAAATGCCAACAATCTCTCCTTATCTATTATAATGCCAACAATCTCCCCCTTTGGCATTGATGGCAAAACCAATTGATTTGACCTAATTGATTCGGATTGCTGTGAGATTCTAAAATACTGAAATGCTCTCCCCCTATCATCAGAATTCTCCCCCATACATTAGTCTTCTCCTCTTCTTCAGTCTTCTCCTCTTTTCTTTAGTCTTCTCCCCCTTTGACAACAATGCCAAAAAGTAAAGAACTAAAACATAATTTCTTCCTATATGAAGTGATTTCCTACTGTTATTTGTCAACTTAGTCTCGGTCAGAGCATTTTGTCATCTATTCCCGTTCCCTGTATTGTTTCCTGTACACCTTTAGAAAACATCCTAAAGTGTGTAAATCAACATCAACTCCTAAAAGATATTATGTAGAGTCATCGAATTGATGCTTTCACTGAACTTGGTCAGTGAGTAGAAGATAGGGGTAGGACCCCTATCTTACTTCTGAGATACTCAAAAGTGTCCCTTGGCAGTGGCTTGGTGAAGATATCTGCTATTTGTTCCTTTGTGCTAACATACTCCAACATCACTTTCTTCTCTTGAGCTTCTTCTCTAAGATAATGATATTTGATAGAGATGTGCTTTGTCTTAGAGTGCATAACAAGATTCTTTGAAATGTTAATGGTACTAGTATTGTCACAGAATATAGTTATTGGCTCAGTAACTTTCTCATTTATACCTTCCAATAGTTGTTTGATCCATGCTATGTTGGTACAATTCAATGTTGTAGCAACGTATTCAGCTTCTGCTGTTGACTGTGAAACACATCCTTGTTTCTTGCTAAGACAACTCACTAGTCTTTCTCCTAAAAAGAAAGCTCCTCCACTTGTGCTTTTTTTGTCATCAATGTTGCCTGCCCAATCAGCATCAGTATAAACTTTTAAATCAAAATCATTTCTTTTCTGATATACTAAGCCATAATCCTTAGTGCCTTTCAAGTATCTGAAAATTCTCTTGATTGTTGTCATGTTTGTTTCCTTCAGATCTGCAGAGAATCTTGCAACTATACCTACTACATGTGCTCTGTCTGGCCTGCTGTGAACAACATATTGCAACTTTCTAATCATGGATTGGTAAAGTGTCTCATCAACAGATGCAGATTCATCATTCTTTGATAGTTTACAGTTGGTAGTCATAGGAGTACTTACTGGTTTTGAATCCTCCATTCCAAATATCTTCAAGATTTCCTTTATGTACTTGGATTGAGTAATGAAAATCTCATCTTTCATTTGCAGTATCTGTAAACCTATAAAATACTTTATCTCACTGATTAATGACATCTCAAATTCTTTGCTCATTTCATTTCCAAAGTTCTTGCATAGAGAGTCATTCCGACAAAATATAATATCATCAACAAATATGGTTGAGATCAGTATTCCATTTTCATCATTCTTCATGTACATGTTACTGTTTTCACTTGTCCTTACAAAACCAATCTTGATTAAATAAGAGTGCAATCTTTCATACCATGCTCTAGGTGCTTGTTTCGGACCATATAAAACTTTGTTCAATTTACATACTTGATCTTTATTCTTGTCTTCAGCGAATCCTTCAGGTTGTTCAATAAAAACTTCTTCTTCTAATATACTATTCAAAAATGTAGATTTGACATCCATTTGATATACCTTGAAATTCTTGTAAGCAGCATATGCCAACAATGTTCTTACTCCTTCAAGTCTTGCCACAGGTGCAAAAGTTTCACCATAATCAATTCCTTCTTCTTGGGCATAACCTTTGCAAACTAGTCCTGCTTTATTTTGAATGACCTCACCTTTTTCATTCAGCTTGTTTTTGAACATCCATTTTGTACCGATTACATTTTTGTCCTCCGGTCTTGGGACCAGTGTCCATGTATCATTCTTCTTGATTTGATCAATCTCTTCTGTCATAGCATTTATCCAATCTTCACTGTTAAATGCCTCTTTCACTATTCTTGGTTCAAATTCAGATATCAGACATGTGTTCTGTCTCGGTTTGTTCCTTGTCATCACTGGATCATCCTTATCTCCTATAATCTGACTTGATGCATGATGTCTTCTGACATATCTGGCTAATACAGGCTCGGTAGGCTATATATGATCTTCTTCATCACTTGGTAACTGGATATTTTCTTCATTTCCTTCTGCAGTTTTCTCGGTAGGACTTGTTGGTTGAACATAGACAAATTCATCATAATCTTCTGGTTCTTTGGATTTTCCTTCATCATTTCTTTCTGCAAATTCATCAATTTTCACATTTTCACTTTCTACTATTTTGTTAGATGATTTGATCAGACATTTAAATGCTTTACTTCTAGAAGAATAACCAAGAAATATTCTTTCTTCACTTTTCTGATCAAACTTGTCATTTCTATCATCCTTGTGTACATAGCATCTACTTCCAAAGAGTTTAAAATAACTTACATAAGGTTTCTTGTCATACCAGATTTCATATGGTGTCTTCAAAGTACCTTTCTTCAGTTGTACTCGGTTCAGGGTGTAAACTGATGTGCTTATTGCTTCTCTCCAAAATGTTTGTGGCACTTTCTTTTCAATCATCAGGGTTCTGGCACAATCCACAATAGATCTATTTCTTCTCTCAGCAATTCCATTTTGTTGTGGAGTTCTCGGTGCAGAGACTTGTCTTTTTATACCATGATCATTGCAGAATAAGTTGAACTCATCGGATGTGAACTCTCCTCCTCTATCTAATCTAAGACATTTCAGTTGTCTTCCTGTTTCATTTTCAACTCTTGCCTTGTACCATTTAACATTTGAAAAGCTTCTGATTTTTCTTTTAAAAACATTATTGACATCATCCTTGAGTAATCATCCACAAATAATATGAAATATTTATCACCATAATAACTTTGAACTTTCATAGGACCACAAAGATCAGTGTGCTCAAGATCTAAAATTCCCTTAGAGGTGTAGGACTTACTTGTAAAGCTCGATCTTGTCATTTTACCCATCTGGCATCTTTGACACATAGCATTCTCAGGTTTTTTAAGACTCGGTAGACCTCTTACTCGGTGCTTCTTGCTTATTTTGATCAGATTATCAAAATTTACATGACAAAACCTTTTATGCCATAACCAGGTATCATCTATCTTTGCATACAAACATTTATTCCGAGTTGAGTCAAGGTGAAATGTGTTACCTTTTGTTTGTGTCCCGGTAGCAGCTAACTTTCTGTGCTTGTCATTAACTTTGACAATTCCTTTATGAAATTCTATTCGGTATCCTATATTGTTTAGTTGTGCTACACTCAACAAATTGTATTTCAAACCTTCAACCCAATAAACATCATTGCATCTTGCATTATCAAGAAGTGTTATGGATCCTTTACCTTTTACTGGACATGGTGCATCATTACCAAATCTTACATAGCCTCCACCATAGTCTTCTAACATAACAAACTTGTGTTTATCACCTGTCATGTGATGTGAGCATCCACTATCTATGATCCAAGAATCATTAGTATTTATGTGAGATATTAGGGCTTTTTCTTCATACCTTTCTTCATCTAATCCATCTTTGATAGCCACATAAACTACTTCCTCTGTATCAGTTTCATCTGATTAATCATCATTGGATTCCTCATCGGCTAATAAGCATGACTTTCTATCTCTTCTTCTGAAGTTTCGGTGTCCTCTGTAATGATTATCTTTCTATCATCTCGGTAATCTCTCTTTTCAGTAGATTCTTTGTCAGGACAATTAGAAGCCATATGTCCCATCTTTTCACAATTGAAACATTTCAAAGGTAGTTTTCCTTTATACTTACCTTTGCCTCTCGGTAACCTTTTGGCTAAAAGTGCTTCAAACTCTTCTTGCTTTCTGATTTCCTCATACAATTTGTGTACTTTCTCCATGTTCTTGCGAAATCTTTCACTTGCTCCACTGTGATCCCCTTTAGTGTACTTACTCATTCTATCATTGTAATCATCAGATTCACCAATATGAAAAGAACTAAATGCAAATTCAACTTTATTTACTGATGACCCACTGTTATCAAAGTTACTTAACTCAAATGCATGTAGCTTACCAATAGTAGCATCTAAAGAAACTAGCATATTGGGTACAGACCTCAATTAATTGATTGTAGAGACTCGGATTGCATAAGCCGGTAGAAGGGTTCTTAACAACTTACTTGTTATATCCTTTTCTTCAATAGTTCCACCTGCTCCTTTGATTTGATTGACAATCTCCTTTAGTCTTGTATTGTATTGGGTTATGTTCTCACCTTCATTCATCCTCATAGATTCAAGTTGTCCTCTTAGACTATCCACTTTTTCTCTTTGAACATGTTCATCTCCTCCATACACAGATATGAGCTTGTCCCACATTTCCTTTGCATCATTGCAGCCTTCTAGATCATTAAACTCTGAATCGGTCAATGCAGATGTTATTTCAATCATTGCTTAAATATGTTCTTGCTTTGCCTTTATCTCTTCCATTGTCAATGGATAGGTGCTCGATGTGATGAAATCATTCTCCAGATAATATAAAACATATTCTCCAACTCCTGATAGGTGCAGCTTCATCCTTTTCTGCCATGTAGAGAAACTTGACTTGTTCAGCTTCGATGCATCCCTCTTATACATCTTTGGATCTTTTCCTCAAGTACCTTTAAACTTTTTTTTCTTCCGGAGTCCAAAGCTCTGATACCAATTGATAGTTCTGATACTTAAAGATAAGTACAGATGCCAAACTAATAAGATGAGATGGAGGGGGGTGAATCATACAAACTTAATCTTCCATAAAAACATCAGATTCAACCTCGGTAACATATACTTGAGTAATATAACCAAAACTGCTAAACATGCAAACTCAAAAGCATATAAACATCATAACACTCATAACACCAGATTTAACGTGGAAACCCAAATAGGGAAAAACCACTGTGGGATTTCGGACCCACTAAGAAATATACTCTTCTAGAGTATGCTCAGTTAAAAGCAAATCCTGTTAAAGATTACAAACACATTGCTAGATGTGACCCAGTTAAGGGATTTCCCTCAGATCTATTAGGATCTTCACCTTGTTAGAAGTGACCTTGTTAAAGGATTTCAAACACTCAATCAGAATGTCACCTTGCTAGAGGGTTTTACAAATAAGACTGTTAAGTCCACTCGGTTAAGAGATTTTCTGTCACTTCACAAAATAAGAGTAATAAAAATCTATCTACAACTTCACATCTAAAATGCTAAAGCAGATTCTTATTTGCTCAATACAATATAGACATAGAACTAATCTTGTCCTTTTGTTGGGCTCTATACTCTGTTATTCAAATAGGTCTTTTAACTTCTTTGCTCGGTAATCACTATGTAGCATCCCTGTGCATACACTTGCCCGCATACATTGTTTATCAACAGTTCCTTATTTATAAACAATTTGCCAACCACTTAATCTCCTTGATCACATTTCCCATGATCAATCATAGCCATTAGATCTTCAAACTTTGACTAGGTTCATTGTATCCTTCGATCTGAAAACCTTTTACCCCACCTTGGAACTTGCACACATTTCTTGGAACTTGTGCTAGGGTATTGCGGTTCAATCTGAGCTGTAGATCTTCCTGCCGATTTTCCTTTGCCATAGATTCTTTAACAAACTTCATTCACGGCATACCAATCATTTAATCATAGCCAGCTCATTAGCTTCCTTCATTAAATAAAGCTTTTATTCATTCAATGCATTCTGTTATTACTCGGTTGCAACTCAATAAATACTAAACTTCACTCAATAGACATTCTGCCTTCATTAACTGATAGCGATAACCTTAGGGTTTACCAACTAGGTTCCTTAGGGTTTACCGACTAGGTTCTTTGCTCGGTAACATAGTATAGTATTAACCTTACAATCAATAACATATGTAGGATATCAAAACAATCTAAACATCATAATCTCATCATTGTCTAACTTGGTAATAGTTGCCCATTGAATAACTTATTCCTTCCCCTTATTCATCATATTCTTTTTGTGTCTTTTACCGACATCTTTATACTCATCAAATCATACTTCTCAAGATATGGCAACATCATACTGAATTAGAAAATCAATTTCTTGACATCAATGACAAAATAATAATATTAAGACAGTAAACATCCTTAATCAGTTTTATCCATAATCATCATCAACCTTCTCAATATCCTTATTGAAATGCCAACACCATTGGGGCTTCATTGATTGGTTTTTGGAGACATCTTGGAAGGTTTCTATTTTTGGATTTGAGGAATTGCGCTTTTTGGAGGCATCTTAGAGCGTTTTTGACTTCACCATTGCGTTTGAGAGGCTGTTTCCATAAAAATCGAGTATAAACTCGACCTATTTTCCTGAAATTTTTTGCCCAATTCGGGTAGTACGGTACAAAATTTTTCAGATTTCCAAAAAAAAAAAAAAAAATTTTTTTTTTGAAATTTGAAAAAAATATATTTTTTGAAATTTTTTTTGGAGTTCGTACCTTCTACCCAGTTAGAAGTGCTCAGTTAGCGCCTAGGTAGTAGCACCCAGCCAACTTTTGCCCAGTCAGCGCCCAGTCAGCATTTTCTTTGGAAATTTTTATACCCCTCTCCGTTGAGCAGTTTGGTTTTTTGGGTCAACTTTGGAGGCCCATAACTTGCTCAATTTTGCTCCTTTTTGGGTGCAAATTTTTTTGATTTGGGATAATTTTTTGTGCTCTTCACAGTGGTGTGGTTATTTTCTAGTTTTAGTGCACAAGGTTTTCAGAATTTTTAGATTCTCTCAGCTGTACCTGTCCAATCCTTAATTCTGCAACTTCAAAGGCCTCGTTTGAGCTCATACGACCTCCTGTTCAGGTGCTGTTTTTTTTAAAGTGCATGTTTTTTTGTCTACTTTCATAATCTATGATCAGATTTTAGATATTTTTAGTGGAAATTGTACTTTCAGATATTGGTCTTATTTGGCCTATTTGGTACTTGTAAATTGCTTGGATCTTAGTTTATATCTCTTGCACTATTAGTTTGAGTCTTCTTTGGCCTTATTAAGGTAGTTGAAAAATTGAAATCAAAAGTCCACTTTACCATTTTTTGCAAGTGGCCCATTGTACACGCACTAAGTATAAAGTGCCAAATCATCACATTTGGGGGGGTTCTTTGATTGAGTGGATTTGGGGGGGGGGGGCGGTGTCTTGTGTTATTGTGCCTCTCTTTCCTTGTGCTCTTTCATTTTTGTTGCAATGAGTCCTCATAAATTTCCACCTTTAACTTCACATAATTATGCATCATGGAAAATTAAAGTATGGAGCAAATTAATGGAAAAAGGTCTCACACATTACATAGATGGAACAATAGCAGCACCACTTGATCCTAAGGATGATCCTAATGCTTAGTTATAATGGCTCACTAAGAATTGCATGGCTCTTGGAACTTTGTGCAAGTATGTATCAGATGATCTCATCTTTCATATTGAAAAGTGTACTACAATCAAAGATGCTTGGGATATGTTTCAAAAATTGTATGGTCAAGTTGATGAAATTAGAGGTTGTAAGATTGAAAATGAGCTCACCAAATTGGATCCCAAGAGTTTTGATACAATCCAAAATTATGTCACCAAAGCAAATGAGCTAAGAGCAAAGCTTAAAGATTGTGGAATTGACAAAAATGATGCTCAGTTGATATTTAACTTGTTGGACAAGCTTGCACCAAAATATGTAGCATTTGTGTCTAGCTTCCAAACTCATCGTTTGACAGTGGGGAGTTCCTATGCTATGCCTTCATTTGATGCTTTCATAGAAATGTTGATATTGGAACAATCTAAGTTGTTGAACATGGGGCCTCTCAAGTCTTCAAAGGCCAAGCCTTTGATGGCTAATCAAGGGAATCAAGGAGGTCTAGGCAAAGGAACTTGATGATGATGCCTTGGTAGCAATGGGACAAGTCAATGCCAACTCAAGGCTTTATTCATTCTCCCACTTTGTGCCAAGTTCACCTTCTAGGGCCTTTCTTACTCATTCAAATTCAGAAAGTAAGATATGGCATGAGCGGTTTGGTCACCTCAACTACCATTATTTTCAGCAGCTCAACATGAAAGACATGGTCATAGGTCTACCTCAAATCAGTTTTTCAGAGGGTGTATGTTCAGGTTGTTCCATGGGCAAGCATCCTGAGGAGAAGTTTGATAAGGGGAAAGCTTGGAGAGCTTTGGAAGTTCTTCAACTTGTTCACATTGATGTAGCAGGTCCATTTCCAACACCTTCATTTACCAAAGCCCGCTATGTCCTCACCTTAATTGATGACTACTCCCGCTTCACTTGGGTCTACTTTCTCATTCATAAGAGGGAAGTATTTGACAGATTTGATGACTTCAAGACTCGTGTGGAGAAGCAATCCGGGAAAGTGGTCAAGGTTCTTCACACAGATAACGGAAGGAAATATCTGAACAAGAGACTTGAGGATTATTGTACATTTGAGGGGATTGATCTTCAACATTCTGTTGCATACACTCCACAGCAAAACAGAGTTACAGAACGCAAGAATAGAACTCTCAAAGAAATGGCTAGCTGTATGATACATGCATGTTCTCTTGATCCCACCTTTTGGGCAAAGGCTATCAGTTGTGCCACACACATCCAGAATCGAGTTCCTCACAAAGCCTTGCAAGGTATTACTCCTTTTGAGGCTTGGACTGGTAGGAAACCAATTTTTCAGACATTTTAGAGTCTTTGGGTGTCCAGTATGGGCTCACATACCTCCACAAAAACACAAGGCATTGGAACCTCAGAGTCGGCCTTGCATATTTGTTGGATATCCTGAGGGTGTTAAGGCATATATATTGATGGATCCTGAGACACAAGAGGTGTTCATTGAGAGGAGTGTTCACTTTGAGGAAAGCTCTCCTAGCTTAGCCTCTCTACCTCCTCCACCTTCCTCCATTGTGGATAGTGATGACAATGATTCAGATGATGAGACAACTTCAAATCCGACTCGCAGGGTCCACATGCAGTTGAGGAGCCTCATTCTCCACCTCCACCTAGACCTTGTTGGGCTCGACAAACACTTGTGTCTGCGGGTTCTCTTGTTGGGGATCCTTCAGATACATAGAGGACTCGATCACAACATCAGGATCTTCCACATGCATTCATTGCTACCACTTCTGATCCACAGACATTTTGGGAAGCATCGAGGGTTCCTAAGTGGGACCAAGCTATGGAGGAAGAGTATATTTCCTTGATGAGGAACAACACATGCGATTTAGTCCATCTCCCTAAGGGGAGAAAGTTGGTTCAATGTAAGTGGATCTATCGGACCAAGTTTGCAGTGGATGGTAGTGTGGATAAGTATAAGGCTCGGCTTGTTGTGAAAGGTTTCTCTCAAGTTGCAGGTGTTGACTATACTGAGACCTTTGCACCCATAACCAAGATGAACTCCATTTTCTTGACACTTGCTATTGTTGTAGCTCATGGTTGGGCTATACATCAGATGGATGTGAAGAGTGTTTTTCTTCATGGTGATCTTGATGAGGAGATTTATATGGAGCAACCATAGGGTTTCATCCAGGATACTTCCTTGGTTTGCAGACTAAGGAAATCTCTCTATGGCCTTAAGCAGGCCCCCAGGGCTTGGTACGCCAAGATGGATTCCTTTCTTCTCTCATCAGGGTTCACCAGGTGTCATTCCAATCCGAATGTCTACATTTTGTGAAAGGATGACTCTCACTTGATACTTGTGCTCTATGTTGATGATTTGATCATTACAGGGAGCACCACACCCATCATTAGCATGGTCAAATCTGCTTTGCATGAAAGATTTTCTATGACTGACTTGGGTCTTTACACTACTTTCTCGGGATAGAGATTTCATAGTCACCTTCCAAGATTACACTATTGCAGCCCAAGTATGCTCTTGATCTACTTGCACGCTTTCATATGGCTGATTGTAAGCGTGCACCGACTCCCTTTCTTTCAGGAGTCAAGCTTGAGGCTTAGTGTTCTTCTCCACTAGTTGATGCCACATTGTATCGTCAGCTTGTGGGTAGTCTCATCTACTTGACTCATACACGCCCTGATATTTCATTTGCAGTTGGCATGGTTTCCCACTTCATGCAGGAACCACATGAGCTTCATTGGAAAGCCGCCAAACGCATCCTTCATTACATCCAGGGTACACATCACTATGGGATTCACTATGCAATAAGCACAGGACTTCACTTGGTTGGTTACACAGACTCTGATTGGGCTGGCGATCTTGACGATCATAAGTCTACTTCAGGTTATAGTTTTCACCTTGGTTCATGCCCCATTTGTTGGCAGAGCAAGAAGCAGCATGCTATTGCTCTCTCTTCGACTGAGGCTGAGTATCGAGGAGCTGTTAACACAGTGACTGAGACCATTTGGCTTCAGCAGATTCTCATAGAGTTTGGGTTCACCACTCCACGGCCAACAGTTCTACATTGCAACAATCAGAGTGCTATTGCAATCTCAAAGAACTCGGTCCAGAAATAGCGGACCAAACACATTGAGATTCATATGCACTATATCCGAGAGCTGATTCAGGAGTAGGTCATTGATTTGCAGTATTGTCCTACAATAGAGCAGGTTGCAAACATATTCACCAAACCTTTCACCGAGAATAAGTTATAGCAGTTGCGAGCTCTCTTGGGGGTACAAGATGTGTCATTAGGGGGGGTTAGCTGACTTCTCCTTCCTCTGTTATGGGGGATACTTTTTCCTCTTTGAGGTTTTGTCCTTCTTCTCTGAGAGTTCTTTTGTACATTCATCTCTCTTTTGGGGGGGAGTTTTTTCCCACTGGGTTTTTTCCCTTTCTCTGTTTGTGGGAGATTGCATTGCATAGTTTTCCTTGCATTTGCATATTGTACATGGGTACCTATCATGGCCTTGTAGCTAGGAGCCATCTTGCATTGTTGACTTGAGTCTTCATTCCCTAAGTTGCACTTAAGGGGGGTGTTGGTGTAAATAAACATTCATTATGGATATTATTACACTTTAGTTAAGTTAATTTAGGATAATGCATCTCTTTGTAGTTTGGATTTGAGACACTTAGGGAAGTGTGCACATAGGGATATAGCTTGTAGGAGGAATTCCACCTTTTGTGATCTTATTTTGCTGTTACACTCCACATTCGGTGGGTCATCCACCTCTTGTGGAATATTATATTATTTCTCCTACCTACCCTTGTTTATCATTGAGCAACATGTCATGATTGTGTGCTCGTACATCCATATGGCCTTGCCTATATAAGCAGGTCTATATTCATTTTATTGGTGAATCCAGTTGATCATTTGCATATTGATAAGAATATAGTTTGTTCTTGTCATTCTATTGTCTCTTTTTTTATGCTTTTCATTGTGCCCTTGATCTTGGCAAAATATCACAGGAACTAGCCCACTTGAACTAGAATCACATTCAGTTGACTTGGGCTTAATCGAGGACAATCGAGAGGTTATTTAGATGAGAGTATCGTTCTAGACATTGAACTACATATCAAAAAATTTGACATCTCTATCATGACCCTTAATACACTCAAAACATCTCAACCTGAGGACCCCTTACCTCTGATCCATCCTGAACTCATGGACTAGGAAATTGAAAGACATACCACCATTGATACCTTTCCTAATGACCATGTCATATCCTTATATCTTAACAAACCCTCAACAACTTCCACCAGGGATTTTGCTAATGTATCTTCTAGTCAAGTGGGTACCAAATCTCCTAGTCGCAAAAATAAAAATAAAGAAAACAATAGCAGGTCTACTGCTGAAAACCATTTATTGGCAGTATTAGATCGCAAAAAAGTAAAAAGAAAGGATGCATATAATGGTGAAAAACTCCTTGAGGTGCTAGAAGATGGGATATTTGACACCTTACCTTAATACTATCAAGAGAGGTCATCTATCCTGATAGAACCAATAGAGGTAGTTACCATTGGCATAATTGATCTACATCTAACAATCTCTCTTTTAGAGCACAAAGTGCAAAAATATTTGGAACTCTTCAAAAGGAGGGAAATCAAAAGATGGTCATATGCAAACATTCCAGGGTTATATCCATATCTTATAATACATCACCCGAATATTAGTCCAGGAGGAGGCATAAATAATGAAACACAACATAGATCAAGAGCAAGCATTCTATTCATCATGCCACAAAGTCATACAATTCCAAAGGCATATAAATTGAGTTTTCCTTGCACCAATATCACAACAGAATATGAAGCTTTGGTCACAGGAATCAAAATGGCTATAAAATGAAATATTACACAACTTCAGGTCTTTGGAGACTCTCAACTCATCATCAAACAAATTAATGATGATTATCAAACAAAGGATGAAAAACTAATGCCTTATAAGAAGATGATTGATGATGTCAAGAAATAATTTGTCAAAATAAATTTTCAGCAGATTCCGAGGAATGACAACAAAGCAACAGATGCCATGGAAACACTTGCTTCTCTATTGCAGACAAAGGAAAATCAAGAGCGTTATGAATTCCTGGTGGAAGAGTTGTTTTACCCTTCTCATAATTGTCTTGATTCCCAAACTATCTGTCACCTTGTTGCACATGATTCCTCCCGCTATGGCCAAACTTATATATACTTGAAAGATAATATCCTCCCTCTTGACTTGTCAAATATCCAAAAGAAAAAAATTATTCTCCAATCTTCCCATTATATTATTGTCGCAAATACCCTTTTTAAACGAGGTTTGGATGGTACTCTCTTAAGATGTCTCAAGCAAAAAGTATCCAAGAAGGCCTTAAATGAATTCCATAACGGAATTTGTGGCACTCATTCAAGTGGTCTTACCCTTTTGAAAAAACTCATATGCTTGGGCTATTATTGGCCAGCTATGGAATGAGATTCTTTTTAGATAGAAAAAACATGCAAACAATGTCAGATCCATGGAAATTTGATTCATGCACCAGCACAAGAACTTCATGATTTGGAAACATCTTGGCCTTTCTACCAATGGGGTCTTGATCTAGTAGGAAAGATACATCCTCCTTCATCCAATGGTCACAAATTCATCCTTATCACTACAAAATATTTCACAAAGTGGATTGAGGCAGTACCTCTCATCAATATCACAGGAAAACAAATTGTTTCATTTATCTTGAACTACATCATATGTCGCTATGGCATACCCATGACCATTATCAGTGATAATGGGCAACCGTTCAAGAACTAGGATGTACAAGAGCTATGTGAGAAATTTAAGATCAAACACAAACTTTCCACACCCTACTATCCCCAAGAGAATGGGAAAGCAGAATAATCAAACAAAACTATTCTGAAAATCCTCAAAAAGATAGTGAATGATGCTGGCAGAGATTGGCATATTCAATTGAACCCTGATCTATGGGCCTACCATACCAGTATCCGCACACCAACAGGCGCCACACCTTTCTCTCTTGTCTATGGATTAGAAACAATACTACCAATAGAAGTAGAGATACCTTCTCTACAAGTATCATTAAAAGGCCTTATCCCAGATGAAGAACAACGAGTATCTAGATTGCAAGAGTTAGAATTGATCCATGAACAAAGACAAAATGCCTTTGATTATTTAAAGGTATATCAATAAAGAATGTGCTAAAGTTATAATCACAAGGTCAAACCGAAAGCATTTTACGTTGGAGAACTAGTACTAAAGAAAAATTCATGCAACCAGGCAGATCGGGAAAAGAAAGAGAAGTTTGAACCAAATTGGTTGGGTCCGTTTGTGGTCATAGCAGTCTTTGGGTTAGAAGAATATCAACTATCAACACAGGATAGGGACCAGCTTGAGGAACCCATCAATAGCATGCATCTGAAGAATTTTTATGTCTAATAAAACAAAAATAAATAAATAATAAAAAAGCAGAAAAATCCAAAAAAGTGAAAAAGCAGAAAATACAAAAAACAACGAAAACAAAGAAAAAAATCAAATATGAGAAAAAGGGCAATAAAAATAGATGGTGAAAATCTGGCAACAGACACTATCTGTTAGCTAGCTCTTCCATCTATTAGTTCATGCATCCTTCCTCTTGCATTCATTTCCATCACCGCTATTCATATCCATAATAAAGCCTTTGTACATACATAGGAATTGCAAGTGATTTCTCACTATGGTTTGGATAATTGGGTATATCATAATGAATTGGTTTCTAGGCTTGGGGTGAAATCCTACACCTAGCTCGGGGTAAATTTTTTTATTGTTTTGAACTTAATCCAACAGGTATAACAACAATTAGGCAACTCTTGTCAAGCAAAAAATGAGACACATCCAATGTTGAACACAAGATCAAATTGTCAACCATTAACTATCAACTATCAGTCTACACATGACAAATACTTATCAATGGATGATATCTTTTGACTAAGGATTTTAACACTTTCACAATAATGGTTCAACTATTTTATGTTGATTTTCACTATCATGATTTCTTAGTGACTCTAGGATGTCTTTGACTAGAGGAACAAGGAAGGAACATGATATTTTTCTTGTTTGTTATCTGTAAATTAATCATTAATATGTGCAAATTTGTCTCAAGACATGATCATCAGAGTATCACTTAAGAAATTTCCGATTTTCATATAGAAATGGTTAATACTACCTATTTTTATGCAGCCAACACTCGGGTCATCTTGGTTCAATTATACCTCTATGATTCTGCTAACTTGCAATATCAAAATCCAAGAGAGTAGTTCTCAGGTCATCATGGTTTAATTATACCACCGATATTTGCACTCACTTCCCACATTTTAAAAATCTCAATGATGACAAAACACAATAATCTGGTGACTGGTCTGATTGTTGCATTGCATTTGCATTTAGCTTGCATTTCATTCTTGCATCGGATCCCAAAAAGCTCATCATATCCAAGGCCCAATCTATCACAAGAATCATCAATGCATCATCCTAGGTGTATAAACAATCAAATTGATGTCTCCTCTCTCTCCAGATGTTGTCGACCCAAAGCGACTCTTATGCTATTCCCCCGAATGTACCAACATTAGCATATCTGAATCTTCTTGCAACATGATATCAACAAAATGTCAGTTTTGTATCCAATCAATCTTATTAATTATATCAATCCATCTCTTCTGATCCATTCTATCATGTCTTATACAGGATGTATCTTTCCTAGAACCAGAGACATTTTGATCAAGTCTTATATAGGATATATCATTCCTCAAACCAAACGCTTTGATCATCTTTGTCTTATACAGGACGTGTCATTACTAAAACCAAACTGGATCTCAATCTCATCAATCTAATCAATCTTTTCAATTCAATCAATCTTTATCAAACCTCACATCGAGAACCACATCACAGTGATTGAAGAAATCACACTTTCATCAATCAACGTTGCAGAAATCAATCATTTCTAATTGGGAAATCAATTTCGCAAAGCTTCAAACACTCCAAAGGTTAATTATCTCAATTGATCTCCTGAGGGGGCATCATCGTATTACAATTTATTAATCAATGTCTGGGGCATCCTATCAAACCAATATCACATCACCATCATCAAAAATGAGATTATTCTTTGAATCAACGCATCATCACACCTTGCTTCAAAGAGGGGCAAAATGTATACACCTAAAAATGGTATTGTAGCGTCCTAAAATTGCGACACTTGCAATTTCGACTGCATTTGGGTCTTCATGATGGCGGCGCAATGTTGAACCTGAATGGAGACCCCGAAACTTGTTTACGACACCAAAAACTGCATTTTTCAGCACCCTGGCCTGATTCTCCTTGCACCCTGCTGTCCCGGGAGGTGGGACCATGGCGCCCAGTGCCTTGGTCCTTCAGGACTAGGGCGCCCAGCGCCCTGGTCCCCCAGGACCATGGCGCCCAGCGCCCTGGTCCCTGGCCCTATTTTGGGCCCGGTCTCTTTTGGGCATCGCATCTTTAAGTTTGCAAATTGGAAAATATTGTTTCTAGGTCGGCCTAAGGTCAGAAAAATCAGTCTATCAGCCCTAATTGACAAGTATATAAACTACTTTTCCTCTCCTAGAAAGGGAGGAAGGAAATAAGTAAGAGCAAGAGGCGGAAGCGATATTCAAACATTCAAACATTCAAGCATTCAAGCATTCCTTCAAGCAATTGAGAATTCTAAGTCTCCATTCAAGGCTAGGTGTTGCATTCAAGACAAGGATTCAACCATTGAAGAGGAGATCACTTACAACATACAAAATACAACATTCATTACACCTTCGCATGTAAGAATACAAACATTCTTACAACAAGGTATCAGTACTTGTTTACATTACAAACATTTACATTTACAGCATTCTCATTTCTTGGTTAATTCCAAAATCGGGGTTTGACCTAAAGGCAAACCCCTAATCCCTAGCCCCCCAATCGTCCTCTCTTTTCTGTGTGTAGGTTGCAGGTACACGGCTGTAATTGAAGATCTGGAACCCTTGTGCAGAGACGAACAGATCCCCCTTCGTTTCGCGGATTTTTCGGAGGACCGTGTGCACGCCGGGCGCCATTGTCCCGTCAAATTTTGCTCAAATTTGCAGAACAACATCATCTCGACATTTTACTGCTAATTCCAGGTCCGCAGCTTCATCCCGTATCCCTATCTCTGTTTATAAGCGAATCTTTCTTACTTTACATGTACTCCTAGTTCAATCTTTCTATCTACATTCTTTACAAAAGAGGGTATCCTTGATGTCTCAACCCTTGAAACTCATTTAGAATCCAGTCTTGCATTGTGTGGGATTGGATCTTGTGGGTTTCAACCCCTCTTTTGAATGTAAAGTCCCTCCTAAGTGAAAACCGTCAATCCTAGGGACCCCCTTTCTCCTTGGAGTGGGGGAGAACACCTAGGGTTCGATTTTCCGCTTTACATTTTGGTGAACCTGACGTGAACATCCTAATTCTAATTATTCATGGTTAGATCTAAAAAATTTTCTTCCTTAATTACATTTCCATGTTTGATCTTTTGCAAATTTTAGAGGTTAATTGCACAAAACCCTAAATTTTCTTTTTAATAATTGAGCTTGCGAAATGTTTAATTGTTAATGCTTGTTTTAGATCTACCCTTCTACTACAAATTGTCAAATCATATCTGTGCTTTAATTTTGAAAATTAAGTGGTTAAGTGTCAAAACCCTAATTTTTAAAACCCTCTTGATTCAGCCTTTGACTGATGATTTCACTTATCAAAACACCTCCAAATCGGCTGTAACTTTGGATTCCGCAACAAAATCATAATATCTCTCATCCCTGAAAATTTGGAAAAAAGTTGCGAGGACCATGTGCACCCCGAGCGCCATTGTCCCCGACATTTTTTCCAAAATTTCAGGAGTTAGATCTTACTGTATTTTTCTGCTAAAATCTAGAATTTTGGCTGATTTCATTAATTCTTACACTTTCAAAATTACAGTCAAAGCTGGTCTAGTGATTGCTTGGATTGAGGCTACTAATCATTCAAAAATTGTTGAAATTAAAATTCATGTCAAAATTGTGCTTCTTACTATCCTAAATCTGAAAAGTGTGTTGGCATTCATTCGAAATTTCAGTGCTTTATTCAAATTTTTGCAATTTGTGACTTTTGAAATTAAATGTTTAATTGCAACAACCTTGATTTCCACTTTCAAAATTGAATTTTGTGTGAAATTAAGTCAATTCTTAATTTTCAAAACCGGCATTGCTTTTAGTATTCCCTCTAAAATCATAAAATTCAAAATTTTAGTTTCCCTCTCTTTTTCAAAATTCAAATTTTGCATTTTTCAACAATCTTGGTAGGGTTCAATTTTGAGATTGCAACTTTAATTTGGCCTATCTACAGATCGTAAAATCACTCAATTTTTTTAGGTTAGCTTTAAAATCATAACTTTCATCCCTGAAAATTTCGAAAAAAGTTGCGAGGACCGTGTGCGCTCCGTTCGCCACGATCCCGGACATTTTTTTCCGAAAGTTCGGGAGATTGTCCTGATTGTATTTAACAGCTTAAATCTAGGAGATTGGCTGATTTTATTGAAATTTGCTTCCTCTAAATTCAAAATTTTCTCTCTCTCCCTAGTGTCTGAGTTTTACAACAATAAGCCCTACTTACACTATTCCCGTTAGACGAAGCCTTAGAATTAAGTCTTTCCAAGGTTTAATTACCGAGGAGATGGAACCTAATTTGAATGGCCTTTTTAACGAGGACACGGGTAATTCCTCTAATCCTCCTAATGATGAAGAAGCTCTCCATGAGGTTTCTGAAGAACAACTTTCAAAATTGGATAACCAATTTGATGATTTTCAACAATGGATGTCTCAAGAATACCCCGATAGTCAAGCTCTTCCCTTAATTGAGGGTCTAAAACGTATGGTTCAAAATGATAAGAATGGAATTGATATTTTGCATAGTATTGCACACATTGTGGATTCAAATGTGATGCCTATGAAGAGTTGTGCCAAAACTTTGGGTTATACACAACCTCCTACTCAAGTCAATCATTCTATTCCTTTGACAACTTCTATTGCTAGTATACCTACTTTTACATCAAACATAATGACTACTTCAATACAAGACATTCCTCCTATGATCACCAGTCATGGGGGAAATCCTTCTTCAATTAACCCTCTTCCTTCATTTAATCCGACTTCTTCATTCATTCCTTCAGTAAGTGTTCCTATTACATCTCCACAAATGAACCTGGCGCAAGGGGGCAATTCGTTTAACCATTCCATTCCTCCTTGTAGTGTTCCTCCTTTCCAATCATCTCCTATGACTAACTATCATAGTGTCCCGCCACCTTACTCTCAATCAATACCTTCTTTCAATAACATAATACCTCCAACACAATCTAACACATCTAATATGAACTCTTCGACTGAAGTGACCATTAACAATCTTGCACAAACTGTCTCTTCTTTACAGCAACAAATTGCCTCTATGAATCAATCTAAGTTTAGTGTGCCCACATTTGATGTTGCGAGCCCACTTTCTCTTGACATTGTTCGAGCTATTCCCCCTAAGCATGTTGAACTCCCACAGTTGGAGCTTTACAATGGTAAAGGTGATCCTCTAACACATGTTAAGACTTTTCAAACAATATGTACCGATTTTGCTCATGACCAAAGGTTGCTTGCAAAACTGTTTACTAGAACATTAAGAGACAAGGATCTACAATGGTATTGCTCGTTGCCTTCCTATTCTATTACTTCTTTCCAACAACTTGCAAATGCTTTTATTCAACAATTTCAAAACAATATAAGTCCTAAAGTTACTTTGATTGATTTAATGCATTGTAAACAAGGTGTTAAAGAAAAAGTGACTGATTTCATTGGTAGATATAAGCAGTTGTATGCTCAAATTTCTTTTCCAGTGCCTGACAATGATATTCAAAGAATCTTTATTTCTAATTTACAAAAAGATATTAGAGAAAAACTTCTGTTTTCTGAGTTTACTTCTTTCCCACAGTTGTGTGCAACTCTTCACAATTATCAACTAACTGTGAGTCAAATGGAACAAGAAAATCCTATGGCTCCGAGTGATAAGGGTGATAGTAGTCAACAAGCATTTGGGAAGTTTAAACCGAATAGAGAGTCCATTAAATTCAATGAAAACATCATCAACAACAATGTGAATGCAGCATCAGGTGTGCCTCCTATTTCTAAGTTTTTCAAGAAAGAAAGAAAGTTTACTCCTTTGAATGAATCATTGCATAGTATTATGAATAAATTATTGGAACAAAATGTGCTTACTCTCCCTCCTATAAGGAAAATAGATCCTACAAAGATTAATTCACCCTATTTTGATAACAAATCCTTTTGTCAATTTCATCGTCAACCTGGGCATGATACTGAAAAATGTTTTGCTTTAAAGGGTAAAATTCAAGATTTGATTGATAATAATACTATCTCTGTTTCTGGTGTGAATGATAAAGGCAATACATCTATAGCTCCTCCTAACCAAAATCTCAAGATTTTTATTGATCCATTACCTTCTCATACCTCTAATGCGATTGATACTAATGATTCCTCTATCTCACCTTATGATCTTGTGTCTATGACTCCGAATGTGATTAACTTTGTAGAGCAGCAAAAAATCCCTAAAGAACCTTCCATCACCTTTGATTCTAGTGAAACCATCAGAGCACCTGATGGTCCTTTATATATAGTTGCAAAAGTCAAGAATACACCTTGCCATGGAGTGCTTATTGATCCTTCTTGCATGGTTAATATCATTACTGAAGAATTTCTTTTTACTTTGCAATTGAATCAAGTGATCTATGACGAAACAAATGTGGTTGTGAAATTATTTGATGCATTTTCTTCTCCTGCAATTGGTTCTATTACATTACCTATTGAGGTCCATAATAAATCCCTTGATGTAATCTTTGCTATTATTCCATCGTCCGAACAATTTCGTGTGAAGCTAGGCTATCCTTGGCTATCTTCCATGAAAGCTATTGCTTCTCCTATGCAAAAGTGTTTGAAATTTCCCCATAATGGTGAAGTTGTTACTGTCAATCATAGTCTCTTTAAACCAGCTGAAAGAACTTCTAGCGTTCCTATTGATTATTTCTGGCCTAAACAATTCCAATCTCTTCCACCGCGAAGCGATCATCTTTTCAAATCTTATCAAAAGTGGAAAAAAGATATGATCCTATCTCTAAGTGAACCTAGAACACCCAAGCTTGATATTCCTATCATTCTTGAGAAGGAAGTTCTTCCTTTGAAAGATAAAACTAATGTCTTTCCTCAAGAAGATTCCCAACCCATCCCTATGGATGTGACTATGTCTATGCCTAATAAACTTTCTAAAGGTAGACCTATACCTCCTCGTCATGATGGACTTGGTCTCCTTCCTAAACCAAATATTCTTCCTTTATATGGAGTAGTTCCTCCTCCTTCCTCTTATAGAGAGAAGAGACCTTCCTCTTCTCCTATTATCCAACCTAAGAGATCACAACCTAAACACCCAAGTGATAAGGATGAGAACATTCCTCCTCCTCAATCTTCTCAACTTCCTACTAAGACTAGACGAAATCGTTCTGCATGTGAACGCCGACGAAAGCATCATCTTAGAGCTCAGGCAGCTGCTTCTCAAACTTTGCAATCCCCAAAAACACCTTCAGCTAGCATTATTCCATTTTCTCCTCAGCCAGAAATTGAGCCAAAATCTCCTAAACATAAGATGCATGATGGTCTTGATCCTGTGTGAGTTAAAGATCCTATTTTTATAAATCTTGATGATGATATAGATGAAAATGTTATTCATGATGAAAATGTTACTTCTTTTCATTCTGATAGTGAATATGAATATGTTGATGTTGATAACCATTTATCTAACGAATTTTCTAAAGCACTTATCCTAGCTCCTAGACAAGAACAACGTGGCTTGGAACATGAACATAGCCCTTGTTTGGATCTTGTGATAGCTCCATCTGCTGTGTTGGATGTTCCTCCTCTAGCGTGTTCCCTTCCTTCCCAAAACATTGATCAGCAAGATCGGGGGGTAGATGACGTGCTAGACTAGTTCATTAGCATAGCAGACTCTTTCCTCCTCTCTTTTGTTACTTCTTCTATGTCTTATTCTCATTCTTCTATTTGTTGTCCTTAGTGTTGTCTACTTGAGGATGATGCAAAGCATTGAGATCTCTTTTGGTCTCTCTCATGTTGACTTAAAAGACACATGTGTTCCCTTCTTCTAGGTGACCTTCCTTGATTGGGGAATGAAGAACAATTATGCATACATACATATGATATACATGAATGATCATACAGCATACTGACCCCAAGGAAAGCGAAGTCACCTCGTGCTCTGTGTTTTGTGTCTATTATCCTTGGGCTTATCTCACACTTGGGGGCTAAATCCTTGTGATAACGTGCTCCTTTCCTTCTCATTTCCTATATGTATCACTACCTTAAAGCAATCACCCCCGATGAGGCGTGTGCGATCGCTTTAACGTAGGGGGGCATACACCCCGTTCATATCTCTTCAAGATACTTGAAAATTTCTTGACAAATTTAGCTTTGCCTTGAAAATTTTTGATATCTTTCTTGCATGACTCATAGTGAGGGAACCTTACTACTGATAGTCATGGTTCTCCCTCGCGATCTTCCCTTTTACTTTGTCAATCGAAGTCGTAAGATCCTTAGTCCACTGGGGGCTTGGTGTATCTTGCCTTCTTGACATGGTGAAAGTCTTTCAATGTTGTTTCCTTGTACTTTACCAGAAGTATGGGCGTACGCTTATACTCCCACTAAAGTGGGGGCTAAATGTAGCGTCCTAAAATTGTGACACTTGCAATTTCGACTGCATTTGGGTCTTCACGATGGCGGCGCAACGTTGAACCTGAATGGAGACCCCGAAACCTGTTTACAACACCAAAAACTGCATTTTTTAGCACCTGGCCTGATCCTCCTTGCACCCTGCTGTCCTGGGAGGTGGGACCATGGCGCCCAGTGCCCTGGTCCCTAGCCCTATTTTGGGCCCGGTCTCTTTTGGGCATCGGGTGTTTAAGTTTGCAAATTGGAAAATATTGTTTCTAGGTCAGCCTAAGGTCAGAAAAATCAGTCTATCAGCCCTAATTGACAAGTATATAAACTACTTTTCCTCTCCTAGAAAGGGAGGAAGGAAATAAGTAAGAGCAAGAGGCGGAAGTGATATTCAAACATTCAAACATTCAAGCATTCAAGCATTCCTTCAAGCAATTGAGCATTCTAAGTCTCCATTCAAGGCTAGGTGTTGCATTCAAGACAAGGACTCAACCATTGAAGAGGAGATCACTTACAACATACAAAATACAACATTCATTACACCTTCACATGTAAGAATACAAACATTCTTACAACAAGGTATCAGTACTTGTTTACATTACAAACATTTACATTTACAGCATTCTCATTTCTTGGTTAATTCCAAAATCGGGGTTTGACCTAAAGGAAAACCCCTAATCCCTAACCCCCCAATCGTCCTCTCTTTTCTGTGTGTAGGTTGCAGGTACGCGGCTGTAATTGAAGATCTGGAACCCTTGTGCAGAGACGAACAGATCCCCCTTCGTTTCGCGGATTTTTCGGAGGACCGTGTGCACGCCGGGCGCCATTGTCCCGTCAAATTTTGCTCAAATTTGCAGAACAACATCATCTCGACATTTTACTGCTAATTCCAGGTCCGCAGCTTCATCCCGTATCCCTATCTCTGTTTATAAGCGAATCTTTCTTACTTTACATGTACTCCTAGTTCAATCTTTCTATCTACATTCTTTACAAAAGAGGGTATCCTTGATGTCTCAACCCTTGAAACTCATTTAGAATCCAGTCTTGCATTGTGTGGGATTGGATCTTGTGGGTTTCAACCCCTCTTTTGAATGTAAAGTCCCTCCTAAGTGAAAACCGTCAATCCTAGGGACCCCCTTTCTCCTTGGAGTGGGGGAGAACACCTAGGGTTCGATTTTCCGCTTTACAGGTATGAAGATAATTAACTGAATAAACAATTATTTAATTAATCCCCCTTCCCAATTTTATTGAATTCGTTAGCAATTTGATTAAATCCCTTTCATCTACTTATCCCCATTTAATTAATTCCTTCTAATCCCCTAATTAATTAAAACAAATCAATTTATGAGTTGTTGAAAGTTAAATAGCCTTTTCCTATTATTTAAATTTTAAATTCAAATTACCCACATGCCTCCTAACTTCTAACCACCTAACCTAACCATCCCCTAACCTAAACTATTCCACCTAACCATGGGTTTAACTAACCCTATCCTATCTTGCACATCCTAACCTCCTTATCCTAACCTCCTATGGGGTGGATATTCTCCCTTTCAGACACATGGCACTTATTCCACATGTGTCATTCCTTGGACACTTTCCCTCTTATGAGAAAGGAACCTTGACACTTGTCACCACAGAGATGACAAGTGTCCCTCCCTCCAACCTCTTCTCTAGCCTCCTCCAATTTCACCCTTGATATCTTCAGACTCAATCTTGACCATTGATTCCTGCCACCTCACCCGTGGCCTTGGAAATCCTATAAATATCCCCCATTTTGGACCACAAAGGATCCTATCTCTCATATTATTGTGCATTGTTACTATAGGCACATCCCATCTCATTATCATTAAAGCATTGTTATTATAAGAAATTGCATCTTAGATCTAGCTTAGTTTGATCATATTCTAGCATAATTGTTGAATCATATAGCATAATTCATCTCTCCTCTAGCTTAATTGCATCATCATTTAGCATAATCATGCATATCATTGGCTTAATTAGATTCTTGGATAAATCTAGCTTAATCATTCATTCATCTAGCTTGCACATCATATAATTTTAAATCCTCTATCTAGGTGTGGTCAAGTCACTAGGATTTCTTATCTAGATCTAAGAGAAAATCCACACTTGCGTCTCTTAGGAGGCGATAGGTCACTTTATCATGGTTTATCTTTCGTTTGATTTCAATTTGCTAACCATGCTTGTAAAGATCTATTTAGTATTTGTGTTGCAGCTCCAAGTACCCTACTTCACACACACGCCACCTACCTTTGCCATTGATGTCAAAGGGGGAGTGTAGGGAAGTGAAAAATATTGTATTCATCTTAGGGGGAGTTCCAAAATTTTGGAATTTTAATATTTTGAGTTTTGCAGTGTATATATGTTGGTACTGATTCCAACACTTAGTCATTTTTCACTAAGTTTTACCATCAATGCCAAAGGAGGAGATTGCTGGCAAGAGACACTACACAGGTCCTCCACTGTTGTCATTGATGGCAACCAACATTAGATATCCCATCTGCAGTGATTGAATTTTCTATATTGGAAGTCAGAATGAAGATTTGGTTGTCTGGTGAGTTAGAACAGAGCATCTGACAAAATGTAGTATTTTGTTTGGAATTTCAATCGTGTTGATTATTTTGTGTTGCGGAGCTAGAGGAAGATAGTTATATGTCTGGAGTACCTTATTCCAGAATCTTAGCCTTTGGTGATGATTTTCGTGTGAGTTAGAAGATCCAATGTACAATTTTTTTGGGTTGAATAGTGTGGTATGGCTAACTTGGATAGTTGATTGTTGTGCAAAATTGATGGAGTAATTTTGGTGGTTTTTTTTTTGTTTAAGGATGTATAGCCAAAATTTTAGAAGCATTTGGACAATTATTTTTGGTCCACATATGCATTGGAGTTCGGATTGAGCTGACTATGTATGCACATTTCATTATTTATATAATTTTCTTGAAGCCGACATGTAGAAAACCTAATTTCATGTTGCAAATATATAAGATTGATGGATATGGTCATTTTGGATATTGGTGAATGTGTGGAAAGTGTTTGTGATTGACTGTGCACAATTTCACATGCGAAAGTGAAGGATTCATTCTCCAGAATATTGCAAAATAGTGGAACAAAGAAGTGTAGCAGAGAAATGTGAGATTAAGTATTTTGTGCCTAACTGAAAGTGTACTTTGGCATTTGTAGATGTTTTTTTTAGTTCAGACATTCCAATTATCTTATGTAAAAGATATTGTAAGATAGTGAGTCTTTCTAGGGTTGTAGCCCTTGATATTTTGAGTAGTGAGCACTAGGCAGTGCACTTGAATGCATATGCATTCCCAATGTAATATTTATATACTTTTATAGAGTATATTTATATTGTGGGTCTCATCCCCACCATGGTTTTTCCCTTAATCGGGTTTCCAAGTATAAAATCTCGGTGTTATGGTGTTGTTGTTGATTGCTTTGTGTTTCTGTATCTTTCATTGATTCATCTGTATTAAGTGGTTGAAAGAACATGTTAATGAAGTTAAAAATTGCAGAAGACTAATTCAGCCTCCCCCCTCTCAGTGTTCCTTTATTCCAACACTCACTTCATTACCAATAAATAAAATCTCCCTCAATGACTAAAATAATAAAGTTTTCTAAAGAGATGGAGAGGAAGAGATCAAGAAAGAATAAGTAATTATTCAAATTATCATATATTCTATTAGAATAATAGGAAGTTCTAAATATAAAGTCTAAGTTGCATGATAATGTATAAAAGAAATAGATGAATTGTAGAAAATGGCGGAAGAGCTGGAAAAGGAAAAACTTCCAAATCCCTCACCATCAATTATTGTCAAAATCAAGGAAGATGTACAACAAGAGATGGATGTATACACCAAATTTTCTCTTGAACTCCAAAAATTTCCTCTAATATATTCTCTTAGGGTAAGAAAAGAAGATCTCATTTTTTGATCAAATACTATAAATGAATAAGGTGGTGGTCCCTATAGTTTGTAATGAGTACACCAAGAAGCACTATTATTTTAGAGATGGTAAAGGACTAAGCTCTAGAAGAGGAAAATTAAGAAGCTACTTATGAGGGAATATTAAAAGAGTTAGGTGTGGAAGTTAATTGTCTTAAGGAGCATCAACAAGGATCTACCATCCAACTAGATGTTATAAAAATAGAGATAGAAAATAATTTAATAAGGATAATAAAATCAACATATAAGAAATTGGTCTTGAAGAAAGAAAATACATAACAAATCTCTTGCACAAGAATAATATTCATAATTCAAAGAAACTGTCAATGGGAAAAAATAGAGTCTATTGTAGGGTTGTAAAAAGATCAATATTGGCAAGATGAGAGACTACAAATTGAAGTTTGTAATCAACTAGGAAAATAAAGTCCAAAAGGCACTGCAAGTGGAGATAATCCCACTAGACTTAAAAAGTATAATGTAGCAGACCTGCATGTATATGAAATCCTAAAAGAAGGGCTAGAGTGATGTTGACCATCAAGAGAGATGCTTCATGATCTAGAATACTACAAGGATGAATTGAAAATATCATATTACTAAATATCCACCATTTATCTAACAAATACTACAATGGAGAAATAAATAGTTGAATTAAGACTTAATATGGATGTCACTATTGTAAGGTTAGAAATAGATAAGAGGAGGAGAAAGAGATAAAGGATCAAGTGGCACAAATTTAAAGCTATATTAGGCAGCTCATCAAACTAGATCAATTCGTAGAGGAATTGTCTCCCAACCCTATACTCATATCACTAGAAGAGATCATCACATTTTATAATGTCAAAAATAAAACAAGTGTTGCAGAAAGCTAGAAAAATTTAATTTCTCAAGGGGAAGAGACATTGATGACTACCATAGAAAGGTATAAAGAAGCATTATAGTGGGAGACAAAATCAACCAAATTGATAAATAATTATGGTGATAGGATATAAAAAAAATGATATTGAATTATCAAGGATGATAATGATAGAGGAGTTGGATGATAGTGTTCTATTAAAGGAAGACATAATAACCAATGAGACCATTACCGAAATAAGGGTATGAATAAAACAATTAAAGTTAGAGAATCTTATAGTGGAGGAATTACAAAATTAAATAGAATCCCTCAAGATAAAAGTAGAAGATCTAAGGTATGAGGATATAGCCACATTGATGTCTGATTAGTTAAAACATTGGTGAAAACAAACTTGAAGACAAAGATTCAATTTTGAATAAATTTAAATAATATATTTTTAATACCCTAGATGATCCCATAAATGACATGAATAAGGAAGTATTTGATAAAGTTACCTGAATGAATATATTGATTAAAGAATATCACTAAAAGATAAGAGAAAGAAATGAAGAAATGCTAAAATGGCACATGCAAGTATAAATGGAAGGTCTCTTAGAGATTTAGATAAGATGAAATCAATAAAGTTTTTATACCCTTTAGTGAATATAAGACAAATAAATCTTCTCCGGGAGAAAATTGTATAGTCTAAGATGGTATTGATGCAAAAACCTAGAAAGCTAACTTCACAATTTTACTTTTTTTGTTAAGCTTCATGAAATTTTCTATGTCAACTTGAATTGTGGAGTTTATGCTCCCATATTCCTCCTATGTAAGGAAATTAAATGTTAGAGGTGGATTATTTATTTATTTTTTATGATGATAAAATATACTACCAACTAAAAAAATTGTAAAGGTCCAAATCTGTAATAGAATATGCTCTAGCTTAAGTGTGAAGAAGTTGATCTTGTTGGAATATTTTAAATTGTTAAATGCAAGAAATTTATTCTAAAAAAATGTCTACAATTTTTACTTACAATTGTTCATTTTGATAAAATCTAAGCCATTAGATTTTAACCAAATTTGGCAACTTGTGTCTATATAACGACCATCAATTTTATTTGAAAGGATTTGAAATTGTTGATGACTAATAGATATTATTTAAAGAATTAGACTATTGTTCACTTCATAGTTTCCTCTCATAACCAATGATCATTTGTGTATTTTTGTGAAGCTTTGTTACTTTGAGGCCAACTAAAGGTCATTTCTCAATTCTAAATCATATATGACTCTAATTTTATCATATATTTTTAAATATAAAATCGTTGTTCCTATATTTTAATGTAGTTGGCTAGTTTATTAATATGGTAAATTTATTTCAAAGATTTATTCATCTATGTGTAGTTGTAAAGAATTTTGTTGAAGCATAGAATGATTTAGGTATTTATTCATGATTCTTAAAAGATACTCATGTGTGATCACTGAAAACCTTATTCCTCTAGCTTTTTCTCTTTCTTTTCTCGTTATTTTAAAATTATATTAGATGGTTTTAGAAGAATTGAACAAAGTTATGTTTAAATTTCATAAATCCAAAAATAAATTTTATTCATAGATCCTATGAAACTTATGTATTCTTTGAAAATATTTTACATATTTTCAAGAGAATTAATCAAAGGTATTCATAATATTTATAAATTTCTCAAAAAAAACGTTCAATCTTAGTAAATCAAGGTGAAGTATTGTGCATGTACTGAACTATTTTGTAAATAAATTTCATCTTAAGGTTCAATACGTAAAATGCCCTGTATGAAGGTCTCTTTTTGAAATCATTCTACAACAAACTGTAAGTGAAATCTAGTACACCAAGACACCAACCCCTAAGTGTTAAATTTGGCAACATGAGCACCTATAAGATCAAACAATAAACAAGAACAACTTCCAGAAATGATAGAAAAAAGAAACATTTTCTATATTTCTCAAAAGTAAAAGAGTACAAAATGAATGTAAAAAAGATAAAAGAATTTCTTTATAGAAAAAAAAATGAAAACCTAATCTATAATTAGGAAAATAAAATTAGCTCAAAGAATCCCTAAGTGAGCTTAAACTATTTATAGCATGCCTCCTAAATATAGAATGCACCAATAGTCCCCTTAAGAGAAACTTAGTGAGAAGCAAAAACCTCAAAATGCAAATGAATGAAATGCAAAGAATGGTTAATGATAATTAAGGCCTGATGAGGTACCCATGGATAAACAAAAAAGAAACTCTTGTAATAAGAGAAAAGGAGAAAACCACATGGGGAAACCTACTCTCTAAAAGAGAGAAAATGAAATAAATGCAATAGTGAGAGAAGGATACAAGGAGGACTCAATGTGATCTCCCATAGACTACTTATATCATACACGCATAATAGACATGTCTTCCCATAGGAGAGAGAAAATGAAAATATGAATCTCCCCATAAAGAAGTATCTCATGTGTCAATGATGAAATATTAAAGAGAGAATATTATCTAGTACCTACAAGCAACATTTCTCTGCTTAGTAAGAAAAAATCCATTGGTGATTCAAGAAGCCATTCACATAAACTAGAAGAATCAAGAAGCAAATCCAAATGATGCATGGCTTTAAAAACTACTCAAATATTCTTATGTTAGAATGAGATAAAATATTATAATTTGATGTATTGTGAAAATTGTTGGCAGTGGGCTGGCGTCCCTCGTGGGGATTCGCAACATGGTGTAATAGCCTCCGGTGGATTCTATAAGTCTAGTGGTTGTATTGGGATTGGGCATTGACAGGTCAATTTTTTGGTGCAATGGCAACCCTAGCTTGTAACAAGTGGTATCAAAACTTGGTCAGAGGTTTGAGTCACGCAGGCCACAGCGAGTGATGCTGGGAAGGGGATTGTTGGCAATGGGCTAGTGTCCCTCGCGGGGATTTACGATGTGGTTTAATAGCCCCCTGTCGATCCTATAAGTCTAGTGGTTGTATCGGGCATTGACATGTCGATCTTTTGGTGCAATGACAACCCTAGCTTGTAACAAAAACTACTCCTAATTATAAATTAAATTTAAATTATTTAAATTGTTAAATATTAAAAATTAATATATGCATTAATCATTTTAATCAACATTATTTAATTATAAATTTTAATAAAATAATAGTATCTTATAGAATTAAATCTAATTAAGACATAATGTAGACACCTAAAGTCATGTGCATCTATAAAAAAAACCTAATTCAAACACATTTATCACTTTTTCATGTTAATTATACAAAATAAATTATTCAATTAACTTTTCCTATCATCTTCTTAGCATTAAATAAATAAATTTAAACCATTTATTTAATTAATTTATTATTTTAGCCCCTTTCCTCTATAATCCAACATTAATTAGATAAATTTAGTATTCATTTAATCTATTTCAACCATCACATTTCTCTCTTTTAAATGTTGAATAAATACAAACTATTTATTACCCCTCTTGCCCTCAATCCATTGGATCACTAAAACTAATTAGTTAACTAATAAGTCCATTTTCAAATTTTTAAGCATGCTTCAATATTGATGGAATTTATACATTTTATGCATTCACATGTCCCATACTTCCAATTATTCATAGATTTCTCTCATTTAATCTTGTCTTTTCATTCAATATAGAAAATCCTAACCCTTCACATGTGCAACGAAAAAAAACCTTTTAGACTTAAAAAATGTTAGTTTTTTTATCTTCACCATCCATCTTCTCCCAAATAGATTCCCACCATCCAAATCACTTGGATCATAGAGGTATCTTGTGTACCAATTACAAGGTGTCATTTGGAGGTCTGCCATGGCTCTAAACCTCTCAATTAATCTCATTTATTGATCTCTTAATCAATCCTTATCTTTGATCCTTCATCCTAAAACTATAGAAATAACACACCATATGTGATATTTTGTATACTTAATAAGGGAAAGTTATGCTGCTACCATGAGCATTAACATACCATGTTTCACTCTTCAAACTTTTTTAAGTATATCCGCATTCTTAGTGTACAACTAGATTCCTTCGAGAGATTTGTTTTGAGTCTTCCATTTTGAATGCACTTACCTCTCAAAGGTGACAAGTGAGCATGAGAAAATAGTTTAAATTAATTTGTTCAAGTCTTATTTGTGTTTCATGTTTTCTTGATCACACATAAATATATACCCTATCTCAATGATTTTAGTAACTACAATTAACTTTAATTTATTGATTTAGTATGTTTGATAACAAGTAATAAAAATCATGATACTTATATCAATTTGTAACAGCATATTTTTTTATTCAAACTCATTGACCTATAATTCATGAGTAAGGGCTCACAAGAACTCATCTTTCACTATAGCAAATAGTCTCACATAGCATTCATTACATCTAATTCATACTCACATGTTCAATATTGTGACTTCCTAGGAAGTCACCTACACTAGTACTACTCTGACTCATTTGCACAAAACCATGAAGTTTTCTCCAAGGTCAGCTCCACTTAACTTGTTATTTCATTTACAAAAACTTTAACAAGTGTTATACCTGATGAACCAGAAACTAAATAGATAAATCATAATACAAATATCATAATTGAATAGATTACGAAAAATAATATGCATGTGAAGCACAACAAATTAGCTAATAGGGTTTATATGTGAATATTCATGCTCAAATTTAGTATTTCTCGCACTATTTTAAACTCATTTTCAGTGGCATTTCTTTCTCGTTCTCTAGAAATTGTCTAGTTATAGTTTATTTCTTTGCAGTTCTGAGTCATCTGGTGCAAAATATAAATTAGAATTCAGACAGTTAGCATGGAGAACAGAGAAAGTAGGCAAGCCAAGTTACTACTACTACTACTACTACTACTACTACTACTACTACTACTACTACTACTACTACTACTACTACTACTACTACTACTACTACTACTATTATTACTATTATTATTTATTATTATTATTATTATTACTATTATTACTACTACTACTACTACTACTACTACTATTATTATTACTATTATTATTATTACTACTACTATGACTACTACGATTACTACGACGACGACGACGACGACGACAACTACCACCACTACCACTACCACTACCACCACTACCACCACCACCACCACCACCACCACCACCACTACTACCACCACCACCACCACCACCACTATTATTATTATTATCATTATTATTATTATTATTATTATTATTATTATTATTATTACTATTTTTATTATTATTATTATTACTATTATTTTTATTTTATTTTTTGATCGATAATTGGCTGAAGCCTGAATAGCTTTTGACTGGAGCTATGAACCAATGGGGACACAGTAGGGGGCCCCATCCCCATTACATATCTTTGAATTATTATTATTATTATGTTTGATTAGATTGACCCCAAGACCTTTCCCATCCTATGGAAGGCCAAGAGTCACAACTTAGAATTCCACTTCAGATGTTTGAGAATTGAACTTGGGTCTCCATAGTGAGAACCCAGTGTTTTAACCAGTTAAGCTCAACTCCTTGAACATTATTACTAGTACTATTACTAGTATTATTATCATTATCATTATTATTATTAGTATTAATATTATTATTATTATTATTATTATTACTAATTTTATTTCTAGTATTATTATTATTATTATTAATATTACTATTATTACTATTACTATTACTATTATTATTATTACTATTACTATTAGTACTACTATTCCTACTACTACTATTATTATTACTATTATTATTACTATTACTATTAGTACTACTATTACTACTACTACTATTACTATTACTATTACTATTATTTATGTGGGTTTTGTATTAGGGCTTCTTAGAATGCTCAGACCCCACACAAAAAGGAGGAACCGTTAAAAGAATAGTGTGGTGCTACTTGTTTGACAACATCTCAGGTATTTCAAGACTCCTGCTGCATTACCACCATTACTCAAACCAGAGTTCAGAAAACAGGAGTTGCAATGAAATTGAATGTCAACTGATGCAGAACATCAAACTTAACGGTAAGCAAACTCACCTCACTCTTACACGATCAAAATGAACAACACATTGCTGGCGTGGCAGTCGATCTGAGAGCTTCGAATTCAAAGTATTTTGTTTGTTTACTTCCGTTTCTTATGATGATCAATTTGTATATGTTTCTTTGCTTTTCTTTTTAGTTCCTGTCATATTGAAAATTTAAAACATTGTCTTAAAGAATCTGTCTCGATCTTGGATCATTTAGATGATTTGAAAGAACTTCTCACCATGGGTGTCACTCGAACCAAAATAATTATAATTTTCCAGAAGAAAAATATTTTATCATGGAGATAAGTTTTTAGATTGATTACTAGGAAATTGAAGGGTTTAGGAATATCTCCTGCAAACTATATCTCGTTTTTCAGACTAATGTAAAAAACTTTGATCTATGAATTGATTGTATTTTAACAAACCGTATATGCTATGTGAACAAGAAAAGCAACCCCTCTCTCTCTATATATATTTGTTGAGGAATATTACTCGAGTTGGAACTTTGGGAATATGTACATTCAAATTGAAATCAAGGTCATGTTTGTTGTCATCATATTATTTAAAATGGCTTAATAACTTTTGTATGGGATGGTGTACATGTAAATGAGATATGTAATGAGTTATCATAATGAGATGGTTGACATGATTGTTTTTAAAGTAAGAGTACTAAATCACCACCTAATTTACGCCTTCACTATTCAAATTATAAATGCCTATGTGTGTTTATTTCAATTACAACCTCCTCTATATTGAAGTACTCATCATATACACACCCATTCATTATCATTCCTCTAGTTCTTATGTCACTTTTTTTATTAAAAGGATCAAATCACTTTTCACACTTAGCATTTAGTTATATATTCTATAAATATCACCATTGTGATTTATGGAGACATCAATTTAACAAACACCATTAATGCATATATACAAATGATATAATGTTTAAAAATAATTGGAAATGATAGTAATATTACTAACAATGTCAAAAGAATGTCAATTCAATTGTAAGTAAAATTAGGTAACCAAAAACAAATAAAAATAAGAATGCTATCATAATACATACAATGATTTTATCAAGTGGATCATTTATGTTCATGAGAGATGGATTCATGTGAATCACTACCCATGAAATATAGGTCAATAAATTTGACTAAAAATATATATAATTGAATTTTGAGAGAAAGAATAATTTGATACATTGTAAAAATATATAAACTAGTTGTCGTAATTTTAATAAAATAATGAACCAAAATCTATTATGTTTAATCAATACAAAAATATTATTACTTATAAATTTTATGCATTTTGACATTCTTCAAAGACATTTATTTTTCTTAAAAGACACCAATAATAGTTTTTTCTTTCTTTTATGTTTAGGACCATTTTTTTTTTGTGTGCCAACTTAATTTTATTTCCATGCATGGTGATAACCTTCATTTTATTTATATTTAAATTAGCATTGTTTTGGCATTATCAATTATTTGTTATAATTTATTTTTTATTTTTAAATATTATATCAATTTATATATGTATATTGGTAACTTGTTTAATTAATATTTTCATAAATCATACTATTGACATTTCTAGAGTATATGACTAAACATTAGCTGTGGATAATGCATTAAACTCTTTGGTAAAAATGGGAAATGACATTAAAGTTGGATGAATGACATTGTAGTTAGGTGTGACAATGGAGAGTTATTTATATAAAAGATTATGTAGTGGCCAATGAAGTCACAAAGACATTTAAAATATTAAGAATGAATTTTTCCAATTACATTGTGATGTAGTTTCCCTTTTTAGAGAAAATAAAACTAATTTTCATCATTACCATAGATCTTGGTATATCTGTTTTCTAAGTACACTATCAAGGACATTCTATTTTTATTAGAACAAATATGAATCCAATTTCACTCTAGAAGATTCTAGATGCTAATGCATATTTTTGTAGCATTTAGAAATAGTAATATAGATTCAAAGTAAGTATTTATTTTATATGCTAGTGATAGGTGAAATTGTTATGGTTGGAAAAAAAATATGACATGGGATATTTTTGCTAGGTGGTGGAGTAGATGATGATGCACCCTAGGATTTATGCAAAGTAGCATTTTGTAGTTGACAAAAATGCACCTTAGTACTTACACTAGATTGCATTACTTACAAAATGATGTGCATTTTATTTTAGGATATACAAAGGTGTGTAGGAGAAAAAGTGACACTAAGCAAACATGCCCAAATCTCACTTTCAACCACACACTTGTGGAATACGAAAGAGCCTAGAGGTATCACACAATTGGCTACTTCTTTTTGTGGAAGAGAGAGCCACGGGATACCTATTAGGATTTCTATTCCCTTGTTGTAATTGAAAGATAAAATGATGCAAGTTCAATCCCTAACCCCAAAGTGCAAGTATGAACTAATAACAAGATTACAAAATTGAACTTAAATGATGGAAAGTTGTAAATACAAGGATAAGACAAGAATGCACATGCGTACCCGGAGTTAAAATCTGACTGAAAATGTTCGGGACGGGGACGCGGGCGCCACTGTCCTGATTCTACCCCTGAAACTGCTCCGAAAACTGCTATTTTGCACTCTGGAAAAAGCTGTCAAAAATGCTGAAAATGTTGTCTGTCAGGAGGACCAGGGCGCCCAGCGCCCCTGTCCCAGGGACCAGGGCGCCCCACGCCCCTGTCCTGGTCTTTTTCTCTGAAATTTGGTGGGAAGGTCGGTCTCAGTCTGCTTCTCCCGGATCTGCAACCTGCGGCGTCGTCCGAGTCCCGAAACCTGCACTTATATCTGAAAAGGTGTTTGGGCGGCTATATAGGGTTTTGTCTTAGTCAAACCCCCGCTTCGGTGATTTCCACCTCCACGAATAGCCAAGTTGTATTGTAAAATGTATTGTGTGTGCAGACCTAGTGTGTGTGCAAGGTCCTTAAATGCAAGAAAGCAAACTAGAGCAACCTAGAAAGTAAACCCTAATTGCTTGTAAATGATAATGTAAATGCTCTAAATCAAGATGCAAAGTGATCTAAAGCATGAATAAAGGATATATTGAAGCTTATGCAAAGACATGAAAACAACATGAAATCATACCCAACCCTCAAGGGAGGAGTACAAGCCAATCTTCAGTCGGTAATCTCCTATTGTTCTTCAATGTCTTCCAAGCCCTAAATGGATGAATGAAATTGATAAATGCTTGATAGAAGGATGTTGAATGTTGTTGAAGTCTTCAAAGATCTGCTCTTTCGCTGCATATGAGGTTCCTTGAAAGCCAAAAATCGGATCCTTTCTAATGAAGAAAGAGAGCTCTTATATATGAAACCCTAGGTCGTAATTTTGACTTTTAGCCGACCTAGAGATTGAATATCCCGCCAATTTCTTGGGGTTAAGCTTTATTTTATGATTGGATCGCGCTCCTAAAATTTCGGGAAAAATGTCCGGACCATGTTGCACTCCGGGCGCCATGGTCCCGACAACTTTTCACCAAATTTTCAGGGCCGTCGGATATGATGATTTTAGAGAGAATCCCGAAGTTACAGGTGATTTCGAGATGTTTTGACCCCCGAAATCAAGCCCCCAAGTTCGAAATAGGACCTAATTAGGGTTTTTGATTAAATGATGTATAGGAGGAATAAAATGAAAAGGGCACACTTTAATGAAAGGGCCCAACTTTATGATGTGGGAGATGATAAAATAGAACCTTAGACCTAATTAATTTGATTAATCAAGTGCTAAAGGGGAAATGCAAAGCAAAATGCAAAATGCGCCAAGGCGGGTGCTAAACTAGGTGTGAAATTGTACCACCCTAGCAAGTGCGTACAATTTACGATGCTACATTTAGCCCCCACTTTAGCGGTCATATGAACACTACGTGCATATGCAAGCTAAAGTACAGAAAAGTAAACATTATTTGAAAAAGGATATATCCATAAGTCTGTCGAACGAAGCCCCCAGCGGTATCTGCAGTACACAGTTAGGAACCGCACCCTACAAAACACACGTTAGATCACAAAATCACCTAATGCTTACTAAGGAAGGTGATGAAAATTCGAGGGTAGCTATATGCCCCCCCCTATTTCGGCTTGCTAATTTTAGTGAGTTGAAACAGGGTATCATGTTTACCACTTCGAATTGTTAAAGAAAATTGATGACAAATGCTCACAAGAAGATTTGATATGAGATCAAAAACTAATGGAGAATCATTTGGTAAGAAAGAGGACTAAATCTCAATTCCAACACAACAAAGAGTGTGAAGATTTGAGGGTTCTCTAACACGAGATGAAGGATGTAAATGGAAACAAAGTGCAAAGAGAAGAAAAGAAAGGAAAAAAAAGCATAAATACACACATTGGTGATCCATGAGAAGAATAGTGAAAGAGAAAACATGGACTTCTCGCCCCTAGATCTTGTCTAGGTGATCCATGGGAAAAGGACATGGAAAACTAGCCCCTAGAGTCTGTCTAGGTGATCCATGTAAGGGAGGAGAGTGAGAAAGTCTAGCCTTATGCCGCTAGTTCCACTCAACCTCGTGCATGTGTGTGTAAGGGAGGTTGGAAGCACCCCATAGGAGTCTCTGCCTGGGTATGCTACAACCTGTATATGTATAGTACAAAAGCGTGACATCTCGCTCTAAGAGTCTGTGCTCTGGTTCCGAGAATAAGAATGCAATACTTCCTTCTTTTGCGAGGTGAAAGTGATTCTTAATGAAGGATGATGCTCTTTTTAACCCAATTGGGAGAGTGAATTCATTATGGATGTATTTTACCAAGTGCAAAAGAGGTTGTAGTCAAGGACTTACACCCCTTGTAAGAGAGAATCCTTGAACAAACAACAACAAATGCATACAAGGAATAACATCAAGTAATAAAGTTCACACCATCCACGAAATAGGAAAAAGTGGATCCTTAGATAAAAATAAGGAAAGATCATTGCCTCCCAAGGATAAGGATAATGAGAAGGACTTACACAATCTTCTAGGGAGAGATTTGGACATAAGAAAAAGAAGAGATGTATGAAATCATTCTTGTCCCCATAGGAACAAGAAAATTAGGCTATTATGTTGCTTCAAAAAATATGATTGCACTTGAAATTGTACCATCATGAATGACAATGAGCCCCCAGTAAATGAGCTACCAATGTCACATAATGATGAGCAACATAACAGCCATTAATGTTATTTAAAGACATGATAGATTGAATGAGGTATTTGAATATGACATGCTAAATGCTCAACTATAAGTGAGATCAAAAACATGTATAAAGTGATAAAAATTGAAGAAGAAAAGTCACAAGAAATCTTAGAAGAGGGATGAGTGTAATTTATTAGAGCCTTATCCCTAGAGGAAAGGACTTTATGATGAATAGGAGATAAAGATTCATAAGTGGATTTAGAAATTTGAGGGGAGTCATAAAGAGATATGTTCATCGCCAAGATTTCCTTATGAGGGGAATGAGAGTTGATAGAAGTAGAAGATGATTTAGTTGAAGTGAGATCATCATCACTACTAAATATAGCATTCACACTGAGAGATGGTCTTTTAGATGCTTTGGTACGTTTGCAGGGATTATAGCCGAGTCCAAAGGCATAATCGTGAAAATTAGTCTCTAGAGGAACTTTTATCCCTTGTTCATGAGCGCCACAACCATTTCCATGATACCCATGCTTAGCAAAAATGCGAAAACCACGACCATAACGATCAGCCATTTCAGGAAGAGAAGGTGGTTTTTCATAAGACAAAGAATCAAACTCTTCATAATTAGAGGTGTGAGGAGAAGAAGTTTGAGAAGCAGCCACAAAATTATTGCTCATAGGTTCAGGTAAGATTGATTGATTTTTAGTTTCTTCCTTCTTTTTAACTTTAAAATCTCTAGGAGGAACCCTATACTCACCTACAAAGGTGGGATTAAAGTCAAGAGATCCCCAATCGTCTTCTGTGAGAACCTTCTCAGGATCAAAAGCCTTTTCATGTGTAGATTCAAGTCGAGAAGGATCTTCTTCAGGAGCTTTAGGCTCATCCAAAGAATTTTGATTATCAGAGGGTGATGATTCATCCATAGGTATTTTGTTTAAAGAGTCATCACTAGAAGAGGAAGGTTTAGAAGAACTCCCTTTGGAAGTAGATGTTTGTAAACAAGACTGAAGATTAGTATCACCTATCAAGGTATATGTCTTATTGTTATAAATGAATTTAACTTGTCTATGCAATGTAGAGGGGACAGCTTGCATACTGTGAATCCAAGGTCTCCCTAATAACAAGTTGTATGATAGATTTCCCGACATAACATGGATAGGAGTAGGCAAAGTAATAGGTCCCACTGTGATGGGTAAGGTGATAATACCTAATGAAGACTTAGCCACATTATCAAAGCCTCGAATGGGACGAGAGTCAGGCTCAATAAGGGATGTATCCACATTCATCTTATGCAATAGATTAATGCTACACACATTAAGGCCAGAGCCATTATCTACCAGTGTTCGTCTTATAGCAGTGTCATTTATGATAACCACAATCATCAAGGGATCATATTGTTGTTGAATTTCACTAGTAGGCAACTCATCTTGAGTAAACACAATTTGAGCTTTAGGATTCATCACAGAGTTAACTAAAGATGCTATATTACTAGATAAATTCGGTGGAGGAACATTCAAATCTTTCAAGGCATCTTGTAACATTCCATGATGAGCGGAAGAAGTTTGAATCAAATCCCAAAGGGATATCTTAGCAGGGGTAGCTTTAAGTTGTTCTATGAGATCATATTCCTTACCAAGAACTTGTGAAATCCGAGGAGCTTGCGGAAGAATAGGTTGGGAAGGAGGAAGTGAAGTTGGGATAACTGGAGGAGGATTAGGTTGCCTATTGTTTCTAGTATTATAAGTATGGGCAACCGCATGATAACTCTCTTTAGTCAATTTCTTAGCATACTCATAAGGGCTCTTAGAAGAATAACCTCCTTGCACAATAATAATAGGTTTCTTAGGAGTGCAAAAAGAATCAATAGCATAACCACCTTGAACCACTAAGATAGGCTTATTTAAAGGTTGAGAATTTTGAGAAGGACAAGCACCTTGGACAGTGAAGAGAGGTTTGTTAGGTGTCTCATTCACATGTATCAAATTGATTGAGGATGGTTTAGAGGAATGAACAAAAGTGTTGGAAGAATTATTGATAGTCTTCTCTTGCACTAAAATCTTATCACAGATCACATCAATTTTAGGAGAGAGACAAGGGATAGGCATTGATGTTCTAGTAGGAAGGGTAATACTAGGAAAAGTCATATCATCCTCTATCAAAGGATCTACATGGGGAATAAACTCTCTAGGAGAAGGATCAACATTACTCTCTAAAGTCTCACTTTTGAGAGGGAGATCTTTGAAAGAGATGTTAACCATCTTGCTTTGAACTAGGGTTTCCTTATGAGTAGAACCAAATTGAGGAGAGGGAGATGCTTTATTTTCAGAGGGAGAATAATTGAGATTCAAGGAAGGTGAGACACTATCACGGGAGAGAGAATAATCTACACCTTCTTCTAATGGTTCATCCCAAATAGTGAGATTGTTGAAAGGAATGTTTGAAGTATTGTCAATTTCGGGAGAGGAGATAACATTGTTTATTAATTCCTCATCCTTAGGAGGAAGAGCATCAATAGATGTGTTAAACTCATCCTCTTTCCTCAAAATATGTTCAATATGATCTTTAGGGGAGAGAGAATTAAGGAAATTGCTTATTATTTCATCTTCTTTCTCTAAGGGATGCTTATGTGTAAGACAAACTTTAGGAGAAGGGTAAGCATTTATCATTAATTCATCATCTCTAGTGGGAATCTTGTTGGAAAAGGAAATGCCATCACTAGGAAATGTAGGGATAATGTCATCTTCTTGCACAAAAGGATCCTCATGAAGGGAGTGTTTTTTAGGAGGAACATGAACATATTTCTCCAAAGATTCACGCTTACGAAGGAGATCTTTGAAAGAAGTGTTCACAACCTCTTGTTGCACTAACATGCCCCCATTGGAAGGACCAACTTTAGGAGAAAATAAATCAATGTCCATCAATACCTTTTCACTTAGAGAGGCATCATGTAGGGAAGGTAAAGTAACATTAAGAAAGGTGTTTATGATATCATTCTCTTCCTCTAGGATAGCTAAATAGGAAGGGCACATTTTAGGAGAATTGTCAAGATCACTCTTAAAGTCTTCATCCTTAGAGAATGGGAGAGTCTCAAAGGGATTGGTAGCAACTCTTTTAGGCACTAAAATGTTGTTATAGATGGGGGGAGGTTCTTTAGGAGAAGGAAAAATTGAAACAAGGGAAGCTAACCCATTATCACATCTATTAAATGAATGCATCATGACAACAATTTTTCTCTTTCAAATGATAACACATGCAAAATAGAAGGGAATATTTAATTTTAACCAATGCAAGCACTTAGAATGTAGATTTAGAAAATGAAATTTATGATTCAAATGAGTTCCTAAATCAGATTTGAAATTATTGATCCCAATTAAGCTATCCACAAGTTCAACTTTGAATTGGAAAATTAGGGTTTTAGCAAAAATTTCCTCTAAATTTTTGAATCTTGCAAGAAATTAAAACTTGTAAATACAAATTTGAATTTGAAATAGCATAAACACTCAAATTTGAAAACATAAATCAGAATTAGAGAAGATTGGAGTTCACGTCAGGTTCACCAAAATGTGTAGGAGAAAAAGTGACACTAAGCAAACATGCCCAAATCTCACTTTCAACCACACACTTGTGGAATACGAAAGAGCCTAGAGGTATCACACAATTGGCTACTTATTTTTGTGGAAGAGAGAGCCACGGGATACCTATTAGGATTTCTATTCCCTTGTTGTAATTGAAAGATAAAATGATGCAAGTTCAATCCCTAACCCCAAAGTGCAAGTATGAACTAATAACAAGATTACAAAATTGAACTTAAATGATGGAAAGTTGTAAATACAAGGATAAGACAAGAATGCACATGCGTACCCGGAGTTAAAATCTAACTGAAAATGTTCGGGACGAGGGCGCGGGCGCCACTGTCCTGATTCTACCCCTGAAACTGCTCCGAAAACTGCTGTTTTGCACTCTGGAAAAAGCTGTCAAAAATGCTGAAAATGCTGTCTGTCAGGAGGACCAGGGCGCCCAGCGCCCCTGTCCCAGGGACCAGGGCGCCCAGCGCCCCTGTCCTGGCAGGACCAGGGCGCCCCACACCCCTGTCCTGGTCTTTTGCTCTGAAATTTGGTGGGAAGGTCGGTCTCAGTCTGCTTCTCCCGGATCTGCAACCTGCGGCGTCGTCCGAGTCCCGAAACCTGCACTTATATCTGAAAAGGTGTTTGGGCAGCTATATAGGGTTTTGTCTTAGTCAAACCCCCGCTTCGGTGATTTCCACCTCCACGAATAGCCAAGTTGTATTGTAAAATGTATTGTGTGTGCAGACCTAGTGTGTGTGCAAGGTCCTTAAATGCAAGAAAGCAAACTAGAGCAACCTAGAAAGTAAACCCTAATTGCTTGTAAATGATAATGTAAATGCTCTAAATCAAGATGCAAAGTGATCTAAAGCATGAATAAAGGATATATTGAAGCTTATGCAAAGACATGAAAACAACATGAAATCATACCCAACCCTCAAGGGAGGAGTACAAGCCAATCTTCAGTCGGTAATCTCCTATTGTTCTTCAATGTCTTCCAAGCCCTAAATGGATGAATGAAATTGATAAATGCTTGATAGAAGGATGTTGAATGTTGTTGAAGTCTTCAAAGATCTGCTCTTTCGCTGCATATGAGGTTCCTCGAAAGCCAAAAATCGGATCCTTTCTAATGAAGAAAGAGAGCTCTTATATATGAAACCCTAGGTCGTAATTTCGACTTTTAGCCGACCTAGAGATTGAATATCCCACCAATTTCTTGGGGTTAAGCTTTATTTTATGATTGGATCGCGCTCCTAAAATTTCGGGAAAAATGTCCGGGACCATGTTGCACTCCGGGCGCCATGGTCCCGACAACTTTTCACCAAATTTTCAGGGCCGTCGGATATGATTATTTTAGAGAGAATCCCGAAGTTACAGGTGATTTCGAGATGTTTTGACCCCCGAAATCAAGCCCCCAAGTTCGAAATAGGACCTAATTAGGGTTTTTGATTAAATGATGTATAGGAGGAATAAAATGAAAAGGGCACACTTTAATGAAAGGGCCCAACTTTATGATGTGGGAGATGATAAAATAGAACCTTAGACCTAATTAATTTGATTAATTAAGTGCTAAAGGGGAAATGCAATGCAAAATGCAAAATGCGCCAAGGCGAGTGCTAAACTAGGTGTGAAATTGTACCACCCTAGCAAGTGCGTACAATTTACGACGCTACAAAAGGAAGAATACTTAAATAGTGATAATAAACTTATTCTTTCAATGGAGAAATTTTGGTAAAGGTAATCTGATATAAGAAACTCAAAATAAAAGATTTAAGGTTTTTTTCTTTTTTCTTTTTTTTGGAATCACCTTTTGAATATTTGGTAACTTTTTCTTGAAATGTGAAGTATTTTCATTGAGGTAGCACATTTCATTGATAAATTTCTACTAATTTATTAAATTGATCATATCCAATTCTACATTTAATTTAAGTATGGTTTTTCAGCTATATTACAAATTAAATAGTTTAATGAAATAGTATATGATAATGTGTTGGAGGTGAATAAAAGGTATAGTGAGATATGATAACCTACTTAAGAGAGTCACCTAAACAATAATAATAAAAAAAATAAATCATTTTCTAGCTTACTTTTGTATGTTTCTTTCATGTTTTAAGGGAGAATTATTTTCACTTCTAAATTATAAACTAAAAGTCTTGGGTTAGATTCATAATTTCTTTTTATTATTCACAGTCCTTGTCAAGTTGCGCACTATGACCTCATCGACTTAAGTGCCAATATTTCTTCAAGTAAGTTAGGTTTTTCACACACTTTTAAGACAAGCAATGATGTACACTTGGGGGGTTATTTTTTTGTGTTCTTATTATTTGGAAACATTATAGGTTTCATTATTATTAAGTTCATTAATTCTTATTTTGCCCAATAATTAATTTTAATGCCCACATATTCCTTCTTGCTTGTCTAATTAATTTTTTCCATTGTCATTGACTGCTAAATCTAACTTAACTTTATTTTAGAAGTAGTCATTCTTTGACTTGGATCTTTTCTTTGACTATATTTTTTATTAGGGGAAAAAAAAAAATTGGAGGCACCCAAAACCCCTTACAATAGGTTTCTAAGGGATCCAAAACCCTCTAGAATTAGAGAGGAATCCAGAACCCACAAATAGAAAGCTGCAAATAGATACAAACAAAGACTAAACATAGCTCACCAACAACCAAACATTAGAAGAGTAGCAAAGACAAAACAAAGACCCCTAAAGTGTCTAAACCATTAGAAAAAACATGTCATAAATAAAAGAGATCCAAGGCTTTTTATAGGCTCCCTTAACTTGAACATTGGGTTTTATAAAGGATCCCAAAACCTTAACAATTAAATTCACAAGGAAAAACCATAAAGAACAAACTGGAACTAACTGAGCCTCCTAGGAAAGCACATGCAAGACAAGAATCAGGGGGTTTTGAAAGGCACCCCAAACCTTCAAATTGGGTTTTGAAATGGCTCCTAAAACCATCAAGTTGAAAATAGCAAAGCCTCTCCACCTGAAAGTCAGCATCCCTCCAGCACTACCCCTCTCTACCTTAATAGAAAAAGGACCCACCTCAATAGGACTAGAAGAAAGAAAAACCAATAACAGGAAGAGAAAAAAATGATTCAACCCCACAACCAAGTAGTCAAAAATATAAGCGGACCACATAGTGCAACAACCAACCCCTCCCACCTAGCAAGACACCACCTCCATAGGCATTGCCACTACCTCAATAGGAATAGTGAAAGAGGAAGAGGAAAGAAAAATAAGCCAAACCCACACCATGGCCACAAGAGAAAAATCCACCTCGATAGGAGTCAAATAGGGGAGAACGCATCTAAGAACAACATTTTCCCATTTGAGAAGAAAAACCTTTAAGCTTTAGCAACACCAAAAGAATTAAACCCTAACCAAAAATAAACCTTGGCTAGCCCAGACCCTTCAAAACTACTAGCAATTGCCTGACCATCGAGAAAAATAGAGCCACCAAGAGCACAAGGACCAACAAAAATGCTTAAAAGAAGCAAAGCAATAAGCCCCCCCAAACAGCCAAAGACCGCAAAAACCACAATAGGGTTTTGTAGAGCCACGAATCCCACAACAAAGGGGAATGCAAAGCCAAGCCAGACCTCCAAATGAGCAAAAATCCAAACCCATTAGAGCATGGAGGCCAAGCACCAACCCTAGCATATGGAGAGGAACAATTTATCATAAAAAAATCAGCATCGATCCTAGGACCACAACAAAGATCAGAGAATAGGGGCAACAAATAGCAACATCTCACCCCATAATGAAAGAGTATGCACAAAAATGAACATGGGTGCAATAAAGACAACCACTGAGGGGTGCAAACAACCACAAAAGAGTGTAGAAACATGGGGCAAGCAACAACTTGCCTACCATCTTCATCGTTGTCATCCCCTTCAAAATCCTTTTCAACATCTCCTCTAGCCCCTCCACCTGAAAACCTAGCAGAACACCCACTCATGCCCACCATCTCTTAGACTCCTTTTTCTTTGCTTATATTATTTCATAAATAAATACATTAGATTTTGATGATCCATAATATTACATCTTGTATTTTTCTAGATTTGAGTACATTAATCTCCTTTCACAAACTTTATGGATCACATTCCATTATTAGTCATCAAAATGTAAAGAGTGAGAGATGATGAAAATATTTCAATTACATTCTAATGACAAATCATGGAGTGTGATCCAAAAATTTGATAGACAAATATTCAATTGATCGAGAAAATATATTTTCAATACATGAATGAAGCCCAATCTCATGTTTGTTTATTTCATAAAACAATTACCACTAGTTTTTCACATATGGTGGACATCAAATATATCAAAAAATAATGTTGTATATATTAATTTAAGGATAGGCATTGTGGATATTTTATAAAATCATATACCAAATATCCATGTGGCCTTTTTGTTTTTTTATATTAGTTCTAGAACATTGTATGAGATTGCTTAATGTTTCCTCTATCTTATTGTCAACAACTTGTCTCTTATTGTGGAATGCAAATTGAGATGATAGTTTATATCCTCATATTAATTAAATGCTATACAACACCTGAAAAGCACATGCAATCACAATCATAAGCTTTACTTTACAAAGCCACACGATGAGGGAAACAATCACTTCTACAAATAAACTCCAAGAAAAAAAAAGAAAAGAAAAGGAAAAAGCCAAACACATATTGTAAAAACGGAACAATTTATAAATAATTTCATTTTTATGCTGTACTACTCATATCTAATAGTTGTTCAAATATAATTATCTAATTTTAAGACTTAATCACAATTAGCTAGTCAATAAATGTTTTATTAAGACGTCATGTAAAACAAACTACTAGACTTCTCTATTGACCTAATACTACTTTAATATTACAACGTATTTTTATAAAAATTGCAATTCTGTAAACACTACACCTCCTTGGAAAGAAATACTAGTAAATATGATGATGGAGACGTGGCACAGGGATTGCTTTAAACTCTTTGAATGTAGTTCCAAACTCATCCGTTATGTCCGCCATGTCCATAAGCTCACATCGCTTCCCGTCTGCAAGTTTCCACTCAAATGAGTGAAGTAAAGAAGCTAAAACAAAATGAACCATACGGCTTGCCAATGGAACCGCCGGACAAATTCTTCTTCCCGCTCCGAATGGAATTAGCTCAAAGTTTTGTCCACTGTATTCTATCTTGCTATTCTCTCCCTCCAAAAATCTTTCGGGCATAAACTCCAAGGGATTGTTCCAAATTGAAGGGTCCCTCCCAATGGCCCACGCGTTCACTATCACCTGGCTGTCTTTGGGTATCAGAAATCCCCCGATCTCGCAGGAGCTTTCGGCTTTGTGGGGGAGCAACAATGGAACGGCCGGGTGCAATCGGAATATTTCCTTCACTGCTGCATGGAGATAAGGCATATGATCTACATCAGATTCTTCCACTCTTCTCTTGTAACCAACTACTTCGTCCAATTCCTCTCGGACTCGGTTCAATTTCTGCGGATTCCGAATGATTTCTGCCATACCCCATTCTATTGTTGTAGTGACCGTTTCAGTACCCGCAACAAACAATTCCTGAAAACAAAGACCACAATTAGAGATCTCACAAATACCAAAGATTCATAAACCTTTAAAAAAATATTATGTTTTCACTACTACTCACAGCTATCAAGGCTCGAATACCAACGAGAGTGAAATCTTCACTTCTGAAATCAAGCAGAACATCAAGAAAATCCTTCTCAGAATCGTTAGGCTTAACGCTTTGGCTACTGGTGGCAAGCCTTTTCTGTATGAATGTATCAGAAAAGTCATACAATACTTTGAAGTACCTGGCCATCTGACGGGACACGCCCTGGGGGTCGAGCAACCGGAGAAACGGAAAAAAGTCCACCAAATTGGGCTTCCCGAGGAGCTTCATTACTTTCCAAATGGTATCCTTGAGCTCCGCAGAAGCTGGATTGTGAGGATCGAAGACGGTTGTGCTGAAGATCATGTTGCCTAACAAATTTAGAGACGTGCAGAACACCATCTGCCCAATATCCACAACCTTTCCCTTGTCCTCGAATATGAGTCGAATCGTGCGAAATACTTGGTCTTTTCTGAGGTGTTGTAAAGCATCCAGTCTTTTAGGGCTGAAAAGCTCAACAGTTGAAATACGTCGGAGATAGCGCCAGTAAGGGCCGTATTCTCCCCAAACTAGCGAGGACTTGTGATGGGAAAGGGACTTAAGTGCTTCTAGCACCTGTCGTCCCGCGAAGATGTGGTCGTGTGTTTTAAGGAGCTCCTTTGCCATGGCAGGAGAAGAGACGACCACTGTTGTTTTCATGCCCAGACAGAGTGTCATGAGTGGGCCGTATTGCAGAGAGAGGTCATACATAGACTCTTGCGGCCTTTTCCCCAGCTGAAAGAGGTTTCCCACAATAGGCCATGCAGGAGGCCCTGGGGGAAGAGGAAGCCTTACTCTATTCGCCCTTCTCCATAGGAAGAAGAGTAATAAGAGTGAACAAGTGGTAAGGAGCAGAGAGGACCAAGAAAGCGGCGGAATACCCATGTTAGCTGTAAACAAAGAGAAGCTTATTTTCTTTGGTTTCCCCATATAGTGTATTTTATAGGCAGAATCGTATCGATGGACTCAGTGTCGTCCGTCTTTGGTTTACATCTACCCGGGTAGAAAGTCTTCAACGATGGGAACGCCCAACAGACTACGACCGAGCAAGTTTTTTTTTGAAGTACTATATTTGGTAAAACTTTGAGGCGGTCTCGAGTGATGGCTATTAACTAGGTCAAATATTGTAGGCTAAGTATTTGAGAGAATGTATTCCTTTATGTTACATATGTTCAAGTATCATGTTGAGGGAGATTGAATCTCATGACTTTATGTTTTATGACATGAAGTTCTAAGCAATCGAATGAGACTTCAACTAAATAGATAATGCATCTAATTACTATATAAAAAAGAATTACATTTGATCATATCTTATCCCTATTCACACCTATTTTTTATATTTTTTACACTTATTTACATATATTATTGTCTTTCATATTTAGACATTCATTACTTCATTGCATGGATATGACACTTGAAATTCAAAATCATATTCAAATTTCACCAACTTCCACTAAAATATTTATGTAGGGATCAAAATCTAGTTTTGATTGTATTTATTTATTAATTGAAAATCCAAATATGACTATTTTTTTCTTTTCAATTAATTGAAAATAGGGTCAAACGTGCATTCTAAACCATCATAGACATTGCCAACTTCCACTCCTATTATTCTTGTCATGAGCCTACTCGGTACAGGTTTTGCATAACTATTGCTATATTTTTTGAATTTAAAAACCATCATTTAGACATTAATTCATATCCTAGAATTTTTCAATAACCTATCACTTCAAAAAACATTGACAAATATGAATATTTCAAATTAAATTACATAGAAGAATATAATATAGTTAGTTATCTTAATATTTTATTTAAATTATTGCTACCAATGCACACATATACTAGAGATATAGCTATTAGGTTCAACTTTGAGTCAATTGTTTGGTTTGGGTTTCAGTTTTAAGGTGTTTATGAGGGTAACTTTACAATCATGTATATGATTGTGGTTATATAGCTAGGTTAGATCAATGTTAGATACAATTGGATTATCTTAATGATTAGATTCAATTAGATAAGACAAATAAAATGAGGGTACATGCATATAAGCATTGGGATAAGTGATAATCATAAGAATATGAGCATGTTTCATTAGGCACATAAACCCAAATATGGTCAAATTATGCCATTTCTAGCTATACAAATACATTAAGATATTTAAACTAGGCACAAAACTATATATAAAAATAAATTAAGAATACTTTTTTTAGCATTATATTTTTCTCCCATTTTGAGATGTGTTTGAATCACTAGGTAGTAACCATTCATCTCTATGTCTTTAGTATTGTCAAATATGCATAAATTAAATGCACTAGAAAAGCAAACATCTAGTCCACAAAATGCATATTCTCCTTCAATGTTCCTTTGATAATTGGCATATGTTCTCAACTGAATCTCTTCAAGACATGGAAAAGAGATTCAATGAGTAGCTTTTCAATTGCATAATAGATGAATCATAATAGTCAAAATATAGTGACCATGTATGAATCATTGCCTTTCAATTGATATACAATTTATAGTAAATTTAATAATTTTCAATTTAATTTAAATCTAATATACAATTTACAAGATAATTTTTGCTCTAATTTATAATAGAATCTATTTATAATATAATTCACAATCTCATCTACAATTTAGAATAATTCATGATATAATTTAATTTTGATTTATAATTCATGATTTAATTCAAAATTTATACAATCTAACTCATAACCAGATTTAAATGAAATTTTATTTATATTTTAGCACCAGTGGAGGGCCCTATTTTTTGCGAGGGCGTAGGGGCTGGGCTAACTCATAACCAGATTTAAATGAAATTTTATTTATATTTTACAATTTACAATGAAATATTATAGTTTACTTTGATTGATTAATTAAAATTTAATGTTTATAATTAATTATTTCGTGAATGGTTTATACAACGAATAATTTGTGCACAAGAAGGCGTCGCGGGCGGTTGCTGGTGTCGAGATAGGGCACCCGAGCTCTAGCTCGTGAGTGCTATTTCTTGGTCTGCATTAAGTGGGGAGGGGTGAGGGGTTGGGTGCAGGGTTCGACAGTGTCTTGGTTGGCCGGGTCGTGTGCTGGTGGCTGCGGGGGGGTCATGGTAGGGGTGTGGGTGCTGGGTTCGGGGGTGTTGGTTCTCCGTCGGCGGGGGGTGTTTGTGGGGTTTGGGGGTTTCTTTTGTCTCTATCTTTTCAGTGGGGTTGGGGGCTGCGTTTTGTGTTGCCTCTCGGTGGTGCTTGGGAGGGGTGGTGTTTTATTTTTTTGTCGGGTTTCCTTGCTCAGCCCTTTTGGGGTGGGGTTCTTGGGAGGATCAATGTCGAGTTTTGGTGGAGAGGCTTTGAAGGAACATCCCGTCATGGATTTTCGGGCTACGGTGGGTTCAAAAACCCCATCCCAAAATATCAAGACTTTTGATAATAAGCTTTTTGCCTCAGATTCAGAGTCTAACAGTGGTGGTGGCTCTTGGATTATGAAGATTAATGGTTGTCTGGAGAGATGCAGTGAGAGGCTGAGGTTTGTTATTCCTCCAGAGATGATAGCTGAAGATGTTGAATACTTTTCAAAACACTCGCTATATTGCAAGTTTTTGGGGATGAGGGTTTCCTTGCAGTTTTTGGAAAAATGGGCATAGAGGAATTGGGCACCGGAAGGGAAAATGGAGATTATGATGCTAGCAAACAACTACTTTATGGTTACTTTTAATTGCATGGACGATCGTCATAGAGTTTTTGAAGGAGGCCCGTATTTTTACAACCAAGTGGGGTTGTTTATCAAACCTTGGCATGCGGGGTTTAACCCTTTGGAGGATCTCCTGAATAGGGTACCAGTGTGGCTTCACCTACCACATTTTCTAGTGGAATGTTGTCGAGAGGATGTATTGAGGATGCTCACTTCATTGCTGGGGAAGCCAGTGGGTCCTTCAACACAAACCTTGGGGAGAAAGATAATGAATTTTGCTCGTATATATGTTGAAATTGATCTTAGCAAAACTTTGCTAAATGCTATAGATATGTGTGCAGGCTCTTATTCTTGGGTACAATAGTTGGATTATGAGACTTTACCTTTTCGATGTCATTTGTGTCATGAGTATGGTCATCTACAATGCAAGTGTCCTAGGTATAAACTGGTGGTGAGCCAACCTCAGTAGTTAGCCCATAACCTAGATGGGGCTAATAGAGGAAAGGTTGCTTTGTCGGATGGTGTAGGGGGTGCTAATGGTTTTGTCTCTGTTAAGACTAAGAACAGGAATCGAGGAAAAAAGAGGTCTTTGCAGGAGAGACAAGAGGAGGATACCTTTAATAGATTCGAAGCCCTAGATGACCTTAGCCAAAAGGAAGTGAATTTGGGGTTAATCCCTTTGGATCAAGGTGCTTCAGGGGTGGTTCCAGGAAGCGTGATCGGTGACTCCACTTAGGCTCTGCAAGTGGCTGGAAGCCAGCAAATAGAGATGGATCAGCTAGTAGTGGTCCAATTGGGATCCACTTCTAGTGCAGAAGTGAATTTGGTTGGGGGGAGGGTTCTTCGGTAGCTCAAAAATTGGAACTAGCTAGGGGAAAAAGTCACAAGACCCCTGCACACCTGGGTCTTCATCAGAAAGATATTAAGAAATGTTCTTTAGAGAAGAATTCGAAGGTTGGCAGAAAGAAGGATCTGGATAAGATCAAATTGATGGGGGAAAATTTGGTTGAGTTTGGGTCAGTTAAGACTCTGGATTTTCACTTTTCCAATGTTTTGAAATGATTGTGCTATCATGGAATGTAAGGGGATTGAAAAGTGGCCCTAGACAAAGTGTTGTTCAGGAATTGATTAGGAGTCATTCTCCTAATGTCTTGTTCCTGCAGGTAACTAAAATTTCTGTGGAAAGTATGATGGGTGTGGTGTCGAAGTTGTGGGGGCAAGGTGAGTGTCAGTGTGTGGGGGCTGTTGGCTCCTTTGGTGGGGTGGCCTGCCTTTGGAACCCCTTTAGGATTCATCCTATTTGGTGGGTTGCTTCCAGATCTTCTTTGTCCAGAGTTTCCTATAGTCTTGACACTAGGGAATATATTTTGTTTACCAACATTTATGCCCCTACTGATATTCTGGGTAAGCAGAATTTACGGTCTCACATTTCTTTTATGCGAGGACTATTCCCTTTTCAGTCCTAGATTATGGCAGGAGATTTTAATGCCTTTTAGAGTTGTGTGAGAAGAAGGGTGGCATTATGCGTTTGGAACCTTCTTCTTTCCTCCTCTAGGATAGTATATCTTTATAGCATCTTGTTGACATTAAGCCTGGTAATGGTCTGTTTACTTGGAACAACAGGAGGGTATGGGAGTATTGGATTGCGGAGAGGCTGGACCACTTTCTAGTTTCTAGTTTTTGGGTTGGTTGGGGGTGCTCCACATGTTTGGAGATTCTTGACTGGAGAGGGTCGGAGCATTGGCCCATAAAGTTGGTGTCTTCTTCTACTTGGGTCGCTCGCAGTCCTTCATTCAAATTCTAGCTTGTGTGGTTGCGGGATCCTTCTTTGCAGGATCATGTTGCAGGATGGTGGAGGAAAGGGAGGTCAGCCTTTGGCATTGCTATGTACACTTTTGCCAAGCAGCTGCAATTTGTTAAGGTTCAGCTTAAATGGTGGAACCGCCAATGTTTTGGGAATATTTTTCATACTAAGAAGGATGCTCAATTAGTGTTGAATGACATTACTAGGGATATAAGAGAGCATGGTTTGTCTGAAGCCTTTCTTAGGTAGGAAGACATGGATGCCAAGGTTTTAGAGGAATGGGAGCTTAGGGAGGAAATCTATTGGAAACAGAGAGCTCGTATTGATTGCCTTCAAGAAGAGGACAAGAATGTCGCGTTCTTCTTCAACTCAATGAAAGCAAGAATACATGGTAATTATATTCCTTTTCTGGTCAATGATATAGGTGAGCAGTGTTTATCCTTGCAGGAGATCTCTAGGGAGACTTTACAGTATTTTTGGTCCATCTTCAACAAGGATAATCAGGGGGAATCAGATGAGGAGAATCAAGTTCTCGCTTGTATTCCTTCTATAGTTACTAGGGAGATGAATGAGAAGCTTATGGGTCCTATTTTGCTGGAAGAACTTGAGTTGACTGTTTTCCTCACGAGGAAAGGAAAAGCCCCTGGTCCAGATGTGTTCCCAGTTGAGTTCTTTCAAGATTTCTAGGATATTATTGAATTGGACTTGTTGGAGGTGGTATAAGAGTCTCAAAGGAACAAGTAGATGCTTCGTGCTTTGAATGCAACTTTCATTGCACTAATCCGCAAGTGTGACGGGGCTGACCGACTAGGCCAATTCTGTCCTATCTCTCTTTGTAATGTGATCTATAATATCATTTCTAAGGTGATAGCCGAGAGGTTGAAGAAATGGCTTGGGAATGTCATCTCTGAGGAGCAGAGTGGGTTTGTGGAGGGTCTCCAAATCCTGGATGGGTTGGTCATTGCTACTAAGGTCATTCATTCTATGGCTTCTTCCAAGGAGAAAGCTATGTTTATTAAGATGGATATGGCTAAGGCCTATAATAGAGTTCATTGGTCCTTTCTCCTGAAGATCCTTAGGGCCTTTGGATTTGCTGATGGGGTGGGTGCAAGAAGTTGGGTCCCAATTCTGCAGAAGTCTACGAGCAAAAAATTTTGCCACTAGAAATGAGTGCCCATTTTTTTAAGAAATGGGCACCCGTTTAGCTTCGGAGCCCCGACCCATAAAAATAAAACGAGTGCATGTTTTGGAAAATGGGCACCCGTTTAGGATCGAAACGCCATATAGAAACGGGTGCATGATTTTTAGAAACGGGCACAAGTTTCTAAAAATGTGTACCCGTTTCTACAAATGGTCACCCGTTTCTACAAACGGGCACCCGTTTCTAAAAGCGTGTACCTGTTTCTAAAAACGGGCATACGTTTTTTAAAGTACTATAAATTTCAAAACGGTTGCCCATTTTTTGAATTTTAAATAATGGGCACCCGTTTCATAAAAGATGGAGCGGGAAACACACCTATGCCTCGGTTTTGGCTTCGGATTAGGCTTGGTGGGACCAAGCCTATGCTTGGACCTCCAACAAAATGGCTAAGGCATTGGAATACCATATTTTTGCCTTGTCGTAATTTTTTGAAGGTCTTCTTGATCGTATTTTTTGATGAAACAAAAACCCATTAGAGTTCTCACTTTCCTAATTTCAAAAATGTAAATTTCATAGTGATATGATTATTTTTACTATTTTGCATTATTTATTAATCAAAAGTGGTACCTAAATGTAAAATAGTGAGGTTTAGTAAAATTTTAATAACTTTTTTGTTTTTAGTTTTTTTAAAAAATAAATTATATGACATCAATCTACATACAATTATTTTGAAGATTAAAAAAAAATAAAAAAAATATGAATTTTTCATTAAATTATGGTGGTCGTACACCAGATGTTTTGAAAATGTACTTTATAGTCAATTAATAATTAATTAAAAAATATATATTCAATAAAAAAATAAGAAAAAATATTCTCATCAATATTTGGTGTATTAGGTATCTTTTCCCACAAAGATTTGCAAAGATTCTTTTATTTGCGTCAAAATATGGTGGTCGTACACATTTGTGGTATGGTCCTGAAACAGGCATTTTGAAAAAGTGGTTTTTAAATATGCCTACTAAAAAACAATTTCTACCATGTGGGTATTGAAATAAATTACAAATTTGAAAATTAGACTCTAAGCACTACATTTTCTATTACTAAAGTTTTTTCAGATTCAAACCCTAAGTGCTTCAAATTTTGACATCAATCGACAAAAAAATCGAAAAATAGGGAAAACACTTCCGCTTTTTGCCCAAAAGTGGGACTAAACTTCTTGCACCCACCCGATGAATGGATTCAATGGGTTATGAGTTGTGTTACGTCTACCTCTTTCACGTTGCTAATCAATGGAGATCATATAGATTTGTTTAGTGCTTCTAGGGGTCTTCGCCAGGGGGACCCCCTCTCCCCATACTTATTCATTCTTTTGGCTAAGGGTCTGGAGAGGTTGATTAAGCATAATGTGGGTTTGGGGATTATTCAAGGTTGGAATTGGGGAATTGACTTGCATCCTCAATCCCATTTGCAGTTTGGTGATGACACGACCCTGATGGGACTAGCCCGGATTAGAGAAGCCTCGAATTTGCACAAAGTTTTAGATGTTTATCTTGTGGCTTCGGGTCGGTTGATCAATGAGGATAAATCTTCCATTATCTTTTTCAACACTCTAGGAAATATCCAAAGGAGGATTTCTCATATCCTAAGATTTCAGGTCGGTTCTCTCCCCTTGACTTACCAGGGTATTCCTATCTCTAATGGTAACCCTCCTAGTGATTCGTGGCAGGGTATCTTGAATAAATTTTGCATGAAGGTTGAACATTGGACACACAGATGGTTATCTTTTGCTGGGAGGGTTCAATTAATCCAGTCGGTGGTTTAGGCTCTTCCGATTTATCAGTGTATGCTCCAAGTGGCCCCTAAGTGGTTCCTGAAGGGATTGGATTCTCTAGAAAGGCAATTCTTATGGGCAGGTAGTTTGTCCTCCTACAAATGGTGTCTTGTCAATTGGGACTTGGTGTGTAGCCTGAAGTAGTCAGGTGGGCTTAGCTTAAGGCAGTCTATTTTATTTGGAGAGGCTTTGGTGGCTAAATTGTATTGGAGATGGTGTGTTGAACAGGACCGAGGTTGGGCTAGAATCTTGGCCCACAAATACATACAAAGGATCCCGAAGGAGGAAATCCCAAGGTATCCAGTTGAGGGAAAAGGTTCTTCAATTTGGAGTACTCTCAAGAAAGGGGCCTCTCTTATAAAGGCATCACTTTTCTGGATATGTAAGAGGGGGGAAGAGGTGATTTTCTAGTTGAACTCGTGGGATGGGTATCCCCCCATCATTGATCAGTTTCCCAATCTTAGGAATCTTTGCCAGAGGTTTCTGGAGGCAGGATGGTCTAGGGTGAGAGACTTTAAGATTGTTTATAGGTGTGGGCGTTTGGAGTTGGAGAGGTGGAAGACTCCTAATGAATGGCTGATTGCTGATATGGATGAAGAGTTTGTTGAACTGTATAGCATCTTGGCAAGAAGATACTATATCTCCCTTAAGGGTAGGGATAGACTTGTTTTGTCCCCAAATCCTAAGGGCGTTTTCACTATTTCTAGTGGTTACCAGAATTTGTTGTCTCGGAGATTGGAGGGGAGGGAGGTGCCTTGGTGGAAACAGGTGTGGAATAATTCTTCTTGGCCGAAGTGTAACTGTTTCGCTTGGACTTTGGCTTTGAATAGATGTCTTACTTGGGACAACATTTGTAAGAGGGGATTCCTTGGGCCTTCCATCTGTGTCTTGTGTGGTAATGGGGAGGAGGATGAACCTCACACTTGTTCTTCAGATGTCCTTTCTCGCTGATAATTTGGCATTACTAGTGGGGGGTGTGGAAGCATCCTTATGTTCATGCAGATTCTTTGGTGGAGTTTTGGAGCAGTTTGGGCAGGCCTCCCATCCTGTCCTCTTTTCTCCAGACTATCTGGAATATTGGGCCTATTTTCATCCTTTGGCATATCTAGCTGGAGAGGAATAGGAGGATCTTTAGGGAGGTCAGATTGTTAGTTCAACAAGTGTGGAGTAGAATCATTGGTATGATTCAGGAGACAGTGGAAGCTAAATGTGTGTTCAATTTTCCTCTGGATAGAGGAGAGACTGATATTGTGAGTAGGTTGGGTTTGCAGGAGATGTCACCTGCCTTGGCATGTGTGAGGAGAAATAGACATGCTATGAAGAAGGTTCAAAGGATGGGAAGGTGGATGTCCCCTTAGGATGAGTTCATCAAGATTAACACTGATGGCTCCTCTAGGGGTAATTTTAGCCCTGCTGGGATTGGCGGTGTTGGTAGGGATAGTAGGGGAGAGGTGGTTTTCTTATTCTCGGTGCATAAAGGGCGACAGTCTAATAATTTTATGGAGGGATTAGCAATTTTCTATTCCCTGGAGTGCACCTTGGAGATGGGGTGGCAGTAGGTTATCTATGAATAGGATTTGCAAATTATTGTTAATTTATTGATTGAGCAGAAAGTGAGTGGGGTGCATTGGCAGTTGGTAGGGATTGTTCACCAGATTCTTGAAATTTTCTCTATGATGGAGAAGGTGTCTTTCATCCACATATCTTGTGAATGGAATAGAGCACCTGATTATCTGGCTAAGTGGGCTTCGAAGCATGATGATGACTAGAAAGTTGAAGGGTGGGAGCAACTTTCCCTGGATTATTGTCTGGGCCTGCATAAGATATTTGTTGAGGATATGGATAGTTATGAAGCTGGCTAATTTTGGGATGGGTTTGTGGTCCCCCTTGGGGCCTTGAGACTATGGTTCTCTCTTGGGTTGGGCGTGTGTTCCCCTCTTGGGGCTCTGAGACTCTAGGTCTCTGTTGTAATTCTTAATTAAGTTCTTCAATAAAGTTTTTACCCCTTTATTCAAAAAAAAATGTTTCATGAATTTAATTTATAATGCATTTACAATTTACACTGTATATAATTCTTTCTCAATCGATTAATTTATATAAATCATTATCAGTGTGAATTGATTGATAACTTATTTATATTAATTGATAGGTCAAATAATATAACTTAATGCCAACAATTGATAAATTTGTATATAAATTGATCAATATTAACTATATAATTTATAATCTATTTATAATTTAATATTTATACTTTTTATCATTTGATTTATTGATATAAAACTTAATTTCAACTCATATAAATTAATATATATTTTGTATAAAATTTCCATTCTATTTAATTCAAATGAATCAATTTATTGATTTCAAATATAAAATTAATAATAGATATAGATAAAAGGTTGTTTTTAACAATTTTAGTTTCAAAATATTAAAAATTTCTTGTTTCTTATCCTTTAAATATAGAGATCGTGCTTTGTTACCACTTACAATGAATTTAGTTGAAGAAGTGAAGACTATAATATGAAAAGTAATACAAATTCTTGTTAATGCTTGATAATAATTGCCACTTTAGAGTTAAAACCTCCAAAAACCTTTGATAAGAACATAATTCATTTATGACAATGATAAAATAATCATTATATCTAGCATACACCATTCTTATATCATAGGTACACCACATACTAAGCTCATAACTTAAATGAAGGTTTATGCTAGCCACAAGTTATATATACATCTCCTATAAAATAATTAAAATGCTTCACATTAAAAAAAAATTAATGTCTTATAATTTATATATATATTCTAAGTAAATTTTTTAAAAATAATGAGTAATAATATTAATATCTAATTATAAAAATGTTTAAAGTGCAAAATGATCAAGGGATTCATTAGAAAAGATACACCAAGAATATTAGTGCTTAATTATACAAATAATTAAAGTGCAAAAAGACCAACAAGTTGATATATTATTAGTAATAAGGTTCTAGTTTAGGGATAACAATTTATTTTTTAATATGTTGTATGTAGAGTGATTTTTAATATGTTGAATGAAGCCACTATTATTCTATTTCTCATTAAAATTTTTACAAACTATTTCATCTTGTTTAACAGTTTTATTTTGTAAAATTTATCAAAAAAATATGGAGTTTAATTATTAATAGTAATACATATTGGTGAATAAATTATAATTGATAAATATATGAAAAACATATATGATGAATTTATAAGAGAGAAGAAAATAAAATATATATTATAATTTATTAAAAATGTTGGAAGACAATGGTCAATGATTGATGTTTATGTATAGGATGAAAAGGAGGAGAAAGAGATTTTTTTTTTTTTGAAATTTGTCTTCTTATTTTTATTATGTATGTTTCCAAATATCCTCTAAACAATATTCAAATGCCCTAAAATAAACAATATGAGTAAAAACATCATAGAGATGATCTAATATTTTTTATGATAATAGAAATTATATTAATTATAAAAGATTTAACGAATATTTTTTAAAAAAGTGATCAAAGTTAGTAGATTTAAGGAAAAATATATTAGATGATGTCTTACATGTTATACAAATACACTAGGAGATGAGGATTTGAGAATGCATTATGAGGTATAAATATTTCTTTTTGTTTCTATTTGTCATATGTATTGTCTTATTAGTTTTAGTATCTTTTAATAAATTTGTGTTGTAGTGTCTTTTGGCTCTAGGTTTGGGTTTTTCAAAAAGGTGTCATTTTCTGACAAAAACCTAGGTTTATGCCTAACGGGATAAAAATCACCCCATGTAATTGGCCATCTCTTTGTGCCTTTCATGGGTGGTTGTGCTAGTTTTTGTATTTTCTGGGTGGTTTGTGTTTCTTGTTTTGCTCTTACTTTTTTTTTAGTTTCTTTGTTGGTTCTCGAATATTCTTGTTGGGCTTTTTTTTTGCTAGCTCTGCATCCCTCATGTGCCCCAAGTGTCTAATTGTGGATATGTAATGGTACAGGCGTATCCCACTTTTATTAATCAAAACAATTTTCTTATGTCAATTTATATGATATTTCTATTTCTAAAATAGTTAGTAGGTGACTAATTTTTTCTGTTCTTTTTAATTTTTTTAGAGATTGTGTTCCTGAAGAAAAATAATTTTTGAGAGACAAAAATTTGATAAGAATACATAGTCAAAGACATCATCTAATATATTTTTCCTTACATTTGAAAATAAATGTATACCTAACAATGACAAACATTCAATATTGAAACTCTATTTGTGAATTACTCTATGAACATGGCAAACAAAATATATTAACTTATTTTTTAACACATGTTTTAAGTAAAGGATAACGATGCGTATAAAATGCACTATTTTCTAATAAACCGTAAAATGAAGATAAACAATGCAAACAAAAATATTTGCTGAAAATTGTTTAAGCATGCTCTAAACCAATACTGCAACTTTTTGGAAAAAAAAAAAAAGAAAAAAAAAAGAAAGAAAAATATTTTTGATATACTAAACAAATAATTCTAACAACCAATGTGTACATAACTCACGACAACACTTGATAAATTAACATATTTATATAATTAGCATCACTAGCATTCACCATTTCTTGAAATACATAAATTAACTTGCTTAATTAACTCTACAAATCATATATTCAAACAAATATATTATATTAGATTACAAATGATACTAAAACTTATACTTTCATATAAAATATGATTGTTGACAATAGAATTTCCCTTTAGCTTAAAAATAGATTAAAGTTTAATATTTTATTATTATTAAAAATAAAATAAATTGCTTTTAAAAATATATATATTAAAAAACAAATATTAGATACAATAGTTGTTCATGATAACACCTAATTAGAAGATATATAAATATAAACTTTTCTAACGTTATTGAAAACAAAGTTGAAGTTACACCAATATTGATCAACATCAGGGGCCTTAACAACTTGACTTTGCAATCGATTTTTTTTGACTTAACATGTAGACTAAGACAATGCGTATTCTAATTAACAGATAAACAGATAATACTTGTCCAGGACCGCTAGTAAATATCATGTGGGAGACGTGGTACCGGAATTGCATTCAACTGTTTGAATGTAACTCCAAATTCGTCCGTCATGTCCGTCACGTCCAGCTGCTCACCATTCATCCCATCCGGGAGTTTCCACTCAAACGAATGAAGCAAAGAAGCCAAAACAAAAGAAACCATACGGCTTGCCAAGTGAATCGCTGGACAAATTCTTCTTCCTGCTCCGAATGGAATTAGCTCGAAATCTTGTCCCCTGTAATCTATCTTGCTGTTCTCGCCCTCCAGAAATCTCTCGGGCATAAATTTTGACGGATTGTTCCAAATTGCAGTGTCCCTCCCAATAGCCCAAACATTCACCATCACCTGGGTGTCTTTGGGTATCACAAATCCCCCGATCTCGCAGGAGCATTCTGCTCTGTGTGGAAGCAGCACGGGAGCCGTTGGGTGCAATCGGAATAATTCTTTCAGAGACGCATGCAGATAAGGCAGATGATCAACATCAGATTCTTCCACTCTCCTGTTGCGTCCAACTACTTCATCCAATTCTTGTCGGACTCGGTTTAATTTCTCCGGGTTGCGAATGAATTCTACCATGGCCCATTCCACTATGGTAGTGCTTGATTCAGTCCCGGCAGCGAAGAATTCCTGAAATCAGAGAACACGATTAGAGACCTGGAATATACCAGAGATTTATAGACTTTTAGAAAGAAACTGAAAAAAAAAGCAATCCTTCTCAGTACTACTCACAGCTATCAAAGCTCGAATACCAACGAGAGTGAAATCTTCAGTTCTGGAATCCAGCAGAACATCCAGAAAATCCTTCTCCGAATCGTTGAGCTTGATGCTTTGGCTGTGGGCGGCAAGCCTTTTCTGTATGAACGTTTCGGAGAAGTCATATAACACCTTGAAATACCCGGCCATCCGATGGGACACGCCCTGGGGATCGAGGAACCGGAAAAACGGAAAAAGGTCCGCCAAATTGGGCATTGCGACGAGCTTCATTAATTTCCAGATGGTATCTTTGAGCTCCGCAGAAGCTGGATTGCGCGGATCGCAGACGTTTGTGCTGAAGATCATGTTGCCTAACAAATTCAGAGACGTGCAGAACGCCATCAGCCCGATATCCACAACCTTTCCCTTGTCCTCAAAAATAAGTCCAATCGTGCGAAATACTTGATCTCTTCTAAGGTGTTGCAGAGCTTCGTGTCTTTTGTTGCTGAAAAGTTCAACAGTTGAAATACGTCGGAGATTGCGCCAGTAAGGGCCATATTCACCCCAAATTAGCGAGGACTTGTGATGAGAAAGGGACCTGAATGCTTCCATCACCGGTCGTCCCGCGAAGATGTGGTCGTGTGTTTTGAAGATCTCCTTGGCCATGGCTGGTGAGGAGACCACGACTGCTGTTTTCATGCCCAGACGGAGAGCCATGAGAGGGCCGTATCTCAGAGAGAGGTCATACAGAGTTTCCTGCGGCTTTTTCCCCAGCTGAAAGAGGTTTCCCACAATAGGCCAGGCAGGCGGTCCAGGGGGAAGAGGAAGCCTTGTCTTGCTCTCCCTTCTCCACAGGAAGAAGAATAATAATAAGAGTGAACAAGTGGTGAGGAGCAGAGAGGACCAAGAAAGCGGTGGAATACCCATTTCGGGTGTAAACAAGGAAATCCCTACCTCGTTTGGTTTTCCAGTGTAGAGTATTTTATAGACAGAACCCTAGCGGCGCATGCAGCTCTGTTTACTCGATTCAGTCGTCATACGATGAGAAGACTGAAATACTAGGACCTAATCCTTCTACGGTATTGATTGAGTATTTCAAATTATTGTATTTTATTTTACTTGATTTTGTCATGGGCCGTTAGGTTTCTGAAGTGGACATGCGAGTCAACAATTGAACAATAAACTTGTCTCACGCCATAATACATCTTTCCGTCTACAATTGAATGATAAACTTGTCTCACGTCATGATACATCTTTTCGTCTCCCTTGTTGGTAGTATCTAGTAATTTCTACCAACTACCCTCTGCTACCACCACCAACTTGCATTAAAGAAGACTGTCGGTGCAAGAAAAGCCTAGATGATCGAATGGTGAAGGAAAAAAATCCAGAAACTTCCTCCAAGGACCTCATCTGTATGCTTCTAGAGAATTCTAATGACCTCTATAAATAGAGGCAGATGTAATACGCCCAAAGCAAGCAATAAGAAATCTGTTTTAAGTGCAGTAGCACAATTATACTCCTTTCCTCTGTTTTTCCCCTGTTTCTGCCCACTTTCATAGTGGTATCAGAGCATGGTTTGTTGCCCATTTCAGAATTACGGCAAAGTTATTAAAGATATGTGAATCAAGAAAGAGATCGCAGTTTGCTTGAAGACCGCCGCCCAAACAGAAGGTCTGTAAAAGCAATAGTAATTGACAGAAAGGCCGCAGCCTTGGGAAACATCGGTTTGAGGAGATTGCCCAGTCATTGAAGAAGATCGTACAGCTAAGAGGAGACCGGTTTTGCAAGAAGATCAATCAGCTTTAATAACAAAGTTAAGAACCAGGACTGAGCGTTGAAACCGACCCAGAAGACTTTGCAAAAGGAGCAGATCACACGGTGGTTTGGGAAAAAGACTGTAGCTATTAGAAGGTATGGCGTCAGGTATTAACTATTTGCAGCCCCTTATTCCACTTTTTACTGGTAAAAATTATGATACTTGGGCAATAAGAATGAAGACATTATTTTGTTCTCAAGAATTGTTGGATGTGTTGCATTTGCACATGTGCCTAAGGAAATAAGAAGTAAACTGGATGATAGAGGTGAGAAATGCATCTTTATTGGCTATTGTGAACAATCCAAAGCATATAAGTTGTTTAATCTCATCACTAGGAAGGTTATCATTAGTAGAGATGTTGTTTTTAAAGAAGAAGAAGCTTGGGATGGAAGTATAGACAAAGCAATCACATGCACTGTAGCAATGCCTTATGATGAAGAGGAAGGAAAAGAACAAGGAAGCCAAGGAGATCAATTGCATGAACAAGAAGGAACTTCGTCAAGCAATCCACAAGGAGAAAACTCAACAAGGGATCTTGAACAAGATGAATCTTCAACTCATTCCTCTCCTAACTCACAAGTAAGTAATGACTCTAATCCTACACTTGCATCATTAAGATCAAGGAATAGAAGTAAGAAAACTAGAAGTCTACAAGAAATTTATGATCAAGGAGATGGAATAGATTTGCAATCAAACTTTGCTTTATTTGCTTATGATCCTACATATTTTGAAGATGCAATTAAAGAAGAATGTTGGGTTAAAGCAATGAATGAAGAAATAGAATCAATAGAAAAGAATGACACATGGGAGTTAGTAGATTTGCCAAAGGGAAAAGAATGCATAGGAGTAAAATGGTTTTACAAGACCAAATTTAATGCAAATGGAGATATAGAAAAGCACAAGGCATGGTTAGTAGCCAAGGGATTTGCACAACAATATGGAGTAGATTATAATGAAACATTTGCACCCGTCGCAAGACTTGATACAATTAGAATGGTATTAGCAATAGTAGCTCAAAACAAGTGGAAGGTTTACCAAATGGATGTCAAATCAGCTTTCTTAAATGGTTTTATAGAAGAAGAAGTTTATGTACAACAACCACCAGGATATAAGAAAAATGGCCAAGAAGATAAGGTATACAGGTTGAAAAAGGCACTCTATTGACTAAAGCAAGCACCTAGAGCATGGTACAGTCGGATTGATACATACATGATGAATAATGGATTCAATAGAAGCAACATCGAGCCCACACTATACACGAAGGACAACAAACAAGGTCAGATTCTAATTGTTTGTTTATATGTTGATGATTTGATCTTTACTGGAAGTTTATCTACTGATGAGTTTAAAATAGAAATGAAAAAGGAATTTGAGATGACAAATTTGGGATTAATGAGATATTTTCTTTGAATAGAAGTTATACAAAATAATAAAGGGATTTTCATTTGTCAAACAAAATATGCAAAGGATGTATTGAAGAAGTTTAGAATGATAAATTGCAAACCAACATCTACTCCTATAGCAATAGGGACAAAGCTTAGCAAAGAAGATAAAGAGTACAAAATTTAATCAACCATATTTAGAAGACTTGTTGGAAGCTTGATGTATCTCATTGCAACTAGGCCAGATATTATGTATGGAGTCAGTTTGATATCTAGATTTATGGATACACCTAAGAATTCACATTGGCAAGTTGGAAAGAAAATATTGAGGTATATCGCAGGGACAATAGACTATGGGATATTGTACTCCACAACAAATAATTTTGAATTGACAGGATATACAGATAGCGATTTTGCAGGGAGCATTGATGATCGAAAGAGTACTTCAGGTTATGCATTTCATCTTGGAATAGGAGTTGTTGCATGGGCATCAAAGAAACAACCTATATCAACTATTTCATCTGCAGAAGCAGAATATGTAGTAGGAACATCAGCGGCATGCCAAGCAGTATGGATGCGAAGGATCTTGATGGACTTAAAGCATGATAAAAAAGAGTCAACAACAATCTATTGTGATAACAAGTCAGCAATTGCACTATCAAAAAATCATGTCTTTCACAAAAGAAGCAAGCACATAGACACGAGATACCACTTCATCCAAGAATTGGTTAATAATGGAGAAATCAACTTGAAGTATTGTAGATCTGAAGAACAATTGGCAGACATATTCACAAAGGCATTAGCACAAGAACAATTTGAATATTTAAGAGAAAAGTTGAATATTGTAAATAGCAATGTAATTAGTAGAAATTAAGGGGGAGTGTTGGTAGTATCTAGTAATTTCTACCAACTACCATATGCTACCACCACCAACCTGCATTAAAGAAGACTGCCGGTGCAATAAAAACCTAGATGATCGAATGGTGAAGGAAAGAAATCTACAAACTTCCTCCAAGGACCTCATCTGTATGCTTCTAGAGAATTCTAATGACCTCTATAAATAGAGGCAAATGTAATACACCCAAAGCAAGCAATAAGAAATCTGTTTTAAGTGCAGTAGCTCAATTATACTCCTTTCCTCTGTTTTTCCCCTGTTTCTGCCCACTTTCATCCCTGAAATAAGTTTTCATTTTAACTACTTCCTATATGCATTATGTCATGAATAATTTGTTAAAGAACAAATGCTATGTGGGGTAATCATCTACAATGAGCATGCAATCAATGTTGTAGGCATAAACTCGGTTCCATTTTCAATTAACGTCTAATGGAAACAAACATGAGAAATTGTCAATGAAAGCATAAATTAAAGTCTAATGGAAATAAACATAAAAAACATCCAAAATTTATGGAAATAAACATGGCAAACTATAATGAAAGTATAAATTAATGTCTAATGGAGACAAACATGAATTTTTTTTATACTACTACATTCCCATTAATAATCCCAACTTACTATTCAAAGGTTATTTGTAAAACATAATATTTGTAACTATTTTTTAATATGATATAAACTAAGCTTCATGTTTGCTTCTTTATCTTTTTTTTCTTTAGAGTGTGCATGTTCCAAATGTAAGTCATATTTACATTCCTTCAACTAACACATATCAATTTTTGAAGAAGCATTCAAATTTAGAACAACAATTTCTAATAAGTGAGAGAGACTTTTCCCAACTCAAAATCTTATACATTACACTAATATAAATCTTATACATTTTCATAGGATTTTACCTAAAATATGGTGCAAGTTTAATATAAAATTAAGTTGTTCTTTGGACTCGCTTTGAGGTCTAAATATTATTTTTACTATTCAATCTTTTAATATTTTTTACAATTGATTTTTATTATAATAATATAATAAAATAAAAATATAATAATAGGATAATGCTAATTATCATATAATAATATAAGAATCATAATAAAATAATAATATGATAATAATATAATATTAATTAAAATATAATACTATAATATGATAATATAATAATAATATATAATATATAAATTATTATACATGGATTATAATGAACATAACATAAGATAATATAATAATAGGATAATATTAATTATAATATAATAATATCATAATCATAATATTATAAAAGAATATAAGGTGATATTGAAAATTTAATAATACTAAGTATAATAAAAATAATAATATAAGATTATATAATAATAATGTAATATTAAATAAAATATAATTTAAAAAAAAAAGAAGGTTTCAGGAGCCTTTGCAATGGTAGCCATGGAATTGGAATGAATCATCAAAGCTTCTACATTGAAAACCATGGCATTGCGAGGAGGTTGAAAGGGCCAAGTCAAAAACCATCATTGTGGCTATAGGCGCAAATTGCATACTGATTGGGGAGAGGAAAGATGGAATCCCTCTAAACAAATAGAGGAAAAACCTTAAAAGGAAGCACAATGACCCATGGAACGTGATGGGGTTGAAGAGAAACCAAGGTCCATTCAGATTTTGCCCAAGGGATTGGGTTGAACCAGGAAGAAATTTTTGGTTCATGAGTCGAAAAAGAAAAAAGCAATGGAATGCTAAATCATGGGGAGAAGGAGGTCGATGACTCAATAAAGATATAGGGAAAGCTAGGTAGGGAGGAGACCCGATTTACTTAAAGAAGATTGAAAGTAAAATGACCATGCTTCCACCAAACCTTCTCAAATCATCTGCAGATAGTTTGAAGGAGAGAGTGTTATTTTTTAAGTTGTACAACAATGAGAGTTCATAGGAGGGGATCATGACATGGTGGAGAGAATCCTATGCAGGCAAGTTATGCATTCGACCTTTACAAAATAAGTTTTTCTAAAAGAATGCCTTGAACCTCATTTGAAAATGGATCTATTATATGGTAGACCTATTTTTTTCAAAGGTTTTTGCTTTTATAGACTTAACTAGAACCTAGGGTTTGATCCTCAAAAGCATAATGTAGTAAAAAACAAACTTGGATTAGTCACATGGGTCTCCCATCAGAATTTTAGGCAAAAGAAGCCCTAATTAGAATAGGAGACGTATTAGGCACATGTCTAGGCATAGATGAGGATTTATTGAGTGGGAAATTAGGTGATGTGGCCAACCTATTTGTGGAGATCAACTCAAACTCAAGAATTTATAAAGAATTGGAAACTATGTCAGAGTTTGGCAAATGGAAAAAAAATTGAGAAAATGAAGAACAAAAACCCTTGGAAATGCATAATGAGAATAGACATGAAAATTGGAAACCCTCCCCCTCCATTGGTCTCAAGCAATCTAAATAATGATATAGGAGGAAATGTGGAGGATCAAAGAAAAGATGGGAGACAAATAGAGGCAGATAGCTCACCAAATAGAGGATGTATGAGTAAGGATATAGTCTATAAATAGAATAAAAATTTGGGAGATAACTCAGTTTATAATCCAGATTCAGTTTCAGAACACATGCAAATGAACCATATAGAAACAAATGAAGCTACTATGAACACAGATTTAGGGTATGGGGGATCTGTTAGGATTATAGAAACCTCAAATATAATCTTAGAAAAAATTTTGGGAATCAATGAAGAGGAGTCCCAAAAAAAAAATTATCACAACCCCCTCTATTGGAAAATTAGGAATTTTAAAGAAGGATAGTGAGGCTCTCAATAAAGAGATTTCCAATCAAATGAATCTTTTGAAGGGAGGAGGAAACTTGGAGATGATAGAGAACACAAATGAAAAAATAGTCCCTAAGACAATAATGGAAACTCATGGAAAGGGAATTTTCCATCTAAATTAGAGGTAGTATGTGAATTTATAGGTCTATCCCCATCAACAAACATAAATTTGGAGATTCTTAGAGAAGCCAATTTAAAAATGATAAAAAGTGTTCTGGAAAAAGAGGGGATAGAAGAGATGGAGAAAGGTTTACCATTGGAGGAAGAAATATTTGCCAGCATGGAAGGTGAGATAGGGGATTAAGAATGTTTAGGTTTGTGTCTTTGTTGTCCTCAGAAAGAGAAACCAAAATGTAGAAAATTGAGAGGGAAAAGAAGAGGTAGAAAGTTGCTAGCTAAGCTCAGGGTAATAGATAGTTATGTTATAGATCAAAGCAATATCACATCAATGTTGAATTCATGGAAGGGGAAGATCCTTCCCAAGGAATCATGAAGCTATTAACATGGAATGTTAGTGGTCTTAATGTCCCTAACAAGAGGTGCATAATCAAGCATGGAATCAAAAGGTTGCAACCAAAGATAGTTTTAATTCAAGAAACAAAACTAGACAAGCAGGAAATAGAGAGATTAAAAAAAAGCTTAAGACATTGGGAATATAGAGCAGTTCAACCTTATTGTGCAGAAGGAGGTTTAGCCATCATATGGACCCCTAGAATAGTGGATGCGGAGCTAAGGGTAGAGAGGAACAATTGGATGGAAGAATTTGTGAGGAGCTTTAATAGTGGGGTTAATTTTAAAGTTATTAATGTTTATGGTCCAATCTAGATAGACAAAAAGGAGCACTATGGAGAGACATTGATGATTTCTTAGTTACAATGACCCTCCTCACACAATATTATGGGGAGACTTCAATTCCTTTTTACATCTATCAGAGAAGAAAAGGGGTATCCAAAGGGAGCTACAAACAGAAATTGATTTAAGAGATTGGGTCACTTGAAATAATTTAATAGACATCAAGTATGAGAACTGGGTGTTCACTTGGAACAACAGAAGAAGAGGTTTTAGTAATATAGTACAAAAACTAGACACATTCTTCTTTAAAGGAGATGTATTGTATTTGAAAGGATTTTGGCTATTGTAGCTCAGGTGGGATCGAACCATTACTCAGTAATGTTGGACATATTGGAGGAATAGAGATCCATACATAGTGCCTTTAAATTTGAAAATATGTAGATTAAGGATCAATAAATTTATGACCTCATTGAGAGGTAGTGGAAGGAGGAAAACAATGTAGGTTCAAAATTGTTCTTCTTTGTATCAAAAATGAAAACAGTAAAAAAAAGCAGATAAAATGGAATAGAGAAAATTTCCAAAATAGTTTTATAAGAAAAAAGGAAGTAGAGGATGAGATGAAAGTAGTTTTAGAAGATGTCATAAAAAAAGGTTATGGATACAAGGCTTTATGAGGAGGAAAAAATGTTGTTAGCAAAGTATCATGAATTACTAGCTAAAGAAGAAATTTTTTGTAGACAAAAATCTAAAGAAACTTGGATTGCAGAGGATGATAGTAACTCAAAACAATTTCATGCTAGCACCAAGGTCAGAAGAGGAACCAATAGGATACTCAGTATCACAAAAGAGGATAGATTAGTAGTGAATAAGTTGTAAAAGGTAGCAAAAGACAACGCCAACTACCTCAAACAAATATTTAACAATTGGGAAGGCTAGATAATTTAATTGAGCAAGCAGAGATGTTATTTTGTATTCCCAATAATATATCTAAGAGACAAAATCTCAATTTGACAAAAAAATTACTTAGATAGAGATACATTTAGCTCTTTCCTAATTACATCCAAATAAAGCTCCTAGACCAGACAAGTTTCCTACATGTTTTTATCAAAAATGTTGGCATATCTTAGGTCGAGAGATGACAAAATCTCTGGAAGCACCTAGAAATGGTGGAAAATTTCTAAAGGAAATCAATAACACTTTCCTAGTATTGATACCTAAAAAAGAAGACACAAAAGGTTTTGAGGATTATAGACCAATATCACTATGTAACACTATGTATAAGGTTTTAGTAAAAGTTTTAGCGAATTTCTTAAAGCTAGTATTACCACAAATTATTATGAAGGAGCAATAATGATTTGTGCCAAGTACATTTATTTTAGATTGTATTATAATAGCTCTTGAAGCAATTCACTCCATTCAGACAAAAAAACTACCTAGCATGCTAATCAAACTTGACATAAAGAAAGCCTATGACAAGGTAGACTGGAGATTCCTTTGTAAATGTCTAGAAGCTTTTGGTTTTAGCAAACAATGGAAAGAGTTGATTCTTTACTGCATAGCCACTCCAAAATTATTAGTAATCATCAATGGATCTCCTAAGGGTTATTTTGAGGCTTCCAAAGGGTTAAGACAAGGGGATCCACTCTCTCCCTTCTTTTTTATCATTATGGTAGAGGCTTTGGGAAGAACTATTCAAAAAACACAATCATTGGGAAAGTTTAAAGGGGTCAATTTTACCAGCACTATCTTAAATGTAACACATCAAAAATTTGCAGATGATACAATTGTATTGGGAGTAGGATCTTCAAACTTTAAGATTATACTGGATAACTGCACTAGGCTCTCAAGTCCATAGATCAGTATGGAAAAGTCAGAGGTTTTGTTTTTATTTTTTACACTTAGCCATGGTTGGAAAGAGAAATTATGGGAATAATAAGGTTTAACAAGGGTATTCTTCCTTGAAAATATCTAGGCCTTCCACTTGAAATCTTGGCATCAGGTCATCCAAACTATGGGACCCATTAAAAGAGAACATATAGAAGAAATTGTCCTTGTGGAAAAGCAGATGGGTAGCATGGGCAGGAAGACTATTCATGCTTAAGGTAGTTCTATCTTCTATGCCCATTTATCTTATTTCTTGCCTGGATCTCCCTATAGGTGTTGTCAAGAGACTCATAAGAGGTTGAGATCATGCTTTTGGCAAGGATTATAGGAGAAGAAGAAGATTGCACTAATAGCTTGGGATTGAATTTGCAAACCTAAGGAGTATGGTGGGGTAGGGATGAAGAGTCAAGTGTGGTATAATCGACCTTTAGGGGCAAAATTAGTGTGGAAGATATATGAGGAGCCACATCTCAAATGGGTTAAAAACTTACAAGGAATTTATATTGTGGGGGAAGATGCAAAGGCAATTTTCAGAACAAACAACCCTCATAAAGGATCTAGAGTATGGAACTTCATCCTCTCTTGCAAAGAACTAATTATGAAAAGATTGATTTGGGATGTAGTTGATAGTTATAAGGCACTATTCTGGGATGACTTATGATGGGGACATCCTTCTACTAGCTCTATGATGAACACATAAAGATTAAAAGACAAATGTGAGGTGGTTTGGGGATCTCATTTGCAAGATTTTATAAGGTTTAAAGGTGCAAGGAAATTTATTGAGTAGGACTGGAAATATTTTGATAATCTAAATATTCCAAGAGAAGATATTCAATAACTTAAAGAGATTCTTCAGGGAAGACAAATGGCTTTCAAGAAAGCTAGGGACAAATTTATATGGATTAGGGAAAATTCGGAATCATACTCTGCTAAGGAGGGCTATAAGGATCTCATCAAGCAACAAAATTGGAATCAATCAGAACTATCTCTACAATTGTGTTGGAATAAAGGATGTTTGCCAAAAGCTGGTATTTTACTTGGGTAATTCTAAAAGGGAGATTTCTCACAATAGAATGGTTAGGAGAATTGGATTTAATGGACCCCTTGAGATGTTCTCTATTTGAGCAAGAAGAAGAAACCATCGACCATATTTTCCTACAATTTCCATACACTCTTCAATGTTGGTAATCATTGTGTGCTAAACTAGGGTGGACCACAATACTACTTTTGATATACTAAGCCTATTTAAAATTTGGCCAATGTAAAATAGATTTGGATTATATAATGGACTGTGGATTGCAAGCCTTTCAAATTGAGCATGGGAGATATGAAAGGAAAGGAATAGAAGAATCTTTAAAGAAATATAGATGAATAGTGAAACATTAATTAACAAAATTGAAACTGCCATTGTGGAGGTAGTTAAAAGTAGAAATGAGAATCAATCTCATAAACACTCTTAATTTACACATTGGGACGGATTTTCAAGGGGCCACTGGGATGGACTCAAAATCCCACAATTTTTTGGGAAGGGTGGGGAAGAAAGTAAACAAGCTAGACTAGATTGCTGGTGGGAACTGCCTAGGGAGGGATGATATAAGTTATATTTTGATGGAGCAAGCAGAGGAAATCCAAGTATAACGGGTGCAGGATGTGTCATTTATAAATGGGATGGAAGAAACGTTGCAAAATTAGCCGAACATCTGGAGCAGGATTCCAATAATCCAGAAAAAATTAAATCTTTAGTGATAGGCCTTCTCAAATGCAAATTTTTAGTGATTCAATGATTAAAAATTCAAGGAGATTCGACAATGGTGATCAACGCTCTCTTGAAAGAGGCAACCCCAAACTGGAAACTGAATTCTTTACTGGGAAGGGCGTTATGCATCATCAAGTCATTTGAGGCATTCATCATCACCCATATTTGCAGAGATGGAAATCATTTAATAGACAAGATGGCAAACAAAGCCGTCGATGGAATCCGATTATAAATTACTGATATTGTATAATCAAAATTGCATAGGAAATGTTCATTAGGATACCTAATATTTTGTATCATGTTTGCTAACGTTCAAGCATTTTCAAGTTAACTTTGAGATCAAGTTTTTTTCTTCCTTTGGTGCTGGTGTGAGATCAAAATTCAAATTTGATGAGACAGTCGATGGAACTGGCTCTAGGTAAGGTACCAAGTCTTCTCAGTGCCACCGTGAGAGTGGTGGCAATCTTAATAGTTTATTACCATTGGAGACAAATTTTCAAGGGATGACAATGAAGACTCGGTAGGTATGAAGGGATAAGATTTCTCAATAGTTAAATGTTTTCGTTGAACTATGAGTTGGATGGATGAAGCACCGAGGGTCATGCTATGTCGCCACCTCCATTCATCAAGTTGAAATTAATGGCCACATGCGAGGAGCATAGGAAGGAGATTTCAAAGGATTTTTTTTTATATTCCCTAGATTCACATTTAATTCTAGAGGAAACTTGTTCGAGAAGACTAGGCAGTTTACTATTAAATAAGAAAATAAATACTCTCATTTTTCTAGCTTATTTTTTGTATATTTTATTTCATATTTTAAGGGAAGATTATAGGCTCTTCTAAATTATAAACTAAAAGTCTTGGGTTATATCCATTAGTTTTATTTATTATTCATAGTCCTTGTCAAGTTGTGCACTATAACCTCATTGACCTAAGTGCCTAGATTTCTTCAAGTAAATTAAGTTTTTCATGCACAAGGAATCCACCACCAAGTGAACATCATTGTTTCTCTTATAAGTGTAGTCTTTAGGTCTAATCAATGTGACTAGAGGGCTATTTTTATGTCATGAATATAGATCAAATACAAGGAAGTTTAGAGTTATATAAGCTCATGCATATTCTATAAGATACAACGAAAGAGTGGATTATCAAGTAGAGTAGGAGACAGGGTGATCAATAAATTTCTCTACAAATCTATATATAGTTATTTATTACTCTTCAACTATGGGTATGATTTACAATTCTCACTTTGATATCATATCATTTATTTGTAGGCAATTATCAAAAAAGTTTAATACATGCCATAAAATTTCTCAATTCTATGATGTGGACAACCCTTTCCTTGTAAGAAATCTCCTATGCTAATTGTAGCAACATGAATATTATTTATGATGTACATTAAGCATGATAAGAAATAGTCCATGCATATTCCACCATTTCCGTCCTCAACTCATAATTTTTGTTCTTATTCTTTCGAAATGTTATAGGTTTCATTACTATTAAGATCTTTTATGCTTCTTTTGCACACCAATTAATTTTAATGCTCACATTTTCCTTTTGCCTTGTCTAGTTATGTGGTCCCATTATCATTAACTACTAAATTTAACTTTACTTCATTTTAGAAGTAGTTATCATTTGAATTTTTTTTTCATCTTTTCTTTGACAATGTTCTTTCATTTAAATACATTAAATTTTCATAACATCTAGTATTATATCTTTTTTATTTTTAGATTTCACTACATAAATTTTTTTGCACAAACTTTAGAGATCACAATCAATGATCCATCATTAAAATGTAGAGAGTAAGAGTTGATGGAAAATTTTCAATTACATTCTAATAGAAAATCATGGAGTGGGATCCAAAAGATTGATGGAAAAATGTTTACATGATAAAAAAATCTATTTTTAATACATGAATGAAGCTTAAGATCATCTTTATTTATTTCATAGAGAAATCACCACTAGTTTTTCATTTGTAATGGACATCAAATCTATCAAAAAATCTATCAAAATATAATGTAGTATATTCATTTATTTCAATTTTAGAATCAATTTAAGGATAGGTATTGTGGATATTATAAAAGCATCTTATGACAAACATTTAGGTGCCATTTTGGATTTCTTATATTAATTTTATTTTTAACTTTAGTAATTTTTTAGGACATTGAATGAGATTTGTAGACATCTAAAAATGGTCAATGCTTGTCGAGTCATACTTTAACATTTGCGCATTGCCTTATTTTAGGGTTCTTGCATTGCATTAAAATTTCTTCTATGTTGCGCACTTGGTCTTTATCATTTGTGAGCATCGAGTCCTTCTTCTGCATTCCTCATTTTTCTCACTTTTGAATTAGGTCTTGTTGATAGCAATCTTCAGTCATGATTTTGGTCGATCCTTGTCGTTGTCAATCTTGTCATTTTGCGATCGATTCGTCATCGATCCTTGTCCTTGTCAATTTTGTCATTTTGCGATCAATTCATCATCGATCCTCGTTCTTGTCAATTTTGTCATTTTGCGATCAATTCGTCATCGATCCTTGTCCTGGTCAATCTTGTCATTTTGCGATCGATTCATCATCGATCGTTGTCCTTTTCAATTGTGTCAATTTGGATCAATTAGTCATTGTTCCTCGTCAATTGGTGCCTATCAATTTGATCTCTTTGTCAATCTTGGTCAATTTGTCAACCAATCTCAATCGTTTATCAGCATTGGTCCTTTGTCAATCAAAATCATGATCGAATCGACATTAATTTCTTGTTGTCTTGACCTAATTCTTGGTCCTCTTATTTCTAGGGTTCTATGATTTGATCATTTAATCCTATTTTTCTTCTTTGTGGGTTAAATAAATCTATTTATTTAGTCCTAGGTCTTTTCATGAATTAATTAATGGATGAAAACCTATTAATTAATTCACCTAATTTCTATTTCATCTTTTTCCTCAATTTTCCAATTTACTAATTTCTCCTAATTCCTAATTTTTCTATTTCTCCTATTTTCTTCAATTTTTCTATTATTTCCCCTAATTTCATGGGAATGGCATTTCAATTTTGTCATAATTTGTCAATCAATCAATCTTGCATGTCAATTTTGTCATAATTTGTCAATCAATCAATCTTGCATGTCAAATTTGTCATATTTTTGTCAATCAATCAATCTTGCATAGAAAATGTCAATCTTGTCATAATTTGTCATATTTGTCATCCTTGATTTGAAATTTCCTTTCAAATATCTTCATGCTAATCTTGTCATCTCTCCAATTTGTCTATAAATTGGATGATTTTCTTCAATTGAGGGATCGAAAAAATTACGCTTCTAGTATCCTTACACTGCCATTTCATCTTGTCAATATTGCTTTCATACTATGCTTTTGCATTTGTAGGTGAGATCCACAAACAAAGTAATTTGAAGGAGAAAGAAGGACAATGGAGAATTATGGAGGAGATATTCATGTTTGTAATGGTTTGCATTTGGTTTGATTATCTTGTCTTCATATCTCTATTGAATTTTTTTAGGATTTCTTATCATTGCAATTTAGCTTTTGTGGTTGAGCTAGTCTAATATCTATTGCTTTGATGAATTCCAAATCCCTATCTACATTTTCTGGTGAACCCGACGTGAACTAACCATTTAACCATGTTTTGAGTGCTTTTGAGCTATTTGCAGGTGAAAAACTCAAGAAATAGGGCAACTCGGAGCTTTCTCGGCACTTCTGCGCCTATGTGGGTGGGATTTGCACCTATGTTGAGGCATTCTCCACCTGTGTAAGGTACATAGGCGCATCTTGATGGGTTTTGCACCTGTGTTGAGGCATTCTACACCTGTGTTAAAAAAAATATATATATATAAAAAAATAAATTATTTTTTACTTGCAAATTTGTTTGTTTTCATTCTGTTTTCTACATTCTGGTTTCTCTTTGGTACTAATTCTCTGTGCAACATCTTGTCGTTATGTGTGATGAAGACTAAAAATGCAACTACTAACGAATCTTATGCAAGATGCGGTCAAAGACTCTCATTAAAACATCGTGCTTGTGTTTTTTTAAAGTAGTTGCATATTTCATTTCTTAAAGGTTAATGAACACCATGCATGCTTTGTTTGTTTTTAATTTGATTGCATGATTTAACCCTTAGAACTAGGCCTGCCTCCCGATTTGCCTAGCACTTCACACAGGCATTGGTGAGAGGGAATGACCCAAAGTGGTGACGGGCTAAAGACATGCTCTTCCGAACCACTCTAAATAATTGTGGATGCAACAAAATTTGTAGACAATGGGTGTTGGAATGGTATTGCGATGATTTATTCATCGGATCAATACCCACCCGAACGGATGCCCTTACTAGAATATCTTGTTTAGATGCCAAAATCCTTCTATCTGTTGGCTCAGGCATTGTGATACACGCATGCCGAAGACACCTCTCATGTACTTCTCAATTAGAGATAGCAAGTTCCTGGGAAGTGATGCCCCTTGAACTTGAAGCTTGGTATGCCCGAGAAGTGAGTGTACTGTAAGGGGGAGCCAGTGCTACCAAGTGTCTAGCTATCTGGCCGAGTGTTGTATTTTATGGTTAGAGGATTCAACAGATATTGCCATTGCCAGCCATAGGATTTGTTGTGAATGAGCATGATTGTCTTGGGTCTAAGTCCAAACATCTTGTCTTTTGTGATTGTCAAAAGTTGAATTATACAATTGTCACAAAACATCATTTGTCAAACAAGTCCAAACATTGTCCAAACAAGGTTTTAAAAAGAGAACATTCATCCAACAAAGTTCAAAACACTTTCAAAACATGGCTTTCAAACACATTGAAAAAAAACAAAAAAACTTTGTCTTAGCATTCATGTCACTTTAGGCTAGGTTTTGCATAGTCCAACTTAGTTCCTAAGGCATATTGTCATCTCCCTTCATTTTAGTCCTTTTTATTGCAAGCGTCCTCATTTTACACTTAGGCTCAAAAACATTTCTCTAAGTTTGCATTTCATTGTCATATCCAAGACAAATTTCCATTTAGGTTGCATAGGTTGCATTTTGCATATTCCAAGTCATTGGTCTTTGCATATCCTTATCATTGTATTGTCATATCATATCCTTAGATCATTTTCATGTCATATCCTAAGTCATTGTCATAATCATTTCCTTCTTGCATTTAGTCTCAAAAATTTGGTTTGTCAAACTTGAAAAATCAAAACTTTGGATGATACCCTAAGTTGTTGTTAAGAAGTCTTGACCTTGTCTAAAACTTGTCCTTTTATTAATATCATTTTTGTCAAACCTAGCTTAGTATCCAAGCATATAGGTGAGACATTGTCAATTTGTCCTATTGTCATTTGGTCCTTTGTCCTTTTGTCATTTGGTCCTTTGTCCTTTAAGGTCTTGGCTTCATTTCAACTTCCCAAGGTTGAGTCTTTAGGTTTGCATTCCAACAAGTTTGTCCAAATTTTGAAAAACAACAAAAACATAGGTTGCATTCTTGCCATAGATTGCATTTTCATTTATTTAGGTTGCATTTAGTTGCATATCATACATCATCCTTTTAAAATAAAAAAAATCCAAAAAAAATATTGCATTTGCATAGTGACATGCCTATTGAAACACGGTCAAAATTTAAGAAGATGGGCGAACCAACATATCAACCCATTGACAACGTATCAAACTCGCAGTTTCAACCTAGTCAATAATTACAAATTGAAGGTTCGTCAAACACATCATTACCACCATATGGAATGGTTCAACTTGGACCACCTCCATTATATGAACCAGTGTTTGTACCCATGAAACTAGCATATGGGAGTGTTCCACCAACACCAAGAGGAAATGCACCTTTTGATTGGAATCAACCGAACCTACAGCATGACATTCAAATTCAAACATTACATGAGGAACAAACTCTCTCACAAGGATTTGGTTTAGATCAAGTCATTCAACAAGAAACAAATCCAAATGTTTTACCAGATTCTTCATCAGATTCCGATGCTTCCGATGATGTTGATATGTTCGTTAAAGATCCGAAGTTGACAAAAAAGATGGATAAATTCTTGAACAAGGTCTTTAAGATGTTCCCACAAAAATATCTTGACATGATGAGTAATGTGACCTCCTCAAGTGAGCAAATTAATGTGCAAAAACAACAAGGCGGTGAGCTGTTAAGTTTCTCTCCACATCCAAATGAAGAAAATGTGCGACAAGAAACTCAACACACCTTGATGAGTAAACGTGCTTCAAAAACATTGACAGTGACTATTCCTCAAAAGTCACCATTTGAAACAATAAACAATCCATTATTTAATACAACACCTTTAACACAAGATCAAATGAGGGCCACACAAATATTGATAGTTGTCCCTCAACAAGAAATGATTCCTTGAATAATTACAAGTGGATCAAAATCTAAGATGCAAGAAAGTTTTACGACTAGAATGCCTGATCTTACCAATGTCCAAAACAATTCCACAATGCAACAAAGTTCCTATGTCCCATTAAGTTCAATATATTTGCCAAATACTCAAGTACCTGTTATGCAAAATATTGTGACAGATCCTTCGATAATGGCAACACAAAGAGCCACAAATAGTGGTTTGCACCAACAACAAATGTTACAACAATTGAGTAATACACAAAAGGCACAATCAAATGTGCAAACAAGCAATGCACAACAACAACAATATCACATTCAACAACATGTTGCAGTGTCTTATGCACCATTACAAGTTAATTCAAACTTGCAACCACCACAGTGGATTGGACAAACAACATAGCAAGTAAATGTGAGTGCCATACCCCATCTCAAGGAGAAACAACAAAAACCTCCCAAACAAAGTTTTTTGCAAATGATGGGATTTACATCAAGACAACAACAATTGGCACAAAGTCAGCAAATTCCGATTCGTCAGCATCAACAACAACATGTGCCTCAATATATGCCAAGACAAACAAATTATCATACTTCACAACCACAATTGATGTCCATGCAATATCAACAACACCTTCAATTGCAATATCAACCAAGGCTACCAATCATGATTCCACCACAAGAAGCACAGCAATAGGGTCAATGTCAAGGCACGACACAACCACAGCAACAAGAGTTGTATCAAGACCTTTATATGCCATAAACAGAAAAGACAACAATTTTAGAGCATCAACAGCCAATGGAGAGCACGATGTATCGACAAAGAGTACACCCAAGAGTGAATGATGAACTTCCAAAATCTTCGATACCTGACACATTTGCACAACAGCTTGAGAAGTTGCAACGACAAGTCGACGCATTGGAAACCAAAGGGACAAAGAAATTGTACACAGATCAAGATTTATGTCCTAATCCATTTGACAAGAGCTTGTACATGCCTCCCTTCCCTAAGCATTTTGAGGCACCTAATTTTGAGAAATATAAAGGGAATGGCAATCCAAAAGACCATATTCGAGCATTTTTCGCAGCATGTACTGAAGTGAGTTATGAGGAAACATATTTAATGTGCTTATTCACATGAAGTCTCATAGGACAAGCCATGGATTGGTATTTGCATTTGCCAGGGAATATAAAGACTTGGTCAGAATTGGCTCAAAAGTTTATATCCCACTTCGCATTCAACATTGACAGTGAAGTGACCATGTCAGATTTATGCAACACCAAGCAAAAGCAAGGTGAACCATTAGTGACTTTCTTGCAATGATGGTGAAGCTTGTATAGTCATTCTTCCCAAGATATACCTGAAGAACAATAAGTGAACTTATTTATTCAAAATTTGGTCCCAGAAATGATGTATGAACTCAAATTGAAAAGTCCCAGTACCATTGAGAAACTCATTAAGAAAGGGATGAACATTGAAACTACTCTTGTAGCTAAGGGACTCATTAAACTCAACAAAGACAGTGATAGCACAAACAATTCTGGGGAGAAAAATAGATTTTGGTACAAAAACAAGAATGTCACTAATGATGGAGTTGTTGATGCAAGAGCAGTGAATGCAAATCAGCCCATGTTCATAATAAAGCAATTAAGTGCTCCTAATATGTCGGCTATGAACCAAAATCAAACACAATCAAGCAATGTTATTCAACAACTGCAACACCAACAATATAATCAACAACAAGGTCAGCAACAAAACCAGCAATGAAAACCTTTCTGATCAAGGGATGGGCCTCCTCAACAGTTTACGCCACTGGGAGAGCCTATTGAATCAGTAATGAAACAATTAATACAAGAAAATTTTATGAAGTTACCAGATATCAAAGAAGAACTATTGGTAAAGCCGCATTGGTGGAATGATAATGCATATTGTGAATACCGTCGGTCAAAAGGACATAAAACCGCATCATGTTTTCAATTGAAACATATGATTCAAGACTTTTTAGATCAAGGAGTAATTGAGGTAGACCTACCCAACGCGACCTCTAACACTAATCATACAATTTTTAAAACTCCTTTGCTTGATCATGATAAGGGTAGAGCATCTTCTTCAAACTCTACCCAAACAACAAATCTTAATTATGCAAATATTGGTTATAACAATGTCATCAATTATTTTCAAGCGTCAAATGAGTATGTCTCCACCATAAGAATAAAGGGACAAGATCCTTCTTGCGCAATCACCACTCATCAATCCAAAATAGTCCTGAAAGGAGCTCCTGCAATTCCTCCCAAATCAACTCCTACGAGTCAGTATAATCTCCTAGATCATCTGGGGAAGACACCTACACAAATATCAATTCTCGAGTTGTTGAAAATGTCCCCTATACATCGTGTAGTCCTAGATAAAGCTTTAACTGAGTCCACTATCCTGACAGACATTGATGTTGACCAATTTCAAGCCTGAATTGGACATCTAGTTGTTTCCCAACACGTCGCCTTTTCTAATAATGATATTTCTCCTGATAAGCTCCCTCACAATGATCCTTTACATCTTGAAGTCTTTGTCCATAATTGCAAGATCCGATGAGTCTTGATAGATGGTGGAGCAGGTCTTAATATCTGTACCTTGAGAGTGGTCATTGGTCTTGGTTATACAGAAAATGACATTGATTCTTCCAAAAGAATAACAATCAAAGCATATGATGATGCTGAGCGTCCATCTAAAGGGGTAATTCCATTGCCTATCAGAGTCGGTCCAGTGATAGAAAACACTTTCCTGCAGGTCCTAGACCTTGATCTCCCTTACAATATGATTCTTGGCCGTCCGTGGATCCACGCAATGAAAGCAGTTCCATCTACTTATCATCAATGTTTAAAATATCCTTACAATGGGACTAAGATAACAATTCTAGGAGATCGTAATCCATTTCAATTTTGTGCTAATCTAAAGGATTCCCCGAAGCAACAAGTCCCAGTCAATAGGGAGGCCCACTCACATAATTATGTGGATCCTAATGAATTGTTAGATGTTGTCAAAGGAAAATTGAGGATACAGGACCAAGGATGTGGAGAGTATTCAATGGCTCAAACATTCCTCATTGGGAATTTACCAATATCTCCAAAATCACATGGCAAACCACATTTGTTGCAAAAAGAACCTAAGATAGTCATTCAATATTAGCCCCCCACTACATTTACAAAATGGGGTGAGCTTAACAAAGAAACTTTGGATGATGATGTAATAGATTGGCTTTATAAGGATCCAACTGATACACCACCTGTCAAGTTACCAGTGGAGCAGTATGGAAAAGGGTTTACTAGACTACAGAAAAAGGGATATGATGGTTGTAGTGGTTTGGGCCCTGATAAGAAAGGTAGACTAGAACCTATTATAGCTAAGATCCGACCTCCAACTTTAGGGTTAGGTTTTGTACCATTGCGAATTGGAACCTCGTCTACCAAAGTGACCACGTGTGGAAAGGGGCGTGACTTTGATGATGAAACAACACCTGAGGACACCCAACCTGAAACTAATTCCAATGAATGGGAGTGGAGTTATTTTTCTTCTAGCTCCTATGCCCTTGAAAATGTTTTACTTGACCCTGATGATTTGTCCATGGAAGACAAACATGAAATAATTCCCCCTCCCAAAACATGTCCTAATGCTTGGATAGAGTCATTCTAGGACCCAAGCTCCGAATCAGATACAAGCAGTTTAGACAGCGATACCACAGACATTCTTATCCTTACCATCTCAGCCCTAACTCTCCTTGAAACCAATGATGACATACCCCTTGTCTATCCACAGCTTATCCAACATGACCAACAAGAATCACTCAAATTGGATTGTTTTCAAAATGACGAAGCAATTGTAGCATTTCTTGGACTACAGGAAGGCATACCACAAGGCAATCATAAGGCAGGGTTTGCTATTGATTTAGATTCTATAGCATATTTTGGGGAGTCAACTCCATCTTCTAGTCATAAAAATGAAAAAGAAAAAGTAAAAAATCAAAAGAATAGGTCTTTGAGTGAAAACCGTAAGGCACTTTCTGATCATGAAAAAGTAAAAATAAAAGATGTACCTATGGGTGAACACCTCTCTGAGGCGCCCAAAGGTGGAAGATTGGACATACCCTTGTCAAGTCAGGATAAATCAACATTGCTTGTAGAAATGATCGAAGAGATAAATTTGGGTACACCTGACAACCCTAAGGTCATTCATTTCGCTGCTTCTTTATCAAAACAAGAAAGAATAGATTTTGTCAATTTATTTCTCACGAACAAGATCAATTTTGCATGGTCTTATGTAGATATGCCTAGCCTTGATCCTGAATTAGTCCTTCATCACTTGCCATTAAAACCAGATGCCAAGCCCATCAAACAAAAACTTAGAAAGATTCATCCCCAGGTGGCTCTCTTGGTCAAAGTAGAACTCAAAAAATTATTAGATGTGGGCTTTATCAGAACAATTGATTATGCAGATTGGATTTCAAATTTGGTACCAGTTAGCAAAGTAACTGGGGGCATCAGAATCTGTACGGATTTTAGGGATCTTAATAAAGCATGCCCTAAAGATGATTTTCCATTGCCGAATATAGACATCATAGTTGACATGACTGCCGGATATGAGATGCTATCATTGATGGATGGTTTTTGTGGATATAATCAAATTCGTATTGCTCCTAAAGATCAACATAAGACTGCATTCACATGTGCTTGGGGTACCTACTGCTGGAATGTGATGCCTTTTGGTCTTAAAAATGCTGGCACAACATATCAAAGAGCTATGATGACAATTTTCCATGATTTTATGCATACTTTGATGGAAGACTATGTTGATGACCTATTATGCAAATCTGTCACATGAGATAGTCATCTAGCCATCCTTGGCCCAATCTTTGATCGAATGGAAACCTACAAGCTTAGACTCAACCCAAAGAAATGTGTCTTTGGTGTCACAGCCGACAAATTATTAGGGTACATTGTTTCTCATAGAGGCATCGAAGTAGACCCTGAAAAGGTTAAAGCAATAATGGATATGCCTCCTCCTTCAAATCTCTGTCAACTAAGAAGTATGCAAGGAAAGTTACAGTCAATCCGTCGGTTTATAGCTCAATTGGCAGACAAATGTCATCCCTTCCAACATTTATTGCATAAAGGCGTCACTTTTAAATGGACTGAGCAATGTCAATCAATGTTTCAAATGCTCAAAGATTATCTGTTGTCGCCACCTATTCTAATGCCTCCTATAGAAGGGAAGCCATTTATATTGTATATCTCTGCAACTGAAACGACACTGAGAGTTCTCTTAGCCCAACAAGATGAGAAAGGCAAAGAACGAGCTATTTATTATATCAGTCGGACACTAGTAGGCTATGAGCTGAATTATTCAACTATTGAACGGGCATGTTTAGCAGTGGTATTTGCAACACAGAAGCTTCGACACTATATGTTAAATTATCAGACATTGCTAGTTGTAAAAATTAATCCCTTGAAATACTTGCTTAGTAGGGCAACTTTGATAGGTCGCTTAGCAAAGTGGGTTATGATCCTCAGTGAGTTTGATATTGAGTACATTGAGAGAAAGGAAATAAAAGGACAAATCATAGTGGATCAACTTGCAGAAGCACCTATTCATAATGATCATCCAATGTTGATGGATTTTCTAGATGAATCAGTCTTTGCTGTCACATCTTCTAATGAATGGAAATTATATTTTGATGGATCCCATACCAAATTTGGGTCTGGAGCAGGTATATTATTTGTCACCCCTCAAGGTGATGCTATTCCCAAATCCTACAAAATAGCTTTCCATTGCACCAATAATATTGTAGAATACGAAGCTCTAGTCACAGGACTCCGAGTAGCAATCCACTGGAACATTACACACTTGCAAGTCTATGGAGATTCCCAGTTAGTCATCCATCAAGTGAATGATGACTATGAAACGAAGGATGAAAAGCTTATTCCCTACAAGCATATGGTGGATTTCTTCAAGACAAAATTTACGGCTATCCATTTCAGTCAAGTTCCAAGAATTCAAAACAAGTCAACAAATGCTATGGCAACTATTGCTTCCATGTTAAATATGCCCCACAATATGGATAGATGTGAATTTTTAGTCAAACAGTTGCTTATCCGTTCTTTTGAAATTCCGACAACAGATGTGATGTGTGTTCTTGTTGGTCCTAATTCCCCGTGGTACAATGACATCTATCAATATTTGAAATCCCAAACCTTACCACCTAACCTTTCCTCTAACCAACGCCGCACCTTCATACGTCAAACTGCCAAATATGTCATCATCGCAGACACCCTTTATCGTCGTTCCTTTGACCACACCCTCCTCAGGTGTTTGGATTCTGACGAGGCACAAATGGCTTTACACGAGGTTCATGATGGCATATGTGGGGGCCATTTCAATGGTCTGAGTCTAGCTAAAAAGTTGGTTCGTGCTGGGTATTATTGCTCCACTATGGAAAAGGATGCTCATGATTTTGTCAAGAAATGCTACAAATGTCAAATACATGGAAATTACATTCATGTGCTAGCCCAAGAACTTCACTCTGTCATATCTCTGTGGCCCTTTTCTCAATGGGGATTGGATCTTATTGGCAAGATTCACCTGACATCTGCAAATGGACACAAATTCATCATCACGGCCACATAATACTTTACAAAATGGATCGAGGCTATCCCCATGACCTATATCACTGGTGTCCAAATTTCAAAGTTTCTACTGAATTATATCATTTGCAGATATGGGGTTCCCCTTGCAATTGTCACAGATAATGGCCATCCATTTAAAAATAAAGATGTCAAGCAACTCTGTGAAAAGTTTCGCATCCAACACCGTTTCTCTAGTCCTTACTATCCACAAAGTAATGGTCAAGCTGAAGCATCAAATAAAACCATCATTAAGATCCTAAAAAAGGTTGTCAATGACACTGGTCGAGATTGGCATGTACAGTTGAATCCAGCACTATGGGCTTATCGTACTTCCATCTGCACACCTATTGGCGCAACACCTTATTCCTTGGTGTATGGTGTGGAAGCCATTTTACCCTTGGAAGTAGAAATTCCCTCTTTGCGTGTTTCCCTGCAAAATTTGATTGATGATGAGATGCACAGAGTCTCTCGGTTGCATCAGCTTGAGATGTTAGATGAGAAATGTCAGATAGCCTTGACACATTTGCAAGCATATCAAAACCGTCTCTGTCGTTCTTATAATAAGAAGGTCAAAGGGCGACACTTCGAAGTGGGAGATTTGGTCCTAAAGGCGAACCCGAAGAATGCACAATCTAATGACATTATCAAAGGAAAATTTGAGCCTAATTGGGTTGTACCTTTCATAGTTACTGCAGCCTATGGCTTGGGGGCATATTAGCTTGCAACTCTAGACAGTGAACCTTTGTCAGATCCTGTAAATAGCATGCACCTTTGCAAGTACTAGGCATAGTTCTTTTGTCAGTAGTTCTTTAATATGATCCTGAAAAAATACAAAAAAATCAAAAAGCTCAAAAAAATACAAAAAAATCAAAAAAGCTCAAAAAATCAAAAAGCTCAAAAAATACAAAAATACAAAAAAGCTCAAAAAAAAAAAAAAACTCAAAAAAAAAAAAAAATCAAATCAAATAAAAGTGAAAAAAATTGAAAAGAACAAAAGTAAAGAAAAATAATTCGCCCTCTAGTGAAAACCTTGCAAACAGGTGCTTTGGGCAAGTACCATAGTGAAAACCTGGCAAACAGGCGCCATGTGTAAAAGATTATTGCTCCGTCATCTATCATGACCCCTAGCTATACTTTCCCCCCACAGGTTTATCATGCTTATCCTTTCTCTGACCCAATGTTTTGTTCCAGGCCTGTGATTGGTCAACATCATTGTCTTGCATACTCAGGTTCCCAGTCCTTGTGCATATGTTTCGGTCCTGGTCGCTGTATGTCTTTCAACTGTTCATTGAGTGCGCGCCCCTTGTCATGATCAATTACTAGAGCTTTCAAATCAAATAATGTCTTGAAATAATAAAAAAAAATTGAAAAATGTCTTGAAAAAAAAAATCCCTAAAAATCAAATAATGTCCTGAAATAATAAAAAAAAATTGAAAAATGTCCTGAAAAAAAAATCCCTAAAAATCAAATAATGTCCTGAAATAATAAAAAAAATTGAAAAATGTCCTGAAAAAAAAATCCCTAAAAATCAAATAATGTCCTAAAATAATAAAAAAAATTGAAAAATGTCTTGAAAATATCCTTAAAAATCAAATAATGTCCTGAAAAAATCTCTAAAAAGGTCAAAAAAAGTCCTGAAAAAAACGAACAATTTTTTTTTCAAAACATCAAAATCCAAAAACAATTCCTTTGGCATTTTGCATTTTGTCAATAAATGGTCCCCTTTGTGCATAGACAGATCGTTGAGCATACATCCAACGACAATCAATCAAACATTGTGCTTTAATGAAATCACGCATTAATAGATGAACTTTTCAATCAAACCAGGCATTCAAACTGATCAAAATTGTCATGTCAATCACTCAACATCAATATCATTTGTCCTTGTCACTATTATCATGGGTCTTATACAGTGTGTGGTATACTCGAAACCAGACTGTGTCCTGTCTTAGATGGGGTACCGCATTCCCTGGAACTAGACAGCATGATCATTCTTGTTTTCCACTTTTGATAATGACGATCAGAATGTTTGTTTGACTTGTTTGAATTTGTGAGTCTTATCTTTTTATTGATTTATTTTTGGCTTCGACCATGTTCCTATGTTGCTCGATGATGTCACTAAGTGATTTAGAGTGGTCAGGATGGCTCATGGTCCTTTATTATTTTTTGTCTTCTATTTGTGGAGTGTTTCATAACATTTTGGGGCAAGTTTGTCTTAGGATTTTTGAACCATTCCTTGTCTGTGAACATGTCTGTCTTATGCAAAGGGATTGCATTATCGCTTTGGCCTTCATTGCCATGTTGCGCCGCATCCATTTTGCCATATCAAATAAAGATTCTCACCTACTTATGTGCATATGTGAAAGCAAGTTTTCCTTCATCTCTAACTGTCCCCTGTCTAATTTCTTCTTACTAACATTTCTTCCGTCAGTTTTGGCGATCCATTCAAACCTATCATCTTCTGTCATTCTTATCGATCAATTGGCCTCTTTTTTGGATTTTTCCAGCCAATTCCTCGAGGGGGCATGCATATGTCATTGTTATTGTCTAGGGCATTTTCATTATTGTTCTTTGAAACAACACTTAAAATCGCATTGTTTCAAAGAGGGGCAAAATGTAGACATCTAAAAATGGTCAACGCTTGTGGAGTCATACTTTAACATTTGCGCATTACCTTATTTTAGGGTTCTTGCGTTGCATTAACATTTCTTCTATGTTGCACACTTGGTCTTTATCATTTGCGAGCATCGAGTCCTTCTTCTGCATTCCTCATTTTTCTCGCTTTTGAATTAGGTCTTGTCGATAGCAATCTTCAGTCATGATTTTGGTCGATCCTTGTCCTTGTCAATCTTGTCATTTTGCAATTGATTTGTCATCAATCCTTGTCCTTGTCAATTTGTCATTTTGTGATCGATTCGTCATCGATCCTCATTCTTGTCAATTTTGTCATTTTGCGATCGATTCGTCATCGATCCTTGTCCTGGTCAATCTTGTCATTTTGCGATCGATTTGTCATCGATCATTGTCCTTTTCAATTGTGTCAATTTGGATCAATTAGTCATTGTTCCTCGTCAATTGGCGCCTATCAATTTGATCTCTTTGTCAATCTTGGTCAATTTGTCAACCAATCTCAATCGTTTATCAACATTGGTCCTTTGTCAATCAAAATCATGATCGAATCGACATTAATTTCTTGTTGTCATGACCTAATTCCCAGTCCTCTTATTTCTAGGGTTTTATGATTTGATCATTTAATTCTTTTCTTCTTCTTTGTGGGTTAAATAAATCTATTTATTTAGTCCTAGGTCTTTTCATGAATTAATTAATGGATGAAAACCTATTAATTAATTCACCTAATTTCTATTTCATCTTTTTCCTCAGTTTTCCAATTTACTAATTTCTCCTAATTCCTAATTTTTCTATTTCTCCTATTTTCTCCAATTTTTCTAATATTTCCCCTAATTTCATGGGAATGGCATTTCAATTTTGTCATAATTTGTCATAATTTGTCAATCAATCAATCTTGCATGTCAATTTTGTCATATTTTTGTCAATCAATCAATCTTGCATAGAAAATGTCAATCTTGTCATAATTTGTCATATTTGTCATCCTTGATTTGAAATTTCCTTTCAAATCTCTTCATGCTAATCTTGTCATCTCTCCAATTTGTCTATAAATTGGATGATTTTCTTCAATCGAGGGATCGAAAAAATCACGCTTCTAGTATCCTTACGTTGCCATTTCATCTTGTCAATCTTGATTTCATCTTGTCAATCTTGCTTTCATACTATGCTTTTGCATTTGTAGGTGAGATCCACAAACAAAGTAATTTGAAGGAGAAAGAAGGACAATGGAAAATTATGGAGGAGATATTCGCATTTGTAATGGTTTGCATTTGGTTTGATTATCTTGTCTTCATATCTCTATTGAATGTTTTTAGGATTTCTTATCATTGCAATTTAGCTTTTGTGGTTGAGCTAGTCTAATATCTATTGCTTTGATGAATTCCTAATTCCCATCTACAAGATTATTTGATGTTTATGTTAAACTTATTTCTTTATCTAATTCCTCTATCTTATTTGTGGAAAACTTGTCTATTGTAGAATCCAAATTGAAATGATAATTTATATCTTCATATTGGTAAAATGCTATACAACACTTCTGAAATCAAGCAGAACATCATGAAAATCCTTCTCAGAGTCGTTAGGCTTAACGCTTTGGCTACTGGTGGCAAGCCTTTTCTTTATGAAAGCATCAGAAAACTCATACAAGCCTTTTCATGCCCAGACGGAGTGTCATGAGTGAGCTGTATTGCAAAGACAGGGCAGCTCGAGGTTTCCCCAGCTGAAAGAGGTTTCCCACAATAGGCCATGCAGGAGGTCCAGGGGGAAGAGGAAGCCTTGCTCTATTCGCCCTTCTCCATAGGAAGAAGAGTAATAAGAGTGAACAAGTGGTAAGGAGCAGAGAGGACTAAGATTAAAGCGGCGGGATACCCATATTAGCTGTTAACAAGGAGAACCTTATTTTCTTTGGTTTCCCCATATATTGTATTTTATAGGCAGAATCGTATCTTATTTTTTTGGTTTCCCCATATACTGTATTTTATAGCCACAATCGTATCGGTGGACGCAGTGTCGTCACTCTCTGGTCGGCATCCACCCGGGTAGAAAGTCTTCAACGATGGAAAAGCCCAAAAGACTACGACCGAGCAAGTTTTTCTTGGAAGCTGTATATTTGGTAAAACTTTGCGGCGGTCTCAACTGATGGCTATTTACTATGGTCAAATGTTGCAGGCTAAGTATTTGAGAGATAATGTATTTAAAGGAAAATGGGACCTCATGACCTTATGTTTTATCATATGAAGTACTTTAATCAAATTTCAATTTAATAGTTAATGTATCTAATTATTATATATAAAAGCATTACATTTTATATTTATTTAAATTTAATTAAGAACAATAATCTATTAAAAATATATGAAAAAAATAAAATTGACACCTCTTTTTACAATTAAATTATTGTAATTTAGTAAATTATGTGTAATCATTATAATTTTCATTTAGTTTTGAATCTATGTTAGTTGAATCTCTTAATACAATTATACATATACAAATAATCTAATATTATACATTAGAATTTTCATTTATTTGTATATATTTGACCATACTTTATCTCATGCACAACTATTTTTATATTTTTTTACATTTATTCACATATATTATCGTCTAGCATTCATTCTTCATTGAAAATGGCAATTGAAATTCAAAAATCATATTTCAATTTCACCAACTTCCACTAAAATATTTATGTAGGAATCAAAACCTAGTTTTGACTGTATTTATTTATTAATTGAAAATCAAAATATGATATTTTTTTCTTTATAATTAATTGAAAATATGGTCAAATGGTCTCAGGTGCATTCTAAACCATCATAGACATTGTCAACTTCCAGTCCTATAATTCTTGTCATGAGCATGCTTGGTACACGTTTTGCATAACTATTTCTATATTTTTTGAATTTAAAAACCTTCATTTAGACAAGTTCATACCCTAGAATTATTCAATAACCTATCACTTCAAGGAACATTTCAACGTATGGATATTTCAAATTAGATTACTCAAAGGAATCTAATATATTTAGTTATCTTAATGTTTTATTTTAATTTTTGCTACCAATGTACATAGATGTTTGAGATATAGTTATTAGGTTCAACTTTGAGTCAGTTGTTTGGTTTGTGTTTCAACTTGGAGGAACATAGATTGTAGCTATGAGGACGACCTTACACTCATGGATATGATTGTAGTTATATAGCTAGGTTGGATCTATGTTAGATAGAATTGGATTATCTTAATGAACAAATTCAAATAGATAAGACAAATAAAATGGGATTGCCTGCATATAAGCATTGTCTAGATAATTTATAACCATAAGAATAGGAGCATGTTTGGTCAGGCACATAAACCCAACTATGGTCAAATTATGTAATTTCTAGTTATACAAATACATTAAAACAATGTCTAAAATAGACACAAAACTAAATAGGAAAATAAATTAAGAATACATTTTTCTCCATTATATATTTCTCCAATTTTAAGATGTGTTTGAAACCATTCCTTTCTAAGTATGTAGTATTGTCAAATATGTATAAATTAAATGCACTAGACAAAAAAACATTTAGTACATAAAACACATATTCTCCTTCAATATCTTTTCATAATTTGCTTATGTTCTTGGTTGAATCTCTTTAACACAAGGATAATAGATTAAGTGAGTAGTATTTCACTTGTATAATAGATCAATGATAATAGTCAAAATATAGTGGTCATGTATGCATCCTTGTCTTTCAATTGATATACAATTGATAGTGAAATTTAATCATTTTTAATTTAATTTAAATGTAATATATAATTTAAACGATAATTTTTACTCTAATTTATAATTCAATCTACCAACAATATATACAATTTATAATTTAATTTACAATCTCATCTACAATTTAGAATAATTTATGATATAATTTAAACTTGATTTAAAATTTATACACTTAAAAATCAAGTTAGATTGAGAAAAGATTTTGTTTCTAAAGTCTTTATATAATTTTTTTTTTATTATCTTCTAGATATAAAGATCATGCTTTGTTATCACTTATAACGAATTTAATTGAACAAAAAAAAACTAATAAGTGATACAAAATCTTGTTAATGTTTGAAAACAATAACCATTTTAGGGGGAAAACCTCCAAAAGCCTTTAATAAGAACATAATTCATAATATGATAATAATAAACTAATAACTATATCTAATATATAGCATTCTTATATCATGAGTACATCTCAAACTAACCTCATAACAGAAAATGAAGGTTTATGCTAGCCACAAATTAAATATACAACTCTCATACAAGTTAAATGATAAAGAAATAAAAAAATGACAAATTACAATTTCATTAAAGAGTTCTACTACAATGTAAAAAATTATTACAATGTTCCCCCGAAAATAAAATGACCAAGGGTGTCATTAGAAAAGATACCTAGGAATATTAGTGCTTAATTATTTAAAGTAAAAAAAACCAAGAGTTTCATTAGAAAAGATACCCACCAGTATGTTTTCTATAGATTTATATTAGTAATAAGGTTCCAATCTAGTACTTTTAAAAACAAATGTGTTGTAAATAGAGTGATTTATCAAAGCCATTATTATTCTATTTTTAATTAACTATTTCCTAGTTAGAAACATTATTTCATATTGTTTAAAGATTTTATTTTGTGAAATTTATCAAATAAAATATGAAGTATAATTGTTAGTAGTTTTCTAACACATTTTTTATAATATTTTATAATCAATAAATATATGAAAAACCAGTAGAATGAATTTGAAAGAGATTATAATTTATTTCAATTAAAATTTTTGGAAGACAACCACAAATAATATTATGGTAAAAAAAAGTATTACCTTAATGATTGAAGTTTATGTATATGATAAAAACGTGGACAAAGAGATATTTTTATTATTGAAATTTTATTTTTGTGTTTTTATTGTGTATGTTCCCAAATATCCCCTAAACATATTGTAAATAATTAGATGCCTTAAAATAAACATTATGAGTAAGAAAATAATCACAAAGATGATAATATTTTTTTATGATTATCAAAATCCTATTTAAGATAGAGGATTAGATAATAAGTTTAAAAATGTGATCCAAGTCTAAAGAATATGTATTAGAAACTATCAATAGAATTTTAATATATCTAAAAAAATTTCACTATTGTTAAATGTTATATAAATATACTAGGAGGCGAGGACTTGAGAATACATTATGAGATAGCAATGTTGTTTTTTGTTTCTATTTTTCATAATATGTATTGTCTTCAAAAATATTAGATTCAAGTATCTGTTAACAATTTTCTTATGTCAATTTATATGATATTTCTATTTCTAGAATAGCCAATAGATGATTAAATTTTTCTTTTTTTTTTAAGTCTTTTTAGAAATTGTGTCCTCAAAGAAAACATGGTCAAAGATATCATGTACTAGGATTTTCCTTACATTTCAAAATAAATGTATACCTAAACATGACAAACATTCAATGTTGAAAATCTATTTATGAAATACCCTATAAATATAAGGTAAACAATAAACCATAAAATGAAGGTAAACGATACAAAACAAAAATCTGCTGAAAATTGTTTAAGGATGCTCTAAACCAATACAACTTTATTACAAAGAAAAGAAGGAATTACTTTTGATATACTAAACAAATAAAGTCTAAGAACCAATTTTGCATAATTACATGATAGTTCACATGATAAAATAATAAATTTATATTACTAACTCCACTAGCATTCACAAATTAACTTGTTTAGTTAACTCTACAAGATATATTCAAACAATTATATTATATTAGATTACGAATGGTACTAAAACTTGTACTTTCATACAAAATATGATTTTCGACAATAGAATTTCTCTTTTACTTAAAAATAAATAAAAGTTCAATATTTAATTATTATTAAAAATAAAATAAAATTCAAAATAATAATTTTTTAAAATATATATATTTCTAAACAAAATTTTAGATAGTATTGTTGCTTCTAATTTAGATTGTGTATGTTTTTTTGTATCAACGTTTTGGATTGATCTGATCCTAATCAGAAGCAACAATACTAATTGATATAGATTGTAGAAAACTAATAGTCCTAATAAAAACATTCGATACAATAATTGTTCATAATAACACCTAATTAGAAGATATATAAATATCAACTTTTTAATATTACTGAATAGAAAGTTGAAGTTACTTAATCAATATTGATCAACATCAAGGGCCTGAACAACTTGACTTTGCAGTCGACTTTTTCGGCTTAACATGTATACTAAGACAATGTGTATTCTAGTTAACAGATAAACAGATAATACTTCTCCGGGACCGCTAGTAAATATGATGTGGGAGACGTGGTACAGGAATTGTATTCGACTGTTTGAATGTAACTCCAAATTCGTCTGTCATGTCCGACACGTCCAGCAGCTCACCGTCCATCCCATATGGGAGTTTCCACTCAAACGAATGAAGCAAAGAAGCCAAAACAAAAGAAGCCATACGGCTTGCTAAGTGAATCGCTGGACAAATTCTTCTTCCTGCTCCGAATGAAATTAGCTCGAAATCTTGTCCCCTGTAATCTATCTTGCTGTTCTCGCCCTCCAGAAATCTCTCGGGCATAAATTTTGATGGATTGTCCCAAATTGCAGTCCCTCCCAATAGCCCAAACGTTCACCATCACCTGGGTGTCTTTGGGTATCACAAATCCCCCGATCTCGCAGGAGCATTCTACTATGTGTGGAAGCTGTTGGAAGTGAAGTCCAATGGACTCCTTTCTTTTGTCGCCAAATTTTTTGGCTATTTGATTTCTCCTTGCAAGCTCTTTAAGAGCTGATTGTAATTCATTTGTAGAGGTTAATTTTCTAGAGCTGATTGTAGTTGTGTATATGTGTAAACCAGATTGGTGATTAATAGATTGATTCCCCTGCTTCAAGTGTGGATGTAGGCAATTGCCGAACCATGATAAATCAGTGTATCTCATTGTCTGTGTTGTGTATTTTTAATTCTGTTTATCTGCTATTTAAACTCATTTCTTCATCCTAACAATTGGTATTAGAGTGAGGTTAGATCATTGTTTAGATTTTGGTGGTTGAAATTCCAGAATCATTGAAGAATCGAAGATAGAGAAGTTCTCTTGTCAGAGCTTCAGGTTATGGAAGGTGCAGATGGAGTCTTTGCTGATAAAGCAAGACCTTTCACTTGCGCTTGAAGGGAAAACAAAAAAACCAGCTGGGATGGCTGATGCAGAATGGGAAAAATTGGACAAGTAGGCGAGAGCGACAATTTTTCTCTCGCTATCCAATAATTTTCTTTTCAGTGTCACGGGTGATGCAACAACAAAAGATGTATGGGATAGACTCATAGCCATGTATGAAATGGCATCGACTGCAAATAAAGTTTTTATTATGTAGCGCTTGTACAAACTAAAAATGAAGTAAGGTTGTTCTATGGCAAACCACATCAATGAATTCAATACATTGATTAGTCAAGTGACTTCGGTGGGGATGACATAAGATGATGAAAGCAAGGTTGTTCTGTTATTATGTTCTTTACCAAGCAGTTGGGATGGCGTTGCAATAGTAGTTAGCACATCTATATCTGGTAAAAATAAGTTGGTTTTGAATGATGTAGCAGCTATTCTTCTCAACGAGGATTTGAGAAGAAAGAATGATGAACCTTCATCCGGTGAAGCCTTAATGGTGGTCAACACCGAAAATAGAGGTAGAAGTCATAATAGAAGCATAAATAATTACCATAGACATTCGAAATCAGCAAAGAGATTGAAGTCTAGAAACAGAAATGGTGACTATTGGTTTTGTGGCAAAGCTAGTCATGTGAAGAAGGATTGTAGAAACTTCAAAAGGGCACAAGAGAGGGTGCGGGACAGCGAAGCAAATACAGTCTATGATAAAGATGATAGTGTATTAATCATTTCAACAACCGACACTACTTCAGATTCATGCATGCTTGATTCCAGTGCCTCCTATCATGCTACCTCATTTCTTGAAGCATTCATTAACAACCATGAAGGTCATTTTGGCAATGTTTTCTTAGGAGATAACAAAGCTTGTGAAATTACAGGCAAAGGGGATGTATTGCTTCCATTAGAAGGTGGTAAAACATGGCTGCTCAAAGATGTTCGCCATGTCCCAAAATTGAAGCGAAATTTGATATCCATTGGATAGCTCTTTGACCAAGGTCTAAATGTAAATTTTCTCCCGGATACATGGAAGCTAACTCATGGTACCATGCGGATTGCAAATGGTAATAAAGTGGGAAGTCTATACATATTTAAGACTCATGGTGAAGTGAGAGTTGCAATGGTGATTAAGGACAGCAAAGCGGATCTTTGGCATCAAAGACTTGGCCATATTAGCAAGAAAGGACTCCATGTTATGCATACAAGAAATCAGCTACTGAGCCTCAAACTTGTTGACTTAACCTTTTGTGAACATTGCCTTTATGGCAAACAAAAGAGAGTCTATTTTTTGAAAGGTGGGCATGACACAAAGACAACACCGCTGGAGCTTGTATACTCGGATGTTTTTGGGCCTACCGAGGTAACCTGCATTGGAGGAGCTAACTATTTTGTAACCTTTCTTGATGATTGTACAAGAAAAGTATGGATTTATATGCTTTCCAGGAAATCTGAAGTCTTTTCAAAATTTAAAATTTTCAAGGCTTTAGTTGAAAATCGGATTGGGCATAAGATTAAATGCTTATAAACTGATAATGATGGGGAATTTTGTTCACATGAATTTGATGATTTTTGTGCTGATAATGGGATTAGAAGAATCAAGGTTATTCTTTTCACTCCTCAAGAAAACGGTGCAGCCGCGAGGATGAATATAACAATTCTTGAAAAGGCACGATGTATGTTGTCTAATGTAGGTTTAGGCAAGGAATTTTGGGTAGAAGCGTGTAACACAATAGTGTATTTGATTAACTGAAGTCCCTCATCTAAATTGGATTTTGGTATTCAGGAAGAGGAATGGCAAGGGAAGAGGATTTCTTACTCACATCTTCATGTGTTTGGATGTGAAGCCTTCTCACATATACCCAAGGAGAAGCGAACCAAATTGGATCCAAAGTCGCTGAAATGTATTTTTGTGGGGTATGGAGAAGAGCAATTTGGTTTCAGATTGTGGGATCCAATTCACAAAGAGATTGTTCGTAGCAGGGATGTAGTTTTCCATGAAACCTCCTTTCCCGCACTACAAGATTCAAATAAATCAGAGACAAAATTTGTCCCTATGTCATCATTTAAGAATTCGACTACCAATGCTCTACCTCTAGTCTCTCATTCAGTGGGAGCTCCTATGACATCTACCTCAATTGAATACAATTCTCAGAATGAGAATGAAGAAGTGAGTGTTGATAATGTTTGGTCTTCGTTTAATTCAGAAGTTGGAGGTCTGTAGATTAGAGCACATCCTCTTCAAACTAACACTCATATGGAAGAACATTCATATGGTGAGCACTTTGGCTCACATCATCACCAAATTGTTGGACATTCTCCACTGCATCCTGCACACTTTTCTCCACACTCCCCACATTCCTCACGACAATCTACACGATAGCCTTCCTTGTCACATTCCTCACGTGTCCCTTCCCTGCGGGCTACATGCAATCCTCCTCGTGGGCTCCCTGTAGGCGTTCCTTCCTCTGCGGTGGCATAGCCATGGAGTCACCCTCCCATGTAGACTGTGGAGGACACTTCCATGGGCCCTCCACCCCTTGCTCTCCTACGGCCACAAACCTCTGCGGTCCAACTGCATAGTCCTCCCATGCAGGCCATGGAAGATGTCGCCACAGCTCCAAACCCTCTGTACACTCGCCCAAGACAAGCTGTGGAAGGTGGTTCTGCGGGTTTATCCTCCTGCGATCTGCGTGCATCCAACATGGATAAAAATTCACAAGTTTTTTATTACCCTACAGATAGAGACAAAGACATTACTAGACACAAAAACAAAGACATTACAAGGAACATAAACAGAGACAATGGGAGAGATATGAGTTTTCATAAATAGGGATTACAAAAATTGAATGACTCTACTACTGAAATAGAGAGTCAATTGAGGAAATCAACCAGACATAGGTGACCTCCTGCAAAGTCCTCCAATTATGATTTACTATTTTGTGAAGAAGATGAACCTACTTTTCTCATCTCTGAACAAACAGAGCCTGCAACATACAAAGACACTTGTAAAATTGCAGACTGTGATAACTGGCACGCGACAATGTGCGAAGAAATGGGCGCACTAGTGCGAAATCAGACATGGGATTTGGTGCCACTTCCGCCTGATAGAAAGACATTAAGAAATAAGTGCGTGTATAAACTAAAAGATGAAGCCGATGGTCACAAAATATTTTGAGCAAGACTAGTTGTAAAGGGATATGCTTAGCAGCAAGACATCGACTTCAAAGAAATTTTCTCACCAGTAGTTAAAATGACTACCATCCACGTAGTATTGGGCTTAGTTGCAGCTTGAGATCTTGAACTTGAATAGCTGGATGTGAAGACAACATTTCTCCATGGCAATCTTGATGAGGAACTATTTATGCATCAGCCGGAAGGGTTCATTAAAGAGGGGTAGGAACATCTCTATTGCAGATTGAAACGCATTTTGTATGGGCTTAAGCAAGCCCCCCGATAGTGGTATCTTAAATTTGACAAATTCATGATTGATCACAAGTTTACTCACAGCAAGTCTGATCCTTGTATCTATTACAAGAAGCTTCCTAATAGCGAATTTGTCATTCTTCTCCTTTATGTGGATGATATGCTAGTGGCGGGCACAAGCATGAGGATTGTGAGTGAAATTAAAACTCACTCTTAGCAAAGGAATTTGCCATGAAATATTTAGGGGCAACAAAGAAGATCCTAGGAATGACTATTTTTCGGGATAGTAAAAAGAGAGAACTCAAACTTTCTCATCAAGAATACATTAAAAAAGTCTTGGACAAATTTGGTATGGCAGATGCTAAGTCTGTTTGCATACCCTTAGCCTCTCATTTTCAGTTGTCTTCTCAATTGTGTCCTAAAACACAATAATATAAGGAGTTTATGGATAAAATTCCATACAAATCTGCAATTGGAAGCCTCATGTATGCTATGGTATCTATTTGACCAGGGGTGAACTCACAATACCGGTTCCCACTTTTTGACCAACTTTGACACTTATATGAATATTTTGAAAAAAACCTTCACTTTTCGACACCTATAACTTTTAAACCGTTAAGAATTTGAAGATGATATAAACTAGTGATTTTTAAAATCTTGTTTGTAGATTCTAAATATATTTTTTTCAAATTTGTTTGAATAAAATTTTATTGATTTTTCCATCTCCCTCAAAAAGTAGTTTTTTATAGCAAACAACATTTTTTAAGAGATGTGTATCCCAAAATGCATAATTTTTTTCTATAAATGATAAAAACTTAATTCTTTTGAATTTTGGTTTGTAACATCAATACCCAGAGCATGCAGTTGGTTTGATAGTGATATGTTGAATATTTTTCATTTTATTAAGTTTTGAAGTTCGACTAATTATAATTTAGATATAGGTGTATGTTTGAGCACATAACTTGTTCTATATATATCAAAATTCAATTTTCTTTTTTTTGTTAGAAAGAAAACATCAATACCTAGTGCATAGATATTTTTATGAATTTGTTTGAATTATTTTACTATTTTTCCCAATGCATTGAACAAAGAAGTTCATGTTTGGTGAAAAACCTACATTCATAAGAAATAAAATAAAAATATATTTTAAAAATTAAATATATTAAAAGTTATACTATTTGGAAATCTTGTAATAAGGACTAAATACTTTTAAAAAAAAACTTTTAAATGAATTAATTTGACTCCCCAAAAGCTAATGTAACATTGGTTTTTTAATAGCATTTGATAGATGCAAAGGAGACTCCATTGCAAGTATGATTTAGAAATAGAGAGGTTTTATCCAAGAAATTTTGATCTAAGAGCCTTTCATTTAACTCTCTTCAATTAATTACTTAAAATGGGACCTCTTAAAGCTTAAATCATTATACTTTTATAAAAATGTATGATTTCAGCAAAAATCAGGACGTACCAAAAAGTGGAAACTAGCTTTGTGAGTTTACCCCCGGACGTTGCTCATGTCGTAGGATTGGTTAGCAAATTTATGGCTAATCTAAGCAAATCACATTGGGAGGCGGTTAAGTATATCTTGTAGTTACTTTTGATTTTTGTTTATGGTTTGGAAAGAACAAGGCAGTTTTGCAAGGGTTTACCGATTCTGATTTTGTGGGTCATTTAGACAAAAGAAAGTCTACATTAGGTTATGATTTCACATTTGCCAGGGCAGCAATTAGTTGGGCTTCAAAATTGCAACATACAGTTGCTCAATCGACTGTGGAGGCTGAATATGTAGCTCTTTCTGAAGGAGCAAAAGAGATGTATGGTTGCAACTCTTGTTCAACGAGTTGGGGTTGAAGCAATCAGATTTTGCTTTGTTTTGTGATAACAATAGTGCCATTTTTATGACTAAACATCAAACATCTCAGCCGTGGTCAAAACATGTTGATGTTCACAGTCATTATGTTCGCCATATGGTCGAAGAAGGCAAGTTTCATGTAGATAAAATCCATACCGACATGAATCTAGTTGATGTGCTCACTAAAGTAGTTAAGTGGGAGAAGTTCGATTTCTGCTGAGCTTCTCTTAGCCTTTCTAATAACTGATAGAAGGACTGAGTGGGGGAATCTATTTGTCACAGCAGTTCGTTGGCCTTCAGTGGGAGATTTTTGGAAGTGAAGTCCAACAGACTCCTTCCTTTTGTCGCCAAAGCTCTTGGCTATTCGACTTCTCCTTGCAAGCTCTTTAAGAGCTGATTGTAATTCATTTGTAGAGGTTAATTTTGTGGAGCTGATTGCAGCTGTGTATATGTGTAAACCAGATTGGTGATTAATAGATTGATTCCTCTACTTCAAGTGTGGATGTAGGCAATTGCTGAACCATGATAAATTTGTGTGTCTCATTGTCTATGTTGTGTGTTTTTAGTTCTGTTTATCTGTTGTTTAAATTCGTTTCTTCATCCGAATAGAAACAGCACGGGAGCCATTGGGTGCAATCAGAATAATTCTTTCAAAGCTGCATGTAGATAAGGCAGATGATCAACATCAGATTCTTCCACTCTTCTGTTACACCCAATTGGAAGAGTAAGCCTTGTCTTTTTCTCCCTTCTCCACAGGAAGAAGAATAATAACGAGAGTGAACAAGTGGTGAGGAGCAAGAAAGCGGCAGAATACCCATTTTAGGTATAAACAAGGAAATTCCTACTTCGTTTGGTTTTCCAGTATAGAGTATTTTATAGACAGAACCCTAGTGGCGCATGCAGCTCTACCCACTTGTTTCAGTTGTCAACATGGGTTTTTAGGGAAAGAGTAAACTGAAATACTAGGACCTAGTCTACAATTAATTGAATATATTAAATTATTGTATTTTATTTGACTTGATTTTATTATGGGTCGACTAGTTTCTTAAGTGGACTTGCAAGTCTACAATTAAATCATAAACTTGTCTCACGTCATGATACATCTTTTCGTCTCCCTGAAATAAGTTTTAATTTTGACTACTTCCTATATGGCATGACTAATTTGTTAAAGAACAAATGCTGTGTGGGTGCAATGAATGTTGTAGGTATAAACCCAGTTCCATTCTCCATTAACGTCTAATGGAAACAAACATGAGAAATTGTCAATGAAAGCATAAATTGAAGTCTAATGCAAATAAACATGAGAAATTGTCAATAGCGGTTAAAGATATTTGTTAACCAAAATTTATGGAAACAAACATAGAAACTATCAATGAAAGCATAAATTAATGTAGCTGTTAAAGATAGTTGTTGATCTAAATTTATTAATTTGTCATTTTACTATTCAAAGGTTATTTGTAAAACATTATTTTTGTAACTATTTTTTTAAATATGATATAAAATAAGCTCCATGTTTGCTTCTTTATTTCTTTTTCTCTTTAGAGTGTGCATGTTCCAAATGTACTTTTTTTTTAGATTCCTACAACTAACACATATCAGTTGTTGAAGAAGCATCCAAATTTTGAACAACAATTTCTAACAATTATGAGACTTTTACCAACTTGAAATCTTGTACATTATACCAATATAAATGTGAACCCCACATTTCATTATTCATTTTCATTTGATTTTACCTAAATTATGGTGCAAGTTTAATATAAAATGAAGTTTCTCTTTGGACTGGATTTGAAGTCTAAATATTTTTTTTCACTGTTCAATCTTTTAATATTTTTTTACAATTGATTTTCCTTATAATATAAAAAATATAGTAATAATATAATAAAATAAAAAATATAATAATATGATAATGCTAATTGCCATATAATAATATCGCAATCATAATATAATAATAATTTAAGATGATATAATAATAATGTAATATTAGATAAAATATAATAATATATTAATATTATTTAAATATAATACATATCTATTATATGTGTATTATAATATTAACATTGTAAAAATTAATATAATGCATGAAATAATATATTTACAATATTATATATTATGTGTATTGTAATATTAGTAAATCATTTTATATGAATTTATTATTGCTATATATTATATTATATATTATTATATATAATACATAAAAAATATTATATAATTTATCAATGTATATTATGTGTCTTATTTCCAAGTCCACAAGAACAACCTTTAATATTCTACCTAATTTTTATGCACTATGCCCCGATTCTCCACTATTTATATTCATAACTCAAATTGAAGATACACCCTCCATCCCATATCAATTCAATATTGAATAAATTTATGATGTTGAGGAAACTTTATCATTGCAAAGGCCTAGTAGAATTTTCTATAGATATCATAATTTTTTGATTGATATTGATAAGAATATTTTGAATCTAATAGCTAAAAAAATTCCTAGGCATAATTGTCCGTGATATGCCAATAAGATATTAAAAATTGTTGGGTAAGTTGAATAAAATCAAAATATGTCAACTATTTACTAAAACAATGAGAAATGTAATTTTTTTGACCCATTATGAATATTCTTGGCTTAAGAACATTGGATGTTTCAAGAAAAAAAAATATTGTAAAAAATCTATTGAGTGCATACGAGAGTGTGGATTCCACTTCACACATCAAAGATAACAATGTCTGATGTAACCAAATTATAACTAGACATTCACCATTGGAAGAATCATAAAGAATGAGATAAAACACAAATGAGATCAGATCAAGAATTATTTTTTATTTTCCAACTACTATGCTGCCACAATGAAAAGAAAAAACCAATTTAACTACAATCCGAAAATTACCATTTTTGGCAGATTTTCACAAAATCAATTTTTTGCCATTTTTGGTATTCTAAAACTACTTGGATGACTACGAAAATTTCCAATTATTAAGAGTTATCTTAAACGAAACTTCTTGTCAACCCTCTAAGAGATTACATGCATAAATAAAAATATATTACAAAAAAATGATTTTGAAAATCTCGAAAAGCACTAAAAGGCAATTTTGAGGCCTTAGATGAAAGATTCAAGCACTAAAAAGTTGATTTCTCTGAGGCCCTACAAAAATGAGTTCAGTTGGAAATCCAAACAACTCTTCACGATACATCTCCATGTCAAATCTTATCCCAAACGGACAACCGAGTCAAAAGTTATGACCATCTGAAGTCCCTGCATCATTCTCCTCTCATTGAAAAGAATGCAACTCTTGCAAGTTCCTGTCCTCAAACTGCTGCCACTGAGAATGATACAACTTATTCAATTCTCACTCTGGAATCCATGTTCTCTTTATTGGTGCTAAGCCTTCCCACCGTACCATATATATGTGGTATTCTCCTTGTCGAGTATGAATAGTCTTCTTATCTAAAATCTATGCAATCTTTTCTTTCTTCTTTCTTGGGAGTGTCTGCTGCCATTTTACTTCTTTATCACTGGCATTAGCATGATCTTCACCATGGAAAATATATTAATCAAAAGTATTAAACACATGGGAAATAGCCATACCATTGGGCAATTCTACCTCATAAGCATTATCGTTGATTTTCTTAAGAATCTTGCATGGACCAATTTTCTTTTTTTTTAGTTTGTGGTATGTTCCCATAGGAAGCCTCTATCTTATCAAATATACCATCACAAGATCACCTACAATAAATACTTGATGTCATCGACTAGCATCGGTTGAGTATTTTTACTTATCATTACTATCCTGTAACTTTTGTCTGGCTTCTTTTTGCAATTTTTGGAGGTGTTCTGCAAATGCTTCCCCATCATCACTGATTCTATCACCCAATGGTAGTTGCACTGAATCTAGAACACCCTTAGGATTCCTACCATAAATAATTTTAAAAGGTGATTTACCTGTTGATCTATTCACATAACTATTGTAGGCAAATTCTGCTTGGGCTAATGCCAAATCCCATTGTTTGGGCTTCTCTCCAAAAATGAATCTTAACAAATTCCCCGAACTTTGATTGACCACCTCTATTTACCCATCTGTTTGAGGGTGATAGACACTACTAAATTGTAAGTTTGTTCCCATATTTTTCCATAAAGTGCTCCAAAAGCGACTCAAGAATTTGACATCTCGATCAGAGGTGATAGTTTTTGGAACACCATGTACTTGAACAATTTCATTGAAGAATAATTCTGCCACCCTAGTTGCACCATTGGTTTTCTTGCAAGCAATGAAATGTGCCATTTTAGAGAACCTATCAACAACAATAAATATGGAATCATTACCTTGCTGAGTATTTGGTAACCCCAATACAAAGTCCATGCTCAAATCTGTCCATGGGTTTGTGGGTATGGACAATGGCAAATACAACCTTGTATTCTATGAGTGTCCTTTAGCTTCTTGACAAATCCTGCACCTTGCCACATGCCTGGTTATGTCTCTTTTCATCTTTGGTTAATAGTATTTATCTTCTATTAAGTCTACTGTCTTATCCTTTCCAAAATGTCTACTCATACCATTGCTATGAAATTCTTGGATAATATTTTCTCTCATAGAGCCAATTGGAATGCATAACTTCTTTCCTTTGAAGAGATAGCCATCCTGCATAAGATATTCACCTTGAATGTTATCTATAGTTCCAAAAATTGGATTTCTCAATTGGTCCACAATCTCCCAAAAAACATTGTCAGATTCATGCAAATTTTTGACTGCATCAAAACCAACTACCTCAGTTTTCATGATGGTCAAAATCACTAAATGCTTACTTAAGGCGTCAACAACCTAGTTTTTCTGCCCTGATTTGTGCTTCAAAACAAAATTATAGCCTTGGAAAAATGAGACCCATTTTGCATGTCTGGTATTCAATTTCTTTTGTGTGTTCAAGTATTTTAATGACATATGATATGTAAATAACACAAACTCCTTGGGCACTAGATAATGTTTCCAATGTCTTTAATCTTGTACAATTGCATATAATTTAACATCATAAGTTGACTAATTATTTCTCACATCATTCAAATTTTCACTAAAAAATGGCCTTGGGCTTACCTTCTTGGCTAAGTACTACTCTAATACCCACACGAGAAGTGTCACACTACACCTCAAATACCTTATCAAAATTTGGTAATGCTACTATAGGAGCTTCTGTGACCCACTTCTTTAAATACCTAAAACTTTCCTCAGGTTCTTCAGTCCAGACAAATTCTCTTCCTTTAGTGTAATCTGTTATGGGTGCTACAATACAACTAAAATTGCGAATGAATTTTTGGTAGAAAGTAGCTAACCCATGAAAACTCCTTACCTCTATTATGCTACATGGACTCGGCCACTCTATAATTGCTCTAACCTTTTTCGCATCCATTTTGACACCATCTCTAGAGATGACAAAACCAAAAAAGACCAAACTCTCTTACATGAACATGCACTTCTTCAAATTTGTATAGATTTTCTCTATTCTCAGCACCCCCAATATGATTCTCAAGTGTTGTAGGTTATTTTCTTTACTTTTACTAAAAATTAAAATATTATCAAAATAAACTACTACAAACTTACCAATATAAGGTTGTAGCACCATATTCATTAGCCTCATAAAGGTACTAGGAGAATTGGATAAACCAAAGGGTATGACCATCCATTCATACAAACCATCTCTAGTTTTGAAGGTAGTTTTCCACTCATCCCCTTCTTGGATGCAGATCTGCTAATAGCCACTTCAGAGATCAATCTTGCTAAAATATTTGGCCCGGACAAGCACATCTATCATGTCATCTAGATGAGGTATAGGAAACCTATACTTGATTATAATCCTATTTTATTCTCTACAATCTATGCACATCCTCCACCTCCCATCCTTATTTGGAGTCAATAATGCAGGTACAACACATGGGCTCATGCTTTATCTGAGCACACCTTTCCTAATAAGTTTTGTCACTTGTTTATTTATTTTTACACGTTATGTTGGACTCATTCTATAGGCTGCTTGATTGGGAAGATTTTCCCCTAGAATAAGATCAATATGATGTTGTATATCTCTCTTCTACAATAAACCAACAGGTAACTCTTCTAGAATAACATAAAAAAACTCTTCCAACACCTTAGATGCTTCATAGGGTATTGATAGTTCTCTCTTTGCACCCTTTTGCACTATTAATACATAACAACACCTTGTTACCTTCATGTATTTGACAAGTTCTCTTCCTGACAACATATTCTTGCCTTTTCCTTCATCCTTAAGAGGCAACACAATTACTTTAGATCCATCCTTCCAGAAGGTGTATGTGTTTTTCTCTTTGCCATGAAGTACTTTTCTATCATATTTCCATGGCCTACCCAACAAAAGATGGCATGCATCCATTGGAATGACATCACACCATATTTCATCTTTATAGGTCTTTCTTATAGAAAATTAATTAGGCATATTTTATGAACTGTGAATTCATTCCCCTTTTTGAACCATGCAATATGATAGGGATGAGGATGTTTTTTACATTGCAAACTTTCAATTTATCTACCATTTCTCTAGAAAGCATATTCTCACAAGTATCTCCATCAACAATTACTTGATATACCTTTCCTCCTAAAGTGCATCTAGTGAAAAATATATTGGTTTGGAGCCATGCATCATTTGGACCTTTGGTTTGTTCTTTCTCCTTCCTTGGTATCACCATTGTTCATCTCATCATGAGACTTTTTTCTACATTTGGTGAAACTTCTTGTTCTGATTCTTCATTCTCACATTGAACCAGGTTCAACTTGGGTAGTCCCCCTTTATTTTTTTCTTGCATGTTATAATTTTAACATTCAAATTCTCTATGGCCTTCTTCGTCGCACCTAAAACAAGTGAAAGGTCTTATTTGGTTTTCCCATCCTCTGCCACTGACAAAACCTCTACCTCTCTGTTGATTTTGTGGCTCTTATTGACCATCGACAAGTTTTTATATTCCTTGGGATGAGTCTCCCTTACTATAGTTCAAACCACCTCGCGAAGGAGATGATTGACCTCTTATTCCTCTATTTCTTTAAAAATATCGTCTATTTTGTTTTTCTTCTGGCTTTAGAGCCAACTGATAGGCCTCTTCCATACTTCTGACATGATGCATGCTCAACTCATCTTAGATTAAAAACTTTAAACCATTAACATACCTTGCAAACATTTGTTCATCATTTTCTTGGTATTCTATAGGAATGGACAATTTGTAGAACTCACTTGTGTAGTCTTCTACAGTAGAAAAAAATTGTTTCAGGTTCTGAAACCTTCAAAAAAGAGTTTGTACATAGTCTACTGCTAGAAAATTTTCTTTTAGTTTCTTCTCCATCTTGTCCCAAGTTTTTATCTTCTCATTTCCTTTTCAAATTCTTTCATTTTGCAAATGATCCCACTAGATCATTACATGTCCCTTAAGCTTGGTGCATGCGAACTTCACCTTCTTTTCTTCTATCATAATTTTCCTTTCAAAGAATTTATCCATGTTGTTCAGCCAATCTATCAACTCCTCTGGTTTAAGATTGCCCACATAATCTGATACTTCAATTTTGATCCCATCATTTCTCCCTTCTAACACCCTGCTCATCCTTTCCTCAAAGGGTTGTTCATTCAATTGTTCTTCCTCATCTTTAGCATCTTCATGTTGATCTTCACCTCTTTCTTGATCTATTTCATCATCAGAATACCCTCTTCTTCGCCTTATTCTTTGATTTGTCATTAGTTTTGTAAGGTCTTCTACTTGCCTCTAGAGGTTTTGCATATCTCTATGCATCTGTGCAAGACCTCCTCTTCCTCTTCGTCTTCCTCTCCCAGACATCTTGCTACTTTGATACTAGATGATGTAACCAAATTACAACCAGACATTCACCATTAAAAGAATCATTAAAAATGAGATGAAACATGAATGAGACCAGATCAATAATTCTTCCTTATTATCCAACTACTCTGCTTCCACAATTAAAATAAAACAATAATTTAACTACAATCCAAAAATTACCCTTTTTTGCAGATTTTGAGAAAATCAGTTTTTTGCCATTTTTGGTAATTTCTAAAACTACTCGGATGAATACAAAAATTTCCAATTATTAAGAGTTATCTCAAGAGACACTACTTTTCAACCCTATAAGATATTACATGCATAAATAAAAAGATATTACAAAAATAGGATTTACAAAATCCCGAAAAAAAACACAAAGGCAATTTTGAGGCCTTAGATGAAAGATTCAAGCCTTGAAAAGCTGATTTTTCCGAGGCCCTAGGTTCGGTTGGAAAACCAAACAACTCCTCATGATACGTCTCCACATCAAATATTAGCCCAAACGGGAAACCGAGTCAAAAGTTATGACTGTCGGAAGTCCCTGCATCAATGTCTCATGCCATGTCATTACATCAACAATAGTACATAATTAAATGGAGAAATATTACCCATTATAAATACAAATAAAGCATTCAAAATGAGTATAAATACAAATAAAGCATTCAAAATGAGTATAAAAAAATAAAATGAGAGCCATTGGAAGGCATGAAAGAGTGGAGGACCCAAATAGAATGAATCATGGGAATCCTCCAATAGACTCATAGAAATATGAACCAATAGTTAAGCCTTATATCTCTAATTGAATAATTTTAGAAAAATAATACATGGGCATCTTCTAATTAGAGAGATTTTGGAAGAATTAGAATTGGTTGTTAATAATGTGAGTCATATGCAAAGAATTATCGAATATAATTCAAACACCATTTTTGTCCAAATATTTAGAGATCTATATCCTCAAATTAAAATTAGTCGAAGATTTTTTGAAATCCAAAATTCTTTTAATATTAAAATAAGTCACACTAGTACAATTTTTTTATAATTATAATTATTATGATGTTTCTTGAAATATATCTGTAGATTTTCATCCTAACAATTTTTTATAGGAGTGTAAGATATACACTACGTATATGTTCTTAAGAGATTTGATTTTGATTATTTTATGTCAAAGAGTGGATGGTCATTTATTCTACAAGAAATCATACCATGAAAGTAAAAATGAATAAGTAAGTTTTGAAAAATATAAGTTAGTTGCATGGGGTCTAAAAGATGGTAAAGAAGCTCATAAAGGTGTGAATTGGTGAGTGGAAAGATAAGAGTGTATTAGTTTATTTTCATTTTTTAGAGAATATAATGTATGAGTGTGCAAGGCATACACATATATATCATTTGTATATAATTAAACACTATAACTATAATGAGGCATAATAATAGCATTCATACTCCACTTAGGTTTATTCATTTGTGCATATATCATCAATTCATGCAAATAAAAATATAGACGAATAGAGGATGATATTGAGGGGGTTTATTTTTTATATCAATAATGATCATACCTATTCTAGAGAGTTTTTGTAGGGTTCTTTTAATTTTTCTACCATGATTTGGTTAGTATGAGCATATTATTCAGTGTTAGCATATCACATGGTCAAATATTTGTCCATCACAATTCAAGAACTTGGATGTTCTATTAGTTGAGTAGGATAAGTAAGATGATTCGTGTCCAACATATGCTATTTTTTTTGTGAGGTTGGTCATGGTAAAGGGGAGCATGATGGTGTAGGTGCATGTATTAAAATATTCTTAGTACAAGAAGAGTTGGATAACAAAGAAAATGTAAAATTTATAGATGCAACATCATTATTGAATAGTATAGCACTACTGTAGTATCATAAATTGTACACCTTTAATTATGGTGTCCAATTACACACTTTTATAATAATCACTTTAGTGTGTCTCATTTTATTATGCATTATAGGACCTTCAAATACATTTAATTAATAATTAATTCGAGAATACTCTTATTTGGGCCCTTAATCTTAGATGTGCCCTTTATCTTTTATCATGTTAATTAATTTTGTCCCACCCTATTTCAAAAATTCAAAATAAGTCCAAGGGGTTGAGCTTAGTTGGTTAAAGCATTGAGTTCTCAATGTGGAAACCCATGTTCAACTCCCATGAGGGACACCTTTGTGTGGAATTCTAAATTGTGACTCTTGGTCTTCCATTGTTGTTTAAAGTGGATTTCTAAGTTGTGACCCTTAGTCTTCCAATTGTTGTTTCTAGTTTGGTGCTCGAAAGGAGCTAGTATTTGTAATAAGTTTGCTCGAAAGGAACTAGTATTTATAATAAGTTTGTAACGTGGATGCTTGAATGAGCAAAAAATGAGCTTTGTGATTCTATGATACTTAATACAATTTTTTTTTTTCAAAATAATACTTCCTCAACTTAAATATAACAATTTTTCATGAAACTTGTGTTTTTGGAAATAGAATCCTATTATCTCACATCCCTAAACATTTGAGTCTATTTTCTTGATACAGGGTCGCCCCAAGCTCTATTGACCAACTCTTTTTGGCTACAATTTTGGGAGGATAATATATTAGTCCTACCCTTCCTAAAAATATCCCCAATGTGAAAAAATAATATTTCTAAGTTATCTATTTATAAAATCAAAGCTAGAGTCACATATATAAGTGAATTTCTTTCCTTATTTTGGATATATAATATAGCATCATTTAAAGGTGTAATGTTATGATATTTCATGAAGTGAAGACTTAAACTTATGTGATGTTTTAGACCAAAAAATTCAAGATCTAATAAAAAAGCATCAAATATACATTCAACTTAATTCACCATGGAATCTTTACGAGATATTGGAGGATGATAGGAAATCACCAATTGATGATTGGATTACATACATATCCCTAAGGGGTTGGGTAGGATTTCATGTATTCTTGTTAGATAGATCTAATACCAGGAGTAGACTAAGAGGGGGGATAAATCAGTTTACCATAAAAAATAGAACTTATGCATATCAAAACCATTAAACTGGAGCATAAAGAAACCAACATAATGAAGGATAGAACATGAAAGAACAATATACACAACACAAATATTTTGACATGGAAAACCAGGTAAAGGGAAAAACCACGGTGGGAAACCATAGCCACAATCAGATAATACTTCTACAATAATATGTGAAATTACAATGGGGATTGCACTTGCAATCAGGCCAACCGTCTAGAGCACACTAGTCATCACAAAAAGATCTCACTGACTTACAAAACATTAGACTAAAATCTGGAAAGAATGAACTATGAGAGTAGAATCTCCTAATTCTTGATACAGTTCTGGTTAAGTACATATGTCTTCCCTACAATATAAAAACTCTCACCAAATGATATATCACTTGTTCACACATAAACCTTCCTCTAATAATGCAGACATAACCATCAATCGCATCGATATCCAAATTATAATAGTAAATCACCTATAAATATAGAGAATCAACCTTATTGACAAGGTCAGCTAAACCCTAAACCCATAAAAAAATACATTACAAGGTATCATCGGACCAATATTATGATTTCCATTACATAGCATGGACCTAAATCAAGTAACCAAACAATTTCATCTACCGGAAATTCCACTAAGACCAAAATCCAATAGGCTTCACCAACCGTTAGAATCCCTTAGTGAAGTAACACAAAAAGTCTAACTGGATCCAAATAGGACCACCATAACAGCACGTCAGCTAATGCAAAGTCACCAAACACTCAGAATATGATCAAGAAGGACCTACAACATGATAGAAACCGTAGGCCAGACCAAAATCGTCTAACCAAAACATCAAATATCACTTACCAGTAAAGCTAACCAGTACTAGGAAATACCAACCGAGAACATGAGCGATAGTTACCAGAGAACCAAAACATGAAGCAACAAAATATGGAAAACAAATAGCCATATAGAGTAAGCATCTAAAACCAATTAAACAGATCTGATCATACCGAATCAGAATCATAGTCAAAGCCAAGATGATCACCAAGACTAACCAGGATAACCTCCAACCGAGATACAGTGTTGACATCAATGACAATACTTAACCAAATCCAGCATATTGCCAACAATATCCCTCTTTGGCATTAATGATAACACTAAATGTGAAAAACATCCAAGTGCCAAGAAATGCCAGCAATCTCCCTCAAAGATGATTGATTTTCACATGAATACCACCTCTCCCCCTTTGACATCAATGAAAAAGAACAAATACCAAACCAAAAATACCAAACCAAATAGCTGACTACTCCCCCTGAGTAGTAGCCTCATCTCATCAACTCGGATCAAAGAAAATATTTGATAAGCTTATCGGATTGATGCATTCCAGCATATCCAAGTCTCTTATGGAGGGTTGGTAGCCCCTAAGCGATCTCTAAGATATTCGAAAGTATCTTTAGGAAATGGTTTAGTTTGAATATCTACAATCTGCTCCTTAGTAGGCACATAAACCAATTTGACTTCCTTTGCTTCAACCTTTTCTTTCAAGAAATTGTACCTTATAGAAATGTGTTTTGATTTGGAATGAAATAGTGGATTGTTTGATATATCAATAACAACAGTATTATCATAGTGAATAACAATAGGCTCATCATAACTTACCCTTATATCTTTTAACATTTGTTTCATCCATAAAATCTGAGTACAATTAGTAGTAGCAGCTAGATATTCTGCTTCAGTAGTAGATAATGAAGTACATGATTGTTTCTTTCTAACCCATGAAACCAATATAATCCATAGGAGGTGGTTAAGCCATGTCACAATCCTGAGAACTGCAATGTACAACATAAGGAAACCAAGGGCACACACCTTGCAACAATCCTTAATGATCTAATCTTCAAAATGATTTAGTTTCACATACCTAGGAGTATTTTAATTTTCTTGATTTACTGATTCTTTTTATTGTTCCTTTGTCATAATTGAGTTTTCTGATGTCACCGAAATCACAAGTTCACTGTTCTAAGAATCTTCTTGCATTACCAGTTTAGGTCTGATAAATTCATCTTCCCATCCATAGTCATATGATTTAATCTGATTACTACCTTGGTCATCCACCTTGACATTTACGCTCTCCATTATCATATTCAATCTTTTTTTATAACATCTATATGCTTTTCTCTTAGCAGAATAACCCAAAAATATTCCTTCATCACTTCTAGGATCAAATTTTCCCAATGCATTATCTATTCTAATGTAACATTTACTTCCAAAAATTCTGAAATATATGACAATAGAAGTATGACCAAACGACAATTCATAAGGAGTCTTACCGGTATAACCTGTTATGTGTACTCTATTGAAAGTGTATACAGTCGTATTGATAGCTTCCCTCCAATAAATATCAGACAATCTAGCTTCTATCATCATAGTCCTTGCCACATCCAATATGAATTTATTTTTCCTTTCCACCAATCCATTTTGCTATGGAGTTTTAGTTGTAGAAAGTTATCTTCTGATTCCATTCTTCTCATAAAAGTTATTTAATTCACCGAATGTAAACTCACCGCCTTGATCTGATCTAAAACACTTTATCTTTAGTCCTGTCTTAGTCTCAACCATAGCTTTAAATATTTTGAATTTCTCAAAAGCTTTAGATTTTTCTTTCAAAAATGCTACCCACATCATTCTAGAGTAATAATAAATAGGTAACATAAAGTATCTATCACCTTGAAAAAATTTAGTCCTTGCTGGTCCACACGGATCAGTATGAATAAGATCAATAAATTTATTAGATTTATCATGTATGCTTCTAAAATAAGGTCTGACTTGCTTACCCAGTTGACATTCTCTACATACCAAATTATGAGGTTTGACAATCTTGGGAAAATCTCTGACAACTTGTGTTGAACTAATCTTCACTATGAGATCAAAATCTACATGACACATCCTCTTATGCCATAACCAGTTTTCATCAATCTAAGCAATCAAGCAAGCTTTCTCACTAGAGTTCAAATGAAAGATGTTTCCATTGGTTTGGGTTCTAGAAGAAATTTCCAATCCAGATCTATTGATGATCTTATATTTCTCATCCTTCAATTGTAAATGAAATCCTCTATCCACCATCTGACCTACACTTAAAATATTATTCTTTAAGCCTTCAACATAATAAACATTATCAGTAATAGTCTTACCATCCAATGATATTGTTCCCTTGCCTTTGATCCTACATGATTTTTTGTCTCCAAATATGACTAATATGCCATCAAATTCTTGTAGTGATAGAAACTTTCTCTTGTCACTAGTCGTGTGATGTGAGCATCCACTATCTATAACCCATTCATCCTTTTCTTCAATTTTAGTAGCTAAAGCCTTCTCCTCTGTATGAGTTGCTTCAATGACAAGTTCCAAAGAATCATCCTTGATAGCAATAAAAACCCAGTCCTTACCAGAGCTTCCATTGCTGGATCCACTCATCGGTTCATCATCATCATCATCATCATCATCATCAGCATCAGTAATACCAAAATCATCATCACCATCATAATAGCATGATTTATCCTTATTCCTTCTGAATCTAGGCCTATTTTGATATTTTGGATTAGGCTTATAACTCTTCACAAATCTTTCATGATTCCTAGCATCCTTTCAAGGCATCTAGAAAATAAATTACCGATATTATTGCATGAAAAACATTTAAAAGGGAATTTTCCTTCATACTTACTTCCAGCGAGTCCTTTAGGATTTCTTCTATCAATTAGGGCTTCTAGATCTTCAAGTTCTCTTTCTTCTTTTTCAATGTCCTCCAAACATTTAGCATACTTCTTCTTCCAAACTATCTTTTGCTTACTAGAGGCAGATGCTTTAAACGCAATTTCAGTTTTAGCAGCCCTCTAATCTCCAAGTTTCTCAAGCTCAAAATAAGTCAATTTCCCAAGCAATGTATCTCTAGTAATAGGGGTACTTGACATTGTCTGGATTTGATTGATTGTAGTAGCCTTCATCTTATAAGCCAAAGGTAGAACTCTTAGAACCTTTGACACAATCTCATCCTCACTAACTGATCCATTGCAACATTTGATTCTCATAACAATCTCATTTACTCTATCCATGAAAGAAATTATCTTCTCATCTTTTTCCATCTTCAAAGTTTCATAACTTACCCAAAAACCTTCAAGTTTTGCAATTTTCACAGCTTGGTCACCTTCATAAAGAGTTTTAAGATTTGTCCATATCAACTTTTCATTCTCCAACTCTATGACATTCAATATCTTTTCATCAGATAGGGCACTTAACAATGCTTCTTTTGCTCTAACATCATTCTCAACTTTCTTTTGTTCATCAGTATGTGTCGGTGTTCTAGAATTAGGATCATGAGGTATATACCCTTTCTCCACTATCTCCCAAACTTCAGCTCCAAGACATCTGAGATGAATCTTCATTCGCTCCTTCCATATTTTTTAGTTTGTACCATCAAATTTGGGATTCTCCTTCCAATAGGGATTGAATGTAGAGCTAGATGTAGTTAGCATCAGATCTCCTCAAGAATTTAAGATTCTACAGAGAGGACATCACTTTGATACCAATTGTTAGACATATCTGATACCAAGAGTAAACTGAGAGAGGGGGGTGAATCATTTTACCATAAGAAATTGGAACTTATGCATATCAAAACCATCAAACCAGAGCACAAATAAACCAACACAATGAAGGATAGAACATGAAAACACAGTACACACAACACCAATATTTTGACAAGGAAAACCTGATAAAGGGAAAAACCATAGTGGGAAACACTACCCACAATTAGATAATAGTTCTATAGCAGCATGTGAAATTACAATGGGGATTGCCCTTGCAATCAGGCCAACCTCCTAGAGCTCACTACTCATCACAAGAAGAATTCTCATTGACTTACAAAACATTGGACTACAATCCAGAAAGAATGAATTATGAGAGTAGCATCTCCTAATGCTTGATACAGTTTCGGTTAAGCACAGATGTCTTCCCTACAATACAAAAACCTTCACTGAAGGATACATCACTTGTTTGTGTTGTCTTCAAAATCTGATTCCCTTCAATGTCCTTAGAATAATATGATTTAAGTTGGGTGCAGAGGAGACATCAAAGATAAGGAGATTCCAGGGACAACATATGACAAGGTTTGATTAGACCTTCTACACTTCGGGCTTCCTTGGAGCCCAGGTGGGTATACCTTTGTGAATTAACTTCACACTTTCAAACAATAAACCCACAGCAAACCAGTCCAAAAAATCAGCAGATTTATTCACCTTGAAATCAACTGAAAACAAAGGATGGAAACTATATTTAACTTCAACATTTTGATCAATAAAGCATGCAATAAACAACTTCGATTAATACTAGTGCCTTATCCAAGGTTACAGAGTCATCTAAACTCAAATAAAACTCCTGAAACAATACATCTTTATGCTTCTCGTCGGCTTGGTTTACATTAATCCTTACATATGCCTGACACATACAAGAATTCAATCATTCCAAAACAAGCTATGGTCCTCAAAATTCAAAGTTCCTCCCAAAGAATTTACTGGTATGAGTGATCCCGCGTATTTAATTTCCCTCCTAAAGAGAAAAGCTAACAAACACTTATACTGAGATTGCTTTGCAATTCCATTCAAACTAAACAACCTTGAAATATTCAGAATAAAGACAGTAAATAAATTTGTGAACAAACTTGAAGACAACACAAATCTTTACTCAAAACCGATGGCCTGTATATTGATATTCATTTCAAGAAATATTACAATAAATTCTGATCCTCCATTAAACTTTGGAAAAGCTCAGATAAATTTCTGCAGCGTTTTCTTACAAAATTTTTGTGATGATTTTCCCTCTAGTCCTCATATCCATTTATAACAACATGGATGCACAAAGCTTCGGACATCTCGAGGAGAGTTTGTTACAATCATTTCAAAAATTGAAGAGATTACAATTTTTGCGTAAAAGCAGTTACACGCTCTTTTCAGCCTCTGTAGTTTGTTCAACAGGCTGTTCGGTTGCAACCTCTTTTATCTTTTCAGGGGCGCTCTCCAACTGCTCCAGATCATGGGTGGCATATTTAACTTCCCACTCACTATATATCTCTTCTGTTGGCCATGAAAAATTAATCACATCATCTTTAATTTTAGTCAACCTTTTCCAAGAATTTCTCAGTTTGTTGACTTCTGAATTAAGAAAACCATAATCTGATTTAATTTTTTCTATTTCTTGTATTGTTACAACAAAGAAAGAGGTATCATCAAGATCAATGATTCCCTTAACCCTTGCTGACAACTTAACTTCTATCTCTTTAAGCCATATTTGCTTGTCCTTTAACTGATCTGGATTGGCAAAAATTCCTGGGAGCAACTCAAAAACTTGATCAATGTATTCCTTCTTGCACAAATTAACCTTTCTATCCACATTATCTACATCTGCTACTAATTGCATTAAAATTTTAGCGACATCAGAAGTGGATTTGATAATGGGATTGGCTCTTGCTTCATCACAGGATACACACATGAATTCTAGATTTAGCTCCCTAGGCCTCCATCTATCAAAAATGGGTGACAAAATGGCTTTATCTCTCCTCAGCTCATTCCATATCTCCATAATCTTTCCCACATTGTTGTAGAGCAATGAGGCATTTATTGTCTCTGCAAAACTGGAGATTGTGGCCCTTAGTTTCTCCTCATATTTCCCTGCATATAAGGCCTGAGCCTGCTTCAGGTTTTCTAGTTCTTGGGGAGTAATCTCAATCATTTGAGAACTGGAGGGTGCTGGAGATGGTGGAAATTCAATAATAGGGCTAGTAGGCGGAGGTCTTGCAGGAGAAGAGGAAATCATCAATGTTGAAGACTCACCTTGTTGGTGTTGTCCCATTAGCTGGCTCTGCAACTTGGCAATGATTCTATCTTTGCCTCTTACCTCCTCCTTAGCATTGTTATAGGCCTTTAAAACTATTTCCAACTTAATTTGGAGGGCCTCTTTTTCTTTGGCTTCCTTTTCTGCCACTGCAACACTGAATTTTGCAGTTTCTAACACAGTACTTGCAGCCTCTACTACCCCTGTACTCTGCACTCTTTTTACCATCATTCCACCAAGATAACTTGACCCTAGGGTGTCCTTGCCTTTCTTGCTCTCATTTCTCTTGAGAGACCACATAACTAGTGCAGCATTATCCTTATTGAATGTAACCCCTTCCATGGGTTTAGTTTCTTTTCTTACTGCATCTAGCACCAGAGCATCAGCAATATCCCACTCTGGTAAGATAAGCACTCCAGCTTGTGCTACTAGATCTCTTCCCTGCTCAGGAGTGATGGTTTTGAATTCTTCCATCATCTCCTATTTTATTTCTTCCTCCACTGAGTTTGGATCTTTATTAGGCTGCTCAGCCTTTCTTGTCTCACATCTAGCATTATATCTATCTATATGCTATTTCCAAATGAATTGCATGAATGCTTCTCATGTGACAAAGTTGTCATCAGCTAAAAAGGCACTCCTTGCCTTCTTTATCTCAGGATCCCACTCCTGGCCTTTAAGTTCAGTAGAGATGATATCCATTTCAACATCAATGGGTTCTTCTGGCATCCCTTCCTCCACTTCATTATAGGTGTATGCAATTTCCCCTAAACTACCCAACTGCAAGAGGTGTTCAACTACTGCTTGTTTATTTCCTATATGGATAGGGGATTGGGATGGGGAATACAAAGGTGTATCTGATTTCACTTCCTTCCCCACCCTTTGCTTCTTTGGGATGTCTTGGATGTTAATGAAATCTTGTATTTTCCTCTTTCCTTTGGATGTAGAGGGCTCCCCTGTTGTAGGCACTAGCACACTATAACCTAATTTCTTATGCAAGGTGTAATCACTAGGAAGAATTGCTTTGCTAGAAGCTGACCTCCTCAGGATCACTTTGGCCTTTTTAGGGTTGCTTTTAATCATAGCTTCCCTCTTCTCTTTTAGTGTTTGCATTACATCTTCAAAGCAAACAATCAGAAACTTTATTTTTTCTTCCAATGGGAAGAAGCTAGACAATGGGTCATAGCTAGAATCAAATTGATGCACAAAATCCAAGGCTTTCTTGTAAGCCACCCACTTTTCTTTCCTTAATTCCTACTCATCTAAATCAAATTCATTTTTGATGAGGTCTTCAGGAAATTGGAATTGATGAGGCCTACCTCTGCATGCTACCTTCCTCCTGAACACACCATTGAAGAAGTCCTCTGGATCAGCACACCTGGACACTGCAGTAGATAAATGGTAAGGTTTGAGGAAATCCTCAAAACAATTCCAGCCTTCCTTTGTTATTATGATTTGGTGGGCTATGGTAGCTGCAGGGAAAATAGTCCCTTTACCTCTGCCTATCAACTTTGCCTCTTGTAGGCCACCAATTTGCCTAAGGATCTCGGCTATTCCCACTTTGAGAGGGACCTGGTAGGGTAACAAAAATGGAGTACCCCTGAAACCAAAAATTCTGAAAACTGTGGAGACTGGATATAAATAAATGTCACCCCAGTTATGAACAATCTTGATGTTCTCTATGAATTCTTTTGGCCTTATGAATTCTAGAAGAACCTTGGGGACTCTTGGGTTATTAGAGCATAAGAGAGTTCTTATTTTGGATGTAAAATATTTGTCAAACTTAAAAACACTAGCATCCTCTCTGTCCCATGACAACACAGTACTCCATAATTGTACCGGCATTTTTTCTCCTTCCTTTTCCTTAACCAGGTCTAGTCCACTGGCAAAATAATCACCACCTTTGAAGAGAAAAAGGTGCATTAAGAGTGAATACCATCCAGAAGGTCTGTCCGCCTTTCCATTCTTTACTCCTATCAAGCCTCCATGGATAGCGTTAGCAATGAAAGAGGCATAATCAAAAGTGATAGCAAGGGAAGGATTCAAAATCTGGGTGATCATTAGCAAGTAATGATTTGGCATATCTGCTTCAGCATCCTCTCCTAGAACTTGACAAAGTGTCCAATACATTCCTTTAGCCCTCAAGGTAAACATACTTAATGAAAAAGGCTCTTGTGTGTTGGGTCCTACAACTGCTAACCCTCCTATTTTCACAAAAAGTTCTTTAAGAGGCCCATTCCTGAGATGACTCCTCTGTGCACTGTAAACTTGGGCTAATGATGTGAAATTTATGGGTTCCAAGAAGTTTGTGAATTGATTAAGCCCAAATGTTGTCCTTAATTCTTCAGCATTAATTTCCACAAGGGTTTTCCCATTTACATCCCGGATGCATCTTGTGACTGGATCATAATTCAATGCCATTTGGGTTAGCAGGTCTATATCCATGAATACCCCTGAGACTACTAATTTCCCAACATCTAGTTCCCAAATACTGTTTTGAGGAGCAGGAGAATTTCTCATTCCAAATCCGACTTTAAACAACCCCAACCCGGACAGTCCAACCTGTGGGTCTCTTAGCCAATTACCTTTGTCATACAATCCTTCTCCTATCTTCAGACAGGGAGCCCTAGGCACTAACTCTTTGGCCTTTGATGCCTGGCTAGTTGACAATGTCAACTGTTCTAAAAAATCATCACATACACTTCTTTCTAAATAATTAACCTTGCCAGAAAATTCCCTTTTAGGAGCCATTTGAAAATGCAAGAAAATGAATATCACCCTTAAACAATCCCGCAACAAGAGAATTGTCTTACTTAGAACACCACACAAGAATTGCTACAAAATATGAGAGAACCTGATGCTTGCTTGAAGGAATTTGCTCTGCGACTGAACCGACTTGCTCTGTATCTGAAAAAGATAACTCTGCGTCTGCTCTTCTGCAAAATCTTTTAAAAGATATCTTCACTTGGTAGTTAGGAAATCAAATATTTGTACACAGGGCTTTAACTATAACATTGATTCCTCATGCTTCGGCCATCCCTTCAAAATCGAATTCATACGAGAATTCATATTTTTCGCTCCAACGGGTCACAACATTCCTGCAAGTGTTTCACTTTTACTGTTTCGTTACTGACGACTTTGTCTTTACTCTGGGTCCCGCTTTTCTATTGTCTACATAATACCACGTGGTACCCAACCATTGGCCTTGAAAATCCCTTCGCATTCGACTTGATACTGGTCGCGTGTCTTTCTTTATACTGCGGTGGGCCCACATCTTCTTCTTAGACCATGTCATCATCATGACACGTGGATGGCTCCCATTAACTCTTTCTATTTCGTGGGCCTAAAGAGTGAGCATTTTACCCTTGCGAAATAGCACCAACCGTCGGATCATCTCTGAAGTTGATCGACATTTAATCCTTTGGAAAGGCTCTCAGGAATGGTGGGCCCGCTGACTCGTCATGAACACATGGCATCCTTGTCACTTTCGGAGCTGATTTGTCACTCTGTCATTCACCAGAAGGAAACCACAGGGGCCCCACTTTTATCTCAACAGGTCTATCTCCCACGTCATCATCATGACACGTGGATGGCTCCCGTTAACTCTCGCTATTTCGCGGGCCTAAAGAGTGAGCATTTTACCCTTGCGAAATAGCACTGACCATCAGATCATCTTTGAAGTTGATCAGCATTTAATCCTTTGGAAAGGCTCTCAAGAATGGTGGGCCCACTGACTCATCATGAACACCTAGCATCCAGTCACCTATGGAGCTGATTTGTCACTCTGTTATTTGCCAGAAGGAAACCACGGGGTTTCAATAAATTGTTAACAGCTATACCTACCAGGTCATCTCCACCTATGACCTGACTCATCTCTGGGGCCCACTTTGAACCTTTAATCCTGACCCACTAACTGTGGTGACTTGTGCCATGTGCTACCTTTTAATATGCCAGAAAAAAGCCACGGGGCTTCCAACCACTCTTGACAGCGACACCCTTTACTTCTTCCATCATGACACATGGACGGTTCTCGTTCATTCTCGCTATTTCATGGGCATAAGGAGTGAGCATTTTACCCTTGCGAAATAGCGCCAGCCATTGGATCATTCGCAAGATGTGCACTAGTTACTGGGCCCGACAACTTTAGAAGAAAAGCATACAAGGCATAAAATTTTCAAATGATCAACGTAATCACCTAGGCAAATAACAAGGGGGGACACTTCCTATGACCCCATGACCCATAACTTAAGTGAATAAAGTAACGGAAGATTAGAAACCAGAGGGTTTAACACAAAAAAGATAAGATCTAAAAATCAAAAACCCTTAAACCCCTAAGGTCTAGAACAGAGCTAAAGCATTTGGAAATACACCCTATTTGGTGAAACAACATACCATAGCCAATTATGGGAAAAGAAAAACCCAATTTTAAATAGTGATAACAGCGGCTCTGACTGGGGATGGTTGATTGCGAGATCAACACAAGAAAACTCAGAAACTCTAGAGAAACAGACCAAAACTAGAAAAGCAGGAAAGAAAACAAAATATGTACAAACAAAGGACCTACCGTGCATGGACCTTAAGAGAAATAATGCTTCAGGAATTGTCCATGCACTGGAAATTCTTGCATTTCATCATTCATATTCTTCAAAAAATATGAATCCTTACCATTCAGGTCACAAACCACAAAAGGGTCAATCCATAGTGATTCAAATTTTTTATGCTTTCCTTTATCCTGTCCTTTTGCATTCCATTGAAGAACCATGTCATCAATTTGAAACTTCCTTAATGATGTCCTTTTATCAAAAAGATATTTTGACTGCAACTAGATCTTCTGATTTTTCTTATGGGCAGAAGTCCTAAGCTCCTCCATTTCTACAATTTGGATCATTCTGTTTTCCATTGGTTCAGATATTTCCATGTCCTCATCCTGCAAAAACTTATACACTGGAAGAAGGTTATTTACCGGTAATCTGGCTTGGGTACCATAAACCAACTCAAAAGGTGACATTCCAATGGATTTTTTAACTGTTATTCTATCTGCCCACAGAGCTAACTTCAACTTTTGATCCCAAGATCTTTTATTTTCTTCTAAAATTTTCTTGATGATATTCAACAGGCTTTTATTGCTGGATTCTACTTGTCCATTCCCCTGAGGGTGATAAGGTGATGAGTATGACATGAGTATACCGTGACTATTGCAAAAGCCTACAAATTTTTCTGATCTGAAACACATAGCATTATCTATTACCAATTTCACAAGTGTTCCAAATCTAGTCACAATACTATCTATCAGGAAATCAATGACAATTTTACTAGTAGCTCTTTTTGTAGGGATGGCTTCTATCCATTTGGTAAAATAATCAATGGCCACTATAATCCATCCATGACCTCTTCCTGACTTCTCAACAATTTCTCCAATAAAATCAATGCCCCATTGGACAAAAGGAGCTTCTACAGAGACTAGATTTAGGGGTAAGGCTCCTTCATACTTGAGCTTGGAAGAAAATCTTTGACATGGATCACATCTTCAAACATATGCATGGGTATCTTTAAATAAGGTAGGCCAATAATACCTAGCCCGTATTATCTTATCAGTAGTAGTCTTAGCAGAATAGTGACCTCCACATACTCCATCATGCATTTCAATCAACACCTGTTTAGCTTGAAATTCATCCAAACACATTAGTAACTCTCCATCTCTTTTTCTCCAGAAAAGATCACCCTGAATGAGCACATACTTTTGGGACTTAAGCTTCAAAGTTCTCTTCTGATTGTGTGTCATTTCTTCTAGGAGTATGTTACCTTTCAATACTTGGATTATCTCTGTGTACCAAGGTTGTCTCTCAATACTAGTAACCAAAACATCTCTAACCTCAACATTGTGTATTTCTACATTCATGAGATTTGACTCAGTCATGAGCTTAGCCAAACCTAACCCTCTCACCAATTTAGTGATCTTTATCTCCAAGTTGAACTCCTGAATTCTATTGATCCATCTACACCTCTTCCCAGTAACCTCAGACTGAGACAAAATATCTTTAACTACAGCATGTGGAACAGAAGCAATGATGTTTGCATTCACCAGATATGGCCTAAAAGCTTTAACAGCTTTAACTAAGGCGTAAGCTTGTTTCTCCATGGTTTCATATTTTAGTTCTGCCACCTGCAAAGATTTACTATAGAAGGCTATGGGATGTTCATATCCTTCATTGTCCTTTTGTAATAATACTGCAGCCACCATGCGATATGAAGCAAAAGAAAACAAAGAAAAAGACTTACCATAATCTGGGGATTTCAACACTAGTGCCTCCTAGATTGCCTTCTTAATTTCATCAAAATCTTTTGAAGCTTCTTGATCCCAATGAAACTTTGTGTCCTTCTTGAGGAACTTGACAATAGGCTTCACTATCTCAACAAAGTTTGCAATGAATCTCCTGACAAAATTCACTTTGCCTAAAAAGGATTGGATACCTTTCACATTTTTAGGTTCAGACACTCTGTTGATTGCTTCAATTCTCTCAGGGTCTATTCTTACCCCTTCCTTGGAAACTATGTGTCCCAATAACTTTCCTTCAGTGACCCCAAAATGACATTTCTTGGGATTCAGTGATACACCAAATTCCAAGGCTTTATCGAACACCTTCTCTAGATGTCCACAATGATCATCAGCTTTCTTTGAGAAACAGGTTAGATCATCTTGGTAAACCACCATAATGATATTTATGAATTCTTTAAAAGCCACATCCATAGCTCTCTGAAATGTAGCTCCTGCATTTTTTAATCCAAATGGCATTCTCACATATACATAGGTTCCCCATGGAGTAGTGAAAGCTATTTTAAATTGTTCAGACTCCTTTACCAACACTTGATTGTATCCTGAGAAACCATCCATCATGGATAAAAGATCACATCCTATCACTCTTTGTAGCATTGCTTCCATATTTGGGGATGAATAATTATCTTTTAGGGAAGCAACATTAAGATTCCTAAAATCAACACACAATCTGATGTCTCCATTCTTCTTCCTTACTGGGACCAAATTAGAGACCCATGAAGAATGTCTTATTGGTTTGATAATCCCCCCTTCTCTGAATTTAGTCAGCTCTTGTTGCATTTTAGTTTCTAATAAGGGGTTGATAGGTCTTTGTTTCTGTCTGAAAGGCTTAGCATCTGGAAGTAAGGGAACTTCATGCTGAAAAAGATCTTGTCTATACGCCTTTAGGTCTTCATAGGACCAAGCAAAGACATGCTTATACCTTTTCAATAAATTGATAAGGTTAGTCCTAACATGAGGGGGTAATTTCTTTCCAATATATACCAACTTAGAGAATGATTCTGTCCCCAGGTTTACCTCCTCTAACTCTTCTAACTTGGTGGTAGATTGCTGGTGTAAATGACTATCATTATAACTAAACATACTCTCTAGCTCCACCAACCCTTTAGGTATCTCATTGGTTTCCAACTGGACAACATCATTTCCAAACACTATCTCTCTATTATCCACCACTTCCACCAATGCATTGCAATCAATCTTTTGTCCATCATAATCATCAACACATTGGATGAACCTAAGAATGTCTTCATCATCAGCAAAAACTTGCCAATTATACACATTATCAGGGATGGCAGGCCTAGATTTTATTTCCACAGTGGAAATACCGGTTAGCGTTGCATCATCATTTTTCAAAGCAACATTAGCTAGGAAATCTGCCATAATATTTTTTGTTCGCTCTATCCAATTGATAGAAAATGCATCAAAATACTCAATAACATCCCAAACAGCATGCTTATATTGTTTCAATCTATCATTCTTGGATGCATATCTAGATCTCACCTAAGAAACAACCAATTCTGAATCCCCCATTACTTTCAACAGTTGGATTCCATGCCTTTTTGCAATCTCAAGTCCTAATAATAGGGCTTCATACTCTGCAGTATTATTTGTGCACTAGAATGCCAATAAAAATGAGCATTTGAAAGTTATACCTGACGGGGACACAAAAAGAACCCCTGTTCCAGATCCTTCTTTGGAGCAAGCTCCATCAAAATACATCTGCCACAACCCATACTGCTGTGCTTGTAGCTCGACTACAATTGGGTCAGTATTCTTCAATTGAGGTGATATTGGTTGAAGTCTAAAGTTATCTAAATCTACATCAATCATATAATTAAGCATACTAGGGTCCACATTTTCAATTACCTTAGGAGCTCGTGGCTCCCTGTATAGTTTGACTTGATTGCCACCAATAGGAATAGTAGCATAAGACAAGTCCAGTTGAACATTTCCCCCTACTGCTGCTGCCCACTACCTAGAAAGTAACATACCATAGTGGGGTTTAGTATCAGTAACAATAACATCCATTTTATAGGTGGCTTCAGGAAATGCTGCTATTTTTACTTCTACATCTTTCATTGTACCTATCACAGGCACTTCTCTGTTATCCATGGCATAGCATTTCCCATACACAGTGGTTACTGATAACCCTAGTTCTTTCATAACACCATAGGGAATTACATTAGCAACTGCTCCTGAATCTATCAGGCAGTTTTTAATCAACCGGTTATTTACTAGCAAAGTAACATAGAAGGGATCTACCTGAGAAGGCTCCTGAGTGATAGTGGTTCCAACATAGACCTCTAGGGTTTGGAACTCTTGATCCTTTCCAACTTCATGCGAACTAGTGGGTAATACTGTGTCACTATTAGATATACTAGAGAATAAAGACAAAGTTGTATCCTTATGTTCTTTAATCTTTAGCAATTCTATTAATGGAACAGTGACTTTCATTTGAGTTAAAGCTTGGGCCGTATCAAATGTAGAATTATTACATTTTTCAGTATTAACCTTAACCTTTTCTATTTTGAATTGACTGGCCCTTTTCACTGTCTCTGCCCTTTGTACATCACTAGCATTTTTGTCATCTATGCCTTTAGGTAAGTCTTTAACTTGTTCCTCTTTTTCTTGACTGGCTTTAGGAATAGCAGTAGCACTGCTTGATGCCCCCTTTTTTGTGACTTCTTTTACAAACATAGAATGTGGTTCACCTTGATCGGTGTCTCTCTTGGTGCTTCTCAGGTTATAGTTATGTTTTGCTTTGGCGATTGCAGCCATAGTGAGATTTTTAACTTCTTCCTCACTAGGCCTCCTAAGATGAACTTCTTCATCTTCAATTGTTACCATATTCAATGTAGGATGCCAACCTAAGGCTAACTATCCTTACACTAACCTTTCATTATCCAGCACATCACTGTATTCACTTTGCATAGATTCCTCATCACTTTCTATGATGGTTTCAAATATATTAATGTTAGGCTCTGCTTCTGGTCTCATAGATTCTTCCAGAGCTTGAGCCACTGCACACTGATGAGGAGAATGTGGTCCATCACAAGCAATACACCAAGGAGTATTTTCTATATTGTTAACAGTTTTCCCTTTCAAAGGATCCGGTGTGTCTTGGCTTTGGGCAATTTTAGGTTTCTCAACTTGAGGTTTACCATCCTTCCAATTTGTATTGTATGGCATATCATGTAATCTAGGAGGTCTATCTTGCCAGTTATAATGGGGCTTATCATTTTTGTTAACCTTAGCAGTCAAATCTTTCATAGCAGTAACCAGCTTCTCTATTTTATCATCCTCTTTAGCAACTTTGTTAGGTTGCTGTTTGGTTTCATGCCATAGTCTACCATCTGTCCTTCTTCCTAATTTTCCAGACACTTTTCTATTACTTTCTACATTTATGGCAATTCTAAAAGCATCCCTCAGATTATTAGGATTTTTATCTCTCAAGATATAAGCCATTTTGGAATCAAATGCATTATAGTATGTATTAAGACACATATTATCATCTAGCCTCATTACCTGATACAATCTGTGCATAGCTTTCTGGAATCTAGCATTGAAATCAGTGACTATTTCATTTTTAGATTTTCTAATGTTATTGAACTCATTCAGCATGAAACTCACATTAGTCTTATGACCATATTGTTCTTGAAAGAAATTTTTAAAATCTTCCCATGAACCTATGCTGGTTACTGGAAGACCTCTATACCAATCTCTTGCATCATCAACCAGGGATTGAACAAATAGTTTCATAATAACATCTTCATCTGCTATCTCATAATCATTTATCAAATCCCCAAAATATTTTAGATGTTCCTCAGCACTAACTGCATTGTTCCCAGCAAACTTATGGAGTCTGTCTCTTAGCTCAATAGGAACATGATTTGGATACCCTGGGATCCCATCAAAAAATAATTGTCTATATTGTTCTAGATTGATTGGCCTTCTTTGAAAAGGGGAAATAGCACTATTATTTACCATGATCATTTTAGCTTTTGGGATTGGAGATTGAGATGTTTGGGTGTACTATTTATTTGAGGGTACTTGGCTTACTGAGGCAATATTAGCATGTACTACAGGTTGAGTATTGACCTGAGGAAAAGAAATGTATTGGGGATTAGGCTTGCTAAGATCTTCCGATGGGAATGTAATAGGGGGAGCCTTTAAGTAATTAATCTTTCTTTTAACTTCTTGATTCGCTGCTTCTAACTCAGCCTTTTCCAGTTCCATTTGGAGGTCTTCCTTTTCCTTCCTCATCCTTTCCATCTCTCTCTCATGTGCTAGAATCCTATGAGAAATCCCTTCTAGAGTTTTAGATTCTATTTCATCATCTACCCATTTCTGTTTTCCTTTGTCTAAATTGGCTTTAGGAAGTTGGGAGTCATTAGATACTTCCTTAATTGGTTGGGCTACTGACTTACAAGCTGGTCTAGTCTTAGGGATTAGGATCTCCCTAATCATTGGGCCTTCCTCATCACTTTTTTCTTTTTCCTTAGCAAGCACTTCAAGATCAGTTATCTGTCTAAGGAGCCTATCTCTCTCCATTAATTTGGCTTTAACTTCATTTTCCTTATTTGCCTCCTTTTGGGCTCTTAGGGAGATTAAATGATGGACTCTTTTGTTTAAATCTTCAATCTCTTGAGACATCTTATCCTCATCAGGCTAGTTTTCTTCAGAGTCTGATGCATTAATTTGATCTATGTCAATTAGACTATTGTTCCCATCTATTGTCCTAGGAACAGAGTGCCTAATTGCATTTGAACTAGTTCTATCTTTTGCAGAAACACTAACATGAGATAGATCTCGATTTAAAATAGGTGCATCATCAATATTTCCAAACAATCCTGAATGGAAACCTAAAATGTCATGCTCTGAATTTCTAGAAGATGAATTTGACTTTGCATAGATAGGTTGATCAGGCATCTTACCAGTGTTATTGTTTTTCTGCACCCATGCAGCATTTGATGGCTCATGCATCACAGATCTCTTCTGGCCTCTTCGTGACTATTTTGGCAGACCTTCTTGCAAGGTTTCACGAGGATGTTTCTTCATGAATGATCTTGTGTTCTTGTTTCCTTGCATCTTGCTTGTCTTTCTTTTAGAAAATTCGTATCTCACAAGGACTGGTTCAATAGTAACAGAGTCACCACCCACAAAACTATGGGAAAAATGAAAACAAGCAGTCTTACCCACAAACACACACAACAATCTTCTCCACAAGTCTCGACACAGATATGTGTTTATATCTTTGTTATAACTCTCCCCAACAGAGTCGCCACTTTTGTTGTCTTCAAAATCTGATTCCCTTCAATGTCCTTAGAATAATATGATTTAAGCTAGGTGCAAAGGAGACATCAAAGATAAGGAGATTCCAGGGACAACATATGACAAGGTTTGATTAGACCTTCTACACTTCGGGCTTCCTTGGAGCCCAGGTGGGTATACCTTTGTGAATTAACTTCACACTTTCAAACAATAAACCCACAGCAAACCAGTCCAGAAAACCAGTGGATTTATTCACCTTGAAATCAACTGAAAACAAATGATGGAAACTATATTTAACTTCAGCATTTCGATCAAAAAAGCATGCAATAAACAACTTTGATTAATACCAGTGCCTTATCCAAGGTTACAGAGTCATCTAAACTCAAATAAAACTCCTGAAACAATACATCTGTATGCTTCCTGTCGGCTTGGTTTCCATTAATCCTTACATATGCCTGACACATACAAGAATTCAATCATTCCAAACTAAGCTATGGTCCTCAAAATTCAAAGTTCCTCCCAAAGAATTTACTGGTATGAGTGATCCCGCGTATTTAATTTCCATCCTGAAGAGAAAAGCTAACAAACACTTATACTGAGATTGCTTTGCAATTCCATTCAAACTAAACAACCCTGGATTATTCAGAATAAAGGCAGTAAATAAATTTGTGAACAAACTTGAAGACAACACAAAGCTTTACTCAAAACCGATGGCCTGTATATTGATATTCATTTCAAGAAATATTACAATAAATTTTGATTCTCCATTAAACTTTGGAAAAGCTCAGATAAAATTCTACAACGTTTTCTTACAAAATTTTTGTGATGATTCTCCCTCTACTCCTCATATCCATTTATAACAACATGGATGCACAAAGCTTCAGACTTCTTGAGGAGAGTTTGTTACAATCATTTCAAAAATTGAAGAGATTACAATTTTTGCGTAAAAGCAGTTACACGCTCTTTTCAGCCTCTGCAGTTTGTTCAACAGGTTGTTCGGTTGCAACCTCTTCTATCTTTTCAGGGGTGTTCTACAACTGCTCCGGATCATGGGTGGCATATTTAACTTCCCACTCACTATATGTCTCTTCTGTCGGCCATGAAAAATTAATCACATCATCTTTAATTTTAGTCAACCTTTTCCAAGAATTTCTCAGTTTGTTGACTTCTGAATTAAGAAAACCATAATGTGATTTAATTTTTTCTATTTCCTATATTGTTACAACAAAGAAAAAGGTATCATCAAGATCAATGATTCCCTTAACCCTTGCTGACAACTTAACTTCTATCTCTTTAAGCCATATTTGCTTGTCCTTTAACTGATCTGGATTGGCAAAAATTCATGGGAGCAACTCAAAAACTTGATCAGTGTATTCCTTCTTGCACAAATTAACCTTTCTATCCACATTATCTACATCTGCTACCAATTGCATTAAAACTTTAGCGACATCAGAAGTGGAGTTGATAATGGGATTGGCTCTTGCTTCATCACAGGATACACACATGAATTCTAGATTTAGCTCCCTAAGCCTCCATCTGTCAAAAATGGGTGACAAAATGGCTTTATCTCTCCTCAGCTCATTCCATATCTCCATAATCTTTCCCACATTGTTGTAGAGAAATGAGGCATTTATTGTCTCTGCAAAACTGGAGATTGTGGCCCTTACTTCTCCTCATATTTCCCTGCATATAAGGCCTGAGCCTGCTTCAGGTTTTCTAGTTCTTGGGGAGTAATCTCAATCATTTGAGAACTGGAGGGTGCTGGAGATGGTGGAAATTCAATAATAGGGCTAGTAGGTGGAGGTCTTGCAGGAGAAGAGGAAATCATCAATGTTGAAGACTCACCTTGTTGGTGTTGTCCCATCAGCTGGCTCTGCAACTTGGCAATGATGCTATCTTTACCTCTTACCTCCTCCTTAGCATTGTTATAGGCCTTTAAAACTATTTCCAACTTAATTTGGAGGGCCTCTTTTTCTTTGGCTTCCTTTTCTGCCACTGCAACACTGAATTTTGCAGTTTCTAACACAGTACTTGCAGCCTCTACTACCCCTGTACTCTGCACTCTTTTTACCATCATTCCACCAAGATAACTTGACCCTAGGGTGTCCTTGCCTTTCTTGCTCTCATTTCTCTTGAGAGACCACATAACTAGTGCAGCATTATCCTTATTGAATGTAACCCCTTCCATGGGTTTAGTTTCTTTTCTTACTGCATCTAGCACCAGAGCATCAGCAATATCCCACTCTAGTAAGATAAGCACTCCAGCTTGTGCTACTAGATCTCTTCCCTGCTTAGGATTGATGGTTTTGAATTCTTCCATCATCTCCTATTTTATTTCTTCCTCCATTGAGGCTGGATCTTTATTAGGCTGCTAAGCCTTTCTTGTCTCACATCTAGCATTATATCTATCTATATGTTGTTTCCAAATGAATTGCATGAATGCTTTTGATGTGACAAAGTTTTCATCAGCTAAAAAGGCACTACTTGCCTTCTTTATCTTAGGATCCCACTCCTGGCCTTTAAGTTCAGTAGAGGTGATATCCATTTCAGCATAAATGGGTTCTTCTGGCATCCCTTCCTCCACTTCATCATAGGTGCATGCAATTTCCCCTAAACTACCCAACTGCAAGAGGTGTTCAGCCGCTGCTTGTTCATTTTCTATATGGATAGGGGATTGGGATGGGGAATACAAAGGTGTATTTGATTTCACTTCCTTCCCCACCCTTTGCTTCTTTGGGATGTCTTGGATGTCAATGACATCTTGTATTTTCCTCTTTCCTTTGGATGTAGAGGGCTCCCCTGTTGTAGGCACTAGCACACTATAACTTGATTTCTTATGCAAGGTGTAATCACCAGGAGGAATTGCTTTGCTGGAAGCTGACCTGCTCAGAATCACTCTGGCCTTTTCAGGGTTGCTTTTAATCATAGCTTCCCTCTTCTCTTTTAGTGTTTGCATTACATCTTCAAAGCAAACAATCAGAAACTTTATTTTTTCTTCCAATGGGAAGAAGCTAGACAATGGGTCATAGCTAGCATCAAATTGATGCACAAAATCCAAGGCTTTCTTGTAAGCCACCCACTTTTCTTTCCTTAATTCCTGCTCATCTAAATCAAATTCATTTTTGATGAGGCCTTCAGGAAATTGGAATTGATGAGGCCTACCTCTGCATGCTACCTTCCTTCTGAACACACCATTGAAGAAGTCCTCTAGATCAACACACCTGGACACTGCAGTAGATAAATGGTAAGGTTTGAGGAAATCCTCAAAACAATTCCAGCCTCCCTTTGTTATTATGAATTGGTGGGCTATGGTAGCTACAGGGAAAATAGTCCCTTTCCCTCTGCCTATCAACTCTGCCTCTTGTAGGCCACCAATTTGCCTAAGGATCTCCGCTATTGCCACTTTGAGAGGGACCTAGTAGGGTAACAAAATGGAGTACCCCTGAAACCAAAAATTCTGAAAACTGTGGAGACTAGATATAAATAAATGTCACCCCAGTTATGAACAATCTTGATGTTCTCTGTGAATTCTTTTGGCCTTATGAATTCCAGAAGAACCTTGGGGACTCTTGGGTTATCAGAGCATAAGAGAGTTCTTATTTTGGATGCAAAATATTTGTCAAACTTAAAAAAACTAGCATCTTCTCTGTCCCATGACAACACAATACTCCATAATTGTACCGGTATTTTTTCTGCTTCCTTTTCCTTAACCAAGTCTAGTCCACTGGCAAAATAATCACCACCTTTGAAGAGAAAAAGGTGCATTAAGAGTGAATACCATCCGAAAGGTCTGTCCACCTTTCCATTCTTTATTCCTATCAAGCCTCCATGGATAGCATCGGCAATGAAAGAGGCATAATCAAAACTAATAGCAAGAAAAGGATTCAAAATCTGGGCGATCATTAGCAAGTAATGATTTGGCATATCTGCTTCAGCATCCTCTCCTAGAACTTGACAAAGTGCCCAATACATTCCTTTAGCCCTCAAGGTAAACATACTTAATGAAAAAGGTTCTTGTGTGTTGGGTCCTACAACTGCTAACCCTCCTATTTTCACAAAAAGTTCTTTAAGAGGCCCATTCCTGAGATGACTCCTCTGTGCACCGTAAACTTGGGCTAATGATGTGAAATTTATGGGTTCCAGGAAGTTTGTGAACTCATTAAGCCCAAATGTTGTCCTTAATTCTTCAGCATTAATTTTGACAAGGGTTTTCCCATTTACATCTCGGATGCATCTTGTGACTGGATCATAATTCAATGCCATTTGGGTTAGCAGGTCTATATCCATGAATACCCCTGGGACTACTAATTTCCCAACATCTAGTTCCCAAATACTGTTTTGAGGAGTAGGAGAATTTCTCATTCCAAATCCAACTTTAAACAACCCCAACCTGGATAGTCCAACTTGTGGGTCTCTCAGCCAGTTACCTGTCATACAATCCTTCTCCTATCTTCAGACGGGGAGCCCTGTGCACTAACTCTTTGGCCTTTGATGCCTGGTTAGTTGTCAATGTCAACTGTTCTAAAAAATCATCACATACACTTCTTTCTAAATAATTAACCTTGCCAAAAAATTCCCTTTTAGGAGCCATTTGAAAATGCAAGAAAATGAATATCACTCTTAAACAATCCTGCAACAAGAGAATTATCTTACTTAGAACACCACACAAGAATTGCTACAAAATATGAGAGAACCTGATGCTTGCTTGAAGGAATTTGCTCTGCGATTGAACCGACTTGCTCTGTATCTGAAAAAGATAACTCTATATCTGCTCTTCTGCAAAATCTTTTAAAAGATATCTTCACTTGGTAGTTAGGAGCAAATATTTGTAAACAGGGCCTTAACTATAACATTGATTCCGCATGCTTCGGTCGTCCCTTCAAAGTCGAATTCATACGAGAATTCATATTTTTCGCTCCAACGGGTCACAACATTCTTGCAAGTGTTTCACTTTTACCGTTTCGTTACTGACGACTTTGTCTTTACTTTGGGTCCCGCTTTTCTATTGGCTACATAATACCACGCGGCACCCAACCATTGGCCTTGAAAATCCCTTCGCCTTCCACTCGATACTAGCCGTGTGTCTTTCTTTATACTGTGGTGGGCCCACATCTTCTTCTTAGACCATGTCATCATCATGACACGTGGATGGCTCCCGTTAACTCTCGCTATTTCGTGGGCCTAAAGAGTGAGCATTTTACCCTTGTGAAATAGCACCGACCGTCGGATCATCTCTGAAGTTGATCGGCATTTAATCCTTTGGAAAGGCTCTCAGGAATGGTGGGCCCGTTGACTCGTCATGAACACATGGCATCCTTGTCACTTTCGGAGCTGATTTGTCACTCTGTCATTCGCCAGAAGGAAACCACAGGGGCCCCACTTCGTCTCAACAGGTCTATCTCCCACGTCATCATCATGACACGTGGATGGCTCCCGTTAACTCTCGCTATTTCACGGGCCTAAAGAGTGAGCATTTTACCCTTTCGAAATAGCACCGACCGTCGGATCATCTCTGAAGTTGATCGGCATTTAATCCTTTGGAAACGCTCTCAGGAATGGTGGGCCCGCTGACTCATCATGAACACCTGGCATCTAGTCACCTGTGGAGCTGATTTGTCACTCTATCATTTGCCAGAAGGAAACTACAGGGTTTCAATAAATTATTAACAGCTGTACCTGCTAGGTCATCTCCACCTGCAACCTGACTCATCTCTGGGGACCACTTTGAAACTTTAATCCTGACCCACTGACTGTGGTGACTTGTGCCACGTGCTACCTTTTAATATGCCAGAAGAAAGCCACGGGGCTTCCAACCACTCTTGACAGCTACACCCTTACTTCTTCCATCATGACACATGGACGGTTCTCGTTCATTCTCGCTATTTCATGGGCACAAGGAGTGAGCATTTTACCCTTGTGAAATAGTGTGAGTTGTTGGATCATTCACGAGATGTGCACTAGTTACTGGGCCCGACAACTTTAGAAGAAAAGCACACAAGGCATAAAATTTTCAAATAATCAACATAACTGCCTAGGCAAATAACAAGGGGGGACACTTCCTATGACCCCACGACCCATAACTTAAGTGAATAAAGTAACAGAAGATTAGAAACCAGAGGGTTTAACACAAAAAAGATAAGATCTAAAAATCAAAAACCCTTAAACCCCTAAGGTCTAGAATAGAGCTAAAGCATTTGGAAATACACCCTATTCGACGAAACAACATACCATAGCCAATTATGAGAAAAGAAAAACCCAATTTTAAACAGTGATAATAGTTTGCACATAAACCTTCCTCTGATAATGCAAACATAACCATCAATCCCATCGATATCTAAATTACATGAATAAATCACCTATAAATAAAGATCATTAAACCTTATTGACAAGGTTGGCTAAACCCTATACCCATAAACCCATAAAAATTACATTACATGGTATCACTGAACCAATTTAATGATTTACATTACATAGCATGGACCTAAATTAAGTAACCAAACAATTCCATCAACCAAAAATTTTGCTAAGACCAAAATCCAACACGCTTCACCAACCGATAGAAACCTTTAGTGAAGTAACATAGAAAGTCTAACTGGATCCAAATAGGACCAACACAACATCACGCCAGCCAATGCAAAGTCACCAAACGCTTAGGAAAATGATCAAAAAGCACCTTCAGCATGATAGAAACTAATTCCATAAGCTGGACCAAAATTGTCTTATCAAAACATCAAACATCACTTATTGGTAAAGCTAACTAATACTAGGAAATACCAACCGGGAACATAAGCAATAGTTACCAGAGCACTAGAACATGAACCAATAGAATATGACAAACAAATAACCATCTAGAGTAAGCATCCAAAATTGATTCTAGAGATCTAATCATACTGGATCAGAATCATAGCCAAAGCCAAGATGATCACCAAGACTAACCGGGATAGGTCCAACCAACATACAGTGTTGACATCAATGACAACACTTAACCAAATCCAGCATATTGCCAACAATTCTCACATTTCTACTTAATTTCTCTTCCGATGTGAGATTTATCATTTCAAGTAATGTGACTCATACATTCTTTATTTAATTATAGTTTACATTCAATCATACCATTTAGGGTTATTCTCTTACACATTTGAGTAGTATAGTAGTTTATTTTTAAGCACTTTAGCTCATAACAATTTTACAAAAAAAAATTAAAATTCAAGAGATCACATTATTCAAATTTTGATGTCAGCTATTTATGGAGGTGGAAATCATTAAAATAAGGGTTTGGCTAAGGAAAAACTCTATTGTTGATGGTGTTTTGATGCACTATCAAATATAGAATAAAAGTATTGAATACTCTATCCTCTCGATAAAAAAGACTCTCGAAAGATGAAGATTTGCGAAGGATCACTTGTGATGACTCCAAGGTTCTTTTATGTTACGTCTTAATCGTGTTGGATACCTTCAATGGTATTGATGTGATTTGATGTTCCTATGAGGGGACTTACATTGAACACCTGAATTCTTGAATGATTGCTGGAACGTGGGATTTCTCTTGATTTTTTTAAAAAAGGAAAGAGGATAAGGATTGAGAATGTATGTGGGAAAAGCAGGTCAATGAAACTTAAAATGCGAAAAGTGAAGCTCAAAGAGACTTGTCCACACACCCACATGACTTCTTGGCACAAGTTATGGAGTCATGAAGGATGACTCAACTTCCCAAGGTTGGTTCCATGGTTCTATATCTCACAAGGTCCCTCAAACCAATGCCTTTGCTCTCAGATCACTGAGCAAAGTGGTTTAGGGATGACAAATGGAAGAACAAGGGATGTTTTTGATTGATTTTTACATGAAAATGCATCCTATCTATGCATGATTCTACAAAATGCAATAAACTAGATTATAAGATGACAAGATTAGTAGCAATACTATCCTAACATGATATACTAGTTATATGATTTAAGCTAATGATAAAAGAATGTAGTCAAAAAAATTTATTAGATTAATTCCTTTTCCAAAGAGAGACTAGATGTGCTAAAATTGAGCATTAATGAGATACTAAAGCTTTCATGGATTTTAGATAATAGATTTCTTAGATTCATGGATCCCCAAAATGGAGGAAGGAGAGCTCTATTTATAGCAAAAATAGGGCAATGGATGGTCAGGATTGAAAGAGTTAATCAAGGGCCAAGATTGAAAGTTGTCAATCCATGTTTACAATTCTCACCAATGAAATGGTGACAATTGTCAACATAAGGCTGGTTGAGAGGAGATGTAAGAAGCATTAAATGCTTGAGAAGACCTCGTGGTTACCCTAGGGGGTAAGGGTTAAGGTTAGGTTAAGGTTATCCATTGGATAAAGCTTTTACCCAAAGGATAAACTCTTTTGCAAGGGTTAAAGGAATAACCATGGTCAAAGCAATAAATGTTTGATGAGACCCTTGGGTTAGATGGAGGTTAAGTTAGGCAGAAAGTCTCTAACCATGCCACTAAGGGTTAGTTAACCATTAATGGTTTGAAAGCTTCGGGGACAAATTTGTAAGTGTCCTTCCAAATTTGGGGGCATTCAACAAGTTATCTTGTTGAATGGATAAAGGCTTTAATGTATTTTGAAAACTTTACTCCAAATTTGAGAAGTGACCTCAAATTTAGGGAAAGGGGATAATTGATGGGTTTGGGTTAATTGATTAGGATTAGATGGATTCTAGAAGAATTTAGGAATACGGTTTAGGATGCAAGTGGGTGAGGAAAATAGAATTAATTAAAATAAATTGCTTTATTTCAATTTGGTTGCAAGTTGGGGATTTTAAATAAATTAGATTTATTTAATTGGGGTAAACTATTTAATTAAATGTGAATTTAATTAAAAAGTAGAGAGAAGGGTTTTAATTAAATAAAATGATTTATTCAATTAAATGATGCAAAAAGGGCTTAAGTGAATTTAACTAAATAAATTGAATAATTTACTTAATTAAATAGAAGAATGTGGGTGATTTAATTAAATTGGATTTAATTAAATAGAGGAATGAATATGAAATATTCATTTAGGAATATGGTCATTTTTATACATCTACATTTTGCCCCTCTTTGAAATGACGTGTGTGCACATGTTGATTCAAAGAAAATGATGTGTCATTATGATTTGTTTGTGATCAATTTTTATGTCGTGCCCTAGAATTGATAAATGATGTTGATAATGCCCCCTCAGGAGATGAATCAAAAAATTTGAAAAATTGATTTGAGTAGGATAATTTTGATATCATTGTAAATTTTGGTCTATGTTGAATGCGGAAATTGATTCATCTCCCGATAATGATGTTGGGTAGGTTGGCATGAGACACCAGGAGTGATTTTCACATTCCTCCATGCAACCCTAATTTTGATTGACCCTATATAAAGGGAAAAAGTGATTTCTTTTGTCTCATTTGTGCTTGTTGACTTTGGAGAAAGTGACACTTGGAGAGAAGTCAACATGTCGATTCCGTATTCTTCTCATCGATTCGAGTGTGTTAGGAGGTATCAAAGGCCTATCGCATATGGACCACCGGTAAGTCAACCTTTTTGACCCCTATTTGATTTTTGTTTTTGTCGTTTTTGGTCATTTTTTGAAAATTTTATGCGGATTTTTATGTTTTAGCACGTCGGGTCGAAAAGGTAGTGCATATGAAAAATTTCATAGCGTGTAGGTTTAAACCATAGAGGGTAGCGTCTGAAAAGTTTAGGCTAGTGCATCATTAGGTTATGGGCATAGGATTAGGTTAGTGCATCGGGAGCACAGGGTAGCGCGTTAGGTAAAATGGGTAGCGCATAGAAAATATCTTGTGTATAGGGGTTCTAGGGGGTCACATGGGTAGGTCTAGATAGCGTGTAGGTGTGACCTAGCGCATAGGGTTAAGTGTGTAGAATTTAGAGAAGATAGAATAGTGCATAGGGTAGGTTTAGCACATAGGGTAGGTTAGGTAGCGCTTTGGAAGAAAAGGATAGCGCGTAGGTTTCTGCAATTGCCTAGGGTTGATTGGGTAGCGCGTTGAGTTAGTGCATGAGAACCAGCTTAGTGCCTAGACAAGATGTTTTAGTGCATATAGGAAAATTTTTGGTATAGTGGGATCTAGGAATGAAGAAAATGGGTAGGGTGATGCTAGTTCTGTCGGGATAAGTGCGTTTTGTTAGTCTTCATGTCTGCTGCCATTGGTGGGATAAGTGTGTCCAATATGAGTTTTGAGATAACTTGATTTAATTTGTGATGTTTCAAGTTGATATAGATTTGATGTGATTTTGATATGATGTGGAACTTGATTTAAATTTGTTCAAAGTTTTCATGTTTTTAATATGAATGTGTTTGATATTAATTGTGGAGCTTGAGTTGTGTTACAAGCTAATATGGATTATGGAACTTGAGTTGTGTTACAAGTTGATATGAATGTGAAACTTGAGTTGTGTTACAAGTTGATATATTTTGATGGATTGATATGATGTGGAACTTGATTTAGACTTGTTCAAAGTTTTCAAGTTTTCGAGATGAATTTTATTTTGATATCCATGTGTTGATGAGGGAACTAATATTGGACTTGTGTTGCTTTTTGACAGGAGCATCTTGGAGTTGTATAGTCCCATGAGCGATTTTCGAGATCGTGGTACTTATACCACGATTGACACAGGCTAACAGAGACATTATTGAGAGGTGTGGTTTAACCTCTTTGTTAGATATGCCTCAATTTATAGTAAACCGAGGTTTATTGACAGCATTGGCAAAGAGGTGGCATAGCGATACAAACACCTTTCATTTGGCGACATACGAGATTATAGTGATGCCTGAGGATTGCTACCGGATTCTGTGGATTCCTGTAGTAGGTGCATTGCTACCCTACGAGTAGACAGAGGAGGGTGGGATTGAGGCACTCTGCCAGATTTTTCAGGATGACACTATTTGTGGGTATGAGATCCCTTGGTAGGATTTTTAGATTTGGATTATACGCCTCTACCATCAGTGTTGGTAGGCTTTATAGGTGGTTTCTTATGTCCCGACCGTAGGTCAAAGGGAGTGTCAGTGGGATGAGGATTGGTGCTAGAGTACATGGTGATGCAGGGTAGTCAATTTGCATGGGGGTCAGCTATGCTGGCCCATTTATACAGGGATTTGCATGAGGTAGTGTATTTGGGTTATGGCAGTCTATCAGCTGGAGTGACACTGCTATAGGTATTGGCATGGGAGCATATCCCCATAGCTATGCCATTGGCAGATAGAGATAGGCATGTTGGATGTGCGTACGCATATGGGTATAAAGGGATAGTTGTCTAGCGTAAGCTAGGCAAACTAGAGAATTGGAGGAGAGTGCTGGATGATATTGATATGGTCGTCTGGTGACCATATACAGGTTGTGAGGTATGGGCTAAGGATGGGATGGAGATGCCCTATGTCTTCATGACCAGATATTTGATAGGGCAGATGCACTTTGTGATTGAGAGGTTTCTGCATAGCCGGGTACTACGGCAGTATGGTCGACAACAGGGGATACCATAGGGAGCATGTTTTTATGCTCGACGGAGACAAGATATTCTGGATTAGGGACCGATGATTAATAGCGGGGTGGCAGTGGAGGTTCTTTCATGCAGTCAACCAGATTTGGGATTATGCCCCTGAGATCGTGGATGCAGGGATGACTGATGATTTTGCAAAACTCTTTGCAACAAGGGCAGTGGCTAGGATATCTGATCTAGCTGAGATGATTCTAGCTTTTGATGATGATGAGGAGGTAGATGAGGGGGGCTGAAGGAGGAGGTGACGGAGGAGATGGTAAAGGAGGTGGCTGAGGGTGGTGAGGGGAGAGGAGGAGATTGGATTGAGGGAGACTTGATCAGGGGAGGAGAGGAGTGATAGGTGGAGATGGTGGTGCTAGAGGGATACAGGGTGAGAGAGTAGGGTGGCGGGTGGTGATGGATAGGGGGAGAGGAGGAGCGAGTGGGCGAGGTGTTAGCGGCGGTGGGAGGGTATGATGATTTCAGATGACCAACCTAGAGGAGGAGGTTAGATGTTTTACCTCCACCAGCACCGAGGACAGTTAGAGGGATAGGGGGTACCCCTTCATAGGTACCCTTGCAGGTGTGGATTCTGATACATGTGAAGGATGCACAGATTAGATCGCTGCAGTTGTCAGTGTAGTAGTTGCAGACACAGAAGTTGGCATATTAGCGTTAGATGACACAGCTGACCATAGAGCGGGATATTGCCTTGGAGTGGTTGGCTCGAGCCGAGGCTCAAGTAGAGGATTTGGAGAGAGTGGCAGTAGGTGGCCCGATGAGAGACACCTTGAGAGATCTTTCTTTGAGAGCCAAGGAGGTGGAGTATTATATGAGACATTATGAGGATGCAGTGCCCAGGGAGCGCTGAGTATAGAGTTTTACACAGTCGAGATCTAGTCAATCTTGAGAGACTAGGTCGAGGATGGAGAGAAGAGGCATGACAAAGCCTCCTAGATAGGATCCACCTGGAGATCCAGGTGTTGGGACATCTTCAATGAGATCATCTCCCTCAGGAGATAGTCATATGTGAGAGACGTTGTCTCCATCGTATTTTGATCATTGTATTGTACTTGGCACATATATGACATATTTTGTATATTGATTATTTGTCGAGATATATATATGACACCATTTTCTTTGATCTTCATGTGATGTCTTATGGATGATGCTTTCTATATACTTTAGTTTATTCTATGATGATGCAATGCTTAGATAGATGTATGTGGTGCGATATGTGATGAATATGATGTGATAATGCATGATGATGTGAGATGTATCTTGAAAATGAGATGTATGATATGATATGTTGTGAGATGTATCTTGAAAATGAGATGTATGATGTGATATACTGTGAGATGTATCTTGAAAATGAGATGTATAATGTTATATTCTGTGAGATGTATCTTGAAAATGAGATGTATGATGTGATATGCTGTGAGATGTATCTTGAAAATGAGATGTATGATATGATATGTTGTGAGATGTATCTTGAAAATGATATGTATGATATGATATGCTGTGAGATGTATCTTGAAAATGAGATGTATGATGTGACATGCTGTGAGATGTATGTTGAAAATGAGATGTATGATGTGATATGCTGTGAGATGTATCTTGAAAATGAGATGTATGATGTGATATGCAACTAATTGTAAAATGTTATGCAACTAATTGATTTTGAGCATCCTCATTCTGCATTCATCATCCCTGTATAGCCACATGTTGTTTTCTTTCTTTATAGGTATCATCATTGAGCATTGATTTGTTTTGGGATATGTTGAAAATTTATACAAGCAGAATGGTATAATTGAACCATAATGACCTGAGAAAAATTTACATGATTTTTGATTTTGCAAGATAGCACAAGTGTCAAGGTATAATTGAACCAGACAAGATTAAACCATTTGTATGTGCAAAGTGGATTTGTGTCTTTAGTGATATGCTGTGAATCACGTCTCGAGACAAGTATTTACACAGTATAGATGATTGCCTCACAGACAAGAAACTAAGAAAATATTGGAGTCCCTATGACGTTCTCTAGCTTTGAAGCATTGTGGAGAAAATTTAGAGGATCCAACAATTCAAAAAGTTAAAGTGCAAAAATAGTCAAAACTTTATGCAAGATGCAGCATTTGATATTTCAAAAAATCATACATCATATTTTGTGAGTCCTGTTAAGCGATAAATGTTTTGTTCTACGGTTGTGCGAGTGTTGTTTTGTTGGATATGAAGTTCTAAGTTTGCAGAAAGTTTTGATGTCTCGAACGTGTTGCAAGCTTTGATTACTACCCCTAGTCAAGTGTACTTCCTAATGTGGATATGTACAGTGATTACCAAACCATGGTGAGATGGGGTGAAAGGATATGTGCATAAACCTGGATAGTGACTACGCTAAGTATGGCCTGGATGGATATTATGCTAAAAATGTCAAGTGATGGTCGATAGTACTTTACTGTGGAGATAATGGTATGGATAGATATAGAGGAGCTGTCCTCTCACAATAGCGCCTGTTGCCAAGTTTTCATCAATAGCTTTTATTATACCTTTTTATTTACCTTTTTCTTGATTTTTTTTTTTTCTTGACCTTTCCATGCATTAGATTACTCAAGTGTAGTATTTCTTCAGATGAATGTTGTTAGTTGGTTCATCGAGTACATCTCCTTCTGAAGTTGTTAGCTAATAGACACCTGATCCATAGGCTGATATGATGACATAGGGACTTAACCAATTAGGTTCAAATTTCCCTTTCTTTTCCCAATCTTGCTGATTTTTTAGGATTTTCTTTGAGTACTAGGTCACCAACTTTTAAAAATTCTGGGAATGACCCTGTGGTTGTAGCTCCTACACATACATTGCTAATATGCTTTAAGATGAGTGTAAGCATGTTGACGTCTTTCATCTAGAAGCTCGAGCTCTTGCAGTCGGTTAACTCAATACTCTTCATCTGGGATTAAGCCTTTCAAAGAGACTCTGAGAGATGGAATTTCTACCTCCAAAGCTAAAATAGCTTCGGATCCATATACCAATGAATATGGTGTAGCCCTGGTAGGTGTGTGGATGCTAGTTCTGTAGGCCCAAAGTGCTAGATTGAGTTGTATATGCCAATCTTTTCTTGTGTTATTCACTATTTGCTTTAGGATTTTCAATATTGTTTTGTTGGGTGCTTCTGTCTGACCATTCCCCTGTGGATAGTAAGGTGTAGAGAAACGATGTTGTATTTTGAATTTTTCACATAATTCTTGCACATCTTGGTTCTTAAAAGGCCATCAATTATCTCTGATGATGGAACTTGGAATACCATATCTACAGATCAGATAATTAAGGATAAAAGAGGCAATTTGTTTCCCAGTCACCGTGGTCATAGGGACTACTTCTATCCATTTTGTAAAGTATTTCATTGCAGTTATACTGAACTTGTGTCCATTTGAAGATGAAGGATGAATTTTACCGACCAAGTCTAGTCCCCACTGACAAAAGGGCTAGGATGTTGTGAATGGCTGCAGTTCCTGTGCCAGTGCATGTATAAGATTGCCATGGATTTGGCATTTAGGACACTTTTTTGCAAAGTGATAAGAGTCTTTTTCCATTGTTGGCCAGCAATATCCCATTCTTAGAATCTTTTTAGCAAGAGTAGTACCACTTGAATGTGTGCCACAGATACCTTCATGAATCTCGTGTAAAGCGAAGTCAGATTTATTACGATCAAGACAACGAAGAAGAGTACCATCTAGACCTCGACGATACAAAGTATCAGCAGTAAGAGTATAACGGGCGGCTTGTCCGATAAAGTTGCGCTTCTAGTTTTGGGATAAGTCAATGGGTAAGATATTGTTCTTAAGATAGTCATAGATGGGTCCATATAATAGAGAGTCGGAACTAGTCAAGTCATAGATAACATAGGATTCCGAATGGTCATAGGCAGGGGAGAACAATTTCTCTACCAAGAACTCATAACAATTCTATTACTTTGGAATTTGTAGTAGTGAAGTGATAGTAGCCATGGCATCAGCTTCTTTGTTGTCCAACCTTGGTATTTGTTTGAAGGTGATGTATACAAAATATTGCTTGAAATCATCCACCATTCATTTGTAGGATAGCAGCTTGTCATCCTTTGTCTAATAGTCATTGTTGATTTGATTGATGACGAGTTATGAATCTTCGTAGACTTTTAATTCAGTGATCTGCCATTCTACAGCCATTTTGATGCTTATAACCAATGCCTCATATTCAGAAATGTTGTTGGTGCATGGAAACATAAGCCTATATGATCTTAGTATAGTGTGTCCTTTAGGAGTGATAAACAGAATGTCAACACCTGAGCCATGTTGTGTGTAGGATCCATCAAAATATAAGGTCCATTGTTTGGGGGAGATAGTAAGAACGTCTCTATCTAGAAATTAGATCTCCATAGTTTATTTTCCAAGTAGTGGTGCTTCAGCTAGTTGATCTGCAATTGCTTGTCCTTTGATAGCTCGTCGTTCTATGTGGTGGATATCAAATTCACTAAGGATCATGACCCACTTAGCCAATTTGCCTGTAAGAGCTGCTTTACTGAGTAAATATTTGAGAGGATCAATTTTTGCAACCATCTTAATTGTGTGAGCTAGCATGTAGTGTCAGAATTTTTGAGAGGTGAATACTACTATTAGACAAGCCTTCTCAATGAATGTATAGTTTAATTCATATCCGTTCAATGTCTTGTTGATGTAGTATATAGCTCATTCCTTGCCTTGTAGATCTTCTTGTGCTAACAATGCCCCTAGTGATATATCTATTATTGAAATGTATAGAATGGGTGGCTTTCCTGCTATTGGTGGTACTAGAACTGGTGGATTTATTAGATACTATTTGATTTGTTAGAAAGATTCTGCACATTTGGCTTCCCATTTGAATGGTACATTTTTTATGTAGCAAATGATTAAATGGGAGACTTTTATATGTTAGTTGAGTGATGAATCACCTGATTGATTGGAGTCGTCCTTGTAGAGATCTGAGCTGGCTGATGTTCTTTGGTGGTGGCATCTCCATAATGGCTTGTACCTTTGTTGGATCCACTTCAATACCCTTAGCTAAAACTATGTAGCCTAGTAACTTTCCTGAGGTAACCCCAAAGACACACTTCTTAGGGTTGAGCCTAACTTGGAAATTTTCCAATCTATCAAAAATCATTTCTAAGATTCTTAGATGTTCTTCTCTAGTGAAGGATTTAGCTAGTAAATCATCTACATAGTCTTCCATGAAGGTATGCATCATGTCATGAAAGATTGTTGTCATTGCTCGTTGATAAGTTGCTCCTACATTCTTTAAGCTAAAAGGCATGACATTCCAACAGTACATTCACCAAGGATAAGTAAATGTTGTTCTATCTTGATCTTCTGGGGCTATCTTGATTTGATTATAGCCTGAAAAACCGTCCATTAGTGATAGCATTGCATGGCCTGTTGTGAGGTCTACAATTATGTCGATACTGGGTAAAGGAAAGTCATCCTTTGGATAGGCTTTGTTGACATTTCTGAAATCAGTGCATATTTTGATACTGCCATCTAGTTTTGATACTGGTACAATGTTGGAGATCCATTCAGCATAGTCGATGGATCAGATAAATCTGACATCTAATAGTTTCTTTAGTTCAGCTTTGACCATGAGTGCTACCTATGGATTCATCTTTCATAGTTTTTGCTTGACTGGCTTAGCTCTTGGAGCAATGGACAAGTGGTGCATTATTAATTATGGATCAATCCCGGGCATATCTTCATATGACCAAGCAAAGTTGATTTTCTTTTCTTTAAAAAATTTGATAAATTCTGATCTTTTTGTTTCTGACAGAGATTCTGCAAGGTGTATAGTTTTGGCTGTTGTTGTAGAACCAATGTTGATTGATTGAGTGGGCTCAATCAATATGGGTGATCGCTCATGATAATGCTCAGGAAGAGTTTCAAGTCTCCCATCTTTAGGTGCCTCAAAAAGGTTTTCACCCTTAGATGTGTCCCTTATTTTTACTTTTGTGTGAATTATTACTGCCATTGACTAGTTTTCAGCAGTAGATCTTTTAATTGGTTCATTTTTGTGACTGAGAGACTTGGCACTCCCCTGATTGCAGACATCATTACTTTGTTCGCTGGTAGAGTCTATTTTTGGGTTAATGGTATGTAAGTAATGGATAATGGATTCATCATTTGGGAAAATTGGTATATCATGAGTTTTAGGTTTGTCCTAGTCTATGAGGTCAGGAAAGACAAGTGGTAAAGAATCATTTGGCAGATCAAGTTCTACTGCTGTAAGTGTCAGGATGGAAGTATCATCATGATTGGCCGAGTGTTAAAGAAGTTAAAGATTTCATCAAGGTCTTCGATGGTATCATCTTCCATATAGACTTGCCCATAATGTTGCTGCTCATTTTCCTTGGCGTCATAGATATTTTGTGGACCAAATTCAAGTGGTCTAGATTTTGTGTCGCGCTCTTCTTGAGAGATGGGTGTATTACTGTCATTTGCACAAATATCTTCAGTAATGTTAGAATAGCTACCCCATTCATATTCATTGGAATCAGTCTTAGAGGTATTATCCCAGATTCTAGCAGTGCTATGAACTAGCATGTTGTAGGGTGAGAATAGGTCTTTGATAATTGAGACAAGTTTGATAGTTTTCTCTGATTCTATGTCAGATCCTGCTTCCACTCTTTGCATTTGTTCATATATTGTCTCTCCTCGGGGAGGAATGATGTAATTCGAAGGGGAGCCTTCTTTGTTGGATGTTGGCTCTTTAATATGATGTGCTTCTACAGTAGATGCTTCCTTCTTTTGGTTGATAGGTTGTTTTTGACATTGTTCTCATTCTTGATGTTCACGTTCTTTATATATTGTCTCTGCTGACTCAAATAGTGCCTCCTGCTAGGAGTCTTCTTTGTACTTCTTCTTTTGTTTCCACTGAGGTTTTCGATATTTGCATGGTACCTTCTTTGGTAGTAGAGTGAGTTCAAAGGCCAATCCCTTCTTGTCTTTACTCAATTGTGAAGGAGGATCCAATGGTTTTGTGACGCCTTCCTGATGCTTACCAATAGGTCTTGTGCCATTGTATCCCATTTGCTGCATGATTAAGTAGCCTTTTCCATATAGGTGTGTGGGTATAGCTATTTCCATAGTAGCTACTCAGTCTTCTTCCTCATCTTTGTATAGCCAACTAAGGATATCCTTTCCCTCAGATTCATGTGCTAGAGTGTCGAGTTGAATGAATGTGCCATCAAACTTGGTGATGGGCTAAGTTGCTTGATGTGTTGATGCGGTAGGCAATCCATGAGATCTAGGTGATGTTGGTAGGTTGGCCAAGCACATGGGTTCCAAAGAGTATTCTCCCATGCCTTGTTCTTTGATCTTCATTTTCTGCTTGAAATCTCTAGGTAATGATTTAGACATTTATTGTTGAAAATCTTGTGCTCATGAGTTTTGTTTCTCTTTGTTATGTGGAACCAAGTTGTCTTGGGCTGCCCCCATAGCATTACAATGCTGAAATGGATTATGATCAGCTAATATAAAAACCCCCTAGCTGATAGTTCTGATACTTAATATAAGTACAAATCCAATAGCCAACAAGAAGAGAGGGGGGGGTGAATCATACAAACTTAATTATTCATAAAAACATTAGATTCAACCTCGGTAACATATATATCAGTCATATATCCAAAACTGTCAAACATGCAAACTCAAAAGCATATGAACAATATAAACCTCATAACACCAGATTTAACGTGGAAACCCAAATAGCGAAAAACCACTGTGGGATTTTGGACCCACTAAGAAATATACTCTTCTATAGTATGCTTGGTTAAAAGCAAATCCTATTAAAGATTACAAACACATTGCTAGATGTGACCCGGTTAAGGGATTTCCCTCAGATCTGTTAGGATCTTCACTTTGTTAGAAGTGACCTTGTCAAAGGAATTCAAACACTCAATCAGAATGTCACCTTGCTAGAGGATTTACATATAAGACTGTTAAGTCCACTCGGTTAAGAAATTTTCTGTCACTTTCACAAAATAACAGTAATAAAAATCTATCTGCAACTTCACATCTAAAATGCTAAAGCAGATTCTTATTTGTTCAATACAATCTAGACATAGAACTAATCTTGTCTATCTGCTAGGCTTCTATACTCTATTATTCTAATAGGTCTTCAAGCTTCTGTGCTCGGTAATCACTATGTAGCATCCCTGTGTATACACTTGCCTGCATTCATTGTTTATCAACAATTTCCTATTTATAAACAATTAGGTAACCGCTTAATCTCCTTGATCACATTTCCCATGATCAATCATAGACATCAGATCTTCAATCTTGTCTAGGTTCAATGCATCTTTCGATCTAAAAATATTTTACCCCGCCTTGGAACTTGCATAATAGTCTTGGAACTTGTGCCAGGGTATTGCGGTTCAATCTGAGCTGTAGATCTTCATGTCAACTTTCCATTGCCTTAGATTCGTTAACAAACTTCTTCCACGGCTTACCAATCATTGATCCACTCTAGCTCATTAGCTTCTTTCATTAAATACCGCATGTTAACATTTAATGCATTCTGTTATAGCTCGGTTACAACTCGGTAACAACTCGGTGAATACTAAAATTCACTTGGTAGACATTCCACCTTCATTAACTGATAGCGATAACCTTAGGGTTTACCGACTAGGTTCTTTGCTTGATAACATAGTATAGTATTAACCTTTACATTTTACAACATATGTATGATGTTAAAACAATCTAAAACATCATGATCTCATCATTGTCTGATGCGGTAGTAGTTGCCCATTGAATACCTTATTCATCCCTTTATTCATCATATTCTTTCCTGTGTCTTTTACCAACTTCTTTATAATCTTCATATCATACTTCTCAAGATATGGCAACATCATACTGAATTAGAAAATCAATTTCTTGACATCAATGCCAAAATAATAATATCAAGATAGTAAAACATCTTTAATCGGTTATATCCATAATCATCAACAACCTTCTCAATATCCTTATTGAAATGCCAACAATCTTTCATTGTCTGTTATAATGCAATATTGCCAACAATCTCCTCCTTTGGCATTGATGGCAAAACCAATTGATTTGACCTTGATAGATTCAGATTGCTATGATTCTAAAATGCTGAAATGCTCTCCCCCATACATTAGACTTCTCCTGTTTTCTCAATCTTCTTTCCAATCTATAGTCTACTCTTCTCCCCTTTCATAGGTATTCTCCCCCTTTGACAACAATGCGAAAAAGAAAAGAACTAAAACATAATTTGTTTCTATAAGAAGTTATTTCTTGCTGTTGTGTATCAACTGAGTCTCAGTTAGAGCATTTGTCTTCAATTCATGTTCCCTGTAATATTCTCTGTATTATTTCTAGTATTAATTCCAGTACACTTTTAGAAAACATCCTAAAGTGTATAACTCCAACATCAACTCCCAAAAGGATATTCAATAGAGTCATCGGATTGATGCTTTCACCGAACTCGGTCAGTGAGTAGAAGATAGGGGTAGGACCCCTAACTTACTTCTGAGATATTCAAAAGTGTCCTTTGGTAGTGGCTTGGTGAAGATATCTGCTATTTGCTCATTTGTGCTAACATATTCCAACACCACTTTCTTCTCTAAGATAATGATATTTGATAGATATGTGCTTTGTCTTAGAGTGCATAACAGGATTTTTTGAAATATTAATGGCACTAGTATTGTCACAGAATATAGTCATTGGCTCGGTAACTTTCTCATTTATACATTCCAACAGTTGTTTGATCCCTGCAATGTTGGTACAATTCAATGCTACAGCAACGTATTCAGCTTCTGTTGTTGACTGTGAAACACATCCTTGTTTCTTGCTAACCCAACTCACTAGTCTTTCTCCTAAAAAGAAAGCTCCACCACTTGTTCTTTTTCTGTCATCAATGTTGCCTGCCCAATCAACATCAGTATAAACTTTTAAATCAAAATCACTTCCTTTCTAATATACTAAGCCATAATACTCTGTGCCTTTCAATTATCCAAAAATTCTTTTGATTGCTCTCATGTGTGTTTCCTTAGGATTTGCAGAGAATCTTGCAACTATACCTACTGCATGTGCTATGTCTGGTCTGCTATGAACAACATATTTTAGTTTTCCAATCATGGATCCGTAGAGTGTCTCATCAACAGATGAAGATTCATCATTCTTTGATAATTTATATTTGGTAATCATAGGAGTACTTACTGGTTTTGAATCATCCATTCCAAATTTCTTCAAGATTTCCTTTATGTACTTGGATTGAGTAATGAAAATCTCATTTTTCATTTGTAGTATTTGTAAACCTATAAAATACTTTATCTCACCAATTAATGACATCTCAAATTCTTTTCTCATTTCATTTCCAAAGTTCTTGCATAAAGAGTCATTTCCACAAAATATAATATCATCAACAAATATGGCTGAGATCAGTATTCCATTTTCATCATTCTTCATGTACATGTTGTTGTTCTCATTTGTCCTTATAAAACCAATCTTAATCAAATAAGAGTGCAATCTTTCCTACCATGCTCTTGGTGATTGTTTCAAACCATATAAAGCTTTGTTCAACTTACATTCCTGATCTTTATTATTGTCTTCAACAAATCCTTCTGGTTGTTCAATGAAAACATCTTCTTCTAATATTCCATTCAGAAATGCAGATTTGACATCCATTTGATATATCTTGAAGTTCTTGAAAGCAACATAGGCCAACAATGTTCTTACTCCTTCAAGTCTAGCAACAGGTGCAAAAGTTTCACCATAATCAATTCCTTCTTCTTGTGCATAGTCTTTGCAAACTAATCTTTCTTTGTTTCGAATGACCTCCCCTTTTTCATTTAGCTTGTTTCTGAAAATCCACTTTGTACCAATTACATTTTTGTCCTTTGGTCTTGGGATTAGTGTCCATGTGTCATTCTTCTTGATTTGATCAATCTCTTCTGTCATAGCATTTACCTAATCTTCACTATTAAATGCCTCTTTTACTATTCTCGGTTCAAATTCAGATATCAAACATGTGTTCTATCTCAGTTTGTTCCTTGTCATCACTGGATCATCCTTATCTCCTATAATCTGACTTGGTGCATGATGTCTTCTGACATACTTGGCTAATACAGGCTCGGTAGGCTCTATATGATCTTTTCATCACTCGATAACTAGATATTTTCTTCATTTTCTTCAACAATTTTCTTGGTAGGACTTCTTGGTTGCATATAGACAAATTCATCATAGTCTTCTAGTTCTTTGGAATTTCCTTCATCATTTCTTTCAGCAAATTCATCAATTTTCACATTTGCACTTTCTACTATTTTGTTAGATGATTTGATCAGACATTTAAATGCTTTGCTTCTAGAAGAATAACCTAGAAATGTTCCTTCTTCACTTTTCTAATCAAACTTGCCATTGCTATCATCTTTATGAACATAGCATCTACTTCCAAAGATTTTAAAATAACTAACATTAGGTTTCTTATCATACCAGATTTCATATGGTGTCTTCAAAGTACCTTTCTTCAATTGAACTTGGTTCAAGGTATAAACAACTGTGCTTATTGCTTCTCTCCAAAATGTTTGTGGCACCTTCTTCTCAATCATTAGTGTTCTAGCACAATCCACAATAGATCTATTTCTTCTTTCAACTATTCCATTATGCTGTGGAGTTCTCGGTGCAGAGACTTGTCTTTTAATACCATGATCATTGTAGAATAAGTTGAATTCATCAGATGTGAACTCTCCTCCTCTATCTGATCTAAGACATTTCAGTTGTCTTCCTGTTTCATTTTCAACTCTTACCTTGTACCATTTAAACATTTGAAAAGCTTCTAATTTTTCTTTTAAAAACATTACTAACATCATCCTTGAATAGTCATCCATAAATAATATGAAATATTTATCACCATAATAACTTTGAACTTTCATAGGACCACAAAGATCAGTGTGCACTAGATCTAAAATTCCCTTAGAAGTGTAAGACTTACTTGTAAAGCTTGATCTTGTCATCTTACCCATCTGGCATCCTTGGCACATAGCATTTTCAGGTTTTTCAAGACTCAGTAGACCTCTTACTCTATGCTTTTTACTTATCTTGATCAGGTTATCAAAATTTACATGACAAAACCTCTTATGCCATAGCCAGGTATCATCAATATTTGCATGCAAACACTTATTTTGAGTTGAGTCAAGGTGAAATGTATTACCTTTTGTTTGTGTCCCAGTAGCAGCTAACTTTCCATTCTTGTCATGAACTTTGACAATTCCTTTCTGAAATTCTATTTGGTAACTTGTGTTGTTTAGTTGTGCTACACTCAACAAATTGTATTTCAAACCTTCAACCCAATAAACATCATTGCATCTTGCATTATCAAGAAGTGTTATAGATCCTTTACCTCTTACCGGACATGGTGCATCATTACCAAATCTAACATAGCCTCCATCATAATCTTCTAACATAACAAACTTGTGTTTATCTCCTGTCATATGATGTGAGAATCCACTATCTATAATCCAATAATCATTAGTTTTTATGTGAGATATTAGGGCTTTTTCTTCATACCTTTCTTCACCTGATCCATCCTTGATAGCCACATAAACAACTTCCTCTATATCAGTCTCATCTGATTTATCATCATTATATTCCTCATCAGCTATTAAGCATGTCTTTCTATCTCTTCTTCTGAAGTCTCGGTGTCCTTTGTAATGGTTATCTTTCTATCTATCATCTCAGTAATCTTTCTTTTCAGTAAAATCTTTGTCAGGACAGTTAGAAGCCATATGTCCAATCTTATCACAATTGAAACATTTCAAAGGTAGTTTTCCTTTATACTTACCTTTGCCTCTCGGTAACCTTTTGGCTAATAGTGCTTCAAACTCTTCTTGATTTCTGATTTCTTCATACAGTTTGTGTACTTCTTCCATTTTCTTATGAAATCTTTCACTTGCTCCACTGTGATCTCCTTCAGAGTACTTATACTTTCTTTCATTGTAATCATTAGATTCATCAAGATGAAAAGAACTAAATGCAGATTCAACTTTATTTACTGAAGATCCACTGTTATCAAAATTACTTAACTCAAATGCATGTAGCTTACCAATAGTAGCATCCAAGGAAACTGGCATATTAGGTATAGACCTTAATTCATTGATTGCTGAGACTTGGATTGCATAAGCTGGTAGAAGGGTTCTTAACAACTTACTTGTTATATCTTTTTCTTCAATAGTTCCACTTGCTCCTTTGATTTGATTGACAATCTCCTTTAGTCTTGTACTGTACTTAGTTATGTTCTCACCTTCATTCATCCTCATAGATTCAAGTTGTCCTCTTAAACTGTCTACTTTTTCTCTTCGAACATGTTCATCTCCTCCATATACTTATATGAGCTTATCCCACATTGCCTTTGCATTATTGCAGCCTTCTAGATCATTAAACTTTGAATCGGTCAATGCAGATGTTATTTCAATCATTGCTTGAATATGTTCTTGCTTTGCCTTTATCTCTTCCATAGTCAATGGATAGGTGCTCGGTGTGACAAAATCATTCTCTAGATAGTATTCAACATATTCTCCAACTCCTGATAGATATAATTTCATCCTTTTCTGCCATGTAGAGAAACTTGACTTGTTTAGCTTCGCTGCATCCTTCTTATACATCTTTGGATCTTTAACTCAAGTGCCTTTAAACTTTCCTTCCAGAGTCCAAAGCTCCGATACCAATTGATAGTTTTGATACTTAATATAAGTACAGATCCAATAGCCAACAAGATGAGAGGGGGGGGTGAATCATACAAACTTAATCATCCATAAAAATATCGGATTCAACCTCGGTAACATATATATCAGTCATATATCCAAAACTGTCAAACATGCAAACTCAAAAGCATATGAACAATATAAACCTCATAACACCAGATTTAATGTGGAAACACAAATAGGGAAAAACCACTGTGGGATTTTGGACCCACTAAGAAATATACTCTTCTAGAGTATACTCGGTTAAAAGCAAATCCTGTTAAAGATTACAAACACATTGCTAGATGTGACCCGGTTAAGGGATTTCCCTCAGATCTGTTAGGATCTTCACTTTGTTAGAAGTGACCTTGTTAAAGGATTTCAAACACTCAATCAGAATGTCACTTTTCTAGAGGATTTACATATAAGACTGTTAAGTCCACTCGGTTAAGAGATTTTCTATCACTTTCACAAAATAACAATAATAAAAATCTATCTGCAACTTCACATCTAAAATGCTAAAGTAGATTCTTATTTGTTCAATACAATCTAGACATAGAACTAATCTTATCTATCTGCTGGGCTTCTATACTCTATTATTCTAATAGGTCTTCAAGCTTCTATGCTCAGTAATCACTATGTAGCATCCCTATACATACACTTTCCCACATTCATTGTTTATCAACAGTTTCCTATTTATAAACAATTAGGCAACCACTTAATCTCCTTGATCACATTTCCCATGATCAATCATAGCCATCAGATCTTCAATCTTGTCTAGGTTCAATGCATCTTTCGATCTGAAAACATTTTACCCCACCTTGGAACTTGCATAATAGTCTTGGAACTTGTGCCAGGGTATTCCGGTTCAATCTGAGTTGTAGATCTTCATACTAACTTTCCATTACCTTAGATTTGTTAACAAACTTCTTCCACAGCTTACCAATCATTGATTCGCTCCAGCTCATTAGCTTCTTTCATTAAATACTGCATGTAAACATTTAATGCATTTTGTTATAGCTCAGTTACAACTCGGTAACAACTCGGTGAATACTAAACTTCACTTGGTAGACATTCCGCCTTCATTAACCGATAGCGATAACCTTAGGGTTTACCAACTAGGTTCCTTAGGGTTTACTGACTAGGTTCTTTGCTTGATAACATAGTATAGTATTAACCTTTACATTTTACAACATATGTATGATGTTAAAACAATCTAAAACATCATGATCTCATCATTGTCTGACCCGGTAGTAGTTGCCCATTGAATACCTTATTCATCCCTTTATTCATCATATTCTCTCCTGTGTCTTTTACCAACTTCTTTATAATCTTCATATCATACTTCTCAAGATATGGCAACGTCATACTGAATTAGAAAATCAATTTCTTGACATCAATGACAAAATAATAATATCAAGATAGTAAAACATCTTTAATCAGTTATATCCATAATCATCAACAACCTTCTCAATATCCTTATTGAAATGCCAACAATCTTTCATTGTCTGTTATAATGCAATATTGCCAACACTAGCCATTATAGGGAAATTTGACACACTAGTGATATTTAGAAGGTAGTGCTTGCATTTCATGTGTCCAGGGTCGACCTAATAAGATATTGTAAGTGAGATCTATGTCTAAGACATGGCACATAGTATCATTTTGTATCGGTCCTACCTGAACAGACAACATCATGGTTCCTTTAGATGATTTTTCCTCATCATCATATGCCTTTATAGTGATCTTCTTGTGTGGATCAATAGACTCTTGAAAAAAGCCTAATGCATGGATAAGTTTGAAGGTACAAATATTAAGTCTAGCTCCTCCATCTATTAATACTTGTTTAACTTAGTGTTTATAGACTATGACTTCAATATGGAGAGGAGTATTATGTGAATGGCTCAATGAGATATTATCATGCTCTAGAAAAAGTGAGGTTATGAGGTCCTGCCATATGAGCCACCATGGCTTGGAATTTGTCACCATCCAAATCTTGAGGTACATTTGTTTCGAGTAATGCTTGCTCCAATATGTCTTTGTGTTTTGGCAAAAGTTTCAGCAACTCCAGTATAGATATTTGAGCAGGAGTTTTGCGTAGTTGACTGACTAGGTCATATTGAATTTTGGGTATGGTGTTTGTTGTCGGCATATGTCCCTTCAAGACATATTTTTGAGCTTTGGTTGTTACGTTGATGGATTCATGTTCACACCTGTCTTTGATTGTGATGACATTAACTTGATTGTCTACAACCCATATATGATTGATGGTGTTATTGTATATGTGACTGATACGAGCCCCACGTGTATTGTTTGAGGTTGAAGCTCCATCTTTGTTGTAGTTTGGAAGAGGATTCTTAAAGGCTCCATGGTCACCATTTGTCTTGAGACCATCCACCATTAAATCACCTCTATCAATCATGTCCTGAACAATGTTTTTTAGTCTCATGCAATTATTTGTTTGATGACCTTTGTTGCGATGAAAATCACAAAAGTGCGAGTCATTCCACCAAGGTGGTTTGATTTGTGGTTCATAGTTGCTGATTGCTGGTAAAGAGATAATTTTGTTTGCCAGGAGTTCTTTGAATGCTGACTCCAGTGATTGTCCCAATGGTGTGTAGACACATTTTTGGAAATTGTTGGCTTTACCTCGTGAATTGTTATTTTGCCCTTGATTTGTGTGATTGTTTTGAGCATTGTTGGCATTGTTGGTGTTGGGTTGACCTTGATTGGTATTCGGTGTGTAAGTGTTAGTGTCTAGGTTAGCACCTTTGGGATTTTTTGTAGCTTGAGGATTCCTGATAATGCGAGCACGGGCTGCTTAGATTTTGGATCATGTGATTCATTGCCTCCTTCATTTCCATTGTTTTTTTTTCTGGTCCAGAATCTGGATTTGTCCAAATTGTTGTTGTTTTGGTTATTGTAATGTGATGAACTCATTCCTTTTTTGAAGAACTTTAGTGTTCCTTTCTTGACACATGCTTCTTCTACTTGAATGCCATTTTCAATCAATTTAGCAAAAGATGGTATGCATTGGAGTTTGAGCCTGTAACTCATCTCACCATTCAAGTTGTCGATGAAAATTTCCATTTTCTCCTTTTCAAGGATATCTCGATGATATCTTGAAACCATACGCTGCCACCATTGAAGGAAAACCATGAATGTTTCATTGTTTTTCTATTTGGTGTTACAGATGTTTAACATGGTGATACATGTTGAATGTTATAAGAATATTGAGTTATGAATTTGTTGACTATTTCATCGAATGATCTAACGGGAGGTGTTATTTTGGATAACCATTTCATTGTTTGCCCTCACAAGATTCTTGGGAATAACCTCATCAAATAGGTATCATCATGAGTGAATTCAAGACTCATTGTGCAGAATTCTTGAACATGATCATGGGGATCACTTTTTCCATCATATTTGTCAAATTTGGGAACATCTGAGTTTGGAGGAAAAGGTATCATGTTCAATCTTTTTTCAAACAGATAAGGAAAAATTTCATTTAAGGAGTATCGTAATGTTGTACCTTGTTGCATGTCTTGCATTTGTCTTTGTAACATTTGCATTTGTTGAGTAAGAGCAATCAAAGGTACATTGTTTTGTCAAGGGAAGAATTCTTCTCTTGCATTAATTCTAGGCTGAAATGGGGTATGGAATGGTATGTTTTGCTCGGGGATTTTTTTCTCAGGTATATTTTGTTCTTGTAGATTTTGTTCAGGAATATCCTACTCAGGGTCACGTGTCTCTTCCTCTTGTTGTCATTCTTGATATTTGTAATGCTAAGATCTTGTTCGAAAAATGTCTATATCAAAGTCCTCTAGAAGTTTAACTCCTTTGCTTGTGAGCATGAGTAGGTATTATTCTTTGTCATTTTCCATGAGTCTTTCCACAAGTTTTTGAAATGAAGCACTTTCTTAACATCCTTGAAGAAGTTCTTCAGAAATTTTAGTGTCCTCTAGATGCAGACCTTCAAAAGGATTAGATAATCTTCAATTCATGCTTGATCCTGGTGGTGTTTCGCTTTGTTTGTTTCGTTGAGAGCAAGTGACAATAGGCATTTTAGAAATATTCGGGGGTTGGTGGGGGTAACCTTGGGAAGTTATAAGTGATGCACTCATTGGGAAAGAATGCTAGATTGATCTTTCCTCCATGATTTATTCGTTGAATTAACGCAGATTTTTGACAGAATGCTCTAGTCTTCAAAGGTTCCTTGTCAAATTTGTTTGATTTGTTCTGAATATACAATTGCACATGACGAAGGAATGTTCGATGAGATTTGAAGAGTTGACGATTGATGTATAAAAATTTATTTCTTTTGGCAAATTTCAAATAACTTGGTTGTTATTTCTTCAACTTAGTGTTATGATAAATATTCTTTCTTCTCAGAATATGAGGATTAGTCATGCACAAGCAATCAATGGTTTCCTTTTGAGTTGTTTTGGATTCAGTTTATCTTGTTTTGGAAACTTAAGTTCTACTTTATCAAAGTGAAGGTTTAGATGCCCCCTCATGACAAAGTGCATCAAATGATATGGAATAGAGCTTTCCCGATATGCAAACTCAATTTGACAACTTGGAGTTTTAAACAAGTGTATTTTGGGATAAAAATCCGTGTGGTAAAAAGGACCTATTTGCCACTTGTGATGATGTTTCCTAATTTTGATAGGATAGATATATTTATCGTGCAACCAGTTTCAGATTTGGACAACTTTTGTTTGATGGAAATTTGCTGGGAAATAGCTTTTGATACTCTATTTTTGGTATTCTAATTTGACGAAGTTAAGGCTGATGAAAGGAGGTTTCCGAAAATGTTCTCAAAATTTTCCAATTTGACCTTTGATTGGCCCCCTATTTTTTTGGTTTTGACCACACACTGAAACAGAGACGCTATGCGCTATAGAATGTTCTCAAAGCACTAAGTAAAAGACCCCACATGCTATGCTACCCCCTGCTACGCGCTAACTGGTTTCACTGGTTAAATTTTGTTTCAGCTTTGTTTTAAAAGATCATGCACTAATATGAGCCGCTGACACGCTACTGTCTATACTTAATGCGCTAAAGGTTGACTTCCACGCGCTAAGATGATGCTTCAACATGCTAAACTATTTCCAGAATGTGCTAACTACTACTGCTGATTTTAGATTCTAGTGAAGCATTACTGTTAAGACTTTACATGCTAAAGATAGGATTTGATGTGCTAAAGTATGGTTCTGATGCACTAAGATGTTTCTCTTATGCGCTAAACTGCCTTGACTTGATTGTTTTTTGCAATTTTGGAGTTTTTGCCTTGAGTTTTAAGTGATGATAGATGATTTTCTGAAGTAACAAATGAAGACACAGCACCAAAGAAGTAACCATTTTTGCTTAATCTAAAGAGTAAGTGTATGTTTGGCGAGGATGTTTTCAAATCCCTAATGTTTCAACAGGTTTGGATACAAAGAATACACTTCAAAAAGACTCTTTATTCAAGGGTCATAAGTAATACTATAGCCCACTAGTCTTGATACTCTGTCAGCTCAAACAGCCGTGTCACCCCCTAGAGGGTGCCTGTTTTTTTGCCTTTTGCCATAAATTAACTCAAAGTGAATTGCTTCACAATTGAATAGTTATCTTGGGAGATATATGGTGAGCGATCTTGGGGGTGGATTCTTCCCCACCCTTGCACTATGATATTACAAATGTCTGGTTACTGACTTGGCTCAAAGTTTTTATGCTAAGGTTCGTAATCAAGCTTCCTATTCGGCTGTCAGTGATAAAATCCCTCAGGAGGCTTCCGAACCTTTAGAACAAAGGTTTTACATATCTCAAGGATATCAGGGGAAGGCTAATCACTGTGCACAATTGTTGAAAAGGACTTTTGTTGCTTTCCACTTTTGATTATAGTGGGTTGGAAGACTTGGCATCAAAGACATTTCCCACTTAGGTCGTTCCCTTCACACCGGCCAAAGAATGGCTTTAAGAGTTTTTCAACCCCTCAGGAAGGCAGGCCTGCTAAAGGATTTAAATGCAATAAACACTGAAAATGCAAGATTGGTCTGGATTTTTGATCACCTAGTTAAGGGGAGAGCATATTCCTTCCACTTTCATAGCAAAGCAAACAAGTGTTCATTTTAACTCTTCATTGCAATGATTTGTTAAAATCTATATGGAGATGTTGCTCCACAAAAACATGGTGTTTATTTTATTCCTTCAAAGCAATGATTTTCTAATCTAGGAAAAGAACCTGGTCAACAAAGCAGAACTTCGATCTTGGTGGTCAACAAAAGAAATCGATAAAAGGGGAAGGACTTCCCTCTTTAACTTGAAAACAAAAATTTGACAAATGTGGTTTCTTTTACTTTGCAAAAATTTGAAGTTGATCCTTTTAAACACCAAAGGATGCTGAGGTTGTTTTTTAATCTTTTTGCAAAATGAAAGATTGTCTTGTTCTTTTTAATAACCCAAAAAGGAAAGTTTTTTTCCTATGAAAGAAAGAAAGATTTTGATTGTGTTTCTTTTTAGGTACCCAACTGAAATGTGAGTTTAGTTTTAAGAAAAATTAAAAAAAAGTTCAAATTTTAACTAACTTATCTAATTTAGTAAAAACTCTAAACTATCTCAATGATCCTAAAAATGGAGCTCCTATCTGCAAGAAAATTGTTAGAACCCTGCGAAATAACAAGCAAAATCGTTAGATAAAAGTGGACTTCAACAAGTCTAATTTCGCACTCAGTTACAACCTTTATTTTTTTGCCTCAGTTTGTGATGTGCTACAGAACAAACTGTATGTGCTATAAAGTAATCTAGATGCGCTATCGAAAAGGCCCGATGCACTAAACTATTTTTTCGATGCGCTATTCTATTTTTCTCCCACATTGAGACCTACAGGAAATGATTAGTGGAGACTATGCACTAAGGTAAGGACTTCACGTGCTAGAGTATAGACCTCATGTGCTAAACAATGTGCTGGATGTGCTAAAATATCCACCAAATGCGCTAAGGGATGTTTTCTACGTGTTAATTCCTGTTTCCCACGTACCTACAAAAGTGTTTATTTTTTAAAACCAATTTGATTAATGGGGTAGTGCCCCACGATGGGCACCAGAAATGTATGCGGGAAAAGTGGGTCAATGAAACTTAATGCGAAAAGTGAAGCTCAAAGAGACTTGTCCACACACCCACAAGACTTCTTGGTGCAAGTTATGGAGTCATGAAGGATTACTCAGCTTCCCAAGGTTGGTTCCATGGTTCTCTATCTCACAAGGTCCCTCAAACCAATGCCTTTTCTCTCCGATCACTGATCAAAGTGGTTTAGGGATGACAAATGCAAGAACGAGGGATGCTTTTGATTGATTTTAACATGAAAATGCATCCTATCTATGCATGATTCTACCAAATGCAATAAACTAGATTATAAGATGACAAGATTAGTAGCAATACTATCCTTACATGATATACTAGTTATATGATTTAAGCTAATGATAAAAGGATGTAGTCTAAAATGTTTATTAGATTAATTCCTTTTGCAAAGAGAGACTAGATGTGCTAAAATTGTGCATAAATGAGATACTAAAGCTTGCATGGATTTTAGATAATAGATTTCTTAGATTCATGGATCCCCAAAATAGAGGAAGGAGAGCTCTATTTATAGCAAAAATAGGGCAATGGATGGTTAGGATTGAAAGAGTTAATCAAGGGCCAAGATTGAAAGTTGTCAATCCATGTTTACAATTCTCACCAATGAAATGGTGACAATTGTCAACATAAGGCTGGTTGAGAGGAGATGTAAGAAGCATTAAATGCTTGAGAAGACCTCATGGTTACCCTAGGGGGTAAGGGTTAAGGTTAGGTTAAGGTTATCCATTGGATAAAGCTTTTACCCAGAGGATAAACTCTTGTGCAAGGGTTAAAGGAATAACCATGGTCAAAGCAATAAATGCTCGATGAGACCCTTGGGTTAGATGGAGGTTAAGTTAGGCAGAAAGTCTCTAACCATGCGACTAAGGGTTAGTTAACCATTAATGGTTTGAAGACTTTGGGGACAAATTTGTAAGAGTTCTTCCAAATTTGGGGGCATTCAACAAGTTATCTTGTTGAATGGATAAAGGCTTTAATGCATTTTGAAGACTTTACTCTAAATTTGAGAAGTGACGTCCTCAAATTTAGGGAAAGGGGATAATTGATGGGTTTCGGTTAATTGATTAGGATTAGATGGATTCTAGAACAATTTAGGAATAGGGTTTAGGATGCAAGTGGGAGATGTAGGAAAATGCAAGTGGGTGAGGAAAATAGAATTAATTAAAATAAGTTGCTTTATTTCAATTTGGTTGCAAGTTGGGGATTTTAAATAAATTAGATTTATTTAATTGGGGTAAACTATTTAATTAAATGTGAATTTAATTAAAAAGTAGAGAGAAGGGTTTTAATTAAATAAAATGATTTATTCAATTAAATGATGCAAAAAGGGCTTAAGTGAATTTAATTAAATAGAGGAATGTGGGTGATTTAATTAAATTGGATTTAATTAAATAGAGGAATGAACATAAAATATTCATTTAAGAATATGGTCATTTTTGTGATGCAAATAAGCATCGCTCAAAAGCAACAGTGGCACCGTTGAGAGGAACTGGTTATTTTCTATGCCTTAGTCAAATTTTCGCAATTTTCATTTTTTTATTTTTCAAAATTTTGAATTTTTAAATTTTTTTGTATTTTTTTAAATTTTTTATTTTTTTGAGTTTTAATTTTTTAATTTCTTTTGTATTTTTAATTTTAAGAGAAACTATAACTCTAAACTATGCTAAACTAAGGCACCTATTCTACTACAACTATCCTTAAAAAAGTGGGGGTCCCCATTTGCGATGGGGCAACATGTGATTTGGTCACAACATCTATATAGCCACAACTATATCCTCTTTTATATTGCAGGTACAATTACAGGTTTTTGACATAGACAAAAAGTTCAAAAGCCACTCAAGACATAGAGATAGATCATCATTGCAATGAGTGAGAAAACCTTGGACAAGGGTGTATGGGGAATCTCTATCTAGGACAAGAGTTATCTAGGTGCCATTCTCCTCACATCAACTCTACATTTACTAAGGTCTAAGTTGCAAGTCTCAATATTCCAAATTTTAATGGTTCATAAGAAGACAATGGTGTTCTAGGTGACCTTTACCAATAAATTTTAGGCTAGATTTTAGTCATATGTGCACCTCTAGATTCTCACTTCATTTTTGTACTTGCTATGAAGTACTTGATTCTGCATCCCTCAATTTTAGTAATTCATTTATTCATTAGCGTAAGCTTAGATCCTAGTCATTTTCCATATCCAAATCATTCCAAATCAATATCCAAGAATAGAAAAAGAATAGGAACCCTAAGGTTTTTCTTGACCCTCTTTGACAAGAGTGGATGAATAATTATCCCATCCTTTTGTGGTTATGTATTCCAATGTTTATACATGAAAGAGGGTTTTAGGGATTCATCTCTCTTGTATCCTTTCTAAGCACTAAATATTTTGGTGAACTTGACATTCTTGCATTGCATTTTTTGATTTATATGTTCATTTTCATTTCATTTAAAAACATTAAAAGAAAAAAAAAATCTTTTTTTTTCCATGTATTGTTATGTTTTACATTATGTGAGATTAGATTACATTTTACATGTTTTGTTAATTTAGATTTCTTTATTTTATTGCAACAGTTATAACTAGCATTTCTTTAAATAGATTAAGAAATAAGAAAAATGAGAAAAAAATCCAATCCCTCCCCTGGAGAAAGTTATTCAACTATGTTGGATCTCTTTTTACAGGATTTTCATGCCTTCACTAAGTTGTTTAGTAGTGATGACTTCAATAGGGTGGATGAATCCCTTGATGACTTCATCTCTATTAAGTTTATCTCTACAAATCCTAAACCATCATTTTGCCATAAATTAATCATAATACATGTGAATGGTTATAAACACGAACCTGAAAAATCCTAAGATGTTGTGCATCTTTGTTTTGAAGTTAATCAAACTTCTAACAAACTAGTAATCATGATTAAAGGTGCTAGTAATCCCAAGAGTCCTTTCAATTATGCAAAACAAATCACTCAAGAAATTTATAACGCATTTTATAACACATATAACACAAGAAACAATAGGCAACCTACTCTAGTTGTTTCTTGTTCTCTTCCTACTTCTTAATCAACCCTTACTCTTGCACCTCATCTTAAAAAAATTGAAAGGAATATGATCTTGTTGAGCAACTTTTTACTACTCTTTCCAAGATATCCCTTTGGGAGCTAATCTAAACTTCATCCACATACCATGGGATGTTACAAGAATTTTAAAAAAGTTGTGATATCTAACCTGTTATAAGACCTAATGATATGATTCCTTTGTGAGAATGTATGCATGAAGATAAAGCTGATATTGTGTTCTCTCAAAATGAATAGCCTCGTTTAGAAGGCCAAAATCAATATGATCCTCTTATGATTATTTTCCTTATTAATGGTAATGTTTTAAGGAAAACTTTAGTAGATAATGGATTTGGTCTTAATGTTTGTAGCATTTACTTATTGTAGGATCAAAGTGGATACTCCTCTTATTCAACATGATTCTCTTTCTCTTCGTGGCTTTGATAATGTTACCAAAGCATCGTTAGTTACTATAACTATAACATCCTAAAATTGCACCCCTATATGATTTTGACCACATTTGGGTCCCTACCTTCATGTTTGCACCCCTAGGCATGGCTGGGACCTAATTCTTCTTATATAAGATAAGTATGACTACATTTTTTATTTTTGCACCAATTAGGCACCTTATCCTAGCCCTAAATTGGGGTAGGACTAGAGTGCCACACCCTAGTCCTAATTAGGACTAGGGCATAACACTTTAGCCCTCCCTAATTGGTTCCCTTTTAAAACCCTTTTTGCCATTTGAAATATGAGCAAGAAACCCAACTCTGTGTTGGCTCATGTTGAAAAATTAATAAGTTTTTCAATGGGCAAGTATAAAATGAGGCTTTTCCCTCTCATTTGGATATATATTCAATAATAGGCATAAGATACACACATGCATTCAATCATTCATTCAAGCAATTGAGCAATTGAGCAAGTAATTAGTCTGAACCTTCAATCCTTGGAGCAACAACAAAGTCAAGGTTCAAGCATTGAAGTGGAGATTTACATCCTATTTTTTCAAAGATTTCATGAAACCCTAATACCATGTGGAGGCAAAAAAAACTTCACAAGGAGGTACATCATTTGTTTTTCAGTCATTATTAAACATCTCCCTCAAAAGGAGAATCTTCAGCTACAACAATTCAATTATCTTTTATCTCTATTTTGTTATTAATTCCAGATTTGGGGTTTGACTTAGGCAAGCCCCTATTCCCAACCTACTTCCCTATTTTTCTGTGTGCAGAAAATAAGTATGGAGTTGTGCTCTTCAAAATTGACATTATTTGCAGAGATGAATCAACCCCTTTTGGTGTGCAAAAATTTCAGAGGACCAAAGCGACATGAACCATAGTCCCAACATTTTTGGACATTTTTTAGGGATCAGGTTTAAATCTTCTTATAATTCTCAAGTCCATGTGTGTGTCTCAGTCCCGCATATGTAGCTCACTGTTTTTCGTGTTTTAGTCTTCATTTTCAGCACTTTTCCCTAATTTCAGCAATTCAACTCACAAAAGAGGGCAAACAAATCCACCCCTTGAATCCAATCAGTATTTTTAGGCCTTATCATTGTTGGTTTGTGATGAAATCTATTTGATTCAACCCTCTTTTGAATGTAATAGGTCACTAAGAAAAAAATAATGATTTTCATACATCTAATGATGGAAACCCTAATTTTTCACCCATTACATTTTGGTGAACCTGACTCCTTACACATTTAATTCTAATTTATGTTCTCATATATGAATGTTTATGCAATTTAAAATTCAAATTTACATTTACATGTTTGATTTCCAATTAAATATACAAAATTTAGAGGTTAAATTCAACAAAACCCTAATTTTAACATTTAAAATTAAGCTTTTCAATTGCTTAATTTGGATTAATTATTGTAGATATGATTATTTTCCCATTCTACAATTCAAATTTTCAGTTACAACTTTAATTTCCAATCAAATTTAAAAAATTTGGAGGTTAATTTCAAAAACCCTAATTTTTAAATTTAAAATTGAGCTTGTGGGTTGTCTAATTTTTGGATTATTTGATCTAGATCTGATTTTTTATGTTCATTCAAATTCAAAATTGTAATCTTAGATCCAATTTCAAATTAATTTTAAAAATTAAGACGTTACTTTCACAAATCTCTTAATTTTTATTTTTAATTTTACTAGTGGATTGCATGTTCTTTATGAATTTATCTTTTCAAAATCACAAATCAATTTGCTTAATTAATTGAACAATCATTATTACAAAAAAATTGCATTGTTTAATTAAATTCAAGTTTTAAATTTTAAATTTTAAATCCTTAGTTTCCCTCCTTTGTGCATGAGTTTTACTACTATTAGTCCAACCTATAATATCCTCATGAGAAGAAGTTGTAGAATTAAGGCTTACCAAGGTTTAAGTACTGAGGAGATGGAGCCTAATTTGGATAATTTGTTCCATGAGGATGTTGGCGGTTCTTCTAATCCTACAAATGATCCTCTTTATCCTTAATATTTGTGATGTGGATGAATCACTAACTAGGGTGTTTGTTGACCAATTGGAAAAGACTAGCAATCAATTGAAACTCTTCAATAGTGGATGAGTCAAAAATAGTTGGAAAGTGAATCTTTACCATTGATTGAAGCATTAAAAAGAATGGTTCGTAGTGATAAACTTGGTTTTGATGTGTTGCATGGCATTGCCCATATTGTTGATACTAATATTATGCCTATAAAGAGTTTTGATAAAGTTATTGATTATACACAACCTCCTAGTCAACCTAATCATTTCATTCCTCTGACTACTCCTATAGCTAGTTTTCCCACCTTTATATCTAACATCATGACTACCTCTACACAAAATGTCATAGGTACACATGTTATTCAAGGGGGGAATTCCTCTAATTATAACTCTTTCATCCCTCCTCCTATGAGTCTTCCATTTTTTATCCAATCATCTCCCATACCTACCTATCATAGTGTCCCACCTCTTTATTCTCACGCTCCACCTTCATTCAACAATGTTACTCCTCCTTCTCAATCCAACATGTCTAATTTCAATTCATCCACCAAAGCTACCATCAATAATCTAGCCCAAACAATGTCTTCTTTATAACAAACAATAGCTTCCATGACTCAATCTAAATATAATATGCCAACATTTGGTGTAGAGAGCCCATTATCCAATGGCATTGTTCATTTTTTCCGTCCTAAACATGTAGGAGCCCATAAATTGGACTTTTATATTGGAAAAGGTGATCTCTTGACTCATGTTAAAACATTCCAAACTTTGTGTAGTGACTTTTCTCATGACCAAAGACTTTTGGCTAAATTGTTCACTAGAACACTTAGGGATGAAGCTTTGCAATGGTAGTGTTCTTTGCTTCCTTATTATATTACTTCATTTCAACAATTTTGGCTAATGCTTTTATTCAACAATTTCATAATAATATTGGTCCTAAAATTACTTTGACTGATTTGATGCATTGTAAGCAATGTGTTAAAGAGAAAGTGACTGATTTTATTGGTAGATACAAACATCTGTATTCAAAAATTTATTTTCCTATTCTTGATCAAGATATTCAAATAATTTTCATTTTTAATTTAGAGAATGACATTAGAGATTTAAACTTCTCTTTTCATAGTTTACTTTCTTTATGTAGTTGTATGCAGTACTTCACAATTATCACCTTACCATGAGTCAATTGGAAAAATCACCTTCAATGGCTCTAACTGATAAAAGTGAAAGTGCTCAACAACTTTTTGTGAAATTCAAATTGAATAAGGGATTCATCAAGTTCAATGAAAATAACAACAGTCAAGTAGTAGCCGCAACAACAAGTGTGCCTCCTTTGTCCAAATACTTTATAAAGGAATTCACCCCTCTTAATGAATCTTTGCATAGTATTGCAATACCATTGTTACAAAGGAATGTGTTTAAACTTCTCCCTATTAAGACACCTAATCCATCAAATACCTCCTCACCTTTGATTCCAAATATTTTTGGGAATATCATTGTCAACATGGTCATGATACTGAAAAGTGTTATTCCTTAAAGAGTAAGATTCAAGACTTGATTTATAACAATAACATATTTTTGGCTGGTGTGAATGATAAAGGAAAAAATTTGTAGCTCCTCCTATTCAAATTATTCAAATTTTCATTGATCCTTTACCTTCCCATTCTACTAATGTGATTGAGACTGATCATCTTATCTTCTCTCTCAATGATCTTGGTCTTGAGCCTAATAATGTGATGAACCTTATTGATAAAATTGAAACTCCTAAGGACATGCATTACATTTTATCTTAGTCATACCATTAAGGAACCCAATGGCCCCTTATATATCACTGTGAGAATAAAAGGCATACCCTCACGATAGGTGCTCATTGATCCAGTTTGTATAGTTAATGTGATAACTAAAGAATTTCCTTATACCTTACAATTACATCAAGTGACATATGATAAATCTAAGGTGGTCATTAAAATATTTGATGGTTTCTCTTGTTCTGCTATTGTTTCTAGCACTCTTACTATTGAGGTTGGCACTAATTTCTTAGATGTTGTCTTTTCTATCATTCCTACATACAATCACTTTCGTGTGAAGTTGGGAGATCCTTGGCTCTCGTCCATGAAAGTGGTCAATTCTACTATCCACAAGTGTTCAAAATTTCCTCATGATGATAAAATTATAATTGTTAATCACAACACGTATCAACCTGTGATGAGGCATGGAGATGTTTGTCTTGATTACTTTTGGTTCAAAAAATTCCAACCTCTTCAACCTAGAAGTGATTCTCTTTAAATCCCATCAAAAATTAAAAAATAAGATGATTTTATCCTCGAGTAAACCTATAAATACAACACTTAGTCTCCCTCCTGGTGATGACCATATTCCTCCTCTTGAGGATAGTCTCCCTCTTCCTCCTAAGGATAAACCTATTCTTCCTCCTAAGGAAAATCACATTATTCCTCCTAAGGGTAGACCTATGCCTCCTCCTCATGATGGACCTGATTTCCTTCCTACACCTTCTATTCCTCCTTTATATGGTGTTGTTCCACCTCCTACACCTTACAAAGGGAAGCACCCAACATCTCCTATTGTTCAACCTAAGAAACCTTCTTCTATACATCCTTCCTTGAAATAACAAAATAAGTCTATGCCTATTGAACCTAAACATTCACAACTTTCAACTAAAACTAAATAAAGTTGTTGTGTGAAAGAATGTCAATGGAGACTTCATGCTAGAGCTCGTGACCTTGCTTCTCAAACAATTTTTTCTCCAAAGACACCAACCATTGACATAATAACATTTGAACAACCTTCTCCTAACCAAGAGGTTCAACCTAAATCTCCAAGACATAAAATGATTAAGACAAATGATGGTTCAAGTTCTAATCCTATTAAAGCTCCTATTTTTGTTAACCTTGATGAAGAAACAGATGAAAATATTGTTCATAATAAAAATGTTGATGCTATTATATCAGGTGACGAATATAAATATTTCGATGTTGACAATGATTAATATAAACAATTTTCAAAAGCATTGATTCTAGCTCCTAGTAACAAACAAAGTGACTCATCATTAGAGAATGGTCCTTGTTTGGAACTTGTAATACTATGCTTGATGTTTCTCCTCTTGCATATTTTCCACCTTTCCAAAGAAATGTTCAACAAGATGGGGAGGTGAATGACCTTCTTGATTAGCTTCATGTGTCATAGATTATAAATCTCTCCTTTCTTTCTTGTTTGTGACCTTTTATTTTGTCTCTCAATTCTTCTAATTATTGTCCCTAGTATTGTCTACTTGAGGACGATGCAAAGTATTGAGATCTCTTTTGGTCTCTCCCACATTGGTTCACAAGACACATGTGCCTTTCTTCCATGGTGGTTTTTCTTTATTTGGGGGATGAGGAAAATTCTATGCAAATAAATATACATGATATACATTATTTATCATAAAAATTATACTAACCCCAAAGTTCAACAAGACCACCTTGTATTTTTTGTCTTGTGATCATTATCCTTTAATTTGTCCTGTATTGTGGGCATACTATTATGATAGCATTCTTGTCTTTTTTGTTGTATCCTATATTAAAGAAATTTCTCTCAATAAGGGGTATGCAATCACTTTAACATGAGGGCATATACTCTGCTCAATGATCTCTCTCTTTTGTATATCTTGATACTTAGATTACTTTACAAACATAGTCTTTTGCTTGATAATTTTGGTATTTTTTTTCTTTTCATGACTCATAGTAAGAGAACATTACTAATTTGTAGTCATGGTTTTCTCTTTCTCTTTCTCCCATGATGTCCCTTTTTTCTTGTCATCGAAGTTGTAAGATCCTAAAGTCCACTAGGGGTTTTGTGTATCCTGCCTTCTTGGTCAATTGGTGATTTTTTTCAATGTGAACCCTTGTACTTTATTGAGAGTATGATTGACTTCATACTCCCGCTAAAGTGGGAGATAAATGTAGCATTCTAAAATTTCACCCTTGTACAATTTTGACCACATTTGGGTCCCTATGTTAGTGTTTGTACCCATAGGTCTTATTGGGGCCTAATTTTTCTCATATTACTCAAGTATGATTGCATTTTTTATTTTTACACCAATTGGGCACCTTGTCATAGCCCTAAATGTTATTGCTACACCAATTGGGCACCTTCTCAACACTTTACCCTTAGGTAATTCAGTGCTCAATGTTATTGCTGCCTCTTGAGCTTCTGATTCCTCTTCGGTGATGGCAAGAGTGCCTTTGACAGGTGTAGAGGAAGATTCTTATCCAAATTTCTTAGATAAAACCTTTATCATCTTTGTAGCCTTTCTTGTGGCCTTGGGTACTACAATGCTCATTTTTACCTTTTCCTTAACTTCTTCATAAGTTCCATATCTTAGCTTGGTAGCATACCTTGGTAATGTGAGATATGCATCAATTTGTTGTTGTGTGATATCAAAGTCAATCTCGTAACCCATTGGTGGTGAAGATTGAGTCCTCGGTTCTACAGCATTCACATAACAGTAATTAGTGTCTACCTCAAAGCATATATCATCCTTATATTTCTCTACCAGTTGGGGTGGAATCCGATACTTGTTGTGCATCTTCTCTTGAAATTTGCTGATGTAGTCATCCATTATATCATTGAAATTATCTCCCAATTTCTTGATAAAGTCATTAATTTGATGGGTGATTGGTCGGTGTAGCTCCCAAACTAATTTACCGACTGATGGAAAGAATTTCTCAAAGTAGAAAAACATGCATACAAGAAGTGAACCAAACTTCAGTGTATTTGCTGAGTTGTTTTTCTTTAGCTTCCTTATTGTGTTCAAATTCTCAAACAAGTTCTTCAATAGCACTTCACATAAGTCAACTTTCATTCCATTTTTCACAATTTTATAAGCTAAGTCAACTGCAGCACAGGGTACACTATTTTCCCTTGCTGATTGGAAGAAACAGTATCTAATTACTCTAATGGCAAACTTAAGTTCTACATCAGTGACATTGTTTAGTTTCAATCCTTTGTAATCAGATTCTACCCCAGTTAAATTGATTAACTCCTTCTGTGATATCATCTTCTGAGCTCATGCATGATCATAGATAGGATAACCAGTGATCACATGAATGATTTCCTTGGTGATTTTGAATGGTTTCTCTTCTAGCCAGATGAAATCATCATGAACTCTACTCAAAACGAACTTAACCCATTGAGGCTTGAACACACGAGGGTAGGTTAGGGCTTTAGTCAATCCCTTGATTCTGATGTGTTCATACTTGCTGTTTAATACACCATCTATGCATAATTCATCATAGGTGTCTCTAATCTCAACATGACCGAGTTCTTCAACACGACATTTGGTGAAGAATCTAACATCTTCAACTAACATGACTCGATCCGGGATGAGTGAAAAGGCGGTTTTATCATCCAGTTCAGAGGCGACTTTAGGAGTCAAAGTGTATTTCAGTGAGGGCTTGTCCACATTCTTGACAACTATGGGATCTTGGATCTTGGGTGCCATTGTAGATTTTAGGCAAAAACTTAGCAAACTATCCTTAGGGTTTGATGGTTTACAAACGACAGACGCTTCACACTCGGCAGATAATAGCAATTTGATAAGATCGGTAAACTAGCTTGACAATGTGATGACATTTGATGTAAATACCTTGGATTCGCTTTGAATGAAGTTTGATTGCCTTGATTCCCTCTACTCTGCTTTTTCGAAAACTTGGTGAATGTAAATGACCATGAAAATGCTTTTAAGTACACAAAATAACTTATCAGGCTCCGTGTGGGTTAGGTCAAAACATTAAATGCACTCAGTTTACCTTTAACCGATTTACTCTCTTTTTTTTGTTTTACCTGAGTAACCAAATTTCCTTCATTTACTGACTTGATAGGTTTCCTGTAAAGTACTTTTGATAGAATTTCAAACTTACTAATGCATCTTAACTATGCAAATTTTGAATTTTGTACATAATCGAATAGGAACTGTTATGATTTTAACCTTCAGAGAATGTAGTCCCTTCATACCTTTTCTGATTAATTTGGAATAGGTGCACCTAACTCGGTAGGTAAGGTGCTTTCTTCATTTGCCATGATTTTCTTCCTTTTCCAAATCATCTTTAATTTTTCTTTTATTTATTCAGTGTCTCCTCTAGGTTGATCTCTGCAATCTCCAGCTAAATGTCCAACTTTGTGACAATGAAAACATGCCATACCAGGATTTCTCCATGATCTTTGGTTATTCATTCCAAACCTTATAAAAAAGTTGGCACTTATATGTCCATATCTTCCACAACATTCACACCATATCCTTGTGTTGTAATCCCATGGTACTGCTGCATATTGTCGGTAAGGATCTGTGTGAGTTCGGTAACCTCTAGTGTTTACTCGGTGTGCAGACCACATGTGGTTCTTTTGCTTAAGCCAACACTTCTCAGTACTATGTCCATATCTATTACAGTTTCTACAAAACCCTTTGAATTTTTCCTTCTAATAGTTGTTAATAGAGTTTGTCCTACATTGATTAGATGTGTGACCATATTTATTGCAATTGTAACAGTAACCATTGGACTTAGAGATATTCGGTTGCTTAGCTTTTTTGATTTGGCATATGTTGGCAGTATGACCTTGATTTCCATAGTAGTGGTAAATAGGTTTCTTTCTTTTGATGTTATTCCTGTTTCCAGCTTGCTTTGATGATTCTCCTCTCTCAGTAGTATGAATTCCTTTCTCAGTAGAGTCTTTTCCTTTGTAACTGAGTCCTGCATCTTTGTTGGGTCTTCTTGTATTCAGTTGCTCATCCAACTTCTTTGATGCTTCATAACCCTTCTTCAGTATTTCTTTGGATTTCTTCTCTATTTCAAGTTCATCGATCAACCTTGATACTTCAAGTTTCAATGCTTGATTTTCATCATTCTTCAGAATTGCTTCATGATGTGCATAACCTAGTTGATCTGTCATATTTTGTTGAATCCTAGTCAACCTAATTTCATCATTTTTATCATATACTAAGACTTCAAGTTGTTGTTTCTCTCTCTGTAGATCTCTTTCTTTATCCTCAACTGTCCTTAATGCATCTAGATTTTCAGTCATCTGTGTACTGAAATGTTCATGTTCTCTTTTCATTGCTTTCAGTTGATCAGCCAATGCTTTGTTTCTTTCTTTCAATACTCCAATCATTTCTTCAGTTTATTCAGATATACCATTCTTAGATGATGTCTCAATTTGTTCCACTAACTGTTGAGAATCCTGCAAGTCATCAAATAATCTTCTTCTTACTTTCAGAGATTTTTGCATTTGCCTTTGCATGTCTGCAATCACTTGATTAGCATGATCCAACTCTTCTTGTAGATATACAATCCTCCGAGATTGTTTATAACCTTCCATTGATAATATCTTTCTCTTTAGGTAGTTAAACCCTTTTCCAAGATTGAAGCTCTAATACCAATTGTTAGGCCCAATATGGAAAGCTAATGTACTGAGAGGGGAGGGGTGAATCAGTACTGAAAAAAATTTCTTGAATAATAACTTTACTATTATGCATAAACAAAATAGTACAGTAACATAAAATAAAGTTAAAGCAAATAGATAACAATCATACATGATTCACTCCATAACACATATATTTTGGTTATGCAGAAACTCTTGGTTAGAGAGAAAAACTACGGTGGGGATGGCACCCACAACTTCACTACTGCAATAATAAAGAGTGCTTGGTTAGAGCTACATTTTAGCTATTTCTGATAGCTTACTCTATTAGGAGTAATAAGATCTATTAGATCTACCTTGCTAAAGGATTTTACAACATTTATTCTAAATGTTGCACCTGGTTAGAGGCTTTACAATTTATAGATTTGATTAGAGTCTTTTACCCTGTTAAAGGTTTCTCTTTCAACTTCACAATATTACAATAAAATCATTACAAATATTTGCAACTTTACATCTAAAATGTTATAGCAGATTCTATGTGCTCAAAATAGATTACTTTGCTTATAGCATACCTCAGTAACCCATATAGTAACTCGGTAAACCCTTCTGTTTACTCTGTTCTTCTACTGTTCTTTGGAAACCTTCTCGGTGACCTTTGTATCTCTATAATAGTCTTCTTTTGCACTCACATATACACCCTTAACTCATGCTGCATAAATAGATCTCTTAAGACGGTGATCTAATTCATTGCTTCAATCTTACAAACATGATTCCTTGAAAATGAATAACTATACAAACTATTTCATTGGTTAGATTGATCTCAAAATCATACACAATCTTATGGTGCAATTTCCAATGTAATAATGGTTATATGTGCCTCGTTCTTGTAACATGTTTCCATATGAATGTCTAGGTTCAATGTATCTAGTAACACATTTCACTCAGTGTATATCAACTCGGTGTGTCATCTTTACTGCTCGATAGACATAAAAAGATACTCGGTAGACAACTCGGTGTATACTACGTTCTGTGACTACTTTCCTCTGTAACTGACTAGACTATGCATACCAACTTCTCTGTGTATACCGACTGCATGATTCGGTAGTGCTAACCGACTAGAGTATATAGTATGACTTTGAATTTAAAAACTAATGGCAACTTGATAAGTAGTAACAACTTTATGACAATTTGGTTGTCTAAATTTTTTTAATATGGGTAGGGGAACCCGAAAAATCCTTGATGTTTGGATGAGGGAGTCTATAGACCTTATCTAATGGTTTAGGTTGGGCTGCCAACAAGTATTGTAAACAATTTCTCTTAGTTTGGCTGGCTTTTTTCTCCTTGTGTTTATGTTGGCTTTTGGTTGGCTATAGCCATATTTGTTGATATGGTCTACTGATTTTATTTGTCTATCATTCTTGGCAAAAGGTTCATTGTAGGTTCTAGATCCTGGCAAAATCTAAGGGTTTTGGGCCCCTTCAAAACTTGTTGTATGGATTTTTGGGTTCCCCTCAAAACCTATTTTCCCTTAATCAAAAACTTTATGTCAATTTCCACATAATCCATTCAAGATTTTAATCAAATCAACACATAGAATCCACATGCAAAGAATAGACAACATACTCATGAAAATATTACACAAGATATATCCTGGGAAAACCCTCATGAGGGAAAATGCAGCCTCAAAATGCATTATCCACATTGTATTATTGAGCAGTGTGTCCATTACAATACAACTATGGAAAACTTTTGAAACCCAACCATAACCAAGCACTCCATGTGATTAAGAATGAATCCACACATCTCATGCCATGATTCATTCCTTCACAAATGCTAACCTGGCTAGCTGACCATTCCAAACAACTACCCTTGTTGTTGCTTTTATAAACACAAGCTCCCACAAAACCACCAAGTGGTATTACATCAAAACCATGTGCCCAAAACCATGTGACAATAAAATATAATATTTTTCCTACCTACACTTGACCCACATTTATTATTGGGTACTTTATCACAATTTCATTCCCCAATATTAAACAAATGCAATTTATAATAATCCTAATGTGTCAATACATCACATCAAGTGGTTACAAGAATATTCCAAGGGAATATCTACATGTTGTACATCCATATAGGTTCTCATAGGTGCAACAATACAATATGATATTACAATATAATTCCATGTCCACCTTACAATAATAAAATAATACAACAATGAAACATTATTATACAAGGTGTACAATATCTTTTTCTCAACAAATTAAGACTAGGGAACGATGCTTTGGTCCTCCCTAATTTGGCCCCTTTTAAAACCCTTTTTGCCATTTCAAATATGAGCAAGAAATTCAGCTCCGTGTTGCCTCGTGTTAGAAAATTAATAAAACAAATTCAATGGACAAGTATAAAAGAAGGCTTTCCCATCTCATTTGGATATACATTCACTAAGAGGCATAATATACACATGCATTCAAGCATTCATTCAATGATTCAAGAAATTGATAAAGTAACCAATCATCCTTCAAGCCTTGGAGTAGCAACAAAGTCAAGATTCAAGCATTCAAGTGGAGATTTAAATCCTATTTTGTCAAAGACTTCATGAAACCCTAATCTCCTATGGAGACAAAAAAAACTTCACAAGGAGGCATATCATTTGGTTTTCAGTCATTATTTAGCATCTCCCTCAAAAGGAGAATCTTCCACTACAACAATTCAATTATCTTTCATCTCTATTTCATGGTTAATTCCAAAACTAGGGTTTGACTTAGGCAAGCGCCTATTCCAAACCTATTTCACTTTTTTTTTCTGTGCAAGAAATAGGCACAGAGCTGCGATATTCAGAATCAACATTATTTGTAGAAATGAATCAATCCTTTTTGGTGTACAAAAATTTTGGAGGACCAAAGTGATGGGTACCATGGTCCTAACATTTTTGGAGCTTTTTTAGGGACCAGATCTGAATCTTCTTGTAATTCTTTGATTTTGTTGTGTGTCTCAATCCTGCATCCATAGCTTGTTGTTTTTATGTTTTAGTCTTTATTTATAGCATTTTCCCCTAATTTTAGCAATTCAACTCACAAAAGAGGGAAAACAAATCTACCCCTTAAATAAAATTGGTATTTTCAGTCCTTATCATTGTTAGTTTGTGAATAAATATATTGGATTGAACCCTCTTTTGAATGTAATAGGTCACTAAGAAAAAATTAGTGGTTTTCATACATATAATGGTGGAAACCCTAATTTTTCACCCATTACAATAACCTTTCCTATTGAAGTGGGTTATATTATCTTACCAACACCTATTCATATCATACAAAATACTCTAACCTATAACATTCTTCTAGGTAGACCTTGGATTCATTTAATGCAAGTTGTCCCTTCAATTCTTCATCATAAAATAAATTTTCCAGTCACACTGAATACAACTCTGACCAAAACAAGCCAACTCTCATGTCCAAATGGTTCATGTACTTGCACCTAAGCTATGAAATGGATACATCTTTGAAGAATCTTTTATTGTTTGATAATCCTATCTCTCTTCTATTTTGCCCTCCTCAATCAACCAAAATAATATGTGCATTGTTGAATCAAGTGTTCCTCCCTATGACATTGCTAAACTACACCAATCAACATTAGAACATGAATTAGAGAATTTAGTACCTAAAATCCTTAAGTACTACTTAACTAGAGCTCTCTTCAAACATGAACTTGCTCCATCATGCTCCCCTTTTGTATGCCCAACTTAAAAGAAACTCCAAATATGAGGTACACGCCTCTCTACATGCATTCTATTCAATCAATAAAACATACAAGCAAATTCTTGAATTGACCCATGCTATAATCTAACCAAATTAGATATTCGTCTATTGCAATACCTTTATCCTACAAGAACTCAAAGAAAATATTGAAAAAATGTTGCACATACTCCAAGGAAGGAGATATATCATCACTCATATAAAAATGATACTCCTTGATTATCTTCCTATCCTCTTGTGTACTATCAGGGGCATGTCTATATGTTATGTGAACAAAAATATCAATCTGAATTGAATTGTAATATTGAGCCTGTACCTCATTTTATGGTTGCAACATATATTTTTCTACAAAAAAAGACCATTGATAGAATATTTCCAATCAAGAAAGAGTTCTTACACATACTAAACTATTAATCCAACTACTAAGACCTATAGGTATGCCTTGAATACTTGTAGAAGATATGTTCCTTAAAAACTGAAATAAAATGAACAACACTGACTTCTCTGCAAAACAAATCACATCTAGAAAGTTCACCTCCACTATGCAAATTATATTTGAATGTCTCATATCTCTTTTTCTCAACAATATCATTTCCAAATTTGTGTTTGTTGTCTCATGAAAACATGAAACAAACTTTGTGTTGGTATTATGGATGTGTTGCATTGGTTTTGTCATTGATGTCAACACTTATCCTTCTAGAGGCCATCATTGTTGATTTGGTTTACTGTTGAATCGACACATTTTGTTCACTGGCAAGGTCAGTGACTTATGTACAGTCACCTGTATATGCTCACTGATAGGTTATATGGCTCATCGGCACTAATGATAACTTGTTATCATCTGGAGATCACTTGATTATGTCGAAGACATGGTTTGTATACTTGGTTTTGGTGTTTTAGTTATTGGTCTAATCAGGTTGACATATTTGTTGTTACTGATAGATTGCTCTAGGTTATGGACCGGTATATGTTATCTATTCCAGATCAACATGACACGTTATGGAGATGATTTATTGATTGGATATTGTTGTAAATGTATTGAGCCAACATTTTGTATCGCATCAAGACTTAATTTGTAATTGATTTGAATGTAATATTATTTAGTGAGCCAACCTACACATTTGGTCTTAGGTTTTGTATAAATGTAAGATGTCATTTATGAGATGTAAGCATGGTTATATAGTGGAATTATGGTATGGTATTATAACTTGGTATGTGCGAATATTGAAGATCATATGAGCAGACCATAGAGAAGGTTCAAGGAAGGTTTGAAGGTGTTTATCAGAGCTTAAACCGATGCTGAATCCAACATTACAGATGCAATTTGAAGCAATACATTATTCTAGGATTTAACCATCATACTGTAGTCATTGTGACTCCCATTTGAGCAGTGTGCTCTAGGCGGTTGGCCTTTCTGCATCTGCAGACCCCATTTATATACACATACTATCTGCAGTAGTATCATCTGATTGTGGGTAAGGTTTCCCACCATGGTTTTTCCCCTTATAGGGTTTCCACATCAAAAATATATGTGTTATGTGTTGAGGATGTTGTTTCTCTTTCTGTTTCATGCATTAAGTTTCACCGGTATTGATATGAACTACTAATCTGTTAATCGACATTAGGTTTGGTTTACGAGTATTAAGTATTAAGTTGGATTAAGTTATAATTGGGTTGAAATTCATTGACAATTGATTCACACCCTCCCTCTCAGTTTTCCTTCTGTTTCCTAACAATTGGTATCAAAGTTGAGTCCTCTTTTTGTAGAAGTATAACAGCTTGAGATCCTATGGCAATGAACATTTTCAAGAAGGACAGTCCAAAACTTGATGGAACTAACTATGGTATATGGAAGATCAAAATGGAAACACATCTGAATTGCATTGGAAGAGACATATGGGAAGTTACAAAGAATGGCTATGTTGGTCCTACTACGAATCAACCTAATCCACCAACATTGGATAAGGATCAAGAGAATGATTGCAAAGCAAGAGAAGCACTTTTGAGCACATTATCAGATTAGCAAATCACAAGATTATCAGACCGATCTACTGCTAAAGCTATTTGGGATAAATTGGAAACATTGAATGAAGGAGATACCACTATCAAAATTGCAAAACTGGAATGTTACTAGTTAGGTATGAAAATTTGAAAATGGAAGAAGATGAAAGAATTTCTGCTTTTATGGAAAGAGTTAATGAAATTTTTTTAGGAATACAATGTTGTGGAGGATCCTTAAGTGAAGATGAAATTTTTTCTAAAGTTTTAAGATCTTTGCAACCAGCTTACAAAATGAAAGTAACTGCTATTAATGAGTTGAGAACAATGCCTAATACATCATCATCTAGAGATACCTTGGTTGGAAAACTTTCAGTATTTGAGCTTGAGGAATTTGGTCATGTTGTTACAATTAAGACTAATTTATCCTTTAGAGCGTCATCATCTACAACATCATCATGATCATCATCTGACAAATCTAATTGGAAAGCACTTTATGCAAAGGAACTTGAAGATATCAGAAGGGAAAATGAAGAACTAGAAGAACTTGAAGCACTGTTTGCAAAGAACATGCCTAAGGTCCAGTTGGAAGTAAGTATGAAGGTAAAGCACCATTTAAATGTTTTAATTGCAATAGTGTTGGTCATATAGCATCTAGATGTCCTGATAGACATGCAAAATTGAGAGAGGAAGCTAAGAGATCATATAAGCCTAACCTTGAATATCAGAGATACATATTTAAGAAGAACAAAGATAAATAATGTTACTATGATGATGAAGGAGTTACATATGATTCTGATGAAGAATCGACAGACAATGGATGGGCATTTGTTGCAATAAAAGAATATCAACTGACACCTATTGTCCCACCGGTAGAGCATGACTTGGAAGCTAAAATTGAGGGAAAATATGAATGGATCAATTATAGTGGATGTTCACATCATATTATTGGTGATAAAAGTAAATTCTTATCTTTTTAGGAATATAATGGAGGTCTAGTAAGATTTGGCGATGATAAAGCTTGTTTAATCAAAGTAAAAGGCACTATATCTTTGGATGGTAAGCACAATACTGACAATGTTTATTATGTTGAAGGTTTGAAGCATAATATTTTGAGTGTTGGTCAATTAGTTGAAAAGGGATTTTAGTTACAATTCAAGAATGGAAAATGCAAAATAAAAAAAAGAACTGGATTGGAGATTGCAATCGGTAATTAGACTAAAGGTAATATCTTTCATTTGAATAACAGTGATAAGACATGTTTGATTGCACATATTGATAAAAGTTGGTTATAACATAAGATACTTTGTCATGTAAATTTTGATTGCATTGTAAAGATCAGTTCAACTAAGGCAGTAAGGGGTATACCTAAGATTGTGAAACCTCATAATCCGATATGTAAGGAATGTCAAATGGGAAAGCAAGCTAGAACAATGTTTAAGAGTATTTATGATAAATCCAATAATGTTCTTGATTTAATTCATACTGACTTCTGTGGTCCACCAAGAACAAGAAGTTTATAGGGAGAGATATTTTATGCTAATTATTGATGATTATTCTAGAATGTGTTGGGTTACTTTTCTCAAGGAAAAATCATAGGCTTTTGGAAAATTCAAGTTATATAAGGCAATGGTAGAGAATGAAACTGGTAAGAAAATTAAATGTTTAAGATCTTATCAAGGAGGATAATTTACATCTAAGGAATTTAATAAATTCTGTGAAGTGAATGGAATCAAAAGACAACTATCAGCACCCCGGGTACCTCAGTAGAATGGAATTATGGAAAGGAAGAACAAAACTATTTTGGAAGCAGCTAGAAGCATAATATTGGAAGAAAATCTACCTCATGTGTACTGGAGAGAAGTGGTAAATACAATAGTTTACACTTTCAACAAAGTTCACATCAAAGGTGAAACCGATAAGACCCCTTATGAACTATGGTTTGGTAATACTCCTACTCTTAAACACTTCAAAATATTTGGAAGCAAATGCTATATTAGAAGAGATGAGTATGTTGGTAAATTTGATCCTAGAAGTGATGAAGAAATATTTCTTGGTTAGTCATCTAAGAGCAAGGCATATAGATGTTTTAATAAAAGATTGCAGAAGATCATTGAAAGTGCTAATGTGAAGATAGATGAACACTTTAGAGGAAATTCAAGGTTTGTAGATTCTGAACTGGCAGTTGAGATGATCATAAATGAACCAATACAAAGTGCACTGGTATAGAATGTGGATCCAGTCAGATCGACATCATCAAAGAATTCCACAATGATTGAAGAACATCAACATATGAATAAACTCAAGTATGTAAGACTGACTGACTTAGAAAATCAGATAATTGGGAATAAGTATCAAGGTGTTATGACAAGAGGAAGAATGGTGAATGAAGAGGTGTGCTAAATTTCACAAATTGAACCAGCATCTATTATTGAAGCATGTCAAGATGAAAATTGGATAAAAGAAATGGAATATGAATTAGAACAAACTGAAAAGAACAATACATGGACATTAGTTCCCCACCCTAAAGACAAAAATGTTATTGGAACTAAATGGGTATTTAGAAATAAACTAAATGAAGATGGTAAGGTAATCGAGAACAAAGCAAGATTACTTTGTAAGGGATATTCATAGAAAGAGGGAATTGATTATAATGAAACCTTTGCACTAGTAGCTAGAATTGAGGTAGTTAGATTATTTCTTGCATTTGCAGCTCATAAGTACTCTAAAGTATATCAGACGGATGTAAAATGTGCATTTCTGAATTATGATCTTGAAGAGGAAGTTTACATTGAATAACCTAATGGATTTTCATTGACAAATGATAAAGATATGGTTTGCAAATTAAGGAAAGATTTGTATGGATTGAAGCAAGCTCCTAGAGCTTGGTATGCTAGATTGGACAAATATCTTTTGAAGCTTGGTTACACTAAAGGTAATGTTGACAATAACTTATATTACAAAGTGACTAATGATGACATCTTGGTTATTGAAGTTTTTGTTGATGATATCTTTTTTGGAGGAGAAGATGGATTGTGTAAGGACTTTGCTAACAAGATGCAGGAAGAATTTGAAATGTCTATAATTGGGGAGATAAAATTCTTTTTAGGATTGCAGATTTCACAAATTGATAAAGGTATATTCTTATGTCAAACAAAATTCTTGAAGGAACTACTAAAGATATTTGGTATGGAAAACTCTAAACCGGTGAGTAATCCTATGACTATAACTGATAAATTGACATTGATGGATGATTCAGCTCCTGTTAATCTAACAAGATACAAATCTATGATTGAAGGTTTACTATATTTAACACAAGCTAGACCTAATATAATGAATGCATTATGTATTATTTCAAGGTTTCAGAGTAATCCTAAAGAAAATCATGAATCAATAGTAAAAAGGATTTTCTGGTATCTACAAGGCACAACAAATCTTGGTTTATAGTATCCTAAAGATGAAATTTTTGATTTATGTGCATACAATGATGCAAATTGGGTAGGAGATGTAGATGACAAAAAGAGTACCACTGGAGGTGCATTCTTTCTTGGTAGCAGATTGATTTCATGGATAAGCAAGAAGAAAAGTAGTACATCATTATCAATAGAAAAATCAGAATATGTTACAACAACAACTAATTGTACTCAAGTATTATGGATTAAGCAAATGTTGAAGGACATAAAGGTAAAATGTAAAGAACTGATAATGATTTATTGTGATAATTCAGTTGAAATTGACATATCAAAGAATTTGGTATTTCACTCTAAGACAAAACATGTTTCTATCAAATATAATTTTCTGAAAGAGAATGTTGAAGCAAAAGAAGTAAGATTGGTTTATGTGAATACTAAAGAGAAAATTGCAAATTGAAGAAAGATTGCAGATTATTCATTGGGGAGAGATATATACTCTTTGTATTTTGGTTTTGATTTCGGACATTGATCTAATTTGGAGATTGTTGGTTTGTGGTTTTTGGCATTCTGTTTTGGCACTTAAATGTTTTTCCATCTAGTGTTGCCATCAATGCCAAAGGGGGAGATTGTTGGTATTATGGATGTGCTGCATTGGTTTTGTCATTGATGTCAACACTTATCCTTCTAGAGATCTACATTGTCGATTTGACACTATGGTTATATTGGTTTACTGTTGAACTGCCACATTGTGTTCAATGGCAAGGTCAGTGACTTATGTACAGTCACCGGTATATGCTCACCGACAGGTTATATGGTTCACCGACACTGATGATAACTTGTTATCATCTAGAGATCACTTGATTATGTCAAAGACATGGTTTGGATACTTGGTTTTGGTGTTTTGGTTATTGGTGTAATCGGGTTGACATATTTTCTATTATCGCTAGATTGGTCTAGGTTATGGATTGGTATACGTTATCTATTCCAAATCAACACAACACGTTATGCAGATGATTTATTGATTGGATATTGTTGTAAATGTATTGAGATGACATGTTGTATCACATCAAGACTTAATTTGTAATTGATTTGAATGAAATATTCTTAGTGAGCCAACCTACACATTTGGTCTTAGGTTTTGTATAAATGTAAGATCTCATTTATGAGATGTAAGCATGGTTATATAGTTGAATTATGGTATGGTATTGCAACTTGGTATGTGCAAATATTGAAGATATTATGAGAAGACCATAAAGAAGCTTCAAGGAAGGGTTGAAGGTGTTTATTAGAGCTTAAACCGGTACTGAATCCAACATTACAGATGCACTTTGAATTAGTACATTATTCTAGGATTTAACCATCCTACTGTAGTCATTGCGACTCCCATTTGAGCAGTGTGTTGTAGGCGGTTGGCCTTTCTGCATGTGCAGACCCCATTTGTATACACATACTATCTACAGTAGTATCATCTAATTGTGGGCAAGGTTTCCCATTGTGGTTTTTCCCCTTATAGGGTTTCCACATCAAAAATATATGTGTTATGTGTTGTGGATGTTGTTTCTCTTTCTGTTTCATGCATTAAGTTTCACTGGTATTGATATTAACTACTAATCTATTAACTGACATTACGTTTGGTTTACCGGTATTAAGTATTAAGTTACATTAAGTTATAATTGGGTTGAAATTCATTGACAACTGATTCACCCCCCCTCTCTCAGTTGTCCTTCTGGTTCCTAACACTTTGATCTCAAAAATTGGATTGCATCACATTTCTACAATATTTTATTAGTATGCAAAGTAGAATGAATATTATGAATCTTAATAGGTACATTGAAAACTCCACATGGTGTTTGCAATAATAAGTATTACGATTCTTAACAGGCACACAATAAAATGGCTTCAAAGATTCGAAGGCCCTTTGCTAGATTTGCACAGTTGGATTTGTTTCACAAAATAATTGGTACACTATTTGTCTTGTGTAGTGTTATAAATTTGTGACCCTAAAAATTTTTGAATGCATTAGGGTCCTCACACATGCAAGATCAAATCCTCTAGCCTGATTGGAGACCAAAGATTGCTCAACCCTCAAAATCAGCTTCTTTCTTAGCCTCCACATCACCTAGTCTGCACTCTTCCTTGGAAAAAGGTGTAGGATAGGGGCGTGGCCAGCCTTGTCCCCCTTAGGATAGGGGAGTGGTGCCCTTTTCCTCCTAGGAAAGGGGTGTTGCACCCCTGTCCCTACCCTATTTTGGGGTAGGACCTTCCGAGAGCATGCATTGTGGGTTGTGCATTAGGTGGGAAACTCCCCCGATGTCATCCTATGACAAAAATAAAATCCACTAAAGTGTATTTAAGGGGCTATTGTCCTCCCATTTGCATAAGTTTGATAAGTAGAAGTTGGATAAGATTGGAGTTTGTCAAGTTGCATAAGAGATCAATAATTTAAGAGCATTCAAGAATTCAAGCATTCCTTTCTAGAATTGAGCATTCTCAAGTCTCCCTTCAAGGCTAGGTGTTGCATTCAAGTCAAGGATTCAACCATTGAAGAGGAGATTGATTCTAACATTCAAAATTCCACACAAGCACTTCTATCAACATTGCTATCACAACCTCCCTTGAGGTGATTTACAATTTAGTCTTTCATTTACATCTACTTGCAAGTACTTTCTTTCATTACTTGGTTAATTCCAAAAATGGGGTTCGACCTAAAGGAAAACTCCCAATCTGAACCCATTTTCCTCTCTTTTTTGTGTGTAGGTTGTAGGTGTGCAGCTGTACTTTTGGATTCATGCTCCATTTGTAGAGATGGAAAAACCCTTTTCATTTCATAGATTTTTCAAAGGACCATGTACGTTCCTGCCACGATCCAGACAACTTTTCCTCAAATTCACAGGGCGACTTCATCTCAACATATTACTGTCAAATCTAGGTGCACAACTTCATCCCATACTCTGATCTCAAGTTATAATCAATTCTTTGTCACTTTTGCACTACATAATTCAATCAATTCCTTTCCATTTCAAACAAGGAAGAGGGGATCAACTTATCATTCCCATTTCATTCAAAATTCAATCTTCATCTTTGAAGGTTGAATCTAGTGAATTCTCCTCTCCTCTTCCAATGTAACTAGGTGAAAAGTGTTTGAAGGGAAATCTGCAGTGAAACTCTCATCTCTCCTTGGAGGGAAAGGGTAGTTTTCCTCTTGATCTCTCATTCACATTTCACCAACATTACATTTTGGTGAACCCAACATCTTGCATGCTTTCCTTTGAAAAAAATTGCATATTTTTTATTTGCAAGTTTCAAATTTCTACAAACTTAGCTGTTAAATCATTATAAACCCTAGTTTTAAAATTAAAATTGAACTTGTAATTTGTAAAAATTGCTTGTGGTTATCTTAGATCTGAAACTTGTCTTTTTTTATCAAATTCAATTTCCTCATTGTCTTGTTCAATTTCCAAATAAAATATACAAAATTAAGAGGTTACTTGTTAAAACCCTAATTTTCAAAAAAACATCTTGAACTTGTGCAAAAATTAGATTTCTATTTAATTTTCAGATTTGTCTTCATTCCTACAATTCAAATTTTCAATTTCCCCCCTTTTCCCAAAATTCAAATTTTAAAATTAAGTGGTTAGGTCATAAAACCTTAATTTTTAAAATTAATTGGATTTTGTGTAAATTTCAAATCAATTTCATTCACATTCAAATTTCTAAATATTTTTCAAGGTATCCCTATCCATTAGGTTTGACCTTTTTGCAAAATTACAATTCAATTCCTCTTTTTCTTCAAAACCCTAATAGGGTGATATTTTTACATTGGCCCCTTCATTTCACCCATCTAAAGGTTGTAGAATTCATCAATTTTCTAGGGCTAGCTTTGAAATCGTCATAACATTCATCCCTAAAATTTTTGAAAAAAGTTGGTCGGACCATGTGCGTTCTCGCCACAGTCCTTGGTTTTTTTCTCAAAATTTTGGGAGACTGTTATGACTGTATTTAATAGCCTAAATCCAGAGGATTGGCTGACTTTGTCAATTTTTGATCCCTCTAGAATTGAAAATACCTCCAAAATTCAATATTTCAAATTTCAATAAAATTTTTAAAATTAAGAGGTTAATTATAGTTTGCCCCGATTTTAAAAATTATGATTTTAAAATTAAGTGGTATTCCCTTAGCCCTAATTTTAAAATTTCAATTTCCTTTCATTTTTGGAAATTGTGTCATCCTCTTCTTCCAACAAAGTTCAAATTGTGTAATCAATATTTTCTTAAATTTTCATTACTCGATTTTGTAAGCTTTGTTCCAAAATTCAAATTTTCCATCTAGTGCATGAGTTTTACCACTATCAGTCCTACCTATCCTATTCCCATTAGACAAAGCATTAGAATTAAGGCTTTCCAAGGTTAAATTACCAAGGAGATGGAGCTTAATTTGGGTGACTTCTTTGATGAGGATCATGCTAATTCTCCCCATCTTAATCATGTCCCTATTCACCCCATTCATGAATTTCATGATGAAGAAGAAGCTTTAGCTAGGGATTCTATAGATCAATTTTCCACATCGGACAATCAATTTGATAACTTTCAACAATGTATGTCCCAAGAATACCCTAATAGTGAAGCTCTTCCACTAATTAAAGGCCTTAAGCGCATGATTCAAAGTGATAAGCATAGAATTGATATTTTGCATGGCATTGAACATATTGTTGATTCTAATGTCATGCCTATCAAGAGTTGTATCGAAACCCTAGGTTATTCACAACCTTCAACACAAGTCAATCCTTCAATTCCTTTGACTACTCTTATGACTAGTATTTCTGCTTTTACCTCCAACATCATGGCTACATCAACTCAAAATGTCATTCCTACAACCATGGGTCATTAGGGAAATCCCTCTTCTTCATTTAATCCCCCATCTTTACCTATGTCTTCCATAAGTGTTCCTACTACTCCTCAACCAATCAATCTAACACAAGGGGTCAATTCCCTCAACAACTTTATGTTGGCATTTTTTATGTTTATGTTGTGATTATCATTGATGGACACACACTTGCATTGAGATCCCCTTTATATGTATGAGCTAGAGCTCAACCAGTATCTATTCCAATCGGTATGTTATATTCTAGTCTTTAGACTATTGGTGATTTTGTAGAATGTGTTTCCCGGTCTGAAGCGGCATGTCGATCCCAAGCAGTTTGTAGATCTCAAGTGGCACGAGGGAGAAAAGCAGCATAACACATTCTTACCAGTCTTCATTTTTGTCAAACTGGCAATTGGTATTTTGTATGAACCGGTAATACTCTGAGATGAGTTACTAATCAGCATTTTGTGATGAGTTACCAATCCACTGATTGTTTGATGGTGCCAACACACTGATGGTGCTTGTTGTGTCGTGTTACTGAGTATTTCTAGATTCAATGAACCTAGGAAATTGTAATGTAATCCTATTGGACCGACATGAAATTAGATTCCTTTAAAAGCAATACATGTCTAGGGCTTTTGAGTAGTTGCAAAAAAAAAGGGTTTATGTTGTGCTAGGGTTTAAGGTGGTTGATAAGTTGTTGTAAGAGCGATCTTATCTGAGAAGATTAAGTTGTAATTGAGTGAGAGATAGAGAAGACTGAAGTAATGCTGAAATGCATTAGCTGTGAGCTATACTGGATCTAACCAAGCAGTCTATTCTATTAGATAGATCAAACACTTGTTGATTACTCACATCTTTGGCAAGTTTATAGCCCTTAACCAGGTAGGCCCAAAAGCCTTTTGTAAAATCCTCTAACAATGTGGTTCACCTCTGTGAATCTAAAATCCTCTAGCAAGGTAGTCTTTAATCAGAATTATCTCCTAACAGAGATTGAGATTCCTAACAGGATCTGTTCTGGTGAAGAACATTGTAAGACCTTAACCGGTCTAGTTTGTATTCTGTAGATAGTGACTTGTGAGTTCCATCTCACCTTGGTTTTTCCCATTTGGGTTTCCACGTCAAATATCTTGTGTTATGGTTGTATTTCTTTTGTGGGTGAATGCTTTATTTGCATTTTGGTTTGCATGTGTGATAACCAGTCTATCTGTTAAACTGTTTTACTAGTTTATCTTTAGACTGTTTAAGTGTTTTAGTGCAGTGATTTTTGGCATACTAATTCACCCCCCCCTCTTAGTATTCATCACTTTGTTCCTCCTTTGAGTGTCCCTTTTCATACCTGATTATCACCTATGCCTACTTTTCATAATGTCCCACCACCTTATTCTCAATCCATGCCTTCTTTCAATAACATCACACCACCTTTTCAATCAATTATGTCTAACATTAATTCTTCTACCAAAATGACAATTAACAATCTCGCCCAAATTGTGTCTTCCTCGCAACAATAAATTGCTTCTATGAGTCAATCCAAGTTTATTGTGCCTACCTTTGATGTTGCTATCCCACTTTCTCTTCATATTGTTAAATCTGTGCCACCTAAACATGTTGAGGTCCCTTAATTGGAACTCTCTAATGGAAAAGGTGATCCTCTTATGCATGTCAAAACATTTCAAACCTTGTGTACTGATTTTGCTTATGATCAAAGATTGCTTGCAAAATTGTTTACAAGAACACTAAGAGATAAATCTTTACAATGGTATTTCTCTTTGCCTTCTTATTCTATCAATTCCTTTCAACAACTGGCAAATTCTTTCATCCAACAATTTCAAAACAACATTGGTCCTAAAATCACTTTGATTGATTTAATGCATTGTAAACAAGGTGTTAAAGAAAAAGTGATTGATTTCATTGGTAGATATAAGAATTTGTGTGCTCAAATTTCTTTTCATGTACCTAAAATGATATTAAAAAAAAATCCATTTCTAATTTACAAAAAGATATCAAGGAAAAGCTTATTTTATCTGAGTTTACTTCCTTTATGCAGTTGTGCGCAACACTCCATAATTATCAACTTGATGTGAGTCAAATGGAGCAATCCACTGCTATGTCTCCAAGTGATAAGGGGGAGAGTGTTTAATAATCATTTAGGAAGTTCAAACCAACAAAAAGCTTCATCAAGTTCAATGATACAATCAACAACCACAATGTGAATACTACAATAGGTGTGCCTTAAATTTCTAAATTTGTCCAAAGAGAAAGATAGTTTACTTCCTTGAATGAATCTTTACATAGTATTATGTCTCACTTGTTGCACAAATTTTTTATCAAACTTCAAACTATAAAAAAAATTGATCCTTCCAAACTTGCATTCCCTTGTTGGGATAACAATTCCTTCTATCAATTTCATCGCCAACTTGGTCATGATACTAAAAAATATTTTGTATTGAAGAATAAGATTCAATATTTGATTGATAATAATACTATATTTGTGGCAGGTGTGAATGATAAAGGGAATAAATTAGTATCTCCTCCTAATCAAAATCTTAAGATTTTCACTGATCCCTTACCTTCTCATACCTCTAAAGTTATTGAGATTGTGCCTAATTCTTTCTCTTTTGAATAATTCAACTCTATGGCTCCAAACTTGGTTAATATGGTAGAAAGATAGGATATGTCTAAGGATACCTATATTACATTTGATCCTAGCGAGACCATTAGAGAACTCGATGGCCCTTTATACATAGTTGTGAGGGTTAAGTATATCCCTTGTTGTGGTGCCCTGATTGATCCCTCTTGCATGGTTAATGCCATAACTGAAGAGTATCTTTTCACTTTATGATTGCATAAACCAATATATGATACTTCTAATGTGATTGTGAAGTTATTTAATGGATTCTCTTGTCCTACCATTGGTTCTATCTGTTAGAGTAAAGGTTTTAATTTAATCATGTTGATTAAATTACCTTTATTCCTCTCTTAAGATTTCACTTTAGTTTGCATTTGTGACATTTAATAATTATATTAATTATTAAATGTCTACCTATTAGGGTTTCTTTTAGGGTTGCACAATATCCTTTTATAAGGATTCATCATTATAATTTATCTCTCTCTTGGATGAATACATTTTTCAGCTTTCAGAGCACCCTTGCTTGTTTGTCTCCATCTCTTCTTTTTGTGACAGGTTATTTGCATGCAGGGGATCTTCGGGGTCTGTGAAGTTGGCTTTCTCAACTTCTACATGGCGTGGAGCGAGATGGTGGATCATGATCTACATCATCCTCAAGAGATAAGTAATCCTCAAGAGATGAAGAGGAAGGAGTAGGCAATGAGGGAGAAGCTGGTGATGGAGAATCCATCTGAGGATAGCACTCATCAAACTGGACATCCCGCCGAAACAAGACCTCTCTGGAATCAGGATCAAACAACCTGTATGCCTTAACATCCTCACAGTAGCCAACAAATATGAGTGGTCGGCTCTTCCTCTCCATGGCTATCCGCTGAGCATCAGGAATAAATGCCCAAGCCTCACTACCAAAAACTCGGAATGTAGAAACATTAGGCTTGACATGGGTCCAAGCCTCCTCAGGAGTTATATGTTGTAATGCCTTATGGGGCATCCGGTTCTGAATATAATTGGCACAATTGACTGCCTCAGCCCAAAATGAATAACTCATAGCTCGAGACTGTATCATACAATTTGCCATCTCCCGTAAGGTTCTATTCTTTCTCTCAGCAACACCATTCTGTTGAGGGGTATAAGGAACTGTAAACTGATGCTGTAAACCATGCTCAGTGCAAAAATCTCTGAAAGCCTGATTTACATACTCCCCCCCATTATCTGTGCGTATCCTCCTGATAGAAAGTCCAGATTGCTTCTCCACAAATGTCTTAAACTTCCTGAAAGAGTCAAAGACATCAGACTTGTACTTAAGAAAGTACACCCATGTACGTCTGGAGAAGTCATCAATAAAAGTGAGTACATAACGGGCCCCTGAAAAAGAAGGAGTCGGAAAGGACATAAGATCACTGTGTACCAACTCTAGGGCTGCCCTAGCACGAGAGGCTTGACCCTTAGGAAAAGGATCTCGATGATGTTTGCCAAGGACACAACCACGACATACACCATCTGTACAAGAAATCTGTGGAAGCCCAATCACAAGTGCCTGTGTACTCATCTGTTGTAGATATCTGTAATTGACATGACCAAAACGCTCATGCCAAAGCCTGCTCACTGAATCTGCATGTGCTATAAGAGAGGAACCAACAGTGTCTGAACTCTCAAAGCCATCAAAACTATATAAGTGAGATGTAGAATCCACACTCCCAGTAGCCACAACCAAGTCAGGATCATGAAGATCTCGAATAACCACATCATGTGGAGAGAACTCAACTGTCTTACCAGAGCCAGAGTGGCAAATCTGATAAACGGATAGAAGGTTTGTCGAAATGTCAGGAACCAAAAGCACATCCTGAAGACAACCACCATCCAATGAAACAGTACCAGAACCCTGAACGAAAAGTTGTGCTGAGTCACCAACTGCAATATGTCTAGTGCCTGTAGGAGCAAGAGCGGTGACCAAATCCTGTGTGTGTGTCATATGGTGAGAGGCACCAGAATCTAGAATCCAAGTGGACGCGGAGGACAATGCTCGTGCAGAAAGAGCATGACCTTTCCCTGTGGGCTGTGAAGGAGGCTGTGGTGCACTAATATTATGCTGTTGCATGGCTTCCTCCAAAGCCTCTAAACATTTCCAACACCTGGAAACGGGATGTCCTTCCTTGCCACAAAAACTGCAAGGATCACCTGATTTCTTCTTAGTCTTGGAGGAAGACTCACCAGACTTTGAAGATTTGCCCTGTTTAGAATTGAATTGTGGTTTTGAATCAGACTTAGGTGGTGGCTTGGAGGGATTCTCACTAGCCTCTGAATCTTTCTTAGGCTTCGATTTCTGCTTCTGTTTTCCTTTGGAGGACTGGGCTACCAATGCTTGGTTCTGTGAACCTGAAAGTGAATCCAACTGCTTAAGCTTAGCTTGCTCACGAGTCAGACGATCACAAAAGACCTCAAAAGAAGGCATGACATGTCGAGCACCCAAGGCATCCATGGTGGAATAGAAGGTCGAAGAGAAGATCTGAAATGGACCCCGAAGCTTAGAGAGAATCAGGAAAATGCACTCTGTATCAGTCTTAGTCTTACCACAACCTTGCAAGATAGATCTTTGCTGTTTGAACTTCATCAAAAAGTCCTCAATAGAAGGAAATGAATCAGGTACCAAGGAAGTTAACTCTGCCTCAAGCTGCAAAGCTCTGAACTCGTTGACAGTACCAAAAAGTCCCTCAAACTTGGTCCAAATGGCTCGAGGAGTGAGACAACCCTCAAGATGAAACTGAAGACTGTCAGAAATGTGTAAAGCCATCAATCCCATAGCCTGATCCATATTGTTCTTGTGCTGCATAATCTCAAAAGGACGTGTCAACTGAGGCTGAACCTCATCCAAACAGGACCATAACCCTTTTGACTGGAGAAGAGTCATCATGCGACCCTTCCAAGTGTGGTAATTATGCGGTGTGAGAGATTCAATAGGTCTGTCTGCCATCCTGTGAACTGTGTCTCAACTGCTCTGAATTTTTAATTATTATTAAGTGGTCTTTCAGAACTAGACAGAAGATGCAGAAGAGGGTTTGATTTTTTTGTATTGGTGTTTGTAAATTTTGGTTTTCTGATGTAAATAATAGAAAGCAAGAGAAAAGACCCCCCCACAATGCAAAAAACTAATCCCCAGTACAAACTGAAAGCCAGAAAATGATAGAAAGCAATAACGGGTTGAGACAAAATTTGGAGCACCTGAAGATTTTTCTGATGAAATAGACTGTAGATCTGAAAAGAGCACAGAACCACCTTTCCGACGCCTATTCGCTTTCGAAAAACGGAGTCCGTATGCAAAAGATATGGCTCCTGTTTGGATGAGGTTCAGCCTCAGTTGACACGTCCTTTTGAGATTATGCAGCACAGGAACAATATGGATCAGGCTATGGGATTGATGGCTTTACACATTCCTGACAGTCTTCAATTTCATCTTGAGGGTTGTCTCACTCCTCGAGCCATTTGGACCAAGTTTGAGGGACTTTTTGGTACTGTCAACGAGTTCAGAGCTTTGCAGCTTGAGGCAGAGTTAACTTCCTTGGTACCTGATTCATTTCCTTCTATTGAGGACTTTCTGATGAAGTTCAAATAGCAAAGATCTATCTTGCAAGGTTGTGGTAAGACTAAGACTGATACAGAGTGCATTTTCCTGATTCTCTCTAAGCTTCGGGGTCCATTTCAGATCTTCTCTTCGACCTTCTATTCCACCATGGATGCCTTGGGTGCTCGACATGTCATGCCTTCTTTTATCAGAGAAAAATAAATCAAGAATAATGAATCCTTATAAAAGGATATTGTGCAACCCTAAAAGAAACCCTAATAGGTAGACATTTAATAATTAATATAATTATTAAATGTCACAAATGCAAACTAAAGTGAAATCTTAAGAGAGGAATAAAGGTAATTTAATCAACATGATTAAATTAAAACCTTTACTCTAACACCCCCCCTTAAGATGAGCAAAAGTGCAGTTACAAACATGTGCAAGAAAGCAAAGGTAACTACAATGCAAGAACACTCACTTGACAAAGGAAGATGGCAAACAAAGGCAAACATCAACCCCCTCATGGCACTTGATATGCAAGATTCCAAGTAAACAATGCATTATGGCACTTTATCTCAGTGCGTTTACATAATTACAAGCTACAATGATAAGAAGACTGGAAATAGAAACGAGAATCAAAGCAGAGACATTCTACTCAGAAAAGAGATCCCAGGACCTGAAACAACCACGATATCCACCAGAGTGCTAAAAAGCAAAAAACTAAATAAAATATGCATGGAGTAGAATCTGGAAAAAAAAACTCATATTTCTGGAAAGTACACAGAACACGCTTTCCGAAAATATAAATTTTTCGAAAAACGGAGGTCGGATGCTCATTCTACGTCTCCTGGAATGCAAAAAATTTGTTCTGACTTTGACTAGAAAAAAACACTACAAAACGGCAAAATCAGAGAAAAAGACCTCCATCAATTAGATCGGGCTCGGAACCAGCTTTCCAACGCCTATTCGTTTTTGAAAAATGGAGATCGGACGCCCAAGTTATGCTCGATTTTGTAAAACAGCTCCAAAAGAGCCCAGATAGGCCCTTATAGCCCTCAAGGGCTAAAAAAAAATAAGCCCCTGGTCTGCTGGGCGACCAGGGGCTAGCTCAAAGGCAGTGGCGTGGGGGCGGTGCAGGGGTGGCGCGCGGGCGGAGGGCGGCGCGCGGTCGGCGCACGGGCTTCGGGCGGGCGGATGGCGGCGCGCAAGCGGCAGGTGGCGCGCGGGTGGTGCGTGGGCGGGTTACCGCCGGCGGCGGTGGCCGCCGGGCTACGCACCGGTGGCGCACAATGATAATATACTGGCTGCGCCTTCCGAAAAACAAAAAACCACAGTTTTTTATATTTTTTTTTTGATTTTTTTGAATTTTCCTGTCTCGAACTGCGTGCCCTAGTGCCGTACGGCCTTGGGGCCAAAAAAAATTTGCCACCTGGTGCAACTGTGTCCAAATCGGATGAATTTTATATGGAAATAGGGGTTTTTGGGTGCTACGAGCTCAACGGTGAGGTCCGTTTGGGCTCAAAGTGCACCGAAAAAAATACCCCCTATTCCAAAATAAAAAACAGAAGACAAACACAGATCTGATGCAACCAAAACCGGAAAATCAGATCTAACCCTCGTAGCTCCAAATTCTTCAGAAGACGAACAGGAAGCAGCAGGTCTGGAGCTCTGATACCATGTATATTTTATTCAGTTTTTTGCTTTTCAGCACTCTGGTGGATATCGTGGTTGTTTCAGGTCCTGGGATCTCTTTTCTGAGTAGGATGTCTCTGCTTTGATTCTCGTTTCTATTTCCAGTCTTCTTATCATTGTAGCTTGTAATTATGTAAACGCACTGAGATAAAGTGCCATAATGCATTGTTTACTTGGAATCTTGCATATCAAGTGCCATGAGGGGGTTGATGTTTGCCTTTGTTTGCCATCTTCCTTTGTCAAGTGAGTGTTCCTTCCACGACATTCACCTCATGATGCTATGTTTCAGCACCTTTGATGTTCTTGGTTCTTCGTCATGCAATTGTTTTTGGCTGTCCTTTTCAGTGTTCCTATCCCTCTCCCACTTCCGCATTATGGGGAGGTTTATCCTGTTGGTTCTAATGCTTTCGTGGTTCGATTGATCAGCTCTTCAGGCTTTGGTTTCTCATGCCATCTGTATCTTCGATTTCAGTTGTTTTGCCTTGTTTGCCTCCTGATTCGAGTAGTGTCATTTGAGGGCACTCATGCAGATTACAGTCTTCTCTACCTGGTCATGTTCTAGTTCAGTGGATGTTCTTTAGATCAGCAGTTATTCTTTGACAGAGTTTGCATGTTCTTCATGCTTCAGTGGTGTTCTTCCATCTCTTTTTGGAGTAGAGTTTTGTTCCCATGTGGTTTTCTCTATTTCTCCACTTTACAGAGATTTGGTTGTAATTGGGTACCTGATCAGGCCTTGTTACCAGGACCCAAGTTTACTTTCTTGCATTGTAGTTACCTTTGCTTTCTTGCACATGTTTGTAACTGCACTTTTGCTCATCTTAAGGGGGGGTGTTAGAGTAAAGGTTTTAATTTAATCATGTTGATTAAATTACCTTTATTCCTCTCTTAAGATTTCACTTTAGTTTGCATTTGTGACATTTAATAATTATATTAATTATTAAATGTCTACCTATTAGGGTTTCTTTTAGGGTTGCACAATATCCTTTTATAAGGATTCATCATTGTAATTTATCTCTCTCTTGGATGAATACATTTTTCAGCTTTTAGAGCACCCTTGCTTGTTTGTCTCCATCTCTTCTTTCTGTGACAGGTTATTTGCATGCAGGGGATCTTCGGGGTCTGTGAAGTTGGCTTTCTCAACTTCTACACTATCACCCTTCCTATTGAAGTTCATACTAAATCCATGGTTGTTAACTTTGTTATCATACCATCTTCTAAGAAATTTCATGTGAACTTGGGCTATCCTTGCCTATCTTCCATGAAGGCTATTGATTCTTTTGAAATTTCCTCACAATGGAGAAATCATAACCATGAACCATAGCTTAATTTTTTCCATTCAAAATAATCCCTAGTGTTCCTATTGATTTCTTTTGGCCTAAACAATTTCAATCTCTTCCATCAAGGAGTGATTCTCTTTTTCAATCTTATAAAAAATGGAAGAAATATATGATCGTATCCTTAATTCAACCTAGATCCCCAACACTTGACATCCCTATTATTCTTCAAGATGAGGCTCATCCCCTCATGGATAGAACTAATCTCCCTCCTAATGAAGATCATCAACACATACCTATAGATGTGACTTTACCTTCTCTTAAGGAGAAGAACAATATTCCTCCTAAGGTTATACCTATACCTCCTCCTCATGATGGACATGTTCCTCTTCCTATACCTAATATTCCTCCTTTCTATGGTGCAGTTCCACCTCCTTCCTCTTATCAAGAGAAGAGGCATGCTTCTTGTCGTATTCAACCTAAAAGACCTCAACCTAAACCTTCAACTATCAAGGAGAGAAAAGCCCACTTTTCTAAATGTTCCCCCTCCTTCTCATCCTTCCACTAAGACTCGACGAAATCATTGTGCGAGATAACTTTGATGAAGATGTCATGTTCGAGCTTGTGAATCTATGCCTCAAAATACTCAATCTCCTTAGACTTCAACTATTGATATGATTTCCTTTTCTCCGAAGCAAGATGTTTAGCCTACATCTCCAAATCATAAGTTGCATAAAATATGTGATGGTTTTACTCCTATTCGTGTTCTTGCTCCTCTTTCTCTAAACTTTGATGAAGAAATGGGTGGAAATTTTATTCATAATGGTAATACAACTCCTAATGCTTCTAATAGTGAGTATGAGTATGTTGATTTGGACAAGCATTTATCATGAGTTTTCACAAACCCTGATCCCAGCTCCTAGAATTGAACAAAGTGATTCACAACATGAGCATAGTTTTTTTTTGGATCTTGTGATAGCTCCATCTATTGTGCTCGATGTCGCTCCTCTGGCATGTTTCTTGCCTTCCCAAAATAGTGATCAACAAGACCAGGAGACTTATGTCATACTATATTAGCAATATTAGCACTACAGATCTTTCTCTCTCTCCTTTCTTTCTTTTTTGTGACCATTCTTCTATATGTATCCCTGTTCTTCTATTTTTCCCTTAATGTCTACTTGGGGACAATGCAAAGCATTGAGATATTTTCTTGGTATCTTTCATGTTGACTCAAAAGACATCCTCTCTTCCCTTTCTTCTAAGGTAGTATCCTTCTTTGGGGAATGACGATTTATTATATGCATATACATACATGATATACATGATTTATCACACAGCATACTAACCCCAAGGAAAGCGACACTACCTCATGTTTTGTGTCCATTATCCTTGGGTTTATTCCTTGATTGGGGGATAAATCCTTGCAATAACATGCTCCCTTATTCTTTCTCTCTTGGGTGTATCCTACCTTAAATAAATCACTCCTGATAAGGCGCGTGTGATCGCTTTAACATGGGGGCATACACTCCACTCATATTTTCCTTCTTGATACTTATAATTACTTAGTGAACTTTGTTTTTGCTTTATAATATTTGGTATCCTTGCTTTCATGACTCATAGTGAGGGGAACTTTGCTACTTGTAGTCATGATTCTTTCCTTCTCAATCTTTCCTTTTACTTTATCAATCAAACTTGTAAGATCCTAAGTACACTAGGGGCTTGGTGCATCTTGCCTCCTTGACATGGTAAAAGTCTTTCAATCTTGTTTCCTTGCACTTTACCGACAGTATTGGTGTACACTTATAGTCCTGCTAAAGTGGGGGCTAAATTTAGTATCATAAAATTGTGACACTAGCAATTTTCAATAGCATTAGGGTACTAATACATGAGAGATGAAATCCTCTAGCCTTATTGGAGACCGGAGACTACTCAACCCTCAAAATTATCTTCTTTCTTGGCCTCCGCATCACCCTATATACACTCTGCCCTGAAGAAAGAGGTAGGATAGGGGCATGGCATGCTTGTCCCCCCAGGACAGGGGTGTTTCACCCATGTCCTCCTAGGAAAGGGGCATTGTGCCTTTGTCCCTGCCCTATTCTCAGGAAGGACTTTCCTAGAGCATGCATTGTGGGTTGTGCATTGGGTGGGAAAATCCCTCGATGTCGACCTATGATGAAAATCAAATCCACTAACATGTTTTTAAGAGGCATTCTTCCTCTCATTTACATAATTTCAATAAGTGGAAGTTGAATAATATTGGAGTTTGTCAAGTTGCATAAGTAATCAATAATTCAAGAGCATTCAAGCATTATTTTCTAGCATTCAGCATTCTCAAGTCTCCCTTCAAGGGGAGGTGTTACATTCAAGTCAAGGATTCAACCATTGAAGAGAAGATTGATTCCAGCATCTAATTCCACAAAAGCACTTCTTTAAACATTGCTATCACAACCTCCCTTGAGGTGATTTACAATTCAGTCTTTCATTTACATCTACTTGCAAGTACTTTCTTTCATTACTTGTTTAATTCCAAAACTGGGGTTTGACCTAAAGGCAAACCCCCAATCCCAACCTATTTTCCTCTATTTTATATTTGTATGTTGTAGGTGCACAACTATACTTTTGGATTTGAGCTCCATTTGTAGAGGCAAAAAAACCCTTTTCATTTCACAGATTTTTCGAAGGACTGTGTATGTTCCCACCACGGTCCAGACAAATTTTCCTCAAATTCGTAGGGCAACTTCATCTCAACATATTAATGCTAGATCCAGGTGCATAGCTTCATCCCATATTCCGATCTCAAGTTATAATCAATTCTTTGTCACTTTTGCACTACATAATTCAATCAATTCATTTCTATTTCAAACAAGGAAGAGGGTATCAACTGATCATTCCTATTTCATTCAGAATTCAATCTTCATCTTTGAATGTTGAATCTAGTGAATTCTCCTCTCCTCTTCTAATGTAACTAGGTGAAAAGTGTTTGAAGGGAAATCCATAGTGAAACTCTCATCTCTCCTTGGAGGGAAAGGGTAGTTTTCCTCTTGATCTCTCATTCATATTTCATCAACATTACAACTTGATTCTAAAAAATGTTTAGGATGTGATGCATGGTCTTGATTTCCAATTCTTAAATTTAAAACATCCTTTACATTGTGTGATACTCTAGAGTTAGAATGCCAAAAATTTTGAATTTTCTCATTTACATTGTTGGTCAACTTCTTATCAACACATGGAAGCCTCTCACCAAAAGCCCATGTATCATTTTGAAGGGGACATCAAGTCTTTCTCTTCTTGCAAGTGCTCTATCCAAATTTTTATGATTTATGTTCAAATCGACACAAGTTTATCTCATAAAGAAATCCTTTCTTAAATGATGGCTTACTAAGGAGGTTGTAATCACTCTTCGAGTGACTCTCTTATCTTTTTCCTTTCTATTTTTTCCATTAGAATTGAGAGAATTATTAAGATTTTTTACAATAATAGAATTTTTCTCCTTCTTTTTATTGATATGAATCTTCAATTTGGCTAGCAAAGGTTTCATCTTTTGTATCTTTATCAATTTAAAAAAAAATTGGCACTGCTCGGTCAATGTCTTATTGCTAAATTATTGGTTGAAAAGTTGTGTAGCCCACAATGGAATAGTTCATGTTGATCTCTTGCCTTCAATATTGTCTATAATGTTCTCATCAATTTCAAGTAACCATTTTGGGGTTCTTGAAGGTCTTGAATTTGGCATTTTTCTTTCTTCCATGAGAGGGTCTTCATTTATCATGTAATTCAGTGTTACATTATGTTCACTTGTTCAACAATTCCACCTTCATTGTCAATTCCCAAATTTTCACCCTCACTGTCAATCCCAACATTTTCATCTTCAATGTCAATTCCCACATTTTTTATTTCTAAATTCAATATCATGTTGAAAATTTTGAATATCCATTTCAACATTTTCATTCCCAGTTTGAATATCGTGTTCAACATTTCCAATATCAATATCTACATTTTCATTTTCATTTTTAATCTTGCTTAACATTTGCAAATTTTCAATTTCCTCTTAACTTGAAATAACATTTGCAAAGGCTTCACCAATATTTGACATACCTTGTTCTTTTTCTTTCTAACACTTTATCTATCTATTTGTCTATATGTGTCAATTTTCTCATTTGAAATCTTTCTCTTACATTTTTTCTTTCAACGACTACTTCTCCCCATTATACTATAAGAAAGTTAAGTGATGGAACAAGTTTCTACACTAAACTTCAGAGGAGGGTAATGCGCAAACTTTTATAAATAGTCACAATAGTTATAGAAAATAAAAATAGATATAATAACATTCAAACTATAACACAATGATTTATGTGGGGAAAACCCTTTTGGAAGAAAAACCCCACACTCCAAAAGCCACCCAATATATTATTCAACAATCAAAATATATTACAATATACTTGCAGAGAAATCTCTTCACAACAATACCACTAATCAGAGATTTAGAGGTAACTCAATAGCCATAAGACTCTTACACACAACCTCTATCTCATGCACCTCATATAGGAGATACAAAATAAGAAACTACCAAATGGTGTTACAAAACCATGGGCTAAAACCACCCAATAAGGTGTATCCAACCTTATTTCCCTTCTAGATGTCCTATGACATTAAAAAACACATCAACATGTGTCCCTCCCATTTAAAACTCATTTATGTGTCCGATGTATTTTATATTTCCAAATTTCAGGAGTACAAACTTTCAGAGGCCATAGCTTGAGAACCATGTGTCTGATTGACAAACCATTTGAAGCCTTGGAAAGCTCACAAAGTTCTCTATTTCCTCATAAACCACTAAACCATTTATTCCTAATTTTTAGGGTGTTTGAACACCTATAAAGTCATGAAAATCAAATTTAAACCTTTCATTGGACCCGTCCAAAATGAAAAATTTAATATCTTCAAAACAAGTTGTGATCTTGTGAAGTAACTTTACTGGAATACTTATCTAGACAATTAAAAAGCTTTGGGGAGAATTTCACACCATTTTGTGTCCAAACAAAAAATTAATATAAATAGTAACCTTATGTAAATGCAAGGTTGAGACACCATTTTCCCAACAAATCTCCCACTTGTTGAACACCTTATAAGAGTAAAGGGAGTATTAACATAATAAATCAATTGCTAGGGGTGATGAGGCCCATATACTCTAAATACTATTTGAACTTCTCTGTGCTCACAACCTTAGTTAAAATATTTGCAACATTCATCAAAATTTCTACCTTAACCAACTTCACCTTGTCATCTTTGACCATATCTTTGAGAAAATGATACTGAACATCAATGTGTTTGGTCCAAGCATGAAATATCGAGTTCTTAGCTAGGCATATCACAGTCTTACTATCACAACTCCTTGTTTTATACCAATGTTTGAACAAAGTCTCATAAACCAAATGGATTCTTTACAAGCATGAGTATCTTCCATATACCCTACTTCAATAGTGGACAAAGAAACCACATTCTGTCGCTTACTCATCCAACTAATTGCACCACCAAATAAAGTAAACACATAAGCACTAGTGGATCTTCTACTATCAATATCACTTGCCCAATCTGAATCCACATAACCATGAATATCAAGGGAAATCATGTTTCCAACTGAATTACCATGATTAAACAAAGAATACTCTTTTGACTGTATCCCAATGAACTCTACCAAGATTGGACATATATCTAGATAGAACTACCACTGCTTGGGAAATGTCTAGTCTAGTATAGACCATAGCATACATCAAACTTACAATTTCACTTTGGTAAGGAACTCTGCTCATGTCTTCCATCCTCTATGGGGATGTAGGACAATCTACAATAGATATTTTTGTTCCAATTGTAAAAGGAACACACAATGATCTACAATCCAACATCTTGAACCTCTGTAACACTGAATTCACATACTTACTTTGGCCTAGCCATACCTTTCTTTTTCACTCTATCTCTTTTAATTTCCATCCCAAGAATGTGTTTGACTACACGAAGATCTTTCATTTCAAATTTAGCAGTGAGCTAAGACTTAAGTTCTAAAATCATACCTTTCCCTTTACCAATGAATAACATATCATCAACATACATTGTAATGAATAGGAAATGATCACCATTAGTTTTATAATAAAAATAGTGATTTGATTTAGAATGCTCAAATCTCAAACTTAACACATATGTATAAATTTTTTAGGTACCACATCCTAGGACTTTGTTTGAGGCCATGTAGGGATTTCTTTAATTTACAGACCAAATGACTTTTACTTTTCACCACATAGTGCTCCAGTTGTGTCATATAAATATCCTCCTCCAAATCACCATGAAGGAAACTAGTATTCACATCCACTTACTCAGCCTCTAAATTATAAGCAGCAGTAATAGAAAGAAAAAATCCAATGAATGTCATTTTGGCAACAAAAGAAAATATCTCACCATAATCAACACCCTCAACCTGAGAGTAGCCTTTTGCAACCAACCTTGCTTTATACTTCTCAATTCTTCCATTTGAACCAATCTATTTCTTGAACACCCATTTGCAACCAACAATCTTTTGTCCTTTAGGCAATGGTACAAGATTCCCTATATCATTCTTTTTTAAAGATGCCATTTCTTCGTCCATAGAAATCTTCCAGGATTCTGCATCATTCATACCTAATGCCTCGTCTACAGATTTCAGTTCTTCCACATTAGTATTCAAAGAAAATATATAACTCCAATCATTAGGTGAATACCTTTCAGGTGGTTGTCTATGTCTTGTAGACCTTAAAACAAGTTGAGTTGGATGTTCTTTCTCCTTTTCTAAAGATTCAAAGATAGATGAGATCTCCTCAATTTTTTTCCTACCTAGGGGTCTCAATTCAACTCTTTCAAGTGTAGAAGGGAATTGAATCACATCTTCCTTTTTAGTCTATTTTGGCTGTAATGTAACAAAATGAGACTTAATCTCTCTAAAAATCACACCCCTACTATGAATTATCTTTTGTGCAAAAGGATCCTAAAGCTTGTATCCTTTCACACCATAACTATACCCAATGAAGATGAATTTCACAGCCTTGTTCTCCAACTTTGTCCTCTTCTCTTTTGGCACATGTGCATATGCCTCACAACCAAAGAATCTAAGATGTCTCAATGAAGGATCGTGACCTAACCATGCTTCCATAGGTGTTTTATCAACAAGAGATAATGTAGGAGACCTGTTAATCACATAGCAAGTAGTGGCAACAAATTCAACCCAACACTTGTGTTCTAGACCAGCACTACTCAGCATACTCCTATCCTTCTCCATCAGTGTCCTATTCATTATTTCTGCAACTTCATTCTGTTGTGGATAATATAGAGTTTTCCTTTGTCTATTAATGTCAAAATATTTACAAAATATATCAAAATCATTAGAGGAAAATTCATCGTCATTATGAATCCTCAAACATTTAATTTTCTTTCTAGTCTACAACTAAACCATTGCTTTAAATTATTTAAATCGACTGAAAACTTTAGATTTACTCTTTAGAAAATATACCCACGTCCTACGAAAATCATCAATAAATAAAACATAATATGTGGATTTTCCAATCAAAAGAACTTCTACAAGACCAAACACATCAGAATAAATAAGATCCAAAACACCACAAGTTTGATGAGAACTTGAATAAATCTAAATCTAGTTTTGTTTTCCATAAATGGAATTCTCACAGAAATCAAATTAAATATTAAAATCATTGAAACCTTAAACAAGGGTTTTATTTTTCAAGGTCCTTATACCCTTTTCTCCAATGTGGCCAAGCCTCTGGTGCCATAACATAGTCTTCACTGCAAGTAACTTTTATTCAAAAGAAAGAGCACCCTTAGGTACCCAAAATCCATTTCCATCTGCTGAAGGTGAAACCCTCAAATATTCCACAGATTTAATTTTTACAAAAGTGGTATTACACTCAACAATGTATGCGTTTAGCTTATACAAAGTACCAAATCTGACACCTCTACCAATTATCATAGGTACCAAATCTTCCATAAATCATGGGTATGGGAATGGAAATGTATGTCGTGTTTGAGGAATGAAATATCATATGTGAAGGAGATTTGGCTGATCATTGAAGATCAAAATGGGTTTATGTAAGAGGTCAAAGGCCTCTGGTATTGAGCTTAACTAGAACTGTAATCAACCATGGTAGATTTTATCTTTGGTACTTCATTCTTCTGGATTGTTGTCCAATTGTTTCGAGGTGGTTATAACCTCTCTGTAGTTAGTGAAACTCTTTTATAATGAGTAGTACACTCTAGGAAATTTTCCTTCCTGCATGTGTAGGCCCCTCATTGCATCACATACTTTCTGCAGAAGTATCATCTGACTATGGGTAGGCTTCCCATCGTGGTTTTTCCCTTTACCAGGTTTTCCACATACAAATCATGGTGTTATGTTGTATGGTTACATTGTGTTTATTATCTATTTCATTCTTAAGTTTTATTGCTTACCGGTGTCTATTTCTACTATTTTGGTATTCAATGTTTATATGCTCCGGTTAAAGATTGTAAAGTGGTTTGATTGATATAATTTGTTGACAACTAATTCACTGCTCCCCCCCTCTCAATTGCCCACCGGTTATCCTAACAATTGGTATTAGAACCTTGTTCTTGTTTTGCAGAAGCTTAACCTCTTGAGGTATATCCTATGGCAACTAATCCACCGGTAACTATTTTCAGAAGACAAATCCCTAAGCTTGATGGAACAAATTATTGGATATGGAAAATCTGAATGGAGACTCATCTTAGATGTCTTGGGAAGGATATTTGGGAGATCACTGAGAAAGGATATACACCTTATTATCTGGCATCTGGCAATCCTGCTCCTGCATAATTGGACAAAAATATTGAAAATGATTGCAGAGCTAGAGAAACCCTCTTGTGTGCACTTACTGATCAACAAATCATGGGATTGACTGATAAATCATCTACAAAGGTTATGTGGGATAAATTGCAAACTTTGAATGAAGGTGACCCTACTAACAAAATTGCTTAACTTGATGGTTACTAGGTAAGATATGAGAACTTGAAGATAGATGGCAATGAAAGAATTGCTACACTTATAGAAAGAGTAAATGAGATTTTCATGGGAATTCAATGTTTTGGAGAATCTCTGAGTGAAGATGAAATAGTTCCCAAAGTCTTGAGAGCCCTTCCAGTGGCTTACAAGATGAAGGTGACTGCAATTAATGAAATGAGAATAATGGCAAACACTTTAGTTAATAGAGACATTCTGATTGGGAAATTATCTACTTTTGAGCTTGAAGAATTTGGGCCTTCTGATGCTGCAAAGTTTGAACCTGGTTTTCAAGCATCATCATCATCTATCAGTAAGAGTGATTGGAAAGCCCTATATGCAAAAGAATTGGAAGATATGAGGAAAGAGGATGAATAATTTGAGCAACTTGAAGCGTTGATTGCTAGAAGAGTACCTAAAGGACCGACAAAAGTAAGTATGAAGGAAAAGCACCTTTTAAATATTTTGCTTGTAATAAGATTGGTCATTTTGCATCTAGATGTCCTGAAAGGAATGCAAGATTTGAAGAAAGAGATAAGAAATCATTTAAGACTAATCGGAACATATATAAATTCAAGAAAAACAAACAATGCTACATAGCAGATGAGGAAGGAGTAAGTGATGACTCTGAGAATGAACCGACAGAAGACTCTTATAGTAGATCCGACAATGGAAAGGAATGGGTGTTCTATGCCTTAAAGGAAGATGAACCGGAACTGGCTATCAAGAATGAAGGAAAGGCCCTAGTAGAAAAATTTGAAGATAAGGATGAATGGGTAATTGATAGTGGATGCTCACATCATATGACTGGAGATAAAAGAAAAATTATATTCCTGTAAGAATACAATGGTGGTCAAGTAAGATTTGGAGATGACAAAGCATGTATGATCAAAGGTAGAGGTACTATTTCTCTGGATGGTAAGCATAATACTGATAATGTCTATTATGTAGAAGGTTTAAAGCATAATCTTTTAAGTGTTGGTCAATTAGTGGACAAGAGATTCCAACTTCAATTCAAAGATAGAAAATGCAAAATCATTAACAAAACTAGTTTGGAGATTGCAATTGGTACTCAAACTGGAGGTAATGTCTTTCTCCTAAACATTGGTAATAAGACATGTTTGATTGCTCATGTTGATGAGAGTTGGCTATGGCATAAAAGGTTGTGTCATGTTAATTTTGATTGTTTGTTAAGATCACTTCAACAAAGGCGGTTAGAGATATACCTAAGATTATGAAGCCTCATAATCTGGTATGTAAGGAATGCCAATTTTGAAAGCAAGTTGGAACTTCTTTTAAGAGCATACATGATAAATCTAATGATGTGCTTGATTTAATTCATACTGACTTATGTAGTCCAACAAGGACCAGAAGCTTTCAAGGTGATAGGTATTTTATGCTAATAATTGATGATTATTCTAGAATGATGTGGGTGACTTTTTTAAGGGAGAAGTCTGAAGCTTTTGAGAAATTCAAGATCTTTAAAGCAAAGGTGGAAATTGAATTTGGATTGAAAATCAAATGTCTGAGATCAAATCAAGGCAGTGAGTTCACTTGTCATAAATTTAACAGTTATTGTGAGACAAATGGAATTAGTAGACAATTATCTGTACCTCAGACTCCTTAGCCGAATGGAGTAATGGAAAGGAAGAATAGAACCATTTTAGATGCAGCAAGAACCATGATGATGAAAGCTAAATTGCCTCGCATCTACTAGAGAGAAGCAATGAGTACAACAGTCTACACATTCAACAGAGTTCATATCAAAGGTGAAACAGGTAAGACTCCTTATGAATTATGGTTTGGACATACACCTACTATTAAATATTTCAGAATTTTTGGAATTAAATGTTATATCAAAAAGGATGATTCAATTGGGAAGTTTGATCCTAGATGTGATGAAGGAATATCTCTTGGTTATTCAAATCAGAGCAAAGCATATAGATGTTATAACAAAAGATTGCAGAAAATTGTGGAGAGCGTAAATGTGAAAATGGATGAGCAATACAAAAATCAATCTATACTATATGCCAATGAATCAACAGTGGAAATGATCATAACTGAACTAGCAATGCCTCAACTGGTACAAGACACTGAGACAGTTACACCAGTACAATCATAAAATTCAACTGTGACTGATGATCAGAATAGTGAACCTAAAGTTCAGAATACACCAATGTATGTAAGACTAAATCATTCTGAAGATCGAATCATTGGCAATACAAAAAAGGGAGTTATGACAAGAAAAAGACTAGAAAATGAAGAGGTATGTCTTATTTCTCAAATTGAAGTAGCATCTATTATTGAAGCTTGTAAAGACAAACATTTGGTTAAAGGATATGGAAGATGAATTAGATTAGATAGAGAAGAATGAGACTTGGACTTTAGTTTCCCGACCTAAAAATAAGACTTTTATTGGAACTAAATGGGTTTTTAGAAACAAACTAAATGAGGATGGTCAAGTTGTAAAAAACAAGGCTAGACTGGTTTGTAAAGGATATTCTCAAATGGAAGGAATTGATTATGGTGATACATTTGCACTTACAGCTAGAATTGAAGTTGTTAGACTATTTCTTGCCTATGTAGCATATAAGAACTATAAGGTCTATCAAATGGATGTTAAATGTGAATTTTTTAATGGTTAACGTGAGGAAGAAGTATGCATCAAGAATCTTGATGGATTTTCACTGATAGATAACAAATATATGGATTGAAACAAGCTCCTCAAGCTTGGTATGCAGGGTTGGATAAATATCTTTTGAAGCTTGGTTTTACTAAAGGTAGTGCTGACACTAATTTATATTACAAGATCACTGATGATGATATTATGATTATTGAAGTATTTGTTGATGATATCATTTTTGGAGGAGAAGATAAATTGTGCATGGAATTCTCTAATAATATGAAGAATGAATTTGAAATGTCCATGATTGGTGAAATGAGATTTTTCTTAGGTTTGTAGATTACTCAAACTGACAAAGGCATTTTTATCTATCAAACTGAGTATCTAAGGGAATTGTTGAAGAAGTTTGGTATGGATAATTCCAAACTAGTAAGTACTCCTATGGTGACAAGTGAGAAATTATCTATCAAAGAAACATTTGCACCAGTAAATTCGACAAGGTATAAGTCTATGATTGGTGGCTTGTTATATCGGACTCAGACTAGACCAGATATTATGAATGCACTACGTATTGTTTCAAGGTATCAAAGTAATCCTAAATAAAATCATGAATGTGCAATACAGAGGATATTCTGGTATTTCCAAGGAACAACAGAAGATGGCTTATGGTATTCTAGAGATGATAACTTCACTTTATGTGCATATATAGATTTAGATTGGGCATGAGATAGTGATGATAGGAAGAGAACTTCTGGTGGAGCTTTCTTTCTTGGGAAGAAACTAGTTTCATGGATCAGCAAAAAACGGTCATGCATTTTTTTATCTACTACAGAAGTTGAATATGTTGCAGCAGCAACTAATTTTACACAAGTCCTATGGATGAAGCAAATGTTGAAGGATATCAAGGTAAATTGTAGTGAATCGGTAGTTATCTACTATGATAACTCTACAGCTATTGACATGTCTATGTGAATCTGATATTTCACTCTAAGACTAAGCACATATCAATAAAGTATAGCTTTCTGAAGAACAAGGTGGAAGAAAAGGAAGTCAAATTGGTTTATGTGAACACTAAAGAGAAGATTGCAGATAAATTCACTAAACTGTTGTCTAAAGAATCATTTGAATATTTGAGAGATAGATTAGGGGTATCTACCCCTCTGGTAGAAACTTAGCTAATGGTGTAGTGCATCATTCCAGTATGGATCATCAGCCTTATCCTTTGCTCCAGATTGATGTAGTGGTGCTACTACTTAGGGGGAGTAGTTAGCTTTAAGATTCACAAAATTTTGATATCTATGTCATATCTTTGGCATTGATGTCAAGGGTGGAGAGTTATATGTGAAAAATAATTATGGGAGAGAGATTCAGATTGGATTGTACTCCTTAGGGGGAGTCAGTTTTTCATGAGAAATGTTTGGCACTTCTTGGCACTTAGGTGTTTATTTTTCACATCTAGTGTTGCCCTCAATGCCAAAGGGGGAGATTGTTGGAAATATGAAGGAATTTATTTTTTTTGCATTGATGTGTTTTCATTTATGTCAATACTAGTTGTTATGGTTGGTTACCCGCATACAGGTTTTGGTTATGGGTAGAAGGTCTAGTCTTACGGATAGAAGGGACTATCTATTGGACACTTTTGGCTTGTCTGGATCAATGTAGTATGTTTAGTTTTATGTGTTACATGTTCTTGGAGCATGTTTTGGTCAGTTGATATTGACTTGGTGATCGAATGTTATCATACACTCTAGTATGCCTATACTGATAAGGGTTTATGGTTTTACTGACAAAGCTTTTACTAAGAATCTTTGACAGGATGCATAAGTGGTGTTGGTGTGGCTTCTGGATAGAATTCAAGATGTAGAAGGTGATCCTTGATCATGCCTCGACTGGCTGGAGACATCACTTTGGCATGGTGTACCTAGATTAGGTCGAGTACCTATCTAGGTTGTGGACCGGTATCATGTTCTCTACACATTACCAAGATGAATTATGAATTGGTTAATGTTTTTTTGGTCTAAAGACGACATGGCATATCATTATAATATGAATGTATGTAATGATCTTATTGTAATATCTTTTAGGTGGCTGACCTAATTGGTTTAGGTCTTAGGGTTGGTATAAATTGATGTAAGATCTCACTGTAGATCATGGGTATGGGAATGGAAGTGTATGTCGTGGTTGTGGAATGAAATATCATATGCAAAGGAGATTTGGTCGATCGTTGAAGATCAAATTGGGTTTATGTAAGAGGTCAAAGGCCTCCAGTATTGAGCTTAACGAGAACTATAATTAGGCATGGTAGATTCTATCTTTAGTAGTTTATTCTTCTGGATTGTTGTCCAATTGTTTCGAGGTGGTTATAACCTCTATGTAGTTAGTGAGACTCTTTTGTAATGAGCAGTACACTCTAGGCAATGTGCCTTCCTACATGTGTAGGCCCCTCATTGTATCACATACTTTCTATAGAAGTATCATCTGACTTTAAGTAGGCTTCCCACCATGGTTTTTCCCTTTATCAGGTTTTCCACATACAAATCACGGTGTTATGTGGTATGGTTGCATTGTGTTGATTATCTATTTCTTTCTTAAGTTTTATTGCTTACAGGTATTTGTTTCTTCTTTTCTGGTATTCAATGTTTATATGCTTCGGTTAAAGGTTGTAAAGTGGTTTGATTGATATAATATATTGACAACTGATTTACCCCCCCTGTCCTCTATTGTCCACCGGTTATCCTGACACAAAACTGATGAATGTGAGAAGTTGGCTAGGGAGAATGTAGTTTTAAAGAATAAAATGCAATCTATTGTTATGAAGCTAACAAAGGAGATTAAAGACCAGAAAAAGAATTAACAAATATTGACTCAATCCTTGAAGGATAGCTCTAATGAATGTTGCATATTGGCATATGGGAATAACTAGTTGAATCTCAAACTTGCATGGACAAAGAATGATGGGCATGAACTTGAGAGAGATCATAATTCTGAAAGATGAGTTGACTACTAATAATGAGTACAAAGAAAAGTTCAAAGCTAGTTCAACCTATTTGGATGAGATTCTAGATGGTCAAAGACATGGGAAAGACTCAAAAGGATTTGGAGATGAGAAAGGAGAATCCTTCAGTTCTGGATAGAGCAATGCAAAATCAAATCATTAGTAGAGAAAAAAACCTCTAGTAAGATAGCCAAATGCCTATAAATTCAATGGTAGATGCTTTACTTGCAATAAATTTGGTCATATGGAAAATCAATGCGAAAGTAGGATGAATAATGGGATGATGAATAATGTGAACAATGGTCCTATCTTTACCGGTCAATGTTTCATATGCAACAATTTTGGTCACAAGTCAAACATGTGCAGAGAAGTAATGAATAATTTTTAGAATAAGAGATGTTTTGCATGTGGTATGTTTGTACATATATCTAACCAATGCAGGATGAGACCAAATTAAATGAATTTCAGGTCTATGCATAGAAATGTTGTATGTCATGTATATCACAAAGTAGGTCATAATGCAAGACATTGGAGAAGTAGGAATGCACTGGTGAACAAGCACAAATCTAATGAGAAAGGAAAAGAAAAGGTAGATGAAAACAAAGATCAACTCAAGAAGATGTGGGTAAAGAAAAAAGATTAGAATGTGCAGAATGGCTCCACACCTGAATCCAGTGATGGAACCTCATCTGAAAACTAGGGATTTTGGGCCTTAGGGGGATTTTTTCATGTAGATAAATAGAACCCCCTCTTTAGAAACCTGCAACCAGTTCTAAAAGGTTGTATAAGATTCAAATCAAGAATATAGTTGATATCTAGAAGATTGTTGTAGCAGTTTAGCAATCCAATGAAAGAATTGAAGAAAAAAAGTGTAGTCAGAAGCTTTAAGGTTGAGCACTTATTACAACTAGAAATTAGGTTAAAAAGGGCATTCTGAAATCTTATTATTCATAATGCAATCATGAGAAAATAGCAAAACTACAGAGTAAGAGAGATTTAACAACGAACCAAGCTTGAAGTGATCAATGAGCAATTTGTTGCACCCAGTTAATAATTAAAGATATTTATCCATTTTTCATGAGCTATCTGTTTTAAACCCTAAATTCAATATGGTATCCATGTCCAGTATTTCTACCCATTTGGTTGTTGAGATTTTTGAGAGGGAAAGGCTCATTTTCAAGAGACATACTTTCAAATTGATTGAAGATGATTCAGAAAGAGTGTTTTCTCCAGTTTCATACAATGTTCTTCACAATGAAGATACAAAGGGCATACATTAACTGTGACATTGAAGAACTTGGAAATGCAAATACGCTTACACTTTATAACAAGAATTTGGCAGACATCCTTGGAAACTTGAAGCCAAAACATAAGATTCTTCATGACAAGGGTTTCCTACAATTTATTCATTTTCCCATATTTGATGAAGTGAAATGGGTCTAGTATGTTGTCAATTGACACTCAATTGGTTGGTTTCACTATGTTGTCATTGATAGAAACATGGTATTGTGTTTCAGCTTCATGTTTTGGTTCATCTATATAATGGAAGGCACTTCATAGATATTACACCAGTACCAACACCGACACCGGCATGACAAAAAGATTTCTTTGGTTACCGAAAATGCAGGCTAACATGGTTTAGTAAAGGTTATCGGTATTGGAGGCCAACATATCTTGGATTTGGCATTGGAAATTGGTTTTAATATTTATGCATTTATGTTATCTGGGTGACATGTACTTTGATATTGTATATATCTTTGTAAGACGCCATAAGGCATGCAAATTTGTATAGGGTATATAAGTAAGTTTGATAGATCATTTTGATATAGACATAAGATAGGAGATTATGTAGATGGGAATATGATGTGAAATATATCAGAGAGATCATGTGTGTGAGGAAATTCATGTAAGGGTTATTCTAGTAAAGGGTTTAGGGTTTTAGACCAAAATAGACAGAGCTTAAACCAGAACTGTATTCAGGCATAAAAGATGCTATCCTAGTAGTTCAACACTTCTCTGGATTGTAGTATGGAATTTTATATAGTCAGTGAGACTTTTTTTATGATTGAGCAGTGTGCTCTAGGCTATAAACCTTCCTGCAAGTGCAGGCCCCTCATATTTTATAGTATCTCTTCATATGGCCAGTGGATTGATATTGTGGGTCACAACTCCCATCGTGGTTTTTCCTCTTTGAGGTTTTCCATGTATAAATTGATGGTATGATGAAAGAATAAGTATCCGGTCAATTACTGAGAGGGGGGGGTGAATCAGTAAATAGAAAAACTAATACAAACTTCACGAATCTCAAAATTAGTCTCTCAAAGTAAACCATCAATGTAATACCACTGTCAAGATAAAAACTCATAAGACAAACTGGTTGACTGTTACAATAAATTAGTAGTAAACAACTTCAAACTCATAAAAATCCAAATGCTTTATCATATGTCAATAAAATTCTTTTCTCAATACTTTCAGTTATCATGACTTATCAAAGTAGTTAAGTAGTTAATCAAATCAACCATAAGATAATAACCACAAAAAAATTCACCACTTGACACAACTATTTTTGACGTGGAAACCTGAATGGGAAAAACCATGGTGAGATGAGACTTACAAGATAACTATCTAAACTCTTTTGAAGTTCACCCTATTAGGAGCCAAGCCTATTAAAGCTTTACAAAAGTCCTATTAAGAACCAATCCTGTTAGGGACCAATCGATTAAGGGATTGACTATAAATGCCTTGTTAGAAGCAATATCCTGTAAGGAGTAACCTCGATAGAGGATTTGAAAATCTAATGGATCACCTTGTTAGAGGATTTAAATAGTCACCAAGCTTGTTAGGTCTTACCTGGTTAAGGGATTTCAATTCTCCTATAATTGTTAGAAAACAATAGGAGTTTGTTGAAATGTCTAAAAAGCACTACACTTGCTTCATCAAATCCTTTTCATGCTCCTATCTGCCTTTACTCAAATTGGAGATACATAATTTGGTTTGGCAACCACACACTCAACTGATCTTTGCCAACTCTCTGAAACTAAACAACTTCATTGACCTTATAATCAAATCAATTAGGTTGGTAACACAACATAAATCTAATTCTCATAGAGATTATAAACAAGTTGGTTCAAGTATGACTATTAGATTACATAGAAATCTCTACACATCAATCAAGAAATCCTCAACCACTCCTTGATCACCTCTTCATCAATCTCAATAACTCATCACATGCTTTGCATTATATGCAATATACTTTCTCATTCCCTAGACAAATAACCATTACATCAACACACCAAAATCACTTTAAATTATCTTTATACAATAATCATACGTGTCATAATCACTATTGATCATCATCAAATCATAAACCAATATAACCAATTCACCAAACTTAATCGGTTAGGGTTTAACAAAAACAATAGGTAGGGTTTATTGGTTACATTAATAGATAGGGTTTTACTGGTTCAACTCATAAACTTACATAACGGTTTATAGTTTCCTTCACTCAGCTCTTCCTACAGGTTACAAAATAATATTACAACAATATCATTACCGGTTAATTGACATCAATGACAACATAACATATCATTAATGAAAATGCCAACAATCTCCCCCTTTGGCATTGATGGCAATATAAATATCAATACCATTGATTATCGTTGTGTTTGTGAATAGAGATCTTGGTTTACATTACCAAGTATTCACCATGCTCTCCATGTCTTCAGTCTATCATTGATTCTTCTCCTCATAATTACATAATTATTCTCCCCCTTTGACAACAATGTCAAATTGAAAGTAAAACATGTAATGTCAAATTTCAATTTGCAACATCAACAACCTGCAACTTGATGCTCCCCCTATGGAATAACTTCCACCTCTACACCAATCCTTCTATAGAATTCTACAAGTAGCTCAGGGAATGATGTAATCTACATAATGCTCAACTAACCTCATGAATGGGTAGAACCCCTAGCTGACTTCTAAGATACTCAAATGTAGTTTTAGGTAGAGGTTTAGTAAAAATATCTGCAAGCTACTCCTTGGTAGAAACATGATCTAAGATAACATCTTTACTCTACACTTTTTCCCTCAAGAAAGGATACATCAATTCAATATGCTTGGTTCGTTCCTACAAAATGGGGTTCTTGGAAATATTTATGGCACTTGTATTATCACATAAAATCTTTATAGGCTCTGAAATTTTCATCTTAAAACCTTCCAAAATGTGCCTCATCCAAATAGCATGTTTACAATTCATGTAAGCTGCAACATACTCAGCTTCAACAGTAGATTGTGAAGTACAACTCTGCTTCTTACTACTCCATGAAATAAGTCTTCCTCCAGAAAAAATGCTCCACCAGTTGTTCTTTTCTGGTAATCAGCATTTCCTGCCCAATCTACATCTTTGTACACCTTCAAGTCAAAGTTCCCTCCATATGGATACCATAATCCATAGTCAACAATACCTTTCAAGTATCTAAAAATCCTCTTGGTTGCTATAAGATGTATTTCCTTAGGATTATTATGGAATCTAGCAACAATGCCAACTGCATGAGCTATATCCAGTCTATTGTGAACAACATAGTGCAATTTGCCAATCATTGACTTGTATTCCTTCTCTTCGACAGACATAGATTCATCTTCCTTAGACAACTTACAACATGTAACCATTGGTGTCCCAACTAGTTTATAGTCACTCATGCCAAATGTCTTCAAGACCTCTTTCACATACTTAGACTATGTGATGAAAAAACCATTCTTCATTTGTTGTATCTGCAAGCCTATGAAATTTTTTATTTCCCCCACTAAAGAAATTTTTAACTCATTTTCATTTCATCTACAAAAATATTGCTCATGTCATCATTACCTCCAAATATGATATCATCTACACATACTTCACTGACCATTATTTTATCTCCTTCAGATTTGAGATATATGTTACTATCATCACTAGTTCTCAGAAAGCCTATATTCATCAAATGTGTATGAAGCATTTCATACCATGCTCTTGGTGCCTAGTTTAATCCATATAAAGCCTTATGCAATCTGCATACCATGTCTTTCTCACTAGTCAAAGCATAACCATCTGGCTGCTCAATGCATACTTCTTCTTCCAATATCCCATTCAAAAATGCTGACTTAACATCCATCTAGTATACCTTGAATTTCTTATGTGTTGCAAATGCAAGTAAAGTTCTGACACCTTCCAATCTTTCCCTATTGCAAAAGTCTCACCATAATCTTCTCCTTCCTCATGTGCATAACTTTTGCAAACCAACCTAGCTTTGTTGTGAACTACAACACCATCTTCATTCAACTTGTTCCTGAATGCCCACTTCATACCTATTACATTTTTATTTACTCATTAGGGTACTAGGTTCCATGTGTCATTCTTCTCAATTTGATCTAATTCCTCCTTCATAGCTTTAACCTAATGATCATCACCAAATGCTTCCTTATCCGTTCTTGGTTTAATAGTGGAGATCATGAAAGAATTTTCTCTGATTCTTCTTTTGGTTAGTAATCCAACATCCTTATCCCCAATAATCTGTTCAGGATTGTGACTCAATCTCACATGTCTTGGAATAACATGATCATTATCTTCAGGTTTAGCCTCATCATTATCATCTTCTTCTAAATTTATCTATTCCGATTGAACTAGTACATCAGTATTTGCTTTGTCGGTTTCAGATTTCACAGTTTTTGGTTCCAAAAACAAAATGCAAGGATCTTCATCCTTCTTCTCCAAACTGGTTCCCTCTAAGACTTCAGGATATTCATCCACTTGAACATCAATACTCTCAATAATTTTCTATGTCCAGTTGTTAAAACACTTGTAGGCCTTACTCTTGGTGGAGTTTCCAAGAAATATACCTTCATCACTTTTAGCCTCAAATTTTCTAATATAATCACCTCTCTTAATAAAACATTTGCTTCCAAATATCTTGAAATAACTAACATTAGGTGATCTTCCATACCAGTATTCATAAGGAGTCTTGTCCTTACCTCTTTTTACCAGAACCTGGTTCATAGTGTAGATAGTTGTACTGACAACTTTTCTCCAAAAAGTTTTCATAACACCTTGTATCAACATCGTCCTAGTAGCTTCAACAACTGACCGGTTGTTCCTCTCTGTGATACCATTCTGCTCTGGTGTCCTTGGCATATAAAGTTGTTGTTTGATACCATTTTCTTCACAATACCTAGTGAAATCCTCAGAAGTAAATTCACCACCTTGATCTATCCTCAGACACTTTATCTTCTTACCACTCTCCTTCTCAACTAAGGCCCTAAATGCCTTGAACTTGCCAAAAGATTTAGTCTTATGCTTCAAGAATGTGACCCACATCATCCTTGAGCAATCATTAGTGGAGATCATAAAATATCTGTCACCTTGAATACTTTTTGTTCTTATTGGTCCACAAATATCTGTATGAACCAAATCTAACAAATTTTCCATTGAAAAAGGTTTTCTCTTGAAAGTTGAGGATGTCATCTTTTCAAACTGACATTCCTTGAAAAGAGCATTAACCAGTTTGTCAAACTAAGGCAAACCTTTCACTGTCTTGGACTTACTCACTTTAACAATGTTATCAAAGTTTATATGAAAAAATCTCCTATGCGAAAGCCAACTATCATCTATCTTTGCAATTAAACAGTTGCTGACTTTAGGATTAAGGTGAAACAATTTATCTTTAGTTTTCTTCCCAGTTGCAATCAGTTCACCTTTGTTGCCATAGATTTTGCACATACCATTTTTAAACTCCAATGGGTATCCTCTATCATTGAGTTGTGCTACACTCAAAAGATTGTTCTTTAAACCTTCAACCCAGTAGACATCATCTGCACTTCTCTTTCCATTAAGAGAAATAGTTCCCTTACCTTTAACCATGTAGGGTGAGTCATTACCAAATCTTAGAACTCCACCATCAAATTCCTTTAAAGAAAGAAATTTTCTCTGATCACAGGTCATGTGATGTGAACAACCACTATCAATGATCCAATCATCATATTTATCCATCCTGGATACTAATGCCTTCTCATCTGATATCTCATCTTTAATAGCTATAAACACAATATCTTCATTAGCATCACCATTAGACTCCTCATTAATGATACCACCATCAACAACAATAAGACAATCTCTTTTTCCTTTACCCTTATACTTCTTGAATTTATCTCATTTGTGATCATTATTACCATTAGGATAGTTAGCATCTATGTGTCCAATCTTGTTGCAAGCATAATATTTCAAAGGTAATTTTTTTCTATATTTACTAGTGCCTCTAGGCAACCCATTGGCCAACAATGCTTCAAGCTCAACTGATTTGTCTTCATCATCATCTCTTCTATTGGATTTGAATTCATAACTGTGTCTGACATCTCTACTTTTTCTCACAGATGGGTTAGAAACAAAATCTCTAAATGCAAACTCAAATTTATGTACACTACCATCATAACCATTTAATTCAAAATCAGTAAGCTTGCTAATGATGGAGTCAAGATTTACCTTAGTTTTGTCAATGGACTTTAGCTTCTCAATGGATGCAACTCAAATAGTGTAGACTGGTAGCAGGGTTCTCAGTACCTTACTGATCATTGTGGTATCATCCACTTTCCCTCCTACACTCTTAATTTCACCAAATATCTCTTTTATCCTTTGACCATACTACTGGATATTCTCACCTTTAGCCATCCACATGTCATCAAACTTTCCTTTTAGACTCTTTTCTTTCGCAATCTTAACATGTTCATCACCGCTATAAATCTCTTCAATTTTTTTCCATACCTCATGTGCAATCTCTATACCATGAACATCTACATATTCAACATCAGATAAAGAACCAATAATGGCCTCTAATTCTTGATGGTTTTCTTGTTTCTTTTTCTTCTAATCATCAGTCAAAATCCCAGTAGGTGCAACATATTTAGTATTCAAATGTTCCCAATATTAAATTCCCAGACTCTTGATGTAAATTTTCATTATGTCACTCCATATCCTGTAGTTCTTTCTATTAACTTTGAACCTTCCTTCTTCATCATGATCTGCAAGATCTTTACCTCAAGTTGTTAGGCTTAGATCTTAGAGGACCTGAGATACTTTGATACCAATTGATGGTTTGATGAAAGAATAAGTATCCAGTCAATTAATGAGAGTGGGGATGAATCAGTAAATAGAAAAACTGATACAAACTTCATGAATCTCAAAATCAATCTCTCAAAGTAAATTATCAATGTAATACCACTGTTAAGATAAAAACTCATAAGATAAACCAGTTGACTATTACAACAAATTAACAGTAAATAACTTGAAACTCATAAACATCCAAATGCTTTATCGTATGTCAACAGACTTTATTTCTCAGTGCTTCTAGTTATCATGACTTATCAAAGTATTTAAGTAGTTAATCAAATCAACCATAAAATCATAACCACAAAAAAATTCACCACTTGACACAAATATTTTTGACGTGGAAACCCAAATGGGAAAAACCATGGTAAGATGAGACTCACAAGATAGCTATCCAAACTCTTCTGAAGTTCTCCCTATTAGGAGCCAAGCTTATTAAAGCTTTACAAAATTCCTGTTAAGAACTGATCCTGTTAGGGACCACCCATTTAAGGGATTGACTACAAATGCCTTGTTAGAAGCAATACCCTGTAAGGAGTAACCTCGATAGAGTATTTGAAAATCCAAGCTAATGGATGACCTTGTTAGAGGATTTTAATAGTCACCAAGCTTGTTAGAGCTTACTCGGTTAGGGGATTTCAATTCAACTGTAATTGTTAGAAAATAACAGGATTTTTCTGATCTATCTGAATAGCACTTCACTTGCTTGATCATATCCTTTTCATGCTCCTATCTACCTTTACTAAAATTGTAGATACATCATCCGGTTGAGAAACCATACACTCAACTAATCTTTTCCAACTCTTTGAAACTAAACAACTTCATCGACCTTATAAACAAATCAATTAGGTCGGTAACACAACATAAAAGTAATTCTCATAGAGATTACAAACAAGTCGATTCAAGTATGATAGTTAGATTACATAGCAATCTCTGCACATCAATCAAGAAAGCCTCGACCACTCCTTCATCACTGCTTCATCGATCTTAGTAACTCATCATGCACTTTGCATTATATGCAATATACTTGCTCATTCCCTAGACAAAAAACCATTACATCAATGCGCCAAAATCACTTGAAATTGTCTTCATACAATAATCATACATGTCATAATCATTACTGCTCATCATCAAATCTTAAACCAATATAACCAATTCACCAAACTTAATTGGTTAGGGTTTAACAAAAACAACAGGCAAGGTTTACCGATTACATCAATAGATAGGGTTTTACCAGTTCAACTCACAAACTTACATACCGGTTTACAGTTTCCTTCACTTAGCTCTTCCTACCGGTTACAAAACAATATTAAAACAATATCAACAATATCATTACCAGTTAATTGACATCAATGACAACATAACATATTATTAATGCAAATGCCAACATAAATCAGTGTTTTATGGTTCTCATTTATGTGATTGGATTCTTGGTTGCTTTACTTTTTTCAATTTTGTATGTACTAGTATATCGGTTGGTGTGTACATGTTTTAATAAGGCTAAAATTAATAATTCCATTATAACACTGATTCAACCACCCCCCCCCTCAGTGTTATTGGATTCCAACAATTGGTATCAAAGCCTTGTGTCTTGGAGGAAGTTAATATCTTGAGGAATATCTTGATTCTAGAATCCATGGATATGGCTTTGGAGAAGCAACTTGAGATGGCACTTGAATATTATGATGCATTGAAGATCTTAAAGCTACAAGATGAATTGAATTCTACTAAGGAATTTATTCTTGTCCTACAAGAGAGGTTTGTTGTTATTTTGGTATGGTTTTGTCATTGATGTCAACACCTACTAAACACTTATCAACTCTGGCACTTTGGAGAATCAACAACATTCACCGGCAAGCAAGTGACTCATGCACAGTCACTGGTATCTGGTACACCGGAAAGATATAATGATCACCGATACTTCGAATGATATGGAAAACACTTGGTTATGTCAAAGACATCATGTGGACACTTTGTCTTCAAGTTTTGTTTATTGGTATATTAGCATTTGCATATTTGTTGTTACCGGCAAATAGGTCTAGCTTACAGCGACAGGTTTATCTTTTCCAGATCAGCATGGCATGCTATGGAGATGACTTATTATTGTTGTAAATGCATTAAATTGACATACTAAATCAGTTATTGCATTGGGTATTAATTGATATGTAAATTAATTTTATTGTAATATCTTGTAGAGCCGACCTACTAAAATTGGTCCTAGGTTATGGTATAAATGCAAGATCTTATTTGTAAGATCGTATGTGGAATGTGAAAAAGGATTGTGTGAAGGTATATGCGAAAATAAGCAGAGCTATACATGTAGACATCATTTGAAGATTGAAGGAGGGTTTTTGAGAAGACAATCAAAACTACATCAGTACTGAATACAGCATATGAAGATGCTATTTTAAGCAGTACATTCTTATTGGATTTAACCATCCAACTGTAGTCAGTGTGACTCCCACTTTGTGATTGAGCAGTGAGCTCTAGGCGCTTGGCCTTTATGCATGTACAGACCCCATTTGTATACACTTACTATCTGCAGTAGTATTGTCTGATTGTGGGTAAGGTTTCCCACCATGGTTTTTACCCTTACAATGTTTCCGCGTACAAATATTGGTGCTATGTGTTGTGGATGACTTTGTATTTTTGTTTCACACATTAATCCTTACTGATATTGCAATTAACTATTAAAATTGTCTACCGGCATATTAGACTGGTTTACTGGTATTAAGAATTAAGTTGGTTAAGTTGTTTTTGGTTTGAATTTATTTGACAACTGATTCACCCCCCCTCTCAATTGTCTATGGGACCTAACAATTGGTATCAGAACTTAGTCCACTTTTGCAGAAGTTTAACAGCTTGAGGAGATCCAATGTCTACTAACTATTTTAGGAAGGATAGTCCTTAACTTGATGGAACCAACTATGGCATATGGAAGATCAGAATGGAGACACATTTAAATTGCATTGGAAAGCACATTTGGGATGTTACAAAGAATGGTTATACTACTTCTACTTAGAGTCATCCCAATCCACCCAACTTGACTAAAGATGAGGAAAATGATTGCAAAGACAGAGAAACACTTTTGAGCGCATTATCTGATCAACGAATCATGGGACTATCAGATAGGTCTGTTGCTAAAGCTATTTGGGATCATTTGGAAACATTGAATGAAGGAGATTCCATAATCAAAATTGCAAAACTTGAAAGCTTCTGGGTCAGGTATGAACATCTAAAAATGGAAGAAGATGAAAGGATTTCTGCTTTTATGGAAAGAGTAAATGAGATTGTTTTGGGTATTAAATGTTGTGGAGGAACCTTAAGTGAGGATGAAATTGTTTCAAAATTTTTAAGAGGATTGCCACCAACATAGAAAATGAAGGTTACTGCTATAAATGAGTTAAGAACAATGCCTAATACATCAATAACAAGGGATACATTGATTGGAAAACTTTTAGCTTTTGAAATTGAAGAATTTGGTCATGTTTCTACTATAAAGATAGATTTAGCCTTTAAAGCATCAACATCATTTGCACCATCATTTGATAAATCAGATTGGAAAGCCTTTTATGCAAGAGAACCTAAAGAAAGCAGGAAAGAAAATGAAGAACTTGAAGAACTTGAAGCACTATTTGCAAGGAAAATGCCTAAAGGTCCAGTTGGAAGTAAGTATAAAGGTAAAGCACCTTTAAATGTTTTAACTGCAATAAGATTGGTCATATGGCTTCAAGATGCCTTGAGAGAGATGCTAGACTAAGAGAAGAAGCTAGAAGAACATACAAACCTACCCTGAATATCAGAGATACAAATTTAAGAAGAATAAAGACAAATCTTGTTACATTGTTGATGAAAGAGTGACTGATGATTTTGATGAGGATCTGGCAGACAATGGATGGGTTTTTGTTGCTATAATAGAAGATCAACTGACACCTACTGCTCAATCGGTATAATAGGCCTTGGCAGCTAAAGTTGAAGTAAAGGATGAGTGGATCATTGATCCAGGATTCTCACATCATATGATAGGAGACAAAGGTAAATTCTTGAACCTTCAAGAATACAATGGAGGCTTAGTGAGATTTGGAGATGACAAAGCTTGTTTGATCAAAGGTAAGGGTACAATATCTCTTGATGGTAAGCATAACACTGACAATATTTACTATGTTGAAGGATTAAAGCATAATCTTTTGAGTGTTGATCAATTAGTTGAGAAAGGATTTTAGTTACAATTCAAAAATGGAAAATGCAAAATCATGAATAGAACTAGTTTGGAAATTGCAACCGGTAATCAGACTAGAGGTAATATCTTTCATTTGAATAATAGTGAAAAGACATGGTTGATTGCACATATTGATGAAAGTTGGCTATGGCATAAGAGACTTTGTCATGTAAACTTTGATTGCATGGTGAAAATCAGCACTATTAAGGTAGTTAGAGATTTACCTAAAATTGTCAAACCTCACAATACAGTATGTAAGGAATGTCAATTTGGAAAACAAGTTAGAGCTAGTTTCAAAAGTATTCCAGAAAAATCCAATAATGCTCTTGATTTAATTCATACCGATTTATGTGGTCCAGCTAGAACTAAAAGCTTACAAGGTGATAAATATTTCATGCTAATCATTGATGACTATTCTAGAATGTGTTGGGTTACTTTTCTCAGAGAAAAATCAGAAGCACTTGGAAAGTTCAAACTGTTCAAAGCAATGGTAGAAAATTAAACCGGTAAGAAAAATAAATGTCTAAGATTAGATCAAGGAGGATAATTTACATCTAAGGAATTTAATACATTCTATGAAGTAAATGGAATCAGAAGACAACTATCAGCACCTCAAACACCACAGCAAAATGGAGTTGTTGAAATGAAAAATAGAACTTTCTTGGATGCAGTAAGAAGTATGTTATCAAAAGTAAACCTACCACATGTATATTGGAAAGAGGCAGTCAGTACAACGGTCTATACATTCAACAAAGTTCACATCAAAGGTGAAACTGGTAAGACCCCTCATGAACTATGGTTTTGTATTACTCCTACTCTTAAATATTTTAGAATTTTTGGAAGTAAATGTTATATCAGAAGAGATGAGTATATTGGCAAATTTGATCCTAGAAGTGATGAAGGAATATTTCTTGGTTATTCATCTAAGAGAAAGCCATATACATGTTTTAACAAAAGATTGCAGAAAATTGTTGAAAGTACAAATGTAAAGATTGATGAACAATTCAAAGGAACTTCAAGGTATATAGACTCTGAACTAGCAACATAAATTTTGACAAATGAACCTACACTGAATACACCAGTACAGAATGAAGATCCAATTACACCAGTATCATCAGAAAATTCCACACTAACTAAAGAACAACAATAAACAAAGACACCCCAGTATGTAAGACTGAATCCTTTTGAAGATCAGATAATTGGAAATAAGTTTAAGGGAGTTATGACAAGAGGAAGATTGGAAAATGAAGAGGTATGTCTTATTTCTCAAATTGAACCATCATCTGTTAATGAGGCATGTGAAGATAAATATTGGATTAAAGCTATGGAAGAAGAATTAGAACAAATTGAAAAGAATAACACTTGGACATTAGTTCCCCGGCCTAAAGATACAAATGTAATTGGAACCAAATGGGTATTCAAAAACAAACTTAATAAAGATGGTAAGTTTGTTAGAAATAAAGCAAGACTAGTGTGTAAGGGATATTCTTAGAAAGAAGGAAGTGATTACAATGAAACCTTTGCTCTGGTAGCTAGAATTGAGGTAGTTAGATTATTTTTGGCTTTTGCAGCACATAAGAACTACAAAGTATATCAAATGGATATTAAATGTGAATTTTTGAATGGAGATCTTGAAGAAAAAGTTTACATTTAACAACCTAATGGATTTTCTTTGATAGATAACAAAGATATGGTTTGCAGGTTAAGAAAAGCTTTGTATAGATTGAAGCAATCTCCAAGAGCTTGGTATGGAAGATTGGATAAGTATCTTTTGAAGATTGGTTTTTCTAAAGGTAATATAGACAACAATTTATATTATAAAGTGACTAATGATGACATCCTGGTTATAGAAGTATTTGTTTATGATATAATCTTTGGAAGAGAAGATGGATTATGTAAATAATTCTCTATTAAAATGCAACAAGAATTTGAAATGTCTATGATTGGAGAAATAAAATTCTTTTTAGGATTGCAGATTTCACAGACTGATAAAAATATATTCTTGAGTCAATCCAAGTACTTAAAGGAGTTATTAAAGAAATTTGGGATGGAGAACTCTAAACCAGTAAGCACACCTATGACTACAAATGACAAACTATCACTAAGGGATGAATCTACACCTATTAATCCAACTAGATACAAATCTATGATAGGAGGTTTACTGTATTTGACACAAACCAGACCTGATATTATGAATGTAGTATGTATTGTTTCAAGATTTCAGAGTAATCCTAGAGAAAATCATGAATCAGTAGTAAAAAGGATTTTCCGGTACTTACAAGGCACTATAAATCTTGGATTATTGTACCCTAGAGATGAAAACTTTGAATTATGTGCATACACAGATGCAAATTGGGCAGGAGATGTGGATGATAGAAAAAGAACTGCCGGTGGAGCATTCTTTCTTGGAAATAGACTTGTTTCTTGGTTGAGTAAGAAACAAACTTGTACATCTTTATAAATAGCAGAATTAGAATATGTTGCAGCAGCAACTAATTGTACATAGGCACTATGGCTTAAGCAAATATTGAAAGACATAAAGGTAAAATGCAAGGAACATATTACTATCTATTGTGATAACACTACAACAATTGATATATCTAAGAATCCGGTATTACATTCTTAAACCAAACATGTTTCTATCAAACTAAATTTTCTAAGGAAAATTGTAGAAGCAAAGGAAATAAAACTGGTTTATGTGAATACAAAAGAGAATATTGCAGATATCTTTACTAAACCTCTACCTAAGGAGACTTTTGAATATCTCAGAGATCAGCTTGGGGTCATACCCCCATTGGTAGAGACTTAGGAAGTTGATGATTGTCATCAACCAACAAAATTAACCAAGAAATATTTTACTCCAACTTTGATGTGAAGCTACTTCTCAGGGGGAGTAGTTGGTATACTAAATTGATTGGTATTTTGTATATAAACTTGGCCTGGTAATAAATTTGGCATTTGATGTCAAAGGGGGAGAGATTGGTATGGAAAAACACAAGAAAAACACATGTTGCTCCCAGGGGGAGAGATTGTTGTTTGGGAGAGATTATTACTCTCTGTATCTATATTTTGATTTCTGGTTATGATCTCTTTTTGGAGATTTTTGGTTTTTGGTATTTGACATTTCTGTTTTGGCACTTTGATGGTTTTTCCATCTTGTGTTTTCATCAATGCCAAAGGGGGAGATTGTTGGTATTTTGGTATGGTTTTGTCATTGATGTCAACACCTACTAAACACTTATCAACTCTAGCACTTCAGAGAATCAGAACCATTCACCGACAAGCAAGTGACTCATGCACAGTCACTGGTATCTGGTACACTAGCAAGATATAATGATCACTGTCACTTGGAATGATATGGAAAACACTTGGTTATGTCGAAGACATCGTGTGGACACTTTTTCTTGGAGTTTTGTTTATTGGTATATTAGCATTTGCATATTTGTTGTTACTGACAAATAGGTCCAGGTTACACTGACAGGTTTATCTTTTCTAGATCAGCATGGCACGCTATGGAGATGACTTATTATTGTTGTAAATGCATTAAGTTGACATATTAAATCAGTTATTGCATCGGGTATTAATTGATATGTAAATTAATTTTATTGTAATATCTTGTAGAGCCGACCTACTAAAATTGGTCCTAGGTTATGGTATAAATGCAAGATCTTATTTTTAAGATCGTATGTGGAATGTGAAAAAGGATTGTGTGAAGGTATATGTGAAAATAAGTAGAGCTATACATGGAGACATCATTTGAATATTAAAGGAGGGTTTTTGAGAAGACAATCAGAACTACACCGGTACTGAATCTAGCATATGAAGATGCTATTTTGAGCAATACATTCTTATTGGATTTAACCATCCAACTGTAGTTAGTGTGACTCCCATTTTGTGATTGAGTAGTGAGCTCTAGGTGCTTGGCCTTTATGCATATGCAGACCCCATTTGTATACACTTACTATCTGTAGTAGTATCATCTGATTGTGGGTAAGGTTTCCCACCATGGTTTTTCCCCTTACAAGGTTTCCACATACAAATATTGGTGCTATGTGTTGTGGATGACTTTGTCTTTTTTTTTCATGCATTAATCCTTACCGGTATTACAATTAACTATTAAAACTATCTACCGACATATTAGATTGGTTTACCGGTATTAAGCATTAAGTTGGTTAAGTTGTTTTTGAATTTATTTGACAACTGATTCACCCCCCCCCTCTCAGTTGTCTCTGAGACCTAACAATTTTTATCAAAGCTTAGTCCTCTTTTGCAGAAGTTTGATAGCTTGAGGAGATCCAATGTCTACTAACTATTTCAGGAAGGATAGTCCTAAACTTGATGGAACCAACTTTGGCATATGGAAGATCAAAATGGAGACACATTTAAATTGCAATGGAAAAGACATCTGAGATGTTACAAAGAATGGTTATACTACTCCTACTCAGAGTCAACCCAATCCACCCAACTTGACTAAAGATGAGGAAAATGATTACAAAGCAAGAGAAACACTTTTGAACGCATTATCTAATAAACAAATCATGGGACTATCAGATAGGTCTACTGCTAAAGCTATATGGGATCATTTGGAAACATTGAATGAAGGAGATTCCATAGTCAAAATTGCAAAACTTGAAAGCTTCAAGATCAGGTATGAACATCTGAAAATGGAAGAAGATGAAAGGATATCTACTTTTATGGAAAGAGTAAAGGAGATTGTTTTGGGTATTAAATGTTGTGGAGGAACCTTAAGTGAGGATGAAATTGTTTCAAAAGTTTTAAGAGGATTGCCACCGGCATATAAAATGAAGGTTACTGCTATAAATGAGTTAAGAACAATGCCTAATACATCAGTAACTAGGGATACATTGATTGGAAAACTTTCAGCTTTTGAAATTGAAGAATTTGGTCATGTTGTTACTATAAAGATAGATTTAGCCTTTAAAGCATCAACATCATCTGCACCATCATTTTATAAATCAGATTGGAAAGCCTTTTATGCAAGAGAACTTGAAGAAAGCAGGAAAGAAAATGAAGAACTTGAAGCACTATTTGCAAGGAAAATGCCTAAAATTCCAGTTGGAAGTAAGTATGAAGGTAAAGCACCCTTTAAATGTTTTAACTACAATAAGATTGGTCATATGGCTTCAAGATGCCCTGATAGACATGCTAGACTAAGATAAGAAGCTAGAGGAACATACAAGACTAACCCTGAATATCAGAGATACAGATTTAAGAAGAATAAAGATAAATCTTGTTACATTGCTGATGAAGGAGTGACAGATGATTCTGATGAGGATCTGGTAGACAATAGATGGGTTTTTGTTTCTATAACAAAAGATCAACCGACACGTACTTCTCAACCGATAGAACAGGCCTTGGCAGCTAAAGTTGAAGTAAAGGATGAGTGGATCATTAATTCAGGATGATCACATCATATGACAGGAGACAAAGGTAAATTCTTGAACTTTCAAGAATACAATGGAGGCTTAATGAGATTTGGAGATGACAAAGCTTATTTGATCAAAGCTAAGGGTACAATATCTCTTGATGGTAAGAATAAAACTGACAATGTTTACTATGTTGAAGGATTACAACATAATCTTTTGAGTGCTAGTTGATTAGTTGAGAAAGGATTTTAGTTACAATTCAAAAATGGAAAATGCAAAATCATGAATAGAACTGGTTTGGAAATTGTAACAGGTAATCAAACTAGTGGTAATATCTATCATTTGAATAATAGTGAAAAGACATGCTTAATTGCACATATTGATGAAAGTTGGCTATGGCATAAGAGACTCTGTCATGTTAACTTTGATTGCATGGTGAAAATTAGCACTATTAAGGCAGTTAAAGATTTGCCTAAAATTGTCAAACCTCACAATATAGTATGTAAGGAATGTTAATTTGGAAAACAAGTTAGGGCTAGTTTCAAAAATATTCTAGAAAAATCCAATAATGCTCTTGATTTAATTCATACCAATTTATGTGCTCTAGCTAGAACTAAAAGCTTACAAGGTGATAGCTATTTCATGTTAATCATTGATGACTATTCTAGAATGTGTTGGGTTACTTTTCTCAAAAAAAAATCAGAAGCACTTGGAAAGTTCAAATTGTTCAAAACAATGGTAGAAAATGAAACTGGTAAGAAACTCAAATGTCTAAGATCAGATCAAGGAGGAGAATTTACATCTAAGGAATTTAATACATTTTGTGAAGTAAATGGAATCAGAAGATAGCTATCAACACCTCAGACACCACAACAAAATGGAGTTGTTGAAAGAAAAAATAGAACTATCTTGGATGCAGCATGAAGTATGTTATCAGAAGAAAACCTACCACATGTATATTAGAGAGAGGTAGACGGTATAGCGGTCTATACATTCAACAAAGTTCACATCAAAGGTGAAACCAGTAAGACCCCACATGAACTATGGTTTGGTATTACTCCTACTCTTAAATATTTCAGAATTTTTGGAAGTAAATGTTATATCAGAAGAGATGAGTATATTGGAAAATTTGATCCTAGAAGTGATGAAGGAATTTTTCTTGGTTGTTCATCTAAGAGCAAGGCATATAGATGTTTTAAAAAAAGATTGCATAAAATTGTTGAAAGTACAAATGTAAAGATTGATGAACAATTCAGAGGAACTTCAAGGTATATAGACTCTGAACTGGCAATAGAAAGTTTGACAAATGAACCTACACTGAATCCACCAGTACAGAATGAAGATCCAGTTATACCGGTATCATCTGAAAATTCCACACTAACTGAAGAACAACAACAAATAAAGACACCCCGGTATGTAAGATTTAATCATTCTGAAGATCAAATAATTGGAAGCAAGTTTAAAGGAGTTATGACAAGAGGAAGATTGGCAAATGAAGAGCTATGTATTATTTCTCAAATTGAACCATCATCTGTTAATGAGGCATGTGAAGATAAATATTGGATTAAAGTTATGCAAGAAGAATTGAAACAAATTGAGAAGAATAACACTTGGACATTAGTTCCCCGGCTTAAAGAGAAAAATATAATTGGAACCAAATGGGTATTCAGAAACAAACTTAATGAAGATGGTAAGGTTATTAGAAATAAAGCAAGACTAGTTTGTAAGGGATATTCTCACAAAGAAGGAATTGATTACAATGAAACCTTTGCACTGGTAGCTAGAATTGAGGCAGTTAGATTATTTTTGGCTTTTGCAGCACGTAAGAACTACAAAGTATATCGAATGGATATTAAATGTGCATTTTTGAATGGAGATCTTGAAGAAGTTTACATTGAACAACCTGATGGATTTTCTTTGACAGATAACAAAGATATGGTTTGCAGGTTAAGAAAAGCTTTGTATGGATTGAAGCAATCTCCAATAGCTTGGTATGCAAGATTATATAAGTATCTTTTGAAGATTGGTTTTTCTAAAGGTAATGTAGACAACAATTTATATTATAAAGTGACTAATGATGACATCCTGGTTATAGAAGTATTTGTTGATGATATAATCTTTGGAGGAGAAGATGGATTATGTAAAGAATTCTCTATTAAAATATAGCAAGAATTTGAAATGTCTATGATTGGAGAAATAAAATTCTTTTTAGGATTGTAGATTTCACAGATAGATAAAGGTATATTCTTGAGTCAATCCAAGTACTTAAAGGAGTTATTAAAGAAATTTGGGATGGAGAACTCTAAACCGGTAAGCACACCTATGACTACAAATGATAAACTATCACTAAGGGATGAATCTACACCTATTAATCCAACTAGATACAAATCTATGATAGGAGGTTTACTATATTTGACACAAACTAGACTTGATATTATGAATGTTGTATATATTATTTCAATATTTCAGAGTAATCCTAGTGAAAATCATGAATCAATAGTAAAAAGGATTTTCAGGTACTTACAAGGCACTATAAATCTTGGATTATGGTATCCTAGAGATAAAAACTTTGAATTATGTGCATACACAGATGCAAATTGGGTAGGAGATGTGGATGATAGAAAAAGAACCACCAGCGGAGCAATCTTTCTTGCAAACAGACTTGTTTCTTGGTTGAGTAAGAAACAAAGTTGTACAGCTTTATCAACAGCAGAATCAGAATATGTTGCAGCAACAACTAATTGTACACAGATACCATGGCTTAAGCAAATGTTGAAAGATATAAAGGTAAAATGCAAGCAACCTATTACTATCTATTGTGATAACACTGCAAAAATTGATATATCTAATAATCCGGTATTACATTATAAAACCAAACATGTTTCTATCAAACTAAATTTTCTAAGGGAAAATGTTGAAGCAAAGGAAATAAAACTAGTTTCTGAGAATACAAAAGAGCAGATTGCATATATCTTTACCAAACCTCTGCCTAAGGAGACTTTTGAATATCTCAAAGATCAGCTTGGGGTCATACCCCCACTGGTAGAGACTTAGGAAGTTGATGATTGCCATCAACCGATAGAATTAACCGAGAAATATTTTACTCTGGCTTTGATGGGAAGCTACTTCTCAGGGGGAGTAGTTGTTGATTGGTATTTTGTATATGAACTTGGCTTGGTAATAACTTTGGCATTTGATGTCAAAGGGGGAGAGACTGGTATGGAAAAACACAAGAAAAACACATGTTGCTCCCAGGGGGAGAGATTGTTGTTTGGGAGAGATTATTACTCTCTGTATCTATATTTTGATTTCTCGTTATGATCTCTTTTCAGAGATTGTTGGTTTTTGGTATTTGGCATTTTTGTTTTGGCACTTTGATGGTTTTTCCATCTTGTGTTTCCATCAATGCCAAAGGGGGAGATTGTTGGTATTTTGGTATGGTTTTGTCATTGATGTCAACACCTACTAAATACTTAGCAACTCTGGCAGTTTGGAGAATCAGCAACATTCACTGGCAAGCAAGTGACTCATGCACTGTCACTAGTAAGATATAATGATCACCAACACTTGGAATGATATGGAAAACACTTGGTTATGTCGAAGACATCATGTGGACACTTTTTCTTGGAGTTTTGTTTATTGGTATATTAGCATTTGCATATTTGCTGTTACTGACAAATAGGTTCAGGTTACACCGACAAGTTTATCTTTTCCTGGTCAGCATGGCAGGCTATGGAGATGACTTATTATTGTTATAAATGCATTAAGTTGACATATTAAATCGGTTATTGCATCGGGTATTAATTGATATGTAAATTAATTTTATTTTAATATCTTGTAGAGCTGACCTACTAAAATTGGTCCTAGGTTATGGTATAAATGCAAGATCTTATTTGTAAGATCATATGCGGAATGTGAAAAAGGATTGTGTGAAGGTATATGCAAAAATAAGCTAAGATATACATGCAGACATCATTTGAATATTGAAGGAGGGTTTTTGAGAAGACAATCAGAACTACACCGGTACTAAATCCAACATATGAAGATGCTATTTTGAGTAGTACATTCTTATTGGATTTAACCATCCAACTGTAGCTAGTGTGACTCCCATTTTGTGATTGAGTAGTGAGCTCTAGGCGCTTGGCCTTTATGCATGTGCAGACCCCATTTGTATACACTTACTATCTACAGTAGTATCATCTGATTGTGGGTAAGGTTTCCCACTGCGGTTTTTCCCCTTATAGGGTTTTTACATACAAATATTGGTGTTATGTGTTGTGGATGACTGTCTTTTTATTTCATACATTAATCCTTACCGGCATTGCAATTAACTGTTAAAACTATCAACCGACATATTAGACTGGTTTACTGGTATTAAGCATTAAGTTGGTTAAGTTGTTTTTGGCTTTAATTTATTTGACAATTTATTCACCCCCCCCCCCTCTCAGTTGTCTCCAAGACCTAATAAGGTTATCATCTATTCAGGATAGGAGGAAGGAACTTTTTTAAAGTCAAGATGATGAAGAGAAAGATGCACTTAAGGAACAATGTTAGAAATTGAGTCAGGAGAACATGGTTATGAATAATTAAATGCAAGCTATAACTATGAGGATGTCTGAGGAGATTGAGGATAGAAAGAAGAAAGAAAATCTTGTTGTATCCTTCAAGAACAAATTTGAAGAATGTGGTAGGTTGATTCATGAGAATGATATGTTGAGACCTGATTTAGTACAATCCTAGAGTAGTGAACAAGAGCTTGAGAGACAAATGATAATTATGAGAGAAGATTTAACTACTACAAGTGAGTATAAATAAAAAGTCAAAAATAGCTCAACACAGCTAGAGGAGTTATTGAAGAGACAAAGGCAAATTGGAGATTCTAGTGGTCTTGGATTTGAGAAAGGACAAAGTTTTGGTACTTCTAATGAAGATAAAAAACCTAAGGCATTAGTAAGGCAATTTAATGCTTATAAATTTAATGGTAGATGTTTTTTTTGCAATAGATTTGGTCACATGGCTAGGCAATGTAGAAACAGAGGAAATCAGAACCCTGATTCTACTCCTAGTAAATGTTCCAAATGTAATAAGTATGGTCATAAAATAGAAGATTGTCAAATGAATGTTAAATTCTATGCATGTGGAAAATGTGGACATATGGCTAATCAGTGCAGGTCAAGCAATTTCACCGGTTTTAGTAAAGCAATTCAAAGGAACAATGTTACATTTTATGCATGTAATGAGGCTGGAGATATTACTAAATTTTATAGAAGAAGAATCCACCGGTTGGTAATGGAGGATCAAATGAGAAAAGAAAAGAGAAGGTTACTCAAATCCAGCAAGATCATACTCAAAGATGGGTTAGAAAGATTGAAGAACAATCATTAGATTGGAATGCCTCAGTTATTTATTTGGCAGAAGAGGCTGCTCCTGCACTAGTAGGTAGCTCATCCAGTAACTAAGTTAGATGCCCTAGGGGTAGGAAAAATTCATGAAGATGCTGCATTTGCCTTGGGAAGAGGTTCTAGATATTCGAGATGATTATCTAGCATGAATATGTTCTGAGCAAGATGTGGTATCTTTCACCGATAGTCATTTATGTCAATGGAAGATTAGGGTTTTTATCAGAGGTTAAAATGTTGAATTGAATTCATTATTGATCACCTTGCATTCAAAGCGATTCAGAGCGACTAAGAGCAATCAAAGGCAATTCAAAGCAATCACATTTCTTCTTAAGCGATTTCACCAGCATTTGAAAGAATTTTTTGGAGGTTTTCACCAAGAGCACTCAAAAGGTATTTATCTTTAAACATGGAAGAGGGATCGTCATTTATTCCTATTTTGGTTACAAACCCGACTATAGTAGAGGTCAAGGACCGCCCCAGGCTAATTTTCAAGTGGTATCCACATGTGGCTACCCTGGAAGATTCGGTTGGAGCTTTTTCTCGCGTTCCAGAGGAGTTGTCTATATAGAGAATGTTAGGGCATATTCGCTGTCACATTGAGGACTTGGGAACTTCTAAGATTAAGGGAATGTATACGAGTGAGTTGATGGGAGAATCTGGGAAGATCAAACTAACATTCAAGCATATTGAAGACCTAGGGTTTACTGACATTCTAGATATTCCAAAATTTGAGGATGAGATAATTAGATATGTTTTGAGTAGAGTTCATGGAGAATTTATATGGTTAAATAGAACTTACAAAATCAGCAAGGAAGCCATTTGGGCTGTTACTAGTTTATCATCGGTTGGGAAGCATCCAAACAAGAAGGTTTAAAATGATTTCATAAGAAAGATCACTGGTGCGACATTTGATAGGAGATCCATGAGAGTGAGCACTATAAATAAAACAGATATCAGATTTGGCAACTTGATCATCAGATATAAGGTAACTCAATCAAACCAACTGAATTTTGTTTCCAGTTCATGCATTTTGGCTGCATAAAAAATGATGAGAGAGAATGTAAAACTAGATCTACGTGGTTGGATGATAGATGAGTTGCCAATAAACCTAGGAAAAATTAAGGGTGAAAAGAAGGGTACATTCAGGTATGGCAACTTGATAGTTTGCTTGATGTTATATTTCATGAATGATACACCTAGTTTTGGTAAGAGACAATAGGCGTTTGACATCTTGGTAGTTGTTGTCAAAAGTTTGAGAGATGACAAGGTATGGAGATATTTCAAAGCATTCCAAATATATATGAGGTATAGGGTAAGGGTACTTGAGCATATTGTAGAAAAATATTCAACTGAAATATGCTTCATGGTAAATAAGGATGAAACACTAATGGAAGCAATTAAGATCTGAAAGATTTGGATTGAAGAAATGGGCTATGAGGTGGATGCACAAATTCTTGATGCCTATGCAAAAATGTTGATTGATGCACCTACTGATGAGGCAGAGAAGCCCTGTAGTACTGCACAATAAAAAAACACAAGAGGTTGAAATAGAGTTCAACCAAAAGAAAAGAGAGAAGTAAGAAGGGAAAGCAAGCAAATTGTGGAGAAGGTCTCAAAGGACATAAAAGCTTTAATTGATGTTGTCCCAAAAAAAGGCAGGAAGAGGAAGAACCTAGAAGTACATATTGAGCCTATTACTAATAATTTAGAATCTGAGGATGACACTCTATTGGCATTTAAGAGGGTTGTTAGGAAGAAAAAAGAGGAAGCAAAGGCAGAAGATAAGAATCAACCGGTCAAGAAGGTTACAATCAAAATACTGACACAAAAGAAAAGACCAAAGGAAACACCTTCAGTTACATCTGAACCTGCAAAGAGGAAGAAGAAGAGTGACACTGACTTAGCAATTGAATATGGTAATGTGACTGTCATACAACCTAAAACTTGTTCATAATTAGTAGATAAAATTACTAAAGATGGCATGTTGAAGAATGTTCAATTTTATTATGAACACTTAGAGGATGATGAACAAAGAGAGGTAGAGGATGCAGTCTTACTATATTTGTATATTTATAAGAAAGCCTTAATAGAAATAGAAAATAAAATACCAACTAAATTGTAAAATATGTTAGATGCTAGAAGACTATCAACCATGCAAGAAGATAAACATATTAAAATTCAAGAGCTATTATCTATTTGTGTTACTATTGCACAAAATGAAATAGAAAAGACACTTGAGGTAGCAGGAAAAAAAAAGTTTTCAATAGAAAACATAGAATAATTAGTCTAATTCTAGGAAGAGCAAACAAAATAATAAAGGAGACTCAAAAAGCATGGGTTAAATTTCTTGGAGAGAACAGAGGATTCCTTACTTCGCCGAAAACTAAAACAAACAATGTAGTAAACCCTAGTTGAAGGAAAAGGAAAAGGGATTATGGGTACTTCACCCTTAGTTTTGAAAAATATTAAGATAGTAGAAATTGAGCCCTCGGTAAATAAAGATGTACAAACAAATATTGAAATACCGGTTAATATAGAAAGTGAACAAATTAATATTATACAAGATACTAATATTGAGGATAATTGTCCTCTGGATACACATGATGATATGATGAAAGAATAAGTATCTAATAGATTACTGAGAGGGGGGGGAGTGAATCAGTAAACTTAAAAACTGATACAAACTCCTAAACTCAAATTCAAACTCACAAAGTAAACTTATCAACAAAATAATTCTGTCAAGATCAATACTCATAAGATTATTGGTTGTCTGTTATAGCAACTTAATAGTAAACAACTTCAATCTTGTAAACATCAAAATGCTTAATCATATGTCAACATATTCATCTCTCAATGCTTCCAGTTATCATGACTTATCAGAATAGTTAAGTAGTTCATCAAATAAACAAATAAGATCATAACCACAAAATCATTCACCATATGACATAATATTTATACGTGAAAAACACAAAAGGGTAAAAAACCATGGTGAGATGAGACTCACAAGATAGCTATCTAGACTCTTCTGAAGTTCTCCCTGTTAGGACCCAAGCTTGTTAAAGCTTTTACAGTAAGTCCTATTAAGAACTGATCCTGTTAGGAATCACCTGGTTAAGGGATTTACAAAATGCCTTGATGAAAAGAAAAATATCATGTTAGGAGTAACCTTGGTAAAGGGTTTGAGATTCCAAGCTAATGGATCACCTTGTTAAAGGATTTATGAAGTAACCAAGCTTGTTAGAGCTTACCCGGTTAGAGGATTTCTATTTTACTGTGATTGTTAGAAAACAATAGGTTTTTCTTGGTCTGTCTAAATAGCACTACATTTACTTGAGCAGATCCTTTTAAGCTTCAATTTTCTTTTACTCAAACTACAGATTTATTCTCCGGTTAGGCAACCACACACTCAATTGATTTCCACCAACTTTTTCTGACACTAAAATAAAACAACTTCATCGACATTAAATATGAATCAATTAGGTCGGTAACACAACAAAAACCTAATTCTCTTTATCGAGATTACAAACAAGTCAGTACAAGAATCACCATTAGATTTCATAACAATCTCTTCACATTAATCAATAAAATTCCAACCGCTCCATGATCACCGCTTCATCAGACTTGTAACTCATCACGTGCTATGCATTAGATGCAATCCACTTTTCTCCTTAGACAATCAAATGCACCAAAATACCTTGAACTTATCTTCATACAATTACCACACGTGTCACCATCATTACCTCTCAACATCAGATCTTAAACCAACAAACATTGATCAGTTAGGGTTTAACAAAAAACCATCTAGTAGGGTTTACCGGTTAGATAACATAGAAAGGGTTTAACCTTATACATAATTTTACCGGTTCAACTTACGAACTTACATACTGGTTTACAAAATCTTCCACAAAGTTGTTCCTACTAGTTACAAGACAATAGCAATAACAACAATATCATAAATACCATTTACCAGTTCAACTGACATCAATGACAACATATCAATAATGCAATGTTTTTGCAAATTCCAACAATCTCCCCCTTTAGCATTGATGGCAATACAAATACCAATGCCTCTGATTTGTTGTTGAGATTAGTTAATAGGAATCCTAGTTTACATACCAAGTATTCACTATGCTCAGTCTATCATCATCTTGTCTCTGGTTCACCTTATCAATCACATAATTCTTCTCCTAATCACATAATTCTTCTCCCAATCACATAATTCTTCTCCTTCTTTGACATCAATGCCAAATTGAAAGTAAAACATGTATTTTAAAATTCTCACTGTGCATCAACATACTCTAACTTGATGCTCCCCCTATGGAGTACATCCACTTCAACATCAATCCATGTAAAATTTTACAAGTGATTCAAGGACTGATGCAATTAGCATCATTCTTGACTGACCTCATGAAGGGGCACAACCCCTAGTTGTCTTCTAAGACACTCAAATGTAGTTGTTGGGACTCATTAATTTTGAGTCAAGTTTAGAGGCCCAATTCAAATTTTTGCTTTGCATTTCCGAATGAGTCAGTTTGAATGGCCTAGTTAGAGAGAGGGTAAAGTAGAGCCAGTTGATTTTCAGGGGGTAAGGCTTGGGAAACTTGTCCTGCACCTTTCATTTGGCCTATGCAGTGATGTGCAACTTTCAAGATTCAGTTTAGATAAGTTTATGAGGTACCCATTTTGAGGGGTGAGCTGAAAGTGCATTTTAGGCACAAATAAAGATTTTATTGAGTAGCCTACTTTGAGCATTTGCATACTTTACCCTATTGATCATCATGAAGAAATTAAAAATGGATTAGATTCTATGCATAAATATGAGTCATCCTACAAAATTTCAAGTCTTAACGAATCCATTTGCTCAGTTTACCAAGCTTGAACCATTTGCAATTTGTGTGGTTTGACAAGTCCCTGTTTCGACAGCTAGTCAGAGCCCTGTTTCGCATAAATGTAAAAGTTGCCTCATTAAGTGTTATAACAAAATGTTCATTCCACGTTAATGCTGGTATAAATGAAAAGCTACATTTCAAATTTTAAGCCTCTACCAATCCGTTTGATCGGTTTTCAAAAAGGGTTTATCTAACCATCATTTTCAGTTATCTGTACTTTCAGTGCTATATCAGTTAATGTAGCCATTTTCATGAGCGCGCCATTTGCACCCAGTCTGACTTTTGGTCAAACTGAGAATTCAAAGATTTAATATGTACTTCAAGGTACCTATGTTTCAAATTTGAGGGCCTACGGAGGTCATTTGATATTTTTGAGAAAGGCATCATGTGTTGCCAGAACATTGACTTCATCAGGTCTGCAGTGTCGACAAAGCTAGTTGGTCATTTTTCGCAAATTAATATCTCTTCACTCGGGACTCATCTTGAGAAACCATTTGGTAGATTTCATGCTTGCATATCAGAGTACACACCTATCAGATGGTGAGGTCCAGGAAGGTGTTTTGATCGGCTTGAAAAATAGGTCTTCGCGATTAAATGCGAAAATATGGTGTTATCGCCTGAAGGTTGTAAAATTCAGTCTGATGATCCAAAAACAATGCCGATCATTTCCAGAGGTGTTTTTGAGGTCTGTGAGTCACTTCAGAGGTTAGTTGTATGAAAACAAAATTTTTTTTAGTCAGACCCACTTTGGGGCCCGACCTGGCTCATGCTCATGTGTTATTTTTATTGGTGACTTTGTTTAAATAAAGGATTTTCAGAATATCTAATTGTGGATTTTGATTATGAGACATGTTATAAGATGTGATGATGAATGGTTTGTGAAGTGAGTAGTTGTGTTATTCATTTCTTGAGAAGGGGAGGCAATAAAGCTTCAGCAATAAAGTTTTCAGCAAATGTGTATAACCAAACTTCATGACTTTGCCAACATTCCTCTCTGAGAAAAATGTTGAAGGAGGAGTGAAAGGCATAGAGCCACTTTGAAGTCAAGTGAATGCAAATAGAAACCTTGGAAAAACTCAATCAAATGCATTGCCAACAACTTCTCAATGTTGAAGATGCTTCAGAAACTTCGAAGTAAATGCAAGAATTCAAGCAAATGTCTTCCCCCCTCTCACGTGGTGAGTGAAGAGGCAACATAAAAAAAATTTCAAGCAAATGCTTCAGTGGTTCAAGTCTTGCTGAACTATACAAAGAATTTGTTAAAGACTTCCCAATTGTGTCTATTGAAGATCCTTTTGATCAAGATGACTTGAGCAGATTGACACAATTACTGAATCCATCCAAGCTTCCTTTGATTCCAAAGCTGCTGGTTGGGGTGTTATGTTGGTCCATGGAAGATCCAACCACATTTTTGGAGAATCACGTGAGGTAAGAGGGCAATGTTGAATTTTTAAACCAAATGCAATCTGAGTCCTCCCTCCCCCACATGCTATGGTTGGGCGTTGAAGTAAGAAGGCTGCAGAAGCTTTCAAAGTAAATACAAAGGCAGCAGTTTGTCCTCCCCTCATCTCCCTCCAGGCTTCATGTTGTGTTGGAAGAAATTGTAGAAGAGTTCAGCAATTGTCACGTGCCAGTTTGAAATAGGTTGATTCAGCAGTCTTCTCATCCCCTCAGCCATGTGGTATGAATGAATGCCATTCCAAACTCAAGCAAAAGCATTTGGTAAGCGTAAAACCAAAGTCCACGACCTTAGCCAATAACCTATGTGGTGGAATGGTAATTGAAGAGAGTCATAAAAATGAAGAAAAAGAGCAGTTAAAACAGTCAAAGAAATGCACATTGGCTGGCATGAAGTCTCTACGTGGCTGAAAAGATTTAAAAGGTTTCAAAAGATGCAAATTGGAAGGCATAAGGCCCATTTTCTTCCCTTGTGTGGTGTGGGTAAGGCATTTTCCATTAACATTCTCAGACAAGATGCCAAAGAATAGAGTAAATCCTCCCTGCATGTGAAAATTTCAAGCAAAATGTATTTCCAGGCATGAGGCTTTATCCCACATTGGCTGGGAAATGAATATTTTTAGTATTTAAAAGCAAGAACACACAGATCTAATATGTCAAAGCCATCAAGGATTTTGACGGATGGTGCCCATTGGGCACCCAAGTGGACCCCACATGCATGGGTGCAGATCCCAAGGCAACCAGAGGAGGTGACAGATAGCGACAGGTGGACCCCATGTAGGCACAGTTCTCAAGGCAGGCAAATTTTGCAGAGAAGGAGCAAATTAACCAGCGAGCAAGTTCAGAAGATCAGACGATGTGCATGACTTCACAAAGGGGAGATGCTCGTGAGTTAAGCCCTATGAAATGGCAAAAAGCTCAAGCGGATCACGAAGAGTTTAAGAGTGAGCAAGTTCAAAGGATCCGACGGCCTGTGCGACTTCGTGACCCGAAGATGCAAGATCGTTAGCCATCACAAAATGGCGAAAGACAGGTGGCAGGTCTAGGTGGAAGTCCAACTCATGGGTCTTGTCCGGTGGTGATGACATGGCACTAAGGTGGTGCACAGGTGGTAGACAGCTGGTGCATAGGTGGCGATGAGGTGGTGTACACATGGTGGCCAAGTGGCAGTGACAAAGCAGACACATGGTGGTGATGAGGTGTCATTTGAGGTGGTGCCCAGTGGACCCCATCGACCAATCAAAAACCACCACGTGGCAAGGCATCAGAGCACAAAAGGGCCAAAAATCAAAGTTAAATTCATATTAAACATATAGTTCAGACTATATAAAAAAAATGGAAAATTTAAATGATGTGCACACATGAGGAATTAATTCGCTCAAGGCTCAATTTTTGGCCAAAATATGAAGTATTATATGTTTCCGAAAACCTCTCAAAATAAGGAATGCAACTATGTAGTTAATTTTGGCAAAGATTAGATTTTTTGGGAGCAGTTTCGACAGGAGTGAAATTCAGTTGGAGAAAGGGGACACTTGGCTTGTTTTGATGAAACCTAATTTGTTCCCTCTTCTTTCTTATTCCAATATTCTTCTCAGTTGTAAGGGTTCCAAAAATTTGGAAAAATGCTCCAGATTTGATGGCTTCCAATTCTGAGTTCTCTTCAATAGTGTATAGGGCAGGGTTTTTCTCTTGAGTAATAGAGATCTTTCTTGTTGTAGATGTTTTGCTGCAGGTTCTTGTGTATGTAAGGCATGCATAACTTCACACATAATTTGTCTCTGGATGTATTTCTTGTTGTTACAAATTGAAGGCCTTGAGGAGGTTTGAAGTTTGTCAATTTCAAGGAGGTTGTAGTGATTGTTGCAGGTATTCTTCAAGGAGGAATTTAAATTCTGTAATACATCATAGATAATGGGATATACATTTTTGTAGATCTGATGGTTTTGTGAATGAGCTGGGTAATGCATTTTTGTAAGGCATTAATGCAGGGATATTAATAATGAAGATGGGTTTGCAGTATATGCTATCATTTACAGTTTGATATATGACTCTGTTGCCCTTAGATAAGGCACTGGTCTCACAAGTTTTGGGGATGTTCTCAGAGCAATATACTTTAAAAGACAAACCTATTTCCCTTCATGTTTTAGGGGTTTGTGTTCCATTCTTTCCAAGCTCTATTTCATCTTATTGTTTGTACAAATCTAGCCAATCTATAGTGTTTCCTAACCTGTTGAGCTTGTGAAATGATCTATCTGCTTATAGTTGATGCAGTTGTGTGTTTGTAATTGTTGTATTCAAAGCATCAAAGGGTGTCCCCCCCTAGGTCTAGCAGAACCTGAAATGCAGGAGGATCAATTAGGATCCTATGTTATGTTGTCCAAGCCCTGATATGTTTTGTAGACTGAAATTGGCCATTTCATAGAAGGATTGCAGGTGTTCTTGGGTTATCACTTTTGGTGAACAATAGTAGTCTTAGGAAGAGGTTTGATAAAAATATTTTCAAGTTGCTCCTTGGTATAAACATGCTCTAAGATAACATCTTTGCTTTGAAATTTCTCCCTCAAGAAATGATACTTCAATTCAATGTGCTTGGTCCTTGCGTGTAAAATGGGATTCTTGGAAATATTTATGGTACTAGTATTATGACATAAGATCTTTATAGGTTCCAAGATCTTCATCTTAAAACCTTCCAAAATATGCCTCATCCAAATAGCCTATGTGTGATTCATATAAGCTGCAACATACTCAACTTCAACAATAGATTGTGAAGTACAACTTTGCTTCTTATTACATGAAACAAACCTTCTTCCTAGAAATAATGCTCCACTAGTAGTACTTTTCCAATCATTAACATTTCCTACCCAATCAGCATTTGTGTACACCTTCGAATAAAAATTTCCTCCATATGGATACCATAACCCATAGTCAACCGTACCTTTCAGATATCTAAAGATTCTCTTGGTTGCTATTAGATGTGCTTCCTTTGGATTCTTCTGGAATTTAGCAACTATACCAACTGCATGGGCAATATCTGGTCTACTATGAACAACATAGTGTAATTTGCCAATCATTGACCTATATTCCTTTTCATCAACAGACTTAGATCCATCTTCCTTGGACAATTTATAATCTATAACCATTGGTGTTCCAATTGGTTTACAGTCACTCATGCTAAAAGTCTTCAAAACCTCTTTCACATACTTAGATTGAGTAATGAAAATGCCATTCTTCATTTGTTGTATCTACAAGCCTATGAAAAAAAGTATTTCCCCTACTAAAGACATTTCAAACTTATTCTTCATTTCATCTGCAAAATTGTTGTTCATGACATCATTACCACCAAATATAATGTCATCAATAAACATTTCACTAACCAACATTTCATCTCCTTCAAACTTGAGATAAATGTTGCTATCATCACTAGTTCTTACAAAGCCTATATTCATCAGATGTGTATGAATCCTTTCATACCATTCTATGGGTGCCTTCTTTAATCCATATAAAGCCTTATCCTTTCTGCATACCATGTCTTCCTTATCTATCAATGCATAACCATTAGGCTACTCTATGTATACCTCTTCTTCCAATATCTCATTCAAAAATGCGGACTTAACATTCATCTGGTAAACCTTGAACTTCTTATGGGCTGCAAATGCAAGTAAAGTTCTAACACCTTCCAGTCTTGCTATTGGTGCAAAATTTTCACCATAATCTTCTCCTTCTTCTTGTGCATAACCCTTGCAAACTACTATGGCCTTACTGCAAACTACAACACCATCCTCATTCAACTTATTTTTGAACACCCATTTATTACCTATGACATTTTTGTTTATCGATCGGGGTACTAGGGTCTAAGTGTTGTTCTTCTCAATTTGATCCAATTCCTCCTCCATTGCTTTAACCCAATGATCATCACCAAAAGCCTCCTTAGTGCTTCTTGGTTTAATGGTGGAGATCATGCAAGAGTTCTCTCTTATTCTTCTTCTAGTTAGTACTCCAACATCCTTATCCCCAATAATATGTTTAGGAATGTGATTCAGTCTCACATATCTAGGAATAACATGATCATTCTCTTTAGGTTCATCTTCTTCATCATCTTCTTCATCTAAATTTATCTGTTCCGGTTGAACAGGTGCATCAAAATTTTCTTTATCAGTTTCAAATTTAACTGTTTCAGGTTCCAAAAGCAAAATGCAACGATCTTCATCCATTTTCTCTAAACTGGTTCCTTTTGAAACTTCTAGACAATCATCTACTCTAACATCAACAATCTCAACAATTCTCTGTGTCTAGTTGTTGAAACACTTGTAGGCCTTACTCTTGGTGGAATAGCCAAGAAATATGCATTCATCACTCTTAGCTTCAAACTTGCTAATGTAATCACGTCTTTTAATAAAACATTTTCTACCAAAGATCTTAAAATAGCTAACATCAGGTGATCTTCCATACCAATATTCATAAGGAGTCTTGTCCTTACAACTTCTCTCCAAAATGTTTTCGCTACTCCTCCTTGTATCAACATTGTCCTAGAAGCTTCAACCACTGACTAGTTGTTCCTCTCTGCTATACCATTCTATTGTGTTGTCCTTGGTGTAGAAAGCTGCTGCTTAATACCATTCTCATCACAATACTTAGTGAACTCCTCAAAAGTAAATGCATCACCTTGATCTTTTCTCAGAAAATATATCTTTTTGCCACTTTCTTTCTCAGGTAAGGCCCTGAATGCCTTGAATTTACCAAAAGCTTCATTCTTATCCTTCAAGAATGTGACCCACATCATCCTTGAAAAGTCATCAATGAAGATCATGAAATATCTATCACCTTGAATGCTTATTGTTCTTATTGGTCCACATAGATCTGTATGAACCAAATATAACAAGTTCTCTACTAAGAAGGACTTGCTCTTGAAAGGTGAGGAATTCATCTTCCCTAACTGACAATCTTTGCAAAGAGCATTAACCAGTTTGTCTAGTTGAGGTAGACCTTTTACTGTCTTAGACTTACTCACTATAACAGTGTTGTCAAATTTTATATGATAAAATATCTTATGCCAAAGCCAACTATCATCTATCTTTGCAATCAAAAAATTTCTAACTTTAGGATTAAGATGAAATAGATTACCTTTGGTTTGTTTCCCGGTTGCAATCAATTCACCTTTGTTGTCAAAGATTCTACACATGCCATTTTTAAACTCTAGTGGGTATCCTTTATCATTAAGTTATGCCACACTCAGAAGATTGTGCTTTAGACCATCAACCCAATAGACATCGTCAGCATTGCTCTTCCCATTAAGAGAAATAACTCCCTTACCTTTAACCATACAGGGTGAGTTATTGCCAAATCTGACAACACCGCCATCAAATTCTTTCAAGGAAAGAAATTTTCTCCGATCACCGGTCATGTGATGTGAACAACCACTATCAATGATCCAATCATCAGAGTTATCCATCTTGGAAACTAAAGCCTTCTGGTCTGATATCTCTTCCTTAATAGCTACAAACACAATATCTTCACTAGCATCATCACCAAATTCTTCATCTGTGATACCACTCTCAACCACTATAAGACAATCTCTCTTTCCTTTACCCTTATACTTCTTGAATTTGTCTCTCTTGTGCTCATTTTCACTATTAGGACAATTAGCTACTATATGACCAATCTTGTTGCATGGAAAACACTTTAAAGGTAGCTTACCTCTGTATTTACCAGTGCAGTCATTTTTCCAACAATGCTTCAAGCTCCACTAAACTGTCTTCATCATCAACATCTATGTTGGATATGGATTCATAGCTATGGCCGGTATCTCTACTTCTTCTCACAGATGGGTTAGAGACAGAAGCTTTGAATGCAGTTTCTGATTTCTTTACTCTACCATCATAGCCATTTAATTCAAAAGTAGTAAGTTTTCCAATGATAGAGTCAAGAGTTACCTTTGTTTTGTCAATGGATTTCAGCTCCTAAATAGTTGCAACTCAAATATCATAGACCAATAGCAGGGTTCTAGGTACCTTACTAATCACTGTGGCATCTTCCACTTTCCCTCCTGCACTCTTTATTTCACCAACTATCTCTTTTATCCTTTGACCATACTGTTGTATATTCTCATCTTTAGACATTCTCATGTCATCAAACTTTCCTCTTAAGCTCTCCTCTTTAGCAATCTTAACATGTTCATCACCGCTATAAATCTCTTCAAGTTTTTTTCATACTTCATATGCAGTCTCAAGACCATGAACATCTACATATTTAGCATCAGACAAGGAACTGATAATAGCCTCTAATGATTGATGATTCTCTTGTTGTTCTTTCTTTTGATGATCAGTCAGAGTTCCAGTACGTGCAATATACTTAGTTTCTACATGATCCCAATACTGACTACCAAGACTCTTGATGTAAATCTTCATTTTGTTGCTCCAAATTCTATAGTTCTCTTTGTTGAACTTAGGACCTTCCTTCTTCATCGTGATCTATAGGATATTTTCCTCAAGCTGTTAGGATTTTAGATTTAAGAGAACCTGAGACACTTTGATACCAATTGATGATATGATGAAAGAATAAGTATCTGATAGATTACTGAGAGGGGGGGGTGAATCAGTAAACTAAAAAATTGATACACTCCCAAACTCAAATTCAAACTCACAAAGCAAACATATTAACAAAATAATTCTGTCAAGATCAATACTCATAAGATTACTGATTGTCTGTTATAGCAACTTAACAGTAAACAACTTCAATCTTGTAAACATCAAAATTCTTAATCAGATGTCAACATATTCATCTCTCAATGCTTGTAGTTATCATGCCTTATCAAAATAGTTAAGTAGTTAATCAAATCAACAAATAATATCATAACCACAAAAGCATTCACCATATGATACAAATATTTATGCGTGGAAAACCCAAATAGGTAAAAAACCATGGTGAGATGAGACTCACAAGATAGCTATCTGAACTCATCTAAAGTTTGCCCTATTAGGAGCCAAGCCTATTAAAGGTTTTACAATAAGTCTTGTTAAGAACTGATCCTATTAGGAATCACCTGGTTAAGGTATTTACAAAATGCCTTGATGAAAAGATAAATACCCTATTAGGAGTAACCTCAGTAGAGGGTTTGAGAATCTAAGCTAATGGATCACCTTGTTAGAGGATTTATGAAGTAACCAAGCTTGTTAAAGCTTACCTGGTTAGGGGATTTCAATTATGCTATGATTGTTAGAAAATAATAGGTTTTTCTTGATCTGTCTAAATAGAACTACATTTGCTTGATCAAATCCTTGTAAGCTTCAATCTACCTTTACTCAAACTATAGATTCATTCTTGGGTTTGGCGACCACACACTCAACTGATTTCTACCAACTTTTGCCAATACTAAAAAAAACAACTTCATCAACCTTAAACACAAATCAATTAGGTCAGTAACACAAAAAAAACCTAATTCTCATCATCGAGATTACAAACAAGTTGGTACAAGCATGACAGTTATATTTCATAACAATCTCTTCACATTAATCAAGAAAAATTCAACCACTCCATGATCACTGCTTCATTAGACTTGTAACTCATCACATGCTATGAATTAGATGCAATCCACTTTACTCCTTTCCTAGACAATCAAACGCGATAAAATACCTTGAACTTATCTTCATACAATGACCACACATGTCACCTTCATTACTGCTCAACATCAAATCTTAAACCAACAAACATTGATCGATTAGGGTTTAACAAAAAAACAACTAGTAGGGTTTACTGATTACATAACATTGAAAGGGTTTAACCTTATACACTAGTTTACCAGTTCAACTTACAAACTTACATATCAGTTTACAACATCTTCCACAAAGCTCTTCCTACCGGTTACAAGACAATAGCAATAACAACAATAATATCAGCAATATCATAACTACCATTTACCAGTTCAATTAACATCAATGACAATATATCATTAATGCAATCTTTTTGCAAATGCCAACAACACATGTACAGGTTGAGGTTATAGTTCCTATAGAGGAACTGACAGTTACATTGACTGCACCAAGTGGCGAAGCCACCAGTGCAAGTGAGAAAGTTATAAAGGATAAATCTTTAGAAAAGAAGAAAGTGGAATCTGGCAAGGAACTGGTAGCTGGTCCATCATTTTTGTCAATTGACACCTCATAGGATAAATTGTGGAAGTGTGATGGGAAAGCTCGAAAAGAAAAACATAGCAGAGATGAGTCCCACTGAACTCATGATGATGGAAACACAAAAACTAATGAAGGAAGGATCCACAGACAAAGGGATTATAGATCAATCAATCACTTTTTTACATAGACTAGTGCCAGAGTGCAATATTGATAATGAATTGAGCCCATCCGAAAAGCTTAAAATAATTACTAAGCATATTTCAAAGGATTTTCAATCCTTACAACAAATCTCAAACCGACAAGCACTAGAGAGATTTACTCAGGCTAAGACAACTACATTTGATTAGGTAATTGAATCTGAGAAGAAAAACATTGATGAGAAGCTAATACTAATTTGAAGAAATCTACAAATATATATATACAGTATGTTGTAACACTGAAATACTTATAGCCAATATGGATAAAAAGATAAAAGAAATTCAAGAGAAAATTACAAATATATCTAATTCTTTTGACAGATTGATTTCATAGACTACATCAATTGAAGGTCAAAATTTTATTTTGGAGAACTAAATTTTTGTTCTTGAGAAGGAAAGAGATAAAATAATAAGAAGAGCCTGATGTCTGAGAGGCTTGATGAGTCCCCGATTAGATTCACTCAGTGTACACAATAAAGAATGCATGGATATGGTGGGAAAGCCCACATCGACAAAGATAAATGAGAAAGAGTCATTTGCACATATATTGAGTGGACTTGTATCTATTTCTGGCACATTCAAAATAGGTTGGGATACATATCTTGAGTTACTTGAAAGGGCTTATCCAGAAATTTTGAAACTTGTTAAGCTCTGATAAGATATTTTGGGATATTCATTGTACACTTCATTTTCTTTGACATTTTTTTTGGAATTGATGTCAAAGGGGGAATAGTATAGATGTAAAAAAGAATAAAAGGAGTTGTATATATTAGGGGGACTTATAGAGTTATGGAAATATGGATTATTTTGCATTAATGGATATTCAGCTCAGGGAGAGAAGGGTAGGATGAAATCGACAGATGAGACCTTGACAATTTTTCACATGAATGTTGCCATCAATGCCAAAGGGGGATATTGTTGGAAATTGACACTCAATTGGTTGGTTTCACTATGTTGTCATTGATGACAACATCTTATTGTGTTTCGGCTTCATGTTTTGGTTCAGTTGTATACAGGCAGGCACTTCACAAATATTACACCGATACCGGCACCGGCACCCGCATCGGTAGGATAGAAGGATTTCTTTGGTTACCAGCAATGCAGGCCAACATGGTTTAGTAAAGGTTAGCGGTATTGGAGGCTGGCATATCTTGGATCTGACATTGACAATTGGTTTTAATATTTATGCATTTATGTTATCTGGTTGACATGTAATTTGATATTGTATATATCTTTGTAAGACGACATAAGGCATGTAAATTTGTATAGGGTATATAAGTCAGTTTGATAGATCATTTTGATATAGAAATGAGATAGGAGATTATGTACATGCGAATATAATGCAAAATATATCAGAGAGATCATGTATGTGAGGAAATTCATGTAAGGGTTATTCTGGTAAAGGGTTTAGGGTTTCATACCAGAACAAAAAGAGCTTAAACTAGAATTATATTCAGGCATAGAAGATGCTATCCTAGCAATTCAACACTTCTCAGATTGTAGTATGGAATTTTATGTAGTCAGTTAGACTCCTTTTGTGATTAAGAAGTGTTCTCTAGGTTGTAATCCTTCCTGCAAGTGCAGACCCCTCATAATTTGTAACATCTCTTCATATGGCCAATGGATTGATATTGTGGGTCACAAATCCCACCATGGTTTTTCCTCTTTGAGGTTTTCCATGTAGAAATCTATGTTATGGTTCTCATTTATGTGATTAGCTTATTGGTTACTTTACTTCTTTCAATTCTGTATGTACTAGTATACCAGTTGGTGTATGCATGTTTTAATAAGGCTAAAATTAATCATTCTAGTATAACACTGATTCACCCCCCTCTCAATGTTATTGGATTCCAACACGGTATGTCCTCATCAAGGTCCATGATGAATTCATCTAGTTGGATAGACTGCATAAGATTACCAAGTATGCTATACAAGTAGTCACATGCTTAATTTAATTGGTGAAGTGTACAGACTGAGAAAAGTACAAAATAACATTGTGATAGCTGCTACTGATTCCAAATTTGACAACAGTGCAATGACTACCAGTGATATCTTGGAGCATGATGTCAGATTTGCCTCGATGGTGGTAGGTTACAAATTTTATCAATCAAAAAAGAAGGATTCAGTCTTTGGTACTGTAATATTTTCATCATATCAGATTCTCAAGGAAGATAAATGGTATGATCTATACACAGATCTCCTAAATGAATTGATAAGTAACTTGAAGAAGATTAATAGGACAAAAAACACACTTTCAAGTTTGGGTCCCTTCTTATTTGTTTGGTATTATACTTCTTGAATGAGATCCCTAGAATAAAAGGTAAAGTCCAATGGAAACATGAAAAAATGGTGGCAATGCAAATTAAGGAAGGTTTGTGGGGCATAGGTGACACCACAATTAGAATATCTAAATTATGGGGCTATTTTAAGACCTTCTAAGCCTCTATGAAATCCCAAGAAAGAAGTCCTAATGAGATATTTGAGAAATATGAGAAAATAATTTGTTTTATGGTTGATAAATATCAATTCCATATGGATCTTGTTGAATGGAGAACAATTTGGATCATTCCCATGGGGTATGAGGTTGATACTATTACACTTGAAGCATATGCACAACACCTACTAGGTCAACTGATAGATCAGAAGGAAGAAAGATTTGGAAATTTCAAGGAAAAGGACCTAAACTTGCGCAAAAAGTTCATTGATGCTTGAAGGAAGAGGAATGTAAGAAAGGAGGTAGAGGAACTTGTAGAGTAGATGGGTATTACTTGGGAAGTATTGCAAAATGCTAGAGAGAAGAATATTCTGAAGGAGGAATATATCATGAAGCAACAAGCTAAATTGGCTCCTCCCAAGTAGTCCAAGGCCAAGCCTAGCAAATATGCACCTACCTCTAGTATGTAGAAATAGGTACCTCGACCTAAGCATAAACTAGCAGTGTCTACTAGTAGAGCAGAGAAAAGGGATAAAGAAAACTCTACAAGGAAGTATACTACAGCTGAAGAGGTAAGGAAAGTGAAGAAGACTTATACTTATGCAATTATAGTCTAGAAGCCTATATCTTGTGATTCTTCTCTTGCTAAGAAAGCCAAGTCTTCAGCAGAGCCATCCAAAAAGGTTATAATAGGAAAGAAGAAGAAGTTTGAAATAGATGAGGCTCTTAAATCCAACCTATGGGTAGTAGAAGAAGCAATTATAGAGTATATGGATAAATTCAGTAAAGTTTCAATAGAGTTATCATTTATCATCCCAAAGAGCTTGTATGATATCCTGGATGCCCAGTGACACACCACTAGCATAGAAGATGAAAGGTTGAAAGAATTTACATTAATAAAGACATGTCTATAAATAACTAGAGAAGAAATAGCTAAGATTTTGTGACTTGCAAAGGAAAACTTCTGAAGAAAGCATAGAGTGAATAAAATAATGATCAGAAGAGTAGATGAAGTAGTGAAAGACACTGAAGATATTTTGAGAATTTTGTTGAAATAAAATGGCTATCAAGTTATTTTAGAGAAGAGTGATACCCAACTGGAAGGACATTCAAGTAGAGACACTTCTCCTTTAGTAATTCTTGTGTATAAAAAAGGGCAAGTTGATCTGGTTGAACAGGTAACTCTAGTTAATGCCTCTGAAAAATCTTGTGTATAACTCTGATGATGCTACTCAGGATCCTCCTAAGATAGAAATAATTACAAAAATGATAGTACAGGAGTTAGGTGAAGGTGGAAAGACTAGAAATGTTGGAAAAGCTAGCAAAAAAGGTGAAGAGGATGGAAAGGATATAAATGCAGAATTGGTGAAAGAAAATGGTGAAGAGAAAATAGATAAAGCTTTATCAACCATGACCAAAGTTGCCATTCTTGATAAGGGAAAGTATATTGAATTTGAAGATGATCTTTCTCATGGTTGGGTACATTGAAGCACCTTATCCCCTCCTCAAGCATTAAACTTGGCCACTCTTGAACAAATCAAGGCTAGTGAAGACTTACTCAAGTCTGCATCTAAGGAGAAAGAGGGATGATAACTTTAGCAATTGAAGTTTTGGAAAAAGTTTTGCCTGACCTTAAGAAGATTTCAAATGACTCACCATCTGGTAAGCTTAAGGCTATGTTGAATAAAGTAGAATCTGATTTTGTATCATTAGAAAAAGTGATAGATGTAAAGGTTTTCAATAAATTCAATGAAATGAGGCTTCAAACATATTTAAAGATAGTTGAAGATGACAAAGAAGTTTTGAAGACTGTAATGAAGAGTGTAGAGGATTCTTCAAGTGAAGGTGGTAAAATATTGAAATCATGTCTATTTTTGCCTAAGTTTACTACTGACATTGATCAACAAATAAGAAATCTTGAGGGTAAATTAGTCAGTATTGGTCATTCTTTTGCCCCTTATTCAATTTTTCCTAGTTCCCTTGATGCCCAAATAATGGATTTTACTAACAAAATAAATGGCTTGAATAAAGAAAAAGGATAAATTTTGAGCAGAGTGGGAGAACTAAGAAGTTTGATTACTCCCCAGATGGACACCTTACTCAAAGCTCAACAAGATGCAGTTAGTGCCTTAGGTAAAAAGGTGCCATCTGATTTCAAAGGTGTTGAAGTGTATGCATACATGTTCAATGCTTTGATTAATGTATTAGATTGTTTACTGATATGATGGAATTGTTGGAATTGTGTTGTCATTGATGTCAACCGGTATAGAAGGACAACTAGTATGGGTGTATTGTTGACATAAAGTCATTGAGGTCAATCAATGTTGTAGGTCATTGGTAAAGAAGAAGATTGTCATTTAGAAGAATGACCACTGGAGTCACTAGTACACAAGTTAGTGTTTGACTTGTGTGGACTATATGGACATGTTACCAGTATAGTCTATCACTGGTAAGGAGAAGATGTCAACTGGTAAGTGATGTGTTGACATGGAGAAGATAAGCTAACCAAATGAGTGGATAACCAAAAAACTTATGACCAGTGTAAAAATAGGATGAGCGAGGTGCTAGAGCTATTGTTTGTGATGAAGAGGAAGAATTTTACCTAAATCACATCAACACAAGAGGAGAAGGATGTACTGGTCATCAGTATGTTGTGTGGATGTAGAATAGCAGGACTCCCACTAGATAAAGATGCAATCACCATACGATGAGATGACTAATAGTGAATGTTCGCACACTAGATCACATGTGCCTGTTTGAAGATATGTTGCATTAACATGGAAGCCACATGAGTGAATTGCAGGATGTACCTGACAAGGATCCACTCTCACTCATAAGTGGAGCTTATCTCCTATTATGCAAAGTGTGAATCATAATTTTGTGAGATAAGGAAGAATAGATAAAGGCAAGTGTGTGAAGGATGTTGGGATACAAGAACATTTAGAGGGGGGGGGAATCAATGTATCGCTGGTAAGATAAGATTTTATGCTTTTATGACATTGACATATAAACTGGTAAATGAAGAAACATATAACTTGAAGCAAATAAACCATACACATGAATGAAAACCATGACACACAAAATTTATACATGGAAAACCTCAAAGAGGAAAAGCCACGGTGGGATTTGTGACCCACAATATCAATTCATTGGCCATATCAAAGAGATTACATAGAAAGGGGGCCTGCACATGTAGGAAGGCACACTACCTAGAGCACACTGCTCATCTCTAAAGAGTCTCACTGACTACAAGCTTCTGCTGAAATAAAATAGCAATAATGAGCTCACAAAATGCATTTGCAATGCCAAAAAAAGTTCTAGTTATAGCTCTGCTTTGTACCGGTTCATAAACCCTAAACACTTCTACCGATATCTTCTTTCCTCCAAGAGTGCTTTACAAACCATCTAGATATCATTGCATGATATAACATTCGCATACAAATGATCTACATACATATCCTTCGCATTACACAGTTCTACTGCCTTGCAATATATTCTCCTATTCCATCCTTGTTACATCCTCATATTTTGTCTTATCATATTGACCTAACAAACTGACCTATATACCCTTTACAAACAATATGCCTTATGTTGGCTTACAATACATTACAAAAGATATACAATGTAGGCCTAATATAATAATTACAAAATGATTTTACAAATAAAACTTCCTTGACTAATTTTGACTTCCCTGAAGTGTTGGATGCATGTGTCGGTGCCGATGTCAGTGTCGTTTGTAACCCTAGATACCCCAATGTCATTGTTTGCTGGTGAATGCCTCCTAATGCCGGTATATGACTTTTATAGAATCTTGTTGCCATCAATGACAAAATATGAATCCGATGAGTGTCAATTACCAACAATCTCCCTCTTTGGCATTGATGGCAACACTCATGTGAAAAATAGATTCCATGCCAGTTCAACTAAAGTGTGACACATGCTCCCCCTCAGAAATACACTTTGTCTGATATCCTTCTCATATTTTTCACATATATACACCCCCCTTTGGCATAAATGCCAAATACCGGTGAAATAATTGAAAGAATTTGATTCAGAATCTATGCAAAAGAATGAATAAATATAAATTATTCTATAGGAGCTTGACCAATTTCAAAATTTTTGGGTAAGCTTTGTCTAGCAACTGTAAGTATGTATCCTAGCTGGTTTTAAAAGTTTTAGATATGGATACAAGTCCATTCAGTAAGTGTGCAAGTTTTTCCTTCTCTGTGACTTTTTTTGGTGTGGGCTTTGCAATCATATCCATACATTCTCTCTTATGTACACCAAGTGAATCCAATCTTGGACTCACCAATCCTCTGAGACTCCTTACTCTCCGAATGATATTTTCTCTTTCCTTTTCAAAATAAAAAATTTGATTCTCGAAGGACAAAATTTGTCCACCAATGGATGTTGTGCATGAGGTTAATCCATCAAAATAATTAACAATATTGATTCATTTTGTTTTCATTTATAGCAACAAGATTAGATGGAAGTCACATACCAGCATTAGGAGGTATTCACCGACAGACACCAGCATTGGAGCATCTAGGGTTACAATCATCACCGACACTGACACCAGCTTACAACACTTCAAGGAAGCTGACATCAAAGAAGATTTATTTGAAAAATCATTTCTTAATTATTGTATAAGGTTGACATTGTATATATTTTTGTATTGTAAGATGACATAAGGCATATTGTTTGTAAAGGGTATATAGGTCAGTTTGTTAGGTCATTATGATATGATAGATAGATGATAGGATAAAATATGTGGATGAGATTGTGGAATATAAAATAATAGGATTGTGGAATGCGAAGATCATTTGTATGCAAATGTTGTATGATGCAATGATTTGTAGATTTTTTGTAAGACATTCTTGGAGGGAAGGAGACACTGGTACAGAGCAGAGCTATAACCAGAACTCTTTTTGGCATAAGAGATGCATTTTGTGAGTTTATTTTCATTGTTTTACTTCAGCAAAAGCTTGTAGTCACTGAGACTCTTTAGTGATGAGTAGTGTGCTCTAGGTAGTGTTCCTTCCTGCATGTGTAGGCCCCCTCTTTATGTAATATATTTCATATGGTTAGTGAATTGATATTGTGGGTCACAAATCCCATCATGGTTTTTCCTCTTTGAGGTTTTCCACGTATAAATTCTATATGTTATGGTGTTCATTCATGTGGATGGTTTATTTGTTTCAAGTTATATGTTTATTCTTTTACAGGTTTATGTGTGTATGGTATAAAATCATAAAATCTTATCTTACCAGTAGAACACTAACTCACCCCCCCCCCCCCCTCTCTATGTTCTTGGATCCCAACAATTGGTATCAGAGCCTTGTACCTCGAAGGAAGTTTAACGGCTTGAGGAAGATTCTGAAATCGAAATCTTTAGGCATGGCTATGGAAAAGAAACTTGAGATGGCTCTTGAGGATTATGATGTTGAAAGGATGAAGAACTTGAAACTGCAAGATGAACTAAATTTTGCAAATGAATTCATTCTTGTCCTAGAAGAAAGGTTATCATCATCTCAAGCTAGGAGGAAGGAAATTTTTCAAGAATAGGATGATGATAATGAACTCAAGGAACATTGTCAAAAAGTGAGTCAAGCAAACATGCTCATGCAAAATGTAATGCAAGGCCTGACTATGAGGATGTCAAAGGATATTGAGGGCAGAAAGAAGAAAGCAGAAAATCTTGCTAGATCTTTGAAGAACAAATCTGAGGAATGTGACAGTTTGGCTCATGAGAATGATATATTGAAAACTAGTTTGGTGCAATCCCAAAATAATGAACAAGAACTTGAAAGAGAAGTAATGTCTTTAAGAGATGATCTGACTACTACAAGTGAATACAAAGAAAAGTTTAGGATCAGTGCTATACAACTAGATAACTTATTGAAAAGACAAAGTCAAAGTGATGATTCTAGAGGACTTGGATTTGAACATGGTGAAAGCTCCAGTACTACAGATTAGACAACCAGTATGGAGAACTCATCAGAATAGAGGAAATTGATAAGGAAATCTAATGCTTATAAATTCAATGGTTTGATTTGTTTGTGATAAATTTGGGCATATGGCTAAACAATGTAGAAATAGAGCAAATCAAAACTACAATTCTATTCCCAGTCAATGCACGGATTGCAAGAAATATGGTCATAAGTTAGAAGACTATGATGAATGTTAAATGTCATGCATGTGGAAAGTTTTGATATTTGGCTAATCATTGTAGGTCAAGGAATGACACTAGATATGTCAAAGAAATTCAAAAGAACAATGTTACATGTTATGCATGCAACAAAATAGGTCATATTGTTAAGTACTATAGAAGAAAGACTCAATGGGTTAGTAATAATCAAGAAAATGAGAAAGGAAAGGAGAAGGTAGATGAAATATAATAGGATCACACCAAGAGACGAGTTAGAAAATCTGAAGGACCAAGTGGAGATGCAACAACACCGGTAACTCCATTGGTAGAACAAGGCATTTCTTCGCCGACAAGAAATTCCACTGGTAACTGAGGCATTAGCCTTAGGGATTGGAAAACTCATTGCAAATCTTGCATATTCCTTAGAGGAGATTAGAGGACATTTGGAGAGTTGTGTTCATCATTAATGAAGGTTTACCCAACATAAGACTATGAAATCAACATCTCGTAGGGTAGATCGTGAAGCATTTATGACAAAAAAAGATTAGGGTTTATTCACTGTTAAAAAGGGAGAGTGGATTCATTTTCACTCACCTAGCACTCAAGCATTCAAAGCGAAGCAAGGTAAATTTTAGGTGATTAAGAGCGAGCAAAGTCATTCTGAAAGGATTTCTAGCAGTTATCTGAAAAGTAGTCAATCTTCCAACCGATGTTCATTTTTAGGTATTCTTTGAAATGGCATCTAGATATTCAGCTCCTACTTTCATTACAAAACCAGCTGTTATTGAAGTTAAGGATAGGATGAGACCCATTTTCAAGGAGGTTCCCCTGATAGCTAAGAAAGAAGACTCTACAGGAGGATTCTCTAGGGTTCCCGACGACATGATGTATGTTGAAGACATAAGGGCATACATTCACTGCACCTTGGAGGATCCAGGCATAGAGGAGATCAAAGACATGTATCAATCGGTGATACTAGGCAACTCTAGAACCATCAATCTAGAATACAAATCCATTGAGGATCTAGGGTTAACCAGTATCCTATACATATCGAAATTCAAGGATGCGGTCATTAGATAAGTTCTGAGTAGGGTTCACAATGAGTTTATCTGCCTGGATTGGCCTTACATGATTACAAAGGAGGCTATTCAAGAAATCATCAGCTTACCTAAGGTCGAACAAGAACCTGGAAAGAAAATCTCTAACATAGAGGTTGAGAAACTCACTGGTGCAACCCATGACAATAGATCAATGAGGATCAACACAATCACCGACACTGATGTGAAGTTTGCAAGCATGATAATTATTTATAAGGTAACTCAATATATCTAACTAAATTTTGTTGCTAGTTCTTGCATCCATGTTGCATATTAGATGTTGAGGAATGATACAAAATACGATTTATGTGAATGGTTGAGGAGTGTATTGACATTGAATCTTGGAAAGATCAAAGGTGTTAAGAAATGAACCTTTAGATATGGAAATCTAATTGTTTGTTTGATGCTTTACTTCATAAATGAGCTACTTGGTCTAGGGAAGAAGTGTTGGGCTCATTACATATCAGTAGGTATGCAGATCAAGTAAGCAATTACTAGTCTTCATACCGGCAAAGATGAGAAACTTTGGGGTTATTTCAAAACATTTCAGGAAAACATTAGGCAGAGGGAGAGATTATCAAAGAACATTATGGAGAAGTATTCCACTGATATTTGTTTCATGGTGAAGACCAATGAAACCCTCATGGAAGCAGCAGAATCAAGGACCATATGGGTCCAAGAGCTTGGATATGAGGTGGATGACAAAATTTTGGATCTCTATACAAAAATGCTGCTAGATGCCCCATTGGATGAAAAAACCAAACATTTTGGCACTACATAAGAGAAAGCTCTTGAAGTCAAAACTGGCTTCAACAAGAAGATAAGAGAGAAGAAAATAGATAACATGTCTGCATTTGTGCATAATTTCATTCATAGGATAGGAAATGAAATGGGTTCTCGATCCAAACCAACAGGAGAATCGGTAGCAAAATTGATAGTGGCTAGTACTCCAAAAGTGAAGAGGCCTAAAGATTACATTTCTACCATCGCTTTTGATTCTGATCCATAGGACAATGAACTTCTATCATTCACAAGGGTATAGAGGAAGAAAGTAGATCAACCACCAGTAGAGGAGAAGAAGGTGGAGCCAAGGAGGAAACTTGTTAGAAAGGTAGAAAAACCTACTGCACCCCCACCTCCAGCAAGGAAGCCTACACAAAAGAGAAAACTAGTTAAATCCACTATAGCAACCCCCAACAAAAAGAAGAAGAGTGATGATGCTACTAATTTTTGTAAGGCCAAAATGACCTATGCTTAATTAATTGATGAAATTACAAAGGATGAAATTCTAAAAAAATGTATCTATATACTATGAGAGTTTAGAGGATAATGAGTAGAATGAGATAGAGGAGGCAATTTTGTTGCATATATATTTATAATAAATCCTTAGTACAAATTTTGAAGGAAATACCTCTATCATTGTACAATAAACTAAATACTAGAAGACTTGATGCAGTCAAGAGGGATAGAGAGATCAAAGAGGTAGAAAATTTGAATTTGTGTGGTGCAATAAGTAATGAAGAAATGAAGAGGTGTATATATTTTTCTAATAGGACAATTTTTAGTAGTAAACCCCAGAAAATAAGCCTAATTATGGGCAGAGTTAATGGGGTTATAAATGAGACCAATGAGGGTTGGGCCAAATTCTTCCAGAAGAATCCAAACTTTCTTACCTCTCATGAAGAATTTGTTAAGTCAACAACTTCCACCATCCTAGATAAATCAAAAGGGAAAGGTATTTTGGGAAGTTCTAAACCAATTTTGGATATACCGATAGAAATTAAGGGTGAACAGACACCACTGGAAGCTAAGGAGAGTGTACAGTCTATACCAAATGAAAATATTTTTGAGAAAGGAAATGTATAGGATATTGAGAATATTATGGATAATACCCCACTGATAGTAATTGTTACTGCAACAAGTGGTGAAGCCACCGGTGCAAAGGAGGTTAGGGTAAAGGTAAAGATAACTGAGACTACACTGCCAGTAGATATTGATTCCTTGACAAAGATTTTGGAAATTGACACTTCTCAAGTTGAGAAGAAATCAATAACTAAGATGAGTCCCATTGAATTAATGATGGTAGTTACTCAAAGTCTACTAAAGGAGGGATCATCAGATAAGGGAATAATAGATCAATCAGTTATAGTTTTGCATAGATTAATCCCTAATTGCATGATTGAGAATGAAGCAAGCCCTTCTGGCAAGCTTAAAACACTAACATAGCACATATCTAACAAGTTTCAATCACTGTAGCAGATATCACACCGGAAAGCACTAGAAAGATTTACTGTGGCTAAAAGAGAAGCCTTTGACCAAATAATTATAATAGAGAAGAAGAAAATTGAAGATAAACTCATTCTTATTGAGAATTATTTAAAACAGTGTACAAATATCTACAGGGTCTATTATAAATAGAAATTCTTACAGCAAATGTAGATAGAAGATTGAAGGAGTTGCATGATAAGGTAGCTAACATTGCAAATTATTTTGATGGATTGACCTCTCTAACAACATCTGTTGATGGTCAAATTTGGTCCTTGGAGAATCAAATTTTTTCTCTTGAGAAGGAGAGAGAAAAGATCATTTGGAGAGCAAGGAGTCTTAGAGGATTGGTGAGTCCAAGACTAAATTCACTGAGTGTGCATAAGAGATAATGTATGGACATGATTGCTAAACCCACATCAATAGAAGTCTCAAAAAAGGAAACACTTGCACACTTACTAAGTGGAATGGTATCCATATCTAGAACCTTCAAACCGGCTGGGATACATACCTATAGTTGCTGGATAAGGCTTACCTAGAAATTTTGAAGTTAGAAAAGCTCCAGTAAAATAAACAATATTTATTCATTCTTTTGTTTTGAATTCTTTCAATTCTTTCACTGGTCTTTGGCATTGATGTGAAAGGGGGGCTGTATGTATGTGAAAAATCAGTATCAAAAAATATCAAAAAAATATCAGACAGGAACCTATGGGAAGGATATCAGAATGAGTGTACTTCTTAGGGGGAGCATATATCATTTTTCAGTTGAACCGGTAGGGAATCTGTTTTTCACATGAGTGTTTCCATCAATGCCAAAGGGGAGATTGTTAGAAATTGACACTCATTGGATTCATTTTGTTGTCATTGATGGCAACAAGATTACATGGAAGTAACATACCAACATTAAGACGTGTTCATCGGCAAACACTAGCATTGGAGCATCCAAGGTTACAACCGACACTAGCACCAGCTTACAGCACTTCAAGGAAACCGACATCAAGGAAGCTTTATTTGAAAAATCATTTTATAATTATTATATAAGGCTGGCATTGTTTATCTTTTTGTATTGTAAGATAACATAAGGCATGTTGTTTGTATAAGGTATATAGGTCAATTTGTTAGGTCATTATGATATGATAGATAGATGATAGGATAGAATATGTGGATGAGATTGTGGATTATAACATAATAGGATTGTGGAGTGCGAATGTTGTATCATGTAATAATCTCTAGATGTTGTTGTATAATGATGAAAAATATATACCCCAACTGGTACTGAGAGGGGGAGGGTGAATCAGTACAGACAAAAACTTTCTCAACAACTTATCAAGTTAAAACAATACCAACTAGTTGCCTTCATAACTAGACTTAACCATCGCAATACCAGTTACAAAAAGTAAGACTTCAAACAACATAAACTAATAAGTCTGATCACTTCAAATGCATTCAATACTTGATAACAAATTCACCCATAAACATATGCATGTGGTATACTAGTAATACCATATCCTAATAGCTTTGCATGCATAATTACTAAAACACAGAATACTTAATCATCACATGAAAAATGCACAACTCATGACACACAAATTTTTCATGTGGAAACCCACATGGAAAAAACCACGATGGGGATGAATACCCACAAGCTTGTTTTGAACTCTTTTGAAGCTTGCTCTATTAGGAGCATAGTCTAGTTAAAGACTTTATAATAAGGTTCTACTAGGAACTGATCCTGTTAAAGATCACCTAGTTAAGGGATGGCTATATACCCTGTTAAAGATTGAAACCTTGTTAGAGGTTACCTCGCTAGAGGATTTGAAGAACTCAATGATCTTGAGTCACCCAGTTAAAGGATTTACAATAATCCTATTAAAGCTACCCGATAAAGGGATTTTCCAACTATTGAAATGGTGAGAAGAAAACAAGTAAAACTATGATCTGATAACAAGACTACATGCCATTGTAGATCCTTTTCAATTCCTCTCTTCTGCAATCACACTCTATAGTTTTCCTCTTATTGGTCTAGCAAGTATCTCATCACTTGGATACACACACAACATTTGCCAACAACAAACAATAACAAACATCATCAACTTTATAGACAACAATTATGTCAGTAGCATAAACCCTAAACCCTAAGAATCTTAGGTTTACAATACAAGCGGTCCAATCTTGACCATCCAAACACTTTGCATAGAGTAATACAATTTCAAACATATCACAAGACAATTTGCATCATCCATTCTTCACCACATATGGGAATCAGTAACCCATCACACCTTCTTCTCATATCGCTAAGAAGAATTATCATTCCCGAGGTAGATGTTTAATGCAATCGATCTTCTCATGCAAGATCCTCAAGGAAATCCTTCACGTGCACAAAGCTGATGTGGCACCTCGATCTCATTCACATATCTTAGCTAACTCATCACAGAGTATCATCGCTTGCATCGCACAAGCTGGATTGCCAAACCAAAAACCCTAGAGCTGAGACTACCAACCGGTAGTCATGCTTAGTGAAACCCTGACACTAGTTCACTTACAAATCTCCATACCGGTTAACCATCTTCTTCCAATCTGCATACCAGTTCACTTTCACTTATTGACATCAATGAAAACATACATTATCATCATATCATCATGTCGGTTCATCATATGCCAACAATATCCAACAATCTCACCCTTTGGCATTGATGGCAATACTTAGTGTAGCATTGCAACTAAAAACATCATAGACCAGTGTATCTGCATTATCATATATCTTCTCCCCATTCATTATTTATCTTCACCTCCTTTGACAACAATGCCAAAGTAGAGGCACAAGCTTCCATACTCCACTATTCTTCTCCCCCTATGGAGTAGCATCCTTTAACACATCAATCCTGAAATATTTGACATTGTAGTTCTTGACTGATGTGGAGCACACAACTTTATTTGACTTCATGAAGGGGTAGAACCCCTAATTCACCTCTCAAATAGGTAAATGTTTTCTTTGGTAAGGGCTTAGTGAATATATCTGCTAGCTGCTCCTTACTGGAAACATGTTGAAGTACAACTTCCTTATTCTAAACTTTCTCTCTCAAGAAGTTATATTTAAGCTCAATGTGCTTGGTTCTAGCATGCAATACCGGATTCTTGGAAATATTAATTGCACTTGTGTTGTCACAAAATATATTCACCGGTTCGGATACAAGTACTTTGAAACCTTCCAATACATGTTTCATCCAGATTGCTTGAGTGCAGTTCATAAATTCTGCCACATATTCTACTTCAGCTATAGATTGGGAAGTACAGCTCTGCTTCTTACTCATCCATGATACTAGTCTTCCATAGAAAAAGAGCGCTCCACCGGTTGTTCTCTTTTGGTCGTCAACATTACCTACCATATTAGCATCGATATACACTTTGAGATTGAAGTCACCATTATATGGATACCACAATCCATAGTCAATTGTTCCTTTTAGATATCTAAGAATCCTCTTGACTACTACCAAGTGGGATTCTCTTGGACACTTCTAAAAATGAGCTACTATGCCCACTACATGAGCAATATTTGGTATGTTGTGCACCACATAGTGCAGCTTACCGATCATTAACTGGTACTACTTTTCATTTACCAATGTTGAATCATCTTCCTTAGTTAGTTTACAGCCAGTCACCATCGGTGTACCAACCGGTTTGCTCTCCTCCATGCCAAAAGTCTTCAATACCTCTTTGACATACTTGGACTGGGTAATAAAGATACCCTCTTTCATTTGCTGAATTTGTAGACCAATGAAGAATTTTATCTCCCCAATCAGAGACATCTCAAACTCTTTCTTTATTATATCTTCAAATGCATGGCTCATTCCATCATCTCCTCCAAAGATTATGTCATCTACAAATACTTCACAGATTAGATTCTGATCACCTTTTGATTTCAAGTAGATGTTGCTATCTTCACTTGTTCTCTGAAATCTAGTCTTCACAAGATGAGAATGTAACCTTTCACACCATGCCCTAGGTTCTTGTTTCAATCCATACAAAGCTTTGTGTAATCTACACACCATGTTACTATCTTCTGATAGGGCAAACCCTTTTGGTTGCTCTATATATACTTCCTCTTCAAGGATTCCATTCAAGAATGTAGACTTCACATCCATTTGATATACCTTAAATCCATTAAATTCTGCAAATGCAAGTAACATTCGAACTCCTTCTAGTCTAGCCACAGGGGCAAAGGTTTCTCCATATTCTTCTCCCTCATCCTGAGTGTAGCCTTTACATACAGGCCTAGCCTTATTCCTTATAACTGTACCTTCTTCATTTAGCTTATTCCTGAAGACCCATTTGGTACCTATGACATTTTTGTGTTCTGGTTTGGGTACCAAAGACCATGTTACTTTCTTTTCTATCTAGTCTAGCTCCTCTTCCATTGCTTTAACCAGTCTTCATCTATAAGTGCTTCTCTGGAAGTCTTGGGTTCTAATTCAGAAATAATGCAGGATTTTTCTTTAACTTTTATTCTTGTGAGTATCCCTGCATCTTTATCTCCTATGATCTGCTTCAGATCATGATGCAATTTCACATCTCTAGGATTGACTCTAGCTGGTTCTTCTTGCTTTTCCTCTTCTCTTTCTACTCCATCTTCTTTTTCTCCTACCACAACTTCTACCGGTATAGGGATGTTGAGATATTTGCTTATTTCTTTTGTAACCAGTTCCCAAAAATCTATTCTTGGTTCACCTTCCACTTGCTCGTTGTTGGTTCCCTCAGATTTCTCAGGAGATTCATCAACCTTGACATTGATGTTCTTAACAATCTTCTAAATTCTATTATTATAGCACTTGAGGGCTTTTCTCTTATTGCAATATCCTAGAAATATTCCTTCATCATATTTAGCATCAAATTTGCTCAAATGCTGACCTCTCTTGATATAGCACTTACTCCCAAATACCTTAAAGTAACTCACACTGGGAGTCTTCCCAATCCAGTACTCATAAGGGGTTTTATCTTTGCCTTTCTTGATAAGTACTCGGATCATTGTATAGACTGCAGTGCTCATCGCTTCTCTCAAAAAAGTGTGAGCAACCTTTCCTTAGATCAGCATTGTTCTCGCTACTTCAACTATAGTCTTGTTATTCCTTTCTGCCATGTCATTCTGTTGTGTTGTTCTAGGGGTAGATAGTTGCCTCTTGATGTTGATCTCTTCATAGTACTTGTTGAACTCATTAGAAGTGAATTCTCCTCCTTGATGAGTTCTTAGGCACTTTATCCTTTGGCCACTTTCCTTTTCTACTAATTCTCTGAAGGCTTTGAATTTTCCAAATGCTTCAAACATGTCTTTCAAGAATGTGACCCACATCATTCTTGAGAAGTCATCAGTAAAAATAATAAAATACCTATCTCCCTGAATACTTCTAGTTTTCATAGGACCACACAAATCAGTATGCACAAGATCAAGTAAATTCTCTACTGAAAAATACTTACCTTTAAAAGTTGAGGAATACATCTTCCCAAGTTGACATCCTCTGCACAAATAATTCTTAGGTTTGTTCAGAAAAGGTAATCCTCTTACCGCCTTGATCTTACTAGCTTTAACAATATTGTTAAAGTTCATATGATAGAGTCTCCTATGCCATATCCAACTATCATCAAACTTATCCATTAGACACTGACTAATCTTGGCATTCAAATGAAATAGGTTACCTCTGGTCTGCTTACCAATGGCAATAAGTTCACCACTCTTTCCAATTATACTAGAGATTCCACCTTTGAACTTCAGAGTGAGTCCTTTGTCATTCAGCTGAGCAACAGTTAAAAGGTTATGCTTTAGACCTTCTACCCAATAGACATCATCTGCACTGCTTTGTCCATTCAGTGAGATGGATCCTTTATCTTTTATCGAGTTTGGTGCATTATTGCCAAATATGACAATACCTCAATCATATTCTTCTATAGACAGAAACTTTCTCCAGTCACCAGTCATGTGCTGAGAACAACTATTATAAATAATCCACTCATTGGAGTTATAAATACAAGAGACAAGTGTTTTCTTGTCAGACACTTCTTCCTTTACAACTACAAGCACTATATCATCACTCTTTCCATCCTCTGATTCTTCATTAGTAACACCTTCATCTACAACAACACGACAATTTCTCCTATTTTCTCGATTATACTTTCTAAACCTCTCCGGTTTATCCTTATTATCACTGTTAGGACAATTAACAGCTATATGTCCTATCTTGTTATAGGAAAAACATTTTAAAGGATGATTACCTCTATATTTACCAGTTCCTTTCGGAAGTCTTTTAGCAAGAAGAGCTTCAAACTCCATCAGAATTTCTTCATCATCCATACCTCTGCTTTGCATGGATTCATAAATGGTACTTGCTTCTTTTCCTTTTCTGGTTGGTGCAACAGATGCTCTAAAGGCTGACTCAGTCTTCTGAACACTATCATCATAGTTATTCAACTCATATGCAGACAACTTTGCAGTGATAGTCTAAGGATACCTTGGTTTTATCGATAGACCTTAGTTCCTGCATAGTAGCAACTTTGATTTCATAGATCGATAATAATGATCTCAAAACTTTACTAACAACGGTGGCATCCTCAATCGTTCCACTAGTGCTTTTGATATCTCCAACCACAGTCTTAATCCTAATGCCATATTGCGGAATGGTCTCTCCTTTAACCATCCTCATGTCTTCAAATTTTCCTTTAAGGCTCTCTTCCTTAGCTTCCTTTACATGCTCATCACCACCATAAATGGTTTCCAGTGCATCCCATACATCCTTAGGAATGTCCTTGTCTTCTACATCAATAAACTTAATATCTGACAGGCTACTGGTAAAGGCTTCCATGACTTGCCCATTTTCTTGAATCTCTCTCTTTTGATCATCGGTCAAAGTTCTAGTGGGAATAACATAGGAATTCTCAACATAGCTCCAATGTTGAGCACCCATACTCTTGATGTAAATATTCATTCTATCCTTCCATATCTTGAAGTTATCTCTATCAAACTTAGGACCTTCCCTCTTCATCATTACAACAAGATCTTTTACCTCAAGCAGCTAAGCTTATATCACCGAGGACCTGGAGTTGCTTTGGTACCATTTGTTGTATAATGATGAACAATAGATACCCTAACTGGTACTGAGAGATGGGGTGAATCAATATAGACAAAAACTTTCTCAACAACTTATCAAGTTAAAACAAAACCAACCGGTTGTCTTCATCACTGAACTTAACCATGGCAATACTGGTTAAACACTATAAGATTTCAAACAACATAAACTGATAAGTCTAATCACTTCAAATACATTCAATACTTGATAACAACTTCACCCATAAACATATGCTTGTGGTATAAAAATAATACCATAACCTAATAGCTCTGCATGCATAATTACTAAAACACAGAATACTTAATCATCACATGAAAAATGTACAACTCATGACACACAGATTTTTCACTTGGAAACCCAAATGGGAAAAACCACGGTGGGGATGAATACCCACAAGCTTGTTTTGAACTCTTTTGAAGCTCGCTCTGTTAGGAGCCTAGTTCCATTAAAGACTTTAAAATAAGTTTCTACTAGGAACCGATCCTATTAAAGATCACCTTGTTAAGGGATGGCTATATACCCTGTTAAAGGTTTAAACCTTGTTAGAGGTTACCTCACTAGAGGATTTGAAGAACTCAATGATCTTGAGTCACCCGGTTAAAGGATTTACAATAAGCCTGTTAAAGATACCTGATAAAGTGATTTTCAACCTATTGAAATGGTTAGAAGAAAATAGGTAAAACTATGATCTGATAAAAACACTACATGCCAAGGTAGATCCTTTTCAATTCCTCTCTTCTGCAATCACACTCTATAGATTTCCTCTTATTGGTCTGGCAATTATCTCATCGCTCGGATACATACACAACATTTGCCAAAAACAAACCATAACAAACATCATTGACCTTATAGACAACAATTAGATCGGTAGCATAAACCCTAAACCCTAAGAAGCTTAGGTTTACAATACAAGCGGTCCAATCCTGACCATCCAAACACTTTCCATAGAGAAATACAATTTCAAACATATCACAAGACAATCTTCATCGTCCATTCTTCACTGCATATGGGAATCGGTAACCCATCACACCTTCTTCTCATACCGCTAAGAAGAATGATCATTCCCGAGGTAGATGTTTAATGCAGTTGATATTCTCATGCAAGATCCTCAAGGAAATCTTTCACGTGCACAAATCTGATGTGGCACCTCAATCTCATTCACATCTCATAGCTAATTCATCACAGAGTATCATCAGTTGCACCGCACAAGCTGGATTGCCAAACTGGAAACCCTAGAGCTGAGACTACCAATAGGTAGTCACGTTTAGTGAAACCTTGACACTGGTTCACTTACAAATCTCCATACCAGCTAACCATCTTCTTCCAATCTGCATACCGGTTCACTTTCACTTATTGACATCAATGACAACATACATTATCATCATATCATCATGTCAGTTCATCGTATGCCAACAAAATCTAACAATCTCCCCCTTTGGCATTGATGGCAATACTTAGTGTAGCATTGCAATTGAAAACATCATAGACTAGTGTATTTGCATTGTCATATATCTTCTCCCCATTCATCATTTCTCTTCTCCCCCTTTGACAACAATGCCAAAGTGGAGGCACAAGCTTCCAAACTCCACTATGTTGCTCCCCCTATGGAGTAGCATCCTTTAACACATCAATCCTACAATATTTGAAACTATAGTTCCTGACTGATGTGGAGAAAACAACTTTAGTTGACTTTATGAAGGGATAGAACCCCTAATTCACCTCTCAAATAGGTAAATGTATTCTTTGGTAAGGGCTTAGTGAATATATATGCTAGCTGCTCCTTACTGGAAACATGTTGAAGTACAACTTCCTTATTCTAAACTTTCTCTCTCAAGAAGTGATATTTAAGCTCAATGTACTTGGTTCTAGCATGCAATACCAGATTCTTGGAAATATTTATTGCACTTGTGTTGTCACAAAATATAGTCATTGGTTCCGATACAAGTACTTTGAAACTTTCCAATACATGTTTCATCCAAATTGCTTGAGTGCAGTTCATAAATGCTGCCACATATTCTGCTTCAGCTATAGATTGGGAAGTATAGCTCTACTTCTTACTCATCCATGATACTAGTCTTCCACTGAGAAAGAACACTCCACTGGTTCTGCTCTTTCGGTCATTCATATTACCTACCCAATTGGCATCATATACACTTTGAGATTGAAGTCACCATTATATGGATACCACAATCCATAGTCAATTGTTCTTTTCAGATATCTAAGAATCCTCTTGACTGCTACCAAGTGGGATTCTCTTGGACACTTCTAAAATGAGCTGCTATGCCCACTACATGAGCAATATCTGGTCTATTGTACACCACATAGTGCAGCTTACCGATCATTGACCGGTACTCCTTTTCATTTACCAATGTTGAATCATCTTCCTTAGTCAGTTTACAGCCGGTCACCATCAGTGTACCAACTGGTTTGCTCTCCTCCATGCCAAAAGTCTTCAATACCTCTTTGACATACTTGGACTGGGTAATAAACATACCCTCTTTCATTTGCTGAATTTGTAGACCAATGAAGAATTTTATCTCCCCAATTAGAGACATCTCAAACTCTTTCTTCATTATATCTTCAAATCCATGGCTCATTTCATCATCTCCTCCAAAGATTATGTCATCTACAAATACTTAAGAGATTAGAATCTAATCACCTTCTGATTTCAAGTAGATGTTGCTATCTTCACTTGTTCTCTAAAATCCAATCTTCACAAGATGAGAATGTAACCTTTCATACCATGCCCTAGATTCTTGTTTCAATCCATACAGAGCATTTTGTAATCTACACACCATGTTACTATCTTCTGATACGGAAAACCTTTCTGGTTGCTCTATATATACTTCCTCTTCAAGGATTCCATTCAAGAATGTAGACTTCACATCCATCTGATATACTTTAAATCCCTTAAATGCTGCAAAAGCAAGTAACATTCGAACTCCTTCTAGTCTAGCCACAGGGGAAAAGGTTTCTCCATATTCTTCTCCCTCCTCCTGAGCATATCCTTTGCATACAATCCTAGTCTTGTTCCTTATAACTGTACCTTCTTTATTTAGCTTATTCCTGAAGACCCATTTGGTACCTATGACATTTTTGTGTTCTGGTCTGGGTACCAAAGACAATGTTACATTATTTTCTATCTAGTCTAGCTCCTCTTCCATTGCTTTAACCCAGTCTTCATCTGTAAGTGCTTCTCTGGAAGTCTCAAGTTCTAATTCAGAAATCATGCAAGAGTTTTCTTTAACTTTTCTTTGTGTGAGTATCCCTGCATTTTTATCTCCTATGATCTGCTTCGGATCATGATGCAATTTCACATATCTAGGAATGACTCTAGCTAGTTCTTCTTGCTTTTCCACTTCTCCTTCTTCTCCATCTTCTTCTTCTCCTACCGCAGTATCTACTGGTACATGAATGTTGAGATATTTGCTTGTTTCTTTTGTAACCGGTTCCCAAAAATCTATTCCTGGTTCACCTTCCACATGCTCATTACTGGTTCCCTCAGATTTCTTAGGAGATTCATCAACCTTGACATTGATGCTCTTAACAATCTTCTAAGTTCTATTATTGTAGCACTTGAGGGATTTTCTCTTAGTGGAATGTCCTAGAAATATTCCTTCATCATATTTAGTATCAAATTTGCTCAAATTCTCACCTCTCTTGATATAGCACTTACTCCCAAATACCTTAAAGTAACTCATTGTGGGAATCTTTCTAGTCTAGTACACATAAGGGTTTTATCTTTTCCTTTCATGATAAGTACCCGGTTCATTGTATAGACTGCAATGCTCGCTGCTTCTCTCCAAAAAGTGTGAGCAACCTTTCCTTGGATCAGCATTGTTCTTACTACTTCAACTACAGTCCTGTTATTCCTTTCTGCCATGTCATTTTGTTGTGGTGTTCTAGGGGTAGATAGTTGCCTCTCGATATTGATCTCTTCACAGTACTTGTTGAATTCATAAGAAGTGAATTCTCCTCCTTGATGAGTTCTTAGGCACTTTATCCTTTGGCCACTTTCCTTTTCTACTAATGCTTTGAAGGCTTTGAATTTTCCAAATGCTTCAGACTTGTCTTTCAAGAATGTGACCCACATCATTCTTGAGAAGTCATCAATAAAAATAAGAAAATACCTATATCCCTGAATACTTCTAGTTTTCATAGGACCACACAAATCAGTATGCACAAGATCAAGTAAATTCTCTACTGAAAAAGACTTACCTTTAAAAGTTGAGGAAGACATCTTCCCAAGTTGACATTCTCTGCACAAAGAATTCTTAGGTTTGTTCAGCAAAGGTAATCCTCTTACCGCCTTGATCTTACTAGCTTTAACAATAAGGTCAAAGTTCATATGATAGAGTCTCCTATGCCATATCCAACTGTCATCAAACTTAGCCATCAGACACTGACTAATCTTGGCATTCAACTAAAATAGGTTACCTCTAGTCTACTTACCAGTGGCAATAAGTTCACCACTCTTTCCAATTATACTGGAGATTCCACCTTTGAACTTCTGAGCGAGTCCTTTGTCATTCAGCTGAGCAACAGTTAAAAGGTTATGCTTCAGACCTTCTACCTAATAGACATCATTTGCACTGCTTTGTCCATTCAGTGAGATGGATCCTTTACCTTTTACCAAGTTTTGTGCATCATTGCCAAATCTGACAACACCTCCATCATATCCTTCTACAAATAGAAACTTTCTCCGATCACCAGTCATGTGGTGAGAACAACCACTATCAATAATCCACTCATTGGAGTTGTCAACACAAGAGACAAGTGATTTCTTGTCAGACACTTCTTCCTTTACAACTACAAACACTATATCTTCACTCTCTTCATCCTTCGATTCTTCATCAGTAACACCTTCATCTACAACAACATGACAATTTCTCCTATTTCCTCCATTATACTTTCTAAACCTCTCTGGTTTATCCTTATTATCGCTGTTAGGACAATTTAGAGCTATATTTCATATCTTGTTGTAGGAAAAACATTTTAAAGGAAGCTTACCTCTATACTTACTAGTTCCTTTCCAAAGTCTTTTAGCAAGAAGAGCTTCAAACTCCATCAGAATTTTTTCATCATCCATACCTCTTATTTGCATGGATTCATAACTGGTACTTGCTTCTTTTCCTTTTTTGGTTGGTGCAACAGATGCTCTAAAGGCTGACTCAATCTTTTGAACACTGTCATTAGAGCTATTCAACTCATATGCAGTCAACTTTGCAATGATAGAGTCTAAGGATACCTTGGTTTTATCGATAGACCTTAGTTCCTACATAGTAGCAACTTTGATTGCATAGATTGGTAACAATGATCTCAAGACTTTACTAAAAATGGTGGCATCCTCAATCATTCCACTAGTGCTTTTGATATCTCTAACCAAAGTCTTAATCCTAATGCCATATTACTGAATGGTCTCTCCTTCAACCATCCTTATGCCTTCATATTTTTCTCTAAGGCTCTCTTCCTTAGCTTCCTTTACATGCTCATCACCACCATAAATGGTTTCTAGTGCATCCCATACATCCTTAGGAGTGTCCTTGTCTTATACATCAATAAACTCAATATCTGATAGGCTACTAATAAGGGCTTCCATGACTTGCCCATTTTCTTGAATCTCTCTCTTCTGATCATCGGTTAAAGTGCCAGTGGGAATAACATAGGCATTCTCAACATAGCTCTAGTGTTGAGCACCCATACTCTTGATGTAAATCTTCATTCTATCCTTCCATATCTTGAAGTTATCTCTATTGAACTTAGGACCTTCCCTCTTCATCATTACAATAGGATCTTTTCCCTCAAGCGGTTAAGCTTATATCACCAAGGCCCTGGAGTTGCTCTGATAACAATTGTTGTATAGTGATGAACAATAGATACCCTAACTAGTACTGAGAGGTGGGGGTTGAATCAATACAAAAAAAACCTTTCTCAACAACTTATCAAGTTAAAACAAAACCAACTAGTTATCTTCATCACTGAACTTAACCATGGCAATAGCGGTTAAACACTATAAGACTTCAAACAACATAAACTGATAAGTATCATCACTTCAAATACATTCAATACTTGATAACAACTTCACCCATAAACATATGCATGTGGTATACCAGTAATACCATAACCTAATAGCTCTGCATGCATAATTACTAAAACACAAAATACTTAATCATCGCATTAAAAATGAACAACTCATGACACACAGATTTTTCATGTGGAAACCTAAATGGGAAAAACCATGGTGGTGATGAATACCCACAAGCTTGTTTTGAACTCTTTTGAAGCTCGCTCTGTTAGGAGCCTAGTCTGGTTAAAGACTTTACAATAAGGTTCTGCTAGGAACCGATCCTGTTAAAGATCACCTGGTTAAGGGATGGCTATATACCCTGTTAAAGGTTGAAACCCTGTTAGAGGTTACCTCACTAGAGGATTTGAAGAGCTCAATGATATTGAGTCACCCGGTTAAAGGATTTACAATAAGCCTATTAAAGCTACCCGATAAAGGGATTTTCCAGCTGTTGAATGGTTAGGAGACAACAAGTAAAACTATGATGTGATCACAACACTACATGCCAAGGCAGAACCTTTTTAATTCCTCTCTTCTGCAATCACACTTTATAGTGTTCCTCAGATTGGTTTGGCAAGTATCTCATCACTCGGATGTTAGGTCTCAGAGACAGCTGAAAGGGGGGGGGGGGGTGAATCAGTTGTCTAATAAATTCAAACCAAAAACAACTTAACCAACTTAATGCTTAATACCGGTAAACCAATTAAGTATGTCGGTAAACAGTTTTAATAGTTAATTGCTATACCAGTAAAGATTAATGCATGAAACATAAACACAAAGTCATCCACAACACATAACCCCAATATTTGTATGTGGAAACCCTATAAGGGGAAAAACCACGATGGGAAACCTTACCCACAATCAGATGATACTACTATAGATAGTACGTGTACATAAATGGGGTTTGCACATGCAAAAAGGCCAACAACCTAGAGCTCATTGCTCAATCACAAAATGGGAGTCACACTAACTACAGTTGGATGGTTAAATCCAATAAGAATATACTGCATAAAATAGCATCTTCATATGCTAGATTTAGTACCGGTGTAATGCTGATATACTTTCACAAAAACCTAGCTTCAACTTCAAATGATGTCTGCGTGTATTGCACTGCTTAATCTCACATATACCTTCACACAATTCTTTTTGCATTCCACACTTGGTCTTACAAATAAGATCTTACATTGATACCATAACCTAAGACCAATTTTAGTAGGTCGACTCTACAAGATATTACAATAAAAAATATTTTACAAACAATATAATATCCAATGCAATAACCAATTGAACATGTTGGCTTAATGCATTTACAACAATAATTAATCATCTCCATAGCATGCCATGCTGATCTAGAAAAGATAAACCTGCCAGTGTAACCCTAGACCTATTTGCCGATAAAAGAAAATATGCAAATATGAATATACCAATGATTAATTCATTAAGATAAGATGTCCACATGATGTCTTTGATATTACCTAGTGTTTTCCATATCATTCCAAGTGCCGATGATCATTATATCCTACTGGTGAACCATATACCAGTAACTGTGCAATAGTTACTTGCTTGCTAGTGAATGTTGTTGGATCTCCAAAGTGCTAGTGTTTTAGTAGGTGTTGACATCAATGACAAAACCATACCAAAATACCAACATTGGATACACACACAACATTTTCCAACAACAAACAATTTTAGGTAAATCTGTAACTACCTTAGTAGTAGTGATCTTTACCATGCAATCACAGTTTACATGATAGAGTCATTTATGCCATAGCTAACTTTCATCTATATGTGCAATCAAGCATGTCTTTTCATTGTTATTCAAATGAAAGATATTACCTCTATTTTGATTACCTGTTGTAATTTCCAAACCAGTTCTATTCATGATTTTGCATTTTCAATTTTTAAATTGTAACTAAAATCCTTTCTCAACTAATTGACCAACACTTAAAAGATTATGCTTTAATCCTTCAACATAGTAAACATTGTCAGTGTTATGCTTACCATCAAGAGATATTGTACCCTTACCTTTGATTGAACAAACTTTTTCATCTCCAAATCTTACTAAACCTCCATTGTATTCTTCAAAGTTCAAGAATTTACCTTTGTCTCCTATCATATGAAGTGAGCATCCTGAGCCAATGATCCATTCATCCTTTACTTCAACTTTAGCTGCTAGGGCTTGTTCTACTGGTTGAGTAGTAGGTGTCGGTTGATCTTCTATAATAGAAACAAAAACCCATCCATTGTCTGCTGGATCAGAATCATCAGTCACACCTTCATCAACAATGTAACAAGATTTGTCTTTATTCTTCTTAAATCTATATCTCTGATATTCAGTATTAGGTTTGTATGTTCTTCTAGCTTCTTCTCTTAGTCTAGCATGTCTATCGGGGCATCTCAAAGCCATACGACCAATCTTATTGCAGTTAAAACATTTAAAGGTTGTGTTACCTTCATACTTACTTCCAACTGGACCTTTAGGCATTTTCCTTGCAAACAGTGCTTCAAGTTCTTCAAGTTCTTCATTTTGTTTCCTGCTTTCTTCAAGTTCTCTTGCATAAAAGGCTTTCCAATCAGATTTGTCAAATGATGGAGCAGATGATGTTGATGCTTTAAAGATTAAATCTATCTTTATAGTAGCAATAGGACCAAATTCTTCAATTTCAAAAGTTGAAAGTTTCCCAATCAATGTATCCCTAGTTACTGATGTATTAGGCATTGTTCTCAACTCATTTATAGCAGTAACCTTCATTTTATATGCCGGTGGCAATCCCCTTAAAAATTTTGAAACAATTTCATCCTCACTCAAGGTTCCTCCACAACATTTAATACCCAAAATAATTTCATTTACTCTTTCCATAAAAGTAGAAATCCTTTCATCTTCTTCCATTTTCAGATATTCATACCTGACCCAGAAGCTTTCAAGTTTTGCAATTTTGACTATGGAATCTCCTTCATTCAATGTTTCCAAATGATCCCAAATAGCTTTAGCAGTAGACCTATCTAATAGTCCCATGATTTTTTGATCTGATAATGCACTCAAAAGTGCTTCTCTTGCTTTGCAATCATTTTCCTCATCTTTTGTCAAGTTAGCTGGACTGGGCTGACCCAGTACAGTAGCAGTATAACCATTCTTTGTAACTTCCTAGATGTCTTTTCCAATGCAATTCAGATGTGTCTCCATTCTGATATTCCATATCCCATAGTTGGTTCCATCAAGTTTAGGACTGTCCTTCCTAAAATAGTCAGTAGACATTGGATCTCCTCAAGTTGTTAAACTTTTGCAAAAGAGGACTAGGCTCTGATACCAATTGTTAGGTCCCAAAGACAACTGAAAGAGGGGGGGGGTGAATCAGTTGTCTAATAAATTCAAACCAAAAACAACTTAACCAACTTAATGCTTAATACCGGTAAACCAGTTAAGTATGTCGATAGACAGTTTTAAGAGTTAATTGCTATACCGGCAAAGATTAATGCATGAAACATAAACACAAAGTCATCCACAACACATAACACCAATATTTGTACGTGGAAACCCTGTAAGGGGAAAAACCACAGTGGGAAACCTTACCCACAATCAGATGATACTACTGTAGATAACAAGTTTACATAAATGGGGTCTGCACATGTAGAAAGGCCAATAGCCTAGAGCTCACTGCTCAATCACAAAATGGGAGTCACATTGACTACAGTTAGATGGTTAAATCCAATAAGAATGTACTACACAAAATAGCATCTTCATATGTTGGATTCAGTACTGGTGTAATGCTGATATACTTTCACAAAAACCTAGCTTCACCTTCAAATGATGTCTATGTGTATTGCACTGCTTAATCTTGCATATACCTTCACACAATTCTTTTTCGCATTCCACACTTGATCTTACAAATAAGATCTTACATTTATCCCATAACCTAAGACCAATTTTAGTACGTCGGCTCTACAAGATATTACAATAAAAAACATTTTACAAACAATATAATATCCAATGCAATAACCGATTGAACATGTTGGCTTAACGCATTTACAACAATAATTAATCATCTCCATAGCGTGCTATGCTGATATGGAAAAGATAAACCTGCTGGTGTAACCCTAGACCTATTTGCCAGTAAAAGAAAATATGCAAATATGAATATACCAATGATTAATTCATTAAGATAAGATGTCCACACGATGTCTTCGATATTACCTAGTGTTTTCCATATCATTCCAAGTGTCGGTGATCATTATATCCTGTCAGTGAATCATATACCAGTAATAGTGCAATAGTTACTTGCTTGCCAATGAATGCTGCTGGATCTCCAAAGTGCTAGTGTTTTAGTAGGTGTTGACATCAATGAGAAAACCATACCAAAATACCAACATCAAATACACACAACATTTTCCAACAACAAACAATAACAAACATCATCGATCTTATAGATAACAATTAGGTCAGTACCATAAACCCTAAACCCTAAGCATCTTAGGTTTACAATACAAGCAGTCCAATCCTGATTGTCCGAAGACTTTGCATAGAGCAATACAATTTCAAACATATCACAAGACAATCTACATCGTCCATTCTTCACCGTATATGGGAATCAGTAATCCATCATGCCTTCTTCTCATACCGCTAAGAAGAATGATCATTCCCGAGGTAGAAGTTTAATGCAGTCGATCTTCTCATGCAAGATCCTCAAGGAAATCCTTCACGTGCACAAAGCTGACATGGCACCTCAATCTCATTCACATCTCTTAGATAACTCATCATAGAGTATCATCAGTTGCATGGCACAAGCTCGATTGCCAAACCGGAAACCCTAGAGCTGAGACTACCAACCGGTAGTCATGCTTAGTGAAACCCCGACACCGATTCACTTACAAATATCCATATCGGTTAACCATCTTCTTCCAATTTGCATACTAGTTCACTTTCACTTATTGACATCAATGACAATATACATTATCGTCATATCATCATGTCGGTTCATCATATGCCAACAATATCCAACAAATGTTTTGTAAAACATTCTTGGAGGGAAGGAGATACCGGTAGAAGTGTTCAGGGTTTATGAACTGGTACAGAGCAGATCCATGACTGAAACTCTTTTTGGTATAAGAGGTGCATTTTGTGAGTTCTATTTCTTTTTTTAACTTCAGCAGAAGCTTGTAGTCAATGAATTTTTAGTGATGAGCATTTTGCTCTAGGTAGTATGCCTTCTTGCATGTGCAGGCCCCCTCTTTATGTAATATCTTTCATATGGCTAGTGAATTGATATTGTGGGTCACAAATCCCATCGTGATTTTTCCTCTTTGAGTTTTTCCATGTATAAATTATGTTTGTTATGGTGTTCATTCATGTGGAAGGTTTATTTGCTTCAATTTATATGTTTATTCATTTACCAGTTTATGTGTGTATGGTATAAAGCATAAAATCTTATCTTTTCGACAGAACACTGATTCACCCCGCCCCCTCCTGTTAGTGTTATTGGATCCCAACAAGTGATTGATTTCTTCTCAACTTGAGAAGTGTCAATTGCCAAAATCTTTGTCGGGGAATCAATATTAACTGTCAGTATAGTCTTATCAGTCCCATTTACCTTATCCTCTTTTGCACTAGTGGCTTCACCACTTGGTGCAGTATCAATTACTATTGGTGGAGTATTGTCCATAATATTGTCAGTACCCTATACATTTCCTTGCTCAAAGATTATCTTTGATGGTATAAACTATACACCATCCTTTGCAGTCGGTGGTGTCTTTACACCCTTATTTACTGTCGGTATATCAAAAATTGGTTCTGAACTTACCAAAATACCTTTGCCTTTATATTTATCCAGAAAGGTGGAAGTTGTTGCCTTGACAAATTCTTCATGGAAGGTGAGAAAATATGGATTCTTCTGGAAGAATTTGGACCAACCATCTTTGGTCTCATTTATTACCTCATTAACCCTGCCCATCATTAGGCTTATTTGTTGAGGTTTTCTACTAAAAAACTATTTTGTTTGCAACATGAATACACCTTTTCATTTCCTCATTTCTTATTGAGCCACACAAATTCAAATGTTCTACTTCCTTAATCTCTCTATCCCTCTTGACTGCATCAAGTCTTCTTGCATCTAACTTATTATACAGTGATAGAGGAATTTCCTTCAAAAATTCTACTAAAGCTTTCTTATATATATATCGATGTGTAACAAAATTGCCTCTTCAATTTCATTATGCTCATTATCCTCTAAATTTTCATAGCAATTTTATACATTCTTCAAAATACCATCCTTTGTTATTTCATCTATCAGTTTAGCATAGGTCATTGTAACCTTACCAGATTCAGTTCCTTCATCACTCTTCTTCTTCATGTTGGGGGTTGCCAGAGTGGATGAGGTTGGTTTTCTCTTCAAAATAGGTTTCCTTGCCGGAGGTGGGGGTGCAGTAGGTTTTGTTGCCTTTCTTACAAGATTCCTCCTTGGCTCCACCTTCTTCTCCTCTACTAGAGGCTGGTTAGCTTTATTTCTTTGTACCCTTCTTAATGCTAGAGGTTCATTATCCTCTGGATCAGAGTTAGAAGTGATAGTAGAAATGAAAGTTTTAGGCCTCTTCTCCTGAGGAGTACTAGTCACTATCAGTTCTTCTACCAGTTCTTCTATCGGTTTGGATCCAAAACCCATTTCAGTATTATCCTATGAATCACATTATTAATAAATACAAACATCTTGTCAATTTTCTTCTCTCTTCTTTTCTTGTTGAAGCCTTGACTTCAAGAGCCTTTTCTTCTACAGTGCCAAAATGTTTGGTCTTATCATCCAATGGAGCTTCTAGTAGAATCTTTGCATAAAGTTCCAAAATATTGTCATCCACTTCATATCCAAGCTCAGTGACCCATATGGTCCTAGGTTCCACTACCTCCATTAGGGTTTCATCAATCTTTACCATAAAGCAAATATGAGTGTAGTATTTCTCCACAATGTGCTTTCATATCCTCTTCCTCTGTCTCATATTTTCTTGAAAAGTTTTAAAGTAGCCCCAAAGCTAAGTTTCATCCCTGTCGGTACCAAGACTGGTGATTGCTTCTTTGATTTGCATACCTACCAGTATGTCATCAGCCCAATGCTTCTTCCCTAAGCCAGGTAGCTCATTTATGAAGTATATCATTAAACATATAATGAGATTCCCAAACCTAAAAGTTCCTTTCTTGACACCCTTAATTTTTCCAAGATTCAACATAAGTTCACTTCTCAACCATTCACATAAATCATATTTTCCATCATTACTTAGCATCTAGTGTGTAGCATGGAAACAAGAACTGGCAACATAATTCAATCGACTAGATTGAGTTACCTTGTAACCGATTATCATGCTTGCAAAATTCACATCTATGTCCTTTGTGGTGTTGATCCTCATTGATCTTCCATCATGGGTTGTGTCGATGAGATTCTCAACCTTAATGTTGGAGATCTTCTTTCTAGGTTCTTGTCTGAATTTGGGTAAGTTGGTGACTACCTGAATTGCCTCCTTTGTGATTATGTAGGGTCAATCCAGCCAGATGAATTCATTGTGAACCCTTCTTAGAATATATATGATCCCCTCATCCTTGAATTCCGATATGTATAGGATACCGGTTAACCCTAGATCCTCGATGACCTTATATTCTAACTTGATTGTTCCAAAGCTGCCCAGTATCATAGATTGATACATGCCTTTGATCTCCTATGTGCCTATATCTTCCAAGGTGCAGTGAATATATGTCCTTACATCTTCTACATACATCACGTTGTTGGGAACCCTAGAGAATGCGCCCACAAAGTCTTCCTTCTTGGTTATTTGGGTAACTTCCTTGAAAATGGGTCTCATCCTATCCTTGACTTCAACAATGGTGGGATTCATAATGAAAGTAGGAGTAGATGATCTGGATGCCATTTCTAAGAAATACCTAAAAAATGATCATCAGTTGGAAGATTTGATTGTTTCTTAAATAATTGTTTGAAATCCTTTCAGAATGCCTTTGCTTTCTCTTTATCACCATAGATTTGCCTTTGCTTTGCTCTAGATGATTGAATAATGGGTGAGTGAAAATGAATCCACTTTCCCCTTTTATTAGTGAGTAAACCCTAATCCTTCATTGTTATAAATGCTTATTGATGTACCCTACCAAATGTCGGTTTCACATTTTTATGCCGGGTAAACCTTCATTGATGATTAAACACAACTCTCCAGATCTCTTCCATATCTCTTTAGATCTCCTTTAGGGAATATACAATATTTGTAATAAGTTTGCCAACCTCTAAGGCATATGCCACAGTTATCGGTTGAATTTCTTATCGGTGGAGGAATGCTCTATTCTACCAGTGGAGCAACCAGTGTAGTTGCATATCCACTTGGTTTTTCAGATTTTCTAACCCGTCTCTTGGTGTGATCTTGTTGTATTTCATCTATCTTCTACTTTCCTTTCTCATTTTCTTTATCATTTCTAACCAGTTTAGTCTTACTTCTAGAGTACTTAGCAATATGACCTATTTTGTGGCATACATAACATGTAACATTGTTCTTTTGAATTGCTTTAACATGTCCATGTTATTCCTTGACATACATTGATTAGCCAAATGTCTAAATTTTCCAGATACATGACATTTAATATTCATTCTGTAGTCTTATGATTTATGACCACACTTCTTGCAATTTGTGCATTGATCGGGAACAGAATTGTAGTTTTGATTTTCTCTATTTCTATATTGTTTAACCATATGCCCAAATTTATTACAAACAAATAATCTACCATTAAATTTATAAGCATTAGATTTCCTTATTGGTTTCCTTTGTTCTGATGAGTTCTGCATACCGCTTGTCTGATCTTTATTTGCAGTACTGAAGCTTTCACCTTGTACAAATCTAAGTCCTCTCGAACCATCACTCTACCTGTGCCTTTTCAGTAAGTCATCCAATTGTACGACACTGATCCTAAAATTTTATTTATACTCACTTGCAGTAGTTAGATCATATCTCAGAGTTATTACTTGTCTTTCAAGTTCTTATTCATTATTCTAGGATTGCACCAAATTAGTTTTCAATAGATCATTCTCATGAGCCAATATGTCACATTCTTCATATTTGTTTTTCAGAGGTATAGCAGGATTTTCTTCCTTCTTCTTTATGTCCTCAATATCTTTTGACATCCTCATAGTGAGATCTTGCATTTCATTTCGCATTAGCATGTTTTCTTGACTCAGTTTCTAACAATGTTCCTTGTGTGCATTTTCATCATCTTATTTTTGCAAAAGTTCCTTCCTCTTAGCTTGAGCTGCTGATAACCTTTCTTGTAGGACAAGAATGAATTCATTGGCAGAATTCAATTCATCATGCAATTTTAAGTTCTTTATCCTTTCAGCATCATAATTTTCAAGTGCCATCTCAAGTTTCTTTTCCATAGCCATTTTTAATGATTCCAGTTTCAGTATCTTTCTCAAGTTGTTAAACTTCTTCTGAGGCACCAAGCTCTGATACCAATTGTTGGGATCCAAGAACACTAAGAGGGGGGAGGGTGAATCAATTTTCTATTGGTAAGATAAGATTTTATGATTTTATGACATACAAATATAAACTGGTAAATGAAGAAACATATACCTTGAAGAAAATAAACCATCCTCATGAATGAACACCATAACACACAAAATTTATATGTTGAACACCTCAAAGAGGAAAAACCAGGGTGGGATTTGTAACCCACAATATCAATTCACTGGCCATATGAAATATATTACATAGAAAGGGGGCTTGCACATGCAAGAAGGCACACTTCCTAGAGCACACTAACTACAAGCTTATGCTGAAATAAAATAGTAATAATTAACTCACAAAATGCATCTGCAATGCCAAAAAGAGTTCTTGTTATAGCTCTACTCTGTACCAGTTCATAAACCCTAAACACTTCTACCGGTATCTCCTTTCCTCCAAGAGTGCTTTAAAAACCATCTACAGATCATTGCATGATATAACATTCACATACAAATGATCTACATACATATCCTTTGCATTACACAGTTCTACTACCTTGTCATATATTCTCCTATTCCATCCTTATTACATCCTCATATTTTGTCCTATCATAATAACCTAACAAGCTGACCTATATACCCTTTATAAAAAATATGCCTTATGTCAGCTTACAATACATTACAAAAGATATACAATGTAGGCCTAATACAATAATTATAAAATGATTTTACAAATAAAATTTCTTTGACTGATGTCAGTTTTCTTGAAGTGCAGGATGCCAGTGCCCATGTTGGCTGTAACCCTGGATACTACAATGTCATTGTCTGCTGGTGAATGCCTCTTAATGTTGTGAATTTTATAAAATCTTATTTCCATCAATGAAAACATATGAATCCAATAAGTGTCGATTCCCAACAAAGGATCACACCGGATCTATCAGTGAATCAAAGGAATGCCTCAAGTGCATGAAATCTTGAATATGTACTGAATTGACAAGGAAGACATGTTGAGTTTCTGGTACAAAGATTGAAGGAGATGCGTTTGTCACTTTGGCAAACTAGTTGAGATATGGTCTGGACTGATAAAGAAGAAGTCAAGGCCGAGCAGTTGCAGATAGAGGATAGTGGCCGGATTGAAGGTGGAGTCAGTTGAAGGTTGATGACATAGTGTCATCAAGAGTTTCTACGGATATGTATGTCCATTGGTAATATGAAAAAGGTGCAAAAGTAGAAGACTCACATCTAATGAAGTTATGCATAAGGCAGGTTAGCAAGAGTGCTGACCATTTGAGTGTTCCACCAGAAGAGAACTAAGGTGCAAGGATAATGATAGATCGGTTAAGGGTTTATTTGGTAGGGATAGTAAATAGGTAGATGAACTCGGTTGAGTGGTTGGTCGGTGATCTTGTCTGGACTAACATAGATAAATTTGATGAAGTGGATACCAATGAGGATGTCATGTGGAGATGAAGTGGCATGCATGCACAGGTCGGTACATTGAGTCGGTGAAATGTTATGTGGTGAGGTAGAGGGTGACAGGTTGACATTTATGTTGACTGCAAGATTTACGAGATGCAAAGAAGAGGTCTGTTGCTAGAGGTCAATGGACAATAGAGATCCAACATAGACTATTTGAGCATATCGAGGAAGGTGAAGAAAAACACAAAAGCAATGTTGGTGATTGATTAAGAAATCTGCTAACAGGTCAAAAGTAGATTTCCAAAGATAGAAGGCATGATTAGGAAGGGATGACAATGGTAGGATTAATTAATGAGTTATAGTTCATCAATCTAGGTGATCCCTCAAGCTTGATGAGAAAACCCTAACCACTGGAAATTTGAATTGGCTTTTGGCAGGAAAACCAGGTTATAAATATGCAAGCCAAAATTATTGAAGAGAGCTATTAAAGGAGAGAGTGTTGTTGCTGCATGTGAGGAAAAATAAGTCAAGTAATCAATGAGTATCTAAAAAGAGACTGAGTGTGTGCGAGTGTGAATTTGGTTGAGAGGATCAACTGATAGCAGTGAGGAAATGGTAGTCTGCAAGTGAGTTTGTGAGAGAAGTATATCAGTGGTGACCAAACTGGTACAGAAGAGTTGCAGAAGAGTGCATAGTAGTCAAGAAGGAATCGACACAAGATAGTATCAGTGGAGAGTAGATGAGTAGTTGAGAGAAGAGGGAGCTAGAATATAGAACTAACAGAGAGAACCGACAGTGAATTGGCTATTAACTTGAAAATGAATATTTTTTGTATTCACTGAGTTGGAGCTCAGTGCAGGAGTTGTAGCTCCTAGGGTTGGTGCCCTAAATATTGTAATCAGAGATTGATTGTGAGGCTAGATTGGAGTAGTAGACTCCAACAACATTTCTTATTGAGTTTTTTCCCATCTTTAGTTTTCCTCATATATGCTAGTGTTATGTGATGTCCCTTTTTATGTGATTGCATTTGTGTTGGTCTCCCCTCTAACCGGTAAGTCTACATTGGGTTAGATCTGATAATTGGTATACTCACATAGGACAATTAAAGGGAAACATTTGAGAACCACTGATTCACCCCCCCTCTCAGTGGTACATTGTGTCTAACAATTGGTATTAGAGCGTAGTTTCCCAGTTAGACAAGATTTCTCTAGCTTGGGTAGATTCTAGTATTAGGACACAATGATTTGTTTTGTGTCAATCCCTGCTCCATTTTTTTATGGCTCAAACTATTTCATTTGGAGTTGTAGAATGGAAATCTACCTATCTGTTGGCATATGCACACTCCAATGAGACATTGTCATTGATGGCAACCTTACAATCCTATGGCACTGGCAAGGCATTACATCAGTAGGTTAGTGCACCAGCATCAATGATCAGACTCTACATCGGCACTCAGGACACCGGCACTGGCATAGAGAAAGGAAGTATACCAGCACAGAGGCCGACATGATTTTTTTATATTATATTTTGTTTATTATTGTAAAAAATTTGTAAGCTGACTTGGCATGTTGTAAAATGACTCTTACATATAAAAGAGATCATTGTAGACATTTTGTAATGAAGTAAGGAAGAAAGTGATGAAAGAGATGTATGTGAAATATTAAGGAAGACCTATTATGTGAAATATAGGGTAAAGGGTTTATGTAAGAAGCAGAGTAGCAACCGGTAGTGAATCAGGCATTATAGATGCTATTGTAAAGCAGTACAAGATACCAGATTTGTATAATCCACATTGTAAGTCAATGAGACTTCCCATTTGAGCAGTGAGCTCTAGGCAGTTGGCCTTCCTGCATGTGCAGGCCCCTATTGTAAGTAATATTCTCTTATTGGCAAGTAAGTGGATATTGTGGGTCACAAATCCCACTGAGGTTTTTCCCACATCGGGTTTCCTCGTTAAATCCTTGTGTCATGGTGTGATTTTCATGTGGATGTTTTTAATTATGTTTATTGCATTATTTCTTGCATACCGGTACACTGTTATAATATATTCTGCATGTTTTAAGATAAGATATTTTGTACACCGGTTAGATACTGATTCACCCCCCCCCCCCCCCCTTAGTAGCTATGGGAATCCTAGCAATTAGTATCAGAGCCTGGTCCTCTATTTTCAGAAGCCTAACAACATGAGGAAGATCTTGACACCGGTAAAGATGGAAAATATGATGAAGCAACTTGAAGGAGCTCTTTCAGACTATGATGCAGAGAAATTGAAAAATATCAAACTAGAAGATGATTTAAGGGCAGCTCAGGATATCATTCAGGCACTTCAAGAGAATCTTATTATTGCAAGAAATAAGAGAAGAGAACTTTGTGAAAAGATGCAAAATGAGAATGATGAAAAGGAATCACTTAATGATTAGATAAGCAAGTTGAAACTAGAAAACATGACAACAAAGAATGAGATGCAGGATATGACTATGAGATTTTGTAAAGAGATTGAGGATAGGAAGAAGAATGAAGAAGAATTGACCAGAAGACTAAGTGATACAGCAAATGAGAACACAAGACTTAGCTATGAAAATGACATGTTGAAGACAAATCTGATGCACATTAAGAATGACTCCAATGAACTGATGAGACAAAAAGAGGTCTTAGAAAGAGAACTAGAAACTGCAAATCAACATAAAGAAAAATTCAAGAAAATCTCAAAGGAACTTGGCACCTTGCTGAAGAATCAAAAACCTAAAGGTGACACTTCTAGAATTGGCTTTGAAGTTGGTGAAAGCTCTGGTACTGCAAATACTCAGGATCACAGCAAACCGGTAAGACAACCTAACGCTTATAAATTCAATGGAAAATGCTTTAACTGTAATAAGTATGGTCATAGAGAAAATGAATGTAGATCTAGAAATTATCAGAATATCAACACACACACCGGTCAATGTTCAAAATGCAACAAAGTTGGTCACAACTCTGAAAAATTGTAGAATGAATGTGAAATGTTATGTTTGTTGAAGATTTGGAGATTTATCCAATCAATGCAAAACACAAACCGGCATAGGTTATAGGAAAGCTATTTAGAAGAATAATGTAACTTGTTATGCATGTAACAAGATTGGGCATATTGCAAAATTCTGTAGGAAGGATCACCGGTAGACAACAAAAGTTCTAGCTTGAAAGGTAAAGAAAAGGTTGAAGAGGTTAAGCAAGAATTCTCAAAACAATGGATTAGAAAAGTTGATCTAAATATTGGGAATACTCCTCCACTGGTAGAACCAGTCAATGCTTCACTAGCAGGATAGAGTGATGCTTCACTAACAGGACAGAGTAGTGCTCCACTAGCAAGAAGTTCTTCATCTAATTGAAGAAATTTTTCTTGAGGGTTTGGCAATCTAATGACACGTGCTATTATTCCCTTGGTTAGAGATGAGAAGTTAGAAATTACTTATTACCAACAGACAATGTTAAGTGAATACTTTACTGGCATGCATTTAATATGGTAGATGGTGAAAAGACACTATAAATTTGAGGTTTTGGCTCCATTTCATTTCACCAAGATTTCAAACCTACGAAGAGCGTGAAGATTCCGAGCTAAGGCATTTCGAGCAAGAGGCAAGAACACTTCAAGAAATCATCCATCCTAAAGGTAGTAAAAGGTATTTTATCATGGCATCCACCTCTGCAATTGAATATATAGCAAACCCTACTGTTGTCAAAGTTATAAAAATACCTAGGCCCGTATTTCAATTAGTTCCCGAGATAGCAAAGAAAGATGATACCTTAGGTGCTTTTTCTCAAATTCCTAAGGGAGTTGTTTATGTTGAAGACCCCAGAATTTACATTCATTGTAACATTGAGAAACTAGGAGATGAAGAGATTAAAACCATGTTTAAAATTTTCATATGCGATGAATCCAGAAATGTAAAAGATGAACATAAGATCTTTGAAACCCTAGGATTTATAGAGATCCTTAGCATTCCTGAATTTCCCAAGGATGTGATTAGGATAGTCTTCAGCAGGGTACATGGTGAATTTTTCTGGTTAGATGCAATTCACAAAATCACTAAGGAAGCTATGAAAGCTGTCACAGGGTTACCAACCACTAGTAAAAAGCTAGACAAAACCAAGAAGGTTTCCAATGACCTAGTTACTCAGTTAACTAGAGCCACATCCGACAGAAGGTCCTTAAGAGTAAATGATGTAACAGATATTAATGTGAGATTTATCAGCATGATATTAGGATATAAAGCTACTCATGCAAATAGAGCGCTTATGATATGGTCACAGATAATGCAAAGATTGATGTATGTGAGTGGTTGAAGGACGAATTAATTGACAACTTAGGCAAGATTAAGAAGGACAAGAAAGGAACTTTTAAATTTAGAAATCTGTTAGTATGTCTAATGCTACATATAACTAAATAGGTTCCCGGTATAGGCTACAAAGAACTTGGATATGATATACTGGTAGGTAAATAGCTAACAGAACTATTCAATAATATGGGAGAAGATAAGGAAAACAATATCCATGATTTATTTCAAGCAATAAAGGCCAAAATGAAGAAAAGAATCAGATTATCACAAAAGATTGTTGTCAAATATAAGGATGAAATATGCTTTGTAATCACGAAGGATGAGATCTAGATGGAAGTAGTCATCCCTAGTACTATTTGGGTAACAGAGATGGGCTATGAAATAGATGAATATATAATTGAAACATATGCTAAAGCACTTCTGGAAGCCCCTAAAGAACCTAAGGAAGAAGTATTTGGTAGTATAGAAACTATTCAAAGACAAATACAATCTAAGAAAAGAGTGAAAAAGGTTGAGGCAGTTGTAAGGAAAGGTTCTAGGCAAGCAAAGGAGATCAAGGATAAAGTAATGGAACAAACTGGGATAACAGAGGATGAGTTAGTAGCTCCACAACATGAAACTCATCTATCACCGGTAGGCACATCTTCAGAGAATGACATGCCTGCAACTTTCAAAAGAGTTGTAAGAAAAAGAGATCCCTCACCGGCAACCACACCCTCACCTAGGAGGACAAGACAAAAACAACAAGCAATGAGATCTTTGGTAAGAAAGGCTACACCAAAGAAGAAGAAACTAACACCCAAGAAGAAGAAGAGGATAAATAAGGACTTGGCCCCTCTTGACATACTATTGAATGAAATTATAGAGGAAGGGAAGCTGAAGAATATAGAGAAACTATATGACACTCTGACAGCTGATGAAAAGAACAAGTAGAAAATAGTGTTATATTGCATATGGATATGTATAAGAAATTTTTTATGGAAGTAGTAAATGAAGTACTAGATGAACTATTTAAAAGACTGGAAGCAAGAAGACAAGTAGTAGTAGAACTTGACAAGAAAATAAAGATAGAAAAGCTACTTCTTGTATATCCAGTGAATTCACCCAAAGAAATTGATGACTTAATTGTTGAAGCCAATTGGTCATTATTTTCTAATGCACATCGGCACATTGCTTTAATGGTTGGAAGAGTTAATGAGGTGACTGAGGAGATAGAAAATGCATGGGAAATTTTCCTAGTGGAAAATGAAAAACAAGAAGAATACATGAGCCACAAATCTATAAAGGTATATCAGAAAGAAAGAGACAAGGGTAAAGGTAAAGTTGGTGGACCACCCAGTATCAAGGTTAAAGACAACTTACCCCCACCTCCTTTGATTACTCCACTGGTAAAAATGATAGCTACAAAAGATCAACTGACAGTTGAAAGTATGGATGTAGAGGATGTCAATCCTAATCCTGAAGTCTTATATACTATGGATGTTGACACTCAAAAGATCAACATTGTGGTAGACAAAGATACAGCTGATAAGACTGAAATGGCTAGTGAGCCTCTGGTAGCTGAGCAAACTAATAACACACAAGAGAAACCGACAGATGACAAAGAGAAAAAGGTAGAGACTCAGACTCAGACTGAGACAATGCAACAAACAGAGAAAAAAATAGAGCAAAAGGCTCCTGAATAGGAACAACAACAAGAATAGGAATAGGTTCATAAGGAAATAGTGCCACCAGCAACTGGAGAAGTAGAAAAACCATTGCTTAAGGAAATGCAAATACAAATAGACCTACTAGAAGTCAATACAAGCTTGGTTACTTCCACTGGCGGGTCTCAAAATTTTGGTTCATCATCAATCTACAAATCAACTAATGTGATTGAGGTACTATTGGATTTAATTAAAAAGATAACAGATTGCAGCTCACAAGCTTATAAGGCAATAGATGACATAATACCAATTTTGAAGGTAATTGCTCCTAACTGTAATATAGACAATAAAGATTCTTTAGGACAAATTGATACCTTGTGTACATATATCATAGAAAACATTGAGAAAATAAAGGAAGAGACATTGAAGGACAAAGTAGAAATTGAAAAGAAGAGATTCTTTGATGAGCAGATAAAGAAGTGTACTAGAGATTTTGACATACTTCTACCGGAACTGTGTAATTTATTGAAAGAGTAAAAAACTCTGTACAAAGACACCTGTAAGACAAAATTTTTGACTGTAGATATTGATAAGAAGATGAGCAAGGTACAGGATGAAATCAACAAACTTGTAGATAATTTTGTTAACTCACCTGATACATTATCAGTTTTTGAACAAAAGATAACAAATTTTGAGGAAGAATTACTTAAATTTGAAAGAGAAAAGGATAGAATAGTGAATAAGGCAAAGCATCTAAGATTAAAACTGAGTCCAAGATTGGACTATCTAGCATCATTACGGAAGGAAGTATCTGAGGCACTAATACAGGGACAAAAAACCCTGGAAGAGCATTTGCAGCATCTCACCAGTACAGTTAAAAGAATAGAGACAACAATAAGAGATAGTAAAAAGTTTATGGAGAGTATAAACTTGATTTTGGTGGATCTATTTCAAATTGTAACTACCCAGTTACAAGGTTGAAACCACAAAATCTACTGACATCTTGACAACCTTTGTCATTGATGCCAAAGGGGGAGTAGTGGGATGAGAAAATTCAACATCATAGGAATCATATGCTTAGGGGGAGCACACACATTTTTTGATACACTTTTGAAATTTCTCATGAGTGTTGCCATCAATGCCAAAGGGGGAGATTGTTGGCATATGCACACTCCAATGAGACATTGTATGTGATTGAAGGTTTTGTCATTGATGGCAACCTTACAATCCTATGGGACCGGCAAGGCATTACACTGGCAAGTTAGTGCACCGGCATCAATGATCAGACTCTACACCAGCACTTAGGACATCGACACCGGCATAGAGAAAGGAAGTATACCAGCACAGAGGCCGACAGGATTTTGTTATATTATATTTTGTTTCTTATTGTAAAAACTTTGTAAGCCAACTTGGCATGTTGTAAAATGACTCTTATATATTAAAGAGATCATTGTAGACATTTTGTAATGAAGTAAGGAAGAAAGTGATGAAAGTGATGTATGCAAAATATTAAGGAAGACCTATTATGTGAAATATAGGGTAAAGGGTTTATGTAAGAAGAAGAGTAGCAACCGGTACTAAATCAGGCATTATAGATGCTATTGTAAAGTAGTACAAGATATTGGATTTGTATAATCCACATTGTAAGTCAGTGAGACTTCCCATTTGAGCAATGAGCTCTAGGCAGTTGGCCTTCCTGCATGTGCAGGCCCCTATTGTAAGTAATATTCTCTTATTAGTCAGTAAGTGGATATTGTGGGTCACAAATCCCACCAAGGTTTTTCCCACACTGGGTTTCCTTGTTAAATCCTTGTGTCATGGTGTGCTTTTCATGTGGATGTTTTAAATTTTGTTTATTGCATTATTTCTTGCATACCAGTACACTGTTATAATATATTCTGCATGTTTTAAGATAAGAAATTTTGTACACCGGTTAGATACTGATTCACCCCCCCTCTCAGTATCTGTGGGAATCCTAACATTGTCCTCCCTAGAGTTTGATGTGTGGATGTCTATTGTAAATGGCTCCCCTAGTAAAGTGAGTCCTCCCACTGATCTTGGAGCAGAAAGAAGATCTAGGTGAAATGAAGTAGCAATGCAGGCTATATTCAGTGGACTCTCTAGTTTTGTTTCTTCTCAGGTGGACAAGTACCAATCTGCAAAAATCTTATGGGATAGATTGAAGAAGCTCTACAGAAATGAGCCCACTACTGCGAAACTGACCTATGATGATAGAATGAGAAATGCATATCATGCATCTACAAATGATGAAGGTGGATCCATTAGCAACAGTAGCAATGATGAATAAGGAACCCACCTCTTCATGGCTCAAGAATTAGAAGATGAGAGGCGTGCATCTGAGAATGATCATGTAGATCACTCCTACCAAAAAGATGTGTTTGGCAGTGATAGTGAATGTGAAGAAGAAGAGGAAGCATAAGTTGATCTTGAAGGTGAGCTTGTGAATGCACTTGAAGAACTCAAAAGAGTAAGAAATGAATACAATCTATTCAAGACTATTATTGTTGTAAAGAAGAACCAGTTGATAGAATGCCTTGAAGAATCTGAGAAGTGTATCTCAGAGTTGAAGACTCGAGAAGAAGACACCAAGGAGTGTCGATGTAAAGATCTAGCATTTGAGCTAGAGAAAAAAGATAAAGAATATCAATAGCTGCTTGGAGAAATGGAGATTCTTTGAAATGACCTTGAGAAGTGTCAGGATGAGCTCAAGGTAAGAATTCAGCTTGATGGCACTAGTGATGCCTTGGACAAGATGTTGAAGAAGAAAAATCAATCCAAGGATACCAAAGGATTAAGTTGTGGTGTCGGTGAATTCTCCACCAACAAGAATGTCCCCCACAAGGATATTATGTTTGTCTCCTCAAATGGAGAGAGGAAGGGACATACCTTCATGGTTAGAAATGCTCCCTGGAAGAAGGTTGATCTAACCGATGAAGACTTGTACACAAGAATGAGGATAAGTATGCAAGAACATGAGAAGAGAGCAAAGAAGAAATCCTACTAGTAGAAGACAAGGAAGTACTACCACCCACAAGACAAAACAAGTGTGGGAGAAGAAGAGATCAGATAAAAGAAATGCAAAGAATGGACAACCCAAGATAAATCCTCAAAGAAAGAGAAATGGAGATGTTAGACTGGTAAGATCTCCTCATGCATGATAGAATATTTTTGTAGGTAATATTCCATCCTTCTCCAGTTATTTGTTTACATGTAATGGTCATGGACATAGGGCAGAAGAATGTAGAAAGGGATCTAGAAGGAATAGTCTAGGATCTCACAGATATCATGCAAATAAGAACAATGTATTAAGGAGTAGATACATGCATATACCCTCTCCCGGTTATGCAAATATTGTATGTTATAACTGCAATGGAATTGGCCATAGAAGATATGAATGTAGGAAGAAGGACCTGCACTCACATGGAGGCTAGTATAGAAACTATGCTCAACATAAATATGAATACTGAACATTATGGAAGTCAAAGACCTACATAGAACCGAAGAATAAATGTCCCTACATGATCAAGAGGTCCACCGGTTTTGGTTGCTAGTCACCGCAACATGACCAGAAGAAGATGGTCCAACCGGTATGTTCAGAGATTCCCCAATCATGAAGTTGGGAAGGATTTTGTGTGCTATTATAGAACTACTTCCAGTTGTGATGCAAAGTCTAGAAATAAAAGGACCCATCAGCTAGAAGAAGGTAAGACCTACTCCATTGACTGAAAATGGGAAGAAGAACGAGACCAAGAAGGTGTGGAGGAAGAAGACCATGGACTGGCAATATGCATTCAATGCATAGGTAATATCTCCTAAGGTTTAAAGGAGATGTAGGACCTTAGGGGGAGTAGTATACTCAACTTATCATTTACCCCCTTAGTGAAGAAGGACACATGGAAAAACAAGATGATGTTGGTATGAAGGATGGAAATGAGAAGATAAGTATGTGTAGTGGTGGGCTTGGGTACACATCTACATATCATAGTTGGATCACTACTGCATGTATCAATAGATCGAGATTAACAATTGGATTCAAATCCAAAGTGACACAAAATGTCAGAAGTTACAAGAAGGTGCTTCAGTAGTGATGATGGATCGGTACAAGAAATCAGTATGTGTAAGATGTTACCAATATGATGATTATAGGTACTTGTAGGTTATGTAAGACAATGAGGTTCAAGATCATTGCATTATCCCCAGTAATATGGAATAAGGAGTCTATGTCTTAGGTGGTGTTGATGAAGACCTGAATGACATAGGTTGCCCCATTTCTTAGGAATGCATGCATACATATTTTTGGGCTAACCGGTTTGTTTCATAGAATGATAATGGAATTGTGTACATCCAGGATCATGTCATAGGCTGTGGTGGATATAATGAAGATAAAAGATCATCAGATGATCACATTTGCACAACTCTGCTAGTACATGGAGATGATTGGAGCCTTGGTATTGGACCTGGCCAAAAATATGGACTTGAGATGTATGGCTTAGGGGGAGTTCAAGTGCTTATGAAGCTGAGATGGAATGCATGAACTTGTGAGTGTACTAACTGCCTAACTATAGATGATGGAAATTGTTGTAGGAATACCTAGGAGAATTTCATGATTAAGGGTACCTACTCTTCATCTGGTTAGTTGTATTCATAGTACAATCACACTTGATTCTAAAGAAATTTGGGATCAAATGAGTTGTGATGCAGGCTAACCAGCAATTAAGTAGTATTCAATAACACATCCTTCTGCAAATTGAGTGCTTTAACAATTTATATCAAATTTGCATGCTCAATTGGTGTCAGTTGATGGTTGAGTCCTCCATATCAAGAGTTGTAACTTGAGAAATTGTACCAGTTGGTATCAAAAGAGGAAATACATCTAATAAAAAGAAAAAGGGGAGAAAAATATTTGACAGTGGTTGGTAAATACAAGGAGGTGAGAGAACCTGACAATGCCCTTTGCCATTGTTGTCAAAGGGGGAGAAGCATTATGTAGTATGCCAAATACTACATGTGTTGATATCAATGACAAAGGGGGAGATTTTTGGTATTATGTTGTCATTAACGTCAACTAGTATAGAAGGACAACCGATATGGGTGCATTGTTGACATGAAGTTATTGAGGTCAACTAGTGTTGTAGGTCATGGGTAAAGAAGAAGAATATCATTCAGAGGAATGACCACTAGAGTTACTGGTACACAAGTTAGTGTTTGACTTGTGTAGATGATATGGGCAGGTTACTAGTATAGTCTGTCACAAGTAAGGAGAAGTTGTCAACTGGTAAGTGATGTGTTGACATGGAGAAGATAAACTAACCAAGTGAGTGGTTGACAATCGACAAACTTATGACTAGTGTACAAATAGGATGAGCGAGGTGCTTGAGTTGTTGTTTGTGATGAAGAGGCAAAATGTTACCTAAATCAAATCAACACAAGAGGAGAAGGATGTACTGGTCATCGGTATGTTGTGTGGATGTAGAATAGAAGGACTCCCATCGGATAAAGATGCAGTCACCATATGATGAGATGATTGATAGTTAATGTGCCCACACTAGATCACATGCACCTATTTAAATATATGTTGCATGAATAGGGAGGCCACATGAGTGCATTGCAGGATGTATATGACAAGGATCCACTCTCACTGGTAAGTGGAGCTTATCTCCTATTATGAAAAGTGTGTATAATAGTTCTATGAAATAAGGAAGAATAGGTAAAGGAAAGTGTGTGAAGGATCACATCGAATCTATTGGTGAATCAAAGGAATGCCTCAAGTGCAAGAAATGAAGGATATGCACTAAACTAATAGAGAAGACATGTTGAGTTGTCAGGACAAAGATTAAAGGAGATGGGTTTGTCACTTTGACAAATTAGTTGAGATATGGTCTAGGTTGATAAAGAAGAAGTCAAGGCTGAGCAACTGTAGACAGAGGATAATGGTTGGATTGAAGGTGAAGTCAATTTAAGGTTGATGATATAGTACCATCAAGAGGTTTTACTAGTATGTATGTCCACCGGTAATATGAACAACGTGCAGATGTAGAAGACTCCCATGTAATGAAGTTATGCATAAGGTAGTTAGAAAGAGTGCTGACCAGTTGAGTATTTCACTAGAAGAGAAGTAAGGTGCAAGGATAATGATAGACCAGTTAAGGGTTTAACTAGCAAGGATAGTAAACCGGTAGATGAACCCGATTGAGTGGTTGGTTGGTGATCTTGTCTGGACCGACATAGATGACTTTGTTGAAGTGGATACCGGCTAGAATTCCACATGGAGATGTAGTGGCATGCATGCATAGGTCAGTACATTGAGGGTGAAATGTCAGGCAACGTGGTAGATGGTGATAGGATGGAAAGGAGAGGTTTGCATCTTGAGGTCAATGGACAACAGAGATCCAACAAAGACTATTTGAGCATATCAAGTAAGGTGAAGGAAACCGCAAAACCAATCTTGGTGATCGACCAAGAAATCCATTGACAGGTCAAAAGCAGATTGCCAAAGATAAAAGGTGTGATCAAGAAGGCACAACAATGGTGGGATTGATTGATGAGGTATAGTTCATCAATCCAGGTGATCAGATCGGATGAGATATGATTGGATTTGGTTTGTCTCGAGGTTGATGAGAAAACCCTAACCACCTTAAATTTGAATTGCCTTTTGGTAGGAAAACTGGGTTATAAATATGCAAAACAAAATTATTGAAGAGAGCTGCTAAAGGAGAGAGTGTTGCTGCTCCATGTGAGGAAAAATTAGTCAAGTACTCAATGAGTATCTGAAAAGAGACTGAGTGTGTGTGAGTGTGAATCAGGTTGAGAGGATCAACCAACAGTGGTGAGGAGCCGATAGTCTACAAGTGAGTCTATGAGAGAAGTATACAAGTGGTGACCAAACTAGTAGAGAAGAGTTGGAGAAGAGTGCAGAGTAGTCAAGAAGGAACCAACAAAAGATAGTACCGGTGGAGAGCAACAGAGTAGTTGAGATAAGAGGCAACTATAAGAGAGAACTCATAGAGAGAACTGACAGTGAACTGGATAGAAGATCCAATAGAGAGATTAGAAGAAGAGTAACAAAATCCATTTGTAACAAGGATATTAACTTAAACATGAATATGTTTTGTATTCACTGAGTTGGAGCTCTTTAGGTTGGTGCACTAAATCAAGGGTTGGTGCCCTAAATATTGTAATCAGAGATTGATTGTGAGGCTGGATTGGAGCAGTAGACTCCAGCAACATTTCTCACCGAGGTTTTTCCCATCTTGGGTTTTCCTCGTATATGCTAGTGTTAAGTGATATCCCTTTGTGTGTGATTGCATTTGTGTTGGTCCCCCCTCTAACTGGTAAGTTTGCATTGGGTTAGTTCTAATAACCAATATAATCACATAAGACAATTAACTGGAAAATTTTGGGAGCCATAGATTCACCCCCCTCTCAGTAGTACATTGTGTCTAACAGGAATGGGTACATGTAATCCCTAAAGGTTATCTATATAGATATTTTTAAATTCATGTAAATTATTGCACTTTTGTACAGAAGTTTTGGCGGATTCCTACCCTTTGCCATTGATGTCAAAGGGGGAGAGAATTGGGGGAGTGCAGTGAAAAATGATGCTTATTCTTAGGGGGATTCAGTTGGAGTCAGTTGAGTGTACAGATTTTAGATTGTCAGATTGATTGCATTTTTTGGAGTACTTATCATTTTTCATAGTGTCGCTATCAATATCAAAGGGGGAGATTGTTAGCATTTGATGTTGTTCCAATGAAGATTGGTAATATCTGATACATGTAGATTCTTAGGATTTATCATTGATGGAAACTCAATTTTCTGATCTTACCCCTATGGAGTTTTTGTTGATCAGATGTCTTGAGTAAGTTTTCTAGTGTCAAGTTTGCCTGATGAAGCTTAGTGTATAGTTTTGTGGGCATTTCTCATTTCTAGTGAAGCATATTTTGTTTTTAGTGATCAAGGTTAGTTGGTTAAGTGTGAGAAGCATATTAACATGTATTATTATCCTTTTAGTGATGATTCTTTAGCATGTTAGAAGATCTAGTACCCGGTAGAGTAGTAAAATAGTTATCTTCATTATTATTGGTGTAACGTGTGGTCCAAATTTCTTGGATTGATTTTGATGATTGGTGATGTGTTCAAGATAATTGGTGAGACCTATGGGAAGTGTGTGAACATGTAGTGTCTAGAATATGTTTTGGAAAGGATTTGAGCTGACTTGCAGTATTACATGTTTCATATTTTGATATTTTGTGAAGCTGACTTGTAGGAGATCACATTTGCTAGTGTGGATATATAAGATTGACCTAGTTACTGCATTTGTGTGTGGATATGATCTGTATGATGGTATTGGAGTGATTGAGCATAGTTTCACATGCACAACCTGAATTGTGTTGATCCGGTAAGCAGAGCAGAGCATAACCAAGCAGTTTATTAGAATAGTGTAGAGGATCACTTTGTACCTAACTGGAGTTATTATTTGGCATGGTCAATTTTTTTTATTTAGTTCATTGATCATTGTAATCATTCTCTATTAGCCTGTAAGGCAGTGAGCCTCCTTTGGGGTTGTAGGCCCCTTTTTTGTAACTGAGTAATGAGCTCTAGGTAGTGTGCCTGAATGCAAGTGCATTCCCCTTTTGTAATATTGTTTTGCTACTACCCATAGTGGAATAATATTTTGGGTTCAAATCTCGCTATGGTTTTTCCCTTTCCAGGTTTTCACGAAAAAATATTTATGTTATGGTTATGTGCTTGATTGCTTTGTGTTTCTGCATTTTAGTTTCTTATTTGTGCATCCGATTGATTAAGAGTCAGATTAATAAATTTATAAATATTGGAACATTGATTCACCCCCCTCTCAATGTTCATTGATTCAAACAAACCTTTCTCTCCCTATCTCTCTTTGGGTATGTGTAGGATCATGAGGGGCCAAAAAGTGGCGATATTTTGACTAGAGTCCTGATTGATAGGATGATTGAAAATATCTATAATTTTCAAATGTTATCACATTTTTTGAGTCCAAAGCATGCTTCACATTCTATGCTTTGTATACTATAGGATTAAAAAAAATGAATTCTATAATTTTTTTACCAAGTTATGGTGGTTAGACATACGAGTTTTTTATATTTTTAAAAAGTTCTAGTAAAAAAATTATATTTAATTATTTATTTAAAAAAATACAAAAAAAAAAAGTGTCACATCCAAAATTGGGTCTTCTGTTGGCAATATTGCATTATAACAAACAATGAAAGATTGTTGGCATTTCATAAGGATATTGAGAAGGTTGTTGATGATTATGGATATAACTGATTAAGGATGTTTATTGTCTTGATATTATTATTTTGTCATTGATGTCAAGAAATTGATTTTCTAATTCAGTGTGATGTTGCCATATCTTGAGAAGTATGATTTAAAGAATATAAAGATGTCAGTAAAAGACATAGGAAAGACTATGATGAATAAGAGGATGAATTAAGGTATTCAATGGGCAACTACTACCAAGTTAGACAATGATGAGATCATGATGTTTAGATTGTTTTAACATCATACATATGTTGTAAATTGTAAGGATAATACTATACTATGTTACCAAGCAAAGAACCTAGTCGGTAAACCCTAAGGAACCTAGTTGGTAAACCCTAAGGTTATCGCTATCGGTTAATGAAGGCAGAATGTCTACCGAGTAAAGTTTAGTATTCACCGAGTTATAATCGAGTTGTAACTCAGCTATAACAAAATGCATTAAATGTTTGCATGCGTTATTTAATGAAGGAAGTTGATGAGCTAGAATTAATTTAATGATTGGTAAGTCGTGCATGAAGCTTGTTAATGAATCTAAGGCAATGGAAAGTCGGCATGAAGATCTATAGCACAGATTGAACCACAATACCCTGGCACAAGTTCCAAGAAATATATGCAAGTTCCTAGGCGGGGTAAAAAGTTATCAGATCGAAAGATGCATTGAACCTAGACAAGATTGAAGATTTGATGGCTATGATTGATCATGGGAAATGTGATCAAGGAGATTAAGTGGTTACCTAATTGTTAATAAATAGGAAACTATTGATAAACAATGCATACGGGCATGTGTATGCACAGGGATGCTACATAGTGATTACCGAGCACAGAAGCTTGAAGACCTATTTGAATAACAAAGTATAGAAGCCCAACAGATAGACAAGATTAGTTCTATGTCTAGATTGTATTGAACAAATAGGAATCTACTTTAGCATTTTAGATGTGAAGTTGCAAATAGATTTTTATTACTGTTATTTTGTGAAACTGAAATAAAATCTCTTAACCGAGTGGACTTAACAGTCTTATTTGTAAAACCCTCTAGCAAGGTGACATTCTAATTGAGTGTTTGAAATCCTTTAACAAGGTTACTTCTAACAAGATGAGATCCTAACAGATCTGAGGGAAATCCCTTAACTGGGCCACATCTAGCAATGTGTTTGTAATCTTTAACAGGATTTGCTTTTAACCAAGCATACTCTAGAAGAGTATATTTCTTAGTGGGTCCGAAATCCCAGAGTGGTTTTTCCCTATTTGGGTTTCCATGTTAAATCTGATGTTATGAGGTTTATGATGGTAATATGCTTTTGAGTTTGCATGTTTAACGCTTTTGGTTATATTATTGTAGTATATGTTACCGATGTTGAATCTAATGTTTTTATGGATGATTAAGTTTGTATGACTCACCCCCCCCACTCTCATCTTGTTGGCTATTGGATCTGTACTTATATTAAGTATTAGAACTATCAATTGGTATCAGATCTTTGGACTCCGGAAGAAAAGTTTAAAGGCACTTGAGTTAAAGATCCAAAGATGTATAAGAGGGATGCACCGAAGCTGAAAAAGTCAAGTTTCTCTACATGGTAGAAAAGGATGAAGTTGCATCTATCAGGAGTTGGAGAATATGTTGTATACTATCTGGAGAATGATTTTGTTACACCAAGCACCTATCCACTGACTATGGAAGAGATAAAGGCAAAGCAAGAACATATTCAAGCAATGATTGAAATATCATCTGCATTGACCGATTCAGAGTTTAATGATCTAGAAGGCTACAATGATGCAAAGGCTATGTGGGATAAGCTCATATCAGTGTATGGAGGTGATGAACATGTTCAAAGAGAAAAAGTAGATAGTCTAAGAGGACAACTTGAATCTATGAGGATAAATGAAGGTGAGAACATAACTTAGTACAGTACAAGACTAAAGGAGATTGTCAATCAAATCAAAGGAGCAAGTGGAACTATTGAAGAAAAGGATATAACAAGTAAGTTGTTAAGAACCCTTCTATCAGCTTATGCAATCCGAGTCTCTACAATCAATGAATTGAGATTTGTACCTAATATGCCAGTTTCTTTAGATGCTACTATTGGTAAGCTACATGCATTTGAGTTAAGTAATTTTGATAACAGTGGATCTTCGGTAAATAAAGTTGAATCTTCATTTAGTTCTTTTCATCTTGATGAATCTAATGATTACAATGAAAGAAAGTATAAGTACTCTGAAGGAGATCATAGTGGAGCAAGTGAAAGATTTCGTAAGAACATGGAAGAAGTACACAAATTGTATGAGGAAATCAGAAAGAAAGAAGAGTTTGAAGCACTACTAGCCAAAAGGTTACCGAGAGGCAATGGTAAGTATAAAGGAAAACTACCTTTTAAATGTTTCAATTGTGATAAGTTAGGACATATGGCTTCTAACTGTCCTGACAAAGAATTACTGAAAAGAGAGATTACTGAGATGATAGACAGAAAGATAATCATCATAGAGGACACCGAGACTTCAAAAGAAGAGATAGAAAGACATGTTTAATAGCTGATGAGGAATCTAATGATGATAAATTAGATGAGACTAATACAAAGGAAGTAGTTTATGTGGCTATGAAAGGTGGATCAGATGAAGAAAGGTATGAAGAAAAATCCCTAATATCTCACATAAACACTAATGATTCTTGGCTCATAGATAGTGGATGCTCACATCATAAAACAGGAGATAAACACAAGTTTGTTATATTAGAAGATTATGATGGAGTCTATGTTAGATTTGGTAATGATGCACGATGTCCAGTGAAAGGTAAAGGATCTATAACACTTCTTGACAATGCAAGATGCAATGATTTTTATTGGGTTGAAGGTTTGAAATACAATTTGTTGAGTGTAGCACAACTAAATAGCACAGGTTACCAAATAGAATTTTAGAAAGGAATTGCCAAAGTTCATGACAAGAATGGAAAGTTAGTTGCTATTGAGACACAAACAAAAGGTAACACATTTCACCTTGACTCAACTCGTAACAAGTATTTGCATGCAAAGATAGATAATACCTGGTTATGGCATAAAAGGTTTTGTCATGTAAATTTTGATAATCTGATCAAAATAAGTAAGAAGCACTGAGTAAGAGGTCTACCGAGTCTTGAAAAACCTGAGAATGCTATGTGCCAGGGATGCCAGATGGGTAAGATGACAATATCAAGCTTTACAAGTAAGTCTTACACTTCTAAGGGAATTTTAGATCTAGTGCACACTGATCTTTGTGGTCCTATGAAAGTTCAAAGTTATTACGGTGATAAATATTTCATATTATTTGTGGATGACTATTCAAGGATGATGTCAGTAATGTTTTTAAAAGAAAAATCAGAAGCTTTTCAAATGTTTAAATGGTACAAGACAAGAGTTGAAAATGAAACAGGAAGACAATTGAAATGTCTTAGATCGGATAGAGGAGGAGAGTTCACATCTGATGAGTTCAACTTATTCTACAATGATCATGGTATTAAAAGACAAGTCTCTGCACTGAGAACTCCACATCAGAATGGAATAGCTAAGAGAAGAAACAAATCTATTATGGATTGTGCTAGAACACTGATGATTGAAAAGAAGGTGCCACAAACATTTTGGAGAGAAGCAATAAGCACAACAGTTTACACCTTGAATCGGGTACAATTGAAGAAAGGTACTTTGAAGACACCATATGAAATCTGGTATGATAAGAAACCTAATGTAAGTTATTTTAAAATCTTTGGAAGTAGATTCTATGTTCACAAAGATGATAGAAATGGCAAGTTTGATTAGAAAAGTGAAGAAGGAACATTTCTAGGTTATTCTTCTAGAAGCAAAGCATTTAAATGTCTGATCAAATCATCTAACAAAATAGTAGAAAGTGCAAATGTGAAAATTGATGAATTTGCAGAAAGAAATGATGAAGTAAATTCAACTGAGAAGTCTTACCGAGAAGACTGTTGAAGAAAATGAAGAGAATATATAGTTACTGTGTGATGAAGAAGATCATATAGATCCTACCAAGCCTGTATTAGCCAAGTATGTTAGAAGATATCATGCACCAAGTTAGATTATAGGAGATAAGGATGATCTAGTGATGACAAGGAACAAACTGACACATAACACATGTTTGATATTTGAATTTGAACCGAGAATAGTGAAAGAGGCATTTAACAGTGAAGATTGGATAAATGCTATGGCAGAAGAGATTGATCAAATCAAGAAGAATGACATATGGACACTAATCCCAAGACCAAAGGACAAAAATGTAATCAGTACAAAGAGGATTTTCAGAAACAAGCTGAATGAAAAAGGAGAGGTCATTTGAAACAAAGCAAGACTAGTTTGCAAAGGTTATGCTCAAGAAGAAGGAATTGATTATGGTGAAACTTTTGCACTTGTTGCTAGACTAGAAGGAGTAAGAACATTATTGGCCTATGCTACTTTCAAAAACTTCAAGGTATATCAAATGGATGTCAAATCTGTATTTCTGAATGGAATATTAGAAGAAGAAGTTTTTATTGAACAACCTGAAGGATTTGTTGAAGACAATAATAAAGATCAAGTATGTAAATTGAACAAAGCTGTATATGGTTTGAAACAAGCACCTAGAGCATGGTATGAAAGATTGCACTCTGATTTGATTAAGATTGGTTTTATAAGGACAAGTGAGAACAACAATATGTATATGAAGAATGATGAAAATGGAATACTGATTTCAGCCATATTTGTTGATGATATTATATTTTGTGGAAATGACTCTTTGTGCAAGAACTTTGGAAATGAAATGAGCAAAGAATTTGAGATGTCATTAATCAGTGAGATAAAGTATTTTATAGGTTTACAGATATTGCAAATGAAAAATGAGATTTTCATTACTCAATCCAAGTACATAAAGGAAATCTTGAAGAAATTTGGAATGGAGGATTCAAAACCAGTAAGTATTCCTATGACTACCAACTATAAATTATCAAAGAATGATGAATCTGCATCTATTGATGAGACACTTTACCGATCCATGATTGGAAAACTACAATATGTTGTTCACAGCAGACCAGACATAGAACATGCAGTAGGTATAGTTGCAAGATTCTCTACAGATCCTAAGGAAACACACATGACAACAATCAAAAGAATTTTTAGATACTTGAAAGGCACTGAAGATTATGGCTTAGTATATCAAAAAGGAAATGATTTTGATTTAAAAGTTTATACTGATGCTGATTGGGTAGGCTGTCATGCCCAAACTTTTGGGCTCAAACGGAATAATTTTTTTTTTTTAAATACTTAACTTAGAATGACTAACTTAATTAAAATAATGCAAACTAGTTTGGTCTTTACTATGTTTTGAGTGAATCAAACAATTAAATTAATTAGGCGATAAATAATCTAAGTTATAAGCGAGCTAATATTTCTCCAAAAGAGTTATTACTATCTTCCACTAATAAATTATTAAACTCTCTTAGCCAATAATCTCAAACTTAATATATAATCTCTAAAATTAATTGTCCAATAATCTCTTATAGTTCTTTAATTACCTAGGGTCTAAATAAATTGTCCTGGTTATTAAATTTAACAACCCTATTAAATAAAATCTCCATAAATTAAAATACCTTATAATTTAAAATTTAAATGGGCCAACTTGATCCTACATATATCGTTATATTTTTCCCAAGAATTTTAAAATCTTCTTTTTTTGAATGCTTCAACATTCATTAAATAATTAAGAGAGCATTACTTAGTTTTCCAACTAACTAATTTGATTTCAAATAAATATAGAAGTTAAATTACTTATATATATATATATATATATATATATATATATATGCTTATAAATATATTCTAAGAGGAAGTTGGGGGGGTTATATTATTTTATTAATTTACCCCTTTTTATAAAAATCCTACAAAGTCACATGTTAACCCTAACCTCTTCTTTATCACTCCCACACACACACATCTTATTTTAAAATCTAAATGTGTTTTCCCTAACCCAAAATTAGGGTTAGGGCATGTGTGTAAAAAAAAACATTCATACTTTTCTTTTTGTGTGTGTGTGTTGTGTGTGTGTATGTCTTTTTTTTTTGTGAGTGTGTGTGTGCAGGTGTCGATGCGGCGGCCCGAGCTCTAACCCTTGGCAGAGCTGAAGAGAGAGTGGCGGCAACCATGGAAGGGAGCGGCGGGATTGAAGAATGATGGCGGAGTGGTGACCGGCGGTGGCGGGGATTTCCCCTGGGCACCACTATGTTTATCCATAGTCTGGCCGAGCACCGTCCATTGTGGGTAAACACAATGGCGGTCGGGAGCCACCACCACTATGGTTTCCCATAGTGGGGGACCCGGTGCCATCCACTATGGTTTCCCACAGTGGCGGCACCGAGCCGTCCACTATGAGCAGCCACAGTGGAGGCACGGCCGCGCCGTCCCCTGTGTTCACAGGGGTTCGGCCTTCACCGCAACACATGGTGATATCCTTGTTTTTTTTTTCGTTATATATATATATATATTGTAGCATAGGAAATAGGAAAATCATCACAAGACAATATAAAACTTAATCAATAGCTCAATCACAAATGCAAATTGCAATGAATCTATCCTAAGCACACTCAATAGAGACATGAAATCAAACTTTCAAAACTAGAAATTAAGCAAACCAAAGGTATGATTTGAATGCTCCTTCATGCGGCTCCTTTATTCTTCTTTCCTCTTCAAATGGTTTGGTTGTGGATCTCACCTACAAGTGCACATACATGATTGAAAGCAAGTAGACAAGATTTTTTGATCAAGAGTACTAGAAATTCGATAGTCTGATTAAGGATTAAGAATCAAGGGATTAGATTGAAGAAATTCATCCAATTTATAGAAAAATTGGAGAAATGAACAAATTAGCATGATAGTGATTCAAATGGAAATTCAAATCAATAATAGCCAAATTATGACATGTCTATGACAAATTGCTATGCAATGATTTATGACAATTTATGACAATTTTCTATGTCAAGAATTTATGACAATTTATGACAAATTTCTATGTCAAGAATTGATTGATTGTCAATTATGACAAATTATGACAAATTTCTATGTCATTCCCATGAATTTAGGAGAGAAATAGAAGGAAATTGAAATTAAGAATTAAGAAAATTAGAAAATTGAAATTGATGAAAATTAGGAATTAGAAATTAGGTAAATTAATTAATAATCTTTCATTTATTAATTAATTCACAAAGAGGAATAATTAGCCAATTAAATGAAGATTTAATTGTAATGAGAAGACTTAGGATAAATAAGTAATTTATTAATCCTAAAGGAAGAAAATGATAAGCAAGGTTAAATGACTAAATCATGAAACCCTAGAAGGTGAATTAGCAATGCGAGGATGACAATTTGGTCTTGATGAAAGATAATTGATTCGATCATGATTCTGATTAAATGATTCAATTGATAAATACGCCAATTGACGAGGAACAATGACTAATTGATCCAAATTGACATAATTGAGACAGACAACAATTGATAGCGAAATGATCGCAAAATGACAAAATTGACAAGAGGACAAGGATCGATGACAAAATAGATTGCAAGACGACAAGATTGAAAACAACCACGATTGATGACAAATCAATCACAAAATGACAAGATTGAAAAATGACCATGATTGATGACAAATCAATCGTATGATGATAAGATTAAAAAATAGGACAAAACCCTAATTAGGATTGATGATGTCCAAAATGATAAGATTGATGATAAGATTGATAAGAGGACAAAACCCTAATTAGGATTGATGATGTCCAAAATGATAAGATTGATGATAAGATTGATAAGAGGAAAAAAACCCTAATTAGGATTGACGATGTCTAAAATGATGACAAATAAGCACGCACATTGATGTTACAGGATAAAATTGATCAAAACCATGACTGGATAGTGTTTTTGACAAGACCAAATTCGAAAGCGAGACAAATGAAGAATGTAGAAGAATGACTCGATGTTCGTAAATGATAAAAACCAAGTGTGTGACATAGGAGAAATGTTAATGTGACGCAAAAACCTAAAATGAGGCAATGCGCAAATGTTAAAGTATGACTCCGCAAGCGTTGACCATTTTTAGGTGTCTACATTTTGCCCCTCTTTGAGACAATGTGATTTTAAGCATTGTTTCAAAGAATGATAATGAAAGTGCCCCAGACAATGACAATGACATATGCATGCCCCCTCAAGGAATTGGCTGAAAACATCCAGAAAAGAGGCCAATTGATCAATAAGAATGAAAGGAGACGATAGGATCGAATAGACTGACAATCGGAGATCGGATGCAAGAAGGACAAGCAATTTAAGGTGCAAAAGACCATGACCAACATGAGATGGAGAGAGTGCACGTCCATCTATGCATTGACAAAGATCTATAAATGAAGCAAAGAGAGTGAAATTTGCTCATTTGCACTAGCCCAAGAAGAGGATTTGTTGCTCTGGAAAAGGACACTTGCAGAGAGATGGCAAACATTCCAATGGCAGATCACCTCGAAGAACATGTACACATGTACAAATGACCAGATGATGTGGGAGCAGTGGTATGTATCTCAAAAACCCATGTTTTCAATTTCATGAATTTGACTTGCTTGCGGGACATTGCGGGGCCCATAGGGGATGCAGAAACTGACTTCTGCGCCTGTGTAGAGTGAATCTTGTGCTTGTGTTAGGTCTTCTGCACTTGTGTAAGGGTACATAAGTGTAAGAGTCAAGACACAGGTGCAAGAGGCAAGACACAAGCGCAATTGTGCATGAAAAACCCTAATTTTGGTCAAAATGACATGCAAATGATCCGAAAAGGGGGAATAAGGGTAGGATAAGTCAGATTAGATGAAAAACACCCTAATTTGGACATGAAAATGAGGAAATGCAACCCGTAGGAGCAAACCCTAAAACTGACAAAAATATGCCCCAATTGTGATGCAGAGTCGACAGTATCCGTTGATCACGCGGGAGAATCGACTAGACTGCTTCATGCTACGACATAGACTTAGGAGCATAGAGAGAGATACTTTAGCAGGACTGGGGATATACTATGTCACATTCATGCCCGAGATTAGGGCAAACACAGGACTGCTTACCGCATTGGCAGAGCGATGGCATTCAGAGCCTTCCTCATTCCATCTGGCAACTGGAGAGGTGACGGTGACACTGGAGGATGTACGGTGTATCCTCCGCATTTCAATTCATGGAGAGATGATAGAGTATGACCCAGTGATAGGGAGAGATGCATTATGTAGGCTATTTGAGTGCGACGCAGATGATTTGAACATTGTCGAGAGGGAGATCGACTGGGAGAGCATGGCTTCCGAGTATGACCGACGATATGTGGTGATAGCAGTAGTGATAGCATGTTTACTAGCAGGAGATAGATGAGGACATGGATTCCCTATTGGATGGGGAAGAGTGCTAGAGTATATGGCGACAGAGGGGATGGTGTATGCATGGGGACCATGTGTACTGGCTATGTTGTATTTTCAGCTGCATCAGATAGCATATCAAGGAGTGCAGACGCTGAGCTGTGGAGTCACATTGCTATAGGTATGGGAATTTGAGCACATAGCTATATGTCGATCGATGACAGAGAGACAAGTAGTACCACACTGACCATATGTGTATTGCTATGGTGGAACACTGAGACAAGGTCCATTTGGATATATATTGTACTGGCGACATGAGCTAGACAGACTGAGAGAGTTCACATGGAGGCCATATCGTGATTGCCCAGGATGGTCAGATGATCATGAGGAGCTACCATATTGTAGACAGGAGAGGTACTTGATTAGGTGACTAGTGAATCACCAGAGAGTGATTGAGATGTACCTGCCAGAGAGGGTTAGATGATAGTTTGGAGAGAGACAGGATGTACCTAGGAGAACTGCACACTTTGCCCGATCGCACAGAGAGACGAGTCAGTGGGGTAGTATGATTCAGCCACACATAGCATATGCTGACTTCTCACAGCTACAGCAGAGACTGTGGGATTGGAGATCAGATGTGGAGGACACTAGGATGACAGATGAGTATGACCGATGGTTTGCACAACGGCGGCCAGTGCCATTGACAAATCCGGATATTCCAGTACCGAGGTGACAGGAGGACTTCCCACTCACAGGAGAGGAGGAGGGAGATGAGGAGGATGAGGAGGATGGAGATGAGGATGGTGGGGATGATGAGGATGGGGAGCAGGATGGTGGGGATGATGAGGATGGAGATGAGGATGATGACAAGGACGGAGATGAGGATGGGGAGCAGGAGGCATTACAGGACATACCCATAGAGCCAAAGACAGCTAGAACAGATGAGATGGAGATGTGCAGGGCTATCATAGCAAGTCAGCAGGATCACATTGCGACTTTAGAGAGAGAGCATGAGCAGTTCAGAGCAGAAATAGCCAGACTCATAGCGGCTTGAGACACAGCAGTAGCTCAGACACAATGAGAAGGACAGAGAGTCACTGAGTATATTGGGTCGATTCGGGATGCCAGTGTACAGGAGCTAGGACAGATGCTGGTAGAGACCGGAGAAGAGATACACCATTGGAGGACACTATATGAGAGTGCAGTTCCACCAGAATAGAGAGAACCTTCATATCAGGCACGATCGAGGACAGAGAGCAGGGCACACTCTCGGAGGTCATTGAGCAGCATGGGGGTGAGTGGACCTATGAGACCACCACAGCCAGGACCAGGAGGGACATCATCCGCGAGACATGGCAGGGATGAGGAGGATAGAGGGAGCACCCAGTGACAGAGGCACTACTCCCGATGACAGATAGTGGACATTATGTAGTTTGACATTTTGTAGTCAGCCTACGGGCCACACTGAGGACAGACAGTCCAATTTTGTACTCCGATACTTTTGTGATAGATGATATGATATGCATCGATATGATGGGATGCAATATGTTATGACTTATGTTATTTTGCATTTATGGATGACTTATGCATTGTTTATGTACCATTGTGGAACATGTGTTGATGCATTTTTTTTGTGTTTTTGATGCATGTACAATATGAAATGGATAAAATTCTTGATAGGATGCTTAATATAATGCAAATGTAATAACCAAATGGATGCAGGATGCAACATGCATTTTTGGAAATCAGAGCACTAGATCGAACTGGCTATCCGACCAGATGGAAGAAGTGTTAGTAAGAAGAAAATGAAATAGAGGACGGTTAGAGACAAAGAAAAACTTGCTTTCAGTGATGCACTTTATAGGTGAGAACCTTTATTTTTATGTAGCAAAATGGATGCATAGCATCATGGCATTGAAGGCCAGAGCTGAAATGCAACCCTATTTATGAAAGACAGAGACATCACAGACAAACAACAATCACAACAAAAAAGAAAGGGACCATGAACCATCCCGATCACTCTAAATCACTCAGTGACATCATCGAGCAACATAGGAACATGATCGAAGCCAAAGATAAATCAATAAAATGATAAGATGCACCAATTCCAACAAGTCAAACAAACATCTTGATCTTCATTGTCAAAAGTTGAAAGTGCTGATAGGACGATCATGTTGTCTGGTTTCAGGACATGCGGTACCCCGTCTAAGACAGGACATAGTCTGGTTTTGAGTATACCACACCCTGTATAAGACCCATGATAATAGGAACAAGGACAAATGATTTTGATATTGATATGCGATTGATATGACAGTTTGGATCAGTTTGAGTGTTTGATTTTGATTGAAAAAGTTCATCTATTAATGCATGATTTTATTAAAGCACAGTGTGTGATTGCGAGTCATTGGATGTATACTCAGTGATCTGTTGATGCATAAAGGGAATGCTTTATTGCAAAATGCATGTTTTTGTGAGTTTTACAATTTTTGTGTTTATTTTTTCAGGACTTTATTTGACTTTTTAGGGAGTTTTTTCAGGACATTATATGATTTTTTTGAATTATTTCAGGACATTTTTCAATTTTCTTTGAGATTTTTTTTCAGGACATTTTGCAATTTTTTTGAATTTATTTTCAGGACATTTTTCAATTTTTTTAGAAGATTTTTTTCAGGACATTTTTAAATGTTTTTGGAAGATTTTTTCAGGACATTTTTCAATTTTTAAGACTTTTTTTAGGACATTATTTTTAAGACTTTTTTCAGGACATTATTTGAATGATTGATCATGACAAGGGGAACGCACCCAATGCATATCTGAAAGACACATAGACCGGGACCAAAACATATGTACAAGAAACCAGAGTATGCAAGACAATGATGTTGACCAATAACAGGCCTGGAACAGAACATTGGGTCAAGACAAAGACAGGCATGATAAACCGGCCGAGAGAAAGTATGGCTAGAAGTCATGATAGATGGCGGAGCAATGATCTCATTACTCATGGCGCCTGATTGCCAGGTTTTCACCATGGTACTTGCCCAAAGCGCCTGTTTGCCAGGTTTTCACTAGAGGGCGAATCATTTTTTTTTTCTTTACTTTTTTTCTTTTTGCTTCTTTTGCTTTTCACTTTTTTCTTTGTATTTTCTTGATTTTTTCCATTTTTTTTGTATTTTTCTGCTTTTTTCATTTTTTTGTATTTTTTTAGGATCATATTTGAAGAAGTGCTGAGAGAAAATTATGCCCAGTACTTGTGAAGATGCATGCTATTGATAGGATCAGATAGAGGTTCACCTTCTGGAGTAGCAAGCTGATATGCCCCTGAGCCATAGGCTGCAGTTACTATGAAAGGCCCAACCCAATTAAGTTCAAACTTGCCCTTGATGATGTCAGTAGACTATGCATTCTTGGGATTTGCCTTTAAAACCAGGTCTCCCACTTTGAAGTGTTGCCCTTTGACCTTCTTATTATAAGAGCGACATAGACGGTTTTGATATGATTGCAAATGTGTCAGGGCTGTCTGACGCTTTTCATCTAACATCTCAAGCTGATGCAGCTGGGAGACTCTATGTGTCTCATCATCAATCAGGTGTTGCAAGGAAACCCGCAAGGAAGGAATCTCAACTTCCAAAGGTAAAATGGCTTCCGCACCATACACCAAGGAATAAGGTGTTGCGCCAGTAGGGGTGCAGATAGAAGTGCGATAGGCCCATAGTGTTGGATTTAACTGTACGTGCCAATCTCGACCAGTGTCATTGACAACTTTTTTCAGGATCTTGATAATGGTTTTATTTGACGCTTCAGCTTGACCATTACCCTGTGGATAGTATGGGTTGGAGAAACGGTGTTGAATATGAAATTTTTCACAAAGCTCTTTAACATCTTTATTCTTGAAGGGGTGACCATTATCAGTGACTATGGAAAGAGGAACCCCATATCGGCATATGATATAATTCAGCAAGAATTTTGAAATTTGGACACCAGTGATATAAGTCATGGGGATAGCCTCGATCCATTTTGTAAAATACTCTGGCGCTGTAATGATGAACTTGTGTCCATTTGCAAATGTCGGGTGAATCTTGCCAATAAGATCCAATCCCCACTGAGAAAAGGGCCACGGAGATATAACAGAATGAAGCTCTTGAGCTAGTGCATGAATATAATTTCCATGAATCTGGCATTTATAGTATTTCTTAACAAAATCATGAACATCTTTTTCTAGAGTAGGCCAATAATATCCAGCACAAATCAACTTTTTGGCTAAGCTAAGACCATTGAAATGGCCCCCACATATACCATCGTGAACCTCGTGTAAAGCCGTTTGTGCTTTGTCAGAATCCAAACACCTGAGGAGGGTATGGTCAAAAGAACGGCGGTAAAGGGTGTCGGCGATGATGACATATTTAGCTGTCTGTCGAATAAATGCTCAGCGTTGGTTAGCGGAAAGGTTGGGTGGTAAGGTTTGGGATTTCAAATATTGATATACGTCATTGTACCATGGGGAGTTGGGACCAACAAGAACGCACATCACATCTGCTGTCGAAATGTCAAAACAAGGAACCAGCAATTGTTCAACTAAAAATTCACATTTGTCCATATTGGTTGGCATATTTAACATGGAGGCAATCGTAGCCATTGCATCTGCCGACTTATTTTGCATTCTTGGCACTTGACTGAAATGGATAGCTATGAATTTTGTCTTGAAGAAATCTACCATGTGCTTATAGGGAATAAGTTTCTCATCTTTTGTTTCGTAGTCATCATTGACTTGTCAGATGACTAATTGAGAATCTCCATAGACTTGCAAATGCTTGATGTTCCAGTGGACTGCTACTCGGAGTCCTATGACCAGTGCTTCATACTCTGCAATGTTATTGGTATAGTGGAAAGTTATTCTGTAGGACTTTGGAATAGCGTCACCTTGAGGGGTGACAAACAAGATGCCTGCTCCGAACCCAAACTTAGTATGGGACCCATCAAAGATAACTTCCATTCATTAGAGGATGTGAAAGCAAAGACTGATTCATCTGGAAAATCGGTCAACATGGGATGATCATCAGAAATAGGAGCCTCTGCAAGTTGATCTTCTATAACTTGTCCTTTTATCGCCTTTCGTTCCATTACTCAATGTCAAATTCACTGAGAATCATGACCCATTTTGCTAGGCGACCTGTCAAAGCTGCTCGGCTAAGCAAGTATTTTAAGGGATCAATTTTTGCAACCAACAATGTTTGGTGACTTAACATATAATGTTGAAGCTTTTGTGTTGCAAACACCACTGCTAAGCATGCCCTTTCAATAGTTGAATAATTTAATTCATAACCGACCAATGTTCGGCTGATATAATAAATAGCTCTTTCTTTGCCATTCTCATCTTGTTGAGCCAAGAGAACTCCTAATGCTATTTTAGTTGTAGAGATATACAATAAAAAGGGCTTGTCGTCGATAGGAGGCATTAGGATAGGCGGCGACAACAAATAGTCTTTAAGAGCTTGAAAGGCTGATTGACATGGCTCAATCCATTTAAAAGTGACACCTTTGTGCAGTAGATGTTAGAATGGATGACATTTGTCGGCCAACTGAGCTATGAAGTGACAAATTGACTGGAGCTTTCCTTGTAGACTTCTTAATTGCTGGAGGTTTGAAGGTGGAGGCATATCCATTATTGCTTTGACTTTGGCAGGTCGACCTCAATGCCTCGGTGAGAAACAATGTATTTGAGTAATTTTCCAGCTGTAACACCAAAGACACACTTCTTTGGATTGAGCCTAAGTTTGTAGGTCTCCATTCTGTCAAAGATTGGGCCCAAGATGGCTAGATGACTATCTCTAGTGATAGATTTGCATAACAAGTCATCAACATAATCCTCCATCAAAGTATGCATGAAATCATGAAAGATTGTCGTCATTGCTCTTTGATATGTTGCGCCTACATTTTTAAGGCCGAAGGGCATCACATTCCAATAGTAGGTACCCCAAGCACAGGTGAATGCTGTCTTATGCTTATCCTTAGGAGCAATGCGAATTTGGTTGTAGCCGAAGAAACCATCCATTAATGAAAGCATCTCATATCCAGCCGTCATGTCAACTATGATGTCTATGTTTGGCAATGGAAAATCATCTTTAGGGCATGCTTTATTAAGGTCCCTAAAATCTGTGCAAATTCTGATGCCCCCAGTTACTTTGCTAACTGGTACTAAATTTGAAATCCAGTCTGCATAATCAATGGGTCTGATGAAGCCCACATCTAGTAATTTTTTTAGTTCCACTTTGACCAAAAGAGCCACCTAGGGATGCATCTTTCAAAGTTTCTATTTGACGGGCTTAGCATCTGCTTTCAATGGAAAATGATGAAGGACTAACTCTAGATCAAGGCCAGGCATATCTGCATAGGACCATGCAAAGATAATCTTCTTCTCTAGAAAGAAATTGACAAAATCTATCTTTTCTTGTTTTGATAGAGAAGCAGCAAAATGAATGAGGGTTGTCAGGTGTACCCAAATTGATTTCCTCGGTCATCTCCACCAGCAATGTTGATTTGTCCTGAATTGATAGGGGTACGTCCACTCTTCCACCTTTGGGTGCCTCAGAAAGGTTTTCACCCGCAGGTACATCTTTTATTTTTACTTTTGTATGATCAGAGAGTGCCTTACGGTTTTCACTCAAAGATCTATTCTTTTGATTTTTTTCTTTTTCTTTTCCTTTTTCATTTTGATGACTGGAAGAGGGAGTTGACTCCCCAAAATATGCTGTGGAATCTAGGTCGATAGCAAAGCCTGCCTTATGATCACCTTGTGGTATGCCTTCCCATAGTCCCAGGAATTCTGCAATTGCTTCGTCATTTTGAAAATAGTCCAATGTGAGCGGTTCTTGTTGGTCATGTTGGATAAGCTGGGGATAAATGAGGGGCATGTCATCATCGATTGTAAGGATAGAGAGGGCTGATATGGTAAAAATGTGAACATCTGTGGTGTCACTATCCGAACTGCTTGTATCTGATTCGGAGCTTGGATCCCAGAATGACTCTATCCAAGCATGAGGACATGTTTTAGGAAGAGGAGTTATTTCATGTTTGTCTTCCATAGGCAAATTATCAGGGTCAATAAAGATATTGTCGAGGGCATAGGAACTAGAAGAAAAGGAACTCCATTCCCATTCATTAGAATCAGTTTCAGGTCGGGTATCCTCAGGTGTTATTTCATCATCAGAATCATGCCCTTTTCGACACATGGGCACTTTGGTAGATGTGGATCCAATTCATAACGGTACAAAACCTAACCCTAAAGTTGGAGGTCACCTCTTGGGTATAACAAGTTCTAGCCTTCCATTGTTGTTCAGGCCTAAGCCACTGCAACCATCATATCCTTTCTTTTGCATCATAGTAAATCCTTTGCCATAGCGTTCCACTGGCAACCTGACAGGTGGGGTCTCAGTTGGATCTTTGTAAAGCCAATCTATGACATTATCATCTATGGTTTCTTTTTCAAGTTCTCCCCATCTTGCAAATGTAGTGGGAGGCTAATATTGAATAATGAGCTTGGGTTCCTTTTGCAATAAATGCGGTTTGCCATATGATTTTGGAGATATTGGTAAATTCTCGATGAGGAATGTTTGATCCATTGAATATTCTCTGCATCCTTGATCGTGTATCTTCAATTTTCCTTTGACAGCATCTAATAATGCATTAGGATCCACATAACTATCTAATTTGGCTTCTCTATTGACTGGGACTTGCTACTGAGGAGTATCCTTTAAGGTAGCATAGAATTGAAATGGATTAGGATCTGTGGGAATTGTTATCTCAGTTCCATTGTAGGGATATTTTAGACATTGATGATAGGTGGATGGAACAGCTTTCATTGCATGGATCCATGGACGGCCAAGAATCATATTATAAGGGAGGTCAAGGTCTAGGACCTGCAGGAAAGTGTGTTCTATCACTGGACCAACTCTTATAGGCAATGTAATTATCCCTTTGGATGGGCTCTCAGTGTCATCATAGGCTTTGACTGTTATTCTTCTGGAAGCATCAATGTCATTTTCTGTATATCCAAGGCCAATGACCACTCACAAGGTGCAGATATTAAGACCCACTCTGCCATCTATCAAGACTCGGCGGATTTTGCAATTATGGACAAAGACTTCCAGGTGCAAAGGATCATTATGAGGGAGCTTATCAGGTGAGATATCATTATCAGAAAATGCGACATTTTGGGAAACAGCTAGATGTCCAATTCGGGCTTGAAACTATTCAACATCAATATCTGTCGGGATAGTGGACTCAATCAAAGCTTTATCCAGAACTGCACGATGCATGGGAGACATTTTCAACAACTCAAGGATTGATATTTGTGCAGGTGTTTTTCCTAGATGATCCAAAAGATTGTACTGACTTGCAAGAGTTGGTTTGGGAGGAGCTGCAGGAGCTCCTTTCAAGACTATTTTGGATCAACGAGTGGTGACCGCATAAGAAGGATCTTGTCCTTTTATTCTCAAGGTGGAAACATACTCATTTGATGCGTGAAAACAATTAATAACATTGTGATAACTGGTATTTGCATAATTGGCTGTTTGAGCAGAATTGGAAGAGGACGCTTTACCCTTCTCATGATCAAGCAAAGGAGTTTTAAAAATAGTATGATTAGTATTAGAGGTTGCATGGGGTGGATCTAACTCAATTACTCCTTGCTCTAAAAAGTCTTGGATCATATGTTTTAATTGAAAACATGATGCAGTTTTATGTCCTTTGGACCGATGATACTCACAATACATATTATCATTCCACCAATGCAGTTTTACTGCTAGTTCTGCCTTGATATCTGGTAGCTTGATAAATTTCACTTGTATTAATTGCTTCATTACTGATTCGATAGGCTCTCCCAACGGCGTAAACTGTCGAAGGGGCCCATCCTGCGATCAGAAGGGTTTGTGTTGTTGATTTTGTTGTTGGCCTTGTTGTTGATTATATTGTTGAGTATGCTGTTGTTGAGCATGTTGTTGATATTGCGATTGTTGAGCATGTTGTTGATATTGTGGCTATTGAGTAACATTGCTCATTGGTGCTTGATTTTGTTCCATAGTTGACATGTTAGGAACACTCAATTTCTTGATTGTGAATGGGGGTTGATTTGCATTCACCGCTCTTGCATCAACAACTCCATCATTAGTGACATTCTTGTTCTTATACCAAAATCTGTTTCTGTCCCCTGAATAATTTGTGTTGTCATTGTCTTTATTGAGCTTGATAATTCCTTTAGCTATAAGAGCCGTTTCAATGCTCATTCCTTTCTTAATGAGTTTCTCTATAGTACTGGGACTTTTAAACCAAATTCTAGATAAACAGATTCACTTGTTGTTCTTCAGGTATATCGAGAGAAGAACAACTATACAAGCTTCACCATCATTGCAAAAAAGTCACTAATGGTTCACCTTGCTTTTTCTTGGTATTGCATAAATCTGACATAGTCACATCACTGTCGATATTGAACGCGAAATGAGATAAAAACTTTTGAGCTAATTTCGACCAAGTCTTTATATTTCCTGGCAGATGTGAATACCAATCCATGGCTTGTCCCATGAGACTTCGGGCAAATAATTGCATTAGATATGTCTCCTCATAGCTCACTTCAGTACATGCCGTGAAAAATGCTCGAATGTGATCTTTTGGATTGTCATTCCCTTTATATTTCTCAAAATTAGGTGCTTCAAAATGTTTAGGGAATGGAGGCATGTATACACTTTTGTCAAATGGATTAGGACATAAGTCTTGATCTGTATACAACTTCTTTGTTCCTTTAGTTTCTAATACATCAACTTTTCGTTGCAACTTCTCAAGTTGTTGCGCAATTGTATCAGATTTTAGAGGTCCATCATTAATCTTGGTTGGTATTCTTTGTTGATATATTGCATTTCTGATCAGTTGTTGATACTCTGCAATGGTCATTTTTAGCGTCTCCGGCATATAAAGCTCTTGGTACATCTCTTGTTGTTGTGGTTGTGCTATGCCTTGATATCGACCTTGTTGTTGCGCTTCTTGGAGCCTAGGTTGATATTGCAATTGAGTAGGTTGTTGATATTGCATAGGGGCCAATTGCGGTTGTGAAGTAGGATAGCTTGTTTGCCTTGGCACATATTGTGGCACATGTTGGTGTTGAAGCTGACGGATCGGAATTTGTTGACTTTATGCCAATTGTTGTCATGGTGTATATCCCATTATTTGTAAAAAACTTTGTTTAGATGGTTTTCGTTGCTTCTCCTTAGGATGGGGTATAGCACTTGCATTAACTTGCTGTGTTGTTTGTCCAATCCATTGTGATGGTTGCAAGTTTGCATTAACTTGTAATGGTTCTGAAGGCGCTGCAATTTGTTGTCGAATGCGAAATTGTTGTTGTGGTACATTGCTTGTTTGCACATTCGATTGTACCTTTTGTATATTACTCAATTGTTGCAACAATTGTTGTTGGTGCAAACCACTATCCATAGCTCTTTGTGTCGCCATTATCGAAGGATCTGTCGCAATAGTGTTTGGCAAATATATTGAATTTAACGGGACATAAGAACATTTTTGCATCATGGAATTGCTTTGGACATTAGTGATATCAGGCATTCCAGTCATGAAGCTTTCCTGCATCTTATATTTTGATCCAATTTTATGCATATTAGGAACTACTTCTTGTTGAGGGATATTTGTCAATATTTGCGTGGTCCTTGTTTGATCTTGTGTTGCAGGTGTTACATTGAATAGTGGATTATTTATTGTCTCAAATGGTGACTTTTGAGGAATAGTCACTGTCAATGCCTTTGAAGCACGTTTACTCATTAAGGTAGGCTGAGTTTCAGGTTGCACATTTCTTCATTTGGATGCGGAGAGAAACTTAACAACTCACCACCTTGTTGTTTTTGCACATTGACTTGGTCACTTGAAGAGGTCGCATTACTCATCATGTTAAGATATTTCTGTGGAAACATCTTAAAGACCTTACTCAAGAACTTATCCATCTTTTTTGTTATCTTTGGATTTTGAAGGAACATGTCAACATCATCCGAATCATCGGAATCGGATGAAGAGTCTAGTTGGATATTTGGATTTGTTTCTTGGTGAATGCCTTGATCTAAACCAAATTCTTGTGAGAGAGTTGGTTCTTCATACAATGTTTGTATTTCATGTTGCAAGCTGGGCTGATTCCAGTTGAAAGGTGCATTTCCTCTTGGAGTTGGTGGGACACTCCCATGTCCTGGTTTCATAGGTACAAACACTGGTTCATATAATGGTGGTGGTCCAAGTTGAACTGTTCCATATGGTGGTAGAAATGTGTTTGATGAACCTTCAACTTGCATTGTTTGACTAGTTTGAAACTCCGAATTTGCTATGTTGTCCATGGGTTGATACATTGGTTCACTCATCTTCTTAGATTTTGATCTTGTCTCAATAGGCATGTCACTTATGCAAATGCAATGTTTTTGGAATTTTTCAAAGACAATATATGATACGCAACTAAATGCAAACTAAATAAATGAAAATGCAATCTATGTTTTTGGTTGTTTTTGAAGATTTTGACAAACTTATGAATGCAAATCTAAAAGAGACCCTTAGGAAATTGAAATGATGTCTATACCTCAAAGGACAAAAGGACTTAATTGACAAAGGACAAGATGACAATGTCTCCCCTATATGCTTGGATACTAAGCTAGGTTTGACGAAATGATATTGATGACAAAAGGACAAAAGATTTGATAAGGTCTAGACTTCTTAACAATGACTTAGGGTTTATCAAAGATTTGGATTACTCAAGTATGACAAAACCTGGTTTTGACACTATATACAAAAGGACAATTACTATGATATGATAATGACTTAAGCTTAATGAAGAGACTTAGGGTATGCAAATATGAATGTATGATAATGGTATGACTTTAATGCAAGAGGACACATTCAAATGGATGACCCCTATTGAAAGGAGTATGACTTAGGTGAAATCTAACCTTGGTACTTGACAATGAACTTTGCAAAATGCAACCTAGGATGAACCTAAATGTAAGTGACATAGATGTTGAGACAAGTATTTGAACAATGTTGGATAACCATGTTTTAGGATGAGTTTTGAATCTTGTTGAACTTTTGTTGGATGAATGTCTCTTGTGTTTAACCTTGTTTTGAATTAATTTGCCTTGTTCTTGAAATGAGATAAACTTCAACTTTTGACAATCAAAGAATACAAGATATTTCAACTTAGACTCAAGACAATCATGCTCATTCCCACATTTCTTATGGTAGGCAAGGACATTAGGTACTTGAAAGGTAGACTTGTTATAGGATTCAAGGAGAATACATAGATGCTTGACCCCACGGGCTCCCCTCCATGACACTCACTTCTCAGGGTAGCCAAGCATCAGTCCCCATGGAAATATCCCCATGGCGAACTTAGTATCTCTTCCAAGTATCCGAACTTGTCCTTCTCAAGCAACTAGAAGGGTTTTTGGCCTCTAAGAACAAGGTGTTTAGTAAGGATTTCTGTTAAGCATTACTCCTTGATGTCACGCAAGCGTGATTGAGACATTAAGCCCATCAAGATACCAAACAAATGTAGTCGCGCAAGCATGATTTAGACCAAGAGGCCCTACTTAGATGTTGATATGAGAAAGAGTTTAAGGGTCATCACTTCCCAAGTAACTGCAATTCCCACATAACACTTCCTTCAAAGCTTTTTCTCATCGGGTATTTTTTTTATAGTGAGTTAGAATGCCAAGGTATTCTAGCCATACTCACTTTGGGTCATTCCCTTCTCACGATTATCACTTGCTTGCAAAAGCAAAGTGGTCGGGAAGGTAGGCCCTCTAAAGGTGACACACAATCAAAGACACGAGCATGGTATCGAAGATCTGGATTTCTGATCACCCTAAGAAGGATGAGAGCATACTCTCCTACTCCAATGTCACACTCAACAATCAAAGCAAAAACATGTTCATTCCAACCTATTTAGAAATCACTAGGTGCCTAAAACATTAATTTCAAACACAAAGTTTAGTTGTTTCTCCAAGGCAACCTGCAAAACCCAAGTTAGAAGTTTGATTTGTTGTCTTTGACTATCGATTCTGCATAAAACATGTTAGTAGTTTGATTTTTTGTCTTTGCCATGTGTATGCCAAGATTCTGCACAGATAATTAGTACCAAAAACCAAAACATAGAAAACAAAATGCAAAAACAAAACAAATTTCAAGTAAAACACTGCATTTTTACCTCTGTTCTGGACTTTACACAGGCGCAGAACTCATGACATAGGTGCAGAAGTCATGACACAACTGCAGAATGTCTTCAACACAAGCACATAATGCTTAACATAGGTGCAAGCTGCTTCACACAGGCACAAAAGTCTCCAGAAAAACCTGCACGACCCTATTTTTGGGTTTTTGGCCTGCAAAATCAACTTGAAAGCACTCAAAAACACCATAAAGTGGTTAGATGGTTAGTGTTCACATCGGGTTCACCAATTAATGTACATTAGGAAATAGGAAAATCATCACAAGACAATATAAAACGTAATCAATAGCTCAATCACAAACGCAAATTGCAATGAATCTATCCTAAGCACACTCAATAGAGACATGAAATCAAACATTCAAAACTAGAAATTAAGCAAACCAAAGGTACGATTTGAATGCTCCTTCATGCGGCTCCATTGTTATTCTTTCCTCTTCAAATGGTTTGGTTGTGGATCTCACCTACAAGTGCACATACATGATTGAAAGCAAGTAGACAAGATTTTTTGATCAAGAGTACTAGAAATTCGATAGTCTGATTAAGGATTAAGAATCAAGGGATTAGATTGAAGAAATTCATCCAATTTATAGAAAAATTGGAGAAATGAACAAATTAGCATGATAGTGATTCGAATGGAAATTCAAATCAAGAATAGCAAAATTATGACATGTCTATGACAAATTGCTATGCAATGATTTATGACAATTTATGACAATTTTCTATGTCAAAAATTTATGACAATTTATGACAAATTTCTATGTCAAGAATTGATTGATTGTCAATTATGACAAATTATGACAAATTTCTATGTCATTCCCATGAATTTAGGAGAGAAATAGAAGGAAATTGAAATTAAGAGTTAAGAAAATTAGAAAATTGAAATTGATGAAAATTAGGAATTATAAATTAGGTAAATTAATTAATAATCTTTCATTTATTAATTAATTCACAAAGAGGAATAATTAGCCAATTAAATGAAGATTTAATTGTAATGAGAAGACTTAGGATAAATAAGTAATTTAATAATCCTAAAGGAAGAAAATGATAAGCAAGGTTAAATGACTAAATCATGAAACCCTAGAAGGTGAATTAGCAATGCGAGGATGACAATTTGGTCTTGATGAAAGATAATTGATTCGATCATGATTTTGATTAAATGATTCGATTGATAAATACTCCAATTGACGAGGAACAATGACTAATTGATCCAAATTGACATAATTGAGACAGACAACAATTGATAGCGAAATGATCGCAAAATGACAAAATTGACAAGAGGACAAGGATCGATGACAAAATAGATTGCAAGATGACAAGATTGAAAACGACCACTATTGATGACAAATTGATCGCAAAATGACAAGATTGAAAACGACCATGATTGATGACAAATCGATTGTATGATGATAAGATTAAAAATAGGACAAAACCCTAATTAGAATTGACGATGTCCAAAATGATAAGATGGATGATAAGATTGATAAGAGGACAAAACCCTAATTAGGATTGACGATGTCCAAAATGATAAGATTGATGATAAGATTGATAAGAGGACAAAAACCCTAATTAGGATTGACGATGTCCAAAATGATGACAAATAAGCACGCACATTGATGTTACAGGATAAAATTGATCAAAACCATGACTGGATAGTGTTGTTGACAAGACTAAATTCGAAAGCGAGACAAATGAAGAATGTAGAAGAATGACTCGATGTTCGCAAATGATAAAAACCAAGTGCGTGACATACGAGAAATGTTAATGCGACGCAAAAACCTAAAATGAGGCAATGCGCAAATGTTAAAGTATGACTCCGCAAGCATTGACCATTTTTAGGTGTCTACATATATATATATATATATATATATATATATATATATATGTTGATATATATATATATATGTTGATGTATATATCTATTTTTTTAAGGGTTAAAAAAAAATATAAGCATTTTCAAAAATAACTTATTTTAATGTATAAAAATATGTATGTATGTATATATATATATATATTTTTTTCTTTTATAACTCACCTAAAACAACTTATGATTTTTTTGCCTTTCTAAATAAGTCTTAAAACATATGCAAAAATTATTACTAATAATTATAGCAAGATAATGGGTGAAATATATTACTTTCTATAAGGCTGAAACTAGGAGTTTTATATTCTGTTCTCTCTCTTTTTTTTTTAGCATAAATAAAACAACAAAATGTAAATAATCATATTTATTTTCTGCAGTAATTAAGATGACAGATTGTAGTAATTTTAACAGCAACTATATTAACCTAGGAAGCATTAAAACAAATTTAGGGGATAGGTATATTTAATCTATTCAACATAATTTTGTATTTGCATTTAATTCAAAGGGCCTATATGCTTGCTTTTCTCATTTTCCATAATTTTATTTGCATGAAGAATAAAAGGAACTTTAAATTTCAAAAGAAACATGAATGCAACAACTTTTATATTTTTTTTTGAAACCATAGAACTTAATAAAACTTATACATTTTTTTTTTTGACAAAAGTAACTAAGTATACTCATGCATATCTTTAAGCATTTTATTTATTTCTAAATGAAGAAACATTACATATGGGATTGAAAACCCTACTAGTCTCTCCTTTTTAATGGATAAGAACTTATAATGAAATACATACTTTACTTTGCTTTTGGAAAGATAAATACAACATTGACTCCTCTTTTCTTTTTGCTACAAATTAAAATACAATTCTTTCAAACTTTTCTGCAACATAAAACAACAACAAAGCTCTTCATCTTTTCTTTCCCATCCCAAGCAACTTGCAATAAAAAAAAATACAACTTGACCATGGAGAGCTCACCTCCCAACCTAGGCTTACTAGAAGCCACCCCCGAGCTTGGAGAACCAAGCACTAGATGGGTCACAAACAAACAAACAAACACAAAAAACAAGGGCAAGCACTCAACATGCATTTTCCCATCCCAAGCTACACTCTCACCACATCTTGTGATGATCTTTCTAGGGGTGGAAGTGGACCAAGTACCATTGGGGAGATTGCAAGCATAATACAACTCAAGCCACCTCATGGCAAACAAAGTACAAAAAAAGTTCATCTCCACACCTTATGCCCCCCAAAGGCACAAAAGCCATATTTTCTCCCCTTATGACCCCCAAATGCATACACAAGGCTATGCAACAAGGGTCACAAAGGACACCCTTGAGATTACTCTCCTTAAGGAGAGCCTCTCACCCAAGGCTATCATACTTCTTCCACCCCAAGAACATCCTACTCTCCCAAGAGTAGGAGGCCTTGGACACTCCCTAAACAAGAACACATAAACAAAGAACAAGGAAGTGAAAATTTACATTTATCTCCTACAAAACATTTTACATATACACATCTCCTCATACAAGCATTTCTTTCTTTCAAAAACAATCATAACCAACATAAACAAAAGGAAATAAAACCAACCTTAATCTGCCAATAGGTATGTTAGACTTAGTTGGGGATGAGCTGCCCAAATCCACACAAACTTTCCACCAACCCTTCACCAAAATTCTATCCTACAACTCATTTTCAAAACAATGCATAATCTCCAACAATGGAGAGTAGGTGATTACTCACTAAGTCCCTAATCCTTGCCTAAGAAGGCCTCTCACACACTTCCCAACCCCTTGGGTGAGGTGAGAGTTCCCATTGGTTGCTCTTCCCAACCTCTTACATATTACTAAAACTGGAAAGGGAAAAGGTGAGTGAGGATGGGGAAGAGAGTTTGACATCAAAAGGGAAGGTTGTCTATCCTAGGAGGAACCTTCTAAGTTGAATTTTCGCTCACCTTGGGAAAACCACTTTTTGAGGTGACTAAACAGTCACATGGGAGTCGTCACATGTTTCAAAATACCCCTAACCCATAGGTATACCCTTTGGACCTTTGGAAAAGCCCTAAAACTGACCCTAGGAGTCCATTTAACCCCTTAGAAACCCAACTGAAGTTAACCTACGGGTCAAACCTGAGTTGACCACTCCCAAGACTCCCTACCCAAGGAAAATTTGGGACCACACTCATTTGTTTGAATGGCTTTGGTAGAAACAAAACTCCCTCCAAGAGACAAGTCAAAATCAATGACACTAATCATCACATGTGTCAAGTGACACAATAAAATACAATATAAAAAACACACATGGAATTTGTCTCTTGTAGGTTTACACAATTAAATAAAATCAAATTAACACACAAGCATCATTTACTTTCACAAATAAAATACATTACAAACGGGGTGTTGTCTCTCCAAATAGACAACCCCTAGCTTAACAAACATACATTGGTCTAGGTTTGGTTCTCCATATTTATTCCATGGTCACATGGATAATTTTCCTACGCATCTCAATTAACACATTAGTAATCCCAAATAATCACAATTATACATAATTAAATACATAGATTTCATTGCACATCAAACACTCATACATTTGACAATAATAATTCAATATCTCATTCATTCAAATTCGATTCCACATAATCAATTATCATAATTCTCAAAATTGAACCATTCATAAAATAAACATCCTTTTTCTATCATCAAAATGAAGTCCTGCAATTCCAATAATGACATTCACCATTTCAAAGTAATTCTATTCTAGTAACATATAAAGTTTCATAATCATCATGCATAAAATAAAGCATCAATATATGTCAATGTGATCTAAATCATGGAATCATATAGGTTCTAAATCCATAAAGCATAAAATAAAGCATCCATAATAGTCTCAATATGCAAATAATTGAAAATGTCAAACTGAGTTGGGGTAGGGCCTCACATAGGCAACATTGATGACAGAAAAAGCACAAGTGGAGGAGCTTTCTTTTTAGGAGAAAGACTAGTGAGTTGGCTTAGCAAGAAACAAGGATGTGTTTCACAGTCAATAGCAGAAGCTGAATATGTTTTTGCAGCATTGAATTGTACCAACATTGCATGGATCAAACAACTGTTGGAAGGTATAAATGAGAAACTTACCGAGCTAGTAACTATATTCTGTGACAATACTAGTGCCATTAATATTTGAAAAAATCCTATTATGCACTCTAAGACAAAGCACATCTCTATCAAATATCATTATCTTAGAGAAGAAGCTCAAGAGAAGAAAGTGGTGTTGGAGTATGTTAGCACAAAGGAACAAATAGTAGATATCTTCACCAAGCCACTACCAAGGGACACTTTTGAATATCTCAGAAGTAAGTTAGGGGTCCTACCCCTATCTTCTACTCACTGACCGAGTTCAGTGAAAGCATCAATCTGATGACTCTATCACATATCTTTTAGGAGTTGATGCTGCATTACACACTTTAGGATGTTTTCTAAAGGTGTACAGGAAATATTACAGGAAATATTATAGGAAACAATGAAGGGAACAAAAATTAAAGACAAAATGCTCTGACCGAGACTCAGTTGATACACAACAGCAGGAAATCAATTCATATAGAAAGAAATTATGTTTTAGTTCTTTACTTTTTGGCATTGTTGTCAAAGGGGGAGAAGACTAATATCAGGGGAGAAGACTAAAAGAAAACTAAGAAGACTATAGATTGGAAAGAAGACTGAAGAAAAGAGGAGAAGTCTAATGTATGGGGGAGAGCATTTCAGCATTTCTGAATCACAACTATCCGAATCTTTTAAAGTTCAAATCAATTGGTTTTGCCATCAATGCCAAAGGCGGAGATTGTTGGCAATATTGCATTATAATAGACAATGAAAGATTGTTGGCATTTCATAAGGATATTGAGAAGGTTGTTGATGATTATGGATATAACTGATTAAGGATTTTTATTGTCTTGATATTATTATTTTGTCATTGATGTCAAGAAATTGATTTTCTAATTCAGTATGATGTTGCCATATCTTGAGAAGTATGATTTAAAGAATATAAAGATGTCGTTAAAAGACATAGGAAAGATTATGATGAATAAGGGGATGATTTAAGGTATTCAATGGGCAACTACTATTGAGTCAGACAATGATGAGATCATGATGTTTAGATTGTTTTAACATCATACATATGTTGTAAATTGTAAGGATAATACTATACTATGTTACCAAGCAAAGAACCTAGTCGGTAAACCCTAAGGAACCTAGTTAGTAAACCCTAAGGTTATCGCTATTGGTTAATGAAGGCAGAATGTCTACCGAGTAAAGTTTAGTATTCATTGAGTTATAACCGAGTTGTAACCGAGCTATAACAGAATGCATTAAATGTTTGCATGCGTTATTTAATGAAGCTGATGAGCTAGAATTGATTTAATGATTAGTAAGTTGTGCATGAAGTTTGTTAATGAATCTAAGGTAATGGAAAGTTGGCATGAAGATCTATAGTGTAGATTGAACCGCAATACCTTGGCACAAGTTCCAAGAAATATATGCAAGTTCCTAGGCAAGGTAAAACATTTTCAAATTGAAAGATGCATTGAACCTAGACAAGATTGAAGATCTGATGGCTATGATTTCTCATGGGAAATGTGATCAAGGAGATTAAGCGGTTACCTAATTGTTTATAAATAGGAAACCATTGATAAACAATGTATGCAGGCAAGTGTATGCACAAGGATGCTACATAGTGATTATCGAGCACAGAAGCTTGAAGACCTGTTTGAATAACAGAGTATAGAAGCCCAATAAATAGACAAGATTAGTTCTATGTCTAGATTGTATTGAACAAATAGGAATCTGCTTTAGCATTTTAGATGTGAAGTTGCAGATAGATTTTTATTATTGTTATTTTGTGAAAGTGAAAGAAAATCTCTTAACCGAGTGGACTTAACAGTCTTATTTGTAAAACCCTCTAGCAAGGTGACATTCTGATTGAGTGTTTAAAATCCTTTAACAAGGTCACTTCTAACAAGGTGAAGATCCTAATAGTTCTGAGGGAAATCTCTTAACCGGGTCACATCTAGCAATGTGTTTGTAATCTTTAACAGGATTTGCTTTTAACTGAGCATACTCTAGAAGAGTATATTTCTTAGTGGGTCTGAAATCCCACAGTGGTTTTTCCCTATTTGAGTTTCCATGTTAAATCTGGTGTTATGAGGTTTATGATGTTTATATGCTTTTGAGTTTGCATGTTTAATAGTTTTGGTTATATTACTGTAGTATATGTTACCAAGGTTGAATCCGGTGTTTTTATGGATGATTAAGTTTGTATGATTCACCCCCCCACTCTCATATTGTTGGCTATTGGATCTGTACTTATATTAAGTATCAGAACTATCAACTTCTACTTATATCTAAAATCTTATAAAAAAAATATTATGATTCGATTGTGGTTACGGTGGTCAAACAAAGACTTGCTTCTTATCTCTTTCCTAAAATTTTAGTACTACTGCATTGAAATTTCAAATTTTGGTCAAATAGATTTAATTATTTTTAGAAATCAACTAGTAGCTTAGAAACTAAATTCAATTTTCTACAGATTCTATTCTTAGATATTTTTTAAATAATATTGGTAACTTATTCCAATTTTTATGGCAAGTTACCTAACTCTGTTTTTCTGATTTTTATTGCAACTTAAGGCCTATTTGTCCCACCATGATCCCGCACATACCCCCTCTCCTTTTCCCTTTCTCTCCCTATCTAGATCAGTTTCCCCTTATCCCCCCCCTCTCTCTCCTAAACAAAGCATCAAATATCAAACATTATCCAATATCTGACATCTTTTATTATTAATATATTAATAATATATAATTATATTTTGTATATTAATTTAATAATATATTATATATTAATATATTAATGCTATATATAATAATATATTATATATGTAGACAACTTGAATTATCTTAGCTTAATTAAATAAATATTTTATTTATTTAATTGGTCTCACTCTCTATTTTTTTTTGTTGTTGTCAGGGTATCCCTGTGGCCCTAGCCCATCATGCCCCAACCTTACCCTAGTTCAGGCAAAGGGCAACCTGAGGGCGAGACTAATACCTATGGTCATGGTACCATCAGCACTTTCCCCAAGTGTTTGTGGCAGAATAACTTTGGGAGAGAGAGTCAAACCCAAGACCCCAGGGAGCAAACCTGAGACTTAAGACCAACTACTCTAACCCATGGGGGTGGTTTGTTGGAAAATGCACACTCCAATGAGAGATTGTAGGTGATTGAAGATTTTGTCATTGATGGCAACCTTACAATCTTATGACACTAGCAAGGCAATCCACCGGCACCAGCAAAGTTAGATTCTACACCGGCACACAAACCACCAACACCGGCAGTGAAAGGAAGCACACCGGTACAGAAGCTGACAGGAATTTTCTTTATAATTTATTTTGTTTATTATTGTAAAATCATTGTAAGCCAACTTGGAAAATTGTAAAATGACTCACACATATAAGAGATCATTGTAGAACAAATAGGTAATGCATGGAGAAATGTAATTAAGCGAACTAAGGTAGACTTATTATGCGAATTATAGGTTAAGGGTTTATGTAAGAAGCAGAGCTATAAACCGGTACTGGATCTGGCATAGTAGATGCTATTTTGAAGCAGTACAAAACATTGGATTTATATAATCCATTTTGTAAGTCAGTGAGACTTCCCATTTTGTAATTGAATAGTGAGCTCTAGGCACTTGGCCTTCCTGCATGTGCAGGCCCCTCTTGTAGCAGTAATATTCTCTTATTGGCCAGTAAGTGAATATTGTGGGTCACAAATCCCACTGAGGTTTTTCCCACACCGGGTTTCCTCATTAAACTACTGTGTTATGGTGTGTTTTTCATGTGGTTGCTGTTATCTTTGTTCATTGCATTATTTCTTGTTTATCGGTATACAATATTAATATGCTTTACATGTTTTAAGTCAAGAAAATCAACAAACTGGTTAGATACCGATTCACTCCCCCCTCTCAGTATCTGTGGGAATCCTAACAATTGGTATCAGAGCTTGGTCCTCTATTTTCATAAGCCTAATAGCTTGACGAAGATCTTGACACCGGTAGAGATGGAAAACTTGATGAAGCAACTAGAAGGAGCTCTCTTAGACTATGATGCAGAAAAATTGAAAAATATCAAACTTGAAGATGATCTAAAGGCTGCTCAGGATATTATTCAAGCACTTCAAGAAAATCTTACTATTTCAAGAAACAAGAGAAGAGAATTTTGTGAAAAGACGCAAAATGAGAATGATGAAAAGGAAACTCTTAGTGATCTGATGAATAAGCTGAAACAAGAAAACATGACAACAAAGAATGAGATGTAGGATATGACTATGAGATTTTGTAAAGAAATTGAAGATAGAAAGAAGAATGAAGAAGACTTGACTAGAAGACTGAATGATGCTGCAAATGAAAACACAAGACTTAGTTATGAAAATGATATGTTGAAGACAGATCTAATACATGCACAAAATGACTCAAATGAACTCATGAGACAAAAAGGTATCTTGGAAGGAGAACTGGCTGCTGCAAATCAACATAAAGAAAAATTCAAGAAAAGCTCAGAAGAACTTGGTGACTTGTTGAAGAATCAGAAACCTAATGGTGACACTAATGGTCTTGGCTTTGAAACTGGTGAAAGCTCCGGTACTACAAACACATAAGATCATGGAAAACCGGTAAGACAACCTACTTCTTATAAATTTAATGGCAAATGCTTTAACTGTAATAAGTATGGTCATAGATAAAATCAATGTAGATCTAGAAATTATCAGAATACCAGTACACCGACTGGTCAATGTTAAAAAATGCAATAAAGTTGGTCATAATTCTGAAAATTGCAGAATGAATGTGAGATGTTATATTTGTGGAAGATTTGGACATTTATCTAATCAATGCAAAACACAAACTGGCATAGGTTATGGGAAAGCTATTCAGAAAAATAATGTGACTTGTTATGCCTGTAACAAGATTGGACATATTGCAAAATTTTGTAGAAGTAAGTCCTCACCAGTAAACAACAATGGTGCTAGTTTGAAAGGTAAAGAAAAGGTTGAAAAAGCAAAGAAGGAATTCTCAAAACAATGGATCAGGAAATCAAAACTAAATCTTGATAGGAATAATCCTCCACTAGCAGAACAGAGTAACACTCCACTGATAGAAGAAAGTAACACTCCACCGGCAGGACAGTCTTCATCTAACTAAAGAAAATTTCTTTGAGGGTTCGGCAAACAAATGTGAAACATGCTATTATTCCCTCGGTTGATGGTAAGAAGTTAAAATTACTTCTATACCAGTAGATATGTTAAGTGATTACTTAACTGACAAGCATTAAATATGGTGGTTGGCAAAATTAACATTATAAATCAGTGTTTTTGGCTCCATTCCACTTCACCGAGCATTCAAACATTCGAAGAGTGTGAAAATTCTGAGCAAAGGCATTTCGAGCAAAGTAGCAAAGCAATTTAGCAATAAATCATTCCTAAGGTAGAGAAAGGTATTTATAATCATGGCATCTTCTTTTGTACCTAAATTCATACCAAACCCTACTGTAGTCGAAGTAATCAAATGCCCTAGGCCCGTATTTCAGTTAGTTCCTGAAATAGCTAAGAAGGATGACAATATTGGTGCATTTTCTCAAATCCCCAAAGCAGTAGTTTTTGTAGAAGACCCTAGAATGTACATTCATTGCCACATAGAAGAATTAGGTGATGAGGAAATTAAGAACATATATAAGACTGTAATTTGTGATGGTTCTGGTAATGTGAAACCTGAACACAAAGTAGTCGAAACCCTAGGATTCACTGAAATCCTTAGTATTTCAGAATTCCCTAAGGAAGTGATAAAGATAGTGTTGACCAGGGTTCATGGTGAATTTTTCTAGCTGGATTCAATTCACAAAATAACTAAAGAGGTAGTAAAAGTTGTAACAGGGTTACCTTCCACTAATAACAGACCTGATAAGACAAAGAAGGTCTCAAATGACCTAGTGACAAACTTGATAGGAGCAACATCTGACAAGAGATCTTTAAGAGTGAATGATGTAACCGACATCAATATCAGATTCATTAGCATGATTTTAGGGTATAAAATAACACATGCAAATAGGTTAAACTCAGTTTCTAGTTTATGCATAAAGAGTACTTATGACATGATCAATGATAATGCAAAAATTGATGTGTGTGAATGGTTGAAGGATGAACTAATTGACAATCTTGGAAAGATCAAGAAAGACAAAAAGGGGACATTTAGATTTGGTAACCTACTTGTCTGTTTAATGCTTCATATAACAAAATAGGTGCCTGGTATAGGTAACAAGAATCTTGGTTTTGACATACCGGTAGGCAAACAACTGTTTGATTTACTGCACAACATGGGTGAAAACAGAGAAAATAATATTAATGAATACTTTCAAGCATTGAAGGCCCAGATGAACACTAGAGTAAGATTATCACAGACAATTGTAGATAAGTATAAGGATGAAATATGCTTTGTTATTAAAAAGGATGAGATTGGGATGGAAGCAATTATCCCAAGAACCATTTGGGCTACTGAAATGGGTTATGAAACCGATGACAACATAATTGAAACATATGCAAAAGCCCTTCTGGAAGCACCTAAGGAACCAAAAGAAGAGGTATTTGGCAGTGCTGAGACTATTGAGAATCAAATTCAATCAAAGAAAAGAGTAAAGAAGGTAGAAGCAACAGTGAGAAGAGGATCAAGGTAGGCTAAGGCTATCAAAGAAGATGTACTTAAACAAACCGGTATCACTGAAGATGAGTTACAAGCACAACAACCAGAAACTCACCTTTCACCGGTAGCAACTTCTTTGGAAAGTGACATTCCAATTGCATTTAAAAGAGTTGTGAGGAAAAGACAACCTTCACCGGTATCCACACCTTCTCCTAGAAGAACCAGACAAAAACAACAAGCAGTAAGGCCCCCGACTAAGAAGATAACTCCAAAGAAGGAAAAGTTAACACCAAAGAAAAGGACTCAACAAAATATTGCTCCAATTGACAAACTACTAGATGAAATAATAGAGGATGGACAGCTAAAAAACATCAACAAACTATATGATACATTATCAATTGATGACAAGGAGAAAGTTGAAAATAGTGTAATTGTACACTTGGATATAGATATAAGAAATTTTTGATGCAAAATGTAGATGAAGTACCGTAGAACTATTTAAGAGACTTGAAGCTAGAAGGAAAGTTGTTATAAAACTTGACAAGAAAATAAAAATTGAGAAACTACTTGCTATTTATTTTGTTAACTCACCAAAGGAGATAGATGATATGATCTCAGAGGCTAACCAGATAGTATTCTCAACTGCACACCGACATGTAGCACTTATGGTTGGTAGAGTAAATGAGGTTGCCAAGGAAACTGCTAATGCATGGGACATATTCCTTGTTGAGAAAGAAAAGCAAGAAGAGTATAGAAATCCTAAACCTATCAAAGTATATGAGAAAGATAAGGATAAGGGTAAAGGCAAGATTGGTGGACCTCTAAGCATAAAAATAAAACATAACTTGTCCCCACCACCTCTAAATACTCCACCGGTAGTTACAAATGAAAGTCAACTGGCTAATGAGAGTATGGAGTACCACAAGAGGACACAAATCCAAACTCTAAGGTGTTATACACAGTTGACATTGATACTTAGAAAGTTAACATTGTGGTAGATAAGGACACAACTGGAAAGACAGATATGGCTAGTGAGTCACCAGTAACAGATAACATAGAAGGTAAATCGGTAGATGGTAACATAGAACAACAAGTAGAGCAAAAGGCTCCATCACAGGAGCAGGTTCACACAAAGTCAGTACCACTGACATCAACTGAGCAAGACAAACCTTTGTTTAAAGAAATGGAAACACAAACTGACCTACTAGAGGTCACCACAAGAAAGGATATTGCTTCCACCGGCGGGATACAGAGTTTTGGCACTTCAAATGCAGAATTCAAATCAACTAATGTAACAGAAGTTCTTTTGGACTCCTTAAAGAAAATAACTGATTGTAGCTCACAAGCATACAAGGCTATATATGATACAATTCCAATTTTGAAAATGATAGCTCCAAAATGTAATGTAGACAATAAAGATTATTTGAGTCAACTTGACATTTTGTATAAGTATATTACTGACAACACTGTGATAGTTGAACAAATAAAAGAGGAAGCATTCAAGGAGAGGTTAGAAAAAGAAAAACACAAATTCTTTGAGGAAGAAATAAAGAAGTGTACAAGGTAGTTTGACACACTTCTACCAGAATTATGTAGCACATTAAAGGAATTCAAAACTTTGTACAGAGATACTTGTAAGACTAACTTTTTGACAGTTGATATAAACAAGAAGATTAGGAAGATACAGGAGGAAATAAATCAACTAGCTAACAATTTTATTAATTCATCTGATTCATTATCAGTTTTTGAGCAGAAGATAATAGGTTTTGAGGAAGAAATAGTTAAGCTGGAAAGAGAAAAGGAAAGAATAAAAGGTAAGGCTAAGGATCTTAAATGGAGACTAAGTCCACAACTGGACTACCTCACCACCTTAAGGAAAGAAATATCTAATGCCCTGATTCAAGGACAGAAAACACCGGTAGAGCAAATGCAACACCTCACCGGTACAGTTCAAAGGATAGAGACTGCAATAAAAGATAGTAAAAATTTCATTGAGAACTTGAATCTGGTTTTGGCAGATCTTTTTTAGATTGTAACCAACTGGTTCCAAGGTTGAAATAGGAAACTACACTCTATTGACACTTTGACAACCTTTTGTCATTGATGCCAAAGGGGGAGTAGTGGTATGAGAAAAATCCAATAACTTAGGGATCATTTGCTCAGGGGGAGCACACATTTTTGGTAACAATTTTTTGGACTTCAATTTTTGGATACACTTCTGAATTTTTCTCATGAGTGTTACCATCAATGCCAAAGGGGGAGATTGTTGGCAAATGCACACTCCAATGAGACATTGTAGGTGATTGAAGGTTTTGTCATTGATGGCAACCTTACAATCCTATGACACCGGCAAGGCAATCCACCGACACCAGCACATAGACCACTGACACCGACAGTGAAAGGAAGCATACCGGCATAGAAGCCGACAGGAATTTTGTTTGTAATTTATTTTGTTTATTATTGTAAAATCATTGTAATTCGACTTGGCAAATTGTAAAATGACTCATATATATAAGAGATTATTGTAGAAAAAATATGTAATGCATGGAGGAATGTAATTAAGTGAAATAAGGCAGACCTATTATGTGAATTATAGGTTAAGGGTTTATGTAAGAAGCAGAGCTATAAACGAGTATTGGATCTAGCATATTAGATGCTATTTTGAAGTAGTACAAGACATTGGATTTATATAATCCATTTTGTAAGTCAGTGAGACTTCCCATTTTGTAATTGAGTAGTGAGCTCTAGGCACTTGGCCTTCCTGTATGTGTAGGCCCCTCTTGTAGTAGTAATATTCTCTTATTGGCCAGTAAGTGAATATTGTGGGTCATAAATCCCACTGAGGTTTTTCCCACACCGAGTTTCCTCATTAAACTATTGTGTTATGGTGTGTTTTTCATGTGGTTCCTGTTATCTTTGTTCATTGCATTATTTCTTGTTTACTGGTATACAGTATTAATATGCTTTACATGTTTTAAGTCAAGAAAATCAACAAACCAGTTAGATACTGATTCACCCCCCCTCTCAGTATTTGTGGGAATCCTAACATGGTCCCACTTCCTCTATTTATTAAATAAATTTTTATGTATTTAATTAATTAATTATCTTTTCTCTTCATGACACATGTCAATTATCTCTTAATTTTCCACTACTTACCCTCTTCATATTTTATTATTTCTTCTACCTACCCTTCAATCCTAGCCAACCATTTATTTCTTTCACCTCTTAATCCCATCCCTCCATTTTCTGAAGTGTCTTTTATATAATAGGATTCTTTCATCCTTATCAACCCTAACTAAATTCATCAAATCAATCACCTAATTAATGCGTCTATCAAGCTTTCTTGCGATCAAGTGACTTTACAAACACAATTTGTTATTTGTTGAGCTCTTGTGCACATACAAAAACCTAGGAGCAAATATATCAAACAACATCAATGTAGATAGGAGACAATGGAGATTGAACCCTACTTGGCATGTGAATGGTATTATTACTTAAATTTGTTAATTTGCATGTTCTTAGGTATCTTCATTAGTGTATGGTGAATGTTTTTATTGTAGAACTAAGGATTGTTTGTGGTTGGATCTTTCTGGTTTTGCAATTATTTTTCATCATCATTTTTCACCTTACACAATATATTATTAAGTGTATTTATAAAAAAATAATAAAAAATAGATATCAGATTCATATATGATATCCAATATGTATCAGATATTCTATTCATATCATATATTTGATATTTCTAACAAAAATTAGAAGCCTTGGTATTTTCCTTGGGAATGAATTGGGATTTGGCTAAGACATGCCAAACCTAGAAAGTCAACAAAAAAATGTGTTTTTGAGTCTTCCTTGATTTTCCAGACTTCGCTCTAGTGGCTGACGACTTTTTTTTAGCTAAAATTTATGAAATGAAAAGATTTTTTAAAGGACATTCTTAACTTTCCAACAATATAAGTTTTGCCTTATTTTGACTTTAATAAATAATTATTATTCATTTTCTAATTGAATTCTGACTAAAGTCCTAATTGATAGGATGATTGAAATGTTGGAAACATGGTTGTCATTGCACCAAAAGATCGACCTATTAATTCCCTATACAACCACATAACACATAGAATCCATGGGAGGTAGTTAAACCATATCGCAAACCTATTTCTTGTGCTAGACAACACAAGGAGACCAAGGGTGCACACTTTGCAACAATCCCCCCAGTGCAAGTGGGGGGTTTGAACCCATGATCAAGCTTGTTGGTATTTTGGATATGTTGATATGGTTTTGTCATTGATGTAAAAACTTTTGAAACACTTAAGAACACTTGGAGATCTTTTGTTATGTTCACCAGCATGTTCAGTGACTTATGCACAGTCACCAGTATCTAGTTCACTAGCAGGTTATATTGTTCACTGGCACCGAGGATTATCTATTCTCATCTGGAGATTACTTGGTTATGTCAAAGATATTGTTTGGACACTTTCTCTTGGTAATTTTTTCATTGGTCTAATCGGGTTTGCATATTTGCTATTACTGGCAAATAGGTCCAAGATATGCACCGACAAGCTTATCTATTCAAGATCAGCATGGCACATCATGAAGATGATTTATTGCTATTGTAAATGCATTGAGTTGACATCATGCATCACATATTGGTTCATTTGTAATTGATTTTATTGTAATAACTTTTAGTGAGCTGACCTACTCATTTGGTCTTAGGTTATGGTATAATTGTAAGATCTCATTTATGAGATTAACATAGGATTAGAAAAAGGATTGTAATAAGGTATATGTGAATATAAGCAGAGCTATACACATAGACATCATTCAAGATTGAAGGAAGGCTTGAAGAAGGCAAATCAGAGCTTAACCAGTATTGAATACAACATATGAAGATGCTATTTTGAGCAGTACATTATCATTGGATTTAACCATCCAATTTTAGTCAGTGTGACTCCATTTTGTGATTGCGCAATGAGCTCTAGGCAGTTGGCCTTTCTGCATGTGCAGACTCCATATTGTACACACATACTATCTGCAGTAGTATCATCAGATTGTGGGTAAGGTTTCCTACCATGTTTTTTCCCCTTACAGGGTTTCCACGTACAAATAACTATGTTATGTGTTGTGTATATTATTTGTCTTTCTGCTTCATGCATTAAACTTCACCGGTACTACAATTAACTATTAAATTGTCTACCGACATTAAAGTTTGGTCTATCGACATTAAGAATTAAGTTTGGTTAAGTTAGTTTTGATTTGTATTTATTAGACAACTAATTCACCCCCCCCCTCTCAATTGCCTCTGAGACCTAACAATTGGTATCAGAGCCTAGTCCTCTTTTTGTGGAAGTTTAACAACTTGAGGAGATCCAATGTCTTCTAACTATTTTAGGAAGAATAGTCTGAAGCTTGATGGAACTAACTATGTAATATGGAAGATCAGGATGGAAACTCATTTGAATTGCATTGGGAAGGACATATTGGATGTTACAAAGAATGGCTATGTTGTTCCTACTCAAGGTCAACCTATCCCACCAACCTTGGCTAAAGATGAGGAAAATGATTGCAAAGCAAGAGAAGCACTTTTGAGTGCATTGTTAGATCAACAAATTATGGGATTATCAGATAGATCTACTACTAAAGCTATTTGTGATAAATTGGAAACATTGAATGAAGGTGATACCATTGTCAAAATTGCAAAACTAGAATGCTTCTGGGTTAGGTATGAAAATATGAAAATGGAAGAATATAAAATAATTTTTGCTTTTATGGAAAGAGTAAATGAAATTGTTTTGGGTATACAATGTTATGGAGGAACCTTAAGTGAAGATGAAATTGTTTCTAAAGTTTTAAGAGAATTTCCACCAGCATATAAAATGAAAGTAACTGCTATAAATGAATTGAGAACAATGCCTAATGCATCAGTATCTAGAGACACTTTCATTGGAAAACTTTCAACTTTTGAACTTGAAGAATTTGGGAGCCTAAACTTATATGGGAAGGGGGGAGGAATTAATTATTGAGTTAGTGCTGGGGTGCCACTACCCTACAATTCACCAGAAGACTGGGGTGGGGGGGGGAATTATCGATAGGTAGTGTGGGGGGGCAGAATTCTCGATAGGTAGGCCTCTTTATCTACGTTACATGCTCAGCCTCACATCCGTTGAAGGGCCACCTCACATCAATCTCTATCTCCCAACCTCCCTTTTAGATGGATTAGGTCAGTGGGGTCCTTCCGGCAAGGATGGATGGAACTCGGTAGTCCCCCAGCCGAATAGTAGGGCCTTCCTTATTTATACTACCTGTCCTCAACTCAACTTTCTATTCGGTTACCTTCCTAAACAACTAGCTATTCTTTTCGGGCAACCGGGCACTCAACATTAACGATATAGAGGGGGGGAGGGGCCATGCGACCTTCCTTCCACCGTAGGGGCCCAACTAGATAGTAGGGCTCTCCGGCTTTAATCTTTCTCTCCGGGCACCTTGACCTTCCTGCTTCTCTAGCCTGCATCTTGAACTGCTTAACTTGCCTGGCTTCACTTGCTCAAACTAGTCCATCCCACACCCCCTCTTCTCAGTCCTCAATGGCATCTAGCTCCTTCCTCTCGGCCCACCATAGAATAGTAGGGGCATCTCTCTTGCCTGGGGAAATGGATGGTTTCTCGCTAGTGGGAATCGTCTAACTTACAGTATAGCTCTTGATGGGAGAGATGGTCGTCCCGCCACCGAGGGTGCTTGCTCAGCATGTTCCGTATATAATCTGGCTATTATTCTCCGTGTACAGGATGGCCCACGGTAAACAACTGCCAACCCCTACTATTCTAAAGGGAAAGCAGTTCCCCTACTATTCTATGGTCATTGGTTGGTGTTGCGAATAGATTCTATACGTAACATAAGAGAACTTGAAGAAATTAGAAAGGAGAATGAAGAAATGGAAGAACTTGAAGCACTATTTGCAAGGAAAATGCCTAAAGGTCCAGTTGGAAGCAAGTATGAAGGTAAAGCACCATTTAAATGTTTTAACTACAATAAGATTGGGCATATGGCATCTAGGTGTTCTGATAGACATGCAATATTGAAAGAAGAAGATAAAAGGACATATAAGCCTAACCCTGAATATCAGAGTTATAGAATTAAGAAGAATAGAGACAAATCTTGTTACTATGCTGATGAAGGAATTACTGATGATTCTAATGAGGAATTGACAGACAATGGATGGGATTTTGTTGCAATAATAGAAGATCAATCGACACCTACTATTTAACCAGTAGAGCAGGCCCTAGTAGCTAAAATTGAAGATAAAGATGAATGGATTATTGATTCTGGATGTTCATATCATATGACTAGTGATAAGAGTAAATTCTTAACCTTTCAAGAATACAATGGAGGTCTAGTAAGATTTGGAGATGACAAAGCTTGTTTGATCAGAGTAAAAGGCACTATATCTTTTGATGGTAAGCATAATACTGATAATGTTTACTATGTTGAAGGTTTGAAGCATAATATTTGGAGTGTTGGTCAATTAGTTGAAAAGGGATTTCAATTACAATTCAAGAATGGTAAATGCAAAATCATGAACAGAACTGGTTTGGAAATTGCAACCAGTAATCACACTAGAGGTAATATCTTTCATTTGAATAACAATGAGAAGACATGCTTTATTGTACATATTGATGAAAGTTGGCTATGGCATAAGAGACTATGTCGTGTAAATTTTGATTGCATTGTGAAGATTAGTACAATTAAGGAAGTAATAGATTTACCTAAGATTGTTAAACCTCACAATCTGGTATGTAAGGAATGTCAATTTGGAAAACAAGTTAGAGAAACTTTTAAGAGTATACCAGAAAAATCCAATAATGTTCTTGACTTAATTCATACTGATTTATGTGGTCCAGCAAGAACTAGAAGTTTACAAGGAGATAGGTATTTTATGCTAATCATTGATGATTATTCTAGAATGTGTTGGGTTACAATTCTCAGGGAGAAATCAAAAGCTTTTGGGAAGTTCAAACTATTCAAGGTCATGTTAGAGAATGAAACCGGTAAGAAAATCAAATGCTTGAAATCAAATCAAGGAGGTGAATTCACATCTAGGGAATTTAATACATTCTGTGAAGTGAATGGAATTAAAAGACAGTTATCAGCACCTCAGACACCCCAATAGAACGGAGTTGTGGAAAGGAAGAACATAACTATTTTGGATGCAGCTAGAAGCATGATATCAAAAGCAAATCTAACTCATGTGTATTGGACAGAAGCAGTCAATACAACTATTTATACATTCAACAAAGTTCACATCCAAGGTGAAACCGATAAGACCCCTCATGAAATATGGTTTGGTAATACTCCCACTCTTAAATATTTTAGAATATTTGGAAGTAAATGCTATATTAGAAGAGATGAGTATATTGGCAAATTTGATCCTAGAAGTGATGAAGGAATATTTCTTGGTTATTCATCTAAGAGTAAGGCATATAGATGTTTTAATAAGAGATTGCAGAAAATCATTGAAAGTGCAAATGTGAAGATTGATGAATAGTTTAGAAGGTCTATAGACTCTGAACTGACAGTTCAGATAATCACAAATGAACCTACTATGAGCACACCATTATAGAATGTTGACCTAGTCACACCGGCATCATCTGAGAATTCCACAGTGACTGAAGAATAGAAGCAAGTAAAAACACCCTGGTATGTAAGATTGAATCACTCTAAAAATAAGATAATTGAGAACAAATATCAAGGTGTTATGACTAGAGGGAGACTGACAAATGAAGATGTATGTCTTATTTCTCAAATCGAACCAACATCAATTAATGAGGCATGTGAAGATAAACATTGGATTAAGGCTATGGAAGATGAATTGAAACAAATTGAAAAGAATAACACATGGACATTAGTTCCTCGGCCTAAAGACAAAAATGTAATTGGAACTAAATCGGTATTCAAAAATAAAGAAAGATTAGTGTGTAAGGGATATTCACAGAAAGAAGGAATTGATTATAATGAAACCTTTGTACCAGTAGCTATAATTGAGGCAGTCAGATTATTCTTAGCTTTTGCAGCACACAAGAACTATAAAGTATATCAAATGGATGTTAAATATGCATTTATGAATGGTGATCTTGAAGAAGAAGTTTACATTGAACAACTTGATGGATTTTCTTTGATAGATGACAAAGATATGGTTTGCAGGTTGAGGAAAGCTTTAGATGGATTGAAGCAAGCTCCTAGAGCTTGGTATGCTAGATTGGACAAATATCTTTTAAAGATTGGTTTCACTAAAGGTAATGTTGACAACAATATATATTACAAAGTGACTAATGATGACATCTTGGTTATTGAAGTTTTTGTTGATGATATAATCTTTGGAGGAGAAGATGGGTTGTGTCAAGACTTTTCTAAAAATATGCAGGAAGAATTTGAAATGTCTATGATTGGGGAGATAAAATTATTTTTAGGATTGCAGATCTCACAGACTGATAAAGGTATATTCATAAATCAATCAAAGTACTTGAAGGAATTACTAAAGAAATTTTGCATGGAAAACTCTAAACCAGTAAGCACACCTATGACTACAACTAATAAGCTATCCTTGAAGGATGAATCAACACATGTCAATCTGACTAGGTACAAGTCTATGATAGGAGGTTTATTGTATTTGACACAAACAAGATCTGATATTATGAATGCAGTATGTATTGTTTCAAGATTTCAGAGTAATCCTAAGGAAAATCATGAATCAGCAGTGAAAAGGATTTTCTGGTATCTACAAGGAACTACAAATATTGGTTTATGGTATACTAGAGATGAAAAATTTGATTTATGTGCATACACAGATGCAAATTGGGCAGGAGATGTAGATGACAGAAAAAGCACCACCGGCGGAGCATTCTTTCTTGGTAATAGACTAATTTTATGGTTGAGAAAGAAATAAAGTTGCACATTTTTATCAACAACATAATCAAAATATGTTGCAGAAGCAACTAATTATACACAAATATTATGGATTAAGAAAATGTTGAAGAACATAAAGGTAAAATGCAAGGAACCTATAATCATTTATTGTGATAATATGGCAGCAATTGATATATCCAAGAATCTGGTATTTCACTCAAAAACTAAACATGTTTCTATCAAATTCAATTTTCTAAAAGAGAATGTTGAAGCAAAAGAAGTGAAATTGGTTTATGTGAATACTAAAGAGTAGATTGCAGATATATTTACTAAACCTTTGCCTAACGAAACTTTTGAATATCTTAGGGAGCATCTTGGAGTTATACCCTCACCGGTAGAAACTTAGATAGTTGGAGCATGGCATCAGACCGACAGAATTAACAGAGAAATCTTTTTTTTGGCTTTGATGAGGAGAGCTACTTCTCAGGGGGGGTAGTTGGATAAATTGGTAAGTTGGTATTTTGTGATAAGTTCTTTGAACTGATTGTATTTGGTTTTGTATTGCTTTGGCATTTGATGTCAAAGGGGGAGAGATATGGATATGGAAAAACACATTATCTTTTGGGGAGAGATTATTCATTGGGGGAGAAATTGTTACTCTCTGTATCTGTATCTTAATAATCTCTTTGGGAGATTGTTGGATTTTGGTTTTTGGCATTTCTATTTTGGCACTTTGATGGTTCTTCCAGCTTGTGTTGCCATCAATGCCAAAGGGGGAGATTGTTGGTATTTTGGATATGTTGATATGGTTTTATCATTGATGTCAACACTTGTCAAACACTTAAGAACACTTGGAGATCTTTGGTTATGTTCACCAATATCAGGTTCACCGATAGGTTATATTGTTCAGCGGCAACAAGGATGATCTGTTATTATCTAGAGATTACTTGGTTATGTCGAAGACATTGTTTGGACACTTTGTCTTGGTGATTTGTTCATTGGTCTAATCGGGTTTGCATATTTGATGTTACTAGCAAATAGGTCCAGGATATGCATCGACAAGCTTATCTATTCCAAATCAGCACGACACATCATGAAGATAATTTATTGTTATTGTAAATGCATTGAGCTGACATCATGCATCACATATTTATTAATTTGTAATTGATTTTATTGTAATATCTTATAGGGAGCCGACCTACTCATTTGGTCTTAGGTTATAGTATAAATGTAAGATCTCATTTATGAGATTAACATAGGATTGGAAAAAGGATTGTAATAAGGTATATGCTAATATAACTAGAGCTATACACGTAGACATCATTCAAGATTGACGTAAGGTTTGAAGAAGGCAAATCAAAGCTTAACTGGTATTGAATCCAGGATATGAAGATGTTATTTTGAGCAGTACATTATCATTGGATTTAACCATCCAATTGTAGTCAGTGTGACTCCCATTTTGTGATTGAGCAGTGAGCTCTAGGCAGTTGGCCTTTCTGCATGTGCAGACTCCATATTGTACACACATACTATCTATAGTAGTATCATTAGATTGTGGGTAAGGTTTCCCACCATGGTTTTTCCCCTTACAGGGTTTCCATGTACAAATAACTATGTTATGTGTTGTGTATGTTATCTTTCTTTCTGTTTCATGCATTAAACTTTACCAGTACTCCAATTAACTATTAAACTGTCTACTAGCATTAAAGTTTGGCCTACTAGAATTAAGCATTAAGTTTGGTTAAGTTAGTTTTGATTTGTATTTATTGGACAACTAATTCACCCCCCTCCCCTCTCAGTTGCCTCTGGGACCTAACAAAGCTCTGATACCACTTGTTGGAAACATGGTTGTCATTGCATCAAAAGATAGACTTGTTAATGCCTGATACAACCACCTAAAACATATAATCCACAAGATGTAGTTAAGACATGTTGCAAACTCATCACTTGCACTACGCAACACAAGGAGACCAAGGGTGCACACCTTGCAACATAAAAAATATCTAAAACTTTTAAATGGTGTCACATTTTTTTATTCCAAAACATGTGTCACATTCTATGCATTGCATAATCTAGCATTTAAAAATATTGAATTTCATAAATTATTGACCAAGTTAAGGTGGTTAGACATACGATTTATTATGTTTTTTAAAAGTTGTAGTAAAATTCAAATCTTAATTAATTATTTACATAAAAAAATTACAAACAAATATGTTTTAAATTTGAAAATGATTCTTCTACTTATATTTAAAATTTACAAAAAATATTATGGTTTGATTATGGTTAGGGTGGTCAGACATACACCTACTTATCATTTTCTTGAAATTTTAGTACTACTGCATTGAAATTTCAAATTTTTGTCATATAGATTTTTTTATTTTTTTTCTAGAAAAAAACTAGTAGCTTAGAAACTAAATTCAATTTTCCATAGATCTTATTCTTACATATTTTTAAAATAATGTATATAACTTATTCAAATTTTTACATCAAGTTGTGTAACTCTATTTTTGTAAATGTCCATTGTCACTTAAGGGCCTATTTGGCCCCTCATGATCTTGCACATACCTAAATTATGAATCTTTCTTTCATAACTTTTAATAACTTGTTTTTTTAATAGTAATCAATGTATTTTTTGAAACTAATATTTTTTTTTAGGGTAAAGGGATAAAGCCTAAAATAATATATAAATAGTAGAAAAAAGTATCTTTTACAAATATTATAACCAAAGAGAAATAAGTTTGAATAGGACCTGAGAGATTTCACCTAAGAAAGACAACAAAAAAGAAGACCTATCCAAAATGATGATATCCCTAATCATCAAGAAGAGCAAGTATAAATGGAGTTGAAACAAAAAACTCCATTTGAAAAGCTTCAAGAATTACACCCAACTCATATCATTACTTTAGACTCCACTGCTATTATAGAGCCCATATGTGGACCTGGATTAGTGACAGACAACCAAAAAATTCCTCCATTCTGGATTCAAAAAACTACATATGTGGAGACAAATCATATCTAGAGAGCACAAAATCCATATTCTCCATCCAACTAAAGACTATATCAAGGAAATTCTCCATTCAAGAGCTGGTAACATCAGGAAAATTATCCATTCATGAGTTGGCTATGTCGAGGAAGCACGACAAAACATGATAATAAAAATATGTCTCCACTTAGTGCTAGAAGGAGACACAACATTTGAAATAGTTCCATCAAGAAGTACCCAAAATACCCTATGCACTTTCCTATTACAAGATGACTCTTTGCTTCTCTAGCACTTCAAATAAAATAACTCCCCATACTTTAATTTTCTGTTTCCAAATTTTATGCCAAAATATGCCTAAGAATTTAATGATCAACTATCATAGAGGCTAAAACCAATTTTGAAACAGAATTTTGTAATCAGCTACCACAAAGGCCTAAGAAAAATCTTAAATAATAAATGGCCTCTATTATTATTGTTTCTCATTTGTGGAGCTCTCTGAGGACTCTATATCCATTGGAATGGGGAAAAAACCCACATACCCATGTGGTTCAATGTCAACATGTTTATAAAGCACCCTTATCCCATAAAATTTGGAAATTGCATTGGATACCAATTGATTCCCAAGGACCTTTGCATTCTTCTTAAGACAGGTGTGAAATTCCATAGAGGATGTGTACCTTAAACTGTCAATGATGGAGATAAAACCTAGCCTTGTCATTGATTCCTCTAAGATTTATCCCTTGTCCAGAAACCCTACAATCCACTAGTCACTCTCAAACATATTGTACCTTGAAATTTGTTTATTAAGCTCCTCCAAGGTGATGAAAGTTGGCTGGATGATGGAGCCAACTATAAATTTTATGAATTAATTTGACCAAGACAAGTCCATGATTATGGTTGCAAATCTATAGACCACCCAAGATGGTGGACAAAACAGGTTAGCCACTAACCAATCTACACCAAGTATTTCAGTGATAGCCTTCTCAACCTTCGAACATGAGATACCAAATGTCGATTGCAAGTTAAGTTGATTCACACCATTGGGTAACAACACATGGAATCTACCTTGTAAGACTATTCTTTCCACCATGGAATGGAAAACTTCAAATACAGGAAGAAAACAAAATGTGATAATGAAAAAATTAGAATTCAAAACATTTTAACTAAGTTTGGGCATATGTGGGGGATTTCATATCTTCTTCATACAATTTTTAAAACACCAAAGGATTCCTTGAGTAAAGTGGAAAAATATGTGTCTTCTATTCGTACTCCAAGCCTGATCATATTCCTGAATTATGCTTATTTGTATTCATGTGGAGATCATATGTAGCTTACACCATGTTCTTCAGGGGAGAGTTACCTCATGCGATTGAAATGTAGTCTCATAGGGCTCATAATGCTCTTAATTATGAGGTGATACACTCAAAAAAGTGGCCTCGAAGAATATTGCAAAGAGAAAGACATCCATATACAAAAGAAAAACACGTAAGTTATCTCAAAATAAGCTATCTAATAAGAGTGTACATGAGTTTTGAGTTTCCTCTAATTTGGATACCATGAAACTCATTTAGGGAGTAAATATTTTCTCCTTGAGAGAGAATGCAACCTTGATTTGCAAGAAAATATGTGAGATAATTTGCCTCTCTGTAGCAATGAGAAAATGTGTACTCTTCAAACTAAGATAAGAGAGATTTTTCTTCTTAGATAATGAATTCAATCCTCCAATTTCCCTTTTCTATGTTAATTTCTAAGAGAGACAAAATAGTATTAATAGAATCCCCTTCTATCCTAATATTTCTTACTTTAATACTAACAACCAATCTAACCACATGAAGAAGAGCTTGGGCCTCAACCTTATTGTTGGAACCATCTACTAATCTAGCCATCCCACACTTCAAAACTATTCCTAGATCGTTCCTTATGACATAACCAATTCCTGAGATCCCAATGATTCCTTTAGAAGCACCATCAAAATTGAGTTTCTAGAAACCCAAGTTTGGAGGCTTCCATTTAATCTCTTTTCTATTAATGAGTTTGGGTATATTAATCATTAGGCTACCCTTGAATTGGAGAGATATAGATTTCCATTTAGAGAGTAGTTCATTATCCCATAAAGAAAATGTTGAGTGAAAATTTCTCTTATAAGATACACGAGCTTTGACAATTTGTGAGATTGAGGATTCAATCCTATTTAGTACCTCCGATATACTATTGCATTTTTTCCTAAAGATTATCTTGTTTCTTTCCCACCAAATGTTCCATATCAAGATAGTGGGAGAAATATACCAAAAGCAAGAGAAAAAAAAATCCATAAACAATAGGGGCTAGCAATCAAATACTGATACAAGCTCATAATGAAGGGGGGCTATCCAATTTATCTTTGATTGAAGCTATTTACAACATTGAAAAGCAAAGGGGAAATTATAAATTAGGTGGCTTGTAGACTCAATTTCCTTATTACATAGCACACAGTTAAAAGTTTGTGCTATATTTAATGAAGATAGACTATTGCTTGTTAGGATCTTTCCTCTCAATGCCAGCCATTTAAAATCTCATGCTTTTTGGAGGCCTTCTCTAAACCATTAGAAGACAAATTCCTATGAGGTGCATTATGCTCTCTATGATCCAATGCTTTGTATCCTTGCTTGACTGAATAATTACCAGATTTGGATGGTATCCATAAATCTTTGTCTAGTGTGTCTTTGCAAAAAATGAACCTCTTATTTAATTCTTAAAAAAGGAGTTGTTGCTGAAAAATAGGGGTTGTATTGTCAAAAACATCCTTCCACACTGGTCTATGGAAACCACCTTCTTTCACAAGATAAAAGTAACTACTAACATTGTTTCCCTAGGAAGCCAGGAGACACCTCTTGATATATTGAAGCCCGTCTAAGACACTCAAGAGAGGGTAGTCATTCCATGAATCCTCCCAAAATAAATCCTTGTTCCTATTTTGCATTAGCCATGATAATTTTGGTAAGAAGATATGCCTACAAGATAGCATAAAGTTCCACATTTGTCATCCTTTAGGAGTGTCCAATACAGTAAAGATTAATTTTGGGTCTTTTGAATCTAGATATTTAGCTCTTATGATAGGTGCTCAAAGATAATCATTGATGGAGTAATACTTCCACAACAATTTTTCCTTCCATAAGAATTTTTTAGGATGGTTTCAATATCTAACTTAACTTGCTTTGGTATGGGGAGAACTGCCATAATGTATAATTCAAGATTGTGGCTAATAATACCCTTATTAAAAGGATTATTCCTAATAGAGAGAGTTATGTATTCTTCCACGAGGAAATCCAATTTTTGATAGAAGAAATGATATTTTACCAAAATCTCCTTTTCATGCAGCCCACAAATAAAGGGACGCCTAAATATTTGTATGGGAGGGAGTCTTGTTTGAAGCCTGACACCCTTGATAATTTGTTAGCTAGGGATGGATGGAAGTTTAGAAAGAAAATTTTAGATTTAGGGGCACTAATTTTATATCCTAATACTAAACAATATAGATCCAATACTTTCTTCATTTTTTTTATCTTCTTTCATGACAAGTTCTCCAAATAAAATAGTGTCATATACAAAGAGAATATGTGTAACTAAAATATGAGTATGTGGTTGTGATGTATGAAAATGGAACCAAGTAGCTAAGACTTGATCCCTCTCTAATACACATATTGGAATATAAAAGATCCTAGGGAGGTATTTCACTTTGACTACTTCTTGTGAGAGAAAGAGAGAGTCAAAAAATATCTCTTAGCTTTTCTATTGCTTTGTTGTAATGTAGAGGAGATAAGCAAAATATAATGTAATAACCAACTATACTAGGAGATGAAAAATGAAGCAAATACAAACTAAAAATGCAAAATCTGACTGAATTGAAATTGAGGAACTCAAAGAAGAACTAGAAAATGAACTCAGAGGTACACCTACTATTGAAAATTAGGGCAAACTAGGAAGGACCAGGGTTCCATGCACTAGTCCATATCTAGATAGGAAGTTGGAACTCTGGATCTAGGATCTCGAGGGCTTGAAATACAGAACTTCCAAGAAGTGATGTAAAACTCAAGGGACCAAGGTTCGACGCCCTAGTCCTAGATGGATATATAGGGTTTTTACTTAGTCAAACCCCTTGTTTTGGTGATTTCCACCTCCACAAATAGCTAATAATTTATTAAAAATATGTGTGCAAGAACCTTGTGTGTATGCAAGATCCTAAATGAACATGAAAGAAAGTCGAGAGTTCTACCCTACACTTTGGAGAGAAAACCCTAAATTCTTGTAAATTTAAATGTAAATTCTTCAAATAAAAAATGCAATAATGGATCTAAATTATGATTTTCAATCTGAAAAATGAATGTTATGAAGCTCATACAAAGACATGAAAATAACATGAAACCATACAAAACCCTAAGGGCAAGGTACTATTAAATCAATAGTCGGTGATCTCCTGTTATTCTTCAATGTCTTCAAAGCTCCTAAATGATGTTGAAGATGATTGATGTAGACTTGATAAATGCTTGATAAATTGTTGATTTTGTGATTGTAGACTCCACATAAATTGCACTTTCACTTCATAAGAGGCTCCTTCAATTGCTTGCAGATGGAACCTTCAAATGAGGAAAGGAAAGGCTATATGTATGAAACCCTAACTTTGTTTTGAGTCATAGGTCAACCTAGAAATGATATTTTTTGCCAAATACTTGAATTTAAACATTAAAATAGCACCAAAACATTCTCCCAAAATCCGTGGAGAAAAAAATTGAGACTAGGTAGCTAGCTGCTTGGTCAGACCAACTTTTTGCCAAATTTTTGGGGAAGCAAGATATTGTGAGTTTAAAGTCAATTCTAGGAGTATATGGGAATTTGACATGTCTAGATATGCAAAATTGGGCCTTGAAGGTCGAAATAGGACATAATTAGGGCATCTGATGAATTAATTAATTGAAAGAATAAAATGAAAAATGGGCGCAATTAGGGTAAATGGCCCACTTTTATGATGTGTAGAGTGATAAAAGAAGACTATAAATTTAATTAAATTAATTAATTAAATTCTTAAAGGGAATTTTAAATGCAAGAGGCAAACATAGTAAGGCGAGTGCTAACCTAAGCATAGAATTATACCACCCAATAAAGGGTGTACAATTTATGATGCTACATTTAGCCCCCACTTTAGCGGTCATATGACACTACGTGAATATGCAAGATAAAGTATATAAAATAAATATTTCATGAAAAGGGATATATCTATAAGGTGTCGGATGAAGCCCCCAATGGTATCTGCAGTACACTATTAGGAACCACATCCTACAAAACCACATTGTTAGATAAAATCATAAAATCTCCTAAATCCTTACTACAAAAGTTATGAAATTCACGGGTAGCTATATGCCCCCTATTTTGGCTTTCTAATTAGTGAGGTCAAATAGGGTATCATGTTTACCATAGCAAATTGTGAAAAGAAGTGATGACAAATGCTCGCAATGAGGTTTGATACAAGATTAAAACTAATGGAGAATCACTTGGTAAGAAAGAGAACTGAATCCAATTCCAGCACAACCAAGAGTGTGGGGATTGGAGCACTCTAAAACAAGATGAAAGGTTAAGCATAAAAGAAATGCAAAATTAGGATTTAGAAAAGAATTACCTTTTAAATTTTAGAAAAAGGAGAAAGAGATCATTATTCAAAGGCATCCACCTTTGAGAATAGAGGGGATCTTTTATAAAGATAACATATTTTAAAAGGAAGAGAAGGAAGAGAATAATACACTCCTCCAATATTTAGGAAAAGAGGATTCTTAGTGAAGGAATGCACACTTTCACTAAGGAGTGATTGTTTATGAAAGTTGTATGATTTCAAATAGAGAATAGGTCTTAGATAAGATTGTAGCATCATTAAATTATGACCTTGCAATTTTCAACCACATTTGGGTCTTCACATTGGTGAAACGAATCCCTAAGCCTAATTGGAGACCCAAGACATGCTCACATTGCCTGAAGTTTGCATTTCCTTACACCCCGCACTCCCTATTTTTGCTCCTTGTCCTAAATTAGGGTAGGATAGGGGTGTGGCATCCCTATCATTTCCCTATTTGAGCCCCTTCAATTCAAATTTTGCATTGTACTTTGCTTTTTGGAAGTAGGAAATGTTTCCCTATGTCAGCCTATAACAAAAAATCAACCAATTAACCCTAATTGACAAATATATAAGATACATTCTTCTCTCTTATTTTCATAAGAGAACATGCGTACATGAAGAGGAAATTGTGATCCTAAGAAAAACTAATCATTCAAGCATTCAAGCACTCAAGCATCCAAGTATTATTTCAAGCATTGAGCATCTCAAGTTTTCTTTCAATGCTAGGCATTGCATTCTAGTCAAGGATTCAACCACTGAAGTGGAAATCTCTTTTGACATTCAATTCTACATATCCTTTCAAGAAACTCTATCTACATTTTAATTGCACCCTCTCTAGAGGAGAATTTCATTCCAGTCATTTACTTTCATTACTTGCAAGTACTTTTCATCATTTGGTTAATTCCAAAACCAGGGTTTGATCTTAAGGAAAAACCCCAATCCCAATAACATTTTCTCTCTTTTCTATGTGTAGGTTGCAGGTGCGCAACCGTATTTGCAAATTTGGACTTCATTTTCAAAGGCAAAAAAACCCTTTTCAGCACATGGATTTTTTGGAGGACCGTGTGCACTTTCAACATGGTCCTAACAACTTTTGCCTAAATTTGCAAGGGAGCTTTGTCTTGACATTTTAATGCTAATTTTAGGTGTACAACTTCATCCCGCATTTCTATCTCAAGTTATAGTCATTTCTTTGTTGCATTTACACTTAGTCTTAAATCACATAATTCAACCTATCACATTCTAAAAGAGGGGTTACTTTCAATTTCCAAATTCATTGTCAATTAACTTAGCATTAAATATCTTGAGATTGGATTTAGTGAAGTCCCCACCCCCCTCTTGTAAATGTGATTTCTGTGAGAAGTTGAGGAGAATATTTTGTGAAACTTTCACTCCTCTTGAGGAGAGAAAAGATTTCCTCTTGACTTCTCCATCCCCTTTTTTTTAGATGCAATGATAGTCCCAAAGACACTAAGAGGGGGGGGTGTGAATCAGTGTCTTACCGATTTATGGAATATTTGAACTTATTTTTAACTTTGCAACCCAAATTAAAGTATCGGTAAACAAGTAATAATGCAGCAAAGAGAAATAATAGAGACAACATAAATGCACACCATAACACAAGATATTTTGGCAAGGAAACCCAGTAAGGGAAAAAACTTGGTGGGATTTGTGACCCACAATATTTACTCATTGGCCAATATGAATAAATATTACTTACAATAGGGGCCTACACATGCAGGAAGGCCAATAGCCTAGAGCTCACTTCTCAATGAAAGAGTCTCACTGACTATAAAATGGATAATTAAATCCAAAACAATGTACTACTCAAAATAGCATCCACAATTCTTGATTCAATACTAGTTTAAGCTCAGTCAGAAACCTTAATCAAAAACCTGTCGGTGAATGATATTCACTTACATAACCTATCTGCCTTATTACAAAATCTTTTCACAATCTTCTACATAATACCATTATTACATATCACACTCTCACGTCAAAATGACCTATAAGACCTCATACATATATGATTCTTTACAATACATAATGTTGGCTTATAGATAATTAATTACATTATAATACAATCCATATAAACAAAACTTGTCTCATGCCTGGATGCTGATATGCTTCGTTGCCAATGTAAACTAAATGTCGATAAATGAACTTTGTTGTGCCTGCCGGTGCCGGTAAATGATGTTTGTGTTAACAGTGAACCTGTAGAATCCTTTTACTGGTTGGTTACCATCAATGACAACATCAACCATTCTCATGTGAGTGTAGAATGCCAACAATCTCCCCCTTTGGCATTGATGGCAACACTCATGAGAAAAATTCAAAAACTGTTGTCAAAAACTAATCCCAAAAAAAGTGTGCTCCCCCCGAGCAAGTGATTTCTTCTATGCATTTTCTTCCATACATTTTTATCCATACTACTCCCCCTTTGACATCAATGACAAAGGATGTCAAAAAGAATCAAAGAATACAAACATTCTACCTCATAGCCTGTAACCGATTGTTTACAATTTGAAAGATATCTGCCAAAATTAGATTCAAGCTTTGCATGAATTTATTACTGTCAGAGATAATGGTTTGTCTGCTGGATCATACCAGTCAAATAATGCATCTGTTGCTCCAGTGATCATTCTCCTTGATTTAATGCTTTAGATAGCTCAACCCATTGAGTTATAAGATTGTCCAATCTTGGACCAAGTTTTTTTTTCAGCTCCCAGGCCTTCAACCCTATCCTTTCTTTTTCCTACTCTAGTTTCTCTATCTTTTCCTAAAAAATTGCCATCTTTTGATCAGGAACTGAGGTAAGTTCTAAAGAACCTATCATATTGTCTACTATATCATCTATCTCATTTTGTGTTTTCTTAATCTCCTCATCAATGTCTTCAGTCAGGTGGTGAGGCTTGCAAGCTTCTTTATACAAATCCTTATATTCCAAAATTATTGAGTTAAGTACCAGTAATAGGGAATTAATATGCTCAGTATAATCCTTGATACTTTTCTCAAAGAATTCACCTTTTTCTTTATTTACCCTTTCCTTAATAGTTTCTTCATTGATCTTATCTACAGTTAGAACATTTGAAGCAATAAATTTGGACAATGTGTCCAATTTACTCAAAGATTTATCAATATGGTCTACCTTACATGCCGGTGCAAGTATTTTCAAAATAGGCAATGTATCATAAATGGCCTTATATGCTAAGGCGTTGCACTTTGTGATCCTCTTAATTGAATCCAAAACAACATTTGTTACATTTGTAGGTCTGAAATCTGTACAGGATGTACTCGGTACTGCAATAACTTTATTTTCCATGGATACTTGACCAGTTACCTTAACAATTTCTTCCTTGTTACCATCATTTGTTTCTTTTTTATTTATAGTTGATGTTGGTATCTCACTTTGTGTAATTACCTTAGCTTCTACTAGTTTCTCAATATCAGGCTTCTTAGCTTCTGCTAATATTTCAATATTTTGAGAGTCAGTAGTATTAATCGGTGACTCGGAGATCTCAATGTTTGTAGCATTAGATATCTTAACCTCTGCAGTCTCTTTATCCATAATAATATTAACATCTTGCGTATCTACATTCATAGTAAAGAGAATTTCCGAATCTGGATTAGTATCATCATGAGTTGTTTCTTTAGCCTCCTTATCCGGTTGACTGTTTGTATGTACCAGTATATCGGAAGTTATTGGTGGGGTGTCCTGTGTTGGTGGAGAAAGGTTATCTATGACCTTTATAACAAGTACATTACCAATTTTTCTTTTATCTTTATCCTTTTGATATACCATTGTAAAAGACATCCATTTTCTATCTCTCCCTTTCCTCTTTCTTTTCTTTCTCAACAAAAAATATGTCCCATTTGTCTGTAGTTTCATCTGCTATCTCTTTCACTCTCCTAGCCATTAGGCTGACCTGTCAGTGACCACTCACAAAAACTGACTGGTTGGCTTCAACAATCAGTTCATCAATCTCCTCCTTGGAATTAACAGGGTGAACAACCAACAATGCTTCAACCTTTAACAATTTATCCAATTCCATTATTGACATTCTTTTAGCCTCTTATCTTATGTATAAGTCATTAGGTAGATCATCTACAACCTCAATCAAAACTTTCTTGTAGATGTCAAGATGCAAAATGATGCTTTCCTCTATTGTCTCCTTATCAGAATCCTTGAATGAATGATAAAATTTATTTACATTACTAAGATTACCTTCTTGTGTAATTTCATTTACCAGTTCCTCCAGTGTAAGGGTATCTAGTGTCTTAGGTTGTTGTTTCTTCTTTGGAGTTAACTTCTTTTTAGGCTCCCTTACAACCTGTTACTTCTTCCTTGATTTTCTTGTCCTTTTAGGAGAAGGAGAAGGTACCAGTGAGGGTTTACTCTTCCTCCTATCAACTCTCTTGAACTTTGATACCTTACCACTATCTGTATCAGAAGAAGTAACAACTGGTGAAACATGAGCTACCAGTTCTAGTCCTTCCAGTTCACTAGCAGAAATACCACTTATGTTCATCAAATTTTCCTTAACTTCCTTAGCTATTTTGGATGCATCTTTGATGAATTTTTCTCTTCTTTTTCTCTTCTTTTGCATACCAGCCGCCTTCTCAATAGTGTCAGCATTGCCAAATATTTCTTCAGAGGGTTCCCTTGGTGCATCAAGAAGTGTCTTAGCATAAGCCTCAAGAATATTCAGATCCACTCCATATCCCATCTTTGTTATCCAAATAGTTCTAGGAGTAACAACTTCCATCCATGTTTCATCTCTTTTGATTACAAAATAGATTTGTTTTCATACTTATCCACAATACTCTATGGTATCCTTTCTCTAGCCTTCATTTTGATTTGGAAGTTTTTGAAATAGTCTTTTACCATGTCATCATTTTTAGTACCTATGCCGGTAAAAGCTTCCATGATTTGTCTACCTACCAGGATGTCATATGCAAAGTCCTTGTGACCAATGTCTGGAATCTCCTTTGTGAAGTAAAGAATTAAACACACAAGTAGATTCCCAAATGGAATGTTCCCTTCTTGTCACCCTTAATCTTTTTCAAGTTATCAAGCATTTCGTCCTTAAGCCACTCACAGATGTCAATTTTAGCATTTTTCTTAACCATCTCATATGCACTATGAATACACAAACTAGAAATAGAATTTAACCTATTTGCATGAGTAACTCTATATCCAAATACCATGCTCACATATTTCACATTTGCATCAATAATATCACTAACCCTAAGAAATCTGTTATCAAATGTAGCTTCGGTTAGGTCCATAACACCCTTGTTTGATATCTTCTTCTTTTTGTCGGGCCTAATACCGGTTGAGGGTAAACCGGTAACTTCCTTGATTACTTCCTTAGTAATTTTAAAAATAGAGACTAGCCACATAAACTCCCTATGAACTTTGCTCAGAACAAGACGAACTATTTTATCCAAAAATTCAGAAATGTTCAGAATTTCAACAAATCCTAAATCCTCAACAATCTTATGCTCTGGCTTGACTAAACCTTGTTCATCAGTTATAACATTTCTGTACATTTTCCTCAAGTCATTTGACCCTAAATTCTCTATGTTGCAGTGAATATAAATCCTCGGGTCATCAGAAAAAGAAAATCCCTTTGGAATCTTAGAAAAGGCTTTGATGGAATCATCTTGCTTAGCAATATCAAGGATGATTTTAAACACGGGTCTAGGGTACTTAATATTCTCTACCATAGTAGGGTTTGCAATAAATTTAGGTGCAAAATATGAAGATGCCATTTTGAAAGATAAATACCTTTTGACTTGAAATTATTGAATTTTTGAAAACACTTTGCTACTTCACCTTTAGAATGCCTTTGCTCTCTCTTTTCCCTCTTCGAATGCTCGGATGCTTGGTGGATTGAAATGAGGGTTTTCCAGTGCTTTATAACCAAAAATTTCTCCAACAACCGCATTAAATGCTTGTCGGTTAAGTGAAGTCTTAACATATCTGCCAGTAAAGAAGAAATATAACTTCTCACCATCAACCAAGGGTAGAATGCATGATTTTCAATTTTCTGCCATACCCTCTAAGAATTATTCCTTAGTTAGATGAAGAATCTCCTACCGGTGCAGAGGCAGATTCATCAACTCTCTGATCTCTCTTCTTAATCCATTGTTTTGAAAATTCTTGCTTTATTTCGTTTACTTTTTCCTTTCCTTTCTCATTAGATCCTTTATTGTTCTCTAGTATTTTCTTGCTTCTACAAAACTTTACAATATGGGTAAGTGCAAGAAGTTGTGTCCACTTAATGTGGAAGTTTTGGACTTAGTTAAAAAGTGGAAATCGGGTGGAAAGAATAGGAGACGAATCGGGATCTCATTTACTCTTAGCATCCCAAGCCTAAAATCAAATGGGATCTTGTGGGCCCTGAAATCCCGAGCCTAGAACTCCAAATGAGATCCTGTGTTGAAAACGAAATGGGATCCCGTGTTGAAATGAAATGGGATCCCGTTTCATTTCAACACGGGATCCTATTTTGAATATATAAATTTTTTTTTAACGAAATGGGGTTCATTTTTACCATACGGGATCCTGATTCAAGGAGTGGAGCCCTCCCAGGAATTTCCACCAACCTGCCTTCAAGTCTTCCAGGTATGCCCAACACCCATTTTAATTCAATAATTCATGTTTAGTTAAAAAATTAGATTTTTAGTTTAAAAATTAATTTTTTTGTTAATGATTTTTTGTTTTAATTTTTTTTTTTTGTTAGAAAAAAATGTTTTTTAGCTTAATAATTTGTTTTTTCATTAGAGAAGTATGTATTTTTTTTTTAAATTAGTTAAATTTAGTTTGAATTTTTTTTATGAATTGATTAGATTAGGATTTTTTTTAAACGAATAAATTTAATAAAAATGTTGAAAACCTTGAAACGAAACCAAAACATTTAATTTACAAGATCAAAACAAAAATGAAAATGAAAACCAAAACCAAAAAAATACAACAAAAATGAAACTATTTAAAACATCTAAATTGTATACAACATACCCCATATGACCACATAGGATCTTATCACGTCCAACCCCTTACAACCATATATGACCCCATAGGATTAGCCATAGTGTCCAAAGCGGTCATGTATGTGGTCTTAAAGGGTCATGCATGCACATTCTAATGTACATGTGTGACCCCTTAGGACCACATACATGACCCCTTAGGACACTATGCACGATCCCATGGGGTCATACATGTACATGGTCCTAAGGGGTTAAACGCATGTGTGATAGACCTTTATGACCATATTGTGTTCTAAGGAGTCATATATGTGATCCTAAGGGATCACACATGTGTTGGATCACATGTGTTAGAACACATGCATGACCCCTTAGGACCACATATGAGCCATATTAATTTTGTAACTTAGTTGGGGTATACAATTATACCCCAACTACTAGGATGTAAATTAAGCCCGCTCATATGTGGTCCTAATGGGTCACACGTGTTCTAACACATGCATGCTCAATCCCTTAGGATCACATATATGACAGTCCCTTAGAACACAATGTGGTCCTAGAAAGGCCTATCACACATGCATGCGTGAACTAACTCATGCTTTCAACCCCTTCTATGGCCATGTATATGTGTAATATGACCTCATAGGATCAAACTGTTCACCCTAAGGGGTCATATGTGGTCCTAAGGGGTCACACATGTACATTGTAGAACACATGCGTGTACCCCCTTAAGCCATCTCCTATTTTCAAATTCATTCCCCTTTAAGCCACATTTATCCTATAATTTAGTTTGAGCCATGTCTATATTATACCATGAGTTAGAATGTGTGCATGTGTGTGAAGAGCCTTTACTAGGACCACATTTTGTTCTAATGGGTCATAATCTGGTCCTAAGCGGTCATGCATGTGTTAGAACACATGTGTGACCCCTTAGGACCACATATGACCCCTTTTACCATCCTAGTAGTTGGGGTATATTGTATACACTAAGTATAGGATGTTAAAAGGGCTCATATGTGGTCCTAAGGGGTCACGCATGTGTTAGAACACATGCATGACCCCTTACAACACAATGTGGTCCTAAAGGCCCGTCACACACATGCCACCTTTTTAACATTTATGTACACAACATGTAACCCTTATGATACAATTTGTCCACATAAGATCTCATATATTGTGTACATACATCCATCCCCTTAAGTCAAGTGTCTTAAATGATTAATTACAAAATTTGTAGATGTTAAATTTAAAATTACTATTCTAAGTACACGAAATTAACTAATTAACTAATTACGACTATACCCCTCTTAAAACATACTATTACAATCATACCCATTTTAATGTATACTATGTTGGCATTGCACACTCCAATGAGAATTGTAGGTGATTGAAGGTATTGTCATTGATGGCAACCTTGCAATCTTATGGAACTGACACTGATAGACTCTACACTGGCAGATAGTTCACCGACAGCGACAAGAATGTTTACCGACACCCTAGCCGACACGATTTTGTTTATTGTATATTGTATTTAATTGTAATATCCTTTTATAAGCCAGCATGGCATATTGTAATAAGACTCATATATAAGTATGAGATCTTGTAGATCATTTTCTAGAGAGATGATAGGATGGATATGTAGAAGGAATACTAAGGCAGATCTTGTAGAAAGGTTTATGGTTATTGTATGAACTTCAATCGGTACTGAACCTGGCATAGCAGATTCTTTTTGTAGCAGTACATTATATTGGATTCTCATAATCCATTTTGTAAGTTAGTGAGACTTCCTTTTGTATTTGAGCAGTGAGCTCTAGGAAGTTGGCCTTCCTGCATGTGCAGGCACACTATTGTAAGTAATATCCATTCATTAGCCAGTGAGTGAATATTGTGGGTCACAAATCCCATCGAGATTTTTCCCACATTGGGTTTCAAATATTGTGTTATGGTGTTCTTTCTATGTTGTGTTTATTGTTCATATTTATTGCATTAATTCTTGTTTACCAGTACATTGTTTTGGAATGCAAATTACTTAATAAGGTCAGAAAATCTATAAACCGGCTAGATACTAATTCACCCCCCCCCCTCTTAGTATCTTTGTGAATCCTAACAATTGGTATCAGAGCCTAGTCCTCTATTTTCAAAAGCCTAACAACTTGAGGAAGATTCTGACACTGGTACAGATGAAAAACTTAAGAAAGCAATTGGAAATAGCTCTTGCAGACTTTGATGTAGAAAATTTCAAAAATATCAAACCTAAAGATGATCTGAAGACTGCAGAAGAATTTATTGAAGAACTTCAAGAGAAACTCACTATTGCTAGAAACAAAAGAAGAGAACTTCATGAGAAGATACATAATGATGATGATGAAAAGGAAACTCTTAATGATCTTGTAAGAAAGATGAGGCAAGAAAATATGACCTTGAGGAATGAGATGCAAGACATGACTATGAGATTTTGTAAAGACATTGAAGATAGAAAGAAGAATGAAGATGACTTGACTAGGAGACTCAATGATGCTGGAAATGAAAATCTGAGACTTAGTCATGAAAATGGTATGTTGAAGATAGATCTGATTCACATGGAAAATTATAAAACTAAACTTATGAGATAGAAGAATTTTTTGGAAAATGAGTTGGCTACTACAAATCAACACAAAGAGAAATTCAAGAAAAGTTCAGAAGAACTTGATGATATGCTGAAAAGTCAGAAACCTAATGGAGACACTAATGGACTTGGATTTGAAGTTGGTGAAATCTCTGCTATTGCAAATAATCATGATCACAACAAACTGGTAAGACAACCTAATGCCTACAAATTTAATGGGAAATTCTTTAACTATAAAAAATATGGTCATAGAGCAAATCAGTGTAGATCTAGAAACTATCGGAACACTAATACACCCACCAGTCAATGTTCTAAATGCAACAAAATTGGTCATAATTCATAAAATTGTAGAATGAATGTAAGATGTTATGTTTGTGGAAGATTTGGACACTTATCTAATCAATGCAGAACACAAATCAACATAGGATATGGAAAGGCTATTCAAAAAAATAATGTGACTTGTTATGCTTGTAACAAGATTGGACATATTGCAAAATTTTGTAGAAGTAAGACTTCACTGGCAAATAACAAAGAACCCAGTTTGAAAGGCAAAGAGAAGGTTGATGAGGAAAAGCAAGAATTTTCAAAACAATGGATTAGAAAGAGAGATCAAAATGTTGATGAGACTATTCCTTCACCGATAGAACAAAGTATTACTCCACCGACAGGAGATTCTTCATCTAATTGAAAAGAAACCTTTTGGGGGTATGGCATCAAATTGAAAATCATGCAAGTTTACCCTCGGTTGATGGTGAGAAGATGAACTTCTTCTATACTAATAGATGTGTTAAGTTTCACTTAACCGGTAGCCATTTATTGTGGTAGTTGAAGAAAAAGTATTATAAATCAATGTTTTTCACTCTTTTTCATTCACCAAGCATTCAAATTTCCTAAGAGTGTGAAAAACCCAAGCAAAGGCATCCACAACAAGAAGTGAAGCAAAATCTTTCAAGCATCCAAACCTAAAAGCTAGATTAAGGTATTTATCAATGGCTTCCTCCTCTGCTCCTGAATTCATTGCAAACCCTATTGTTATTGAAGTGGTTAAACACCCTAGGCTCGTGTTCAAGATTATTCCCGAAGTAGAAAAACATGATGATACCCTAGGTGCATTTTCTAAAATCCCTAAAGGAGTTGTATATGCAGAAGACCCAATAATTTACATACATTTCCATATTGAGGAACTAGGTTCAGATGAAATTGTGAAAATGTATAAAAATATGATTTGTGATGAAAGTGGAATTGTAAAACTGGAACATAAGGTTATTAAAACCCTAGGTTTTGTGGAAATCCTTGACATCCTAGAATTTCCTAAGGAAGTTGTGGGGATTATACTCAGTAGAGTCCATGGATAATTCTTTTGGTTAGACTCTATCCATAAGATCACTAGAGAAGCAGTTAAGGTGGTGACTGGCTTACCTTCTACTGGTAGCAGGCTAGATAAGACCAATAAAGTTTCAAACAACACAGTGATGACTTTAATTGGTGCAACCTATGATAGTAGATCCCTAAGAGTTAATGATGTGAAAGATGACAATGTTAGATTCATTAGCATGATCTTAGGATATAAAACCACACATGCTAACCAACTGAACTCAGTTTCTAGTCTATGTATCAAGAGTGCATATGATATGGTCAACAATGATGCTAAAATAGATGTATGTGAGTGGTTGAAAGATGAACTGATTGATAATTTGAAGAAAATAAAAGGAGATAAGAAAGATACTTTCAGATTTAGCAATCTTCTTGTATCCCTAATGCTATATATTTCAAAAGAAGTTCCCGGTATAGGCAACATAGACTTTGGTTATGACATACCGATAGGTAAACAACTGTTGGATATCTTCACCGGCATGGGAACTGATAGGGAAAACAAAATAACTAAATATTTCCAAGCATTTAAGGCTAAAATGAAGACTAGGGAAAAGTTACCTCAGAGTATTGTAGACAAGTATCAAAAATAAATTTGTTTTATAATTAAGAAAGATGAGATCTGCATGGAAGCAGTTCTTTCTAGAACTGTTTGGGTGACAGAGATGGGTTATGAGGCTGATGTGAACATTATTGAGACATATGACAAAGCCCTACTTGAAGCCCCTAAAGAACTAGAGGAAAAGGTGTTTGGTAATGCCGAAACCATTGAAAGTGGTGTGCAAACACTAAAACAAAGAAAGAGAAGGGAGAAATATATCTAAAGTGCACCTAAGAAGGTTAAAGAGAAAAAGGAAAATGTAATGAATATCACTGGTATCAAAGAAAGTGATTTGGAAGGTTTACAACTGGAAGCTCACATCTCACCGGTTGGAACTTCATCAGAAAGTGATATCCCAACTGAGTTTAAAAGAGTAGATAGGAAGAGAAAACCTTCACCGGTACCCTCTCCTCCTCCCAAGAAAACCAGGACAACAAGGTAGAAACAACAAGCAGTGAGGCCCCCAGCTAAAAAGATGACACCTAGGAAGAAAAAGGAAAAATAGGTTATCCCTCCTCTTGACAATCTACTAAATGAAATAATAGATGACGGAAATTTATCAAATGTTAGTAAATTATATGATACATTTTCCAATGAAGAAAAGGAAAGCATAGAAAACAGTATCATCTTACACCTAGACATTTATAAGAAAGTTTTGATAGAGGTGGTAGATGATTTACCTAGTGATTTGTATAGGTGGCTTGATGCTAAAAGGCTAGCTATTATGGAGTTAGAAAAGAAAATAAAAATTGAGAAGCTACTTGTTGTTCACCCTGTGAAATCAATAGAATAATTGATGAGTTAATAAGTGAGGCTAATAGGACAATATTTTCTAGTGGTCACCGGCATGTAAGTCTAATGGTCGATAGAGTTAATGAGATATCAGAAGAGACATCAGATAAATGGGACATCTTCTTTGTGGAAAAGGAGAAATAAGAAGAGCTCAAAAGACCTAAATCTTTTAAGGTATACCAAAAGGATAAGGACAAAGGTAAAGGAAAGGTAGGTGGACTACCAAATATAAACGTGACAAAGAATTTTCCACCTCCTTCTATTACTCCACCAGTTCAGATAGATGCCACACTGGCTACTGAGGATGTGGAGACTCCACATGAGGATAAAAATCCTGAATCAAAAATCCTATATACAATGAACATTGATACTCAGGAGGTCTATATTGTGGTTGATAAGGAGACCACTGGTGAGAAGAAAGATGTGGCTACTGAGCCACTGGCTGACATTGTTGTAGTTGAAACACCAACTAATAACATTGAGAATGGGATTTAAGTTGAGAAACCGACAATGGATACCATGGAGAAACCATCAAAAAAATTGGCAGTAGAGGGCATAGTGAAACCCACTAAGAAACAGGTAGAGAAAAAGGTTGAGTCATAGGAACATATAGAGACAGTGCCACTGGCAATAGTTGAGAAGCCTAAACCTTTGCTAATAGAAATGCAGACACAAACTAACCTACTAGAGGTCGAGGCAAGCAAAGTGGTTACTCACACCAGCAACATGGAGATTGTTAAGGTAGTTGGACAGTCATCTGGTACTTCCATGACTGAATTCAGACCAACAAATGTAACTGAGGTATTATTGGATTCCATTAAGAAGATTACTGATTGTAATGCATTGGAATATAATGTTGGCATATGCACACTCCAATGAGACATTGTAGGTGATTGAAGGTTTTATCATTGATGGCAACCTTACAATCCTATCATACCGACAAGGCATTATACTGGCAAGGCATTACACTGGCATCAACGTTCACACTCTACACCGGCACTGGCACAGAGAAAGGAAGTATACTGGCATAAAGGCCGATAGGATTTTGTTATATTATATTTTGTTTATTATTGTAAAAACTTTGTAAGCTAACTTAGCATGTTGTAAAATGACTCTTATACATAAAAGAGATCATTGTAGACTTTTTGGAATGAAGTTATGTAAGTGATGTAAGCAAAATATTAAGGCAGACCTATTATGCGAAATATAGGTTAAAGGGTTTATGTAAGAAGCAGAGTAGAAACTGGTACTGAATCAGGCATTATAGATGCTATTGTAAAGTAGTACAAGATATTGAATTTGTACAATCCACATTGTAAGTCAGTGAGACTTCCCATTGAGTAGTGAGCTCTAGGTAGTTGGCCTTCCTACATGTGTAGGCCCCTCTTGTAAGTAATATTCTCTTATTGGCCAGTAAGTGGATATTGTGGGTCACAAATCCCACCGAGGTTTTTCTCACACCAGGTTTCCTCGTTAAATCCTTGTGTCATGGCGTGCTATTCATGTGGATGTTTTTAATTCTGTTTATTTCATTATTTCTTGCATACCAGTACACTATTATAATATGTTCTGCATGTTTTAAGTCAAGAAATTCTATATACCGGTTAGATACTGATTCACCCCCCCCCCTCACAGTATCTGTGGGAATCCTAACAATTAGTATTAGAGCCTGGTCCTCTATTTTCATAAGCCTGATAGCTTGAGGAAGATCTTGACACCAGTAAAGATGGAAAATCTGATGAAGCAACTTGAAGGAGATCTCTTAGACTAAGATACAGAAAAATTGAAAAATATCAAACTAGAAGATGATTTAAAGGCAGCTCAGGATATCATTTAGGCACTTCAAGAGAATCTTACTGTTGCAAGAAATAAGAGAAGAGAACTTTGTGAAAAGATGCAAAATGAGAATGATGAAAAGGAATTACTTAATGATTAGATAAGCAAGCTGAAATTGGAGAACATGACAACAAAGAATGAGATGTAGGATATGACTATGAGATTTTGTAAAGAAATTAAGGATAGGAAGAAGAATGAAGAAGAATTGACCAAAAGACTAAGTGATGCAGCAAATGAGAACACAAGACTTAGCTATGAAAATGATTTATTGAAGACAGGTCTGATGCACACTCAGAATGACTCCAATGAACTGATGAGATAGAAAAAGGTCTTAGAAAGAGAACTAGAAACTACAAATCAACATAAAGAAAAATTCAAGAAAAGCTCAGAGGAACTTGGCACCTTGTTGAAGAATCAAAAACCTAAAGGTGACACTTCTAGAATTGGCTTTGAAGTTGGTGAAAGCTCTGGTACTGCAAATACTCAGGATCATAGCAAACCGGTAAGACAACCTAATGCTTATAAATTCAATGGAAAATGCTTTAACTGTAATAAGTATGGTCATAGAGCAAATGAATGTAGATCTAGAAATTATCAAAAAATCAACACATCCACCAGTCAATGTTCAAAATGCAACAAAGTTGGTCACAACTCTGAAAATTGTAGAATGAATGTGAAATGTTATATTTGTGGAAGATTTGGACATTTATCTAATCAATGCAGATAACAAACTGACATAGGTTATGGGAAAGCTATTCAGAAGAATAATGTAACTTGTTATGCGTGTAACAAGATTGGACATATTGCAAAATTATGTAGAAGTAAAGGATCACTGGTAGACAACAAAAGTTCTAGCTTGAAGGGTAAAGAAAAAGTTGAAGAGGTTAAGAAAGAATTCTCAAAACAATGGATTAGAAAAGCTGATCTAAATATTGGGAATACTCCTCCACTGGTAGAACTAGTCAATGCTTCACTGGTAGGATAGAGTGATGCTTCACCGATAGGACAGAGTAGTGCTCCACCGATAGGAAGTTCTTCATCTAATTGAAGAAAGTTTCCTTGAGGGTTTGGCAATCTAATGATACATGTGATATTATTCCCTCAGTTAGAGATGAGAAGTTGGAAATTACTTATTACCGGCAGACAATGTTAAGTGAACACTTAATTGGCATGCATTTAATGTGGTAGATGGCAAAAAGACACTATAAATTTGAGGTTTTGGCTCTATTTCATTTTACTGAGATTTCAAACCTACAAAGAGCGCGAAGATTCTGAGCTAAGGCATTTCGAGCAAGAGGCAAGAACACTTCAAGCAATCATCCATCCTAAAGGTAGTAAAAGGTATTTTATCATGGCATCAACCTCTGCAATTGAGTATATAGCAAACCCTACTATTGTCGAAGTTATAAAAAGACCTAGGCCCATATTTCAATTAGTTCCCAAGGTAGCAAAGAAAGATGATACATTAGGTGCTTTTTCTCAAATTCCTAAGGGAGATGTTTATGCTGAAGACCCCAGAATTTACATTCACTGCAACATTGAGGAACTAGGAGATGAAGAGATTAAAACCATGTTTAAAATTGTCATATGTGATGAATCCAGAAATGTAAAAGTTGAATATAAGATCATTGAAACCCTAGGATTTACAGAGATCCTTAGCATTCCTGAATTCCCCAAGGATGTGATTAGGATAGTCTTAAGCAGGGTACATGGTGAATTTTTTTGGTTAGATGCAATTCACAAAATCACCAAGGAAGCTGTGAAAGTTGTCACAAGGTTACCGACCACTGGTAAAAGGCCAAACAAGACTAAAAAGGTCTCTAATGACCTAGTTATAAACCTAACTGGTGCAACATCTAACAGAAGGTCCTTAAGAGTAAATGATGTAACAGATATTAATGTAAGATTTATCAGCATGATATTAGGATATAAAGCTACTCATGCTAATAGACTCAATTTAGTTTCAAGTCTGTGCATTAAGAGTGCTTATGATATGGTCATGGATAATGCGAAGATTGATGTATGTGAGTGGTTGAAGGACGAATTAATTGACAACTTAGGAAAGATTAAGAAGGACAAGAAAGGAACTTTTAAATTTGAAAATCTGCTGGTATGTCTGATGCTACATATAACCAAATAGGTTCCCGGTATAGGCTACAAAGAACTTGGATATGATATACTGGTAGGGAAATAGCTAACAGAACTATTCAATAACATGGGAGAAGATAAGGAAAACAATATCTATGATTTCTTTCAAGCACTTAAAGCCAAAGTGAAGAAAAGAATCAGATTATCACAAAAGATTGTTGACAAATATAAGGATGAAATATGCTTTGTAATCAAGAAAGATGAGATCTAGATGGAAGCAGTCATCCCTAGGACAGTTTGGGTAATAGAGATGGGCTATGAAATAGATGATCATATAATTGAAACATATGCTAAATCACTTCTGGAAGCCCCTAAAGAACCTAAGGAAGAAGTATTTGGTAGTGCAGAAACTATTGAAACCCAAATACAATCTAAGAAAAGAGTGAAAAAGGTTGAGGCAGTTGTAAGAAAAGGTTCCAGACAGGCAAAGGCTATTAAAGAAGATATGTTAAAGCAAACCGGTATAATAGGGGATGAGTTAGTAGCTCCACAACCTGAAACTCACCTATCACCGGTAGGTACTTCTTTAGAGAATGATATTCCTGCAACTTTCAAGAGAGTTGTAAGGAAAAGAGATCCCTCACCGGCAACCACACCCTCACCTAGGAGGACAAGACAAAAACAACAAGCAGTGAGATCTCCGGTAAGAAAGGCTACACCAAAGAAGAAGAAGCTGACACCCAAAAAGAAGAAAAGGACAAACAAGGACTTGGCCCCTCTTGAAATACTGTTGAATGAAATTACAGAGGAAGGGAAATTGAAGAATATAGAGAAACTATATGCCACTCTGACAGCTAATGAAAAAGAGCAAGTAGAAAATAGTGTTATATTGCATATGGATATGTATAAGAAATTTTTTATGGAAGTAGTAGATGAAGTACCAGATGAACTATTTAAGAGGCTGGAAGAAAGAAGACAAGCAGTAATAGAACTTGACAAGAAAATCAAGATAGAAAAGCTACTTGTTGTATATCTAGTGAATTCACCCAAAGAAATTGATGACTTAATTGCTGAAGCCAACCGGTCAGTATTTTCTACTGCATGCTGGCACATTGCTTTAATGGTTGGAAGAGTTAATGAGGTCACTGAGGAGACATAAAATGCATGGGATATTTTCCTAGTGGAAAAAGAAAAACAAGAAGAATACATGAGTCAAAAACCTATAAAGGTATATCAGAAAGAAAGAGACAAGGGTAAAGGTAAAGTTGGTGGACCACCCAGTATCAAGGTTAAAGACAACTTACCCCCACCTCCTTTGATTACTCCACCAGTAAAAACAACAGCTACAAAAGATCAACCGGCAGTTGAAAGTATGGATGTAGAGGATGTCAATCCTAATCCTGAAGTCTTATATACAATGGATGTTGATACTCAAAAGATCAACTTTGTGGTAGATAAAGATATAGCTGATAAGACTGACATGGCTAGTGAGCCTCTGGTAGCTGAGAAAACTGATCACACACAGGAGAAACCGGTAGATGAAAAAGAGCAATAGGTAGAAACTCAAACTCAGACTGAGACAATGCAACAAACAGAGAAACAAATAGAGCAAAAGGCTCCATAATAGGAACAACAATAGAAACAGAAATAGGTTCATAAGGAAACAGTGCTACCGGCAACTAGAGAAATAGAAAAACCATTGCTTAAGGAAATACAAACACAAACAGACCTACTAGAGGTCAATACAAGCTTGGTTACTTCCACTGGTGGTACTCTGAATATAGGTTCATCATCAAGCTACAAATCAACTAATGTGACTGAAGTACTATTAGATTCAATTAAAAAGATAATAGATTGCAGCTCACAAGCTTATAAGGCAATAGATGACACAATACCAATTTTGAAGGTAATTGCTCCTAACTGTAATATAGACAATAAAGATTCTTTAGGAAAACTTGATGCCTTGTGTAAATATATCACAGAGAACATTGAGAAAATAAAGGAAGAGACATTGAAGGACAAATTGGAAATTGAAAAGCAAAAATTCTTTGATGAGCAGATAAAGAAGTGTACTGGACATTTTGACACATTTCTACCGGAACTGTGTAATTTATTGAAAGAATACAAAACTCTATACAAAGACACTTGTAAGACAAACCTTTTGACTATAGATATAGATAAGAAGATGAGCAAGGCACAGGATGAAATCAATAAACTTGCAGATAATTTTGTTAACTCACCTGATACATTATCAGTTTTTGAACAGAAGATAACAAATTTTGAAGAAGAATTACTTAAAATGGAAAGAGAAAAAGAGAGAATATTGAATAAGGCAAAGCATCTAAGATTAAAACTGAGTCCAAGATTGGACTATCTAGCATCATTACGGAAGGAAATATCAAAGGCACTGATACAAGGATAGAAAACACTGGCAGAGCATTTGCAACATCTCATTGGTATAGTTAAAAGAACAGAGACAACAATAAGAGACAGTAAAAAGTTTATGGAGAGTATAAACTTGATTTTGGTAGATCTATTTCAAATTGTAACTACTCAGTTATAATGTTGATACTACAAACTCTACTGACATCTTGTCAACCTTTGTCATTGATGCCAAAGGGGGAGTAGTGGGATGAGAAAATTCAAATATCATAGGAATCATATGCTCAGGGGGAGCAGACATTTTTGGTAACTTTTTGGACTTCACATTTTTTATACACTTTTTGAAATTTCTCATGAGTGTTGCCATCAATGCCAGAGGGGGAGATTGTTGGCATATGCACACCCCAATGAGACATTGTAGGTGATTGAAGGTTTTGTCATTGATGGAAACCTTACAATCCTATCATACCGGCAAGGCATTATACTAACAAGGCATTACACTGGCATCAATAATCACACTCTACACCGGCACTCAGGACACCAGCACTCAGGACACAGGCACCAACACAGAGAAAGGAAGTATACCGGCACAGAGGCTGACAGGATTTTGTTATATTATATTTTATTTATTATTGTAAAAAATTTGTAAGCTAACTTGGCATGTTGTAAAATGAATCTTATATATAAAAGAGATCATTATAGACTTTTTGGAATGAAGTTATGTAAGTGATGTAAGCGAAATATTAAGGCAAACCTATTATGCGAAATATAGGTTAAAGGGTTTATGTAAGAAGCAGAGCAGCAATCGGTACTAAATCAGGCATTATAGTTGCTATTGTAAAGTAGTACAAGATATTGGATTTGTACAATCCACATTGTAAGTCAATGAGACTTCCCATTGAGCAGTGAGCTCTAGGTAGTTGGCCTTCCTGCATGTGCAGGCCCCTCTTGTAAGTAATATTCTCTTATTAGCCAATAAGTGGATATTGTGGGTCACTGCATGTGCAGGCCCCTCTTGTAAGTAATATTCTCTTATTAGTGGATATTGTGGGTCACAAATCCCACTGAGGTTTTTCCCATACTGGGTTTCCTCATTAAATCCTTGTGTCATGGTGTGCTTTTCATGTGAATGTTTTTAATTCTATTTATTTCATTATTTCTTGCATACCGGTACACTAGCATAATATGTTATGCATGTTTTAAGTTAAGAAATTCTATATACCGGTTAGATACTGATTCAACCCCCCCTCTCAGTATCAGTGGGAATCCTAACATATAAGGCTATGTATAATACCATCCCCATTCTTAAATTGATTGCACCTAAGTGCAATGTAGAATATAAAGATTCCTTGAGTCAATTAGACACATTTTCTAAGTACATCACCGACAACATATTGACTATTGATCAAATAAATGAAGAGATGTTTAAAGAGAAAATGGACAAGGAAAAAGATAAATTCTTTGATGAGATAATAAAGAAGTGCATGGGAAACATTGATACCCTCTTACCAGCACTAAGTAAAACAATAATGGAGTTTAAGGAGATATATAGAGATACATGTAAGACAAATCTTTTGACAGTGGATATCGATAAGGAGATCAGCAAAGTACAAAAAGAAATAAATGATACAACTGACAATATCATTGGTTCATCAGAACCAATATTAGTTATAGAATAGGAGATAGATGGATTTGAGGAGAAACTTGAGAAGTTGGAGAAGGAAAAGGAAAGAATAAAAGGAAAGGCAAAAGATCTTAAATGTAGGCTCAGTCCTAAACTAGATAACCTCATCTCTTTGAGGAAAGAGATCTCAGAAGTACTTGTTCAAAGACAAAAGACACCGGAAGAGAAAATGCATCACCTCACCGGTACAATTCAAAGAATAGAGGTAGCATTGAAGGACAATGATAGGTTCACTCAGAGCCTGAATTTGGTATTAGTAGACCTATTTTAGATTGTAACCAACTGGTTACAAGGTTCGAGCTAAAACTACACTTAGTTGACATTTTGACAACCTTTGTCATTGATGTCAAAGGGGGAGTAGTAGAGAAGAGAAAAATCAAATGACTTAGAGATCATTTGCTCAGGGGGAGCACACAGTTTTGGTAAGATTTTTGGAGTTCAATTTTTGGATACAATTTTGAATTTTTCTCATGGGTGTTGCCATCAATGCCAAAGGAGGAGATTGTTGGCATTTCACACTCCAATGAGAATTGTAGGTGATTAAAGGTATTGTCATTTATGGAAACCTTGCAATCTAATGGCACCGACGGACTCTACACCGGCAGTGGCAACAATGTTTACCGGCACCCTAGTCAACAGGGTTTTGTTTATTGTATATTGTATTTAATTGTAATATCTTTTTATAAGCCGACATGGCATATTGTAATAAGACTCATATATAAGTATGAGATCTTGTAGGTCATTTTGTAGAGAGATGATAGGGTGGATATGTAGAGTGAATACTAAGGTAGATCTTGTAGAAAGGTTTACGGTTATTGTATGAGCTTCAATCGGTACTGAACCTGGCATAGAAGATGATTTTTGTACGAGTACATTATATTGGATTCTCATAATCCATTTTGTAAGTCAGTGAGACTTTCTTTTGTATTTGAGAAGTGAGCTCTAGGGAGTTGGCCTTCCTGCATGTGCATGCACACTATTGTAAGTAATATCCATTCATTGGCTAGTGAGTGAATATTGTGGGTCAGAAATCCCACTGAGATTTTTCCAACACCGGGTTTCCTCACCAAAAATCTTGTGTTATGGTGTTCTTTCTATATTGTGTTTATTGTTCATATTTACTGCATTAATTCTTATTTAGTGGTACATTGTTTTGGAATGGAAAGTACTTAATAAGGTCAGAAAATCTGTAAACTGGCTAGATACTAATTCATTCCCCCCTCTTAGTATCTTTGGGAATACTAACATACTAGGACCTATTAACTATATATATTATTAAATGCCATATATTAAATAGCATAATAGGTCCTACTAACTATATATGAAATTAAGTAGTTACGATCAAATTAAATTGAATTACTTGACCAAGTCTTAAGGGGATCCCATTAAGACACATGTAAAATAAGGATATGCACGTGTCTTAAGGGGATCCCAATCGTAGTTATTTATTTAAAATGATCCCCTTAAGCAACATGTGTGTCCTATATTTAAAGTAGTTCTTCTTTCCTTTACTTACCACATACATCCTATAATCTAGGCAGATGGTATTAAGCCACATACATCCTAATTAGGCCTATCATCTTAAGCCACATACATCCTAATTAGGCCAATCCCTTTAAGTCATGTGTCTTAAATGATTAATTACAAAATTTGTAGATGCTAAATTTGAAATTCCTATTCTAAATACATGAAATTAACTAATTACAACCATACAGGCCTCTTAAATAGCATGTAATAGGTCCTATTAACTATATATTCAATTTATTAAACTTAATTATGATCAAATTTAATTTAATTTTGACCATGTCCCCTTAAGACACATGTAATTAGGAAATGCACGTACATCCTATAATTTAGGCATGTCCCCTTAAGCCACATACATCCTATAATTTAGGCCTCTCCCCTTAAGCCACATACATCCTATAATTTGTAGATGTAAATTTGAAATTCCTATTCTAAGTACATTAAATTAACTATTTACAACCATACAGGCCTCTTAACATACTATTACGACAATTCCCCTTTAACAAACTAGGACCTATTAACTATATATATTATTAAATGCCATATATATTAAATAGCATGTAATAGGTCCTATTAACTATATATTCAATTTATTAACACACATCCTAATTAGGCCTATCCCCTTAAGCCAATTGTGCTAGTTAGGCCAATCCCTTTAACGTGTGTCTTAAATGATTAATTACAAAATTTGTAGATGCTAAATTTAATTATGACCTATTTAGGCCTATCCCCTTAAGCCAAAATTATCCTATTTCTAGTTTGATCCCCTTAAGTCACGTGTCCTAACTTTAGGCCAATCCCCTTAAGTCATGTGTCACTTGATGATTAATTACACACATTTTCATAGATGTTAAATTTTAAATTCTTATACATGATCATATTATATGTAAAAACGTGAATGTTCCTGATTTCATATGTACACATTGATTTCGAGCCATTATTGATGAGAATGTTGTTTTCATATAGGGAAAAGTTAATGAGATCCTTAGAGCACCACATATATCCCCACACATGCGTCGTTTTGCATCGAAGATGCAAAATGTTATTGATGCAATTAGGTCTATAGATGCAGAGCTTGATTCACATCGAGCATGGAGAGAGGAGAGACACCGGTTTTATTTTGATGGCCTCTCCTATAAGGATATTTTGAACCTAAGAATAGACAAATCTCACCTTGTTCCATATTTTTCAAACCCCATCACGACTGAACCCATTCCACCAAAAAAATCCCGCATATCCATGGGGTGGTGTACACATCAGGGCATGGCTGATAATTTTTGGGATCGATGGTAGATGGTATTTGACACCCACCACATGCCAACTTAGAGTGCCCTTTATAATTCTTGAGAAAATTATATGCAAAGTTTGTTTTGGGTTTAAAGCCCAATTATTTTGATATTAGAGCATTCCAAGGTGTTGGTGGTGGCATGCCATAGGATAGGTTGGGGGCATGCATTGACCCCAATAGACTTGCCCATCGCCAGGCCATTGTGGCTCCTATGCCTGTTATACCTATGACTGTTAATCAACATTCTGTTATCTCCACATTGGACTCATTGACCACACTCACTGGTAGCCTTAGTCAGCAAATAGCTGATTTGTTGGACTGTGGTGACATTGACACTGGTGAGGATGATGTTGACATGAGTATAACCATTCCATGTACATTGACACCTCATTTTTGTATGAGTTACCATCAACTATGCTATGGGCCTTGTGATGGTCCAGACCTTGCTTTGAGTTCACATCATGGTCCATCCTCTTCAGCTGCATGGGGAGCATCGACTGATCATGATAATATTGGTTCATATGTCGATTTTATTTGTGCTGATGATAATCCCATAGATCATGATTTATGTGGTAAACAGGTATGGGGAGATCCAATACATACATACAGTTTGCACTATATATATTTAAATTTACATAATTATATAGATCTCTCTATCTATATGTCTTCACTATTTACACATGTACATGTCTCTAGCCCATGTTTGGGGCCACTACGACACCGACTTCCATGTCGGATTACCTACCTGCCATTGTGGTGAGTGCAGCTCCTCCAACATCGGTTGTTGCGGATGAGCAGAGAGATTCAGTACGTTGACACTCTATCTTAATTTATATATATATTTAGAGATTTAATTAATTTTGTTCATCAAACTTACATGATATTTTAAATAAATAAATAAATTTTCATCATGTACATTTGATTTAATATCTAGATTTAATTAATTTTGTTGTACAAGTGGACACGACCATTGGGATGAGTTTACATTCAGATGGGCCATATGATCATCTTGATCCTCTTGTTAGTTTTTTGCAGACATCATCGACATTTCAAGTATTTAATGTTGATTTAAATTTAAAAAAATTGATACAAGTTTCAGATATTTTATTTAAAAATCAAATTAATTTATATATTATATAATATATGTACATGCGTGCATATAATTGACACGTGCAACTCTTTTTTAAATACCTTGTAGGATCTTGTTGATAGTGGGGCTTTTGTTGATGTCGTCTCGAATACTGTAATGCATAGAGGAGATGATCTGAGTCAGATACATGCGTATGAACATTAAATTAGATCTCTAGTTCAAAATGAACATTTTAAATATAAATTTAATTTAAATTTCTATTTTAAATCATTGATCTTGATCTATATATATATGTGTGTGTGTGTGTGTGTGTGTGTGTGTGTGTGTGTGTGTGTGTGTGTGTGTACATGTACCATATAGAATGAGATACCAATGCCATTGACTACCCCTATAGCACCTAGAGATGCAGAGCCCCCAGTAGAGTCTAGAGGAGACAAGCCTACTCATGTACACATATGTGCTACTAAACTTATAATTGAAATTTTTAAATTATTTTTAAATATATATATGAACATGGACTACGTAGAACTCTCACAAAATTGAACATTTTTGTCTTGTAGAGTGGATCTTCTCCTCTTCATCTACGTGGCTTAAAGAGGAATCTAGATCATATTTAGTTCTTACAGTCATCTTCATTTTAGGGGCTAGATTTGTTACATGTTTCATGCATTTTACTGACATTTGATCATTCCATCCCATGGGACTTGTTTATTTTGCACACTTTGATTATATATTTCTTTTTGAGCATGGACTTGATGTACATGTGTACACACTGGGACTTGCTTATTTTGCGTCTACACATGGACTTGTTTATTTTGCATGTGCACTTTGATTATATTTCATGTTGACCACATGTGGACTTTTTGAACATCACACATCTAGACTTGATATACATATATGTAGTGCATGTACATGTGATATATATAGATTTATATATTTTATGTTCGAGTGATCACTTCTCTAGTACACATACATACATGTGTTTCATGGACATTATATTTATACATATATTTATTTATTTATAATCATCTCGAGCTATGTAAATTTCATTTATTTTTAATCTAAATCTATATACATGTGTATGTGTATGTACATGATACTAAAACTAAATAAATAGATTAAAAATAAATGAAGCAAGTGCAATTGAACACATATACACATGAGCAATTGATATTTATAAAAATAGCACACTTGTACACATGTACATATATATACATTAAAAATAAAACACTTGCAATTTTGATAGTTTTCTACATAACACGTCTACACACACAAATGTTGTATACATTAAAATTTTAATTCAAAGAAATTGATAATTTCTAAAATAACCATGTACAAGCACACATATATACATACTAAAAACTTAAATATAAAAAAGTTTAATCCAGGTGCATCTCTTGAATGTATAATAATTTAGCTTCATCCACATCTCAAATTAAAAATTTTCAAGATCCACACATCTTAAATCTATATATTAAAGTCTAACTCAATATTTTGAAATCTAAAGTATTATATAAGTTTGATCCAAGCTAAGACATTAAAGTAGTTTCAAAAGCGATCTAGATAAATTAGATGTCCACAATTAAAACCCTGGTTACAAGATGTACCTACATGCACACAAAAAAAAATTAATCAAAACTTAATTAGAAATAAACTAGGTCAAATTTAATTAAAAATACAAAAATAAATTAACTAAGTCAAATTTAACCAAAAAAAATGATGCATACATACCAATTAGGACATGGCTTAAAAGGGGAAATTAATTAAGCAATTGAACAATTTTTATCATTGAAAAACATCAAATATAGAAATTAAAACTAAACATTTAACAAAAAAAAGGATGCTTACCAATTCATTGGAAATCTTGATTTAATTCTAAATATTCATGAACTCGTTTCACATGCCACCAACAACAAAAAACTACTTTAAAGCAAACCTACAACAACATAAAATAGTTAGATATATATTATATATAGGATTTAAATCTAGGGGGGCGAATTTAAGTTAAAGCTACCTAGACATGTGGCTTAAGGGGAAATCAACTAATTAGGACATAAGGCTTAAAAGAGGATCATTTGAAGTAAATTATAGGACATGGCTTAAGGGGAAATTAATTGATTAGGACATGGCTCAGCTTAAGGGGATGGGTGTACAATTGGGACATGTGGATTAAGGGGATCAAACTAGAAATAAGACATGTTACCTAAAAGAGGATCATTTGAAGTAAATTATAGGACATGGCTTAAGGGGAAATTAATTTATTAGGACATGACTTGGCTTAAGGGGATGGGTGTACAATTGGGACATGTGGCTTAAGGGGATCAGACTAGAAATAGGACATGTTGCTTAAAAGAGGATAATTTGAAGTAAATTATAGGACATGGCTTAAGGGGAAATTAATTGATTACTAGGACATGACTCGGCTTAAGGGGATGGGTGTACAATTGGGACATGTGGCTTAAGGGGATCAAACTAGAAATAAGACATGTTGCTTAAAATAGGATCACTTGAAGTAAATTATAGGACCTATATATATCAAACAATAATATTTAAACCATCTACATGATCAAATGGTATGTAATAAAAAGAAATTATATATGTACAATATATACATACATACATTTAACATGTATACATACCTCTTTATTTAAATACTTATTCCATTGTACCATCTGCGCTCTCTCTTTTTTCCAAAGCATCTATAATTGTCTCGTGATCTTCCATAGAAATTGTGCACAACTTTTTATTACTAGGTCTGCCATGATATCTCACTAGTTGTATATTTGTTGCAACAATCAAATGTGAGTAGTGTATTATCTTCTTATGTGTTTCATAATATTCAAAAGTAGGCAAACCATTCTTCCTTGTCAAATATTTCCTTAGACAAGTTCCAACAACAACCACTGAACCAGTGGGATAATGAAAACCGTCATCATCTTCTCGAGGATTAACTAGTTTGTGTTTAGTCTCAACACATCGAGCCAACCAATATTCTATTTCCTCTCCATTGTCCTCAGGTGCAACAATGGCATACACATGTTCTAGACAAACAAAAAATTAATAAATTATCACAATTTAGAATAAAAAATACCATTTTTAATTTACACTAAATATAAAAAAGTTTGAAACTAATTTTATTAAATGGCCAACAAAACAATAAAAAATGATTACCTTTTTGTACAAGGTCTGAAACACAATCATAATCATTTGATGCAAATAGTTCATCATTATCTTCAATTGTGTTAATCTGATCTTGTGCTTGAGTAGGAGTCAATGATCTTTGATTCCAATCTTCAACTCACTCAGTACTCTCACATACATCAAAATCACCTGAAATACAAAACTGACAAAAACATGCAAGTTCCCTTATCCATATAGTCCACATGCTTGCATTTGAACTCTTAAATGAATGCCATTTTGCCGATCAACTAATTGTCTCACAATCAAGTTTTGGTACAATGTTTTCCTTCAACTAACCAAAAGAATCATTGAATTGTAGAGTTCACAGTTGATCCAGTAGATAAGGTTGTGTTGCACCAATCTACAATTGCACGTGCATCTTTAAATTTTACATTATCTTCAAATTTTAATTACTCTCCAGCAAGAATTCTTTTAACACATGCACCAGCTCCATCATGTTCTCCTTTACCATGTCCATCTTCAAAAAAACTCCATATATGTTGGATATTGTATTCCTTGTGAGCTATGCTTAACCAATAAAACATTTGAGCATTCTTGAATTGTCCAGTACAATTGTCTACCATATAAGATGTTCTGTCATCTGGATTCCTCTTTCTCTTATATTTCTATAAAACATGCTGAAACAATATTGAACAAACTCTGACGAGTGCATCCTATTATCTCTCACATAGAAATGATACTCCCTTAGGATTTTTCTATCATCATCTGTGCTATCATCTACGTGTCTATAAACAATATGAACAAAAATAGCAACTTGAGTGGAATTATAATATTGAGATTGAATTTCCTCTTGTGGCTTAAGAGTATAATTTTCTGCAAAGTCCACCACTGATAGTATACCTCCAACTGGAAATGTATTTCTACATGTGCGAAATTGAGAATCAAGCCATCTAGCATGTTGAGAGTATGTCACATATTTTGGTACAATCTTACTTTTAAATTCTGATATGAATGCATGTACACTAACCTTCTCTGTGATTAAATCGACACGCTTTCCTATTTTCCCATCCTTTAAGGGATACTCAACATTCTTAAATCTTCTAATATCCACTAGTTGTTGTCCAAAATCAGTTTCACTACTCTCATGCATACATTCTACTAGTGATGAAAAATTGCCACAACTAGAAAATTGTCTAGAGATACATGAATGTAAGTAAAATAATTGCCCATCAGTTCTTTGACAAAATAAACTTGGTACAAATTATTTGATTGATTCAGGTGGCATATCAATACCATATTCCTGGATAAGCATGTTACTATGAAAAAAACAACATATATATCAAAAAACATCATAATAGTAATGAAATTGCATGTGCATTTTACAACAACAAGAGACTCTTTGCTTGTTAATTTTCACATACTAGGGCTTGCATTTTTCAAATGATCTTTGACTTATAGTAATATTTCTAGGTAACAAAACTTCATCCAATTTTTTTTATAAAATTTAGTTTGAGTTGTGTCTAATAGGTGTTTTGGATGAGGGTCATGAATTTTACACCCCACTCTCAACTTTAGAACATCTCTAGAATTAGATGACACCCTTGTGTTATCATTGCAAAACTTTTCAACCAAAGATTTCAGTTCAATATTCAATTTCATATCTGACCTAAAAATTCTACCACTAAAACTCCAACTTTGGTTGATTGGATCACTTTCAATACTTTCTCTTCTTTTAGCTGCTCTAACCAATGTTTTAGGATGCATCTTTAAAATTCCACTAATGTTTCTTACCATCCTTTTATTCAAGGTTTCTTTATTCACTATGGCAGTTGTTATAGCTCGCCAGCTGCATTCTTATCTTTAGATCAACTCATTTTACCAATAGATTCAATGGCACTTGCAACAGTAGACATAGCATGCTTAACGGATTCATCTTTTTTTTATGGTTTCACATAGATGCCTATTGTTTTCATCACTTTTCTCATTTTCCACATTCTCATCAATTGCATCATAAGTTGACATTGAATTTCAAGTTTTTTTTGATAAAAAAGTTCTTTTTATATTCTATTGGCATATGTTCTTATCTATCTCCAAGAAATCTTACTAGGAAGATTATCCAGAACATTTTTTTCAATTTTTATAAAAAAGTCCTTGATCTTCAACAATTGGAGGATTTTCATTTTCACCATGTTCAAAAGGATTTTCAGTTTCAACATTCAAAAGAATTTCATCTTTACCAACATGAAGGTTTTCATTTTCATGGATAATTCTGTCAATATTAACATTGGTATATCTAGCTTCTAATAAATCATCAATATGAATATCACCCATAATCACATTATCCATGTCTTGCAGAGAAGGATTTGAATATGTACCTGGATAATTTGAAGATGTACCTAGATTTGAGGATGTTGCATTTGGAATATTCTTCATAATTGTTTCATTCACATCATCATCATCCATAATTGCATCATCTACATCCATTTGATCCCCCAAGGCATCATCTTGAATGTTTGTCTCTTCCATTGTTGTGGATCCAAAAGCATCAGGATTATTCATTTGTCGAATCGTCATTCTTCTATCCCTTTGGCGTTTGGCCTCCTTCACTCATTCTTCTTGAATTTCCTTGACCATCAATTTCCTCCTTTGTTTCTTCTTCTGATGTTGTTTAGACCCCATGACTAAAAACTTATGCAATAAATACCACCTTCAAAAAATGGATCTAAAATTGCAACAAAAGAGCATCCAAAGGATAACTAAATCATAATATATCATGTAAAAACTCATAGATTTCAAGACATGTTTTATTATGTTAAATGATCATATATTTATATAATTTGGAGAAAAAAAAATTAATGGAAAAAAAAATGGGATCCTGTTTGGTTTTTGTTTTTTAAATAATTTGCAATATAGGAGGGGATCCCGTTTTCAACATAAGATCCCATTCTCAACACGAGATCTCGTTTGTAAAAAGATTTTTGGGGGGCCCACTTGTAGTTCGGAATTAGGCTTGGTAAATGGTTCGGAAAGTCAAACCCAAGGCTCAGAACTGGTTTGACTTGCAACTTCAAGCCCAAATCAAGCTTCATACAAAAAAATGATTTCAAAAATATATCTTAACACCTAATTTTCAGAATTTTTTTAAACAACAAAAACCCATTATAGTACACACTGTCTAGATTCAAAATATATAATTTTTTAAGAGAATGGATCAATATTTTTAATTTTAAAATAATTTCTAATGAAAGAGATCCATAAACTTGAAATAACATGGTTTTTTTAAATTTTAATAACTTTTTTGTCTTTAAGTTTTTTGAAAAATAAATTATATGACATCAAACTACAGAAAAATCTATACGGTTTAAAAAAAATATTAAAAAATATTAAGTTTAAGTCAAATTATGCTTGTCGTACATGCAGATTTTTCAAAACAGTTATTATGCCCAATTAAAAAATAACAAAAACAAAATATATAGAAAAAAATTACAAAAAAATATCCTCATCAAAGGTGAGTGAGTTATAGATCTTTTCCCAAAAGGATAAATAAAAATACTTTCATTTAGGTCAAATTATGCTTACCGTACATGAGCATGGTATGGTTCTAAAAAGTGACTTTTAAACTATAGGTTTTACTAATGCCTATTCAAACTTCCTTTTTAAGATCTGGGTATTAAAAAAAATTACATATTTGGAAAGTAGACTTTGAGCACTACATTTTCTATTACTGAATTTTTTCAAGAATCATCCTTTAAGTGCCTCAAATATTTAGGTCCAACAAGATGAAATTGAAAAAAAATGGAAAAAACTTCCACTTTTTGGCCAAAAAATGGACACAACTTCTTGCACTTACCCATATGCCCAATCTTGTTACATGCATAACAAGTTACATTATTCCTCTAAATAAATTTTCCATATCCTTGACCAGTTTGTGTTCTGCATTGATTAGATAAATGTCCAAATCTACCACAAACATAGCATTTCACATTCATTCTACAATTTTTCGAGTTATGACCAACTTTATTGCATTTGGAACATTGATCGGTGGGCAAATTTGTATTCAGATTATTTCTTAATATGCACTGATTTTCTCTATGACCAAATTTGTTTCAAGTAAAACATTTCCCATTAAATTTATAAGCATTAGGTTGTCTCATCGATTTACTATGATCTTGATTATTTGCAGTCCCAGAACTTTCTCCATGTTCAAATCCAAGTCCAATTGTATCTCCATCAAGTTTTTGTCTTTTCAGAATGTCATCAAGCCTTTCTGAACTTTTCTTGAATTTGTCTTGTTTTCATTTGCAGTGATCAACTCATTTTCCAGAATGCCAACTTGTCCCCTAAGCTCCTCTTGATCATGTTGCATGTGAATCAGATTTGTCTTTAGCATATCATTTTCATGACAAAGTCTCATATTTTCATTACCTCCATCATTAAGTATCCTAGTCAAGTTTTCTTCATTCTTCTTCCTGTCTTCAATATCCTTACATATCCTCATGGTTAAATCTTGTATTTCATTCCTCATGTAATCGTTCTCTTGCCTCAACTTCTCTGCAATATCTCTAAGAGTTTCCAATTCATCATCATGTTTGTGCATTTGTTCATGAAGTTCCTTTCTCTTGTTTTGTGCTATAAGCAAATTCTCCTAGGGTCCTTTAATGAATTCCTGGGTAGTCCTTAGATCATCTTCAATTTTAGTATTCTTTAATTTTTCTGCATCAAAATCTTCAAGAGCTCCTTCCAACTATTTTCTCAAACTCTCCATTGGTACCGATTTCATAATCTTCCTCAAGTTGTTAGGCTTTTTTTTAGACACAATGCACCACTGAGAGGGGGAAGGGGTGAATCAGTGGTTCTCAAACCTCTTTCCCTTTTTCAATCCTATGTGAACATACCAATTGATATATTTAACTCAATGCAGACTTACCGGTTATGGAGGAGACTAACTTAAATGCAAACACACTCACAAAGGGACATCACATAATACCAGCATATACGACAAAAACCCAAGATGGGAAAAACCTCGATGAGCAATGTTGTTGGAGTCTATTGCTCCAATCCAGCCTCACAATGAAAACATAGTTACAAAGTTTAGGGCACCAACCCTTACCTAATTTATGGGCTGCAACCCAAAGGAGAACCAACCTCTACCTGATTTATGGGCTACAACCTAAAGGAGCACCAACCCCTGACTTTAGGATACCAACCCAAGGAGCTACAACCCCTGCACCGAGCTACAACTCAGTGTTCACAAAATAAAACATCAAATACAAGGTAGTAATCTAGTTACAAGTGAATCTTGTAACAACAAAATACAATCTTCCCTGTCGGTAAGGTGTCTCCTCTACCTTACTAGATCTCTGCACACTCTAACTGAATCTTCACCAACTCAGTCACTATCCTGCTGGTTCTTCTCTTCTTACTCACTACTCTCTCTCCTCACTACTACTACTTACCATTTCACCTTTCTCTTTGCTGATTCTTTCTTCCTTCAGCACTTTGCTGCTCTCCACCGATACTATACTTTGTTTGTTCTATGCCTTCCTACTTTGCAGCTTCCTTCACCTTTCCTCTCCGAGTATGGACACTATCGGTTCTTCTCTTCTACCAATTGAACACTTCAACCTGATTCTCCCTCACTCTTACTCTCTTCTAAGATATTTGTTGAGCACTTGGCTATTTTGCTCTTACATACAGAGGTAACACTTAGTCACTTGGCAACTACATAATATTCTTCCCATCAACAGCATGACCTATCTCTTAGGCTCACATATTTATAACCCAGACTTCCCACCAAAAACCAATTCAAACTTTGCACCTTTGGGCTTTTCTCCACTGATCATGAGACACACTGAATCCAATCAAATCTAATTGGATCACAACTTAGATATGTCTATCTATACACATCCACCATTTACATGCCTTCTAGAACATGCCTCCCTTCTTCAGCAACCTACAACCATTCTATCAGTTTTTCTCAGATAATCGCCATAAATTGCCTAGTTGTCTCCTTTGCTTACTTCTATCCGCACAACCAATCTGTCTTGGATCTCAAGCCATGCAACTCTTTAACTCTACCTCAATCTTTGTAGTCAATATTAATGTCCGACCAATCACAACTACCTCACCGACCTTACTTCATCTACCTGTGCATGTTTCATCTGCCGCTTCATGCACGTTTGCCATTTCATTCTTATGTGGCATCAATGTCGATATCCACCTCATCACACTATTCTATCGGTTCATGCCTAGTCACTGAAAACCCACATAACTAGTTTCATTTACTGGTAAGAAAACCATAGTAGCTTATGACACCTTCCCATTTGTCCTTCTTGTCATGACCTTTCTTGATCTGCCAGTGTAACCCTCAAACCGGTCTTCAGACATGTCAATCCAATACACACACATTCTCATCAGGTAGGAGTCTTTTGCACCTGCACCTTATCAATATTACCGATGGGCTTTTATAACGGTTACCACTCTTGATGGCATCATGTCATCAACATTCAACGAGCTCCATCTTTATCAAGTGAGAACCTTATCTTCCTTGTCTCTTCTCTGATGTTTCACCGGTTGACATAACATGTCAACTATCACCAATGCAGATTTTGGTATCCCATGTATATTTCTACAGACTCTCCATGATTCTTCTTCATTAACCTGATTCTACTCGCATCTGGTTTGTCAAGATGACAAACACATCATCTCAACTCCTCATTCATCCTTCACTGTTCTAGTGGCACACCTAGCATGTGCAGTGTGTATATTTGATCTCATACTCCTACTTCTCCTCTGGTGTACCAAGTAGTATTCTGCCACTTCAACACGACCAATGCTCATCATGTAATCTCTTCACCTCAGTTGTATGCACCATCATATCGACAACTTCTTGTCCACTAGTTGACATCAATGTCAGTGATACCGGTAACATCCTATACCAGTTGACATCAATGACAATCACAATGCCAACAATCTCCCTGTTTGGCATTGATGTCAACACATGTAGTATCTGGTATACTATAGTAACTTTCTCCTCATTTGATAGCAATGGCAGAGGGCACTATCAGGATAACATTCCTCCTTGTATCTACCAAGTACTAACATAAATATTTCTCCCCCTTTTTACTCGGTGCATCTTTCCCTTTGAAGATTATGCACAACATCATCTCAACTACCAACATTTGAGATGGAAAACTCATGTACCTAACAACCCTTAATAGTACACACTGGTCTCTCTCCTTCTTTGAGCATCTGCTTGATCTGCTTCTATGTATAGTATATCTGATATCAATTTGAGGATATAGCTCTGAACTCCCCCTAAACCTCAGATCTATGGTCTTCATTTCTCATCTACCAAATCCTAAATTGATACTTACCTCAGTACCTGTAACATCCACCAACATAACCACAATGCAGGTCACATATTCAACTTGTTGACTCATAAAGATGCATACACATAGGATCATCTATTGGGCCACCATATGTCATTCAAGTCCTTTCCGATGACACCTGAGACATATCCACATCCATCCAAGCTATCTGAGTTGCTATAATGACCCTTCAACTCATTGACTTGACTTACATAACTTAGCAACACTGATCACCATCTGTGTCGGTAACATGTTGCATATACCAGTCTCTTGTCTATGTCGGAACACTTTCCTTATTACCTATATTTCCTAGTTCCAATTTCCTCTGCTACCATTCATTTCACCTATAGTAGTAAGCCTTCTTCCATGCATAGTTAGGATAACTACACATATTGCTCTCATATTTTCTTCCTCTTATCGGCAACAACTTGTTCATTTCCTTATACATACTCAACTAAGGGGTGAATGATATAGTCAATATGTAATTCCCTCTAATTCTTGCATCTCCTTTAAGCCATAGGAGATATCACTTGTGCATTGAATGCACAATTTTGGTTCATGCTCTTATCTTCCGGCTTCTTCCTCCATGTTTGCTTGAATTCTTTTTTTTCCACATTTACAATCTTCTTCTTCTCCTCCTCATTGATCCTTGCACTTCTGGATTCTCCATTGTAGCTAGAAGTAGTGCTATATAATCACATAGCATCTATCCCAACCTCATGATTGGAGAACCTTCTAACATATCGGTTAGCTCTTCCTCCTCTGACCAAGCCATTTGACTGGTTACCGGTATCCTTGAATTCCTTGCATGTGTAGAAACACATTTCATTTTGTTCCATATAGGTCTTTACCTCTCATAAGTCCTATAACTTCCTCTGAGTTGATTAGGACAATTCCACCAGTTTCCATAGGAAGGTGATTTCTTCTTCCTACATTCATAATTTCTATGGCCAAATCCATTGCAGTCATAGCATACAACATTTGTATTTCTTCTCTTGTAATCTAACATGCTATTCCTAGGAGGAGAACCCTGTCTATTCCTAGGCCTCATTTTACATTCATCTACCCTATGACCAAATCCTTTACATACAAAGCAATAACCAGAGAAAGGTGTCTTATTACTTACAAATTTGTTTTGCCAAACATGAGATGATCTTACCAGTTTGGTCTCTCCATTTCTCCTTCTCCGGGGATGGGCACTAGGATGTCCTGCTTTGCAGATTTTCCATCAGATCTCTCCTTCTTCCACACTTGACATGATGTGTGTGTAGCAACATCTCCCTGTCTTCTACTAGTGAAAAACCTTCTAGGTTGCCTTCTCATGTTTTTGCTTCCACTGAAGCTATCTTCTACTATTTTCCCTTTACCGTTCAAGTCTGCATTATTCCTCCATGCAGCACCAGTTTTCCTCTTCATGTCTTCCCCGATTGAAGTTGGGTCAACCTTCTTTCTTGGAGTATCTTTGACTGTGAAGGTTTGGCTTTTTCCATTTTCATTTGAGGAGAAAAATTGAATATCTTTATGGGAGGTCTCCTTGCTTGTAGAGAATTAACCGGTAGCACATCCTAACCCTCTAGTATCCTTGGAATGTTTTTGTTTGCTTAACATTTTGTCCAAGGCCTTAGTACTGCCATCATACCGGATCCTTATCTTGAGCTCATTTTTATATTTCTCAAGGTTTTTCTTAATGCTCTCCATTTCCTCTTTCAGCTTCAAAAACTCTTTGTCCTTTGTTTCCACTTCTAGTTGGAGATCCTCACATCTTCTCTCCTTATCATCAAAGACTGATTTCAACTCACCAGTCAATCCTTTTGCCTCTTCAAGTTGAGATGTCAATATGTAGATATTTTTATTTGATTCTTCAAGGCATATTCTCAACTGGTTGCATTCATCATGAAATGAGCCTTTGTAATTCTTAAAATCCTTTCTAACACTTTGCAGTTCATCTAGTGCATTTACTAGTTCACTTTCAAGATCTAATTTGTCTTTATCTTCATCATCACTCCCAAATACATCTTGCCAGTGGGATCTATTAGCCTTGTCACACTCTGATGTGTGTGCATTACTTTCTATCTCTGGTGCCATGAAGAGATGAGTTTCCTCTTCAGCAAAACTACAACAACTAGTGGAACTATTGTCAACACTTTCACATGTGTCAATATTGTTGTTCTTCATGCTTCCACAATCTGATTTAGTAGTGCATGGCTCATTTCCATAAAGCATCTTCAATCTATCCCATAGACTCTTGTTTTTTTTGCATCTGTCCACCTATGAGGAGACATCACCAGTGAGCCCATTGAATATAGCCTTCATGGCTTCTTCATTACATAATTGTCTTCTTTCTTCTTTAGTGCTGGTGCGGGGATATACATTCCTAGGGAGACCATTTACAAATGCCATCCAGACATCATATCCTAGGGAGGATAGGAAGACTTCCCATCTACAACTCCAAATAGAATAGTTTGAACCATCAAACATTGGAGCAGGGATTGACACTAAACAATATCCATTGTGTCCTTAGGTCGGAATCTACCCAAGCTAGAGAAAGTTCGTCTAGCTGGGAACCTCGCTTTGATACCAATTGTTAGACACAATGCACTAGTGAGAGGGGGAGGGGGTGAATCAATGGTTCTCAAACCTCTTTCCCTTTTGCAATCCTATGTGAGCATATCGGTTGATATATTTCTCTCAATGGAGACTTACCAGTTATGGAGGAGACTAAATTAAATGCAAACACATTGTTGGAAAATGCACAATCCAATGAGAAATTGTAGGTGATTCAAGGTTTTGTCATTGATGGAAACCTTGCAATCATATGATACCGGCAAGACAAATATACCAGGACCGGCACTAGCACCGACAGAATCCTCTTGTAGTAGTAATATTCTCTTATTGGCTAGTAAGTGAATATTGTGGGTCACAAATCCCATCGAGGTTTTTCCCACATTGGGTTTCCTCATTAAAATACTGTGTTATGGTGTGCTTCTCATGTGGTTGTTGTTATTCTTGTTTACTGCATTATTTCTGGTTTACCGATACACAGTTTTAATATGTTTTTCATGTTTTAAGTCAAGTAAATTTATTCACTGGTTAGATATTGATTCACCCCCCCCCTCTTAGTATCTTTGGGAATCCTCACAATTGGTATAAAAGCTTAGTCCTCTATTTTCAAAAGCCTAACAGCTTGAGGAAGATCTTGTCATCGATAGAGATGGAAAACTTGAGAAAAAAATTGGGAACAACTCTTACAAACTATGATGTAGAAAAGGTGAAGAATATCAAACTTGAAGATGACCTAAAGGCTGCTCAGGATATTATTCAAGCACTTCAAGAGAATTTTACTATTGCAAGGAATAAGAGAAGAGAACTTTGTGAAAAGATGCAAAATGAGGAAAATGAAAAGGAAACTCTTAATGATCTGGTAAACAAGTTAAGACAAGAAATCAGTACAACAAAGAATGAGATGTAGTATATGACTATGAGATTTTGTAAAGAAATTGAAGATAGAAAGAAGAATGAAGAAGACTTGGTTAGAAGACTAAATGATGCTGGAAATAAAAACATGAGACTCAGTCATGAAAATGATATGTTGAAGTCAAATCTAATGCACACACAAAATGACAGAACTGAACTCATGAGACATAAAGGTATCTTGGAGAACAAACTGACTGCTGCAAGTCATCACAAGGAGAAATTCAAGAAAAGTTCAGAAGAACTTGGTGACATACTGAAGAATCAGAAACCTAATGGTGATACAAATGGGCTTGGATTTGAAACTGCTGAAAGCTCTGGTACTGCAAATAATCATTATCATAACAAATCGGTAAGACAACCTACTACTTGCAAACTTAATGGAAAATGTTTTAACTGTAACAAGTATGGTCATAGGGAAAATCAGTGTAGATCTAGAAATTATTAGAACACTAATACACCCACCGGTCAATGTTCCAAATGCAACAAAGTTGGTCATAATTCAGAAAATTGTAGAATGAATGTAAGATTTTATGTTTGTGGAAGATTTGGGCACTTATCTAATCAATGCAGAACACATACCAGCATAGGATATGGGAAATCTATTCAGAAGAACAATGTGACTTGTTATGCCTATAGCAAGATTGGACATATTGCTAAATTTTGTAGAAGCAAGTCCTCACCGGTAAATAACAAAGGTCCTAGTTTGAAAGGTAAAGAATGATAACTCAATGATGAACCACTAGTAACAAACCGGTACTGAGAGGGGGGGGTGAATCAGTACAAACACAAATGCAGTCCAAAATTGGTTTGATAACAAATACTCCAAATGACTGGCAAATAGGGATACTGATTAAAACAAAGTGCAACCGATAACATCCAGTATAGCTCAAACAGTCATAAACTGGTCACTCACTAAGCTTTCCTCTTAGCTCAATACTATAGTACCATTACGCTCTCATGCATGAATAGGTATACTAACATCAGATCTTCATATCAGTGAGTTCAATATGTTTTATAGGCAGGCATAAAACATAGAACCATCATATGCTCAACAGGTAAAACAAAGCATCACAAGATAAAAGCATTACACATGACACACATATTTTTCACGTGGAAACCCAACTAGGAAAAACCAAGGTGGGGATGAATACCCACAAGTTTCTTTTGAACTCTTTTGAAGTCTGCTCTGTTAGGAGCCTTGTTTGGTTAAAGACATTACAATAGGTTCTGCTAGGAACCGATCCTGTTAGGGATCACCCGGTTAACGGATGGCTATAATACCCAGTTAAGGGTTAAACCTGGTTAGGGTTACCTTGTTAGAGGATTTCAAGAACTCAATAGCTAAAGGATCTCCAGAGCTCTATAGCTTCTTAGAACTCATTAACCTTGAGTTACCCTGTTAAGGGATTTGAATCAAGCTGGTTAAGACTACCTTGTTAAGGGATTTTGCATCAAGCCTAGTTAAGGCTACCCTATTAAGGGATTTCATAATTATTGAAGTGGTTAAAGATCAACAAGAATTACAATGATCTGGTAACAACACTCAATGCTAATGCAAATCCATTTTGGCTCCTCTTCTCCTTCTGCACATTCACTTTGCAGGTATCTCTTCTCTCCTTTGGTCTGGCAAGAATCATGTAATACTTCCCTTGGATACACACTCACAACTTTTGCCAACAACCTTAGAAAGAAACACAACATTGACCTTATAGGAAACAAACAGGTTGGTAGCAAAAACCCTAAACCCTAAACCTATTAGGTTAAGCAATTCAAGTGGTTCAATCTTGATCATTGAATCATACTGCATTGAATGCAACAATCTTGAATATATCTCACGACATTCTCCATCATCCATTATCCACCAATTCCATGGCAGCTGATAACCCATCACACGTTATCACCATTTGACAGACTTCGCACATTCTCGAGATAGATAGGAATAGTCTTCTTCATGCAAGATCCTTCACGCGCACAGAGCTTACATGGCAACATGATCTGTTCTCCATTATACTGCTAACTCATCACACAAAGATCACTGATTGAGTCACATAGACTTGAGGTACTCCAATCAGAAATCATGAAGTGGAAACTACCTACCAACTGGTAGTCACATAATGCTTCCATGTGCCGGTTCCCATAACTACATGCCGGTTCATCTTGAACAAATATGCTGCTTCACTTTGGCATATAAACTGATTCATACATATGTCAGTTCCTCTCTCTTTTCACCTATCACATGTGCCGGTTCACACCATGTCACATATTGACATCAATGATAACATACAATATCATTATGTCTTCATGCCAGTTCACATAATGCCAACAATCTCCCCCTTTGGCATTGATGGCAATATACAAAGATATCTTGTCCACTTCACATCTTCTCCCCCATTTACTGCAAATATCTTTTCCACTTCACTCCTTCTCCCCCTTTGACAACAATGCCAAAGTGGAGGCACAAGCATCTCTATTCCATTATGCTGCTCCCCCTGAGGAGTAGCATCCTTCGACACATCAATCAACAAAAAATTGACTTTGCAATACCTGATTGATGTGGAACAATTACTTTTAGTTCACCTCCTGAAGGGGCAATACCCCTAATTCACCTCTTAAGTGCACAAATGTAGTCTTTGGGAGAGGCTTGGTGAATATGTCTGCTAACTGCTCCTTACTGGAAACATGTTCCAGTGCAATCTCATTATTCTGAACCTTTTCCCGCAAGAAATGATACTTAAGCTCAAAATGCTTGGTTCTAGAATGTAAAACTGGATTCTTTGAAATATTGATAGCACTTTTATTATCACAGAATATGCTTACCAGTCTAGATACAGGGATCTTGAAGCCTTCTAGTACATGCTTCATCCAAATTGTCTGAGTGCAATTCATGAAAGCTGCAACATACTCCACTTCCGCTATAGACTGAGAGATACAACTCTACTTTTTACTCATCCATGAGACCAGTCTACCACCAAGAAAGAATGCACCACTGGTTGTGCTTTTCCAGTCATCCACATTACCTGCCGGATCAACATCTATGAACACTTTCAGATTGAAATCATTGCTATATGGGTACCGCAATCCATAGTCAACTATTCCCTTCAAATACCTAAGAATCTGCTTGACTGCAATCAAGTGGGATTCTCTGGGACTCTTCTGGAACCCTGCAGTAATGCCAACTGCATGTGCAATATCCGATCTACTATGCACTACATAATGCAACTTACCAATCATTGATCGGTATTCCTTCTCATCAACCAGTATGAAATCATCCTCTTTTGTCAATTTGTAACCAGTCACCATCGATGTACCAACCGGTTTGCTATCTTCCATGCCAAAAGTCTTCAACACCTCTTTGACATATTTGGACTGAGTGATAAAGATTCCATCTTTCATTTGCTGGATCTACAGTCAATGAAGAACTTAATCTCCCCTATGAGTGACATCTCAAACTCTTTCTTCATCTCATCAGCAAACTCATGACTCATCTTGTCATCTCGACCAAAGATAATGTCATCAACAAAAACCTCATAGATCAGGATCTGATCTCCTTCAGACTTCAAGTAGATATTGTTATCTTCACTTGTTCTCTCAAATCCAATCTTCACAATATGGGAATGTAGGTGCTCATACCATGCCCTAGGTGCTTGCTTTAGACCATATAAGGCTTTATGTAGCTCGCACACCATATCACTGTCTTCAGATAGGGAAAACCCATCTGGTTGCTCTATATATACCTCCTCTTCAAGTATACCATTTAGGAATGCAGATTTTACATCCATTTGATATACTTTGAACCCTTTAAAAGCTACATATGCAAGAAGCATACGAACTCCTTCCAATCTGGCTACAGGAGCAAAGGTTTCTCCATAGTCTTCTCCTTCTTCTTGAGCATATCCTTTGCACACCAATCTGGCTTTATTCCTAATCACTGTGCCATCCTCATTCAGCTTGTTTATGAATACCCATTTCATGCCAATGACATTTTTATGCACTGGTCTCGGTACCAAGGACCATGTACCATTTTTCTCTATCTGGTCAAGTTCCTCTTCCATTGCCTTGATCCAGTCTTCATCTTTATGAGCCTCTTTGAATGATTTAGGCTCAAATTCAGAGATCATGCATGAGTTTTCTCTGATCTTTCTTCTTGTAAGGATTCCTGCATCCTTATCTCCTATGATCTTCTTAGGATCATGATTCAACTTGACATACCGAGGAATGTTCTTAACTGGTTCTTCTTGCTTTTCCTCTTCATCCTCACCTTCATTAGTATCAACATTCATCGGTTCAGGAATAGTGTTACTGGTACTTGGTTGACTAACAACTGGTTCCCAGAAGGTTGCAACTGGTTCATTTATAGCTTGCTGACTACTAGTTTCCTCAGTTTTCTCAGAGGATTCACCAACTCTTACATTGATACTTTCTATAATTCTCTAAGTCCTATTGTTGTAACACTTGTAAGCTTTACTCTTGGTGGAATATCCTAGAAATATTCCCTCATCACATTTAGCTTCAAATTTTCCCTAATGTTCACTCCTCTTGATGTAACATTTGCTACCAAATACTCTAAAGTAGCTAACCACAGGTGTCTTACCAGTCCAATACTCATAAGGAGTTTTGTCCTTACCTTTCTTGATGAGTACCCGGTTCATAGTGTAGACTGCAGTGCTCACCACTTCTCTCGAAAAGGTGTGAGCTACCTTTCCTTGAATCAACATGGTTCTCGCTGCTTCAACCATAGTTCGGTTATTCCTCTCTGCTAGGCCATTCTGCTATTGAGTCTGGGGGGAAGACAACTGTCTCTTGATGCCAAATTCTTCACAATACTTATTGAATTTACCGGAAGTGAATTCCCCTCCTTGATCAGTTCTAAGACACTTGATCCTTTTACCATTTTTCTTCTCCACTAATGCTCTGAAAGCTTTGAAGTTCCCAAAAGCTTCATATTTGTCTTTCAAGAATTGACTCACATCATTCTTGAGCAGTCATCAGTGAGAATCATGAAGTACCTATCACCCTGCACACTTCTAGTTTTCATAGGACCACATAAATCAGTATGCACAAGATCAAGCAAGTTGTCAGCAGTAAAAGATTTACTTTTAAAGGTTGAGGAAGACATTTTCCCCAATTGACACTCTCTACCAAGGTATTATCTAGTTTGCTTAGCACTGGCAACCCTTTAATTGCCTTGATCTTACTAGCCTTCACAATGTTATCAAAGTTTACATGACAAAGTCTCCTATGCCATATCCAACTATCATCAAGCTTAGCCATAAGACATGTACTTATATTAGCATTCAGATGAAATAGGTTACCTTTGGTCTGCATGCCGGTGGCCACCAATTTACCATCTTTTCCTTTGATTATGCAAACACCATTCTTGAATTCCAGAGTGAGGCCACTGTCATTTAGCTGGGCAACACATAGAAGGTTGTGTCTAAGACCATCAACCCAGTACACATTGTTAGCACTGCTATTTCCATTCAGAGAGATGGACCCTCTGCCTTTAACCATGCATGGTGCATCATTGCCAAAGTGAACCACACCACCATCATACTCCTCCAAGGATAGAAACTTGCTCCAGTCACCAGTCATATGGTGAGAACAACCACTGTCAATGATCCACTCATTTGAATTATCAAACCAGGAGACAAGAGCCTTCTTGTCTGCCACATCTTCCTTTACAACAAAAAACACAATGTCTTCATTCTCTTCATCTTCTAATTCCTCATTTGTGACACCTTCATCAACTGCCACAAAACAGTTTCTCCAGTTTCCTCCTCTGAATTTCCTGAACCTTTCTAGTTTGTCCTTGTTATCGCCATTAGGACAGTTTATAGCAATATGTCCTATCTGGTTACAAGAAAAATATTTCAAAGGTAGCTTACCTTTGTATTTACCAGTTCCTTTGTGAAGCTTCCTGGAAAGGAGAGCTTCGAATGCCATCAGAGTCTCCTCATCATTCATTTCTCTACTCTGACTAGGTTCCCCACTAGTGCTAGCCTCTTTTCCTTTTCTGGATGGTATAGCAGAGGCTTTAAATGCTGATTCAGTCTTTTGAACACTCCCATCAAAAATATTTAGCTCATAGGTTGTTAACTTGGCTATGATGGAGTCCAAGGATACTTTAGACTTGTCTATTGATCTCAGCTCCTTAAAAACAACAACCCTTATTGCATAGACCGGTAATAGGGATCTCAGGACTTTACTTACCACAGTGGAATCTTCTATTTTACCTCCTGCACTCTTGATTTCTCCAACAACCATTTTGATTCTTATTCCATACTGTTGTATGGTCTCACCTTCAACCATCCACATGTCTTCAAACTTCCCTCTCAGGCTTTCTTCCTTAGCCTATTTTACATGCTCATCACCACCATAGATATTTTCAAGAGTATCCCATACCTCTTTGGGATTTTCTTTGTCTTGAACATCAATAAACTCAATGTCAGATAGACTACTAATAAGGGCTTCCATGACTTGCACATTTTCTTGTATCTCTCTCTTTTGGTCATCGATGAGAGTACCGATAGGGACAACATATACATTTTCAACATAACTCTAGTGTTGAACACCAATGCTTCTGATGAATATCTTCATCCTCTCTTTCCATATACCAAAATTTTCCCTGTTAAACTTTGGACCTTCCCTCTTCATCATTTGACTAGGATCTTTACCTCAAGCGGTTAAGCTTACAACACAGAGGACCTAGAGGTGCTCTGATACCAATTGATAACTCAATGATGAACCACTAGTACCAAACCGGTACTGAGAGAGGGAGGGTGAATTAGTACAAACACAAATGTAGTCCAAAACTGGTTTGACAGCAAATACTCCAAATGACTGGCAAATAGGGATACTGGTTAAAATAGAGTGCAACCTATGAGGCCCTACCCCGACTCAGCTTGACATTTTCTGTTACTTACATATTGAGACTATTATGGATGCTTTATTTTATGCTTTATGGATTTAGAACCTATATGATTCCATGATTTGGATCACATTGACATATATTGATGCTTCATTTTATGCATTATGATTATGAAACTTTATATGTTACTAGAATAGAATTACTTTGAAATGGTGAATGTCATTATTAGAATTGCAGGACTTCATTTTGATGATAGAAAAAGGATGCTTATTTTATGAATGGCTCAATTTTGAGAATTATGATAATTGCTTATGTGGAATCGAATTTGAATGAATGGGATATTGAATTATTATTGTCAAATGTATGAGTGTTTGATGTGCAATGAAATCTATGTATTTAATTATGCACAATTGTGATTATTTGGAATTACTAATGTGTTAATTGAGATGTGCAGGAAAATTATCCATGTGACCATGGAATAAATATGGAGAACCAAACCTAGACCAATGTACGTTTGTTAAGCCAGGGGTTGTCTATTTGGAGAGACAACACCCTGTTTGTAATGTATTTTATTTGTGAAAGTAAATGATACATGTGTGTTAATTTGATTTTATTTAATTGTGTAAACCTACAAGAGACAAATTCCATGTGTGATTTTTATATTGTATTTTATTGTGTCACTTGACACATGTGCTGATTAGTGTCATTGATTTTGACTTGTCTCTTGGAGGGAGTTTTGTTTCTACCAAAGCCATTCAAACACATGAGTGTGGTCCCAAATTGCCTTGGGTAAGGAGTCTTGGGAGTGGTCAACTCAGGTTTGACCCGTAGGTTAACTTCAGTTGGGTTTCTAAGGGGTCAAATGGACTCCTAGGGTCAGTTTTAGGGCTTTTCCAAAGGTCCAAAGGGTATACCTATGGGTTAGGGGTATTTTTAAACATGTGACTACTCCCATGTGACTGTTTAGTCACCTCAAAAAGTGGTTTTCCCAAGGTGAGCGAAATTTCAACTTAGAAGGTTCCTTCTAGGATAGACAATCTTCCCTTTTGATGTCAAACTCTCTTCCCCATCCTCTCTCACCTTTTCCCTTTCTAGTTTTAGCAACATGTAAGAGGTTGGGAAGAGCAACCAATGGGAACTCTCACCTTACCCAAGGGGTTGGGAAGTGTGAGAGAAGCCTTCTTAGGAAAGGATGAGGGACTTAGTGAGTAATCACCCACTCTCCATTGTTGGAGATTATGCATTTTTTTGAAAATTAGTTGTAGGATAGAATTTTGGTGAAGGGTTGGTGGAAAATTTGTGTGGATTTGGGCAGCTCATCCCCAACTAAGTCTAACATACCTATTGGCAGATTAAGGTTGGTTTTACTTCTTTTTTTGTTATGTTGTTTATGTTGTTTTGAAAGAAAGAAATGCTTGTATGAGGAGATGTGTATATCTAAAATGTTTTGTAGGAGATAAATGTAAATTTTCATTTCCTTGTTCTTTGTTTATGTGTTCTTGTTTAGGGAGTGTCCAAGGCCTCCTACTCTTGGGAGAGTAGGATGGTCTTGGGGTGGAAGAAGTATGACAGCCTTAGGTGAGAGGCTCTCCTTATGAAGAGTGATCTCAAGGGTTTCCTTTGTGACCCTTTTTGCATAGCCTTGTGTATGCATTTGGGGGTCATAAGGGGGGGAAATATGGCTTTTATGCCTTTGGGGGGCATAAGGTGTGGAGATGAATTTTGTTGTATTTTGCTTTGCCATGAGGTGGCTTGAGTTGTATTAGGCTTGCAATCTCCTCGATGGTATTTGGTCCACTTCCACCCGTGGAAAGATCATCACAAGTTGTGGTGAGAGTGTAGCTTGGGATGGGAAAATGCATGTTGAGTGTTTGCCCCTTACTGTTGTGTTGATTATTTGTTTGTGACCTGTCTAGTGCTTGGTTCTCCAAGCTCGGGGGAGGCTTCTAGTAAGCCTAGGCTGGGAGGTGAGCTCTCCATGGTCAAGTTATATTTTATTGCAGGTTGCTTGGGATGGAAAAGAAAGGATATAGGAATTAGTTGCTGTTCTAAGTTGCAGAAATAGTTTCTCAAAAAAAAAAGTATGTATTTTGTAGCAAGAAAAAAAAAGGAGCTAATGTTGTATTTATTTTTAAAAAAAAAGTGTATGTATTTATTCATAGTCCTAAGGAAGGAAATTTCTAGTTGGGGTTTCAAACCCATTTGTATTATTATTTACTTGTATTTTAATTTGCTAAAGAAATGTATTTCTCCTATTTGGTTAGTTTTGCAAAGAGGGAAGATGAAATATATGAACTTGTATTTAAATCTTCATTAAAAAAAAGGAAATAAAGTTGTTGCCTTTATGTGTATTCTGCAAATAAATTAATTATGTTACTACATGTTCATTTATGTTTATTTATGCTGCTGCAAATAAAATAAATCTGTCATTTATTTTTCCATTTAATGCAGAAAATAAATCTTATTGTAGTAGCTTATTTTATCAAAAAAAAGATTAGCATATAGTCCTAGTTTTATGATTATATTAGAAAAGATTACATTAAAGTAGTTGTTTTATATGCATTAAAAAAAAAAAAGTTAGTTACAGAATATAAATTACTTTTCTTTTTATGCCTTTTAGAAAACAAAGAGAATATCTATTAATCTACTATTATCATACTATGAATAATCATGTTAATTTCTGCATGTGAAAACAAAATAAATTTACCAGAAATGAACTTAAAGTTTGAGCTATGAGTGTTATTGAGTTTTCATATAAACCTTTATTTTTATGTAAATATATATCAACACACACACACACACACACATATATATAAACATACATTTAAACATCTAACCTATTCATGCTGAAAAAAAAAAAAAAACCATATTTAAATAAAATTTAACAAAACAGAGATATACATATTTATAATAAATATATATATGTGTATATATATATATAACTAAATATATATAAAAAAAAATATAAACATAAATGCTAAACGTTATTCTTTTTTTAAAAAGAATATTCATAAATAAAAAAAAATGGAGCTATGTCTGTGGCCGTTGGTGTCCACAGACTGCAGGGGCATCGCAGCTATGGGCGGCGCCGTCCACAGACCGTGGGATCACCGCAGCTGTGGACGGCGACGTCCACAGTCTACGGGTCACCGTAGCTGTGGGCGGCGACATCCGCAGGCCTGCGAGTCTCCACAACTTTGGGCTGTGATATCCACAGTCTGTGGGAATGCCATAGTTGTGGGCGGCGTCATCCACAGCCTGCAGATGCACCGTGACCATGGGCGGAGCTGTCCATAGTCTATGGTTGCACCACTCCCCTTCCTCCTCCTCCACGGAAATGCCCGACTTGGCCCTGCGCACCCGCCGTGGAAGAAAATAGAGCACCGCCTCCCATGGTCGCGGCTCCCACACCTGCACACACACAAAAAAAAAAAAGAGACATTTCACTCACACACAAGATAAGAATTATCACACACATGCCCTAACCCTAATTTCGGGTTAGGGCAAACACATATGGATTTTAAAAGAAAAATTATCAAAGGGATTTTTATAATTTTCTTTTAGTAAGGTAAAGTAATAAATAAAAGGGGAAGAGGGCCATCACTTCAACCCTTGTATTATACATAAAAATATACATTTAAATATATATATATATATTTATATATATTTGTATATATATATATATATATATATGTATATATACGTGTATAGATGGACATTTTTACATTTCCCCCATGCCCCCCTTATATATATATATATGTTTTAGATATATGGTATCTACATATATATATATATATGTATGTAGAATTTTATATATATATATTTGAAACCAAATGTTTAATTGCAAATCATTTATAACCACTTTCTAATGTTATAGAAGTGAAGAAGCATTTTAATAAGAAATTTTATACTTAAACTCTTGGGAGGATAAATCTTAGGGGATTAAATGACCCATGTATGTCAAGTTGGCCCTTTTATTTTGAAATTTATTAGACACCTTTTAATCAATGGTAGTTTTGTTCAATAGGTTTAATTAATCTAAGGGTTAGGGCAAATTAAATTAGACCCTAGGCAATTAAAAGAATTTAGGAGGGTTATTATAACTCTTATCAATTAACTAGAGATTTTGTTAAATGTGTTTAATTGTTAATTGGTGAGATAATAATAATTCTCTTGGAGAATTTAATATTAGCTCGCTTATAACTTAGATTATTTATCGCCTAATTAATTTAGTTGTTTGATTCACCCAAAACATAGTTAAGACCAAATGAGTTGCATTATTTTAATAAGTTAGTCATACTAGGTTAAGTATTTAAAAAAAAAAATTATTCCGTTTGTGCCCAAAAGTTTGGGTATGACATTTTGGTATCAGAGCAAGGTTTCCAACACTAGGAACCTTTCTCCATTACGTTTTGCTATAATTATTTAATTAATTAAATTATATTTATTTTTATTATATTTATTTTTAATTAGTTAAAATATTGATTTATTTCATTTTATTTTATTTTTTAAAAAAGGATGCCTCCAACTACGCGACAAGCTCGCAAACATGGTAGAGGCCCTAGGCGTGAACGCATGGCACGCAAAGAGGTCAATAGGGAGGAATCGGTTCTGGAACTGAACCCAGAAGCCCCTCCCGAATGATTAGTTGACCTGAACCAAGACATCTTGGTAGCTCTTCAGAACCTGATTGGCATAGTTTAGGATAGGCTTCCGGCAGTAGATCATAATGTTGAGAACCAGGACTCAGGAAGCCGTAGAATAGTGGAATAGGAACGGAGTAGGAGTCCACCTCCTAATCCCGTAGAGAGTCAAGCTGGACATGAGCCCGAGTCCATTCACCTGCCAGCACCCCCTCCAGTCATAGCACCAGTGTATTATGAGAGGGCATGTCAGGATCTAGGGGATCTAATCAGAGAGGTTATGCGTCTTCAGCCACCATCTTTTGGGGGATCTACCAACGAGGTAGAAGCAGAGGCATGGCTTTTGAGCCTAGATAGGTGCTTTGCATTGCGCTCTTATGAGAGCAATCTAAAAGCACATGCAGTGGTCCACCTATTGTGAGGAATAGCCTCCACATGGTGGAGACAGGAAGAATATAAGTGTGGCCTAGAGATAGAAACCCTCACTTGAGAGATTTTCACAGAAAGATTCAGAGAGAGGTACTTATCAGAGCATTTCAGACAGCGTAGGGTGGATGAGTTTCATGACCTCTAGCAGAAGGGTCTTTCAGTGACCCAGTACAAGAACAAGTTCTTTGAACTCTTACCGTACGTAGACTACCTGAAAGATGAGAAGCTTCTCGTCAACCAATTTATCAAAGGGTTGAATTCTGGCATAGCAAGACCAGTGAGGATGGCTGCTCCAGGGAGCCTTTGGGTTGTCATGGAGAAGGCTTTGATAGCAGAGGAGATTCAGGTCAGACCTCAGGACTCAAGGGATCGGTCCCAAAACTGTAACTCTACACCACAGACTTACGGGTTTCAGAAACCCCATTGGAAGGGTAACAACAGGCACACATCAGGGTTCTCCAAACCCCCTCCTCTGCAGCAGTCATAGCAAAACTAGAGGCAAAGGCCTTCGTAGAGTCAGCAGGGCATGAAGCCCAAGCAATGGCAGTCATAGGGTCAGAGGCGAGATTAGAGATCTCAGGCTCCTTACACACCTCCGGCGAGGACTCAACAGTCCTCTAGGGGTGGGTATAGTGGTTCTAGCAGGATAGGGGGACAATCTTTCTCCAGACCACAGGGAGTGCAGTTTCAGACATGTGGTGTTTGCTTCACATGTGGAGCCATAGGACACATGGTGAGAGAGTTTCCTCAGGGTCAGATGGCAGGAAATCAGACGATGGCAGGATCAGAGCCAATAGTTGGCAATATGGGCAAGTCCCATAGGGTCTTCGCAGTGGTTGACAATCGCCAGGCAGAGCATCAGGCCACGGTTATTGAGGTAGCAGGTATGATCAAAGGTAGCAGTGTATCTATATTATTTGATTCAGGAGCTACTGACTCTTTTATATCTCCATTGGTTGTGGAGCATTGCGGGCTAGTGGCAATTTGACAAGAGGTTAGTTGGGAAGTGGAATTAGCTTCAGGGGCTAGAGTGTCAGTGGAATCAGAGGTTAGGGGTTGTCAGGTTCAGATTGGTAATACCACCACCTTAGTAGACCTTAGAGTTACACCACTCAGATCATATGGCATCATACTTGGCATGGATTGGCTTTATGCCCATAGAGCCAAGATGGATTGTCACCTGAAAAGGATCGAGTGTGAGGATGATCATGGTTCTCCCATAGTAATCACTGGAATTCAGAGACCCATATCTCTTCGTATGATCTCTGCCATGCAGCTTAAGTGGAGCATGTGAAAGGGATGCCAGTTATTTGCCATCACCATTAGTGATAGAAGAGAAGAAGAAGAAAAGGAACCATCTATTGATGACCATCCTATCCTTAAGGGATTTTCAGATGTATTTCCTTTAGAGTTACCCAGCATGCTGCCTCATAGAGAGATTGATTTTCATATAGACCTTGTTCCAAGAGGCGAACCAGTTTCAAGAGCACCATATAGGATGACCACAAATGAGCTTAATGAGCTCAAGATGCAGCTTGAGGAACTCCTAAAGAAGGGCCATATTCATCCTAGTGTATCCCCTTGGGGTGCACCAGTCATCTTCATGAAGAAGAAGGATGGATCTCTCCGATTATGCATGGATTACCGTCAGTTGAACAAAGTAACCATCAAGAACCGATATCCGTTGCCTAGGATCGACGATTTATTCGACCAACTTCAAGGTGCCAAAGTATTTTCCAAGATTGATCTAAAGTCAGGGTACCATCAGTTGAGGATAGTGGATAGCGATATCCACAAGACTGCGTTTTGCACTAGATATGGCCACTATGAGTTCACCATTGTCCCATTCGGACTTACGAATGCCCCAGCTATTTTCATGAGTCTCATGAATGGAGTATTCCGCACATTCCTTGACCATTTTGTGATTGTATTTCTTGACGACATATTGATATATTCACGGAATGAGGAGGAGCATGAGGAGCACTTGAGACAAGTTTTGCAGTGTTTGAGGGATAATCAGTTGTATGGCAGTTTGTCGAAGTGCACTTTCTTTAGAACAGAGGTCAGGTACCTTGGTCATGTTATATCCAGTGATGGGATCTCAGTAGACCCATCAAAGATCAGAGCCATTATGGATTGGCCAGTGCCAACTAGTGTGACAGAGGTTAGGAGCTTCATGTGCTTAGCAGGTTATTATCAACATTTTGTTGAGGGATTCTCTAGAGTCGCTCATCCTATTACTTCTCTTCAGTGAAAAGGGAAGAAATTTGAGTGGATGGAGAAGTGCGAGAAGGCCTTTCAGGAACTTAAAAAGGCACTTACTACTACACCTATCCTTGTAGTACTAGATCCTTCAACTGATTTCATGGTTTGCATAGATGCTTCCCTAGAGGGTTTAGGAGTAGTCCTTATGCAGGGTGGCAAAGCTATAGCTTTTGAGTCTAGGAAACTCAAGACTCACGAGGTTAACTACCCTACTCATGAACTTGAGCTTGCAGCAGTAGTGCATGCACTTGTGAGGTGGAGACTTTTCCTTTTGGGTCATCATTTTGAGTTGCACTCTGACCATCAGAGCCTTCAGTACATATTCACTCAGCCGAATCTTAATGCACATCAGAGGAGATGGACGGAATTCTTGTGCGAGTATGATTTTGACATTCACTACATCAAAGGGAAAGAAAAAGTAGTTGCAGATGCTTTGAGTAGGAGATGTCATGAGGTATACACCATATCTATGGGCACAGATTTGAGAGATCAGATCATGCAGCAGTTGCTAGAGGATGGATGGTATTTAGAGGTTTGCCAGGCTATACAATCTCGGGAAACTTTAGAAGGGAAATATGTGGATTATTCCTTAAATTTTGATGGTTTATTACGCCATAGAGGGCGGATCTATGTACCTTCTTCCAAGGGATTGTGGGAGTTCATTATCATAGAGGCTCATAGAGCTCCTTATGCAGCACATCCCGGGGTTAAGAAGATGCATGCAGACTTGAGGGAATATACCATTGGCCAAGAATGCGGTAGCTTATTGCTAAGTTGGTAGCCCGATGCCTCGAGTGTCAGAGAGTCAAGGCGAAGCACCGCCATCCAGGTGGGTTGCTCCAATCTCATGCTATACCAGAGTGGAAGTGGGATACTATATCCATGGATTTCATCAGTCTCCCCATGTCATCTCGTCACCATGATGCCATCTTGGTGACAGTTGACAAGTTGACCAAAGTGGCCCACTTTTCACCAGTTTGTACCACCTTCATAGCACCAGCAGTAGCATAGGTGTTTTTGCAAGACATTATCAGACTTCATGGTGTTCCCCGCAAGATTATTTCCGACAGGGATTCCCTCTTCACTTCTTCCTTTTGGAAGGCATTACAAGTAGCTATGGGTACCAAGCTCAATTTCAGTACAGCCTACCATTCGGAAATGGATGGCTAGATAGAGAGGGTTAATCAGGTGTTAGAGGATATGCTTTGCATGTACGTCATGGATCACCAGACTAGATGGGAAGAGTACCTTCCCTTAGTGGAGTTTTCCTATAACAATGGGCATCACACATCTTTGGGGATGCCACCCTATCAGGCATTATATGGAAGACCTTGTAAGACACCGTTGAGTTGGGACCACATAGAGGATAGAGTTGCTATTGGTCTTGAGATAGTTCGGGATATGGAGCAGTAGGTGGATTTGATTAGGCATCGTCTTAGAGAGGCACAGGATAGATAAAAGAAATATGAAGATGCGAAAAGGATAGATCGTAGCTACTTGGTTGGAGACAGAGTCTTCTTGAGAGTGCGACCGCATAAGAGTCCAATCCGTTATGGAAAGGGTCCTAAGCTTGCACCTCGATTTGTAGGACCATTTGAGATCCTTGAGAGGATAGGACCAGTTGCCTACAGCATTGCCACCTAGCCTGTCGCACATCCATGATGTGTTTCGTGTTTCAGTTTTGAGGAAGTATATCTATGATGAGTCTCATATTGTAGATTGGGATACCTTGCAGGTGGAGTCGGATGAGCAGCTAGCTTTGGAGCCCATACACATTTTGGCACACTGGATGCTGGGCCTTCGAGGTCGAGAGTTGGACCAGGTTAGGGTCTAGTGGCATTGCTATGATGAGGTCACAGCCTCATGGGAGGATGCAGCACATATGAGATCACAGTACCCCCACCTTTTTGATGAACTCCATGAGGAAGTTCATGCCTAGAGGGGGAGGGTGTGAGGCCCTACCCCGACTCAGCTTGACATTTTCTATTATTTACATATTGAAACTATTATGGATGCTTTATTTTATGCTTTATGGATTTAGAACCTATATGATTCCATGATTTGGATCACATTGACGTATATTGATGCTTCATTTTATGCATTATGATTATGAAACTTTATATGTTACTAGAATAGAATTACTTTGAAATAGTGAATGTCATTATTGGAATTGCAGGACTTCATTTTGATGATAGAAAAAGGTTGCTTATTTTATGAATGGTTCAATTTTGAGAATTATGACAATTGCTTATGTGGAATCGAATTTGAACGACTAGGATATTGAATTATTATTGTCAAATGTATGAGTGTTTGATGTGCAATGAAATCTACATATTTAATTATGTACAATTGTGATTATTTGGAATTACTAATGTGTTAATTGAGATCCGCAGGAAAATTATCCATGTGACTATGGAATAAATATGGAGAACCAAACCTAGATCAATGTACATTTGTTAAGCCAGCGGTTGTCTATTTGGAGAGACAACACCCAGTTTGTAATGTATTTTATTTGTGAAAGTAAATGATGCATGTGTGTTAATTTGATTTTATTTAATTGTGTAAACCTACAAGAGACAAATTCCATTTATGATTTTTATATTGTATTTTATTGTCACTTGACACATGTGCTGATTAGTGTCATTGATTTTGACTTGTCTCTTGGAGGGAGTTTTGTTTCTACCAAAGCCATTCAAACACGAGTGTGGTCCCAAATGGCCTTGGGTAGGGAGTCTTGGGAGTGGTCAACTCAGGTTTGACCCGTAGGTTAACTTCAGTTGGGTTTCTAAGGGGTCAAATGGACTCCTAGGGTCAATTTTAGGGCTTTTCCAAAGGTCCAAAGGGTATACCTATGGGTTAGGGGTATTTTTAAACATGTGACTACTCCCATGTGACTGTTTAGTCACCTCAAAAAGTGGTTTTCCCAAGGTGAGCGAAATTTCAACTTAGAAGGTTCCTTCTAGGATAGACAATCTTCCCTTTTGATGTCAAACTCTCTTCCTCATCCTCTCTCACCTTTTCCCTTTCTAGTTTTAGCAACATGTAAGAGGTTGGGAAGAGCAACCAATGGGAACTCTCACCTTACCCAAGGGGTTGGGAAGTGTGAGAGAAGCCTTCTTAGGCAAGGATGAGGGACTTAGTGAGTAATCACCCACTCTCCATTGTTGGAGATTATGCATTTTTTTGAAAATTAGTTGTAGGATAGAATTTTGGTGAAGGGTTGGTGGAAAGTTTGTGTGGATTTGGGTAGCTCATCCCCAACTAAGTCTAACATACCTATTGGTAGATTAAGGTTGGTTTTACTTCTTTTTTTGTTATGTTGTTTATGTTGTTTTGAAAGAAAGAAATGTTTGTATGAGGAGATGTGTATATGTAAAATGTTTTGTAGGAGATAAATGTAAATTTTCACTTCCTTGTTCTTTGTTTATGTGTTCTTGTTTAGGGAGTGTCCAAGGCCTCCTACTCTTGGGAGAGTAGGATGTTCTTGGGGTGGAAGAAGTATGACAGCCTTAGGTGAGAGGCTCTCCTTATGGAGAGTGATCTCAAGGGTGTCCTTTGTGACCCTTGCTGCATAGGATTGTGTATGCATTTGGGGGTCATAAGGGGGGGAAATATGGCTTTTATGCCTTTGGGGAGCATAAGGTGTGGAGATGAATTTTTTTGTATTTTGCTTTGCCATGAGGTGGCTTGAGTTGTATTAGGCTTGCAATCTCCCCAATGGTATTTGGTCCACTTCCACCCATGGAAAGATCATCACAAGTTGTGGTGAGAGTGTAGCTTGGGATGGGAAAATGCATGTTGAGTGTTTGCCCCTTACTGTTGTGTTGATTGTTTGTTTGTGACCCGTCTAGTGCTTGGTTCTCCAAGCTCAGGGGTGGCTTCTAGTAAGCCTAGGCTGGGAGGTGAGCTCTCCATGGTCAAGTTATATTTTATTGCAGGTTGCTTGGGATGGAAAAGAAAGGATAAAGGAATTAGTTGCTGTTCTAAGTTGCAGAAATAGTTTCTCAAAAAAAAAAGTATTTATTTTGTAGCAAGAAAAAAAAAGGAGATAATGTTGTATTTATTTTCAAAAAAAGAGTATGTATTTATTCATAGTCCTAAGGAAGGAAATTTCTAGTTGGGGTTTCAAACCCATTTGTATTATTATTTACTTGTATTTTAATTTGCTAAAGAAATGTATTTCTCCTATTTGGTTAGTTTTGCAAAAAGGGAAGTTGAAATATATGAACTTTTATTTAAATCTTCATTAAAAAAAAAGAAATAAAGTTGTTGCATTTATGTGTATTTTGCAAATAAATTAATTCTGTTACTACATGTTCATTTATGTTTATTTATGCTGCTGCAAATAAAATAAATCTGTCATTTATTTTTTCATTTAATGCAGAAAATAAATCTTATTGTAGTAGTTTATTTTATCAAAAAAAAGATTAGCATATAGTCCTAGTTTTATGATTATATCAGAAAAGATTACATTAAAGTTGTTGTTTTATATGCATTTTAAAAAAAAAAAGTTAGTTACAGAATATAAAATACTTTTCTTTTTATGCCTTTTAGAAAACAAAGAGAATATCTATTAATCTACTATTATCATGCTGTGAATAATCATGTTAATTTCTACATGTGAAAATAAAATAAATTTACCAGAAATGAACTTAAAGTTTGAGCTATGAGTGTTATTGAGTTTTCATATAAACCTTTATTTTTATGTAAATATATATCAACACATGTATATATATATATATAAACATACATTTAAACATCTAACCTATTAAATAAAATTTAACAAAATAGAGATATACATATTTATAATAAATATACATATGTATATATATATATATAACTATATATATATATATAAAATATTAACATAAATGCTAAACGTTATTCTTTTTTTTAAAAGAATATTAATAAATAAATAAAAATGGAGCTATGTCCGTGGCCGTCGGCATCCATAGATTGCGGGGGCACTGTAGCTGTGGGCAGCGCCATCCACGGACCGCAGGATCACCGTAGCTGTGGGCGGTGATGTCCACAGTCTGCAGGTCACCGCAGCTATGGGCGGCGACGTCCACAGGCCTGCGGGTCACTGCAGCTGTGGGCGGCGACGTCCACAGGCCTGCAGGTCACCACAGCTGTGGGTGGCGACATCCACAGTCTACAGGAATGCCGCAGCTATGGGCGACATCGTCCACATCCTACAGATGCGCCACGACCATGGGCGGAGCTATCCACAGTCTGCAGTTGCACCGTTCCCCTTCCTCCTCCTCCACGGAAACGCCTGGCTTGGCCCTGCGCGCCCACCGTGGAAGAAAATAGAACACCACCTCCCATGGCTGCCACTCCCACACCTACATAGACACAAAAAAAAAAAAGAGACATTTCACTCACACACAAGATAAGAATTATCACACATATGCCCTAACCCTAATTTCAGGTTAGGGCAAACACATATGGATTTTAAAAGAAAAATTATCAAAGGGATTTTTATAATTTTCTTTTAATAAGGTAAAGTAATAAATAAAAGGGGAAGAGGGCCATCACTTCAACCCTTGTATTATACATAAAAATATACACATATATATATATATATATATATATATATAAATGGACATTTTTACATTTCCCCCATGCCCTCCTTTATATATATATATATATATGTGTGTGTGTGTGTGTGTGTGTGTGTGTGTGTTTTAGATATATGGTATCTACATATATATATATATATATATGTATGTAGAATTATATATATATATATTTGAAACCAAATGTTTAATTGCAAATCATTTATAACCACTTTCTAATGTTATAGAAGTGAAGAAGCATTTTAATAAGAAATTTTATACTTAAACTCTTGGGAGGATAAATCTTAGGGGATTAAATGACCCATGTATGTCAAGTTGGCCCTTTTATTTTGAAATTTATTAGACACCTTTTAATTAATGGTAGTTTTGTTCAATAGTTTTAATTAATCTAAGGGTTAAGGCAAATTAAATTAGACCCTAGGCAATTAAAAGAATTTAGGAGGGTTATTATAACTCTTATCAATTAACTAGAGATTTTGTTAAATGTGTTTAATTGTTAATTGGTGAGATAATAATAATTCTCTTGGAGAATTTAATATTAGCTCGCTTATAACTTAGATTATTTATTGCCTAATTAATTTAGTTGTTTGATTCACCCAAAACATAGTTAAGAGCAAACGAGTTGCATTATTTTAATAAGTTAATCATACTAGGTTAAGTATTTAAAAAAAAAAATATTCCATTTGTGCCCAAAAGTTTGGGCATGACACAACCGGTAACATCCATTATAACTCAAACAATCATAAACTGGTCACTCACTAAGCTTTCCTCTTAGCTCAATACTATAGTACCATTACGCTCTCATGCATGAATAGGTATACTAACATCAGATGTTCATATCAGTGAGTTCAATATGTTTTATAGATAGTATCAATGAATTCAATATGTTTTATAGATAGGCATAAAACATAGAACCATCATATGCTCAATAGGTAAAACAAAGCAACACAAGATAAAAGAATTACACATGACACACATATTTTTCATGTGGAAACCCAACTGGGAAAAACCACGGTGGGGATGAATACCCACAAGTTGCTTTTGAACTCTTTTGAAGTCTGCTCTGTTAGGAGCCTTCTCTGGTTAAAGACATTACAATAGGTTCTGCTAGGAACCGATCCTGTTAGGGATCACTCGGTTAAGGGATGGCTATAATACCCGGTTAAGGGTTAAACCCAGTTAGGGTTACCTTGTTAGAGGATTTCAAGAACTCAATAGCTAAAGGATCTCTAGAGCTCTATAGCTTCTCAGAACTCATTAACCTTGAGTTACCCTGTTAAGGGATTTGAATCAAGTCGGTTAAGACTACCCTGTTAAGGGATTTTGCATCAAGCCCAGTTAAGGCTACCCTGTTAAGAGATTTCACAACTGTTGAAGTGGTTAAAGATCAACAGGAATTACAATGATTTGGTAATAGCACTCAATGCTAATGCAAATCCATTTTGGATCCTCTTCTCCTTCTGCACATTCACTTTGTAGGTATCTCTTCTCTCCATTGGTTTGGCAAGAATCACATATCACTTCCCTTGGATACACACTCACAACTTTTTCCAACAACCTTAGAAAGAAACACAACATCGACCTTATAGGAAATAGACAGGTCAGTAGCAAAAACCCTAAACCCTAAACCTGTTAGGTTAAGCAATTCAAGCGGTTCAATCCTGACCATTGAGTCATACTGCATTGAATGCGACAATATTGAATCGATCTCAAGATATTCTCCATCATCCATTATCCACCGATTTCATGGCTGTTGATAACCCATCACGTGTTATCACCATTTTATAGACTTCGCACATTCCTGAGGTAGATAGGAATAGTCTTCTTCATGCAAGATCCTTCATGCGCACAAAGCTTATGTGGCAACATGATCTGTTCTCCATTATACTGTTAAATCATCACACAAAGATCACCGATTGAGTCACACAGACTTGAGATACTCCAATCAGAAATCCTGAAGTGGAAACAACCGGTAGTCACACAATGCTTCCATCTACCAGTTCCCATAACTACATACTGGTTCATCTTGAACAAATATGTCGCTTCACTTTGGCATATAAATCGGTTCATACATATGCTGATTCCTCTCTCTTTTCACCTATCACATGTGCCGATTCACACCATGTCACATATTGACATCAATGACAACATACAATATCATTATGTCTTCATGTTGGTTCACATAATGCCAACAAAGAAAAAGTTGAAGAGGTAAAGCAAGAATTCTCAAAACAATGGAACAGAAAGTCAAATCAGAATATTGATGGGAATACTCATCCACTGGCAAAACAGAGTAACACTCCACCGACAGGAGAATCTTCATCTAAGTGAAGAAAATTCTTTTGGGGGTTTAGCAACAAAATGAAAAACATGCTATTATTCCCTTGGTTGATAGTAAGAAGTTGAAATCACTTCTATACCAGCAGATGAGTTAAGTTGTGACTTAACCGGCAAGCATTAAATGTGGTAGTTGGAAAAAATAGCATTATAAAGCAAGTGTTTTGGCTCCTTTTTCATTCACCAAGCATTCAAATCTTCGAGAGCACAAAAACTCCTGAGCAAAGACATTCTAATCGAAGAAGTGAAGCAATCCATCAAATCATCCATCCTTAAGGAAGATTGAGGTATTTATAGATATGGAATCTTCATCCACTCCTAAATTTATTGCAAACCCTACTATTGTTGAAATTGTTAAGCGACCTAGACCCATATTTCAGCTAGTTCTTGAAATTGCAAAGAAAGATGATAGCATAGGTACATTTTCTCAAATCCCTAAAGAAGAAGTATATGCTGAAGACCCTAGGATTTATATACATTGTCATATTGATGAATTAGGTGATGATGAGATTAAGAACATGTTTAAAACTATAATTTGTCATGAATCAAGAAATGTCAAACCTAAACATAAGATAGTGGAAACCCTAGGTTTCACTAAAGTTCTTAGTATCCAAGATTTTCAAAAAGATATCATAAGGATTGTGTTAAGCAGAGTACATGGTGAATTTTTCTAGTTAGACTCTATTCATAAAATCACAAAAGAAGAAGTAAAAGCTATAACAGGGTTACCCTCCACCAGTAACAAACCAAACAAAACAAAGAAGGTCTCAAATGAAACAGTGATAAACCTAACTGGTGCAACATTTGATAAGAGATCTCTAAGGGTAAATGATGTGAAAGATATAAATGTTAGATTTATCAGCATGATCTTAGGTTATAAAGATACACATGCTAATATGTTAAACTCTGTTTTTAGCTTATGTATCAAGAGTGCCTATGATATTGTCAATGTTAATGCAAGAATAGATATATGTGAATGGCTTAAAGATGTGTTGATAGACAATTTGGGAGAGATCAAAATAGATAAGAAAGGAACATTCAGATTTGGAAACTTACTTGTTTGTCTGATGTTGTACATAACCAAACAAGTACCCGGTATTGGTGCAAGAGATTTTGGTTTTGACATACCGGTAGGAGAACAATTGTTAGATTTACAAAACAATATGGGAGAAAATAGGGAGAAAAATATAAATGAGTATTTTCAAGCATTGAAGGCTCAAATGAAGACTAGAGTAAGATTGTCACAAACTATTGTGGATAAGTATCAAAAGGAAATCTATTTTGTGATCAAGAAAGATGAAATTTGGATGGAAGCAGTTGTCCCTTGAACTATTTGGGTAACTGAAATGGGCTATGAAACAGATGACAACATCATAGAAACTTATGCAAAATCCCCCTTGAAGCTCCAAAGGAACTGGAAGAGGACTTTTTTGGAAATGTTGAAACAATAGAAAATGGAATTCAATCTAGAAAAAGGGTTAAGAAGGTTGAAGCAACCGTAAGGAAAGGAACCTGGTAGGCAAAGGCAATCAAGGAAGATGTTATGAGACAAACTAGTATAAGTGAAAGTGAGTTAGAAGCACCTCAACTAGAAACTCTTCTTTCACCGGTTGGAACTTCTTCTAAAAGTGATATACCTGTTGTATTTAAAAGGGTTGTAAGGAAAAGAAAACCCTCACCAGCACCCTCTCCTACACCTAAAAGGACAAGACAGAAGCACCAGGTAGTAAGGCCTCCGGTGAAGAATATGACTCCTAAAAAGAAGGTGAAACGAACTATTGCTCCTATAGACAAACTTCTCAGTGAAATCACAGAGGATGGTAAGCTGAAGAACATCAATAAAATATACAATACACTATCAGTTGATGATAAGGAAAGTATAGAGAACAATGTAATTTTACACTTAGATATATACAAGGAATTCTTAATGGAAATTGTTGATGAAATTCCAAATGACTTTTATAGGAGATTAGAAGCTAGAAGATTAGCTATTGTTGAACTGGATAAAAAGGTTAAGATTGAAAAATTATTGGCATTGCATCTAGTTAACTCACCTGATGAAATAGACAAATTAATCAATGAGGCTAACTGGACAGTGTTTTCTACTGCTCACTGACATGTAGCATTAATGGCAGGAAGAGTAAAGGAAGTTTTTGAGGAAACTGCTGATGCATGGGATATTTTCTTTATGGAGAAGGAAAAAGAGGAAGAATTACTCAAGCCTAAAACTATCAAAGTATATCAAAAGGATAGAGATAAGGGAAAAGGTAAGGTAGGTGGACCACCAAGCCTGAAAATAAATGACAATATGCCCCCACCTCTTTCAGATACTCCACTGGTAGACACTACTAAAAATCAACTGGCCACTAAGAGTATGGAGACTCTGGTAGAAGATACAAATCCTGAATCAAAAATTTTGTATATAGTAAATGTAGATACTTAGGAAGTTAATGTCGTGGTTGATAGAGAAACCACTGAGGATAAGGAGAAAGATGTGACTACTGAGTCACTGGCTACAGAGATTGAGACAAACACAGAAAAACCAGCACTGGCAAAGCAACCAACAAAGGATACCACTAAGGAACTGGTAGATACAATAGATAAACTGTCTAAAGAATTGACTAAGCAAAGTTCAGGGGTACAAATGAAGACAGTGCCACAGGCCCAAACTGAAAAGCATAAACCTTTGTTTGTAGAAATGCAAACATAGACAGACCTACCAGAGGTTGAATCAAGCAAGGTAATAACCACAACCGGTAGCATGGCTATTATAAAGACTGTTGGATAAACATCTGGTACAACTATGGCAGAATTTAGTTCTACTAATGTAATAGAGGTCCTGTTAGATTCAATAAATAAGATCATAGAATGCAATGCACAAGCCTATAAGGCTATTGATGATACAATACCAATTCTTAAATTGATAGCACCAAAGTGCAATGTTGAGAATAAAGATTCTTTAGGTCAACTAGACACATTGTCTAAGTTCATCACCGACAACCTATTAACTATTGATCAAATAAATGAGGATAAATTTAAGGAAAGAATGATAAAAGAAAAAGAGAAATTCTTTGAGGATATTATAAAGAAGAATAAGGAAGAAATGGACACCCTTTTACCGGAACTTGGAGAAATAATCTGTGACTTCAAGAAACTGTACAGGGATACTTGCAAAACAAATGTATTAACAGAGGTTCTTGACAAGGAGATCAACAAAGCACAAGAGAACATAAATAATATTGCTGACAATCTGATAGGAACATCAAATTCATTTTTGGAGTTAGAGAAGAAGATTGCAAAATAGGAAAAGAAAATCAAGAAACTGGAGAATGACAAATAGGGAATAAAGGATAAGGCAAAGGACTTAAAATGCAGACTTAGTCCAAGACTAGAGTATCTTATTTCCTTGAGAAAATAAATATTTGAAGCTCTATTTCCCAGACTGAAGACACCAGAAGAGAAAATGCACATACTCACCGGTACAGTGCAGAGAACACAAGAGACAATAAAAGATAGCAAAAGATTTAGCAATGACATAAATTTAGTTTTGACAGATATCTTTCAGATTGTAACCTACTGGTTACAAGAATCCAGGAAAGACTCCACTAACAGTGAATGACAACCTTTGTCATTGATGTCAAAGGGGGAGTAGTGGGATGAGAAAAATTGTCAGAAGAAAGGATATCATCTTCTCAGGGGGAGCATACATCTTTTTGAGCATATAGTTTTGGTAAGACAATTTTGGTAGACTATTTTTGAATATCATTTTGGACACTTTTTGATTTTTCTCATGAGTGTTGCCATCAATGCCAAAGGGGGAGATTGTTGGAAAATGCACACTCCAATGAGAAATTGTAGGTGATTGAAGGTTTTATCATTGATGGTAATCTTGCAATCATATGATACCGGCAAGACAAATATACCGGCACTGGCACCGACAAACTCTACACCGGCATACAAAACATTGGCAGTGAAAGGAAGGACACCGGCACCTTGTCCAACTTCAATTTTGTTTAAAATGTATTTTGTAATTAATTGTAAAATCATTGTAAGCCGACATGGTGAGTTTTAATATGACTCATATATGTATGAGATCATTTTGTAATAAGGATATAGGCAAAATTATGCAGACCTAATATGCGAATTATTGGTTAAGGGTTTATGTATGTAGTAGAGCTTAAACCGGTACTGGATCTGGCATAGCAGATGCTAATCTAAAGTAGTACAAGACTTTGGATTAATATAATCCATTTTTGTAAGTCAGTGTGACTTCTTTTGTAATTGAGTAGTGAGCTCTAGGCACTTGGCCTTCCTGCATGTTCAGGCCCCTATTGTAAGAGTAATATTCCCTTATTGGCTAGTAAGCGAATATTGTGGGTCACAAATCCCACCAAGGTTTTTCCCACACCAGGTTTCCTCATTAAAATATTATGTTATGGTGTGCTTCTCATGTGGTTGTTGTTATTCTTGTTTACTACAATATTTCTGGTTTACCGGTACATAGTTTTAATATGTTTTTCATGTTTTAAGTCAAGTAAATTTATTCACCAGTTAGATACTGATTCACCCCCCCCTCTCAGTATCTTTGGGAATTCTAACACACACTCACAAGGGGACATCACATAATACTAGCATATATGAGGAAAACCAAATATGGGAAAAACCTCGGTGAGTAATGTTGTTGGAGTCTACTGCTCCAATCCAGCCTCATAATGAAAACATAGTTACAAGGTTTAGGGCACCAACCCAAGGAGCACCAACCCTTGCCTGATTTATGGGCCACAACCCAAAGGAGAACCAACCCCTACCTAATTTATGGGCTACAACCCAATGGAGCACCAACCCAAGGAGCTACAACCCCTGCACCGAGCTACAACTCAGTGTTCACAAAATAAAACATCAAATACAAGGTAGTAATCTAGTTATAAGTGAATCTTGTAACAACTCAATACAATATTCCCTATCGATAAGGTATTTCCTCTGCCTTACCAGTTCTCTGCACACTCTGACTGAAGCTTCACCAGCTCAGTCACTATCCTGTTGGTTCTTCTCTTCTTACTCACTACTCTCTCTCCTCATTGTTGCTGCTTACCATTTTACCTTTCTCTCTATTAGTTCTTGCTTCCTTCAACACTCTACTACTCTCCACCAGTACTATACTTAGTTGGATCTATGCCTACCTACTCTGTAGCTTCCTTCGTGTTTCCTCTCCTAGTATGGACACTATCGATTCTGCTCTTCTACTGATTGAACACTTCAACCTGATTCTCCCTCACTCTTACTCTCTTCTCAGATATTTGTTGAGCACTTGGCTATTTTTTGTTTACATGCAAAGGTAACACTTAGTCACTTGGCAACTACATAATCTTCTTCTCGTTAGGAGCATGATCTATCTTGTAGGCTCACCTATTTATAACCCAAACTTCCCACCAAAAACCAATTCAAACTTGGTGCCTTTGGGTTTTTCTGCACTGATCAAGAGACACACTAAATCGAATCAAGTTTGATTCGATCACAACTCAGAGATATCTATCTATACATATCTGCCATTTGTGTGCCTTCCAGAACACGTGTCCCATCTTCAACAACCTGCAACCATTCTATCAGCTTTGATTAGACAATCGCCATAAATGGCCTAACTATCTCCTTCGCCTACTTTGATCTGCACAACCAATCTTTCCTGGATCTTGAGTCCCACAACTTTGCAACTCTACCTCAATATTTGCAGTCACCATTAATGTCGGACCAATCACAACTACCTCGTCGACCTTACTTCATCGACCTGTGTATGTTTCATCTGCCACTTCATGCATGTTTGCCATTTCATTCTTATGTGGCATCACTGTTGGTATCCACCTCACCACACTGTTTTGTTGGTTCATGCCTAGTCACCAAACACCGACATAACTGGTTTCATTTACCGGTAATCAAAACCTAGTAGCTTATGACACCTTGCTAGTTGCCCTTCTTGTCATGACCTTTCCTTATCTACCGGTGTAACCCTCAAACTGATCTTCAGACATGTCAATCCAATACATGCACATTCTCATCAGGTAGGAGTCTTTTGCACCTGCACCTTATCAATATTACTAATGGGCTTTCATAACGGTTACCACTCTTGATGACATCATGTCATCGACATTCAACGAGCTCCATCTTTATCAGGTGAGGCCCTTATCTTCCTTGTCTCTTCTTTGATGTTTCACCGGTTGACATAACATGTCAACTATCACCAATGCAAATTCTGGTATCCCATGTATATTCCTGCAAACTCTCCATCATTCTTCTTCATCAACCTAATTCTACTCTCATCTGGATTGTCAAGATGACAAACACATCATCTCAACTCCTCATTCATCCTTCACTGTCCTGGTGGTACACCTAGCATGTGTGGTGTGCATATCTGATCTCATACTCCTACTTCTCCTCTGTTGTACCAAGCAGTATTCTACCACTTCAGCATGACCAATGCTCATCATGTAATCTCTTCACCTTGGTTGTATGCAACATCATATCGAAAACTTCTTTTCCACTAGTTGACATCAATGTCAGTGATACCAATAACATCCTATATTGGTTGACATCAATGACAATCACAATGCCAACAACTTTTGGAAATAGAGGACCAAGCTCTGATACCAATTGTTAGATGCAAAGATAGTCCCAAAGACACTAAGAGGGGGGGTGAATCAGTGTCTTACTAGTTTATGGAATATTTGAACTTATTTATAAATTTACAACCCAAATTAAAGTGTCGGCAAACAAGTAATAATGTAGCAAAGAGAAATAACAGAGACAACATAAATGCACACCATAACACAAGATATTTTGGTGAGGAAACCCAGTAAGGGAAAAACCTTAGTGGGATTTGTGACCCACAATATTTACTCACTAGCCAATATGAATAAATATTAATTACATTAGGGGCCTGCACATGCAGGAAGGCCAACAGCTTAGAGCTCACTTCTCAATGAAAGAGTCTCACTGACTACAAAATGGATAATTAAATCCAAAACAATGTACTTCTCAAAATAACATCTGCAATGCTTGATTTAGTACTGGTTTAAGCTCAGTCAAAAACCTTAACCAAAAACCTACCACTGAATGATATTCACTTACATAACCTATCTATCTTATTACAAAATATTTTCACTATCTTCTACATAATACCATTATTACATCACACTCTCACATCAAAATGACCTATAAGATCTCATACATATATGATTCTTTATAATATATCATGTCGGCTTATAGATAATTAATTACATTACAATACAATCCATATAAACAAAACTTGTCTCATGTCGGCCTGGATGCCGATATGCTTTGTTGTTGGTGAACATGTAGAATCCTGTTACCAGTTGGTTGCCATCAATGACAACATCAACCATTCTCATGTGAGTATAGAATGCCAACACTTTTTTCACCACATTACACTTTGGTGAACCTGATGTCTTACATGCTTGACATTAAAAATCATTGCATATTTTTCATTTAGAAGTTTAATTTTCTTACAAATTTACAAAACTTAGTGGTTAATTCAATCAAAACCTAGTTTTCAAAAATTGGAATTGAACTTGTTTTCTACAAAAATTGCTATCTATTGTTTTAGATTTGAAAGTTTATTTTCTTATAAAATTCAATTTCATCATTGTGTTGTTTAAATTCCAAATCAAATTTACAAAATTAAGTGGTTAATTGTCAAAACCCTAATTTTCAAAAATCAATTTGTACTTGTGCAAAACTTGAATTCACATTTAATTTTCAGATTTGGAAATATCTTCAGATTTGCCTTCTTGCCTAGAATTCAAATTTTCAATTTCCCTCCATTTTCCAAAATTTAAAATTTTAAAATTCAGTGGTTAGGTCCTAAAACCCTAATTTTCAAATTTAATTGGATTTTGTGCAAATTTCAATTAATTTCAATCAATTTCAGTTTTCTAAACATTATTTAAGGTGGCCTTATCCATTAGGTTTGACTTTTTTCAAATTTGCAATTCAATTTCTTATCTTTTTCAAAACCCTAATAAGGCCCTATTTTCACATTCAACCCTCAATTTTGCCTATCTAAACTTTGTAAAATCAATTAATTTTTTGGGGTTAGCTTTAAAATCATCGTAACTTTCATGCCTGAGAATTTTTTAAAAAGTTGGGAGGACTGTGTGCACTTTCAACATGGTCCCTTTCTTTTTTCCTAAAATTTTGGGAGACTGTTATGACTGTATTTAATTGCTTAAATCTAGACATTTGGCCAATTTTCTCAAATTTTTCTCTCTAAAATAAAAAATACTTCCCAATTTCAACATCACAACTTTCAAGGAAAAAATTGAAATTAAGTGGTTAATTATAATCTCCCCTGATTTTAAAAATTCAAATTTTGAAAAATTTAATTTTGAAAATAAGTTGTATTTCATTGGCCCTAAATTTTAAATCTCAATTTCTTAAATTATTTTGGAAATTGTGTCATTTCTCCTTTCAATAAAGTTCAAATTGAGTAATCATAAGTTCCTTTAATTTTGGAAACTTTGTTCCTAAAATTCAAAATTCAAATTCCAAATTCATATTTTCCCTCTAGTGCATGAGTTTTACCACTATTAGTCCTACTTACACTATCCCCATTAGACAAAGTGGTAGAATTAGGGCTTCCCAAGGTTTAATTACCGAGGAGATGGAGCCTAATTTGGGTGACTTTTTCAATGAGGATAGTGCTAATTCTTCTCATCTTAATAACATCTCTATTTACCAAATTGATGATTCTAATGATGAAGAAGAAGCTTTTGCTAGAGTTTCCATAGATCAAATTTCAAAATTGGATAATAAATTTGACAACTTTCAACAATGGATGTCCCAAGAATACCCTAATAGTGAAGCTCTTCCATTAATTGAATGTCTAAAGAACATGATTTAAAGTGATAAGAATGGGATTGATATATTGTGTGGCATTGCTCATATTGTTGATTCTAATGTCATGCCTATAAAGAGTTGTGTTGATAACTTAGGTTATTCACAACCTTCTACATGAATCAATAATTATATTCCTTTGGCCACTCCAATGGCTAGCATTCCTACCTTCACTTCAAACATTATGCCTATATCAACTCCAAATGTCATACCTACAACCAATAGTCATGGGGGCAATCCCTCTTCTTCAACTAATCCTTCATCCTTATCTATGCCTTCAATAAGTATTCCCCTTGTCTCTCACCCAATCAATGTGACACAAGGGGGAAATTTATCTAATCATTATATTCCTCATTTTAGTGTCCCATTTCCTACTCAATCATCTCCTATTCCTACTTACCATAGTGTTCCTTCACCTTATTCTCAATCAATGCCTTCTTTCAACAACTTCAAACTACCTTCTCAATCTCTTGATATTGTTAGTGTGCCCATGTTTGACGTTGCAAGCCCACTTTCTCTTGATATTGTTAGAGTTGTCCCTCCTAAACATGTTGAAGTCATTCAATTAGAAATCTATAATGGAAAAGGTGATCCTTTAACATGTGTCAAAACATTTCAAAATTTGTGTACTGACTTTGTTTATGATCAAAGATTGCTTGCCAAGTTGTTTACTAGAACATTGAGAGATAAGGCTTTACAATGGTATTTCTCTTTTCCTTCTTATTCCATCACCTCAATTCAACAATTATCAAATGTTTTTCTTCAATAATTTCAAAATAACATTGGTCCTAAAATCACTTTGACTGAATTAATGTATTGTAAACAAGGTGTTAAACAAAAAGTGATTGATTTCATTGGTATATATAAGCATTTGTGTTCTCAAATTTCTTGTCAAGTGCCTAATAATGATATTCAAATAATTTTCATTTCTAATTTGCACAAAGATATTAGATAAAAACTTATCCTTTCTAAGTTTACTTCCTTTTCGTAGTTGTGCGCAACACTTCACAATTATCAATTGACTGTAAGTTAACTGGAGCAATCCACTCCTATGGCTCCGAGTGATAAGGGTGACAATTCTCAACAACCGTTTACAAATTTTAAACCAAGAAAATGATTCATTAAATTCAATTACAACATCATCAACAACAATGTGAATGCTACAACAAGTGTGCCTCCTATTTCTAAATTTTTCAAAAGAGAAAGATAATTTAGTCCTTTGAATGAATCTTTGCATAGCATTATGTCTTGGTTGTTACAAAGAAATGTTATCAAACTTCCTCTAATAAAACTAGTTGACCCTTCTAAGGAAGCCTCACCTTACTTTGATAATAATTCTTTTTGTAAATTCCATCATCAACCTAGTCATGATACTGAGAAATGTTTTACATTAAAAAGTAATATTCAAGATTTGATTGATAATAATACTATATCTATGGAAGGTGTGAATGATAAGGGAAACAAATCAGTACCTCCTCCTAATCCAAATCTTAAGATTTTTACTAATCCTTTACCTTCATATACCTCCAACATGATTGAGACTGGACATACATCTTTCTCTCCTTCTGATGTGACTACCATAATTTATAATCTGGTGAATATGGTAGAGAAACAAGGAAAACCTAAGGATCTATGTATCACATTTGACCCTAGTGAGAGCATTAGAGCACTTGATGGCCCTCTATACATAGTTGTAAAAATTTAGGAAATACCTTGTCGTGGTGTGCTTATTGATCCCTCTTGCATGGTTAATGTCGTCATTGAGGAGTATCTTTTCACTTTACATTTGCATAAACCAATCTATAATAACACTAATATGGTTGTTAAGTTATTTGATGGATTCTCTTGTCCTATTGTTGGTTCTATCACACTTCCTATTGAGGTTCACACTAAATCTATGGATGTCAACTTTGTTATCATTCCTTCCTCTAATCAATTCCATGTGAATTTGGGCTACCCTTGGCTATCTTCCATGAAGGCTATTTCTTCTTCAATTCATAAGTGTTTGAAATTTCCACACAATGGAGAAATCATAATTGCTAACCATAGCTTATTTCAACCAGTCAAAAGAAGCCTAGGTGTTCCTATTGATTTCTTTTGGCATGAACAAATTCAATCTCTTCCACCAAGAAGAAATGCTCTCTTTCAATCTTATCAAAAGTGGAAGAAAGATATTATCCTATCCTTAAGCCAACCTATAAATCCAACAATTGATATTCCCATTCTTCTTGAAGATGAGTTTCTTCCCTTGATGGATAGAACTAATCTTCCTCCTAAGGAAGATTCCCAACCTATTCCTATAGATGAAACTATGCCTTTTCCTAAGAACAACAATATTCCTCCTAAGGTTAGAACTATACCTGATCCTCATGATGGATTTGTTTTCCTTCCTACACCAAACATTCCTCCTTTATATGGTGTAGTTCCATCTCCTTGCTCTTATAGAGAGAAGAGACCCGCCTCTCCTCTTGTCCAACCTAAAAGACCTCAACCTAAACCTCCAACTACTAGAGATGAGAATATTCCTCCTTCAATAAATATTCCTCCTCCTTATCAGTCTTCCACTAAGACTCGACAAAATCATTGTGCAAGAGAACACTGACAAAAGCATCATTCTTGAGCTCGTGAAGTTTTTCCTCAAAACATTCAATCTCCCAAAACTCCAATAGTTGATATGACTTCATTTTCTCCTAAGTAAGATGTTGAACCTACATCTTCAAATCATAAGTTGCAAAAAATATGTGATGGTTTTACTCCTATTTGTGTTTGTGTTCCTCTTTCTATAAATATTGATGAAGAAATAGGTGAAAGTGTTATTCATGATGGAAATACAACTCCTAATGCTTCTGATAGTGATTATGAATATGTTGATGTGGACAAACATTTATCTGCAGAATTTTTAAAAGCCTTAATCCTAGCTCCTAGAAATGAACAAAGTGACTTAGCACATGAGCATAGTCCTTGTTTGGATCTTGTGATAGCTCCATCTACTATGCTTGATGTCGCTCCTCAGGTATGTTTCCTACCTTCCCGAAATAGTGATTAACAAGATCAAGAGGTGGATGTTGTGATAGACTAGCTACATTAGCACTGTAGATATTCTACCTCTCTATCTTTTCTTGCTCTTTTCTCACCATTCTTCTATGTGTATCCCTATTCCTCTATGTTCCCTAGTAATGTCTACTTGAGGATGATGCAAATCATTGAGATCTCTTTCGGTCTCTTTCATGTTGATTCTAAAGACACCTTTTATTCCCTTTCTTCCAAGGTAGTCTCCTTTCTTTGGGGACTGATGACTATTATATGCACATATATATGATATACATGAGTTATCATACAACATACTGATCCTTAGGAAAGTGAAACTACCTCGTACTTTTTGTTTTTTTTTCATTATCCTTAGGTCTATTCCTCGATTGGGGGCTAAATCCATGTGATAACATTCTCTCTCTCTTTCTCTCTTGGGTGTATCCTACATTAAAGCAATCTCTCCCAATAAGGCATGCACAATCGCTTTAACATGGGGGCATACACTCTATTCATATTTTCCTTCTTGATACTCAAAGTTACTTAGTGAACTTGTCTTTGCTTTGTAATTTTTGGTATCCTTTCTCTTCATGACTCATAGTGAGGGAAACCTTGCTACTTACAGTGATGGTTTTTCCCTCTTGATCTTCCCTTTTACTTTGTCAATTGATGTCGTGAGATCTTTAGTCTACTAGGAGCTTGGTGTATCTTTCCTCCTTGACATGGTGAAAGTCTTTCAATCTTGTTTCCTTGTACTTTATTGGTAGTATTGGCATATGATTATACTCGTGCTAAAGTGGGGGCTAAATGTAGTGTCATAAAATTGTGACCTTACAATTTTCAACAATATTTGGGTCTTCACATTGGCAAAATGAATCCCTAAACTTGATTAGAGACACGATACATGCTCACACTATCTGAAGCTTGCATTTCCTCACCCAACACTCCTTGTTGTTGCTTTTTGTCCTAAATTAGGGTAGGACAAGGGTATGACACCCCTATCCCCCCTTAGATAGGGGCGTGGCACCCCTATCCTTACCCTATTTTGGGCACCTTCCATTCAAATTTTGCATTGGGCTTTACATTTTTAAAGTAGGAAAGTTTCCCTATGTCTGCCTATAATGAAAAATTAGTCAATTAACCCTAATTAATGAATATATAAGATGCATTTTTATCTCATATTTGCATAAGAGAACATATGTACATGAAGTGGTAATTGTGATTCTAAGTGAAACCAAGCATTCAAGCATTCACGCACTCAAGCATCCAAGTATTCTTTCAAGCATTGAGAATCTCAAGTCTCCTTTCAAGGCTAGGTGTTGCATTCAAGTCAAGGATTCAACCATTGAACTGGAGGTCTCTTTTGACATTCAATTCTACATATCCTTTCAAGAAACTCTATCTACATTTAAATGGCACCCTCTCTAGAGCTGAATTTCATTTCAGTCATTTACTTTCATTACTTGCAAGTACTTTTCATCATTTGGTTAATTCCAAAGATGAGGTTTGACCTGAAGGCAAACCCCTAATCCCAACAAAATTTTCTTTCTTTTTTGTGTGTAGGTTGCAGGTGCACAGCTATATTTGCAGATTTGGACTTCAGTTTTAGAGGTGGAAAAACCCTTTTCGGTGCATATATTTTTTGGAGGACCATGTGCACTTTCAACACAGTCCTGACAACTTTTGCCCAAATTTGTAGGGGAGATTTGCCTCAACATTTTATTGCTAATTCCAAGTGCACAGCTTCATCCCACATTTCTATCTCAAGTTATATTCATTTCTTTGTCAAATTTACACTTTGTCTTAAATCACACAATTCAACCTATCACATTCTAAAAGAGGGGTTAATATCATATTCCAAATCCATTGTCAATTCACTTAGTATTGAATCTATTGAGATTGGATCTAGTGAATTACCCCCACTCTTTTAAATGTAATGTGTGTGAGAGGTTGAGGAGAATATTTTGTTAAACTTTCACTCATCCTCTTGAGGAGAGAAAATATTTTGTCTTGACTTCTTTTCACCATATTACAAAGAAAGACACATATTCTATGCAGGAAATGACATCAAATGAAAAATACCACTCAATAAAGGAAAGTTGAATCTTTAAAAAAAAAGAGAAGATTAAAATATCACCCTTGCCCACCAAGAATCTAGGACATCAAAGAGAGATCATTTATTAAAGAAACATCTTTTTGAAAGAACGAAAGAGATCATCATTAGGGTTATGTATAGTCACAACATAGAATTGTTCCTTATAAAAGATACCACTCAATGAAGAAAAGAATTTGATGCATGATTAAATACTTCCCACACTAAGGAAGAGGTCCAATTAAGGATATGTACTAAAGAATCCCATTAGGGATACTTGTTCTAATATGAGAGAGGGAGCTCCTAATAGGAATATACACCTCTACAGTCGATAAGAAATCCTTATAGAAGACACTTCTTCACGAAGGGTAAATTTTTAATCCTAAGAAGGATAGATGTTTGAAATCACTCTTTCCCCCCATACATAGAGACAAGATATGGAACAAAAAAATTGGCTATTATGTTGCTTCCAAAGTATGATTGCATGTGGAATTGTACTATCATAAATGACAATGATCCCCCAGTAAGTGAGCTACCAATGTCACATAATGATGAGCAACATAATAGCCACTAATGTTATTTGAGGATATGGTAGATTGGATGACATGTTAAATGCTCTACCATCTATAATATTAAAAACATGTATAAGATGATAAATGTTGAAAAGTATTAATCAAGAAAATTAGTCTCTAGGAGAAGAATAGGCCACTAAGTCATACTCCTCTTTCACAAAAGAAACCTTATGAGAGAGACAAGAATGATTAATTGGAGCTTTATTTATAGAAGAGGGGAAATTATAATGAATAGAATATAAGGCCTCATAAGTGGGATATGAAATATCTTGGGGAGATTCATAAAGAGACTTCTTAATTACCATAATTTCCTTATGAGGGGGATGAGTATTGGGAGATACAGTGGATGATCTAATTAAAGTGAATTTATCATCACTAATAAATATAGAATTCACATTGATACATGGTCTTTGAGATGCTTTGCTGGGTTTAAAAGGATTATATCCAAGTCAAAATGAAGCTTCATGTATGTTGTGTTATAAACGAACCTTAATTACTTATTCATTTGCACCAAAACCATTGTCATCATATCCACTCTTACCTAAAATATGAAAACCTAGACCATAAAGGGATGCCATATTAGAAAGAGATGGTGGGGCATCATAGGTCTTAGTGCCATAATTAGATGATGAAGAAGAATATTCTAAAGAAGTGTTTGAATTAGAAGTAGACACAAAATTGTTAATAAGTTATTTATACAAAGTGGATTCCTTTTTAGGTTCATCCTTATCTTTCTCCTTCTCAATCTTAGATCCTTTCAAATAAAACCTATATTCTCCCACAAAATTAGGGTTAAAGTTGTTAGATAGTTCAAATAACCGGAAGACGACTGAGAAGGGTGGGTGAATCAGTTATCTCAGATTACTAGAACATTTAGCAATTAAACTTTAATACCGGAACCCAAAACATTAATACCTGAATGCTTAAACCAAATACCAGAATAGTAGTTAAACCAATTAAGAATGAAAAATGATCAGAGAATAAACATCACCCACAAGACACCAAAATTTATATGTGGAAAACCCGATAAAGGGAAAAACCATAGTACGAAGCCTACCCACAGTAAGATAATACTTTGTAGTAAGCATGTGAATTAAAATTGAGGGGCCTACACTTGTAGGAAGGCCAACAACCTAGAGTGCACGTCTCATCACAAAAGGAGTCTCACTAACTACATATAAATCCAAACTGCAATCTGGAGAAGTGGTTGAACTGCAAAGATAACATCTCCTATGCCAGAGTATAGTTCCAGTTAAGCTCAATACCAAAGGACTCAATCCTATTACATAAACCCAACTCGATCTCCAATAATTGACCAAATCCTCTACTTGAATGATATTACATTATTCTCACTTTACATATCCATATCCCATACCATGATGATCTACAATGAGATCTTACATCTATATACAAACCCTCAACCATAAATAATCAAGTCGACCACCAGACAATAAACCAATTACATAATTACAAAACATGTTGGCCTTAGACCAAACAAATAATATTCAACACATAAGACATCTTGGAAATGTATCAAGAATTCCAATCCACACGTTACATTAAGTCAATCCATAACCTAGATCAAGTGGGACCCAATATATGTCCACACGCTATAGCAATGATCTCCATCTACCAATTCTTAGACATGATCACCATCAACATCCTAAAACCATACTAGAAGCTTCACCAACATCACTTATGCATATCATCAAATATCTTCATTAAAAGCTCTGCCAATGAAACCCTCATTGGAACTACAAGCCAAGCTTCCAAGCAAATAGGATATCATCTTATCACCAGACCACAACCAACTTAATGAATATGAACATGAGTATCATGAATAAGAAAATTCCATAACCAAATCCTACCAAATCATATCGGATCATGTTGGATCCAAACCAACTAGAAACTACTCAACCTACCAAGACCGGAAGGGTGTTGGTAAAGCATCCAAAAAACTAGTATTGACATCAATGAAAAAACATCAATGCAACACATAATCAATTCCTTCAAATGGCCAACAAAAATATAGAGATCCGTAATCATCTTCCAAGAGCACTTGTTCTAGTGAAAAAACATCTTTAGGAGGAGATGGTGATTTGGTGTGAGTGGAAGAAGAATCATGATTAGTCAAAGAAGTAGACTGATGCAGAGCATCATGGAAAACCAACTCACAACCAAGGATCTTGCTGATCCAATCATCATTACAATCATTAAGTGGCAATGCAAATGGTATTCATCCATTCTACAATGCAATCACAATATAATCTTTACACAAGGGTTGTCTATCAAATACTTCCACCATATGCCACCAATCAACCCCAAACCACTTTAAAAGGTTATATTCCATCCCTATAGACCTTAATTCAATATTTTAGATCATAAAATTGACCAAAACATGAGACAACAAATTCTTTATTCCCATGGAATACCCTAGTTCAAGGTTTCATCCTTAAAAACTGTTTTCACAAAAATAACCACAACTTCTTCAATTCTTAACCAAATTAAGTGAGATAAAAATAAATTGAAAGAGGGTTCAGAGACCTTTCCAAAACATATATCATTTCTTCATCATTATTCTTAATTTGGCCATATCAAATGCTGCAACAGGACTGCTCCTGCCTTTACCAGTCTGATTTCACAATAAAATGCAGATGAACAGTCATTAATAACTTTTTACATATTGAAAATAAATCCAATCGCTTCAGTCAAATTGTAGATAGGTCAGATAAAAAACTTTTCCACAAGTTATAGCTAGATCCAACGGTTAAATCAAGAGAATTCAAAATTAGTAAAGGGATTTACATTCAGTTCTTTGATATTATTTAATTTCAAATTCAGTTTCTTATACTATTAATCTAGGATTATTAATTAATATATTTGGACCTTAGGGAATCAACATGAGTAAATCCATACTTGAATACAAGTTTTCTTTTAAATTTCACATTGGTTTCAGCATACTCAAGTTAACACTTATTTTTAACATGGACTAAATAGTCATGGTGGGCTAATACGAATTTTTAAATAAAAGTTAAATTATCAAATCCGTAAACTTGATCGACATTAATGGTTAGACAGATATGGTAAACGAACTTCTCTACCGGATTATGCCTATGTAGGTTTAAATTTCTATAATAGAATTTGGTTATGTAATGGCAAGACTTGTCATGATAGTGGTTGGTTGTAAGTCGGTCAAGCCCCTAGTTAGGCTACCGTCAAGCAATAGAATCTAGGTTTGTTGTTTCCTTTTGGTTATAAATCAATTTGACCCGCCTTTAAAAGGGATCACTATGTAATAATCAATCGAGGTAGACGTTGAATAGTGTATGTGTTCATCTAAGGGCAAGATTGTAAAAGACATGTAAATTTGTAATCTTAACTATATTTAATGCCAAAGGGGTCTTGCAGTTGAGCAGACCCGGAGATGTAGCCCATCAGGGGTGAACTCCGAGATCATATCTGTGTTATGCGATGTTATGGCGTACTTTGTTTTATGTTTTAAATTATCTTGAATGGTTGTATTCTTGCATGAGTGTATGGTGTAAATTAAATGAATTCAAACTTAAGCGCATAACATCACTCATCTGGAAAAAAAAAATAGTTATTTAAGTTCATAAAACATGGTGAACTATGATTATGGCAAAGTATTTAAAATATTGTAATTAAAGTTGTAAAAAAAAAAACAAAGTAATTTGATAATGTTAATTTAAATTGTAATAGTGGAAGAAATCTAGTTAGAATTACTTCATTGGATTAATTTGTAATAAGTATGTTAATGGATTGAATGTAAAAGGGAAAACAAAGTTAAAACTTATGTCACCATTCCCAGATTGAGATTAAAAGGTTGAATATCATATAAACATCTTTCTTTTTACCTTAGTAAATGTATCACGCCATGTCAATTATGTTTCATTACATTGAATGAATTTGTTAAGTTATTTCATGTTTTAATCTTAACAATAATCCTCACCAAATTAATTTGATAATCGTGTGGACTCAATTAGGTATTCATGTTGTATATTGAATGAATATACTTAGTAATTTATGTTGTAATTATAATCAATGATCCTCACCAGATTAATTTTAAAATTGGGTTATCTCAACTAGTCTTCCATATTTATAACCCCAATAAATGAATTTCTTTATGAGTGATAAAAAGAAAGAACTGAATAGGGAAGGATTCAATTAGTTGTTGATACATTAAAACTTAGTAAAAGTATCTCCCTCCTATTAACTTTGTTTATAAAAAAAAAAGAAAAGAAAAAAAGACGTGCAATAAGACAATTGTATTATAATCTTAATAGAAGGACGTCATTATGATCTTATTACTCTAATCTTGAAATGATGAATGTCATCTAGTTAACGATACTTTAATGTAAAGGATGCTTCCGTTTGTCCTAAGGCATATCCATCTTAATGAAGTTAGTCCATCTCTTTGTATTATTAAAACACCAAATGAATTCTATGACTGCTCACATTATACCTTTCATAAAAGAACTTCAACTCATCAGTTGGCTATGCATGAAAACAAATGAAGAGACCCCACTCTATTAATTGTAGTTAATCCTTAAGGAACGAATTCTTCTTATTAACCATATCTTTTAATATTTAAGAAATATACATCAAATGTGGGTGGATATTTTAAAATCAAATGATGGGCCCCTCGTTTTACTAATCGTAGTTTAACCCTAAACGAATGAATCTCATTAAGCATATCTATAGCATTAAAGGATGATGTCAAGTGTGGATGGTTATTTTAAAACTCTAATGAATGAACTTTGTTAAATTTAAAACGCTTGAACCTATTTGGAGACCTCCTAATGAAATTACGAATCAAAGTGCTTGAGTAATTAACCTCTCAATGGCCCCCTCACTAACCAAAGCAATTGAACGCTTCCTAATATTATAAGTTGTCAAACCATTGAACACATATATAATCAAGAGCTATGCAGTATCTCGTTAATAAGATATCCTGTTTAATGGATCTAATGATGCAAGTTGAGTTAGGTGTAAGGTTATGTAATCGCGTTGGGAAACTCCTTAGGATTGTTTGAGCCTTTCGCTATGATATCTAAGTTGACAGATAACCTTGAGATAACTTCAACTTATCTTATTATTGTAACTTTTCGTTAACGCTATTAAAAGTTATTTAAAAAAAAAAATTTACAACTCTATTTGAGTGTTTTTAACTTAAACCCTTAGGGGTTTCCTGGCGGGGCATTACATTTGGTATCAGAGCCCATGTTGCAACACTGGGATCTCTGGTTTCACTTGTGCTCTTAGTTGGTGTGTGTGTGTCTACCTTAGGTTGTATGCTTGCCCACCTTGATGTGAGGGTGTGATTTAACAAACCCTACTTATGTGTAACGTGAGCGTTCACACCTTGTTTCACCTTAATGATGTGGGTGTTTTGTCTGCTTATTAAGGTCTTGGTCTATGACTTCTCTTACCTTGAAAAGGATTCGTATGTACCTTCATTCTTGATTGTTTTACTCTTTTGACTAATCCTTATGGGTGAGTTGTTGATATCTTAAATCTAAAAGTACGAAATGTGTTTGTTTGTGGTTTTGGCTCTATCTTCATGATTGTCCACTTGAAAGACTAGTATGGCAAATGTTAATGCTTATCATGTAGTACACTGAGTGATTATGACTCATCTTCTTTTCTCTCTCTAAGCAAATTAAAATGAATTGATATGTGTAGTTACCTCTTAGTTAAGCTTTCTAATTGCAAGAGAAAGGATGATATTTCTTGAGCCTTGTGTGGGCTTCATAACGTTTTTGTGCCTTAGATTGTGAAAAGGGTTGATTTAGGAGTTAATTTTTGGTTAATGATAGAAAATTGTATGGTTGCATTAAAGGGTGCTCCATGTGCTTGGTAGGAGTAATATAATTAAATTTCATCTTAAGTAAGGTGCTTCAAAATGCGTATAGTTGATTTTGTGAAAATTGCTTGATGTGAAAGGAAAACCAAAAGAGGACATGTTGTAGTAGTTTCAAGAGTAAATTGATGTGCTTCTCAAAAGATTGTTTTATGTGCTTATTCAACTAGTGTGATTAGGACCTATTAAATGACGCACCATTTAACTTGTTTTGGATTTAGATAACTACCTTATTATGTCTCGAAAGGAGTAAATGAGAGACTTGATTGATTTGTATGCACTAAATGTGTAAAATCTAGTAGATAGCCCTTCATTACCTCCTTGTCGTATTATAAATTTTCAATGTTAGATTTTATGTGTTATTGTATTGTATTGCATTACGAATAGTGATTGTGTTCTAGAAGACTTGTATAACAAAAAGAAAATTTGGTTATTTTGAATTCTTGTTCGGAAAACTAGAACATTTTAGTGCAACAATAATGATTAGAAATGTCATGATTAGGATGCTTCGACACCTTCCTAAAAGATAGCAAAATGAAAACCGTGCAACTCAAATGATAAACTTATATCCGAGTATATGGTGTGATTTTGAAAATTCTTGTGTATTCGTAGGAAATAGTTGATTTTCCAACTCTCTTCCTCCTCTTGTCTAAAATATAGGAATTGTTGTCTTTGAAATACTATTTGGAATGCAGTGATTTAAGAAGAAATTTTGTTATAAAGCATATGGCATTGTATGTTGCTTTGGGCTTCTATTTGAAAGGGGAAAGTTTTTCATCTTGAAAAGGGAAATTGCATAGTTAATAATGTGAATGAAAATGCTTAGGGAAGATTGAGGAAGATATCAGAATGATGTTATTTCTTTGTGTAAATATGAATTGTTGAAAATTTTAGTATGTGGATCTAGAGTAAACATTGTTTGGTGATTCATGTGTAAAGCATAATTAAAACTTCCCTTAAGTATATGTTAGCATAATGTAAAGTACTCCCCGTAAATGTGACTAAACCAGTAATGGTGCTATTCTGTGTGTGTTGTGAGAAAACCCGTACTTGCTTTGTGTGCCCATGGTATGGTGAAGTAATCAACCATGGGGAATATGTTTGTTTATGAGTATGGGAAACCATACCTATCTATGTGATGTTGCTTATTTGTTTCCTTACTGAGTGCCAACCCACGGATTGTTGATAAGTCAGTATGTGAAGGGGTAGTAGTAGAAGTCACCATTCCTTGGATAGAATGAACAGCGTACGAGTAATGTCGACGCGAAGCGACTTTAGCTTCCCTATTTCGAGGAAAAGCATGGTTTTGTAACGAAACTATAACATAGGTGTACTCAATACTTCCCCTTGTGATGAACCGATTTATGAGGTTCATATGTGCCAGCCTATTCCTATCCTTTATCTTGAGCATATTGATGACAGTTTTTGAGCATATTGTTGGATTCCATTGGAGCATTTGTTGCCTTGTCTTCATGAGAGACGTGTTATTTTCTTACATAAGTTGCCAACTAATTAGTGTTGGTAGACTTGTGGGTAGACCTTAGCCATGTATACCTCTGGCTTACGGCGAGTATCCTGAGAGGAACATCACTATGCGGAGTGTGACTAGCGCGTGCCTTATCCGCGGGGTACAGTGCCATGCGGGATACGTCCATTGCGTGCCTTGTCCGCTTGGAGTATTGCCATGCCGTGCTAAGACACGATGCGAGATGTAGTAGACATTTCCATGCGGCCTACCGATAGGTATAGGGTAGAGCCATGCCACGTGACGACGTGATGCGGGGTGATGCCGAGGTGCACACTGCCATGCCATGTGGATGTGTGGCTTGGCCACACCACATGATGAGCTACTAGGATAGCTAGACGATTGTTCCTTCCTTCCTCGTTGGTGGCTAGCTATTAGTCACATAGTGATGTAATGTGCACTTATGAATTTCTTTTATTTATTTATTTATTTATTTTCTTGTGGGCCAGCAATTTATTCTACTTTGACCTTGATAGTTTAGCCACGATCTTGCGATCTTGATTTTTCTTGATTTGATGTTGCAAATCCGGAAATTATTTTCTTGTTTTATTGTTGGAATTGACAAATATTATCTTTAATCTTTTGTACTTTGGTGGCTAAACCGGTTTATCCTTGTTGTTTTTGTATGCTGGTCTTGTGTTGTAATGTGAATTCCTCTCCAAGAACGTAGGAGATGGGCTTGGATGAGTGTATACAAGGAAGTAGACGCAAGGAACCTTGAGGATGGAGGTATGTGAGGCTGTGAAAACAGCTAGGATCCACTACCTACCTATGAGTGGTGACTACCTCTTGGAGGCTAAACACCTTACACAACAAGGGATATTCACGAGGGACTTGTATGGAAGGTAAGCACCGCTATGGTGTACCCTAGCACCATCAAGCCCTCGAGTGAGATGTTGGATATATGTTGATCATGTGTTTATTCTGAGAGCAGGCATAGAGATGTGGATCATATATGTTACCTTTGACCGATCATTAGACATGAACAATTCTAAAATGTAATAACCAACAATTCTACGAGATGAACAATGAAGAAAACATAAATTGAAAATGCAGAATCCAACTGAACTAAAACTAAGGAACTGAAAGAAGAACTGGAAAATGAACTCAGAGGTGCACCTAATACTAAAAATTAGGGCAAACTAGGTAGGACCAAGTCACCTTGCCCTAGTCCCTTTTTGGACAAGAAGCTAGAACTCTGGATCTAGGATCTCAACGGCTTGAAATGCAAAACTGCCAAGAAATGATGTAAAACTCAAGGGACCAAGGTGTCATTCCCTAGTCTCTAAAAACTGAGACCTAAATATGTGATTGATTCTGTACCTATGTCTTTCATCGGTTCTAAAAGTTGTGCATACACCAGATTCTTGTACCTATGCCTGCAACTTGAAAAATGGTATCTGATGCTCTGCAAAAAGGATTAGAAAATCTGTTTGATGGCAACACACACAAGAGCACAAGAAACAAACATTAGTGTTAGCAACAAAAGATTATCCTAAATAGGCATATCAAGAGAGATATTAAGCATGAAATAAAAAGCATATAAACATAGAATAAAATAGCTAATCAAGATGCTCATAGTTGCTCCTCCCTTGTTCCTCTCCTCTCCAAGTCCCAAATGAGTGTAGCTCTCAGCTTTTAGCACTAGCCATGGATGCCATATGGAGATTCAAGATGGTTGAATATGATAAGCAAATACTATGCAAGAGTAGATAGTGATGCTATGAAAAAGCTCTATGTTAATGTCAGTATAACAACAATACTCTAATGCATCCTTGTTTGCTTGAGGAGAAGGGTTCTATTTATAGAAGAAATGGGGAAATGAAGGGTTAAGATTGAATGGTTTAATCAAGGGCCAAGTTTGAAAGTTGGGGATCCATGTGCACAATTGGCACCAATAAAATGGTGATAAGTGTCAACATAGGATTGGGTTGAGAGAAGAGGTTGGAGGCATTAAAGGCCTGAGAAGACCTCATGGTTATCTAGAGGCTAAGGGTCAAGTCCAAATTAAGATTACCCACTGGATTAAGAGTTAATCCAAGGATAAACCTTTGTGCAAATGTTTAAGAGATAATCATGGTCAAAGCATTAATGGCCTGATGAGACCTTTGGGTTGGGTAGAGGTTGAGTCAAAACAAATGTTTTAACCATGTGGGAGGGTTTGAGGTAACCATTAATGGTTATTGGAGACTTTGGGGATTAAGTGGTTGAAGGTTGAAAGCCTTCAATGGTTATCAAAGACTTTGAGCCATTTAGTGGTTGAAGGTTGAAAGCCTTTAATGGTTATCAAAGACTTTGAGGGTTTGAGAAGTGACTTCCCTTTTGCTTAGGAATGTGACAAAGTTTAGAGAAGGGGTTAGGTTATTTAGAAGTGATTAGAAAATTCTAGAAGGGGTTTAGGCATGCAAGTGGATTTTGGAGGAAAATGCAAGTGGGAGAAATTTTGGTATTTTCAATTAAAATAAAATCATTTATTTCAATTAAATGGTGTAATTTGCATTTGGATAAATATTCAAATAAATATTAATTTATTTAAATGAGAAAAATGAAGATAAAGCATTAAAATGCTTGAAGACTTTGAGGGAAACCATTAAAGGCTTGAAGACTTTAAGGAGAACCATTAAAGTCTTAAGAAGACTATAGAAGGAAGCCATCAAGTTTGAAGACTTTAAAGCCATCAAGTTTGAATACTTTAAGGGAAACCATTAAAGGTTTCAAGTGGGTGAGGATAAATAGGATTTTAAATAAATAATTTATTTAAAATAGTTGTGCAACTTGCTTTTGTAGGAAAATACAAGTGGGTGGAGGATAAAGGTGATTTAAATAAATTATTTATTTAAAATAATTGTGCAACTTGCATTTGTAGGAAAATGCAAGTGGGTAGAGGATAAAGGTGATTTAAATAAATGTTAATTTATTTAAATGTGAGAGGTGGGATTTTGGGGGATTTAAATAAATATTAATTTATTTAAATGTGAGAGAATATTTAATTAAATAAATATGATTTATTTATTTAATTAATGGTCTAAATTTGGTTAAGTGAATTAAATCAAATAAATTGAATAATTTATTTAATTAATAGGAGAAGAGGGTTAAGATGAATTAATTAAATATTAATTTAATTAATTATTAATTGATGGTTAAATAATCAAATAAATACTAAGTATTCATTTAATTAAGTGGACAGATTTATGTGACTACATTTGCCCCTCTTTGAGACGGTGCGGTTTATCGCGTCGTTTCAAAGAAAGAAAAATAGGTGTGAAGAAATGCCCCATAAAATGTAAATTTAATGGGTGGTATGCCCCCTCGAGAGATGGGCCGAATTTTTTTGAAAAATCGGGCGATCTCTCGAAAAAGAATGAAAAGTGGAGGGAGGTAGACTAGAAGAAATTAGAACTAATGATGAAAGAATGGGAGAAAATGGAGTGAATATGAAGAAACAACAAGCCAGCGAGTACCCTGAGGTCATGCAAGAGATACATAGCAGATGTAGTGTGGGGTTTTGATTGATGCTATACAATTGATCAAAATTGGTTGGACAATCTAGTGCAATCGGTTTAATTTCCCCGGTCAAGTCAAAGCGTGACAGTTGATGTCAGTTGGTCGCTTGGACATGATAAAGTCTGAGTAAGTGAATCAAAGTGACCTGATGGTGACTTAGACAATTGATGTAATTTCCCGATGAAGTCAAGGTATATGAAGCAAAATACTCGTTGAGACGTAGACAATTGATGTAATTGTCTGTTGGATTGTGTTTGATTGGTTGATCAATTGATAGTGTGTGCGTGTGATGGATGGTTGTGGGGAATCATGGCAACCCCGTTGAGACTAGGTCATTATGATAAATGCCTGTTGTAGTCTAGGTTTGCCATAATCGATTACCTGTTGAGACCCGAAGATACTTGATCAGAGTATCTGTTGATAGTCTAGGTGTGTGGGAGTCGATGTATCTGTGTAGACAGAGTAACTGGCTTAATTTTGTGGATGAGTGAGGATGGGAAGCGATGAAGGGATTAGGATGATGTTGATGATCAAGATAGGGAGGGTGAGGGGGGATTCGATGTTAGATAGAAGATATGGAGGACTAGGACCGAGTCCTATGGAAGAAGATGAGTAAAATAGAGTATGCATTATTATGACTACGTATGTATGATATGCAGCTATTATGAATGTATGGATGGATGGAATGCAATGAAATGCAATATATACAAATGAGATGGAATGATGATCCATGGTGCTTTATTTTTCATCATTGAGCTTTAAAATGTTGTAAGAAAATACAAGCAACTTGACATAAAGATTCAAGATGACCAGAGTATTTCTTACATGGATTTTATATAGCAAGTTAATACAAGCAGCTTGATATAATGGATCAAGTTGACTTGAGTATTGCTTGCGGAACAGGCAAGGATTATCTCCTTTCATGCATGACTTGGATTGTCCTCCTTGATCTTAGACTGATCATATCCTGAGACAAGTGCATACCGTAATAAGAGATAAAACCTTTATCCAGTTTGGATGAGGTAGGAGGAACCAAAGAAAAAGCATTGTACCTGCAAACAAACAGTATATACATAAAGAATAAATAATATAGATCCTTGGTAATAGTTCATGCTCATATGGTCGAGGTATACGCTGTAGTCAACAAGCCATAGTGATCTATGACTGCATTTTGCATAAGATCACATAGCTTGGTGAACTTCCCACATAGACACCATTAGTACATGCCCCAGTACTTTATCAGAAATAATGCACAAACAATACAAAACAATGCTACAAGATCCTGATATAGATAAACAAACGATTGTACTCACAAATCAACCAAGTATTTGATAGCTTAACATAATTTTCTTGTCAAAGAAAACGTCACTTTTGTCTTTGTTTTGGTAAGGAAGGATGCATCCTTGTTGAAGATAGTTTGATTGTTGATGTTGATTGTGTGGTTGATTGGTAAATGGTCATTGTGTGAGTAGTTTGTCAATGTTTGTTTTGGTATCTGCATGGATGGGTATGTACAAGGTGTTGCCATGTTTTTGTGTGATTTTTCAATGGTTTTGTCGATGTTTTTGGATTTTGAATTGTTTTGAATGTTTTTGGATTTTTGATGATTGTTTGAATGAAGAACTTAATGAATCATAAGACAATGTAGAATCTACTTCCATCAATAGGTTAAAGGCATTGCCCCCAGTTTTAGACATGACTATGAAAAAGCGGGATGCAAGATGTATGGAGTACTATCATAATTGCAAAGGAATAACAAGCCATGGTTGATGGATGGATGGATGTATGTATGAAGTAGATGTGATCGCAATGAGCCTGAAAGACAATGGAGCCATAGCCTTTATGAGTGGCATCTGTTTTCCAAGTTTTCACCATCGTACTTACCCAAGGTGCCACCGGAGTGGTTGTTCACCGTTTGGATGCATGATTTTTCTTTACTTTTTTTGAATGTTTTTGTATTTCTTCAGGACATTTTTCTGAATGTTTTTGGTATTTTCTGATATGCAGGGGAGCCTGATGCTCTGTACAGCTTAGGTATAAAACTGTTTGAGGTGCATGCTGTTGATTGGATCTGCACGCGGTTCTCCTTCTGATGTAGCCAACTGATATGCCCCGGACCCGAACACAGCAGTGACAACATATGGGCCCAGCCAGTTTGATTCAAACTTGCCCTGATGTTCTCGGTTTGGTTGGTTGTGAGGATTCTCTCATAGAACAAGATCACCTACCTCAAATGTACGAGGTTTAACTTGGTTATTGTAGCTTCTGCTCATGCGCTGCTGATAGGCTTTGAGATGGTTGTATGCAGCTTGTCGCTTCTCATCTAGTAACTCCAAGTCCTAAAGACAGGATACTCTGTATGCTTCATCATCTATCAAATTATGCAAGGAAACCCGTAATGATGGTATCTCAACCTCAATAGGTAAGATAGCTTCTGCACCATAGACCAATGAATAAGGAGTTGCACCTGTAGGGGTTCGAATGCTAGTTTGATATGCCCATAGTGCCGGATTTAGTTGAACATGCCAATCACGGCTGACATCATTGACTGTCTTCTTTAGGATCCTCAATATGTTTTTATTGGATGCTTCGACCTGACCATTGCCTTGTGGGTAATAGGGAGTGGAAAAGTGGTGTTGGATATGAAATTTCTCACAAAGTTCGCGGACATCCTGATTTTTGAAAGGAAGACCGTTATCTGTGATGATGGACATGGGTACACCATACCGGCAGATGATGTAGTTGAGGATGAATGAGGTGATCTGCTTGCCGGTGACTTGGGTAAGTGGAACAGCTTCGATCCACTTTGTGAAATATTCGGTAGCAGTAATAATGAATTTATGGCCATTGGATGAAGATGGATGAATCTTACCCACAAGGTCAAGGCCCCATTGACAGAAAGGCCATGGTGTCGTGATTGGTTGCAGTTCCTGGGCTGGTGCATGTATTAGGTCACCATGAACTTGACATTTCTTGCATTTTCTGACAAAGTAGTAGGAATCCTTTTCCATAGATGGCCAATAGTATCCATTGCGCAGGAGTTTCTTGGCTAGTGACGGACCACTTGAGTGAGTCCCACAAATTCCTTCATGGACCTCTTCCAAAGCCTTTGTTGTCTCACCTTGTCCCAAACATCGAAGGAGAGTACCATCAAGATCACGTCGGTATAGGGTTTCGGCAATAATGGTATATCGAGCAGTTTGGCGAATGAAGGTTTTACGTTGGTTATTCGATTGGTCGGGAGGAAGGGTATGATCGTGGAGATAGGTGTAGAATTCACCGTACCATGGGGATTCAGAACCAACAAGGCAAAATATCATTTCAGATTCAGGGATATCATAAGCGGGAATCCAAAGCTGTTCTACCAAGAACTCGTAGCATGTTAAATTCTGCGGAAGATCTAGTAGAGATGCGATGGTAGCCATAGCATCAACAACTTGATTCTGATCTCTTGGTATCTACTCAAAAGTGATAGTAGTAAATGATGTCTTTAGAGTGTCCACCATTTGCTTGTATGGCATGAGTTTATCATCCTTGGTCTGATACTCATCTGTGGCTTGTCGAATGACCAGTTGTGAGTCGCCATATACTTACAGTTCTTTTAATTTCCATTGTATGGCTAGTCTGAGTCCTGTGATCAAAGCCTCATATTCTGCTATGTTGTTTGTGCATGGAAATGTGAGCCTGTAAGACTTCGGGATGCTATCACCTTGAGGTGTGATAAACAGAATGCCTGCCCCCGAGCCGTGCCTAGTGTATGAGCCATCAAAGTAGAGTTTCCATGGTTGTGTTGTTGTGATCATGAATATCTCTTCATCTTGAAAATTGGAAATAAGGGGGTGATCACCTGTGAGGGGTGCATCGGCCAACTGATCTGCAATAACTTGACCTTTGATAGCTTTACGGTCCACGTATTCGATGTCAAATTCACTTAGAATCATCACCCATTTGGCCGAGCGACCTGTCAATGCTACTTTGCTGAGTAAGTACTTGAGTGGATCAATCTTTGCGATGAGTTGTACCTTGTGCATCAACAGATAGTGCCGCAATTTAGTGGTTGCTAAGATTACTGCTAGGCAAGCTCGCTCAATAGGTGTGTAATTGAGTTCATAGCCAACCAGTGTGTGAGAGATGTAGTATACAGCACACTCTTTGCCTTCTGCATCATGTTGTGCCAATAATACACCTAATGTTGTACTTGTTGCTGAGATATAAAGTAACAGTGGTCTACTTGGATCTGGTGGTATCAGCAATGGTGGATTCATGAGATAGTCTTTAAGTACCTGAAATTGTTGTTGGCATTTGGCATCCCACTGAAAGCGGATGTTCTTGTGTAGCAGGTGTGTGAATGGGTGACACTTATCAGCCAATTGTGCAATGAATCTGCGGATGGATTGAAGCCATCCTTGTAGTGTTCTTAGCTGACTGATATTCTTTGGAGGTGGCATGTCCATGATAGCTTTTACCTTTGCTGGGTCAACCTCAATGCCTTTGCTTGAGACAATGTATCCTAGAAGCTTCCCGGAGGTCACTCCAAAGACACATTTCTTTGGGTTGAGTTGAACATGGTATTGTTCCAGTCTATCAAATATTTTATCTAAGATGTGGAGATGCCCATCTCTAGTGAGTGATTTTGCTAGTAAGTCATCCACATAATCTTCCATCATAGTATGCATCATGTCATGGAAGATGGTAGTCATTGCTCTTTGATAGGTCACTCCTGCATTCTTTAGACCAAAAGGCATTACATTCCAGCAGTAGGTGCCCCATGGACATGTGAAGGTTGTCTTATGTTGATCTTCGGGTGTGATTTTTATCTGATTGTAGCCAGAAAAGCCATCCATGAGTGAAAGCATCGCATGTCCTACTGTTAAATCCACTATGATGTCGATATTTGGTAGGGGGAAGTCATCCTTAGGACATTCCTTATTCAGATCTCTGAAGTCAGTACAAATGCGGATGCCCCCTTTTGGTTTGCCGACAGGCACAATGTTGGAGATCCATTCTGCATAATCAATTGGCCTAATGAAACCAACATCTAGGAGTTTCTTGAGTTCTGTTTTTACTAGCACTGCAATCTGGGGATGCATCTTACGAAGCTTCTGCTTGACAGGTTTGGCTCCTTCTGCTACTGTGAGGTGATGCATGACTAAATCTGGATCAAGCCCAGGCATGTCTGCATATGACCATGCAAAGTTAATCTGACGCTATTGAAAGAACTCTATAAATTTAGGCTGTTCCTCTGGAGTGAGAAGAGATGCCAGATGTATGATATGAGGATTTTCAGGAGTCCCCACATTGTATTCTTTGGTCTCCTCAATGAGAATCATTGATCGTTCTTGTTGTACATTAGCAGGGAGAATGTCAAACCCTTCATCCTCAGGCACCTCAGAGAGGTTTTCACCATTGGATACGCTCTTTCTTTTTACGTTTGTTGGATCAAACACTACCACAGTGTGGTTTTCACTAGAAAATCCATGTTTTATTGTTATATTTTTGCAGCTAAAAGGTTTGGCATCCGCCCTGAAGTATGCTGCGCTATTAAGTTCAATGGTGAATCCAGCTTTGTGATCCCCACTTGGTAGATTATCCCTTAGTTCCAAAAAGTCAATGATGGCCTCATCATTTTGGAAGAAGTCAAGACATGGGGGATTTGGTTGGTTCCATTCGATGAGTTCAGGGTGGATAATGGGCATTACTTCATCGATTAGGTTAAGTTCATTAGATGTATCAGTGAGGGTTAAGACAGTGTGGTGAAGGTCGTTGATGATACTCTCCCTGTCAGAATCAGGCGTAGGATGAGACATAGGGTCTGTGGAAGATGTTTCCAGCTCAGGTACCCAAGTGGTCTTTATCTGTGCTTCTCCGTAAACAGGGATGTCTTTGCATGGCGGAGGTGGTGATGTGTCTTCCTCATCTGAAGTGTTAAGCTGTACAGAATCAAATTCCCACTCATGTGAGTCGGTCTCTAAATCACTTTCCAGCATCCGATTGCTATACCATATTGGGATGTCGCTGGAGTTGAATACTACAGGCGTGATTGGTTTACGTACCTTTGTAGTGATCGGTGTTGTAGGAATTTTGATGGGGATTAAAGGATTTGTTACTAGAAGTATCGGCAGTGTTGATTTAGTGGCTTCTGTTGGAACGGCTGGTGCCAAAGATGTTGCTATGGGTTTCAATACAGTTGTTGCTACAAATGGTGTTGCTAATGGGATTACTGGTTTGTTTGGTGGGATGAATAACATTGGTGATGGTTGCAGTGGGGTTGTGAGCCTTGATGGGGTAGTGGGGATAGTGCTTGATGGTGCTTTGATTATGAAAGGTATCCTCTTTGCAGTAGGTGGGCAAAATGGTTTGCTGGATTTTCCTTTGAATCTGAGTTTAGGAAGGATCTCTTTTTCAAAGCCCAGGCCTGTATTACCTTTGGGTTTTAATTCTAGTAGCAGAGGTTCATGTCGTCCTTGTTTGCAGTATCCCAAAGCACTCTGACCATCATATCCCATTCTTTGCATAATGAGGAGGCCTTTGCCATACTGTTCCGTAGGAAGTGTAACTTGCGGTTTATCAGTGGTGATGGGATCTTTATAGATCCATTCTGCTAGGTCCTCATCTTGTGTCTCTTCCTCTTGACTCTTTCCAAGGATGAAAGGCATCAAGGCACATGCAAGCATGATTAATGGTTGCTGGAGTAACTGCTGTGGTTTACCATGTGTTCTAGGAGAAGTGGGCATTTGTCCCACACAAAAGAGTTGACTCAAGTTGTATTCTCCAGGACCTTCCTCTGCTACTTTCATTTTAATTTTTTCTTTCTTGGGTATAGGGGTGTTCGAACTGGCAAGAGATGCGGGATTTACATATGATGTGGAGGAAATGGCTTCCCTATTATTAGGAACAGTAATCTCTGGTTGATGGCTGATATTATGGCAAAAAGCAAAGGGATTTGCATCACCCAGGATTGTGATCTTTGTACCGTTATGTGGGAACTTGATACATTGATGGTAGGTAGATGGAACAGCTTGCATGGCATGTATCCAAGGTCTCCCTAATAATAGATTATATGGCAGAGGAAGGTCCAGAACCTGACAGATGATATGCTTTACCACAGGGCCCACTCGGATTGGTAGTACCACAGCTCCTTTGGATGAACGCTCTGCATCATCATAGGCCTTGATGGTGATCTTCTTGCGAGGATCCACTGATTCTATTGCATATCCCAATGTTGTGACCAACTGTAGTGTACAAATGTTTAGGCCTGCTCCATTATCTATCAAGACTCGCTTGATCCTATGTTGGTTGATAAAGTCTTCAATGTGTAGCGAAGCATTATGAGGTTGTTGGAAAGAAGAGTTGTCACTTTCAAAAAAAGTGAGACAAGGTGATGACTTTATATTTCCAACCATGGCTTGAAACTGGTCCGTATTCAGGTTTGTAGGGATTGACGCCTCTTGGAGTGCTTGATCCAAGATTGTTTTATGAGATGGTGATAGGCGCAATAGCTCTAAAATGGATATAAGTGCAGGCGTTTTATCTAAGTGTTCCACAAGATTGTACTGCTTTGGGACAGAGGTGGTGCCCTGTGGAGCTACCTTGATGGTGACCTTGCCACGACGTGTAACAACATTGCAATTTGAGGTGGGATTTTTGAAGGTTATAGTTGCAATTTGTTCACTGGCATCATACAGGTGATTTACAGTATAGTTATACGTAGCCTGTGTATAATCAGTGGTATCAATGCCTCACCAAGAAGTGGAAGGACCCCTTTGATCTTGTGATGGAAGTGGATTCTTGAACATCAGATGATCATTATTGGTCATTTTTGGGTCATGTCCTTCAATTTCAATTTCTCCTCGATCAATAAGATCCTAAATGAGATCTTTCAATTGGTGACAATTACTTGTCTTGTGTCCTCTTCCTTGATGGAACTCACAGTGTTCAGTATCTCTCCACCATGCCGGTTTGACCTGAGGCTCATAGTTTGATAGCTTAGGTAGAGTGATCAAATTTTGAGAAATGAGTTGTCGCAATATTGTTTCAATGGGTTCCCCTAAGGGAGTGTATGTGCATTTTTGTTTTTGCTGACGAGGTCTAGGTTCATCGTGAGATGTGATGCGACCTTGATTAGAAGGAACATTTGTGTTTTTCTGAGGTGGAGGATTTTGTCCTGCAAACCGAACCACAGGTTGTGCATTTTGGATAGTTCGAGCATCCACAACCCCATCGTTGACGATATTCTTATTCTTGTTCCAGAAGTTTGGTTTATCACTATTGAAGCGCGGGTGAGGACCATCTTTTGGTTCATTAAAGATTTTGATGAGTCCTTTCTTGATGAGTGCCCTTTCACATTTTAAACCCTTGGTGATCATATCGTTAAAGGAGTCTGTGTCTTTGACATCTAGGTGAAATTCCATTTCTTTGTTTAAGTTGGAAATGAATATTTCCACTAGTTCTCATTCAGGTAACTGAAGAGAATGTCTGCTAGACATTTGGCACCATCGTTGCAGGAATACTGAGAATAATTCACCTAGTTTTTGTTTGGTGTTGTATAGATCAGCCATGGTGATATCGTGTTCAATGTTATGAGAGTAATGAGTGAGGAATTTTTGGATAAGTTCCTCAAATGTTCTAATGCCACCTGGTAGTTGGGAAAACCATGATGTGGTTGTTCCTCCCAAGCTTTGGGGAAAAAGGCGCATTATGTATGTGTCTTCATATGCTACTTCAAGACAAGCGGAATGAAATTCTCTGACATGATCACGAGGATCTCCCTTTCCTCTATATTTTTTGAATTTTGGTGTTTCGAACCCGCGTGGAAAGGGTGGCATATAAAGATTCCTATCAAAAGGATAGGGACAGATGTCGTTAAGTGAGAATTGATTGGTCTTAACACCACTATGAAGTTGTTGGGTGAGATTCTTGACTTGTTGCCACAACATCTCCAATTCATTTAGAGGAGGAGGTGGTGGGTTACCTCGAGGAATGTTATATCTGATGTGATTTCTACCTCTTTCCTCCTCATGGCGACTTTGTCTTTCTGATGCTTGTCTTAATTGGGCAAGATCAAAGTTAGAGGGGAGTTTGGCTCCTTCTTGAGCGAGTTTTAAGAAGTGAGCATCCACATTGCTCCTGAGTATTTCATCAAACAATCTGTTAAAGTGAGGGTTATGCTGAACCCTTTTGATTTTTGAAGGAGTGGGAGTACTTGGGTTTTCATCATTTATATTTCCTCCAAGTGCTTCTTGATATTCATTGAGATTTTTTTCTTCTTCTTCCTCAATTTCTATTTCTCGTTGCCTTGACCGTGATCGAGTTTGAGCCATTTTGCTTGCAAGTTTTTGTTGAAGTTGATTGAAGATGATGATGAGTTGTCGATGAAATGAAAGATTGATGGTTGGTGATTTGTATTGTATGGGGATCTCTAGCACTTTAAGGTAGATGTAACCAAAATTCCTTCTTTGAATTGCTTGTTTGTTTTGAGGAGTTTGGATGTGATAAGGTGTAGAGAAATCTTAGATGTGTTACAGATTTTGACTACCTAGTAATGAGAGGATTCACTCATGAACTAGTTTTACCCTACGTAGATGTGTCTCTTAGGATGAGCTTATCCTAGATGTAGAAACAATCTAAAAAGTGATGTGATGTGTTTGATTTCAAGCAATATCCAAAAAAGGAATCTTGGGACAAGAACCTCTTAATGTTTTGAGAGTTTTGGGATGGATTGATGATGGAATAATGATGTATGAATGAGATGATGGATGTTTTGTTTTCAACTTCAATAAAAACTTTGTGTTACAAATGGAACAAACTCTACTTCTTCCCTTTCAGGCATTGGTGGCACTTCTCGAGTTGTGTTGTAGGTGATACAGATGTTTGGGAAGAAGTTGGGATTAATCTTTCCTCCTTGATTTTTGTGATAACTCAGAGCTCTATATTGCATAAAAGCTCTGTGGTTCAATGATTCTGAATCAAACTCGTTTGTTTTACCTTGAAGGTATAGACGCATGCGATGTAGAAAGACTCTATGTGAGACAAAAATTTGTCTATTGAGATAGAAGAATTTCCTCCTTTTGATCAAAGCCTTTGAGCTTAATGGTCTCCTTTTCAAGTTGATATTCTGATGACACTTCTTCTTTCGCAAGATGTGAAGAATGGTCATAAAATTTGTCTCTTTGTTGTTTGCACTTTGTTTTTGGTATTTTTGTTTGTTTTTGAGAAATGTTGGATGAATACTGTGTTTTTGGGATTGATTTTCTGATTTTTATTTGACAAGAAAACAAAGCAAGCACACAAACACAAGAATGTTGCCTCAAAGGCACAAATGAGTATGGGTCTAGATCAACCCAATCCTTGGACTTGTTTTTGACCCTTCCTTCAGATGTATTTTAAGGTGTATTTCCAAAGCCTGAAGTCGGCTCAATTTGCACTTGTTCTTGACTAAAATGAACACACTTCAAACACTTTTTATCCCTAAGGTCAAATGGCCAGTTGTGATAAATTTAGCCCACATCTTGATATTTCTTCGACTTTGGTACTACATACCTTATGAATCCTGCCTTGGCAGGTAAGGATGTGATATACTAAGTCTTGCATGAGCATAACAAATAGATGATCCCTATGATGGGGGAGTCACCACTTTTATCAAGCCACAAGTGACTTTTCAAAAAGCTATGTTTCTACTCAAGGAAATATGTATGGTGAGTATCTTGGGAGCAAAACCATCTATGCTCTTGTACTAAATTATATCGCAAATATCCTCAATCAATAGAACAGGTGGGCTACTACTTAAAGGTGTTTAGTCATGTTCGATGTTTTTGGACATAAGTTCATTCTGCAGTGACTCACTTAAGAGCCTTGTAACTAGTGGTGGGGCCCATTTGTCCTTTCGGCCAGTTACACTGTAGGAACAGCTATACCCAAGGCTACAGCTTTCACTCTCACCTGATTTCTATAGCGGCTCGAAGGATTTACCGCTCGAGGTCGTTCCCAAGAGTATCGATCCCTTGGCAGGCCTCTCTTAAAAAGATAAAATTTGAGTGTTACTAACACTTTTCTCTTGCACCTAGGACCACAAGAGCCAAGGGAGAGGATAGTGTGTGTTAGAGGTAGGACCACTCGACCAACTCTTTTGCACAAGTGTGCCAAACATAAAATACACTTGTTCTTTTTAATCTGTCATTGCAATGTGATCTAACTATTTGGAGATGTTGCTCCAACAGTCATGGTGTTCTTCTTAACTTCAAAGGCAAAATATTTTGTAAACTAGGAACTTTGAAATCCTAGTCATCTGAATTGAAAACACGTCTTGCTTGAAGTAAAATTGTTTTTGAGCTTGAAGGAAAAATGGCTTGTTCTTTTTAGATTGCCCAAGACAAAGTGTTGATTGTAAATTTCTTTTAAGTTGATGCAAGAAAATAAATTTTGTTTTGTTGATTTTAAGCACCAAAACGAAGTTTGTTTCCTAACTTGCAAGAAATAAAGTTGTTTTGTATAAGTTTGTGGTTCTTTTTACCTTGGAATAATGAAATTCTTTTTAAGAGCCCCAAACAAATGTGTGAAAAAGCCCAAATTTGAAATGTGAAGTTAATTTTAAACCAAAATAAAAAGTGAATTCATTTTTAAAACCAACTTCAAAAACAAGTTAGTAAAAAATATAAATCTACTTTTTAATCTAATTTAAATCTGCACAAAAGAGAAAAATAGTTAGTAAAATCTGCCTATTTGGTGGGCTTCTACAAGCCTAATTTTTTTGTTTTTGGTTACAAGGTGATTTGTACAACGTTTTGTTACAATAGCGCTAGTCTGCGTTTGAACAGAGGCACTATTTAACACAAACGCACTAAAAGAAAGGGAAAGACAAAGAAGGAAAAAGAACTGAAATAGGGGGAATAGCGCCAAAATAATGTCAAACACACCAAAACAGTGTCAAAAGCGCAACCTGTGTGACATTTTCAACATTCAAACATGTTATTCGTTAAAAAAAAAAGTTGATCTTTTTGGTGTTCGATTCACGTCGGGTTCACCAAATGATGCTCTGCAAAAAGGATTAGAAAATCTATTTGATGGCAACACACACAAGAGCACAAGAGACAAACATTAGTGTTAGCAACAAAAGATTATCCTAAACAGGCATATCAAGAGAGATATTAAGCATGAAATAGAAAGCATATAAACATAGAATAAAATAGCTAATCAAGATGCTCATAGTTGCTCCTCCCTTGTTCCTCTCCTCTCCAAGTCCCAAATGAGTGTAGCTCTCAGCTTTTAGCACTAGCCATGGATGCCATATGGAGATTCAAGATGGTTGAATATGATAAGCAAATACTATGCAAGAGTAGATAGTGATGCTATGAAAAAGCTCTATGTTAATGTCAGTATAACAACAATACTCTAATGCTTCCTTGTTTTCTTGAGGAGAAGGGTTCTATTTATAGAAGAAATGGGGAAATGAAGGGTTAAGATTGAATGGTTTAATCAAGGGCCAAGTTTGAAAGTTGGGGATCCATGTGCACAATTGGCACCAATAAAATGGTGATAAGTGTCAACATAGGATTGGGTTGAGAGAAGAGGTTGGAGGCATTAAAGGCCTGAGAAGACCTCATGGTTATCTAGAGGCTAAGGGTCAAGTCCAAATTAAGATTACCCACTGGATTAAGAGTTAATCCAAGGATAAACCTTTGTGCAAATGTTTAAGAGATAATCATGGTCAAAGCATTAATGGCCTGATGAGACCTTTGGGTTGGGTAGAGGTTGAGTCAAAACAAATGTTTTAACCATGTGGGAGGGTTTGAGGTAACCATTAATGGTTATTGGAGACTTTGGGGATTAAGTGGTTGAAGGTTGAAAGCCTTCAATGGTTATCAAAGACTTTGAGCCATTTAGTGGTTGAAGGTTGAAAGCCTTTAATGGTTATCAAAGACTTTGAGGGTTTGAGAAGTGACTTCCCTTTTGCTTAGGAATGTGACAAAGTTTAGAGAAGGGGTTAGGTTATTTAGAAGTGATTAGAAAATTCTAGAAGGGGTTTAGGCATGTAAGTGGATTTTGTAGGAAAATGCAAGTGGGAGAAATTTTGGTATTTTCAATTAAAATAAAATCATTTATTTCAATTAAATGGTGTAATTTGCATTTGGATAAATATTCAAATAAATATTAATTTATTTAAATGAGAAAAATGAAGATAAAGCATTAAAATGCTTGAAGACTTTGAGGGAAACCATTAAAGGCTTGAAGACTTTAAGGAGAACCATTAAAGTCTTAAGAAGACTATAGAAGGAAGCCATCAAGTTTGAAGACTTTAAAGCCATCAAGTTTGAATACTTTAAGGGAAATCATTAAAGGTTTCAAGTGGGTGAGGATAAATAGGATTTTAAATAAATAATTTATTTAAAATAGTTGTGCAACTTGCTTTTGTAGGAAAATACAAGTGAGTGGAGGATAAAGGTGATTTAAATAAATTATTTATTTAAAATAATTGTGCAACTTGCATTTGTAGGAAAATGCAAGTGGGTAGAGGATAAAGGTGATTTAAATAAATGTTAATTTATTTAAATGTGAGAGGTGGGATTTTGGGGGATTTAAATAAATATTAATTTATTTAAATGTGAGAGAATATTTAATTAAATAGATATGATTTATTTATTTAATTAATGGTCTAAATTTGGTTAAGTGAATTAAATCAAATAAATTGAATAATTTATTTAATTAATAGGAGAAGAGGGTTAAGATGAATTAATTAAATATTAATTTAATTAATTATTAATTGATGGTTAAATAATCAAATAAATACTAAGTATTCATTTAATTAAGTGGACAGATTTATGTGACTACAGTATCTAGGTGGATATATAGGGTTTTTCCTTAGTCAAACCCCCTTTTTTTTGGGTGATTTCCACCTCCACAAATAGTTGATAATGCATTGAAAATGTGTGTGCAAGAATCTACCCTACACTGTGGAGAGAAAACCCTAAATGTTAATAAATGTAAATGTAAATGCTTCAAATCATAAATGCAATAATGGATCTAAATCATGATTGTAAATCTAAAAATTAATGTTATGAAGCTTGTACAAAGACATGAAAATAATATGAAACTATACCAAACCCTAAGGGAGAGGTACAAGTCAATCAATAGTTGATGATATCCTATTATTCTTCAATGTCTTAAAAGCTCCTAATTGATTTTTAAGATAATTGATGTAGACTTGATAAATTCTTGATGAGTTCTTGATTTTCTGATTATAGACTTTACATAAGTTGCACTTTCACTTCATAAGAGGCTCCTTCAATTGCTTGTAGATGGATCCTTCAAATGAGGAAAGGAAAGGCTATATGTAAGAAACCCTAACTTTATTTTGAGTCATAGGGCGACCTAGAAATGATATTTTTTGCCGATTTATTGGATTTAAACATTTAAATACTACCAAAACATGCTCCCAAAATTTGGGGAGAAAAAAGTTGAACTACCTAGTCCAACAAATCTTTTGCCAAATTTTTGAGGAAGCAAGATATTGTGATGTTAAAGTATATGGGAATTTGAGATGTCTAGATATCTGAAATCAGGCCTTTAAGGTTGAAATAGGACATAATTAGGGCATTTGATGAATTAATTAAGTGAAAGACTAAAATAAAAAGGGGCTCACTTAGTGTAAAGGGCCCACTTTTATGATGTGTAGAGTGATAAAAGAAGACTTTAGACTTAATTAAATTAACTAATTAAATGCTTAAAGGGAATTTTAAATGCAAGATGCAAACACACTTAGGCGAGTGCTAACCTAAGCATGGAATTTTACCACCCAGTTAAGGGTGTACAATTTATGATGCTACAGTGGTATAGAAATACCATTCCAAAGAATTGAGAAATGTTGTAAAGCTATCAATTTTCTCAAAGCCTCTACTATTACTATGAAGAGGGATGGTGATAGAGGATCTCATTGTCAGATCCCTTGTGAAGATGAAAAGAAATCTGTAGGTGTTCCATTAATAAGAACCAAAAAAATTGCCCTTGTTATGCACGATAAAATCCATTTACACCATCTATTATCAAGGCCAAATCTGAGAAGAACATGATGAAGAAAGTTCCAGCTGACTTTATCATAAGTCTTCATCATATCCAACTTAATAATCATAGTTTATTTTTCATTTTCAAATGTCAAATGAATAATCTCATGTGCTATCAAAGCTCCCTCTGAAGTGTCCTTGTGATTAGAAATAACTTATAGTATTCAATTAAATGAAATATTTTAATCTTTAAACAATTTTTGTCCTCGTAGAAATGTAATAACCTTTCAATATTGGATTGTCTCTTTGATTTATGATAATGACTTTGATGTAGTGACTATTCATCTTCTTTGAAAGCTTATAAATAAGCTCAATTTGAATCCAATAAATAGAGTTACAAGAATACAACTCTTAGGATGAGTTTGTTAGGTTGTGACGTACATCTCATCTATCAAGTTTTCCAATTTGTATGGACTCATGGAGTCCATGGGCATACATCTACCTCATGAGTTTTTCTTACTTGTATAGACTTGTATAGACTTGGGCATACATCTCTACCATGAGCTTTCCTAAATTGGATAGATTCAAGGGCATACATCTCTTTCACAAGTTTTCCCAAAATTGTATGGTTTTTACACATATTTAATGAAATGAAACTTTCATGTGGTTTATTATGTGTTTACAATACCACCAATTCTACTTTGGGTATTGTCCCCTGAATTGGCAAAATAATTGAGATCACCTTGCCTGTAACAAACCCTCCATGTTGTTGTGAAATAATTTTAGGGAGTAACTTTGCCAATCTAATAGATTTGCCTTTGTAACAATTTTGTAAATGGTGTTACAAAGGGAAATAGGCCTAAAGTCTACAAAGGATGATAGGCATGACACCTTTGGTATCAAAATAATGTGTGTAGTGTTGAATTACTTCAACATTTTATAATAATTCCTTGACTTCTCAACTAAATTCCAAATGTCATCCCCTACAAATACCCAACATTTTTGAAAGAACAAAGCTATACATCCATCTGCACCTAGGGCCTTATCCAGTTGTATTGAGAAAACAACTTTTTTGACTTCTTGAAGGGAAAAAGGCTTTAGTAGATCTGCATTCTTCTATGGAATAATCAAGGGTGGAATGTGTCTCTCAAGACTGAAAGACTTTCTTGGGACAAATTGGCATTGTCTACCCTTGCATCATTCAAGAATAAGGTAGAAAAAAACTGTACACCCTCATTTTGAATACCTTCTTTATTTGTTATGAATTTTCTTGCCGAGTCTTGGATATGTGTAATTAGATTAGAATCCCTTCTCATTTATGTTGAGTAATGGAAGTATTTTGTATTTTTTTCATGCTTTTGTAGCCAAAGTTCATGTGATTTTTTCCTCCAAAAAATCTCTTCCCTCAAAATAATTTCTTCCAATTTCGTATTCCTATATTTTTCAAGTTTATAAGTCTGATCATTGATCCCATGCTTTATAATATCATCATTCAAATTCTTGATGGCTTCCTCCATGTGTAGTTTCTACAAAAAAATATTTTTGAAAACAGTTTTGTTCCAATGTTTGATTTTCAGCTTGATCCATTGTATTTTCTAGCAACTTGAAATATCCTAGATCCTAGGAAGAACAACAAATTATTCCACCATTGTTCTAGTGAAGACAAGAAATAAGAATCCATGAACCACATGTGTTCAAATTTAAAAGGGTTCTTTGTTTTTGGGAACTATGGTGAAAGAGCAATAGATGCTTGAATGGAAAAATGGTCTGAGCTAGATAGGGGTAAAATTTCAATCGGTGGAGTGCCAAACTTATCTATCCACATGAGGTTAACCAAAAACCTATCTAATATTTTTATAATGTGCAAAAAACCTTTCCTTCTATTTGTCTAAGTGACATTACCATTTAAGGGAGTGCAGTCTTTTAATGCATTGTCCCTCATAAAATCATTGAAAACTTGCATGGCTTTCAAAGGAGGGACTATACCACCGGTCTTAACTTTTAATAAAATGATTGCATTAAAATCCCCAACAATTACCACTGAAGCCTCTAGGAAGTTTTCTAATGATTGTGAAATTGTACCCCATAAGAGTTTCTTACCTATACTTGAGTTTGGGCCATATATTGAAAAATAAATGTAAGGAGGCATCTCAGACTATAACTTCCACTTGTATGAAATTTGCCTTGATTAAAACTAGCTTAATTTGGGCACTCTTCTCCTTCCATATAATTTATAATCCACTTGATGCCCCTATGAACTGGGATGCCAAGAATTTCCACTGTTTTCACAATTTGAAAGGTTGATCTTGTGTTGCATCTGAAAAAATTAGTCTCTTGCAATAATATTATATCTGCCCCCAAAGTTTCTAATTGATATTTCATGACATCTCTTGTTAGGGGCATTCAAGCCACTAAAATTCCAAGAAATAATCTTCATTTGTGGCCCAGAGAGTTGCACACTCTCATTGAGTGCAATTTCTCCTCTAATGTAGACTGTGTACTTGCCTGAATATCTTGCATTGTTTGTTTAGCAAGTTTTATTTTCTTTGGAGGCCTACCCACCTTGCCTTTAGTCTTTTTTTGAATGACCTCCTTCTTAGACTGAGCTTGAGTAATAGAATCTCTAGTAGGAGATGACTCTTGACTTGTGGAGCTTTTAGACAAGAGGAGAAAAATAGAAGGAGAGATGTCTTTCCTTTCACAATCTAAGAGTTGCATAATAGAGGTAGACATTCTTTTTAGCTTACCATCCAGAGGCTTGAAAAATGAGATTCAAGGAATGGATCTCAATATTTTTCCTAGAAGTGTTGTATAGAGCCATAGAATTCAAGATTAAGAATAGGGTATCCCAATTCAATTGTGATCTTCTCCCAATGAAGTTTTACCCTGCACCCACTACATTAGTTTTCATAAAATAGCTTGGAAGGTGAGTAGAAATATTAATAGAGTGAGTTAGCTTATGAATTTCCTCATCTATAAGTTGGTGACAAGCTCTGAAAAGCCAAGCCTCAATAATATTTTCTAGTGATCTTAGGAGAAAATCTTGTTTTAATTTCATTATGAAATTCCTATTCTTTACTAAAATAGAAGAATGTTGAATAGGAGACTCTTGAACATACACATATTGAAACTGAGAAAAAAATCCACATGAATACAATATTTTCAGGATATAATAAAAGTAGAGTACCTCAAAATGCAAAGAATAACAAAGGTGAATATTAGGTTGATATTGTGGAAGAATGGAGCTTGGATTTCGATTGGAAACTCCACTTCTACTCCAATCAATTGGATTTGAACAAAAATCTTCATAGACCTTGATATCATGTTGGTCTGGAAGTGAACATTAAGAAGTGAAATGCCCTAAATGAAGAATGTGTTGTTTCACAATGACCGCATCATCCACTACAACCTCTTGTATGAATGAACCAAAGTTGGAATCAATAATGATCTTAGTTGGGCCCTGTTTGGAGAGATCAACTAGAACATATACTCTCACTAATTTTTTTGTGTGTTCATATGGGAGTAAGTCATGTATCATAAAGATGACAAGTTATTTGGAAAATGCTTCAACTAAATCCAACTCTTTATATTGAAGAGGAAATGATGGAAAGGAGATCCATTTTGGAACAAATTTAATAACAACGGATTTTGTGTTGAATTTAGGCATCCATGGTAGGGTTGTTAAACCTATTCCTTCACAAAACTAGTCTTTTTGTTTGTGAACCCTATCATGTTCTTCTTTACATGGAAAAATCAAAATAAAGAAACCCAACCCTTATCAATATAAAAGATATCTTTTAGACTTATCCACAACTTAGAAGCCCATTTGCATAGAGTATCAATGAGAATAGGGTTTATGTAGAAATTACCAATCAATTTTATTTCTCTAAGAAGTTTGATCTAAGGACTCAAGGATTCCTTTGAAATGGCAATCTTGTGAGTGCCCATTTTATCACCTCCTCCAACATTTCAAGGTTGAGAAGAGGGTTCTTGTTGGAGATTAACGACCTTCTTCCTAACCCATACTTTAAGCATCTCCTTTGTATTATGTGAAACCCGCTTATTCTATTGCAAGAACTCTTGTCTAGTATCTCCTTAGCATTTTCCTGTTGCTCTAAAAAAATTGTTGTTCTCTGATTTGGTTTGAAGGGAGGTCCCAGAGAGATGTTATTTGGGTATGTAGGAAAACCCTGATACCTTTGTTTGAAGCCCCTATGGAGACCTGAAATCAAGTCTTCTTCATGTAATGAAATATTGTTTGGGAAAATCAAAACTGAAGGATCATTAGAATGCTATGTAACCAAAATATCTGGCATCTCCATAAAACCTATTCTACTGATTTAAAAAAAAAAATCTTGCTTCAAAGCCATCCACCTAGAGCCATAAGTTAAATGATTTAAAATGGGTAGTAGTAAAGTCCAATCCTATCTGGTCAGTGGAACAAGCACCAACATAATATTTCATAAGTAAATTGACCCCCCACCTTTTCCACTACAAAGTTGCCTTGAACTTGTAACCTCAAGGGATCAGACCCCAAGTCCTAACCAATAGAGCTACAAGTGGTGGCTAAAGGGTAGTAGTAAAGTCTAGTCCTATACCCTGAGTCAATGGAGCAGGCAGTGGCACAATATTCCATATGGGAACTGACCCCCCACCCTTTCTACTACAAATTTGAGTTGAACCTGTGACCTCGAGGGAGCAAACCCCAAGTCCCAACCAACTGAGCTACAATTGGTAATATTTATGTCATCATGCATGACATTGTTTTACCGAAATTATTAAATTCTAATTTTTCAAATATAGATTCACCACACCTAGATATTTTTTTTCATAACTTTTTGTTGCATATATTTATTTTTAATTAAGATTTGAAATTAGAGTAATTACTATAATTTGGACAGAGGTGTATGCCATAATGCATAACCTTTTTTGTATGCCTTTGAATTAAATTTTTCTTTTTTTGTTGAAATAAGGATATCAATACCTATGAAAAACATATTCTTTAGAATTATTTTTCTATTTTCTTATTTTTCCCTATGTGTGAAACAAAGACCTTAATTTTTGATGAAAAATATACATTCACAAGAAATAAAATTAAATATAATAACAAAATTAAATATTTCTAATTATACTTTTTGGGAAACTTATAATAAGGGCACATACTCGCAAAACATAAATTGTAAATGAGATTGTTCAGTCCCCCAAAACATGAAGTAGAATTGATTTTTGTTTGCATTTTAATAGGTGTGGATGACACTCCATTTCAAGTATGATTTAAGACTAGAGGAGTTATATGCAAGGGGGTTCAATATTGTTGAAATATAGAGCTAGGTTGCATCCCTTGATTGGGATGACCTAGCCTTTCAATTTCTAATTGTACATTGGCCTTATAAACTCAATGTATATGCTGGACTCATTTGTAACTTGTAAATCATATGAGGCTGGCCATATTTGGGCATGTAAGCAATGTGTAACATGTTTTAGGGTAGGACCCAAATTGGACGGTTGAGCAAACAACATGTAACTTGTAATAAATAAATCATTATTTGTATTTTTGGCCACAAGTGTATTTAGTCAACCTAGCCTATAAGGAAATGTAACCATGTATAAATACAAGGCATAGTGATGCCTTACATAATCACTCAAGAAATGATCTCTTCATCAATGAATATCTCTACAATATCAACGAACTTGCCTTAGGTATTAGCGAACTTTCCTTGGATATCAACGAACTTGTTTTGGACATTAGCGAATACACATTAGAGACCAATGATCACACCTTCGAGGCCCGCGATATTAATCTGAGTCTCAGCTAACATCATCTCTACACACAGTATCAAGTTCTGAATGTATTTTATCTGTCGAATCTACCCTAGAATCTTCCCTACTGGTGATTGAAGGATATTACAAGTTCAGATCAGAAGTTGTAAAACAAATAAGTCATTTTTACCTTTTCCCTAGGAGGGTGAATTGCATTTGATCAATTGATGATATTAATAAATAATATCTGAACATTGTTGTTGGGTTTTTCCTCCAAGAGGGAGGTTTTGCCAAGTTATATGTGTGTTATGTGTGTGTATTTTTCTCTATCTATGTTTTATGTTAATCTGATCACTAAAATTAACAAATATAAGAGAATTTTATCTAACCCTAATCAAGTGAAATCCTTCAAATCAAACCTCTCATGGATTACATCATTATATTTTTTAAGAAATATGTGATTTGGAGCAAAAATCAAGATGTCCCAAGTTTGGGACTCATTATTGTGGGATTACGTTGATTTCTATCAAATGATGTCTCATTTTCACTTTCATGGATTTTTCCTTGACTAGTACATGGAACTACAATTCTTCTTCTTAGATCAAACCTTTTACTATCCCTTATAAGCCCTTGTATAGAAAACATGAAAAAAAAATGTCATTTAAATGCAACTTGGCATTCATTGTGAAAGTAAGAGGGTTTTACTATAGAAGAAATCCATTTTTCATTACAATCCACATGCATGTTTTTTAATGAGTGTAATATAGTGATATCCAAGGCCCTAGAAGTCAATTTCAATTCTCTCCTCTTTATTATTAATTGTTGATATTAATAAATAAGATCTGAACATTGTTGTTGGGTTTTTCCTCCAAGAGGGAGGTTTTGTCAGGGTATATGTGTGTTATATGTATTTATTTTGTCTCTATCTATGTTTTGTGTTAATCTGATCACTAAAATTAACATGGTATTAGAGCCACATTTTCTCTAAGTAATCAGATTAACAGTAAACTCTCACTTTCAGTTTTGTGTTCTTATGTTAGTCAAGATGGTGATAGGGTTGAAGGTAGAAGACAAACTTGAGGGGGTAGACTTGAGGGGGCCTTGAATTTCATTTCTTGGAAGGTTTGCATACTTCTAGAACTTGAGGAAAATGATCTACTTCAATTTGTAGTAGGACAAGATTAAACTGAGCCTACAGATCAAGAGGATTTATGTTAGTTCAAGAAGAATGGCATCAAAGCCAAGAAGATTCTAATTGATTCTATGAAACACCATCTTGTTCCTATCATCTCCAAGATGTCTGTAGCTATAGAGATGTTCAAGCAGATGAAAGGAATGTATAAGATCAACAACATAAGTAGGGAACTTGCATTAAGACAACAACTGCATCAAGTCAAAATGAAAAAGGGAGAATCAGTCATGGCTTTCTTCATGAAGATTTCAAAATTAAAAGATCAGCTCAGTGCCATTGAAAGTGAAGTTGTGGACAAAGACATTGTTATGCTTGCATTAAATGGTCTTCCTCACTCTGGAAATGATTCATTCAAAGCATAAGAGAGAGAACTAAATTCCCCACATTTGATCATCTCCAAGTTGACCTCATTCAAGAGGAATCATGCCTGGTTCCAAGAGGAATGATTAAGATCTTCCTTGGTGAAGACAATCATGTCCTTGCTGCCCAATCAATCAAGAAGAAAGGTGGCTATTGGAAGAATAACAACTTCAAGAGAAACAGAGATTTCAGACGCTCTGCTGCTCCCGATTCTAGAAAGAAGCCAAAGGATCTATCTCGCATTCGATGTTTCAGATGTGACAAGTTTGGTCCTATGTGAAGGAGTGTTAATCTCAACCCAATAAGTAAGAGGAAAACCTAAATGAAGTTTTAGATCACAAAAATAATGAAGACTTCCTCTTCATTTATTCCTTGTCAAGCAACATTCCTACAGATAGTAACACTTGGCTGATCGACACTGGAGCATCTAGGCACATCAGAGGCTTCCGAGAGCAACTTACAGATTTGGTAGAGGATTCCAACCTTCATGTTGTTATTGGTGATAATGCTCAATATTTTGTAAGAGGTTTTGGTACTACTTCTATTCAGTTGAGTGATGTTTTATTTGTACTAGGAATTAAAAGAAAACTAATCTCAATATCTTCCCTAGAAGATAAAGGTTATCAAGTTGCATTTTCTTAAGGAAGATTTCTTGCATGGCCTAAGAAATCTAGCATCAAATCAGCTCATGTCATTGGAAATATATTTGAGAGTCTCTACAAGCTTTGAACCCATCCTATTGAAGCTTTCATTCATGAAGCACCTGAGTCAAGTGAACTATGGCATATAAGACTCAAACATCTTCAATTTTATACTCTTCCCATACTTGAGAAGATGGTTAAAGGCATGCCTAAACTCGGTCATATCCATGATGATGTGTGTAAAGGTTGTATTATGGGTAAAAATATTAAGAGTCCATTTCATAAAAGTGAATCTAGGTCTAAAGGGAAACTAACTCTTGTCCATTCTAATTAATGTGGACCTATGTCTATTGCATCTCCAAGTGGATTCTTGTATTATGTAACCTTCATAGATGACTACTCTAGGAAAACATGGATTTACTTTCTAAGAACAAAAGAATCTGATGAAGTCTTAAGTAGATTTAAAGCATTTAAAGCCTTAGCTGAAAATTTATCTGGGAAAAGAATTAAAGTACTAAGATCTAACAATGGAGGTGAGTACACCTTGGGTGGATTTCATGATTTCTATTTAGAGGAAGAGATTAAGAGGGATTTCTATGTTCCCTATAACCCTCAACAAAATGGGGTTGCAGAAAGAAACTATAGATCCATAATTCAGGTAGCAAAGGCAATGATTCATGACTAAGACTTGTAGATGTTTCTATGGATCAAAGTAACTAGGGCTGCTATCTATATTTAGAATAGATGTCCTCACTATGTCTTGAAGGATCTGACTCTAGAAGAATCTTTCTTAGGAACTAAACCAAATATTGGCCACTTGAGGATCTTCGAAAGTCTAGTTTATGTTCATGTTCATAAAGAGAAGAGAACCAAACTGGAACCTTCATGTAAGAAGGGTATTCTTGTGGGCTTTAGTGAGACCTCCAAAGCCTTCAAAATTTACATTCTAGGTTAGAAATTCATTAAGGTTAGTAGAGATGTTACTTTTGAAGAAAATATTGCATCAAGAAGTCTAAAAGTTTGTTAATAGAAACATATAATGAGTTTAATGGAAATCAAGATATATATATATATTGATCATGATGTTGAGATTCAAAGGGAGTCTTTCAAACCTATAGATCATAATGATTTAATTAAGCCAATGGATACCACTAATGGGCTAAGAGATATTACAAAGAGCAAGAAATGACCTCTTTGGGTAAGGAACACCATTCAGGAAGCTGAAAAGTTTGCAGCCCCCAAATACACCTTCAGAGAAAGTAGGAGACCACAAAAGTTCTCCAACTATGTTGCATTGATGTGCAACATCATTGAGACTGAACATTCTAGAGTTGAAGAGGGTATGGACCAACAAGCGTGGGAAAACACTATGGATGAAGAATATGAGTCTATCATCAAGAATGATGTGTGGGATATTGTACCTAGACCCAAAGGTAAGTCTGATGTATCCTCTAAATGGTTGTTCAAAATTAAACATACTACTAATGGAAGTATTGAGAAATATAAGACTAGATTTGTAGCTCATGGATTCTCTCAAAAGGAAGGAATAAAATATGAGGAAACATTTTCTCTTGTTGCTAGATATACTTCCATTAGAACTATAATAGCTATTGCTACCACTAAAAGGTGGAAGTTACATCAGATGGATGTAAAGATTGCATTCCTAAATGGTTTCATTGAGGAAGAAGTCTAAATTGAACAAGTAGAAGGTTATGAGATTCATGAAATACAATCCCACGTTTGCATATTGAAGAAAAAACTATATGGCCTTAAGAAGGCCCCTTGTGCTTGGTATGAAAGAATTGACAAATATTTGGTAAGCTTAGGATTTTGTAAGAATGATGTTGATCCTAATCTTTACTTCAAAGTGTTTGATGGTGAAATGATAAGTCTAGTTTTATATATGGATGATTTATTTATAACTAGTGAAGATAGCCTCACCATTAGATGCAAGATAGAATTAGCTTCAGAATTTGAAATGAAATATTTGGGCCTAATGAATTACTTTCAAGGACTAGAAGTATGGCAAAGTCCTAACAAAAGCATTCTAAGTCAAGGAAAATATACTATTGATATCTTGGAAAGATTTGGAATGTTGGATTGCAAACCTATGTTTACTCCTATGCAAAATAACTTGAAAAAGTTAAGTATATCTACTACTAATTTTGATTTTGTAGCTCTAACTGGGTACATGCAGTTGATTGGATGCTTGATGTATCTAGTTAACACTAGACCAAATATCTATTATGCAGTTAGTGCTCCCGACCAGTTCATGAACAAACCTAAGCATGTGCATCTTGTGGTAGCCAAGCATATGTTGAGATATTTGTGTGGCACAGTTGGCTATGGCTTAAAGTACTCTCTTAATAATGTCATCACCTTGAAAGGGAATGTCACTAACAGAAAGAGCACTTTAGGAGTATGTTTCAGTTTGGGATTTTCCATGATTTCTTGGGATAGCAAGAAACAATCCTCAATTGCATTGAGTATTGTTGAAGCAGAATACCTTGCATCAAGTGTGGCTTCAAGGGAAGCGGTGTGGCTTTGCAAGCTTCTTGTTGGGTTATCTGGACAACTTTGGGATCCCACAGTCATTAATTGTGATAACTAGAGTTGTATAAGAATGTTTGTCAATCCTATATTTCATGATAGATCAAAAACATGTGGAGACTCATAATCACTATGCTTGAGATATGGTATAGAGAGGTGTCATTCAGCTGTAATACATTAGCACTAATGAGAAGATAGAAGATGTTCTCACCAAGCCTCTTACTCGAGTAAATTTTGAATACTTCAAAGATAAGCTTGGAGTTGTGGAGAACATAGCTCTACCTAAGAGGGAGTCTCATCTTCCATGATACATTAAGTTGTATCTTCCACCCTCTATGGGAAATGCAAGGTGGAACAACCCTCTATGGGAAATGCAAGGTGGTGTTGTATTCTTCTCTGGGAGAAGATTTGAGGTGAAAGACCTCTTCTACCCTTTATGGGCAACGCAAGGTGGACCCATCCTCCAGGGGTATGCATGATGGATATCATGCAAAGAGTCCATGGAATATTTAAATCACCCTCTAGGAGTGCCTTGGTGATAGTCACATTGTGACTTGATTATTCAATGGATCCTCCCTAGCTAAGAGGGAGTTTTGAAATATAGCTAGGTCGCATCCCTTGATTGGGCCAACCTAGCCTTTGAATTTATAATTGGCCATTGGCCTTAGAAATTTGGTGTATAAGTTGGACCCATTTGTAACTTGTAAAGCATATGAGGTTGGCCCTATTTGGGCATGTAAGCAATGTGTAACATGTTTTAGGGCAGGACCCAAATTGGGTGGTTGAGCAAACAACATGTAACTTATAATAAATAAAACATTATTTGTATTTTTGACGGCAAATGTATTTAGCTGACCTTGCCTATAAGGAAATATAACCATGTATAAATACAAGGCATAGTGATGCCTTGTCACAATCACTCAAGCAATTATCTCTTTATCAGTGAATATCTCTACACTATCAACGAACTTGCCTTGGGTATCAGCAAACATGCGTTGGATATCAACAAATTTGTTTTGGACATTAGTGAATACACATTAGAGACCAATGATCAAACCTTGGAGGCCCGCGATCTTCATCTCAGTCTCAACTAACATCATCTCTGCACATAGTATCAAGTTTTGAGTGTATTTCATCTGCCAAATCTACCCTAGAATCTGCCCTACTGGTGATTGAAGGATATTTAAAGTTTAGATCAGAAGTTACAAGTTAGATAAGTTAGTTTTACCTTTTCCCTAGGAGGGAGAATTGCATTTGATCAATTGTTGATATTAATAAATAAGATCTAAACATTGTTGTTGGGTTTTTCCTCCAAGAGGAAGGTTTTCCCAAGGTATATGTGTGTTATGTGTTAGGATAACTGGTGAACAACTGAGAGGGGGTAGGTGAATCACTTGCTAACAAATTATAACTTTTAATCCACAATATAACCTTAAACAAATCAAGTACTGGTAAAGCATAGACAGATGTCGATAGGAATAGATACCGATAAACAATATAACTCAACAATTAACCAAATAATCAATGTAAAGAAATCATACCACATAACACCATGATTTGTACGTGGAAAACCCGAAAAAGGGAAAAACCATGATGGGAAACCTACCCACAGTCAGATGATACTTCTGCAGCAATGAGGGGCCTACACTTGCAGGAAGGTACATTGCTTAGAGCCAACTTCTCATTACAAAAGAGTCTCACTGACTATAGAGAGGCTAAAACCTTCTCAAGATAAATGGACAACAATCCAATAGAGTGAACTGCTAGAAATGGTGTCTAACATGCCTAATTACAGTACCGGTTAAGCTCAATATCAGAGGACTAAATCCTCTTCTGAATCCAATTTGATCACCAATGATCAATCAACTCCTATGCTTGAATGATATAACAATATTCACACATTACATTCCTTGACCATGACCTTTCTAATAACCATGATACTTTACAAGAGTTTCTACCTCTTATTTATACAAACCCTAATAAACCAATTAGGTCGCCACCTAAAGATATTATAATAAGATCATTATATAATTCCTTATTACAATGATATGCCATGTTGGCTTAAGACCAAAATAATTAAATAAATCCATAAAACATCTTGAAACATCTGGGTAACGTGTAGAGTATGCATTAGCATGATAGCAGTCTATAACCAAGATAGCTACCAGACCTATTATGGGTCCACCACGCCAAAGCAACGTCTTCAAGAAGTTGAAGCATGATCAATGAACATCTTTAGCATCCTGAAATCCATGAAGAAGTTGTACCAACACCAATTATGCATCCTGTCATGATTCCTCGATGAAAGCTTTGCTGGTAAAGCCTTAAACCAATGTCGGTAAGTGTTTACCAAAGTGTATGATAACATCCAATTACCAAGCCAATCACAAATGACCAAAACATTTTCATGGAGCATATAACACATGAAATCAAATATACTTCACTGATTCAAACATGTCAAAAGTGTTAACAGATAATCTCTTCTACCTGTAACACTAGATCTTCTACTAGTAACCAAAAACCTATCTACCGGTAACCATCAACTACTATTGACATCAATGGCAAAACATCAATGCAACACATAATCAATTCATCCATGATGCCAACAATCTCCCCCTTTGGCATTGATGGCAACACTAGATGTGAAAAACATCTAAGTAGCAAGAAGTGCCAAAACAAGTCTCCCCCTGTGGAAGACAACCAACAATCAATAGCTCTCTCCCTTTGAATGATATCATTGTAAGGTTCAAATAAAATCTCTCCCCCAAATGTATACAACTTCTTTTTCTTTATTTTCACATCAATATCTCTCCCCCTTTGATATCAATGCTAAAAATCTGACAAAACTATCAAAGAAATGATAAAACCCCTGAAACTCAAGGCTAACTACTCCCCCTGAGTAGTAGCACCACTCATCAGCGCCATAATGAATAATGTCTCTGATAATGCATATCAAACTTATCACAAAATTCATCAATCAAGTCTCTACTAGCGGGGCAGAAACCCCTAACCTGTCTCTCAAATATTCAAATGATTCCTTAGACAATGGTTTAGTGAATATGTCTACAATTTTTTCTTTAGTGTTCACATAAACCAATTTGACTTCCTTTGCTTCTACCTTGTCCATCAGAAAGTTATACTTTATTGAGATATGCTTAGTCTTAAAGTAAAATACCAGATTTTTTGACATGTCAATAGCTGCAAAGTTATCACAGTAGATAACTACCTGTTCACTATATTTTTCCCTGATATCCTTCAACATTTGCTCCATCCACAAGAATTGAGTGCAATTAGTTGTTTCTACAACATACTCAGCTTCTGAACTAGATAAAGAAATGCATGACTTTTTTTTGCTGATCCAAGAAACTAGTTTCTTTCCAAGAAAGATATCTCCACCAGAAGTGCACTTCCTATCATTAGTATCACCTACCCAATCTAAGTTAGTATATGCACATAAAGTGAAATCATCATCTCTAGAATACCATAAACCATATTTTGTTGTTCCTTGTAAATACTAAAATATTCTCTTTACTGCACATTCATGATTTTATTTAGGATTACTTTGATATGTTGAAACAATACCTACTGCATTCATAATATCAGGTCTATTCTGAGTTAGATATAACAAACCACCAATCATAGACTTATACCTTGTCGGATTTACCGATGTAGAAGTATCCTTGATAGATAATTTCTCACTTGTAGTCATAGGGGTACTTACCAGTTTGGAATTCTCCATACCAAACTTCTTCAAGAATTCCCTCAGATACTTAGTTTGATAGATAAAAATCCCTTTGTCAATTTGAGTAATCTTCAAACCTAAGAAAAATTTCATCTCACCAATCATGGATATTTCAAATTCATTTTCTTGTTATTAGCAAATTCCATGCACAGTTTATCTTCTCCTCCAAAAATGATATCATCAACAAAAACGTCAATAATCAGAATATCATTATCAGTGATCGTATAGTATAGATTACTATCAACACTTTGTTTAGTAAAACCAAGTTTCAAAAGATATTTATCCAACCTTGAATACCAAGCTCTAGGAGCCTGTTTCAAACCATATAAAGCTTTCTTCAATCTACAAACCATATCTTTATCATCTGTCAATGAAAATCTGTCAGGTTGCTCAATGTAAAATTCTTCCTCAAGTTCATCATTCATAAATGCACATTTGACATCCATTTGATAAACTTTATAGTTCTTATAAGCTGCATAGGCAAGGAATAGTGTAATAGCTTCAATTCTAGCTATAGGTGCAAATGTCTCACCATAATCAATTCCTTCCATTTGAGAATATCCTTTACAAACCAATCTAGCCTTGTTTCTTACAAATTGACCATCCTCATTTAGTTCCAATAACATTCTTATTTTTAGGCTAGGGAACTAAAGACCAAGTTTCATTCTTTTCTATCTGATCTAATTCATCTTCCATAGCCTTTAACCAATGTTTGTCCTCACAAGCTTCAATAACAGTTGTCGGTTCAATTTGAGAAATAAAACATACCTCTTCATTTTCTAGTTTTCTTCTTGTCATAACTCCCTTGTTTCTATCTCCAATAATTTGATCTTCAAAATGATTTAATCTTACATACCTTGGTGTCTTTGGAACTTCAGGTTCACCATTTTGATCATCAGTCATAGTTGAGTGTTCTCTTTGTGTTGGTGTAACTATTTCAGCTTCCTGTACCAATTGAGGCATTGTCAGTTTTGTTATGATCATTTCCACTGCTGGTTCCCTATCATATGATATAGAATGATTTCTATATTGTTCATCTACTTTCACATTAGCACTCTCCACAATTTTCTGCAATCTTTTGTTATGGCATCTATATGCTTTTCTTTGAATTGAATAACCAAGAAATATTCCTTCATCACATCTAGGATCAAACTTTCCAATTGAATCATATCTTTTGATATAGCATTTAATTCCAAAAATTCTAAAATACTTAATAGTAGGTTTGTGTCCAAACCATAGTTCATAAGGAGTCTTACGAATTTCATCTTTGATGTGAACTTTGTTCAATGTGTAGACTGTTGTACTCATTGCTTCTCTCCAATAGATATGAGGTAATTTGGCTTCCATCATCATGGATCTAGTTGCATCCAAAATGGTTATGTTCTCCATTTTGCTGAGGAGTCCTAGGTGCAGATAGATGTCTCCCGATTCCATTTGCCTCACAGTAACTATTAAATTCATGAGAAGTGAACTCACTGCCATGATCTGATCTTAGAGATTCAATTTTCAATCTAGTTTTAGTTTCAACCTTCACTTTAAAGATCTTCAATTTCTCAAAAGCTTCAGACTTCTCCCTTAGAAAAGTTACCCACATCATTCTAGAATAGTCATCAATAATCAACATGAAATACCTATCACCTTGAAAGCTTCTAGTCCTTGTTGGACCACATAAGTCAGTGTGACTCAAATCAAGTACAACATTAGATTTATTATGTATGATTTTAAAAGAACTTCTAACTTTCTTACCCAATTGACATTCCTTACATATCGGATTATGATGCTTCATAATCTTAGGTATATCTCTAACTTCCTTAATTGAACTCATCTTAACAATGCAATCAAAATTAACATGACACAACCTCTTATTCCATAGCCAACTCTCATCAATATGAGCAATCAAACATGTCTTATTACCAGTGTTCAAGTGAAATATATTACTTCATGTTTGAATACCGGTTGTAATCTCCAAACCGGTCTTGTTAATGATTTTGCATTTTCTATCTTTAAACTAAAGTTGGAAACCCTTATCAACCAATTAACCAACACTTAAAATATTATTCTTCAAACCTTCTACATAATAGACATTATCAATATTATGCTTTCCATCCAAAGAAATAATACCTCTACCTTTGATCATACATGCCTTGTTATCTCCAAATCTGACTTGGCCACCATTGTATTCTTGTAGGGACAAAAATTTTCTTTTATCTCTATTCATATGGTGTGAGCATCCACTATCAATTACCCATTCATCTTTATCTTCAACTTTTGTTGTCAGGGCCTTTTATTCATTCTTGATAGCCAGTTCTGGTTCATCTTCCTTCAATGCATAGAATACTCATTCCTTTCCATTTATGGATCCACTAGCAAAGTCTAATAGTTCTGATACTTAATGTTAAGTACAGATGCCAAGCTAATAAGATGAGAGGTGGGGGGGTGAATCATATAACCTTAATCTTCAATAAAAACAACAGATTCAACCTTGGTAACATATACTTCAGTAATATAACCAAAACTGCTAAACATGCAAACTCAAAAGCATATAAACATCATAAAACTCATAACACCAGATTTAACATGGAAACCCAAATAGGGAAAAACCACTATGGGATTTCAGACCCACTAAGAAATATACTCTTCTATATTATGCTCGGTTAAAAGCAAATCCTATTAAAGATTACAAACACATTGCTAGATGTGACCCGGTTAAGGGATTTCCCTCAGATCTGTTAGGATCTTCACCTTGTTAGAAGTGACCTTGTTAAAGGATTTCAAACACTCAATCAGAATGTCACCTTGCTAGAGGGTTTTACAAATAAGAATGTTAAGTCCACTCAGTTAAGAGATTTTATGTCACTTTACAAAATAATAGTAATAAAAATCTATCTACAACTTCACATCTAAAATGCTAAAGTAGATTCTTATTTTCTCAATACAATCTAGGACTTATCTTGTCCATCTGTTGGGCTCTATACTCTATTATTCAAATAGTTCTTCAAGCTTCAGTGCTCGGTAATCACTATGTAGCATCCCTATGCATACACTTGCCTGCATGCATTGTTTATCAACAATTCCTTATTTATAAACAATTCGCCAACCGCTTAATCTCCTTGGTCACATTTCCCATGATCAATCATAGCCATCAGATCTTCAAACTTGACCAAGTTCAATGTATCCTTCGATATGAAAAATGTTTTACCCCACCTTGGAACTTGCATATATTTCTTGGAACTTGTGCTAGGGTATTGCGGTTCAATCTGTGCTATAGATCTTCCTGTCGATTTTCCTTTACCATAGATTCTTTAACAAACTTCATGCATGACATACCAATCATTTAATTAGTTCCATCTCATCAGCTTCCTTCATTAAACAATGCTTTTATTCATTCAATGCATTCTGTTACTACTTGGTTGCAACTCGATAAATACTAAACTTCACTTGGTAGACATTCTGCCTTCATTAACCGATAGCAATAACCTTAGGGTTTACCGACTAGGTTCCTTAGGGTTTACCAACTAGGTTCTTTACTCAGTAACATAGTATAGTATTAACCTTACAATCAACAACATATGTATGATATCAAAACAATCTAAACATCATGATCTCATCATTGTCTAACTCGGTAATAGTTGCCCATTGAATAACTTATTCCTCCCCTTATTCATCACATTGTTTCTGTGTCTTTTACCAATTTCTTTATACTCATCAAATCATACTTCTTAAGATATGGCAACATAATACTGAATTAGAAAATCAATTTCTTGACATCAATGACAAAATAATAATATTATGACAGTAAACATCCTTGATCAGTTATATCCATAGTCATCAACAACCTTCTCAATATGCATATGCCAACAATCTCCCTTTGTCTGTTATAATGCCAACAATCTCCCCCTTTGGCATTGATGGAAAAACCAATTGATTTGACCTAACTGATTCGGATTGCTATGAGATTCTGAAATGCTGAAATGCTCTCCCCCTGTCATCAGTTTTCTCCCCCATATATTAGTCTTCTCCTCTTTTCTTTGGTCTTCTCCCCCTTTGCCAAAAAGTAAAGAACTAAAACATAATTTCTTCCTGTATGAAGTGATTTCCTACTGTTATGTGTCAACTTAGTCTTGGTCAGAGCATTTTGTCTTTAGTTCCTATTCCTTGTTATTAATTCCTACACACCTTTAGAAAACATCCTAAAGTGTGTAAATCAGCATCAACTCCTAAAAGATATTCTGTAGAGTGATCGAATTGATGCGTTCACCGAACTCGGTCAATGAATGGAAGATAGGGGTAGGAGCCCTAACTTACTTTTGAGATACTCAAAAGTGTCCCTTGGCAATGGCTTGGTAAAGATATCTGCTATTTGTTCCTTTGTGCTAACATACTCCAACACCACTTTCTTCTCTTGAGCTTCTTCTCTAAGATAATGATATTTGATAGAGATGTGCTTTGTCTTAGAGTGCATAACAGGATTCTTTGAAATGTTAATGGCACTAGTATTGTCACAGAATATAGTTACTAGCTCTGTAACTTTTTCATTTATACTTTCCAATAGTTGTTTGATCCATGCTATGTTGGTACAATTCAATACTACAGCAACGTATTCAGCTTCTATTGTTGACTGTGAAACACATCCTTGTTTCTTGCTAAGCCAACTCACTAGTCTTTCTCCTAAAAAGAAAGCTCCTCCACTTGTGCTTTTTCTATCATTAATGTTGCCTACCCAATCAGCATCAATATAAACTTTTAAATCAAAGTCATTTCCTTTCTGATATACTAAGTCGTAATCTTCAGTGCCTTTCAAGTAGCTGAAAATTCTCTTGATTGTTGTCATGTGTGTTTCCTTAGGATCTGTAGAGAATCTTGCAACTATACCTACTGCATGTGCTATGTCTGGCCTACTGTGAACAACATATTGTAGCTTTCCAATCATGGATTGGTAAAGTGTCTCATCAACAGATGTAGATTCATCATTCTTTGATAGTTTATAGTTGGTAGTCATAGGAGTACTGACTAGTTTTGAATCCTCCATTCCAAATTTCTTCAAGATTTCCTTTATGTACTTGGATTGAGTAATGAAAATCTCATCTTTCATTTGCAATATCTGTAAACCTATAAAATACTTTATCTCACCGATTAATGACATCTCAAATTCTTTACTCATTTCATTTCCAAAGTTCTTGCATAGAGAGTCATTTCCACAAAAGATAATATCATCAACAAATATGGCTGAGATCAGTATTCCATTTTCATCATTCCTCATGTACATATTGTTGTTTTCACTTGTTCTTATAAATCCAATCTTGATTAAATAAGAGTGTAGTCTTTGTTCAGACCATATAAAGCTTTGTTCAATTTACATACCTGATCTTTATTCTTGTCTTCAACAAATCCTTCAGGTTGTTCAATAAAAACTACTTCTTCTAACATACCATTCAGAAATGCAGATTTGACATCCATTTGATATACCTCGAAATTCTTGTAAGAAGCATATGCCAACAATGTTCTTACTCCTTCAAGTCTAGCCATAGGTGCAAAAGTCTCACCATAGTCAATTCCTTCTTCTTGGCAATAACCTTTGCAAACTAGTCTTGCTTTATTTCAAATGACCTCACCTTTTTCATTCAGTTTTTTTCTGAAAATCCACTTTGTACCTGTAGACACCTAAAAATGGTCAACGCTTGCGGAGTCATACTTTAACATTTGCACATTGCCTCATTTTAGGTTTTTGTGTCGCATTAACATTTCTCCTATGTTACGCACTTGGTTTTTATCATTTGTGAGCATCGAGTCTTTCTTCTGCATTTCTTCATTTATCTTGCTTTCGAATTAGGTCTTGTCGATAGCAATCTTTAGTCATGATTTTGGTCAATCTTTGTCCTTGTCAATCTTGTCATATTGCGATCGATTCGTCATCGATCCTTGTCCTCTTCAATCATGTCAATTTGGTCAATTTGTCATTGATTTTTGTCAACCAATCTCAATCAAATCACTTATCAGCATTGATCCTCTACCAATTAAAATCATGATCAAATCGAATCGACATCAATTATCTTTTGTCAAGACCTAATTGTCGTCCTTGCATTTCTAATTCATCTTCTAAGGTTTTATGATTTATTCATTTAATCTTGTTTGTCATTTTCCCTCTAGGTTAAATTATTTATTTATTTATCCTAAGTCTTCTTGTCACAATTAAATGTTTATTTAATTGGCTAATTAATTCCTCCTATTTTTGTAAATTAATTAATGAATGAGAAATTATTAATTAATTTACCTAATTTGCATCAATTTTCTATTTTCTTCATTTCTAATTTTCATTATTTCCTAATTCCTAATTTCATTATTTCCTATTTCCTATGCTACAGTACTGATTAAATTTATGTCCTTTGGTCTTGGGACCAGTGTCCATGTGTCATTCTTCTTGATTTGATCAATCTCTTCTGTCATAGCATTTATCCAATCTTTACTGTTAAATGCCTCTTTCACTATCCTCAGTTCAAATTCAAATAATAGACATGTGTTATGTCTCAGTTTGTTCCTTGTCATCACTAGATCATCCTTATCTCATATAATCTGACTTGATGCATGATGTCTTCTAACATACTTGGCTAATACAGGCTCGGTAGGCTCTGTATGAGCTTCTTCATCACTCGATAACTGGACATTATCTTCATTTTCTTCAACAATTCTCTCGGTAAAACTTATCGGTTGCACATAAACAAATTCATCATAATCTTCTAGTTCTTTGGAATTTCCTTCATCGTTTCTTTCTACAAATTCATCAATTTTCACATTTGCACTTTCTACTATTTTGTTAGATGATTTGATCATACATTTAAATGCTTTGCTTCTAGAAGAATAACCTAGAAATGTTTCTTCTTCACTTTTCTGATCAGACTTTCCATTTCTATCATCCTTGTGTACATAACATCTACTTCCAAAGATTTTGAAGTAACTTACATTAGGTTTCTTGTCATACCAGATTTCATATGGTGTCTTCCAAGTTCATTTTTTCAGTTGTACTCAGTTCAAGGTGTAAACTACTGTGCTTATTGCTTCTCTCCAAAATGTTTGTGGCACTTTCTTTTCAATCATCGGGGTTCTGGCACAATCCATAATAGATCTATTTCTCCTCTGAGCTATTCCATTTTGTTGTGGAGTTCTCGGTGTAGAGACTTGTCTTTTTATACCATGATCGTTGCAGAATAAGTTAAACTCATCAGATGTGAACTCTCCTCCTCTATCTAATCTAAGACATTTCAGTTGTCTTCCTGTTTCATTTTCAACTCTTACCTTGTACCATTTAAACATTTGAAAAGCTTCTGATTTTTCTTTTAAAAACATAACTGACATCATCCTTGAATAATCATCCACAAATAATATAAAATATTTATCACCATAATAACTTTGAGCTTTCATAGGACCACAAAGATCAGTGTGGATAAGATCTAAAATTCCCTTAGAAGTGTAGGACTTACTTGTAAAGCTTGATCTTGTCATTTTACCCATCTGACATCCTCGGCACATAGCATTCTCAAGTTTCTCAAGACTCGGTAGACCTCTTACTCGGTGCTTCTTGCTTATTTTGATCAGATTATCAAAATTTACATGACAAAACCTTTTATGCCATAACCAGGTATCATCTATCTTTGCATATAGACACTTGTTTTGAGTTGATTCAAGATGAAATGTATTACCTTTTTTTTGTGTCCCAGTAGTAGCTAACTTTCCATGCTTGTCATTAACTTTGACAATTCCTTTCTGAAATTCTATTCGGTAACCTATATTGTTTATTTGTGCTACACTCAACAAATTGTATTTCAATCCTTCAACCTAATAAACATCATTGCATTTTGCATTGTCAAGAAGTGTTATAGATCCTTTACCTTTTACCGGACATGGTGCATTATTACCAAATCTTACATAGCCTCCATCATAATCTTCTAACATAACAAACTTGTGTTTATCACTTGTCATGTGATGTGAGCATCCACTATCTATGATCCAAGAATCATTAGTATTTATGTGAGATATTAGGGATTTTTCTTCATACCTTTCTTCATCTGATCCATCTTTGATAGCCACATAAACTACTTCCTCTATATCAGTTTCATCTGATTTATCATCATTGGATTCCTCATCAGCTATTAAGCATGGCTTTCTATCTCTTCTTTTGAATTCTCGATATCAGCTGTAATGATTATCTTTATGTCTGTCATCTCGGTAATCTCTCTTTTCAGTAGATTCTTTGTCAGGATAGTTGGAAGCCATATGTCCTATCTTATCACAATTGAAACATTTCAAAGGTAGTTTTCCTTTATACTTACCTTTGCCTCTCGGTAACCTTCTGGCTAATAGTGCTTCAAACTCTTCTTGCTTTCTGATTTCCTCATACAATTTGTGTACATCTTCCATGTTCTTGTGAAATCTTTCACTTGATCCACTGTGATCCCCTTTAGTGTACTTACTCATTCTATCATTGTAATCATTAGATTCACCAATATGAAAAGAACTAAATGTAGATTCAACTTTATTTACCGATGACCCACTGTTATCAAAATTACTTAACTCAAATGCATGTAGCTTACCAATAGTAGCATCTAAAGAAACTAGCATATTGGGTACAGACCTCAATTCATTAATTGGAGAGACTCGGATTGCATAAGCTAGTAGAAGAGTTCTTAACAACTTACTTGTTATATCCTTTTCTTCAATAGTTCCACTTACTCCTTTGATTTGATTGACAATCTCCTTTAGTCTTGTAATGTACTGGGTTATGTTCTCACCTTCATTCATCCTCATAAATTCAAGTTGTCCTCTTAGACTATCCACTTTTTCTCTTTGAACATGTTCATCTCCACCATACACAGATATGAGCTTGTCCCACATTGCCTTTGCATCATTGCAGCCTTCTAGATCATTAAACTCTGAGTTGGTCAATGCAGATATTATTTCAATCATTGCTTAGATATGTTCATGCTTTGCTTTTATCTCTTCCATTGTCAATGGATAGGTGCTCGGTGTAATGAAATCATTGTCCAGATAATATACAACATATTCTCCAACTTCTGATAGGTGCAGCTTCATCCTTTTCTTCCATGTAGAGAAACTTGACTTGTTTAGCTTTGGTGCATCCCTCTTACACATCTTTAGATCTTTGCCTCAAGTACCTTTAAACTTTTTCTTCCGGAGTCCAAAGCTCTGATACCAATTGATAGTTATGATACTTAATGTTAAGTACAGATGCCAAGCTAATAAGATGAGAGGGGAAGGGTGAATCATACAACCTTAATCTTCCATAAAAACAATAGATTCAACCTCGGTAACATATACTTTAGTAATATAACCAAAACTGGTAAACATGCAAACTCAAAAGCATATAAACATCATAGAACTCATAACACCAGATTTAACGTGGAAACCCAAATAGGGAAAAACCACTGTGGGATTTCGGACCCACTAAGAAATATACTCTTCTAGAGTATGCTCGGTTAAAAACAAATCCTGTTAAAGATTACAAACACATTGCTAGATGTGACCCGGTTAAGGGATTTCCCTCAGATTTGTTAGGATCTTCACCTTGTTAGAAGTGACCTTGTTAAAGGATTTCAAACACTCAATTAGAATGTCACCTTGCTAGAGGGTTTTACAAATAAGACTGTCAAGTCCACTTGGTTAAGAGATTTTCTGTCACTTTACAAAATAACAATAATAAAAATCTATCTGCAACTTCACATCTAAAATGCTAAAGCAGATTCTTATTTTCTCAATACAATCTAGGACTTATCTTGTCCATCTGCGGGGCTCTATACTCTATTATTCAAATAGATCTTCAAGCTTTAGTGCTCGGTAATCACTATGTAGCATCCCTATGCATACACTTGCCCGCATGCATTGTTTATCAACAATTCCTTATTTATAAACAATTTGCCAACCACTTAATCTCCTTGATCACATTTCCCATGATCAATCATAGCCATCAGATCTTCAAACTTGACCAGGTTCAATGTATCCTTCGATCTGAAAAACATTTTACCCCACCTTGGAACTTGCATATATTTCTTCGAACTTGTGCTAGGGTATTGCGGTTCAATATGAGTTGTAGATCTTCCTGTCGATTTTCCTTTACCATTGATTCTTTAACAAACTTCATGCACGACATACCAATCATTTAATCAGTTCCATCTCATCAGCTTCCTTCATTAAACAATGCTTTTATTCATTCAATGCATTCTGTTACTACTCGGTTGCAACTTGTTAAATACTAAACTTCACTCGATAGACATTCTGCCTTCATTAACCGATAGCGATAACCTTAGGGTTTACCGACTAGGTTCCTTAGGGTTTACCGACTAGGTTCTTTGCTCAGTAACATAGTATAGTATTAACTTTACAATCAACAACATATGTAGGATATCAAAACAATCTAAACATCATGATCTCATCATTGTCTAACTCAGTAATAGTTGCCCATTGAATAACTTATTCCTCCCCTTATTCATCACATTCTTTCTATTTCTTTTACTGACTTCTTTATACTCATCAAATCATACTTCTTAAGATATGGCAACATCATATTGAATTAGAAAATCAATTTCTTGACATCAATGACAAAATAATAATATTAAGACAGTAAACATCCTTGATCAGTTATATCCATAGTCATCAACAACCTTCTCAATATCCTTATGCCAACAATCTCCCTTTGTTTGTTATAATGCCAATAGAGTCTTCTGCTGGTTCATCTCCAGAGTCATCTATCACTCCTTCCTCATCTAGTATGTAGCATTGTTTTCTTTTCTTGAATCTATATCCGTTCCTGGTTAGGCTTAAAAATTTTCTTAACTCTTTTTTCAAACCTTGCATTCCTTTCAAGACATCTAGATGCAAAATGACCAATCTTATTATATGCAAAACATTTAAAAGGTTCTTTTCCTACATACTTACTTCCAATTGGTCCTTTAGGTACTCTTCTAGCAAATAGGGCTTCAATTTTCTCAAGCTATTCAGCTGCTTTCCTCGTGTCTTCCAATTCTTTTTCATATAAGGCTATCCAATCACTCTTGCCAGTAGATGTTGATGATGATGCATGAAAAGCAAGTTCAGACTTTACAACTCTAGAAGATCCAAATTCTTCAAGCTCAAAGGCAGATAATTTTCTAATCAGGATGTCTCTATTAACTGAAGTGTTTTCCATTGTCCTTAACTCATTAATTGCAATTGCCTTCATCTTGTAAGTTGGTGGAAGGGCTCTCAAGACTTTCAAAACTATTTCATCTTCACTTAGAAATCCTCCACCACATTGAATTCCCATAACAATCTCATTTACTCTTTCCATAAACACAACTCTTTCATTTTCTTCCATTTTTAAGTTTTCATATCTTACCCGATAACCATCAGGTTTAGAAATTTTGATGGTAGGGTCACCTTCATTCAGAGTTTGCGATTTGTCCCTCATAACTTTAGTCAATGATTTGTCAGTCAATCCCATGATTTGCTAATCAGTAAGTGCACATAGGAGGGTTCTCTAGCTCTACAATCATTTTCAATATTCTTATCCAAGTCTGCAAGAGTAGGGTTGCCAGATGTCAGATCATAAGGTGTGTAACCTTTCTCAGTGATCTCCCAAATATCTTTTCCAAGACATCTAAGATGAGTTTCCATTCGAATTTTCTATATCCCATAATTTGTTCCATCAAGCTTATGGGTTTCTTTTCTGAAAATAGTTGCTAATGGATTAGTTGTGTTAGTTCCCTTAGGATCTACCTCAAGCGGTTAAGCTTCTGCAAAAGAGGACCAAAGCTCTGATACCAATTGTTAAGATAACTGGTGAACAACTGAGAGGGGGGTTGAATCAGTTCTTAACAGATTATAACTTTTAATCCACAATATAACCTTAAACAAATCAAGTACCGGTAAAGCACGGACAGATGTCGGTAGGAACAAATACCAGTAAACAATATAACTCAACAATTAACCTGATAATCAATGTAAAGCAACCATACCACATAACACCATGATTTGTACATGGAAAACCCAGAAAGGGAAAAACCATGGTGGGAAACCTACCCACAGTCAAATGATACTTCTGCAGAAAGTATGTGTTACAATGAGGGGCCTACACTTGCAGGAAGGCAAGCTGCCTAGAGCGTAATGCTCATTACAAAAGAGTCTCACTAACTATAGAGAGGCTACAACCTTCTCAAGATAAATGGACAACAATCCAATAGAGTGAACTGCTAGAAATAGCATCTAACATGCCTAATTATAGTCTTGGTTAAGCTCAATATCAGAGGACTAATTCCTCTTCTGAATCCAATTCGATCACCAATGATCGATCAAATCCTCTGCCTGAATGATATTACAAAATTCACACATTACATTCCTTGACTATGACCTTTCCAATAACCATGATACTTTACAAAGAGTTTCTACCTCTTATTTATACAAACCCTAAGGCCTAAACCAATTAGGTTGGCCACCTAAAGATATTACAATAAGCTCATTACACAATTCCTTATTACAATGATATGCCATGTCGGCTTAAGACCAAAACAATAATAAAATATCCATAAAACATCTTGAAACATCTAGGTAATTTGTAGAGTACATGTTAGCTTGATACCAGTCCATAACCTAGATAGGTACCAAACCTATTCTAGGTCCACCATGCCAAAGCAACATCTTCAAGAAGTTGAAGCATGATCAATGAACATCTTCAACATCCTGAAATCCATGATGAAGCTGCACCAACACCAATTATACATCCTATCATGATTCCTCAATGAACATCTTCAGCATCCTAAAATTCATGAAGAAGCTGCACCAACACCAATTATGCATCATGTCATGATTCCTCAATGAAAGCTCTATCGGTAAAGCCTTAAACCAATGCCAGTAAGGGTTTACTAGAATGTATGATATAATCCAATTACCAAGCCAATACCAACTGACCAAAACATGCTCATGCAGCATATAACACATGAAATCAAATATACTTCACTGATCCAAACATGTCGAAAGTGTCAATAGATAATCTCTTCTATCGGTAACACTAGATCTTCTACCAATAACCAAAAAATTGTCTGTCGGTAACCATCAGCTAGTATTGACATCAATGACAAAACATCAATGCAGCACATAATCAATTCATCCATAATGCTAACATTATGTGTGTGTATTTTTTCTCTATCTATGTTTTATGTTAATTTGATCACTAAAATTAACAAATATGAGAGAATTTGACCTAACCCTAATCATGTAAAATCCTTCAAATCAAACCTCTCATGGATTACATCATTATAGTTTTTAAGAAATATGTGATTTTGAGCAAAAATCAAGATATCCCAATTTTGGGACTCATTATTGTGGGATTATGTTGATTTCTATCAAATGATGGCTCATTTTCACTTGCATGGATTGTCCTTGACTAGCACATGGAGCTACAATTATTCTTCTTAGATCAAACCTTTTACTATCCCTTATAAGCCCTTGTATAGCAAACATGACAAAAAAAATGTCATTTAAATGCAACTTGGCATTCATCGTGAAAGTAAGAGGCTTTTACTATAGAAGAAATTCATTTTTCATTATAATCCACATGCATGTGTTTTATTGAGTGTAATATAGTTATATCCAAGGCACTAGAAGTCAATTATAATTCTCTCCTCTTTATTATTTTTTCCTTCCCACATTACCATGCCTTATGTATATGCATGCATGCATGTATATGTAATACATATATACTTGTATATTTGTGTGTGTGTGTGTTTGTATATATCTATATATAGGCATACTACATACAATGTATTCATATAGCATACATATGTACAAATATTGACATACTACAAAAATACCTTCTATAGACATATATGATCTTAATATTTTCATTGTAAACCTCAATCCATAAACTCTATTTCCCTTAATGCCAAACCTTGAATAAGAAAAATCCTAGACATCAAGCCTTACATCATAGCGCCTAAAACCAAACCCTATATCCCTAAACCTCAAACACTATTAAACCTCGAGGGCTAACACTAGAATTAAAACTTGAAGCCATGAATCCCATTGAATCATGTTTATACCCAACATATCAAACCCTAAACTACAAAATTCAAATGATTGATCGTAAACTCCAAACCTTAAACCCTCCATGCTTAGGTATCTCAAAACCCTAAAATAATAATTGTAAGTTTCCTATTTTTTTAACCCTTAAACCATAAACTTTTTTAAACCTAAAACATGCATCTTAAATCCTAAACCTCAAAACCTAAACTAGACAAACCCTACTTACATACGAAACCTACCTATAACCCAAAACCCTAAACAACAAAACATTTTACATTCTGTATACCTTCCATCCTTTAAAGTAGAATCTTAAATATTTTATGTTGGCAAATCCCAGCCACCCAATTCTTAAACTCCAAACATCAACAAGACACAAAACCCCTATTTTAATGCTAAAATTAAAACATAAAACCAAAAAATCTAAATCCCATTGAATCCTAAACTATAAACTTCAAAACCTAAAAGTGTTTTCTATATCATATATTGTAAACCCTAAACCAAAAAACATAAATACAAGCCTCAACACCTTAAATCATAAACTCTACATTTCATAGCTAATTCAAAAGATTCAAGATGAAAAACATAACTGATTTTTCAAACAATCTCTTCTCACTTTCTTTATATTCTTTTTATCATAAAATCTTTTATAATCATGAAGCTCTAATCCCTCCCTTTTATTCATCACAAGTTGTACAAAGTCACTTGCGCTTATAGAACCTACAATTCAAAATTTGTAAATACTAATAAAATTGCGCCCTAGAAATACAATTTATCTAAATAAAGCCTAAATTAAACCCTAAACCTTGTTTACCTCTTTCCTAGACCTTAACATAATCTCAATTTTTCTACCAAGAATAAATTAAAGTCATACATATATAAACATATCTTTGTAAACAAAGATAAAAAAGATTAAAAAAAAAACTATCCAACCCTCAATAAACACCAAAACATCATTACCCTTAGCCATTCCAAGGGTTAGATCCAAAAAAGCTCAATATTTTTGTAACCCTAACCAGATCTGAATGTGGAAAGAGCAATACTTGCCCAAAATTTTGACTTGCGCATTTGATTTGGAGTCTTTTTAGCAATTTCAAGAATCTGTCGGTTAGGTGATAAGCTCTACGAAGACATTCAAAACGATTCATTTGCAAAAAAGAAACTTTACAAGGATCAGTCCGTATCAAAGCTGGAAGTAGGTAATGTTTTGTCCCTGTTATAATGAATATTGAGTTGATTTCTATTTTATTATTCGACTTTCGGTTTATTTTCATGGAGGTGATTATATAATCAGATATTGATATATATAATATTATATTTTGTAATTTATTGTTCTTTAGTCAAACAAGTAGTTACAAGTCAAACGAGTTGTTACAATAGTAAATGATATGACAAAAGTAATGTTTATTTATGGTACAAAATAAAGACATTTTTTTGTACTGAAGAAGATTTGAACAACACCATCTAGATGCGTACAACATGGACTTTCCCATTAAAAGTAAAGACTTAATATCATAAAAAATGGAATCAAATGAGTGTAGTAAAATATTAATGAAGGATCAAATCTAAGTATGCTCAAGCTAAAGTCGTCACAAATATTGGTTATGGATAGTTGGATGGTATGACCTTACAGTGTGCTTGTAACTCGCAATGGTCTTACTATTTGACTTATGAACTCATGTTTTGAATACAAAAAGTGAGATATGTAGATATTATATCATTGTGAGATAAGAATCACGAAAAAATTGTCATGAAAATATGATATTATATAGAATCCATAAACCAATCATTATAGAGCCACATAAAATCAAATGGATAGTTACAATAATCAATGACAACATAGAAGTAATGTCTATTTGTGGTATAAAATAAGGACTTAATATAATAAGAAATAGAATCAAATGGGTGTAGTAAAATATCAATGAAGGATCAAATCTAGGTACTCATATTGGTTATAGACGCTTGGATGGTATGACATGGCATTGCACATGTAATTACTTGTAGTGGTCTTACTATTTGACCTCTTCTCATGTTTTGTATACAAAACATGTCAAGGAGGGATGAGATATTATGTATATAGAGAGATGAAATTTTATATATAAGTTAATAGAGATGGCAACGTGTGGCACTCATCCCTTAAATTAGTTATTAGTTATTTAGATAACTTGTGTAATTAATTATATTAGATATCAAGTAAGTCTACATGGATTTAATAGTCAACCCTTCCATGATATTATTAGGAGTTTAAATTATATCATTGTAAGGAATGTGAAAAGTGTGTTATGTGTTTGAAGTCTTTGGAGAGATATCTTAGAGTGGGTCCTTCCTTAAAGAGTATCCTATGGTGTTAGTCTACTTCAAGAAATTATAATATTTCTAGATATATAGAAAAATTAAATATCTTGACTTGACTTTTAAATCAATAAAAGATAATTTTTACAATTGTCAATTTAAGATTGAATATTTTAACTTATATAAATAAATCTAAAGATATTTGAAATAACATTCATTTTTCAAATGAAACCCCTAAAATTTATTATAAATAAATTATTTCTTTAATAATTAAAGAGAAAAAAATATGAACAAATGTATGAATGACATTTAACATTTAACTACTCAAAAGTCAATGATATTATGAATCCTCAAAAAGATAATCTTTACTTGCAATGCAATAAAATTATTAAAAATGTAGTATAGGTCAAGTATCATTTTATATAGTTATATATTTACAAATGGTATTATTTTATATAAAATTATACAAAAAGTGAGATATGTAGATATTACATCATTGTGAGATAAGAATAAAGAAAAAATTATCATGAAAATATGATATTATATAAAATAAATAGACCAATATTTATAGGATCACACAAAATCAAATGGATAGTTGCAATAATGAATGACAACACAAAAGTAATATCTATTTACGGTAGAAAATAATGACTTACTATAATAAAAATAGAATCAAATGGGTGTAGTAAAATATTAATGAAGGATCAAATCTAGGTGATCTCAAGCTAAAGCCATCACAAATATTGGTTATGGGTGCTTAGATGGTAAGACATGATATCATACTTGTAATGACTGATAGTGGTCTTACTATTTTATTTCTTCCCATGTTTTGAATACAAAACATGTCAAGAAGGGATGACATATTATGTATCTAGAGATATGATATTTAATATATAAGTTAGTAGAAATGGAAACATGTGGCACACATCCCTTAAATTTGATATTACTTATGTAGAAAACTTGTGTAATTAATTATATTAGATAATGATCAAGTCTATATGGGTTAAATAGTTAACCCCTCCATGATATCATTAGGAGGAGTTTATATAGAGAATGTGAAAAGTGTGGTATGTGTTTGAATTCTTTTGAAGAGATAGCATAGAGTGGGTAATTCCTTAAGGAGTATGTTAGTCTACTTCAACAAATATTATATATCTTGATTTTACTTTTAAAACGATAAAAAATAAATATTTTTACAAAAGCCCATTTTATATTGAACATTTTAACTTATATAAGTAAATCTAAAGATATTTGAAATGACATTAATTTTTCAAATGAAACCCCTATAATTCATTATAAATAATTTATTTCTTTAATAATTAAAGAGAAAATAAATATGAACAAATGTATGATTGCCATTTTACATTTAACCACTCAAAAGTCAATGAAATTATGAATCTTCAAAAAGATAATCTTTACTTGTAATGCAGTAAAAATATAAAATTTGTTGTTAGACAGTTCAATTAACTGGAAGACAATTGAGAGGGGGGTGTGAATCAGTTGTCTCAGATTACCAAAACCTTAAGAAATTAAAACTTTAATACCGGAATCGAAAAGATCAATACCAGAATGCTTAAACCAATTACCAAAATAGCAGATAAACCAATTAAGCATAAACAACAATCAGAGAATAAATACCATCCACATGACACCAAGATTTGTACATGGAAAACCCGGTAAAGGGAAAAACCATGATGGGAAGCCTACCCATAGTTAGATAATACTTTTGCAGTAAGTATGTGAATTACAATTGAGGGGCTTGCACTTGTAGGAAGGCCAATAGCCTAGAGCACACTGCTCATCACAAAAGGAGTCTCACTGACTACATAGAAATCCATATTACAATCCGGAAGAAGGAATGAACTACAAAGATAGCATCTCCTATGCGTGAGTACAGTTCCGGTTAAGCTCAACACCAGAGGACTAAATCCTATTACATAAATCCAACTCGATCACCATTGATTGACCAAATCCTCTACCTAAATGATTATTACATTATTCGCTCATTACATATCCATATCCCATTCCCATGTGTGATCTACAATGAGATCTTACATCATATATATACAAACCCTCGTCCATAAACAATAAGATCGCCCACCAGACAATAACACAATTACACAATTACAAAACATGTTGGCCTAAGACCAAACAAATAATATCCAACCCATAAGACATCCTGAAAACACATCGAGAGGTCCAATCCACACGTTACATTAAGCTGGTCCATAACCTAGATAAACCGGGACCTAATTTAGGTCCACACACACTAAAGCAATGAAATACATCAACCAAGTCTTGAACATGATCACCATCAACATCCTGAATCTCCATTAGAAGCCACACCAACATCACTTATGCATATCATCAAGGATCTTCAACAAAGCTATGCCGATGAAACCCTCATCGGAACCACAAACCAAGTTTACTACTAAGAAGGATAGCATCCAATCACCAAATCAAAACCAACTAACTGAACATGAACCTAAGTAACATTAATAAGCCAATTCCATAACCCAAACATACCAGATCATACCAGATCAAATCCAACCAGAAACCACACAACCTACCGAGACTTGAAGGGTGCCGGTAAAGAAGCCAAAATAGATAGTGTTAACATCAATGACAAAACATCAATGCAACACATAATCAATTACTCCAAATGGCCAACAATATCTCCCTTTGGCATTGATGGCAACACTAGATGTGAAAAACATCTGAGTGCGAAGAAATTCCAAACAAGTCTCCCCTAATGGAAGACAACCAACAATCTCCCACACAAAGATATAGCAATTAAGTTCTAAAACAAAGACCAAACTCCCCCTATGAATTATATTTTTGTACAGCTCTATTTTTTACATATATCTCTCCCCCTTTGACATCAATGCCAGAACTCTAACAAAAATATCAAAGAAAAAATATAAACCACTGAATTACAAAGCTAACTACTCCCCTTGAGAAGTAGCATCCCCACATTAGTCCAAAATGAATAATATCTTTGATAATGCATATCAGACTAATGCCAAAAAGCATCAATCAATTTTCTATCGGAGGGGTAGAAACCCCTAACCTATCTTTGAGGTACTCAAATGATTCTTTAGGCAAAGATTTAGCAAAAATATCTGCAATCTGCTCTTTAGTGTTCACATAAACCAATCTGACCTCATTTTCTTCCACCTTCTCCTTCAAAAAGTTATACTTGATAGATATGTGCTTTGTCTTTGAGTGAAATACTGGATTCTTTGATATGTCAATAGCAGCAGAGTTATCATAATGAATAACTATCGGTCTAGTGCAATTCACTTTGATATCCTTCAACTTTTGCTTCATCCACAAAAATTGTGTACAATTAGTAGCAGCAACAACATACTCAGATTCAACAATAGATAAAGAGGTACATGAATGTTTCTTGTTGATCCATGAAACCAACTTCTTTCCAAGAAAGAAAGCTCCACCAAAAATACTTTTCTAGTTATCACAATCTCCTTCCCAATCTGTATCTATACATGCACATAAAGTAAATTCATCATCGTTAGGGTACCACAAACCATATTCTAATGTACCTTGCAGATATCTAAAACTTCTTTTCACCACACTCTTGTGATTTTCTCTAGGATCACTCTGATATCTAGATGTAATACAAATAGCACTCATTATGTCAGGCCTAGTCTGAATCAAATATAGTAGACCACCAATGATAGACTTGTAGGATTTACCAGTGCATAAACATCTTTCCTTGTCAATTTCTCACTAGTAACCATAGGAACTACTTACCGGTTTAGAATATTCCATGCCAAATTTCTTCGACAATTCCCTAGAATACGTAGTTTGATAGATGAAAATACCTTTATCAATCCGAGTAATCTACAAACCTATGAAAAATTTCATTTCCCCAATCATAGACATTTCAAATTCCTTCTCCATATTTTTAGAAAATTTCATGCACAACTTATCTTCACCTGTAAAAATAATGTCATTAACAAATACTTCAATAATTAGTATATCATCATCAGTGACCTTATAATATAGATTACTGTTAGCATTACCCTTAGTAAAACCAAGCTTCAAAAGATATTTATCTAGCCTTGCATACCAAACTCTAGGTGCCTGTTTCAATCCATATAAAGCTTTCCTTAACCTACAAACCATGTTTTTATCATCTGAAAGAGAAAAACCATTAGGTTGCTCAATATAAACTTCATCATCAAGATCCTCATTTAAAAATGCACACTTAACATCCATTTGATAAACCTTGTAGTTCATATGTGCAGCATCGACAAGAAATAATCTTACAACTTTAATCCTAGCTACCAGTGCAAAAGTTTCACCATAATCAATTCCTTCCTTCTGAGAATATCCTTTACAAACCAATCTAGCCTTATTCCTTACCAATTGACCATCTTCATTCAATTTATTCCTAAAAAAATCATTTAGTTCTGATAACATTCTTATTTTTAGACCAGGGAGCTAAAGTCCATGTGTTATTATTCTCAATCAAATCTAATTCTTCTTCCATAGTTTTCAACCAACATTCATCTTTACATGCTTCAATTATTGATACCAGTTCAACTTGAGAAATTAAACATACCTCATTAGTTGTTGGTCTTCTTCTTGTCATCACCCCATTGTTCTTATCCCCAATGATCTGATCTTCTGAATGACTCAATCTCACATAACTAGGAGTCTTTTGACTCTTTGTTCCTCTTCTCGGTTCTTCAGTTACTATTGAATTTTCTGATACTACCAAAGTAACTGGTTCAACATTCTATTCTAGAAAAGGTGTTACCAGTTCAGTTATGATTATTTCCATTTTCAATTCTTGCTCGTAAACTCCGATTTGACTTCTATTCATCTCATCCACCTTGACATTAGCACTCTCCACAATTCTCTGCAATCTCTTGTTATAACATCTATATTCTTTGATTTCATTAGAATAACTAAGAAATATGTCTTCATCACATCTAGGATCAAATTTGCCAATGATATCATCTCTCTTGATATAACATTTACTACCAAAGATTTTGAAATACTTAACCATAGGTGTATTGCCAAATCATAATTCAAAAGGTGTCTTACCGGTTTCTCCTGTGATATGTACTATGTTGAATGTATAAAATGTTATGCTCATTGCTTCTCTCCAGTAGATATGAGGTAGACTAGCTTTCATCATCATTATTGTAGCAACATCCAAGATAGTTTTGTTCTTCCTTTCCACAACTCCATTTTGTTGAGGTGTCTAGGGAGCAGAAAATTGTCTTCTTATACCATGCTTCTCACAAAAGTTATTAAACTCACCAGATGTTAATTCTCCACCATGATCTGACCTTAAACATTTAATCTTCAATCCTATCTCAGTTTCCACTGTAGCCTTAAATATTTTAAACTTTTTAAATGCTTCATATTTTTCCCTTAGAAAAGTAACCCACATCATTCTAAAATATTCATTAATGATTAGCATGAAATATCTATCACCTTGAAAACTTTTAACTCTAGCAGGGCCACACAAATCAGTATGAATAAGATCAAGAACACCACTAGATTTATCTTGTATACTCTTAAAAGAGGTTCTCATTTGTTTTCCCATTTGACATTCTTTACATACCTAATTATAGGGCTTCACAATATTAGGTATATCTCTAAGTGCCTTAGTTGAACTGATCTTTACAATGCAATCAAAATTCACATGACATAGCCTTTTATGCCATAGCCAACTTTCATCAATTTGTGCAATCTTCACATGTCTTTTCACTAGAATTCAAATAAAATATATTACCTTTTGTTTGAGTACCAGTTGCAATCTCCAAACCATATCTATTAATGCTTTTGCATTTTCCATCTTTGAACTATAATTAAAATCCCTTATCCACAAATTGTCCTACACTCAAAATATTATACCTTAAACCTTCAACATAATAAATATTATCAGTATTGTTCTTACCATCCAATGATATAGTTCCTTTTCCTTTGATCATACATGCTTTGTCATCTCCAAATCTAACCAGACTGCCATCAAATTCTTGCAAAGATAGAAACTTCCTTCTATCTCCAATCATATGATGTGAACATCCACTGTCAATTACCCATTCATCCATGTCTTCAATTTTAGCAAAAAGTGCCTTCTCTTCAAGTACATTCTCTTCTAGTACCAGAACATCTTCCTTGATAGCCAAGAACACCCATTCCTTTCCATTGCCAGAACCACTAGTAGAGTTAGGTGTCGGTTTATCATCAGAATCAATCACACTTTCCTCATCCGCTATGTAGCATGATTTATCTTTGTTTTTCCTATACTTATACTTTTTCTAATATCCAAGGTTAGGCTTAAAAGATCTTCTAGCTCTCTCTTCAAATCTTGAATTCCTTTCAGGACATCTAGATGCAAAATGACCTATCTTATTACACGCAAAATATTTGAAAGGTGATTTTCCTTCATACTTACTTCCTACCAGTCCTTTAGGTACTCTTCTAGAAAATAGGGCTTCAAATTTCTTTGCATATAAAGCTTTCTAATCTTTCTTACCATTTGATGATGTAGATGCATGAAAAGTAAGTTCAAACTTCACAGCTCTAGAAGGTCCGAATTCTTCAAGCTTAAAAGTAGATAATTTCCCAACCAAGGTATCTTTGTTGACAGAATTATTAGCCATTATTTTCAATTCATTAATTACAGTAGCCTTCATTTTGTAAGACAGTGGTAAAGCTCTCTGAACTGTAGAAACTATTTCATTTTCACTTAGAGTTCCACCACAATATTGAATTCCCATAACAATCTCATTTACCCTTTCTATGAATGCAGTAATCCTTTCATCTTCTTCCATCTTGCAGTTTTCATATCTCACTTGGTAACCATCAAGTTTAGCAATCTTCATAGTAGGGTCACCTTCATTAAGAGTCTCCAACTTGTCCCATATATCCTTTGCATATGATTTGTCAGTTAATCCCATTATTTGCTAATCAGAAAGTGCACACAAGAGGGCTTCTCTTTCTCTACAATCATTCTCAAGGTCCTTATCCAAGTTTGTTGGAGGAGGGTAGCCAGATGCTAGATTATAAGGTATTACACCATTCTTTGTGATTTCCCAAATCTCCTTGCCAAGACATCTCAGATGAGTCTCCATCTGAATCTTCCATACTCTATAATTTGTTCCATCAAGCCTAGGAATATCTTTCTAAAAGATAGGAGCAGATGAACTAGATGAACTTCAACTATTAGTCGCCATAGGATCTTCCTCAAGAGGTTAATCTTTTGCAGAGAGGACCAGAGCTCTAATACCAATTGTTAGATAGTTCAAATAATCATAAGACAACTAAGAGGGGGGTGAGCGGTCAATCAGTTGTCTCAGATTACCAAAATATTAAGCAATTCAAACTTTAATAAAAGAACCCAAAAGATCAATATTGGAATGCTTAAACCAATTACCGAAATAGTAGATAAACCAATTAAGCATAAACAACAATCAGAGAATAAATACCATCCATGTGACAACAAGATTTGTACATGGAAAACCCGGTAAAGGGAAAAACCAAGGTGGGAAGCCTCCCATAGTCAGATAATACTTCTGTAGTAAGTATGTAAATTACAATTGAGGGGCCTACACTTGTAGGAAGGCCAACATCCTAGAGCACACTACTCATCACAAAAGGAGTCTCACTCACTACATAGAAATCCAAACTACAATCCGGAAGAAGGAATGAACTACAAAGATAACATCTCCTATGCCTGAGAACAGTTTCGGTTAAGCTCAATACCAGAAAACTAAATCCTCTTACATAAACCCAACTCGATCACCAATGATCAACCAAATCCTCTACCTGAATTGTTATTATATTATTCGCTCATTACATATCCATATCCCATTCCCATGTATGATCTACAAAGAGATCTTACATCATATATATACATACCCTCGACCATAAACAATAAGGTCACCCATCAGACAATAATAGAATTACATAATTACAGAACATGTTGGCCTAAGACCAAAAAAATAATATCCAACCCATAAGACATCCTAGAAACACATTGAGAGGTCCAATCCACACGTTACATTAAGCCGGTCCATAACCTAGATAAACCAGAACCCAATTTAGGTCCACACATGCTAAAGCAATGAATCCATCAACCAAGTCTCGAACACAATCACCATCATCATCTTGAATCTCCACTAGAAGTCATACCAACACCACTTATGCATATCATCAAGGATCTTCAACAAAGCTTTATCATTGAAACCCTCGCCGGAACCACAAACCAAGTTTAATAGTAAGTAGGATAGCATCCAATCACCAAATCAAAACCAACTAACTAAACATGAACCTAAGTTGCATGAATAAGCTAATTCCGTAACCCAAACATACTAGAGCATACCGGATCAAATCCAACCAGAAACCACACAACCTACAGGGATCAAAAAGGGTTCCGGTAAAGCAGCCAAAATAGCTAGTGTTGACATCAATGCAACACATAATCAATTCCTCCAAATGGCCAACATATGTATTATACATCAAGTATCATTTTATATAGTTATATATTGATAGATTGTATATTTTTAAATAGAATTATACAAAAAGTGAGATATGTAGATATTAAATCATTATGAGATAAGAATAAGGGAAAAAATTATCATGAAAATATGATATTATATCCAATCAATAGACTAATAATTATAGGGTCACATAAAATCAAATGGGTTGTTACAATAGTGAATGATACAACAAAAATAATGTCTATTAATGGTAGAAAATAATGACCTACTATAATAAGAAATATAATCAAATTGGAGTAATAAAATATTAATGAAGGATCAAATCTAGGTTCTCTCAAGCTAAAGCCATCACAAATATTGGTTATATATTCTTGGATGGTAATACATGAAATTGTACTTGTAATGACTTGTAGTGGTCTTACTATTGTTAGATAGCTCAGATAACTGGTTGTTGGTATTGTGTTGTCATTGATGTCAACCAGTATAGAAGGACAACCGGTATGGGAATATTATTGACATAAAGTATTTGATGTCAACTAGTGTTGCAGGTCATCGATAAAGAAGAAGATTGTCATTCAAAGGAATGATCATTGGAGTCTCTAAGGTCACCGATGCACAAGTTAGTGTTTGACTTCTATGGATAAAATGGACAGGTTACCAATATAATGTATCACCGATAAATAAAGGATGTCAACTAGTAAGAGTTGTGTTGACAGTGAGTAGTTGCCAGTTGGAAAGCTTATGACTAGTGTACAAATAGGTTGGGAAAGATGTTGAGCCATTGTTTGTTATGAAGAGGCATAATATTACCTAACTCACATCAAAAGAGGAGAAGAAAGATGTACAGGTCATCGATATGTTTTGTGGATGTAGAACAACATGACTCCCACCAGATAAAGATGTAGTCACCATGTGAAGAGATGGCTGACAATGAATATGCTCACACCAGATCTATCGGTGAATCAAAGGGATGCCTCAAGTGCATGAAATCAGGGATATGCACTGGACCAACAAAGAAGGTATGTTGAGTTTCCATTACAGATGAAGAGTGATGGGTTCGTCACTTTGACAAACTGATTGAGACATGGTCTAAGCTAATTAGGAAGAACACAAGGCCGAGCAGATGCAAACAAAGGAAAATGGCCGGATTGAAGATGAAGTCAATTTGAGGTTGATGACATGGTGTCATCAAGATTGTTTACCGGTATGTATGTCCACCAATAATATGGACAAGGTGCAGATGTAGAAGACTCCCATGTGATGAAGATGTGCATAAGGTAGGCTAGAGTGTTAACTGGTTCAGTGTTCCACTGAAAGAAAAGCAGAGTGCAAGGTTGATAAAAGATCGGTTTGAGGGTTTAACCGACAGGGTTAGTAAGTCGGTAGATGAAACCAATAATGGAGTTGGTCGATGAGCCAATCCATACCAACATAGATGTTCAAGCAAAGGTGGATGCTGACATAGTTTCCACATGGATGTGAAGCGACATGCATGCATAGGTCGGTGTGTTAAGTCAGTGAAGTGTCAGGCGCCAAGGTAGATGGTGACATGTTGACATTTATGTTAGCTGCGAGATTGATGGGATGCAAAGAAGGGGTTTGTGGCTTGAGTTTAATGAACAGAAGAGATATAGCATAGACTATTTGATAATATTGAGGAAGGTGAAGGAAGCCACAAAACCAATCTTGGTGATCGACCAGGAAATCCACTGATAGGTCAAAAGAAGGTTGCCAAAGATAGAAAGCATGATCAAGAAGGCACAAAAATGGTAGGATTGATTGATGAGCTATAGTTCATCAATCCAAGCTATCAGATCATATGAGATCTGATTGGATTTGGTTTGTCTCGAGGTTGATGATAAAACCCTAACCGCCTAAACTTTACATTGGCTTTTGGTGGGAAAAGCAGGTTATAGATATGTAAGCCAAAATCATTGAGTGTTGTCACTCACTGAGGGAGTGTTGCTACATGTAAGGTGAGATCATTCAAGTGCTCATCAAGAAGAAGAAGAAGAAGAAGAAGAGACTGAGTGTGAGAAATAACAGGGTTGAAGTGTTCAACCAACAAAAGAAGTGCAGAATCGACAATGACCATACCGAAAGAGGAGAAGTGAAGGAAAGTGTAGAGAAGGCAGACATAGAACTGACAGAGTGTAGTATCAGTGGAGAGTAGCAGAGAAGTTGAGAGAAGAGGAAACCGAAAGAGGGAGCTGGCACAGAGAGAATCGATAATGAACTAGATAGAAGATCCAACAAAGAGATTTGAAGAAGAGTTATAAAATCCATTTGTAACAAGAAGATAACTTTGGTATCAAAATATGTTTTTGTATTCACTAAGTTGTAGCTCGGTGCAAGGGTTGTAGCTTCTTGGGTTGGTTCCCTAAATTAGGGGTTGGTGCTCCTTAGGCTGGTGCCTTAAAATCAAGGGTTGGTGCTTCCTGGGTTAGTTCCCTAAACATTGTAATCAGAGATTGATTGTGAGGCTAGATTGGAGCAGTAGTCTCCAACAACATTTCTCACTGAGGTTTTTCCCATATTGGGTTTTCCTCGTATATGTTAATGTTATGTGATGTCCCTCTTGTGTGATTGCATTTGTGTTTAGTCCCCTCACTAACCGGTAAGCCTACATTGAGTTAGATTTGATAAGCAGTATACACACATAGGAATGTTAAAGGGAAAAGTTTAAGAACCACTGATTCACCCCACTCTTATTGGTGCATTGTGTCTAACAATTGGTATCAGAGCATAGGTTCCTAGTTAGAGGAGCTTTCTCCAGCTTGGGTAGATTCTGGCTTAAGGACACAATGTTTTGCTTAGTGTCAATTCCTACTTCAGTTTATGATTGTTCAAACTATTCCATTTGGAGTTTTAGAATGGAAGTCTACCTATCCTATCTAGGGTTTTATGTGTGGATGTCTATTGTAAATGGTTTCCCTTGTAAATTCAGTCCTCCCACCAATTCAGATATAGAAAGAAAAAACCAGTGCAATGAAGCAACAATGAAGGCTATAATCTGTGGGTTAACAGATGATGTCTCCTCATAGGTGGATAGATGAAGATTGACAAAAAGCTTATGGGAGAGATTGAAGAATCTCTATGGAAATGAGCCTACTATTGTAGAGCCAACTTGTGATGATAGGATGAGAAATACATCTCATGAATCTATAGATGATGAAGGTAGATTTTCCAGCAGCTACAAGAATGATGATTAAGGAACCCACCTCTTCATAGCTCAAGAATCAGAAGATGAGAGGCACACATCTAAGAATGATCATGCAGATCACTCCTACTAGCAAGATATGTTTGGTAGTGATAGTGAAGGAGAAGAAGAAGATGAAGTAGAAGTTGATCTTGAAAGTGAGATTGTGAATGCACTTGAAGAAATCAGTAGATTAAGAAAGGAATACAAGTTATTCAAGAATATTGCTATAGTGGAGTAGAACCGGTTGATGAAATAACTTGAAGAATCTAAAAAATGTATCTCAGAGTTAAAGCCTCAACAAGGAGACACCAAGGAGTGTCGGTGCAGTGATCTAGCCTTTGTGCTAGAAGTAAAAGATATAGAATATCAATAGCTACTCAGAGAAATGGAGATTCTCTGAAATGACCTTGAGAAGTGTCAAGATGAGCTCAAGGTAAGAATCTGATCTGATAGTAGTAGTGATGCCTTAGACAAAATATTGAAAAAGAAAAAGCATGCTAAGGACACTAACAGTTTAGGAAGTGGTTCCTATGAATGCTCCACCAGCAAAATGTCCCCCATAATGACATTATGTTTGTCTCCTCAAATGGAGAAAATAAGGGACAGACCTTCACGATTAGAAATGCTCATTGAAAGAAGGTTGATATAACTACAACCGGTGAAGACTTGTAGACAATAATGAAGACCAGTGTTGCAAGAAGGAGGAACAATGCAAATCCCAAAGGAAAAGGGAAGATGGGAGAAGACAGCTTCACCAGAAGCAAGAACATGAGAAGACAACAAAGAGGATCTCCTACCGATAGAGGACAAAGAAATGCTACCACCCACATGTCAAGACAACTGTGGTAGAATAAAAGATCAGAAGGAGGAAATGCAATGAATGGACAACCCATGATCCATCCTCAAAGAAGGAGAAATGGAGATACTAAACTGGTAAGATCCCCCATGCATCCCAGAATAAATTTGTAAGTCATGTGTCATCCTTCTCTGGTTATTGCTTTACATGTAATGGTCATGGCCATAGGTCAGAAGAATGTAGAAAGGGATCTAGAAGGAATAATCTAGGATCTCATAGATTTCATGCATATGAGAAAAATGTATCGAGGAGTAGATACATACATATCCCCTCTCCTAGCTATGCAAATAAGGTTTGTTATAACTACAATGGAATTAGCCATAGAGAGTTTAAATTTAGGAAGAGGAACTTGTAGTCACATGGAGACTGATATAGAAACTATGATCAACATAAATATGGATATAGAGCATATGGAATTCAGAGACTTGCATGGAACCAGAGAAGAAATGTCCCTGTAGAAGCAAGAGGTCCATTGGTTTCAGTTGCTAGTCACAACAACATGACCAGAAGAAGATGGTCAAATTGGTATGTTAAGAGATTCCCCAATCATGAAGTTGGGATGACTGTTGTGTGCTACTATAGCACTACTTCCTGTTGTGATGTAGAGTCTGGAAATGAAATGACCCATCAGCAGAAGATGGTAAGACCTACTCCCAAGACTAAAAAATGGGAAGGAGAATGAGACCAAGTAGGTATGGAGGAAGAAGACCATTGACCGACACTATGCATTCAATGCACATGTGATATCTCCTAAGGCCTAAAGGAGATGCAGGACCTCAGGGGGAGTAACATATTGACTAAGATCATTCACCCCCTCAATGAAGAAGGGCACTTGGAAGAACAAGTTGTTACCAGTATGAAGGATGGAAATGAGAAGATAAGTGTGTGTAGTGGCTAGCTTAGCTACACATCTACAGATCAGTGTTGGATCACCACTGCATGTGTCAATGGATGGGGATTAACAATTGGTATCAAATACAAAGTGACACATAAATGTCAAAAGTTACATGAAGGTGTTTTGGTAGTGATGATGGACTGGTACAGGAAACCGATAAGTGTAGGATGTTACTAGTATGAATGCTAATAGGTACTTACAGGTTATGTAATAAAATGAGGTTGGAGATCATTGCATTAGCCTCAATAACATGAAATGGGAAGTTATGTCTCAAGTGGTGTTGATGAAGACCTGGGTGACATATGATGGCCTGACTGTTGAGCATGAAGGCATAAATGTTTTTGGGCTAACCGGTTTGATTCATGACATGATGATGACATGGTATGGCATTGTGTACATCCAGGATCATGTCATCGACTGTGGTGGATATGATGGAGCTGAAAGATCATCAGATGATCACATATGCACAACTGAACTAGTTTAAAGGGAAATATGGCCCCGATATTGGACCTAATGGGCATTGTGGACCTGAGATGCATAACTCAAGGGGAGTTCAAGTGCTTATGAAGCAGAGCCGACATGCTTGAACTTGTGAGTGTACTGATTGTACATGATGGAAACTGTTATAGGACTACCTAGGAGAATTTCATGGTTAAGGGTATTTACTTTTCATTTGGTTGGTTGTATTCATAGTACATTCACATTTGATTCTAAAGAAATTTGGGATCAAATGAGAGGTGATGTAGTTTGACCAACATGTAAGTAGTATTCATTGACATACCCTTCTATAATTGAGTACTTTAACAACTGGGGAGTTCCTTAACAATTAGTATCACATTTTCATGATCAATTGGTGTCAGTTGATGGTTGAGTCCTCCATTTCAAGTGTTGTGACATGAGAAGATGTAACAAGTGGTATCAAGGAGGAGATACATGTGGTAAAGAAAAAGGGGAGAAATATTTATGTCAGTGCCTAGTAGATACAAGGAGGAGTGGAACCCTGACAGTTCCCTTTGTCATTGTTGTCAAAGGGGGAGACAAATTTAATAGTATACCACATACTACATGTGTGAGAATCCATGGATTATACAAAGGGGAAGATTTGGATCACACAAAGGAGGAGAAAGACTATATAGTATGCCAGATACTACATGATTTGACATCAATGCAAAAGGGGGCGATTGTTCAAATTGTGTTGTCATTTATGTCAACTAGTATAGAATGACAATCGGTATGGGAGTATTGTTCACATAAAGTCTTTGATGTCAACTAGTGTTGTAGGGCACCGGTAAAGAAGAAGAATGTCATTCAAAGGAATGATCATTGGAGTCTCTGAGGTCACCGGTACACAAGTTAGTGTCTAACTTGTGAGGATGAACTGGACAGGTTACTGGTATAGTGTATCACTGATAAGGAAAGGATGTCAACTAGTAAGGGTTATGTCAATAGTAAATAGTTGCCAACTAGAAAGCTTATTCAACCAATGTACAAATAGGTTGGGCAAGTTGTTGAGCTATTGTTTATGATGAAGAGGTAGAATGTTACCTAACTCACATCAACACAAGAGAAGAAGGATGTACAGGTCACCGGTATGATATGTGGATACATAACAAAATGACTCCCATTGGATAAAGATGTAGTCACCATGTGAAGAGATGATGGACAATGAATGTGCTCACACTACATCTATCGGTGAATAAAAGGGATGCCTCAAGTGCATAAAATTAGGGATATGCACTGGACCGACTGAGAAGGAATGTTGAGTTGCCATTATAGATGAAGAGTGATGGGTTTGTCACTTTGTCAAACTAGTTGAGACATGGTCCAAGCTGATTAGGAAGAAGGCAACGCTAAGCAGATGGAGATAGAGGAAAATGGCCGGATTGAAGATGGAGTCAGTTGGAGGTTGATGACATGGTGTCATCAAGAGTGTTTATTGGTATGTGCCCATCAATAATATGGACAATGTCTAGATGCAGAAGACTCCCATCTAATGAAGATGTGCATAAGGTAGGTTAGCAAGAGTGCTGACTGGTTGAGTGTTCCACCGGAAGAAAAGAAGAGTGCAAGGTTGATGACAAACTGGTTTGAGGGTTTAACCGACAGGATTAGTAAGCCGATAGATGAACCCAGTAATGGAGTTGGTCGATGATCCAATCCATATCGATATAGATGTTCAAGCAAAGGCGGATGCTGACATAGTTGCCACATGGAGATGAAGTGGGATGCATGCATAGGTTGGTGTGTTAAGTTGGTGAAGTGTCAGGCAGTAAGGTAGATGGTGACAGGTCCACATTTCTGTTGATTACAAGATTCATGGGATGAAAAGGAGGGGTTTACTACTCGAGGCAAATGAAAAAGAAAGATCTAGCACAAACAATTTGAGCAGATTGAGGGAGGTGAAGGAAACCGCAAAACTAATCTTGGTGATCGACTAAGGAATCCACTGACAGGTCAAAAGTAGGTTGCCAAAGATAGAAGGCGTGATCAAGAAGGCACAAAAATGGCAGGATTGATTGATGAGTTATAGTTTATTAATCCAGGCTATTAGATCGGATGAGATCTAATTGGATTTGGTTTGTCTCAAGGTTGATGACAAAACCCTAACCGCCTGAACTTTAAATTGGCTTTTGGCTGGAAAACCAGGTTATAAATATGCAAGCCAAAATCATTGAGTGTTGGCACTGGATGAGAGAGTGTTGTTTCATGTAAGGTGAAATAACTCAAGTGCTCATCAAGAAGAAGACAAAGAGACTGAGTGTGAGGAAGAATAGGGTTGAAGTGTTAAATCGACAACAGAAGTGAAAAATTGATAGTGACGATACCAGCATAGAAGAAGTGAAGGAAATTGCAGAGAAGGTAGGCATAGAACTAACAGAGTGTAGTACCAGTGGAGAGTAGTAGATAAGTTGAGAGAAGAGGCAACCAGAAGAGAGAACTGACAGAGAGAGAACTGACAGTGAACTGGATAGAAGATCCAATAGAGAGATTTGAAGAAGAGTTACAAAATCCATTTGTAAAAAGAAGATAAATTTGGTATCAAAATATATTTTTGTATTCACTGAGTTGGAGCTTAGTGCAGGGGTTGTAGCTCCTTGGGTTGGTGCCCTAAATTAGGGGTTGATGCTCCTTGGGTTGGTGCCCTAAACATAGTAATCAGAGATTGATTATGAGGCTAGATTGGAGTAGTAGTCTCCAACAACATTTCTCACCGAGGTTTTTCCCATCTTGGGTTTTCCTCATACATATGTTGGTGTTATGTGATGTCCCTTTTGTGTGAATGCATTTGTGTTTAGTCCCCTCACTAACCGATAAGCCTGCATTGAGTTAGATTTGATAATTGGTATACACACATAGAAAAGTTAAAGGGAAAATTTTGAGAACCACTGATTCATCCCCCTCTAAATGATGCATTGTGTCTAACAATGGTGGAAAGCTGAGAGGGGGGCTGAATCAGTTGTCATTAGATTATAGAAATTTAAATGTTAAAAACTTATTACCTGAATACATAAACCAAATACTAGAATAATAGATATAGCAGTTAAGCACAAATATAAGCCATAGAACATTTACCAACCATGCACAAAAGATAACACCAATATTTATATTTGGAAAACTCGGTAAAGGGAAAAACCATGGTGGGAAGGCTACCCACAGTTAGATAATACTTCTGCAGTAAGTATGTGATTACAAAAAGAGGGGCCTACATATGCAAGAAGACCAATATCCTAGAGCACATTGCTCATCACAAAAGGAGCCTCATTGACTACAAAGAAATCTAGATTACAATCCAAAAAGATGAGTGAACTACAAGAATAGCATCTCTTATGCTTGAGTACAGTTCTGATTAAGCTCAATAATTCGATCACCTATGATCGACCAAAACCTCTGCATATGATTACAACATTATTCGCACACAGATAATCACATAATCATCCCATAACCCATGATCTACAAAGAGATATTACATCATATATATACCAACCCAAGACCTAAACAATTAGGTCATCTACCTAAATGATAATTCAATAGATTCATAACATAAACCCACAATCCAATGATCATCCAAGTCGGCCTGGGACCAAAACAATATAAACCAATCAATAAATCTAAGTGGTAACTCATTGGGATCATCCACCAACACATTACATAAACTGGTCCATAACCTAGCAGAATAAAACGAGACCCAAAATAGGTCACCATAAACCAAATCCAACACCACCAATCAACATGAACATGAACAAGATAGCCAACAACATCCCATGAGCCATCTAGAAGCCACACCAACACCATTTATCAATTGCATCAAAATATCTTCAACAAATCTCGACCGGTAAAACCCTTAGCAGTGACCAAAAGGCTTACTAGAGAAAATGATAGCTTCTGAATCATCAAATCTTGAACCAACTAATCGTGATACACATTTGAATAGCATGAATGACATATCCAAACCAATTCCACAAACCAAAGCATACTGGAGCATACCAAATCAATATCATAATCCAACCACTCTACAGGAACCTATTGGAAACTAGTAAACAACCAAAATAGCTAGTGTTGACATCAATGACAAAACATCAATGCAACACATAATCAATTCCTCTAGTTTTCCAACAATCTCCCCCTTTGGCATTGATGGCAACACTAGATATGAAAAAAATCCAAGTGGCAAGAAATGCCAAAAAAGTTTCCCCCAATGGAAGATAGCCAATAAACTCCCAAAAATTATATAACAATGAAGCTCTGAACTAATAGACCATACTCCCCCTGTGAATGGTATCTTAAGCTTTGATCTCTCCTCTTTGATTGATATATATGTTAAGATCTATTTTTCGCATATATCTCTCCCCCTTTGACATCAATGCCAAAAATTTGACATAAATATCAAAGATAAATCATAAATCCTTTGAACCACACATTTGACTAATCCCCCTAAGTAGTATCACCACCACATCAATCTAAAATGAATAGTAGCTCTGATAAATGCATACTAGATTGATTCCAATCAGTATCACTCAGGTCTCTATTGGAGGGGCAGAAACCCCCAATCTCTCTGAAGTACTCAAATGATTCCTTAGGCAAAGGTTTGGTGAAATTGTCTGCAATTTACTCTTTAGTGTTCACATAAACTAGTTTGACTTCATTTTCTTCCACCTTCTCTTTCAAAAAGTTGTACTTGATAGATATGTGCTTTGTCTTAGAGTAAAATATCGGATTCTTTGATATGTCAATAGCAATAGAGTTATCATATTAAATAACTATCAGTTCATCATAGTCTATCCTTATATCCTTCAGTATTTGATTCATCCATAAAAATTGTGTACAGTTAGTAGTAGTAGAAACATACTCAGCTTCAGCAATAGATAAAGAAGTACATGTTTGCTTCTTTTTGATCCATGAAACAAGTTTCTTTCCAAGAAAGAAAGCTCCACCAAATGTGCTCTTCCAATCATCAAAATCTCCAACTCAATCTACATTTGTATATGCACATAGTGTAAAGCCATGATGTTTAAAATATCACAAACCATACTCAGTTATTCCTTGCAAATATGTGAAAATCCTTTTCACCACACTCTCATGATTCTCTCTAGGATCACTTTAATATCTTGATACAATACAAACTGCATTCATTATATCCAATCTAGTTTGAGTCAAATATAACAAACCTCCAATCATAGACTTGTACCTTGTAGGATTTACTAGAGCTAATACATCTTTCTTTGTCAATTTCTCACTTGTAACCATAGGAGTACCAACCAGTTTAGAATTTTCCATACCAAATTTCTTCAACAACTCTCTAGCATGCTTAGTGTGATAGATGAAAATACTTTTATCAGTTTGAGTAATCTACAAACCTAAGAAAAATTTCATCTCCCAAATCATAGACATCTCAAATTCATTCTTCATAATGTCAGAGAATTCCATACACAACTTATCCTAACCTCCAAAAATGATATCATCAATAAAAACTTCAACAATCAATATGTCATCATCAATGATCTTATAATACAAGTTACTATCAGAATTACCTTTAATGTAACCAAGCTTCAAAGAAAACTATCCAATCTTGCATACCAAGCTCTAGGGGCTTGTTTCAATCCATATAAATCTTTACTTAACTTGCAAATCATGTTTTTGTCATCTAAAAGTGAAAATCCATCACCCAGTTGCTCAATATAAACTTCCTCTTCAAGATCTTCATTCAAAACTACACACACAACATCCATCTAATAAACCTTGTAGTTCTTATGTGCACCATAGGCAAGAAATAATCTCACAACTTCAATCCTAGCTACCGGAGTAAAAGTCTCATCATAATCAATTCCTTCCTTTTGACAATATCCTTTACAAACCAATCTAGCCTTATTCCTCACAACTTGTCCATCTTCATTCAATGTATTCCTAAAAACCCATTTAGTTCCAGTAACATTCTTATTTTTAGGTCAGGGAACTAAAGTCCATGTATTATTCTTTTCTATCTGATCTAATTCCTCTTCCATAGCTTTCATCCAACATTCATCTTTACATGCTTCAATTACTGATGTTGGTTCAACTTGAGAAATTAAACATATCTCATCAACTGCCAATCTTCTTCTTGGCATCACTCCTTTATTCTTGTCTCCAATTATCTGATCTTCAGAATCATTCAACCTTACATACTTAGGAGTCTTCTGATTTTCTATTCATCTGCTCTGATCTTCAGTTACTGTTGAATTTTTTGATACTACCAAAGTAACTGGTTCAACATTTTGTTCTGGTGTAGGTGCTACTGGTTTAGTTATGATCATTTCCACTGTCCATTTTCTCTCATAAGTTCTTATTTGACCTCTGTACTGCTCATCAACGTTAACATTAGTGCTCTCCATAATTCTTTGCAATCTTTTGTTATAACATCTATATGCTTTCATTTCATTAGAATAAGCAATAAATATTCCTTCATCACATCTAGGATCAAACATTCCAATGGAATCATCTCTTTTGATATAGCATTTACTACCAAATATTCTAAAATACTTAACTGTAGGTGTATGACCAAACCATAACTCATATGGTATCTTACCAGTGTCTCCTTTGATATGAACTCTATTGAATGTGTATATTGCAATGCTCACAGATTCTCTCCAATAGATATGAGGTAGATTACCTTCCATCATCATAGTTCTAGCCGCATCCAAGATAGTTTTTTTCTTCCTTTCCACAACACCATTCTAGTGAGGTGTCTGGGGTGCAGACTATTGTCTCCTTATCCCATGCTTTTCACAATGACTGCTAAATTCACTAGATGTGAATTCTCCACCCTGATCTGACCTTAAACATTAAATCTTCAATCTTATCTATGTCTCAACTTTATCTTTAAAGATTTTAAACTTTTCAAACGCTTTATATTTTTCCCTTAGAAAAGTAACCTACATCATTCTAGAATAGTCCTCAATGATTAGCATGAAATATCTATCACCCTGAAAACTTTTGATTCTAGTAGGGGCACACAAATTAGTATGAATAATATCAAGAACATCATTATATTTTCCTTTTATACTCTTAAAAGAAGTTTTGACTTGCTTTCCCATTTGACAATCCTTACATACTGGATTATAAGGCTTCACGATCTTAGGTATATATCTCTAACTTCCTTAGTAGAACTGATCTTTACAATGCAATCAAAATTGACATGACACAACCTCTTATGCCATAGCCAACTTTCATCAATCTATGCAATCAAACATGTCCTCTCACTTCAGTTCAAATGAAAGATGTTACCTTTAGTCTGAGTACCGGTTGTAATCTCCAATCTAGATCTATTGATACTCTTGCATTTTTCATCCTTAAACTATAATTGAAATCCCTTATCCACCAACTATCCTACACTAAAAATATTATGCCTTTAACCTTCAACATAATAGAAATTATCAGTATTATGCTTACCATCCAATGATATAGTTCATCTTCCCTTGATCATGCATGCTTTGTCATCACTAAATCTAACCAGAACACCATCAAATTCTTGCAAAGATAGAAACTTCCTTTTATCTCCAGTCATATGATGTGAACATCCACTGTCTATCACCCATTCATCCTTGTCTTAAACTTTAGAAGCAAGGGCCTTCTCCTCACTTTGAGTAACCGGTTTCAGAGCATCTTCCTTAATAGCCAGTAATACCCATTCCTTTCCATTGTCGGATCCACTAGTAGAATCTTGTGTCGGTTCATCATCAAAATCAATCACACCTTCCTCATCCACATAGTAGCATGATTTGTCTTTGTTCCTCCTGTACTTATGCTTGTTTTGATAATCATGGTTAGGCCTAAAAGATCTTCTAGGTCTTTCTCAAATCTTGAATTCCTCTCAAGACATCTAGATGCAAAATTACCTGTTTTATTACATGCAAAACATTTAAAAGATGATTTTCCTTCATACTTACTCCTAGTCGGACCTTTAGGTACTCTTATAGAAAATAGGGCTTCGCGTTACTCAAACTCTTCATCTTCTTTCTTCATTTCCTCCAGTTCCTTCGAATATAAATATTTACAATCACTCTTGCTGGTAGATGATGTGGATGCATGAAAAGCAGGCTAATATTTTGTAGCTCCAGAAGGTCCAAATTACTCAAGCTCAAAAGTAGGTAAATTTCCAACCAAGGTATCCCTATTAATAGAGGTGTTTGCCATTGTTCTCAGCTCATTAATTGTAGTATCCTTCATCTTGTAAACCAGTGGCAAATCGCTTTGTACTTTGGAAACAATCTCATATTCGCTTAGAGATAGACCATAGAACTAAATTCCCATGACAATTTCATTAACTCTTTCCATAAAAGAAGTAATCCTTTCATCTTCTTCCATCTTTAGGTTCTAATATCTCACTCGGTAACCATCAAGTTTAGTAATTTTAATAGTAGGGTCACCTTCATTAAGGGTCACCTTCATTAAGAGTCTCCAATTTATCCCATATAGTCTTTGCAGCTGATTTGTCAGTTAGTCCCATTATTTTCTGATTAGAAAGTGCACACAAAAGGGCTTCTCTAGCTCTACAATCATTTTTAATGTCCTTATCCAAGCCTGTCAGAGGAAGATTTCTAGATGCCAGATTATGAGGTGTATATCCTTTCTTAGTGATTTCCCAAATCTCTTTCCCAAGACATCTCAGATGAGTCTCCATTTGAATCTTCCATACCCTATAATTTGTTCCATCAAGCCTAGGAATTTATCTCCGAAAAATAGCTGCAGATGAACTTGAACTATTAGATGCCATAAGATCTTCCTCAAGTGTTTAAGCTTTTGCAGAGAGGACCAGGATCTGATACCAATTGTTAGACAACTTAGATAACTGGTGAACAACTGAGAGAGGGGGGAGGGTGAATCAATTGTCAACAGATTATAGAACTTTAAGCATTAAAACCTTATTACAACAATACATAAACCAAATAATAGAATAACAGATATAGAAGTTAAGCACAAATATAAGCCACAAAACATTTACCAACCATCCACAAAAGATAACACCAAGATTTGTACATGGAAAACCCAGTATAGGGAAAAACCATGGTGGGAAGCCTACCCATAGTCAAATAATACTTTTGTAGTATGCATGTGATTAAAAAAAGAGGGGCATGCACATGCAGGAAGAACAATAGCCTAGAGCATACTACTCATCACAAAAGGAGCCTCACTGACTACAAAGAAATCCAGACTACAATCTGGAAATATGAGTGAATTGCAAGAATAGCATCTCCTATGCATGAGTACAGTTTCAATTAAGCTCAATACCAGAGAACTTAAACTATTTTACAAACCCAATTCGATCACCTATGATCGACCAAAACCTCTGCATATGATTACAACATTATTTGCACATAGATAATCACATAATCATCCCATAACCCATAATCTGATAGTTCTGATACTAAATATGATTAGTACAAATGGCAAGTTAACAATATGAGAAGGGGGGGGGTGAATCATTCAAACTTAATCTTAAATAAAAACAACAAATTCAACCTCGGTAACCTTATTAGAAAAATAGTAATGTATGCAGACCCATAAATACATAAGATCACAAACATATAACACCAGATTTAACGTGGAAACCCAAATAGGGAAAAACCACTGTGGGATTTCAAACTCACTAAGAAATATACTATTCTAGAGTATGCTCGGTTAAAAGAAAATCCTGTTAAAGATTATAAACACATTGCTAGATGTGACTCAGTTAAGGGATTTCCCTCAGATCTATTAGGATCTTCACCTTATTAGAAGTGACCTTGTTAAAGGATTTCAAACACTCAATAAGAATGTCACCTTGCTAGAGGATTTTACAAATAAGACTGTTAAGGCCACTCGGTTAAGAGATTTTCTGCTACTTCTCAAAATAACAGTAATAAAAATTATGTCTGCAACTTCACATCTAAAAATGCTAAAGTAGATTCCTATTTGTTCAATACAATCTAGACATAGAACTAATCTTGTCTATCTGCTGGGGTTCTATACTCTGTTATTCTAATAGGTCTTCAAGCTTCTGTGCTCGGTAATCACTATGTAGCATCCTTGTGCATACACTTTCCTGCATACATTGTTTATCAACAATTTCCTATTTATAAACAATCTTCCAACTGCTTAATCTCCTTGATCACATTTCCCATGATCAATCATAGCCATCAGATCTTCAATCTTGTCCAGGTTCAATGTATCCTTCAATCTGAAAACATTTTACCTCACCTTGGAACTTGCATTTTCACCCTGGAACTTGTGTTAGGGTATTGCGGTTCAATCTGAGCTGTAGATCTTCTTGCCGATCTTTCTTCACCATAGATTCTTTAACAATCTTCATACTTAATATGCTCCAGCTCATCAGCTTCCTTCATTAAATATCACATGTAAACATTTAATGCATTCTGTTATAGCTCGGTTGTAACTTAGTAAATACTAAACTTCACTCAGTAGACATTCTGCCTTCATTAACCGATAGCGACAACCTTAGGATTTACCAACTAGGTTCTTTGCTCAGTAACATAGTATAGTATTAACCTTTCAAACAATAGCATATGTAGGATATCAAAACAATCTAAACATCATGATCTCATCATTGTCTAGCTCGGTAATAGTTTCCCATTGAATAACTTATCCCCTTATTCATCATATTCTTTCTGTGCCTTTTACCGACATCTTTATACTCATCAAATCATACTTCTTAAGATATGGCAACATTATACTGAATTAGAAAATCAATTTCTTGACATCAATGACAAAATAATAATATTAAGATAGTAATCATCCTTAATCAGTTATATCCATAGTCATCAACAAACTTCTCAATATCCTTATTGAAATGCCAACAATCTCTCATTGTAATTGGAATGCCAACCTTCTTCTTGTTTGTTATAATGCCAACAATCCCCCCCTTTGGCATTGATGGCAAAACCAATTGATTTGACTTTATTGATTCAGATTCAGATTGCTATGAAATTCTGAAATGCTCTCCCTGTGTCATTAGTCTTCTCCCTGGTTCTAAAATGTAGTCTTCTCCTTCGGTCAGTAGACTTCTCCCCCATAGATTAGTCTTCTCCCCCTTTGACAACAATACCAAAAATGAAAAGAACTAAAAACATAATTTCTTCCTCTAAGAAGTGAATTCCATGCTATTATATATCAATTCAGTCTCAGTCAGAGCATTTTGTCTTCAATTCCTATTCCCTGTTTATTGTTTCCTACACACCTTTAGAAAGCCTCCTAAAGTGTGTAAATCAGCATCAACTCCTAAAAGATATTATGTAGAGTCATCGAATTGATGCTTTCACTGAACTCGGTCAATGAATGGAAGATAGGGGTAGGACCCCTAACTAACTTTTGAGATACTCAAAAGTGTCCTTTGGCAGTGGCTTGGTGAAGATCTCTGCAATTTGTTCCTTTGTGCTAACATACTCTGAAACCACTTTCTTCTCTTGAACTTCTTCTCTAAGATAATGATATTTGATAGAGATGTGCTTTGTCTTAGACTGCATAACAGGATTCTTTGAAATGTTAATGGCACTAGTGTTATCATAGAATATAGTTACTGGCTCAGTAACTTGCTCATTTATACCTTCCAACAGTTGTTTGATCCATGCTATATTGGTGCAATTCAGTGCTATAGCAACATATTCAGCTTTTGCTATTGTCTGAGAAACACATCCTTATTTCTTGCTAAGCCAACTCACTAGTCTTTCTCCTAAAAAGAAAGCTCCTCCACTTGTTCTTTTTCTGTCATCAATGTTGCTTGCCCAATCAGCATTAGTATAAACTTTTAAATCAAAAACATTTCCTTTCCGATATACTAAGCCATAATCTTTAGTGCCTTTTAAGTATCTGAAAATTCTTTTGATTGCTGTCATGTGTGTTTCCTTAGGATCTGCAGAAAATCTTGCAACTATACCTACTGCATGTGCTATGTCTAGTTTGTTGTGAACAACATATTGTAGTTTTCCAATCACGAATTGGTAGAGTGTCTCATCAACAGATGCAAATTCATCATTCTTTGATAATTTACAGTTGGTAGTCATAGGAGTACTTACTGGTTTTGAATCATCCATTCCAAATTTCTTCAAGATTTCCTTTATGTACTTGGATTGAGTAATGAAAATATCATTTTTCATTTACAGTATCTGTAGACCTATAAAATACTTTATCTCACCAATTAGTGACATCTCAAATTCTTTGCTCATTTCATTTCCAAAGTTCTTACATAGAGAGTCATTTCCACTAAAGATAATATCATCAACAAATATGGCTGAGATCAGTATTTTATTTTCATCATTCTTCATGTACATATTGTTGTTTTCACTTGTTCTTATAAAACCAATTTTGATCAAATATGAGTGCAATCTCTCATACCATGCTCTAGGTACTTGTTTCAGACCATATAAAGCTTTGTTCAATTTACATACCTGATCATTATTTTCTCCTTCAACAAATCCTTCAAGTTGTTCAATGAAAACTTCTTCTTCTAATATACCATTCAGAAATGCAGATTTGACATCCATTTGATATACCTTGAAATTCTTGTAAGCAACATATGCCAACAATGTTCTTACTCCTTCAAGTCTTTCCACAGGTGCAAAAGTCTCACCATAATCAATTCCTTCTTCTTGGGCATAACCTTTGCAAACTAGTCTTGCTTTATTCTGAATGACCTCACCTTTTTCATTTAGCTTGTTTCTGAAGATCCACTTTGTACCGATTACTTTTTTGTCCTTCGATCTTGGGACCAGTGTCCATGTATCATTCTTCTTGATTTGATCAATCTCTTTTGTCATAGCATTTATCCAATCTTCACTGTTAAAAGCCTCTTTCACTATTCTCGGTTCAAATTTAGATATTAGACATGTGTTATGTCTCATTTTTTTCCTTGTCATCACTGGATCATTCTTATCTCCGATAATATGACTTGGTGCATGATTCCTTCTGACATACTTGGCTAATACAGGCTCGGTAGGCTCTGTATGATCTTCTTCATCACTCGGTAACTAGATATTCTCTTCATTTTCTTTAGCAGTCTTCTCGGTTGAACATGGACAAATCCTTCATAATCTTCTGGTTCTTTGGAGTTTCCTTCATCATTTCTTTATGCAAATTCATCAATTTTCACATTTGCACTTTCTACTATTTTGTTAGATGTTTTGATCAGACATTTACATGCTTTGTTTATAGAAGAATAACCTAGAAATGTTCCTTCTTCACTTTTCTGATCAAACTTACCATTTCTATCATCTTTGTAAACATAGCATCTACTCCCAAAGATTTTAAAATAACTTACATTAGGTTTCTTGTCATACCAGATTTCATAAGGTGTCTTCAAAGTTCCTTTCTTTAGTTGGACTCGGTTCAGGGTGTAAACTATTGTGCTTATTGGTTCTCTCCAAAATGTTTGTGGAACTTTCTTTTCAATCATCAAGGTTCTGGTACAATCCACAATAGACCTGTTCCTTCTCTTAGCTATCCCATTCTGCTGTGGAGTTCTCGGTGCAGAGACTTGTCTTTTTATACCATGATCATTGCAAAATAAGTTGAACTCATCAGAAGTAAACTCTCCTCCTCTATTTGATCTGAGACATTTCAGTTGTCTTCCTGTTTCATTTTCAACTCTAGCCTTGTACCATTTAAACATTTGAAAAGCTTCTGATTTTTCTTTTAAAAACATTACTGACATCATCCTTGAGTAATCATCCTCAAATAATATGAAATATTTATCACCATAATAACTCTGAACTTTCATAGGACCACAAAGATCAGTATGAATAAGATCTAAAATTCCCTTAGAAGTGTAAGACTTACTTGTAAAGATTTATCTTGTCATCTTACCCATCTGGCATCCTCGACACATAGCATTCTCAGGTTTTTCAAGACTTGGTAGACCTCTTACTCGGTGCTTCTTACTTATTTTGATTAGATTATCAAAATTAACATGACAAAACCTTTTATGCCATAACTAGGTATCATCTATCCTTGCATATAGACATTTATTCTGAGTTGATTGAAGATGAAATGTATTACCTCTTGTTTGTGTCCTAGTAGCAGCTAACTTTCCATGCTTGTCATGAACTTTGACAATTCCTTTTTCAAACTCTATTTAGTAACCTGTGTTGTTTAGCTGTGCTACACTCAACAAATTGTATTTCAAACCTTAAACCCAATAAACATTATTACATTTAGCATTGTCAAGAAGTGCTATGGATCCTTTACCTCTTACCGGACATGGTGCATCATTACCAAATCTTACATAGCCTCCATCATAATCATCTAATTTAATAAACTTGTGTTTATCACCTGTCATGTGATTTGAGCAACCACTATCTATGACCAAAGAATCATTAGTATTTATATGAGATATTAAAGATTTTTCTTCATACCTTTCTTCATCTGATCCATCCTTGATAGCCACATAAACAACTTCCTCTGTATCAGTTTCATTTGATTTATCATCATTAGATTCCTCATCAGCTATTAGGCATGTCTTTTTATCTCTTCTCCTGAAGTCTCGGTGTCCTCTGTAATGATTATCTTTCTGTCTATCATCTCGGTAATTTCTCTTTTCACTAGATTCTTTGTCAGGACAGTTAGAAGCCATATGTCCTATCTTATCACAATTGAAACATTTTAAAGGTAGCTTTCCTTTATACTTACCTTTTCCTCTTGGTAGCCTTCTGGCTAATAGTGCTTCAAACTCTTCTTGCTTTCTGATTTCCTCATACAGTTTGTGTACCTCTTCCATGTTTTTACGAAATCTTTCACTCGCTCCACTGTGATTCCCTTTAGAGTACTTATACGTTCTATCATTGTAATCATCAGTTTCATCAATATGAAAAGAACTGAATGCAGATTCAACTTTATTTACTGATGACCCACTATTATCAAAGTTACTTAACTCAAATGCATGTAGCTTACCAATAGTAGCATCTAAAGAAACTGACATATTGGGTACAGACCTCAATTCATTGATTGCAGAGACTCGGATTGCATAGGCAGGTAGAAGGGTTCTCAGCATCTTACTTGTTACATCCTCTTCTTCAATAGTTCCTCCTGCTCCTTTGATTTGATTTACAATCTCCTTTAGTCTTGTACTATACTGGGTTATGTTCTCACCTTCATTCATCCTCATAGATTCAAGTTGTCCTCTTAGACTATCCACTTTTGCTCTTTGAACATGTTCATCTCCACCATACACAGATATGAGCTTAGTCCACATTGGCTTTGCATCAGTACATCCTTCTAGATCATTAAACTCTGAGTCAGTCAATGCAGATGTTATTTCAATCATTGCTTGAATATGTTCTTGCTTTGCCTTTATCTCTTCCATTGTCAATGGATAGGTGCTTGGTGTGATGAAATAACAACATATTCTCCAATTCTTGATAGATGCAGCTTCATCCTTTTCTGCCATGTAGAGAAACTTGACTTATTTAGCTTCCGTCCATCCCTCTTATACATCTTTTTGATCTTTAACTCAAGTGCCTTTAAACTTTTCTTTCAGAGTCCAATGCTCTGATACCAATCGATAGTTCTGATACTAAATATGATTAGTACAAATGCCAAGTTAACAATATGAGAGGGGGGGGTGAATCATTCTAAGGTAATTTTCAATAAAAACAACAGATTCAACCTCGGTAACCTTATCAGAAAAATAGTATTGCATGCAGACCCATAAATAAATAAGATCATAAACATATAACACCAGATTTAATGTGGAAACCCAAATAGGGAAAAACCACTGTGGGATTTTGAACCCACTAAGAAATATACTCTTCTAGAGTATGCTCGGTTAAAAGCAAACCCTGTTAAAGATTATAAACACATTGCTAGATGTGACCCAGTTAAGGGATTTCCCTCAGATCTGTTAGGATCGTCACCTTGTTAGAAGTGACCTTGTTAAAGGATTTCAAACACTCACTTGCTAGAGGATTTTACAAATAAGACTATTAAGTCCACTCGATTAAGATATTTTCTACTACTTCTCAAAATAACAATAATAAAAAATATGTCTGCAACTTCACATCTAAAAATGCTAAAGCAGATTCCTATTTGTTCAATACAATCTAGACATAGAACTAATCTTGTCTATCTACTGGGCTTCTATACTCTGTTATTCTAATAGGCCTTCAAGCTTCTGTGCTTGGTAATCACTATGTAGCATCCCTGTGCATACACTTGCCCGCATACCTTGTTTATCAATAGTTTCCTATTTATAAACAATCTTCCAACCTCTTAATCTCCTTGATCACATTTCCCATGATCAATCATAGCCATCAGATCTTCAATCTTGTCTAGGTTCAATGTATCCTTCGATCTGAAAATGTTTTACCCCACCTTGGAACTTGCATTTTCACCTTGGAACTTGTGTTAGGGTATTGCGGTTCAATTTGAGTTGTAGATCTTCCTGCTGATCTTTCTTCACCATAGATTCTTTAACAATCTTCATACACGGCTTACCAATCATTTAATCCGCTCCAGCTCATCAGCTTCCTTCATTAAATATCACATGTAAACATTTAATGCATTCTGTTATAGCTCGGTTGTAACTCGGTAAATACTAAACTTCACTCGGTAGACATTCTGCCTTCATTAACTGATAGCGATAACCTTAGGGTTGACCGACTAGGTTCTTTGCTCGGTAACATAGTATAGTATTAACCTTTCAAACAATAGCATATGTAGGATATCAAAACAATCTAAACATCATTATCTCATCATTGTCTAACTCAGTAATAGTTGCCCATTGAATAACTTATCCCCTTATTCATCATATTCTTTCTGTGTCTTTTACCAACATCTTTATACTCATCAAATCATACTTCTTAAGATATGACAACATCATACTGAATTAGAAAATGAATTTCTTGACATCAATGACAAAATAATAATATTAAGACAGTAATCATCCTTAATCAGTTATATCCATAGTCATCAACAACCTTCTCAATATCCTTATTGAAATGCCAACAATCTCTCATTGTAATTGGAATGCCATTCTTCTTCTTGTCTGTTATAATGCCAACATAATCTACAAAGAGATCTTGCATCATATATATACCAACCTGGGACCTAAGCAATTAGGTCAGCCACCTAAAAGATAATAAAATAAATTCATAACATAAACCCGTAATCCAATGATCATCCAAGTCAGTCTGGGACCAAAACAATATAAACCAATCAATAAATCCAACCGGTAATGCATCGAGATCATCCACCGACACGTTACATAAATCGGTCCATAACCTAGCAGAATAAGATTGGACCCAAAATAGGTCACCATAAACCAAATCCAACACCGCTAATCAATAGTAATATGAACAAGATAAACAACAACATCCCGCAAGCCATCTAGAAGCTGCACCAACACTACTTATCAATTACATCAAAACATATTCAACTAAGCTCTATTGGTAAAACCCTTACTGGTGACCAAAAGGCTTACTAGAGCAAATGATAGTTTCTAAATCATCAAATCCTGAACAAACTGATCATGAACGCATTTGAATAGCATCAATGACATATCCAAACCAATTACGTAAAACAAAGCATACCGGATCAATATCATAATCCAACCACTCTACTGGAGCCTACCAGAAACTGTTAAATAAGCAAAACAATGAGTGTTGACATCAATGACAAAAAATCAATGCAACACATAATCAATTCCTCCAATTTGCCAACAACTATTTGACTTATTCTCATGTTTTGAATACAAAACATGTCAAGAAGGGATGATATATTATGTATCTAGAGATATGATATTCTATATATAAGTTAGTAGAGATGGAAACATGTGATGCACATCCCTTAAATTTGTTACCTGTTATGTAGATAACTTGTGTAATCAATTATATTAGATAATAGGCAAGTCTACATGGGTTAAATAGTTAACCCCTCATGATATCATTAGGAGGAGTTTATAAAAAGAAGGTGAATATTATTGCAAGTAATGTGAAAAGTGTGTTATGTGTTTGAATAATTTTGGAGAGATAACATAGAGTGAGTCCTTCCTTAAGGAGTATTCTAATGTGTTTGTCTACTTCAAGAAATTATAACTTTTCATAGGTATATTGCATAATTATATATCTTGATTTGATTTTTAAATCAATAAAAAATTAATATTTTTACAAAAGTTTGTTTAATATTGGAAATTTTAACTTAATGCTATTATATTTCCACAATCCATGCTATAGTTCTTTTATTTTTTCTGGATTATATCAAACCAGAAACAATAAAAGGACATTTTAACTTATATAAGTAAATCTAAAGATATTTGAAATGACATTCATTTTTTAAATGAAACACCATTTATTCAATATAAATAAATTATTTGTTTAATAATTAAAGAGAAAAAATTATTAACAAATGTATGAATCCCTTTTAATATTTAACAACTCAAAAGTCAATGATAATATGAATCTTCAAAAAGATAATCTTTGCGTGTAATGCAATAATATTATAAAAAATAAGTATTACAGGTCAAATATCATTATATATTAAACTTGAATCTTTACTTCTACTTCATTTTGAAATACATACTCACTAATAAAATCAATAACACTCTTATTCATACATCGTTTTTCTCAAACACGTGTTTTATTCACATCATATTAAACTTGAATCTTTTCTTCTACTTTATTTTAAAATGCATCTCCACTAATAAAATCATTTTTCCAATCGCTCTTACAACCTTTTTGTCAAATATATGTTTTGTTCACCATCATATGAAAGTCTTTTCCTCAACTCATTCAATAAGCATTCTTATCTCAAAATTTTATGATATTTTATTTTATTTTCATACAATTATTAAGTGATTTATTGTTGAAGTTCTTTTTTTAAATTGTTTTTTTTTCACACATAATTTTGAATAATAATTTTTTATTATTAGAATAAAAAAATAATAATCATATATTTACAATTGAAATATCCAAAAAAATATCTATATTGTAGAGTGATTTCATTTTAACAACATAGAAACTATTCACACATTAATTAGTTTTCATAGATACTTTCAAATGTTTTATTTGTGTTCTTCTAGCATTTGCAACATATTTTATGATAAAAAGGTTTGATTGGATGCTCCAAAAGTAAGTATTTTTTTCTCCTAAATTAATAATAGCATACAAATATACTTCTTATCAATGAAATATCGATCAATTTGTACTTGTTGCATGGATATTAAAATCAGTATTTACTATACTAGATGGGTGTTCCAAATGTAGTGTTGGCCATAACTTTTTATTAAGAGTGAAACATTATTCTATTTGAAATTTATATGGATCTGTCGATTTCTAGTATCACACTATGAACATTTAATGATGACAATCGCGTAGTTTTATATATATATATATATAGCTATAGCACCCAATAATATTATTAGCAACTACAACTTTTTTTCTAATAGTCAAGTGCGAATGAAGTGCTATAAATTAATTTAGTATTATCAAAGAAATTTATCACTACAGATTTTTTAATATATAAATTAGATTAATATTATAATATACAATTATAAATAAATTAATTAAATATTAAAATAAAAATAAAATACTTAAAGAAAGAAATAAAACTAAAATATATGTGAAATTTAAGCTTTTGTACTTCTGAAAAGATGGGCATTATTTTTTTAAATATATTTAGAGTTCACAACTTTTTACGTAAAGACAGATTAATACTTAATAATAGTTTCTTATCCTTGAATTATAAGTCTACATTTCCTTATCTTTTAAATGTTTCTATCTTATTAATTTTTTTTGTATTAGATATAATATAACCATACAAGAGTATAATCAGTTTCAGCCAAGAGAGTAGTGATCGTAGATACAAAATCAAGATCAACAAGGGGATACAACCTCCAATAATTATCAAGTGTAAGGATTACATATACAAAATGATAACATAGATAATCTGCAACAATAAACATATAATCAAAACAGAAGTCATGGTCATCCTCAATCCATGCGGTCCAACCTCGTTGGCCCTCCATCCAGATCTGTTGCTTTCTACCATATGATGGGATAGGAATGGCCTCGGGTATGACCCCCTCTAGAGCTAGGATTGCAACTATAATAGGGGTTGCTACTACTGTTGTCTTCCTTTTAACTTCCAACTCTGTTATGAAGTTTCTAAGCCTGTTTCAAATATATTTCTTTGTTCAGTGGTCCTCCACCAGGTGTACCCATGTGATATCTCACTTGTGTACATTCTTACTTGCCCATCACCAAGAATTTGTTCAAATTTCATCTTGGAGATCCTCATTACCACTTTACCTGCCATGAAACGTTAGAAGATATGAGTCTCTTGAGAGACTCAATAAGTGTTCTTTCAATACCATTAAAAAACTTGTTATTTCTAAACTTCCAAATTAACCACAATATAGCTAAAGAGAGCACAAACCAAAAGACATTGACACTTTTTGACAACCCTAACACATAGCCAATGACACATTCCCAATTCATGATATTGCCATTAATAGAAATTCCAAACATATTCCAAAATTCCTTAGCAAACAAAAAGTCAAAGAAAATATGATTCACTATTTTAGGCACTCTGCAGCAAGAGCACATAGGGGGATCATTACCTTTCAAGTAGATAGGCAATCTATGGAGCAACAGGCACCAAGTGAAGTTTTTTTGCTTAGGCTCCACTAGTTTAGCCCATAGATGGCCAAGCATTTTGGTCCACTTAGAATGTTCCATGTTAAAATTCCATTTATTATTATTAATGTGATTCAAGATCTCCTCTTTATCTACTAGCTGGTTAAAAATATCCTTTGCTTTCATTTTGTGCAGGGGTTGCCATTGCACCATTTGAACTGAGTATAGCTGTCCTTATTGCCAAACTATCTAGGAAGGGCAAGAGATAAGCATGCTTCTCTCAGCATAGAATAGGTTCTCCATTAGGATCTTATTATTATTTTGAAATCTAAGTCTACATTTAATTAAATTTCTTTAATTATTTTGTATTTGGAAAAAATATATTTAAAGAATAATAATATACATATTATTTTTACTTTTTCCCCACTTTAACTTCAACTTAAGACACTATATTTAAATGTTAAATATAAGGAATACAAAGTTTTAATATGACACAACTTTTATATGAAAGTATACCACTTATCACTTTATTTAAACTAAAACTATTTTAAGTAAATTAAAGTAATACAACAATTGAAATGGAATATTATTTTATTTGAAAGTATAATTTACTATCAATTGTTTTACTTACAAATACCATACTTACATGTAAATCATAAGAAACAAAAACTCTTAAATTGACAAAAAGATTGGTTTTACAAGAAAATTGTCAATCTTTCAAAAGAGCTAAAATATTTTAACCTAAAAAGGCTTCATAATTCAAGAGGATTATATTATTGGAAACTTGAGTTGTGTTGTCATTGATCTCAACCTATCTTGCATTGTCATTTATGTCACTACTTGTTGTTGGTGGTCCGAAAATGTATGTTTTGATATTTTTGTGTGGTTTGGTAGTGATATTGAGTAAGGTTGAGGTATTTTTGAAAGGTTGGTGTAGTGAAAGTTTCAATATGTAGGACACAATATTTATGTAGGAAAGAGTTTTTAATGTCTTAGTAGAAGAATTTTTTTTATTCCTTTAGTATGTGAAAACTATGGAGTGTGGTTTCAGATATAATGTTTATGACTTACATGTATATTATACTATCAAGTTTAAGGTTCTTTTGTTGCTCCAATGAAGGAGTTAATTGTTTTTGTTTATGACAGTGGTGGTCTATCAGAACTAGTCCAAAGAATTCTTAACAGTTTTCAATTGAGGTTTCAAGTGTTGCGGCTTAGAGAACATGTTCATCTAGTTTGTACATTGTTCCAGTTTAGTTTTTTGTTGACTGTTTGATTGGAAAGTGAAGTTATGGTGTTTTGAGTTCTATTTTGTCAATTGGATTGCTTTCTACTTAATAGAGGTGGTGTATTCTATCTGGATTATTCCCTTTTGGTCAAGATATAATGTAGTGGTTGTGTGTAGATGTTGATATGGGTCTTACCATGACATGTGTAGATTGACATTAAGTTTTGTACATGGGAAGATGGGTTTTGAGCTAACTAGTTGTCATGATACATTGTTTATCTACATGCTTCATTTTGTGTTGACCTTAGAGTATGTGTTAGCATGCGTGGTTTATTGGAATCATTTGGGAAGCATATGTTGTGATGTTTTTGGGTCCCCTCTATCTCTTGGAGTGGGCTGGAATGGATGTTATAGGTCCAGGTAGCTGAATTTATGTAATTTTGTATATTATGTCTGTGGCTAACCTAGTTTAGGGTTTCAATTAATTATCTCGTATATATAGGAGTGGGGATGTATGAGTTGAAAATGGCATGGATGTCAATTGATGTGAAGTGTATTTAAATGATGTACAAGCAAATTTGTTATAGTAGAAGTGTGAAAGATAATTGTGAAGAGCATTAAGACAAATTTTGAAGTAATATACATGTTTTCCATGACATTGGTCACTTGACATAGTTGTTCAAGGACAATTTTATGATTAGGAAAACTAATGTATTTCAATTCATTTGATCCTCTACACCAACTAGTAGAAGGTGTGTTCCTTTTGGTAGTTTGTGCACATTTGTATATTTCCCTAAGGTTGTATTCCTTAGTGTTGTAATTCCTTTCGAGGGTAGTGAGATCCTTGGCCTTGAGCCTAAATATTGTAATCAATTATTCATTTTGTGAATGCAATTCTCATCATTGTTTTTCCCTATTTAGGGTTTTCCATGTAAATCTAGTGTTCATGTATGTGTTGTGCTTTGTGCTTTCGTGTTTCATAATTGTAGTTTGATTTAATTGTTGTTTTAAGTTTAATTAATCAAAAGAAAAGTGTTTTGAGGTTTGGAATAACTTCCCCCCTCTCTCAATATTGTGGTGTGTTTAACAATTTGTATTGGAGCTTTACCACTTAAGGAAGATCTAGAATTACATAGGAAGTTAATTTCCAAGCACCAAGATTTGATGGTAAAAGTTACTCTTATTAGAAGGAAATAATGGAATGTCATTTGGAATCTCTACCAGCTAGGATATGCGAGAGTATTAACAATGGGTGTAGTTCTATAGTAAATGGTCCTCAGACTCTAGATGAGGTTAAGGCACATGAGAACAATGTGAAGGCTAAAGTTGTAATTATCAATTGTCTAAGTGATGTAGTATTTTCTAAATTTGTTGGATTGAAGTATGCTAAAGAGGTCTAGGAAAAGCTTATCCATGTATATGAAGGTAATGAGAATACAAAGTAAGCCAAGTTGTCAAATTTGAAGCACAAGTTTGAGAAGTTGAAATTGTCCGATGATGAGAGCATTGAAAGTTATATACACCAAGTAAATGAGATTTGGAGTTTAATTAATGGTATTGGTGGTGAACTAGAAGAAAGTGAAGTGGTGAGAAAGGTAATGTTGATACCACCCAGATGCTACAAGTTTAAGAAGTATGTTATTGAAGAAAGCTATGATATGGATAAATGCACTTTGGATCATCTATATGGCTCACTCTTTTCCTTTAAAATTGTTGAGCTAGATGAGTTACAAAATGAAAAGAAAGATGTAGCATTCAAAGCTAGGAAGAAGATTAAAGATGGGCCTAAATTAGGCAATGACATGGATGAGATAGAATAAAACTTTGTAAGAAGACTAAAGAAATGATCCAAAAAGCAAAAAGGTATGTTACCCTTCAAATGTTTCAATTATGGAAGAATTGGTTATTATGCTTTTGGATGTACTTATAGGGAAGACTATGATAGTAGATTTGATGATGATAATAAAGGAAGAGATAATCATAGATGGAATAATAGAAACAAGAGAATAGATGACAAAGACAAATCTAAGAAGAATTTTTGTTCAATGGAGAACCATTCATTTGAAGAGGAAGATGATAATGACTTGAATGAAGAATCATTGTTTTTAGCTATATAGGAGAAGAGTGATGAAAGGTCTGATAATCTAAAAGATGTAAAGAACAATGAAAACTAGAGACTAACAAGACTACCCTACATGCAAAAATAGAGACTAAGGCATGGATAATTAACATTGGATGTTCAAATCACATGACAAGAGATAAAGGAAATTTAATTGATTTTAAAAAATATGATGGTTTTATAAAATTTGTGTTGGAAACTTGAGTTGTGATTTTCTATCATTGATGTCAATTTTTCACATGTTGTCAGTGATGTCAACCTATCTTATGTTGTCGTTGATGTTGAAGTAAGGTTGGTATAATGAAGTTTCAATATGCAAGAAATAATATTTATGCAGGAAAGAGTTTTTAATGTCTCAATGGAAGAATGACTTTCATTCTTCTGACATGTGAAGATTATGGGTTGTGGTTCTAAATCAGGGACAACTTTAAGAAACCACCCCTCGGTCAAAAGCGTAAAATCCTAGCGAATTAGACATTATTTTTTGGGGGAAATTTTCATATTGATGATGAATTTTTTTTCAAAATAGGGAAAAAAATTATTTTGTATTGGCAATTTTTTCTAGGGTACGAAAATTCCATAAATTTTTGGCGAATAATACCTTATTTTATGGAGAAAATATATATGTAGTAGGTGAGTATTTTTTGTTTAAAGGAACAAATATAATTGTATGGGCGAAATATTTTACTCCGAAGGAAAAATTATTTAAATGTATTGGCGATTTTTATCCACCACTTGAAAATCATGTAATTTGTTTTGGATAATATTTGTTATTTATGAAAAATATATAATTTATTGGCGATTTCATGAGTTCATTGCCATTAATAGATAAGGCACATCACATCACATCAATACGTCACATTGAGTCTGGACTCTACATGATGTATCAATAAGCATGACCTCTTTTACACTTGAAGGGTGACACGTACCTAAAATCCATCAATGATTTTAAACCGTTTGATGACCGTAGATCAATGGCTGAAGTTTTATTTTGGCCCAATTTTTTGAAGAGAACATAGCTCACCAGAAAGTGCCCAGAATGGAATTGGATTCAATAGACATGTATCAAATGTCACGATCAATAATTTCAATCATTTAATATATATCTAGTCACTAACTGCAATCCACTTTGTCCCCACAACTTCCAATGTGGTACTTGCCAACTTGGTACTGGCTTATAGTTGTTTCCAATTTCGCACACTAGTGCATTTATGGGAAAGATTTACAAAGATACGAAAGATTTAAAAAAATTTAAAGGAATTAATATGGTTAGAGAAGTAATTATTACAATCAAGAGCTTCAACTATTTATATATGATCTTTACTTCTTTCATCTTCAATTAGCCTTTTCCATTTGGTAGATAAATCATCGGAGCTCATGGTATTTAAATTCTGCCTCTAGTTTAGGTCTATAGGCTCAGGTTGTTTAATTTGGTAATCTGATTTCTCAATATGGATACTCCCATCTGCATGAGAAGGATTTCTGTAGAGGACCAGAGGGCCTTTTTGGGCTCCGTTAAAGACCCAACCCTCCAATTAGTTTGCAATGAGATTGGGCTGTTCACCAATGAGGTTGTGCAGATGGTTCGGGGCAGAGACTTTCTGCGTAATGAAAATAGATACCGTGTTAACATGGACATTACATCTCGGTTCTTGGTGTCTCTTCTGGACCTCAGAGGAGACAAGGTGGATTTGTTGATGCTGTTAAGGAAGGTGTTTAAGGAAGACTTCCTTGGAGACGACGTTACTATTGTTGTCCTTGCAAAAGTAGGGGTGGGAATCCCTTGGGCGAGTGAATTAACCAAGCTTCTCCTCCCTGACCAAATAGTGTCAGTGACCAGGCAACCATTTCTTCTGAACCTGAATGCGGAGTAGTTGACCCGTCACAAGAAATGGGCATGGATTGGCAGGGACTTTCTCTGAAAATGGTTGCTCCTAGATGAATTTCCAAATTATAGGTGGCTTGAAGAATTCTCTTAGCTTATGCTGTCTGAAGAATTCTACATGGAGGGAGGGCCAGATTCTTAGGGTAAACCATCCACTACCTGTGCCCTAGCCCCAACCCCCTAGTAGTTTATTTTTGCTATGTCCTCATAACCTCACAAGCTCAATGGCTCACTCATTTTGGCTTTAAATTTTTTGAGGACTCAAGTCTCAGACATGTAAAAATTGTAAATTTCCAAAACATAAATATTAATGATAATTTTTCAAATTCCAGTTTTTTTCAGTTTGCCTCTTATGGATATAAAAATGCTTTCTATTTCATTTTATTAATGAAAGTTTTGCAAATGCTTTTTGTCTATGAGCTACGTTATTTTAATATTTTATTAAACAATGGAATTAAATTTAATACCATGATATTTTTTATGTAATGCTTCTTCCTCTATATTTAATATATAAAAATAAAATCTAGTTTGTTCCATTAATTATTTGTACATTGATTATGATTGATTATAATTTTATAAATATAAAAAAAGATGTTTATCTTGTGAAAAACAAGTGAATTAAAAGTCCACCTTACTTGTTGTTGAAGTTTTGAACTAGTACATGCGTGGGTTGGTACTAGGTACATGCTATGATTGATAGTTAAGATTTTGTCATAATGAAGAAATTTGAGACATTTATGAAGGGTAGATGGGATCGCTTTCATGGAAGAGAACCAATGGCAATGATGTCCCAACTTCACACAAAATTGATCTAATGTAGGAATGATAGCAAAAATGACATCTAAGCACTTAATACCAACCTTAATGGGAAGAGTAATAGAACCTATAGTAGGACAAGAGAAACCATCAAAGATCTTAACCACTAAATCAAATTTATCATATCAATATGTTACTTCATGCAATTGTAAAGTATAAAGATATTCTTAAGTTATTACATTCACCATACATGTTGGATCAATCATCAATGAGAACCCCTCATGAGAGTATGTCTTTGATCTTTGTAGAGATATATAGACTTATAGTGGGCCATCAGGGGTTTCAATAGTCTCGCTAGGATCAAAGGTAATGCATATTGCATAGGTCCTTAGGAGGTGCAGGTTTATCAATAAGATTCACCACATTATTAGACTCAAGGCCAAGGTTATTAGAAGGAAATTCAAGATTCTAGACTCAATTAGAGAACATGATTAGACTCAATTAGATCAATGACTTAGGGTGGATTTTTCATAGAGGCTATAGACTTTGTTGTAAATACAATCATATAATTTTTTATAGTCTTTATTTGTTTATTAAATTAATTTAAACTAAATTAAATTAAAATTTATATTAAACTAAATTTATGTTGAACTTTTATATATATTTTGAGTCTTTATTTATTTATTAAATTAAATTAAACTAACATGTATATTACACTAAATTTATGTTGAGCTTTTAAATATATTTTTAAACTATTTTTTAAAATCACATATCGTAAACATATTTTAAAGAATTTTGTTAAACTTTAAATTAATATTTTAGATTTAAAAGTGAATGTTTTCTTTTTTATATTAAACTTTTACCTTTCAAATTGTATATCAAAATTTATATTTTTATTTAGTTATTTTTTTTTATTCTAGAATCTAAGTTTCATGTTCTATACTACTTTTGTATTTCATATTTTTACAAATAATATTAACATTATATTTAATAGTTATCTTAAACTATTGCACATATTTAAATGTCTCTTATTATGGGACCCACGCCATCTGACAATAGGTACCATCGTGCATTAGATGAGAAAAGATCAATGACTTAGGGTGGATTTCAACCCGAATGTGGGAAGTGAATACATTTGTGAGAAATTCACTAGGAATTGAATGTTTTATATTTAATTAAGTATAATTAAGTCTATAAAGCTCTTTTTCGAGTGGAAGTTGAAAATGATTTAATATACTTAAAAAACAGTCCCGAAAAGTGACTCAAGTGTGGTGGTGTGCCTGAAAAATGGCAAAAGTCATGGGACCCCTGAAAACTGACAACAGATACCATCATTCATTGGATGAGAACAGATCAACGACTTAGGGTGGATTTCAACCTAAATGTGGGAAGCGAACACTTTGTGAAAACTTCCACCAAAATTTAAAGTTTTACATTAAATCAAATATAATTAAGTCGATAAAGCTCTATTTGGGGTGGAAGTTGAAGGATTAAAAAGACTTAAAAAATAGTCCAAAAAAAGTGACTCGAGTGCAGTGATGTGCTCGAAAAATGGCAAAAGTCATGGGACCCACGACAACTGACAACAGATACCATCATCTATTGGATGAGCACTTATCAGCAGGTTAGGATGGATTTTGGCCCGAATGTGGGAAGTGAACACATTTGTGAGAACTTCGCCCAGAATTGAACGTTTTACATTTAATTAAATATAATTAAGTCGATAAAGCTCTATTTGGGGCGGAAGTTGAAGGATTAAAAAGACTTAAAAAATAGTCTAAAAAAGTGACTCGAGTGCGGTGACGTGCTCGAAAAATGGCAAAAGTCATGGGACCCATGACAACTGACAACAGATACCATCCTCTGTTGGATGAGCATAGATCAATGGCATAGGGTGGATTTTGGCTGAAATGTGGGAAGTGAACACATTTCTGAAGACTTTGCCCAGAATTGAACATTTTACATTTAATGTCCTCAGAATTTAGATTGAAGTAATGAATGTTTTGTCCTTCGGTGGTGAATAGATATTAATAATAATTAATAAAATTACAACATGATTCTAGATATTTTGCCCTTTAGGTATTACTTTTGTACTTTTTAGAGTTTTCAAAATAAGTGACTCATAAATCATAATCGTATTTTATTTCATGGACAAACCAGTAAATCGAGGGAGATTCAAAAACAACTACTAGATTGAGGATGCAAGTTGTAGCAGAGACTGTATGTGCCAATCTAGTGCAATAGAAATTTCTAGTAAAATCTAGAACACCTACATCCCGCCTTTTTTACTTTTTTAATCTCGTGGTTCAATTTGAGGGTTAGCATTTTCAGGTTTGTATCTAGCATTATTTTGAATTTTTAACAATAACAACGATGGGGAAAATGGGAAGTAGTAGTTCAATAGGAAGCCAAGTGAAAAAAAAATGTACCTAACCAAATTGGTTAAAACACCAGGTTTCACTGATGAATACCATGATATTTATGACCCTTCTATCCATGGTGAAAAGTGTATCATAGTGTAAAGCGGAAAAATCGCGATCGAACCCTAGTTGCTCTCCCCTCTTCCAACTCCAAGGAGAGAGAAGGGAGGTTCGCTAGGATTCGATGGTTTTTCACTTAGGGGAGAGACTTTACATTCAAAAGAGGGGTTGAAACTCATAAGATCCAATCCCACACAATGTAAGATTGGATGCTAAACGAATTTCAAGGGTTAGGAAAGCAAGGCTACCTTCTTTTGTAAAGAATGTTGTTAAGGAAATTAAGCTAGGAATGCATAGAAAGTCATAAAGATTCGCTTATAAACTGAGTTCGGGTTATAGGATGAAGCTGCGGACCTGGAATTAGCAGTAAAATGTCGATACGACGCTGTCCTGCAAATTTGAGCAAAAGTTGTCAGGACGATGGCGCTCGGCGCCACGGTCCTCCGAAAAATCCGCGAAACGAAGGGGGATCTGTTCGTCTCTGCACAAGGATTCCAGATCTTCAATTTCAGCCGCGTACCTGCAACCTACACACAGAAAAGCGAAGACGATTGGGGGGTTAGGGATTAGGGGTTTGCCTTTAGGTCAAACCCCGGTTTTGGAATTAACCAAGAAATGAGCAAGAGCTGTAAATGTAAATGACTGTAAAACAAGTACTAATACCTTGTTCTAAGGATGTTTGTATCCTTATGTGCGAAGGTTTAGATGTTGTATGTTGTATGTTGTATGTTGTAGCATGTAGTATGTGATCTCCTCTTCAATGGTTGAATCCTTGTCTTGAATGCAACACTTAGCCTTGAATGGAGACTTAGAAGGAATGCTTGAATGCTTGAATGCTTGAGTATAGTTTCCACGCCTTTTTCATCATCTATTTGTTCCATCCAAATGAGAGAGAAAAATGTAGTTTACATACTTGTCATTTAGGGTTGATAGACTGATTTCCCCGACCTTAGGCCAACCAGGAAAGTTAATTTCCAATTTGCAAACAAAAAGACCCGAGACCCCTTAGGAGACCGGGCCTAAAATAGGACCCAGGGACCAGGGCGCTGGGCACCCTGGTCCTGAGGGACCAGGGCGCTGGGCGCTCTGGTCCCACCTCCCAGGACATCAGGGTGCAAGGAGGTTCAGGCCAGGGTACTTGAAAAATGCAGTTTTCAGTGTCATGAGCAAGTTTCAGGGTCTCCATTCAGGTTGCGTGTTGCGTCGCCATCGTGAAGACCGAAATGCAGTCGAAATTACAAGTGTCACAATTTTAGGACGCTACATTTAGCCCCCACTTTAGCGGGAGTATGTATGCTCATACTTCCGGTAAAGTACAAGGAAACAACATTGAAAGACTTTCACCACGTCAAGGAGGCAAGATACACCAAGCCCCCAGTGGACTAAGGATCTTACGACTTCGATTGACAAAGTAAAAGGGAAGATCGCGAGGAAGAACCATGACTGTTAGTAGTAAGGCTCCCTCACTATGAGTCATGCAAGAAAGATATCAAAAATTTTCAAGGCAAGGCTAAATTTGCCAAGAAATTTTCAAGTATCTTGAAAAGATATGAACGCGATGTATGCCCCCCTACGTTAAAGCGATCACACACGCCTCACTGGGGGTGATTGCTTTAAGGTAGTGATACATATAAGAAATGAGAAAGGAGCACGTTATCGCAAGGATTTAGCCCCCAAGTGTGAGATAAACCCAAGGATAATAGACACAAAACACAAAGCACAAGGTGACTTCGCTTTCCTCGGGGTCAGTATGCTGTATGATAATTCATGTATATATATCATATGTATTTATGCATAATTGTTCTTCATTCCCCAATCAAGGAAGGTCGCCTAGAAGAAGGGAACACATGTGTCTTTTGAGTTAACATGAGAGAGATCGAGAGATCTCAATGCTTTGCATCGTCCTCAAGTAGACAACACCAAGGACAACAAATAGAAGAATGAAAATAACATATAGAAGAAGTAACAAAAGAGAGGAGGAGAGAATCTGCTATGCTAATGTAACTAGTCTAGCATGTCATCTACCCCCCGATCTTGCTGATCAATGTTTCGGGAAGGCAGGGAACACACTAGAGGAGGAACATCCAACACAACAGATGGAGCTATCACAAGATCCAAACAAGGGCTATGTTCATGTTCCGAGCCACATTGTTTTTGTCTAAGAGCTAGGATAAGTGCTTTAGAAAATTCATTAGATAAATGGTTATCGACATCAGCAAGTTCATATTCACTATCAGAAGCAAGAGGAGTAACATTTTCATCCATATCATCATCAAGATTTATAAAAATAGGATCTTTAACTCGCACCGGATCAAGACCATCATGCATCTTATGTTTAGGAGATTTAGGCTCAATGTCCGGCTGAGGAGAAAATGGAATAATGCTTGTTGAAGGTGTTTTTGGAGATTGCAAAGTTTGAGCTCCAAGACGACGCTTTTGCCGGCGTTCACGTGCAGAACGATTTCGTCTAGTCTTAGTAGGAAGTGAAGAAGATTGAGGAGGAGGAATGTTCTCATCCTTAGCACTTGGGTGTTTAGGTTGTGGTCTCTTAGGCTGGATAATAGGAGAAGAAGAAGATCTCTTCTCTCTATAAAAAGAAGGAGGAGGAACTGCTCCATATAAAGGAGGAATTTTTGGTTTAGGGAGAAGACCAAGTCCATCATGACGAGGAGGTATAGGTCTACTCTTAGGAAGTTTATTAGGTATAGACATAGTCACATCCATAGGGATGGGTTGAGAATATTCTTGAGGAAAGACATTAGTTTTATCTTTCAAAGGAAGAACTTCCTTCTCAAGAATGATAGGAATATCAAGTTTAGGTGCTCTAGGTTCACTTAGAGATAGGATCATATCTGTTTTCCACTTTTGATAAGATTTGAAAAGATGATCACTTCGCGGAGGAAGAGATTGGAATTGTTTAGGCCAAAAGTAATCAATAGGAACACTAGAGGTTCTTTCAGCTGGTTTAAAGAGACTATGATTGACAGTAACAACTTCACCATTATGGGGAAATTTCAAACACTTATGAATAGGAGAAGCAATAGCTTTCATGGAAGATAGCCAAGGATAGCCAAGCTTCACATGAAATTGTTCGGAAGATGGAATAATAGCAAAGTTCACATCAAGAGATTTGTTATGGACCTCAATAGGCAATGTAATAGAACCAATTGCAGGAGAAGAAAATGCATCAAATAATTTCACAATCACATCTGTTTTGTCATAAATCACTTGATTCAATTGCAAAGTAAAAAGAAATTCTTCAGTAATAACATTAACCATGCACGAAGGATCAATAAGCACTCCACGGCAAGGTGTATTCTTAACTTTTGCAACTATGTATAAAGGACCATCAGGTGCCCTAATGGTTTCACTGGAATCAAATGTGATGGAAGGTTCTTTAGGGATTTCTTGCTGCTCTACAAAGTTAATCACATTCGGAGTCATAGACACAAGACCATCAGATGAGAGAGAGGAATCATTAGCCTCAATTGCATTAGAGGTATGAGAAGGCAATGGATCAGTGAAAATCTAAAGATTTTGGTTAGGAGGAGCTACAGATGTGTTGCCTTTATCATTCACTCCAGAAACAGAGATAGTATTGTTATCAATCAAATCTTGAATTTTACCCTTTAAAGAAAAACATTTTTCAGTATCATGCCCAGGCTGACAATGAAATTGACAAAAAGCTTTGTTATCAAAATAAGGTGAAGTAATCTTTGCAAGATCAATTTGTCTTATAGGAGGAAGAGTAAGCACATTTTGTTCGAACAACTTATTCATAATACTATGCAATGATTCATTCAAAGGAGTATACTTTCTTTCTTTCTTGAAAAATTTAGAAATAGGAGGCACACCTGATGCTGCATTCACATTGTTGTTGATGATGTTTTCATTGAATTTGATGGAATCTCTGTTCGGTTTAAACTTCCCAAATGGTTGTTGACTGCTATCACCCTTATCACTCAGAGCCATAGGATGTGATTGTTCCATTTGACTCACAGTCAGTTGATAATTGTGAAGAGTTGCACACAACTGTTGGAAAGAAGTAAACTCAGAAAATAGAAGTTTGTCTCGAATATCTTTTTGTAAATTAGAAATAAAGATTCTTTGAATATCATTGTCAGGCACTGGAAAAGAAATTTGAGCATACAAATGCTTATATCTACCAATGAAATCAGTCACTTTTTCTTTAACACCTTGTTTACAATGCATTAAATCAATCAAAGTAACTTTAGGACTTATATTGTTTTGAAATTGTTGAATGAAAGCATTTGCAAGTTGTTCGAAAGAAGTAATAGAATAAGAAGGCAACGAGCAATACCATTGTAGGGCTTTGTCTCTTAATGTTCTCATGAATAGTTTTGCAAGCAACCTTTGGTCATAAGCAAAATCAGTACAAATTGTTTGAAAAGTCTTAACATGTGTTAGAGGATCTCCTTTACCATTATAAAGTTCCAAATGCAGGATTTCAACATGTTTAGGAGGGATAGCTCGAACAATGTCAAGAGAAAGTGGGCTCGCAACATCAAATGTGGGCACACTAAACTTAGATTGATTCATAGAGGCAATTTGTTGCTGTAAAGAAGAGACAGTTTGTGCAAGATTGTTAATGGTCGCTTCAGTCGAAGAGTTCATATTGGATGTGTTAGATTGAGATGGAGGTGTTATGTTATTGAAAGAAGGTAGAGAGTAAGGTGGTGGGACTCTATGATAATTAGTCATAGGAGATTATTGGACAAGAGGAATACTACAAGGAGGGATGGAATGGTTAAATGAATTGCCCCCTTGCGTCATGTTCATTTGTGGTGATATAATAGGCACACTCATTGAAGGAATGAATGAAGAAGTCGGATTGAATGAAGGAAGAGGGTTAATTGAAGAAGAAGGGTTGCCCCCATGACTGGTGATCATAGGAGGAATGTCTTGTATAGAAGTAGCCATGATGTTTGATGTAAAGGTAGGTATACTAGCAATAGGAGTTGTCAAAGGAATAGAATGATTGACTTGTGTAGGAGGTTGTGTATAACCCAAAGTTTCAGCACAACTCTTCATAGGCCTCACATTTGAATCCACAATGTGTGCAATACCACGCAAAATATCAATTCCATTCTTATCACTTTGAAGCATACGTTTTAGACCCTCAATTAAAGAAAGAGCTTGACTATCAGGGTATTCTTGAGACATCCATTGTCGAAAATCGTCAAATTGGTTATCCAATTTTGAAAGTTGTTCTTCAGAAACCTCATGGAGAGCTTCTTCATCATTAGGAGGATTAGAGGAATTACCCATGTCCTTGTTAAAAAGGCTATTCAAATTAGGTTCCATCTCCTCAGTAGTTAAACCTTGGAAAGACTTAATTCTACGGCTTCGTCTAACGGGAATAGTGTAAGTAGGGCTTATTGTTGTAAAACTCATGCACTAGAAAGAGAGAGAAGATTTTGAATTTAGAGGTAGCAATTTTCAGTAAAATCAGCCAATCTTCTGGATTTAAGCTGTTAAATGCAATCACAACAGTCTCCCGAAATTTCAAAAAAAATGCCCGGGACCGTGGCGCCCGGAGTGCAACACGGTCCTTGCAACTTTTTTTGAAATTTGCAGGGATGAAAGGTATGATGATTTTAGAGCTAATCTGAAAAAATTGAGTGATTTTACAATCTGTAGATAGGCCAAATTAAAGTTGTAATCTCGAAATTGAACCCTACCAAGATTGTCGAAAAATGCAAAATTTTGAATTTTGAAAAAGAGAGGGAAACTGAAATTTTGAATTTTATGATTTTAGAGGGAATGTCAAAAGCAATGCAAGTTTTGAAATTCAAAAGTTGACTCAATTTCACGCAAAATTCAATTTTGAAAGCGGAAATCAAAGTTGTTGTAATTAAGCACTTAATTTCAAAAGTCACAAAATGCAAGAATTTGAATAAAGCACTGAAATTTTTAATGAATGATAACACACTTTTCAGATTTAGGACAGTAAGAACACAATTTTGACACAAAATTTCAATTTCAATGATTTTTAAATGTTTAGAAGCCTTAATCCAAGCAATCACAAGACCAACTTTGACTGTTATTTTGAAGGTGTTAAAATTGATAAAATCAGCCAAAATTCTGGATTTTAGCAGGAAAATACAGTAAGATCTCGCTCCTGAAATTTCGGAAAAAATGTCGGGGACGATGGCGCTCGGCGCCACGGTCCCCGCAACTTTTTTCCAAATTTTCAGGGATGAAAGATATTGTGATTTTATTGCGGAATCCAAAGTTACAGCTGATTTGGAGATGTTTTGATCAGTGAAATTGTCGGACAAAGGTTGAATCAAGAGGGTTTCAAAAATTAGGGTTTTGACACCTAACCACTTAATTTTCAGAATTAAAGCACAAATATGAATTGAAAATTTGTAATAGAAGGGCAGATCTGAAACAGGCATTAACATTTAGACATTTCGCAAGTTCAATTACCAAAAAGAAAATTTAGGGTTTTTATGCAATCACCTCTAAAATTTTGCAAAAGATCAAACATGGAAATGTAATCAATTTTTTTTTTTCAGATCTAAGCATGAAAAATCAGAAAGGATGTTCACGTCGGGTTCACCAAAATGTAAAGCGGAAAAATTGCGATCGAACCCTAGTTGCTCTCCCCTCTTCCAACTCCGAGGAGAGAGAAGGGAGGTTCGCTAGGATTCGATGGTTTTTCACTTAGGGGAGAGACTTTACATTCAAAAGAGGGGTTGAAACTCATAAGATTCAATCCCACACAATGTAAGATTGGATGCTAAATGAATTTCAAGGGTTAGGAAAGCAAGGCTACCCTCTTTTGTAAAGAATGTTGTTAAGGAAATTAAGCTAGGAATGCATAGAAAGTCATAAAGATTTGCTTATAAACTGAGTTCAGGTTATAGGATGAAGCTGCGGACCTGGAATTAGCAGTAAAATGTCGATATGACGCTGTCCTGCAAATTTGAGCAAAAGTTGTCAGGACGATGGCGCTCGGCGCCACGGTCCTCCGAAAAATCCGCGAAACGAAGGGGGATCTGTTCGTCTCTGCACAAGGATTCCAGATCTTCAATTTCAGCCGCGTACCTGCAACCTACACACAGAAAAGCGAAGACGATTGGGGGGTTAGGGATTAGGGGTTTGCCTTTAGGTCAAACCCCGGTTTTGGAATTAACCAAGAAATGAGCAAGAGTTGTAAATGTAAATGACTGTAAAACAAGTACTAATACCTTGTTCTAAGGATGTTTGTATCCTTATGTGCGAATGTTTAGATGTTGTATGTTGTATGTTGTATGTTGTAGCAAGTAGTATGTGATCTCCTCTTCAATGGTTGAATCCTTGTCTTGAATGCAACACTTAGCCTTGAATGGAGACTTAGAAGGAATGCTTGAATGCTTGAATGCTTGAGTATAGTTTCCACGCCTTTTTCATCATCTATTTGTTCCATCCAAATGAGAGAGAAAAATGTAGTTTATATACTTCTCATTTAGGGCTGATAGACTAATTTTCCCGACCTTAGGCCGACCAGGAAAGTTAATTTCCAATTTGCAAACAAAAAGACCCGAGACCCCTTAGGAGACCGGGCCCAAAATAGGACCCAGGGACCAGGGCGCTGGGCGCTCTGGTCCCACCTCCCGGGACATCAGGGTGCAAGGAGGTTCAGGCCAGGGTACTTGAAAAATGCAGTTTTCAGTGTCGTGAGCAAGTTTCAGGGTCTCCATTCAGGTTGCGTGCTGCGTCACCATCGTGAAGACCGAAATGCAGTCGAAATTGCAAGTGTCACAATTTTAGGATGCTAGACATAGATATTAGATATGCATTATCTAGTAAGGTGGTATATCCAACTAGGGAAAAATTTACTATTTTCAACACAATGTTAAAACAAAGAACAAATAAAATCGCATTGTGGGATGCTGGATTGGGAAGCATGGTGTTACCTGAAGTATTCCCTTGCCCTGATTTTTGTCATGGTGTGCGCTGAAAATTATGATGAAGATAAAAAAGCAATTGTCAATAAAAATACAAAAGAGGAAACTCTATCCATAAACGTGGGAGAATTTGCTCATTTGTTGAACCTAGGGTTTGAAGCACAAAACTCAAATGTCCAAATTGACCTAGGAAAGCTGGCAGAGAATTATGAGAATCTCGATCCAAGTGGCAAAGATTCATTTATCAAAGCTCTAATAAAGTGTGGTACTTTGTTGGATCAAAATTATAAGCCTCCTTATGATTCTAACATTTTTGTTCCATGGTTTGGGGATACTATTCCCTTGTTAACATTTTGCTTGGGATTGGAAAATGATAGGGAAGTTGGTGCAAGCCTTCTTGAAATGATTTATAATATCCATTGTGCAGCTCAGCCAGTAAGATATAATTTTGTTGAGCACGTTGTTCAATCCATGCAAAAACAATTACTAATGATCAAAAAAGGTTCTTGTAAGACATTTAGGTTCTCATCCTACTTGTGCTATCTCCTTCTATCCAAGTATTGTGCAATATTCAAGACCAACAATCTTCAAATTGTGAACTATAAGATTGATGAGAAGACTCAGAACAGAACATAGTGTCCAATATATGAATGGAAACCAAAGATAAGGATGCATGATAACAAAAAGAACTACAACCATTTTGTAGACTTCTTTTTGGCACCAATGTATAATGAAATTACAAGCACTCCAATGCCTAGATTTCCTATGTCTTGTAGAGATTGCATTCAACTTGGAAGTCAAATAGAATTGGCTGACTGGTTCTTCATGGAAGAATACATTGTGTTAAGGTTTTACAGATCAGCAATAAAACCATACAGACTTCCAATACATGTGATAGAGAGGGTATTTGCATTGGAATATGTATGGTAGTTGGAGAGCATAGATAGGCACTTCCATGGTCAACAAAAGAAGAGCATATTTCCTTCCTTACCTTTCTCATGTGGAGGGTTCACATTTGAGAGAAAATCATTCAATGTGGCACATGATTTTTTGACAGTTTTTAGCTTTGGTGATGAGGGTCTCTAGCAGTATGATCCAAACGGTGCAGTTCAAGCAAGGCTTAAGAAAAATGGGAACTCTTCAACATTATGTCAACATGAAAGTAAACCATTGATAGAAAAGCTTAGAAACATGGACTCCTGGGATGAGGTTAAAAAAGAGATGGAGAAAATTTCCGCTCACAATAACATTTCAACAGAATAAATGCCATCACAAATTATGGCACTGCACACATAGAGGACAACAGAGGAGGGCTAGGGCATCCAAAATAGGAGGTCCTACAATTTCTACAAAAAATCTACTAATAACAAATTTATTCCCAAATCAATTTCGCAAGAATGTAAAGAGAGTTATTGGACTCAAACCAAAATAAATGATTTTTGGACTATGTGGAAGAATCTTGGTGAACCAAAGACCAGTGCAGAATTTGTGTCCATCAATGAGGATGAAGAGTTTATCAAATTGTGGAATATGGAGCATCCCACAATAGCATATGACAGGAGTGAATATGATGATGAGTATGAGGTTGAGCCCACTCCAACAACTACTACAGTCCCTAAAATATTAGGTGGAGTCAATGAGTCCATGAAAGAAAAATATAGCAAAGGGGAAAACATTGTGGAAAAATGGGGTTTGCAGGTGGTGGTCTAGGTACCAGAGGAGAAGGCATTTGGTATCCACTTGAGGTACAACTTCCATCAGATTCAAAAACAAAAGCTCCTATTAAACCAGTCATTAGACTTGATTCTTAAAATTCATCACAAAAAGGTGCTACTCATTACCCTCAATGTCCACCTACATTTGTTTCGGGTTCAAATCCACAACCTCCACCACATCATGGTATTCCCATTGGTGGTGAATCAAGTGCCATTGCCACTGGTGGGGAATCTAGGGATATTATTTCTATTAGTGATCAGTTAAGTGTCGATGTGATTGGTGGGGTTGGCATGGGTACTACTACTGATACTAGTTGTCTTTGTGTTGGACAAGGGCAACAACAAAATATCACTTGCAAGAGGCCACTAGTGGTAGATAGTCATACTATTTAGAATCCTATATCAAGTGCCACTGACACTACAAATCAATCATTTGCAGCTTCAGATCACACATCTCAAAAGATTATAAAAAATACACATGAAAGTGACAGTGGGACATGATCAGGAATGGTTGTTGGTAATCCTAGTAACACATTAGTTAAAACCATAGGAATAAGTGGAACTAGAGCCTCTACTATTCCTATTTCACCTTTCAAACATTCAATTTCTTTAGCAAGCCTATATTTTCAATTTTGTGATTATTATGAAAAATTTGAACACACAACAAATGCAAATAAAGAAAAAAAAGAGAGTATTTCATAATGTTGCCCTAACTGAAGTTTTAGGTTAACAACCTACAAGGAACAGGGTATTTCCAACATATGACCCACACAAAGATATGATGGATTCCATGGTTGTTATGCCCCCAACTAAAGATAAAAATCCACCACATAGTTAGATAGATCCCTCTAAATTTCAAGTTAGCACCCTCCAAATGGATTTTTCCGAAGTGCATAATGTGGACAAAATTAGTGTGTCAAAAAGGACTAACGAAGTGGTCTACACTTCACTGCTAAAGGTGGAGAGAGAAAAAAATAAATTGGAGAAACAAATAGAAAAGTTACAAGAAGACTTAGCAAATGAAAAATCAAAGAGGAAATCAGTAGATAACAAGTGCAATGATTTACAAAAAAGGAAAATATGGATGCAGAATTGAAGGAACTGAGAGAAAAACTGGCTAAAAGCAGTAAAAAAATTGATGAGGAAAGATCTAGTTTTCAAAAATTATACCAAAGTTATGATTCTGTTGTTGCCAAAATAAGAAAAATATAGGACCTATTGGATCATGAGAAGGAAAACGTAAAACATTTGGAAGAGGAAGTAGAGGAAGAAAGAAAAGAATGTGCACAAATGAAAGAAGACCCACACAATGCAAATGATAAAATTAAAACTTTGGAGGATAGATTGAAATATAATATGAAAAATACAACAAAGTATATACAAGAAAATATTTGGTGGCAAATAATGCAGAGGAGTGACAAGTTGTGTGAATGGTTTGAATTGAATGAAAGTCTGAGATTAATTTATATGAAAATCAAAGGGCACATTGAGAAGAGCATACATGTTTATTCAAAAGAGGATATGGCAAAATAGATTCAGCAAGTAGTCTATAGTACCAGTGACAACTACTTGGCATCCAAGGGAATTAAGAGTTGCATTGATGCCACAGTTAAGAAATCATATATCCTTAAAAAATGCCAGAAACTAAGGGAAACATCAAAAGTTATGGATAAATGTGGCAAAAAGATATTGAAGCTGGAAGAAAAGATAACTACTTTGATTAAACTTGGTTTTCCTAAGACCGTTGACCCATCAAATAAATGTATTGGAAAATAAGTTTACAAAAAAACATGGAGATAAAAATGAAGTTTGATTTAGACTTGCTTCCTAAGAACACAACTCCCCAAAGTTTTCTAGAATTCATCCAACCATTTATAACTCTGAATGCGGTATTGGGTGAAATAATGATGTCAATTCACTCTTCTAAACATGGATTGTTGACAAAGTCGTAGTTGACTTTCCATAGTTTATAGAATATTGACCTTCCATTAGATGAAGAGTGGAGCACCCTACAAAAACTAGCACATAAATCCTAAGAATCATAGTATGTATTGAACAATTTTCTTTTTTTACTCTTAATTTCAAGGTTTTATGTTTTTTTTGTTTGGAATTTGGCATTGCTTGAAATAACTCTATTTTATGAAGAGGAAAAAACCAACACTTGCTATTGCTAAATCGCTAATCCATCCTATGAATCTATGATGCATATGCAAAACTTCAGCTTGTAAATTTGTATTCTCAAATTCTCCCAAGTTTTAACATTTTTGCATTTCTCTATTTATGATTACTAGGTTCTCGGCACTACTATTATCTATATTTAATTTGTCATGGCTTGAATTAATATTTAATTTTGAACTCTATTTTTTGAATAGGAGACATCAGACATGTAGCAATTGTTAAATTGATAATCTGACCTATGATGGCCATGTAAATCTATGTTGAGTTTTTGATTTTGATGTTGAGTCTTCACATGTTGTAATTTGACCTAAAGCTATTGTTTCTCCCTTGTTTCTATAAAAGGGAATTCAGGGTCATTTCCGAAGGGTTCTGAAACTTTGTATTGACTTTTACATGGAGAATCACATAGAGTGGTGTATTACTATTGAATTAATTGTATCATATGGCTATATTTTGAAAGAATTAATGAAAATCTAAGTTCTCAAACATGTCTAAATAAACATCTCTATATCAATAAACACATTATGGTCTTTTATTATGCTATTTTAAATCTAGAAATAGAAAGTTGAAAAATACAATTACAAATCAATATTAAATTTTAATTGCAAAAAGTTAACAAACTCATAAAATGTCATCAAGATATCAACCATAATAATATGCTTTTGTAATATGAATGATAAGATACAATAATAAGATAATAAATACCAATCTCTTATAGTTGCCATTCATCCTCATCAAATTCAAAGCTTTCTTGATTCTTGTCTGTTTTTTTTTCACTCTGAGTCTGCATACCTTCATTGAAGTGCATCTCAATGCTACCAGTAGGTCTAGTACATGAGTCAATAGTCCCACTAACACTTTGGTTTGAAGGGTTTCCCAAACCTCTTCTTTCACATTTGGACCTCCAGATTTCTAGTGCCCCATCGTAAGGAAAAGTGTGGACATTATACCTAGATGTATAGAGCCTCAAGCAATTTTCCAAATTTGTGTCTAGTTTGTTTCTTAGCTTTGATTTTAGGAACCCCAAAGCACTGAAAACTCTCTCATCTTCCACCGAACCCAATATCATGGTAAGACATAAATCAGCAAGCTTCAAATATTTTGGCATTGAATCCTGCAACGTTGTGTTCTCAGCTATATATTTCCCAAGCCTTGTTACTGATCCCTCTTCATAGGGGTTATCCATTGTACCATATTGTTCTCTCATAGTGTATGCAAAACAAGATGATTTCTCTCAAAGATGAGTTTTGTTTAATATTCCATTTATAGTTACTCCATTCAATTCTTTGGATACACAAAATTGTTTTATCAAAGTCAGTAGCTTAATTTGAAAATCAGTTGCACTGTTGAGGCTTCAATATTGAGGAAACACAATAGACATGGCTTCGAGTAGGTTGTCAGGAGGGAATCTTCTTCTAATTTGTAGGAAAGATCATATGTAATTTTCTTCACAAAAGTAGTTACAGTCTCAACAATCTTGTTGAAATCTTCCCTTGTAACTCTTTCTAGTTTCTTCCTGGGGCGCTTTCCTGGTTCCTCGGGGTCGACCGTGGCATAAAAGTGCATTGGTACATACCTCCCCATTTGCACTAATTTGTAAAAAGTTATCAGGATTGTTCAAATCTCTAATTGTCTTCCACTTCACAAATTTTTCATCAGATAGTGTTGGTTGATTATGATAGAGATTATCGAGGGTCATGCATGTCATCTTATGCAACATAGCATATTCTGCAATATATAGAGCTCTTATTTGGGTAACCTTCATAATATTCCTCATTTCTTCTAGCATGGGCAAAAGAGATGCTAAAGTTAAGAGTGTCTCTAGATTACTTAACCTCCGAAGAAGGTCAGTAAATTTTGGTTGCTCTGATTCATCATGAGTTGTGTGAAATAGTCCAATCAAGGATGGATATTCTAAAAAAAATCAATGTGTTGGACCATCCAAACAGATCCATCTAGTATCATTATCCTTGACAAGCTTGTTCCCATTAGTTATTCCATCAGAAAAGTGTTGAAATTCCATAAATCGCTTGGGACTTCGACATAAGTGTCAGTAGAGTTCTCTGATTAAAATTTTAATTTATTTTATCAAAGCATACTTGCTCACAATTCCAAAAGCTAGATTCATTTTGTGAGCCATGTAGTGAATTGTAGTAATGTACGGTGCAAATGAAGTTTCAATCTTTGTACAAAGACTATTCCTATGACCTTGCATTACTGAAGCTCCATCTGCTCTAACAACACCAAATTTTTGGCAACCGCCATGTCATCCATACCTCCATATTCAATTAAACTTCTATTTACTAGTTGAAATAAATTTTTCATTGTCGCACTCTCCTTCATTTTAGTAACATATAGTAGATAAGGTTGGCGGACATGATTCTATACAGTATCAACATGCATGCATACCCATGAAGTATTTTCTATTGCCGTGACTTCGTCTAAAGAAAATGCAATAAAGTTTGACTCTCTTATTTTTTCCTTTACATCTCCTTTTCCAACCTTAGCAAGACAACTTGCCCATTCCCATCCACTGTTTACTGACCAGTGTCTATTAGGATAGTTAGGAACTTTAAAAAAGTGTAATAAACCACTAATTGATGGGAAATTTTTCATAGCATGCCCTTTTCTCAAAATATAAAAAACAATGCTTAACTGAACAACTTTTCCCCGTTGTTCTATTTGCATTGCTTTTCCAAAACTAGCTTCAATAGAACCTTTAACTTCAATAGGCTTCATCTATATTTTCTCATGAAAATAATACTCTTCAGCATTCCTCACATGCTTACATTCCTCCTTTTTTTTCCATCTTATCACTGATTTTTCAACTCCATCTATCTTTTGTTTTTCATAAACTTTACTCATATGCTTTTCTATGGTGTCAAATTTTAGCTACAACCTAATTTCCTTGTTATGTTTCCAAGTGCAAATCTTACACCTACATTCTATTGGAGGATCACCTTCAATTGGATTCTCCACTGGTTCAATGAATGGATACTTTGATGCCCAATTAATTTGAAAATTCCTCATTGACATATCCCACTCCCGATCCTTTTTTGATTGTGATTCATCCTTTTTTGATTTGGCTTTTCTTTCCCCCTTCCATGCATTATCATCAATAGCATTATCACCCAAGTCGATTATATCATCCCTGTTGAAATGTGGCAATTGATCAACAAAGTACTGTACACTGAACATGTATCCTCACTGGGGTCCAGGGTCAGGTCAGGCCCTAGGCAGGGGTTCGAGGGTGGCAACCCCCAAGAAAAGGGGGGGTTCGGGGGCAGGAGCCCTTGAGAAATTTTTGTTTTGGGTATTTTTTTGATGAAAACTGACATTGTAATAAAACCCTAAAAAAGCTGACTTTGTTTTTGCCCTAAAAATGCATGTTATAAGTAGTTGGGATGCTTAAGGCATTGTAATGTTGATGTACCATTTTTGCTGGATAATAAGAAAGATTGGATGATTGTGTATGGTGGACGTAACCCATTCTGGGTGAACCACGTTAAATCTCTTTGTTATCTATGTCCTATTTTATTTCTTTATCTTTTGTATTTAAATTTGCATATAATTGTTAGTTCATATTTGCTTCAGAGCTGCTTGAAACCCTAACAATTGGTATTAGAGTGAGGTTTTCTGTAAATTGGCAAGACTTTCAGATTTGAGTGTGAGCAATGGAGGATTCCAAATTCAAGGTCAAATAGTTTAACAACCGGAATTATCAATTATGGAAAATATAGATGGAGGATTACCTGTATCAAAAGGATTTGTGGTGGCCATTGGAAGGAAAGGCAAAGAAAGCGACCACAATGTCTGATGAAGAGTGGGAAATTTTAGATAGAAAGGCACTAGGATCCATTTGATTGTGCCTTGCACCGTCTATAGAATTCAATATAACAGAAGCAAAAATGACTGTAGATTTGATGGTGACATTGGCTAAGTTGTATGAGAAACCCTCAGCTTCGAATAAGGTATTTCTTATGAAGCATCTATTTAATTTGAAAATGAGTGAGGGAGGATATGTAGTGGAGCAATTAAATGAATTTAATACAATTACTAGTCAATTGTCTTTGGTAAAAATTACTTTTGTAGAAGAGGTTAGGGCTCTCTTGATTTTATGTTCTTTGCCAGAAAGCTAGAATAGCTTGGTTATGGTTGTAAGTAACTCTGTCTCTGGTAAAAATACTTTGGTATTTGATGATATTGTTCGTGTTATCCTAAGTGAGGAAATGCAAAGGAAAAGCACAGGTGAGACTCCAACATCATCGGATAGTGTTTTGAATGTGGAGAACAGAGGAAGATCAAAGGAAAGAGGAAAAGGCCCTAGGAATGAGAAGTCACAAGGGAAGTCAAAGAAAGGACACTCTCAATCTAGAGGAAAGAAAGATTGCTGGTATTGCAGAAAGCCTGGTCATCTAAAGAAAGACTGTTGGTCTCGGAAAAACAAAGAAGGAGACAAAAATAAAAATAACAATAAGGAAGCTAATATTGCAAGTAATACTTTACAAGATGCTTTAATCTTATGTTTGGATAATGTTAATGATTCCTGGGTAATAGATTCTGGGGCTTCATTTCATGCTACACCCCATAGAAAATATTTTCTAATGTTCAAGGTGATTTTGGAGAAGTATATTTGGGTGATGATGAGACCTATCAAATTGTTGGAAAAGGAAAGATAAAGATCAAGTTATAGAATGGAAATGACTGGTTTCTGCAGGAGGTAAGACATGTTCCTAATTTAAGAAGAAATTTAATTTCTGTAGGGCAACTAGGTAGTGAAGGTTGCATTGTTACCCTCTCAGATAGTATATGGAAGGTTGCTAAAGGATCATTAGTAATAGCTAAAGGTGCAAAGGTAGGCACATTATATCTATGTATAGGTAACACTTACTCTACCCTAGCCGCTACAGATAAAGTTACTGTAGGGATAACAACAATAAATGTTGCAAGAACAGATTCAATAATGTGGCACCATAGGCTTGGGCACATAAGTGAGAAAGGGATGAAAACCCTTCCCTCCAAAAATCTATTGCCAGGACTAAAGAAGATTGATTTAGAGTTCTGTGAAAAGTGTGTTTATGGTAAACAGAAAAGAGTCAGATTTCTCAAGGTTGGGAAAAAGAAGAAGAGTGAGAAGTTAGAGCTTATACATTTAGATGTATGGGGACCGACTCAGGTATCATCTCTTGGTGTCTCTTGTTACTATGTTATTTTTATTGATGACTCAGCCAGAAAAATATGGGTATATTTCCTAAAACAAAAATTAGATGTTTTTGAAACTTTTAAGAAATGGAAAGCTTTGGTTGAGAATGAGACAGGAAAAAAGTTGAAGTGTCTCATAATGGATAATGGAGGTGAGTATTGCAGCAAAGCATTTGAAGATTGTTGCTCCTTAAATAGGATTCAAAAGTAGAAGACAGTTCCAAGAACTCCATAGGAAAATGGTGTGTCAGAGAGAATGAATAGGACTATCATGGAACACGCAAGGAGCATGAGATTTTATGCTGGATTGCCCTTACATTTTTGGGTAGATGCTATACATACTGTTGTCAATTTGATAAATAGAGGACCTTCAACCCCTTTGGATGGTGGTATTCCAAAGAAGGCATGGACTGGTAAAAAGGTAAATTATTCTTTTCTAAAAACTTTTGGTTGCGAAGCTTTTGTCCATGTTGATAAAGAAAATAGAACCAAGCTTGATGCTAAATCTCTGAAATGTACCTTCATTGGATATGGGATAGATCAATATGGCTATCAGTTATGGGATTTTGAAAATAAGAAAATAATTAGAAGTAGAGATGTTATATTCAATGAGAAGGTCATGTATAAAGAACAGATGCATGAAAAGAAGCATGAACAGGACAAACAAGAATATGTGGTGTTGGATGAGATTCCTAAAAATGAAATGCCACAAGTACCTGATGCTCAACAACAATAGATTGTTCCACAAAATCCTACAAGTGTTAGACATTCTATGAGGACAAGTAGACCCCCTGAAAGATTTTCTCCTTCTTTGTATTCTATTTTATTAATGGATTCTGGTGAGCCAGAAGAATATGAAGAAGCAATGCAGGTAGATGCCAAACAACAGTGGGAGCTAGGCATGAAAGAGGAGATGGACTCCTTGATGAAAAATAAGACTTGGGACTTAGTCCCTTTACCTACAGAAAAAGAGTCTTGCCTAACAAATGGGTTTATCAGCTAAAGGAGGAGGAAGGAGGTCAGAAAAGATATAAGGCCAGACTTGTGGCAAAAGGTTTTGCACAGAAAAAGGGTATAGATTATGATGAAATATTTTCTCCAGTTGTAAAAATGACTTCAATTAGAACTGTACTTAGTCTTGTGGCTGCAGATGATTTACATCTTGAACAATTAGATGTCAAAACAGCTTTTCTCCATGGAGATTTGGAGGAGGAAATTTACATGTTGCAACCATAGGGATATGAGGTCAAAGGTAAGGAGAACTTGGTGTGCAGGTTGAAGAAAAGTCTGTATGGCCTAAAGAAAGCACCCCGACAATGGTATTTAAAATTTGATAGTTTCATGGTTGAACACGGTTATCATAGATGTCATTCTGATCATTGTGTATATTTTAAGAGATTTGATAATGGCAGTTATATTATCCTGTTGCTTTATGTTGATGACATGCTTGTTGTTGGGTCTAACATGCAACATATAAATGATCTTAAACATAAATTAGCCAGGTCATTTGCTATGAAGGATTTGGGTGCAGCTAAGAAAATTCTCGGTATGAGGATTACACGGGATAGGAAAAATAGAACCTTGAATTTGTCCCAAAGTGAGTATATAAAGAAGGTGTTGAAAAGATTTAACATGCAGGATGCAAAAGTAGTTAGTACACCTTTGGCTAGTCATTTCAAATTGACTAAGGAGATGTGCCCAAAGGCACAGGAAGAGGTTAATAAAATGTCTAACATCCCGTATTCATCAGCGGTTGGCAATTTGATGTATGCAATGGTATGCACAAGGCTAGATATTGCACATGCAGTGGGAGTTGTGAGTAGGTTTATGAGTAATCCGGGTATGGAACATTGGAATGTTGTGAAATAGATTCTTTGGTATTTGAAAGGAACTACTACAAAGGCATTATGTTTCAAAGGATCTAATACTGCTCTAAGTGGATTTGTTGACTCTGATCTGGCAGGTGATATTGATTCATGGAGGAGTACTATAGGGTATGTTTTTACTATAGGGGGAACTGCAGTCAGTTGGATTTCTAGGCTGCAAAAGGTTGTTGCACTTTCAACCATTGAAGCTGAGTATGTTGCTGCTACAGAAGCTAGCAAGGAGATGATTGGGTTGCAATTTTTTTTGGAGGAATTGGGTCAGACACAAGAGGATAGACCATTGTATACTGATAGCCAGAGTGCCATTCATCTTGCAAAGAACTCTACTTTTCATTCAAGAACAAAGCACATTCAACTCAGGTACCACTTCATCCGGACTATTTTGGAGGAGGGTCAGTTACGGCTTGAGAAGATTCACACAAGTGAGAATCCTACTGATATGTTCATGAAAGCAGTTCCACAGGAGAAGCTGATTTCTTCATCAGTTTTTGTTGGTCTTCTTGATTGATAATTGTGGAATTTATACCAGTCGAGTCCTAGTGTTTTATCCAGCAGATGTTGCATGTACAGTGGTGTCATGTAGTATCAGTCTCCAAGTGGGAGATTGTTCGGTGTGGAGCTTGATTAGTCTCCAAGTGGGAGATTGTTGAAATGTGGCAATTGATCAACAAAGTACTGTACACTCAGCATGTATTTTCATCGGGGTTCGGGGCTGGGCCGGGCCCCAGGTAGGGGTTCGGGGGCAATAGCCCCTGAGAAAAGTGGGGGTTCGGGGGTAGGAGCCCCTAAGAAATTTTTTTTTTTTTGGTATTTTTTGATGAAAACTAACACTGTAATAAAACCCTAAAAAGGCCGACTTTTTTTTTGCCCTAAAAACGCATGTTATAAGTGGCTGGGATGCTTAAGGCATTGTAATGTTGATGTACTATTTTTGCTGGATAATAAGAAAGATTGGACGACTGTGTATGGTGGACGTAACCCATTCTGGGTGAACCACATTAAATCTCTATGTTATCTATGTCCTATTTTATTTCTTTATCATTTGTATTTAAATCTACATATAATTGTTAGTTCATATTTGCTTCGGATCTACTTGAAACCCTAACAATTTTGGCTAACTTGGGCATCTACTAGATAATCTTCTTCAAGATCATCCCGATCTGAGATATCAGGTTCGTCGTCATCTTCAACAAGTAGTGTAGGTTGCAAATTTTGTACTTGTACTTGTGATGATGTACCTTCCTAATTTTCACCACAATCTTTTCCAAAGCCAAAGTACAAAGACAATGTTCTACTTTTTGTTGGCCTCTTATGGACTTCCCCACATTTAGGTTTCCTACCCTTCTTCCTGTTTGACATCTCCAATGAAATAAAGGCTGCCAAAAAAATATCAATTTGTTGAAGAAGAAATAATAGACTATAAATTATAATATATGTTTCATTGGCCCTACGACCTACAATCTAGATGTTTGAGGCTTGAATGTCTCGACTGACCACTTGGCACTGACAGGTCACTACTAAATACAAATGAACTCAACAGTGCAAGCAAATATAGATAAATTTAGAATAATATTATAACACTTCAAAAATATGATCGCTCACGTTTAGGTCACTAGCAGTCGCCAATGCAGTCAACATCAATGATTTTCCTTGGTCTAAAACTTTTCTATTGATCAGAATTCAAAGCCTAGAACCCACCAGATTGTGTAGAGATAGATCTGATCTTTGCATGTATTTATACCAATCCTTATATGGCAAATTCCATAGAAATTTTATATGGTATACAAATATTTGGTGAATCTTGCATAACTATAACATGACATGTAATTTTTGAGGCGATTATGAGTTGTCCAAATAATTGGCAAATGCAATATAGTTAGCAAAAGTTGGGGTGGAAGGAGACATGCGTCGACAAAATGCCAGGTGAATTGGGTCCTCCTGGCTAACAAATATTCACATGCCTATAGGAGAATTATGGTCATCTATTAAGGCAACCTTGAAGAGTGTAGGCAACAAAATAAAATTTACCGTGTGTCCATTGTATATTTAATTGGCAAAATCCTTACATAGAAACATTTAATTACAAAAAACATATGGCAATTGGGCTGTGAATTTGATGAAAATTGATAATGTTCTGGCGACATGGCCACCCCCAATCGGTACAAAATATTCACCATTTCGCAGGTCGTCGATGTGAAAAATTCTCCATTGGCAAATATTCACCACTAAAGTAAAATTTGTTCTAAATACAATGTATATGGTCTATGTATATTGCACTATTAGATTTGCAGGTCCTCTACTGGTCAGGTGGTAGAGTTGGTTGTTGATGTTTCTGACAATAAGGTTGTATGTTAGAATAGGTCTAGAGAATAACTAGTGGCTTTTGGGTATGTAGATTCAAGTGTTGGCCATTTGGAGGAATTGAGTATGTGTTGCATTAATGTTTTGTCATTGATGTCAACACTAGTTGTTCTGGATGCTTTACTAGCACCCCTTTGGTCTCGATAGGTTGTGTTGTTTCTGGTTGGTTTGGATCCAACATGATCTGGTATGCTCCAGTATGATTTGGTTATGGAATTGGATTACTCATGTTCATATTCATTTAGTTGGTTTTGATCTGGTGATCAGATGCTATCTTGTTTTCTAGAAAGCTTGGTTTTTGGTTTGGATGAGGGTTTCACCAATAGATTTTTGATGATATGCATAAGTGGTGTCAGTGCAGCTTCTAATGGATTTCAGGATGGTGATGGTGATCATGTTTGAGACTTAGTTGATTGGGACCATTTCTTTAACATGTGTGGACCTAATTTGGGTCCCAGTGTATCTAGGTTATGGATGTTAGGATTCCCAAAGATACTGAGAGGGGGGGTGAATCAGTATCTTGCCTATTAATGAATTTTCTTAACTTATTAAATGAATTGCATCTCAAAATAGTATACAGGTAAACAAGAATTAATGCAGTTAATAAGAACAAAAATCACAACATAGAAAGCACACCATAACACAATATTTTTAATGAGGAAACCCGATGTGGGAAAAACCTTAGCAAGATTTGTGACCCACAATATTCACTCACTGGCCAATAAGTGAATATTACTATTACAATAGGGGCCTGCACATGTAGGAAGGCCAACTGCCTAACGCTCACTACTTAAATACAAAAGAAAAGTCTCACTAACTTACAAAAGTGGATTATATAAATCCAATGTCATGTACTACTTCAGATCAACATTTTCTATGCCAAGTTCAATATCAGTTTAAGCTCTGCAATAATCATAAACCTTACTTTACAATTTGCCCGCATATTCTCACATGATATCCAACTACGTATCCTATCTCTTTTTTTTCTACAAGATCTCATACTTATATATGAGCCTTATTATAATATGCCTTGTCAGCTTACAAAAAGATATTACAATTAATTACAAAATACAATAAATAAGATCCTATTGGCCAGAGTGCCGGTGAACATCTTTGCCGCTACCGCTGCTGGTGTTTGTGCCTCTGTCAGTGTCTGTCGGTGTCGGTGCCATAGGATTGTAAGGTTGCCATCAATGACAATACCTTCAATCACCTACAATTTCTCATTGGAGTGTGTATTTGCGAACAATCTCCCCCTTTGGCATTGATGGCAACACTCATGAGAAAAAGCCAAAAAGTATATCCAAAAAGTGTTGTCCAAAAATGTCTGCTTCAAAATTGAGTGCTCCCCCTGAGAAGATTATCTCTTCTGTCATATCCTTTTTTTCATCCTCAACTAATCCCCCTTTGGCATCAATGAAAAAGGCTGTCATTCAATGTCAATTGAGTGTAGTTCCTATCTTGATCCTTGTAACCGGTTGATTACCATCTGATAAATTTACACTAAGGCAACATTCAAACTGTTGTAAAATCTCTCACTGTCTTTCAGTGCTACTTCAATCCTTTGAATTGTATCGGTGAGAAAGTGCATTTTCTCTTCTGGTGTCTTATGTCATGGAACAAGAGCCTCAAAAATCTCTTTTCTCAAAGAGATGAGGATATCCAGTTTAGGACTTAGTCTGCACTTAAGTTATTTTGCCTTAAACTTTATCCTTTCCTTGTCTTTCTCAAGTTTTTCTATTTTCTCTTCAAATCCTGTAATTTCCTGTTTAATTACTGATATTGAATCTGATGAACCTTTCAGGTTGTCAGCAATATCATTTATTTCCTTTTGGTCTATGTCTATCTGTTTATCTATATCTTTTGTCAAAATGTCTATTTTGCATGTGTCTCTATACAATTTCTTAAAGTCCAAAATTGTCTTTCCTAATACCAATAATAAGGTTTCCATTTGTTCCTTATTCTTCTTGATTGTCTTCTTAAAGAATTTTTCCTTCTCTTTATTCATTTTTTCTCTGAAGGTATCTTCATTTATCAAATCAAGTGTTATTAGGTTGCCAGTTATATATTTAGACAATGTGTCTAATTGGCTCAAAGAATCTTTATTTTCTATGTTACACTTTGGAGCTATCATCTTCAAAATTGGTAAAGTGTCATCAATAGCCTTATATGCCTATGCATTACACTCTGTTATTTTCTTTATTGAGTCTAATAACACCTCTATTACATTAGTTGACCTAAATTCAATTATGGATGTTCCAGATGACTGTCCAACTGTCTTCACAATCTGCAATCCGTTGGTGGTAGTAATAGCTTTGGTTTCCTCTTTCTCTAGAGGATCTGTTTGAGCTTCCATTTCCACTACCAAAGGTTTAGGTTTTTCTACTATAGCCAGAAGTACTGTCTGAGTATGTACCTATGAAGAAGCCTATTGCTCTACCTATTTCTCAATGTTCTCTCCTGGTGATTTTACTGTGTTATTCATTGCCGGTTTTTATTTATTGTAACTCTGATTTATCTACCAGTTTCTCTTTATTTACCTTTGTAATGTCTACCATCAGTGACTCAGTAGATACACTAGTGTGTGCACCTATGGTTTTTTCCTTTCCTGTATCCAGGGGATCATTTGATATTTTAGTTTGTTGCTCATTCCCAATTTTAGTGTTTCCAATTGCAATATTCCTGTCAGTGGCTCTGTTGCCACATCCCTCTCGTCAGTTGTTTCCTTATCCACCCCAATATTTACTTCCTATGTCTCAATGTTTATTGTGTATAACACCTCAAATTCAGGGTTAGTATCCTCATGTGGTGTATCCATACTCTCTATTGTCGGTGGTGTGTCAATAGTTTGTACTGATGGAGTATTAGAAGGAGGTGGGGCAAGTTATCAGTTATTTTTATGCTTGGAGGTCCACCTACCTTTCCTTTCCCTTTATCCTTATCTTTTTCCTTTTGATAGACTTTAAAAGGCTTTGGTCTCTTAAGCTCTTCTTGTTTCTCTTTTTCAACAAAGAATATATCCCACTTGTCTGTAGTTTCTTTTGATATCTCATTAATTCTCCCTGCCATTAATGCTACATGTCAGTGACCGGTTGAGAATATAGTCTGATTGGACTCACTAACCAACTCATCAATCTCTTGAGTTGAGTTCACTAGGTGAACTGCAAGTAGTTTTTCTATTTTGATCTTTTTTATCTAATTCCACAATAGCTACCCTTCTAGCTTCTAATCTTTTGTACAAGTCATTTGGTATATCATCAACAATTTCCATCAAAAATTTCTTATAGATATCAAGATGTAGTATAACACTATTATGTATACTTTCTTTTTCATCATTTGAAAGTGCATTATACGTCTTGCTGATGTTTGTCAATTTGCCATCTTCAGTTATCTCATTCAGAAGTTTGTCAAAAGGAGGAATAACCTGTTTCACTTTTCTTTTCTTTGGGGTCAATTTCTTAGCTGGAGGCCTAGCTTCCTATTTTTTTTGTCTTGTCCTTCTAGGTGTAGGTGAGGGTACCAGTGAGGGTTTTCTCTTTCTTTCTACCTTTTCGAATTCAGCTGGTATATTACTGTCTAAGGAAGTAGAAACCGGTGAAAGATGTGTTTCAGGTTGTAGTCCTTCTAAGTCACTCTCCTTAATACCAGTTTTGTTCAATACATCCTCTTTGATTGCTTTGGCCTGCCTTGTTCCTTTCCTAACTATCTGTTCAGTTTTCTTAATCCTTTTCTCTGATTGGATTTTTCTTTTTATGCTTTCAGCATTGCCAAATACTTTTTTTGTCGGTTCCTTAGGGGATTCTAAGAGGGCTTTTGCATAGGTCTCAACTATGTTCTCATCTGCCTCATATCCCATCTCTATGACCCAAACAGTCCTAGGGACAAGTGCCTCCATCCAAATTTCTATCTTTCTTGATCACAAAGCATATCTCCTTTCGATATTTGCCAACAATAGATTGAGATAGCCTTATTCTAGTCTTCATCCTAGCCTTCAATTCTTGAAAATGTTCATTTATGTTTTTCTCCTTGTCATCTCCCATATTATTTAGTATGTCTAGAAGTTGTTTTCCTATTGGTATATCAAAACCAAAGTCTATTCTACCAATACCTGTAACTTCCTTAGTAATGCACAACATTAAACACACAAGCAAGTTGCCAAATTTGAAAGTCCCTTTCTTATCACCTTTAATTTTCTTTAAATTGTCTATCAGTTCATCTTTTAGCCACTCACATACATCAATCATAGCATTGTTATTCACCATGTCATATGCACTTTTGATACACAAGATAGAAACCAAGTTTAGTCAGTTGGCATGTGTAGCCTTATATCCAAGAATCATTCTAACAAATCTAACATTGATATATTTTACATTGTTTACTCTCAGGGATCTTTTATCAAAAGTTGCACCGGTTAGGATCATCACAGTGTCATTTGGAACCTTTTTCATTTTGTTAGGCCTGCTACCAGTGGAAGGTAAGCTTGTCACTACCTTAACTGCCTCTTTGGTAATCTTATGGATGGAATCCAACCAAAAGAACTCTCCATGAACTCTGCTCAAGATGATCCTTATCACATCCTTAGGAAAATCAGGGATATTAAGAATGTCCACAAAACCTAGGGTTTCCACTATCTTGTGTTCCGGTTTAACATTTCCATGTTCATCAAAAATTACAGTTCTATACATGTTCATTATTTCTTTAGTTCCTAGTTCCTCAATATGACAATGTATATAGATTCTAGGATCCTTAGCATAATCTACTCCCTTAGGTATTTTTGAAAATGCTCGTAGTGTATCATCCTTCTTTGCAATTTCAGGAATGATTTTAAACATGGGTCTAGGGCACTTAACAACTTCAACTACAGTAGGGTTTGCAATGAATTTAGGTGTAGAGGAGGAAGCCATTGTTATAAATACCTTAATCTACCTTTAGGATGATTTTCTTGGATGATTTGCTTTACTTCTCACTATGGACGCCTTCGCTCAGGATTTTCACGCTCTCTGGAAGTTTGAATGCTCAATGAATGAAAAAAGGAGCCAAAACACTTGCTTTATAGTGTCATTTCCTTCAACTACCATATTTAATGTCTGTCGGTTAAGTGAAAACTTAACTCATCTACTGGTAAAGAAGTATTTCAACTTCTCATCATCAACTGAGGGTAAACTAGCATGTTTTTCAATTTGTTGCCATACCCCCAAAGGATTATTTCTTAGTTAGATGAAGAATCGCCTATCGATGGAGTGGTACTCTGTTCTGTCGATGAAGGAATAGCTTCATTAACATTCATATCTAACTTTCTGATCCATTGTTTTGAAAATTCTTTCTTTACCTCTTCAACCTTTTCTTTACCTTTCAAGCTGGGTCATTTGTTATTTGTCAGTGATGCCTTACTTCTATAAAATTTTGCAATATGCCCAATTTTGTTACAAGCATAACAAGTCACATTGTTTTTCTGAATAGCTTTTCCATATCCTATGCCGGTATGTGTTCTGCATTGATTAGATAAGTGTCCAAATCTTCCACAAACATAACATCTTACATTCATTCTATAATTTTCTGAATTATGACCAACTTTATTGTATTTAGATCATTGATTGGTGGGTGCATTGGTGTTCTGATAGTTTCTAGATCTACATTGATTTTCTCTATGGCCATACTTGTTACAGTTAAAGCATTTTCCATTAAATTTATAAGCATTAGGTTGTCTTACCAGTTTGCTGTGATCATGTTTGTTTGCAGTGTTGGAGCTTTCACCAACTTCAAAGCCAAGGCCATTAGTATCTCCATTAAGTTTCTAATTTTTCAGCATGTCATCAAGTTCTTCTGAACTTTTCTTGAATTTCTCCTTGTGTTAATTTGTAGTAGCCAACTCATTTTCCAAGAAATATTTCTATCTCATGAGTTCAGTTTTATCATGTTCGAAGTGTATCATATCTATTTTTAACATATCATTCTCATGACTGAGTCTTATATTTTTATTTGTAGAATCATTGATTCTTCTAGCCAAATCATCTTCATTCTTCTTTCTATTATCACTATCTTTACAAAATCTCATGGTCATGTCTTGCATCTCATTTCTCAAAGATATATTCTCTTGTTTCAGTTTACTTAACAGATCATTAAGAGTCTCTTTTTCATCATCATCACTCTGTATCTTCTCATGAAGTTGTCTTCTTTTGTTCCTAGCAATAGTGGGATTATCCTGAAGTCCTTGAATGATTTTTTATGCAGCCTTTAGATCATCTTCAAGTTTCATATTTTTCAACTTTTCTGCATCATAATCTACAAGAGATGTTTCTATTTTCTTTTGAAGATTATCCATCTGTACCGGTGTTAGAATCTTCCTCAAGATGTTAGGCTTTTGAAAATTGAGGACCAGGCTCTAATATGAATTGTTAGGATTCCCAAAGATACTGAGAGGGAGGGGGGGGTGAATTAGTATCTTGCCAGTTAATGGATTTTCTTAGCTTATTGAATGAATTACATCTCAAAACAGTATACTGGTAAACAATAATTAATGTAGTAAATAAGAACAACAACCACAAAATATAAAGCACACCATAACACAATATTTTTAACGAGGAAACTCAGTGTGGGAAAAACCTCGGTGGGATTTGTGACCCACAATATTCGCTCACTGGCCAATAAGTGAATATTACTGTTACAATAGGGGCCTACACATGCAGGAAGGCCAACTGCCTAAATCTCACTGCTTAAATACAAAAGAGAAGTCTCATTGACTTACAAAAGTGGATTATATAAATCCAATGTCATGTACTGCTTTAGATCAACATCTGCTATGCTAGGTTTAGTACTGATTTAATCTCTGCAATAGTCATAAACCTTACTTTACAATTTGCTTGAATATTTGCACATGGTATCCAACTACATATCCTATCTCTTTTTGTACTACAAGATCTCATACTTATATATGAGCCTTATTACAATATTCCTTGTCGGCTTACAAAAAGATATTACAATTAATTACAAAATACAATAAATAAGATCTTGTCGGCTAGGGTGTCGGTGAACATCTTTGTCGCTATTGGTACCGGTGTTTGTGCCTATGCTAGTGTCTACCAGTGCCAGTGCCATGGGACTGTAAGGTTGCCATCAATGACAATACCTTCAATCACCTACAATTTCTCATTGGAGTGTGCATTTGCCAACAATGGATTGACTTAATATAACGTGTGGTTTGGACCTCTCAATGTGGTTCTGGGATGTATTATGGGTTGGATATTATTTGTATGGTCTTAGGCTAACATGATTTGTAACTATGTAATTGTATTATTGTCTGGTGGCTGGACTGATTGTTTATGGTCAAGGGTTTGTATATATATGATGTAAGATCTCATTGTAGATCATTAGGGAATAGGAAAGGGAATATATGTGAGGATGTAATGAGTGAATAATGTAATATCATTTAGGCAGAGGATTTGGTTGATCATTGGAGATTGATTTGGGTTTATGTAAGAGGATTTATTCCTCCGGTATTGAGCTTAACCAAAACTGTATTCAAGAGATGCTATCTTTGTAGTTCATTCATTCTTTTGGATTGTAGTCTAGATTTCTATGTAGTTAGTGAGACTCCTTTTCTGATGATAAGTGTTCTCTAGGTTGTTGGCCTTCCTGCAAGTGCAGGACCCTGAATTTTAATTCACATACTAATGAATACTAAGAGGGGGGGGGGGCTGAATTAGTATACCAAAAAATACTGAACTCAAACACTTTATCAGTCTAGCAATAAACTGGTATAACAGTTTAACTAACAAACTAGTTAACACAAATGCAAACTAAATAGCAAGTAAGGCATTCACCCATAGAAGAACAATCACCATAACACAAGAGATTTTGACGTGGAAACCCAAATGGGAAAAACCACAGTGAGATGAAACTCACAAGTAACTATCTGCAAAATAGTAACTAGACCAGTTAAGGTTAGACCGGCTAAGGTCATACAATGTTCTTTACCAAAACAAATCCTCTTAGGAATCTCAATCTTTGTTAGGAGATAAGTCCAATTAAAGACTACCTTGTGAGAGGATTTCTGATCCACATATGTGAATCACCTTGTTAGAGGATTTACAAAGGCTTTTCTGGGCCTACCTGGTTAAGAGTTTCTAACTTGTCAAAGATGTGAGTAATCAATAAGTGAATGATCTAGCAAATGGCATAGTCTACTTGATTAGATCCATGGTATCTCTTTGCTAATGCATTTTAGCATTACTTCAGTCTTCAGTAAATCCACACTCTGTTACAACACACAAACTTGATCTTCTCTGTTAATATCACATGTACAAGAACTCATCAACCACCAAAAACCCTAACAGCTACACAAATACTAAAACCCTAGACATGATGTCCTTAAAAGGAATCTGATTTCATGTCGGTCCAATAGGATTACATTGCAAGTTCCTCGGTTCATTGTATCTAGACACATTTGGTAACACGACACAAAATCACTGTCAAAGTGTCGGTGGATGGTAACTCATCACAAAAATATACCAGTTGGTAACTCATCACAGAGTATTACCAGTTTATACAACTTTATCGATTACCGATTGGTAACTCAGAGTAATACAAGTTTAACTATTAAATAGATTACCGGTTAGACAAAAATGAAGATTGGGAAAATGATAACTGTTGCTTTTAGTTCCTTTGCTCCATTCCGCTTGAGATCCTTGAACTGCTTGAGGTCTTCATACTGCTTGAGATCGGTAAACACTTTCTGCAGAACACCAATAGTCTAAAGACTACAACATAATATCGGTTTGGAACAAATACCAATTGAGCATAATTCATACATTCAAAAAGTGATCTCATAGCAAGTGTGTGTCCATCAATGACAATCACAACATAATCATAAAAAATGCCAACACAAACTTACTACAAAAGTATTATCTGACTGTGGGTAGGCTTCCCACTATGATTTTTCCCTTTACTGGGTTTTCCACGTATAAATCTTGGTGTCATGTGGATGGTATTTATTCTTTGATTATTTCTTATGCTCAATTGGTTTATCTGCTATTTCGATATTTGGTTTATGCTTTCTGGTATTGATCTTTTGGGTTACGGTATTAAAGTTTTAATTGCTTGAGGTTCCAGTAATCTAGTGACAACTAATTCACCCCCCCTCTCAGTTGTCTTCTAGTTATTTGAGCTATCTAACAATTGGTATTAGAGCTATGGTCCTTGCAAAAAGATTAACCACTTGAGGAAGATCCTATGGCAAGTAATAGTTCAAGTTCATCTAGTTCATTTGAAGCTATCTTTTAGAGAGATATTCCTAGGCTTGATGGAACAAATTACATAGTATGGAAGATTCAGATGGAGACTCATCTAATATGTCTCAATAAGATGATTTGGGAGTGTTGGTGCCCAAAACCATAGATTGGAAAACCCAAAGACTTGCCAACTCCTTAGGAAATCCAATCAGCCTTGGCCAACAAACAGGGATAGTCGAAGACTAGATCTCTCTGCACTTTAGGCTCCACAAGACCTAGGTGGGTGTACCCTTCTCTCTCAAGCACAAAAGAGTCATTTAAATGTGGATTTAAGCCTCTAAGAAAGTTTACACAACTAGCAAATTAGTGTTCTGCAACTATGCTATATCATGTGCTTTAGCTAAATACTTTGAAAACTGAAAACTGAATATGAATAAAAGTGTATGTTAAAGATATTGTATATTGAAAATGAAATGCTTTCAAGACTTGAATGAAATCTGCAAGGATTAGATCAAATAGGATATGGAAGAATGTTTCTCTGTAAGGACCTTATGCATACAAATCAAAATCTTAGAAATAAATAACAGACCAGTGCCTCTATCCAGGAATATGCATGATACTTTGTGGACAAATAATTCAATTAAACTCTTAAGATAGTTTTTTAGGCAACTTATAACACAAGACTATCAATATAGAGGTTCCATTAAGTGCTATAAGAACATGAAGAAGCAAATCTTATATTCAGTTATAGCAACTTGTGGTGGCACACTGTATTAAACCCTTTATCAGATTTATCAAGAGGACAAAATGAAATTCATCAACACAAAAGTATACATGAATACTGTAATTGAAACAACGAATCTTGTATACTAATTTTTGGAGAGCGAATGCATACAATAGCTACACTTACAGATACTCCATTACACAATGATTTCTCAAAATGATACTTCCATTCCTAGAGACTTCTCCAATACAGACATCCCATAGCCCCTATCGGTAGCCTGACAGATTGTGAATTGTTCTGGATCCCCCCTTTTAAGTGAAAAAGACTCCCTATAAATACCTTATCCAAAAGACATATGTGAAAGGACACACCCTTTCGCATAGAGGAGGGAGTTACAGACAGTTGTTTTTCCAAAGGACACACCCTTTGGTTTACAGAGATAATTACATTTGAATCCCTAAAATACACACTAAATAAAGCTTTAATAATATATCCTTTATCATCCGCTTTGATAATACTTCCCGTAAATATTCAATATCTCCTGCACATAAAATAAACCAATCAAATCCATTTTTAATTAAAGATTAAATATATTCCACTTTAGATTAGGCAATAATCATTTTACCCTATGTAAAAATACTTATTTACAACAATTCACTTAAATCAAAGTATTAAACACTTGTAAATATTTATTCGAATAATAGTTTTTATTAAATAACATAAGGTAAAAGATTTTGTATAGTAAGTAAAAGAAAATACTTCTCTTCCGATAATGTTACAATACTTTCTTACCTTTTGGTAATCTTTAATTTGGGTGGGAAATATTATATCATATGAAATAACCTTTGCAAAAAGCAATCAAGCATTATATCAAAATGTCTTTCGCAAGTAATAATTAGAAATATTATATCACAAAAAAATGTCAAAATGTAATCTTGGATGAAGAATACTCCCTTTTAATGTTTGCCCAAGAATTTTAGCTTTCTGCACATAAAACAACATTGTAATGAATATTTATCCTTTAATTAATCTCTTAATAAATAAAATTCACCCTAAAGTATTTAATTTAGTGATTAAGGGCAAAAATAATTTACAAGAGAATAAAAAAGGTAATAACAATATCAAAATTCAATTTTCTTCATTATTACATTTCACACCTTTTAACATATTTTTCAAAATAAGATCCATTTATATGAAATAACATTTTACTCTAATATATATTTTACCAATGTTTTAGGGTAAAAATAATTTATTTAAGTCATGATTTCAAAATGTATTTTCACATTTCAAGATTACTTTAATAAATTAAAATCTTGTGGAAATATTTGCAAATTATTATCCATAGTAATTTACCCTAATAAACATTTTCAAGTAATACAATAGAGCAATTGGTAAAAGGGGAGGGTAGGTATGGGTAGTTAGGAAGGTCGGGTTGAGAGGTTGAGTGTTCAACTCCCTCTCCCTGTCCTTTTGTAAATACATTCCAGTTGAGATGTATTATCTCTTTCAATCCTTGGGTCCCACTTGATTTTTCATTAGCATAGCTATGTCTCAAAGGATGCATTGTTTTGAAACTTTGCTCTGCTGAAGCTTTTTTACAAGCACAAACAATCATTTAGAGCCCCAAAACAACTTCAAAACTCTACCAGAAAATTAAAAATGTGATTTCATCTCTTAAGCAACAACAAAAATTATTTGTTGTCCATTAGTTTAATATTTCACATAATGGATTACATTTAGATTTACATATGATAATGTAACATAATAATATAATAATATCTGAAATGTAAACCAAAATGAGAATGTATCCTACTTTCAAATGAAACATTAGGGTTGTGAGAGTGCACCTGGCATGATTTGAATTTGTGAAATATACACATACCTAGAGTTAATTGCCTAACATGTGAATCAAACTCAGGTGGCCTAAGGCCCCCACAAATCAACATTTTCTCTTTCCTCTATCAAATACCTGATTTTGGTTATGTAACAATATGTCCTTCCTGAAAATATTAACATTTGCTTCGCCATTCTTTAATATATTGTTTTTTTTCATTTGGACTGGAATATGATACACATAGTTTCCTTCACACTCCTTTATCCACCTTAATTTAGATAAATTATATCTCAATAATATTTTACCCTTACTCTGAAACCCTATTACTTCATTGTATCCCTTCTCTTTTAGGCAATTTTGGAAATCAACCTTGTCATCCCAACTTCCCATGGTAATGAAAACTCTCAGTTTTATAAACCTGATTACATTTTTCACCAAGCATAACATTTTTTTGAAGATAAATATTTGGTAAATTTCCTTTGCAACTTTGCTCTTTGGAAATATTTATGCCTCCCAACTTAATATCCAGATTTAATTCCACACAACCTTTATTGCAGCTTTCTAAAATATTTATCCCTCTCAAATTGTGTTTCATTTTACTTATTTTTACCATCTCCTTATTTTGGATAAATATTTCACTTTTCTCAAATAATAGATTAGGGAACTCATCACATATGACTTTACTATAATGTAAATTTGATAAAAAATTTATACTATTTTCTTTTTCCTCATGTTCTGGAAATAATTTAGCATGTATCATTCTTGGCAATATTTGACAAAAATACTATCTCCTTTTCCCCTAAAACTTTATCATATAATATTTCTGCAACATCATCATTTGGTATATTTTTTCTTATGTCCTCTTCAAACAATGAATTTGAAAACATAGAATATATATGCATAATCTCATGAAAACCCTTTTTTGGTTTATTGCACAAAAAATCATCTGACAAATCACAATGCATACCTTCATAAAAATTTTCTTTAGAGTTATCATCATATGCTTCACACACTTCATCTTCAATAACAATGTCTTTACAAATTTCCTTCATTGAAGTATCATCCTGTGCATGAACTATATGAACATCAACTTCACAGAGAGAATTAAAAGATGATTCACTCTGGAAATATAATTCTTCATACTTCCTAGGGGTCTCATCATACAAGGGATTGTTGTAACTATCATATAATAACTTTTCTTTTTTATATTTATTTTTTTCTTTGGAATCATTATTTACTTCATCAAACATACCTTGAATGTGTCCAAATTCATTAATTTGCTCTTTTTGAAAAAAATTGGACCATTTTTCTAAATGTACCTTTCATATTCCTTCTCTAATAAATAAGAGATTTCCTCTATACTAAGCAATGTTTCTTCCTCTTCCTTACATTCAGCTACACACATGCCCTCTTCCTTTTCTAAACCTATATTTTCTACCTCATGTGGGGTCCAAATAATACCATGTCTTTCTAAATATTTAAATATACGCTTTAATTCAGGATCATGAGATATCCCTAATTCATCCATTTTGTTTGAAAATGAAGGCATGCTATCTACAGGTATTTTTACATAAATGTTTATCATCCTGGTGAGCAATCCCGCTATAGATTCACCCTCATATCTTTCTAAATCAAAGAAGGCATTCAAAGGGGACATCCATGATTCTTCTTCCATATTGCAAATCTGTTCCTCGTCCTCTTTATAGTAAATGTCATCTTCTTCATCAGCTTCAACATGAAACTCATATAAGAACCATTGCTCAAATTCCCTCATTGATGAAATACTTTGTGTAGGTAATGATTCATAAGCTTCTCTCACATAACCCCATAATGTCCCGATGAAGAGATTCATCACTAGATCCTCTGCATCGATTTCATAATCTTTTACAAATGAGTAAAAAGCATTTAAATGATCAATCGTTGATTCATCCCATTCTCCATGAAACTTTTGTACTAGTGGTGAAAGTTTAGGGAGTATGCACTTAGTAGGGACACATTGAAATCCTCTAAGATCCAATGGCCTGATGCCATCTGGAATAAATGGTTTTCTTTGAAATGATTGTCCAATTTGATACATCCTGAATTAATTTCAACTAAAAACAAATTTTTAATTTCTTTCTGGATTGTCTCCCTTAGCAGAGTCACTTACTGAAATATTTTGTTGAATAGAGTTGCCACCTCAAATTTGAGGAAAAACTTGTTCCTAACTTATCTGATCTTCTGGGGTCTCTCCTCCAGTAGAGTCTGATACAACACACCAGAAACTCTGAATAGTCCTTCTATGACAAATCCCCACCAGAGTCACCAATCTGTTGGTTCCCAAAACCACAGACTGGAAAACCCAAAGACTTGCCAACTCCTTAGGAAATCCAATCAGCCTTGGCCACTGAACAGGGATGGTCAAAGACCAGATCCCTCTACACTTCAGGCTCCACAAGACATAGGTGGGTGTACCCTTCCCTCTCAAGCACAAAAGAGTTATTTAAATGTGGATTTAAGCCTCTAAGCAAGTTTACACAACTAGCAAATTAGTGTTTTGCAACTATGCTATATCATGTGCTTTAGCTAAATACTTTGAAAACTGAAAACTGAATATGAATAAAAGTGTATGTTAAAGATATTGTATATTGAAAATGAAATACTTTCAAGACTTGAATGAAATTTGCAAGGATTAGATCAAATAGGATATGGAAGAATGTTTCTCTGTAAGGACCTTATGCATACAAATCAAAATCTTAGAAATAAATAACAGACCAGTGCCTCTATCCAGGAATACGCATGATACTTTGTGGACAAATAATTCAATTAAACTCTTGAGACAGTTTTATAGGCCACTTGTAACACAAGACTATCAATACAGAGGTTCCATTAAGTGCTATAAGAACATGAAGAAGCAAATCTTATATTCAATTATAGCAACTTGTGGTGGTACACTGTATTAAACCCTTTATCAGATTTATCAAGAGGACAAAATGAAATTTGTCAACACAAAAGTATACACGAATTCTGCAATTGAAACAACGAACCTTGTATATTGATTTTTGGAGAGTGAATGCATACAATAGCTACACTTACAGATACTCCATTACACAGTGATTTCTCAAAATGATACTTCCATTCCTAGAGACTTCTCCAATACAGACATCCCATAGCCCCTACTGGCAGCCTGACAGATTGTGAATCGTTCTGGATCCCCCCTTTTAATTGAAAAAGACTCCCTATAAATACCTGATCCAAAAGACATATGTGAAAGGACACACCCTTTCGCATATAGGAGGGAGTTATAGACAGTTGTTTTTCCAAAGGACACACCCTTTGGTTTACAGAGATAATTACATTTGAATCCCTAAAATACACACTAAATAGAGCTTTAATAATATATCCTTTATCCTCCACTTTGATAATACTTCCCGTAAATATTCAATATCTCCTGCACATAAAATAAACCAATCAAATCCCTTTTTAATTAAAGATTAAATATATTCCACTTTAGATTAGGTAATAATCATTTTACCCTATGTAAAAATACTTATTTACAATAATTCACTTAAATCAAAGTATTAAACACTTGTAAATATTTATTCCAATAATAGTTTTTATTAAATAACATAAGGTAAAAGATTTTGTATAGTAAGTAAAAGAAAATACTTCCCTTCTGATAATGTTACAATACTTTCTCACCTTTTGGTAATCTTTAATTTGGGTGAGAAATATTATATCATATGAAATAACCTTTGCAAAAAGCAATCAAGCATTATATCAAAATGTCTTTCACAAGTAATAATTAGAAATATTATATCACAAAAAAATGTCAAAATGTAATTTGGATGAAGAATACTCCCTTTTAATGTTTGCCAAAGAATTTTAGCTTTATGCACATAAAACAACATTGTAATGAATATTTATCCTTTAATTAATCTCTTAATAAATAAAATTCACCCTAAAGTATTTAATTTAGTGATTAAGGGCAAAAATAATTTACAAGAGAGTAAAAAAGGTAATAACAATATCAAAATTCAATTTTCTTCATTATTACATTTCACACCTTTTAACATATTTTTCAAAATAAGATCCATTTATATGAAATAACATTTTACTCTAATATATATTTTACCAATGTTTTAGGGTAAAAATAATTTATTGAAATCATGATTTCAAAATGTATTTCCACATTTCAAGATTACTTTAATAAATTAAAATCTTGTGGAAATATTTGGAAATTATTATCCATAGTAATTTACCCTAATAAACATTTTCAAGTAATACAATAGAGCAATTGGTAAAAGGGGAGGGTAGGTATGGGTAGTTAGGTCGGGTTGATAGGTTGAGTGTTCAACTCCCTCTCCTTGCCCTTTTGTAAGAATATATTTTATTTTTAAATCATTTATATGCAAAATATAATCACATTGCAAAAAATATTCTTGGGTATGGGTAAGATATACTCCCTGCAGAATTATTTTTTGAGAATATTTTAATCTGGTTATCAATTACCAAGTTTTTGCCTGTAATTTTAGGCTCCACCAGGGAGATCACATAGAATGGTGTTATACCTTATAATCCAACATCTAGCAACCCTCCTCTGGTAAAATTGGATAAGGATCTTGAGAATGATTGTAGAGAAAGAGAAGCCCTCTTGTGTGCACTTTCCGATCAGTAAATAATGGGATTAACTGACAAATCATCTAGAAAGGCTATGTGGGATAAGTTGGAGACTCTTAATGAAGGTGACCCTACTATGAAGATTTCTAAACATGATGGTTACTAGGTGAGATATGAAAACTTGAAGATGGAAGAAGATGAAAGGATTATTGCATTCATGGAAAGGGTAAATGGGATTGTTATGGGAATTCAATGTTGTGGTGGAACTTTGAGTGAAGATGAAATTGTTTCTAATGTTCTGAGAGCCTTAGCATCAGCTTAAAAGATGAAGGTTACTGCAATTAATGAATTTAGAACAATGGCTAATACTTTTGTCAACAGAGATACGTTGGTTGGGAAATTATCTTCTTTTGAGGTTGAAGAATTTGGACCTTCTGGAGCTATGAAGTCTAAACCTGGTTTCCATGCATCTGCATCATCAACCGGTAAGCAAGATTGGAAAGCTTTATATAAAAAGGAATTAGATGATATGAAGAGATAAGATGATGAGTTTGAGCAACTTGAAGCACTATTTTCTAGAAGAGTACCTAAAGGACCAGTAGGAAGTAAGTATGAAGGAAAAGCACCTTTTAAATGTTTTCCATGAAATAAGATAGATCATTTTGCATCTAGATATAGTGAAAGGAATTCAATATTTGAAGAAAGAGTTAGAATATATTTTAAGACTAACCCTAGATATTAGAACAAGTATAAGTATAGGAAAAACAAAGATAAATCATGCTACATAGAGGATGAGGAAGGTGTGACTGATTTTGATGATGAACTAATAGAAGACTCTGCTAGTGGTTCCGACAATGGGAAGGAATAGGTGTTCTTATCTATCAAGGAATATGTTCCAGCACTGGAAGAGAATGTACCTAAAGAGAAGGCACTTATTGAAGAGAAGGGAAGGAATGGGTGTTCACATCATATGACTAGAGATAAAAGGAAGTTTATATCTTTGCAAGAATTTGATGGTGGTCTGGTTATATTTGGAGATGACAAAGCGTGTATGATCAAAGGAAAAGGAACTATATCATTAGATGGTAAGCACAATATTGATAATGTTTATTTTTTTGAAGGTTTGAAGCATTATCTTTTGAGTATAGGATAATTAGTGGATAAGGGATTTCAATTATAGTTCAAGGATGGAAAATGAAAAATCATTAACAGATCTGGTTTGGAGATTGCAACTAGTACACAAACAAAAGGTAATATATTTCATTTGAATTCTACTGAGAAGACATGTTTGATTGCAAAAATTAATTAGAGTTGGCTATGGCATAAGAGGCTATGTCATGTGAATTTTGATTGCATTGTTAAGATCAGTTCAACTAAGGCAGTTAGAGATATACCTAAGATTGTGAAGCCCAATAATCCAGTATGTAAAGAATGTCAAATGGGTAAACAAGTCAAAACCTCTTTAAGGAGTATATAATATAAATCTAAAGATGTTCTTGATCTTATTCATACTAATTTGTGTGGCCCTACTAGAGATAAAAAATTTTCAAGGAGATAGATATTTAATGCTAATCATTGATGATTATTCTAGAATGATGTGGGTTATTTTTCTAAGGGAGAAATCTGAGGCTTTTGAAAAGTTTAAAATCTTTAAGGCTAAAGTGGAAACTGATACAAGATTGAAGATTAAATATTTGAGGTCAGATCATGGTGGAGAATTCACATCCGATGAGTTTAATAACTTTTGTGAGAAGCATGGTATTAGGAGACAATTTTCTACTCCTTGGACACCTCAGTAGAATGGAGTTGTGAAAATGAAGAACAAAACTATCTTGGATGTTGCTAGAACAATGATTATGGAAGCTATTCTACCTCATATGTACTAGAGAGAAGCATTGAGGATAACAATTTATAAATTCAATAGAGTACATATCAAAGGAGAAACCAGTAAGACACCTTATGAATTATGGTTTGGCAATACACCTATAGTTAAGTATTTTAGAATATTTGGTAGTAAATTTTATATAAGGAGAGATGATATCATTGGAAAATTTGATCCTAGATGTGATGAAGGAATATTTCTTGGTTATTCTAATGAAAGAAAGGCATATAGATGTTATAACAAGAGATTGCAAAAAATTGTGGAGACTGCTAATGCCAAGGTGGATGAGCTGAATAGAAGCCAAATCAGAGGTTATGAGTAATAATCGATAGTGGAAATGATTATATATAAATAAGTAGCACTTTTACCAAAACAAAATGTTGAACCAGTAACTCTAGCATTATCAAAAAATTCAATAGTAACTAAAGATTCGGGAAGAGGAACAGAGAGTCAGAAGACTCCTATGTATGTGAGATTGAATCATTCAGAAGATTAGATCATTGGGGATAAGAACAATGAAGTAATGACAAGAAGAAGACTGGCAACTAATGAGGTATGTTTAATTTATCAAGTTGAATCAGTATTAGTAATTGAAGCATGTAAAGATGAATGTTGGTTGAAAGCTATGGAAGAAGAATTAGATCAGATTGAGAAAAATAACACATGGACTTTAGTTCCCCGGCCTAAAAATAAGAATGTTATTAGAACTAAATGGGTTTTTAGGAATAAATTGAATGAAGATGGTTAATTTGTAAGGAATAAGGCTAGATTGGTTTGTAAAGGATATTCTCAGAAGTAAGGAATTGATTATGGTGAGACTTTTGCACTTGTAGCTAGGATTGAAGTTGTAAGATTATTTCTTGCCTATGTTACCCATAAGAACTACAAGGTTTATTAGATGGATGTCAAGTGTGCATTTTTGAATGGGGATCTTGATGAGGAAGTCTATATTGAGCAACCTGATGGTTTTTTACTTTCAAATGATAAAAACATGGTTTGCAGGTTAAGGAAAGCTTTATATGGATTGAAATAGGCACCTAGAGCTTGGTATGAAAGGTTGGATAAATATATTTTGAAGTTTGGTTTTACTAAGGGTAATGATGACAATAATTTATATTATAAGGTCATTGATGATGATATATTGATTATTGAAGTGTTGATGACATTGTTTTTGGAGGTGATGATAAGTTGTGCATAGAATTTTCTAAGAATATGGAGAAAGAATTTGAAATGTCTATGATTGGGGAAATGAAGTTTTTCTTAGGTTTGCAGATTACTCAGAATGATAAAGGTATTTTCAGCTGTCAAAATAAGTATGCTAGGGAATTGTTGAATAAATTTGGTATGGGAGACTCTAAACCGGTAAGTACTCCTATGGTTACAAGTGAGAAATTGACAAGGAAAGATGTTTTTGCACTAGTAAATCCTACAAGATACAAATCTATGATTGAAGGTCTGCTATATTTGACTCAGACTAGGCTTGGCATAATGAATGTTGTTTGTATTGCATCAAGATTTCAAAATGATCCTAGAGAAAATCATGAGAGTGCAATGAAAATAATTTTTAGATACTTGCAAGGTACATCTGAATATGGTTTGTAGTACCCTAAGGATGATGACTTTACTTTATGTGCATATACAGATGCAGATTGGGCTGGAGATGTTGATGACCAAAAAAGTACTTCTAGTGGAGCTTTCTTTCTTGGAAAGAAGTTGGTTTCATGGATCAACAAGAAATAATCATGTACTTTATCTACTGTTGAATATGAGTATGTTGTTGCTACTACTAACTGTACACAAGTTCTATGGATGAAACAAATGTTGAAGGATATCAAAGTGCATTGCACTGGACCGGTAGTTATTCATTGTGATAACTCTGTTTCTATTGACATATCAAAGAATCTGGTATTTAATTCTAAGACAAAGCACATATCTATCAAGTATATATTTTTGAAGGAGAAGGTAGAAGAAAATGAAGTCAAACTAGTTTATGTGAACACTAAAGAACAAATTGAAGATATTTTCAATAAACCTTTTCCTAAAGAATCATTTGAGTATGTGAGAGATAGGTTAGGGGATTTTGCCCCTCCGACAGAGAATTGATTGATGCTTTTTGGCATCAATCCGGTATGCATTACCAGAGAAATCATTCATTTTGACACTGATGTGAGGATACTACTACTCAGGGGGAGTAGTTAGCCTTATGATTCAGTGGTTTATGTTTTTACTTTTATTTTTTTGTCAGATTTATGGCACTGATGTCAAAGGGGGAGATATATATGTGAAAAATAGAGTTGTATAGAGATATCATTCACATAAGGAGTTTGGTCTTTGTTTTAGAACTTCATTGCTATATCTTTTATGGGAGATTGTTGATTGTCTTCCATTGGGGGAGACTTGTTTGACATTTCTTGGTACTTAGATGTTTTTCACATCTAGTGTTGCCATCAATTCCAAAGGGGGATTTTTTTTACCATTTGGAGGAATTCATTATGTGTTGCATTGATGTTTTGTCATTGATGACAACACTAGTTGTTTTGGATGCTTTACCGACACCCTTCTGGTCATGGTAGGTTGTGTACTTTCTGGTTGGTTTGGATCTGGCATGATCTGGTATGCTCTAGTATGATTTGGTTATGGAATTATCTTATTCATGTTCATATTCAATCAGTTGGTTTTGATCTAGTGATTGGATGCTATCCTGTTTTCTAGCAAGCTTGGTTTGTAGTTCTGACGAGGGTTTCACCGATAGAGCTTTGATGAAGATCTTTGATGATATGCATAAGTGGTGTTGTTTCTATTAGGATTGATGATAGTCCTAAAGATACTGAGAGGGGGGGGAGTGAATCAGTATCTAACCGGTTAAGAGAATATTTAACCTTATTAAGTATTTTGCATTCCAAAATAGTATACAATGCAATATATAGGAACAATAAAAATAACATATAAAGCACACCATTACACAAGATGTTTAATAAGGAAACCCGGTGTGCGAAAAACCTTGGTGGGATTTGTGACCCACAATATTCACTCACTAGCCAATGAATGGACATTACTTACAAGAGGGGCCTGCACATGCAGGAAGGCCAACTCCCTAGAGCTCACTGCTCAATTACAAAAGGAAGTCTCACTAACTTACAAAATGGATTATGAAAATCCAATATAGTGTACTTCTACAAAAAAACATCTGCTATGCTAGGTTTAGTATCGGTTTAAGCTCATACAATAACCATAAACCCTTATACAAAATCTACCTTATTATTCGCTTATCACTTCTACCATCATATGTCCATCCATCACTATTATCCTATATTACAAAATGATTTACAAGACCTCATACATGTATGAGTCTATTACATTGTGCCATGTCGGCTTACAAAAGATATTACAATTAAATACAATAAACAAAACTTTATTTCTATCGGCTGGGATGCCGATGAACATTGTTGTTGCTGCTGATGAAGTGCCTGCCGGTGCTGGTGCCTGAAGATATCCATAAGGTTGCCAGTAAGCTTCCATCAATGACAACACCTTCAATCACCTTCAATTGTCATTGGAGTGTGCAATGCCAACAATCTCCCCCTTTGGCATTGATGGCAACACTCATGAGAAAAATCCAAAAATCATATCCAAAAATGAATTCCAAAATTTTACCAAAAATGTGTGCTCCAAAATGTGGGCTCCCCCTGAGTAGATGATCTCCTCTGGTAATCATTTTTCATTGTCCTAATACTCCCCCTTTGACATCAATGACAAAGGTTGTCAAAATTGCTAAATGAGTGCAGTCTTCAATTTGAACCTTGTAATCGGTTGGTTACAATGTAGAATAAGTCTACTAAAACCAAATTCAAGCTCTGAATAAACCTGTTACTTTCCTTCAAAGCTGCCTCTATTATCTGAATAATATCAGTGAAATAATGCATTTTCTCTTTCGGTGTCTTCTGTCCTTGAATTAGTGCCACATAGATCTCTTTCCTTAGAGAGATGAGGTTATCTAACTTTGGACTGAGTCTACATTTTATCTCTTTGGCTTTTCCCTTTATTATTTCCTTCTCTTTCTCTAACTTCTCCAATTTATCTTCAAATCTAGAAATTTCGTGTTCAATAATTGATATTGGTTCAGATGAACTAATTATATCATCAACTATGTCATTAATCTCCTTTTGAACTTTGCTGATTTCCTTGTCAATATCCACTATCAAAAGATTTGTCTTACAAGTGTCTCTATACAGTTCCTTGAACTTCGTAATTGTTTTATTCAATACCAGTAAAAGAGTGTCAATGTGTTCCATGCACTTCTTTATTGTTTCTTCACAAAATTTATCTCTTTCCTTCTCCATTTTTTCCCTAAATGTTTCTTCATTTATTTGATCTATAATCAGTATATTGCCAGGAATATATTTAGACAATGTATCTAACTGACTCAAAGAATCCTTATTATCTACATTGCATTTGGGTGCAATTAACTTAAGAATAGGAATTGTATCATCTAATGCCTTATAGGCCAATGCATTACAGTCTGTAATTTTCTTTATTGAATCCAAGAGTACTTCAGTCACATTGGTGGGTCTAAATTCTATCATTGAAGTACTAGATGTTTGGCCAATTACCTTCACAATCTCTGTGCTGTCAGTTAGAGTAACCACTTTGCTTGTCTTGACCTATGGTGGGTCAGTTTGTGTTTACATTTCCACTAGAAAAGGTTTTGACTTTTCAGTGGTTGTCGGTGGCACTATGTTAGTGTGTACCTATGAATCAACCTGTTTCTTTGCATGTGTCTCTGCTTGTTTTATAGTGTTATCTATCAGTATCTCTGTCTGTATTTTTGCATTGTCCACTACCGGTATCTTAGTTGATGTCTCTATTGGTTTCTCAATGCTTGCATCAGTGTTATCAGTAACCATGCCACTAACCAAGGGATCAATTGAATGTTCAATTTTCTCTGACCTCTTTGTTTGAGTCTCAACCCCAATCTTAATGTTTTCAGCTAGTTGCTCAGTAGAAATATCATTTTTCTTTTCCTTGGTGCTTTCTTTATCAACTACAATATTAACAACCTGAGTGTCTATGTTCATAGTGTACAAAATTCTAGACTCAAGGTTTGTGTCCTCATGTGGTGTATAAACATTCTCAGTAGCCGGTGTACTATCAGTCTGTACCAGTGGAGTAACTGAAGGTGGTGGTAGGTTATCAGTCACTTTTATATTGGGTAGTCTATCTACCTTGCCTTTTCCCTTTTACTTTTGATATACCTTGAAAGTTTTAGGTCTTTTCAGTTCTTAATTTTCTTTCTCAACAAAGAAAATGTCCCATTTGTTAGTTGTCTCTTCTGAAATTTCATTAACTCTGCTAGCCATTAGGCTCACATGCCAGTGTCTACTTGAAAAGATTGTTCTATTTGCTTCACTGATTAGTTCATCAGTTTCTTCAACAGTTTTTATCAGATGTACAACTAGAAGTTTCTCAATTTTAATTTTCTTATCTAGCTCCATAATTGCTAACCTCTTAGCATCTAACCACCTATATAAATCACTAGACAAGTCATCTACAACCTCTATTAAGACTTTGTTATAAATGTCAAGATATAGAATGATTCTATTCTATATACTTTCTTTTTCCTCATTTGTGAATGTATCATACAATTTGCTTACATTGGATAAATTAGCATCGCCTGTTATTTCATTCAACAAGTTATCCATGTGTGTGTGAAAAGTGGTATGAGAATCTGTATCTGCAAGACACAACACTTCAATTAAGTCATTACATGCATGGTTAATTAGATATAATCAATGAATAAATAAACCATAACAAATCGACCTATTGCCTTCTAAAAGATGCGAGTATAAGATTGCTCTCAGATTATAAGCAATACCAGTGACTAGACAACATCAAGACGAAGGATTTTATCTATATGAACATGATGAATGCTAGATGGATGCAATATTAATCTAACAACATTTTTGCAATATTAAACTAAATGATTTAATTAATATGAAATAATTAATATGCAATATATCAATGAAATCCTAGAGCAAAAATAGTATAATAACAATATATTCTCCAGCCTCTCTTTGAATGAGAGATGAGCCTGAATTTATAGAAAATTCAGAAAGAAACCAATGGTTGAGATCAAATGATGATGAGCGGTCAAGATTTTCCAAGAGGAAGCACAATCCAGGTGAATTGATGTGATTGGATGCTTTTCTCAATTTTAAAGGAAATTGAACTAAAAATAAGATTAAATCAAGAAAAAACTGATTTAAAGGAAATTGAACTAAAATTAAGACTAAAATCAGGAAAAAACTGATTTATTCTCTATTTCATTCAATTTTAATATTTAATTGTTTTAATTCTTTTCTTTGAGATTATCTATCAATTTTTAATTTGTTTTTTTCAAGATTATCTCCAATTGATTTCTTTTCTCAAATTTTAATTCTTTTTTGTCAATTAATTCCTTTTTTGATTTATTTCCATTTTTGAAGATTTGTGCTCAATTGATTTATTTAATTTAATTAATTCCTCTTTCTTGATTTGTTTCCTTTTTTGAAGATTTATGACAATTTGATTTATTTAATTAAATATGCTAAGATATTTAATTAAAATAAATAAGATAATTGTTTAAAAAGATTTACTTGGAATGATTTAATTAATTAAATAAATAAATATTTAATTAATATTGAGTGATTGATTTGCCATGTGACATTTGATGATTTTAGGAATTAATTGTGTGCTCAAGATTGATTTAATTGCCTTTGGTTAGGACCTTGGTGACGTTGTCGAGATTAGGGGCCCATGGTTTAGATGGCCATTTTTAGGGTATTACATTTGCCCCTCTTTGAATTAATGTGCGAGTAGCGTGTTGGTTCAAAGAAAATTTGATGTCTAGGAGATGTCAGTTCTGAACTTGATTGATCACGAACTACATAAAAAAGTGAGGTGTTTAGTTTGATTTGAAGCGACAAAGCTAAATAAAGTCTGATTAACGTGATACCGTTCCGGAACTTGATTGAACTTGGGAACAATAGAAAACAAAAGATACCGAACTTGAACTTGATTGAACTTGGGAACAATAGAAAACAAAAGATACCGAACTTGAACTTGATTGATCAAGAAGTGGATCTTACTGATCTAGAACTTGATTGAACTTAGATACAGTGAGTGATGATAAAAATCGATCTTGAACTTGATTAATCAAGATACGATGAAGATAAACTGTTCAGTTTGATCAAGAAATGAATAAAACTTAACACCTGTTTAGATTTAGCATGATCGAAGATACTCTTTAAACCCTTGATTGAGTTTAAACTAAAAATCAGCTTGATGAAAAGTGATGGAACTGATTAACGTAAAGAGTTTGATTCAGATAAAAGACAAATATCAGCTTGATATGAAGCAATGAAACTGATATGCCCCTAGAGATTGATTTGGATGAGATGATCGAGAAATCTCAACTTGATATAAAGTGATGAAGTTGAGATGCCCCTAGCGATGAGGTCTTATTTGATTTTCTTTAGTTGAAAAGATTTTTGCTCGACTTTTGATGAAGATTTAAAAAATTTCTCGACATTGAAGAATGTGAGGTCATAAGGTCATGAGTATGCCCCCTCGGGAGCAAAATCGAAAGATAGCAAGGGTTCATGATGATTATAGGCAATTTTGAGCAATGATAAGTTGTTTTGAGCACAAATGATTCAGAGGAATTTTTGAAATTTTAGCGAGAAAGAGCACAAAGTTGATTTGTAGAAATTAAATTGAGATTCGGCATTGATTAACGAGAAATTGAGTGCAATTAGAAGAGAGAATGAACTTTTGATGAAAAGCATTAAGTGGTCCAAATTTTGAAATTGACTAGCAAAATGATCTCAATTTTTGATTTCGATCCCGAAAATGGACTCAGGACAACCGATTTACAAGCTCGTGATTTGATTTCATCGTACTTGTGTTGATGGATTAAGAGATGTTGTTCTATATGCTTTATTCTATATGTATGCATTTCTTTTAAGCATGAATGTATGCAATGCAAATGATCATGGATGTCTATTTTTGTTTCTTTTCATATGCAAATAAATGATAATGCAAATGAGTAAGGAGAATGAGTAATGCAAATTTTTTCATCTTTCTATGCAATAAGATGAATGCAAATGAATGATAGTGAATGCATGAATTTATATGAAATGCTCATGTATGCAGCTAACATCTCAAAACACAAGTACTCGATCAAAGAAATGATGAAAAGAGACCACTTAGTGAAGAAATGATGACGCTCCCATCTCTCATTCAACAGACAAAGAGGAAGCATTGTTACTATACCGAAATCACTCCAAATTCACAAAATGCAGAATGAAATGCAAGATGAGATGCAAAATGAGATGCAACCTAAACCTAGTCACTGGACTTTGAAAAGCTTAATTGTCATCATTGAGCATTTTACAATTATAGCAAGCAGAATAGAGTTCATTTCTTTTCATGTGCAATATTAATTATCTTGTCCGCAATGACCCTTTTTTCGTTCATATCCTTGGACAAATTACGCATGGACCCAGATTGCACAATGAAGAAATTCCCTCAAAACAAACAAAGAAATAATGGGAACCTCCTTGTAGCATTCAAATAAGTGGAGTCGAGGTATGTGAGGCGATTCTACCTTGATGTGAAGGCTCTTATCAAAGACACCCAACTAATTTAGATGTTTCCAGATCATTGGGATCATTCCTTCAAGCAGCAAACAAGAAAATATTATGCCCCCAATCCTTGCTCCTCTTAGTCAAGATAGACTTCTTCGAGTTACTCAGAGGGATAATAATCGAAAACCAATATAAAAGTCAGCACACAAATACAATTTTCATGCATAGCTCAAATAGTTTAGTGATTGTTTTTCGTTATGTTGTTTTGCTTGTTAATTCAGTGATAAAACTCTTTAGTAGTCAGGAGATAGGTAACTGACTCAGAGTGGACGACCAGGTTTCACTGACGTAAGGTTGACTTGGTTGATACTGCTTAGGACATATAATGTGCTTTGTGGATTACCTAAGACTAGGACATTGATCGATTTCAAGCCATGAGGGTTCCAACGAACCAGGATGTCACAAAAGTGACTGAAATATGTACAAACGAAAGAAAATATGCAGGAAAGCAAGAATGCCAACGTTGCGTTGATAGATGGAGCGCTTGAGTACAAGAGGCACCTGTTTACCAGGTTTTCACCTGTTTGGCAGAGATTCTTTTTTTTTTTTTTTACCAAGGTGCCTGTTTACCATGTTTTCACCAGGGCATTTTCTCTCTTTTTTCCTTTTTTTTTTTTTCTGTTTTTCTTTTTCTTTTTTTTTTTGAATTTCTTCAGGACTTTTTCTGTTTTTTATGATTTCTTCAGGACATTTTCTGATTTTTAGGATTTCTTTAGGACATTTTTTTTATTTTTAGGATTTCTTCAGGACATTTTTTTGCTTTTTAGGATTTCTTCAGGACATTTTCCGCTGTAAAAGCTGCTGGAACAGAGAATATCTAGGTGAAGAATTTCTTCAGATGGATGGTGTTAATCAGTTCACAGAGTTGTTCTCCTTCTGATGTTGAGATTTGATAGGCACCAGAGCTGAAAGCTGCAGTGATGATATAGGGACCCAGCCAGTTGGGTTCAAACTTCCCTTTGTTATCTCGAAACTGTTGATTTTTAGGATTCTCTCTGAGAACTAAGTCACCAACCTAAAATTCTTGATGTCTAACTTTCTTGTTATATCCTCTAAACATTCTCTTTTGATACACTCTGAGATGATCAAATGCCACTTGCCGACGCTCATCCAGCAATTCAAGCTCTTGCAATCTAGATATTCTATAGTCTTCATCAGTAACAAGACCTTGCAAGGAAACTCTTAGAGATGGTATTTCTACTTCAATGGGTAATACTGCTTCGGACCCATACACCAAAGAAAAAGGTGTAGCCCTAGTAGGTGTTCTGATACTTGTTCTATAAGCCCACAGTGCAGGATTGAGTTGCAGATGCCAATCCTTCCCAGATTTGTTCACTATTCTGTGCAAGATAGTCAGTAGGTTTTTGTTAGATGCCTCTACTTGTCCATTACCTTGAGGGTAATATACTGAGGACCAGTGTTGTTTGATTTTAAACTTCTCAAAAAGTTCATCTAGATCTTTGTTCTTAAATTGTCCTCCATTATCTGTTATAATTGATGAAGGTATACCATACCTGCAGATGATATAGTTAAGAATAAGTAGAGCTACTTGTTTTCCTGTTGCCTTGATGAGTGGAACTGCTTCTACCCACTTAGTGAAGTACTTAGTGGCAGTGATAATAAATTTATGTCCATTAGATGATGCAGGATATATTTGGCCTATTAGATCGAACGCCCACTGTTGGAAGGGCCAGTGTGTTACAAATGGTATAAGATCCCTTGCAGGAGCGTGGATAAGGTGCCCATGTAACTGACACTATTCATAGGTTTTAGCAAATTTTATGGCTTCCTTCTCCATGTCTAGCCAGTAGTATCCAACCCTTAGTAGTTTTCGTGCTAAATTTAGACCGTTTGAATGAGATCCACAAATACCTTCATGAACTTCGGATAATGCATGTTGGGACTCCTTAGTTTCTAGACATCTAAGCAAAGTATTATCTAAACCTCACCTGAATAAGTCATTAGCAATGATGACGTACTGGGATGCATTTCGGATTAGGTTTCTTTTTTCATTTCAGGAAAGATTGGCAGGGACAACTTGGTCACGTAGGTAAGAGTAAATGTGACTATAACGAGATGAGTCATGTCCAATAATAGAACAGACTACCTGGGACTCGGGAGAATCATAGGTGTTGGGAGTATTTAAAACTGAGTCAAGTTTATAGGCCCATTTCAAAATTTTGCCCTGCATTTCCAAATGATTAAAATAAGTCAGTTTGAATGGCCTAGTTAGCAAGGGGGTAAAATGGAGCCAATTGATTTTCAGAGGGTAAGGCTCGGGATTCATGTCCCACACCTTTCATTTGGCCTATTCAGTGATGTGCAACTTTCAGAATTCAATTGGATAAGTTTACGAGGTACCTATTTTGAGGGGTGAGCTGGAAGTGCATTTTAGGCACAAATGCAGATTTTATGGAGTAGCCTTCTTTGAGTGATACATCTTTTGCCCTGTTGATCGTCATGAAAAAATTCAAAATGGATTCAATTGTATGCATTAATGTGAGTCACCCTACAAAATTTCAGGTCTTGACGAATCCATTTGCCCAGTTTTCAAAACCGAATCCGTTTGCAGTTTGTGTGTTTTGGCAAGTCCCTATTTCGACAGCTAGTCGGAGCCCTGTTTTGCACAATTGTAAAACTTGCCTTAGTAAGCATCATACCAAAGTGTTTCTTCCAGGTTGATGTTAGTATAAATGGTGAGCTATGTTTCAAATTTCAAGTCCTTATGAGTCCGTTTGCTCAGTTTTCAAAGATCAATCCATTTGTAGTTTGTGATGTTTGTACAAGTGTAAAAATGTCCCGGTGAGCGTCATGTCAGAATGTTTGTTCCAGGATAATGTTGGTATAAATGGTGAGCTAAATTTCAAATTTCAAGCTTTTATCAATCCGTTTGATCAGTTTTCAAAAGGACTCATTTCGCCATCAAATTCAGTTATCCGCACTTCCAGTGTTAGATCAATTAATGTAGCCGTTTTGGTGAGCACGACATTTGCATCGTGTCAGTCGGGTGATCGAACTGAGAATTCAAAGATTTAATATGTACTTAAAGGTACCTATGTTTTGAATTTGAGAGCCTACGGAGGTCGTTTGATATTTTTGAGAAAGGCATCATGTGTTGCCAGAACATTGACTTCATCAGGTCCGCAGTGTCGACAAAGCTAGTTGGCCGTTTTCGGAAATTAATATCTCTTTGCTCGGGACTCCTCTTGAGAAACCGTTTGGTAGAATTCATCCTTGTATATCAAGGTACATGCCTGTCAGATGGCGAGCTCCAGAAAGGTGTTTTGACAGGTTTGAAAATTACGTCTTCGCGATTAAATGCAAAAATTGTGGCGTAATTGCCTGAAAGATGTAAAATGCAATTTTATGATCCGAAAATGGTGCCGATCGATTCCAGAGGTGTGTTTGAGGTTCCTGAAGCATTCCAAAGGTTAGTTGCATGAAAACGAAATTTTTTTTAGTCGGACCCACTTTGGGGCCCGACCTGGCTCTTGCCTGTGCATTGTTATTTTATTGGCGACTTTGTTTATTGAGGAATTGTAGAATATTTAAATGTGGATTGTGATGCAATTGGCATGTGAGTACAAAGTAAATGGGATGTGTTTTGAGAAGGTTTTTTGAAACATTCAGCCAACTGTGTTTTGGCGACTGGTGTAGCGTTTAAAAGAGCAAATGAAATCCAAGCAAATGTAATTCAGCTGGTGGAGGATAATTAAAATGGAGTTCTAAAGCAAATTCAATTGCAAGGTGTAGAAGATTTTGATAAATGCAAGATAGCAGCTTGTCAAGCAAATTTGATGTGAAGTCAAATAAGGAATAACAAAAAGAAAAGACAAGTTTGTCTGTATGAGGTGCAAATTTTTGCTCTCATACTTCAAACATTCAAATAAATTACAAAGATTCAAATTGCACCCTTTGATGTTTGATCTATAAGTCAGCTGGGAGGGAATGATGTCAAGAGTCATCATTTGAAAGGACACAAATTGATTCACCAACATATAAAAGAGACCCAAGGAAATCAATTCAACCATTTAGATTTCAAAGTTGATTGTGATATAAGGCAGATCGAATTAATACCAGCAGACCAGCGACTTTCAAGGAGACATTCAATTAAGTACAAACAGTTCACACTCCCCTTTTTTCTCATGTGTTAGCTGGCAAAAGAAGTTTAAAACAAGTTTCAGCAATATGAAATGTTAATGGCAAATACTAGGTTGGATTTCAATAAATAACAACCATTGCAAACATTTACTGTTCTCCATGTGTGTGGCATGTGAAGACAACAGTTTGAAATAAAATTCAAAGTGCAAATCAAACAAAGAGACCCCTCCTAGCGATGGTTTATTCACAGCAAATACCAATGCAATTTCCATTGGCATATTTGCCCAGATTAATGTAGTCTTCCATGCAATGTGAATGGAGAAGGAGCTACAGGGGGATGTAAGGCAAGTGCTCTAGTGCTGGCATGGTGTCTTCTCTCCTTCAGCATGAATAAAGCAACAACTCCACTCCCACATGATTGTTGGAAAGAGGCATTAAAACATATGGTGGAGGAAAGGAAAGTTTAAACTTCAGCAAATAAACCTCCAGCAGCAGCAAACAACACACAATCAAATTCAATGGCAAATGCAAAATGCCAGTCACATTCCCAGCAGTTCATGTGATATGCAAAGGGGGGAGATTGAAACCATAAACCAAATGAAGATTGGCGATGTGTTATGCAATGATGTAAAGCATGAAATCCACAACCTTTGCCCGTTTCCTCCTTTGCATGGTGTTTGGAAGGTGTTTCAAACTTCCAGGCGGATGCACTCAGTTGAAAACCTTCAAAATGCAGTCCTAGGCATAAGATAATTATCCCACATTGGCTGTGCACTGGGAGTTTTTGGTATTTATATGCAAAAACGCACAATAGTATAATGTCTAAGCCTTAAAGGCTTTTGACACAAGGTGCCCATGGCCGCCCAAGGTGGGCCCATGCGTGAGCACGCTTCTCAAGGCGATGGAGGAGTTGACTGGACAAAGACCAAGTGGACCCCACGTGGGCACGCTTCCTGAGGCAAAGAGGTGAAATTTTGCAGACGAAGGCTAGGTTAACGAGCGAGCAAGTTCGAGAGAGATCAATGGCTCGCGCTATTTCGCAAAGCAAGATGCACGAAGTTTAAACCCCGCGAAATAGTGAAAGTGAACGAGAGCCGTCCACGTGGCAGTGAGGTGGCACCCAGTAGCGATGACGTGGCATACAAGCAAGCAGCCTAGTGGTGGTGATGTGGCCGACAAGTGGCAAAAGGTGCGGTGTCATCCCAGGTGGCGCCTAGTAAACCCCATCAGCCAATCAGACCCCGCCATGTGGCAAGACGTCAGAGTACATTTGGAGATGAAAAATTTAAAATTAAAATTGTTTATTATATAGTTTAGACTATATTAATAAATAAAAAATTTAAATGTTTGAGCACATTGGGGAATTAATTCGCCCAGGACTCAATTTTTGGCCAAAGTATAAATTGTTATATATTTTCGGAAAGCTCTCGAAGTGAGGAATCCAATTATGAAGTTAATTTTGACAAATGTGGGATATTTTAGAAGCACTTTCCATGGGAACAAAATTCAGTTAGAGAGGAGACACTTGGCAATTCAGTTGCAGATTTGATTTTCTCCTCTCCTCTTTTTATTTCGATTTCTTCTTAGTTGTAAGGGTTCCATAATTCTGTGAGGAAGTGCTCCAGTTTTCATGGCTTCCATTTTCTGAAATTCTTGACCCAAACTTGTAAAGTTCTATGGATCTATTCAGGGTATAGAGGCTACATTGCAGGATGACAGATTGTTTTCTAGTTGCAGGTCTTACTTGTGTCAAGCATGAGTAAATTTCCCATGATATTGTCTCTGTGATATGTTTTTTCATTATTATGAATTCGATCCTCAAGGAGGATGAAATTTATCATCTCAAGGAGATTGTGTGACTGTTGTAGGTATCCTTCAAGGAAGGTTTTAAATTCTATAGTCAGTCATAAATGATGAAATATATTTCCAGATCTGATAAAATTGTGAATGAATCAAATAGTGCATTAATATAAGGTATTGATGCATGAATATCTTGTTTAAAGAAAATAAGCTTGCATCTATGATTCATATTTGTAGTTATGTTTGTGACTTTGTTGCCCAATGAACAAGGCACTGGTCTTGCATGTTTGGGGATGTTTTCAGATATACATTTTAAAAGATAAATCTATTTTCCCTTCATGTTTAGGGGTGTTTGTGTTCCATTCTTTCCAAGCTCTGTTTCATCCTATTGTTTATACAGATCTAGCCAATCTGTAATGTTTCCTAACCTGTTGAGCTTGTGAAATGATCTATCTACTTAATGTTGATGCAGTTACGTGTCTGTAATTGTTGTATTTAGTGCATCAAGAGGGTTTCCCCCCTAGGTCTAGCAGAACCTGAAGTGCAGGAGGATCAATTAGGATCCTATGTTATGTTGTCCAAGCCCTGATGTGTTTTGTAGACTGAAATTGGCCATTTCATAGAAAGATTTGCAGGTGTTCTTGGGTTATCACTTTTGGTGAACAACAATAGGCAGGGTAATGTAACTCTTCCACTAGGAATTCAAAGCAAAAATTAGACTCTTGTAGCTGTGGTATAGATGCCAAAGTGGCCATTGCATCTGCCACTCTATTTGCTGTTCTAGGTATCTGCTGAAATGATATGGAGGTGAAATATTTCTTGAGGTCATCCACCATCCTCTTGTAAGGCATCAGTTTCTCATCTTTCGTCTGATATAGGTCATTAATCTAGTTGATAATGAGTTGATAATCTCCATAGATGTGTAATTCCATGATCTTCCACTCGATGGCCAACTTGATCCCATTTACCAAAGCTTCAAACTCTGCAATATTGTTTGTGCAAGGGAAGAGAAGTTTGTAAGCTTTTGGAATTGAGTATTTTTGGGGAGTAACAAATAGTATCCTAGCACCAGAGCCATGTTGAGTAAAAGACCCATCAAAGAACATCTTCCATGATTGTTTAGTAAGGTGCATGATTGATTCATCTGGGAATTCTATATGTAGGGGTTGATCATCTTCAAGTGGAGCTTCAGCAAGTTGGTCTGCGATAACCTATCCTTTGATAGCTGTACGTTCTACATATTCAATGTCAAATTCTGTAAGGACCATGACCCATTTGGCCAATCTTCCTGTAAGCGTTGCTTTACTGAGAAGGTACTTAAGTGGATCAATCTTGGCTACCAGCTTAATAGAATGTGCCAACATATAGTGCCTTAATTTTTGTGATGCAAAGACTAATGCTAAGCATGCTTTTTCTATTATAGTGTAATTCATTTCATATGACACCAATGTTCGGCTAATGTAATAGATAGCTCGTTCCTTTTTATTGTCATCTTGCTGTGCCAGAAGTGCCCCCAGTGAAGTATCTGTAGCTAATATGTACAGGATCAGTGGCTTACCTTGAATCGGTGGCATTAATATGGGTGGATTAGAAAGATATTCTTTGATTTGTTGTAAATGTAGTTCACAATCTTTATCCCAGTTGTATTGAATCTCTTTCCTTAATACCTTCATGAAGGGTTGAGCCTTGTCAGCTAGCTGAGATATAAAACACCTTATGGACTGAAGACGACCTTGTAGACTTCTCATCTGACTGATATTCTTGGGTGGACGCATGTCCATTATAGCTTGGACCTTTTCAGGATCAACCTCAATTCCCTTTTTTGAAATTATGTAACCAAGTAATTTTCCTGATGTGACTCCAAATGCACACTTTTTTGGATTTAAGCGGAGCTTGAATCTTTCCATTCGATCTAATATTAGGCCTAGCTCTTGAATGTGTGTAGATCTCTTCATAGTTTTTACCAGGGTGTCATCTACATAATCTTCCATGTTTTTATGCATCATATCATGGAAAATAGTGGTTACTGCTCTTTGGTAAGTTGCTCCTGCGTTCTTTAGACCAAATGGCATAACATTCCAACAGAAGGTTCCCCACGCACATGTGAAGGCTATCTTCTCTTGATCTTCAGGTGCTATCTTGATCTGATTGTAACCAGAGAATCCATCCATTAATGAATACATCTCATATCCAGCAGTCATATCTACTATCATGTCAATGTTGGGCAATGGAAAATCATCTTTTGGACATGCCTTGTTGAGATCCCTGAAATCTGTGCAAACTCTAATAGATTTGTCTGCTTTTGATACAGGTACTATGTTGGATATCCATTCTGCATAGTCTATAGCTCTGATAAATCTAGCTTTTAGCAATTTCTCTAGTTCAGCCTTGACTAGTAGTGCCACATGAGGATGCATTTTTTAGAGTTTTTGTTTGACTAGTTTAACTCCTGGTATAATAGAGAGATGATGCATGATGAGATCAGGATCTAGTCCTGACATATCTGAGTTTGTCCATGCAAAGTTAATCTTCTTTTCTAAAAATAGATTGGTGAAATCTTTTAACTCTTCTGCTGACAGTGATTGGGCTAAATGAATGACATGCGGTATCTCTTGACTCCCAATGTTCACTGGCTGAGTTGGTTTGATCAATATGGAAGATCTCTCCTAGAAGTGGCTCGGCAGTATATCAAGTACCTCACCTTTAGGTGCCTCATAGAGGTTTTCACCTTTGGGTACGTCCTTTATTTTCTCTTTTTTAGAGTCTGACACCACCACAATGTGGTTTTCACTATCAGATCTTTTATTCTTATTTTTCTTGTTTTTGCGACTAAGATACTTGATATTCGCTGTAGTCATGTTTTCATTTTGTTCGCTGGTGGAAGAGTACATGGGTTCAACTGCATTGAGATAGTAGGCTAGTGTATAGTCATTGGCAAAAATAGGCACGTTCAAGGGTTGGTTATAAAGAGTATTATCAATCAGTTCTGGATGTATTAAGGATAAGGTTGGTATAGGCTCAAGGGAGTTCACAGTACTATCATCATTGTTTCGAACTGACCAGTCGAGTTCCAAAATACTACCTTGTGTATGTGTCTTGAGACTAGGAAGAGTTATGACATGGTTATTGTCATTCATGTTAGTATTTATTGGACCTAACTCAACCGACCTACTTCTAGCATTGTCGTGTACTTCATACTAGGCTACATATCATGGTATAACAGTAGACAATATTTCATTATTCATGATAGAGTAGTCATAATGTGTTGTTGAATAGTTGTTGTCATAGATAAAGCTCCTGTCTGAGCCATCAGAGTCATAGTATGGAGTTGCTGACTCATCTTCAAGTGGTTTAGTGAAGGTATATATAGTATCAACAACAACATCCTTGATGTTGCAAGTTCCTTCTTGATTTGGTTCATTGATTGCTTGCATTTGACACACTTGTGGATATGACTTTGACGATTCTGTTAACTCTTGTCGTCTGTTCCATTCAACTTCTTTTGGACTGATGACTGGTTCTCTTGCTCTAGCTTGTAGTTCTTCTTGTGTGATTCCATACTTGATTTGTCCTGTCTCATTAGGATAATTGGTAAGTGAAGGACTTGCTTGTGTCCTTTCTTTCTTCAGTTGTCAGTCATAGTCTTCTTGTCATTTTAATCTGATTTCTTCTATTTCCTTTTGCATTCTTAGGCATATCATCTCTTGTGCATCATCTACGGTATCCCTGAGTTCTTCAAGTGTTTCTGTAGTAGATGTATCTGAGATGTGATCTAGACCCCATTCATACTCATTTGAATCAGTTTCTGAGTCATCTACCTGTTGTCTGCCAGTATATGTGACCAGAATGTTTAGTGGTGCAAACAATTCTTTGATTCTGTATATTTCATCTCTCATATTCTCTGGAGCATCTACTTCATGTGGTATCATAGCTGATACAACTGGAACTTGATTACCATCTATTTCCTTTCCCTGGGTGGGTAATTCTTTTTGTTCACCATCACATTCCTCCTGAGTTTGTTGAGTATTAATTTCTTGTGTTGTTAGAGGTAGTACCTTTTTCTTCCACTTACGTTGATGGCAAGGTGTGTGCTTTTGATCTGATGTCTTTCTTGGATCATATCCCAATCCAGCTTTATCATTGGTTGACTTAGTTTGTAGCTGAATAGGTTCAACAATACCTTTTTGACATTTGCCGAGAGGACCAGTACCTGAATATCCCATGCGTTGAAGCATCTTATAGCCTGGACCATATTGCATTGGAGAAATCTCACAATGTCGTATTTCTTTATCTGCATTGTCTTCTTTGAAGAGTGATTTAAGGACATCATCCCCTTCTATTTCATCTGCAAGAGAAGTAGAGGACTGTATAAAGCTGCCATCATAAATGACTTTTGGAGTTGAAGTTTGTGGCCTCATGCCCTCTGATGGTTTTCCTGACTGTCTTGGTGATGGAGGAAAAGACATGAGTGAGAGTATAGGCTCTATCTTGTAACCATCCATGCCAGTGTTTGTGATTTTCAATTTCTTTTCTAAATCTTTTAGCAGAGATTCTGAACTTTCAGTTGCGGAAGCTTCTCTATTATTAGGAACAAAAGCATCAGCACCTTGCGTTAATGCATTGCAGGCATAGCTTGTATCGGCAGGAATACTGACCTCTACTCCATTATAAGGAAACTTCAGACATTGATGGTACATAGATGGTACTGTTTTCATTTCATGAATCCATGGCCTACCCAGTAAGATGTTGTATGAAAGATGAAGATCCAGGACTTGAAAAATGATATCTCTCTCCATAGGTCCTACTCTTATTGGTAATGATACCAGTCCCTTAGAAGTTCTTTCTTCTTCATCATAAGCCTTGATTGTTATCTTCTTTGTTGGATCAATAACATTTTCAGAGAATCCCAGCTGTGTTAATAGATTGTAAGAACAAATATTCAACCCAGCGCCTCCATCTATCAAAACATGTTTAACACGATGTTTATGGATCATGGCTTCAATGTGTAATGGCTGGTTATGTGGATGACTCAGTGAGTTATCATCTTCTTCAGAAAATGTGAGGTAATGAGGGGAGATCAAGTGACCTACCATAGATTGAAATCGATCTACATCTAAATCTTTTGGAACACTGGTGGTAAGTAGAGCCTTGTCTAGGACTTCTTTATGAGCAGAAGAGATCTTAAGTAGTTCTAGAATGGAGATCTGAGCATTGGTTCTCTTTAATTGTTCAACAATACTATAGCCAGGAGAAGACGATGGAACTAGTTGCTTTGATTTGGCCATGATTGTGTCTGTTTGTTTATTTGGCAGTTTTGATGTTGTTTGATCAAAAGTGGAGGAACTATCTCCTGGGAGAGAAATCTTCCTTTGAGCACAAGTCATGGCATTAGCAGCTTGTGCTTGATTTTGATGATCTTGGACTATGATCACATTGCAATATTCAGGTTGAACAGATTCAATCATGTTTATCACATTATCATTGTTAGTGTAAGTATAATTGACTCTAGCTCCTCCCTTGGATTTTGAGGAATCTCCTTGTTCATAAGTGGGTAAGGGATCTTTAAAGGCCTTATGATCAGAATTAGTTGTGTGATTTCCCACAACGATCTTGCCTACATCAATGAGATCTTGTATTTCATGTCGGAGTTTCATACAGTGGTTTATGTTATGTCCCTTGTTCCGATGGTAGTCACAGTACTCATTTTCTCTCCACCATTTGGGTCTAACTTCTAGGTCATAGGGTCGGGAATTGTCTGGTAGTGTTATCAAATTATTTGCCAATAAAGTTTTAAAAGACGATTCATATGACTCATCCAAAGGAGTAAACTCACGCTTAGGCTTTGAGACCCAAAGTTTGTCTTTAAACCACTCTCTTGTTTTCTTTGGGGGATTCTCTGTTGTAGTTTCAGCTGCCTTGAGTGCTTGTGTGCCACTGGCTAAGTTAAATATTGTGGATTTTGTTTTTGCTTGAATAGTATCTACCACTCCATCGCTAACAACTTCTTGTTGTTGTCTTTGCTATATTTCCAGTATTTACTCTTTTCTTTAGATCTAGAACCTTGCAATGTTTCTTTCCAAAGTGATATATCTCCCTTTTTTATAAGTACATCTTCCATTTTGAGGGTGTTATCTACCATTTTGTTGAATGAAGGGTGCACTTGCATCTAGACACTGTATTTCAATTTAGGGACTAAGTTGTTGACGAAGATGTCCATTTTCTCAAGATCTGGGATAGTCCGTGAATATCTAGAGAACATCTTTCTCCATCGTTGGAGGAAAGTGAGAAAGGGTTCTCCTGTCTTTTGTCTGGTATTGCAAAGCTCTATCATAGTGACTGGATGATGAATGTTGTATGATTATTGTTGTAAAAATAGTTGGATTAGTTCTTCAAACATTTTTATCCCTTTGGATAGACTTGCGAACCATTCCATTGCTTGACCTCCTAAACTCCTTGGGAAAAGGCGCATGAGGTACGTTTGATCATGCATGAACTCCATACAAGTGGCACAGAACTCTCTGACATGGTCTTGAGGATCTGAGGTACCATCATACTTGTCAAATTTTGGTATCTCAACTCGTGAAGGAAATGGAGACATGTAAAGGTTTTTGTCAAATGGGAATGGGCGTATTGTGTCCAAAGAATATTGTTTTGGCGTTTTATCTTTGTTTTCTATTCTTGTGATTGCAGTTTGTAATGCTTGCATTTGTTTTCTCATTTTTCCCCATGGTGTCTCTTCCTCTTTAGCAACGAGGTCCTCCACATTATAACCAGTAGGGAGTTTGGCACCTTGTTTTGCTAATTCTAGGAAATAGTCTTCTTTTTCCCTAGCCATGATGACCTTCATCATTTTTCAGAATTTTTTATTATTCTGACATCTATGTACTTCATCTTCAGGAGGTTCAGAAAGCTCAGACTCAGTTGATGAATCACTGTCAGTGGCATGATTGCTGAAGTCGTCGTGAGTGTTTTGTTTATTAGCTTCTCTTTCTTGTCTTTCCCCAGACATGGTGGGAGATAGGGGCTGATCAAAGATTGGTATATCATAAACTGGTATCTGTGATGAGGATGGTATCTGTGACAAGGACAGTTTATTGTAAAAGGGGTTTTCTTTGAAGAATGGATTGTCTTTGGTCGAAAAGGGGGTTTCTTTTTCTTTGTCCTTTTTATTGCGAGAACTTCTGGTTTGAACAAGCATTTCCAACCGACAGGACCGAGAGTGAGATGTGTTGCAGAAGTCAAGATCAAATTGTAGCTAGTAGTTCGTTTAACGTAGTAATTAAGAGAAGTAACTTAAGATCTAGTCTGGTTTCAGGAACGATCTATCCTGTGTAAGACGTTATCTAAGTTGACTTAGGTTTGATAAAATGTTCGTTTGAACTAGCTTAAAGATGATCGACAAAATCGTGCAACGCCACGATAGAGGTGCACTATCCAGGTTGTTTATGCTCAAGAGGATGATAACCAGTTTTAGGCTTGTTGTAGACTGATCTAGGAAACTTTGACTATTTTGACTGACAAGATCAGGAATTCATATGACAGAGGATTGAACAGAGACGAGATTGTAACAGACAGAGTTTCAATGACTGACGACTACTAGTTTTTGATAAGGATTGATGTTTCAATGACTAACAGAGACCAGTTTGGACACGAACAAAGTTTATCACTAACTTTGTTTGTTGTTTTCTCCAGTTTTGGTATTCCAGTTTTAGTTTTAGGGATGAAAACATAGAAAACACACAAGATATATAATAATTCAATCACAGCACGCTAACCCTATGGAAGTTGGCTTAGAGAAGAAAACCTTTGCTTGCTAACTTAGGTACACACCCAATAGCTAATCAGAATATGGCTACTGAGTCTCACGCAATGGATTCTCAATGCCGTATTAGTCGACTCCAAACGCTAATGGGGGCACGATATGGCAAGTGTCTTGGGAGAGTTACTATCTCTCTTGCACAAAGATTATCAACCTTTCGGAGGTGAATCAGGTAGTTTCTATCTTATGGTTCTTAGTCAGGAATTCCGTTTGAAATTACCCCTTGAAGTCATGCAAGTATGATTGAGGCCTATATTCCAACAAGGTACCGAAACAAGATGTAGTCACGTAAACGTGATTGAGACCGCGAGGCCCTACAAAATGCTCGATATGAGAGATCTCAAAGAGAAAACTCAAATAATCCCATCCTCTGAGACTTTAATCACCAAAGGCCTATTTATTATAGTGAGTTGGAATGCTCAAGTCCAGCTGTACTCACTTGGATCATTCTCACAGGGTGATTACTTTTTCCCACTGTGACAGGCCCGCTAAAGGTACACAAATCTCAAAACTTAGAAAAAAACTTCGAGGGTCTAGATTTCTGATTGTCTATAAAAGACAAGAGCATACTCTCCTACCTCTTAGATTTTTTTGAAAACATGAAAGACAGATTTATTCTTTAACCAGATAACAATTTAAGTGCCTAAGAAAATACTAAATGAATACACAATGTTTAGTCAATTCTCCTTAGGCAACCTGCAAAACCAATATGTCAGTAGTCATTTTCTTCTTGATTCTTTGGTATGCGTATGGTTGATTGATAGATTCTTTGACAAGCATCCTGAAAATATTAAAATCTCAAAATTAGTTTCCAAGATAACATAAAAAAATCATGAAAATAAAATTCTATCATGTAAACTTTAAACTAATCTAACAAGAATTTCCATTTTATGACTATCCTAGTTATGACAATTTTTGATAGTACTACACTCTGTCACTTATAAATTTTGAACCAGAAATAATTTGGCAAATCTCTTTAGTGAAAATATGGAAAACTTGGGTTTACAAAACATATTAAAATTTGGGTTAGATCCAACGGTTCAATAAAAAGTTATGCCCTCCGAACCAAGACCATTTTTGACTGCTACAGAAGAATAGGTAAAATGGCAGTCCTGCACTCTATCAATCATAACTTTTAAACACAAAATATTTTGTCAAATCCGTTAGGTGAAATTGTAGAAAACTTCATTTCCAACAACATATCAAAAATTTGTTGAGATCAAACGGTTCAATAAAAAATTATGCTCTTCCAACCGAGACCATTTTTGACTGTCATAGAAGAATGAGTAAAATGATAGTCCTGCACTCTATCAATAATAACTTTCAAATCCAAAATATTTAGGAAAATAAATTTGGTGATCCTGTAGAAAACTTGATTTTACAAAACATATCACAAATTAGTTAAGATCCAATAGTTCAATAAAAATTTATACTCTCCAAACCGAGACCATTGTTTACTGTCATAGAAGAACAATAAAAAAGAAAGATTTTTATTTGCAAATTTAACACATGTTTATTAGTTATAAAAATCAAACATTAAATTTGTTCAAGAAACATTATAAATCTTGTAGTTGTGGGTTTGAGCCCCACGGTGGGTGCCAGAAATGTGTGTGTGAAAAGTGGTATGAGAATCCGTATCTGCAAGACACAACACTTCAATTAAGTCATTACATGCATGGTTAATCAGATATAATCAATGAATAAATAAACCATAACAAATCGACCCATTGCCTTCTAAAAGATGCGAGTATAAGATTGCTCTCAAATTATAAGCAATACCAGTGACTAGACAACATCAAGACGAAGAATTTTATCTATATGAACATGATGAATGCTAGATGGATGCAATATTAATCTAACAACATTTTTGCAATATTAAACTAAATGATTTAATTAATATGAAATAATTAATATGCAATATATCAATGAAATCCTAGAGCAAAAATAGTATAATAACAATATATTCTCCAGCCTCTCTTTGAATGAGAGATGAGCCTGAATTTATAGAAAATTCAGAAAGAAACCAATGGTTGAGATCAAATGATGATGAGCAGTCAAGATTTTACAAGAGGAAGCACAATCCAAGTGAATTGATGTGATTGGATGCTTTTCTCAGTTTTAAAGGAAATTGAACTAAAAATAAGATTAAATCAAGAAAAAACTGATTTAAAGGAAATTGAACTAAAATTAAGACTAAAATCAGGAAAAAACTGATTTATTCTCTATTTCATTCAATTTTAATATTTAATTGTTTTAATTCTTTTCTTTGAGATTATCTATCAATTTTTAATTTGTTTTTTTCAAGATTATCTCCAATTGATTTCTTTTCTCAAATTTTAATTCTTTTTTGTCAATTAATTCCTTTTTTGATTTATTTCCATTTTTGAAGATTTGTGCTCAATTGATTTATTTAATTTAATTAATTCCTCTTTCTTGATTTGTTTCCTTTTTTGAAGATTTATGACAATTTGATTTATTTAATTAAATATGCTAAGATATTTAATTAAAATAAATAAGATAATTGTTTAAAATGATTTACTTGGAATGATTTAATTAATTAAATAAATAAATATTTAATTAATATTGAGTGATTGATTTGCCATGTGACATTTGATGATTTTAGGAATTAATTGTGTGCTCAAGATTCATTTAATTGTCTTTGGTTAGGACCTTGGTGACATTGTCGAGATTAGGGGCCCATGGTTTAGATGACCATTTTTAGGGTATTACAATCCAATGGTGGTATAACTACTTGTTTCTTTTTCTTCTTTGGTGTCAACTTCTTTGTCGGTGGTCTCACTGCCTGTTGCTTCTACCTTGGTGTTCTAGTTTTCTTGGGAGGAGGAGAGGGTACCGGTGAGGGTTTTCTCTTCCTATCTACTCTTTTGAATTCAATAGGAATTTCACTATCTGATGATGTACCAACCGATGAGAGATGAGCCTCAGGTTGTAATCCTTCTAAGTCACTTTCTTTTATTCCAGTGATATTCATGACATTTTATTTTATTTTCCTAACTTGTACTTGTTATGTATTTTTCTCTTCTCTTTCTTTGTTTCAATGTTTGTACATCACTTTCTATTGATTGTGCATTTCAAAAAACCTTTTCTTTCGGTTCTCTAGGGGTTGCTAATAGGGGTTTGGCATAAGTTTCAATTATGTTTACATCTACCTCATATCCCATATATGTTACCCATATAGTTCTAGGAAGAACTGCCTCCATCCATATTTCATCCTTCTTGATTACAAAACATATTTCCTTATATTTATCTACAATGCTTTGTGGTAATCTTTCTCTTGTTTTCATTTTTGCTTTGAATGTTTTGAAGTACTCAGTGATATTGTTATCCTTATCTATACCCATACTGGTGAAGATATCTAACAATTGTTTGCCTACTGGTATATCAAAACCAAAGTCTTTCTTACCAATACCGGGAACCTCTTTTGTAAGATACAACATCAAAGTTACCAAGAGATTGCCAAAACGAAAAGTACCTTTCTTGTCTGCTTTTATCTTCTTTATATTATCAATCAATTCATCTTTTAACCACTCACATATATCTATCTTTGCATCACTGTTAACCACATCATATGCACTTTTAATACAAAGATTGGAAATAGAGTTGAGATGGTTTTCATGGGTGGTTTTATATCCTAAGATCATGCTTATGAATCTAAAATTTATGTCTTTTACATCATTCACTCTTAGGGATTTGCTATCATAGGTTTCTCCTATTAATGTCATCACTATGTTATTAGGAACCTTTTTAGTTTTATCTAGCCTGCTACTGGTGGAGGGTAAGCCAGTCACTGCCCTAACCGCTTCCTTAGTGATTTTACAAACAAAGTCTAGCCAAAAGAATTCACCATGAACTCTGCTAAGCACAATCCTTACTACCTCCTTAGGAAATTCTGGGATGTGAAGGATTTCCACAAAACCTAAAGTTTCAATAACCTTATGTTCAGGTTTCACAATTCCACTTTCATCACAAATAACATTTTTATACATTTTCAATATTTCTTCTGAACCTAATTCCTCAATATGGCAATGAATATAGATTCTAGGATCTTCTGCATATGCAACACCTTTTGGGATTTTTGAAAAATCTCCTAGGGAATCATCCTGTTTCGCTATCTCGAGGATAATCTTGAAAACGGGCCTAGGGATTTTAACTACTTCCACAACAGTAGGGTTTGCAATAAATTCTAGAGTAGAGGAGGAAGCCATTGATAAATACCTTAATCTTCCTAATAGGTTTGGATGCTTGAAAGAATTTTCTTCACTTCTCACTATGGATGCCTTCGCTCAGATTTTCATGCTCTTAGGAAGTTTGAATGCTTAGTGAATGAAAAAGAGGGAAAATCAAATATTTATACTTTCTTTTCATCCAATAACTGCAATAAATGCTTGTCGGTTAAGTGAAACTTAACACATCTGCTGGTAGAGAAGAAGTCCATCTTCTCACCATCAACCAAGGGTAAACTTGCATGATTTTAAATTTTTTGCAATACCCCCAAGGGTTACTTTTCAGTTGGATGAAGAGTCTCCTACCGGTGGAGTAATACTCTATTCAATCGGTGAAGGAATAGTCTCATCAACATTCTGATCTATCTTTCTAATCCATTATCTTGAAAATTCTTGCTTTACTTCATCAACCTTCTCTTTGCCTTTCAAATGAGATCCTTTATTATTTGCTGGTGAAGTCTTGCTTCTGCAAAATTTTGCAATATGTCCAATCTTGTTACAAGCATAACAAGTCACATTGTTTTTCTAAATAGCCTTTCCATATCCTATGTCAGTTTGTGTTCTGCATTGATTAGATAAGTACCTATATCTTCCACAAACATAACATCTTACATTCATTCTGTAGTTTTCTAAATTGTGACCAATTTTATTGCATTTGGAACATTGACCGATGGGTGAGTTAATGTTTTGATTGTTTCTATATCTACATTGATTTTCTCTATGACCATACTATTATAGTTAAAGCATTTCCCATTAAATTTGTAGGCATTAGGTTGTCTTACCGGTTTACTATCATCATGATTGTTTGCAGTACCGAAACTTTCACCAACTTCAAATCCAAGTCCATTAGTGTTTGATGAATCAATAATGAACAGTTAGTACCAAACCGGTATTGAGATGGGGGGGGTGAATCAGTACAGACAAAAACACTTTTCCTTGAACTGGTTTGACTGAAAACACTACACTTGACTGGCAAGCAATAACACCGGTCTAAACCAGATTACTACTAGTTAAACACAGTAAGAATGTGAAAGACATAAATCAGTAACTCTTAGCTTTCCACACAATCTAACATCTTATTTCCACTTCACCCATATGCATACACTAGTAATACATCAACATGCTTTACTGCTTGACAGAAAATAACAAAGTGTCACATGAAAAAGCATCACACATAACACACATATTTTTCATGTGGAAACACAACTGGGAAAAACCATGGTGGGGATGAATACCCACAAATTGTTCTTTGAACCCTTTTGAAGTCCACTCTATTAGGAGCCTAGTCCGATTAAAGACTTTACAATAGGTTCTGTTAGGAACCAATCCTGCTAGGGATCACCTGGTTAAGGGATGGCTAAAATACCTAGTTAAGGGTTAAACTCTGTTAAAGGTTACCTTGTTAAAGGATTTTAAGAACTCAAAGATTTTGAGTCACCTTGTTAAAGGATTTATAGCAAGTCGGTTAAAGCTACCCTGTTAAGGGATTTTCCAACTATTGAAGTGGTTAGAGGTCAACAAGTATTACAATGATCTAGTAACAACACTTCAATGCCAATGCAGATCCGCTTTAGTTCCTTCTTTCTGTAATCACACTCTGCAAGTATCTATTCTCTTATCTGGTTTGGCAAGAATTGCATATCTCTGCACTTAGATACACACACAACATTTGCCAACCACCTCAACATGAAAAACAACATTGACCTTATAGGAAATAGATAGGTCGATAGCACAAACCCTAAACCCTAAACATTTAGGTTAAGCAATTCAGTTGGTTCAATCCTAACCATTGAACATATCGCATTGATTATAAAAGTCTTGAACAGATCTCAAGACATTTTCCAACGTTCATTCTTCACCCCTTCTTGGAGGCTGATAACCCATCATGCATTCTCCACCATTTAAAGAGAATTCACACATTCCCAAGGTAGATAGGATCAATCTTGTTCATGCAAGATCCTTCATGTGCACAAGGCTGACGTGGCAACACAATCTATTCTTCATTACAATGCTAACTCATCACACAATGTCATCGATTGAATCACAGAGGCTTGGAACACTTCAACTAGAAACCCCGAAGCTAAGACTACCAATCGGTAGTCATACCATATAAAACCTTGATACAAAACATTCCATATACCAGTTCACATTCCAACATACCGGTTCACTTGGACAGACATACCACTTCACTTTTTCACATATATCGGTTCATAACATCATACCAGTTCTCTTGCAAGTTGCTTACTTCAATATACCGGTTCAGTCTTCAGTATATTGACATCAATGACAACATACAATATCATCATGTCATCATACTCTACACATATGCTAACAATCTCTCGCTTTGGCATTGATGGCAATATACAAAGATATCTCTTTGCTTCACATCTTCTCCCCCAACACTGCAGATATCTTCTCCGCTTCACATCTTCTCCCTCTTTGACAAAAATGCCAAAGTGGAGGCATATACATCTATGTTCTAATATGCTACTCCCCCTAAGGAGTAGCATCTTCCAACACACCAATCCTGAAAAAGATATATCAATGTACGACCTGACTGATGTGGAGCACACACCTTTAGTTCACCTCTTGAAGGGGTAGCAACCCTAATTCACCTCTCAAATAGGTAAAGGTAGCCTTTGATAGAGGCTTGGTGAACATGTTTGCTAACTGTTCCTTACTGGAAACATGTTCCAATACAATCTCTTTGTTCTAAACCTTTTCCCTCAAGAAATGATACTTAAGCTCAAAGTGCTTGGTTCTAGAATGTAAAACTGGATTCGTGGAGATGTTAATTGCACTTGTATTGTCACAAAATATACTTACCGGTTCAGAATATAGGAACTTTGAAGCCATTTAATACATGCTTCATCCAAATTGTCTGAGTGCAGTTCATAAAAGTTGCAACATACTCCACTTCTACTGTAGACTGAGAGATACAACTCTGCTTTTTACTCATCCATGAGACTAGTTTACCACCAAGAAGGAATGCACCACCGGTTGTGCTCTTTTGGTCATCCACATTACCAGCCCAATCAGCATCTGTAAACACTTTCAAGTTGAAATCATTATTGTATGGATACCACAATCCATAGTCAATAGTTCCCTTCAGATATCTAAGAATCCGCTTGACTGCTACCAAGTGGGATTCTCTTGGGATTTTCTAGAACCATGCAGTAATGCCCATTGCATGTGCAATGTCCAATCTGCTATGTACTACATAGTGCAATTTGCCAATAATTGATCGGTATTATTTCTCATTTACCAACCCCGAGTCATCTTCTTTTGATAATTTACAACCAGTCACCATCGGTGTACCAACCAGTTTTCTGTCTTCCATGCCAAATGTCTTCAACACCTCTTTGACATACTTGGAGTGAGTGATAAAGGTTCCATCTTTTATTTTTTGAATCTATAGTCTAATGAAGAACTTAATCTCCCCTATAAATGACATCTCAAACTTCTTTTTCATCTCATTTGCAAAATCATGACTCATCTTGTCATCTCCTCCAAAAATTATGTCATCAACAAATACCTCACAAATTACAATCTGATCTCCTTCTAACTTCAAATAAATATTGCTATCTTCACTTGTTCTCTCAAATCCATCTTCACAAGATGGGAGTGCAAGTGTTCATACCATGCTCTAGGTGCCTACTTTAGTCCATACAAGGCTTTATGTAGCCTACACACCATATCACTGTCTTCTGATATGACAAACCCATCTGGTTGCTCTATATACACCTCCTCTTCTAGTATTCCATCCAGGAATGCATATTTTACATCCATTTGATATACTTTGAATCCCTTGAAGGCTGCATATGCAAGAAGCATACAAAATCCTTCCAACATGGCTATAGGAGCAAAGGTTTCTCCATAGTCTTCTCCTTCTTCTTAAGCATATCCTTTGCACACCAATCTGGCTTTGTTTCTTACCACTGTGCCATCTTCATTTAGCTTATTTCTAAAAACCTATTTGGTGCCTATGACATTTTTATGCTCAGGTCTGGGTACCAAAGACCATGTACCATTCTTTTCTATCTGGTCAAGTTCCTCTTCCATTGCCTTGATCCAGTCTTCATCTTTATGTGCCTCTTTAAATGTTTTAGGCTCAAATTCAAAGATCATGCAAGAATTTTCTTCGACCTTTCTTCTTGTAAGAATTCCTGCATCCTTATCTCCTATGATCTGCTTTGGATCATGATTCAACTTTACACACCTAGGAATGATCTTAGTTGTTTCCTCTTGCTTTTCTTCTTCATCCTCATCTTCATCAACATCAACATCTACCAGTGTAGGAGCACTATTACTGGTGCTAGGCTGTTTTGCAACCAGTTCTCAGAAGGTTACTACCAGTTCATCTCCTACTTGCTCACTATCGGTTTCCTTAGATTTCTTAGAGGTTTCATCAACTCTAATATTGATGCTTTCAACAATTCTCTGAGTCCTATTGTTGAAACATTTGAGAGCTTTTCTCTTTGTGGAATACCCTAGGAATATTCCCTCATCATATTTAGCATCGAACTTGCTCTAATGTTCACTCCTCTTGATATAACATTTTCTACCAAACACTCTAAAGTAGCTTAACATTGGTGTCTTACTGGTCTAATATTCATAAGGTTTTTTATCCTTACCCTTTTTAATGAGTACCCGGTTCATTGTGTAGACTGCACTGCTCACCACTTCTCTCCAAAAGGAGTGAGAAACCTTCCCTTGGATCAACATTGTTCTGGCTACTTTAGCTACACACCTATTGTTTCTCTTTACTAGGCCATTTTGTTGTGGAGTCCGGGGGGCAGACAATTGCCTCTTGATGTCATTCTCTTCACAGTACTTGTTGAATTCATCGGAAGTGAATTCTCCTCTTTGATCAGTTCTCAAGCACTTAATCCTCTTACTGCTTTCTTTTTCAACTAGTGCTTTGAAGGCTTTGAACTTTCCAATGGCTTTAGACTTGTCCTTCAAGAATGTGACCCACATCATTCTTGAGCAATCATTAGTAAGAGTCATAAAATACCTATCTCCCTACACACTCCTAGTTTTCATAAGACCACACAAATCAGTATGCACAAGATCAAGTAAATTGTTTGTAGTGAAAGATTTACCTTTGAAGGTTGAGGAAGACATTTTCCCCAGTTGAAACTCTCTGCACAAAGGATTTTTTGGTTTGCTCAGCATAGGCAATCCTCTAACTGCCTTGATCTTACTGGCCATCACAATATTATTAAAGTTTACATGGTAGAGTCTCCTATACCACATCCAACTATCATCAAACTTAGCCATTAGACATGTACTGACATTAGCATTCAGCGGAAATAGGTTACCTTTGGTCTGCATACCGGTGGCCATTAGTTCACCACTCTTATCTTTTATTTTATACACTCCATCTCTGAATTCCAGAGTGAGTCCATTATCATTCAGCTGGGCAACACTCAAAAGGTTGTGTCTGCCTTTTACCATACATGGTACATCATTACCAAAATGAACCACACCACCATCATACTCTTCCAAAGATAGAAACTTACTCCGGTCACCAGCCATATGGTGAGAGCAGCCACTATCAATAATCCACTCATTGGAATTATCAAAGTGGGAGACAAGAGCCTTCTTGTCTGACACATCTTCCTTGACTGCTACAAACACAATATCTTCACTTTCTTCATATTTTGATTCCTCATCAGTTACATCTTCATCAATTGCTACAAAACAGTTTCTCCGGTTTCCTCCTTTGAACTTCTTGAACTTTTCTTGTTTGTCCTTATTATCACCATTAGGACAATTTACAACAATGTGTCCTATCCGGTTACAAGAAAAGCATTTCAAAAGGAGCTTACCTTTGTATTTACTAGTTCCCTTAGGAAGTCTCTTAGCAAGAAGAGCTTCAAATTCCATCAGGATCTCCTCATCATCCATTTCTCTGGTTTGTCTTGGTTCACCACTAGTACTAGCTTCTTTGCCCTTTCTAGATGGCGCAACAAATGCTCTAAAGGTTGAATCAGTCCTTTGAATAGTGCCATCATAATTATTTAGCTCATATGTGGTTAGCTTTGCAATGATGGAGTCCAAGGATACCTGTGTCTTGTCTATAGACCTCAACTCCTGAATAGCAGCAACCCTTATTGCATAGACCAGTAATAAGGATCTCAAAAATTTTCTAACAATAGTGGAATCTTCCATTTTACCACTTGCACTCTTGATATCTCCAACAAAAGTTTTGATTCTTATTCCATATTTTTTAATGGTCTCTCCTTCAACCATCCACATGTCTTCAAAATTTCCCCTAAGGCTTTCTTCCTTAGCTTGTTTCACATGCTCATCATCGCCATAGATATTCTCAAGAGCATCCCATACTTCTTTAGGATTCTCTTTATCCTAAACATCAATAAACTCAATGTCAGATAAACTTCTTATTAGGGCTTCCATGACTTGCCCATTCTCCTAAATCTCTCTCTTTTGATCATCGATGATAGTATCGATAGGGATAACATAAGAATTCTCAACATAGCTCCAATGTTGAGCACCCATGCTTCTGATGTATATCTTCATTTTGTCCTTCCATATTTTAAAGTTATCTCTATTGAACTTTGGACCTTCCCTCTTCATCATTAGAATAGGATATTTTCCTCAAGCGGTTAAGCTTACAACATAGAGGACCTGGAAGATGCTCTGATACCAATTGATGAATCAATGATGAATAGTTAGCACCAAACTGGTACTGAGAGGGGGGGGTGAATCAATCCAAACAAAAACACTTTGCCTTGAACTAATTTGACTAAAAAACACTGCACTTGACTAGCAAGCAATAACACTGGTCTAAACTAGATTACTGTCAGTTAAACACAGTAAGAATGTGAAAGACATAAATTGGTAACTCTTAGCTTTCCACACAATCTAACATCTTATTTCCACTTCACCCATATGTATACACTAGTAATACATCAACAGAAATGTAAAGACTTACTGGTTCAACATGCTTTACCACTTGACAGAAAATAACAAAGCATCACATGAAAAAGCATCACACATAACACACATATTTTTTCACATGGAAACCCAATTGAGAAAAACCACGGTGGGGATGAATACCCACAAGTTGTTCTTTGAACCCTTTTGAAGTCCGCTCTATTAGGAGCCTAGTTTGATTAAAGAATTTACAATAAGTTCTATTAGGAACCGATCCTGCTAGGGATCACCCGGTTAAGGGATGGCTAAAATACCTAGTTATGGGTTAAACTCTGTTAAAGGTTACCTTGTTAGAGGATTTTAAGAACTCAAAGATTTTGAGTCACCTTGTTAAAGGATTTACAACAAGCTGGTTAAAGCTACCCTGTTAAGGGATTTTGCAAGTATTGAAGTGGTTAGAGGTCAATAGCTATTACAATGATCTAGTAATAGCACTTCAATACCAATGAAGATCCACTTTAGTACCTTCCTTATGCAATCACACTCTGCATGTATCTATTCTCTTATCTGGTCTGGCAAGAATCACGTATCTCTACACTTAGATACACACACAACATTTGCCAATCACCTCAACATGAAAAACAACATCAACCTTATAGGAAACAGATAGGTCGATAGCATAAACCCTAAACCCTAAACATTTACGTTAAGCAATTCAGTTGGTTCAATCTTAATCGTTGAACATATTGCATTGATTACAAAAGTCTTGAACAGCTCTCAAGGCATTCTCCAACGTTTGTTCTTCACTCCTTCTTGGAGGCTGATAACCCATCATGCATTCTCCACCATTTACAGAGACTTCACACATTCCTGAGGTAGATAGGATCAATCTTGTTCGTGCAAGATCCTTCATGTGCACAAGGCTGACATGGCAACATAATCTGTTCTTCATTATAATGCTAACTCATCACACGATGTCATCGGTTGAATCAAACAGGCTTGGAACACTTCAACTAGAAATCCTGAAGCTATGACTACCAACTGGTAGTCATACCATATGAAACTTTGATACAAAACATTCCATATACCGATTCACATTCCAACATACCTGTTCACTTGGATAGACATATCGCTTCACTTTTTCACATACACTGGTTCACAACATCATACCGGTTCTCTTGCAAGTTTCTTACATCAATATACCGGTTCACTCTTTAGTATATTGACATCAATGACAACATACAATATCATCATGTCATCATACTCTACACATATGCCAATAATGTCTCCATTAGGTTTCTAACTTTTCAGCATACCATCAAGTTCTTCTGAACTTTTCTTGAATTTATCTTTATGTTGATTTGCAGTAGCGAACTTATTTTCCAAAAATTTCTTTTGCCTCATAAGTTTAGTTTTATCATGTTCCATGTGAGTTAGATCTATCTTTAACATATCATTTTCATGACTGAGTCTTAGATTTTCATTTCCAGCATCATTGAGTCTCCTAGTCCAGTCATATTCATTCTTCTTTCTGTCTTCAATGTCTTTACAAAATCTCATAGTCATGTCTTGCATTTCTTTCTTCAAGGTCATGTTTTCTTGCCTCATCTTTCTTACAAGATCATTAAGAGTTTCCTTTTCATCATCATTACTCTGCATCTTCTCATGAAGTTCTTTTCTCTTATTTCTAGCAATAGTGAGATTCTCCTAAAGTCCTTGAATGAATTCCTTTGCAGTCCTCTGATCATATTCAATTTTGATATTCTTCAACTTCTCTAAATCATAGTCCACAAGAGCTTGTTCTAATTGCTTTCTTAAATCCTCCATCTGTACCAGTGTCAGAATCTTCCTCAAGTTGTTAGACTTTTGAAAATAAAGGACCAGGCTTTGATACCAATTCTTAGGATTGATGATAGTCCCAAAGATACTGAGAGGGGGAGTGAATCGGTATCTAACCGGTTAAGAGAATATTTAACCTTATTAAGTATTTTGCATTCCAAAATAGTGTACTAGTAAACAAGAATTAATGCAGGAAATAGGAACAATAAAGACAACATAGAAAGCACACCATAACACAAGATGTTTAATGAGGATAACTAGTGTGGGAAAAATCTTGGTGGGATTTGTGACCCACAATATTCATTCACTGGCCAATGAATGGATATTACTTACAAGAGGGGCCTGCACATGCAGAAAGGCCAACTGCCTAGAGGTCACTGCTTAATTACAAAAGGAAGGCTCACTAACTTACAAAATGGATTATGAAAATCCAATATAGCGTACTGCTACAAAACATCATTTGCTATGCCAGGTTCAGTACCAGCTTAAGCTCACATAATAATCATAAACCCTTATAAAAAATCTGCCTTAATATTCGCTTATCACTTCTACCATCATATGTGTAGCCATCACTATTCTCCTATATTATAAAATGATTTACAAAACCTCATAATATATGAGTCTATTACAATATGTCATGCTGGCTTACAAAAGATATTATAATTAAATACAATAAACAAAACTTTATTCCTATCAGCTGGGATGTCAGTGAACATTGTTGTCACTGCCAGTGAAGTGCCTGCCAGTGCCGATGCCTAAAGATATCCACAAGGTTTCCGGTAAGTTGCCATCAATGACAACACCTTCAATCACCTTCAATTCTCATTAGAGTGTGCAATGCCAATAGGTGCAGCTTCTGGTGGAGTTTTAGGATGCTGATGGTGATCATGTTCAAGACTTAGTTGATTGGGATCATTGCTTTAGCATGTGTGGACCTAATTTGGGTCCCGATGTATCTAGGTTATGGACCGACTTAATGTAACATGTGGATTGGACCCCTCGATGTGGTTATGAGATATATTATGGGTTGGATATTATTTGTTTGGTCTTAAGCCAACATGTTTTGTAATTATGTAATTGTATTATTGTCAGGTGTCCTACCTGATTGTTTATGGTCGAGGGATTGTATATATATGATGTAAGATCTCATTGTAGATCATCATGGAATAGGAAAGTGAATATATGTGAGGATGTAATGAGTGAATAATCTAATATCATTCAGGAAGAGGATTTGGTCGATCATTGGAGATTGAGTTGGGTTTATGTAAGAGGATTTAGTCCTCCGGTATTGAGATTAATTGGAACAGTATTTAGGCATAGGAGATGCTATCTTTGCAGTTCATTTGTTCTTCTGGATTGTAGTCCAGATTTCTATGTAGTCAGTGAGACTCCTTTTGTGATGAGCAGTGTGCTCTAGGCTCTTGGCCTTCCTACAATTGCAAGCCCCTCAATTGTAGTTCACATACTTACTATAGAAGCATTATCTGACTGTGGGTAGGCTTCCCACCATGGTCTATCACTTTACTAGGTTTTCCACGTATAAATATTGGTTTCATGTGGATGGTATTTATGCTTTGATTATTTGGTTTATCTACTATTTCTGTTGGCATTATGATGCATCTTGTATGACCAGTGAAATGGGTTTCATTGTTGGCAACATCATCTTCTAAGCCTCCACAATCCATTTGTAAAGGATTAAAGGGTAACCAGTGAGGGAAAAGAGTTCTTATTCCTATCGGCAATGAGTAGACCTCTATACAGAGGTTAATCAGCTAATCAGTGAGCAGACCGGTATACAGGGGTTAACTGGCTAAGCAGTGAGTAGACTGATATACAAGAGGTAATTGGCTAAATAGTGAGTAGATCCGTATACATGAGGTAATCGGTTAGTCAGAATTGGACCGGTACATAGGCGATAACTGGAAACACAAGAGTCTCAACCGATAGACTTAGAAACATTCAGTTGAACCGATAGTCTTTCCTATTCAACCAGCGAGCTTTTTGGTATGAACGATTGTCTTGATCGATATTCCCGAAATGATTTTTGGAGAGAAATTTGAGATGCGATAATAGATTTTTGAATTTAAAATTATTGGAGGGAAGGTTTATGCCAAAAAAATAGGCTATTATATTCACATCTTTCATACTGATGAAAGTTTTTATTAATGTGATATAGATGTGTGTGAATAAAAAGGGTGTAAAGAATAGAGTGTAGAAGATAGAGGTATGAATCAGAGAAGCCTACACTAATCAATAGAACACAACATACAAAGTGGAACTATGAGACAAAGGTAGTGTCATGAGAGAGATCAATCATCTTTGTTGCCTTCTAACAATTGCAGCATTGTAAATCCCTTAACAGGGTGAACCTTAACTGGTTCTTCATGTAAAGTCTCTTAACCGAGTCACTTCAGATATGAAGTTGTAAAATCCTCTAGAAATGTGAACTTTAATAGGTTCTAAGGTATTTTTAACTAAATACCAGTCGGTCCTAATAGGGTGATGTTCTCAGAAAGAGCAAGTTGTAAGCTCCTAACAGGGCAAATCTTGTATCTGTAGTAAAGGATTGTGGGTTCACCCATCACGGTTTTCTCCCTCTGACTGAGGATTTCCACATATACATCTTGTGTTCTATGTTGAACTTATTATGCATGTATGTCTCTTGCTTTCATTATTATTTCTTTAATATATTATGAGATGCTTGAATCATTGGTTTAATTTTTAGTGGACTGGTCAATGGATATTTTGGAAAACTAGTTAAAGTATTTTTATTAACTAATTCATCCCCCCCCCGTCTCAATCACCGGTTAATACTAACAATTGGTATCAGAGCCACGGGTCCTCTAAAGAAAAGTTTGACAACTTGATAAAAATATCATGGAAGAATACTAGTACTAGAAGTAGATTGATGAAGCTAATGAAATGATTGCTCAACTAAAAGAAAGACTACGAGAATCACTTGCTAAAAGGAAGGAACTAGCTCTACAACTAAATGAGAGTCATGATATCATAGATCAACTCTCTAAACAAAATGAATCTAAAGAAGTAGAAGAAGCAGTCTCATACCTAATGGAAAAGAACAAGAAGTTGATTGAAGAAATCATATATCTAAAAAGAGAGCATGCAAGTTAGGCCCTGAGAATGATTGAAATACTAGAAGCCGACATGATAGCAGATGAAACAAAAAGAGATATAGAAGAAGTTTTGTCAAAAGCTAAAAAATCCAGAAGGCTTGCTAAAGAAGCCCTAAGAGAAAATGATAAAATCATCATTGAAAAAGATGAAGAAATCCGAATTCTCACTCAAGAGAATGAAGCCATGCATGAGTATCTACATGACAAAGGAGAGGAAAAGGAGAAGATGATGAAAGCTATTGAACAACTCAAAAATGAGTTGAAAGCTACAAATGAGAGAAATGATAAGATGAGAAAATTTAATGAAAGCTTTGAGAAGATAGATGAAAAATTAAAATCTCAGAGGAGAACAAAGGAGACAATCGGTCTTGGTTACTCTGGTACAAGTCTTATGGAAACTGGAGAATCATCTAAATCCAAAAGGATGAATGATGATAATAGGAACATTTCAGGAATAAAAGGTATGAATTTTTCTAAATCTTCTAGCAATCATTGTGGTAAAATGAGTCATAAGTCTGATGTTTGTAGAAATCAACTGGTCAATCTAAAGAGGTCTTTCACCTTTGATGGTTATTGCTATAATTGTCATAAGTATGGTCACACTACTTATGAGTGTAGATCTTGATTTAGCAGCATGTCTAATAGAAGAAGCTTTAATGGATATTGATTTAAATGCAATAAATATGGACATGAATATAAAGAATGCATGTTCAAGACAAATGTATCAAGATCACCATCCAAATCGGTTAGCCCTAATAGTAAGAGTAATCAGTTCAATGCCACCTATTCCACTTGTGGTAATTTTGGTCATACTACAACAAATTGTAGGATGAAAATGGGTCTGAGAAACAATGCAGGACCATGGAAGACAACTGGTATGGCATGTTTAAATTTCCTTAAGATCGATCATTTAGCCAGAAAGTGCAGGAACCAATCCTATTACCGGTCTGAAGATAGTAACCAGTTTGGCAAGGAGAAAGGGCTAAATGACTTGGAAGGAAAGAAAACAGTTGAAGAGGTGAGGAACGAAATGAAAAAAACATGGACTAAGAAGGAAGAAAGAAAAGAAGGAGAGAATAATTTTGAAACTAATTCATCATCCATCGATGATGATAGTTCCTCTTAAAACTAAGCATATTGATGCTCAGGGGGAGCACATATGGTAAGATCATTATTGAATCCCCTCGACTGATATGAGGTTATGTTTATCTATATAGTTAAGATGCATAAAAGTTTGTTTAAAGCTCTTATATGGTAAATGTTTTGAGGGTTAGTGTAAATGTTGTTTGTGTATCAGTATCAGTAACAAACAATTGGTAAGAAGTAAATCGGTGTACCTTAAGTTGTAAATGGTCAAAATTGTACAAACTAGTCATTGTATTGAAGCACTGATAAACCTTAATGAATAAATAAGGAAATGAAAATACATTTCATTTACCTTTCTTTCTTGTGAACATTCTTAATCTCTCATGCAACCTAAGGCAATCACAATATTGCTAGCACTATGTGTGCGAATTGATCAAGCAGTGTGATAGTGGTGATTAGCAACCCTAGAGGAGGAGGTATTCAAACCCTATTTTTTTTTAAAAATTGTTTGAAGTTCATCATGGCAGCTTCTATGTCGACTCTTGTGTTGGTTGAAGCAATTAAAGGACCAAAACCCAAGTTTAAGTTGTATCCTATGAAGGCTGGAGAGATCGACATGACCGGTGCCCTATCGTTTGTTCCCTCTGATGTGTTACTAGTTGAAGATATTCACTCCTTCATCCATTGCAAGCTTGAAGAACTTGGAGATAAATTCATTCAAAATGAATTCAAAGGGTTCTGTGATCATAATATGTTGAAGGCAGAACATTTGCATCTAAATACCAAGGGTTTGTCAAATGCTATTGATTTTCTTGATCAATTTCATGTTGATTGGGTTAGGTATGTGCTAAGCAGAGTGCAGGATCAATTTCTATGGCTGGAAGCTGAAGCACCATTCAAAATCATAAAGGATGTGATCCAAAGAGTAACAGGGTTTAGCACAACCAGTGAGGCACTAACCCTAAGAACAATATCATCCATTGAAGTCACTCTGTTGACTCAATCCTGATGTGATAGGAGAGAAATGGCAATCACTCACATTGAGGATGCAAAAGTGAGTATGAGGCCCTACCCTGACCCATCCTAACATTTCAGTGATTTTCATGTTGGAACTATTATGGATGCTTTATTTTTATGCATTATGGATATAGAACTTTATATGATCCCAGGGATTTGATAACCTTTATATATTGATGCTTCATTTCCATGCATTGTGGATATAGAATTTTATATGATTCTAGAACAGGATAACATTGAGACGGTGTAGGTCATTATTTGATTTGCAGGACTTTATTATGATTCTAGAAATATGATTGCATATCTTATGAATGGATTAAATTTATGAGGAGTATGATAAATTGCTTATGTGAATTGCTTTGATATATGGTAAATTGTATTGTATGATGTCAATTCTATGTAGAGTGATTGATGTGTACTCTTATTTATGTGGTTAATATTATATGAGGCTATTGGAAAGTACTAATGTGTAATTGAGATGCACAAGAAAATTATCCATGTGACCATGGAAACATTATGGAGAATCAAGCCTAGGCCTATGCACATTCGTAAAACTAGGGGTTGTCTATTTGGAGAGACAACACCCTGTATGTATTGTATTTTATTTGTAAACGTAAATGTTTGCATGTGTGTAAATTGTATTTATTAAATTGTTTAAATCATTCGAGGGACAATTTCCATGTGTGTATTTGTGATGTAGAATTATTTTGTAGTGTCACTTGACACACATGTTGTATGTTGTGTTGGCAATTGTCATGTCACCTTTTTGAGAGATTTACTTTTGTTTAATTGATATAGTTCCAAATTATCCTTGAAGAGTCCAAGAAATCTAGGATAGTGAGCCATAGGGAGAGTCAACTCCGAGTTGAGCCATAGGTTAACTTTAGGTGGACTTTCAAAGGGTTAAATAAACTCCTAGAGTCAGTTTTGGGGCATTTTTATTGGGCCTCATGGGGTACCTATGGGTGAAGGCCAAATTTGGCCATGTGTCTTACCCCTAGGGCTTGCTTAACCACCCAATAAAGTGGTTTTCCCAAGATGGACGAATTTCATCTATAGGAGTGCCATCCTTGGTTAGATAACCTTCTTGGTATGTGTCATTCCTCTTCCCCATTTCATTCCTCTTCTTGAGGTGCCTTGGTTAGGGAGTGTGTAAGACCTAGGGAAGACCAACCAATGGGAGCCTCTCACTCTATCCAAGAGGTTGGAAGGAGTGAGAGAAGCTTTCTTAGGCTAGAGATTGAGACTTAGTGAGTTAATCACCCACTCTCCATATTTGGAGATTTTGGCAATTTTGGAAGAAAATCAGTTTTAGAATAGGAATTTTGGCTAAGTGTTGCAGAAAAAGATTTGTGTAATTGGGCTACTCTTCTCCAACCTATCCCTAGAAACCCCTTGGCAGATTCAAGGTTGGTGCTTATTCTTACTTGTATGTTTGGAAAGTTATTGTAGGATTTCTTGAATGTAAATGTTGCTTTCTTTGTATTACTTTGTGAAAAATATGATGTGATCTTTTTTGTATTTCTCTTCTTGTATGCATTTTCTTGTGTTTTGGGAGTATCTAAGGCCTTCTACCCTTGGGAGGGTAGAATGGTCTTGGGGGTGGAAGGAGTTTGACATCCTTAGAGTGAGAGGCTCTCATTATGAGAGTGATCTAAAGGGCTTGTGTATGTGACCTTTGCTGCATAGTCTTGTTTATGCATTCAGAGGTCATAAGGGGAGAAAATATGGCATGTATGCCTTGGGGGTCATAAGGATATGATTGGGTTGAGATGGATTTTTGTGGTGTTCTTGGTTGCCATGAGTTGGCTATGATCTATTATCTTGTAGATCTCCTCAAGGTATTTGGTCCACTTCCACCCTTGTAAAACATCACATTATGTGATGAAGTTTCAGCTTTGGGATGGGAATGTGTTTGTTGAGCTTTTCCCCTTGCTTGTTTGTGTTTTCTTGAGTGTAACCCATCTAGGACTTCGTTCTCCAAGCTTAGGGGTGGCTTCTAGTAAGCCTAGGCTAGGAGGTGAGAACCCCATGCTCACAACCTTAAGTTTTGAATGCAGGTTGCTTGCAAAAGAAAGCTAGAAGTTGCAGATTTTACTTTAGTTGCAGAAAGAAAAAAGAATGTAATATTGTATTTTGCTGAAAAGAAAAGAATAGGAAATGTAATATTATATTTGAGTTGCAGAAATGTAAGTGAGGAGATTTATGTTGTATTTATTTTTTTGTATAAAGAAATGTATTATTTTATTTAAGTCCTCATTATTAGGAATGAGAGACCAGTTGAGGTATTTCACCCATTGTAAAAGTTGACTATTGTATTCAAAATATTTCTATGAGAAAATAGTGTTCTTTTTTAATGAAAGGTTGTAATGTAATGTTGTTGTCTTTTATCTTAAATCGATCCATTATATGAAAACTATCATTTATTTGAAAAATGTATTTTATTTAAATCTATCTTTTAACTAAATTCCATCATCTATTATCTCTAAAATTTATATATAAAAAAAAAGGATGCAGAAAGAGAAATGAGAATGTTTTAAGTGGTTTTCCTGTAATATTTAAATGTTGTTGTTTACTTTCATTTTTCTACTTAAAACAAAAAAAAAGCAGAAAGCTAAAGTAGAACAATGTAAATTTACTTTTCCCTATAGATATCTAATTGAAGTTAAAAAGAAAAGCAATGATGTAGATAAACCTATTAGTTTAAAAAGTCTTTTGTTATGTGTTTGTTTTGTTTTTTTAAAAGGGGGGAAAATGGATGCATTCACAGATTTAGAGAACTAGAAATTACTAATAGATTTATGTCTAACTTTAATGAAGAAATGAACTTTTTGACATATTTAACAAGTTGTTAAATTTGACAGTCCTAATAAATTAAATGCTGCATATTTAAAATCTAGTTAACCTAGCTAGATGAATATTGGTATACATGTGAAATTAAAATCTTACTTTACATTAATTTAGCAAGAAATGAAATATATATATATTTTTTATGCTATCTATATTTTATTTATTTCTTGCATGTTAAAAAAAAGGAGAAGAAATCAAAACAAAACTAACCCTGGAGATCGATCTATATATATATATATATATATATTTATTTTTTTAATTTTTTTTTCTAAAAAAATAATAATAATAATAATAATTTAACAATGAAAAAAAAGGAGTTTTATGGAGGGGTCGAACCATTGTGTTTACACATAGTGGACGGCATGGGAGGGTGCCGCCACTGTGGGTAAACACAGTGGTCGGCATGGCCGCACTGTGTTCACCACAGTGGACGACATAGGCCGCCACTGTGGTTACACATAGTGGTTGGCATGGGGGCCACCAATGTGGGTAACCATAGTGGGTGGCTCATGGCTGCCATTGCGGGTGCCCATAGTGGGTGGCACCGGCCATCGCTATGGGTATCCACAGTGGCGTCCGAGGAGCCTCCTCGCCCTACAAAGCTCGGACCTCCTTCATATTTCCCCACTCTAGCCACCACCTTGTCTCCATTCGATTGCCGCCTCCATGGCTGCCGCCTCATGGCCACCATACCTGCAACACACACACACTCACAAAAAAAAAAGAAATATTAAACCCTAACCCCATTTCGGGTTAGGGTAAAAGAAAAAGAGAAAGAAAGGATTTTTAAATAATAAGAATATGCAACCCTAACCCAATTTTGGGTTAGGGTTAGCATTTTAAAAAATAAGAGTATGTTAGTGTTAGGATTCCCAAAGATACTAAGAGGGGGGTTGAATCAATGTCTAACCAGTTAATGAATTTACTTGAATTAAAACATGTAAAGCATGTCAATACAGTGTACTGGTAAATCAAAAGTAATGTAGTAAATAGAAAAAACAATAACCACATGAAGAGCACACCATAACACAGTAGTTTAACGAGGAAACCCAGTGGGGGAAAAACCTCAGTGGGATTTGTGACCCACAATATTCACTTACTGGTCAATAAGGGAATATTACTGCTACAATAGGGGCCTGCACATGCAGGAAGGCCAAGTGCCTAGAGCTCACTGCTCAATTACAGAAGGAAGTCACACTGACTTACAAAATAGATAATAATAATCCAATGTCTTGTACTGCTTCAAAATAGCATCTTCTATGCCAGATCTAGTACTGGTTTTAGCTCTACTACATACATAAACCCTTAATCTAAAATTCACATATTAGGTCTGCATTATTTCACCTATCACCTTATTACCAAATGTTCTATAATGATCTCATACATATATGAGTCATATTACAACTCGCCATGTCAGCTTACAATGATTTTACAATTAATTATAAAATATATTATCAACAAAATTCCTGATGGCCTAGGTGTCGATATCGTTTCTTTCACTGTCGGTGTTCTGTGTGCCGATGTAGAGTTTGTTGTTGTCGGTGCTGGTATAATTGTCTTGCCGGTATCATATGATTGCAAGGTTGCCATCAATTACAAAACCTTCAATCACCTACAATTTCTCATTGGAGTGTGCATTTGCCAACAATCTCCCCCTTTGGCATTGATGGTAACACTCATGAGAAAAATCCAAAAAGTGTCATCCAAAAAGAATCTGCCAAAATTGTCTTACCAAAACTGTCTTACCAAATCACATGTGCTCCCCCTGAGCTGATGGTTTCTTTTGTTAATCATTTTCTCATTTCCACTACTCCCCCTTTGGCATCAATGACAAAGGTTGTCAAAGTGTCAACTGAGTGTGGTTTTCAGTTTCATCCCTGTAACCGGTTGGTTACAATCTAAATAAGGTCTGCCAATACTAGATTCAGGCTCTTAGTGAACCGTTCACTATCCTTTAATGCGGCCTCTATCCTCTGAATTGTACTGGTAAGGTGTTGCATTTGTTGTTTTGATGTCTTCTATCGTTGAACCAATGCCTCAGATATCTCTTTTCTCAAGGAGGCGAGGTAGTCCAAAATTGGACTAAGTCTCCATTTTAGATCTTTTGCCTTTCCTTTTATTCTTTCCTTCTCTTTTTCAAATTTCTAAAGTTCCTCCTCAAAACCTATTATTTTCTACTCAAAAACTGATAATGGTTCAGATGAATTAATGAAATTATCAGCTAATTTATTTATTTCTTCCTGTACCATACTAATCTTCTTGTCTATTTCTACTATCAAAAACTTTGTTTTACATGTATCTTTGTACAACTTTTTAAATTCTTTTAATGTTTTAAATAGTGCCGGTAAAAGAGTGTCGAATTGTCTCATTCACTTCCTTATTTCCTCTTCAAAGAATTTATGTTTTTCTTTCTCAATTTTCTCTTTGAATGCTTCCTCATTTATTTGTTCAGCTGTCACAATGTTGTCAGTAATATGCTTGGACAATGTGTCAAGTTGATTTAAAGAATTTTTATTATCCACATTACACTTGGGTGCTATCATTATCAAAATTGGGATTGCATCATCAATAGCTTTGTATGCTTGTGCACTGCACTCTGTTATTTTATTGATTGAATCCAATAGAACTTCTGTCACATTTGTTGGTCTGAATTCTGCCATGGAAGAACGAACAATCTATATTCTGTCGCTGTGAGTAACTTCTTTTCTTGTAGTGACCTCTAGTAGGTCAGTTTGTGTTTGCATTTCTCTAAGCAAAGGTTTGGGTTTCTCAGTTGTTGTCAGTGGCTCAGTAGATGAATCATTATGTACATCTATGGTCTTTGTCATTCTAGTGTTTGGGGTCATTGTAATGGTTTCTGTCGGTGGCTCTGTTGCCACATCTGATTTTCCAATTGATTCACCATAATATTGACTTTTTGAGTGTCAATGTTCATTGTATATAACACCTCAGAATCAGGATTTGTATCCTCATGTGGTGTGTCCATACTCTCAATAGTTGGTTGATTGCCAGTAGTAACTATTGATGGAGTATCTAAAGATGGTGGGGATAAGTTGTCTGTTATTTTTATACTAGGTGGTCCACCAACCTTACCTTTTCCCTTATCCTTTTGATATACCTTGATGAGTTTAGGGCTTCGATACTCTTCCTGTTTCTTCTTCTCTACAAGGAATATATCCCATGCATCAGCTGTTTCTTCTGTTACCTCATTCACTCTACCTACCATCAGTGCTACACGTCGGTGAGTAGTTGAAAATACTGACTAGTTAGCCTTAGAGATCAATTGATCTATCTCATCAGGTGAGTTGACAGGATGTATAGCAAGTAGTTTTTCAATCTTTATTTTCTTATCAAGTTCAACAATAGCTAGCCTTCTAGCTTCTAGTCTATTATATAGATCTATTGGTATTTCATCAACAACTTGCATCAAAAATTTCTTGAAAATATCTAAGTGTAAGATTACACTATTCTCTACTTTCTCCTTGTCATCAACTGATAGTGTGTCATATAATTTGTTAATGTTTTTCAGCTTTCCATACTCTGTTATTTCATTGAAAAGTTTATCAATGGGAGCAATAATTTTTTGAGTCTTCTTCTTAGGGGTCATCTTCTTTTTCTTTGGAGTCAGTTTCTTTGTTGGGGGCCTCACTGCTTGATGCTTCTATCTTGTTTTCCTAGGAGAAGGTGAGGGTACCGGTGAAGTTTTTCTCTTCCTTTCAACTCTTTTGAATTTAGCCGATATGTCACTCTCAGAGGAAGTTGCAACCAGTGACAGATGAATTTCTGATTGAAGTTCTTCCAGTTTACTCTCCTTAATACTGATTTGTCTTAATACATCTTCCTTGATAGCTTGTGCCTATCAGGTTCCTTTTCTAATAGTTGCCTCAACCTTCTTAACCCTTTTCCTTGATTGAATTTGGCTTTCTATTGTTTCAGCACTACCAAAAACTTTTTCTTCAGGTTCCTTTGGAGCTTCTAGGAGGGCTTTTGCATATGTTTCTATTATGTTGTCATCAGTTTCATACCCCATTTCAGTTACCCAGATGGTTCTAGGAATAACTGCCTCCATCCAAATTTCATCCTTCTTTATCACAAAACAGATTTCATCCTTATATTTGTCCACAATTGTTTGTGACAATCTAACTCTAGTTTTCATTCAGGCTTTCAATACCTGAAAATACTCATTTAAGTTCTTTTCCTTGTTCTCTCCCATGTTGTTCAGTAAATCTAACAATTGTTTGCCCACCGGTATATCAAAACCAAAATTAATAATACCAATACTGGGTACTTGTTTGGTTATGTACATCATCAGACAAACAAGTAGGTGTCCAAATCTGAATGTTCCCTTTTTGTCTTTCTTTATCTTTCCCAAATTATCAATTGATTCATCTTTAAACCATTCACATATGTCTATCATTGCATTATCATTTACCATATCATAGGCACTTGTAATGCATAGGCTAGAGACTGAGTTTAACCTATTTGCATGTGTAGTTTTGTAGCCTAAGATCATACTAATAAATTTGACATTGATATCCGTTACATCATTTACCCTCAATGATCTCTTGTCAAATGTTGCACTAGTTAGATCTATCATTGTGTCATTTGAGACTCTCTTGGTTTTGTTAGGTCTATTACCGGTGGAGGGTAACCCTATTACTACTTTGACAGCTTCCTTAGTAATCTTGTGAATAGAGTCCAACCAAAAGAATTCACCATGAACCCTTCTTAGCACAATTCTTATGATATCCCTGGGAAAATATGGGATACTAAGAATTTCTATAAAACCTAGGGTTTCTATTATCTTGTGTTCAGTTTTGACATTTTCAGATTCATCACAAATTACAAATTTATACATGTTTTTGATTTCATCATCACCGAATTCCTCTATATGACAATGTATATACATTCGAGGGTCTTCAGTATAAACCACTCCTTTAGGGATTTGGGAGAATGCACCTATGTCATCATCTTTCTTAGCAATTTTAGGAACCAGTTTGAGGACGGGTCTAGGGCGCTTAACTACTTCAACAATAGTAGGGTTTGCAATGAATTTAGGAGTAGATGAGGAAGCCATGGATATAAATACCTTTTTCTTTCTTAAGGAATGATTTCTTGATGAATTGCTTCGCTAAGGGTGCCTTCGCTTAGAAATTTTCGTGCCCTCTAAAGTTTAAATGCTCGGTGAATGAAAAATGGATCCAAAACACTTGCTTTATAATGTCATTTTCTCCAACTACCACATTTAATGCTTATCGGTTAAGTAATGACTTAAATTTTTTGTTGGTCTATAAGTAATTTCAACTTCTTACCATCAACCAAGGGAATAATAGCATGTTTCTCATTTAGTTGCTAAACCCTCAAAGAATTTTCCTTCAGTTAGATGAAGAGTCTCCTGCCAATGGAATGTTACTATGTTCTGCTAGTGGAGGAGTATTCACATCAACATTCTGATCTGACTTTCTAATCCATTGTTTTGAGAATTCTTGTTTTACCTCTTCAACCTTTTCTTTACCTTTCAAACTAGGACCTTTGTTATTTTCCAGTGAGGTCTTTCTTCTACAAAATTTAGCAATGTGTCCAATCTTGTTACTGGCATAACAAGTGACATTGTTTTTCTGAATAGCTTTCCCATATCCTATGCCGGAATGTGTTCTGCATTGATTAGATAAATGTCCTAATCTTCCACAAACATAACATCTTACATTCATTCGGTAATTTTCTGAATTATGACCAACTTTGTTGTATTTAAAACATTGATCAGTGGGTGTATTCGTGTTCTGATAATTTCTAGATCTACACTGATTTGCTCTATGACCATACTTGTTATAGTTAAAGCATTTGCCATTAAATTTGTAAGTAGTAGGTTGTCTTACCGGTTTGCTATGATCATGATTGTTTGTAGTACTAGAGCTTTCACTAACTTCAAAGCCAAGCCCATTTGTATCACCATTAGGTTTTTGATTCTTTATCATATCACCAAGTTCTTCTGAACTTTTCTTGAATTTTTCTTTGTGATGATTTGCAGTAGTTAGTTCACTTTCCAAGATTCCTTTCCATCTTATGAGTTCAGTTCTATCATTTTGTGTGTTCATTAAATCTGTCTTCAACATATCATTTTCATGAATAATTCTTGTGTTCTCATTTCCAGCATCATTTAGTCTTCTGGCCAAGTCTTCTTCATTTTTCTTCCTATCTTCAATTTCTTTACAAAATCTCATAGTCATATCCTGCATCTCATTCTGTGTTGTACTGATCTCATGTCTTAGCTTGTTTATAAGATCATTAAGAGTTTCCTTTTCATCATTCTCATTTTGCATTTTTCACAAAGTTCTCTTCTCTTATTTCTTGCAATGGTAAGATTTTCTTGAAGTGCTTGAATGATATCCTAAGCAGCCTTTAGATCATCTTCAAGTTTGATATTCCTCACCTTTTCTACATCGTAGTCTGAAAGAGTTATTTTCAATTGTTCTCTCAAGTTTTCCATCTCTACTGGTGTCAAGATCTTCCTCAAGCTATTAGACTTCTGAAAATAGAGGACCAAGCTTTGATACCAATTGTTAGGATTCCCAAAGATACTGAGAGGGGGGGGTGAATCAGTATCTAACCGGTTAATGAATTTACTTGAATTAAAACATGTAAAGCATGCCAATACAGTGTACCGATAAATCAAAAGTAATGCAATAAATATGAAAAACAATAACCACATGAAGAGCACACCATAACATAGTAGTTTAACAAGGAAACCCGATGTGGGAAAAACCTTGATGGGATTTGTTACCCACAATATTTACTTACTGGTCAATAAGGGAATATTACTGCTACAATAGGGGACTACACATGCAGGAAGGCCAAGTCCCTAGAGCTCACTACTCAATTATAGAAGGAAGTCACATTGACTTACAAAATGGATTATAATAATCCAATGTCTTGTACTACTTCAAAATAGCATCTGCTATGCCAGATCCAGTACCGATTTTAGCTCTGCTGCATACATAAACCCTTAACCTAAAATTTGCATATTAGGTCTGCATTATTTTGCCTATCACCTTATTACCAAATGTTCTATAATAATCTCATACATATATGAGTCATATTACAACTCGCCATGTTGGCTTACAATGATTTTACAATTAATTACAAAATATATTATCAACAAAATTCTTGTCGGCCTGGGTGTCAGTATCCTTTCTTTCACTATCGGTGTTCTGTGTGCTGGTGTAGAGTTTGTCGTTGCCACTGCTGGTATAATTGTCTTGCCGGTATCATATGATTTCAAGGTTGCCATCAATGACAAAACCTTCAATCACCTACAATTTCTCATTGGAGTGTGCGTTTGCCAACAGTTAGTAATGCAACCCTAGCCCATATTCGGGTTAGGGTTAGCATAGAAAAATAAAAGAAAGATTTGAATTTTAGTTTTTATTATAATTTTTAAACTTAGGGTTTATTTGTAAATTGAAATAATATATTTAGTTGGTATAGTTGGGTTAATTTATAAAAAACAATAATATGTATGAATGGGTATAAATTTAGATTTGTTTATCCAATTGTTGATATATATATATTTTATATATGCTATATATATATATATATATATATATATATATATATATAAGAGGTTAAGATGAAAACCTATTTAAATTTTATTTTATTAATTAGAGTTTATGTTGTTAAAAAAAATAAAAATTTTGTTGTTTTGTTTTTGCCCAAAAGTTTGGGCACGACAGTGAGGTTTGCTTCTACAGTGCTAGGTTATAGGGTCTATCAATCAAGCCACATGAACAATGTGCGAAGTGGTGCTATCGATACATCCTATCAAATCATCAAGGAGGATGCAACTTATGATATTTGTGAGATTATCAAAAGTCAATTTCTAGTGAACATGGAGAAAATTAAGAAGGACCAGAAGCAATCATTAAAGTATGATTCATCATTGGTATGTATCTTCTTCTATGTACAAAATGTCTTCCATGGTAAGGGCATTATAGTTGTGTCTGAAGATAAACTTGTCACAGTTTAGATAGGTGAAATAGTTAGAGACTTAGGTGATAAGTTTGAAGAGTCAATGTGGGGTTATTTCAAATAATTCCAAACCAAAATACACAAAATAGAGAGAATCCCAACTAGTATAGTTCAAAAGTACAAGGACAACATTTGTCTTCTTGTTTACACTGATTGTTGCATTATTCAAGTGGTTCAACCTAGAACCTTTTGGGTACTTGCTATGGGTTATGAGGTCAAGGTAGACATTACTAAATTATATGAAAACATGTTACTATCTAAACCAGTAGACAAAAAAGAAAAGATATTTGGAACTTGTGAGGAGGCAAGCTCCAAAATAAAAAGGGTACTCAAGAAGCCTATCATACAAAAGAGAGTAAGGAAATTGATTGACACATTAGACAAGAAGTATGGAGGTGAAGCATCTGGTGCCATTGCTTCCACTAGTACAAGTGAACAAAGAGAAGAAAAGAAGAAAATGTCCAAGGCAAAACCCAAGGGTCCTGTATCCAGCAAGCCAACATCATACACATAAGAAAAGGACTCAGATACTCCTACATCTTTCCTAGGTAAAGGTAGACTAGTAGGAGTGACATATGCAAGAAAGAAAAAGAATGAAGGGACAGTTGATACAAAGGTTAAAAAGAAGCCCAAGAAGGATGAAAAGGAGGGTGATAACACTGACACCCAATCTAATGTTGAAATAAGAGAAGTTAGAAGAAGTGGTAGAAATGTAGCTCCAACTATTGATGATTTGGTCCATGGGATCAAAGAGTATGGGGGCCTAGCTGGTGTTGGGAGGAAATATCCCCTCTACAACAAGGAAGACAAAAGAAAAATTGAAGATTCACTTATCTAGAACTTGCATAAGCTCTGCAGAACTCCAAGTGACCTTTATGGGATTATTCCTTCAAACTTGCAACACCTAATTGAAGAGAGACGGAAAACAACTTTAGCTATTGAGAAAGAGGACATGATAAAAGCACTCATGGAAGTGCAACATGATCTTAATTATAATCAAGCATCTATATAGGAAGAAGCATGTATTCAACACTTTAAAATAAGGAATAGAACAGGGAGAGTGGTTGTAGGAGAAATTGAAGTTGTACATGAAGAGGGTGTTTCATTGTGGAAAACAATCTTGAGCCAACAAAAGGAAGTTGAAGAAGAAATAGAAAAGGGAACAAAACAGGACCAAGGTGCAGCAGCCCTTGACAAAGGGAAAGGTAAAGACAAAGAATCTACTAAAGGTTTTGATGCTTTTATAGTTGATGATATCATAGGTAATTCTGTGTCAGATATTCCTAATCTAACAAAGAATGTTGAGCAACTGGTCAAACACAAATCAACTGTTGAAACTATTGATATTGATGATACACTGGTAAAGGGAGTTGATAAAACTAAGCATCCTAGAGATAATGAAGTCGAAGTTGAAGACATACTTTATGAAGAAAAACCTCAAAGAATTTTAGTAACAATAAATCTTCTCGCAATAAATCCTATTGACAATGAACCTCTTTTGTTAGAAAAAGGTGCAGAGGAAGAAAATTCAAAAGTGATAGATTCATCAATGCTATATGTTAATGATGTAGAAAAGAAGGAAAAGGGAGAGAAGAAAGAAGGGAATAAGGAAGATGAGAAGAGGGAAGAAGAGAATAAGGAAGCAGAAAAGAAGGAAGATGAGAATAAGGATGAGAAGAAGAAGGAAAAGAAGAAGGAAGTAGAGAAGAAAGAAGAAGAGAAGGAGGAGACGGAGATGGGAACTCTCTCAACCAAAAGAAAGATATTGTAGAAGGAAAAAATAAAGGAGATGATGAAAGTGAAACAAAAGAAGAAGAAGAATCAGTCATCAACATCAAAAAGCTCACCCCCAAAGAAATGATGAAGATGTTAGAAAAACTAAAAATTAAGGCAGAGAAAGCCAAATTGAAGGCTAAAAGGAAGAAGGGTAGGATTCTTACTACTGCAAAGGTAATCCTATCTTATCACATTCCCGACACTGTTGTTTATGAGGACACACCCATTATTGATCAACTGGGTAGTCTTGTCAAAGCAATCAGTTCAGAGGCCACCAATCTAGAAAAGGTTGTAGCCAAGCAATATGCAAATAGGAGAGGAGAGAAATTAATGAAACAAATTGCAATTGACAAAGTTGCACTCTCAATAGCACAAAGGAAGTTAAAATTGTCTTAAAGGAAATTAGCCAATTATTTGTGAAAGTGTCAAATTTCATCAATTTTACCAAAGACCTTGAAGTTTAAACAAATACAAACTCAAACTGAAATTCAAGATTTAATTGGTACCTTTGATCCTCTATCAAGCTCAACAGCTCTCTTTAGTTGCAAAGTTCAAAAGCTATCTAATGAGATTAAACAACTAAAAGAGGAGCAGGAAAAATGAGCTCTTAACCTATTAGAGCTTCAAAGCTACCTTGCACCCCTCATTGATCTGATGCAAGGAAATCTAAGAGAAGTAGATACCCTCATAAATTCACCTGATTGTAAATCAATAGATGACATGGAGTATTTTGTCACAAACTTGCATGGACAAATCCACACTATGCAATAGGTGTAGTTTATATGGGAATCTTGGTTGGAGGTTGCCAAGGTGAATTTTAAAGATTTTTTATTTACTTTTATTCTTTTCCATTCTTTTCCATTGATGTAGAAAGTGGGAGTTTGTATATATACATGAGGTAGATGAAATAGGGGATCAGAACTGGCACATACATGACTAGTTTTTGTAGTTTAGTCATTGAACTTTTTTTTGTAGTAGTGTTTGCCACCAATGCCAAAGGAGGAGTTTTTTGGCATTATGATGCATCTTGTGTGACTAGTGAAATGATTGTCATTTTTGGAAACATCATCTTCTAAGTCTCCATAGTCCATTGGTAAAGGAGTAAAGGGTAACTGATGAAGAACAAGAGTCCTTATTCCTATTGGCAGTGAGTAGACCGATATATAGGGGTTAATTGGCTAAGAAGTGAGTAGAACAGTAAACAGGGGTTAACTGGCTAAGCAGTGAGTAGACTAGTATACAATAGGTAACCGGCTAAGCAGTGAGTAGATCAGTATATAGGAGGTAAGCGATTAGTCAAAATTGGACCGATACATAGGCGATAACTGGCAACACAAGAGTCTTAATTGATAGACTTAGAAACATCCAGTTGAACTAATAGTCTTTCCTATTCAACCAGTGAGCTTTTTGGCATGAATGATTGTCTTGATAGATATTGTTGGAATGATTTTTGGAGATCAATTTGAGGCGAGATAACAAATTTTTTGGATTTGATTTTTCGGAGGGAAGGTTTACGCCAGAACAAAAGGCTATTATATTCACATCTTTCATACTGATGAAAGTTGTTGTTAATGTGATATATATGTGTGTGAATAAAAAGGGTGTAGAGAATAGAGTGCAAAAGATAGAGGTATGAATCAGAGAAGCCTACATTGATCAACATAACAGAGCATGCAAAGCAGATCTACGAGATAGAGGTAGTGTCATCAGATAGATCAATCATCTTTGTTTCCTTCTAACAATTGTAGTGTTGCAAATCCCTTAACAGGGTGAACCTTAACCAGTTCTTCATGTAAAATCTCTTAACCGAGTCACTTCAGATATGAAGTTGTAAAATCGTCTAGCAAGGTGAACTTTAATAGGTTCTAATGTATTTTTAACCGGATACCAGTCACTCCTAACAGGGTGATATTGTCAGAAATTTCAAGTTGTAAGCTCCTAATAGGGAAAATCTTTTATCTGCACTAAAGAATTGTGGGTTCACCCTCCTTGTTTTTCTCCCTCTCACTGAGGGTTTCCATGTATACATCTTGTGTTATGTTTTGAACTTATTATACATGTATGTCTCTTTCTTTCATTATTATTGCTTTAATATATTATGAGATCTTTGAATCATTGGTTTAGTTTTCAATGGACTGGTCTGTGGATATTTTGGAAAACTATTTAAAGTTTTTTTATTAACTAATTAAACACCCCCTCTCACTCACCAGTTAATATTAACAATTTTGGTATTTGGTTTATGCATTTCGGTATTGATCTTTTAGGTTCCAATATTAAAGTTTTAATTGCTTAAGGTTTCAGTAATCTGGTGACAACTTTTTCACCTCCCCCCCTCTTAGTTGTCTTTTGGTTATTTGAACTATCTAAAATCAAGTGTTTTTGGTTTGGAGGAAATGTCCTGATGGTCTATAAAGTGTTACAGTTTAGTTTATAGATGATGGTTTGATCGGGAAATGGTGTTATGATGTTTTGATCCTAGTGTTGTTAGTTGGTTTGGTTTTTGATTGAATATGGTGTCATACCCTACTTGTATCATATCCTTTTGGTATAGGTATTCTATGAAGGTTGATTTTTTTTTTTTTTGGGTCTCACTATGGCTTGTGTAGATCCACATTGTGAAATTTGCATTAGAGATTTATTTTTGGGTTGACTAGCTAACATGCTTTAATCCTTATCTAAACATTTCATTTCATGTCAACTGTAGAAGATGTATTAGTGTGTGTGGTTCATTGGAATCATTAGAAAGGGATGTATTATGATATTTTTGGGTCCTCTTTATCTTGTGAAGTATACTGCAATAATTGTTATTGCTATGGGTGGCCAAATTTATGTAATATTGTTTACTTTATTTCTGGCTAGTCTAGTTAAACATTTTTATGATTACTCTTGTATAGAAAGGAGTGTGGATATATGAGTGAAGGTATGAAAGAAATGTGAATTGATAAGTAGTAGATATTGGTAGTTTGCAAGAAAATTTGATTTTTAGGTTGTGCAAAAGGCAACTGTGAAGAGCTCTAATAATGATATCTTTAGTCTGACTATATTCTAAGATATTATTTGAATTCAGTTGTGTTTGCCATGATCTTGGTCACTTGACTCAATGTTTCAAGGAAGATTTCATGATCAAGAGATCTTGTTTCTTTCAACTCATCTATTCCTTTCTCTATCAAAAGATAGTGTCTTTTCACAACTTTCTATATCTTTCCCTGAGAAAGTGTGTTTCAGCTTTGCAAGTCATTTGTATCTTTCCCTAAGGTTGTGTGCCTTAGCTCTATATGTCCTCTTAGGAGAAATGAGTTCCAAATTCAATGTTGTAACAAATTATATTCATATTGTGAGTGTAATTCTCATGATGGTTTTTACTTACTTAGGTTTTCCATATAAATCTGCTAATCATGTGTCTATTGTGCTTAATGTTTTTCATGATTTATTATTGTTGGGATTATATGGTTGTGTTTTAAAGTTTGAAGATAATAAATTAAGTAGTTTTGAGGTTTGAACTGATTCATCTCCCCCGCCACAATCTCGGTTCTATGGTGTGTTCAACAATCAATATTAGAGAAAGGTTCCTCTTAAGAAGCTTAACCACTTGAGGAAGGTCCAGGATGGCACAAGACTACATAGTCAAGGCTCCAAAGTTTGATGATACAAATCATGCTTATTGGAGAAAAAGGATGGAATTTCATTTGGTAACTATGCCTACTAATATTTGGGAAAGCATTAAGAAGGGTTATGTTTACCCATAGAATGGTCCTTCTACTTTAGATGAAATCAAACCATATGAGAGAAATGCAATTTAGGCTACAATTGCAATTGTCACTTGCCTAAATGATGTTGTATTTAGCAGAGTCACAAATACCAATTTGACTAAACAAATTTGGGAGAAGATGAATAGTGTATTTGTGTTGGAAATTGACACTCAATTGGTTGGTTTCAATATGTTGTCATTGATGGAAACATGGAAACTTGTTTCGACTTTCACATTTTGGTCTGGTTCATTACTGATAGACACTTCACTGACACCGACACTGAAACTGGTAGGTATCTTCACCGATTGGAAAGGAAATCTTTGGTTACTGACAATGCAGGCTGACATGATTTATAAACAGGTTATCGATATTGGAGGCCGACATCATTTGGAGATCTGGCATTGGCAATTGATTTTTATATTGAGCCGACATGTTTGTTCATATTGTAATTATCTTTGTAAGCCGACATAAGGCATGATAAATTGTAAGAGGTATATATGTTAGTTGGTTAGATCATTTTTGAAATATGTTGGAAGGAAATAATGAAGGAGATGCGAAATATATGAGAGATCATGTATGTGAGGCTATTTATGTAAAGCGGTATTCTAGGAATGGTTTAAGGTTTCAGACCAGAACAGACAAAGCTTAATAGAAACTGTATTCGGGCATAGAAGATGTTATCATTGCAGTTTAATCATTTCTCTGAATTGTAGTCTGGATTTGTATATAGTTAGTGAGACTCCTTTTGTGATGAGCACTTCACTGTAGGCTATAATCCTTCCTGCAAGTGCAAGCCCCTATATTTTGTAATATCTTTTCATATGGCTAGTGGATTGTTATTGGGGGTCACAAATTCTACTGTGTTTTTTCCTCTTTGAGGTTTTTCATGTATAATTATGTGTATTATGGTACTCATTTATGTGATTGGCTTATTGGTTGCTTTACTTCTTTCAGTTCTATATGTAACGGTATATCGGTTGGTGTATGAATTTTTTAATAAGGTTAAAATCAATCATTTTGGTAGAACACTGATTCACGCCTCCCCCCATCTTAGTGTTCTTGGATTCCAATGGTTGGTATCAGAGCATTGTGCCTTAGAGGAAGTTTAATAGCTTGACGAAGGTCCTTAATCTAGAATCCATGGATATGAGTTTGGAAAAGAAAATTGAGGTGGCACTTGAAGGTTATGATGCTGAAAGGATGAAGAACTTGAAGCTACAAGATGAATTGAATTCTGCTCAGGACTTCATTCTTTTCCTACAGTCATCTTTTTAGGCTAGGAGGAAGGAACTTTTACAAAATAAGGATGATGAAGAGAAAGATGCACTTAAGGAACTATGTCAGAAGCTGAGTCAGGAGAATATGGTCATAAGGAATGAAATGAAAGATATAACTATGAGAATGTCTAAGGAGATTGAGGATCGAAAGAAAAAGGAAGAAAATCTTGTTGTATCTTTGAAGAACAAATTTGAGGAATGTGGTAGGTTGGTTCATGAGAATGACATGTTGAGAACTGACTTAGTACAATCCTAGAGTAATAAACAAGAGATTGAGAGACAAATGATAATTCTGAGAGATGATCTGACTATTACAAGTGAGTATAAAGACAAATTAAAGATTAGTTCAACACAACTTGATGACTTATTGAAGAGACAAAGGTAGAATGGAGATTCAAGTGGACTTGGATTTGAACAAGGTTAGAGTTCCAGTACTGCTAATGAACATCATAGTTGGAAGGAACTGGTAAGGTAGTTTAATGCTTATAAATTTAATGGTAGATTATTGTTTTGTAATAAATTTGGTCACATGGCTAGGCAATGAAGAAATAGAGCAAATCAGAATAATAATTTTTCTCCCGGTCAATTTTTTAAATGTATTAAGAATGGTCATAAGATAGAAGATTGCAGAATGAATGTAAAATGTTATGCATGTGGAAAATTTGGACATATTTCTGTAAAGCGGAAAATCGCAATCAAACCCTAGTTGCTCTCCCTTCTTCCAACTCCGAGGAGAGAGAAGGGAGGTTGCTAGGGTTGATGGTTTTCACTTAAGGGAGAGACTTTACATTCAAAAGAGGGGTTGAAACCCACAAGATCCAATCCCACACAATGCAAGATTGGATGCTAAATGAGTTTCAAGGGTTAAGACAGCAAGGCTACCCTCTTTTGTAAAGAATGTGCATAGAAGAATTAAGCTAGGAATGCATAGAAAGTGACAAAGATTCGCTTATAAACTGAGATAGGGATATAGGATGAAGCTGCGGACTTGGAATTAGCAGTAAAATGTCGATACGGCACTGTCCTGCAAATTTGAGCAAAAGTTGTCGGGACGATGGCACCCGGTGCCACGGTCCTCCGAAAAATCCGCGAAATGAAGGGGGATCTATTCGTCTCTGCACAAGGATTCCAGATCTTCAATTTCAGCCATGTACCTGCAACCTACACATAGAAAAAGCGAAGACGATTGGGGGGTTAGGGATTAGGGGTTTGCCTTTAGGTCAAACCCCGGTTTTGGAATTAACCAAGAAATGAGAAATGCTGTAAACGTAAATGTCTGTAATGTAAAACAAGTACTAATACCTTGTTGTAAGGATGTTTGTATCCTTATGTGCGAAGGTATAGATGTTGTTGTTTGTTGTATGTAGTATGTTGTATGTAGCATGTAGTAAGTGATCTCCTCTTCAATGGTTGAATCCTTGACTTGAATGCAACACTTAGCCTTGAATGGAGACTTGGAATGAATGCTTGAATGCTTGAATGCTTGAGTATAGTTTCCATGCTTTTTCCGTCATGTATGTATCTCTCTTACCCAAATGGGAGAGGAAAATGTAGTTTATATACTTGTCAATTAGGGTTAATAGACTGATTTTCCTGACCTTAGGCCGACCAGGAAAATTAATTTCCAATTTGCAAACAAAAAGACCCGAGACCCCATAGGAGACCGGGCCCAAAATAGGCCCAGGGACCAGGGCGCTGGGCGCCATGGTCCTGGGGGACCAGGGCCCTGGGCGCCCTAGTCCTGAAGGACCAGGGCACTAGGCGCTCTGGTCCCACCTCCCAGGACAGCAGGGTGCAAAGGAGGTTCAGGCCAGGGTGCTTGAAAAATGCAGTTTTTAGTGTCGTAAACAGGTTTCGGGGTCTCCATTCAGGTTGCGTGTTGCGTCGCCATCGTGAAGACCGAAATGCAGTCGAAATTGCAAGTGTCGCAATTTTAGGACGCTACATTTAGCCCCCACTTTAGCGGGAGTATGTATGCTCATACTTCCGGTAAAGTATAAGGAAACAACATTGAAAGACTTTCACCACGTCAAGGAGGCAAGATACACCAAGCCCCCAGTGGACTAAGGATCTTACGACTTCGATTGACAAAGTAAAAGGGAAGATCACGAGGGAGAACCATGACTGTCAGTAGTAAGGTTCCCTCACTATGGGTCATGCAAGAAAAATACCAAAAATTTTCAAGGCAAAGCTAAGTTCGCCAAGAAATTTTCAAGTATCCTGAAGGGATAGACAGGGTGCATGCCCCCCTATGTTAAAGCGATCACACACGCCTCAACGGGGGTGATTGTTTTAACGTAGTGATGCACATAAGAAATGAGAAGGGAAAGGAGCACGTTATCGCAAAGATTTAGCCCCCAAGTGTGAGATAAACCCAAGGATAATAGACACAAAACACAAAGCACGAGGTGACTTCGCTTTCCTCGGGGTCAGTATGCTGTATGATAATTCATGTATATATATCATATGTATGTATGCATAATTGTTCTTCATTCCCCAATCAAGGAAGGTCACCTAGAAGAAGGGAACACATGTCTTTTGAGTCAACATGAGAGAGACCAAAAGAGAACTCAATGCTTTTCATCGTCCTCAAGTAGACAACACTAAGGATGACAAATAGAAGAATGAGAATAACATATAGAAGAAGTAACAAAAGAGAGGAGGGGAGAATCTGCTATGCTAATGTAACTAGTCTAGCACATCATCTACCCCCCGATCTTGCTGATCAATGTTTCGGGAAGGCAGGGAACACGCTAGAGGAGGAACATCCAACACAGCAGATGGAGCTATCACAAGATCCAAACAAGGGCTATGTTCATGTTCCAAGACACGTTGTTCTTGTCTAGGAGCTAGGATAAGTGCTTTAGAAAAATCATTAGATAAATGGTTATCAATATCAACATATTCATGTTCACTATCAGAAGCAAGAGGAGTAACATGTTCATCATGGATAACATTTTCATCTATATCATCATCAAGATTTATAAAAATAGGATCTTTAACCCACATAGGATCAAGACCATCATGCATCTTATGTTTAGGAGATTTTGGAGAAAATGGAATAATGCTTGTTGAAGGTGTTTTTGGAGATTGTAAAGTTTGAGAAGCAGCTGCTTGAGCCCTAAGACGATGCTTTCGTCGGCGTTCACGTGCAGAATGATTTCATCTAGTCTTAGTAGGAAGTGGAGAAGATTGAGGAGGAGGAATGTTCTCATCTTTATCACTTGGGTGTTTAGGTTGTGGTCTCTTAGGCTGGATAATAGGAGAAGAAGAAGGTCTCTTCTCTCTATAAAAAGGAGGAGGAACTGCTCCATATAAAGGAGGAATTTTTGGTTTAGGAAGAAGACCAAGTCCATCATGATGAGGAGGTATAGGTCTACTTTTAGAAGGTTTATTAGGCATAGACATAGTCATATCCATAGGGATGGGTTGGGAATCTTCTTGAGGAAAGACATTAGTTTTATCTTTCAAAGGAAGAACTTCCTTCTCAAGAATGATAGGAATATCAAGTTTGGGTGTTCTAGGTTCACTTAGAGATAGGATCATATCTGTTTTCCACTTTTGATAAGATTTGAAAAGATGATCACTTCGCGGAGGAAGAGATTGGAATTGTTTAGGCCAAAAATAATCAATAGGAACGCTAGAAGTTCTTTCAGCTGGTTTAAAGAGACTATGATTGACAGTAACAACTTCACCATTATGGGGAAATTTCAAACACTTATGTATAGGAGAAGCTATAGCTTTCATGGAAGATAGCCAAGGATAGCCAAGCTTCACACGAAATTGTTCGGATGAAGGAATAATAGCAAAGTTCACATCAAGAGATTTGTTATGGACCTCAATAGGCAATGTAATAGAACCAATTGCAGGAGAAGAAAATGCATCAAATAATTTCACAACCACATCTGTTTTATCATAGATCACTTGATTCAATTGCAAAGTAAAAAGAAATTCTTCAGTAATAATATTAACCATGCACGAAGGATCAATAAGCACTCCACGGCAAGGTGTATTCTTGACTTTTGCAACTATGTATAAAGGACCATCAGGTGCTCTAATGGTTTCACTAGAATCAAATGTGATGGAAGGTTCTTTAGGGTTTTCTTGCTGCTCTACAAAGTTAATCACATTCGGAGTCATAGACACAAGACCATCAGATGAGAGAGAGGAATCATTAGCCTCAACCACATTAGAGGTATGAGAAGGTAATGGATCAGTAAAAATCTAAAGATTTTGGTTAGGAGGAGCTACAGATGTGTTGCCTTTATCATTCACTCCAGAAATAGAGATAGTATTATTATCAATCAAATCTTGAATTTTACCCTTTAAAGAAAAACATTTTTCAGTATCATGCCCAGGCTGACGATGAAAGTGACAAAAAGCTTTGTTATCAAAATAAGGTGAAGTAATCTTTGCAAGATCAATTTGCATTATAGGAGGAAGAGTAAGCACAGTTTGTTCCAATAACTTATTCATAATACTATGCAATGATTCATTCAAAGGAGTATACTTTCTTTCTTTCTTCAAAAACTTAGAAATAGGAGGCACACCTGATGCTGCATTCACATTGTTGTTGATGATGTTTTCATTGAATTTGATGGAATCTCTGTTCGGTTTAAACTTCCCAAATGGTTGTTGACTGCTATCACCCTTATCACTCGGAGCCATAGGATGTGATTGTTCCATTTGACTCACAGTCAGTTGATAATGGTGAAGAGTTGCACACAACTGTTGGAAAGAAGTAAACTTAGAAAACAAAAGTTTGTCTCGAATATCTTTTTGTAAATTAGAAATAAAGATTCTTTGAATATCATTATCAGGCACTGGAAAAGAAATTTGAGCATACAAATGCTTATATCTACCAATGAAATCAGTCACTTTTTCTTTAACACCTTGTTTAAAATGCATTAAATCAATCAAAGTAACTTTAGGACTTATATTGTTTTGAAATTGTTGAATGAAAGCATTTGCAAGTTGTTCGAAAGAAGTAATAGAATAAGAAGGCAACGAGCAGTACCATTGTAGGGCTTTATCTCTTAATGTTCTAGTAAATAGTTTTGCAAGCATAAGCAAAATCGGTACAAATTGTTTGAAAAGTCTTAACATGTGTTAGAGGATCACCTTTACCGTTATAAAGCTCCAAATACGAAATTTCAACATGTTTAGGGGGAATAGCTCGAACAATGTCAAGAGAAAGTGGGCTCGTAACATCAAATGTAGGCACACTCAACTTAGATTGATTCATAGAGGCAATTTGTTGCTGTAAAGAAGAGACAGTTTGTGCAAGATTGTTAATGGTCGCTTCAGTCGAAGAATTCATATTAGATGTGTTAGATTGAGATGGAGGTGTTATGTTATTGAAAGAAGGTAAAGAGTAAGGTGGTGGGACTCTATGACAGTCAATCATAGGGAATGATTGGACAGGAGGAACACTACAAGGAGGAATGGAATGGTTAAATGAATTGCCCCCTTGCGTCATGTTCATTTGTGAAGATATAATAGGAACACTCATTGAAGGAATGTATGAAGAAGTCAGATTGAATGAAGGAAGAGGGTTAACTGAAGAAGAAGGATTGCCCCCATGACTGGTGATCATAGGAGGAATGTCTTGTATAGAAGTAGTCATTATGTTTGATGTAAAGGTAGGTATGCTAGCAATAGAAGTTGTCAAAGGAATAGAATGATTAACTTGTGTAGGAGGTTGTGTATAACCTAGAGATTCAGCACAACTCTTTATAGGCATCACATTCGAATCCACAATGTGTGCAATACCACGCAAAATATCAATTCCATTCTTATCACTTTGAAGCATGTGTTTTAGACCCTCAATTAAAGGAAGAGCTTGACTATCGGGATACTCATGAGACATCCATTGGTGAAAATCGTCAAATTGGTTATCCAGTCTCAAAAGTTGTTCTACAGAAACCTCATGGAGAGCTTCTTCATCATTAGGAGGATTAGAGGAATTACCCATGTCCTCGTTAAAAAGGCTATTCAAATTAGGTTCCATCTCCTCGGTAGTTAAACCTCGGAAAGACTTAATTCTACGGCTTCATCTAACGGGAATGGTGTAAGTAGGGCTTATTGTTGTAAAACTCATGCACTAGAAAGAGAGAGAAGATTTTGAATTTAGAGGTAGCAGTTTTCAGTAAAATCAGCCAATCTTCTAGATTTAAGCTGTTAAATGCAATCACGACAGTCTCTCAAAATTTCAGAAAAAATGTCCGGGACCGTGGCGCTTGGAGTACAGACGGTCCTTGCAACTTTTTTCAAAATTTGCAGGCATGAAAGGTATGATGAATTTAGAGCTAATCTGAAAAAATTGAGTGATTTTACGATCTGTAGATAGGCCAAATTAAAGTTGCAATCTCAAAATTGAACCCTACCCAGATTGTCGAAAAATGCAAAATTTGAATTTTGAAAAAGAGAGGGAAACTGAAATTTTGAATTTTATGATTTTAGAGGGAATGTCAAAAGCAATGCAAATTTTGAATTTTAAAAATTGACTCAATTTCATGCAAAATTCAATTTTGAAAGCGGAAATCAAAGTTGTTGTAATTAAGCACTTAATTTCAAAAGTCACAAATTGCAAGAATTTGAATAAAGCATTGAAATTTCGAATGAATGCAAATACACTTTTCAGATTTAGGACAGTAAGAAAACAATTTTGACACAAAATTTCAATTTCAATAATTTTTGAATGATTAGAAGCCTTAAACCAAGCAATCACTAGACCAACTTTGACTATAATTTTGAAAGTGTTATAATTGATAAAATCAGCCAAAATTCTGGATTTTAGCAGGAAAATACAGTAAGATCTTGCTCCTGAAATTTCGGAAAAAATGTCAGGGACGATGGCGCTCGGAGTGCACACGGTCCTCGCAACTTTTTTCCAAATTTTCAAGGATGAAAGATATTGTGATTTTATTGCCGAATCCAAAGTTATAGCTGATTTGGAGATGTTTTGATCAGTGAAATTATTGGACAAAGGTTGAATCAAGAGGGTTTCAAAAATTAGGGTTTTGACACTTAACCACTTAATTTTCAAAATCAAAGCACAAACATGAATTGATAATTTGTAATAAAAGGGCAGATCTGAAACAAGCATTAATAATTAAACATTTCACAAGTTCAATTTTCAAAAAGAAAATTTAGGGTTTTTATGCAATCAACCTCTAAAATTTTGCAAAAGATCAAACATGGAAATGTAATCAAGGAATCAATTTTCAGATCTAACCAAGAATAATCAGAAAGGATGTTCACGTCGGGTTCACCAAAATGTAAAGCGAAAAATCGCAATCAAACCCTAGTTGCTCTCCCTTCTTCCAACTCCAAGGAGAGAGAAGGGAGGTTGCTAGGGTTGATGGTTTTCACTTAAGGGAGAGACTTTACATTCAAAAGAGGGGTTGAAACCCACAAGATCCAATCCCACACAATGCAAGATTGGATGCTAAATGAGTTTCAAGGGTTAAGACAGCAAGGCTACCCTCTTTTGTAAAGAATGTGCATAGAAGAATTAAGCTAGGAATGCATAGAAAGTGACAAAGATTCGCTTATAAACTGAGATAGGGATATAGGATGAAGCTGCGGACCTGGAATTAGCAGTAAAATGTCGATACGGCGCTGTCCTGCAAATTTGAGCAAAAGTTGTTAGGACGATGGCGCCCGGCGCCACGGTCCTCCGAAAAATCCGCGAAACGAAGGGGGATCTGTTCGTCTCTGCACAAGGATTCCAGATCTTCAATTTCAACCGCGTACCTGCAACCTACACACAGAAAAAGCAAAGATGATTGGGGGGTTAGGGATTAGGGGTTTGCCTTTAGGTCAAACCCCGGTTTTGGAATTAACCAAGAAATGAGAAATGCTGTAAATGTAAATGTCTGTAATGTAAAACAAGTACTAATACCTTGTTGTAAGGATGTTTGTATCCTTATGTGCGAAGGTATAGATGTTGTTGTTTGTTGTATGTAGTATGTTGTATGTAGCATGTAGTAAGTGATCTCCTCTTCAATGGTTGAATCCTTGACTTGAATGCAACACTTAGCCTTGAATGGAGACTTGGAATGAATGCTTGAATGCTTGAATGCTTGAGTATAGTTTCCACGCTTTTTCCATCATGTATGTATCTCTCTTACCCAAATGGGAGAGGAAAATGTAGTTTATATACTTGTCAATTAGGGTTAATAGACTGATTTTCCCAACCTTAGGCCGACCAGGAAAATTAATTTCCAATTTGCAAACAAAAAGACCCGAGACCCCATAGGATACCGGGCCCAAAATAGGCCCAGGGACCAGGGCGCTGGGCGCCATGGTCGTGGGGGACCAGGGCACTGGGTGCCCTGGTCATGAAGGACTAGGGCGCTGGGCGCTCTGGTCCCACCTCTCGGGATAGCAGGGTGCAAAGGAGGTTCAGGCCAGGGTGCTTGAAAAATGTAGTTTTTAGTGTCGTAAACAGGTTTCGGGGTCTCCATTCAGGTTGCGTGTTGCATCACCATCGTGAAGACCGAAATGCAGTCAAAATTGCAAGTGTCATAATTTTAGGACACTACAATTTCTAATTAGTGCAGATCAAGCAATTATACTAGTTTTAGAAAAGCAATTCAAAATAACAATGTTACATGTTATTCATGTAATTAGGTTGGACATATTGCTAAATTCTATAGAAGCAAAAATCCACCGATTGGTAATGGAGGATCAAATGGGAAAGGGAAAGAGAAGGTCAATGAAATTTGAAAAGAGCATACCCAGAGATGGGTCAGAAATTTAGAAGATTAATCTGTAGATGGGAATGCTCCAGTTACTTATCCGACAGAGGAGGTTGCTCCTGCACCGGCAGGAAGCTCATCTGTTGAATAAGGCAGATGCCTTAGGGGTAGGAAAAATTCATGAAGATGTTGTATATGCCCCAAGAAGAGGTTCTGGAATATTTTCTAGACATTGAATATGGTTATCCGACATGAAGATGTTTAACAAAGATTTGATATCTTTTACCGGAAGTCATTTATATCAATGATAATTTAGGGTTTTTCTTGGAGGATAAAAGGTTGAATCTACTTCATTTTTGTTCACCTTGCATTTAGAGAAATTAAGAGTGATTCAAAGCAAGTTTAAGGTGACTCACTATGATTAGATACCATCTTGAGCGATTTCACCAGCGATTGGAAGAGTTTGTTAGGGTTTCACCGCCAACGATTCATAGGTATTTATCTTCAATAGTGAAAGCAAGATCATCTTTTGTACCTATCTTTGTTGAAAATATGACTATTCTTGAGGTCAAGGACCATCCTAGGCCGAGTTTCAAGTGATATCTGCATGTTTCTACCCTGGATGATTTTGTTGGCACATTTTCTCATGTTCTGGAAGGAGTTCTATATGTTGAATATGTTAGATTGTACATTCATTGTCATATTGAGGATTTGGGAACCAGTGATATTAAGAGCATGTATATGAGAGAGTTAATGGGAGATTTTGGAAAGATTAAACCTGAATACAAACATATTAAGGATCTAGTGTTTACCGACATTCTGGAATTTGAAGATGAAATTGTTAGGTATGTTTTGAGCAGGGTGCATGGAGAGTTTATCTTGTTAGATAGACCATATAAGATCTTGAAGGAGGCCATCAAGGCAATCACCATTTTACCATAGGTTGGACAACATCCAGAGAAGAAGGTTTGAAATGTTCAAGTTAACAAGATTACCGATGCAACATCAGACAAATGATCAATGAGGATTAGCACTATCACCAACACAGACATCAGATTTAGTAGCATGGCCATTGGTTACAAGGTAACTCAATCAAACTGACTGAATTCTATTTCTAGTTCCTGCATTTATGTAGCTCATAAAATGATGAGGGAGAATGAGAAGTTAGATCTATGTGGTTGGATGTTGGATGAATTGCTGAGTAGCCTAGGAAAGATTAAAGGAGAAAAGAAAGGAACATTCTGGTATGGTAATCTAATTGTCTATTTAATGTTATTTTTCATCAATGAAACTCCCAGTTTTGGGAAGAGACAATGGGCATTTGATATCCTGGTAGAGAGGCAACTGAAATAGTCTATTTCTTCATTGAGTAGTCAAAGAGATGACAAAGTGTGGGGTTATTTCAAGGTATTTCAAAAGGCTATGAATTCTAGGATGAGGGTTCCTAAGAGCATTTTTTAGAAATATTTAGTTGACATATTCTGCATGGTCAAGAAAGATGAAACAGTCATGGAAGCGGTCAAACCCTGAAAGATCTGGATTGAGGAGATGGGTTATGAAGTTGATGCACAAATTCTTGATGCTTATGCAAAAATGTTGATTGATGCGCTTGTAGATGAAACTGTAAAAAGAAGAAGACACAAGAGGTTGAAATTGAGTTCAACTGGAAGAAGAGAGAGAAGCAGGAAAGTAAGGCATGTAAGTTTGTTGAAAAGGTTTCACAAGACATCAAAGCAATGATTGATGCTATCCCAGAGAAAGGTGGGAAGAGAAAAAAACCATAAATATTTATTGAATCTATTGCAACTGAATCTACATCTGAAGATGACAAACCCTTGGCATTTAAAAGGGTATCGAGGAAGAAAATCGATGAAACTAAGGTAGAGGCTAAGAAGAACCAGTTAAGAAAGTTATATTCAAGTTACCGACACAGAGAAGATCTCCAAAGGAAACACTTTTTGCTCCATCTAGTACTGGAAGAAGGAAGAATATGGATGACACTGATTTGGCACTTGCCATCGGTAATGTAACTACTATTCCACCTAAGACTTGTGCAGAATTATTAGATGAAACAAATAAGGTTGGTATGTTAAATAATGTACAATTGTATTATGAGCATTTGGATGGTGTTGAACAAAGAGAAGTAGAGGAATCAGTTTTGTTATATTTGGATATCTATAAGAAAGCCTTGATAGAAATTGAAGAAAAAATATTGTCATAGTTGTATGATATGTTAGATGCTAGAAGACTATCAACAATGCAAGAGGACAAGCATATAAATATTCAAGAGTTGTTGTTTGTTTGTGTTTCTATTGCTCCAGAGTAGATGGATAAGACACTTGAGGTTGTAAATAGGAAAATATTTAACAACAAACATAGAATAACCAGTCTTATGTTAGGAAGGGTAAATGAGATAATAAAAGAGACCCATAAGGCATGGGTTAAGTTCTCTGAAGAGAACCATGGCTTTTATACTTCACCAGAATCAAAAATAGATACTGGAGACATCTCGATTAAATAAAAAGGAAAGGGTATTATAGGTACTTCACCCTCAATTTTGAAAAACATGAAGATAGTGGAAATTGAGCCCTTGGTAGATACAAATGTACAAACAAATGTTAAGATACTGGAAAATATAGAGAGTGTAAAAATTGATAATGTAAAGGTTACAAATGTTGAGGATAATAATCCTCCAAATCAGATTGTACAGGATGAGGATAAAGTTCATAAGGAGGAATTGGCAGTTATTGATACTGCACCAAGTGGAAAAGCCACTGGTGCAAGAGAGGAGGTGAAAATATTACAAGACAAGAAAGAGGCATCTGGTAGGGAACTAGTAGTGAGTCCATCATTGCTATCAATTGACACCTCACAGGTTGAAAAGAAAACCATAATTGAGATGAGTTTTACTGAACTCCTGATGATGGTTGCATATAAAATGTTGAAGGAGGGATCTATGTATAAAGGGGTTATTGATCAATCTATCACTATTTTACATAGACTAGTCCCAAAGTGCCAGTTGGATAGAGAAGAGAGCCCATTCGACAAGATTAAGACAATCATTGAGCATATTTCAAATAATTTTCAATCCTTGCAGCAGATATCAAACCAACAAACACTGGAGAGGTTCACACAGGCAAAGAGAGATACATTTGATCAAATGATTGAGTATAAAAGGAAGGAAATCAATGATAAGTTGAAATTGATAGATAATTCTTTAAAGCAGTGTACAAATATTTACAAAGTATGTTGTAACACAGGTATACTTACAGTTTGTTTGGATAAGAGGATTAACGAATATCAGGATAAAATTGCAGGTATAGCCAATTCTATTGATGGTTTGAATTTATTAACTACATCTATAGATGGTCAAATTTTGGTTTTGGAAGCCCAAGTTTCTTCCCTTGAGAAAGAAAAAGACAAATCACAAGAAAAGCCAGAAGTCTTAGAGGTTTGGTGAGTCCCCGGTTGGATTCTCTAAATGTACATAAGAATGGGTGTATAGATATGGTTGGTAAGCCCACACCAGTAGAGTTAAATGAGAAAGAGTCATTTTCCCATATTCTAAATGGACTTGTATCTATTTTTGATACTTTCAAATCTGGTTGGGATAGTTTTGGACAAGGCCTATCCAAAAATTTTCAAATATATTAAGCTTTGGTAAGGTATTTTTGGGATATTCATTATACAATATTTTTATTCTTCATTTGGGATTTTGGTATTGTTTTTGGATGGCATTGATTTCAAAGGGGGGGTGATATAGATGTGAAAAAGAAAAAGGGATTTGTATACATTAGGGGGAGTATATATGAAAAAATATGGAAGTATGGAGTATTTTGTATTGATGGATATTTAGCTGAAGGTGACACTGTAGATGGAAACCATTTTCATTTTTCACATGAGTGTTGCCATCAATGCCAAAGGGGGAGATTATTAGCAATTGGCACTCAATTGGGTGGTTTCAATATGTTGTCATTGATGGCAACATTGCAACATGTTTGTGTTGGTATTATGGATGTGTTGCATTGGTTTTGTCATTGATGTCAACACTTATCTTCTGGAGATCTTTGGTTATGTTGAACTGACACATTATGTTCACTAGCATGTTCAGTGACTTATGCACATTCACCAGCATGTTTAGTGACTTATGCACATTCACCGGTATATTGTTCACCGATAGGTTATATTGTTCACCGACACTAAGGATGACTTGTTATCATCTAGAGATCACTTGGTTATGTTGAAGACATAGTTTGGACACTTGGTTTTGGTATTTTGGTTATTGGTCTAATCGGGTTGACATATTTGTGGTTACCAAAAAATTAGTCTAGGTTATGGACCGGTATGCATTATATATTCCAAATCAGCATGACACGTTATGGAGATGATTTAATTAATTGGATATTGTTGTAAATGTATAGAGATGACATGATGTATCACATCTTGACTTATTTGTAATTAATTTAATTGTAATATTCTTAGTTAGTTGACCTACACATTTGGTCCTAGGTTCTGGTATATATGTAAGATCTCATTTGTGAGATGATAAGAGATGGTATATGGTTATGGTATTGTAACATGGTATGTGCAAATATTGAAGATCATATGAGCAGACCATAGAGAAGGATCAAGGAAGATTTGAAGGTGATTATTAGAGCTTAATTGGTATTGAATCCAACATTGAAGATGCTACTTTGAGTAGCACATTATCATTGGATTTAATCATCCAATTGTAGTCAGTGTGACTCCTATTTTGTGATTGATCAGTGAGCTCTAGGTGGTTGGCCTTTCTGCATGTGCAGACGCCATTTGTATACACATACTATCTGCAGTAGTATTATCTGATTGTGGGTAAGGTTTTCCACTGTGGTTTTTCCCCTTACAAGGTTTCCATGTACAAATCTCTATGTTATGTGTTGTAGATGTTGTTTCTTTCTATTTTATGCATTGAATTTCACTGGTATTAATATTAACTGCTAATCTGTCAACCAACATTAAGTTTCGTTTATCAATATTAAGTATCAAGTTTGATTAAGTTATATTTGGGTTGAAATTAATAGATAGCTGATTCACCCCCCCCCCCCCCCCATCTTAGTTGCCTTCAAGTCCTAACAATTAGCGTCAGAGCTAAGTCCTCTTTTTGTAGAAGTTTAATAGCTTGAGGAGATTCTATGGCAACTAACTTTTTCAGGAAGGAAAATCCAAAACTTGATGGAACTAACTATGATATATGGAAGATTAGAATGGAGACACATCTAAATTGCATTGGAAGAGACATATGGGATGTTACAAAGAATAGCTATGTTTCTCCTTTACCGAATCAACCTCATCCACCAACATTGGCTAAGGACATATAAAATGATTGCAAAGCAAGAGAAGCGCTCTTGAGTGCCTTGTCAGATCAACAAATCATGGGATTATCATATGGATCTACTACTAAAGCTATTTGGGATAAATTGGAGACATTGAAGGAAGGAGACACCACTGTTAAAATTGCAAAACTGGAATGCTTTCGGGTCAGGTATGAAAAACTAAAAATGGAAGAAGATTGAAGAATTTTTGCTTTTATGGAAAGGGTAAATGAAATTGTTTTGGGAATACAATGCTGTGGAGGATGCTTAAGAGAAGATGAAATTGTTTCTAAAGTTTTAAGAGCATTTCCACTAGCATACAAAATGAAAGTAACTTCTATTAATGAGTTGAAAACAATGCCTAATACATCAGTATCTAGAGATACCTTGGATGGAAAACTTTCTTCATTTGAGCTTGAAGAATTTAGTCTTGTTGCTACAATTAAAATAGATTTAGCCTTCAAAGCAGCATCATCATCATCATCTAACAAATCTAATTAGAAAGCACTTTGTGTAAAAGAACTTGAAGATATCAAGAAGGAAAATGAATAATTGGAAGAACTTGAATCACTATTTGCAAAGAAAATGTGTAATGGTCCTATTGGAAGTAAGTATGAAGGTAAAGCACCATTCGAATGTTTTAACTACAATAAAGTTGGTCATATGGCATCTAGATGTCCTAATAGACATTCAAGATTGAGAGAATAAGCTAAAAGAAGATATAAGCCTAACCCTGAATATCAGAGATACAGATTTAAGAAGAATAGAGACAAATAATGTTACTATGTTGATGAAGGAGTTACTGATGATTCTGATGAAGAACTGACAGACAATGGATTGGCCTTTGTTTCAATAAAAGAAGATCAACCGACACCTACTATTCCACCAGTAGAGCAAGCCCTTGCAGCTAAAATTGAAGAAAAGGATGAATGGATAATAGATTCTGGATGTTCACATCATATGACTGGTGATAAAAGTAAATTCTTATCTTTTGAGGAATACAATGGAGGTCTAGTAAGATTTGGGAATGATAAAGATTGTTTGATCAAAGGAAAAGGTACTATATCTTTTGATGGTAAGCACAATACTGACAATGTTTCCTATGTTGAAGGTTTGAAGCATAATCTTTTGAGTGTTGGTCAATTAGTTGAAAAGGGATTTCAGTTATAGTTAGAGAATGGTAAATGTAAAATCATCAATAGAACTGGTTTGGAGATTGCAGTCAGTAATCAGACTAGAGGTAATATCTTTCATTTGAATAAGAATGAAAAGACATGCTTGATTGCACATATTGATGAAAGTTGGTTATGGCATAAGAGACTTTGTCATGTGAATTTTGACTGCATTATAAAGATTAGTTCATCTAAGGAAGTAAGGGATTTACCTAAGATTGTAAAACCTCATAATCCGGTATGTAAGGAATGTCAAATGGGAAAGCAAGTTAGAAAAACTTTTCAAAGTATTTCTGAGAAATCCAATAATATTCTTGATTTAAGCCATACTAACTTGTGTGGTTTGGCAAGAACAAGAAGTCTATAGGGAGATAGATACTTTATGCTAATCATTGATGATTATTCTAGAATGTGTTGGGTTACTTTTCTCAGGGAGAAATCAGAATCTTTTGGGAAATTCAAATTATTCAAGGCAATGGTAGAGAATGAAACCAATAATAAAATCAAATGTCTAAGATCAAATCAAGGAGGTTAATTTACATCTAAGGGGTTTAATACATTTTTTGAAGTGAACAGAATTAGAAGACAACTATCAACACCCCAGACACCTCAGCAAAATGGTGTTGTGGAAAGGAAGAACAAAACTATTCTGGATGCAAATAGAAGCATGATATTAGAAGCAAATCTACCTCATGTGTATTGGAGAGAAGTAGTGAATACAATGGTCTACACTTTCAACAGAGTTCACATCAAAAGTGAAATCAGTAAGACCCCTTATGAACTATGGTTTGGTGATACTCCTACTCTTAAATACTTTAGAATGTTTGGAAGCAAATGTTATATTAGGAGAGATGAGTATATTGGTAAATTTGATCCTAGAAGTGATGAAGGAATATTTCTTGGTTATTCATCTAAGAGCAAGGCATATAGATGTTTTAATAAAAGATTGCAGAAAATCATTGAGAGTGCAAATGTGAAGATAGATGAAAAATTTAGAGGAAATTCAAGGTCTATGGATTTTGCACCTACAGTTGAGATGATCATAAATGAACCTATACAGAGTGCACCAGTATAGAATGTGGATATAGTCACATTGATATCATCAAAGAATTCCATTGTGACTAAATAACAACAAGTAAACACACCTAGGTATGTAAGACTGAATCACTCTAAAAGTTAGATAATTGGGAATAAGTATCAAGGTATTATGATAAGAGGAAGACTGGAAAATGAAGAGGTATGTTTAATTTCTCAAATTGAACCAACATCTATTATTGAGGCATGCAAAGATAAATTTTGGATAAAATCTATGGAAGATGAATTAGAACAAATTGAAAAGAACAATACATGGACATTGGTTCCTCGGCCTAAAGACAAAAATGTAATTGAACTAAATGGGTATTTAGAAACAAACTTAATGAATATGGTAAGGTAATCAGGAATAAAGAAAGATTAGTGTGTAAAGGATATTCATAGAAAGAGGGAATTGATTATAATGAAACTTTTGCACCGGTAGCTAGAATTGAGGCAGTCAGATTGTTTCTTGCATTTGCAGCTCACAAGAACTATAAAGTATATCAAATGGATGTAAAATGTACATTTCTAAATGGTGATCTTGGAGAGGAAGTTTACATTGAACAACCTGGTAGATTTTCATTGATAAATGATAAAGATATGGTTTGCAGATTAAGGAAAGATTTGTATGGATTGAAGCAAGCTCCTAGAGCTTGGTATGCTAGATTGGACAAATGTCTTTTGAAGCTTGGTTACACTAAAGGTAATGCTAACAAAAACTTATATTTCAAAGTGACTAATGAAGACATCTTGGTTATTGAAGTTTTTGTTGATGATATCATTTTTGGAGGAGAAGATGGATTGTGTAAAGACTTTGCTAATAAGATGCAGGAAGAATTTGAAATGTCTATGATTGGGGAGATAAAATTATTTTTACAATTGCAGATTTCATAGACTGATAAAGGTATACTCATATGTCAAACAAAGTACTTGAAGGAACTATTGAAGAAATTTGGTATGGAAAACTCTAAACCGATAAGTACTCCTATGACTACAATTGATAAATTGACATTGAAGGATGATTCAACTCTTGTTAATCTGACAAGATATAAATCTATGATTGGATGTTTAATGTATTTGACACAAACAAGACCTGATATAATGAATGTAGTATGTATTGTTTCAAGATTTTAGAGTAATCCTAGAGAAAATCCTGAATCAGTAGTGAAAAGGATTTTCCAGTATCTACAAGGCACAACTAATCTTGGTTTATGGTATCCTAAAGATGAAAATTTTGATTTATGTGCATACACCAATGCAAGTTGGGCAAGATATGTAGATGATAGAAAGAGCAGCATCGACAGGGCATTATTTCTTGGTAGTAGATTGATTTCATGGTTAAGCAAGAAACGGACTTGTACATCATTATCAACAACAAAATCAGAATATGTTGCAGCAACAACTAATTGTACTCAGGTATTATGTATTAAGCAAATGTTGAAGGACATAAAGGTAAAATGCAAAGAATCTATAATTATTTATTGTGATAATTTAGTAGCAATTGATATATCTAAGAATCCGATATTTCACTCTAAGACTAAATATGTTTCTATCAGATATAATTTTCTGAAAGAGAATGTTGAAGCAAAAGAAGTGAGATTCATTTATGTGAATACTAAAGAGCAGATTGCAGATATCTTTACTAAGCCTTTGCCTAAGGAAATTTTTGAATATCTTAGAGAGAAGCTTGGGATTACACCCTCACTAGTAGAGACTTATACAGTTGATGATTGGCATCAAACTAACATAATTAACAGAGAAACTTTTTTTCGACTTTGATGGAGGAGAGCTACTTCTTAGGGGGAGTAGCTGGTTAAAACAATTGATTATTGTAATTGGTTCTATGAATTGGTTGTATGTTCTGGTATTTGTATTGCTTTGGCATTTGATGTCAAAGGGGGAGTGATATCTATGAAAAAACATTAACATTATCCTTTGGGGAGAGATTATTCATTGTGGGAGAGATATATACTCTCTACATTTGTATTTTGATTTCTAGTATTTATCTATTCTGGAGACTGTTGGTTTTTGGTTTTTGGCATTCTGTTTTGGCATTTAGATGTTTTTCCATCTTGTGTTGCCATGAATGCCAAAGGGGGAGATTGTTGGTATTATGGATGTGTTGCATTGGTTTTTTCATTGATGTCAACACTTATCTTCTATAGATCTTTGGTTATGTTGAACCAACACATTATGTTCATCAGCATCTTCAATGACCTATGCACAGTCATCGGTATACTGTTCACCAACAAGTTGTATTGTTTACTAGCACTGAGGATGACTTGTTATCATCTGAAGATCACTTGGTTATGTTGAAGACATGGTTTGGACACTTGGTTTTGGTATTTTGGTTATTGGTCTAATCGGGTTGACATATTTTCTATTATCAGCAAATTGGTCTAGGTTATGGACCGGTATGCATTATCTATTCCAAATCAGCAAGACACATCAAGGAGATGATTTAATTAATTGGATATTGTTGTAAATTTATTGATCAGACATGATGCATCACATCTTGACTTAATTGTAATTGATTTAATTGTAATATTCTTAGTTAGTCGACCTACATATTTGGTCCTAGGTTTTGGTATATATGTAAGATCTCATTTGTGAGATGATAAGAGATAGTATATGGTTATGGTATTGTAACATGGTATGTGTGAATATTGAAGATCATATGAGAAGACCATAGAGAAGGTTCAAGGAAGGTTTGAAGATGATTATTAGAGCTTAACCGACATTGAATCTAGCATTGAAGATTATACTTTGAGCAATACATTATCATTGGATTTATTCATCCAATTGTAGTCAGTGTGACTCCTATTTTGTGATTGAGCAGTGACCTCTAGGTGGTTGGCCTTTTTGCATGTGCAGACCCCATTTTTATACACATACTATCTGCAATAGTATCATCTGATTGTGGGTAAGGTTTCCCACCATGGTTTTTCCCCTTAGAGGGTTTTCACGTACAAATCTATGTGTTATGTGTTGTAGATGTTGTTTCTCTTTCTATTTTATGTAGTGAGCTTCACCGATATTAATATTAACTTCTAATCTATCAACTGATATTAAGTTTGGTTTACCTATATTAGGCATCAAGTTTTATTAACTTATATTTGGGTTGAAATTAATAGACAACTGATTCACCCCCCCCCCCCCTCTCAGTTTCCTCCGGGTCCTAACAGTTCCATCTTTCATATTTTGGTCTTGTTGATTACTGGCAGACTCTTCACTGACATTAGCACTGACACCGACATGTATCTTCACTAGTTGGAAAGGAAATCTTTGGTTACTAGCAATGCAGGTCAGCATGGTTTATAAATAGGTTATCGATATTGTAGGCCAACATCATTTGGAGATCTGACATTGACAATTGATTTTGATATTGAGCCGACATGTTTATTCATATTGTAATTATCTTTGTAAGTCAACATAAGGTGTATAAGAGGTATATAGGTTAGTTGGTTAAATCATTTTTTAAATATGTTGGAAGGAAATAATGAAGGAGATGTGAAATATATGAGATAGATAATGTATTTGAGGATATTTATGTAAAGGGGTATTCCGGTAAGGGTTTAGGGTTTCAGACCAGAACAAACAAAGCTTAACTGAAATTGTATTCAAGCATAAAAGATGCTATCTTTGCAATTCAATCATTTCTCTGGATTGTAGTCTAGATTTGTATGCAGCCAGTGAGACTCCATTTGTGATGAGTAGTACGCTCTGGGCTATAAGCCTTCCTGCAAGTGCAGGCCCCTATATTTTTTAATATCTTTTCATATGGCCAGTGGATTGATATTGTGGGTCACAAATCCCACCATGATTTTCCTCTTTGAGGTTTTCCACTTATAATTTTGTGTGTTATGGTATTCATTTATGTGATTGTCTTATTGGTTGCTTTACTTCTTTTAGCTCTATGTGTACTGGTATACTAATTGGTGTATGCATGTTTTAATAAGGTTAAAAACAATTATTTTGGTAGAACACTAATTCACTCCCCCTCTCAATGTTCTTAGATTCCAACAATTTGAAGGTGATGAAATGAAAAAAAAGCCAAGATAAAAAATCTAAAGCACAATTTTGAGAGTGTGAGAATGTGTGATGATGAAAACATAGAAGGATATATTCATCAAGTGAATGAAAATGTAAATTCTCTTAGAGGTGTTGGTGGATTGGTGGGAGAAAGTGAAGTTGTAAGGAAGATGATGACAACATTGTAGAAAATCTATAAATCAAAGGAGTATGCTATTGAGGAAAGTCTTGACATGAATAAGTACACTATGGATCAGCTCCTTAGTTTACTAACTTTCTTTGAGATTATTGAATTGTATGAAATCAAAAGGAAAGGAAGGAATCTGCATTCAAAACCATAAAGAAGCCTAAAGAAGAACTAAAAGAAAATGAAAACTTGGATGAGATTGATAAAAATTTGTGAAAAGATTAAGGAGATGAACTAGGAAGTACAACTTAGGTAAGTTACCCCTAAAATGTTTTAATTGTGGAAGAATGTATCATTATTCTTCTACATGTATGTGTAACATCATAAATTACATCCCTGTACATTTTCTTGCTCAAATAGGCCCTATTTTAGAATGTATGGTCTCTCACATCTGGTTCCACTCATTGCAACCTAATTTAGAATATCATTTCAATATCTCCCCCTTATTGAAGACCTTAGGTCCCAATTTGAGCCTACTTTGGAGGGATCATGGTGGCTAGGGTTCCCTACACCCCTTAGTTTGGCCTCAAATTGAAATAACACAACCATCAAGTGAATTGGGTGGGAAATATTTGCCCGTGTTAGCCAACTCCATGTTTTACACCACAAAATGTGTAAGAGGGGTATATAAGTAGGGTATCCTTGTCATTTTTGTTAATTCCTTAAGTCCACATAAAATCAATAAGGAAAACTTGAGATCAAGCATTCAAACATTCAACCATTCAAGTATTCAACATTCAAGACATTTCATCCCATTGTATTCTTCATTGTTGCAACTTTCAACAAACTTCATGCAAGCATGTATTTTGTTAAGTCCTAAGATTATTATTTTTCATGTAAAAACTAGCTAACCTTATTTCACCACCTTAGAGTATGTATAAAATGTTAGCATTGAAGTTGTCATTGATGTCAACATGTTTGTGTGCAGGGTTGAGAAGTTGTAGCAGATAATGTGTGCCCCAAATGAAGATAAAAAAGAATGAGATGATTTTGTTTCAGTTTGACTAAATTGGTGTTGCTAAAATGTTGATAAAGAGAAGATTAGTTCATGTTGGCAAAGCTAATGCATGATGATGAGGTTTCAACAAAATGTCAACTTGCAAGCTGCAAGTTACGTAGAAGAGTTGATAGATTAGATTGTTGAAGATAGAGATCATAGAGATCAAGTTGATGAATGGTTGCAAACTCCCACAAAGCCATATGACATGTCTAAGAAGTTCATATTGGATATCCTAGTGCTAGGGTTGTGAAAAATAATAGATCCTGTATATTGGCAATACCCTACTAGGTTATATCAATCACATTATGATATACATATGCATCACAAGCATATCAGGATAGCTAAGCCAATCAAATGTTGTGAAGGTGAAGTGGTCATATCGAAATAAAGGTGGTCATATCAAAATAGCTCGACCAATACCAAATCATGTGGAGGAAAGTGCTATTAACATAAGTCATGCCGATGTTGGGTAATGTGTAGTTTATATTGTGTTTGTACCATATCAGGATAGCAATATCGATCATAATGGGAAAGCCACTTATCGGTTTAGCTGACAAAGGTGGCTAACAATTTAATGTTATGTTGATAGAGTAAAATACTCTGACAATCACTGTGTCAGAATAGCTATGCTGATCAGGAGACCCAGGATGTGCATTGAGTTATCTGACAAAGGCATCATAACTATTTTGTGTTATGTTGATAGAGTAAACTACTTCAAAAATCACTATGTCGAGATAGCTATGCTGATCAGGAGACCTATGATGTGCATTGAGTTATCTAACAAAGGAAATATAATGATTTTGTGTTATACTGATAGCACTTACTACTTTGATATCATTGTATCAAAATAGCTATGGTGACCAAGTAACTGAGGATGCCTATCAAAATAACTATTGAAGGTGGAATAAAACATTCTTACTATGTTGATAGTGTAAACTATCCTGACATCTAACTATCGAAATTCATATACTGATACGGACAACATTGGATCACATATGAGATTGTGATAGCTATTCCAATTGAGGAGTATGAAGAGATGTCTCCTTTGTGAGATCATCAGAATAGCATGCTGATATGGAGGAGGTCTTTGGAGTTCGGTGTCAGAGTAACTATGTCGATGGTGGTTCATGTTGGGTCATCATAATATGTTTGTACAAATAGTATAACATCCAAAAGCTAAACCGATAGTGTTAGCTATTGTGATGGGTATGCATTTCGAAGTAGCCTATGTTGATGAAGTCTATCACCATGGAGAGTGCATTTTGGGATACCTATATTGATAAAGGGAGGTAGATAGTGTGGTATCAGAATAACTTGTTTGGTCGATCTAGGATGATTTTCCTATGTTGATAGTCATGGTTATCCCAATGAGTGGTCGTTTGGTCTGAGGTCTTTCAGTTTGAGATAACTTATGCTGATGGAGAGTGTGAACATGGAGTTTGTGCTTTAGTATAGCCTATGGCAATAAGGGATATCGAAGGTGAGTTTCTCATCGAAATAACTCATACCAATGAAATGAACAAAAGACATCATAAGGTGATTGGAATAGGTTATAAAGGTGGAGTAAGTGCAAAATGTTAATCCGATAGTTAAAACTATTTTGATAGCTAGTCTGCAATGCGACTTCAGGATGGCTATGGCAATGAACATGAGGAATGAGAATTATAGTTGATAGAGTTGATCATGATAATTACTTGTTGTCAACTCGACATGTCTGCATAACATGAAGGTTATTCAGAGCATGGAGTTTGACTAATCTGAGTAGCCCAATTGTACACATGACAGTTGACCTATCTTGACCAAGTGACCTGGATGACTAATGAGAAGACACATGTATACCAGGTGATCAAGAAGATATACTAGATACTGAATGAGGTTGTTGGTCAATCTAATTAATTTAGAGGTCGAGCGACAAATAAGATGTTTTTGCAAGTCGACAAACTCATAGGTCCACAAGGATAGCAAGTAGGATTGAAAATGTGACCTGGACATCGAATGTGATGACATGTGTGCTCCAGGTGGTCAAACATAAATGTAGGGTTACTGAACAAGGTGTTGATGGTCTAATGAAGTTGTTGTTGATTCAAACAAGGCAAGTAGTCAGTGAGTGCATTAATGGCGAACCTGTTACAGGGGATTGCAAGGCTTGAGATGATCGACTGAGGCAGAACCAAATCTATGAGATAGATTAAGTTTACCAAATATAGCACACTAAGTATAGAGAGGTGTCATTTAATGTAGATTGGTCAATCCAAGGAAGAAAATCAAATCTACTATGACCCACTCAGGGAAAAGAAAATGAATTAAGTTCAAATTGTAGATTTGGAGGTAAAAGTATCACATGAACAAAACTGACTGATTCCTATAGAAGGCGTTGAGATTTGATATTGGTAGGTGAATTAGGTAGAGTTGTGAGTACAAGTGGTAGGATTGACAAAGAAAGGTGTAATGTTCTAGCTGAGTTGCATGATGATGTGGCATGTGGAACCACCACAATCATGGTTGGTGTAGTTAATGAGTGTACCCATGGAGAATAGTGGGGTGTGATTGAATGATATGGCGGGGTTGATGCATGTACAAAATATGGAGGACAACAACTAGTAGAGAGAGTTGTAAGATAGAATAGAGGTCTATGTAAGTGATGCTACTGATTAGGAGAGAAAGGTTGTCGCCAAGAACAAATAGAAGAAATAGAGAATAGAGAACAGTTGCAGAAAAAAAGAAGGCAATGTAGAGCTAAGAGCAGATAGAATAGAAAGATAAAAGGTAAAGATAGTGAAGAGAACAGAGTAGAGAATAGACAAAGAGAAGGTGATAGAGAATGTAGTGAAGAGAAGAAGAACTGAAAGGGAGAAGACAAAGAGTAAAGAATAGATAAGAAGAGATTAGACATAGAGAAAGGATAGAGACTGAAAGGGAGTAAGAGAAGAGATAGATAGAGAGTAGTGAGCTGAGATTGAAAGCCTAGGGATAGTGAGCAGAAAAGAGACAAGTCAATCTCTAGAGAAGATTTGTAAGGTGTTGCAAAACCACATTTGCAACAAGGTACTTAAACTGTAATCATTATATTCTCATTTTAATCTTTGTGTGGGTGCCCAGAGCTAGGGGTTGGTGCCCTAAATGTTGTAACCAGTGTTTACTTGTGAGGCTGGATTGCAACAATAGACTCTAGCAGCATTTATCATTGAGATTTTTCCCCACCATGGGTTTTCCTCATATTCACTTGTGTTATGTGATATGCCTCTTATGTGTGTGTTTTCATTTGTTTAATATCTCTGCTCATGGTTTGTGAATAAAGTTATTGTTGCTTATATCTTTAGAAAGTAATTCTTTTTATTGATTATCATTGATTCACCCCCCTCTTAGTGGTCCATTGTGTTCCAACAATTTTTATCAGAGCCATAGGTTCTCTAGTTGAAAAGCTTCCTCCATCTTGGGTAGATTTTGTTGGTAATTGGCACTCATCCACTAAGGTAAATTGCATTTAGGGTTGTCATTGATGGGAACTCATCTCTAGGTATTGATAATTATCATCAGGACTCATTGTATTATCATTTTTCTTTGATTGGGTCACCCAGTATACACTATACACAATCAGTATATACACTTTTCTTTATCCTTAGCAACCAATTAGTCTTGGTACCGGTAACATGTATTTGGAACCCGATTAAGTATAGGACCCAACTAAGATATCTTGTGACCCTGATAATTTCTTTAAAGGAATTTTTGGTAGCATGTGTAGGCCAACATGGTCATCGGGATTATGCATGATATACCTTGTGATCCGACAACCAACAAGTTTATTTTCTTCATTGAGGCCGACATGGTGAAGAGTTAAAGGGTATTTAAGGGAGATCTTTCAGCGATGGATTTGATGATAATGATGATGTAATTTTGATTGCAAATCAGTTAGAAATTGAAAGTATGCATCTTGGTGAACAAGTGAAAGATTTTTTACGTAGTTTCACGTGCGTAGTCTCAACCGATAGAAGAACAGGGAAGAATAGAGTATCAGTAAACCGGTTCACAGAGGAGGTTGACAGAGCATAAACCAACACTTATCCAACATGGTTAGATGCACCTTATGAGTTCATTTTTATTTGTAATCACTATGTAATGTTGTGTAAGTCAGTGAGACTTCTATTTGAGCCAGTTGGCCTGATTGCATGTGCAATCCCCTCTATGTAATATTTGTATACCTTGATCAAGTATATAGATATTGTGGGTATCAGCCCCACCATGGTTTTTCCCTTTGCAGGGTTTTCCATGTATAAATATTGGTGTTACGCTTGTGCTTCTTTATATGTTATTTGGTTTATGCACTTTAATTTTATTTACTATTAATGATTTCATAAGAAGTAAGTTCAAAATTAGATTCACAAGTTGAACACTGATTCACCACCCCCTCTGAGTGTTCTTGGATTCCAACAATTGGTATCGGAGCTTAGTTCCTCAGAAGAAGTTTAACCACTTGAGGAAGCTCTAGAACTTGGAATCAATGAAAACCGATCTACAAAAATAACTTCAACTTGCTCTTTAGGATCTTGATAATGAGAAGATGGAAAATAGTAAACTGAAGAATGAACTAATGCAAGCCAGAGATCACATCATTTCATTACAAGAAAAGCTTTCAATTGTTCAAGCTAAGAGGAAGGAACTTTGTGATCAATTGTAAAATTAGAATAGTGATGAGGAAGATGCTATGAAGGATCAGTGTCAGAAAATCACTCAGGAGAACACCATCTTGAAGAATGAGATGCAAGTCATAACCATGAGAATTTGCAAGGAGATTGAAGATAGAAAGAAGAATGAAGAAAACCTAGAGCTCAAGCATTGAAGGATAGATCTGATGAATGCAATAGACTAACACATGAGAATGACATGTTGAAACTTGAGTTGATCTAGTCCCGAAACAATGAACAAGAACTTGAGAGATAGATCATAATCATGAGAGATGATTTAGTCACTACAAATGAGTACAAGGGAAAATTCAAAGCCAAATCATCCAAATTTGATGAATTAATGAAGATTTGAAGAGATGCTAATGACAAGAGATGTCCTGGTTATGAAGAAGGAGAAAGCTTTGGTACTACACAGCAAGATAAATCATCCAGTCAAAAGCAGAATCACGCCAACAATTAGAACCATAATCACCAGAAGATAGCCTAATGCTCACAAATTTAATGGTACATGCTTTGTTTGCATTAAATATGGTCATAAAGAAAGTTAGTGCAAGAATAGGAATAATAAAATCAATGCATCATTCACAGGTCTTGAAAATGTAAGATGTCATGCATGTAGTAGATTTGGTCATGTGGCTAACCAATGCAGATGAAAAGGAACTCAAGGAAATCAGAGGTTTAATAAAGTAATTCAGAAGAACAATATTATCTATTATGCATGCAACAATATTGAACATATTTCTAAATATTAAAGGAGTAAGAACCCACCAGTAACTAATGGAAATGAAGATGAGAAAGGAAATACAAAGGTTGAAGATATCAGAAAATAATAGGAGAGAAGATAGGTTAGGAGATCAGACACACAATAGATAGAACAACTGGTAGAGTCATCAAGTCCTACACCAAAAGCAGGAACAACCGATAACTAAGGTACTCTGCCTTAGGGGTAGGCAAATCATTAAAGATTATTCAAACACCCCATATTAGATCTGTATTTAGGAAATTTTGATTGCAAATGGATACTTGGGAGATTTCAGGTGTTTATGGGAACCTACTTGCAGACTATGTGATCAGGATAGACTTATCGACAACATTTATGATAGTGGAAAATTAGGGCTAATGGCGATAAAAGGGAAAAGTTAAGTTATTTCCGTACACAGTGATTGAGCATTCTAAAGAGTGTTTTCTAGAGCATTTCAAGAGTCTAAAGGCAATTTGTGCAAGCATCTACACTCAAAGGTGACTTCATCATCTGGTAGAATCTTGAGGTACTTACCATTTGTAGAAACCCTAGTTGTAGTATCTATCGTGCTCTGTGAAGTGTACCTGTACCTACAAACACAATGCACTCAATAAATCATTACAAGCATGGTTAGAAGATTTAAATCAAAGAAAGACAAAACCATAGCTAATCAACTTATTGCCTCCTAGTAAATGTGAGTATGAAAAATGCTCTTAGATCTGATTATGCATATTCCAGTGACTTGACTACACTTAGATGGAGGATTTGAATGATGAAAATGCATGATTTAGCAAAAATAGCATGATTAAGCTATATGAGTGATTGATCTAGCATGATTAAGCTAAGTTTTAAGCTAAAATTGAGCATGATAACATTGTTAAAACTGATAAACTATAAGCTAGATGCCTATAGTAACAATGCATAAGATGAGAATGAGATGAATCAAATGATATGCAAGAATGATATGCAAAAATCATATGAAATTGGGACCCTTTGAGCTCCAAAATGAGGTCTATTTATAGGATTTTCCAAGGCTAAGGGTAATGTGGCAAGAATAAACGGTCAAGATTGATCTGAAGATATCAATGGTTAAATTGGAGGAGGATGGAAAAGAGGGTTGGATTAAAGGGAACATCTGTCATCTCTATGGTTACAAGTGTCAAGAGGCTTCTAGAAGAGGTTAGATGAAAGGGAACACTTAGTGACAAGTGTCACAAGGTTCTAGAAGATGCTGGATGAAAGGGGACATGGTGGTAGATAGAATGGGTTAGGTTTAGGAAAGGTTAGATTTAGGAGTGGTAGAAGTTAGGAGAATTTGAATTTAAAAATTCAAATAATATGAAAAGGATAATTAATTTCAACAACTCATGATTGATTTGTTTTAATTAATTAGGGGATTAGAAGAAATGAATTTGGTGGAGGGAATTAATTAATTAAAGGGGTGAAATGAACCTATTAAATAAATCCTTAGATTTATTAATAAGTAGATGAACGGGAAAATTTAATCAAATTGCTTAGTGAATTTAATTAAATTGGGGAGGAGACATTAATTAAATAATTGCTTATTTAATTAATTATATTTAGACCATTTTTAGGTGTATATAGTATCCACATCCGATACTCCTTTGGTGGTGGAAATCAAGAACCACCCCCATCCTGAATTTAATAAGCACCCTTTCAAGTCTCTTTTGGATGATTTGTTGGGATCATTTTTTAGTGTCTGCCATGGTGTTCTTAATACCCAAGACATTAGGGCATATATCCATTCTAGCATAGAGGAGATTGGGAGCTATGAAATGTCCTGCATATTCACAGAGAACCTGATCACTGATAACCAGTTGAAGCTAGAAATTGCCTATTTGTAGAGGAAGGGTTTCACCCAATTTATGAACTTTCTGACATTTGAGAAAGTTGAATGGGTCTAATATATACTCAACCACATTCATGGAGTATTCATTAGGTTGGACCGACCTTACAAGATCATCAAGCAATTCATCAAAAGCATCACCTGCCTGCATAAAGTTAGAGGTTTTCCTGGCCCTAGGTCTAAAATCTCCAACACCAAACTCTACAAACTCATTGGTGCCACCTTTGATGGTTATTGATGAGAGTTGATGATATAAAGGATATTGATGTCAAATTTGCAACAATGGTAATCAGATACAAAGTTTACTAGTCAAACAGACTGAACTCTATCTCTGGTAACAACATTCTTATTTCTCATCAAATGCTGAAAGAGGATGCACACTATGACCTGTGTAGTGTGATGCTGGAGGAATTAATGACAAACCTTCAAAAAATAAAATAGGACAAAAAAAATGCATTCTAGTATGGATCTTTTGTTATATGTTTGACATTTTACTTTTTCAATCCATCTCCCGGTTATAGTAAAATATAGTGGGCTTTGATAGACTAGTAGCCACTCAAATATCACAAATTTTGGATAGCCAAGGAGATAGACTCACAAGATAACTATCTAAACTCTTCTAAAGTTTGCCTTGTTAGAATCCTAGCCTATTAAAGCTTTACAAAAAGTCTTATTAAGAACTGATCCTGTTAGGAAGCACCCAGTTAAGAGATTGATTACAAATGCCTTGTTAGAAGTAATACCCTGTAAGGAGTAACTAACGAGGGGAAAATGTAGCCAGGTAAGATTAGATGGTTAGTATTCAAACAAAGCATTCAAACACATAAAACACAAAGAATAACCATTTATACCTTGCTATTTTACCTCTCCCTCAGATTAAACTTGATGAAGTGGATGGATGATGAGGATGCACACTTGATGCTCCACTTGATATGCATGCTCCACTTGATATGCTCCTTGCTTGATATGGATGTGGATTGATCTCCTTTGCTCAACAATATTAATGGATTTGATAGGATAGATTTTGGATGGATTTTAATTGAAAGAAAGAAGAGAGAGAAAAAATAGCAGCATGACAATGCATGAGAAGTGGATGATTTGCGAGGAGAATAGGCTCCAATTTATAGATTGGATGAGGGCAATGGAGGGCCAAGATTGATTTGATCATGAAGGGTTGAGATTAATTTGAGATAGAAGGCATGGATCAAGGGTACCTTGGGAAAATACATAGGAATATAGAATTCCTTGGGAAAAGGGGGGAGAAATTTGAATTTCAAACATGAGGAATTAAAATTTTTAAAATAAGGATGCATTGAGGGATTCAAAGAAATTTGAATTTCTTTTAGAGACTCAATGTTGATGTGACATGAGTGGGAATTAAAAATTGAGGGATAATTATAAGCATGATTATGAGAGAGTCTATAAGGATTAATTAGGTTGAGTGGGATTAGGAAAAGTAATTTGTAGGAATCACATGACTAGGTTAATTAATTAGAATTAATTAATTGAGTGGGTTTAGAGGAAATAGTTATTGGAGGGGACTTCAGAAGAATAGGGGAATAATTAATTCATTTGATATATTAATTATTGGACAATAGTGATAGAATTATTTAAATTAGATTTAATTGATTAAGTGAGGAATGAGGATAACACAATTAAATTAATTAATTATGTTGACAAGCTTAAATTAATTAAATATTAATTTTAGGTGTCTACATTTTTCCCCTCTTTGATATAGCATCATGAAATGATGTTATATCAAAGAAGAATAAAACATAGTGGAAGAAAAGGATAAGGACTAGTAGCATGATGCCCTAGTAATGAGATGAGGAAGAATGATGAGGAGGAAGGATGATGAGGAAGCAGTGGTATGCCCCCTCGAGAGGACATGTGGGTTTGAAGTGTTAGGACTCGGAGGCAAATGAGAGGGGGGGTGGGGGGTGAATCAGTTGTCTATTAATTTCAACCCAAATATAACTTAATCAAACTTGATACATAATACCAGTAAACCAAACTTAATGTCAGTAAAGAGATTAACAGTTAATATTAATATCGATGAAATTTAATGCATGAAACAAAAAGAGAAACAATATCCACAACACATAACACAAAGATTTGTACGTGGAAACCCTATAAGAGGAAAAACCACGATGGGAAACCTTACCCACAATCAGATGATACTACTGTAGATAGTATGTGTATACAAATGGAGTCTGCACATGCAAAAAGGCCAGCTACCTAGAACTCACTGCTCAATCACAAGATGGGAGTCTCACAGACTACAATTGGATGATTAAATCCAATGATAATGTACTACTCAAAGTAGCATCTTCAATGTTGGATTCAATACCGATTAAGCTCTGATAATCTCCTTCAAACCTTCCTTGAACCTTCTATATGTTCTACTCATATGATCTTCAATATTCGTACATACCATGTTACAATACCATAACCTTACATACCATGTCCATACATCTCACAATTGAGATCTTACATATATACAAAAACCTAAGACCTTATGTGTAGGTCGGCTCACTAAGAATATTAAAATTAAATCATTTACAAGTAAGTCAAGATGCGATGCATCATGTCGGCCTAATGTAATTAAAACAATGTCTAATTGATTAAATCATCTCCATAATGTGTCATGCTGATTTGGAATAGATAATGCATGTCGGTCCATAACTTAGACCAATTTGTCGGTAACAACAAATATGTCAACCCGATTAGACCAATAACCAGAATACCAAAACCAAGTGTCCAAACCATGTCTTTGACATAACCAAGTGATCTATAGATGATAACAAGTCATCCTAAGTGTCGGTGAACAATATAACCTATCGATGAACCAAATACCGGTGACTGTGCATAAGTCATTGAACTTGTCGGTGATCATAACCAAAGATCTCCAGAAGGATAAGTGTTGATAACTGTTGACATCAATGACAAAACCAATGCAACATATCCATAATACCAACAATCTCCCCCTTTGGAATTGATGGCAACACAAGATGGAAAAACCATCTAAGTGCCAAAGCAGAATTGCCAAAAACCAAAAACCAATAATCTCTCGAATAGATCAATACCAAAAATCCAAATCCAAATGTAGAGAGTAAAAATCTCTCCCCCAATGAATAATCTCTCCCCAAAGGATAATGTTTTTCAATAGATATCTCTCCCCTTTTGACATCAAATGCCAAAGCAATATAAATACCAAATATAACCAGTTCATAGAACCAATTACAAATACCAATGGTTATAACCAACTACTCCCCCTGAGAAGTAGCTCTCCTCCATCAAAGTCGGAAAAAGGTTTCTCTGTAAATTTTGTTGGTTTGATGCCAAGAATCAACTATCTAGGTCTCTACCAGTGAGGGTATAACCCCAAGCTGCTCTTTGAGATATTCAAAATTTTCCTTAGGCAAAGGCTTAGTAAAGATATCTGCAATCTGCTCTTTAGTATTCACATAAACCAATCTCACTTCTTTTGCTTCAACATTCTCTTTTAGAAAATTGTATCTGATAGAAACATGTTTAGTTTTAGAGTGAAATACCACATTCTTAGATATATCAATTGCTGCTAAATTATCACAATAGATGATTATAGGTTCTTTGCATTTTACCTTTATGTCCTTTAACATTTTCTTAATCCATAATACCTGAGTATAATTAGTGGTTGCTACAACATATTCTGATTCATTTGTTGATAATGATGTACAACTTTATTTCTTGCTTAACCATAAAATCAATCTTCTACGAAGAAATAATGCCCCGCCGGTGGTGCTCTTTTTGTCATCTACATCTTCTGCCCAATTAGCATCGGTGTATGTACATAAATCAAAATTTTCATCTTTAGGATACCATAGACCAAGATTTTTTGTGCCTTGTAGATACCGGAAAATCATTTTCATTGCTGATTCATGATTTTCTCTAGGACTACTCTGAAATCTTGAAACAATACACACTACATTCATTATATCAAGTCTTGTTTGTGTCAAATACAGTAAACCTCCAATCATAGATTTGTATCTTATTGAATTAACAGGAGCTAAATCATACTTTAATGATAGTTTATCAGTTGTAGTCATAGGAGTACTTACCGGTTTAGAGTTTTCCATACCAAATTTCTTTAGTAGTTCCTTCAAGTACTTTGTTTGACATATGAATATACCTTTATCAATCTATGAAATCTGCAATCCTAAAAAGAATTGTGTATCTCCCCAATCATAGACATTTCAAATTCTTCTTACATCTTATTAGAAAAGTCTTTACACAATCCATCTTCTCCTCCAAAAATGATGTCATCAACAAAAACTTCAATAACCAAGATGTCTTCGTTAGTCACTTTGAAATGTAAGTTTCTATCAGCATTACCTTCAGTGTAACCAATCTTCAGAAGATATTTGTCCAATCTAGCATACCAAGTTGTAGGAGCTTGCTTCAATCCATATAAAGATTTCCTTAATCTGCAAACCATACCTTCATCATTTGTCAATGAAAATCTATCAGGCTGTTCAATGTAAACTTCTCTTCAAGATCACCATTCAAAAATGCACATTTAACATCCATTTGATATACTTTATAGTTTTTGTGTGTTTCAAATGCAAGAAATAATCTGATTGCCTCAATTCTAGCTACTGGTGCAAAGGTTTCATTGTAATCAATTCCCTCTTTCTATGAATATCCTTTACACACTAATCTTGTTTTGTTTATGATTATCTTACCATATTCATTAAGTTTATTTCTAAATACCCATTTAGTTCCAATTACATTTTTATCTTTGGGCAGGGAAACCAATGTCCATGTATTGTTCTTTTCAATTTGTTCTAATTCATCTTCCATGGCTCTATCCAATGTTTATCTTCACATGCATCAATAACAAATGTTGGTTCAATTTGAGAAATTAAACTTACCTCTTCATTTTCCATTCTTCCTCTTGTCATAACTCCTTGATACTTATTCCCAATTATCTGACTTTTAGAGTGATTTAATCTTACATAGCTGGGTGTGTTCACTTGCTGCTATTCTTCAGTCACTATGGAATTCTCTGATGATGTTGGTGTGACTGGATCTACATTATATGTCAGTGCATTTTGTATAGGTTCATTTATGATCATCTCAAGTGCCGGTTCAGAAACCATAGACCTTGAATTTCCTCTAAAGTGTTCATCTATCTTCACATTTGCACTCTCAATTATTTTCTGCAATCTTTTATTAAAACATCTATATAATTTTCTCTTAGATGAATAACCAATAAATATACTTTCATCACTTCTAAGACCAAATCTACCAATATACTCATCTCTCCTAATGTAGCATTTGCTTCCAAATATTCTGAAGTACTTAAGAGTGTGAATATTACCAAACCATAATTCATAGGGTGTCTTACCAGTTTCACCTTTGATGTGAAATCTGTTGAAAGTGTAAACCATTGTATTCGCTACTTCTCTCCAATACACATGAGGTAGATTTGCTTCTGATATCATGCTTCTAACTGTATCTAGAATAGTTATGTTCTTCCTTTCCACAACTCCATTTTGCTAAGGTTTCCAGGGTGCTGATAGTTGTCTTCTAATTCCATTCACTTCACAAAATGTATTGAACTCTTTAGTTGTGAATTCACCTCCTTGATCCAATCTTAAACATTTTATTTTCTTATTGGTTTCATTCTCTTCAAGTGCCTTGAACAATTTGAATTTCCCAAAAGCTTTTGATTTCTCCCTGAGAAAAGTAATCCAACACATTCTAGAATAATCATCAATAATTAGCATAAAGTATCTATCTCCTTGTAGACTTCTTGTTCTAGCCAGACCACACAAGTCAGTATGAATTAAATCAAGAACATCATTGGATTTATCTAAAATACTCTTAAAAGTTGTTCTAACTTGCTTTCCCATTTGACATTCCTTACATATCGAATTATGAGGTTTTACAATCTTAGGTAAATCCCTTACTGCCTTAGATGAACTAATCTTCACAATCCAATCAAAATTGACATGATAGAGTCTTTTATGCCATAACCAACTTTCATCAATATGTGCAATCAAGCATGTCTTTTCATTGTTATTCAAATGAAAGATATTACCTCTAGTCTGATTACCAGTTGCAATTTCCAAACTAGTTATGTTCATGATTTTGCATTTACCATTCTTGAATTGTAACTGAAATCCCTTTTCAACTAATTGACCAACACTCAAAAGATTATGCTTCAACCCTTCAACATAATAAACGGTGTCAGTATTGTGCCTACCATCAAAAGATATAGCACATTTTCCTTTGATCAAACAAGCTTTGTCATCTCCAAATCTTACTAAACCTCCATTGTATTCCGGAAAAGATAAGAATTTACTTTTATCACCAGTCATATGATGTGAACATCCAAAATCTATAATCCATTCATCATTTTCTTCAATTTTAGCTGTCAGGGCCTTCTCTACTAGTGGAATAGTAGGTGCTGGTTGATCTTCTATTAATTCAACAAAAGCCCATCCATTGTCTGTTGGTTCTTCATCAAAATCATCAGTAACTGCTCCATCAACATAATAACATGATTTGTCTCTATTCTTCTTAAATCTGTATCTCTGATATTCAGGGTTAGGCTTGTATGTTCTTTTAGCTTCTTCTCTTAATCTTGCATGTCTATCAGGACATCTAGATGCCATATGACAAACTTTATTGTAGTTAAAACATTTAAATGGTGCTTTACCTTCATACTTACTTCCAATAGGACCTTTAGGCATTTTCCTTGCAAATAGTGCTTCAAGTTCTTCATTTTCCCTCCTGACATCTTCAAGTTGTCTTGCATAAAGTGCTTTACAATCAGATTTATCAAATGATGATGATGATGATGATGATGATGATGATGATGCTTTGAAGGATAAATCTATTTTAATTGTAGCAACATGACCAAATTCCTCAAGCTCAAATGTTGAAAGTTTTCCAACCAAGGTATCTCTAGATACTGATGTATTAGGCATTGTTCTCAACTCATTAATAGCAGTTACCTTCACTATGTATGTCGGTGGCAATTATCTCAAAACTTTAGAAACAATTTCATCTTCACTTAAGGAACCTCCACAACATTGTATTCCCAAAACAATTTCATTAACCCTTTTCATAAAAGCAAAAATTCTTTCATCTTCTTCTATTTTCAAATTTGCATACTTGACCCAAAAGCATTCCAATTTTACAATTTTTACAATGGTATCACCTTCATTAAATGTCTCCAATTTATCCCAAATAGCTTTAGCAGTAGATCGATCTAATAATCTCATGATTTGCTGATCTGACAAGGTGCTCAAGAGTGCTTCTCTTTCTTTGCAATCATTCTCTTGATCCTTACCCAATGTAGGTGGATTATGTTGACCCGATGTAGGACCAACATAGCCATTCTATGTAACATCCCATATATCTCTTCCAATGAAATTCAGATGTGTCTCCATTCTAATATTCCATATGCCATGGTTAGTTCCATCAAGTTTCAGACTGTCCTTCCTAAAAAAGTTTGTTGCCATAGAATCTCCTCAAGTTGTTAAACTTCTACAAAAAAGAACTAGGCTCTGATACCAATTGTTAGGACCCAGAGGACTAAGAGGGGGGGGGGGGGGGGGTGAATTAGTTGTCTATTAATTTCAACCCAAATATAACTCAATCAAACTTGATACATAATACCAGTAAACCAAACTTAATGCTGGTTAACAAATTAACAGTTAATATTAATACTGGTGAAACTTAATGCATAAAACACAAAGAGAAATAATATCCACAACACATAACACAAATATTTGTACATGGAAACCTTGCAAGGGGAAAATCCATAGTGGGAAACCTTACCCACAATCAGATGATACTACTACAGATAGTATGTGTATACAAATGGAGTCTGCACATGCAAAAAGGCTAGTTTCCTAGAGTTCACTACTCAATCACAAGATGGGAGTCTTATTGACTACAATTGGATGATTAAATCCAATGATAATGTACTGCTCAAAGTAGCATCTTCAATGCTAGATTCAGTACCAGTTAAGCTCTAATAATCTCCTTCAAATCTTCCTTAAACCTTCTCTATGGTCTACTCATATGATCTTCAATATTTGCACATACCATGTTACAATACCATAACCTTAAATACCATGTCCATACATCTCACAATTGTGATCTTACATATATACCAAAACCTAAGACCAAATGTGTAGGTCGGCTCACTAATAATATTACAATTAAATTTTTTACAAGTAAGTCAAGATGTGATGCATCATGTCAGCTCAATGTAATTACAACACTGTCCAATTGATTAAATTATATCCATAACGTGTCGTGCTGATTTGGAATAGATAATGCATGTCAGTCCATAACTTAGACCAATTCGTCGGTAACAACAAATATGTCAACCTAATTAGAACAATAATTAGAATACCAAAACCAAGTGTCCAAACCATGTCTTAGATATAACCAAGTGATCTCCAGATGATAACAAGTCATCCTAAGTGTCGGTGAACAATATAACCTGCCAGTGAACCAAATACCAATGACTATGCAGAAGTCACTGAACTTGTTGGTGAACATAACCAAATATTTCCAGAAGGATAAGTCTTGATAAGTGTTGACATGAATGACAAAACCAATGCAACATATCTATAACACCAACATGAAGAACATGGGTGTGCTCTCGAAAGGAATTAGAAGAATAAGTGATGAAAGGATGAAGATAATGAAAGAGGGAACTAGGATGGGTTGGAGTATTGTGAACGAAATGAGACAAGGAAATGATAAAGGGATTGGATTTCTTGTTGAGAAAGTATAGAGAGAAAACCTAGATTTAATATTATCATGGATAATCTAAACCACTAATTATAAGAACCAGAATGATATGAAGATCGGAGGTGTGGACTGACGCTCAATCAAACAGGAATGCCTTGCACACAATCATGCAAGTGTTGATAAACACTAATGCAGGGTTGTCAGTTCATACATAGAATACTTTCAAACACACTATGCCATGAAAACTATGGCCCATTATATACCAACCAAGACATACCAAGATATAGGATGATCAAGGCAGTCCTGAACAAGTATAGTCCTGGGACACAAGATGAAAACAAAGCAAAAAGCTCAAGCATGCAAACAACATGCACATGACCAACTGACATCTCTTGCCAAGAGTAGGACATGGATTTGGATAAACTGCCAGACTAGGGAAGGAAACATCCTAATGGGCAGGTGATGGATTTTGATGAACTGCTAAACATGGGAAGGATTCATCCCAATGGGTAGGGTGTGGATAGATTGATGGATGACAAAAGACAATTTGGTTGTGTAAGGTCTATAGATGAGAGGATTGCCACTTGGATTTGATTAGCGTAGTATGGATTGGTTTTTGGATTAGGCACAAGTTAGTGCAAGCTCAGGTAGATGGGGGAAGCTCAGTTTGATGGACTAGATAGGATTGGAAAAAGAATGAATGATTAAATAAAAAAAGGTAGATGGATGATTGAGAAGGATTGGATTAGGGACATAATTATTGATTAAATTAGAAGAGATGGAGAATATGATTAGATAAAATAGGATTGGATGGGGTGGATTGGTGGATATAATTTGATTAAATGGAACCAATGACAAGGGAGAACCAAGGATTGGTAAGAGGATGGATGAATGGAAGGAGGGAGTTATTGTTTGGATAGATGGATCAAGTGGATGGATATAGATAGAAAATTGAGGAATAAAGGATGGAGGGTAAGATGATGGAGACCTAAGGACTATGCTGCAAATGAGTGCAATGCCCCACACTAGAGGTAGTGGAATTAAGGATGCAAGGATGGTGGATAAAGATGTATGAGGTGGAAGGATAATATGTAATGGATATGGATGGTGGTGAATTTAAGGCTTGTGTGATCCACAGTATGCATGCATATACATTATTTTGCCTCTTATATGATCAAGACAAAAGATAGGAATAGAGGATTCATTTTGATAGGATGAGGGATATGAGATGGAGAGTATGTATAGGATAGTCAAGATCAAAGATAGGAAAGGAGAATGGACTTAGATAAGATGTAGATGGATGGGAGGATTGCATGAATGAAGCTTGCCCCCAAGTGTAGAGTGCAAGGGGATTAGGGGATTACACATGATGTTTTTTTGCCAAGTTTTAATCATGGTACTTACCCAAGGTGCCACAAGGAGTGGTTTTCACCATTGGATGAAATTATTTTTCTTTACTAATTTCTTGATTTTTTAATTTTTTTTTTAATTTTTGAATTTTTAGAATAGTTTTGATGGAGAAGGATAAGGATGAGTGGATATGGAAGATAGTGAATGCGTGAAGGAGGAAGGGAGGACTAAAGAATATAGCTCCATCAATGGTATCCCTTAGTATTTATTATAGATGTTGATAACAATGAAATGGATAGGGGATGAAAGATAAGGATTTGCAAAGGATTGGACTAACGGAATGGGATTGTGAAAAATGGATGGTGGATAATGGATGGGAATTTGAAGAATTTGTGGAAGATAAACATTGGAACACACCTTGAAGGATGGTGGAGTAGTGGAGGAGAGTGTTTTGAATTAGATAGGGGACAAAGTGTGGATTTTGGGAAATGAGGACCCAAAATAGAAGGGGATGATGGAGTTGGGATGGTGGATTTTGGGACATAAGGACCCAAAATGGATTTTGAAGATGGAGGAGTGTTAGATGGAGGAGTGAAGGACTTATGAATGGATGGAGCTTTTGGATTAGCAAGTTTGGATGCCGATTTTGATTTTACTTTGGGATACATTGCTTCTTTGGGAATCCAAATAGTTTTTGATTTTTTCTTTTGGGGCCTTTGTCGCCTTTTTTAATTTTTCTTTCTTTTGGATCATATTTTTCTTTTGAGCATTTCGTTTTGAGGGTACATGTTGAACCTTTAATTTTTGTGGATTTTGAGCTTTATGCTTTTTAGAGCAGGCATCCAAATTGCTTCCAATAGCAATGGTATGGGTGCATGAGGATGAATGACTTAAGGATTTTATGGATGGTGGGATGATGGAAGGAGCAGTTTAGGAGACATTCAATGTTGTGTGCCTTTGTTGATCTTGCTTTAGGGTTATTTGAGGTGATAGGGTGGTGGATGGAGGGATGTAAGGACCCAAAATGGATGGAAGAAATGGAGGATTTAGCTTTGGAATATAGGGTCCCAAAATGGATGTGGATGATAGGGGATGACAGGATTTTGATTTGTATGAAGGAAATTTGGATTTAAGAGGAATAGATGATGTACCAACATCTTGAGCATTAGCTTGAGGACCCTTATTATTTTGGAAATGAGATGAGAGTCCATTCTGAGGGGGATGAGATGTGGAAGGAAGATTAGGATCTTTAGATGGATTGGGATCATGACATGGAGATGAAGGGATACTTTGATCTTGACTATGAGGGGTATCATGAGATGGAGTGGGAGGGGTGATTGGATCATGCAATGGAGGGAGAGGGTTGGATATAGGAATCATATGATCATGAGAGGAAGTGGAGGGGATGGGATCATTAGATGGAGAGGATTCTATGCTAGAATGCTTTGGAATAAGCTTTTGGCATGTTTGGAGTTGTGGGGATTGTGTGATGGAGGAAGGTATGGAAGCTTTGATATGAGTAGGTGGGGAAATGGGGGTATCATGAAGTGCAGAGGATTGGGATTTGTTTTGACATGGAGGTGACTAGGGTGGATGGAAGACTTGAGGACACTTGGCCACTTTTCTTCGAGGTGGGGATTTTGTCTCCTTTGCTAGCATGTCTTGGATAAGATTATGGATGATGGATTTGGAGGAAAATATGGGTTTTGGAGGATTAGGATTAGATGGAGGATTGGGATTGGATGAAGGATTTGGATAATGGATTGGGGAATTAGGATTAATGTTTGGAGGAATATGAAGTAAAGGATTTAGATAGGGAGTAGAGGTAATGAATGCATTATAGAAGGATGGGGATTGGGATGTAAATGGGGGGGAGATGAAGGTATATATGCGGATGAGGGATAATATGGAGATATGGATGGGGAATAAGATGGATTTCCCTTGTCAAAGGTAGAGGAAGGATAAGAGATATGGTATAGATTAGGATTAAGTACAATGTCTTGAGGTGATATGAATGAAGGTATGATAGGTGGATGAGAGATTATGGGATTGACTTGGTAGATAGGTTGAGGTGGTTCATGGTGGTTCATGAACTTCCATGAGCATCTTATTATACCAAGCTTTGAAATTTTGGATAGTCATGTTGAGAGTGAAGAATTATATTGGAATTGGATGAATATGTTTTGGAGGAGAAAGATTATGAAGATGATGTTAAATAAATGTGAGGATTAGGACTTGGCTTGGAATGATGATGGATTAGATTTGATTAGATTTAGATTGGATTTGATTTGATTGGATTTGATTTGATTAGATTGGATTGGATTGGATTAGTCCTTGGATTAAGACTTGATTTGATTGGATTGGTCCTTGGATTAGGACTTGATTGGATTGGTCCTTGGATTAGGATTTGATTGGATTTAGATTGGGTCCTTGGATTAGGACTTGATTTTATTGGATTGGGTCCTTGGATTAGGACTTGATTGGATTAGTCCTTGGATTAGGACCTAAATGGGAATTGATGATGAATTTGATTTGATCACATTAAAGGATTGGATGATTGCTTGATGGAGGATTGGATAACCGGATTAGAAAAAAGGATGGATTTCATTGATTGGAATTTTGGAGATTTGATTGGATTAGAGGGAGAATGATTATGGAAGAATGGATAGATATAAGGAAGAATAAAGGGGGAGGCTACCCAAAGTCAAATGAATGGTTTGGACAAAAATATTGGTTGAGGAAGGATGATTGTTTGAATGGATGAAAGTGGATTGGGGATTGGAGAATTTCTTGGATAGATAAAAATGGATTAAAGATTTGATGATGACAAGATGGAATTTAGAAAGAGGGATGTTTGACTGGTTGTGGGGGATGGACTTGGCAAGAGATGTCAAGTAAAGAAAACACACTAGTCAAAATAAGTTAGACTCAAAAGACACTCATGATCCTTCACAATATACCCTATGGTGAGAAAAGATAGCAGTCAATGGATCCCAATTGGTTTCCCTGCTACACTTACCCAGAGTAGACACTTAGATGCTTGACCCCACTAGCTCCCCTCCACGACACTCACTTCTTTGGGGAAGCCAAGTATCAATTCCCATGAAAAATCATCATGGCAAACTTTGTCTCTCTACTAAGGGCTGTAAAAATATGGGCGGCTTCAGAGGTCCGACCTCCTACACCAATGACTAGAAGGTTTTTGGCCACTATGCACAAGGTGTTTAATATGGCTTCCCTTTAGGAGCTACCCTTCATAATTGTGCAAGAGCAATTGAGGCCTATAGCCCAATGAAGCACCAAGAACTTAGTAGTCATGCAAGCATGATTGAGATCTATAGGATCTTACTAAGCACCCAATGTGAGAGTGAACTCTCATATAGCCCCAACAATTGATTCTTTCAATCTCAATGGCCTATTTATTATAGTGAGTTGGGAAACCCAGGTCTGGGTGTAATCACTTGGGTCATTCCCCTCTCACCGGCTCTAAGAGAAACTCGGGAGGGCAGGCCCACTAAGGGTAACACAAGTAATATTCCTAGAAAAGACCAAAGGGATCTAGATTTATGATTGCCTAGATAGGAAAGAGCATACTCTCCTGCCCTTTGACCCTTCAAGACAAAGAAAACACAAGATTATTTTACCCCCCAATTAGATCTAGCTACCTAATAAAAGAAACACAATGTTTCCTTGAACCTCTTAGGCAACCTACAAAACCACTTGATTATTACTTTGAAAATGAAGTCTTCAACAAGTGTCTTGCAAAAGACAAAAGAATGACAAATTTTTTTTTTTTTTAATTTTTGGGAATGAGTAGAAAAACAAGAACAAAAACTTTTCTACTAAAGAAAAATGTGGATTTGGGGGAAAATTTGATGTGTAATTGGGGTTTGACTAGGTTTTTGACACTTTCTAAGGGATAGGAAAGCATAACATGTGGATTTAGAAGTGAGGTGAAGGAATGAAAAAAAATTGTCCAAGAGGGACAAAGGAGCAAAAATTGGAGATAAACACTATGGAAAAAATTGGAGGTGATTGGATAAAACTAGAAGAAGTTATGGCAAACCCTAAAAACAGAGAAATGTGGGATTTCGGGCTTCAAAAAATGGAATTTGGGATAAGGTCCTCAAGGAAGGAAATGTAAAAAATGAAATTGTGGGGGATCTAGTGAAGTTTGGATGATAACAGAGTGAAGATAAAGAAGATATGGCCAAAAAATAGAAAAACAATTTACCTGATAATTAGCCATCAATCGTGCTAATGCACGGGCGGTTACACTAACAAACAAAGTATTCACATAAAATAGATAGCACAAAAAAAAAGTAGATGCAGTGATATAAGCAGTCCCACTATTGCACGGGTGCTTGCATCAAAACAACTGGAGTTTGCGCTTGAAAAATTCAAATTCAAATTTTTAACAAAACACTCGCGCTAGTCGTAGAGCAGTCACGCTGAAAACAAAAAAAAAAAAACTAATCTAGTGTATTTTTAAATTTTTTTATTAGATTTTACAAAACAAAGATAGAAGTGAGAAAAATGGAAAGAATGAAGAAGAGGAGATAGATGAATTTACATTGCGGTTGCACTAAAGCATTGTGAGGTGCCAAAAAAATTTCAAATTTGATGCAGTCGCACCGAAGCCATGACAGTCATGCTGATCTAGCAAGAAATCACGCTAATGCACATGCATTCGCGTTGAAGTGTGAATTTGAGAGAAACCTTCACAAAAAACTCAAATTTTTTTTGTTAAATTCGGGACGTGGGTCCCACCGGTCATGCCAAAATGAAGAGGGGAAAATGTAGTAAGGTAAGATTAGATGGTTAGTATTCAAACAAAGCATTCAAACACATAAAACACAAAGAATAACCATTTATACCTTGCTATTTTACCTCTCCCTCAGATTGAGCTTGATGAAGTGGATGGATGATGAGGATGTGCCCTTGATGCTCCACTTGATGTGCTCCTTTCTTGATATGGATGTGGATTGATCTCCTTTTCTCAACAATATTAATGGATTTGATAGGATTATTGAATGTATTTTGGATGGATTTGAATTGAAAGAAAGAAGAGAGAGGAGAAAAGAGCAGCATGACAATGCATGAGAAGTGGATGATTTGCGAGGAGAACAGGCTCCAATTTATAGATTGGATGAGGCCAATGGAGGGCCAAGATTGATTTGATCATGAAGGGTTGAGATTGATTTGAGATAGAAGACATGGATCAAGGGTACCTTGGGAAAATAAACAGGAATATTAAATTCCTTGGGAAAAGGGGGGAGAAATTTGAATTTCAAACTTGAGGAATTAAAAATTCTAAAATAAGGATGCATTCACGGATTCAAAGAAATTTGAATTTCTTTGAGAGACTCAATGTTAATGTGACATGAGTGGGAATTAAAAATTGATGGATAATGATAAGAATGATTATGAGAGATTCTAGAAGGATTAATTAGGTTGAGTGGGATTAGGAAAACTGATTTGTAGGAATCACATGACTAGGTTAACTAATTAGAATTAATTAATTGAGTGGGTTTAGAGGAAATAATTATTGGAGGGGACTTTAGAAGAATAGGGGAATAATTAATTCATTTGATAAATTAATTATTGGACAATAGTGATAGAATTAATTAAATTAGATTTAATTGATTCTAAGAGGAATGAGGATAACTTAATTAAATTAATTAATTATGTTGAAAGGCTTAAATTAATTAAATATTAATTTTGGGTATCTACAATAACCTCAGTAGAGGATTTAAAAATCCAATCTAATGGATCACCTTGTTAGAGCTTACCTAGTTAGGGGATTTCAATTTTGCTGTAATTGTTAGAAAACAATAGGAGTTTGTTAATCTATCTGAATAGCACTACACTTGCCTGATCAGAACCATTTCATGTCCTATCTGCCTTTACTCAAACTGCAGATACATCATCTGGTTTGACAACCACACACTCAACTAATCTATGCTCACTTTTTACTAACTCATTCAACTAAACAACTTCATCGACCTTATAAACAAATTACTCAGGTTGGTAACACAACAAAAACCTAATTCTCATAGAGATTACAAAAAAATAGGTTCAAGTATGATCGTTGGGCTACATATAAATCTCTACACATCAATCAAGAAAACCTTGATCTCTCTTTGATCACTGCTTCATCAAACTTAGTAACTCATCACGTGCTTTGCATTAGATGCAATACATTTTCTCATTCCTTAGACAAAAACTATTAAAACAACTCGCCAAAATCTCTTGGAATTGTCTTCATACAATAATCATATGTGTCATAATCATTACTGCTCATCATCAGATCATAAACCAATATAACCAATTCACCAAACTTAATCGGTTAGGGTTTATCAAAAACAATAGGTAGGGTTTATCGATTACCGGTTCACTCCACAAATTCTTCCTATCGGTTACAATAACAATATTACAACAATATCAACAATATCATTACCGATTAATTGACATCAATGAAAACATAACATATCATTAATGCAATCTTCATGCAAATGCCAAGACATTTTTATTTGTAATCACTATGTAATATTGTGTAAGTTAGTGAGACTTCTATTTGAGCAGTGAGCTCTAGGCAGTTGGTCTAATTGCATGTGCAATCCCCTCTATGTAATATTTGTATACCTTGATCAAGTATATATATATTATATTGTGGGTATTAGCGCCACTGTGGTTTTTCCCTTTGTCAAGTTTTCCGTGTATAAATATCTGTGTTATGGTTGTGCTTCTTTATGTGTTATTTAGTTTATGCACTTTAATTTTATTTACTGTTAACTGGTTCATAAGAAATAAGTTTTGAATTATATTTACTGGTAGAACACTGATTCACCCCCCTCTTAGTGTTTTTGGATTCCAATAGATTTTGGCTTTTGAGCACAATGGTTAATTTTGAGGCAATCCCTGCACCTATGTTTAATGGTTCAAACTATGTCACTTAGAGTGCAAGAATGGAAGTCTATTTGTCTACTCTAGGCTATGATGTTTGGATGTGAGTTATAAATGGTTACTCTGCACCTTCTATCCCTCCAACCGATCCTGATGCAAAAAGAAGATATATTGCAATGTAGAAGCCATGAAGGTTATATTTAGTGAGTTGCCTGATATTGTATCTACAGAGGTTGATAGATGCAAATATGGAAAGAGCTTATGGGATAGATTGAAGAAACTCTATGGAAATGAGCCTACCACTGTTGGATTAGATTGTGAAAGCAAGAAGAACAATGAAACAAAAAAATGTGTAAATGATAAAGGTAGATTAGTCAGTACATGTATTGAAGATGATGATAAATCACATTCATTCATGGGACAAGAATCTTCAAATGTACAGAAACATCTAGCTGTGATAGTGCTTCTCAATCTAGCAGGTAGGATCTTTTTGGCAGTGATGAAGAGGAAGAAAAAACTAAAGCTGAAGTTGATCTTAAAGGTGAGTTAATAAGTTCTCTTGAAGAGATGAAAAAATGTTAGGAAATAATATAAATGCTACAAAAAATCAGTCCAAGAAGAATGTGAGCAGCTGAGAAAATGTCTTGAAGATTCCAATGAGAATATCAACATGTTGAAAACTCAACTAGAAGAAGCCAAAGGGATGTGTGAAGGTATAAAATCAGATTTTGATGCCAAGAAGAGAAGGTGTGAAGAGTTACAGACATAAGTGGAGACAAAAAGAAAGGAGTGTAAGAACTTAAAAGATGAAATTCCAAAGCTCACAAAAGAGTTTGAGAGCTATAATGATGAACTCAAACTAAGGAAGAAGTATGATGGTGGCACCAAAGCACTGGATGAAATGTTGAGTAAACAAAAGCACTCTAAGGATACCGAAGGTTTTGGATATAATGTTGGTAAATGCTCTACGATCAAGGACTCAACAAACAAGGAGATACACTTTGTTTGTTCAAGTGATAATGGTGGTGGACAAACTTTCACAATAATAAATTCTCCAGGAAAGAAAATTGATGTGACTACTACATCTGAAAAACTTGAAGATGTAGACTATTGCAATAAAGATGTTTAATGATGATAAAAAAGGTAAAGGCAAGTTAAATGGAGATGGCCTCATTAGAAATGAGAACACAAAAAGGAGACATAGAAGACCAAGAAATATTGTTTCTCAGAAGGATAAACAAAGTTTGAGACAAAAAGGGTTAGGAGGAATGATGGCAGCAAATAAACAGTCCAAGATTAACCATTGAGATATGAGAAGAAGTGGAACAAATAAACCTGTAAGATCTCCACATGCTTGGCAAAACAAATTTGTAAGTTATAAGTCATCCTTCTTTGGCTACTATTTTTCTTGCAAAGGTTATGGTCATAGAGAAAGTGAATGTAGGAATAGGTTTATGAGAAATCTAGGTGCATACGAGCATAAGATGTCAAATGGTAGATTTATGTATAGATCAGCTCCAAAGTATGGGAGCAATTATTTTTTTGTTGTCCTAGGTGATAGGAAGGTAGTTTGTTATAGTTGCAATAAAATGGGTCATAGAAGTCATGAATGTAGAAGAAAATCATTTTAGTCTCATAACAGCTCCTACACCTCCTCCTACAATAAAAATGTAATAAATAACTATCATGGTCATCTTGTAAGACAAGTTCCTACATGGAACAAAGTAAGAAATGTTCCTAGAGTGTCAAGAAATCAATTTATTCCATCGAATAGTAACAATAGAATGATTGGGAGAAGGAGAACAAATCGGTCTAATAGATATCCCTCTACTCCTCTATTTGTTAAAAACACAGTTTGCTACAACTGCAACAAATTTGGACACACTATAAAGTTTTGTAGATCAAAGGTATTCAATCAAAGGAAAATGATGAATTGTTGCTTCAAATGCTGCAAATGAAAGAAAAAGAGAGATCAAACAAGTTTGGAGAAGAAAACAAGAGGATATGGCCATTGGTAGATATTGTACATTCAATGCACAAGTAATATCTTCTAAGGCTTAAAGGAGATGCAAAATTTAAGGGGGAGCTATGTTAGGTCCCAGAGACAACTGAGATGGTGGGGGTGAATCAGTTGTCAAATAAATTCAATCAAAATCAACTTAACCAACTTTAATGCTTAATACTAGTAAACCAGACTTTTATGCTGATAGACAATTTTATTAGTTAATTGCAATACCGGTAAAGATTAATGCATGAAACAAAAAGACAATAACATCCACAACACATAACACCAATATTTGTATGTGGAAACCCTGTAAGGGGAAAAACCATAGTGGGAAACCTTACCCACAATCAGATGATACTACTACAGATAGTATGTGTATACAAATGGGGTCTGCACATGCAGAAAGGCCAAGCACCTAGAGCTCACTGCTCAAACAAAAATAGGAGTCACAATGACTAAAATTGAATGGTTAAATCCAATAAGAATGTAATGCTCAAATTAGCATCTTTCTATGCTAGATTCGGTATCGGTGTAGTTCTGATTGTCTTCACAAAAACCTTGCTTTACCTTCAAATGATGTCTATGTGTATAACTCTACTTATTCTTGCATATACCTTCTTACAATTCCTTATCCTTATCGCATATCGATCTTACAAATAAGATCTTACATATATACCATAACCTAAGACCAATTTTAGTAGGTCACCTACTAAAAGATATTACAATAAAACATTTTACAAGCAAATCAATAACCGATGCAATAACCAATTCAACATGTCAGCTTGATGCATTTAAAATAACAACAAAATCATCTCCAAAGCATGTCGTGCTGATCTGGAAAAGATAAGCCTGTCAGTGCTTATCCTGGACCTAGTTGCCGGTAACAACAAATATGCAATTATGAATATACCAATGAACAAATCTCCAAGACAAATTGTCCAAATGATGTTTTCAACATAACCAGGTGTTTTCCATATCATTCCAAGTGCCGGTGAACATTATATCATGTCAGTGTACCAGATACTAGTGACTATGCATAAGTCACTTGCTTGCCGGTGAACATTGTCGATTCTTCAAAGTGCCAGAGTTGATAAGTGTTAGTAGGTGTTGACATCAATGACAAAACCATACCAAAATACCAACAATCTCTCCCTTTGGCATTGATGGCATTAGAAGATGGAAAAATCATTAAAGTGCCAAAACAGAAATGCCAAATACCAAAAACCAACAATCTCCCAAAAGAGATCATAACCAAAAATAAAAAATTTAGATATAGAGAGTAATCTATCATCTCAAAGTATTAATCTTTCTCCCAAATGAATAATCTCTCCCCAAAAGATAATGTGTTTTTCCATAGATATATCTTCCCCTTTGACATCAAATGCCAAAGCGAATACAAAACTAGGTTCAAATAAAAAATACCAACCAATTCAGTATACCAACTACTCCCCCTGAGAAGTAGCTTCCTCATCAAAGTCAGAGTAAAAGATTTCTCTATTAATTATGTCGGTTGATGACAAACATCAACTGTCTAAGTCTTTACTGGTGGGGGTATGATCCCAAGCTAGTCTCTAAGATATTCAAAGGTCTCCTTAGGCAGAGGTTTAGTGAAAATATGTACAATCTGCTCTTTAGTATTCACATAAACCAGTTTTACTTCTTTTGCTTCAACATTCTCTTTCTTAAAATTTAGTTTGATAGAAATATGTTTGGTTTTAGAATGTAATACCGAATTCTTAGATATATCAATTGTTGCAGTGTTATCACAATATATAGTTATAGGTTCCTTGCATTTTACCTTTATGTCCTTTAACATTTTCTTAAGCCATAATATATGTGTACAGTTAGTTGTTGCTGCAACATATTCTGATTCTGCTGTTGATAACGATGTACAACTTTGTTTCTTACTCAACCAAGAAATTAATCTACTGCCAAGAAAAAATGTTCCATCAGTGGTGCTTTTTCTATCATCCACATCTCCTGCCCAATTTGCATCTGTGTATGCACATAATTCAAAGTTTTCATCTTTAGGATACCATAAACCAAGATTTTTAGTGCCTTGTAAGTACCGAAAAATCTTTTTTACTGCTAATTCATGATTTTCTCTAGGATTACTCTGAAATCTAGAAACAATACATATTGCATTCATAATATCAGGTCTGGTTTGTGTTAAATACAATAAACCTCCTATCATAGATTTGTACCTAGTTGGATTAACAGGTGTAGATTCATCCCTTAGTTATAATTTGTCATTTGTAGTCATAGGTGTGCTTGCCAGTTTAGAGTTTTCCATCCCAAATTTCTTTAGTAACTCCTTTAAGTACTTGGATTGACTCAAGAATATACCTTTATTAATCTATGAAATCTACAATCCTAAAAAGAATTTTATTTCTCCAATCATAGACATTTCAAATTCTTGTTGCATTTCAATAGAAAAGTCTTTACATAATCTATCTTCTCCAAAGATTATACCATCAACAAAAACTTCTATAACCAAGATGTCATCATTAGTCACTTTATAGTATAAGTTGATGTCAGCATTACCTTTAGAAAATCCATTCTTCAAAAGATACTTATCCAATCTAGCATACCAAGCTCTTGGAGCTTGTTTCAACCCATACAAAGCTTTTCTTAACTTGCAAACCATATCTTTGTTATCTATCAAAGAAAATCCATCAAGTTGCTCAATGTAAAATTCTTCTTCAAGATCTCCATTCAGAAATGCACATTTAATATCCATTTGATATACTTTGTAGCTCTTGTGTGCTGCAAAAGCCAAGAATAATCTGACTACCTTAATTCTAGCTACTGGTGCAAAGGTTTCATTATAATCAATTCCTTCTTTTTGAGAATATCCCTTACACACTAGTCTTGCTTTATTTCTGATTACTTTACCATCTTCATTTATTTTATTTTTGAATACCCATTTAGTTCCAATCACATTTTTGTCTTTAGGCCGGGGAACTAATGTCCATGTGTTATTCTTCTCAATTTGCTCTAATTCTTCTTCCATAGCTTTAATACAATGTTTATCTTCACATGCCTCATTAATTGATGATGGTACAATTTGAGAAATAAGACATACCTCTTCATTTGTCATTCTTCCTCTTGTCATAACTCCTTTATACTTGTTTCCAATTGTCTGATTCTTCAAAGTGATTCAATCTTACATATCGGGGTGTCTTTATTTGTTGTTGTTCCTCAGTTACAGTGGAATTTTCAGATGATACCGATGTAACTGGATCTTCATTCTGTACTAGTTGATTCAATGTAGGTTCATTTGCCAGTATTTTTATTGCCGGTTCAGAGTCTATATACCTTGAAATTCCTCTAAATTGTTCATCAATCTTCACATTTGTACTCTCAACAATTTTCTGCAATCTTTTGTTAAAACATCTATATGTCTTTCTCTTAAATGAATAACCAAGAAATATTCCTTCGTCACTTCTAGGATCAAATTTGCCAATATACTCATCTCTTCTGATATAGCATTTACTACCAAATATTCTAAAATATTAAAGAGTGTGAGTAATGCCAAACCATAGTTCATGAGGGGTCTTACCGGTTTCACCTTTGATGTGAACTTTGTTGAATGTATAGACCATTGTGCTTACTACCTCTCTCCAATATACATGTGGAAGATTTGCTTTAGATAACATACTTCTAGCTGCATCTAAGATAGTTCTATTTTTCTTTTCTAGAACTCCATTCTACTATGGTGTCTGGGGTGCTGATAATTGTCTTCTGATTCCATTCACTTCATAGAATGCATTAAATTCCTTAGATGTAAATTCACATCCTTGATCTGATCTCAGACATTTGATTTTCTTACTGGTTTCATTCTTTACCATTGCTTTGAATAGTTTGAACTTCCCAAGTGCTTCTGATTTTTCTCTGAGAAAAGTAACCAACACATTCTAGAATAGTCATCTATGATTATCATGAAATATCTATCACCTTGTAAACTTTTAGTTCTAGCTGGACCACATAAATCAGTATGAATTAAGTCAAGAGCATTATTGTATTTTTCTCGAATACTTTTAAAAGACGCTCTAACTTGTTTTCCAAATTGACATTCCTTACATACCAGATTGTGAGGTTTAACAATCTTAGGTAAATATCTAACTACCTTAGTAGTACTAATTTTTACCATGCAATCAAAATTTACATGACAAAGTCTCTTATGCCATAGCCAACTTTCATCAATGTGTGCAATCAAGCATGTCTTTTCACTATTATTCAAATGAAAGATGTTGCCTCTAGTTTGATTACCAGTTGAAATTTCCAAACCAGTTCTATTCATAATTTTGCATTTACCATTCTTGAATTGTAACTAAAATCCTTTCTCAACTAATTGACCAACACTGAAAAAAAGTATGCTTTACACCTTCTACATAGTAAACATTATCAGTATTATGCTTACCATCAAGAGATATTGTACCTTTTCCTTTGATCAAACAAGCTTTGTCACCTCCAAATCTTACTAGGCCTCCATTATATTCCTAAAAGTTCAAGAATTTACCTTTATCACCAATCATGTGATGTGAACATCCTGAATCAATGATCCATTCATCCTTAACTTCAATTTTAGCTGCTAGGGCCTGTTCTATCAGTTGAGTAGTAGGTGTTGGTTGATCTTCTATTATAGTAACAAAAACCCATCCATTGTCTATTGGATATTCACCAGAATCATCAATGACTCCTTCATCAACAAGATAACAAGATTTATCTTTATTCTTCTTAAATATGTATCTCTGATATTCAGGGTTAGGCTTGTATGTTCTTCTAGCTTCTTCTCTTAGTCTAGTATGCCTATCAGGGCATCTTGAAGCCATACAACCAATCTTATTATAGCTAAAGCATTTAAAGGGTGCTTTACCTTCATACTTACTTCCAACTGGACCTTTAGGCATTTTTCTTGCAAATCGTGCTTCAAGTTCTTCAAGTTCTTCATTTTCTCTCTTGCTTTCCTCAAGTTCTCTTGCATAAAAGGCTTTCCAATCAGACTTGTCAAATGATGGTGCAGATGAGGTTGATTCCTTAAAAGCTAAATATATCTTTATAGTAGTAACAGGACCAAATTCCTCAATTTCAAAAGCTGAAAGTTTTCCAATCAATGTATCCCTAGTTACTGATGTATTAGGCATTGTTCTCAACTCACTTATAGTAGTAACCTTCATTTTATATGCCAATGGCAATCATCTTAAAACTTTTGAAACAATTTCATATTCACTTAAGGTTCCTCCACAACATTTAATACCCAAAACAATTTCATTCTCTTTCCATAAAAGCAGAAATCCTTTCATCTTCTTCCATTTTCAGATTTTCATACCTAACCCATAAGATTTCAAGTTTTACAATTTTGACTCTGGAATCTCCTTCATTCAATGTTTCCAAGTGATCCCAAATAGATTTAGTAGTTGATCTATCTGATAATCCAATGATTTGTTGATTTGATAATGCGCTCAAAAGTGCTTCTCTAACTTTACAATCATTTTCCTCATCTTTTCCTAAGGTAGGTGGATTATGCTGACCAGGAGTAGGAGTAGTATATCCATTCTTTGTAACTTCCTAGATGTCCTTTCCAATGCAATTAAAATGTGTCTCCATTCTGCTCTTCCATATGCCATAGTTAGTTCCATCAAGTTTAGGATTGTCCTTCTTGAAATAGTTAGTAGACATTAGATCTCCTCAAGCTGTTAAACTTCTGCAAAAGAGGACTAGGCTTTGATACCAATTGTTAGGTCCCAGAGACAACTAAGAGGAGGGGGGGTTGAATCAGTTGTCAAATAAATTCAACCAAAAACAACTAAACCAACTTTAATGCTTAATACCGGTAAACCAAACTTTTATGTTGGTAGATTGTTTTATCAGTTAATTACAGTACCGGTAAAGATTAATGCACGAAACAGAAAGACAATAACATCCACAACACATAACACCAATATTTGTATGTGGAAACCCTGTAAGGGGAAAAGCCATGGTGGGAAACCTTACCCACAATCAGATGATACTACTGCAGATAGTATATGTATACAAATGGGGTCTGTACATGCAGAAAGGCCAAGCACCTAGAGCTCACTGCTCAAACACAAATAGGAGTCACACTGACTACAATTGGATGGTTAAATCCAATAAGAATGTACTCCTCAAATTAGCATCTTTCTATTCTAGATTCAATACTGGTGTAGTTCTAATTGTCTTCACAAAAACCTTGCTTTACCTTCAAATGATGTCTGCGTGTATAGCTTTTCTTATTCTCGCATATACCTTCTTACAATTCCTTATCCTTATCGTATATCAATCTTACAAATAAGATCTTACATATATATACCATAACCTAAGACCAATCTTAGTAGGTTGCCTACTAAAAGATATTACAATAAAACATTTTATAAGTAAATCAATAACTGATGCAATAACCGATTCAACATGTCAGCTTGATGCATTTACAATAGCAACAAAATCATCTCCAAAGCATGTTGTGCTGATCTGGAATAGATAAGCATGTCGGTGTTTATCCTGGACCTATTTGCCGGTAACAACAAATATGCAATTACAAATATACCAATGAACAAATCTCTAAGACAAAATGTCCAAATGATGTTTTCGACATAACCAGGTGTTTTATATATCATTCCAAGTGTCGGTGAACATTATATCATGCCGGTGTACAAGATACCGGTGACTGTGCATAAGTCACTTGCTTGCCGGTGAATATTGCCGATTCTTCAAAGTGCTAGAGTTGATAAGTGTTAGTAGGTGTTGACATCAATGACAAAACTATACCAAAATAGAAACAAGCTACATATTGATCATATCATCCACCCCCAGATTTTGAAAAGCACAATTGTCAAGACAAGATGTAGCAGATGAGTGAAAATGGTGATAGGAAAAGCCACTTGAAAAGATGTTTTTTTGGGTTTATTTTTGTTGATTTTGTTTTAGTCAAGATTTTGAATGTCAACTGTAATTACTTTTATTGGAGAAATTTATGCCTTGGCAGAGACTAAGTCAATTTGCGTTCAACATTGAAAAATAAAAGATCATTACAACACAAAAGAGAATGGATAAAAAAGTTAAGAGGTGTTAAGGGTATGCATACAACATGATGGATATGGTAGAGTGGTAGTAGGATGGGTCAACAATAGTGAAAAATAAAGAAAACAGATGAATAAATGATGCATACTAGTTGTGGTTCTCAAGGGGAGTAAAGGAGACTACAAGAGAATTCATTGATGTAGTAGGGCGTAAAAGAAAAATAATAGAACTTAGAGTATTCATACAGTAGGTGAAAGAGCATAAAGGATAGACCAACAAGTGTGGTGAATGGATTAAGGTCAAGGGAAAAGTGATGCACTGGCTCAAGGGGAGCTTATTGATTACAACCTTGATCATCCTTGAACATGTGTGTGTGTGCTTCAAGGGTGATGAATCATAAAAGTTATTTGTCTCAGGTCATGGGTCTATAATTTATTGCACACTTGCATACATAAGGATGAATATAACTGCAATTAGGGAAGATACTTTGAAGACTACCCACACTAAGAAGATGGTTGTTCATAATTGTGTAGTTGATAATGCAAGGAAAGGGACTGCAAGAAGTGAAGGTATAGGCCTGCATACAATCAAGATACATACATTGGATCAAAGGAAAAGAGGTTTGTGGTTCAAGGGAATTACAAGACTTACCTATTACTCTCCTACATCGATGCAAACTTGGAAGATCATCCAACAAGGAAGTTGCATCTCTCAGGGGGAGATCGGTGATTTTTATAAGCGGTATTGGCACTACTCTTATATTGTAATAATGGTTCATCTAGCATGCAACCAATTGTGGTGCACACAATTGAATAATTCAATGGGGAAGAGTGATGGGATGCATTTATTTTTATGTTGGTATCAAAATTTATATGGTTATCAAGGCCTCTTTTCCATTGTTGTCAAAGGGGGGGAGAATGTACAATGTTGATATCAATGCCAAAGGGGGAGATTGTTTGCATTGAAGTTGTCATTGATGTCAACATATGTTCTTGCAGGGTTGAGAAGTTGTAGTAGATGATGTGTGCCCCAAATGAAGATTAGAAAGAATGAGATGATGTTGTTTCAGTTTCACTCAAGTGGTGTTGCTAAGATGTTGATGAAGAGAATATTAGTTCATGTTGGTAGAGCTAATGCAGGATGATGAGGTTTCAAATGAATGTCAACTTGCAAGCTGGAGGTTACGTAGAAGATTTGATGGATCAAAGTGTTAAAGATAGAGATCACAAAAATCAGGTTGATGAATTGTTGTAGAATCCCATAATGACACATGATGTGTCTATGAAGTTCTTGTTGGATGTCTTTGTGCTAGGGTTGTGAAAAACAATAAATCATGTATATCGACAAGACCCTACTGAGTTATACTGATCACATTATGATCTGACACATATGCATCACAAGAATATCAGGATAGCTAAGCTGATCAAATGTTATGAAGATGAAGTGGTTGTATCAGAATAACTCAACCTATACCAAATCATGTGGAGGAAAGTGTTATTAGCATAAGTTATTTCGATGTCAGGTAGTGTGCAGTTTTATATTGTGTTTGTATCATATCAAGATAGCAATACTAATCACAATGGTAGAGCCACTTATCCGATTAGTTGACAAAGGCAACATAATGATTTTTTGTTATGCTGATAGAATAAACTACTCTAATAATCATTGTTGGAATAGCTATGCCAATCAGGAGAACCATGATAAGCATTAGGTTAGATGAAAAAGGTAGCATAATAATTTTGTGTTATGCCAACAAAGTAAACTACTCTAACAATCATTGTTTCTGAATAGTTATGCCAATCAAGAGACCTAGGATGTGAATCGGGTTAGTTGACAAAGGTGGCATAATTATTTTGTGTTATATTGATAGTGCTAACTACTCTGATATCATCATATTGGAATACCTATTGCAACCAAGCGAGCGATGATGCCTATCAGAGTAACTATTGAAGGTAGAATAACACATTCTTGCTATGTCGATAGTGTAAAATATCTCGACATCTACATATCAGAATACATATGTTGATGTGAACACCATCAAATCACATATGAGATCAGGATACCTATTCTAATAGAGGAGTATGAAGAGAAGTCTCCTTCATTAGATCATTAGAATAACATATGTCGATATGGAGGAGGTCTTTGGAGTTTGGTGTCACATTAACTATGCCGATGGTGGTTCATGTTGGGTCATCTAAATATGTTTGTATAGATGGTATAACATCCAAAATCTAATCCAATAGTGTTAGTTGTTTTGATGGGTGTGGATTTTAGAGTAGCCTACGTTGATGAAGTATGTCACCACAGACAGTGCATTTTAGGATACCTATGTTGATAAAGGAAGGTAGATAATATGGCATCAAAGAAACTTGTTCAGTCGATCTAGCATGATTTTTCTATGCTGATAGTCATGGTTATCTTGATGAGTGGTGGTTTGGTCTAAGGTATTTCAGTTCAGGACAACTTATGCTGATGGAGAGTTTCAACGCAAAGTTTGTGCTTCATGATAACCTATGGCGATAAGGGAAATCAAAGGTGATTTTTTCATCAGAATAACTCATGCCAATGAAAGGAACAACAAACATCACAAGGTGATCAAAATAGGTTAAAAAGGAAGAGTAAGTGAAAAATGTTAATCCGATAGTTAAAATTATTTTGATAGCTGGTGTGCAATGTGACTTCGGGATTGCTATGGTGATGAACATGAGGAATGAGTGTTCTAGTTGACAGAGTTGATCTAGATAGGTACTTGTTGTCAACCCAATATATCTGCATAACATGAAGGTTGTTCACAGCTTGGAGTTTGACTAATCTAAGCAGCCCGATTGTCCACATGGCAATTGACCTATCTTGACCAAGTGACCTAGATGAGTAATGAGAAGACACGTGTACACCAAGTGATCAAGCAAGTATACTAGATATTGAATGAGATTGTTTGTCAATCCAATTAATGTAGATGTTGAAGGACAAATTATTGGCAATTGACACTCAATTGGCTGGTTTCATTATGTTGTCATTGATGGAAACATGGCATCTTGTTTTAGCTTCATGTTTTGGTTCAGTTGTGTACCGGCAGGCACTTCACAGACACTTCACCAACACTGACACTGGTAGGATGGAAGGAATTCTTAGGTTTCTAGCAATGCAGGTCGACATGGTTTAGAATTAGGTTATCGGTATTGGAGGTCGACAACTTTTGGATCTAGCATTGGCAATTGATTTTGGTATTTATGTATTTATATTATCTAGCCGACATGTATATTGATATTGTAATTATCTTTGTAAGCCAACATAAGGCATGATAAATTGTAAGGGGTATATAAGTTAGTAGGTTAGATCATTTTGAGATGTGATACCATGTGAATAAATATTAGGAAGGAAATAATGAAGGAGATGTGAAATATATCAAAGAGATCATGTATGTGAGGATATTTATGTAAAGGGGTTATTTTGGTAAAGGGTTTAGGGTTTTAGACTAGAATAGATAGAGCTTAACTGGAACTATATTTAGGCATAGAATATGTTATCTTATCAGTTCATTCACTTCTTCAGATTATTGTCTGGATTTATATGTAGTTAGTGAGACTCCTTTTGTGATTGAGCAGTGTGCTTTAGGTCGTAAGCCTTCCTAGAAGTGCAGACCCCTTATATTTTGTAATATCTCTTCATATGGCCAGTTAATTGATATTGTGGGTTACAAATCCTACCATGGTTTTTCCTCTTTGAGGTTTTCCACATATAATTCTATGTGTTATGTTATTCTTTCATGTGATTGGCTTATTGCTTGCTTTACTTCTTTCAATTCTATATGTACCGGCATACTAGTTGGTGTATGCCTATTTTAATAAGGTTAAAATTGATCATTCTGGTGGAACACTGATTCACCCCCCCCCTCTAAGTATTCTTGGATTCCAACAATTGGTATCAAAGTCATGTGCCTTAGAGGATTTTTAATATCTTGAGGGAGATCTTGAATCCAAAATCCATGGATAAGAGTTTGGAAAAGCAACTTGAGGTGGCACTTGAAGATTATGATGCTGAAAGGATAAAGAACTTGAAGTTACAAAATGAATTGAATTCTACTCAAAAATTTATTCTTATCCTATAGGAGAGGCTATCATATGTTCAGGCTAGAAGGAAGGAACTTTTGAAAAATTGGGATGATGAAGAGGACGATACACTTAAGGAACAGTGTCAGAAGTTGAGTCGAGAGAATGTGGTCATGAGAAATGAAATGCAAGCTATAACTATGAGAATGTCTAAGGAGATTAAGGATCAGAAGAAAAAGGAAGAAAATCTTGTTGTATCTCTAAAGAACAAATTTGAAGAATGTGGTAGGTTGGTTCATGAGAATGATATGTTGAGAACTGATTTATTACAATCCCAGATTAATGAACAAGAGCTTGAGAGACAAATGATAATTCTAAAAGATGATCTAACTATTGCAATTGAGTATAAAGAAAAATTCAAGATTAGTTCAGCACAACTTGATGGGTTATTGAAGAGACAAAGACAAAATGTAGATCCAAGTGGACTTGGATTTGAACATGGACAGAGTTCTAGTACTTCAAATGAAGATCAAAACCATAAGGCACTGGTAAGGTAGTTCAAATGTTTATAAATTTAATGGTAGATGCTTTGTTTGTAATAAATTTGGTCACATGGCTAGGCAATGTAGAAATAGAGAAAATCAAAACAATAATTCTGCTCTTGGACAATGTTCTAAATGCAATAAGAATGGTCATAAAATAGAAGATTGTAGAATGAATGTAAAATGTTATGCTTGTGGAAAACTTGGACATATGGCTAATCAGTGTAGGTCAAGCAATTATACTAGTTTTAGAAAAGTAATTCAAAAGAACAATATTACATGTTATGCATGTAATGAGGTTGGACATATTGCTAAGTTATGTAGAAGTAAAAATTCACCGGTTGGTAATGGAGGATCAAATGAGAAATGGAAATAGAAGGTTAATGAAATATGCAAAGATCATACCCAGAGATGGGTTAGGAAGATTGAAGATCAATTTGTAGATGGGAATGCACCAATTACTTATCAGGCAGAAGAGATTGCTTTTGTACCGATAGGAAGCTCAACCGGTAACTGAAGCAAATGCCTTAGGGATAGAAAAAATTCATGAAGATGTTGCATATGCCCCAGGAAGAGGTCCTGGAAGATGTTCTAGATATTGGAGATGCTTATCTGAAATGGAGATGATTTATCAAGATCTGGTATCTTCCATCAGAAGTCTTTTATATCAATGATGGATTAGGGTTTTTCTTGGAGGTTAAAAGGTTGAATCCACTTCATTTTTTATCACCTTGTATTTAGAGTGATTAAAGGTTATTTAGTGCAATTAGATATCTTCTTGAGTGATTTCACCGATTATTGGGAGAGTTTGTTAGGGTTTCCTCAACAACGAATCATGGGTATTTATCTTCAATCATGGAAGCGAGATCATCATCTATGCCTATTTTTGTTGTAAACCCAATTTTTTTTTAGGTCAAGGAATGTCTGAGGCTGACTTTCAAGTGATATCTGCATGTTGCTACCTTGGATGATTTAGTTGGAGCATTTTACCATGTTCCAGAAAGATTTGTGTATGTCAAAGATGTTAGGGTGTACATACATTATCACATTGAGGATTTGGGCACATCCAATATCAAGAACATGTACATGAGCGAGCTAATGGGAGATTCTGGAAAGATCAAACCTGAAGACAAGAACATTGAAGACTTAGGATTTACCGACGTTTTGGAATTTGAAGATGAAATAGTTAGGTATGTTTTAAGTAGAGTACATGGAGATTTTATCTGGTTGGATAGACCATACAAGATTACAAAGGAAGCCATCAAGGCACTCACCAGTTTACCACAAGTTGGGCAGCGTCCAAATAAGAAGGTCTCTAATGATTATGTCAACAAAATAATCAGTGCAACATCAGAAAGGCATTCAATGAGAATCAGTACTTATATCACTGACATAGAGATTAGATTTGGTAGCATGGTCATCGCTTACAAGGTAACTCAGTCAAACCAACTGAATTCTTTTTCTAGCTCCTGCATTTTCATAGCTTATAAGATGATGAGAGAGAATGAGAGATTGGATCTATGTGGTTGGATGTTGGATGAACAACTAATAAACCTAAGAAAGATTAAAGGTGAAAAGAAAGGAACTTTCTAGTATGGAAACTTAATTGTCTGTTTAATATTATTTTTCATAAATGAGACTCCCAGTTTTGGGAAGAGGTAGTGGGCATTTGACATCCCGACAGGGAGGCAACTAAAATAGTCAATTTCTTCATTGGGTAATAAGAGAGATGATAAAGTTTGGGGATATTTTAAGGCATTTCGAAAAAAGCTATGAAAGCTAGAGAAAGGGTTCCAAAACACATTGTTGAGAAATACTCAATTGACATATGCTTCATGGTGAAGAGATATGAAACACTCATGGAAGAGGTTAATCCCTTGAAGATCTGGATTGAGAAAATGGGCTATGAAGTTGATGCATAGATTTTAGATTCCTATGCAAATATGTTAATTGATGCATCGATAGATACAAATGTATAGAAAAATGTTGAGATACCGACAAATACTGAGAGTGTAAAGGTTGACAATGTACAAGATACTAATCTTGAGGACAACAGTTCTCCATATATTAATGTATAGGATAAGGATATAGTTCCTATGGAGGAACTGATAGTTACTGATACTGCACCAAGTGGTGAAGCCTCTGATGTAAGTGAGGAGGCTACAAAGGATAAATCATCAGAGGAGAAGAAAGAGGAGTCTGGTAGGGAAATGGTAGTGAGTCCATCATTGTTGTCAATTGAAACCTCATAGGTTGAAAAGAAAATCATAACCAAGATGAGTTATACTAAACTCATGATGATGGCTACACAGAAATTGATGAAGGATCTATGGATAAAGGGATTATTGATCAGTCCATCACTATTTTGCATAGACTAGTCTTAGAGTGTAAGTTGGAAAGGGAAGTGAGCCCATTTGGCAAGCTTAAGACAATCACAGAACACATTTCAAAGGATTTCCAATCCTTGCAATAGATTTCAAACTGACAAGCACTAGAAAGGTTCACACAAACTAAAAGAGCTACGTTTGATCAAATGATTGAGTCCAAGAGAAAGGAAATTATTGAAAAATTGAAATTGATATATAATTCTTTGAAGCAGTGTACAAATATTTATAGAGTATGTTGTAACACAAATGTTCTTACATTCAATTTGGATAAGAAGATTAAATAATTTCAGGAGAAAATTGCAAGTATAGAAAATTCTTTTGATGGATTGAATTCATTGACTACATCCATTGATGGTCAGATTTTTGTTTTGGAAACCCAAGTTTCTACTCTTGAGAAAGAAAAAACCAAAATCATAAGAAGATCCATAAGTCTTAGAGGTTTGGTGAGTCCCTAGTTGGATTCACTCAGTGTACACAAGAAGCATGGTATAGATATGGTTGGTAAGCCCACACCAATAGAGTTAAATGAGAAAGAGTCATTTTCCCATATGCTAAATGGACTTGTATCTATTTGTGACACTTTCAAATATGGTTGGGATACTTACCTTGAGCTATTAGAGAAGGCATATTGGGACATTTTCAAACATATTAAGCTCCGGTAAGGTAGTTTTGGGATATTCATTATATAGTATCTTTCATTATTCGTCCCAGTTTTTGGATCTTTGGCATTCTTTTTGGAAATTTGATGGCATTGATGTCAAAGGGGGAGAGATATAGATGTGAAAAAGTAAAGAGGGAGTTGTAAAAATTAGGGGGAGTATAGATGGAAAACTATGGAAGTATGGAGTATTTTATATTGATGGATATTCAGCTCAGGGGGGGCGGTCTCAGGATGAAACCAACAGTTGAAACCAAGATCATTTTTCACATGAGTGTTTCCATTAGTGCCAAAAGGGGAGATTGTTAGAAATTGACACTCAATTGGTTTCACTATGTTGTCATTGATGGCAACATGGCATCTTGTTCCGGCTTCATGTTTTGGTTCAGTTGTGTACCGACAGGGACTTCATAGACACTTCACCGACATCAACACTAGCACCGACAAGATGGAAGGAATTCTCAAGTTTCTAGTAATGCAAGCCAACATGGTTTAGAATTAGGTTATCGGTATTGGAGGTCGACAACTTTTGGATCCGACATTGGCAATTGATTTTGATATTTATGTATATATGTTGTCTAGCCGACATGTATATTGATATTGTAATTCTTCTTCTTCATTTTCACTACCACTCCCAAAAACATCTTGCCGGTGGGATTCATATTCTTTGTCACTTTGAGATGTGTGCATCTCACTTTGTGTCTCTTGAGCCATAAAGAGATGAGTTTCTTCATTATCATTGCTACTGCAGTGAGTGATATTCCTTCAAAACCTACACATGTGTTTGTTGCAATGATTTTCTTGTTTTTACAAACTGATCCTACAGTTGTAGGCTCATTTCCATAGAGATTTTTCAATCTCCCATAAGTTTTTTGTCAATCTACATCTGTCTAGCTATGAGGAGACATCACTGGATAGCCCACTAAGTATAGCCTTCATTGCTGCTTCATTGCACTAGTTTCTTCTTTCTACATTTGAATCGGTGGGACAAATAACTTTATAGGGTGGCCATTTATAATAGACATCCATACATCAAACCCTAGAGAGGATAGGTAGACTTCCATTCTACAACTCCAAATAGTATAATTTGATCCATCAAAAAATGGAGCAGGGATTGACACTAAACAAACTATTGTATCCTTAAGACATAATCTACCCAAGCTAGAGAAAACTTGTCTAACTAGGAACCTACACTCTAATACCAATTGTTAGACATAACTCACCACTGAGAGGGGTGGTGAATTAGTGGTTCTCAAACTTTTCCCTTTAACTATTCTATGTGAGCATACTAGTTATTAGATCTAACTCAAAACAGACTTAACGATTAGAGGAGAGACCACTACAAATGCAAACACACACAAAGGGACATCACATAAGACCAATATGTACGAGGACAACCCAAGATGGGAATAACCTTGGTGAGCAATGTTGTTGGAGTCTACTACTCCAATCCAGCCTCACAATAAAAACTATGTTACAATATTTAGGGCACCAACCCAAGGAGAACCAACCTCTAATTTAGGGCACCAACCCCAGGAGCACCAACCCCTAACTGATTTATGGGCTACAACCCAAAGGAGCTACAACCCCTGCTAGTTTATGGGCACCAACCCAAAGGAGCTACAAGCCCTTCACCAAGCTATAACTTAGTGATAACAAAGATGGATTCATACACAAAATTAGTCAGATTGTTACAAGTGAATCTTGTAACTATTTCATATACCTCACTTTGTTGATGAGATTCCTTCTCTACTGCACCAACTCACTCTTCTGTTGCTCTCATATGTTGCTGCATTGCCGGTTAACTCTACTAGTTCACCTCTACTCTTCTTCTGCTCTACTAGATCTCCTCCTTGTTGCTCTACTCTTCAGTCTTCTCAACTGTCTACCTGCCGATACAAGCTCCTACTAGTTATCTCTTCAGATGCACTCTAGCTGCTATACCAGTTGCTCAAACCATACCCATTCACTCACTATTAAACCCTATCACTGGTTTAACCTTCACTCCCTTAGTCACTACTATCCTTAGCTATTTTCTCTTTGATTGATCTAGCTCTCTCATACAAAACTCAAAACACTTTGTGGCAACTCTATCCTCTTCCATTCAGCAACACTTGACAATGTCTCTGGCTTCCTTATTTATCACCTGGTTTTCCCACCAAAAGCTAATTCAAATCTCAGGTAGTTAGGGTTTCCTCATCAACATCAAGGCAAACCAAATCCAATCAGATCTTGTCCGATCTGATCTCCTAGATGGCTAACTGTACATCTCCACCATTAATGTGCCTTTCAATACACATTTTCTCATTTCAACAACCACAACCTTGCATCTCAACCTGCCTCTGTCAAAATGTCATTAATGTTTCTATTGTTTCCTTCTCAAGGTCATCTCACAATCTGATTTTCTTGCTTTGATTCAAATGCCAATAACTACCTAATTTTTTTTCTATCATTCATTCTTCCTTGAGCCACACTCCTCTGATCCAATCCACAAATCATAAGATCCATATTAAATGCACAACTATAGAAACACCTATCTCTACATGGCACTCCATTGACCTCTGCATGCTTGCCACTTCATCTCTACATGGCATCCATGTCGACCAATTGCCAGTTTGGATCTTCATGTTAGTCCAGATAGGATCACCAACCAAACACTCTACCAGTTCCTCTTTTCTGTCAATTTACTAACCTTGTTGGTATCTCACAATTTACTGGTTAACCTTCATGTCTACACATTGCTCAAATATCAGTGGAAATCCTCAACCGGTCACCAAATATTTCTATCTATAACATGTTCATCTTCAACAAAAGGGAGTCACAACTCAGCCTCTTCACTTCCTTACCAGTAGTCATCTTGATGATATCATGTAATCAACCTTCAGTGGATTCCAATTAAGGCATCTGCATGCTGGTTTCATTCTCTATTTTTAGCTACTCCACTTTTCCTTCTTCATCATTAGACTGAATATCATCTTAGTCAGTTTGTCAAGATGACAAACCCATCACTCTTCATTTGTAATGGCATCCCAATATGCCTTCTCTATCGGTTCAGTGCATAACCCTGATTTCATGCACTCAAGGTATTCCTTTGATTCACTGGAGGATCTAGTGTGAACCTTCAAGCCCTTGCCTTTACCTCTTCTTCCTTATCTCAAAAAATTATAATGCACATTATGCATAATAGGAGACAATTTCCACTTACAGGTGGGAGTGAGTCCTTGTCAACTACATCTTGCAGTGCACTCATATGGCTTCCCTGTTTGTGCAACAAACCTTCAAACAAGAACATGTGATCCTATGTGGGCACATTTACTATCAGTCATCTCTTCTCATTGTGATTGCATCTTCATCTAGTGGGAGTTCTGTTGTTCTACAATCTCATAGCATGTTGGTGACCTATTCATTCTTCTCCTCTAGTGTTGATGTGATTTAGGTATCATTTTGCCTCTTCATCACAAACAACAACTCAAGCACCTGGCTCATCCTACTTGTTCATTGGTCATAGTATTGCCGGTTGATTTGTCTTCTCCATATTAACACATCACTTACTAGTTGACATCCTTTCCTTACTGGTGATACACTGTACCAATAACCTGTCCATCTCATCCACACAAGTTAGGCACTAACTTGTGTACCAGTGACTCCAATGGTCATCGATCTGAATGATATTCTCTCCCTTACCTTACTAGTGTTCTACAACATAAGGTGATATCAAAGATATCTCATCATGTACTCCTTCATGACATTGTTGCACAAACATCTCTTCTACCAATAGTCATCCCATGCCAATTGACATCAATGACAACACAATGCCAACACAGTATGTAGGAAGCAGGATGCAAGCATCGAGGTAAGGTGTGTTACCAGTCTCATGAAATGTAGCATCTACTGGTAAATAGGTGCACCGATAAGAAAGAAAAGATAATAGGGATGTGATCAATGGTATACAAAGAGAAGTGCAACATCACTGATAAATAGTCTTAGTTGATGGAAAGATATGTTTGATTATGTTTGATGGTAGGCTGAGTGGTTTCACTAACAAAGAAGAAGTTAGTTGGATTGAAGGATAACCAGTTAGGTTATACCGGTAAGGTGAGTTGAACCGGTAGTGTGTCCTGATCTTTGAATGATGCCAAACCAACTTAGTAGTCTAAGAAGAGGTGGATGTTGATGAGGATGGCATGTGGAAAGCATGTAGAGGTTGGTGAAGTTCTCATCAATGTGGTAGGTAATGAGTAGGTTGGCATTAATGAAGAACCCATAAATCATGTGTTGATGGTAGGATATTGTGGCTCAAGGAAGATAGAGAGGCAAAATGACTGATATGATCCTACAGGATAATCTTATCCTTGTGCTTGTTGGTCATAGGAAACAACTACAATATTAATGGTGATGTATAGAGAAAGGTTGAGAAACTAGTTGCAGACATCTAACTATAGAAAACTTGCATTGAAAGGAAAATATGTGGTGGTGCTAACTGATTTGATGTAGAACATCAATATAGAAAAATAGATCCAATCAGATTTGATGCAGATTGAGTTGGTGGAAGAAAACCCTAGCACACCACCATTTTAATATTGGTTTTGGTGGGAACCCTCAAATATAAATATGTGAAATCGAGACTAAAGATGATTGATGTTGGATGCCAGTTGTGAGAGAAGTGAGTGTTTGTGCAAGTAGAGAGAAATTATTTTGATAGATATCTCACTAAGAATGAGAGTGTTGGAGTGTTAGCAGGGTGAACTAGTAAGAGGTCTTTACTGGTAGTGACAGAATAACCGGTGAGTTGTTGTATTCATAATAGTCAAGTGTACCGATAGAGATTGAATTGATACAAAGGCATCTAAGAGTGGTGCTATGCAGCGTGAGGTTCAAAGAAAGAGAAGAAATGCAGAGAATGATTAGTAGGTAATCAGAGAGAGAAATTGCATAACTAGTAGTGGAAGAATTGGTGAAATGAAGAAGGTTGGTAACTGGTAGACAGAAGTTTATTAGGTGTTACAAAACTCATTTTCAACAAGGTGCTATTATTGTATCAAGTTGTATTTCATTGTATTCCACTAAGCTAGAGCTCAGTGCAAGGGTTGGTGCCCTAAATAATTGTAATATTGTGCTTCATTATGAGGCTAGATTGGAGCAGTAGACTCTAGCAACATTTCTCACTAAGGTTTTTCTCATATTGGGTTTTCCTTGTACACCTAGTGTTGTGAGTTGTGAATTTGTGTGTTTGTCTTTTTGGTATCCTCTCATATCTTACCATTTTGATTTCTTAATGCTTAGATTGTTAACCAGTACTTGAAGCTTGGTTTAAAAGGAAAATATTTCCTAGGAACCACTGATTCACCCTCCTCTCAGTGGTATATTGTGTTCAACAAGAAGTGCATGATGTAAATGTTAACTAGTTAGTGTATACTGGTAGTATGTTTGGTCGGTAACTGAGTTTGAACCGACACAATCAAGAGAGTTGGATGCTGATAGAGATGACATGTGGACTCCAGGTGGAAAACGTGCAGTGGTAGGTGAATTGTGCATCGACAAGGTAGTTGCAGAATAGGTTGATATTAAATGAAGACAATAAAAATCATGGGTCAGTTACACAGGATTAAGGCTCGAAGCAGATTGAAAGGAAACAACTGGATTGACAAAAATCAAGGCAAATGAACAGGATCAAGTTTTCTAAATATAGTAAACATGTATTGGAAGGATAAAAAATGACGGTGATGTTTGATTTGTTGTAGGTTGTCACTGAAAGGAATCAGATCTAATTTGATTTGATATGGATTGAGTCGGTGAAGAGAACCTTAGGCGCATAAAGTTTGATTTTTTCATTTTGGTGGGAAAGCATGTGTATTAATGTGCAGATCCAAGACTTATGTTGATTGATGGGAATGATTCTTATAGGTGAGAGTTGATTAGTCTGAGTGTTAATAGAAAAAAAATTAAGGTGATTGAGTGTTAGATGAAGAACTGGTAAGAAGGGTTTAACTGGCAAGGTTTAAGGTAACCGGTAAATAGTTATAGAGTTTAACAGTTCATCTTACTGACAATGTCTGAACTGGTAAGATAGCAATAGAGAGTGAAGGATATCCAAGTGAGTGTGAGAGGAGATCCAGCAAGGCAAAATCTAAGTTGAAAAATATTCAGACAGAGTGAAGAGAGAACCAATAGAGAAAAGAAGCAGTGTGACAAAAAAAAGTTTAATCGACATAGAGAATTGTTTGCAGGAGTTACAAAACTCAGTTATAACAAGGTGTTTATCATTGTATTTTTTTGTTATCTCATTGTATTTCACTGAGTGGGTGCTTGATGCAGGGGTTGGTTCTCCTTGAGTTGGTGCTCCTTTAGGTAGGTGCCCATAAATAGCTAGGGTTTGGTGCTTCTTGGGTTGGTACCCTAAACATTGTAAAATAATTATTTCATTGTGAGGTTGGATTGGAGCAGTAGATCTCCAGTAGCATTTCTCACCGAGGTTTTTTGCACATTGGATTTTCCTTGTATATCCAGTGTTATGTGATGTTCTCTTGTGTGTGATTACTTGTTAGTGTTTTTCATTATTATACCAGTTGCACACACTATTTTAAATTGTTTATAATCACTGATTCACCCCCCTCTCAATGATATCTTGTGTTCTACAAATATTAATATGATAAAGTTGGAAAATTTGCAATTAAATAATACATTTAGCAATTAAATTAAAATGGTAGTATTTGAGTTAATTTAATTAACTCTAAACGAAAAGTGGACTTAATAGTTATTTCAAGGGGAACCGGATTTTAATCCCTACGAAAGTTATATTTTAAGTGAATGGAGCTATTTTAAGCACTTAGTTGTGAATTAATAAATAATTTAATTAACCAAATTAAAGTGTTGTTGTCAACTCTAGGGATGGTATCTTTAATTTATTTTGATGAACTATTCTCTAGTGAGTGTAATGTAGAGAAATGGCTTAAGGGGTTTAAATCTACCCCACAAAGTCAATGTACGTGCATGTTGCTATTTTAATTAAAACTTAAATAAAGCATTTAATCACTTGCATTGAAGATCACATTAAGTTGACACTATAATAATCAGGTTAGTGAAACTTAGTGAGTGACCACATCTTCACATTATGTAAACTCAAGTAATCAAGCCCTATTTAAAAAAAAATGTTGTGTTTTTTCCCTGTTTGGGCATTACATCCAAAAATTATACCTTGAACATCTACAACATGCTACAATCATCATGTCGACCAAGAACATGAATAACACCATTGGATCAAAGAATATAATCAATAATGAGCATAATGATCAATATGGACCATCAACACGAATAAGACACGATCTAGAAACATCCACAAGAATCATGAATTTCCACAACAACATCCACACCAACACCACTTACTAGAATCTTTATCATCATTATACCAAACCTCAAGAAAATTAACAAAAATGACTGTCAAATTGAAAGATTCACTTGCGGACCTCCAAATCATGAACTATCTGAATTGAGGACATACCATAACATCCCAAACACTCTGCCAAATCTGCAAACTAAGATATTGTAACATTGAGAAATGCAGAGAAAAATACAGAACATTGATCAACACTAAACAACTGAAAATTTAACTGCAATATCTGATCTCATAACATCATCAAATCTCCATGCAAACCACTAAAACAGCTGAATCAACTAGAGATACTTATCCCAAAACCGTTTAATCCTCAACAACTTATCTACACTATACTTGACAAACCAACTCATGTAATCTGACTGTAACACTGAAATACACAAGAATATGTTGACATCAATGACAACACATTATTCGAGCAAACTTCTCAATGACATCCAACATATAGCTCCCTATTCATGCATAATTTCTTCAATTTTATCCCATTTTCCCTAATTTCAGCATCTTCAACAAATCAATTTAACTCAAGGGAAAGAAGAGGCTCATCCAAGATCCTTGGAATCTGATTAGCATTTAGACCTCTTAGGTTTAGATCTATCAAATTCCTATCTTTCCCTAATGTAATGGTCCCTATAATGTTGAAAAAGGTGAATGATAGAGATCTAGAGGAAATCTTTTCCCTCCAAGGAGAGATGAAATTTTCACTTCAGATTTCCCTTCAAACAATTTTCACACATTATAATAGAAGAGGGGGGAAAATACAAAGGAGACTAAATTCTAAGTGATATAAGAATGGTAAGTCAATCCCCTCTTCTGGAATGAGATTTGAATTGAATTGTGTACTTATAAGCAAGTGAAAAAGTGACAAAGATCTGATTATAACTCGAGATAGAAGTGTAGGATGAAGTTGTGCACCTGGATCTAGCAATAATCTATCGAGACAAAGCCGCCTTGTGAATTTGAGAAAAAATTGCTTGGACTGTGGCGGGAGTGTACACGGTCCTCCAAAAAATTTATGAAAGGAAAAGGGTTTTTCCACCTCTACAAATGGAGTCCAAATCCAAAAGAAAAATTGTGCATCTTCAACCTACACATAAAAAAGAGAGGAAAAGGGGTTGGGATTGGGGTTTACCTTCAGGTCAAACCCCAGTTTTGGAATTAGCTGAATGATGAAAGAAAGTACTTGCAAGTAAATGTAAATGATGTAGGTCCTGGGGACAACTGAGAGGGGGGGGTGAATCAGTTATCTAATAAATTCAAACCAAAATCTTGTTAACCAACTTATTGCTTAATACCAGTAAGACAGCTAATTGTGTCGATGAACAGTATTAACAGGAAATGTTGTACCGGTAGGAATTAATGCATGAAACATAAACATAAAGTCATCCACAACACATGACACAAATATTTGTATGTGGAAACCCTGTAAGGGGAAAACCCACGGTGGGAAACCTTACCCACAATCAGATGATACTACTGTAGATAGTAAGTGTACAAAGAGGGGTCTGCACATGCAGAAAGGCCAATAGCCTAGAGCTCACTGCTCAAACACAAATGGGAGTCACACTGACTACAGTTGGATGGTTAAATCCAATGAGAATGTACTGCACAAAATAGCATCTTCATATGCTAGATTCAGTACCGGTGTAATCCTGATATGCTTCTACAAAAACCTAACTTCACCTTCAAATGATGTCTTTGTGTTTATCTATGCTTGATCTCGCATATATCCTTTCTTAAACCTTTTTCTCATTCCACACATGATCTTACAAATAAGATCTTACATTTATACCATACCCTAAGACCAATTTTAGTAGGTCGGCTCTACAAGATATTACAATAAAGACATTTTACAAATAATACAATATCTGATGCAATAACTGATTGAACATGTCGGCTTAATGCATTTACAACAATAATAAATCATCTCCATAGTGTGCCATGCTGATCTGGAAAAGATAAACCTGCCGGTGTAACCCTAGATAACCTGCACCTATTTGTCGGTAAAAGCAAATATGCAAATAACAATATACCAATGATATTACTTCAAGGAAAAGTGTCCACATGATGTCTTTGACATTACCAAGTGTCTTCCATGTCTTTGTAGGTACTGATGAACATTATATCCTACCGGTTTAACATTATATCCTGTCGGTTAACCATATACCGGTAATTGTTTGAATAGTTTACTGATTGTCGGTGAACATTGCTAGATCTCCAAGGTAGGTGTATTTAGCAGGTGTTGACATCAATGACAAAACCATACCAAAATACCAACAATCTCCCCCTTTGGCATTGATGGCAACACAAGATGGAAAAACCATCAAAGTGCCAAAATAGAAATGCCAAGTACAAAAAACCAATTCTCCCCCTGGGAGTAATATGTGTTTATAAAAAGATAATGTATTTTTCATATATCTCTCCCCAATGTTTTTCCATATATCTCTCCCCCTTTGACATCAAATGCCAAAGTCACAAAAGGTCAAGTTCATACAAAATACCAACCAATTCAATATACCAACTACTCCCCTAAGAAGTAGCTTCCTCATCAAATACTAGAATAAAAGATTTGTCCATTTAATTATATTGGTTGATGACAATCATCAACTATCTAAGTCTCTACCAGTGGAGGTAAGACTCCGAGCTGATCTCTGAGATACTCAAAAGTTTCCTTAGGCAAAGGTTTTGTAAAAATATCTGCAAGCTGTTCTTTAGTATTTACATAAACCAGTTTTATTTCCTTTTCTTCAACTTTTTCCCTTAGAAAATTTAGTTTGATAGAAACATGTTTTGTTTTAGAATGTAATACTAGATTTTTAGATATATCAATTGCTACAATGTTATCACAATATATAGTAATACGTTCCTTGCATTTTACCTTTATGTCTTTCAACATTTGCTTAAGCCAAAGTACCTGTGTACAGTTTGTTGCTGCTGCAACATATTCTGATTCTGCTGTTGATAAAGATGTACAACTCTGTTTCTTACTTAACCAAGAAACTAATCTCTTTCCAAGAAAGAATGCTCCTCCAGTGGTGCTCTTTCTATCATCTACATCTCCTACCCAATTTGCATCTGTGTATGCATATAGATCAAAATTTTCATCTTTAAGGTACCATAATCTAAGATTTGTTGTGCCTTGTAAGTACCGAAAAATCTTTTTTACTGTTGATTCATGATTTTCCTTGGGATTACTCTGAAATCTAGAAACTATACATACTGCATTCATAATATCAGGTCTGGTTTGTGTCAAATACAGTAAACCTCCTATCATAGATTTGTATCTAGTTGGATTGACAAGTGTAGATTCATCCCTTTGAGATAATTTGTCATTTGTAGTCATAGGTGTGCTTACTGGTTTAGAGTTCTCCATCCCAAATTTCTTGAGTAGTTCTTTCAAGTACTTAGATTGACTCAAAAATATGCCTTTATCAGTCTGTAAAATCTACAATCCTAAAAAGAATTTTATTTCTCCAATCATAAACATTTCAAATTCATGTTGCATTTTAAGAGAAAATTCTTTGCATAATCCATCTTCTCCTCCAAAGATTATATCATCAACAAATACTTCCATAATCAAAATGTCATCATTAGTTACTTTGTAATATAAATTGCTATCTGCATTTCCTTTATTAAAACCAATTTTTAAAAGATACTTATCCAATCTTGCATACCAGGCTCTTGGAGCTTGTTTTAGTCCATACAAAGCTTTTCTTAATCTACAAACCATATTATTGTTATCTGTCAAAGAAAATCCATCAGGTTGTTCAATATAGACTTCCTCTTCAAGATCTCCATTCAAAAATGCACATTTAATATCCATTTGATAAACTTTGTAATCCTTGTGAGCTGTAAAGGCCAAGAATAATCTAACTGCCTCAATTCTGGCTACCGGTGCAAAGGTTTCATTGTAATCAACTCCTTCTTTCTGAGAATATCCCTTACACACTAGTCTTGCTTTATTCATGACAACCTTACCATCTTCATTGAGTTTGTTTCTAAATACCCATTTGGTTCCAATTACATTTTTATTTTCAGGTCGAGGAACTAATGTCCAAGTATTATTTTTCTCAATTTGTCCTAATTCTTCTTCCATAGCTTTAATCCAAAATTTATCTTCACATGCCTCATTAATAGATAATGGTTCAATTTGAGAAATAAGACATACCTCTTCATTTGCCAATCTTCCTCTTGTCATGACTCCTTTAAATTTGCTTCCAATTATCTGATCTTCAGAATGATTTAGTCTTACATACCGGGGTGTCTTAGTCTGTTGTTGTTCTTCAATTACTATGGTATACTTTGATGATACCGAAGTAACTGGATCATTATTCTGTACCAATACTGTTGGTTCATTTGTCATAATTTTTGTTACCAGTTCAGAGTCTATATACCTTGAAGTTCCTCTGAATTGTTCATCAATTTTTACATTTGTACTCTCAACAATTTTCTGTAATCTTTTATTAAAGCATCTATAAGCTTTACTCTTAGATGAATAACCAAGAAATATTCCTTCATCACTTCTAGGATCAAACTTGCCAATATACTCATCTCTTCTAATATAACATTTACTTCCAAAATTTTTGAAATACTTAAGAGTAGGAGTATTACGAAACCATCGTTCATGAGGGGTCTTACCAGTTTCACCTTTGATGTGAACTTTGTTGAATGTATAGACAACAGTGCTTACTACCTCTCTCTAGTACACATGTGGTAGATTTTCTTTTGATAACATACTTCTTGCTGCATCCAAAATAGTTCTATTTTTCCTTTCAACAACTTCATTCTGTTGAGGTGTCCGAGGCACTGATAACTGTCTTTTGATTCCATTAACTTCACATAATGTATTAAAATCTCTAGATGTGAATTCTCCTCCTTGATTTGATCTTAAGCATTTAATTTTCTTACCAGTTTCATTTTCAACCATTGCTTTGAATAGTTTGAACTTCCCATGTGCTTCTAATTTTTCTCTAAGAAAAGTAACCCAACACATTCTAGAATAATCATCAATAATTAGCATGAAATATCTATCACCTTGCAAACTTTTAGTTCTAGGTGGACCACATAAATCAATATGAATTAAATCAAGAGCATTATTGGATTTTTTTGGAATACTTTTGAAACTAGCTCTAACCTATTTTCCAAATTGACATTCTTTGCAAGTTGTATTTTGAGGTTTCACAATTTTAGTTAGATCTCTAACTGCCTTAGAAGTACTAATTTTTACCATGCAATCAAAATTTACATGACATAGTCTTTTATGCCATAGCCAACTTTCATATATATGTGCAATTAAGCATGCCTTTTCACTATTATTCAAATGAAAGATATTTCCTCTAGTCTAATTACCAGTTGCAATTTCCAAACCAGTTCTATTCATGATTTTGCATTTTCCATTTTTAAATTGTAACTGAAAACCTTTCTCAACTAATTGACCAACACTTAAAAGGTTATGTTTTAATCCTTCAACATAGTAAACGTTGTCAGTGTTATGTTTACCATCAGGAGATATTGAACCCTTACCTTTGATTGAACAAGCTTTGTCATCTTCGAATCTTACTAAACCTCCATTGTATTCTTGAAAGCTCAAGAATTTGCCTTTGTCTCCAGTCATGTGATGTGAGCATCCTGAATCAATAATCCATTCATCCTTTGATTCAACTTTAGCTGCTAGGGCTTGTTCTACTGGTGGGGCAATAGGTACCGGTTGATCTTCTATTATAGCAACAAAGACCCATCCATTGTCTGCTGGATCCTCATTAGAATCATCAGTCACACTTCATCAGCAATGTAACAAGATTTATCTTTGTTTTTCTTAAATTTGTATCTCTGATATTCAGGATTAGGTTTATATGTCCTTCTAGCTTTTTCTCTTAGTCTAGCATGTCTATTAGGGCATCTTGAAGCCATATGACCAATCTTATTGCAGTTGAAACATTTAAAGGGTGCTTTACCTTCATACTTACTTCCAATTGGACCTTTTGGCATTTTTCTTGCAAATAGTGCTTCAAGTTCTTCAAGTTCTTCATTCTCCTTCCTGGTTTCTTCAAGTTCTCTTGCATAAAAGGCTCTCCAATCTGATTTGCAAAAGATGGAGTAGATGATGTTGATGCTTTGAAGGCCAAATCAGTTTTTATAGTAGCAATAGGACCAAATTCCTCAATTTCAAAAGCTGGAAGTTTTCCAATTAATGTATCCCTAGTTACTGATGTATTAGGCATTGTTCTCAACTCATTAATAGCAGTAACCTTCATCTTATATGCCGGTGGCAAACCTCTTAAGATTTTTGAAACAATCTCATCTTCACTCAAGGTTCCTCCACAACATTTGATACCTAAAACAATTTCATTTACTCTTTCCATAGAAGCAGAAATTCTTTCATCTTCTTCCATTTTCAAATGTCCATACCTGACTCGGAAGCTTTCAAGTTTTGCAATTTTGACTGTGGAATCCCCTTCATTCAGTGTTTCCAAATGATCCCAAATAGATTTTGCAGTAGATCTATCTGATAATCCCATGATTTGTTGATCTGACAATGCGCTCAAAAGTGCTTCTCTTGCTTTGCAATTATTTTCTTCATCTTTAGCTAAGGTAATAGGAATAGGCTAACCAGATATAGCAGCAGTATAACCATTCTTAGTAACTTCCTAGATGTCTTTACCAATGCAATTCAGATGTGTCTCCATTCTGATTTTCCATATTCCATAGTTGGTTCCATCAAGTTTAGGACTATCCTTTCTGAAATAATTAGTAGACATTGGATCTCCTCAAGTTTGTTAAACTTCCACAAAAAGAGGACTAGGATTTGATACCAATTGTAGGTCCCAGGAACAACTGAGAGAGGGGGGGTGAATCAGTTGTCTAATAAATTCAAACCAAAATCTTGTTAACCAACTTATTGCTTAGTACCAGTAAGATAGTTAATTGTGCCCGTGAACAGTATCAATAGGAAATGTTGTACCGGTAGGAATTAATGCATGAAACATAAACATAAAGTCATCCACAACACATGACACAAATATTTATATGTGGAAACCCTATAAGGGGAAAAACCATGGTGGGAAACCTTACCCACAATCAGATGATACTACTGTAGATAGTAAGTGTACACAGAGGGGTCTACACATGCAGAAAGGCCAACAACCTAGAGCTCACTACTCAAACACAAAAGGGAGTCACACTGACTACAGTTGGATGGTTAAATCCAATGAGAATGTACTACACAAAATAGCATCTTCATATGCTGGATTCAATACCGGTGTAATGCTGATATGCTTCTACAAAAACCTAACTTCACCTTCAAATGATGTCTTCGTGTTTATCTCTACTTGATCTCGCATATATCCTTTCTTAAACCTTTTTCACATTCCACACATGATCTTACAAATAAGATCTTACATTTATACCATACCCTAAGACCAATATTAGTAGGTCAGCTCTATAAGATATTACAATAAAGACATTTTACAAATAATACAATATCTGATGCAATAACTGATTGAACATGTCGGCTTAATGCATTTACAACAATAATAAATCATCTCCATAGCGTGCCATGCTGATCTAGAAAAGATAAACCTACCGGTGTAACCCTAGATAACCTTGACCTATTTGCTGGTAAAAGCAAATATGCAAATAACAATATACCAATGATATTACTTCAAGGAAAAGTGTCCACATGATGTCTTCGACATTACCAATTGTCTTCCATGTCTTTGCAGGTACTAGTGAACATTATATCCTACCGGTTTAACATTATATCCTATCAGTTAACCATATATCGGTGATTTTTTGAATAGTTTACTGATTATCAGTGAATGTTGCTGGATCTCCAAGGTAGGTGTATTTAGCAGGTGTTGACATCAATGACAAAACCATACCAAAATACCAACAAATGAAAGACTGAAATGTAAATCACCTCAAGGGAGGTTGTGATAGAAATTTTGATAGAATTGTTTGTATGAAGTTGAATCTTAGAATGAATCTCCTCTTCAATGGTTGAATCCTTGACTTGAGTGCAACACCTAGCGTTGAAAGGAGACTTGAGAATGCTCAATGCTGGAAAAGAATGCTTGAATGTGTGATCTCATGTATCGGTGTTATCACTTAACCACTTGTCAAAATTATGCAAATGAGAGGGAAAATGCAACTTATATACTTGTTAGTTAGGGCTAATTGATCAATTTTCCATCACAGGCTGACACTGGGGGAGTTTTTCCTGCTCAATGCACAACCACCAAAGAAAAATTGAAAATGTTCTTGCCCGAAAATGGGGTAGGGATAAGGGTGTCATGCCCCTGTCCTAGGGGGACATGGGTGCCACACTCCTATCCTAGGTGGGACAGGAGCACCACACTCCTTCCCTGTCTTGCCCTTTTTTCTAAGACAAGATGCAGTTAGAGTAGTGCAAAGGGCAAGAGAGATGCAGATTTCAGGTGCCGAGAAAGTCTCTGGTCTTTGATCAGGCTTAGGGATTTGAATCTCATGCATGAGGACCCTAATGTGGTCGATGATTGCAAGGATCACAATTTCATGATACTACATTTAGCCCCCACTTTAGTAGGAATATAAGCATACACCAATACTATCAGTAAAGTACAAGGAAACAAGATTGGAAGACTTCTACCATGTCAAGGAGGCAAGATGCACCAAGCCCCCAGTGGACTAAGGATCTTATGACATCGATTGACAAAGTAAAAGGGAAGATCAAGAAGGGAAAGCTATGTCTAGAAGTAGCAAGGTTCCCCTCACTATGAGTTATGAAAAAGATACCAAAATTATAAAGTAAAGCCAATTTGATTAAATAATTCTAAGTATCAAAAAGGAAAATATGAGCACAGTGCATGCCCCCACGTTAAAGTGATCACACACACCTTATCAAGAGGGATTTCTTTAAGATAGGATACACCCGAGAGAGAGAGAGATCACGTTATCACAAGGATGTAGCCTCCAATCGAGGAATAAAGCCAAGGATAGTCAACACAAAACACAAAGCACGAGGTAGTTTCACTTTCATTGGGGTCATTATGCTCTATGATAACTCATGTAAATCATATATGTATATGTAAATATAATAATCTTCATTCCCCAAAGAAAGGATACTACCTTAGAAGAAAGAACACAGAGGATGTCTTTCGATTCAACATGAAAGAGACCAAAAGAGATCTCAATTCTTTTCATCATCCTCAAGTAGACATTAAGGGGAAAATAGAAGAACATGGATACACATAGAAGAATTGTCATAAAAGAGCAAGAGAGAAGATCTATAGTGTTAATATTGCTAATCTATCACAACATCACCTCTCGATCTCACTGATCACTATTTTGGGAAGGCGAGTAACATTCCAGAGGAGTGACATCAGGCACATCAAATGGAGCTCTCACAAGATACAAACAAGGACTATGCTCATGTGGTAAGTCACTTTGTTTGATTCTAGGATCTAGGATTAGGGTTTGTGAAAATTTAGTTGATAAATGTTTGTCTACGCAAACATATTCATAATCATTATTAGAAGCATTAGGAGTTGTATGGCCATCATGAATAACATTTTTACTCATTTATTCATCAAAATTTAGAGAAAGAGGAGCACGAACATGAATAGGAGTAAAGCCATGACATGTTTTGTGCAACTTATGATTTGGAGATGTAGGTTGAACATATTGCTTAGGAGAAAAGGGAATCATGTCAATTGTTGGAGTTTTAGGAGATGGAATAGTTTGAGGGATAACTTCATGAGATCAAACATGATGTCTTCTTTAGCATTCTCTCACACAATGATTCCATTGAGTCTTAGTAGAAAGATGAGAAGGAGGAGGAACATTTGAAAAAGTAGGAATGTTTTTCTCTTTGATGGTTGAAGGTTTAGGTTGAGGTATTTTAGGTTGGACAAGAGGAGAAGTAGGCCTCTTCTCTTTTTAAGAGGAAGGAGGTAGAACTGTGCCATTTAAAGGAGGAATGTTAGGTGTAGGAAGAAGACCAGGTCCATAATAAGGAGGAGGTATAGGTCTAACCTTAGGAGATTTACTATTGTTCTTCTTAGGAGAAGGTATAGTCACATACATAGGAATAGGTTGAACATCTTATTTAGGAGGGAGATTAGTTCTATCCATGAGGGGAAGAACTTCATCTTCCAGTATGATAGGAATGTAAATTATTGGGGATCTAGGTTGACTTAAGGATAGGATCATATATTTCTTCCATTTTTGATAAGATTAAAAAAGAGAATCACTCCTTAATGGAAGAAATTGAAATTTCTTAGGCCAAAAGAAATCAATAGGACCACTAGGGCTTCTTTCGGATGGACAAAATAAGCTATGTGTATTGTTGGTGAAATCGGAATGAGAGATCAAGAGGAAAAATACCCTTTCCCTCCAATGAGAGATGAGAGTTTCACTACAGGTTTCCCTTCAGACACTTTTCACTTAGTTACATTGGAAGAGGAGAGGAGAATTAACTAGCTTCAACCTTCAAAGATGAAGATTGAATTCTGAATGAAGTGGGAATGATAAGTTGATCCCCTCTTCCTTATTTGAAATGGAAAGGAATTGATTAAATTATGTAGTGCAAAAGTGACAAAGGACTAATTATAACTTAAGATCGGAACATGGGATGAAGTTGTGCACCTAGATTTGGCAGTAATATGTCAAGACTAAGTTGCCCTATGAATTTGAGGAAAAGTTGCCCAGACCATGGTGGGAATATACATGGTCCTCCAAAAAATCTGTGAAATGAAAAGGGTTTTTCCACCTTTGCAAATGGAGCCCAAATCTGCAAGTACAACTATGCACCTACAACCTACACACTGAAAAGAGAGGAAAATGGGTGGGGTTGGTGGTTTGCCTTTAGTTCAAACCCCAGTTTTGGAATTAACCAAGAAATGAAAGAAAGTACTTGCAAGTAGATGTAAATGAAAGACTGAATTTTAAATCACCTTAAGGGAGGTTTTGATAGAAATGTTGATAGAAATGCTTGTGCAAAATTGAATGTTGGAATTAATCTCCTCTTCAATAATTTAATCCTTGACTTGAATGCAACATGTAGCCTTGAAGAGAGACTTGAGAATTCTCAGTGTTGGAAAATAATGCTTGATTGCTTATGCAACTTAACAAACTCCAATCGTATCCAACTTCAACTTATGCAAATGAGAGGACAAATGCCCCTTAAATACATGTTAGTGGATTTGATTTTCATCATGGCCTGACATCGGGGGAGTTTCCCACCAAATGCACAAGCCACAATGCATTCTCTAGGAAGGTCCTACCCCAAAATAGGGTAGGGACAAGGGTGCCACACCCCTTTCCTACCCATTTTTCCATGGCAAAGTGTGGACAGGGTGATGGGGAGGCCAAGAAAGAAGCTGATTATGAGGGTTGAGAAGTCTTCGATCTCTGATCAAGCTAGAGGATTCAATCTCATGTGCTTGAGAACCCTAATGCAATCAAAAAAAGCTAGGGTTGCATTTTTATGACACTACATTTATGCCCCACTTTAGTCAGAGTATAAGCATACTCCAATATTGTCAATAAAGTACAAGGAAATAAGATTGGAAGACTTTTACCAAGTCGAGGAGGAAAGATGCACCAAGCCCTCAGTGGACTTATGATCTTACAACTTTGATTGAAAAAGTAAAAGGGAAGATTGAGAAGGAAAGAACCATGACTGCAAGTAGCAAAGTTCCCCTCACTATGAGTCATGAAAGAAAGGATACCAAAGATTACAAAGAAAAAACAAAGTTCACTAAGTAATTCTAAGTATCAAGGAGGAAAATATGAGTGGATTTTATGCCCCCACATTAAAGAAATCACATGCGCCTTATCAAGAGTGATTTCTTTAAGGTAGGATACACCCAAGAGAAAGATAAGGAATGGAGAACGTTATCACAAGGATTTATCCCCCAATCGAGGAATAAACCCTAGGATAATGAAAAAAAAACATGAGGTAGTGTTGCTTTCCTCGAGGTCAGTATGATGTATGATATCTCATGTATATCATATATGTATATGCATATAATAATCATCATTCCCCAAAGGACACTACCTTAGAAGAAAGGGAAGAGAGGATGTCCTTTGAGTCAACATGAAAGAGACCAAGAAAAGATCTCAGTGCTTTGCATCATCTCCAAGTAAACATTAAGGGAGCAATAGAAGAACATGGATACACATATAAGAATGGTCACAAATGAGAAAGAAAGGAGAGAGAAAGATTTTTCTTTGCTAATATTGCTAATCTAGCATGACATCTACCTCCCGATCTTGTTGATCACTATTTTGGGAAGGTGAGCAACATGCCAAAGTAGCAACATCAAGCATAGAAGATGGAGCTATCACAAGATCCAAACAAGGACTATGCTCATGTTTTAAGTCACTTTGTTTGATTGGTAGGATCAGGGTTTGTGAAAACTCATCTGATAAATGCTTGTCCACATCAACAAACTCAAACTCACTATCATAAGCATTAGGAGTTGTATTGATATTATGAATAACATTTTCACCCATTTCTTCATCAAAGTTTAGAGAAAGAGGAGCAAGAACATGAGCAAGAGTAAAACCATCACATGTTTTGTGCAACTTATTATTTGGAGATGTAGGTTCAACATCTTTCTTGGGAGAAAAGGGAATCATGTCAACTGTCAGAGTTTTAGGAGATTGAGTATTTTGAGGGATAGATTCACAAGCTCAAAAATGGTGTCTTTGTCAGTGTTCTCTTGCACAATGATTTCGTCATGTTTTAGTGAAAGGTAGAAAAGGAGGAGGAACATTTGGAAAAGTGGGCTTGTTTCTCTCCTTGATAGTTGAAGGTTTAGGTTGAGGTATTTTAGGTTGAGGTAGAGGATAAGTAGGCCTCTTCTCTCAATAAGAGGAAGGAGGTGGAACTGCACCATAGAAAGGAGGAATATTAGGTGTAGGAAGAAGACCAAGTCCATCATGAGGATGAGGTATAGGTCTAACCTTAGGAGGAAAATTGTTGTTCTCCTTAAGAGAAGGTAAAGTCACATCCATAGGTATATGTTGATGATCTTCCTTAGGAGGGAGATTAGTTCTATCTATAAGGGTAAGAACCTCATCTTGAAGAATAATAGGGATGTCAAGTGTTGGGGATCTAGGTTGAATTAAGGATAAGATCATATCTTGCTTCCATTTTTTATGATTGAAAAAGAGCATATCTCCTTGAAGGAAGAGATTGAAATTGTTTAGGCCAAAAGAAATCAATAGGAACACCAAAACTTCTTTTAGATGGATGAAATAAGCTATGATTCAAGGTTATGATTTCTCTATTGTGAGGAAATTTTAGACATTTGTGGATTAGAGAAGCAATAGCCTTCATGGAAGATAGCCAAGGATAGCCCAACTTCACATGGAATTTCTCAAAATATGGTATGATAACAAAGTAAACATCAATGGATTTAGTATTAACTTCAACAGGAAGGGTTATAGAACCAATGATAGGAAAAGAGAAAACCTCAAATAGCTTCACAATCACATTAGAAGCATCATATATTGGTTTATGCAATCATAAAGTGAAAAGATACTCTTCAGTTATGACATTAACCATACAAGAGGGATCAATTAGGGCACCATGGCAAGGGATATCCTTAGCATTCATGACTATGTATAAAGGGCAATCAGGTGCTATAATGGTCTTGCTAGGGTCAAATGCAATACAAGGATCCCTAGGCACATCTTGTATTTCTACCATATTAACCAAGTTTGGAGCCATAGAGGTGAATTATTTAGAAGAGAAAGAATTAGGCACAATCTCAATAGCATTAGAGGTATGAGAAGGCAAGGGATTAGTGAAAATCTTAAGATTTTGATTAGGAGGAGCTATTGATTTGTTCCCTTTATCATTCACATCTGCCATAGACATCATATTATTATTATCATTCAAGTTTTGAATCTAATTATTCAATATGAAACATCTTAGTATCATGAATAGATTGGCAATGAAATTGACAGAAGGAATTGTTATCAAAATAAGGGGATGCAAGGGTGGAAGGATAGATTTTTTTTATGGGGGGAAGTTTAATAACATTTTTATGCAACAAATCAAACATAATACTATGTAAATATTCATTTAAGGAAGTAAATTGTCTTTCTCTTTGGAAAAAATTAGAAATAGAAGGTACACCTATTGTAGCATTCAGATTGTTGTTGATTGTATCATTGAACTTTATGAAACTTTTTGTTGGTTTGAACTTCACAAATGGTTGTTAAACACTCTCTCCCTTATCACTCAAAGCCATAGGAGTGGATTGATCCATTTGACTCATAGCCAGTTGATAATTGTGGAGTGTTGTGCACAACTATGGAAAGGAAGTAAACTTAGACAAAAGAAGCTTTTCCTTGATATCTTTTTGTAAATCAGAAATGAAAATTCTTTGAATATCATTATTAGGTACATGAAAAGAAATTTGAGCACACAAATTTGATGGTATGATGAAAGAATAAGTATCTGGTAGATTATTGAGAGGGGGGGGTGAATCAGTAAACTAAAAAACTAATACAAACTTCCCAATCTCAAATTCAAACTCACAAAGTACACTTTCACTATCAAGATCAATACTCGTAAGAATACTCAACATCAACTAGTTAATTGTTATAACAACTTAACAATAAATAACTTCAATCTTGTAAACATAAAAATTCTTTATCATATATCAACATACTTCATCTCTCAATGCTTCAAGTTATCATGCCTTATCAGAATAGTTAAGTAGTCAATCAAATCAAGAAATAAGATCATAACCATAAAAACATTCACCACTTGACACAAATGTTTATACGTGCAAAACCCAAATAGGTAAAAACCACAGTGAGATGAGACTCACAAGATAGCTATTTGAACTCTTCTGAAGTTTTCCCTGTTAGGAGCCAAGCCTATTAAAGCTTTTACAATAAGTCTTGTTAAGAACTGATCTTGTTAGGAATCACCTGGTTAAGGGATTTACAAAATGATTTGATGAAAAGAAAATACCTTGTTAGGAGTAACCTCGGTAGAGGATTTGAGAATCCAAGCTAATGGATCACCTTGTTAGAGGATTTAAGAAGTAACCAAGCTTGTTAGAGCTTACCCAATTAGAGGATTTCACTTCTATTGTAATTGTTAGAAAACAACAGATTTTCTTGATCTATCTAAATAGCACTACATTTGCTTCATCAGATCCTTTTAAGCTTCAATATTCTTTTACTCAAACTACATATCCATTCTTCAATTAGGCAACCACACACTCAATTGATTTCAGCCAACACTTTGCCAACAACTTTATAAAAAACTTCATCGACCTTAAATACAAATGAATTAGGTTGGTAACACAACAAAAACCTAATTCTCTCATAGAGATTACAAACAAATTGATTCAAGTGTGACTGTTGGATTTACATAGAAATCTATACACATTCTTCAAGAAAATTCCAATCGCTCTATGATCACCACTTCATCGGACTTGTAACTCATCATGCACTATACAATAGATGCAATCCACTTTGCTCATTCCCCTGATAATTAAACAAATGAACAAACGTGCCAAAACAATTTGAACTAATCCTCATTCAATGATCACATGTGTCACCATCATTACCGCTCATTATTAGATCTTAAACCAACAAACTTGATCAGTTAGGGTTTAACCTTATACACTGGTTTACCGGTTCAACTCACAAACTAACATACCGGTTTACAACATCTTCCTCAAAGCTCTTCCTACTGGTTACAAGACAATATCAATAACAACAAAAATATCAGCAATATCATAAATACCATTACCGGTTCAATTGACATCAATGACAACATAACATATCATTAATGCAATCTTCATGCAAATGCCAACAAAATGCTTATATCTACCAATGAAATCAAACACTTTTTCTTTAACACCTTGTTTACAATGCATTAAATCAGTCAAAGTGATTTTAGGACCAATATTGTTTTTAAATTGTTAGATGAAATAATTTGCTAGTTTTTGAAAGTAAGTGATAGAATAAGAAGACAAAGAACAATACCATTGTAAATCCTTATCTCTTAGTATTCTTGTAAACATTTTTTCAAGCAATCGTTAATCATAAGCAAAATCAGTACACAAGGTTTGAAATGTTTTGACATGCGTAAGAGGATCACCTTTTCCATTATAGAGTTCCAATTGAGGTGTCTCAACATGTTTAGGTGGTATGACTTTAACAATATCAAGAGAAAGTGGGCTCACAACATCAAAGGTGGGCACACTAAACTTGGATTGACTCATAGAAGCAATTTGTTGTTGCAAGGAAGACATAGTTTTGGTGAGATTGTGAATTATCATTTCAGTAGAATAATTGATGTTAGACATAGATGATTGAGGTGGTGGTGTGATGTTATTGAAAGAAGGCATGGATTGAGAATAAGGTGGTGGGACATTATGATAAGTAGGCATAGGTGATGATTGGGTAGGAAAAGGGACACTCAAAGGAGGAATAAAGTTGTTGAAGGAATTACCCCCTTGTCTCACATTGATTGGTTGAGGAATAGTAGAAACACTTATGGAAGACATAGGTAAATATGGATGATTAAATGAAGAAAAAGGATTGTCCCCATGACCCATGGTTATATGAATGACATTTTGAGTTGATGTAGCCATGATGTTGGAAGTAAAAGTGGGAATAATAGTCATAAGAGTAGTCAAAGGAATAGAATGACTGACTTGCATTGAAGGTTGTGAATAACCTAGGGTTTCAGCACAACGCTTGATAGGCAAGACATTAGAATCAACAATATTTGCAATGAAACACAATATATCAATTCCATTTTTATCACTTTGAATCATACGTTTAAGACCTTCAATTAATGGGAGAGCTTCACTATTAGTGTATTCTTGGGACATCTATTATTGAAAGTTATTAGATTGATTGTCCAATGTGGAAATTTGATCTATAGAGACCCTAATTAAAGCTTCTTCTTCATCATGGGGTTCGTCAATGGGGTGAATAGGCACATGATTAATATGGGGAGAATTAGCATGATCCTCATTAAAGAAGTCACCCAAATTAGGCTCCATCTCCTCAGTAATTAAACCTTGGGAAGCCTTAATTCTAATGCTTCGTCTAATGCAGATAGGATAGGTAGGACTAATAGTGGAAAAACTCATGCACTAGAGGGAAAATTTGAATTTTGAATTTTGGAACAAAGCTTACAAAATTGAGTAATGCAAATTTAAGAAAATAATGATTACATAATTTGAACTTTGTTGGAAGAAGAGGGTGACACAATTTCCAATAATGAAAGGAAATTGGAATTTTAAAATTAGGTCCAAAGGAATACCACTTAATTTTAAAATTAGAATTTTTAAAATCAGGGCAGACTATAATTAACCTCTTAATTTTAACAATTTTCTTAAAATTTGAAATATTAAATTTTGGAGGTATTTCTGATTCTAGAGGGATAAAAAATTGACAAAATCAACCAATCTTCCAAATTTAGGCTATTAAATACAGTCATAATAGTCTCCTAAAATTTTGAGTAAACAACCGAGGACCGTGCGGGAACACACATGGTCCAACCAACTTTTTTTAAAATTCTCAAGAATGAATATTACAATGATTTCAAAGCTAACCCCAAAAAATTGGCGAATTTACGATTTCTAGATGGGCAAAATAAAGGCACAAATGTAAAAATAGGACCCTATTAGGGTTTTTGAAGAAAAAGAGGAATTGAATTGTAATTTTGAAAAAGGTCAAACCTAATGGATAGGGATACCTTGGAAAATGTTTATAAATTTGAATGTGAATGAAATTGATTTGAAATTTACACAAAATCAAATTAATTTTAAAATTTGAATTTTGGAAAAAAGGGGGGAAATTGAAAATTTGAATTGTAGGAATGAAGACATATCTAAGAACAATAAAAAATCTAAAAATTAAATGAAAATCCAATTTTTGCAAGTTCAAGATGATTTTTGAAATTTAGGGTTTTAACAAGTAACCTCTTAATTTTGTAAATTTAATTTGTAAATCGAACAAGACAATGAGGAAATTGAATATGATAAACAAGAAAAGTTTCAGATCTAAGATAACCACGAGCAATTTTTACAAATTTCAAGTTCAATTTTAATTTTAAAAACTAGGGGTTTTAATGATTTAACCACTAAGTTTGCAAAAAATTTAAACTTGCAAATGAAAAATATGCAATTTTTTTCAAAGGAAAGCATCCAAGATGTTAGGTTCACCAAAATATAATGTTGGTAAAATGTGAATGAGAGATCAAGAGGAGAAGTGAGAGTTTCAATACGGATTTCCCTTCAAACACTTTTCACCTAGTTACATTGGAAGAGGAGAGGAGAATTCACTAGATTCAACCTTCAAAGATGAAGATTGAATTCTGAATGATAAGTTGAACCCCTCTTCCTTATTTGAAATGGAAAGGAATTGATTGAATTATGTAGTGCAAAAGTGACAAAGAACTGATTATAACTTAAGATAAGAATATGGGATGAAGCTATGCACCTGGTCTGGCAGCAATATATCGAGACAAAGTCACCTTGCGAATTTGAGGAAAAGTTGCTTGGACCATGACAGGAATGTACAAGGTCCTTTGAAAAATCCATGAAATGAAAAGGGTTTTTCTACCTCTGCAAATGGAGACTGAATTTGAAAGTACAGTTGTGCACCTATAACCTAAACATAGAAAAGAGAGAAAAATGTGTTGGGATTGGGGATTTGCCTTTAGGTTAAACCCGAGTTTTGGAATTAACCAAGTAGTGAAAGAAAGTACTTTCAAGTAGATGTAAATGAAAGACTGAATTGTAAATCACCTCAAGGGAGGTTGTGATAGCAATGTTGATAGAAATGCTTGTGTGGAATTGAATATTGGAATCAATCTCCTCTTCAATGGTTGAATCCTTTACTTGAATGCACCACCTAGCCTTGAAGGGAGACTTGAGAATGCTTAATGCTATCAAAGAATGCTTGAATACTTGAATTATCTTGAATGCTTGATCGCTTATGCAACTTGACAAACTCTAATCCTATCCAACTTCAACTTATGCAAATGAGAGGATGAGTGCCCCTTAAATATATGCTAGTGGAGTTTGTTTTTGTCATAGGCCGACATTGGGGGAGTTTCCCGCCCAATGCAGAACCCACAATGCATGCTCTAGAAAGGTCCTGCCCCAAAATGGGGTAGGGACGGGGCACCATGCCCCTATCCTAGGAGAACAAGGGTGCCAAACCCCTTTCCTAGGGGGGACAAGGGCACCATGCCCTTGTCCTATCCCTTTCTCTAGGGTAGACTATGGACAAGGTGATGCAGAGGCTAAGAAAGAAGATGATTCTGAGGGTTGAGCAGTCTCTGGTCTTTGATCAAGCTAGATGATTTGATCTTGCGTGCCTGAGGACCCTAATGCAACCAAAAGTTGCTAGGGTCACAATTTTATGACACTACACTATGGTTCATGGTTATGATTTCTCTAATGTGAGTAAATTTCAAACACTTATAGATTGGAGAAGAAATAGCCTTAATGGAAGATAGCCAAGGATAGCCCAACTTCACACGGAATTGCTTGGAAGAGGGTATGATAACAAAGTCAACATCTATAGCTTCAATATGAACTTCAACAGGAAGGGTGATAAAGCCAATGGTAGGACAAGAGAATCCATCAAATAACTTCACAGTTACATTAGAGGCATGATATATGTTGGCCATATGGAGGAATTAATTATGTGTTGCATTGATGTTTTGTCATTGATGCCAACACTAGTTGTTTGGATGCTTTACTGACACCCTTCTGGTCCCAGTAGGTTGAGTGGTTTCTGGGTAATTTGGCTCTGGCATGATCTGGTAGGCTTCGATATATTTTGGTTATGGAATTGGCTTATTCATGATACTCATGTTCATATCTAGTAAGTTGGTTTTGGTCTACTGATCGAATGATATCCTGTTTGCTTAGAAGCTTGGTTTCTAGTTCTAGCGCGAGTTTCACTAGCAGAGCTTTTGATGAATATATTTGATGAATCACATAAGTGGTGTTAGTGCAAATTTTGGTATGGTTTCTGGATGTTGTTGGTGATCATGTTTGAGACTTAGCAGATGGAGATCATTGTTGTAGTGTGTGGACCTATACTGGGTCCCGGTTGGTCTAGGTTATGGATTGGTTTAATGAAGGGTGTGGATTGGACCTCTCGATACATTTCTAGGATGTCTTATGTGTTGGATATTATTTGTTTGATCTAAGGCTGACATGTTTTGTAATTATGTAATTGGTTTATTATCTGGTGGGTGACTTGATTGTTTATGGTCGAGGGTTTGTATATATAGCTATAAGATCACATTGTAGAAGATATGGTGGATTATGATCATGTAATAGGATATATGATAATGGGAAAGGGATGTAATGTGCGAATAATGTAATATCATTCAGTCAGAGGATTTGGTCAATCATTGGAGATCAAATTGGGTTTATGTAAGAGGATTTAGTCCTCTGGTATTGAGCTTAACTAGAACTGTACTCAAGCATAGGAGATGCTATCTTTTGTAGTTCAACACTTCTCAAGATTGTAGTTTAGATTTCTATGTAGTCACTGAGACTCCTTTTGTGATGAGAAGTGCACTCTATGATGTTGGTCTTTCTGCAAGTATAGGCCCCTCAATTATAATTCACATACTTACTGTAGAAGTATTATCTAACTGTGGGTAGGTTTCCCACCGTGGTTTTTCTCTTTATCGAGTTTTCCAAGTATAAATATTTTTGTCAAGTGGATGGTATTTATTCTATGATTATTGTTTATACTTAATTGTTTTAACTACTATTCTAGTATTAATGTTTTGGGTTCCGATATTAAAGTTTCAATTGCTAATTCTGGTAATCTGTGACAACTGATTTGTTGGCATTTTTTATGTTTATGTTGTGATTGTCATTGATGGACACAAACTTGTATAGAGATCCGCTTTATATGTATGAGCTAGAGCTCAACCGGTGTTTGTTCCAACCAGTATGTTGTATTCTAGTCTTTAGACTATTGGTGATTTTGCAAAATGTGTTTCCTGGTCTGAAGTGGCATGTCGATCCCAAGTGGTTCATAGATCTCAACCAGTACAAGGGAGAAAAGCGGCATAACACATTCCTACAAGTCTTCATTTTGTCAAACCGGCAACCAGTATTTTGTATGAACCGGTAATACTCTGTGATGAGTTACCAACCGGTATTTTGTGATGAGTTACCAACCCACCAACTGATTGACGGTGCTGACACACTGACCGTGATTTTTGTGTCATGTTACTGATTATGTCTACATTCAGTAAACCTAGGAAATTGTAATATAATCCTATTGGACAGACATGAAATCAAATTCCTTTAAAAGGATATCATGTCTAGGGTTTTGAGTTGTTGTAGTTGTTGTTGCTGAAAGGGTTTATGTTGTGGCTAGGGTTTAAGGTGGTTGTTGAGTTTTTGTAAGAGCAATCTTATCTAAGAAGATCAAGTTGTAATAGAAAGAGATAAAGAAGACTGAAGTAATGTTGAAATGCATTAGCAGTGAGCTATACTGGATCTAACCAAGTAGTTTGTGCTATTAGATAGATCAAATAGTTGTTGATTACTCACATCTTTGACAAGTCTGTGGCCCTTAACCGGGTAGGCCCAAAAGCCTTTGTAAAATCCTCTAATAAGGTGGTTCACCTCTGTGAATCTAAAATCCTCTAACAAGGTAGTCTTTAATCAAACTTATCTCCTAACAGAGATTGAGATTCCTAATAGGATCTGTTCTAGTGAAGAACATTGTAAGACCTTAACCGGTCTGACCTTAACTGATCTGGTTTCTATTCTACAGATAGTGACTTGTGAGTTCCATCTCACCATGGTTTTTCCCAGTTGGGTTTCCACATCAAATATGGTTGTGTTGCTTTTGTGGGTGAATGCTTTATTTGCATTTTAGTTTGCATGTGTGATAACTGGTCTATCTGTTAGACTATTTTACCAATTTATCTTCAGACTGTGTAAGTGTTTAAGTATAGAGATTTTTGGCATACTGATTCACCCCTCCCCCTCTTAGTATTCATCAATTGGTATCAGAGCCAACCTTTCTATAAGTTTAACCACTTGGAAAGAGATATGGGAAATACACCTTGAGGGAACTTACTCAATAGCTCATTTAGTCTGAGCAAGCCTATGATGATCTTATGGTCAAATACAAGGCATCTTAAGCAAAAAGGAGAGAACATGTAGAGAAGCTAATGGAGCTATCTGAAAGTAGTTCTAAAGATGAAGCTAATATGGAAGCCATGATTGCAAAAGTAAATAAGCTGAATGATTCAAACTCTAATTTGAGAAAGGAGTTGAAAGGACTGACCATCTGGTTTAGTCAAGAGCTTGAGAACTGGAGGAAAGTTGAAGATCAAATAAAGGACAGAGATCATGAGATCTCCAAGTTGAAACAAGAGATTAGTGCACTGACTGCTCACCTTCATGAGAGCAGGATGGAAAAGGAAGACATGCAAGGAGAACTGAACATAGCCATCTCTGAAAATGTAAGCCTAATGGAGACCAAAGCTACTATTTCCAAAGAACTCTTTGAGTCAAAGGAAATACTTGCTAAGTTTAGCAAAAGTACTGTCAAGCTAGAGTAAAAGCTTGAGTCATCTAGACCGGTAAAGAATACCAATGGTCTTGGTTTCTCTAGACATGAGGAAGGGGAATCCTCAGGAACAAATGTTAAAGCATCAAAGAAGCAACTGACACTCAAAGGAAAAGGTAAGCAAAAATTCAAACCTATTTGCTTTAACTGTCTTAAAGAAGGATACACTGCCAATGTATGCAGGAGAAAAACCTACAATAATTTTCCATATTTTAACAACAATATACCTAGATCCAATAAGTTTGATGGTCATTGTTATGCATGCAACAAGTTTGGGCATAGAGCATCTGAATACAGGTCTGTCATGAACAATATTGGAAGATATCCTTAGAGGACCCAAGGAGCTGGTCTAGAATCTTTTGTAAACTAGAACCCTAACCAGTTTAATACCTACAATTATCAATCAAGCAACAGTGGTTATCAATCGGCAACCAGATGGAGAGAAAACTATTGGACTTGTCATGGACATGGTCACACTACTACTACATGCAGAAGGAAGAATGGAAATATAAACAATGGACCTTGGAGAGCACCTGGATTGGTTTGCTATCACTGCAACAAACTGGGTCACATTGCAAGATTCTGCAAAAGTAGAAAGAGTATATCTAATGATATACTAGTCACTCAGAAAGGAGAAGTTGATGTTGAAAAAGTTCAAATGGACATGAACAAAACCTAGAGGAAGAAACCAACAATGTTGGAAGAGGAACCAGTTTCTGCACCTAGTGTGGAAATATCAGAACCGACAAACTAAGCTCCAAAGAGGCTTAGGGGGAGAAAATGATGAAATGATTGTGAATCCCCAGTTACACTGGTAAAAGACCTTAACCGGTATGTGATACCTATCACTTGGCAGAAGACCAGAAATGGTAAAAGAGGCAAATTAGGGTTTATGCCCTAATAAAGGAGCATTAATGGTGGTAGGTGAGAGACATGTATAAAAGCATATTTCAAATCATTTCTCACTATCTGTTTTCGAGTGAAGAAAAGTTGTCAAGTGCAGAGAAAAGAAAAGGCGATTTAAACTAAGATTTCAAGAAATTGTTAAATCTTGAAGGAGATTCAAATCTAGTTTGCAAGTGGTCATGGAGAACACAAAGCGGTGATTTGACAACCAACGGAGAGTGGAGTGAAGCAGAATCAGGAGGCCCTAAATTTGTGTTGTAAAGGTTTTTTTTTTTTCTTGAAATACTCAACAATGGCTTCTGCATCTCATACCAGTTCTAGTACATCCATTGAGTCGGAAAGTTTTATTCAAAGGAAGTCCAAATATAATGCCTTATCACAAGTTTCAGCTGGAGTAATAGTTGAAGAAGGAATTTCAGATTATATTGATTGCAAAATAGAAGACCTAGGGTCTTTAGCTATTCACACCCAGTTAGGTTTATTTTGTGGCAAGGACAAAAAGATCAAATCAGAGTTTAGTATCCTAGAGAAGAAGAAACTTCATAATGCAGTATACTTTCTGGAAGATTTTACAAAGGATCATATCAGGATCATTTTGAGCAGAGTCCATGGTGACAAGATGTACCTAGAGAGGATGCATGATATCATGCCTCAGACAATTAATGCTATCACCGATTTTTGCAACACAAGGGAAGTGCCATCCCTAAGAACGATAAGCAAAAATGAAATGGCCAAGCTCACCGGTTCAACAAGTGACTCACAGGGTATGATAGTTAATCCTATCAAGGATGATCTGGTGAAATATGTCTACATGGCGATAGGCTACAAAACATTCTCAGCTAGCAGGATTAATTATGTATCTTCTACAGTGGTAAATGCCGCTTACCGGATGATTAAAGAGGATGCATCATTTGACCTATACACCGGTATGCAGAGGCAACTCCTGTTGAATCTAAAGGCGATCAAACAAGATAATGCACTAAGGTTTAAGTTTGGACAACTATTGGTAAGGTTGTTCTTCTATTTCCAAGGCTATTTTCCTAGAGTAGAAGATGTCTAGTGGTCTCCTGACCAACCAGTAACCAAGAAGATCAAGGAAAGCATACAAGCCATTGGAACCAGTTACCCTAAAAAACTGAACAAATATTTTGATGAGTTCAAAAGAAAGATGAGTCAAAGGGTAAGGATCTCAAGTGATATCATTAAGAAATATGAAGATGACATTTGTTTCACCATTCAGGTGGACAAATACTTAATGGAGGCTGTTGAGCCTAAAATGGAGGAAGTAGAGCCAATGGGCTATGAAGTTATGTATGATATGTTGGAAGGGTATGCCTCAACCCTTATTGCCTAGCCTCTTGATCCTAAGGCTAAAAGGACTAGAACCTAATTGGAGAGGATTGCACAGGATAAAGAACCATCTGTTAAGAAAGGAAAAGAACCGGTAGCAAAGAAAGCCAAGGTAGTGCCTATAGCATTGGCACTGGCTACCACTGCAACTCCAAGAGTGACCAAGTGGTCACCTACAAAGAAGAAACCAGAGGTGACACTAGAAAAAGTCTTTGAAAGAAAAAGGAAGACTAAGACAAATGAACCAGACTCTGAAGAGACCGAGTCTGATGAAAAGCCAAAGAAGGCCAGACAGACAAAGAAAATGAAGAAGAATAATCTGGCAGCATCCGCACTAGTAAATATTGATATCTCCTCATACAAACCTTTGACGCATTTTCAAAGTATAGTTAAGAATATTAGGAGAAAATTACTTCATGATTTAGTAGATTATTATGATGATTTTAGTGATGAGGAGAAGGAAGAAGTATTACAAGAAATCATTATTTATTGGTGCAAAAATGACTGGTCGCCATCAGAGATTAAATCTTAGACATTGGATTCTTTATTTAAAGCATTAGATAATAAATGGCGCATTGCCATTGAAAAAGAATAGGAGATTAGGGAGAAAGTCTTTGCACAGTACTTTCCCAACCTCTCAAATTTAGAATTATTTGATGTGTTGGACCAAAATAAAGGACTCTTCTTCACAAGGAGAAGAAGACTCTAGCTTTTTGAAGGAAGAGTTGATGATGTTGAAAAAGACACTCATCAGTATATGAATCATGCTATTCAAGCTCACAAAGCATGAATGGTCAACCGGCAAGAAGAAAAAGAACCGGTCATATCCAAACCGGATGAATTTTTTGATGAAGAAGGAAACCTAGTTGAAGAACCAATCAACACTATTGATGTCGATGCCTTGGATGTAGAAGATGTCACTCAGGACATACCTTCTAAGGGAACAAAATAGGGGCAACAAGCCGAACAGGGTGGTGAGCAAGCTAAGGACACACAGGAAGTGGCTAAGGAATAGGAAGAGAAGAAGAAGAGGGATGAAGATGAGAAAAAGAGAAAAGAGGAAGAGAAGGAGGAGAAATTAAAAGATGAAGAGAAGAAGAAGCAAGAAGATGAAAGGAAGAAGAAAGAAGAAGAGGACAAGGAAGAAAAAAAGAAGAAAGAAGAGGAAGAAAAGAAGAAAGAAGAGGAAGAAAAGAAGAAGAAGGAAGAGGAAGAAAAGAAGAAGAAGGAAGAGAAAGAGAAAAAAGAGGAGAAGAAGAAAGAAGTAGACAGGAAAAAGAAAGAAGAGGAAGACAAGGAACAAGAATAGAAGAAAGAAGTAGAGAAAAGGAAGAAGGAAGAAGCAGACAAGGTAGCGAAAGCAATGGAGAGCACACAGATGGAGACTCTGAAGGAAACTAGGAGTCAAGCCAAACCAGCTAATATCTCCAATCCTATCAATCTCCAGTCTGCAAGTTAATCAGAGCTTATGCAAAGCATCAAGGTTGCTCAAGAGTGCCTTGAGATCATTTGCAGGAAAAAGGAGCAAGACATAATTCAGGTAGTTGTAGACACCCTTACCGGTTTAATCCCCGGTACCAATCTTCCTAACACTGAATCATCACTAGCACAACTCAAACTACTATGTACTATAGTAGATGATCAGGTGCAGAGCTTGGAAGAAGTAGCTAAGGCAAATGTCAAGATTGAGCATCAAAAGGCTCTTAACATTGCTCTGGTGAAAAAGTTGAATGAGCTTTAGTTTGAATTGCTAAAAGACCAAAAGGACATAAGGAATGCTTTGGATGAGGGAAACTTGCTACTAAGCAAAATCTGTCAACCTCATCTATTCTATGATGATGTGCTAGCTCAAAAGTAAAAGCTTCAAATGGACTTACAGTCCTACTTGAGCACATTTAAGCCACCTTATGATTCCTTTGCAACATATGGGCAAACCGTTCATCGGTTCTAGATCCAGTCAGCCAAAATGGAGCAAGAGATCAGTACATGATCTAGAGATTTGTAGGAGCTACAACTGGTTTTACTTCCACATCTACAAATTCTTCGGAAGTGTTATTTGAACCTAGATGCCTTGACAGTTACGTAAGAGTTGAGCACAGTTGATGCCATGGAGGAACAGGTATACCAGATACAAACAGAAAAAGAAGTAGCCACCTCCTTACTTGAGTCTTGGTCTCTATCCATGAAACAATTTTTGTAGGACTATAAATCAGTTGTTGACAAGTATTATTCATTGTTGTCATAAACATTTTTGGAAATAGGGTTGTTTAGTGGTACTTTGTCATTGTTGGGAAAGGGGGAGAAGTACTCTATCTATTTTGGAGACAAATAGGGAGAAGTATCTGATTTTAAAATTTTGATATATGTTTTTGATATATGCTATGTTCTCTAATATCTCAATGTTTATGCTCTGTATGCAAAATTGCTATACATTCTCTAATATCTCAATGTTTATGCTCTCTATGCAAAATTGCTATACATTGTGTTGATTAAGGGATAGTGTATATGCTTAGGGGGAGCAATTTTGTTAATGGCATGTTTTTGTTGTAAAACACTTAGATGTCAAAAATTTATTTTCCTAAGTGTTGCCATCAATGCCAAAGGGGGAGATTGTTGGCATTTTTGATGTTTATGTTGTGATTGTCATTGATGGACACACACTTGTATAGAGATCCCCTTTATATGTATGAGCTAGAGCTCAACCGATATTTGTTCCAACCGGTATGTTGTATTCTAGTCTTTAGACTATTGGTGATTTTGCAGAATGTGTTTCCTGGTCTGAAGCGGCATGTCGATCCCAAGTGGTTAGTAGATCTCAACCAATACAAGGGAGAAAAGCGACATGACACATTCCTACCAGTCTTCATTTTTGTCAAACTGGCAACCACTATTTTGTATGAATTGGTAATACTCTATGATGAGTTACCAACCGACATTTTGTGATGAGTTACCAACCCACCGATTGATTGACGGTGTCAACACACTAACAATGCTTTTTGTGTCATGTTACTAAGTATGTCTAGATTCATTGAACATAGGAAATTGTAATATAATCCTATTGGACCGACATGAAATCAGATTCCTTTAAAAGGACATCATGTCTAGGGTTTTGAGTTGTTGTAGTTGTTGTTGCTGAAAGGGTTTATGTTGTGGCTAGGGTTTAAGGTGGTTGTTGAGTTGTTGTAAGAGTGATCTTATCTGAGAAGATCAAGTTGTAATAGAAAGAGATAGAGAAGACTAAAGTAATGCTGAAATGCATTAGCAATGAGCTATACTAGATCTAACCAAGCATTTTGTGCTATTAGATAGATCAAACACTTGTTGATTACTCACATCTTTGACAAGTTTGTAGCCCTTAACCGGGTAGGCCCAAAAGCCTTTGTAAAATCCTCTAACAAGGTGGTTCACTTCTATGAATGTAAAATCCTCTAACAAGGTAGTCTTTAATTGGACTTATCTCCTAACAGAGATTGAGATTCCTAACAGGATCTATTCTGGTGAAGAACATTGTAAGACCTTAACCGGTCTAGTTTCTATTCTATAGATAGTGACTTGTGAGTTCCATCTCACCGTGGTTTTTCCCAATTGGGTTTCCACGTCAAATATCTTGTGTTATGGTTGTATTGCTTTTGTGGGTGAATGCTTTATTTGCATTTGGTTTGCATGTGTGATAATCGGTTTGTCTGTTAGACTTTTTTACTGGTTTATCTTCAGACTATGTAAGTGTTTAAGTACAAAGATTTTCGGCATGCTAATTCACCCCCCCCTCTCAGTTGTCTTCTAGTTATTTGAACTATCTAACAAGTGGTATCAGAGCATTGGTCCTCTGTGCAGAAAACTTAAATCACTTGAGGAAGATCCTATGGCATCTAACAGTTCAAGTTCATCTAGTTCATCTAGAGCTATCTTTCAGAGAGATATTCCTAGGCTTGATGGAACAAATTACATAGTATGGAAGATTCGAATGGAGACTCATCTTAGATGTCTTGGTAAGTAGATTTGGGAGATCACACAGAATAGTGTCACCTCACAATCTAGCATCTAGAAATCATCCTCTGGCAAAACTAGATAAGGAGCTTGAGAATGATTGTAGAGCAAGAGAAGCCCTCTTGTATGCACTTTCTGATCAGCAAATAATGGGATTAACTGATAAATCATCTGGAAAGGCTATATGGGATAAGTTGGACACTCTTAATGAAGGTGACCCTATAGTGAAGATTGCTAAACTTGATGGTTACTGGGTGAGATATGAAAACCTAAAGATGGAAGAAGATGAAAGGATTACTGAATTCATGGAAAGGGTAAATGAGATTGTTATGGGAGTTCAATGTTGTGGTGAAACTTTGAGCAAAGATGAAATTATTTCTAAAGTTTTGAGAGCCCTACCACCAGCTTACAAAATGAAGGCTACTACTATTAATGAGTTGATAACAATGGCTAATACATTTGTCAATAGAGATACCTTGGTTGGGAAATAGTTTGCTTTTGATATTTAAGAATTTAGACCTTCTAGAGCTGTGATGATTGAACCTGCTTTTGGTGTATCTACATATGCAACCAGTAAGCAAGATTGGAAATTTGTATATGCAAAGGAATTGGAAGGTATGAATAGAGAAGATGATGAGTTTGAGAAACTTGAAGCACTATTTCATAGAAGAGTACCTAAAGGACCGGTAGGAAGTAAGTATTAAGGAAAAGCACCTTTTAAATTTTTTGCATGTAATAAGATTGGTTATTTTTGTGAGACATGGACCAACTTTGATACCATGTGAGATTTTATCAAGATCAAGAGGCAATGGAAAGCACAAATAAGAGAGAACAAAATAAATGGTAGGAATAAACTATATTCTATCAAGATGCAAATTATGATCAACTAGATCATTACAAGATATAGATTGACTGCCCATACAAACAATGTAGATGAGCCTTCTTATATAGGCAAGGCTAGGCATATGTGAGCACACAAACATGACATGTGGCTCAATAAGAAACAAGGGTAGGTAGGAAATAGGTGTGGGTAGGTAGGATAAATAATATAATATTCCACATGAGGTGGAATGTAACAACAAGATAAGATCAACACCATAAACGATGGAAATTATCCTACACACACTATCCCAATGTGGCACAAACACCCAAGTGTCTCATACCCAAACTACTATTAAATGCATTTACCTAAGTAAACTTAAGCAAGGTGTAATAATATCTTTGATGAATAATTATTTACACCAAAACCCCCCCTTAAGTGCAACTTAGGGAAATACACTTAAGTCTACAATGAAACTAAGCAATGCAAGATGGGTCTTGACTACAAGGCCATGTTAGGTACCCATGTACAAATGTAAATGCATTCTCCCATAAAGCAGGGAAAGAGAGAAAAACCCAATGGGAAAAAACCCTCCCCCAAAAGAAAGATGATGAAAACACACAATGCTCTCAATGATGAATGAGAAGAACAAAACTATGTCCCCCCCATAAGAGAGAAGAATAGACCATGAAGCCCCCCCTCAATGTTGAATCTCCTGCAAAGATGGTCCAAGGATGTTGACCAAAAATACCTCCCCATAAGGAAGAAAGAGAGCCAATGCTCCATCAATAATGTCAAAGTGTGACAAAACTAGGTACCAAGTCGATGACGATGAATCATTCGCTGTAACAAAAAGAAGATCAGGCATGGAGACAACCTGCTGTGAGCATCACCTAGATACTCAAAAATAGCAAAAATACTAGTACAATCCAAGTCTCATGGGAGCCATGCACAAATGTGTACAATCTAAGTCTCAACTGAAGCCATGCACCAAGTCTCACAAGATATTCCTAATCTATGTGTACATGAGGATTACATCAAATAGTCATAAAAAAACAAGATACAAAGAGGTCTGACACTTTATGATAGTGTGAGTACAACATTTCCAATGAAAGAGCATACATCATCATAAAATATTCAAATGTTTAAACATGAAAATGATGCCACCAACAAAGAAGCGTTGTAGAATACTACAGATGAAGATACCTTCGAATGGAATTTCACCAAGAGATATAAATGAACAAATAACCCCCCATAAAAAGATCACATTGGCACTTGCAAATCATAGCAAAGTGGACTTCTGATTTCAACTTTACAAATTCTCAAAATGAGATATAAGAGACTTCAACAAATACTGCTAGTGATCTAAATTGAGATCCAAGCAAAATGCAAGTACCAAATATGCCAAAAATGGCTAAATATTGAAAGTATAATTTCTACTTAAAATCACTGCAAACAAATGGCATATTATGAAAGTACATGATAAAATATGCACTTTCAAAAAAAATGGCACCCGAAAAGGAGTCCATATGAGCCCAAATGAAGCCTCCAAAGTTGTAAAAATCGGGATTTCACGATTTTTGAAAACCCTATATCCCAAAATTAGAAAAATACTACACCATTGTATAGATCACAAAATTCTACCCCAAAACAAAAAAAAAATTGCTCGAAAAAAGGGATTCTGGATGAGTGAGATATCTCTATTTGAAAATTGCTTGCAAAATTATAATTTCTGGAAAATTTCCGCCATAAAATCAAACTTCAAATGTCTCTAGATTTGGCCTCCAAAGTCTGATTTGGATGAAACAAAAGGAAAAGTTGACTTTCTTGGACCTCCTCAATCCAGTGGTGTTCTTAGATTTGGCCTAGCAAGCTGTTGGCATTATAACAAACAAGGAGAGATTGTTGGCATTTCAATAAGGATATTGAGAAGGTTGTTGATGATTATGGATATAAATGATTAAGGATGTTTTACTGTCTTAATATTATTATTTTATGATTGATGTCAAGAAATTGATTTTCTAATTTAATATGATGTTGCCATATCTTGAGAAGTATGATTTGATGAGTATAAAGATGTCAGTAAAAGACATAGAAAGAATATGATGAATAAGGGGAGAAATAAGTTATTCAATGGGCAACTATTACCGAGTTAGACAATGATGAGATCATGATGTTTAGATTGTTTTGATATCATACATATGTTATTAATTGTAAGGTTAATACTATACTATGTTACCAAGCAAAGAACCTAGTCGGTAAACCTTAAGGAACCTAGTCTATAAACCCTAAGGTTATCGCTATCAGTTAATGAAGGCGAAATGTCTACCGAGTGAAGTTTAGTATTTACCGAGTTGCAACCGAGTAATAACATAATGCATTAAATGATTACAAGCATTATTTAATGAAGGAAGCTGATGAGCTGGCTATGATTAAATGATTGGTATGCCATGAATGAAGTTTGTTAAAGAATCTATGGCAAAGGAAAATCAGTAGGAAGATCTACAGCTCAGATTGAACCACAATACCTTAGCACAAGTTCCAAGAAATATATACAAGTTCCAAGGTGGGGTAAAACATTTTCAAATCGAAGGATACATTGAACCTGGTCAAAGTTTGAAGATCTGATGGCTATGATTGATCATGGGAAATGTGATCAAGGAGATTAAGCAGTTAGCTATTGTTTATAAATAAGGAACCGTTGTTAAATAATGCATGCAGGCAAGTGTATGCATAGGGATGCTACATAGTGATTACCGAGCATAGAAGCTTGAAGACATGTTTTGAATAACAGAGTATAGAGCCCAGTAGATGGACAATATTAGTTCTATGTCTATATTGTATTGAGAAAATAAGAATCTGCTTTAACATTTTAGATGTGAAGTTGCAGATAGATTTTTATTACTATTATTTTGTGAAGTGACAAAAAATCTCTTAACCGAGTGGACTTAACAATCTTATTTGTAAAACCCTCTAGCAAGGTGACATTCTGATTGAGTGTTTGAAATCCTTTAACAAGGTGAAGATCCTAATAGATCTAAGGGAAATCCCTTAACCAGGTCACATCTAGCAATGTGTTTGTAATATTTAACAGGATTTACTTTTAACCAAGCATACTCTAGAAGAGTATATTTCTTAGTGGGTTCGAAATCCCATAGTGGTTTTTCCCTATTTGGGTTTCCACATTAAATCTGGTGTTATGAGTGTTATGATGTTTATATGCCTTTGAGTTTGCATGTTTAGTAATTTTGGTTATATTACTGAAATATATGTTACCGAGGTTGAATTTGATGTTTTTATGGAAGATTAAGTTTGTATGATTCACCCCCCCCTCTCATCTTATTAGCTTGGAATCTATACTTACATTAAGTATCAAAACTATCACAAGCTTCAATAAAAACCTACAATAGAAATCTCCAAAATACACAACCCCAAATAGCATCAAATTTCTCCCAATTAGCAAACCAATGACACTCTAATGGCTCTGATACCATGTGAGACATGGACTAGCTCTGATACCATGTGAGATTTTTTTCAAGATCAGGAGGCAATGGAAAGCACAAATAAGAGAGAACAAAATAAATGATAGGAATAAACTATATTCTATCAAGATGCAAAATATGATCAACTGGATAATTACAAGATATAGATTGATTGCTCATACAAACAATGTAGATGAGCCTTCTTATATAGGCAAGCCTACGGATATGTGAGCACACAAACATGACATGTGGCTCAATAAGAAACAAGGGTAGGTAGGAAATAGGTGTGGGTAGGTAATAGTCTTTTGAGTGTAGGATAATTAGTGGATAAGGGATTTCAATTACAATTCAAGGATGGAAAATGCAAAATCATTAATAGATCTGGTTTGGAGATTTCAACTGGTACACAAACAAAAGGTAATATATTTCATTTTAACTCCATTGAGAAGACTTATTTGATTACACATATTGATTAGACTTGGTCATGGTATAATAGGCTGTGTCATGTGAATTTTAATTGCATTGTAAAGATTGGCTCAACTAAAGCAGTTAGAGATATACCTAAGATTATGAAGCCCTATAATCCGGTATGTAAAGAATGTCAAATGGGGAAACAGGTCAAAACCTCTTTTAAGAGTATCCAAGATAAATCTAATAATGTTCTTCATTTTATTCATACTGATTTGTGTGGCCCTACTAGAGTTAACAGTTTTCAAGGTGATAGATATTTCATGCTAATCATTGATGCTTATTCTAGAATGATGTAGGTTACTTTTCTAATGGAAAAATTTGAGGCATTTGAAAATTTTAAAATATTTAAGGCTAAAGTGAAATCTAAGACAGGATTGAAGATTAAATGTTTGAGATCAGATCATGGTGGAGAATTCACATCTAGTGAGTTTAATAATTTTTGTGATAAGCATGGTATAAGAAGATAATTTCCTACTCCCTAGACACCTCAGCAGAATGGAGTTGTGGAAGGGAAGAACAAATCTATCTTGGATGCTACTCGAACAATAATGATGAAATCTGTTCTACCTCATATCTACTAGAGAGAAGCAGTGAGCACAGTGGTTTATTCATTCAACAAAGTACATATCAAAAGCAAAACCGGTAAGACACCTTATGAATTATTGTTTGGTAATACACCTACAGTTAAGTATTTCAGAATATTTGGTAGTAAATACTATATCAGGAGAGATGATATTATTGGAAAATTTGATCCTATATGTGATGAAGGCATATTTCTTGGTTATTCTAATTAAAGCAAAGCATATAGATGTTATAACAAGAGATTGCAGAGAATTGTGGAGAGTGCTAATGTCAAAGTAGATGAGTTGAACATAAGTCAAATCAGAGTTTATGAGAAGGAACCGATAGTGGAAATGATTATATCTGAACTAGTAGAACCTTTACTAGAATAGAGAGTTGAACCAGTTACTCTAGTAGTATCAAAATATTCAACAATAATTGAAGAACTGGGAAGAGGAACAGAGAGTCAGAGGACTCCTAGGTATATGAGATTGAATTATTCAGAAGGTCGGATCATTGGGGATAAGAGCAATGGAGTAATGACAAGAAGAAGACTATAAACTAATGAGGTATGTATAATTTCACAAGTTGAACCAGTATCATTAATTGATGCATGTAAAGATGAATATTGGCTGAAGGCTATGGAAGAAGAATTAGACCAGATTGAGAAAAATAACACATGGACTTTGGTTCCCCAACCTAAAAATTACAATGTTATTGGAACTAAATGAAATTCTAGGAATAAATTGAATGAGGATGGTCAATTTATAAGGAATAGGGCTAGACTGGTTTGTAAAAGATATTCTCAGAAGGAAGGAATTGATTATGGTTAGACTTTTGCATCAATAGCTAGGATTGAAGCTGTAAGATTATTTCTTGCCTATGCTGCTTATAAGAACTACAAGGTTTATCAGATGGATTTAAGTGTGCATTTTTGAATGGGGATCTTGATGAGGAAGTTTATATTGAGCAACCTAATGGTTTTTGACTTTCAGATGATACAAAGATGGTTTGTAGGTTAAGGAAAGGTTTATATGGATTGAAACAGGCACCTAGAGCTTGGTATGCAAGGTTGGATAAATATCTTTTGAAGCTTGGTTTTACTAAGGGTAGTTCTGATAGTAATTTATATTATAAGATCACTAATGATGATATACTGATTATTGAAGTATTTGTTGATGACATTATTTTTGGAGGTGAAGATAAGTTATGCATAGAATTTTTTAAGAATTTGAGATGCCTATGATTGGTGAGATGAAATTTTTCTTAGGTTTGCAGATTACTCAAACTAAAAAAGGTATTTTTATCTGTCAAACTAAGTATGCTAAGGAATTGTTGAATAAATTTGGTATGGGAGATTCTAAGCTGGTAAGTACTCCTATGGTTACAAGTGAGAAATTGACAAGAAAAGATGTTTCTACACCGGTAAATCCTACAAGATACAAATCTATGATTGGGGGTCTACTTTATTTGACTCAGACTAGGCCTCACATAATGAATGATGTTTGTATTGTTTCAATATTTCAGAGTGATCCTAGAGAAAATCATGAGAGTACGGTGAAAAGGATATACTTACAGGGTACATTAGAATATGGTTTTTGGTACCCTAGGTATGATAGCTTTAATTTATGTGCATATACAGATGTTGATTGGGCTAGAGATTTTGATGACCAGAAAAGTACTTTCGGTCAAGGTTTCTTTCTTAGAAATAAGTTAGTTTCATGGATCAATAAGAAATAATCATGTACTTCTTTATCTATTGTTGAAGCTGAGTATGTTGTGTTGGTATTCTACACTCTTATGAGAATAGTTGATGTTGTCATTGATGGCTACCATCTAGAAACCTTTTGGCATTCATTTGGCAAGCCATTGGTAGTTACCTGCACCAGCAATAGACATCTACATACATTGGTAGTGGCAACAATGCATACTGGCACCCCAGCTGACAAGGAATAAAATTTTGTTTATTTTAGTTTATTATTTTATCTTTTATAAAATCCGACATGGCATATTGTAAAAGACTCATATATATCTATGAGATCTTATAGGTCATTTAGTATGTATGTATGAAAATTTTGTATAAGGTGATATAGTTGACAGCGAAGGTTTTGGTAATGGACTAAGCTTAAATTGGTACTGAACCTAGCATAGTTGATGCTAATTTGAAGTAGTACATTGTATTGGATTTCATAATCCACTTTTGTAGTCAGTGTGACTCTTATTGAGCAGTGAGCTCTAGGCAGTTGGCCTTCCTACATGTTCAGGCCCCTCATTGTAAGTAATATTTATTCATTGGCTAATGAGTGAATATTGTGGGTCACAAATCCCACCGAGGTTTTTCCCACACCAGGTTTCCTCGTTAAATATCTTGTGCTATGGTGTGTTCTCTATGTTGTCTTTGTTATTCTTATTTGCTGCACTAATTCTTATTTACCAATACACTATTTTGGGATGCAAAGTTCTTAATAAGTTTAAATATTCTGCTAATTGGTTAGATATTGATTCACCCCCACTCTCAGTATCTTTGGGACTATCATGAATCCTAACAATTGGTATCAGAGCCAGGTCCTCTATTTTCAAAATCCTAACAGCTTGAGGAAGATTCTAACATCGGTACAGATGGACAACTTAAGAAAATAATTGGAAGGAGCTCTTGTAGATTATGATGCAGAGAAGTTGAAGAATATCAAACTTGAAGATGATCTAAGGGCCACACAAGAATTAATTCAAGGACTTTAGGAAGAAAAGAAAAGAACTTGATGAGAAAATTTAGAAAGATGATGAAAAGGAAACTCTTACTGAACTTGTGAACAAGTTGAGATTAGAGAACTATAACATGAAGAATGAAATGCAAGATATGACTATGAGGTTTTCTAAAGACATTGAAGACAGGAAGAAGAATGAAGAAGACTTGACTAGGAGACTCAATGATCCTGGAAATGAAAATCTAAGACTTAGTCATGAAAATGATATGTTGAAGATAGATCTGATTCACATGTAACATGATAAAACTAAGCTTGTGAGACAAAAGGGAATTTTGGAAAATGAGTTGGCTACTGCAAATCAACATAAAGAGAAATTCAAGAAAAGTTCAGAGGAACTTGATGACATGCTAAAAAGTCAGAAACCTAATGGAGATACTAGTGGACTTCGATTTAAAGTTGGAGAATATTCCAGTACTGCAAATAATAATGATCACATTAAACTAGTAAGACAACCTATTGCTTATAAATTTAATGGGAAATGCTTTAACTGTAACAAGTATGGTCATAGAGGAAATCAGTGTAGATCTAGAAACAATCAGAATAATAATGCACCCACTGGTCAATGATCCAAATGCAACAAAGTTGGTCATAATTTAGAAAACTGCAGAATGAATGTGAAATGCTATGTTTGTGGAAGATATGGACACTTATCTAATCAATGCAAAACACAACCCAACATAGGATATGGAAAAGCTATTCAGAGAAATAATGTGACTTGTTATGCTAATAACAAAATTGGACATATTGGAAAATTCTATAGAAGTAGGAATTCACCGGCAAACAATAAAGGATCTAGTTTGAAAGGCAAAGAAAAGGTAGATGAGGTAAAGCAAGAATTTTCAACATAATGGATTAGGAAAAGAGATCAAAATGTTGATGAGACTATCTCTATACTAGTAGAACAGAGTAACCCTCCACTGGTAGGAGATTCTTCATCCAACTAAGAAGTAACCCTTTGGGGGTATTGCAACAAATTGAATATCATGCACATTACCCTTGGTTGATGGTGAGAGAAGATAGATTTCTTCTTTACCGGCAGATGTGTTAATTTTTCACTTAATAGATGAGTATTTAATGTGGTTGGTAAGAGAAAAGTCATTATAAATCATCAGATTTCCCTCATTTTTTATTCACCGAGCATTTAAATTAGTAGAGAGCGCAAAAACTAAGCAAAGGTATTCAAGCAAAGGTGCGAAGCGATTTTTTTCAAGCATTCAGAATGCTTTAAGGCAGCTAAAGGTATTTTTCAATGGCTTCTTCTTCTGCTCCCAAGTTTATTGTGAACCCTACTATTGTGGAAAACATAAAATGCCCTAGGCCCGTGTTTAAAATAATTTTTGAAGTAGCTAAGAAAGATGATTCCATAGGAGCATTTTTGAAAATTCCTAAAGGTGTAGTATTTACTGAAGACCCTAGGATATATATATATATATATATATATATATATATATATATTGCAACATTGAAGAATTAGGTTATGAGGAATTGTTGAAAATGTTTAGAATGGTAATTTGTGATGAAAATGGCACTGTTAAACCTGAACACAACATTATGGAGACTTTAGGTTTTGTTGAAATATTGAATATACCTGAATTTCCGAAAGAAGTAGTGAGAATTTTCCTAAGTAGAGCAGATGGAGAATTTTTATGGCTGGATTATGTCTATAAAATAAACCGACAAGCAATTAGGGTAGTAACTGGTTTACCCTCAACTGACAGCAGACCTAACAAAACAAAGTAAGTTCCTAACAACAAAGTAATGACCTTAACTGGAGCAACATCAAACAATAGATCACTAAGAGTGAATGATATCAAAGACATCAATGTGAGATTCATACGTATGGTATTAGGTTACAAGACTACACATGCAAACAGACTTAATTCAATTTCTAGTCATTGCATTAATAGTGCTTATGAAATGGTTAACAATAATGCAATGATAGATGTGTGTGAATGGCTGAAAGATGAACTCATTGATAATTTGAAAAAGATTAAAGGAGATAAGAAAGGGACATTTCGTTTTGGTAATCTTTTAGTATTCTTAATGTTGTATTTCACTAAGGAAATCCCTGATATAGGACCAAAAGACTTTGGTTATGACATACCAGTAGGAAAACAATTATAGGAGGCTTTTACTGGCATGGAAACTGCAAAAGACAACAACATAACTGAATACTTTAAAGCTATTCAAGCTAAAATGAAAACTAGAGAAAGACTACCGCAGAGTGTAGTGGACAAATATGACAAAGAATTTTTTTTTGTCATCAAGAAGGATGAGACATGGATGGAAGTTGTACTTCCTTGAACTATTTGGGTAAATGAAATGGGTTATGAGGTAGATCTCAACATTATTGAGACTTATGCAAAAAGCTTTGTTAGATGCACCAAGAGAACCAACAGAACAAGTTTTTGGTAGTGCTGAAACTATTGAGAGTGGTGTAAAAACAATGAAGCAAAGAAAGAAAAGAGAAAAATACATTAGGGATGCTTCAAAGAAAGTACAAGAAATCAAAGAAAATGTTATGAACTTTATTGGGATAACAACTAGTGAGCTAGAAGGACTGCAATTGGAGGCACACATTTCACCGGTTGGCACATCTTCTGACAGTGAGATACCAACAAAATTCAAAAGAATTGAGAGGAAGAGAAAACCTTCACTAGTACCCTCTCCTTCACCCAAAAGAACAAGGACTTTGAGGAAGAAACAACAGGTAGTAAGGGAACCGGCCAAGAAACTAACTCCTAAAAAGAAACAGAAACCGGTCACACCCTCATTAGATAATTTGTTAAATGAAATAACTGATGATGTAAATTTGGATAATGTGAGTAAATTCTACAATTCATTCAATGACTCTGACAAGGAAAGCATTGAGAATAGTATTATCTTACACTTGGACATGTATAAGAAAGTCTTAATTGAAGTTGTGGATGATTTACCAAATGAACTGTATAGAATATTAGATGCAAAAAGGATTGCGGTAATGGAATTGGATAAGAAACTAAAAGTTGAAAAACTTCTAGTTGTTCATCCTGTAAACTCAAAAGAGGAAATTGATAATCTGATTTGTGAGGCTAATAGATCCATTTTTGCCAGTGGTCACCGACAAGTAAGTTTGATGGTAGGTAGAATAAATGAGATTGTAGAGGAGACTACTGATAAATGGGATATATTTTTTGTCGAAAAAGAAAAACAAGAGGAATTGAACTAACCAAAGAAGGCATTCAAAGTATATCGGAAGGACAAGGATAAGGAAAAAGGAAAGATTGGTGGGATTCAAAATATCAATATTACTGATAATGTACCACCACCACCTTTGGATACTACACTAGTACATACTGATGATCCACCAGTTACTAACACTAAAGGTGTCACACATGATGACACTAATCCTGAATCTGAAATGCTTTTTACCATGAATGTGGATACTCAGGGAGTGAATATTGTTGTGGATAAGGACACTACAAAGGTTAAGGATGATAACATTGACAATATTTCTGAGAAACCAATAGAGACTATTGAGGTTGAGATTCCAATAGAGCAACCATCAGATACAGGAAAACCTACTGAAGGAAAAGATGCTGACACAAGGCCACCTAAGAAAAAGATACCGATAGTTGAGAAACCTATAGAGGTAGAGGTACATATTGAGGTAGAGAAACTGGTAATGACTGAGATACCCAAACCATCAGACAAACCTTTACAGGTTGAAATGCAAACTTAGACTGATCCACTGGAGGTAAACACAAGAAAAATGGTTACAAATGTTGGAGCACAGAGGTAATAAAAGGTAATTGGTTAGACATCCAACACTTCATCAAGTGAATTCAGACCTACAAATGTTATTGAAGTACTCCTGGATTTAATCAAGAATATAACAGACTGTAATGCTTTGGCCTACAAGGAAATTGATGACACCTTACCATTACTGAAGTTGATTGCACCAAATTGTAACATTGATCACATCAAGGACTCTATAGGAAAATTGGACACACTATCCAAATTTATCACTGATAATGTAATAACCATTGACAAGGTGAATTAGGACACCTTCAAAGAGAAAGTTGAAAAGGAGAAGGATAAATTCTTTGAAGACACAATAAAAAAGTGCATAGAACACCAAGATACACTATTACCAACACTGAACTCTACGATCTTGGAATACAAGGAAATTTATAGGGAAACATGCAAACCCCATCTTTTGACTGAGGACATAGAAAAGGAGATCAACGGAGTACAAAAAGAAATAGATGACATAGTTGATAACATAATTGGCTCATTCGGCCACATATCAATTATTGAGCAGGAAATAGCAGGTTTTGAGGAGAAATTGGAGAAATTTGAGAAAGAGAAGGCAAGGATTAAGTCTAATGCCAGAGAACTTAAATACAAACTTGGTCCTAAGTTGGAAAATCTTATCTCTCTGAGAAATAAAATATCTAAGGCATTACTTCAAGGAGAGCGATCACCGGAAGAGCACATGTGTCATCTCACTGGCACGATCCAATAGACTGAGGCAAACTTGACCGATAGCAAAAGATACATGTAGAGTCTAAATTTGGATTTGGCAGACATTTTCAGATTGAAGCCAACTGGTTACAAACTTTGAGGTGAAATGTTTGCACTCATTTGACTATTTTTGACAACCTTTGTCATTGATGTCAAAGGGAGAGTAGTGGAGAGAGAAAAATACTTATTTAGAGGAGATCATTTGCTCAAGGGGAGCACATATTTTTGGTAGCTTTTTGGACTTTAGTTTTGGAACAGTTTTTGGATTTTTTTCATGAGGGTTGCCATCAATGCCAAAGGGGGAATTGTTGGCATTCTACACTCTTATGAGAATAGTTGATGTTGTCATTGATGGAAACCATCTGAAAACCTTCTGGCATTCATCTGGTAAGCCACTGGCAGTGGCAACAATGCATATTGACACCCCAGCCGACAAGGAATAAACTTTTTTTTATTGTAGTTTATTGTTTTATCTTTTGTAAAAGCCGACATGACATATTGTAAAAGACTCATATATATCTATGAGATCTTATAGGTCATTTTGTATGTATGTATGTATGTATGAAATTTTTTTATAAGGTGATATAGTTGATCATGAAGGTTTTGGTAATGGACTGAGCTTAAACCGGTACTGAACCTGGCATAGTTGATGCTGATTTGAAGTAGTATATTGTATTGGATTTCATAATCCACTTTTATAGTCAATGTGACTCTTATTGAGAAGTGAGCTCTAGGTAGTTGGCCTTCCTACATGTGTAGACACCTCATTGTAAGTAATATTTATTCATTGGCTAGTGAGTGAATATTGTGGGTCACAAATCCCACTGAGGTTTTTCCCACACCAGGTTTCCTCATTAAATATCTTATGTTATGGTGTGTTCTTTATGTTGTCTCTGTTATTCTTATTTGCTACACTAATTCTTAGTTACTAGTACACTGTTTTGGGATGCAAAATTCTTAATAAGTTTAAATATTCTGCTAACTAGTTAGTAACTGATTCCCCCCCCCATCTCAGTATCTTTGGGACTGTCATAAATCCTAGCATGTTGTTGCTACTAATAATTGTACATACATTTTATGGATGAAGAAAATGTTGAAGGATATAAAGGTGGATTGTAATGGACCGGTAGTTATTCACTGTGATAACTCTACAGCCATTGATATATCAAATAATATGGTATTTCATTCTAAGAAAAAGCACATATCTATCAAGTACAAATTTTTGAAGGAAAGGTGGAATAAAATGAAGTTAAACTGGTTTAGGTTAACACTAAAGAGTAGATTGCAAATATTTTCACTAATCCTTTGCCCAAGGAATCGTTTGAGTACCTGAGAGACAGATTGAAAGTTTTTGCCCCTCCGATAGAGACTTGATTGATGTGGTTTGGCATCAGTTTGGTATGTATTATCAGAGATACTATTTTATTCTAGTATTGATGTGGGGATGCTACTGCTAAGGGGAAGTAGTAAGCTTTGAATTTTAGTGGTTTATGCTTTTACTTTGATATTTTTGTCATATTTATGGCATTGATGTGAAAAAGGAAATGTAAAAGGAGGAGAGATATTAATAAGAAAAAGTAAAAGGGAGGGATATCAATAGAAGGAGAGATATATGTACAATTCAGAGCTTTATAGAGATATCATCCATAGAGGGAGTTTGGTCTTTGTTTCAAAACTTCATTGCCACATCTATTTGTGGGAGATTGTTGGTTGTCTTCCATTGGGGGAGACTTGTTTGGCATTTCTTGGTAGTTATATGTTTTTCACATCTAGTGTTGCCATCAATGCCAAAGAGGGAGATTGTTGGCCATTTGGAAGAGTTGATTGTGTGTTGAATTGATGTTTTGTCATCGATGCCAACACTAGTTGTTTGGATGTTTTGTTGGACACAATATGCCACTGAGAGGGGGGTGAATCAGTGGTATCCAAACTTTACCCTTCTAATCCCAAGTGACAATACCGGTTAGAAAAACAAACACTAAGAAATCTTATTAGTAAGCTAAAACAAAGCAACACAATGCAATCACACAAAAGAGGCACACCACATAACACCAGTATGTAGGAGGAAAACCCAAGATGGGAAAAACCTTGATGAGAAATGTTGCTAGAGTCTACTGCTCCAATCTAGCCTCACAATGACATCTGTTACAAAGTTTAGGGCACCAACCCAAGGAGCTACAACCCCTGATTTAGGGCACCAACCCAAGGAGCACCAACCTAAGGAGAACCAACCTTTGCATCGAGCTACAACTCAGTGATCATAATGATAGCATCAAATACAAAAGTAATTATACTGTTACAAGTGAATCTTTTAACCATTGCATATACTTCACTCTATCGGTGAGACACCTTCCCTGCTACACTGATTCACCTCTATCTATTGCTTCTTTATAGGTTTACACTCTTCTGGTTACCTTGCTCTACATCTACTTTGTCGGATCTCTCCTTCATTGTACTGGACTTTAGCACTCTCATTTGTCTTCCTTCTAGTACAATTACCTACCAGTTATCTTCTTTGATGCAATCTATCTACTTTACCGATTGAACCCTCTGTTAAACCCTATCACTGATTTAACCTTTACTAACTGTTATCTTCTGCTATTTTCACTCTGACCAATCTAAATCTCTCATTCAACAGTTATATCCTCTCCCATCCAACAACAATACTCTCTCCTTTAGCAACCCTTAATAATATCTTTGGCTTGCATATTTATAGACTGGTCTTCTCACCAAAATCCACATTCAAACTTGGTGCCTTAGGGTTTTCTTCATTGATCAAGAGGCACATCAAATCCAATCACATTTGATCATATCACAACTTAGAGATGACTACCTACACATATCAGCCATTTAAGTGCCTTCCAGAATACACTTTCTATGTTTGGCATTGTGCATTCAATTTATCGGTTCATTCCTTGGTCAAATGCCATAGATGGCTTAGTCATTTCCTTTGCCAACTTGACCTGCATAATCAACCTATTATGGATCTCTATTGTTGATTTGATCTTGAGCCGCAAACCTCTTCCATGAATCCTTGAGCTTCGCAGTTACCATTAGTGTTGGACCAACTGCCAACTATCTTACTGACCTTAGTTTACCGACCTCAGTTTACCGACCTCTACATGTTCCATCTACCAATTCATGTATGTTTGCCACTTCATATCCACGTGGATTGACTATCGGTATCCACCTCTTCTCACTGAGTTGGTTCATGCTTAGTCATTGACCACACACTTAATCAGTATACACCTACCAGTCCACTAAACCTACTAGCACAAATTACCTTTCCAGTTAACCTTCTTGCCAATGACTTCTTGGTCTTTCCAGTGTAATACCTTTGCCTGGTCACCCAAACATGCCGATTCACCACATGCATCATGTTCATCATCAGTTGATGAGGGAATTTTTCTTTTGCACTTCTTTTCAAATTGGTAACCACCTAGATGACTCCATGTCATCATTCTTCAACATAATGCACTGAGGCAACACCTTTTTCAATTTGTATCCCGGTAACTCCATGTGTGTTACTATAGAGCCTCAAGCATCATTTGGTTGAGTCACATCTTCACTGGTTTATTAGAGTCAAAAACTCATCAACTCAACTCTCCTTCCTTTGTCCTTGTAGCACACCATTCCTACACTTTTTGATCTAGTGCATATCTTTGATTTCATGTACTTGTGGTATCTTAGTGATTCACAAGTAGATCCCGTGTAAACCACCACACACTTACCATTTTCTACCAGCATTGCACAAGTGTGATCACCTTGTGTGAGCATATACATCTCCTACATAGAACCTAGTAGACATCCCCTTTGTCTACCTCACTATCTTGCAGCAGTCCAAACTCCAACCTGTGATATCATCTTCTTCCAAGGGGAGTGTTGCTTAATGAATTCACCATTTAAGCTGGTATACCCTTCTTTAATGGCTAGCCTTTTGCTAACATGTCGGACACATGCTTGCCTATTGGCAAGTGTACATCACCTCTAGTGTTGATGTGATCTTTAGTAACATTCCTCCTATTCATCACAAATAAGATCTGAAGAACCTCACTCATCCTTCTTGTACACTGGTCATAAGTTTGTCAGTTTGCAAGTGCTCACTATTAACACAACTCCAATAATTTGACATCCTTTCCTTATTAGTGTTAGACTATACCAGTAACCTGTCCATTTCATCCACACAAGTTAAACACTGACTTGTGTACTGGTGGCTCTAGTGGTCATTCCTCTGAATGACATACTCTTGTTTACTAGTGAGTTTTAGCACTAGTTGACACCAATGGTTGCATGTCAACAATACTCCCATACTGATTGTCTTGTTCTACTGGTAACATGCTATATCGGTTGACATCAATGACAACATGATAGCAACAATCTCCCCCTTTGACATTGATGTCAACACCTGTAGTATCTAGGATACTATAAATTTCTTTCTCCCCCTTTGAAAAGAATGGCAAAGGGTCTATGGCATCCAGTATGCTACAAATTTCTTTCTCCCCCTTTTTAAAGGATGCATCTCCCCTTGAAACATAGATCTTTGGTCTTCATTCTTTTTTAAAAAAAATTTTCATCTGCCAGATCCTAAACTGGTACCCAAAAATAGCCCTTTGTACCAGTGGAATTGAGAATCTATAAATGTTGGTATTCTTTCACTTCCAAGACATCCATCACACTTGTGACACCCTCTATCACAACCATAATGCCAACTACAAGTCTCAACAACTTTGTGCCATATATTCAACTAGTTGACCCACAAAGATTACAACATATATGGTCAACTATCGAACCACTACAATGTCAATCAGGACATTTCCAATACCACCCGAGACATGATTTCATTTGTCCATACCATAGGAGCCACTAATGTCATTGAAAACAATTTACATACATGATTTACAGTTTTGGCTAACACACTTACCGGTAACAAACTACACATACTAGTTTACTCTACTAGTCCAATATATCCACCAGGGCACTTAATCCACTAATCTACACTTACCAGTGCCAAATTCCTCTGCTATCATTCATTTCACCCGGAACAGTGATCCACCATATTTGTGTAGATGTGTAGTCAAAACAGTAGCCACACATTGCATTCTCATATTTTCCTTTTTACCAGCAACAACCTATCTTTTACTTTGTTCTTATAAACCAAGGGGATGAATGGTCTGATCAGTATGAAGCCTGCCTTTAAGTCTTGCATCTCCTTCAAGCCATAGAAGATATCACTTGTGCATTTAATGTATAATTCTGGTCCATTGTTCTACTCTCTTCCTTCTTGCTCCAAACTTTCTTGATCTTTGCTCTTTTTTCATTTGAAGCCTTTGTAGAAGGTTTATTCTTCTTCTATTGATAGATCCTTACATTATCCACTTCTACAACATGACCGGAAGTAGTGTTGTATAAGCACACATCATCCATTGCAATCTCATGATTGGGGAACCTTCCAACATACCAGTTTACTTTTCTTTTTATGTTCATGCCATTGTAGTTGGCTACCTATCTCAATGAATTCCTTGCATGTGTGGGAAAACTTCTCCTTTTGTTCCATGTAGGTCTTTGTTTCTCATATCATCTATAGCTACCTTTGAGTTGATTAGGATGGTTCCATTGGTCCCCATAGGAATGTGTGTTCTTCTTCCTACATTCATAACTTCTATGGCCAGATCCATTTGAGTTATAGCATACAACACTTGCATAACTGGGAGAGGGGATATGCATGTTTCTACTCTTTGAGGCTTTATGCTCATATGCATAACATCTATAGCCACTTGATTTACTATTCCTAGGAAGAACACTCTATCTATTTCTAGATCTCATTTTACATTCATCTACCCTATGGCCATATCCTTTGCAAGAAAAACAATAACTGGAGAATGGAGGTATATTACTTATAAATTTATTCTGCCAAATATGAGGTGATCTTACTAGTTTGGCATCTCCATTTCTACTTCTCTGGGAATGGATCCTGGGTTGTCCATTCTAAGCAGTTGTTCCATCAGCTCCCTTCTTCTTCTATACTTGACTTGACTTGACTTGTAGATACCAGCATGTCCTTCTCTTCTACAGGTAGGGGGTCTTCTAGGTTGTCTTCTCTTTCTCTTGTTGTCGGTAAAGCCATCATCTCCTAGCTTCCCTGTTCCCTTAGGATCTTCATTACCCCTTCTTGCATCATATCAGACTATGAAGGTTTTTCCTTTGCCTTTTCCATTTGAGGAGACAAACTAAATGTCTTTTTGAGAAATCTCCTTTCTAGTGGAGCATTCACCCATACCACACCCTAATCCACTAGTTTCATTGGAATGTTTCTACTATCTTAACATCTTATCCAAGGCCTATGTGCCACTATTATACTTGATTATGACCTTAAGTTCATCTTGTTGGAAATTTGGTGGAATTGATTATGTGTTGCATTGATGTTTTGTTATTGATGTCAACACTATATGTTTGGATGCTTTACCAGAACCCTACTTGTCCAGGTATTCTGAGTGATTTCTGGTTGACTTGGATCAGGTAGGCTCCAGTATAATCTAATGATGGAATTTGAATGTTCATGATGTTAGGTCCCAGAGACAACTGAGAGGGGGGATGAATTAGTTGTCCAATAAATTCAAACCAAAATTAACTTAACCAAAACTTAATGCTTAATGCTGGTAAATAGTTTTATCAATTAATTGCAGTTCCAGTAAAGATTAATGTATGAAACAAAAAGACAATAACATCCATAACACATAATAAAAATATTTGTACGTGGAAACCCTGTAAGGGAAAAAACCATAGTGGGAATCCTTACCCACAATCCAATGATACTACTGTAGATAGTATGTGTGTACAATATGGAGTCTGCACATGCAGAAAGGCTAGCTGCCTAGAGCTCACTGTTCAATCATAAAATGGGAGTCACAATGACTACAATTGGATGGTTAAATCCAATGATAATGTACTGCACAAAATAGCATCTTCATATGTTGGATTCAGGACTAGTTAAGCTCTAATTATCTTCTCAAAACCTTCCTTCAATCTTCAAATGATGTCTGCATGTATAGCTCTGCTTATTTTCACATATACCTTGTTACAATCCATTTTTACAATCGCCTATCAATCTCACAAATGAGATCTTACATATATACCAAAAGATAAGACCAAATGTGCACGTCAGCTTACAGATAATATTAAAATAAATTCAATTACAAATAAATCATTATGCGATGCATCATGTTGGCTCAATGCATTTACAATCATAATAAATCATCTCCATAATGTGTCATGCTGATCTGGAATAGATATCCTTGCTGGCGCATAACCAAAGATCTCAAAGTGTTGATAAGTGTTGACAAGTGTTGACATCAATGACAAAGCCATATCAACATATCCAAAATACCAACAATCTCCCCCTTTGGCATTGATGGCAACACAAGATGGAAAAACCATCAAAGTGCCAAAACAGAAATGCCAAAAACCAAAAACCAACAATCTCCCAAAGAGATCATTAACCGAAACATAATGTCTCTTACCCTAGGAATAATCTCTCCCAAAAGATAATGTGTTTTTCCAAAATATCTCTCCCCCTTTGAGATCAAATGCCAAAGCAATACAAAAACCAAATTCAAATACCAACTTATTACAAAATACCAACTACTCCCCCTGAGAAGCAACTCTCGTCATCAAAGTCGGAATAAAAGATTTCTCTGTTAATTCTATCAGTTGATGACAAACATCAACTGTCTAAGTCTCTACTAGTGGGGGTAGAACTCCAAGCTGCTCTCTAAGATATTCAAAAGTCTCCTTAGACAAAGGCTTAGTAAAAATATCTGCAATCTTCTCTTTAATATTCACATAGATCAATTTCAGTTTTTTTGCTTCAACATTCTCTTTCAGAAAATTGAATTTGATAGAAACATCTTTAGTTTTTGAGTGAAATACCAGGTTCTTAGATATATCAATTGCTACCATATTATCACAGTAAATAGTTATAAGTTCCTTGCATTTTACCTTTATGTCCTTCAACATTTGTTTGATCCATAATACCCATGTACAATTAGTTGTTGCTGCAACATATTCTGATTCTGCTGTTGATAGTGATGTACAACTCTATTTCTCACTCAAACAAGAAATTAATCTGCTACCAAGAAAAAATGCTCTACCGGTGGTGCTTTTTCTATCATCTACATCTCCTGCCCAATTGGCATCTGTGTATGCACATAAATCAAAATTTTCATCTCTAGGATACCATAAGCCAATATTTGTAGTGCCTTGTAGGTGCTGAAAAATCCTTTTTACTATTGATTCATAATTTTCTTTAGGATTACTCTAAAATATTGAAACAATACATACTACATTCATAATATCGGGTCTTGTTTGTGTCAAATATAGTAAACCTCCTATCATAGACTTGTATCTAGTCAGATTAATAGGTGTTGATTCATCCTTCAAAGATAGTTTATCAATTGTAGTCATAGGTGTGCTTACCGGTTTAGAGTTTCCCATGCCAAATTTCTTTAGTAATTCCTTCAAGTACTTAGATTGAGATAAGAATATACCTTTATCAGTCTATGAAATCTACAATCCTAAAAATAATTTTATCTCTCCAATCATAGACATTTCAAATTCTTGCTGCATTTTATTAGAAAAGTCTTTACACAATCCATCTTATCCTTCAAAGATTATATCATCAACAAAAACTTCAATAACCAAGATGTCATCATTAGTTACTTTGTAGTATATATTGATGTCTGCATTACCTTTAGTGTAACCAAGCTTCAAAAGATATTTGTCCAATCTAGCATACCAAGCTCTAGGAGCTTGCTTTAGTCCATACAAATCTTTCCTTAACCCGCAAACCATATCTTTGTCATCTATCAAAGAAAATCCATTAGGTTGTTCAATATAAACTTCTTCTTCAAGATCTCCATTCAGAAATGCACATTTAACATCCATTTGATATACTTTATAGTTCTTGTGTGCTGCAAAAGCCAATAAAAGTCTGACTACCTCAATTCTAGCTACTAGTGCAAAGGTTTCATTGTAATCAATTCCTTCTTTCTGTGAATATCCCTTACACACTAGTCTTGCTTTATTTTTGATAACCTTGCCATCTTCATTAAGTTTATTTCTGAAAACCCATTTAGTTCCAATTACATTTTTGTCTTTAGGCCAGGGAACTAATGACCAAGTGTTATTCCTTTCAATTTGTTCCAATTCATCTTCCATAGCTTTAATCCAATATTTATCTTCACATGCCTCATTAATTGATGTAGGTTCAATTTGATAAATAAGACATAGCTCTTTATTTGCCAATCTTCCTCTAGTCATAACTCCTTGATATTTATTTTCAATTATTTGATCTTCAGAGTGATTCAATCTAACATACCGGGGTGTTTTTACTTGCTGTTGTTCTTTAGTGACTGTTGAATCCTCAGATGATGCCATTGTAACTAGATCAACATTATGTACTAGTGTACTCATAGTAGGTTCATTTGTGATTATCTCTATTGCCAGTTCAAAGTCCATGTACCTTGAATTTCCTCTAAACTATTCATCAATCTTCACATTTGCACTCTCAACAATTTTCTACAATCTTTTGTTAAAAAATCTATATGCCTTGCTCTTAGATGAATAACCAAGAAATATTCCTTCATCACTTCTAGGATCAAATTTTTCAATATACTCATCTCTTCTAATATAGAATTTACTTCCAAATATTTTGAAATATTTAAGAGTAGGAGTATTGCCTAACCATAGTTCATGAGGGGTCTTACTGGTTTCACCTTTGATGTGAACTCTATTGAATGTATAAACTATTGTATTGACTGCTTCTCTCCAATATATATGAGGTAGATTCACTTCTGATATCATGCTTCTAGCTGCATCTAAGATAGTTCTATTTTTCCTTTCCACAACTCCATTCTGCTAGGGTGTCTAAGGTGCTAATAACTGTCTTTTGATCACATTCACTTCACAGAATGTATTAAATTCCTTAGATGTGAATTCACCTCCTTGATCTAATCTCAAACATTTGATTTTTTTGCCATTTTCATTCTCTATCATTACCTTGAATACTTTGAATCTCCCAAATGCTTCAGATTTCTCCCTAAGAAAAGTAACCCAGCACATTCTAGAATAGTCGTCAATGATTAGCATAAAATACCTATCTCCTTGTATACTTCTAGTTCTTGCTGGACCAAATAAATCAGTATGAATTAAATCAAGAACATTGCTAGATTTCTTTGGAATACTCTTGAAAGTTGCTCTAACTTGCTTTCCAAATTGACATTCCTTACATACCGGATTGTGAGGTTTAACAATCTTAGGTAAATCTCTTACTACCTTAGTTGTGCTAATTTTCACAATGCAATCAAAATTTACATGACAAAGTCTCTTATGCCATAACCAACTTACATCAATATGTGCAATCAAACATGCTTTCTCATTGTTATTCAAATGAAAGATATTACCTCTAGTCTGATTACCGGTTGCAATTTCCAAACCAATTCTATTTAAGATTTTGCATTTACCATTCTTGAATTGTAACTAAAATCCTTTCTCAACTAATTGACCAACACTCAAAAGATTATGTTTCAAACCTTCAACATAGTAAACATTATCAATATTGTGCTTACCATCAAAACATATAGTTCCTTTTCCTTTGATCATACAAGCTTTATCATCTCCAAATCTCACTAGACCTCCATTGTATTCTTGAAAGGTTAAGAATTTACTCTTATCATGAGTCATGTGCTGTGAACATCTAGAATCAATGATCCATTCATCCTTATCTTCAATTTTAGCTGCCAGGGATTACTCTACTAGTTGAATAGTAGGTATTAGTTGATCTTATGTTATAGCAACAAAATCTCATCCATTGTCTGTCAGATCCTCATTAGAACCATCAATAACTCCTTCATCAACATAATAACAAGATTTGTCTCTATTCTTCTTAAAATTGTATCATTGATAATCAAGGTTAGGATTATATGTTCTTTTAGCTTCTTCTCTTAATATTGCATGTCTATCAAGACACCTAGAAGCCATATGACCAATTTTATTGTAGTTGAAACATTTAAAGGGTGCTTTACCTTCATACCTACTTCCAACTAGACTTTTAGGCATTTTCCTTGCAAATAGTGCTTCAAGCTCTTCCAATTCCTCATTCTCCTTCCCTATTTCTTTAGATTCTCTTTCATAAAAGGATTTCCAATCAGATTTCTCAGATGATGATGATGATGCTACAAATGATGATGATGATTCCTTAAAAGATAGATCTGTCTTAATAGTAGCAATAGGACCAAATTCCTCAAGTTCAAAAGCTGAAAGTTTTCCAACCAAAGTGTCTCTAGATACTGATGCATTAGGCATTGTTCTCAATTCATTTATAGTAGTAACTTTCATTTTATATATTGGTGGAAAAGTTCTTAAAACTTTAGAAATAGTTTCATCATCACTTAAGGCTCCTCCACAACATTGTATACCCAAAATAATTTCATTTACTCTTTCTAAAGCAAAAATTCTTTCATCTTCTTCCTTTTTCAGATTTTCATACCTGACCCGGAAGCATTCAAGTTTTGCAATTTTGATTGTGGTATCACCTTCACTCAATGTTTCAAATTTGTCCCAAATAGTGTTAGTAGTAAATCTATCTGATAATCCCATGATTTGCTGATCTGACAATGCACTCAAAAGTGCTTATCTTGCTTTGCAATCATTTTCCTCATCTTTTGCCAAGTTTGGTGGATTAGGTTAACCTTGAGTAGGAGCAGTATAACCATTCTTTGTAACATCCCATATGTCCTTTCCAATGCAATTCAGATGTGTCTCCATCCTGATCTTTCATATGCCACAGTTAGTTCCATCAAGTTTAGGACTGTCCTTCCTAAAATAGTTAGAAGACATTGGATCTCCTCAAGCTGCTAAACTTCTACAAAAAGAGGACTAGGCTCTTATACCAATTGTTAGGTCCCAGAGACAACTAAGAGGGGGGGGGGGTGAATTAGTTGTCCAATAAATTCAAACCAAAATTAACTTAACCAAAACTTAATGCTTAATGTCGGTAAATAGTTTTATTAGTTAATTACAATACCGGTAAAGATTAATGCATGAAATAGAAAGAGAATAACATCCACAACACATAACATAAATATTTGTATGTGGAAACCTTGTAAGGGGAAAAACCATAGTGGGAAGCCTTACCCACAATTAGATGATACTACTACAGATAGTATGTGTGTACAATATGGAGTCTGCACATGCAGAAAGGTCAGCTGCCTAGAGCTCACTGCTCAATCACAAAATGGGAGTCACAATGACTACAATTGGATGGTTAAATCCAATGATAATGTACTACACAAAATAGCATCTTCATATGCTGGATTCAGTACCAGTTAAGCTTTGATTATCTTCTCAAAACCTTCCTTCAATCTTCAAATGATGTCTACGTGTATAGCTCTTCTTATTTTCGCATATACCTTATTACAATCCCTTTTTTTCAATCACCTATCAATCTCACAAATGAGATCTTACATATATACCAAAAGCTAAGACCAAATGTGTAGGTCGGCTTACAAAGAATATTACAATAAAATCAATTACAAATAAATCATTATGTGATGCATCATGTCAGCTCAAAGCATTTACAATAATAATAAATCATCTCCATAACATGTCGTGTTGATCTAGAATAGATATGCTTGCCGGTGCATAGCAAAATATCTCCAAGTGCTGATAAGTGTTGACAAGTGTTGACATCAATGACAAAACCATATCAACATTTCCAAAATACCAACACATGATGCTTATGCTCATACTTGATCATTTGGTTTGGGTATAGTGTTTGGATGCTATCCTTCTTACTAAGAAGTTTGGTTTCTGGTTCCAATGAGCGTTTCACCAAAAGAGCTTTTGGTGGAGATATTTGTTGAATTGCCTAATGTTGGTGCATCTTTTGATGGAGTTTCAGGATTTTGTTGATGATCTTGTTCAAGACATGGTGTTTGGAGATCATTGTTGAAGCCTGCGGACCTATACTTGGTCTCGGTTGATCCAAGTTATGGACCGACATTGACATAATGTATGGATAGGACCTATTATTGTATTTTTGGGATGTCTTATGTGTTGGATATTATTTGTTTGTCCTAAGGCCGACATGGTTTATATTTATGTAAATGGTTTATTATCTGGTGGCCAACTTGATTGTTTATGGTCGAGGGTTTGTATATATAGATGTAAGATCTCATTGTAGATCATCATGGTTTTTGTAAGAGATCATGGTCAAGGAATGTATTGTGTGAAAAATGTAATATCATTCAAGTAGAGGAGTTGATCGATCATTGGAGATTGAATTGGGTTTATGTATGAGGATTTAGTCCTCCAATATTGAGCTTAACCATAACTATACTCTAGCATAGGAGATGCTATCTTTTATAGTACAACACTTCTCTAGATTGTAGTATGGATTTGTATGTAGTCAATGAGACTCCTTTTGTGATGAGCAGTGTGCTCTAGGCTATTGTCCTTCCTACAAGTGCAGACCCCTTCATTTTAATTCACATACTTTTTGCAGAAGTATTATCTAACTGTGGGTAGGCTTCCCACCATGGTTTTTCCCTTTACTAGGTTTTCCACGTATAAATATTGGTGTTGTGCAAATGGATTTTATTCTATGATTACTGTTTATGCTTAATTTAATTAACTATTATTCTGGTATTATTGTTTTGGGTTCTGGTGTTAATGTATAAATTGCTAATGCTTCCAGTAATATGTGACAACTGATTCACCCCTCCCCCCTCTTATTTGTCTTCTGGTTATCCAAATTGTCTAACAATTGATATCAGAGCTTTGGTTCTCTCTACAAAAATCTTAACTGCTTGAGGAAGATCCTATGGCGACTAATAGTTCAAGTTCATCTAGTTCTTCTGGAGCTATCTTTAGAAAGGATATACCAAGGCTTGATGGAACAAATTACATCATATGGAAGATTTAGATGGAGACTCATCTGAGATGTCTTGGAAAGAATATTTTGGATATCACATAGAATGGTGTCACCCTATAATCTAGGATCTCACAATCCCCATTTGGCAAACTTGGACAAGGAGCTTGAGAATGATTTCAGAGAAAGAGAATCCCTCTTGTGTGCACTTTCTGATCAGCAAATAATGGGATTAACTGACAAATCATCTGAAAAGCCTATATGGGATAAGTTGGAGACTGTTAATGAAGGTGACCCTATAGTGAAAATTGCTAAACTTGATGGTTACCAGGTGAGATATGAGAACCTAAAGATGGAAGAATATGAAAGGATTACTGCATTCATGGAAAGGGTAAATGAGATTGTTATGGGAATTCAATGTTGTGGTGGAACTCTGAGCAAAGATGAAATTGTTTCTAAAGTCCTTAGAGCCCTACCACTGGCTTACAAAATGAAGGCTACTGCTATCAATGAGTTGAGAACAATGGCTAATACATCTATCAACAAAGATACCTTGGCTGGGAAACTATCTGCTTTTCAGCTTGAGGAATTTGGACCTTCTGGTGTTGTGAAGATTGAACCTTCTTTTCATGCATGTACATCTGCAACTAGTAAGAAAGTCTGGAAAGCTTTATATTGAAAAGAGTTAGATTATATTAAGAGAGAAGATGATGAGTTTGAGCAACTTGAAGCACTATTTTCTAAAAGAGTACCGAAAGGACCAGTAGGAAGCAAGTATGAAGGAAAAGAACCTTTAAATGTTTTGCATGTAATAAGATTGGTCATTTTGCATCTAGATGTCCTGAAAGGAATTCAAGATTTGAAGAAACAGTTAAAAGATCATTTAATCCTAACACTGGATATCAAAACAAGTATAGATTCAAGAAAAACAGAGACAAATCATTCTACATAATGGATGAGGAAGGCATTAATGCTTTAGATGATGAACCGGCATAAGACTCTGCTAGTGGATCCTGCAATAGGAAAGAATGGGTATTCTTAGCTATCAAGGAAGATGTTCTGGCACTAGATGTATCGGAAGAGAAGGCACTTGCTACTAAAATTGAGGACAATGATGAATGGGTAATTAACAGTGGTTGTTCACATCATATGACTAGAGATAAAGGGAAGTTTCTAGCTTTGCAAGAATTTCATGGTGGACTAGTTAGATTTGGAGATGACAAGACATGTATGATCAAAGGAAAATGAACTATATCATTGGATGGTAAGAACAATACTGACAATGTTTATTATGTTGAAGGTTTTAAGCATAATATTTTGAGTTTAGGACAACTAGTAGATAAGGGATTTCAATTATAGTTCAAGGATGGAAAATGCAAAATCATTAATAGATCTGGCTTAGAGATTGCAACTAGTACATAGACAAAAGGTAATATCTTTCATTTGAATTCCAGTGAGAAAATATGTTTGATTACATAGATTGATGAGAGTTGGTTATGGCATGAAAGGTTGTGTCATGTGAATTTTGATTGCATTGTAAAGATCAGTTCAACAAAGGCAGTTAGGGACATACCTAAGATTATGAAGCCCTATAATCTAGTATGTAAAGAATGTCAAATGGGTAAATAGGCTAGAACCTATTTTAGAATTATACAAGATAAATCAAATAATGTTCTTGATCTTATTCATATTGATTTGTGTGGCCTTGCTAGAGTAAAAAAATTTCATGGTGATAGATATTTCATGCTAATCATTGATGATTATTCTAGAATGATGTGGGTTACTTTTTTGAGAGAAAAATCTAAATAATTTGAAAAGTTTAAAATCTTTAAGCCTAAAGTGGAAACTGAGATAGGATTGAAGTTTAAATGTTTGAGATCAGATCATGGTGGAGAATTCACTTCTGGTGAGTTTAATAACTTTAATAACAAGTCTGGTATAAGAAGACAATTTTCTGCTCCCTAGACACCTCAGTAGAATGGAGTTGTAGAAAGGAAGAACATAACTATCTTGGATTCTTCTAGAACAACAATGATGGAAGATAATCTACCTCATATCTAATGGAGAGAAGCAATGAGTACAACGGTTTATACATTCAATAGAGTACATATCAAAGGAGAAACCAGTAAGACCCCTTATGAATTATGGTTTGGCAATACACCTATAGTTAAGTATTTTAGAATTTTTGATGGTAAATGTTATATCAAGAGAGATGATACTATTGGGAAATTTGATCCTAGATTTGATGAAGGCATATTTCTTGGTTATTCTAATGAAAGAAAAGAACATAGATGTTATAGCAAGAGATTATAGAGAATTGTGGAGAGTGTTAATGTCAAAGCAGATGAGCTTAGAAAAAGTCAAATCAAAGTTTATGAGAAGGAATTGACAGTGGAAATGATTATATCTAAACTAGTAGCACCTTTACCAGAACAAAGAGTTGAACAAGGAAGAGGAACAGAGAGTCAGAAGACTCCTAGGTATGTGAGATTGAATCATTATGAAGATCAAATCATTGGTGATAAGAAGAATGGAGTGATGACAAGAAGAAAACTAGCAACTAATGAGGTATGTTTAATTTCACAAGTTGAATCGATATCAATAATTGAGGCTTGTAAAGATGAACATTCATTAAAATATATGGAAGAAGAATTAGATCAGATTGAGAAAAATAACACATGGACTTTGGTTCCCAACCTAAAAATAAAAATGTCATTGGAACTAAATGTGTTTTTAGGAATAAATTGAATGAGGATGGTAAAGTTATAAGGAATAAGGCTATATTGGTTTGTAAAGGATATTCTCAGAAGGAAGGAATTGATTATGGAGAAACCTTTGCATCGGTAGCTAGGATTGAAGTTGTAACATTATTTCTTTCCTATGCTGCTTATAAAAACTACAAAGTTTATCAGATGGATGTTAAATGTGCATTCTTGAATGGGGATCTTGATGAGGAAGTTTATATTGAGCAACCTAATGGTTTTTCACTATCAGATGATACTGATATGGTTTGCAAGTTAAGGAAAGCTTTATATAGACTAAAACAAGCACCTAAAGCTTGGTATGCAAGGTTGGATAAATACCTTTTGAAGCTTGGCTTTACTAAAGATAGTGTTGATAGTAATATATATTATAAGATCATTGATGATGATATATAGATTATTGAAGTATTTTTTGATGACATTATTTTTGGAGGTGAAGATAAATTGTGCGTAGAATTTTTTAGGAATATGGAAAAAGAATTTGAGATGTCTATGATTGGTGAGATGAAATTTTTCTTAGGTTTGCAGATTACTCAAACTGACAAAGGAATTTTTATTTGTCAAACTAAATATGCTAAGGAATTATTGAAGAAATTTGGTATGGGAGATTCTAAACCAGTAAGTACACCTATGTTTACAAGTGAGAAATTGACAAGAAAAGATGTTTCTGCACTAGTAAATCCTACAAGATACAAATCTATGATTGGAGGTCTTCTTTATCTGACTCAGACTAGACCAGACATTATGAATGTTGTTTGTATTATTTCAAGATTCCAGAGCGATCCTAGAGAAAATCATTAGATGGTGATAAAAAGAATTTTTAGATACTTGCAAGGTAAATCTGAATATGGCTTATAGTACCCTAAGAATGATAACTTCACTTTATGTGTATATACAAATGTTGATTGGGTTGGAGATGTTGATGACCGGAAAAGTACTTTTAGTGGAGCTTTCTTTCTTGGAAAGAAGTTGGTTTCATAGATCAGAAAGAAACAATCATGTACTTCTCTATAGATTGCAGAAGTTGAGTATGTTGTTGTTGCTACTAATTGTACACAAGTTTTATAGATGAAGAAAATGTTGAAAGATATAAAAGTGGATTGTGATGCACCGATAGTTATTCACTATGATAACTCTATTGCTATTGATATATAAAATAATCCAGTATTTTATTCTAAGACAAAGCACATATCTATCAAGTATAACTTTTTGAAGGAGGAGGTGGAAGCAAATGAAGTAAAATTGGTTTATGTGAACACTAAAGAGCATATTATAGATATTTTCACTAAACCTTTATCCAAGGAATCATTTGAGTACCAGAGAGACAAATTGGGGGATTCTTCCCCTCTGACAGAGACTTGATTGATGTAGTTTTGCATCAGTCTAACATGTATTATAAGAAATACTATTCATTCTCACACTGATGTAGGATGCTACTGCTCAGGAGTAGTCAGGTTTTGAGATTCAAAGGTTTATATTTCTACTTTAATACTTCTGTCAGTTTCTGGCATTAATATCAAAGTGGGAGAGATAGTGATGTGAAAAAGATTAAGATGGAAGCCAAAAAGGGAGTGATATTGGGAGAGATAAAGGTATTGATATCCAGAACTAATCATGGGAGTTTGTTGGCTATCTTCCACAGGGGGAGACTTGTTTGGCATTTCTTGGTACTTAGATGCTTTTTTTTCACATCTAGTGTTGTCATCACTGCCAAAAGGTGAGATTGTTGGCCATTTGGTGGAATTGATTATGTGTTGCATTGATGTTTTGTCATTGATGTCAACACTATCTATTTGGATGCTTTACTAGCACCCTTATCATCTCGATAGGCTAAGTGATTTTTGGTTGACTTGGATCCGACATGCTCCAATATAATCTGATGATGGAATTGGCATGTTCATGATGCTTATGCTCATACTTGATCATTTATTTTTTGTCTGGTGTTTACATGCTATCCTACTTGCTGAGAAGCTTGGTTTCTAGTTTCAGCAAGGGTTGCACCAGCAGAGCTTTTGGTGGAGATCTTTGATTAATTTCCTAAGTAATGTTCGTGCAGCTTCTGATGGAGTTTTGGGATGTTGTTGGTTATCTTGTTTGAGACTTGGCATTTGGAGATCATTGTTGAAGAATGTGGACCTATACTTGGTCCCAATTGATCTAGGTTATGGACCGACATTGACATAATGTATGAAAAGGACCTATTGTTGTATTTACGGGATGTCTTATGCATTGGATATTATTTGTTTGGCCTAAGGCTGACATGGTTTGTAATTATGTAAATGGTTTATTATCTGGTGGCCGACCTGATTGTTTGCGGTCAAGGTTTTGTATATATAGATGTAAGATCTCATTGTAGATCATCATGGTTATTGTAAGAGGTCATGGTCAAGAAATGTAATGTGTGAATAATGTAATATCATTCAATTAGAGGAGTTGATTGATTATTAGAGATTGAATTGGGTTTATGTATGAGGATTTAGTCCTCTGGTATTGAGCTTAACCAGAACTATACTCTAGCATAGGAGATGCTATATTTTGCAAATCAACACTTCTCCAGATTGTAGTCTGGATTTGTATATAGTCAGTGAGACTCCTTTTGTGATGAGCAGTGTGCTCTATGTTGTTGGCCTTCCTGCAAGTGCATACCCCTTCATTGTAATTCACATACTTACTACAGAAGTATTATCCAACTATGGGTAGGCTTCCCATCATGGTTTTTCCCTTTACCAGGTTTTCCACGTACAAATCTTGGTGTTGTGTGAATGGCTTTTATTATGTGATTATTGTTTATGGTTAATTGAATTAACTGCTATTCCAGTATTATTGTTTTGGGTTCTGGTATTAATGTATAAATTGCTAATGCTTCTTGTAATCTATGACAACTAATTCACCCCCCCCCCTCCCAGTTGTCTTCCAATTATCTGAACTATCTAACACATCCTGACATTTTGCAAGGAACTTTTTTGAGAGACCCAATTTCTTCTACTATCTATTGATACACTTTACCCTTTTCTTCTAGCTCAACTTCTAGATCTTTGTGCCTATACTTCTTGGTGACTTCTTGTTGAGTCTCTATCTCTAAGATACATTTCTCAGATTCTTTAAGGCATATGATCAACCAATTTTTCTCAACAACTGCAACACTCTTGAATAGCTTGTATTCAATCCTCAAGTTGTCCATTTCACTTTCCTTGGTATCCAAGACTGATTTCAAATCATCAGTCAATCTTTTTACCTCTTCTAGTTGAGTGGTCAATAAACTAACCTTTTGGTTTGAATCTTCAAGGTAGGTTCTCAACTGGCTGCAATCCTCATGAATTGATCTTTTATAGTTTTAAAATTCATTTCTAACAATTTGCAGCTATTCTAGTGCACTTACTAGTTCACCTTCAAGGTCAACTTCAACATCATCTTCTTCTTCATTATCACTTCCAAATAGATCTTGTCAGCTAGATCTATCTACTTTATCTCCTTCTTCTTCATCTTCTTCATTATCACTGCCAAACACATCATATTGATGGGATCTATCTACATTAACCCCTTTTGATGTGTGATTCTCAATTTTTGTCTCATGGGCCATGAAGAGATGAGTCTCCTCATCACCATTGCTATTGCAATAAATTGATCTGCATCTATCATTTGCACATGTGTCAGCTGCAATTTTCTTCTCACTTTCACAAACTGATCTAGCAGTGGTAGGCTCATTTCCATAGAGATTTTTTAGTCTATCCCATAGATGTTTTGTCGATCTGCACTTATCCACTTGTGAGGAGACATCACCGGTAAGCCCACTGAATATAGCCTCCATGGCTTCGTCATTACACTTGCATCTTCTTTCTTCTTCAAAGCTAGTGGGAAGACAAACATTCTTGGGGAGACCATTAACAACCGACATCCAAACATCAAAACCTAGGGAGGACAGGTAGACTTCCATTCTGCAACTCCAAATGGCATAGTTTGATCCATTAAACATGGGAGTAAGGATTGACTCACACTTAACCATTGTGTCCTAGATAGGATATACCCAAGTGAGAGAAAGCTTGATAAATAGGGTACCTATTCTCTAATACCAATTGTTGGACACAATATGCCACTCAAAGGGGGGTGAATTAGTGGTATCCAAACTTTAACCTTCTAATCCCAAGTGAGAATACCAGTTAGCAAAAAAGACACTAAGAAATCTTATCGGTAAGCTAAAACAAAGAAACACAATACAATCACACAAAAGGGGCACACCACATAACACTGGTATGTATGAGGAAAACCCAAGATGGGAAAAACCTTGGTGAGAAATGTTATTGGAGTCTACTACTCCAATCTAGCCTCACAATGAAATATGTTACAAAGTTTAGGGCACCAACCCAAGAAGCACCAACCCCTGCACTGAGCTACAACTCAGTGACCAGAATGATAGCATCAAATACAAAAGTAATTATACTGTTACAAGTGAATCTTGTAACCATTGCATATACTTCACTCTATCAGTGAGACACCTTCTCTGTTACACCAATTCACCTATGTCTGTTGCTTCTTTATAGGTTTACACTCTTCTGGTTACCTTGCTCTACATCTACTTCATCGGATCTCTTCTTCACTGTGGTGTACTTTAGCACTCTTAGCTATATTCCTACCAGTACAATTACCTACTAGTTGTCTTCTCTGATGTAATCTAGCTACTTTACTGGTTTCTCAGACCATACCAGTTGAACCCTTTGTTAAACTCTATCACTAGTTTGACCTTTACTCATTGTTATCTTATGCTTTTTTCACTTTGACTGATCTAACTCTCTCATTCAGTAGCTATTATTGGCACTTGATACTCTATTGGTTGGTTTCACCATGTTGTCATTGATGGCAACATGATTTTTTATTCTAGCTTCATGTTTTGATTGTATGGTGTACCAGTAGACACTTCACAGATTCTACACCGGCACTGGCACTGGTAGCTCAAAAATATTTCTTTGGTCACCGACAATGCAGGTCGACATGGTATAGTAAAGGTTATCGGTATTGGAGGCCGATATATCTTGGATCTGGCATCAACAATTTGTTTTAATGTTCATACATTTATGTTATCTAGTTGACATGTAACCTAATATTGTATATATCTTTGTAAGCTGACATAAGGCATAAAAATTATACAGTGTATATAGGTTAGTTAAGCTTAGATCATTTATATATATATACAAGAGAGACATATATGGATATGTCAATATAATATGATGCGAAATATATCAGAGAGATCATGTATGTGAGGAAATTATTGTAAGGATTATTCTAATAAAGGTTTCAGACTAGAACATACATAGCTTAAACTAGAACTGTAATTGTTAGGATTCCCAAAGATACTGAGAGGGGGGTGGTGAATCAGTATCTAACCAGTTTATAAATTTACTTGACTTAAAACATGAAAAGCATATTAAAACCGTGTACCGATAAACAAGAAATAATGTAGTAAACAAGAATAGCAACAACCACATGAGAAGCACACCATAACACAATATTTTAACGAGGAAACCCGGTGTGGGAAAAACCTCAGTGGGATTTGTGACCCACAATATTTGCTTACTGGCCAATAAGGGAATATTACTCTTATAATAGGGGCCTGCACATGCAGGAAGGCCAAGTGCCTAAAGCTCACTGCTCAATTACAAAAGAAGTCACACTGACTTAAAAAATGGATTATATTAATCCAATGTCTTGTACTACTTCAGATTAGCATCTGCTATGCCAGATCCAGTACCAGTTTAAGCTCTGCTACATACATAAACTCTTAACCTATAATTCGCTTATTTGGTTTGCTTATCTCGCATCCTATCACATGTCCTTTCTATTACAAAATGATCTCATACATATATGCTTCATATTACAACTCACCATGTTGGCTTACAATGATTTTAAAATTAATTACAAAATACATTTCAAACAAAATTCCTGTTGACCACAGTGCTAGTATCCTTCCTTTCACTACTGGTGTTCTGAGTGCCGGTGTAGTGTTTGTCGTTGCCGGTGCCGGTATCCTATCTTTCTAGTATCACATGATTGCAAGGTTTCCATTAATGACAAAACCTTCAATCACCTACAATTTCTCATTGGAGTGTGCATTTGCCAACAATCTCCCCCTTTGGCATTGATGGCAACAATCATGAGAAAAATCAAAAGTGTTCAAAATGATATCCAAAAGTAGTTTGCCAAAATTGTCTTACCAAAACTGTATGCTCCCCGTGAGCAAATGAAATCCGTTCCTTCTAACCATTTTTCTCATCCCACTACTCCCCCTTTGACATCAATGACAAAGGTTGTCATTCATTGTTAGTGGAGTCCTGCCTAGATTCTTGTAACCGGTGGGTTACAATCTGAAAGATATCTGTCAAAACTAAATTTATGCCATTGCTGAATGTTTTGCAATCTTTTATTGCCTCTTGTGTTCTTTGCATTGTACTAGTGAGTATGTGCATTTTCTCTTCCAGTGTCTTCAATCGGAGAACCAGAGCCTCAGATATTTCTTTTCTTAAAGAAATAAGATACTCTAGTCTTGGACTAAGTCTACATTTTAAGTCCTTTGCCTTATCCTTTATTCCTTGTTTGTCTTTCTCCAATTTCTTGATTTTCTCTTCCTGCTCTGCAATTTTCTTTTCTAATTCCAAAAAGGAATCTGATGTTCCAATCAAATTGTCAACAATATTATTTAACTTCTCTTGAGCTTTGTTGATCTCCTTGTCAAGATCCTCTGTTAAGACATTTGTTTTGCAAGTATCCCAGTATAGTTTCTTGAAGTCAAGAATTATTTCTCCAAGTTCCAATAATAGAGTATCCATTTTCTCCTTGTTCTTATTTACAATATCCTCAAAGAATTTCTCTTTTTCCTTTATCATCCTCTCCTTAAATGTATCCTCATTTATTTGATCAATAGTTATTAGGTTTTTATGTGTTTAACTCAACCTCTACAGCCGGTGACTCAGTGGTCACATCTTTCTTCTTATCCTTAGTGGTCTCTCTATCAACCACAACATTAACTTCCTGAGTATCTACATTTACATTATACAAAATTTTTGATTCAAGGTTTGTATCTTCTACCGGAGTCTCCATACTCTCAGTTGCTGGTTGATTTGCAGTAGTGTCTACCGGTGGAGTATCTGAAAGAGGTGGGGGCATATTGTTAGTTATTTTTAAACTTGGTGGTCCACCTACCTTTCCTTTACCCTTGTCTCTATCCTTTTGATATACTCTGATAGTTTTAGGTCTGAGTAATTCTTCCTCTTTTTCTTTCTCCACAAAGAAAATATCCCATCCATCAACTGTTTCCTCAGATACTTTAGTTACTCTGCCAGACATTAATGCTACATGCCGGTGAGCAGTAGAGAATACTGTCTGGTTAGCCTCACTGATTAATTTGTCTATTTCATCAGGTGAGTTAATTGGATGCACTGCCAGTAATTTTTCAATTTTAATCTTTTTGTCTAGTTCAACAATAGATAATCTTCTAGCTTCTAATCTCCTATACAAGTCGTTTGGAATTTCATCAACAATCTGCATCAAAAAAATCTTATATATATCTAAGTGTAGAATTACACTATTCTCTATACTTTCCTTATCATCGATTGATAGTGTATTGTACATTTTATTGATGTTCTTCAGCTTACCATCCTCTATAATTTTGCTAAGAAGTTTGTCAATGGGGGCAATAGTTTGTTTCACCTTCTTCTTAGGAGTCATCTTCTTTGCCAGAGGCCTTACTGCCTGTTGCTTCTGTCTTGTCCTTTTTGGTGTAGGAGAAGGTGCTGGTGAAGGTTTTCTTTTCCTCTCAACTCTCTTGAATACAATAGGTATGTCACTTTCTGAAGAAGATCCAATCAGTGAAAGGTGAGTTTCCAGTTGAAGTGCTTCCAACTCACTTTCAGTTATACCAGTTTGTTTTAGCACATCTTCCTTGATTTCCTTTGCCTGTTGGGTTCCTTTTCTAATGGTTGCTTCTACCTTCTTAATTATTTTCCTTGATTGTATGGTGCTCTCAATTTTTTCTACACTACCAAATACTTTCTCTTCTGGTTCATTAGGAGCTTCAAGGAGGGCTTTTTCATAAGTTTCTATGATGTTATCATCTATCTCATAGCCCATTTCAGTTATCGAGATGGTTCTAGGGATAACTACCTCCATCCAAATTTCATCTTTCTTGATCACAAAATAGATTTCCTTTTGATACTTATCCACAATAGCTTGTGATAGTCTTACTTTGTTCTTCATTCGAGCCTTAAATGCTTGAAACTGCTCATTTATGTTTTTCTCCCTATTCTCTCCCATATTGTTTAATAGTTCTGATAGTTTCTTTCCTACTAGTATATCAAATCCAAAATCTTTAGCACCAATATCAAGTACTTGTTTGGTTATGTATAGCATCAGATAAACAAGTAAGTTTCCAAATTTGAATGTCCCCTTTTTGTCTCTTTTGATCTTGCCCAAATTGTCTATCAACTCATCTTTGAGCCATTCACATATGTCTATTCTTGCATTATCATTTACCATATCATAGGCACTCTTAATACATAGGCTAGAAACTGAGTTTAATCTATTTGCATGTGTAGCCTTATAACCTAAGATCATATTGATAAATTTGATATTTGTATCCTTCACATCATTTACCCTTAGAGATCTCTTATCAAATTTTGTAACGGTTAGGTTTGTCACTAAGTCATTTGAGACCTTCTTAGTTTTGTCAGGTTTGTTGCTAGTGGCGGGTAACCCTATTACAAATTTTACTGCTTCTTTTGTGATTTTATGAATAGAGTCTAACCGGAAGAATTCACCATGTACTCTGATTAACACAATCCTTATGATATCCTTGGGGAAATCTGGGATACTAAGTATTTCAGTGAAACCTAGGGTTTCTACTATCTTATGTTCAGGTTTGACATTTCTGGATTCATCACAGATTACAGTCTCATGCATATTTTTTAATTTCATCATCACCTAGTTCATCAATATGAAAATGTATATACATTCTAGGGTATTTAGCATGTACTACTCCTTTAGGGATTCGAGAGAATGCACCTATGCTATCATCTTTCTTAGCAATTTCAGGAACTAGTTGAAAAATGGGTCTAGGTCACTTAACAACTTCAACAACAGTAGGGTTTGCAATAAATTCAGGAGTGGATGAAGATGCCATAGCTATAAATACCTCAATCTACCTTAAGGATGAATGCCTTGATGGATTGCTTCACTTCTTTTCTTTGAGTACCTTCGCTTGGGAATTTTCACACTCTCAAAGATTTCAATGCTCGGTGAATGAAAAAGGAGCCAAAACACTTGCTTTATAATGTTATTTTCACCAACTACCACATTTAATGCTTGTTGATTAAGTCACAACTTAAGTCATCTGCCAGTATAGAAGTAATTTCAACTTCTCACCATCAACTGAGGGAATAATAGCATGTTTTTCATTTTGTTGCTAAACCCCCAAAAGAATTTTCTTCAGTTAGATGAAGAGTCTCCTACTGGTGGAGTGTTACTCTATTCTACTGGTGGAGGAGTAATCATATCAACATTCTGATCTGACTTTCTAATCCATTGTTTTGAAAATTCTTGCTTTACCTCTTCAACTTTTTCTTTACCTTTCAAACTAGGACCTTTGTTATTTGTCGGTGATGCCTTACTTCTACAAAATTTAGCAATACATCCAATCTTGTTATAGGCATAACAAGTGCCCAAATCTTCCACAAACATAACATCTCACATTCATTCTGCAATTTTCTTAATTATGACCAAATTTATTGCATTTAGAACATTGACCGGTGGGTGTATTAGTGTTCTGATAATTTCTAGATCTACACTGATTTTCTCTATGACCATACCTGCTACAGTTAAAGCATTTTCCATTAAACTTGTAAGTAGTAAGTTGTCTTACCGGTTTTCTATGATCATTATTGTTTGCAGTATCGAAGCTTTCACCAACCAAGGCCATTTGTATCACCATTAGGTTTCTGATTCTTCAACATGTCACCAAGTTCTTCTGAACTTTTCTTGAATCTTTCCTTGTGATGATTTGCAGTAGTTAGTTCACTTTCCAGGATTCCTTTCTATCTTATGAGTTTAGTTCTATCATTTTATGTGTGCATCAGATCTATCTTCAACATATCATTTTCATGACTAAGTCTTGTGTTTTCATTTCCAGCATCATTTAGTCTTCTAGCCAAGTCTTCTTCATTCTTCTTTCTATCTTCAATTTCTTTACAAAATCTCATAGTCATATCCTGCATCTCATTTTGTGTTGTACTGAGCTCTTGTCTTAGCTTGTTTACCAGATCATTAAGAGTTTCCTTTTCATCATTCTCATTCTGCATCTTTTCACAAAGTTCTCTTCTCTTATTTTTTGTAATGGTAAGATTTAATTGAAGTGCTTGAATGATATCCTAAGTAGCCTTTAGATCATCTTCAAGTTTGATATTCTTCACCTTTTCTGCATCATAGTCTGAAAGAGTTGTTTTCAATTGTTCTCTCAAGTTTTCCATCTCTATCGGTGACAAGATCTTCCTCAAGATGTTAGGCTTCTGAAAATAGAGGACCAGGCTCTAATACCAATTGTTAGGATTCCCAAAGATACTGAGAGGGGGGGGTGAATCAGTATCTAACCAGTTTATAAATTTACTTGACTTAAACATGAAAAGCATATTAAAACTGTGTACCGGTAAATAAGAAATAATGCAGTAAACAAGAATAGAAACAACCACATGAGAAGCACACCGTAACATAGTATTTTAATGAGGAAACCTGGTGTGGGAAAAACCTTGGTGGGATTTGTAACCCACAATATTCGTTTACTAGTCAATAAGGGAATATTACTCTTATAATAGAGGCCTGCACATGTAGGAAGGCCAAGTGCCTAGAGCTCACTGCTTAATTACAAAAGAAGTCATACTGACTTACAAAATGGATTATATTAATCCAATGTCTTGTATTGCTTCAGATTAGCATCTACTATGCCAGATCCGGTACCGGTTTAAGCTCTGCTACATACATAAACCCTTAACCTATAATTCGCTTATTTGGTCTGCTTATCTCGCATCCTATCACATATCCTTTCTTTTACAAAATGATATCATACATATATGAGTCATATTACAACTTGCCATGTTGGCTTACAATGATTTTACAATTAATTACAAAATACATTTCAAACAAAATTCATGTCAGCTAGGGTGCCGGTATCCTTCCTTTCACTGCCGGTGTTCTGAGTGTCGGTGTAGAGTTTGTTGTTGCCAGTGTTAGTATCCTATCTTGCCAGTATCACATGATTGCAAGTTTGCCATCAATGAAAAAACCTTCAATCACTACAATTTCTCATTGGAGTGTCCATTTGCTAGCAGTAATTTGGCATAGAAGATGTTGTCTTAACATTTCACACTTCTCTGGATTGTTGTCTTAAGTTTTATGTAGTCAGTGAGGCTCCTATTGTGATTGAGCAGTGTGCTCTAGGCTATAAGCCTTCCTGCAAGTGCAAGCCCCTCATATTATGTAATATCTCTTCATATGGCTAGTGGATTGATATTGTGGGTCACAAATCCCATCATGGTTTTTCCTCTTTGAGGTTTTCCATGTATAAATATGTGTGTTATGATTCTCATCTATGTGTTTGGCTTATTGATTTCTTTACTCTTTCAATTCTATGTGTATTGGTATACTAGTTGGTGTATGAATGTTTTAATAAGGCTAAAATCTACTATTCTGGTATAACATTGATTCACCCCCCCCACCCCCCCCCCTCAGTGTTATTCATTTCAACAATTGGTATCAGAGCCTTGTGCCTTAGAGGAAGTTTAATAGCTTGAGGAAGATCCTGAAACCAAAATCCATGAATATGACCTTGGAGAAGCAACTTGAGATGGCATTGAAGATTATCATATTGAAAGGTTAAAGAACTTGAAGCTACAAGATGAATTAAATTATGCCAAGGAATTCATTCTTTTCCTACAAGAGAGTCTATCATCTGTTCAAGCTAGAAGGAAGGAACTTTTGCAAAATCAGGATGATGAAGAGAAAGATGCACTTAAGGAACAATCCCAGAAATTGAGTCAAGAAAATATGCTTATGAAGAATGAAATGCAACTTATAACTATGAGGATGTCTAAGGAGATTTAGGATATAAATAAAAAGGAAGAAAAACTTGTTGTATCCTCGAAGAACAAATTTGAAGAGTGTGGTAGGTTGGTTCATGAAAATGATATGTTGAGAATTGATTTGGTACAATCCCAGAGTAATGAGCAAGAGCTTGAGAGACAAATGACAATACTAAGAGAATATTTAACTACTACAAGTGAATACAAAGAAAAATTCAAGATCAACTCAGCATAACTTGATGAGTTATTGAAGAGACAGAGGTAGATTAGAGATTCTTGTGGACTTGGATTTGAGCAAGGAAAAAGTCCCAATACTGCTAAAGAAGATCAAAACCATAAGGCACCGGTAAGACAATTCAATTATTATAGTTTCAATGGTAGATGTTTTGTTTGCAATATATTTTGTCACTTGGCTAGGCAATGTAGAAATAGAGAAAATCAAAAGCTCGATTCTGCTCCCAGTAAATGTTCTAAAAGTAATAAGTTTGGTCATAAGATAGAAGATTGTAGAATGAATGTAAAATCCTATGCTTGTGGAAAATATGGACATATAGCTAATCAATGCAGATCAAGTAATGTCATCAGTTTTAGCAAAGTAATTCAAAAGAACAATGTTACATGTTATGCATGTAATGAAGTTGGCCATAGTGCTAAATTTTGTAGAAGTAGAAATCCATCAGTTAGTAATGGAGGATTAAATGAAAAAGGAAAAGAGAAAGTGAAATCTGACAAGTTCATACTCAGAGATGGGTTAGGAAGACTGAAGGACAATCATTAGATGGAAAAGTCTCGATTACTTATCTGACAGAAGAGGCTTCTCCTCCACCGATAGGAACCTCTTCCGATATCTAAGGCTGATACCTTAGGGGTAGGCAAAACTCATGTAGATGTTGCATATGCCTCTAGAAGAGGTTCTAGAAGATGTTCCAGATATTGGAGAAGATTATCTAGCATGGATATGTTCTAAGCGAGATCTGGTATCTTTCACCAGTAGTCATTTATGTCAATGAAAGATTAGGGTTTTTCTCTAAGGTTAAAAGGTTGAATACACTTCATTCTTAATCACCCTGCATTCAGAGAAATTTCAGAGCAATTTCAGAGTGACTAAGTGCGATCAAAGGCTATTCAGAGGAAATCAAATTTCTTAAGCGATTTCATCGGCCTCAAGAAAAATTTGTTGAAGGTTTTCACCAAGAGAAATCAAAAGGTATTTATCTTTAAACATGGAAGTGAGGTAATCTTCTATTCCTATTTTTTTTGCAAACCCAACAATCATGGAGGTCAAGGACTGCTCCAGGCCAATTTTCAAGTGGTATCCACATGTGGCTACCCTAGAAGATTCGGTTGGAGCATTTTCTCACATTTCAAAATGAGTTATGTATGTAGAGTATGTTAGGGCATATATTCATTATCATATAGAGGACTTTGAAACTTTTGAAATCAAGGGAATATATATGAGTGAGATAATGGGAGAATCTAGAAAGATCAAACTGACATACAAACATATTGAAAACTTAGGATTCACATACATTCTAGACATTATGAAGTTCGAGGATGAGATAATTAGATATGTACTAAGTAGAGTACATGGGGAATTTATGTGGTTGAACAAACCTTACAAAATTATCAAGGAAGCCATCTAGACTATTACTAGTTTGCCATTGTTAGGGAAACACCGAGACAAGAAAGTTTTAAATGATTTCATGAGGAATATCACCAGTGCTACATCTGATAAAAGATCCATGAAGGTGAGCACTATCACTGACATGAACATCAAATTTGGTAGCATGATTATCGGATATAAGGTAACTCAGTCAAACTGACTGAATTCTATTTCTAGTTCATGCATTTTGGCTGCATACAAAATGATTAGAGATAATGTAAAATTAGATCTATGTGGTTGGATGCTTGATGAATTGTTAATAAACTTAAGGAAGATTAAGGGTGAGAAGAAGGGAATTTTCCAATATGGTAACTTGCTAGTTTGCCTAATGTTATATTTTCTGAATGATACACCTAGTTCTAGAAAGAGACAATGGGCAGATTTTGATATTCCAGTAGGAAGACAATTGAAACAATCAATTGCTACATTAGGAAGATAGAGAGATGATAAGGTATGTGAGTATTTTCAAGCATTTCAAAAATCTATGAGGTCTAGGGTAAGGGTACCCAAGCATATTGTAGAAAAGTACTCTATCGACATATGTTTTATGGTAAAGAAGCATGAGACTCTCATGGAAGTAGTTAAGCCTCGAAAGATCTAGATTGAAGAAATGGGCTATGAGGTAGATGCACTGATTCTTGATGCCTATGCAAAAATACTAATTGATGCAAAAATGGATGAGGTAGAGAAGCCCTGTGGTACTACACAATAGAAAACTCAAGAGGTTGAAAAAGAGTTCAACCGGAAGAAAAGAGAGAAGTAAGAAGGAAAAGAAAGTAAATTTGTGATGAAGGTTTCAAAGGATATTTAGGCAGTAATTGATGTTGTTTCGAAGAAAGGCAGAAAGAGGAAGGATCTGGAAGTCATATTGAGCCTGTTACTGCATAATTTGAATTAGAGGATGACACATCATTAGCATTCAAAAGGGTTGTTAGGAAGAAACTGGAAGAAACAAAGGCAAAAGAAAAGAAGCAACCAGTTAGGAAGGTTACAATCAAGCTACCGACACATAAGCAAACACCTGAAGCTACACCAACAACTACATCTGGTACTACCAAGATGAAGAAGAAGAAGAATGGCACTGATTCTGGTAAGGATTCACCTAAAACTTGTACAGAATTGGTAGATGAAATCACTAAAGATGGCATGTTGAAGAATGTTCAATTTTATTATGAAAACTTAGAGGATGATGAACAAAGAGAGGTAGACAAAGCAGTCCTATTATACTTAGATATTTATAAGAAATCTTTAATAGAGAGATAAAATCAAATTCCAGCTAAGTTATATAATATATTAGATGCTAGAAGATTATCATCTATGTAAGAAGATAAATACATTAAAGTTCAAGAACTATTATCTATATGTGTTACTATAGCCCCAGATGAAATGGAAAAGACACTTGAGGTAGAAGACATAAAAGTTTTCAATAGTAAACATAGGATAACTATCCTGATGCCAAGGAGAGTGAATGAAACAATAAAGGAAACTCCAAAAGCATGGGTTAATTGTTTTGGAGAAAATAGAGGATTCCTTACTTCACCGTAAATCAAGAAAGAAACTGTAGATGCCCCGATTGAAGGAAAAGGAAAGGGGATTATGGGTACTTCACCCTCAGCTCTGAAAAAATATTAAGATAGTGGAAATTGAGCCACTGGTAAATATAGATGTATACACAAATACTAAGATACCAATTAATACTAAGAACAAACAGGCTAATATTGTACATGATACTAATATTGAGGACAATTGTCCTCCGGATACAAATGTACAGGTTGAGGTTATTGTTCCTATAGAGGAACCAATAGTTACACTGACTGCACCAAGTAGAAAAGCCACTAATGCAAGTGAGGAGGTTATAAAGGATAAAACATTAGAGGAGAAAATAGGGGAATCCGACAGAGAACAGAGTGTTGATCCATCATTATTGTCAATTTACACTTCTTGGGTGAAAATGAAAACCATCACAGAAATGAGTCCCACTGAACTGATGATGATGGCTGCACAAAAACTAATGAAGGAGGGATCCATAGACAAAGGGATTATAGATCAATCAATCACTATTCTACACAGATTGGTCCTAGAGTGTAAGATTGAAAATAAAGCAAGCCCATCCGACAAGCTTAAGATAATCACTGAGCATATATCAAAAGACCTCCAATCCTTACAACAAATCTCAAACTGACAAGCACTAGAAATATTTACTCGGGGTAAGAGAGATGCTTTTGACTAGATTATTAAAACAAAGAAGAAAAATATTGAGGAGAAGCTAATCCTAATAAAAAATTCTTTGAAAGAATGTACAAATATATATAGGGTATGTTGTAATACTGAAATACTTACAACAAATGTAGATAAAAAGAGATTGAGGAGAAAATTGCAAGTATTGCTAACTCTTTTGATGGATTAATTTCATTGACTACATCAATTGATGGTCAAATTTTGACTTTGGAGAACCAAATTTATGCTCTTGAAAAGGAAAGAGACAAAATAATTAGAAGAGCTAGAAGTCTGATAGGCTTGGTGAGTCCCTAGTTGGATTCATCTATGTACATAAGAAAGAATGCATGGATATGATTGGAAAACCCATATCGGCAGAGGTAAATGACAAAGATTCTTTTACACATTTATTGACTCGACTTGTATCTATTTCTGGCACATTCAAAACCAGCTGGGATACTTATGTCGAGTTACTGGAGAAGGCTTATCCAGAAATTTTGAAGTTGTTCAAGCTCCGGTAAGATTATTTTGGGGATATTCATTATACAATTCTTATTCTTTGACATTCTATTTTTCTTAATGGCATTGATGTCAAAGGGGGAGTAGTATGGATGTAAAAAATATATAAAAGAGTTGCATACATTAGGGGGAGATATAGAGTTTTGGTGTTTTTGGAGATCTGGAGAATGTTGTATATTCAACTCAGGGGGAGTGGGGTCAGATGAAACTTGTATATCGTGAAAATGGATAAAACAATATTGAAAGACTAAATAGATTCAACCACAAAACCCTAGCCTAACAACAACAAAGATCCACCATATCATATGAAGATTACCTAAGACAATGCAAATCAAATAAAATCACAAAGATTATACAATCACATGTCCAATAGGGTTTGGATCTCCATTCTTCCTATCTCCATTGATCTTGCTTGATATATTTGCTCTCAGATTTTATGTGTGCACATGAGCTCAACAAAGAATGGAAATGTGGTTGCAAGTAGGCTTGATCGCATATGAAAGTTTGAAAGCATAGTCAAGGGGTCGAATAGAATGATTAGGATTGAATACAATGATTAGGATTATTGAATAGGGTTGATAATGAAGGAAACATCTCCTTATATAGAAGATATTGTAAGAATTGGAGGGATAAGATTAAGAGGTGTAAAAGACAAATGGTTGGCTATGATTAGAGGGTAGGTACAGGAAATAAGAAAATAATGAGAGGGTAGGTAGTGTATGAATTAAGAGATGAATGACATTTGTCATGGGTAGAAAAGGCTAATGAATGAATTAAATAAATAAAGATTTATTTAATTAATAGAAGAAGTGGGGTCAGTTAAATAAATAAGATATTTATTTAATTTAGGAAAAGGGGAATTTAAATAAATAAAGGTATTTATTTAAATGAGAAATAAGGCTAGAAGAGGATAACTAAATTAATTAAATAAATATATTTATTTAATTAGACATGACAATTTTAGGTGTCTACATTTTGCGCCTCTTTGAGACAATGCAGCTTGTCACATTGTTTCAAAGAAGATAATATGAACTGATACAAAGTTGCCCCAAGATGGGAATGATATGCCCCCTCGAGAGAGTGGATGAAAATGTTTGAAAAGAATGCAGACAATGTCTTGATAAAAAAGAAAGGCTAGAATGGACCAACTAGATAGAGTGATAGAGTCACGAGATAAAGAAGACTAACTCAGGAGACTAGGCTAGGGCTAGGGATAGAGTTAGAGCAGTCTATAAGATAGACCATGAGGGCAAAACATCCTCATTGTCATCCACACATCTAAGAAATCAGAGTGTAGAGAAAGAATAGAGCAGCAGCAATTAGCAGCGATGGCATTGGCTCACAAATTCGATTGTGTTCACCATTTTCAGAGGCCACCAAATGCAGGAGAGCTAGTAAGTACCACCAAACCTCCTTGTACTTTGTCACATTAAATGTTGTCATAAATTAATGTTAGGTAGCACATTTAATGCATTTTAGATATGTCAAACAGAGGCAAAAAATGCTAAGGCAGATCTGGGTTGGCTAGGCGCGTTTGGGTTGGCTGGGTGCATTTGTGTTTGTGCTAGGCGCGTCTATGAATGTAAAGGCATCTCTATTAGATGTGAGTAATTCTATGTTGTGCAAGCATGCCTATGCTATATGGGCATGTTTATGTAGTCTGTAAGCACATTTATGTCATAGAGGCAAGTTTATATCTTCAAGGTTGAATTGACAGTTCTGTGATGAACATACGCTGTCGATTGGAAAGTTGCTAAGAGGATACACTCAAGCAAGTCCTCTAGGGAAGACCAGAATAGCAGATAGGGCTAGGATTGACAATTATGTGATAGAACATACATTGCCAATTAGGAAACTACTCAAGAGGATACACTCAAGCAGAGGCCCTAGGATAGGATAGATCAAGGCACTTTGTGATGAATAGGGAATGCCAAAACATAGTACTATGTGATGAACACGGAGTACTAAAAAGAGAAGCACTTAGTGAGGAACAGGGAGTACAAAACACATAGTACTTTGTGATGAATAGGGAGTACCACTGGGATAAACAACAACACTTTGTTATGAACAAGAAGTGCCACTAGGATAAAAAGCAACACTTTATGATGAACATGGAGTGTCACTAGGATAGAGTACCATAAGCACTAGGATAATAAGCAGCATTTTGTGATGAACAGGGAATGCCACTATGATTGAAATAGTTGATTTGCTTGACTGCATGAGGACCTACCTATACTAGAGTCACGAGAGAGATTCCCATCGACTCAGAGTTTGTGAGAAGAGCTGACAGTCGAGGAGAGAGCAGCAGTTGAGGCTATGGGACTGTGACATTTTATTTGTGCTTGAGTTTCGGGTGACATGGGGTTGCTGACTGTGCTGGCTGAGAGATGGCACTCAAAGACATGTACGTTTCATTTTCCTATGGGTGAGTTGATAGTCACCTTTGAGGATGTGTATAGGATACTACAGATACCGATCAATGGGGAGTTGATTCTTTACAATTGAGAGGGAGATAGGGATGCACTGAAATGAGTGTTCCAAGATCCAGGATTGGAGATGATGGCCGAACACATGGCTTGGGATACCATGACATGAACAGGATTAGCACTACCAGCATTGTTGGCAGGAGTGATCAGTGGGTTCCTATGTCCAGATAGGGTGACATGAGGATTGGCTGTGGGTTGAGGTGGTACACTGGAGACATTGGTGACAGAGCACTCCAGGTTTGCATGGGGACCATGTCTGCTGGCACACTTGTATTATGAGTTACATCAGTTTGTATACCATGGGTTAGCAAGATTGGGTTGTAGATTTACACTATTGCAGGTGTGGCATATGAGCATCTACCAGTGATATGACCAATTCATTTTAGAGGCAGGGGCCATGCACATAGTTTTGTGCATCTATATTATATGATTACATCTCAGCCACAGATTGGGAGATTAGAGTACTAGTGGGGTCATTGATGAGATCGACACTGTAGAATGGAGGTTTTACCAAGAGTGTGAGGAGTAGGAGGATGAAGCAGTGGAGCTTCCATATGTGTTTAGGAGCAAGTATCTGATTGGGTGGATGCCATATGTTCTTGAGAGGCAGTTTAGTAGGATACATCGGATGTCATGGGGTTTTGGGATGTATTCTCGCATAGTGAGAGATCAGGTGCACTTTGGGCCATTATTGTCTTATGATCAAGCAGTGATGCAGCTGGTAGAGATGATGCCCTTTCTTTGGGATATGTGGCTAGAGATAGAGGATGCAGGGATGGATGAAGAGTCTATTGCATATTGGGCAGAGCATCCATTTCCATGATTGACGGATCTAGGGGAGCCGATAGATGGAGATGGCAGAGGTGATGGGGATGATGATGGAGATGGCAGAGGTAGAGGCTGATGGAGGAGGTGGGGTGTAGTAGGAGAGAGGAGAGTGGATTTGAGGAGAGAGGGTGGAGATGAGAGGTAGATTTGGTAGGCTCACATAGTGAGGGGTAGAGGTGGATTGCCTTTATAGGTACTAGCAACACAGGTTCCCAAACAGGGACAAGGATAGGGACAGGGACAAGGATAGAGACAGGGATAGGGGAAGTCACAAGAGTAGCCACAAGTACAATGATAGGGTGAGGGGGAGAGGAGGAGGATGAGTTACTAACTTTGAGGGAGACCTGCTAGGGACAGGCAGATGAGATCCAGGATCTCAAGTAGGAGAGGGATAGGCTCAAGAGACAACTAAGGGATACTGAGCAGGAGAGGGATCAAGCTATCCAATGTTATACAGAGGTTGAGACAACACTGAGGGCAGGGAGACATGCAGCAGAGGACATAGGAGCTAGATACACCTATGTTTTGTGAGTTAGGGAGGAGATAGGCTACTAGAGAGACCTATACTATGGAGCAGTGCCACCAAATCAACGGGCTAGGAGCTTCCATAGACTATCGTAGATAGCAACGACCACTAGAGGGAGGGACAAGAGATAGGCATTGAGCGGTGGGCTCATGGGTCCTCCACCAGCACTAGAGAGAGGGGACAGGAGAGATGATCCTGGGGCGGGTTCTTCCAGGGTCCAGACTCCGTCGAGGCCAGCCGGCTCCGAGGGAAGGAGTTCATCATAGCCTTAGAGGGCTCCCTATGTATCAGTTTTGTACCATTTTGTATGATGAAACCTTCGGGTGATTGTAGCCATATAATTTTGACATCATTGTATCATGACACTTATGATTATATATATATACAAGAGTCATCCTTGTGGCAACTATATGCATGTGTACCTATGTGATGCTTTTATATGTTTCATGATGTATGTGTCTATGTACTTGATGAAATGCAATATTTTTGTTCTTTTATGTTTTATATGTTATGCATATGTGAATGTGAATGTATGAAATGTAGATGAATATGATAATGCGAATGATTATTTACATGATGAAAATGTAAAATATGCTAACATGTGTTGTGTGCAGGATGTGATGCAATTGCGATATCTATATGTATGTATGATATGCTAACATGTGGTAATGCAGGTGCAACTACATGAAATGAAAATGTTTTTGGTGTGTCATTATACTTAGTCATGTGATAGGAGGCTACATGGACTTAGGAAGGATGATGAAAGTCAATCAAGAAAGGGGGATGGAAGATAGAAGATATGAAAGTGAATGAGCTTCTTGTGTGTTATCATCATTGAGCTTTATTATGGCAAATAGGTTATGACAATCCAGACATATGTTCAACCTAGAAAGTCATTGTACCCATTTGCATGGAGATAAGACAATTGCAAACAAGGAATACCCTAGTTCATACTAGACCCACAGTATCCTCATATCCTTGGACAAGTCATAGCATAACTAAGAGAAAAATCCACAGACAACAAAATAAAAAATAGGTGATGATACCCCATCCTCGCCTTTCTAGTCAAAGACATCCTGGAGATAGAATCTCTAGTCAAAGACATCCTGGAAAAGCTAAAAGACATGTCACCAAAAAGATAAAAATCAAAAGAAAACCAAGACTTGACACCAACATCCACTGTAGTCCTCAAGTTTAGTGTCTCTTGTTACTTGTATAAGTCTTATTTGATTGTGGTCACAATGTTTACTTTCACGAAAAGGATATATAGCACTAAACCATAATGTTGTGTGAGTCTATTGAAGGATTAGATTTGTTGAAGCCCATTGTTGTTGTGTCTCATCTGAAACTGACAAAATCCATGAAACTGACACTTTATTGCAAAGAAGGTAGAACTTTATTGTGGACCAGCAATGCAAATGTTTCTTTATTGTGAATTGTGTGCAGATAGACTGAAGAAAATTGGAAGAAACTGTACTTCTCAGAATGTGTGATGCTCTTAGTTTCACACCCATCACTAGATGTAGGATTTGCCTTAGCCACATATAGGAGCTGATTTATTATGGATGGAAAGGGGTGAAAAGGAAGGATTATTATGGATGGCTAACCAATCTTGGGTAGATCAATAACAAGCCATGATGGGAATGGGTAAGTTTGCTATGAATGAATAGGTTGTGAGTGTGTGCAAAGTGAAATGATGAAAGTGAATCCTGAAGGAGGGAGGAGAAATGTCTCTACACATGGCACCGATAACCCAATTTTCACCATGGTACTTGCCCAGGGTGCCACCGAAATGGTTTCCACCATTGGAGGAATTTATTTCTCTTTACTTTTTTGAATTTTTTTGATGTTTTTGTGTCACAAGGTGCCTATTTGCTAGGTTTTCACCAAGTAACGGTATTTTATTTTTATGATTTGTTTTTTGTATTTTTGAATTAGGATATTCTGAAGAGTTATGTGTAAAACTTGTGAATGTGCATGTTGTTGATAGGGTCCTCCAAAGGTTCTCCCTCAGGAGTCAAAAGTTGATATGCACCGAATCCATAGACTATTGTAATGATGTAAGGACCAAGCCAATTTGGGTTGAACTTGCCCTTCTCCTCTCTATCTTGTTGATTTTCAAGATTTTCTCTAAGAACTAAGTCACCTACCTCAAATGTGTGAGGCTTGACTTTATGATTGTAAATGCGACTCATTCGTTGTTGATAAGCCTTGAGATGATTAAAAGTAGTTTGTCTTCATTCATCCAATAGTTCAAGTTCCTGTAAATGAGAGACCCTGTAGTCTTCATCACTAATAATGTTTTGCAAAGAGACTCGTAAAGAGGGTAACTCAACCTCAATAAGCAAGATAGCTTCAGTGCCATAGACAAGTGAATAAGGTGTGGCTCTTGTAGGTGTGCGAACACTTGTGTGGTAAGCCCAAAGTGCAAGACTAAGTTTGATATGCCAATTGTGGCTAGCATCATCAACTGTCTTTTTTAGGATTTTAAGAATGGTTTTATTTGACGCATCAGCTTGGTTGTTACCTTGGGGGTAATAGGGTGTGGAGAAACAATGGATAATATGGAAGCAATTACAAAGTTCATGAACATCTTGATTTTTGAAGGGATGCCCATTATCAGTGATGATGGAAATAGGAATATCGTATCGACAAATAATGTAGTTGAGAATGAATGTAGCAATCTATTTTCTAGTGACTTGTGTAAGAGGAATGACTTCAATCCATTTTGTGAAGTACTTTGTGGTGGTGATGATGAATTTGTGGCCATTGGAGGAAGGAGGATGAATCTTGCCTATGAGATCGAGTCCCCATTTGCAAGGTCCAAGGAGTCGCAATTGGTTGAAGTTCTTGCGCTGGCCCATGAATGAGGTCTCCATGAAGTTGAGATTATTTACATTTCTTGATAAATTGATATGAGTCTTTTTCCATATTGGGCTAGTAATATCCAATCCTAATGAGTTTCTTGGCTAAGGCACTAATACATTTGGCCTAAAATTCTGACGGAGAAGGTATATTGTGATCAAATTTGATTTTTTATGAAAAAATACCTGATTTTGTTAGAATTTCGATGATAATGCATCATTTGGTTTTGACGAAGAAGGAATTGGAAATGACATTTGGGTTTTTTTAGAAAAAGTGCCCGCATTCATCGAAATTCTGACAACCGTGTGCATTACTTAAAAAAAAAAAAAAGACCAAGTCATTTCATAAATCCCGCCTCTTCGTCCCATCTACCTCTGTCATTACAAAATCCCGCCTCTTCATCCCACCTCTGCCATTACAAAATCCTGCCTCTGTAGGGAACCTGTGGGTTTAATCATCAACTATCCTAGCTATCTACTACTAGTGATCCAGCCATAGAATGAAGTGGTGCTACAGGAGCAGCTATACCAGGATACCAGGTGATAGGAAACTTTCAAGCTTCATGGTAGGAATTTTGTTATGTTTTTTTGTTTGTCATCTGTTTAGGGGCATTTTCAAGTCTAGGCATTATTTAATGTAATAAGGGCATGTTTTGGGCCCATTTGTAAGCCGTTTGGCATTTTGTTAGGGGTGTATGGGTTTAGGATTTAAATAGCAGTTAAAAGCCTTTGCCAGAATAAATCATTGTGTATAAGTGTATAATGTTTAAACCAACATTAGAAAACTGTTTACGGGTCTAGTGTTTGCAGAACAGTTAAGTAACTATTTGTTTTTTGCTTCTTATTCCCTCCAAATTGATTGGGGATGTGGGTTGGAGGAATTGAAGAGTTAAGTAAATATGCCTCCTGCTCGCGTGTCTACCATGTGAAGTAGCATGAACACAGTGGAGTGTGGGTAGGAAGAATGTACATTATCATTCTCATGGTCATTTGCAAGAACGGGCTGTAGGTAGAAGAAGCACCTACATGGTAGGGCAACATCTTTACGTGCTTGTCGTGAGAGTGTGTATGAATGGGAGTTGTGTGGGAATGAGTTTGGGATTGGAGATTGAAGTTTGATAGATTGTAGAGTTGTTGAAGTTTCTACTCAACAACATGATGTCATCGCAATAGGTTACCTTGTTCATTTTCCCTCACATCTCATTGTGTGTTTCAGTCCTCTTGAAGCCTCCCCATCAAGTGGTTCCTCCTATGCCGATTCCAATGAAAGAATCTGGATTGATTACGTGCTCAAGAAGTCACGGGTGGGGGTCTAGTAAGTCAAGAAGTTATTGTGGGGCCATCCCCCGATGAACACAGAGGAGGGAGGTGGACATAGGTGGTGCAGGAGCACCAAGTGAACCAAGTGTACCTCTTGGTTCCAATGACCTATATGGGGTCAAATATGAAAATTTTTAATTATATATGGCTTCTTTTGTTAAATAAGGTCTAATGAGATCAATAGCATTGTAATAAGGTCATTTGACCATTCATGTAACCAAGTTGTCTAGTTGGTCCTAAGAAGGTCTTGATTTGGAAAATACTTTGCAAAATGGTTAAAATTAATGTAATAATGTACAATTTGGTTCTAAAGGTCCTTTCATGTCTATTTGGACCTATTTGTGTCATTAAAATATCATAGGTTGGGTGTAGGAGTTAAAATTGGCAAAATTGCTTACATTGTCAAAAATGCTTAAAGCAATTTTTGCATTATAAGAGAAATTAGGAGTTTGTTTGTTAAAACAATTACAAAAGGTGGTTGTAACTGATGAGGAGGCTTATAAAACCTATAAAAAGGCCTATCATCATTCATTCATGTTTGTTGTTGATATATGTGAAGAAAAATCAATAAAAATTGAGAAATTCCTGCACTAAATTCTGGAAATCACCATATTACAGTCTGTTCATGCTTTTGGTTCACCATTAAAACTCATTGATCGACCTTTCTAAATGATTTTGAATTGAAGGGGAATGAATCTAGTTTCTTGTGCCTTTTGTTTCATTTGATTTGACCAAGTATTGAAGGAGAAATCATAATTTTTGTGAAACCCTGTCAAAACCCTTCCTAGGGTTAACAGTGTCCTCAAATAATGTAAATCTTTGTTTGTAATTGCTGGAAATCCACCAAAACTGGTGGGAACTTGTAAAATATCATGTATTTTCATATTTTGGTGTTTTCAGGGGTTCAAGAATGATTTTGGCACGTGCTACTTGAATGTAAGGGACTGATTTCTGAGTCACAGTCTGAAACATAATGGTTTTCATGGGGTTTGAGTGGTGTGAATGCATCAATGAATCTTGGAGGGTCTAGTGAAGGGAGAGGGAAGTTTTTTAAGGTTACCATTACATGCTACAAAGTTTTTCAAGTTGTGTTTATACACCTACCAATCAAACCTTGTGACTATCCACTAGACCACATGACTGCTCCAGTTTGATGGCACTTTGTAATCGCTGCATTTTACATGTTAAGGAGTGAAATTTATGTTGAATGGTGTTGTGAGTGAAGATAATGATGATTAGGAGTCCTATTGGCATGAAACAATTGTTTGATAAGTTAAGGAGTAAACCAAACCTTGTTGGTATATGACTGTCCTAACCATCACAATGTCTGTCATAAAACAAAAGTACAGTCACGATGCAGATGGTATAACTTTTATTTTAACCATTGGATCTTTCTAAGTTTTTTATATGTTTTCCCTAAACAAGTTTTCTAAGTTCTCACCAAAGGGATCTTCCTAAAATTGTCTGGTGTGCAAGTTATGAGTAATTGAGTTCAGTTCTGTCATAGTTGGCAGCGAGTTCATGTTTTGTATCAAATTTGTTGTATAAGTTGGTCCAAGTCTAAAGAAGTATTAGGAGGAATTAAATGAGTTGTGTTGGGAGTTTCTTCATGTTTATTATGTCATTAATCCTTCTTGTAATGTATATGGTGCATATGGGTTGTGGCTATACATTGCATGCCTTAAATGGGGAAGTTGGGATGGGCTGTCCCTAGTTTGTGAGTTTGTGTGTGGATGCTCTGCATCAATAGGTTCCCTATGGGTTTAATCACTGTAGGAAAAAGGCAGGGTATAATCAGAAAATTCATTGTTATACATATTCAAATATTTAGATTCAAATTTTATTATAGATTTATCAAATTAATTGCCAATAGCAGAGATGGTGAGAAGTTTCTGTAATATGATATGATCGAATTAAAAGAAGAATTTGTTACAAGACCTAAACCATTGAACAATCCTACAATCATGTTTTAATTAAACACTACATTTTAAATAATGAACAATATAGTTAGCCTGAAACATATCAATAGTACTTTCCATATTTAAAAAATATCCTAATTAAGGAGAGGAATGACCTAAACCTGTGTGATCGAGTGCCATTATGTAAAATATATCCTAATTATGGATGTTGGTATACATGGTTGTGATAGAAAATCCCTATTGTAGAACCATGAGAGCATTGTGTAGTGATTGAGTGCTATTTTTTTCTGGTGTTTTAGAAGGGAGCATAAGTGTACAATTAGGAAGGTGGTATAAAATGGAAACTGAGAGGTATAAGGTTATGAGGTGTGGGTTAGGATAAGATAGAGAGGTAAGTGATGAAGGATGTAATGGTGAAAGAGTAAGTTAGGATATGTTAGGGGTTTGGAAGGTAGGAAAATGAATGGGGGGAGATAAAAGGATGTGCAGAATGGGATGGGGTTAGGTAGGTGAAGTAAAAGTAAGTGTGTATGAGGTTAAGGTTTAGGATAGGATGTAGGAAAGTGGAGGAGGTTAAGATAGGGGATATGAAAGGTATATGGAAGGTAATAATGATAGGAAGTGAGGTAAAGGTTATGAGGTGTGGGTTAGAAAATAGGATGTAGGAAATGGAAGGAAGGGTCATATCACTTTGAGAGTTTTACTCAAGATGAGTAGCCTGAGTATGGACCTCAAATATTACAAGACATGAGTATCCACTTGTAGTAGAGGAGCATATACTTGCATCTTGGGAGCTTATTAGGAGTTCACCTTGAATTTGGGGAATACACATAGAGGAGATAGAATATTGATCAATACACATTACCTAGCCTCATCATGCATAAATACAAGAGGTATGGACTATAGCAAGAAAATATCATGAGCCAAAGGATCATATTCAAGAGTTGCTTCATCTCCAATCCTCTACATTTTTAAGATCCACAAATGGGGTTGAGGATAAGTCTTGGTTACTTAGCTTGGACTTATGATTTAGGTTGCATCTATATGTGAGCAACCTAAAGGCATAATTTTCAATGCAATTTTTGAGAGGAGTTGTTTCCACCTTGTGGTACTGGGAGGATAAAATACACCAACTCACATTGGAAACCCTCTCCAGATACCATTTTGGAGTGCTTCAAAGTTTGTTCTATTTCAAAATATTTTTGATAGAGATGCATAGATGAGTTTCACAATTTACATAATAAGGTTTCATAGTGGCTCAACATGAGAGTTAGTTTTTGGAGTTCTTGTAGTTTGTAAATTACATTCAAGACAAGTTACTTGTCAATTATTTCATTAGGGGTGGAAAGCCCAAAATTTCAGTTTTCCTACACATGGCCAATCCAAATGACTTTAAGTTTGCTATGGAAAAGTCTCTTATGGAAAAGGAGGTACATTGGAGGAAACAAGAGGCATGAGAGAAGTTTGTAACCTTGATGAAGGGACTAAAGTGTCCATAGGCCTCCCCATTCTTCAAATGATAATTTACACTTACTATATGATTTACAAAGAAAAACCAAATAGTATCAATACTAGGGACAAAGGTCTAGAGCATGGTAGGGGCCATAGGGTAGTCACATTTGACCATCATTGACACAAGGATATTTTAGGTATGAGAGGCTATAGGGCTATCAAGTTAGGCCTTCTATGACTCAACAAACTTTTAGGGAAGAATCTAGTGTTTTTAGTAGTTAGGATCTTCTAATTATGGTGGGGCCTACCCAACATAGGGTTATATGAGAGGCACATGTTATGTATATGTTAGTATCAGACAAAGAGTGCCTACAAGGTTTTAGAGTAGCTAGACACCATCCTAGGATGTCAAAGTAGATAGTTGATATGTGGGTCTTTACCCTCCCAACCACTCAACATATACCGCCATGGGTCTTTACCCTCCCAAACACACAAAGGTCAAAGGAAGATTCATTGCTACAACACTCACTTTTTGTGACAGTCTCAAGCACTTAGGACAGTCACTCCTTTCATAGTCATTCTTCTTCACAAAACACTCTCTAACATTAATTATGATGATAGTGTACCTCCTTAAACCTTCCACCAACACCTAACTCAATACCAAACTCTTTCACAATCTTGGTAATGGACTAATTAACTCAACTCACTGTGAAATTGTGATGGTCAATGCAAGGTTTAGGATAGTAGTTATTAGGATCTTCTAATTATTGTGGGGCTAGCCAACATAGGGTTATATGAGATAGGCGTAAGTTCAATAGTGATGTATATTAGATTGTCATCAAATTTTTATTTTAGTGTTACTTTGTATCAGCATTAACCACTTATTGTCATGGGAATCAACTAATAGACAGCATAGATATTTATCATCAACCTCCTTTTTTTCACCAAAGGGATAAAACTTTATTAAACAAAATGAGAATTACAGAGCAAGAAAGTAGATACATAACCTAATCTAATCTCCATTTGCACAACCTAAGAAGGTAGATACAACTAAATAATCTTGAAAGAATTACATATGAAGGGAACTATTAGAAAAGAACTTATGTACCATGCTAGTCTATGTAGCTACTACTAATTATTGCATAGAAATAGATACATGTGTTAGAATGTGTTGAAATAGTAGCTAGCTCAAATAAGACAGACCCTATAAATGTAACTTGTAATTTGAATATACCTTGAATTGTGCAATATGGAAGGTTTGTATTCTTAATCTCTTGCCCATTTCTTAATTTAAAAGATGACATCTTTATTAAATATCTCCTCTATTAAATATCTTTATTAACTTGATTTCTCCTTCAATTCTTGATGAATGCTTGATTTCCTATTCACTTGGAATTGAATTGATTTTATAACTAAGAGATCACTTGAATTGTAGGTAAACCCCTTCAAATGATAAGGTAGGCTTCATTTTATACCTAATATATGTCTTGAAAGCATTTTATCCCGATGGCTTTAAATTAAAGTACTTTCTCTTATATCTAGTAATGGTGGAGCAGAGGTTGCATTGCATCATCCTAGGATACATATTTCTGCAGATACAACACAAGTTAAATGTATCCCAGGTTGATACAAAGCAACCTCTGCTCTAGAGATCACCAGAAAATAGAGAAAGAACTTTAATTTAATGCCATCAGGATAAAAGTCTTTAATCAAGACAGATAAATGGTATGCAATTGTATCTATTTGGAATGCATTACCCAAATAGCACAATCGATCAATCGCCTTTGAAAAGAAAGTGGTATGATGAAATATTTAGGCATAAAATAGATGAAATGCACTCCATACTACTACTGTAGAATATTTTGGTTGATGATATTTTTAAAATAGTAAAGGAAGGTGTATGGAACAACCAAATTATTATCATTATAAACAATGAATATTTTAAGATCCTTTTATGATGTGTAAGCTAAGAATATTTTATGAAAGGTCCCTAAATGAATACACTTTAAACTGATTTTAGCAATGACTATCGGATATAGACAAAATGAATGCTTTTTGGATTAGGATGGTACACAAAATCTACTATCAAAAGGTTTTTTTGGAAAGTATATGATTCAAAACTAAGGAAATGCAATTATTTACAAGTTTTAACCTTCTTAGATGCAAAATCCCTTATTTAGCCTCTCACAAACCCTTAAAAGTAGGGTTTCTCATATACCCCTCTTCTATACACTATACCATCCAAATGATGATGGATTCACCTTTCATTTGAAATGTCTAAACACTTTCAATCATAAAATGTGCCCCTCCTTAAGGCAGATTTGCTACTGCTGCTCCTTAGCAAGCAATTTCTCCACTCTTACATTCGCTATTTTGGTGAGCACCCCAGTTCTCCACCCAATCTGCACATCAACCTATTAGTAGTTTATTGTACATGTTAGAGCAGTTCCATCCTATGAATATTAGATCTTTTACATGAAACTATATCCACTGACTAATCAGAGGAACAAAATTAAGAAACGGTTTGATCATATGAGAGATGTTGTAGACTTGCAACTCACCAACTACTTAGTTTTTGCGAGTAAGAATTTTTTTTGTTTTGGTTATGGTTGTGGTGTTTGTAGGGAGACATTTACAAATTTATATCTATTTTCACTATTTAATGGTTTATGGGTGTAAGATAGGAATTTGGAATGCATCAAAGCAATAGATATTAGACTAGCTCAACCACAAAAACTAGATTGCAATGATAAGAAATCCTATTACAATCAATAGAAGAATTGAAAATAAGACATTCAAGATAAATGAAACATCATCACCAATGTATCTTTCAATTGACCTCCATTGTCCTTCTTTCTCCTTCAAATTACTTTGTTTGTGGATCTCACCTACAAGTGCAAAATGCAAGTATGAAAGAAAGCAAGATTGACAAGATGAAAATTGTAGCATAAGGATACTAGAAGCATGGTTGATTACTCTCTTTTGATTGAAGAAACTCATCCAATTTATAGACAAATTGGAGAGAGGACAAGATTAGCATGAAATTGATTCGAATGGAAATTCAAATCATGAATGGCAAAATTATGACAAATTATGACAAGATTGACATGCAAGATTGATTGATTGACAAAATTATGATAAATTTTGACAAGATTAAAATGTCATCCCATGACAAAAGGGAAGAGAGAAAATAGCCCCCATGATTGCAACAAATGGAAGCATAAACATAGGGGGAAATTAGGGGAAAAATAGGAGAAATAGAAATTAGGAATTAGGAGAAATTAGTCAATTGGAAAATTGAGGAAAAAGATGAAATAGAAATTAGGTGAATTAATTAATAGGTTTTCATGTATTAATTAATTCATGAAAAAGACCTAGGACTAAATAAATAGATTTATTTAACCCACCAAGAAGAAGAAAAGGATTAAATGAACAAATTAGAAAACCCTAGAAATGAGAGGACAAGGAATTAGGTCAAGACAACAAGAAATTAATGTCGATTTGATCATGATCTTGATTGACAAAGGACCAATGTTGATAAATGATTGAGACTGGTTGACAAAAATCAATGACAAGTTGACCAAGATTGACAAGGAGACCAAATTCATAGGCACCAATTGATGAGGAACAATGACTAATTGATCCAAATTGACATGATTGAAAAGGACAAGGATCAATGACGAATCAATCGCAAACTGACAAAATTGGCAAGGACAAGGATTGATGATGAATCAATCGCAAAATGACAAGATTGACAAGGACAAGGATCGATGACGAATCAATCACAAAATGATGAGATTGACAAGGACAAGGATCGATGACGAATCAAACACAAAATGATGAGATTGACAAGGACAAGGATCGATGATGAATCAATCGCAAAATGATGAGATTAACAAGGACAAGGATCGATGATGAATCGATCACAAAATGATGAGATTGACAAGGACAAGGATTGATAATGAATCGATCACAAAATGACAAGATTGACAAGAGGACAAAATCCTAATTATATTATCGATTAGGATTGACGATGTCCAAAATGACGATAAATGAGCATGCACCATGATGTGACAGGATAAGATCAACCAAAATCATGACTAAAGATTGTTATTAACAAGACCTAATTTGAAAGCGAGAAAAATGAAGAATGCAAAAGAAGGACTTGATGCTCGCAAATGATAAAGACCAAATGCGCAACATAGAAGAAATGTTAATGCAATGCAAGAACCCTAAAATAAGGCAATGCGCAAATGTTAAAGTATGACTCCATAAGTGTTGACCATTTTTAGACGTCTACATTTTGCCCCTCTTTGAGGTAATGCGATTCTAAGCGTTGTTTCAAAGAACAATAATGAAAATGCCCCAGACAATAACAATGACATATGCATGCCCCCTCAAGGAATTGGCCAAAAAAATCCAGAAAAGAGGCCAAGTGATCGATAAGAATGACAGAAGACGATAGGTTCAAACGGATCAAAAAATCAAAGGTCAGATGCACAAAGGACAAGTAGTGGAAGGTACAACTGCCAAGACTGACAGAAGAAATGTTAGTAAGCAGAAATTAGATAGAGGATAGTTAGAGATGAAGGAAAACTTGCTTTCGCAAATGCACATAAGTAGGTGAGAACCTTTATTTAATGTAGCAAAGTGGATGCAGAGCATCATGGCATTGAAGGCTAGAGCTACAATGCAACCCCTTTTGCAAAAGACAAACACATTGCACACAAGGAATGAGGGAAGCATCCTAGGGTGCATACATCAAGGTTCGAGGTATGTGCAGCATTCACAAAGAAAATGTACTTATCACAAACACCCAATGATATAGTTGCCCCAGTTTGTGACAATCATTCCACAAACAACAAACACAACAAAAAAAGGAAAGGGACCATGAACCATCTCGGTTACTCTAAATCACTCAATGACATCATCGAGCAACATAGGAACATGATCGAAGAAAAAGATAAATCAATAAAAAGATAAGACACACAAATTGAACCAAGTCAAACAAACAGTTTGATCGTCATTGTCAAAAGTGAAAAACAAGAATGATCATGTTGTCTGGTTCTAGGGAATGTGATACCCCATCTAAGATAGGACACAGTCTAGTTTCGAGTATACCACACCCTGTATAAGACCCATGATAATATTGACAAGGACAAATGATATTGATGTTGATTGATTGACATGACAATTTTGATCAATTTGAATGTCTAGTTTGATTGAAAAGTTCATCTGTTAATGCGTGATTTCATTAAAGCACAATGTTTGATTGATTGTCATTGGATGTATGTTCAGCAATCTGTCTATGCACAAAGGGGACCATTTATTGACAAAATGCAAAATTCCAAAGGAATTGTTTTTGATGTTTTCACTTTGTAGGAATTTTGAGTTTTTTACAAAAAAAAAAATTGTTCGTTTTTCAGGACCTTATTTGACTTTTTAGGGATTTTTTTAGGACATTATTTGATTTTTAGGGATTTTTTCAGGACATTTTCACTAAAAATGAACACATGATTTTTTTGATGTTTTTGAATCTTTTCAGGATTTTTTTCAATTTTTTTGATTATTTAAGGACATTTTTCAATTTTTATGATTTTGCCCCCAGTGTCTAGCAAGGCAAGGAATATGATAGGTGAATAAATAGGCTTTCTGAAATGTTGGTGGATAGAGGGAAGACAAAGGCCATTTATCATGGAGAAAATAGGGATGCAATTTTCAAGGGCTATTGTGTGATGGGACAAGAGACTAGATATAACAATGTAAAGCAGTGACATGGCATGAGGGACATGTCAAGAGGTTTTTGAAACAATGTTTAAATTTTGCGTCCTTATGTCAGATCAAGATCAAGGGACATGAAGAGAGTGTATGGATAGTTATAAGATATGAATAGGATAAGCAAGACCAAGAATGGATAAGGGACATAGACTGAAGGTTGGGGTAGGCTAAGGGATAGTAGCAGAAAGTTGCAATAAGATAGGGAATATGGATGAAAGGTTGTAATAAGCAAATGGATAAAGAAAAAAAGCTATGATGGACTAAAAGTTGCAAACAAGATGCATGATGCTCATAAAGATCCTCAGCCTTGTCAAGATCAAATGTGGAAAAGGGGATATGTACATGAGGGACAATAGGATATGAAGGGTAATAGGACATGATAGGATAATAAGTGTAATAGGATATGACAGGATAATGAAGGGTAATACGACAAAAGGATATGATAGGATAAAACCTATCCCCAAGTACGGTATGCAAGAAGTTCATAGATTATGCATGACACCTGTTTGTGAGGTTTTCATTATAGTACTTAACCAAGGTGCCTATTTGCCAAGTTTTCACTAGTGGATGAATTATTTTTTGCTTTACTTTTTTTTTCTTTTGTCTTTTTTTTCTCACCTTTTTTTTTTTTGTATTTTAACTTTTTCAATAGAAGATGGACACATGACAGGGGATGGAAGAAGGACTCAAACAACTTTTTTTTTTTTTTGGATAGTAGCCTTGAAAAAAAAATGGACCATGACCTTTAAAAGTATGCTCAAAGACATTGGTACGATAAGGACATGGAATAAGAGATGAAATTAAGGCAAGGATTTATGTAAAGGATGGGATCAAAGGGATCGAAGGATGGAAAATATGCATTGGATAATGGATAGGGTATTGGAAGAATTGGGCTTCACTGGATGGAAATGAAGGCAAGATCAACATTGGAATACACCTTCACGGGTGGTGGATTGATGGAGGAAAAATGGATCTCAGATTGTGAGATTTGGATGGAGGAATAGTTTGGGATTTTGGGACATAAGGGCCCAAAATGGATGAAGAAGGTGATGGAGGAACAAAGCTAAGAGGGTTGGATGGAGGAATAACAACTTTGGATGCCAAGTTGGACATTCTTTCAAGCTTTTGTGCTTCAAGGAGTTGCTCAGGGATCCACATGGTTTTTTATTTTTTATGCTTTTGTGGTTCCTTGGAGTGCATTGCTTGCACAAGGGATTTAGGAACCCATATATATTTTGACTTTGCTTTATTTTTCTCAGTGGGCCTTTGTGGCCTTTTTGATATATTTTTTTCTTTATAGATCATATTGTTCTTTGTTTTGACATGTCGATTATATTGGACATGTTGATCCTTGAATACATGTGGATTTCTAGACTTATGACTTTTATGCTTGGCATCCAAATTGCTTGGAGGAGGAAAGGAAGCATGGATGGATATGAATGAAATGGAGTTCTTTTGGATGGATGAAAGTTACTCAAGGATTTGTGCCTTTGCTGACCTTGCATAGAGGACAAAGGAATATAAGGACCTAAGATGGATGGAAGGGATAAAGGGGAAGAGATATACTTGGATTTTGAAGGGATCTTGGATTTAGTAGGGGTACCCACATCTTGAGGAATTTCACTAAGGCCATGACCCTTAATATTTTCTTTAACATGAAGGGATTCTTGCTTATAGAGATCTACTCCTTTGCCTTTATAAATATCTTGACTTGTAGGATACTCTTTTCTTTGGGAAGAAGACACAAGTCCATTATGAGGTGGATATGATATGAGAGAAATAATGGGATCTTGAAGTGGATCGGATTGCACCAAAGTGGAAGAACCCATTATGCATGTCAAGGGTTCATGAACATCTTGCATTGACACGTTAGAATCATGAGGGGGATTAGGATTGTGTAGTGGACATGGTTCAATGACAGGCTCTTCAAGAGATGGAATGGGAGAAATAATGGGATCATCAAAAGAAATTCGATCTTGGAGTGTATATGCAGCATTAAGACAAGGAGATGGAGGAACAAAAGGATCTTGTGGAGGATTTAAAGGAATAATTTTATCTTGACAAGGAGGAAGATCATTGGAATCCTCTTTAAAGGTGCTTTGTGTTGGACTTTTAATGGGATCATCATAAAGGATGGAAGGGATATCTTGATCTTTCTTAGGAAGTGGAATGCCAATGCGATTTGAAAGGACATTTTTTTCATGAAATGGAAGGGGATCATTTGGGATTGGATGGACTGGGATATCTTTGTCTTTCTTAGGGAATGGAATGTTGAGGGGATGGAGAATTATGGAGGAGATATTCACATTTGTAATGGTTTGCATTTGGTTTGAATATCTTGTCTTCATATCTCTATTGAGTGTAATTAGGATTTGTCATTACAATCTAATTTTTGTGGTTGAGCTAGTTTAAAGTTGCTTTTGATGCATTCCAAATTCATATCTTACATTTTCTGGTGAACCTGACATGAACTAACCATTTAGCCATGTTTTTGAGCTGATTTGCAGGTGAAAAATCAATAAACAGGGCGACTCAGAGCTTTCTGGACACTTTTGTGCCTATGTCAAAGCATTATGCGCCTATGTCAGGGCATCCTACACCTATGTCAAAGAGATCTATGCCTATGTCAAAGAGATCTGTGCCTGTGTCAGGGCATTCTATGCCTGTGTCAAGGCATTCCGCACTTGTGTTGAGACATTATGTGCCTGTGTAAGGCCAGAAATAGAGGTGAAACCAGTTTTTTTACTTGCAAATTACTTTGTTTTCATTCTGTTCTTATATTTTGGTTTTTCTTTAGTACTGATTCTCTGTGTAGCACCTTGGCATTACGTGTGACAAAGACATGAAAATGAAACTACTAACAAATCTTATGTAGGACATGGTCAAAGACTTTTATTAAAACATCTTGCATGTGATTTTTAAAGTAGTTGCACATTTAATTTCTTAAAGGTTAATGAACACCATGCATGCTTTGTTTGCTTTTAGTTTGATTGCATGTTTTAACCCTTAGAATTGGGCCTACCTCCTGATTTTCCTGGCACTTTGCATAGGCATTGGTGAGAAGGAATGACCCAAAGTGGTGATGGACTAAAGCCAAGCTCTTCCGAACCACTCTAAATAACTATGGATGCAATGAAAGTTGTAGACAGCAGGTGCTAGAATGGTATTATGATGATTTATTCACCGGATCAATACCCACCTGAACGGATGCCCTTACTAGATTCTCTTGTTTTTTAGAGGCCAAAATCCTTCTATCTGTTGGCTAAGGCATTATGATATGCACATGCCGAAGACACCTCTCATGTACTGCTCAGTTAGAGATAGCAAGTTCTTGGGAAGTGATGCCCCTTGAACTAGAAGCTTGGTATGCCCGAGAAGTGAGTGCATTGTAAGGGGGAGCCAGTGCTACCAAGCGTCTAGCTATCTGGCTGAGTGTTGTATTTTGATTAGAGGATTCAATAGATATTGCCCTTGCTAGCCATAGAATTTTTTGTAAATGTGCTTGATTGTCTTGAGTCAAAGTCAAACAAACATTTTGTCTTCTGTGATTGTCAAAAGTTAAATCAAAAACAAACTTTCAAAAGTGCTCATAATCAACTTGGATTTTTAAAATCAACAAACCTTCAACTCAAAACACAATCTGAATAAAGGTCTAAATTTGTCCAAGTATTCATCCAACATTTGAAAATGGCTTGTCAAAACATTGAATATCCTTGTTTCAAAATTCATGTCACTTTAGGCTAGGTCTTGCATAGTCCCACTTAGGTCCTAAGGCATATTGTCATCTCCTTTCATTTTAGTCCTTTTCATTGCAAGCATCCTCATCTTGCACTTAGGTTCAAAATCATTTCCCTAAGTTTGCATTTCATTATCATATCCAAGCTAGATTTCCATTTAGGTGACATTCGTGCATTATCCTTGTCATGCTAAAATTAGGTCTTGCCTAGGTTGCATTTCGCATATTCCAAGTCATTGGTCTTCACATATCCTTATCATTGTATTGTCATCTTGTCTTGGCTTCATCTTGTCATATCATATCCTTAGATCATTTTCATGTCATATCCTAAGTCATTGTCATAATCATTGCCTTCTTGCATTTAGTCTCAAAAATTTGGTTTGTCAAACTTAAAAAAATCAAAGCTTTGGATGATACCCTAAGTTGTTGTTAGGGAGTCTTGACACTTGTCTAAAATTTGTCCTTTCATTAATATCATTTTTGTCAAACCTAGCTTAGTATCCAAGCATATAGGTGAGACATTGTCAATTTGTCCTATTGTCATTTGGTCCTTTGTCCTTTAAGGTCTTGACTTCATTTCAATTTCCCAAGGTTGTGTCTTTAGCTTTGCATTTCAAAAGTTTGTCTCCAAAAATTCAAAAGGTACAAAAACATTTAGTTGCATTGTCATCCTTTTAGGTTGCATTTGTCAATCCCATTAGTTGCATTGCATAGTGACATGTTTGTTGAAATGAGGTCTCAAACTTCTTATGAAGCCATGTCATCACAATTGAGAATTCAATCATGTCAATCCAATCTCTACATGTCTCATAACTTGGATCAAACTTATCATGATGATGTAAATTTCCAAATACAAAAACTAGAGGAGAAACTAGCTCAAGAAAAGGAGATTTTGGAACAAAAAGTGAAAAAAATTGAGAAGAATAGATCACAAATGTCCAAAATGTTTAAAAAAATTCTAGGTCAAAATCCAAATAGTGAGCCAATTGATGTAAGATATCTTATTGAACAATCAAACATACCAGATCTCCTCTCACAAATATAGATGATGAAACAGTTTCAAGAAAAGAGACAACAACATTATGTGCCTTCACAACAAGAACAAGAAGGTGTTTACTATCAATTAGATTTTCAACCAACACAACCAATGGTCCAATTTCAACAATATGTACAACCAACTGTTAATTATTGACAACAAACTCAGTATCAACAACTACAATCACAAATTCAAAAACAAAACTTGCAACATGCACCAAGCCAAATTTTGAACATGTCAAACCAATTTGATCAACATCTAGTTCAAAATCAAAAGATGACATCAGACCAGAACCAGCTCCTTTCCAAACAAGTTCAAATTCTAGATACAACTATGTCAAAACCTCGAAAGAAAGGTGGCCTTATTGCAAGGATCTTATGGAAACTACCAAGTGAGTTCTTTGAGGAAGATCAAGATAATACAATTATGTCTAGCAATACCTCATCCCCCCATAAACAAATTGACTCTCTAGTGGCATCTATCCCTACAACTTTAGAAGTTTCACAAGAACCTTTCATATTGTCCTCATCAAATAATACACCCAAGGATGAAATTATCCAAGGGCTATCCATAATTGATTGCCAAGATAATCCAATTCATGATGCACATCCTTGTCATGTTTCAGAAATACTAGACCCAATGCAACCATGCACTTTATTGCCATTACCTATTTTAGAGGACCCCATTTGAAGTCCCTCTTCCTCATGTTCAAGCATTGATTCCTTGCCAGAATCCATCACAAATGTTCAAAGTGCATTTCCTTCATGCCAAAACATTGATCCCTTGTCAGAATCCCCCATACATATCCAAAGTCCAACCCCATGTCGAGAGGATATTTTAGAGCATGAAGAAATGTGTCTTGAAATAGATGAAGATCAATATCTTGAAACCTTATCATCCCATCCAATTGTTGACCAAGATCCCATTTCCCCAGACACTTGCAATGATTCACTTATTCCTGTCAATTCTATCCAAGAATACAATATCCTTTCAAATCCCATCAACATTCCATACCCTAAGAAAGATCAAGATATCCCAGTCCATCCAATCCCAAACGATCCCCTTCCATTTCATGAAAAAAATGTCCTTTCAAATCCCATTGGCATTCCACTTCCTAAGAAAGATCAAGATATCCCTTCCATCCTTTATGATGATCCCATTAAAAGTCCAGCGCAAAGCACCTTTAAACAGGATTCCAATGATCTTCCTCCTTGTCAAGATCAAATTATTCCTTTAAATCCTCCACAAGATCCTTTTGTTCCTCCATCTCCTTGTCTTAATCCTCCATATACACTCCAAGAGCGCATTTCTTTTGATGATCCCATTATTTCTCCCATTCCATCTCTTGAAGAGCCTGTCATTGAACCATGTCCACCACACAATCCTAATCCCCCTCATGATTCTAACGTGTCAGTGCAAGATGTTCATGAACCCTCGACATGCATAATGGGTTCTTCCACTTTGGTGCAATCCGATCCACTTCAAGATCTCATTATTTCTCTCATATCATATCCACCTCATAATGGACTCGCGTCTTCTTCCCAAAGAAAAGAGTATCCTACAAGTCAAGATATTCATAAAGGCAAAGGAGTAGATCTCTATAAGCAAGAATCCCTTCATGTTAAAGAAAATATTAAGGGTCATGGCCTCAGTGAAATTCCTCAAGACATGGGTACCCCTACTAAATCCAAGATCCCTTCAAAATCCAAATATATCCCTTCCCCTTTATCCCTTCCATCCATCTTAGCTCCTTATATTCCTTTGTCCTCTATGCAAGGTCAGGAAAGGCACAAATCCTTGAGTAACTTTCATCCATCCAAAAGAACTCCATTTCATTCATATCCATCCATGCATTCCTTTCCTCCTCCAAGCAATTTGGATTCAAAGCATAAAAGTCATAAGTCTAGAAATCCACATGTATTCAAGGATCAACATGTCCAATATAATCGACATGTCAAAACAAAGAACAATATGATCTATAAAGAAAAAAAAATATCCAAAAGGCCACAAAGGCCCACTGAGCAAAATAAAGCAAAGTCAAAATATATATGGGTTTCTAAATCCCTTGTGCAAGTAATGCACTCCAAGGAACCACAAAAGCATGAAAAATAAAAAACCATGTGGATCCCTAAGAAACTCCTTGAAGCACAAAATCCTAAAAGAACATCCAACTTGGCATCCAAAGTTGCTATTCCTCCATCCAACCCTCTCAAATTTGTTCCTCCTTCACCTTCTTCATCTATTTTTGGCCCTTATGTCCCAAAATCCCAAGCTATTCCTCCATCCAAATCTCACAATCTGAGATCCATTTTTCCTCCATCAATCCACCACCCATGAAGGTGTGTTCCAATGTCTATCTTTCCTTCATTTCCATCTAGTGAAGCCCAATTCTTCCAATACCCTATCTATTATCCAATGCATATTTTCCATCCTTCGATCCCTTTGATCCCATCCTTTACATAAATCCTTTCCTTAATTTCATCTCTTATTCCATGTCCTTATCCTACCAATGTCTTTGAGCATACTTTTAAAGGTCATGGTCCATTTTTTTTTCAAGGCTACTATACAAAAAAAAAAAAAATTGTTTGAGTCCTTCCATCCCCTATCATGTGTCCATCTTCTAATGAAAAAGTCAAAATACAAAAAAAAAAAAAAGTGAGAAAAAAAAGACAAAAGAAAAAAAAAGTAAAGCAAAAAATAATTCGTCCACTGGTGAAAACCTGGCAAATAGGTGCCTTGGGCAAGTACCATGATGAAAACCTGGCAAACAGGTGTCATGCATAATCTATGAACTTCTTGCATACCGTACTTGGGGATAGGTTTTATCCTATCATATCCTGTGATATCCTATTACTCTTCATTATCCTGTCATATCCTATTACACTTCATTATCCTATCATGTCATTACTCTTCATATCCTATTGTCCCTCATGTCTAGTTTCCCTTTCCACCTTTGATCTTGACAAGGTTGAGGATCTTCATGAGCATCATGCATCCTATTCACAACTTTTAGTCCATCATAGCTTTTGGTCTTTATCCATTTGCTTATTATAACCTTTCATCCATATTCCTTGTCTTATTGCAACTTTCTGCCACTATCCCTTAGCCTACCCCGACCTTCACTCTTTTTCATTCCTTGATCTTGATCTAACATAAGGATGTAAAATTTAAACATGGTTTCAGAAACCTCTTGACATGTCCCTCATGCCATTTCACTACTTTATATTGTCATATCCAGTCTCTTGTCCCATCATGCAATAGCCCTTGAAAATTGCATCTGTATTGTCTCCATGATAAAAGTCCTTTGTCTTTCCTCTATCCACCAACATTTAAAAAAGCCTATTTATTCACCTATCATATTCCTTGCCTTGCTAGACACTAGGGGCAAAATCATAAAAATTGAAAAATGTCCTGAAATAATCAAAAAAATTGAAAAAAATCCTTAAAAATCATATAATCTTCTGAAAAAATCCCTAAAAATCAAACAATGTCCTTAAAAAATCCCTAAAAATCAAATAATGTCCTAAAAAAAAAAAAAAATCAAATAATGTCCTGAAAAAATCCCTAAAAAGTCAAATAAAGTCCTGAAAAACGAACAAAAAAAATAAAAATTTCAAAACATCAAAATTTGGCCTTTTGCATTTTGTCAATAAATGGTCCCCTTTGTGCATAGATAGATCACTGAGCATACATCCAATGAAAATCAATCAAACATTGTGCTTTAATGAAATCACGCATTAACAGATGAATTGTTCAACCAAGCAAGCATTCAACCTGATCATAGTTGTCACATCAATCCAAATAGCATCAACATTATCATGGGTCTTATACAGGGTGTGGTATACTCGAAACCAAACTGTGTCCTATCTTCGACGGGGTACCGCATTCCCTGAAACCAGACAACATGATCATTCTTGTTTTCCACTTTTGACAATGATGATCAGACTGTTTGTTTGACTTGGTTTAATTTATGCGTCTTATCTTTTTACTAATTTATCTTTGGCTTTGATCATGTTCCTATGTTGCTTGATGATGTCACTGAGTGATTTAGAGTGACTGGGATGGTTCATGGTCCCTTTCCTTTTTTTGTGGTGTTTGTTTTTTGTGGAATGTTTGTCACAAACTGGGGCAGCTATATCATTGGGTGTCTGTGATAAGTACAGTCGCTTTGTGAACGCCGCACAGACCTCAACCCTTGATGTATGCACCCTAGGATGCTTCACTCATTCCTTATGTGCGATGTGTCTATCTTTTGCAAAAGGGTTTTGCATTCCAGCTCTAGCCTTGAATGCCATGATGCTCTACATCCACTTTGCTACAATAAAGGTTCTCTTATTGTCCTCTATCTAATTTCTTCTTACTAACATTTCTTCTGTCAGTCTTGGTAGTCCATTCGAACCTATCATCTTCTGTCATTCTTATCGATCAATTGGCCTCTTTTTTGGATTTTTTTGGCCAATTCCTCGAGGGGGAATGCATATGTCATTGTCATTGTCTAGGGCATTTTCATTATTCTTCTTTGAAACAATGCTTAGAATCGCATTGTCTCAAAGCAATAGATATTAGACTAGCTCAACCACAAAAAATAGATTGCAATGATAAGAAATCCTATTACAATCAATAGAAGAATTGAAAATAAGACATTCAAGATAAATGAAACATCGTCACCAATGTCTCTTTCAATTGACCTCCATTGTCCTTCTTTCTCCTTCAAATTACTTTGTTTGTGGATCTCACCTACAAGTGCAAAATGCAAGTATGAAAGCAAGCAAGATTGACAAGATGAAAATTGTAGCATAAGGATACTAGAAGCATGGTTGATTCCTCTCTTTTGATTGAAGAAACTCATCCAATTTATAGACAAATTGGAGAGAGGACAAGATTAGCATGGAATTGATTCGAATGGAAATTCAAATCATGAATGGCAAAATTATGACAAATTATGACAAATTATGACAAGATTGACATGCAAGATTGATTGATTGACAAAATTATGACAAATTATGACAAGATTAAAATGTCATTCCCATGACAAAAGGGAAGAGAGAAAATAGCCTCCATGATTGCAACAAATGGAAGCATAAACATAGGAGAAAATTAGGGGAAAAATTAGAAAAATTGAAGAAAATAGGAGAAATAGAAATTAGGAATTAGGAGAAATTAGTAAATTGGAAAATTGAGGAAAAATATGAAATAGAAATTAGGTGAATTAATTAATAGGTTTTCATCCATTAATTAATTCATGAAAGAGACCCAGGACTAAATAAATAGATTTATTTAACCCACCAAGAAGAAGAAAAGGATTAAATGAACAAATCATAAAACCTTAGAAATAAGAGGACAATTAATTAGGTCAAGACAACAAGAAATTAATGTAGGTTCGACCATGATTCTGATTGACAAAGGACCAATGTTGATAAATGATTGAGACTAGTTGACAAAAATCAATGATAAGTTGACCAAGATTGACAAGGAGATCAAATTGATAGGCGCCAATTGATGAGGAACAATGACTAATTGATCGAAATTGACATGATTGAAAAGGACAAGGATCGATGACAAATCGATCACAAAATGACAAGATTGACAAGGACAAGGATCGATGATGAATTGATCACAAAATGATGAGACTGACAAGGACAAGGATCGATGATGAATTGATCACAAAATGACGAGATTGAGAAGAGGACAAAAACCCTAATTCTATCATTGATTAGGATTGACGATGTCCAAAATGACGATAAATGAGCACGCACCATGATGCGACAGAATAAGATTGACCAAAATCATGACTAAAGATTGCTGTCGACAAGACCTAATTCAAAAGAGAGAAAAATGAGGAATGCAGAAGAAGGACTCGATGCTCGCAAATGATAAAGACCAAGTGCGCAACATAGAAGAAATGTTAATGCAACACAAGAACCCTAAAATAAGGCAATGCACAAATGTTAAAGTATGACTCCACAAGTGTTGACCATTTTTAGATGTCTACAATGGGTTTGTAATGGTAATTTAATGTTCTTTCATATTTTTGTATATATTCTTTATAATAGCCTATTATATTGATTTGTTCTATTATGGATAATGGTGTGCGTTAGAGGCTTTGTTGTCAAAAAATACATGAAACAGTTTTAATTTATTTGATTCAGTGTTATTTGCAAAAAAATTTATCAATGATGTTTCCTTTCTCCAAGAATTGTCTAGGATCTTTCTGTCAGATAATATGCAACATCAAATGACTAAATCTTTTCTTTACAAATGCTTATTTTATTTAATTATTATCTGAGCGTGAATTAAAATTTATATCTATATGGAAGCAGAACATACAAGCTGAAGAGTCATGTACAAGCAAATTTTGTAAAATAAAGCAAGCATGCATTATCTTGAATGACATGGAAACAAGCTCATCAGCTACCTAGAAGAGAGCAATTGGAGAAAAGTAGAGGAAAGTGTTAAAGGGTGATAAATAGATAGAGAGTATGCAATACAAACAAACAATGTCTGGAGTGTGTGATATGACATCTCTAATTTATGTCCGGAGGGACTAACTGGTTTTGGAGTTCCTACGAAACCTATTGGGCCACGCTTGGAGGAAATCAATGTGTTCATGAAAAGAGAACCTTTTTCCTATTATGAGAATGATGCTTTTGCACCGAAGGATATTTGGAAGTCAATATCCAAAAATTTCTATAGTGTGGAACCAGAGTTCCCAGATTCTAAGTAATTTTCAACTTTCAGAAGACCAAGAGGTTATGTACACAATCTCCCAATAGAAGAGTGATTTCAAGCATTGCCTCTCCCCCCCATGACTATTCAAGAAGCACTTCCTCAGACAAAGGACTTTTTGGCCTCCATGGAATCAAAGAAAAAAATTGTAGCATAGACTCTAGATGATGTGGTGGTGTCCTTCGTGAAGAACTCTGCACTATAATTGGAAATTCACGAGGGAAACTGCAAGATAGTGAAGATAAATACATTCTTGAAAAGTGGGAAGAATGGATCTTGGTTTGGGTGGAGCCAAGTCAGGTGGCTCCTCTAGAGGTTGATGAGATAGAAATAATATTAGGATTTCAAAAAGATCACACTCGTGGAACTTCATGTGTGATTGATCAATTGCGTTGTTTGGGTAATGCATTCCAAATAGATACAATTGCATACCATTTATCTATCTTGATTAAAGCCTTTTATCCTGATGGCATTAAATTAAAGTACTTTCTCTTCTGTCTGGTATTGGTGGAGAAGAGGTTGATAGGTGGCAGGTTAGGTTGATGCAAAGCAACCTCTTCTCCACCAATACTAGATAGAAAAGAAAGAAATTTAATTTAATGCCATTTCGATAAAAGTCTTTAAACAAGTTAGATAAATGGTATGCAACTGTATCTATTTGAAATGCATTACCCAAACAACACAATCGATCAATCGCACATGAAGTTCCACGAGTGTGATATTTTTCAAATCCTAATATGATTTCTATCTCGTCAACCTCTAGAGGAGCCACTTGACTTGGCCCCACCCAAACCAAGATCCATTCTTCCCACTTTTCAAGAATGTATTTCTCTTCACTATCTTGCAGTTTCCCTCGTGAATTTTCAATTATAGTGCAGAGTTCTTTACGAAGGACACCACCACATCATCTAGAGTCTATGCTTCAATTTGTTTCTTTGATCCCATGGAGGCCAATAGTCCTTTATCTAAGGAAGTGCTTCCTAAATAGTCATGGGGGGGAGAGGTAATGCTTGAAATTGCCCTTCTATTGGGAGATTGTGTACATAACCTCTTGGTCTTCTAAAAGTTGAAAATTACTTCGAGTCCACCAACTCTGGTTCCACACTATAGAAATTTTTGGATATTGACTTCCAAATATCCTTCGGTGCAAAAGCATCATTCTCATAATAGAAAAAAGGTGCTCCTTGCATGAACACATTGATTTCCTTCAAGCAAGGCCCAATAGGTTTTGTAGGAACTCCAAAACCAGTTAGTCCCTCTAGACATAAATTAGAGACGTCACATCACACACTCTAGACATTGTTTGTTTGTATTGCATACTCTCTATCTATTTATCACCCTTTAACACTTTCCTTTGCTTTTCTCCAATTACTCTCTTCTAGGCAGTTGATGAGCTTGTTTCCATGTCATTCAAGATAATGCCTTCTTGCTTTCTTTTATGAAATTTGCTTGCACATGACTCTTCAGCTTGTATGTTCTTCTTCCATACATATATAAATTTTAATTCATGCTCAGATAATAATTAAATAAAATAAGTATTTGTAAAGAAAAGATTTAGTCATTAGATGTTACATATTATCTGATGGAAAGATTCTAGACAATTCTTGGAGAAAGGAAACATCATTAATAATAATTTTTTGCAAATAACACTAAATCAAATAAATAATAAATGTTTTATGTAATTTTTAAAAGTAGAACTCATTCAATTCTTTCATGCACCGACGACAAAGCCATTTGACCCACATCATCTCTCACCGCTGGAATTCTGATGGTAACTAATTAAACATTTGACAAGGATGTTGTATATCTGACGTCACTTCCATGTCGGACAGTCGTCGAGGAGAAAACATAGCATCCGTCAGAATTCCGATGGAAATATGCCAAAATTTGTGGCTAGGGGTACAAATATAGCTATTGTCAGAGGATTTCATAACATCTTCAGATGACCAATGCAAATGGCATTGTCGGGAAGCCCGACAATGAGGTTTTGATGGTAAAGTTGGTCGGAAGTCTGACATTGTGTCGTCGTAAATCTGACAATTAGCCATCAGAAATTAGGCCCAAATGTACTAGTGAGGTAAGACCATTAGAATGTGGACCACATATCCCTTCATGAACTTCACGTAATGCAATCTGAGCTTCATCCCTTTCTAAACATCTAAGAAGAGTGCCATCTAGACCTTAATGATATAGGATATTGGCTAAAATGACATATTGAGAAGATTGGCGAATGAAAATGCGGCGTTGATTCTTGGATAAGTCAGGAGGAAGGGTATTATTACAAAGGTATGTGAAAATGGAACCATATAACTAGGAATCAGGACCAATGACACATATCATCTCAGTAGGAGTGATCTCATATGAGGGAACCAAAAGGTTATCCACCAAGAACTCATAGAGGGTTTGATTCTGTGGTAGATCGATCAGTGAAGCAATAGTAGCCATGACATCTGCAGCTCGATTCGGCTCTCTTGGTATTTGCTCAAAGGTTAACTTCATGAAATGTTGTTTCAGGTCATCCACCATTTTTTTATAAGGCATTAATTTTTCATCCTTTGTTTTCTAGTCATCAGTTTCTTGACGAATTACAAGTTGAGGGTCCCCAAAAAGATGAAATTATTGGATCTTCCACTGAACAACAATCTATAATCCAGTTGTTAATGCCTCATATTCTGCTATGTTATTAGTGCAAGGAAATGATAATCGATATGATTTTGGTATGGAATCCTCTTGAGGTGTGAGAAAGAGGATGCCAGCTCCTGCACCATGCTGTGTGTATGAGTCGTCAAAGTATAGTTGCCAAGGTTTTGTGTGTGATACCATCAATATGGATTCATTTGGAAATTCTAAAGTTAGAGGAGCATCTACTAATTGATCTGTGATAGCTTGTCCTTTTATTGCTTTTCTTTCTACATATTCAATGTCAAATTCACTCAGGAGCATCACCCATTTGGCTAGTTGACCAGTAAGCATTGCTTTATTGAGAAGGTATTTCAATGGATCTATTCTTGCAACCAACTTAGTTTTATGAGTTAGCATGTAGTGTCATAATTTTTGCGAAGCAAAGACCACAGTGAGACATGCATGCTCAATTGGTGTGTAGTTTAGCTCATATCCCACCAAAGTATGATTGATGTAGTAAACTACCTTTTCTTTGCCCTCAACATCTTGTTGTGCTAAGAATGCCCCTAGTGTTGTTGAAGTAGTAGATATGTATAGTAATAGGTGTTGATCCGAAACTAGTGCAATCAGGACTACCAGATTCAGAAGATAATCTTTGAGTATCTGGAAAGCCTGTTGACAGTTATAATCCCATTTGAATTTGATGTTTTTGTGTAGCAAATGCTGAAAAGGATGACATTTATCTGCAAGTTGTGCTATGAATCTTCGTATGGATTGGAGTCTCCCTCGCAAAGATTGAAGTTGACTGATATTTCTTGGTGGTTGCATCTCTAGGATTGCCTTGACTTTTGTTGGATCAGCTTCAATTCCTCTTTTTGAGATAATGAATCCAAGGAGCTTCCTGGAGGTTACTCCAAAGACACATTTCTTGGGGTTTAATCTTACTTTGTATTTTTCCAACCGATCAAAAATGACTGACAGTATGTCCAAATGTTTATCTTTTTCTATTAATTTGTCCAAGAGGTCATCAAGATAATCTTCCACAGTAATGTGCATGAGATCATGAAAGATAGTAGTCATGGCTCTTTGATATGTAGTGTCTGCATTCTTTAGCCCAAAGAGCATGACATTCCAGCAGAAATTTCCTCAAGGACAAGTAAATGATGTTTTGTGCTGATCCTTAGATGCGATTTTGATTTGATTATAGTCAGAGAATCCATCCATCAAAGATAACATCGCATGACCTGTTGTGAGATCTATGATTAGGTTGATATTTGGCAATGGAAAATCATCCTTAGGACGGGCTTTGTTGATGTCTCTGAAATCTGTGCATATTCTGATGTTATGGTTTGGTTTACTAACAGGTACTAAGTTGGAGATCCATTTAGGATAATCAATTGGGTGTATGAATTAGACATCCAATAATTTTTCAAGCTCCGCTTTGACTAATAATGCCACCTATGGATGAATCTTTCTTAATTTTTGTTTGACTAGTTTTGCCCCCGGTTTAACTGTCAAATGATGCATTACTAAATCTAGATCCAGTCTAGGCATATTAGCATATGACCATGCAAAATTGATTTGTCGCTTTGTGAAGAAACTTATGAACTTTGGTCTTTCTGTCTCTGTCAGAGATTGTTCCAGGAATATGTTATGTGGAATTTCTTTTGTACCAATATTTGTTTTGATGGTCTCCTCCACTAACATAGATGATTTTTCTTCATATGATGCCATGAGAATGTCCTTAGATATGTCCTTAGATATGTCCTTTCTTTTTACTTTTTTGGGGTCAGATAGCACCACACCATGGTTTTCACCATAAGACCCATGATTTATTTTTATTTTTATGTTTTTGCAACTGGAAGGCCCAACACCCTCACCAAAATATGCCACATTGTTGAGTTCTATAGTGTATCCTGCCTTATGGTCCCCAGGGGGAAGATCATCTCATATTCCTAGATAGTCAATAAAGGCTTCATCATTTTGGAATGTGTCAAAATGTACAGGTCCTCCATGGTCCCAATCAATAAGTTGGTGATGGACAAGGGGAAGACCTTCAATGTTTTCAAAGTCAGCAAGACTAAGGGTGAAGATGCAGTTATATTTGGATATGTCGAGGTAATTGTTAAGATCATCATTGGAACTCTCCTCATCTATCTCAATCATGAATGAATCCAAATTGTCATCACTGGTAGTGCATTCCAAGATAGGTGTCCTCATTCTTTGTGATTTCGACCTAGGACCTAGAAGAAAAGACTGTGTAGGATCCTTAGGGGTTGTTTCCTGACCAACTTTGAATTTTCTATAAATTTCCTCTTCTTCTATGGGTTCACCTAGTTCTCTAAATGTTTCGGTGAGTTCATAGTCACTGAAGGATTTGTCCAAACCCCATTCCCATTCATTGGAGTCAGTGGAGTAATAGTTCTCTTGTTGATTTTTGGAAGCTTTGATTTATAATGCCCCTTCTATATTTTGAGTATTTACCTTGGAAGACATGAAACCAAGTCCTTTCGAGCATTCCTTTTTAAATGTTAATTCTAGTTGCAAAGGTTAAATGATACCTTCCTTTCTTAAGCCAAGAGGACTTTTGCCACCATACCCAAATTTTTGTAGGATCTTGAATCCTTTTCCATATTTTTCACATGGTATGTTGATGTGATCCTGGATACCATTTTTAGGGTCTTTGTAAAGCATTTTGTATGTCTTCTTCTTCCATTTCACCCCATATTTGGAAGATAGTAGGATCCCATTTGAGTGTAATGATAGATACCCGTTTAGAAGGATGTGGTCCTCCATATTCTTTTGATGAACTCATAACTTCTTGTAAGCACATGGTTTGATTCAAAGTGTATTCACCCATGCCCTTGTCCTAATATTTCCCTTTAAGCTCACCTTGTTTTGATGTCGAAGGTTTTAATGATTCAGGATCAATGTATGCAGAAGAAGGGACAACTTCTTTATTACTTGGAATGATCGTCTTAGTTTTTTGTCTCAAGTTATTGCAGTATATAAATGGATTAGGATCCCCATTAACTACTACTTCAACTCCATTGTGAGGGAACTTAATGCATTAGTGGTATGTAGATGGGACTGCCCACATCTCATGAATCCAAGGAAGTCCTAGAAATATATTGTATGTGAGATCCAAGTCTAGGAGTTGACAAACCAAATCCTTTGTAATTGGCCCAACTCTAAGGGGCTAGGTGACTGTGCCTTTGGATGAGTGTTCTTCATCATCATATGATTTTAGGGTAATTTTGTTTGTAGAATTCACAGCTTTAATAGAATATCCCAATTGTTTAATAGTTCTCAATGTACAAATGTTTAGACCTTCTCCTCCATCTATTAGGACTCACTTTATTCGATGTTTGTGTAGGAAGGCTTCGATGTTTAAAGGTGCATTATGTGGTTGGCTCACAAAGGCATCATCAACTTCTGTGAATGTAAGGGAGTGTGGAACAGAAAGGTATCCCACCATGGCTTGAAATTGGTCCATGTTTAGATCAGTGGGGATAGAAGTGTCTCTAAAAGTTTTTTCAAGAATGGATTTATGTGTACGGGATATGCATAAGAGCTCGAGGATGGAGATAAGCATGGGTGTCTTCCCTAACTATTCTACAAGGTCATACTCAGGCTTGGTTGATGATGAAGCAGTTTTTTTAGCTGGAGCACCTTGCAAAGTGAATTTACCTCGACGAGTTGTAACATTACATTCAGAGGTAGGTTCAGAAGAAGATCTAATTCCTTTTAGGACAATCTTGGGTCTTTGGGTAGAATTCTTAGGTGTTTTGTCCTTGATGATAATGGTAGAGACATAATTGTCCATCGAAATGAGATTAACAATTGAATCCTAATTATAGGATGCTCTAGTATAGTTGGTTTTCTCATCTATGGCTTTGGATTTTCCCTTGTCATGTTTTGGGAATGGTTCTTTAAACATTTCATGTTCTTGATTGGATTAGTGTCCCTTAATCTCAATATCACCTCTATCAATAAGGTCTTGTATGATGTTCTTTAAACGATGACAATTTCCTATTTTATGTCCTTTTCTCTTATGAAATTCACAATACTCATCATCATTCCACCAATTTGGTTTAACCTTTGGCTCATATGGAGGTAAATCTGGAATTGTTATTATTTTGTTTTCCACTAGCTTTTTGAAAACTGACTCTAGTGGTTCTCCCAATGGGGTGTACTTCCTTCATGATTTGGAAGTTGCTTGAGTATTCACTTGATTGTTTGTAGATCTTGATCTAGAAAAAATGATTTTAGGTCGTACTATATTGGCATCAAAAAAACCATCATTGACTGTATTCTTGTTTTTATTCCAAAATCTCGACTTGTCTTTTCCTTTAAAGTCCTCTTTGTTTTCTTTGAACATCTTAATTACTCCTTGTTCAATTAGGACCTTTTTTGTTGCTAAGCATTTTTCAATGACGTCCTTGGAAGCAGACAAATAAGATTTACTTAGGTCATAACTAATGTCTTTGTTAACATTTTGGGTGAACATCTCTACCATTTGTTTTTGTGGAATTTCACAAGAGCATCTGTTGGCTAAATTCCTTCATCTTTGTAAAAATGATGAAAAAGATTCTCCATCCTTTTGCTTGGTGTTGCACAAAGTAGTGATTGATATATCTATCTCTATATTGTATGATAAATGTTGGATAAATGCCTCTGCTAAGTCATCCCATGACTTAATTCCAAGTGGGAGTTGGGAGAACCACTCCATAGCTTGATCACCTAATCTTTGTGGGAATAATCTCATCAAATATGTCTCTTCTGCTGCTACCTCAATGCAAGCTGTAAAAAATTGTCTTATATGTGCCTTAAGATCCCCTTTTCCTCTGTACTTATCAAACTTAGGTGTCATGAAGTGTGTAGGAAATGGAGGCATTGGAATGCTTTTGTCAAATGGATAGGGACATATGCCTCTCATTGTATAAGCTGGCTTCGATGTATTTATGTTCTCCATTTTCTTTTGTAAGTCCTTAATTTGCTGTTCCAAATTGTTCTTAGGTGGAGACCGACTTCTTAGACCATATCTCATGCCTGAGACACTAGGTGGAGGAGGAGCATGTTGCATATATGGATGGTATTGATCATACACATGTTCATATGGAGGAGGTCTATAATGATGTTGCGTATAAGGACCACTTGGTATAGAGTCATAATGAGGAATGGAATATCTATTTTGTTCATGTATACCATACTCTACAGGCATGTCATGAGTTTTCTCTAATGTGTTGCCCCCAAATTTGGCATGGGATTTCCTTGTGTCCAAATTTTGATCATGCCTTTGGATATCCAATTACTTTGGTGGTTGGTCGTTAACATTGGAATGTGATTGAGCATATTTTTCTGCATAAGACTTCCATAATGGTCTGTGAAGGTGAGTATCATATGCTTGACCATGTGTCTATGGGACCTCGGGTTTTTGAAACAAAGATGATGGTGATTCAGGCACAAGATGCAGTCCTCTATTGCCTCCACTATTAGGCCTCCTTTGATCCATGTTGGGGTGAGGTTGTTGCAAAGGTCGATGTTCCATTATTTGATACATGTCAAAATCATGAGGAATCTTGGCTCCACTTTGTGCCATCACTTGTAAGAAATATTATCTATCTCTCCTCATTATTTCCTCAACCAATCTATTGAAATGGGAATCCATAATGTTGTCTTCCACTTCTACTGAATGTACAAAAAAGTTGTCCATATTGTCATTGTGTGTATTATTGTTGTTTGTAGTGTCCATGTTCTCAACATTTGGAATGTTTCTATAAGCATCCATGTCAGGTAATGTAGTATGATCAGAATTGAAAAAGACATCATTGTCATACTCATAGGCACTCATGTTTGCAGACTCTTGAGACTCTTTAGCTTCTCTCCTAGATTTTTGGGAATGGGTTTCAACCATGAACTAGGTCTTGACCAAGATGTGTGAGACTAGATGAAAATGGAAAAGAGTATGAAAGACCAAGAGTTGGATGGAATGTAAATGAATCTGAGGTGTCCTTGCAATGTCCAAAGTGTAAGACCAAGTATGTATGTAGTAGAGAAGGTGTGACTTCCAAAGAGATGATTGTTTCTCTTGATGAGGTAAGTTGACCTTGACTCTAAGTAAGACCAAATGAGACCCAAAGGTGATAGACCTTGATGAGGGACCACTTAGCAAAATGTTGTTGTATGTAGTGTGTTGACAAAGTAAGATGAGGACAAGCAAGTGACCTTTTGACTCAAGTTTAGACAAATGTGAATGTAATGCAAGATGTAAAGAAATGATGAACTTTGTGAGACCCAAAAATAGGCTGAATGCTAGATGAAAACCCGAAGAGATAACCTAGGAAGCTCAATAAGTCTGAAACTGACTATTCTTGTTTGTTGGACTGTAATTTTTTTCAATTCTGAACACGGATGTGCCTGTATACTTCACAGACATGGTTCTGTCAGACACAGATGCATTTCTGAGGTTTTGTAAATGAATGTTACTTAAGAGAACATAGACGCATTTTTTCCCTTCACAAATGCGGCCAGATAACACGGACGTGATTCTATCAGACACAGACGTGTTTCTAGAATTAAGTGCAATTTTTCCAATGTGTGAAGTTGCTTGTTGTGACCAAATCTGAAATTTGATTGTATTTTTGTGACAAGAGGACACAATCTTGATGAAAACTCAATATTTGCAAGTGTTTAAACTCAAAAATGACTCCAAAGAAAGTGTGTTGTTTGATGTAAAATTGTTTTTCATACACTTGAAGACACAAAAGACATAATGTTATGATTTTTGGTCTTGAATGTTTGAGTGTTCAAAATAAGATGAGCACAATTCTTATGGTTGGCCAGGACAATAGTTGTTGATCCCACATGGGGTTTCCCCTGTGGCTATGTTATTCAGAGCGGATACTTAGATGCTTGACCCCACTGGCTCCACCCTCGGCACTCACTTCTCTAGGGCAGCCAAGCATCAGTCCCCATGAAAACTCCCCATGGCAAAATTTGTATCTCTACTAAGAATCGTATGTGTGTGGGTTGCTCCAGAGGTCCAACCTCCTGACCCATCAACTACAAGGATTTTGGCTTTCTAAAACAAAAAGGTGCTAGTAAGGGCATCCGCTCATGTGGCCATACATACAACACTTTCAGCTCTATAAATATAGAAGGCTCCTAGCTGATAGGGGTTATGCCCTACAACTGATCAAATAAATTTGATCAAATAGGTTTATGGGAGACATAGTGTTGGTATGAACTAATCAACACACGTTACCCATGGTTTTCACCATGAATATAGTTGTTTATAGTGGTTCGGAAGAGGATGGCTTTTCCTCACTACCACTTGGGTCATTCTCTCCTCACTAGTAGTCCTAATGACCACACGAGGAGACAAGCCCTCTAAAGATGAAACAAAAAGAACCTATTGCCCAAAACACAAAAGACACTGGTTCAAAATTAGTGCACCAATTGAAGTATTTGATAATCTATGAAAACAAGGCACACAATAAAGATCAAAATAAAAATCCTTATCAAGGTCCTGCAACAAAGATTTGTTAGTAGTTTGGATTGTTTCAAATGATCACCCCTTCTTGCAAGTACACAAGTTAGGTAAATTTTAGATCCAAGAGACTTTGTAAAATAAGGGTCTTTGACAAAACGATTTTGCTTTCAAGACAAGCTACACCAATTTCATTAGCTAGATCAAAAGATGTTAGCTCAATATAAACCAGATCTGAAATCCGAATGATGAAAAAAAACCTCAAAACTGAATAAAAAACTGAAATGCAAAAGATAAAACACAAACGTGGTTAAGACTAACACAAATGCTATAGAAAAATGCAAACATGCCTATATTTGACATAGACACATCTTCTGAATATAGATGCGACTGTTGAACACAAACATGTCTGAATGCTTCATAGACACAATTTTGGACCCTGCAGTCTGCAAAAAAAAATAAACTAGTGTCTAAGACGCAAACGTTAGTTCGGAGATCATAGATGCGACAGAAAATCAAAAATGTGATCTCAAAATACGCAAACGCAAAAATGTCAAAATGTTGTCAGAAATGTCAGATCTGCAACTTCAAAAACACAAAATCTGCAACAACGATGTTAAATGCAAAAGGGACAAGAGTCCCACCGGGCATGCCAAAATGTATATGGTGAAAATGGAAAAAACAATATTGAAAGACTAAATAGATTCAACCACAAAACCCTAGCCTAACAACAACAAAGATCCACCATAACATATGAAGATTACCTAAGACAATGCAAATCAAATAAAATCACAAAGATTATACCATCACATGTCCAATACGGTTCGGATCTCCATTGATCTTGCTTGATATATTTGCTCTCAGATTTTATGTGTGCACAAGAGCTCAACAAAGAACAGAAATGTGGTTGCAAGTAGGCTTGATCGCATATGAAAGTTTGAAAGCATAGTCAAGGGGTTGAATAGAATGATTAGGATTGAATAGAATGGTTAGGATTATTGAATAGGGTTGATAATGAAGGAAGCATCTCCTTATATAGAAGACACTGTAAGAAATGGAGGGATAAGATTGAGAGTTGTAAAAGATAAATGGTCAGCTATGATTAGAGGGTATGTAGAGGAAATAAGAAAATAATGAGAGGGTAGGTAGTGTATGAATTAAGAAATGAATGACATGTGTCATGGGTAGAAAAGGCTAATGAATTAATTAAATAAATAAAGATTTATTTAATTAATAGAAGAAGTGGGATCAATTAAATAAATAAGATATTTATTTAATTTAGGAAAAGGGGAATTTAAATAAATAAAGGTATTTATTTAAATGAGAAATAAGGCTAGAAGAGGATAAATGAATTAATTAAATAAATAAAGATTTATTCAATTAATAGAAGAATTAGGCTAAAATAATTAAATAAATAGATATTTACTTAATTAGGCATGACAATTTTAGGTGTCTACAAAATTAATAGATGAAACCTTGAAAAAATTTCACATGAGTGTTGCCATCAATGCCAAAGGGGGAGATTGTTGGCAATTGACAGTCTATTGGTTGGTTTCACTATGTTGGCATTGATGGCAACATGATTTTGTGCTTTGGCTTCATGTTTTGATTCTATGGTTTACCGGCAGGCACTTCACAAATTCTACATCGACAGCAACACTGGTAGGTCAAAAAGATTTCTTTGGTCACTGGTAATGCAGGCCAACATGGTATAGCAAAGGTTATCGGTATTGGAGGCTGACATATCTTGGATCTGGCATCAGCAATTTATTTTAATGTTAATACACTTATGTTATCTGACCGACATGTAACTTGATATTGTATATATCTTTGTAAGCTGACATAAGGCATAAAAATTGTATAGGGTATACAAGTCAGTTAAGATTAGATCATTTTTATATAGATATACAAGAGAGACATATATGGATATGTGAATATAATATGATGTGAAATATATCCAAGAGATCATGTATGTGAGGAAATTATTGTAAGGGTTATTCTGGTAAGGGTTTCAGACCATAACAGACAAAGCTTAAACCATAACTATATTTTGGCATAGAAGATGTTGTCTTAGCAACTCACACTTCTCTGGATTGTTGTCTAGAATTTTATGTAGTCAGTGAGGCTCCTATTGTGATTGAGCAGTGTGCTCTAAGCTGTAAGCCTTCCTGGAAGTGCAGGCCCCTCATATTATGTAATATCTCTTCATATGACTAGTGGATTGATATTGTGGGTCACAAATCCCACCATGGTTTTTCCTCTTTGAGGTTTTCCACGTATAAATCTGTGTGTTATGATTCTCATCTATGTGTTTGGCTTATTGGTTGCTTTACTTCTTTCAATTCTATATGTACCAGTATACCGGTTGGTGTATGAATTTTTTAATAAGGCTAAGATCTACTATTTTGGTATAACACTGATTCACCCCCCTCTTAGTGTTATTGGTTGCCAACAACTATATCCTCTCTCATCCAGTAGTAATACTCTCTCCTTCAACAACCCTTAATAATATCTTTGGCTTGCATATTTATAGCCTGGTCTTCTCGCCAAAAGCCACATTCAAACTTGGCACCTTAGGGTTTTCTTCACTGATCACGAGGCACATCTAATCTAATCAAATATAATCAGATCACAACTCAGAGATGACTTGCTGCACATATCCATCATTTTTGTGCCTTCTAGAAAACACTTTCTATGTTTGTCATTTTGGATTCAATTTGTCGGTTCATCCCTTCATCAAATGCCATAGATGGCTTAGTTGTTTCCTTCACCAACTCACCTTGCACAATCAATCTATCCTAGATCTTTGTTGTCTATTTGATCTCGACCCGTAAACCTCTATCGTGAATCCTCAAGCTTCTCAGTTACCATTAATGTCAGACCAACTACGAACTACCTTATTGACCTCACATTACCGACCTCTACATGTTTCATCTGCCAATTCATATATGTTAGCAACTTCATCTCCACATGGCATAACTATCAGTATCCACCTCTACTCACTTAGTCGGTTTATGCTTAGTCACTGACCACACACTTGACTGATATACACCTACCGGTCCACTAAACCTACCAACACAAATCACCTTGTTGGTTAACCTTCTTTCCAATGAATTCTTGGTCTTGTCAGTGTAGTACCTTTGTCTGGTCATCCAAACATGTTGATTCACTACATGCATCATGTTCATCATCAGCTGATGAGGTACTTTTGCTTCTGAACTTCTTTTCATATTGGTAACGACCTAGATGACTCCATGTCATCATTCTTCAACATAATGCACTGAGGCAACACCTTTTTCAATTTGTATCTTGGTAACTTCATATGTGTTACTGCAGAGCCTCAAGCATCATTTGACTAAGTCACATCTCAACTAGTTTGTTAGAGTTACAAACTCATCAACTCAACTCTCCTTTCTTTGTCCCTGTAGCACATCATGCCTACACTTTCTGATCTGGTGCATATATTTGATTTCATGCACCTATGGTATCTTAGTGATTCACCAGAAGATCGGGTGTAAACCACCACACACTTAACATCTTCTACCAGCATTTCACAAGTGTGATCATGTTGTCTGAGCATATACATCTCCTACACATAACCTAGTAGACATCCCCTTTGTCTACCTCACTATCTTGCAGCAATCCAAACTCCAACCTGTTATATCATCTTCTTCTAGTAGGAGTCCTACTGAATGAATTCACCCTTTATGTTGGTATACCCTTCTTCAATGGCTAGCCTTTTGCTAACATGTCGAGCATATGCTTGCCGGTTGGCAAGTGTACATCACCTTTAGTGTTGATGTGATCTTTAGTAACATTCTACCTCTTCATCATAAACAACAATTGAAGCACCTCACTCATCCTAATTTTACACTGGTCATAAGCTTGATGGTTGGAAACTACTCACTATCAACACAACTCTTACAAGTTGACATCCTTTTCTTACCAGTGTTAGACTGTACTAGTAACCTATCCATTTCATCCACACAAGTTAAACACTGACTTGTGTACCGGTGACTCCAGTGGTCATTCCTCTAAATGACATACTCTTCTTTACCAGTGACCTACAACACTAGTTGACATTAATGTCTCCATGTCAACAATACTCCCATACTAGTTGTCATGTTCTATTGGTAACATGCTATACCAGTTGACATCAATGAAAACACAATGCCAACATGCTTTACTAACACCCTTCTGGTCCTGGTAGGTTGAGTGGTTTCTCACTCATTTGGATCTGGCATGATCTAGTATGCTCCAGTATAGTTTGGTTATGGAATTGGCTTATTCATGATACTCATGTTCATATCCAGTAAGTTGGTTTTGGTCTGGTGATCGGATGCTATCTTGTTTGCTTAGAAGCTTGGTTTCTAGTTCCAGCGAGGGTTTCACTAGTAGAGATTTTGATGAAGATCTTTGATGAATTGCATTAAGTGGTGTTAGTGTAGCATCCGGTATGGTTTCTGGATGTTGTTGGTGATCATGTTCGAGACTTTGCAGATGGAGATCATTGTTGTAGCGTGTGGACCTATACTGTGTCCTGGTTGGTCTAGGTTATGAACCGATTTAATGAAACGTGTGGATTGGACCTCTCACTACATTTTCAAGATGTCCTATGTGTTGGATATTATTTGTTTGATTAAAGGCTGACATGTTTAATAATTATGTAATTAGTTTATTGTCTGGTGGCCGACCTGATTGTTTATGGTCGAGGGTTTGTATATATAGATGTAATATCTCATTGTAGAAGATATGGTAGTGGGAAAGGGATGTAATGTGCAAATAATGTAATATCATTTAGTTAGAGTATTTGGTTGATCATTGGAGATCTAATTGGGTTTATGTAAGAGGATTTAGTCCTCTACTATTGAGTTTAACTCAAACTGTACTCAGGCACAAGAGATACTATCTTTTGCAGTTCAACACTTCTCTGGATTGTAGTCTGAATTTCTATGTAGTTAGTGAGACTCCTTTTGTGATGAGAAGTGTGCTCTAGGTTGTTGGCCTTCCTGTACGTGCACGCCCATCAATTGTAATTCACATACTTATTGAAGAAGTATTATCTAACTGTGGGTAGGTTTCCCACTATGGTTTTTCCCTTTACCGAGTTTTCCACGTATAAATCTTGGTGTCAGGTGGACGGTATTTATTCTGTGATTATTGTTTATGCTTAATTGGTTTAACTACTATTCTAGTATTAATGTTTTGGGTTCTAGTATTAAAGTTTTAATTGTTAATGGTTTCAGTAATCTGTGACAACTGATTCACCCCCCCCCCCCTCTTAGTTGTCTTCAAGCTATTTGAACTATCTAACAATATATTGGTTTATGCAATTGTAAAGTGAAAAGATATTCCTCAGTGATGATGTTAACCACGCAAGAGAGATCAACAAGAGTGTCACGACAAGGGATATCCTTAACCTTCACAACTATGTATAAAGGGCCATCACGTGCTCTAATGGTCTTTGATGCAGGAGCATCTAGTGGTGTAAGGGCAATCCTACATCACCCAGAAAGATTTTTATTTTCTGTTGTAGTTTCTAGATTTTCTCTTTCTTATTTTTGCAATTTATTCATAGTCAAATTTGAAGTCATCAGAGGCTCTGAATGAACCTAGCAATTGGTGGAAATCCAAAGTGGTTGGCCTTTATGCCCTATTTTGTGCCACGTCTTTTCAAAAGCTTTCCAAAAAGGTATTATCACTGAAAATGTGATAGTTAGATCAAAATTTATGGATACCGAAAGTTGGACAATTATTTTTTTGGAAAGTTTCCAATTAACGAATTTGGCTTTAGTGAAATTATTCAGTTTCTTGTTCTAGCGCTAGTTAGTTTGCCAAGTTTCTATTGCAAATGTAATATTAGCTCCTAAGGAAAGAAATTCTATTTAAGAATCATCTTTGAGGAATATAGGGAAGTTTTTGGAGTTGAATTTTTTAGAGCTTTAGAGTGCGAAGGGAATTTTCCAGAATCTATAAGCTGCATGTGTGGCACCCTATGAGGTTTTAATCCTTTGAAATTGTAATGCATGTAGTGCATGTTGGTTACAAATAATAATAAAATTTCTGTGTTGTTTCTCAATTGTTGTGTATTTTTGTTTCTTGGGTTGTTCCTTCATAAAGTGGTATCAAAGCAGGTTGTTCCCGAGTGTATGAACAGATCACCGAATGTGAGGCAATTCATACTAGGATCTATGATTGTGGGCTCATGTTCAATATGCCTCTAAGAGTGATGCATGGTGGTAGAAATGCTTTGGCAAATTAGGGTTTGAGAGCCCTCCAAAGAGAGATTGATGCACTGCAAGAAGAACTAAGAAAAGGGTTTAATCCAAGGAGAGGAGAAAGTTATGATGAAGGAGAGGTTAAATATTCATGCTCAAATGAGTCGGACGAAGCAATAGATCATGATCAAGATCAATTGTTGAGGGCCATTTCTCAGATTGGGAAGAGACCCAAAATTGAATTTTCAAATTATTCTCAGAATCTGAACCTAGAAGAGCTGATTGATTGGATTAATGAGTTAGAGGAATATTTTGAATATGAAGAGATAGAAGACCTAGATCGAGTTAAATTTACTAAGACAAAGTTGAAAGGTCATGCAAATATCTGGTGGAAGGAGGCATAGTTGGATAAAAATTAGAGAGGAAAGGGAAAGATCACCAAATGGGACTGCATGGTTAACAAACTGAAGAAACAGTTCATCCCTATGGACTATGAGCTGGATCTATTGAATAAACTACAAGGTTTGAAGCAAGGTAGAAAATCTGTAAAAAAGTTACAAAATAATTTTATAAAATCATTATAAGAACAGGCCATGCAGAGGCCAACAAAGAGAAAGTCACCCATTATCTTAATGGGTTATGACCAAGTATTCAACAAGAGCTCAGTATGGTCAGAATAGCCATTATTGAAGAAGCATACCAATTTACATTGAAAGTAGAGGAGAAATTGAATAAGAGATTTGAAGGCAAGCAAAGAGGGAAATCCCAAGGTGGCAGAGGTGGTGGAAAATCCTTTAGGGATTGAAATGATGATCTGGAGAAAAATGAAGATGTGGGTACTAGCCAAAATCAGAGGGAAGATAATTTCTATTGGCCCCATGACCAAAACAATGGTGAACAACGTGGAAGAGGAAGAGGAAGATCTAGACAAGGATCCGGAAGAGGTGGTTTTAGATGAACTTGTTTCCATTGTGGTGAAAAAGGGTATAGAGCCTTTGAATGTCCACAACACCAAGGAAGGACAGGCAGAAGGAATGAAGGCCATGCATGGGTGGCAAATGCAGACGAAGAAGCCCAATTTGAAAATTCAGATGATGTTGAAAGGGGAGAGGCACTATTTGTCAAGAAGGTCCTAATGAATGAAAAGGAAGAACTAGATCAGAGGAAGAGTCTATTTCATACTAGATGCAAATCTCAAGACAAATTTTGTGATGTGATTATTGAGAGTGGGAGCATAGACAATCTAGTGTCTGAAGAGATGGTCAGAAAATTGAAACTAAAGATCGAAAGGCATCCACAACCTTACTAGATAGACTAGTTGTAGAATAACCACAAAGTTTTGGTCAATGAGCATTTCTTGGTAAAATTCAAGATTGGCAGTTACTGGGATGAGATATGGTGTGATATCATACCCATAGATTCATGTCACATGTTGTTAGGGAGGTTGTGGCAGTTTGATAGGCATGTTGTACATGATGGCCATGCTAATACCTACACCTTGACAAAGGATGGAGCTCGCCATAAGTTGAAGCCCCTAAAAGAGGTGGAGGAAAAGGTATGTAGTAGTGTGAGGATGTGTTTTGTTGGTGGAAATTAATTTTTGGAAGATAAAAAACACAAATGTGTGTGTTTTGTTTCAATTCCTAGAGTGGGTAGAGAAGTCAATGAAGAAGTGCTTGTAAAAGTTTCAGGTAATTTGTTGAGTGAGTTTCAGAACATTGTGTTTGATAATGTGCCTAACGGTTCATCAAGTGGAAGGTCTAATGGAGTTACAGATGCCTTTAGTAGGAGGCAAAATTTGTTGAAAAAGATGTAGTTGGGGGTGGTTGGGTTCAACAAACTCAAGAAGTTGTATCCTAAGGATCCTGATTTTTTAGAAGCTTGGAAATCTTACACGGAACCTATTACTTGGGATAGGATGAGATGGAAGGATTTCATAATCTAGGATGGCATGCTATTTAAGAGAAGTTGGTTGTGTATTCTGAGGAGTTCCCTGAGAGAGAGCTTGATCAAAGATAAGCACAATGGAGGGATGGCAAAATATTTTGCTCAAGAAAAGACCATTGCCATCATTAGTGAGCATTATTATTGGCCTTAGTTATCCCAAGATGTAAATAAATTTGTGTAGAGTTATAGAGTATACCAGAAGGAAAAAGGGATAAGCCAAAATACAGGGTTGTATCAGCCATTACCTGTTCTGGAGAGGTCATGGGAGGTGAAAAAGCACATCAATGAGATGAATTTGCAATATAAGGCAAAGGTAGATCAAGAAAGGAGCTATAAGGAGTTTCATATTGGAGATGAGGTGACGGTTCATTCAAAGAAGGAAATGTTCTCAGTTGGGATCTACAATAGGATAAAGGTGAAGCAGTTTGGTCCCTGCAAGGTTTTGAAGAAGCATGATTCAGGGAACGCATACAAGGTAGAGCTACCTAATGGAATTTATATTTCCCCTGTGTTTAAAATTTCAGATTTAATAGTATTATGAATATGACACACAAGAGGGACAAGTCATAGATCCATATACAACTCTTGCACCTACTTCAGAGAAGGAGGGGATTGAAGCAATTCTGGTTAGCCATGTGAAGAGTACCAGAAATAGGCAGTATGAGGAGTATCGGGTGAAATGGAGGAGAAGACTTGTTGATGATTCTTCATGGTTGTCCAAAGCAGAGGTTGACCGTTTGGGTTTTCCTCAACTAACTGAGACATGACCTGGTCACTTCTCAATCTACCCTGAGTGTCTAATGCAAGAGCATCTGGTGGTGTAAGGGCAACCTTGCATCACCCAAAAAGATTTTTATTTTCTGTTGTAGTTTTTGGATTTTCCCTTTCTTATTTTTGCAATTTATTCATAGTCAAGTTTGAAGCCATTAAGGGCTCTAGATGAGCCCTGAAATTGGTGGAAATCCAAAGTGGTTGGCCTTTAGACTGTACTTTGTGCCACATCATCTTTTCAATTCAAGATCTTTCTAAAAAGGTATTATCATTGAAAATCCGATAGTTGGATCAAAAGTTATGGCTGCCAAAAGCTGGACAATTATTTTTTCGGAAAGTTTCCAGTTAATGAATTTGGCTTCAGTGAAATTATGCAGTTTCTTGTTCTAGCGCTAGTTATTCCGCCAAGTTTCTATTGCAAAATCTTTGCTCCTAAGGAAAGAACATCTATTTAAGACTCATCTTTGAGGAAAATAGGGAAGTTTTTGGAGTTGAGTTTTTCAAAGCTTTAGAGTTGGAAGATTGTATTGTGGGAACGGTATTTTCCAGAATCTATAAGCTACATGTATGGTAGTCTATGAGGTTTTAATCCTCTAAAATTGTAATGCATGTAGTGCATGTTGGTTGCAAATAATAATAAAATTTCTCTTTTGTTTCTCAATTGTTGTGTTTTTCTGTTTCTTGGGTTGTTCCCTCATCAATCTCACTGGGGTCAAATGTAATACAAGAATCCTTAAGCGTATCTTGTTTTTTTACCATATTTACCAAGTTCAGAGCCATATAAGTGAATTCCTCATAGAAGAAATAAGTATACTTAGTCTCAATCATGTTAGAGGTAAGAGAAGACAAAGGATTGTTAGACACAATGCACCACTGAGAGGGGGGTGAATCAGTGGTTCTCAAACTTTTTCCTTTAACAACCCTATGCGAGTATACCGGTTATCAAATCTAACTCAATGTAGGCTTACTGGTTAGTGAGTAGACTAATAACAAATGCATTCACACAAGAGAGACATCACATAACACCAGCATATATGAGGAAAACCCAAGATGGGAAAAACCTCGGTGAGAAATGCTACTGAAGTCTATTGCTCCAATCCAACCTCACAATGAATCTGATTTAAAATGTTTAGGGCACCAACCCAAGGAGTACCAACCCCTGATAGTTTAAGCAACCACCCAAGGAGGACCAACCCCTAACTGATTTATGGGCTACAACCCCTGCTAGTTTATGGGCACCAACCCAAAGGAGCTACAACCCATGCACCGAGCTACAACTTAGTAATCTTAATAATAACATCAATTGCAAAAGTAATTATCCTATTACAAGTGAATCTTATAACCATTTCATACTCTTCACTTTGTCAGTGAGATACCCTCTCTGCTACACCGGTTCACTTTTATCTGTTGCTCCCATCTGCTGCTGCCTTGCTGGTAAACTCTAATTCACTTCTCTACACTTCATCACTCTCTCTTTTCTTCCTGCTGATACTAGAACCTAATGGTTATCTTCTCTGATGCACTCTTGCTGCTAACCAATTGCTTTAACCTTATCGATTAAACCCTCTATTAAACCCTTTCATTGGTTTAACCTTCACTCACTTAGTCACTATATTCTTCTACTATTTTCACTTTGACTAATCTAACTTTTCTCATGCAACACTCAATCACTTCGTAGTAGCTTCATCAATGGCATTAGCAAAAAATACATCTATTTTGGCTTCCATATTTATAAATGAGTTTTCCTGCCAAAACCAAAATTCAAACTCCAAGCCTTAGGGTTTTTGTTGGTATTTTGGTTATGTTGATATGGTTTTATCATTGATGTCAACACCTATTAACACTTATCAACTCTGGCACTTTGGAGAATCAGTAATGTTCACCAGCAAGCAAGTGACTTATGCACAATCACCGGTATCTGGTTCACCGACAGGATATATTGTTCATTGGCACTTGGAATGACATGGAAAACACTTGGTTATGTTGAAGACATCATTTTGACACTTTGTCTTGAAGGCATATCAGAACTACACCGGTACTAAATCAAGCATAGGAAGATGCTATTTTGAGCAGTACATCTTTATTGGATTTAACCATCCAATCGTAGTCAGTGTGACTCCTATTTGTGTTTGAGTAGTGAGCTCTAGGCACTTGGCCTTTTTGGCATGTGCAGACCCCATTTGTATACACATACTATCTGTAGTAGTATCATCTAATTGTGGGTAAGGTATCTCACCGTGGTTTTTCCCCTTACAAGGTTTCCATGTACAAATATTGGTGTCATGTGTTGTGGATCTTATTGTTCTTTCTGTTTCATTCATTAATCTTTACCGGTACTACAATTAACTAATAAACTGTCTACTGGCATAAAGTTTGGTTTACTAATATTAAGTAGTAAGGTTGGTTTAGTTTTTTTGGTTTAAATTTATTTGACAACTGATTCACCCCCCCCTCTAAGTTGTCTCTAGGACCTAACAATTGGTATGAGAGCCTAGTCTTCTTTTTGTAGAAGTTTAACAGCTTGACGAGATCCAATGTCTACTAACTATTTCAGGAAGGACAACCCTAAACTTGATGGAACCAACTATGGGATATGGAAGATCGGAATGGAGACACATCTGAATTGCATTGGAAAGGACATCTGGGATGTTACAAAGAATGCCTATATTGCTCCTACTCAAAGTTAGCCTAATCCACCTAATCTGACCAAAGATGAAGAAAATGATTGCAAGGCAAGAGAAGCACTTTTGAGCACATTATAAGATTAACAAATCATGGGATTATCAGATAGGTCTACTGCTAAATCTTATTTGGGATCATTTGGAAACACTAGATGAAGGAGATTCCACAGTCAAAATTGCAAAACTTGAAAGCTTTCGGGTCAGTATGAAAATCTAAAAATGGAAGAAGATGCAAGCATTTCTACTTTTATGGAAAGAGTAAATGAAATTGTTTCGGGTATTAAATGTTGTGGAGGAACCTTAAGTGAAGATGAAATTGTTTCAAAAATTTTAAGAGGATTGCCATCGTCATACAAAATAAAATTTACTACTATAAATGAGTTAAGAACAATGCTTAATACATTAGTAACTAGGGATACATTGATTGGAAAACTTTCAGCCTTTGAAATTGAGGATTTTGGTCCTGTTGCTACTATAAAGATAGATTTACCTTTTAAGGCATCAACATCATCTACACCATCATTTGACAAATCTGATTGGAAAGCCTTTTATGCAAGAGAACATGAAGAAAGCAGGAGAGAAAATGAAGAACTTGAAGCACTATTTGCAAGGAAAATGCCTAAAGGTCCAGTTGGAAGTAACTATGGAGGTAAAGCACCCTTTAAATGTTTTAACTGTAATAAGATTGGTCATATGGCTTCAAGATGCCCTGATAGACATGCTAGATTAAGAGAAGAAGCCATAAGAACATACAAGCCTAACCCTGAATATCAGAGATACAAATTTATGAAGAATAAAGATAAATCTTGTTATCTTGCTGATGAAGGAATCACTAATGATTCTGATGAGGATCCGACAGACAATGGATGGGTTTTTGTTGCTATAACAGAAGATCAACCGACACCTACTATTCAACTGGTAGAGTAGGTCTTGGCAGCTAAAGTGGAAGTTAAGGATGAATGGATCATTGATTCAGGATGTTCACATGATATGACTAGTGATAAAGGTAAATTCTTGAACTTTCAGGAATATAATGGAGGTCTAGTAAGATTTGGAAATGATAAAGCTTGTTTGATAAAAATAAAAGGTACTATATCTCTTGATGGTAAGCACAATACTGAAAAATTTTACTATGTAGAAGGTTTAAAGCATAATCTTTTGAGTGTTGGTCAATTAGTTGAAAATGGATTTCAGTTACAATTCAAGAATGGTAAATACAAAATTATTAACAGAACTAGTTTGGAAATAGCAACCGGTAATCAAACTAGAGGTAACATCTTTCATTTGAATAACAATGAAAAGACATGCTTGATTGCACATATTGATGAAAGCTGGCTATGGCATAAAAGATTTTGTCATGTAAATTTTGATTGCATGGTAAAAATCAGTACTACTAAGGCAGTTAGAGATTTACCTAAGATTGTTAAACATCACAATCCGGTATGTAAGGAATGTCAATTTGGAAAACAAGTTAGAGCATATTTTAAAAGTATTCCAAAAAAATACAATAATGCTCTTTACTTAATTCACATTGATTTATGTGGTCCAGCTAGAACTAAAAGCTTATAGGGTGATAGATATTTCATGCTAATCATTAATGACTATTCTAGAATGTGTTGGGTTACTTTTCTCAGAGAAAAATCAGAAGCACTTGGGAAATTCAAACTATTCAAAGCAATGGTAGAAAATGAAACCAATAAGAAAATCAAATGTTTGAGATCAGATCAAGGAGGTGAATTCACATCTAAGGAATTTAATGCATTCTATGAAGTGAATGGAATCAGAAGACAGTTATCAGCACCCCAGACACCACAACATAATGGAGTTGTAGAAAAGAAAAATAGAACTATCTTGGATGCAGCTAGAAGTATGTTATCTGGATCAAATCTACCACATGTATATTGGAGAGAGGAACTAAGTACATCGGTCTATACATTCAACAAAGTTCACATCAAAGGTGAAACCGGTAAGACCCCTCATGAACTATGGTTTGGTATTACTCCTTGTTGGCAAATGCACACTCCAATGAGAAATTGTAGGTGATTGAAGGTTTTGTCATTGATGGCAACCTTGCAATCATATGATACCGACAAGACAAATATACCGGCAAACTAGTAAATGAAGAGGTGAAGACTAGCAAATGAAGAGGTGTGTCTTATTTCTCAAATTGAACCATCATCAATTAATGAGGCACATGGAGATAAACAGTGGATTAAAGCTATGGAAGGAAAATTAGAACAAATTGAAAAGAATAACACATGGACATTAGTTCACCGGCCTAAAGACAAAAATGTTATTGGAACAAAATGTTATTCAGAAACAAAATGTTATAGGAAGATGTTATTTTGAGTAGTACATATTTATTGGATTTAACCATCCAATTGTAGTCAGTGTGACTCCTATTTGTGTTTGAGTAGTGAGCTCTAGGCACTTGGCCTTTCTACATGTGTAGACCCCATTTGTATATACATACTATCTCTAGTAGTATCATCTGATTGTGGGTAAGGTTTCCCACCATGGTTTTTACCCTTACAGGGTTTCCACATACAAATATTGGTGTCATGTGTTGTGGATGTTATTGTCTTTCTATTTCATGCATTAATCTTTACCGGTACAACAATTAACTGATAAACTATCTACCGGCATAAAGTTTGGTTAAGTTTTTTTGGTTTAAATTTATTTGACAACTAATTCACCCCCCCCCCCAATCTAAGTTGTCTCTGAGACCTAACAATTGGTATCAGAGCCTAGTCCTCTTTTTGCAGAAGTTTAGCAGCTTGAGGAGATCCAATGTCTACTAACCATTTCAGGAAGGACAACCCTAAACTTGATGGAACCAACTATGGGATATGGAAGATCAGAATGGAGACACATTTGAATTGCATTGAAAAGGACATCTAGGATGTTACAAAGAATGGCTATATTGCTCCTACTCAAAGTCAGCCTAATCCACCTAATTTGACCAAAGATGAAGGAAATGATTGCAAGGCAAGAGAAGCACTTTTGAGTGCATTATCAGATCAGCAAATCATGGGATTATTAGATAGGTCTACTACTAAAGCTATTTGGGATCATTTCAAAATGCTGAATGAAGGAGATTCCATAGTCAAAATTGCAAACCTTGAAAGCTTCCGGGTCAAGTATGAAAATTTGAAAATGGAAGAAGATGAAAGGATTTCTCCTTTTATGGAAAGAGTAAATGAAATTGTTTTGGGTATTAAATGTTGTGGAGGAACCTTAAGTGAAGATGAAATTGTTTCAAAAATTTTAAGAGGATTGCCACCGGCATACAAAATTAAAGTTACTACTATAAATGAGTTAAGAACAATGCTTAATACATCAGTAACTAGGGATACATTGATTGTAAAACTTTTAGCCTTTGAAATTGAGGAATTTGGTCCTGTTGTTACTATAAAGATAGATTTATCTTTTAAGGCATCAACATCATCTACACCATCATTTGACAAATCTGATTTGAAAGCCTTTTATGTAAGAGAACTTAAAGAAAGCAGGAGAGAAAATGAAGAACTTGAAAAACTTGAAGCACTATTTGTAAGGAAAATGCCTAAAGGTCTAGTTGGAAGTAAGTATGAAGGTAAAGCACCCTTTAAATGTTTTAACTGTAATAAGATTGGTCATATGGCTTCAAGATGCCCTGATAGACATGCTGGATTAAGAGAAGAAGCTAGAAGAACATACAGGCCTAACCCTGAATATCAGAGATACAGATTTAAGAAGAATAAAGATAAATTTTGTTATCTTACTGATGAAGGAGTCACTGATGATTCTGATGAGGTTCCGACAGACAATGGATGGGTTTTTGTTGCTATAACAGAAGATCAACCGACACCTACTATTCAACCGGTAGAGTAGGCCTTGGCAGCTAAACTGGAAGTTAAGGATTAATGGATCATTGATTTAGGATGTTCACATGATATGACTGGTGATAAAGGTAAATTCTTGAACTTTCAGGAATATAATGGAGGTCTAGTAAGATTTGGAGATGATAAAGCTTCTTTGATAAAAGGAAAAGGTACTATATCTCTTGATGGTAAGCATAATACTAACAATGTTTACTATGTAGAAGGTTTAAAGCATAATCTTTTGAGTGTTGGTCAATTAGATGAAAAAGGATTTCAGTTACAATTCAAGAATGGTAAATGCAAAATTATGAACAAAACTGGTTTAGAAATACCAACCGATAATCAAACTAGAGGTAACATCTTTCATTTGAATAACAATGAAAAGACATGCTTAATTGCACATATTGATGAAAGTTGGCTTAATTTACTCTGTCGTGTAAATTTTGATTGCATGGTAAAAATCAGTACTACTAAAGTAGTTAGAGATTTACCTAAGATTGTTAAACCTCACAATCTGGTATGTAATGAATGTCAAATTGGAAAACAAGTTAGAGTATCTTTTAAAAGTATTCTAGAAAAATCCAATAATGTTCTTGACTTAATTCACACCGATTTATGTGGTCCAGCTAGAACTAAAAGCTTACAAGGTGATAGATATTTCATGTTAATCATTGATGACTATTCTAGAATGTGTTGGGTTACTTTTCTCAGAGAAAAATCAGAAGCACTTGGGAAGTTCAAACTATTCAAAGCAATGGTAGAAAATGAAACCAGTAAGAAAATCAAATTTCTAAGATCAGATCAAAGAGGTGAATTCACATCTAAGGAATTTAATGCATTATGTGAAGTGAATGGAATCAGAAGACAATTATCAGTACCCCAGACACCACAATAGAATGGAGTTGTAGAAAGGAAAAATAGAACTATCTTGGATGCAGCTAGAAGTATGTTATATGAAGCAAATCTACCACATGTATATTAGAGAGAGGCAGTAAGTACAGTGGTCTATACATTCAACAAAGTTCACATCAAAGGTAAAACTAGTAAAACCCCTCATGAACTATGGTTTGGTATTACTCCTTGTTAGAAAATGCACATTCCAATGAGAAATTGTCGGTGATTGAAGGTTTTTTCATTGATGGCAACCTTGCAATCATATGATTCTAGCAAGACAAATATACCGGCACTGACACTGACAAACTCTACACTAGCACACAAGACACTGGTAGTGAAAGCAAGGATAGCAACACCTTGGCCGACTTCAATTTTGTTTAAAAGTATTTTGTAATTAATTGTAAAATCATTGTAAGATGACATGGTGAGTTGTAATATGACTCATATATGTATAAGATCATTTTGTAATAGTAAAAAAGAAAGAAAAAGGGAGATAGGTGAAATCATGCAGACCTAATATGTGAATTGCTGGTTAAAGGGTTTATGTATGTAGCAGAACTTAAACCGGTACTGGATCTAGCATAGCAGATGCTAATATGAAGCAGTACAATACATTGGATTAATATGATCCATTTTTGTAAGTCAGTGTGACTTATTTTGTAATTGAGTAGTGAGCTCTAGGCACTTGGCCTTCCTGCATGTGTAGCTCCTATTGTAAGAGTAATATTCCCTTATTGGCCAGTAAGTGAATATTGTGGGTCACAAATCCCATCGTGGTTTTTCCCACACCGGGTTTCCTCATTAAAATAATGTGTTATGGTGTGCTTCTCATGTGGTTGTTGTTATTCTTGTTTACTACATTATTTTTGGTTTACCGGTACACAGTTTTAATATGTTTTTCATGTTTTAAGTCAAGTAAATGTATACACCAGTTAGATACTGATTCACCACCCCCCCACCTCTCAGTATCTTTGGGAATCCTAACAATTGCTATCAGAGCCCGGTCCTCTATTTTCAAAAGCCTAACAACTTGAGGAAGATCTTGTCACTGGTAGAGATGGAAAACTTGAGAAAACAATTGGAAACAGGTCTTGCAGACTATGATGCAGAAAAAGTAAAGAATATCAAACTTGAAGATGATCTAAAGGCTGCTCAGGATTTTATTCAAGAACTTCAAGAAAATTTTACTATTGCAAGGAACAAGAGAAGAGAACTTTGTGAAAAAATGTAGAATGAGGAAAATGAAAAGTAAACTCTTAATGATCTAGTAAACAAGCTAAGACAAGAAATCAGTACAACAAAGAATGAGATGCAGGATATGACTATGAGATTTTGTAAAGAAATTGAAGATAGAAAGAAGAATGAAGAATACTTGGTTAGAAGACTAAATGATGCTAGAAATGAAAACACAAGACTCAGTCATGAAAATGATATGTTGATGACAGATCTAATGCACACACAAAATGACACAACTGAACTCATGAGATAGAAAATGAACTGACTGCTGCAAATCATCACAAGGAGAAATTCAAGAAAAGTTCAAAAGAGTTGGTGACATGCTAAAGAATCAAAAACCTAATGGTGATACAAATGGCCTTGGCTTTGAAATTGGTGAAAGCTCTGGTACTGCAAACAATCATGATCATAACAAACCGGTAAGACAACCTACTACTTACAAATTTAATGGCAAATGCTTTAACTATAACAAGTATGGTCATAGAGAAAATCAGTGTAGATCTAGAAATTATCATAACACTAATACACCCACCGGTCAATGTTCCAAATGCAACAAAGTTGGTCATAATTCAGAAAATTGCAGAATGAATGTGGGATGTTATGTTTATGGAAGATTTGGGTACTTATCTAATCAATGCAGAATGCATACCGACATAGGATATGGGAAAGCTATTCAGAAAAACAATGTGACTTGTTATGCCTATAACAAGATTGGACATATTGCCAAATATGTCCAAAGGTCCGAGTTTGAAAGGTAAAGAAAAATTTGAAGAGGTAAAGCAAGAATTCTCAAAATAATGGATCAAAAAGTCAAATCAGAATATTAATGGGAATACTCCTCCACCGGCAAAACAAAGCAACACTCCACCAATAGGAGAATATTCATCTAACTAAAGAAAATTCTTTTGGGGGTTTAGCAACAAAATGAAAAACATGCTATTATTCCCTCGATTGATGGTAAGAAGTTGAAATTACTCTATACCGGTAGATGAGTTAAGTTGTGACTTAACTGGCAAGCATTAAATGTGGTAGTTGGCAAAAATAACATTATAAAGAAAGTGTTTTTGCTCCTTTTTCATTCACCGAGCATTCAAATCATCGAGAGCACAAAAATTCCCGAGCAAAGGCATTCCAAGCGAAGAAGTAAAGCAATCCATCAATCATTAAGGCAGATTGAGGTATTTATAGCTATTGCATCTTCATCCACTCCTGAATTTATTGTAAACCCTACTGTTGTTGAAATTGTTAAGCGACCTCAACCCGTATTTTAACTAGTTCCCAAAATAGCAAAGAAAGATGATAGCATAGGTGCATTTTCTCAAATCCCTAAAGGAGTAGTATATGTTGAAGACCCTAGGATGTATATACATTGTCTTATTGTTGAATTAGGTGATGATGAGATTAAGAAAATGTTTAAAACTATGATTTGTGATGAATCCAGAAATGTCAAACGTGAACATAAGATAGTAGAAAACCTAGGTTTCACTGAAATTCTTAGTATCCCAGATTTTCCTAAGGATATCATAAGGATTGTGTTAAGCAGAGTACATTGTGAATTTTTCTGGTTAGACTCTATTCATAAAATCACAAAAAAAGGAGTAAAAGTTGTAATAGGGTTACCCTCCACCGGTAACAGACCGGAAAAAACAAAGAAGGTCTCAAATGACATAGTGATAAACCTTACTGGTGCAACATTTGATAAGAGATCTCTAAGGGTAAACGATGTGAAAGATATAAATGTCAAATTTATCAGTATGATCTTAGGTTATAAGGCTACACATGCAAATAGGTTAAACTCAGTTTCTAGCCTGTGTATCAAGAGTGCCTATGATATGGTCAATGATAATGCAAGGATAGACGTATGCGAATGGCTTGAAGATGAGTTGATAGACAATTTGGGAAAGATCAAAAGAGATAAGAAAGGAACATTCAGATTTGGAAACTTACTTGTTTGTCTGATGTTGTACATAACCAAACAAGTACCTGGTATTGGTGCTAGAAATTTTGGTTTTGACATACTGGTAGGAAAACAACTATTAGATCTATTGAACAATATGGGAGAAAATAGGGAGAAAAACTTAAATGAGTATTTTCAAGCATTGAAGGCTCGAATGAAGACTAGAGTAAGACTATCACAAGCTATTGTGGATAAGTATCAAAAGGAAATCTATTTTATGATCAAGAAAGATGAAATTTGGATGGAAGTAGTTGTCCCTCGAACTATCTAGGTAACTAAAATGGGCTATGAAACAGATGACAACATCATAGAAACATATGCAAAAGCCCTCCTTGAAGCTCCAAAGGAACCGGAAGAGAAAGTTTTTGGAAATGTTGAAACAATAGAAAGTGGAATTCAATCAAGGAAAAGGGTTAAGAAGGCTGAAGCAACCGTAAGAAAAGGAACTTGACAAGCAAAGGCAATCAAGGAAGATGTTCTGAGACAAACTGGTATAAGTGAAAGTGAGTTGGAAGCACCTCAACCATGTTGGTAGCACATATAAAATTTCCATTCTGTATATGTCCTTGTTCGATCTAATGTTTGTCGAGTCTGTTGGTCAAGTCATTCGCTTAACCTTTCTCACGTAATCCAGCTATTGCTATTTGTTTAAGTTCCACTGCATTGAACTTGAACCTTGAACTTGAACCTTTTTGGTTCAAGGTTCAAAGTTCAATGGGCATTGTTTTGAATGTTTTTTTTTTTCCTTCCACGCAATTTTAAGTCTTCACTAGTCCTTGCTGGTGTTTTACATTCCTTGAACCTTGAACTTGAATCTTTTTGGTTCAAGGTTCAAAGTTCAAGATTTGTGTCATGATTGTTTCGCAAGGGTCAAAGTTCAATGTTTAGGCTTCTTGGAAAACATGTGATTTGGTGTGAGGTGGCAACATAGGATTTAAGATATGATAAACAGCCGCAAAAGAGAGGAATATTCTTTCTTCAATGATTTGAAATTTTTTATTTATAGCAAGTATGGTGTGAAGATCCATAGTGTCAGAAGTGAAGTGACTTAGCATTTAAGGCATGCTCCAGTGCAATCATTTCAGAGTAAGGTCACACGAGAAAAGAGTAATGGAGATAGTGTTAGGGTTCCCACAAATACTGAGAGGGGGGTGGTGAATTAGTATCTGACCAGTATTCAAATTTTCTTAAGTTAAAACATGCAGAACATAAAGTAGCAGTATACCGGTATGCAAGAATTAATGTAATAAATAGAATCAAAAACATCCACATGAAAAGAACACCATAACACAAGATGTTTTAACAAGGAAACCCGGTGTGGGAAAAACCTCGATGGGATTTGTGACCCACAATATTCACTTATTGGCCAATAAGAGAATATTACTTACAATTGGAGCCTGCACATGCAGGAAGGCCAATCACCTAGATCTCACTACTTAATGAGAAGTCACACTGACTTACAATGAGGATTGTACTAATCCAATGATCTGTACTGCTTTACAATAGCATCTCCAATGCTAGATTTAGTACCGGTTCTAACTCTATTCTTTACATATACCCTTGACCTATAATTCGCACATTAGGTTTGCCTAATAATTTTCTTTTTGTTCACTTCCTTACACTCACAAATGTCTACAATGATCTCTTTTATATACAAGAGTCATTTTACAATTTGCCAAGTCAGCTTACAATAATAATCAAAATATTACATATCAAAAATCCTGTCGACCTCTATGTCAGTATACATCTTTTCTTCTATGTCGGTGCCGATGCTAGTGTAGAGTGATCTTGTTGATGTTGATGCACTGTCTTACTTGAATAATGCTTTGCCGGTATGATGTCTTGTCAGTGCCATAGGATTGCAAGGTTGCCATCAATGACAAAACCTTCAATCACACACAATGTCTCATTGGAGTGTCCATATGCCAACAATCTCCGCCTTTGGCATTGATGGCAACACTCATGAGAAATTTCAAAAAAGTGTCCAAAATGTGTAGACCAAAAATTTTACCAAAAATATGAAGGGCTCCCCCTGAGCATATGATTCCTATTTTTGAACTTTCTCATTCCTACTACTCCCCCTTTGGCATCAATGATAAAGGTTTTCAAGATGTTAGTAGAGTTTGTAGTTATACTGGTCCATATCCTCAACCTTGTAGTTGGGTAGTTATTATCTAAAAAAGTCACCCAAAATTAAGTTTATACTATCCATAAACTTTTTGCTATCTTTTATTGTTGTTTTAGTCCTCTTCACAGTACTGGTGAGATGCTGCAATTGTTCTGCCGGTGTTTTACTTCTAGGTGTTAATGCCTTTGAGATTTCCTTCCGCAGAGATGCTAGATAGTCCAATCTTGGACTCAGTTTAGATCTCAAGTGTTTTGCCTTGTTTATTATTATCTCTTTCTCTCTTTCCTGTTTAAGTAATTCTTCCTCAAAATTTGCTAACTTATCTTCAAAAATAGATAGTGAATCCAGAGACTTGACAAAATTGTCTACAAGCTTGTTTATCTCTTCCTGTGTCTTGCTTATTTTCTTGTCAATATCTACAGTCAGGAAGTTTATTTTGCATGTGTCTTTATACAGGTTTTTATACTCTTTTAACAAACTACACAGTTTTGGTAGAAGTGTGTCAAATTCTTTATTACACTTCTTTATTTCCTCCTCAAAGAATTTCTATTTCTCTTTTTCTATAATGTCCTTTACATATTCTTCCTTTATTTTCTCAATATTTCCAAAAATGTATTTACATAATGTATCCAACTATCCTAAAGAATCTTTATTATCTATATTACAATCAGGAGCAATTATCTTCAAAATTGGTATTGAATCATCTATTGCTTTGTAATCTTGTGAACTATAGTCGGTTATTTTCTTGATGGATTCAAGTAATACCTCAGTCACATTTGTTGACTTTGATGATGACCCAACAAACTGAGTATTGATGGAAGTGACCATGCTTGTATTGACCTCTGGCAGGTCAGTTTGTGTCTACATTTCCATTAGCACTAGTTTTCCTACTTCATTGCTTATCGGTGGCATCTATTCCAGAGCCTTTATTTCTATCGGTTTCTTTGTTTGTGCCTCAGATTCCATCTTTTTCCCTGTATCCTCTACTGGTTGATTTGTATCTCCTATTACCAAAGGCTCTTTAGCCATATCTGATTTTTCACTTGTGTCTTTATCAACTATTATGTTGATCTTTTGTGTATCAACATTTACAGTGTATAGGACTTCAGGATTTGTATTGCTATCCTTTGCATCCATGCTTTCAGCTATCGGTTGGTTTTCAGGGATTGTAATTTTTATAGGTGGAGGTATGTTATCTTTAACCTTTATGCTTGGAGGTCCACCAATTTTGTCTTTCCCTTTGTCCTTATCCTTTTGATATACCTTAATAGGCTTGGGATTCTTATATTCTTCTTTTTTCTCTTTTTCAACCAAAAATATGTCCCAACCATCTTTTGTTTCCTCTGAAACTTCTGTAACTCTACCTGCCATCAGTGAAATTTGCCGGTGTGTAGTGGAAAAAACTGTCCGGTTAGCCTGAGCTATCAGATCATCAATTTCTTTTGGGGAGTTTACAAGATATATAGAAAGTAGTTTTTCTATTTTTATTTTCTTGTCTAGTTCAATTACTCCTTGCCTTCTAGCCTCAAGTCTTTTGTATAAGTCATCAGGAATTTCATTTATGACTTCCATCAGAAACTTTTTGAACATGTACATGTGTAATATTACACTTTCCTCAACTTGCCCTTTCTCATCAGCTGATAGGGTGTCATAAATTTTCCCTATGTTCTTCAGTTTTCCTTCCTCTGTGATCTCATCTAGCAAAATGTCTAGAGGTGCCAATTCATTTTTTGCCTTTTTCTTTTTCTTAGGAGTAAGCTTCTTTTTAGGTGTGACCTTTTTGACCGGAGATCTCACAACTTGTTTCTTTTGCCTTGTCCTTCTAGGTGAAGGAGTGGTTGTCGGTGAGGGATCTCTTTTCCTAACAACTCTTTTAAAGGTTGTTGGCATGTCTCCTTTCGAAGAAGTACCTACCAGTGATAGATGAGCTTCAGGTTGTGGGGCTGCTAACTCATCTTCAGTTATGCTAGTTTTCTTTAGTACATCTTCCTTAATGGCTTTTGCTTGTCTAGATCCTTTTCTCACAAATGCCTCTACCTTCTTCACTCTTTTCTTGGATTATATTTGTTTTTCTATTGTTTTAGCACTACCAAATGCTTCCTCCTTAGGTTCATTGGGGGCTTCCAAAAGTGCTTTGGCATAAGTTTCAACTATGTGGTCATTTGTCTCATAGCCCATTTCTATTACCTATATTATCCTTGGGATGACTGCTTCCATCCATATTTCATCCCTTTTGATAACAAAGCATATATCATCTTTGTATTTATCTACAATTTCCTAAGATAACCTTGTCCTTTTCTTCATTTTTGTCTTTAGTGCTTGGAAAAAGTCATGAATGTTCTTTTCCTTATTCTCACCCATGGTTTTGAATAGTTCTGTCAGTTGCTTTCCTACCGGTATGTCATATCCAAGTTCTTTATATCCTATACCAGGAACTTGTTTTGTTATATGAAGCATTAGACACACTAATAGATTTCCAAATCTGAAGGTTCCTTTCTTATCCTTCTTTATCTTTTCAAGGTTGTCTATTAGTTCATCCTTTAACCATTCATAGATGTCAATTTTTGCATTGTCTATTATCATGTCATAAGCACTCTTAATGCATAAACTTGAAACTGAGTTAAGTTTATTGGCATGAGTGGCTTTGTAACCTAATATCATGCTTATGAATCTTACATTTGTACCCTTTACACCATTAACCCTTAAAGATCTTTTATCAAATGTTGCACCTGTTAGGTCTATGACTAAATCATTTGAAACTTTCTTGTTTTTGTCTAGTCTTTTACCGGTGGTCGGTAACCCAGTGATAGCCTTTACTACTTGCTTGCTGATCTTATGAATTGCATCCAACTAGAAAAATTCTCTATGAACTCTTCTTAACACTATCCTAATCACATCCTTAGGAAATTCAGGAATGCTAAGGATTTTTGTGAATCTTAGGGTTTCAATGACTTTGTGTTTAGCTTTGACATTGCCGGTATCATCACATATCTCAGTTTAATACATGGTTTTGATTTCCTCATCTCCTAACTCTTCAATATTGCAGTGAATATACATTCTAGGGTCTTCAATATATACAACACCTTTAGGGATTTGAGAAAATGCACCTAAAGTATCATCCTTCTTTGCTATTTTGGGGACCAACTGACATATGGGCCTAGGTCTTTTAATTACTTCCACAATAGCAGGTTCACTATGTATTCAATTGCAGAGGTGGATGCCATGATAAAATACCTTTTTCTATCTTGGATGGATGATTGCTTGGAGTGTGCTTGCTTCTTGCTTGAAATGCCTTAGCTCGGAAATCTTTGCGCTCTCTGAAAGTTTGAAATCATGGTGAAATGAAATGGATCCAAAACCTTATTTTAAAAAGTCTTTTTTGCTATCTACCACATTAATTGCATGTTGGTTAAGTATTCACTTAACTTTATTTGCCGGTAATAAGTGATTTTCAACTTCTTTTCTCTAATCGAGGGAATAATAGCACATGTGTCATTAGATTGCCAAACCCTCAAGACAATTTTCTTCAATTAGATGAAGAGCTTCCTGCCGGTGGAGCATTGCTCTATCTTGTCAGTGAGGCATCACTCTGTCCTAATGGTGGAGCATTTGTTGGTTCTATCGGTGGAGGAGTATTCCCAATACTTAGATCAACTTTTCTAATCCATTTTTTTGAGAATTCTTGCTTAACCTCTTCAACTTTTTCTTTACCTTTCAAGCTAGCACTTTTGTTGTCTACCGATGTGCTTTTACTTCTACAAAATTTAGCAATATGCCCAATCTTGTTACATGCATAACAAGTTACATTATTTTTCTAAATAGCTTTCCCATAACCTATGCCAGTTTGTGTTCTACATTGATTAGATAGATGTCCAAATCTTCCACAAACATAACTTCTCACATTCATTCTACAGTTTTTAGAGTTATGACCAACTTTGTTGCATTTGGAGCATTGATCGATGGGTGGATTGATATTCTGATAATTCCTAGATCTACATTCATTTTCCCTATGACCATATTTATTACAATTAAAGCATTTTCCATTGAATTTATAAGTATTAGGTGGTCTTACCAGTTTGCTGTGATCCTGAGTATTTGCAATACCAGAGCTTTCTCCAACTTCAAATCCAATTCCAGAAGTGTCACCTTTGGGTTTTTTATTCTTCAATAAGATACCAAGTTCTTCTGAGCTTTTCTTGAATTTTTCTTTATGTTGATTTGCAGTTTCCAATTCCCTTTCCAAGATTTCTTTTTGTCTCATTAGTTCATTTGAGTCATTCTGAGTATGCATCAGATCTATCTTCAACATTTTATTTTCATAGCTAAGTCTTGTGTTCTCATTTGCTGCATCACTTAGTCTTTTGGTCAATTCTTCTTCATTCTTCTTTCTGTCCTCAATCTCTTTGCAAATCTCATAGTCATATCCTGCATTTCATTTTTTGTTGTCATGATCTCTTGTTTCAACTTGCTTATCATATCATTAAGTGATTCCTTTTCATCATTCTCATTTTGCAATTTTTCACAAAGTTCTCTTCTCTTATTTCTTGTAACAGTAAGATTTTCTTGAAGTGCCTGAATGATATCTTGAGCTACTCTTAAATCATCTTCTAATTTGATATTTTTCAACTTCTCTGCATCATAGTCAGTAAGAGCTCCTTCAAGTTGCTTCATCAAATTTTCCATCTTTACCGGTGTCAAGATCTTCCTCAAGCAGTTAGGCTTTTGAAAATAGAGGACCATGCTCTGATACCAATTGTTAGGGTTCCCATAGATACTGAGAGGGGGGGTGAATCAATATCTGACTAGTATTCAAATTTTCTTAAGTTAAAACATACAGAACATAAAGTAGCAGTATATCGGTATGCAAGAATTGTTGGCAATATTACAAGGATATTGAGAAGGTTGTTGATGATTATGGACATAACTGATTAAAGATGTTTTACTATCTTGATATTATTATTTTGTCACTGATTTCAAGAAATTGATTTTCTAATTTAGTATGATGTTGCCATATCTTAAGAAATATGATATGAAGATTATAAAGAAGTCGGTAAAGACACAGGAAAGAATATGATGAATAAAGGGATAAGTTATTCAATGGGCAACTCTACTGAGTCAAACAATGATGAGATCTTGATGTTTTAGATTGTTCTAACATCATTAATATGTTGTAAAATGTAAAGGTTAATACTATACTATGTTATCAAGCAAAGAACCTAGTCAATAAACCCTAAGGAACCTAGTCGGTAAACCCTAAGGAACCTAGTTGGTAAACCCTAAGGTTATCGCAGTCAATTAATGAAGACAAAATGTCTACCGAGTAAAGTTTAGTATTCACCAAGTTGAAACTGAGCTATAACAGAATGCATTAAATGTTTACATGTGATAATTAATGAAAGATGCTGATGAGCTAGAGTAGATCAATGATTGGCAAGCCGTAGAAAAAGTTTGTTAACAAATCTAAGGCAATGGAAAGTTGGCAAGAAGATCTATAGCTCAGATTGAACCGCATTACCCTAACACAAGTTCCAAGATGAATGTGCAAGTTCCAAGGTGAGGTAAAACACTTTCAGATCGAAAGATACAATGAACCTGGACAAGATTGAAGATCTGACAGCTATGATTGATCATGGGAAATGTGATCAAGGAGATTAAGCGGTTAGAAGATTGTTTATAAATAAGGAACTATTGATAAACAATGTATGCGGGCAAGTGTATGCATAGGGATACTAAGTTATTACTGAGCATAGAAGCTTGAAGACCTGTTAAAATAATAGAGTATTGATGCCCAACAGTTAGACAAGATTAGTTCTATGTCTAGAATGTATTGAACAAATAGAAATCTGCTTTAGCATTTTAGATGTGAAGTTGCAGATAGATTTTCATTACTATTATTTTGTGAAAGTGACAGGAAATCTCTTAACCAAGTGGACTTAACAGTCTTATATGTAAATCCTCTAACAAGGTGGCATTCTGATTGAGTGTTTGAAATCCTTTGACAAGGTCACTTTTAACAAAGTGAAGATCCTAACAGATCTGAGGGAAATCCCTTAACCAGGTCACATCTAGCAATGTGTTTTGTAATCTTTAACAGGATTGGCTTTTAACCGAGCATACTCTATAAGAGTATATTTCTTAGTGGGTCCAAAATCCCATAGTGGTTTTTCCCTATTTAGGTTTCCATATTAAATCTGGTGTTATGAGTTTTATATTGTTCATATGCTTCTGAGTTTGCATGTTTGACAGTTTTTGATTATATGACTGATATATGTTACCGAGGTTGAATTTGATGTTTTTATGGATGAATAAGTTTGTATGATTCACCCCCCCCTCTCATCTTGTTGGCTATTGGATCTGTACTTATATTAAGTATCATAACTATCATATGGTATCAGAGCTTTGGATTCTGAAAGGAAAGTTTAAAGGCACTTGAGTTAAAGATCCAAAGATGTATAAGAGGGATGAACCTAAGCTAAATAAGTCAAGTTTCTCTACATGGTAGAAAATGATGAAGCTACATCTATCAGAAGTTGGAGAATATGCTATATACTATCTGGAGAATGATTTTGTTGCACTGAGCACCTATCCATTGACTATGGAAGAGATAAAGGCAAAACAAGAACATATTCAAGCAATGATTGAAATAACATCTGCATTGACCAATTCTGAGTTTAATGATCTAGAAGGCTACAATGGTGCAAAGGCAATGTGGAATAAGCTCATATCTGTATATGGAGGAGATGAACATGTTCAAAGAGAAAAAGTTGATAGTCTAAGAGGACAACTTGAATCTATGAGGATGAATGAAGGTGAGAAAATAACCCAGTATAGTACAAGACTAAAAGAGATTGTAAATAAAATCAAAGGAGTAGGATGAACTATTGAAGAAAAGGATGTGACAAGTAAGTTGTTAAGAACCCTTCTACCTACCTATGCAATCCGAGTCTTTGCAATCAATGAATTAAGGTCTGTACCCAATATGCCAGTTTCCTTGGATGCCACTATTGGTAAGCTACATGCATTTGAGTTAAGTAATTTTGATAACAGTGGGTCATCGATAAATAAAGTTGAATTTGCATTTAGTTATTTTCATCTAAATGAATCTAATGATTACAATGAGAGAATGTATAAGTACTCTGAAGAAGATCACAGTGGAGCAAGTGAAAGATTTTAGAAGAACATGGAGGAGGTACATAAAATATATGAAGAAATCAAAAAGCAAGAAGAATTTGAAGCACTATTGGCCAAAAGGTTACCGAGAGGCAAAGGTAAGTATAAAGGAAAACTACCTTTGAAATGTTTCAATTGTGATAAGATTGGACATATGGCTTCTAACTATCCTGACAAAGATTTCACTGAAAAGAGAGACTACTGAGATGATAGACAAAAAGATAATCATTACAGACGACACCGAGACTTCAGAAGAAGAGATAGAAAGACTGCTTAATTGCTGGTGAGGAATGTGAAGATGATAAATCAGATGAGACTGATATGGAGGAAGTTGTTTATGTGGGTATCAAGGATGGATCAGATGAAGAAAGGTATGAAGAAAAAGCCCTAATATCTCACATAAACACTAATGATTCTTGGATTATAGATAGTGGATGCTCACATCATATGACAAGAGATAAACACAAGTTTGTTATGTTATAAGATTATGATGGAGGCTATGTTAGATTTGGTAATGATGCACCATGTCCGGTAAGAGGTAAAGGATCCATAACACTTCTTGATAATGCAAGATGCAATGATGTTTATTGGGTTGAAGGTTTGAAATATAATTTGTTGAGTGTAGCATAGCTAAACAACATAGGTTACCAAATAGAATTTCAGAAAGGAATTGTCAAAGTTCATGACAAGAATGGAAAGTTAGCTGCTACCGGGACACAAACAAAAGGTAATACATTTCACCTTGACTCTACTCACAACAAGTGTTTGCATGCAAAGATTGATAATACCTGGTTATGGCATAAAAGGTTTTGTCATGTTAATTTTGATAATCTGATCAAGATAAGTAAGAAGCACAGAGTAAGAGGTCTATCAAGTCTTGAAAAACCTAAGAATGCTATGTGCTGAGGATGCCAGATGGGTAAGATGACAAGATCCAGCTTTACAAGTAAGTCCTACACTTCTAAGGGAATTTTAGATCTTGTGCACATTGATCTTTGTGGTCCTATGAAAGTTCAAAGTTATTATGGTGATAAGTATTTCATATTATTTGTGGATGACTATTCAAGGATGATGTTAGTAATGTTTTTAAAAGAAAAGTCAGAAGATTTTCAAATGTTTAAGTGGTACAAGGATAGAGTTGAAAATGAAATAGGAAGACAACTGAAATGTCTTAGATCAGATAGAGGAGGAGAGTTCACATCTGATGATTTCAACCTATTTTGTAATGATCATGGTATTAAAAGACAAGTCTCTGCACCAAGAAATCCATAGAAAAATGGAATAGATGAAAGAAGAAATAGATCTATTGTGGATTGTGCTAGAGCACTGATGATTGAGAAGAAGGTTCCATAAACATTTCAGAGAGAAGCAATAAGCACAGTTGTTTACACCTTGAACCAAGTTCAATTGAAGAAAGGTACCTTGAAGACACCTTATGCAATCTGGTATGGCAAGAAACCTAATGTAAGTTATTTTAAGATCTTTGGAAGCAAATGCTATGTTCATAAAGATGATAGAAATGGCAAGTTTGATTAGAAAAGTGAAGAAGGAACATTTCTAGGATATTCTTCTAGAAGAAAAGCATTTAAATGCCTGATCAAATCATCTAACAAAATAGTAGAAATTGCAAATGTGAAAATTGATGAATTTGCAAAAAGAACTGATGACAGGAATTCCAAAGAACTAGAAGACTATGATGAATTTGTCTATGTGCAACCGAGAAGTCCTACTGAGATAACTATTGAAGGAAATGAGGAAGATATCCAGTTATTGAGTGATGAAGAGTATCATACAAAGCCTACCGAGCCTGTATTAGCCAAATATGTTAGAACACACCATGCACCAAGTCAGATTATAGGAGATAAGGATGATGCAGTGATGACAAGGAACAAACTAAGATAGAACACATGTTTTATATCTGAATTTGAACCAAGAATAGTGAAAGAAGCATTCAACAGTGAAGATTGGATAAATGCTATGACAAAAGAGATTGATCAAATCAAGAAGAATGACACATGGACACTGGTCCCAAGAACGAAGGACAAAAATGTAATCGGTACAAAATGGATCTTCAGAAACAAGCTAAATGAGAAAGGTGAGGTCATTCGAAACAAAGCAAGATTGGTTTGCAAAGGTTATGCCCAAGAAGAAGGAATTGATTATGGTGAGACTTCTGCACCTATTGCTAGACTTGAAGGAGTTAGAACATTGTTGGCATATGCTACTTTCAAAATCTTCAAGGTATATCAAATGGATGTCAAATCTGCATTTCTGAATGGAATATTAGAAGAAGAAGTTTTCATTGAACAACCTAAAGGATTTGTTGAAGACAATAATAAAGATCGGGTATGTAAATTGAACAAAGCTTTATATGGTCTGAAACAAGCACCTAGAGCATGGTATGAAATATTGCACTCTTATTTGATTAAGATTGCTTTTATAAGGACAAGTGAGAACAACAACATGTACATGAAGAATGATGAAAATGGAATACTAATCTCCACCATATTTGTTGATGATATTATATTTTGTGGAAATGACTCTTTATGCAAGATCTTTGGAAATGAAATGAGCAAAGAATTTGAGATGTCATTAATTGGTAAGATAAAGTATTTTATAGGCTTACAGATGCTGCAAATGAAAAATGAATTTTTTATTACTCAATCCAAATACATAAATGAAATCTTGAAGATATTTGGAATGGAGGATTCAAAGCCAGTAAGTACTCCTATGACTACAAACTACAAACTATCAAAGAATGATGAATCTACATCTTTTGATGAGACACTCTACTGATCCATGATTGGAGAACTACAATATGTTGTTCACAGTAGGCCAGATATAGCACATGCAGTAGGTATTGTTGCAATATTCTCTGCAGATCCTAAAGAAATACACATGACAACAATCAAAAGAATTTTCAGATACTTGAAAGGCACTAAAGATCATGGCTTAGTATATCAAAAAGGAAATGATTTTGGTTTAAAAGTTTATACTGATGCTGATTGGGCAAGCAACATTGATGATAGAAAAAGCACAAGTGGAGGAGCTTTCTTCTTAGGAGAAAGATTAGTGAGTTGGCTTAGCAAGAAACAAGGATGTGTTTCTCAGTCAATAGCCGAAGCTGAATATGTTGCTGCAGCACTGAATTGTACCAACATTGCATGGATCAAACAATTGTTGGAAGGTATAAATGAGAAAGTTACCGAGCCAGTAACTATATTCTATGACAATACTAGTGCCATTAATATTTCAAAGAACCCTGTTATGAACTCTAAGACAAAGCACATATCTATCAAATATCATTATCTTAGAGAAGAAGCTCAAGAGAAGAAAGTGGTGTTGGAATATGTTAACACAAAGGAACAAATAGCTGATATCTTCACCAAGCCACTAGCAAAGGACACTTTTGAATATCTCAGAAGTAAGTTAGAGGTCCTACCCCTATCTTTTACTCACTGATCGAGATTAGTGAAAGCATCACTTCGATGAATCTATTGAATATCTTTTAAGGAGCCGATGCTGGAGTGATACACTTTAGAATGTTTTTCTGGAAGTGTACTAGAAATAATAATAGGATAATATAGAAAATGATATAGGGAACAAGAATTGTAAACAAATGCTCTGACTGAGACTCAGTTGATACACAAAACAACAGGAAATAACTTCTTACAGAAAGAAATTATGTTTTAGTTCTATTCTTTTTGGCATTGTTGTCAAAGGGGGAGAAGACCAAGGAGAAGACCAAGATGGAGAAGATCTACCCAAGGGGAGAAAACTGAGACAAGACTACAGATTGAAATAAAGACTGAAAATAGAAGAGAAGTCTGATGTATGGGGGAGAGCATTTTAGCATTTCAGAATCATAGCAATCCAAATTTTTAAAGGTCAAATCAATTGGTTTTGCCATCAATGCCAAAGGGGGAGATTGTTGGCAATATTACAACGATATTGAGAAGGTTGTTAATGATTATGGACATAACTGATTAAAGATGTTTTACTATCTTGATATTATTATTTTGTCATTGATGTCAAGAATTGATTTTCTAATTCAGTATGATGTTGCCATATCTTAAGAAATATGATATGAAGATTATAAATAAGTCGGTAAAGACACAGGAAAGAATATGATGAATAAAGGGATAAGTTATTCAATGGGAAACTCTACCGAGTCAGACAATGATGAGATCTTGATGTTGTAGATTGTTCTAACATCATACATATGTTGTAAAATGTAAAGGTTAATACTATACTATGTTATCAAGCAAAAAACCTAGTCAGTAAACCCTAAGGTTATCGTAGTTGGTTAATGAAGATAGAATGTCTACCAAGTAAAGTTTAGTATTCACCGAGTTGTAACCGAGCTATAACATAATGCATTAAATTTTTACATGTGATATTTAATGAAAGATGCTAATGAGCTGGAGTGGATCAATGATTGGCAAGCCATAGAAAAAGTTTGTTAACAAATCTAAGGCAATGGAAAGTCGGCAAGAAGATCTATAACTTAGATTGAACCGCATTACCCTAACACAAGTTCCAAGATGAATGTGCAAGTTCTAAGGTGGGGTAAAATGTTTTCAGATCAAAAGATACAATGAACCTGGACAAGATTGAAGATCTGATGGCTATGATTGATCATGGGAAATGTGATCAAGGAGATTAAGCGGTTAGAAGATTGTTTATAAATAAGGAACTATTGATAAACAATGTATGCGGGCAAGTGTATGCATAAGGATGCTACATAGTTATTACCGAGCATAGAAGCTTGAAAACCTATTAGAATAATAGAGTATTGATGCCTAGTAGTTAGACAAGATTAGTTCTATTTCTAGAATGTATTAAACAAATAGGAATCTGCTTTAGCATTTTAGATGTGAAGTTGCAGATAGATTTTCATTACTGTTATTTTGTGAAAGTGACAGGAAATATCTTAACTGAGTGGACTTAACAGTCTTATATGTAAATCCTCTAACAAGGTGACATTCTGATTGAGTGTTTGACATCCTTTGACAAGGTCACTTTAACAAAGTGAAGATCCTAACAGATCTGAGGGAAATCCCTTAACCGGGTCACATCTAGCAATGTGTTTTGTAATCTTTAACAAGATTGGCTTTTAACTGAGCATACTCTAGAAGAGTATATTTCTTAGTGGGTTCGAAATCCCACAGTGGTTTTTCCCTATTTGGGTTTCCACGTTAAATCTGGTATTATGAGGTTTATATTGTTCATATGCTTTTGAGTTTGCATGTTTGATAGTTTTTGATTATATGACTGATATATATTACTGAGGTTGAATCTAATGTTTTTATGGATGAATAAGTTTGTATGATTCACCCCCCCCCTCTCATCTTGTTGGCTATTGGATCTGTACTTATATTAAGTATCAGAACTATCAAGAATTAATGTAATAAATAGAATCAAAAACATCCACATGAAAAGAACACCATAACACAAGATGTTTTAATGAGGAAACCTCAGTGGGATTTGTGACCCACAATATTCACTTACTGGCCAATAAGAGAATATTACTTACAATAGGGGCCTGCACATGCAGGAAGGCCAATTGCTTAGAGCTCACTGCTCAATGAGAAGTCACACTGACTTACAATGTGGATTGTACTAATCCAATGATCTATACTGCTTTATAATAGCATCTCCAATGCCAAATTCAGTACCGATTCTAACTCTATTCTTTACATATACCCCTTACCTATAATTTGCACATTAGGTCTGCCTAATAATTTTCTTTTTGGTCACTTCCTTACACTCACAAATGTCTACAATGATCTCTTTTATATACAAGAGTCATTTTACAATTTGTGAAGTTGGCTTATAATAATAATCAAAATATTACATATCAAAAATCCCGTCGGCCTCTGTGTCGGTATACATCTTTTCTTCTATGCCGGTGCCGGTGCTAGTGTAGAGTGATCTTGTTGATGTTGGTGCACTATCTTGCTTGAATAATGCTTTGCCGGTATGATGTCTTGTCTGTGCCATAGGATTGCAAGGTTTCCATCAATGACAAAACCTTCAATCACACACAATGTCTCATTGGAGTGTCCATATGCCAATAGACAGTTTATGATTATGATGGGTAAGATTTTCTCGGTTTTAAAATTGAGTAATTGTCATGTCGAGATTATCATTTTCTTTGGATAATTTTTAAGAAGTTTTTGGAGTGAGAGAAATAGACTGTAATAGGGGTTTGCAGATGATAGAGGAAGGTATGTTCGATAACTTTCTCAATTGTTGCAGTTTGTTTTAAAAAAATCTGGGTATTTTGTTAGCTGTTTGTTTCCGTTTTCTCTTTCCTTCTTCACTTGGGTCAATTGGAGAAAATCACCAGCTAAACATGAGGCCTACTTTGCCCAAATTAGTAAACTCATCTTCCCTTGTAAGCTCTTTACCAAGGCTAGGTGATACAACATTAGTCCAACTAGATTTAGATGATTTTCTAGAAAGATTATAAAACCCAGACGCAGATCCTATGATGAGAGATATTGCACAAAGTGGATTATTGGAAGTAGCCACATTTCCCACAACTGGTCCTTGCGCTGAATTAGTTTTAGAATGTATGAATCACTATGATAAGGGTAATAGATGCATAAGGAAAAACAATGTTGAGGTTTTGTTATCCATTGATAGATAGACAGTAATGGCAGCCATGGGTATCCCACATCGGGAACCCTATGAAGATTGGATGATTGGGAAATCGTATGGAATTTTCTCTAAGAAAAATCAGTATTACAGAACTATCATTGCACAAAATTGGCTTTTAAAATTCCAAAAAGGAGGTTCAAGGCTGCCGAGACCCTTGACCTATGAGAATTTAATTCCTACAATCCAAGATTTGGTAATTTTGTTGAGTAGAGTAAAGGGTAATTCACACTCCTTCTATTGGGAGGAATGGATGTATTTCTTCATCTAGGTCACTCTAGACAAAAATTGGTTCATCGACGAGGGAACCATTATTGCAGAAAGGTTACATGATGGTTTGAGTAATTACCTTGGGATGGCAAATTTTTATATGTCTTCATACCTGTTGTATATGCTTGCTTATGTGAGGGAATGGTCTAGATTGTCCCATGCAAAGTGGGTTCAAGGCATAAAGATTTATGAGTATCACCCCAATTTGACTTTAAAAGGGCATGTTGATGATTATCTCCGCTGGAATGATATTTTTGCTAGGAGATTGAACTTTGAATTACAAGGTAACTTGCATAGGAGGATGTCTACAGAGGCTATTGAACTTGTTAATAGCTATGGCAGTTTCTTTACCCAATTTAATCACTTCACTTACCTAAGGGTTGGAGGTTTTAAGGGTGAACCCTTTAGGCTACCTAGGTATGTTTCAGACTCCTATATTTTGATTGAAGTTTCTAGGAAGCTGGCTTATGTCGCAAAGAATTATGGTGAGGACTCAAACACAAGTGGAATTTTTCCCATCGACTTAGGCCATTACAGTTGTAGGTTTGTCTCTGATGCACTGAATCTTGAGCTAGAATTCAAGAGATCTTATTTGAAAACCTTTGTGAAAAGGGATAACTTTGACAGTAAAGGTTTTATTGCTCAATATGTGAAGAAGATGGTGCCTAATCAACATGTGTCCCAATTGGAGGATTATTGGGAGGGCTGCCTAGATGAATTTGAAGTAAGAAAAAGGAGTTGGCTCAAGTTAACCTTGAAACAAATCCATGACATGAAATTGCCAATGGATACTTCAAGTGTCACCATTGATGATGAAGATGTACTGGATTCTGAGTTTATGAAGCGGGTACATAACGAACCTCTCCCAGAGGTGGATTGGAGTAAAAATATGGAAGATAACATTCAAATATGCACTTTCAGCATAATTCGCAAGACATAAAATTGGGTTAGGAGTTGCTGATTTCACCCAACGAGAGCAACCAGTTCAAGAAAGAAAAGTGGGAAGAGAGATACTACAAGCAAAACTTCCATTCTAACTAACATTATTGTTTCTATTGCAGGAAAAAGGTAGGCAAAGATTAAAGAAGAGAAACTTGACATTGAGGCTGAACTTTCTATTGGTGGTTGGGTTACCAAGTCTAGGTCCAAGAAGAGTTTTCAGCTATCGGCTCCCCATCTCATTTTGGATTTGGATGCAGAGGAAGTACTGTGCAAACATCCCGTGTTTCTAATACAAACAAGGTTTCAATTGGTGTAGATACTACTTTCCAAGACTCAGGGATGCTTGATATCCAGTCTCATGCAGACAATGCCACACTGCCACCTTCAGAAGGATCTCCACCCATGCCATCTAAGGAATTGACTTTGGCACCCAAGTGGATAACTAACTCAATTACCAGGAAAAGAAATGTGGTTCATATTTCGATATCAATGGAGGATGCCGTGAGTAAATGCTTGGGAAAATCCACAAAGCCTAAAAGGTTAAAAATGGAGGCTATGATTGGTTTTGACGAAAGCACAAAGCACTAGACTACAAACATTGCCAAACCTATGCCCGATAAAGATGTTGTTACTACTTGAGAAGTAGATTATACCATTGAATGAGTTGATTTGGGGGTTAGAACCAGAGCTGTAGATGTGAAACATTTGGAGACTTCAACCAAGTGGATTATCTCTCATACTTGGAAGGACAAAAGAGACAAGGTTGAATTAAAGAAAAATCTAATGCAAATGGCTCAGTATATTCATGCTCTTCAGAATAGCCCATTACCGCTATCTCAAAGTTCAGGACCATTTAGTCCTAAAACACCTAGTAATTAGAAATTCTTTGATGAGGTTCAATGAAACAAGATGATTGTTGAGGTTTTCTCAGAATGGCTCACCTTGATCATGCATTAAGGGATTAATTACATAATGGATTTAGTCCATATTTTAAAAGATGCTAGAGAAGTCACAAAGGAATTAGATGCTGACTTAATCTCATGGTAGAAAGAGAAGACTAAGTGGGCAGTGATTTCAAAACAAATGCACAATATTCAATGTTATGGCCTGATGAATTTCCTTGCCGAAAAGCAAGTGTCAGGGCTAAATGATGATGTAATGTTTATTTGCAAAGAAAGCATTGAGTGGCATAACGAGATCATTGAACAGGGCCATAGCGAATCAGCCAGTTTACGTGGTGAATTAACAACCTTGAGGATGACCATGCAGAAGGATTTGCGCTACATGGATGTCCAATTGCTTAAAGAAGATGGCCAAACTCTAGAAGATACTGTAGAGATGATTAATTAGTTTAGCAGCCACATTAAACAAATCAAAGTGGAGAAATCCTTCACTATGGGTGATTTTATGAGGATTTCCAAAGTAAAATCGATGCTCATAGTTTGTCTCGATCACCTGGACTCACACAGGGATAAAGTGCAGATGGTGAAGAGAAAGAAAGAGCTTTGGAAGCAAAGAGTAATTCACATCAGTCTGCTGCATGTAACTATAATTAAAGAATTTGTTAAGGTGCATTGAGAGTGAAGTGTGGCTAAGGCGGTGATGGTGTCCATCCAAAACACCAACTTGGGTAATCCGACCAAGACCGAATCAACGACTTGACTAGCGCTATTGGTAGTTGTTTGCCAGCGAGTCTAGTCATTTTTATTTTTGGTTATGTAGTTAGGGTAGTTCTCTGTTAACTCTTGTGAGTTAATTTTACTTATGGTTAAAAACTATTGGTCTAGCGGCCTATTTATATGTTTTGTAATGACTTTATTGAGGTTCACTAAGTTTTTGAAAAACTATCTTTTAAATTGGCTGAAAAACTTTGTGTATGTAGAAAGGTGGATGATCATCAATGAATGAAAATCTCATTAATAGTTATCTTTGATCTCAAATCTGTGTGTTTGATATTTGGAATTTGATTTTTGTGAAAATCTGTTTCAAGGAAAGAGTTGTTAAACTTTCTATGTGTGCAGAAAATTATCAGCAAATTTCATCTTTAAAGGTTTTTCATTTCATTTTAGTGTACATGTGAAGTCTATCAGCTTTATGAAAAGAGTTATATATGAATCAGTGCTTGTGTTAATTTCGTATTGACTAATGAATGCAATTAGCTTTTAGTGCTTTCTAGTGAAAAGCATACTATTGATTGTGTGTAATTTGGAGCTGATTGAATATTTATTAAAGGGAGTTGTACCTTAATTCAGAGTATAATCAATATAATGATTGTCCAACTGATTGGTAGAGAATTTGTCTTTCTTTCCTTGAGCCATAATGTATAGAGATTAAATTAATAAAGGGAGACAAATCTATTTACCAACAAATTGGAAACTCATCTTTCACCGGTTGGAACTTCTTTTGAAAGTGATATACCTATTGTATTTAAAAGGGTTGAAAGGAAAAGAAAACCCTCACCAACACCCTCTCCTACACCTAAAAGAACAAGACAGAAGAAACAGGCAGTAAGGCCTACAGTGAAGAAGATGACTCCTAAGAAGAAGGTGAAACAAACTATTGCTCCTATAGACAAACTTCTTAGTGAAATCACAGAGGATGGTAAGCTGAAGAACATCAATAAAATATACAATAAACTATCAATTGATGATAAGGAAAGTATAGAGAACAATTTAATCTTACACTTAGATATATACAAGAAATTCTTAATGGAAATTTTTGATAAAATTCCAAATGACTTGTATAGGAGATTAGAAGCTAGAAGATTAGCTATTGTTGAATTGGATAAAAAGATTAAGATTGAAAAATTACTGGCAGTGCATCTAGTTAACTCACCTGATGAAATAGAAAAATTAATCAGTGAGGCTAACCAGATAGTATTTTCTACTGCTCACCGACATGTAGCATTAATGGTAGGAAGAGTAAAAGAAGTTTATAAGGAAACTACTGATGCATGGGATATTTTCTTTGTGAAGAAAGACAAACAAGAAGAATTACTTAGACCTAAGCCTATCAAAGTATATCAAAAGGATAAAGATAAAGGGAAAGGTAAGGTAGGTGGTCCACCAAGCCTAAAAATAACTAACAATATGCCCCCACCTCTATCAAATACTCCTCCGGTAGACACTATTGAAAATCAACCAGCCATTGAGAGTATGGAGACTTCAGTAGAAGATACAAATCCTAAATCAGAAATTTTGTATATAGTAAATGTAGACACTTAGGAAGTTAACATTGTGGTTGATAGAGAAACCATTGAAGATAAGGAGAAGGATGTGACTACTAAGTCACTGATTGCAGAGATTGAGACAAACACAGAAAAACTAGCAATAACAGAGCAACCGACAAAGGATGCCACTGAGAAACTAGTAGATACAACAGATAAACCATCTAAAGAACCATCTAAGCAAAGTTCAGAGGCACAAACCAAGATTTCATTTGAGAAACCAGCAATTGTAAACTCAGAGAAACCAAAACCGGTATAGGTTGAAGCATAGGTACAAAAAGAGACAGTGCAAACACATAATGCAATGCAAACATAGACAGACCTACCAGAGGTCGAATCAAGCAAGGTAATAACCACAACCAGTAGCGTGGCTAATATAAAGACTATTGGACAAACATCTAGTACAACTATGGCAGAATTCAGACCTACTAATTTAACAGAGGTCTTGTTAGATTCAATAAATAAGATCACATAATGCAATGCACAAGCCTATAAGGATATTGAAAATAGAATACCAATTCTTAAATTGATAGCACCAAAGTGCACAGTTGATAATAAGGATTCTTTAGGTCAACTAGACACATTGTCTAAGTTCATCACTGACAACCTATTGACTATTGATAAAATAAATGAGGATACATTTAAGAAAAGACTAATAAAAGAAAAAGAGAAATTCTTTGAGGATATTGTAAAGAAGAACAAGGAAGAAATGGAGACCCTTTTACCAGAACTTGGAGAAATAATCTATGACTTCAAGAAACTGTACAGGGACACTTGCAAAATGAATGTATTAATAGAGGATCTTGACAAGGTGATCAACAAAGCACAAGAGAAGATAAATAATATTGCTGACAATATGATTGGAACATCAAATTTATTTTTGGAATTAGAGAAGAAGATTGCAGAACAGGAAGAGAAAATCAAGAAACTAGAAAATGACAAAAAGGGAATAAATGATAAGGCAAAGGACTTGAAATGCAGACTTAGTCCAAGACTAGAGTATCTTATTTCCTTGAGAAAAGAAATATTTGAAGCTCTAGTTCTTGGACAAATGACATCGGAAGAGAAAATGTACATACTCACTGGTACAGTGCAGAGAACACAAGAGGCAATAAAAGATAGCAAAACTTTCAGCAATGGCATAAATTTAGTTTTGACAGATATCTTTCAGATTGTAACCCATCGGTTACAAGAATCCAAGTAGGACTCCACTGACACCGAATGACAACCTTTGTCATTGATGTCAAAGGGGGAGTAGTGGGATGAGAGAAATGATCAGAAGAAAGGACATCATCTGCTCAGGGGGAGCATACAATTTTGGTAAGACAATTTTGACAGACTATTTTTGGATATCATTTTTGGACACTTTTTGATTTTTCTCATGAGTGTTTCCATCAATGCCAAAGGGGGAGATTGTTGGAAAATGCACACTCCAATGAGAAATTGTAGATGATTGAAGGTTTTTTCATTGATGCCAACCTTGCAATCATATGATACCAGCAAGACAAATATACCGGCACTGGCACCGACAAACTCTACACCGGCACACAGGACACCGATAGTGAAAGGAAGGATACCAACACCTTGGCCGACTTCAATTTTGTTTAAAAGTATTTTGTAATTAATTGTAAAATCATTGTAAGCTGACATGGTGAGTTGTAATGTGACTCATATATGTATGAGATCATTTTGTAATAGTAAAAAAGAAAGGAAAAGGGAGATAGGAGAAATCATCCAGACCTAATATGCAAATTGTTGGTTAAAGGGTTTATGTATGTAGCATAACTTAAACCGGTACTAGATCTGGCATAGAAGATGCTAATCTGAAGTAGTACAATACATTGGATTAATATGATCCATTTTTGTAATTCAGTGTGACTTCTTTCATAATTGAGCAATGAGCTCTAGGCACTTGGCCTTCCTGCATGTGCAGGCCCCTATTGTAAGTGTAATATTCCCTTATTGGCCAATAAGCGAATATTATGGGTCACAAATCCCACTAAGGTTTTTCCCACACTGGGTTTCCTCATTGAAATACTATGTTATGGTGTGCTTCTCATGTGGTTGTTATTCTTGTTTACTGCATTATTTCTAGTTTATCGGTACATAGTTTTAATATGTTTTTCATGTTTTAAGTCAAGTAAATGTATACACTAGTTAGATATTAATTCACCCCCCTCTCAGTATCTTTGGGAATCCTAACACTCCTACTCTTAAATATTTTAGAATATTTGGAAGTAAATGCTATATTAGAAGAGATGAGTATATTGGCAATCCTAGAAGTGATGAAGGAATATTTCTTGGTTATTCATCTAAAAGTAAAGCATATAGATGTTTTACCAAGAGATTGTAGAAAACTATTGAGAGTACAAATGTGAAGATTGATGAACAGTTTAGAGGAACTTCAAGGTATATAGACTCTCAACTGGCAATAGAGATACTGACAAATGAACCTACATTGAACCCACCGGTACATTATGAAGATCCAGTTACACTGGTATCATTTGAAAATTCCACTGTAATTGAGGAACAACAGCAAACAAAGACACCCTGGTATGTAAGATTGAACCACTCTAAAAATCAGATAATTGGGAACAAGTATCAAGGAGTTATGATAAGAGGAATCCTGGAAAATGAAGAGGTATATCTTATTTCTCAAATTGAACCATCATCAATTAATGAGGCATGTGAAGATAAACATTGGATTAAAGCTATAGAAGAAGAATTAGAACAAATTGAAAATAATAACACATGGACATTAGTTCCCCAGCCTGAAGATAAAAATGTAATTGGAACAAAATGGGTATTCAGAAACAAACTTAATGAAGATGGTAAGGTAATTAGAAATAAAGCAAGACTAGTGTGTAAGGGATATTCTCAGAAAGAAGGAATTGATTATAATGAAACCTTTGCACCGGTAGCTAGAATTGAGGTAGTTAGATTATTCTTGGCTTTTCCAGCACAGAAGAACTACAAAGTATATCAAATGGATATTAAATGTGCATTTTCTAATGGAAATCTTTGAGAAGAAGTTTACATTGAGAAACCTAATGGATTTTCTTTGACAAATAATAAAGATATGGTTTGTAGGTTAAGGAAAGCTTTGTATGGGTTGAAGCAAGCTCCAAGAGCTTGGTATGCAAGATAGGATAAGTACCTTTTGAAGATTGGTTTTTCTAAAGGTAATGCTGACAACAACTTATACTATAAAGTGACTAATGATGACATCTTGGTTATAGAAGTTTTTGTTGATGATATAATCTTTGGAGGAGAAGATGGATTATGTAAAGACTTTTCTATTGAAATGCAACAATAATTTGAAATGTCTATGATTCGAGAGATAAAATTATTTTTAGGATTACAGATTTCATAGATTGATAAAGGTATATTCTTGAGTCAATCCAAGTACCTGAAGGAGTTACTAAACAAATTTGGGATGGAAAACTCTAAACCGGTAAGCACACCTATGACTACAAATGACAAATTATCACTAAGGGATGAATCTACACCTGTTAATCCGACTAGGTACAAATATATGATAAGAGTTTTACTATATTTGACACAAACAAGACCTAATATTATGAATGCAGTATGTATTGTTTCAAAATTTTAGAGTAATCTTAGAGAAAATCATGAATCAGCAGTAAAAAGGATTTTTCGGTACTTACAAGGCACTACAAATCTTAGCTTATGGTATCCTAGAGATGAAAAAATTGAATTATGTGCATACAAAGATGAAAATTGGGTAGGAGATGTGGATGACAGAAAAAGCACCACCGGTGGAGCATTTTTTCTTTGAAGCAGATTAATTTCTTGGTTGAGTAAGAAACAAAGTTGTACATCTTTATGAACAGCAGAATCAGAATATGTTGTAGCAACAATTAACTATACACAGGTATTATGGCTTAAGCAAATGTTGAAGGACATAAAGGTAAAATGCAAGGAACCTATAACTATCTATTGTGATAACACTGTAGCAATTGATATATATAAGAATCCGGTACTACATTCTAAAACTAAACATGTTTCTATTAAACTAAATTTTCTAAAGGAGAATGTTGAAGCAAAAGAAGTAAAACTGGTTTATGTGAATACTAAAGAGCAAATTGCAGATATTTTCACTAAGCCTTTGCCTAAGGAAAATTTTGAATATCTTAAAGATCAGCTTGGGGTCATACCCCCTCCAGTAGAGACTTAGATAGTTGATGTTTGTCATCAACCGGCAGAATCAACAAAGAAATCTTTTACTCTAGCTTTGATGAGGAGAGATACTTCTTAGAGGGAGTAGTTGGTATACTGAATTCGTTGGCATTTTGTACTTGAACTTGGTTTTTTAGTAACTTTGACATTTGATGTCAAAGGGGGAGAGATTGCTATGGAAAAACACAAGGAAAACTCATGTTAATCCTAGGGGGAGAGATTGTTACTTTCAGAGAGATTAATTACTCTCTGTATCTGAATTTTGATTTCTAGTTATAATCTCTTTTGGAGATTGCTGGTTTTTGGTATTTGGCATTTCTATTTTGGCACTTTGATGGTTTTTCCATCTTGTGTTGCCATCAATGCCAAAGGAGGAGATTTTTGGTATTTTGGTTATGTTGATATGGTTTTCTTATTGATGTCAACACCTATTAACACTTATCAACTCTGGCACTTTGGAGAATCGACAATGTTCACCGGCAAACAAGTGACTTATGCACAGTCACCGGTATCTGGTTCACCAGCAGGATATATTGTTCACTTGCACTTGGAATGACATGGAAAACACTTGGTTATGTTGAAGACATAATTTTGACACTTTGTCTTGGAGATTTGTTCATTGGTATATTCGTATTTGCATATTTACTTTTACCAGTAAATAGGTCCAGAATAAGCACCGGTAGGCTTATCTATTCCAAATCAGCACGACACGCTTTGGAGATGATATTGGTGTTATTATAAATGCATTAAGTTAAAATGTTGAATCAGATATTGCATCGGTTATTGATTTACTTGTAAACTATTTTTATTGTAATATTTTTTAGAGCCGACCTACTAAAATTGGTCTTAGGTTATGGTATATATGTAAGATCTTATTTGTAAGATTGAAATGCAATTGGGAAAAGAAATTGTAAGAAGTTATATGTGAGAATAGGAAGAGCTATACATGCAGACATCATTGGAAGGTGAAGCAAGGTTTTTGTGAAGGCATATCAGAACTACACCGGTACTGAATCTAGCATAGGAAGATTCTATTTTGAGAAGTACATCTTTATTGGATTTAACCATCCAATTGTAGGTAGTGTGACTCCTATTTGTGTTTGAGTAGTGAGCTCTAGGCGCTTGGCCTTTCTGCATGTGCAGACCCCATTTTTATATACATGCTATCTGTAGGAGTATCATCTGATTGTGGTTAAGGTTTCCCACCATGGTTTTTCCCTTTACAAGGTTTCCACATACAAATATTGGTGTCATGTGTTGTGGATGTTATTATCTTTCTATTTCATACATTAATCTTTACCAGTACTACAATTAACTAATAAACTATCTACCGACATAAATTTTGGTTTACCGATATTAAGCATTAAGGATGGTTAAGTTGTTTAGGTTTAAATTTATTTGACAACTGATTTACCCTCCTCCCTCTTAGTTGTCTCCGGGACCTAACAATTTTCTCCACAGATCATGAGGCACACTAAATCCAATCAAATCTAATTGGATCTCAACTTAGTGATGGCCATCCTACACATTTCTACCATCTTCACACCTTTCAAAACATGCCTTCCTTTTTCAGCAACCTACAATCAATCTATCAGATCACCCCTTGGTCAATCACCATTAATGGCTCAATGGATTGCTTCAACAACTGTGATCTACATCCAAACAATCTGCATCAATCAGTGCACACCATGGATATGGTCAGATTGGTCCTGCCTCGAGCTACAACCCCTCTACAATCATCACTTGAGCTTTGCAGTCACCATTAATGTCGAACCAACTGCCAACTACCTCATCATCACTCTACACCAACTTGTGTAAGTTTGCCACTTCACCTCCACGTGGCATCACTAGCAGTATCCACCTTGACTGACTCATCTGCATCAGTTCAGACAAGATCACCAACCATCATGCACTGCCGGTGCACATCTATCAGATCACCAAACCTGTTGGTATAATAACCCTATCAATTTATCATACTTTCCCAGATAACCTCCATGCCATCATCTTTTCTATCCTATCAGTGTATATCTTTGTTCATTTTGTAGTAGCATCATGCACATCTTCTCCTAATCGATAATATATTCTTTCCTTCATGCTAGTGAAACCCTTATGTCTGCAATTCACTACTCTCTCGGTGAACAACATACTTTCCTTCTTGTCGGTGAGACTCATTAATGACACCAAGTCATCAAACTCCAACTATTTTGCACCATCCTTCATCTACATCTCGGTATCACCATGTATGTTCCTGCAGACTCACTAGAATCCATCTTCATCTAACCGGTTCTCCTCTCAAATAGTTTGTCAAGATAACAAACACACCATATCAACTCCTCATTCTTCCTTCATTGTCCTGGTACCACACCTTGTTCTCACTTTCTTATCCAGTGTGTATTTCTGATCTCTTGCTCTGGAGGCTTCCTCATCTTCCACTTGTTCATCCAATCTCTTCATTCAATCACCTGCCTATCTTAGGGAATCATTCTACCGGTACAAGTGTAACTTCACTAAGGGGAGGATACATCTTCAACTTGACATATGTCCTGATATCTTTCCATATGTCAGCTTGGTCACAAAAGCATCATACTTTGTCAACCTATCACTTAACTTGTGATAGCTCCTTCATCCAGTGGGAGTTCTACTAGTTAACATCATACTATAAATCCAGTGGCTTGCACAAATCACCTTTGGTGTTGATGTGATTCAAATAACATTCTACCTCTTCATCACAGTTAGCCTCCCAATATGCCTTATCTTTCATGTTGGTTGTATGAATCACTATGTCAACAACCTTTTAATCACCAGTCTCTTAACTGCACCACTAGCATATCGGTACATATTGGTTCATCCATCTGCATATTGATGGTCACCTGGTTGGCATCAATGTCAACACAATAGCTATTCTCCCATACTGGTTTTCCTGCTATTCCGGTTGACATCAATGACAATTATATTGGTATATATTAGTTGACATCAATGACAATACAATGCCAACAAGGATTACTAAATTTTTTAAGATTTTGATTAGGGGCTACTTATTCAATTCCCCTATCATTCACAACTGCCACAAATATAGTATTGTTATCAATCAAATCTTGAATCTTGCTTTTCAATGCGAAACATTTCTCAGTATCATGACCAAGCTGACGATGAAATTGACAAAAGGAATTATTATCAAAATAAGGGGATGCAATTTTAGAAAGATCAACTTATTTAATAGGATTAAGTTTGATAACATTTCTTGGCAACAACTAAGACATAATACTATGTAAAGATTCATTCAAAGGAGTAAATTATCTTTTTCTTTTGAAAAATTTAGAAATAGAAGGCACACCTATTGTAGCATTCACAATGTTGTTTTTGATTGTATCATTGAACTTGATGAATATTTTTGTTGGTTTTAATTTGGCAAATGGTTGCTAAAAACTCTCCCCCTTATCACTCGGAGCCATAGGAGTAGATTTCTCCATTTGATTCGCAACCAGTTGATAAATATGGACTGTTATGCACAACTGTAGAAAGGAAGTAAATGCAAACAAAAAGAAGCTTTTCCCTTATATCTTTTTGCAAATTAGAAATAAAAATTCATTGGATATCATTATTAGGTACATGAAAAGAAATTTGAGCACACAAATGCTTATATCTACCAATGAAATCGATAACTTTTTCTTTAACACCTTGTTTACAATGCATTAAATCAATCAAAGTGATTTTAGGACTAATGTTATTTTAAAATTGTTGGATGAAAGTATTTGCTAGTTGTTTAAAAGAAGTGATGGAATAATAAGGCAAAGAGAAATACCATTGTAAAGCCTTATCTCTTAATGTTCTTGTAAAGAGTTTTGCAAGCAATATTTGATCTTAAGCAAAATCAATACACAAGGTTTGAAATATTTTGACATGTGTAAGAGGATCACCTTTTCCATTATAGAGTTCCAATTGAGGGACCTTAGGTGGCACAACTTTAACAATATCAAGAGAAAGTGGGCTAGCAACATCAAAGGTGGGCACAATATCAAGAGAAGCAATTTGTTGTTGTAAGGAAGACACGGTTTGAGCAAGATTGTTAATGGTTGCTTCAGTAGAAGATTTGATGTTAGACATGGTTGATTGAGAAGGGGGTGTGATGTTATTGAAGGAAGGCATGGATTGAGAATAAGGTGGTGGGACATTATGATAAGTGGTCATAGGTGATGATTGCATAGGAAATGTGACACTTAAAGGAGGAAAAAAATTGTTAAATGAATTTCCCCCTTGTATCACATTGATTGGTTGAGGGATAATAGGAATACTTATTGAAGACATAGGTAAAGATGGAGGATTAAATGAAGAAGAGGGATTTCCCCCATGACCAATAGTTGTAGGAATACTATCCATTGAAGTGGTCAAAGGAATAGAAGAATTGATTTGATGTGAATAATCTAAGTTCTCAGTACAACTCTTAATAGGCATGACATTAGAATCAACAATATGAGAAATACCATGCAATATATCAATTCCTTTCTTATCACTTTCAATCATGCATTTAAGGCCTTGAATTAATGGAAGATCTTCACTATTAGGGCATCCATTATTGAAAGTTATCAAATTTATTGTCCAATTCTGAAAGTTGATCAATGGAAACTCTAGTCAAAGCTTCTTCTTCATCATGGGATTCATCAATGGAACAAATGGGCTCGTGATTAGGATGGGAAGCATTAGCATTATCCTCATTAAATAAGTCACCCAAATTAGGCTCCATGTCCTTGGTAATTAAACCTTGGGAGGCCTTAATTATAATGCTTCATCTAACGGGGAAAGTGTAGGTAGGACTAATAGTGGTAAAACTCATGCACTAGAGGGAAAATTGAAATTTTTAATTTTGAACAAAGCTTACAAAATTGAGTAATACAAAATTTAAGAAAATAATGATAAGCAATTTGAACTTTGTTGGAAGAAGAAAATGACACAATTTCCAAAATAATAAATCAAAGGAAATTGGAATTTTAAAATTAAGGCCAAGGGGATACCACTTAATCTTAAAATTAACAAAAACAAAAATTTTAAAATCAGGGTAGATTATAATTAACCTCTTAATTTTAAAAAATTTCTTAAAATTTAAAATGTTTAATTCTAGAGGTATTTTCAAAGTAAGAGGGATAAAAAATCAACAAAATCAACCAATCTTTTGGATTTAGGTTATTAAATGTAGTCATAATAGTCTCCCAAAAATTCTAGAAAAAAAAGCTGAGGACCGTGGCAGGAATGCACATGGTCCAACCAACTTGTTTCAAAAAAATTCAGGGATGAATATTATGATGATTTTAAAGCTAACCCCAAAATTAAGGTTCATATGTGGAAATGGGACCCTATTAGGGTTTTGAAGAAAAAAGGGAATTGGACTGCAAATTTGAAAAGGGTCACACTTATAGGAGAGGGACACCTTGGAGAATGTTTTAGAAATCTGAATTTGAGTGAAATTGATTAATGCAACTAGTGAGAATCTTCCACATTCCAGCACCAACTTATGGCAAGGGAGGAAAATATTTTCTTGAAAACTCCCCCTAGGCTAGAGGCCTTAAACTAATTCCTAGAGGAATTTCCAACACCGGATTTAGGTGTAGATCCATTTCTTGCATTGTCATTGCTCTTTTCCACCCATGTCTTCTTCATTTGATTATTGATCTCATCCACAATTAATTTTCCTTTCCCATTACCATATTTTTGCACACTTTTTTTCTTTTCTGTCGTACCCTTCCTATCCACATTCTTGCTTCTACAAAATTTTGCAATGTGACCAGATTTGTTTCTATTATAGCACACAACATTTCTCTATCTAGACCTATAATTCCCTTAATTTTCTCTTGATCTACACTAATTAGAAATGTGACCAAACCTACTTCAAGCAAAACATCTAACATTCCTTCTATTGAAATAGTTATTTGTCATACTTCTGCATTCACTTGATCTATGACCATACTTGTTGCCATTAAAATGCTGATTAAAGAAAGATGGACCATTTTGATTCATCCTATTTATACATTGACTAGCTTAATGACCAAATTTATTCCAAACAAAATAGTTACCATTGAAATTTTGAGCATTGGTTTTCCTTACTGAAGATCTTTTAGCTTTGTTCTTCTGATGTTCTAACCTAGGATTTCTTTGACTGGATCCAAAGCTTTCTCCTTTCTCATATCCAGGACCTCACTTGTTATCTTCATTCTTCTAACTTTGTAGCAACATATCAAGTTTAGCTCAGCTAATATTGAACTTTTCCTTGTACTCATTTGCAGTAGCAAGTTCATCCCTAAGAATGACAATCTTCCTTTCAAGCTCTTTTTCATTATTTTTGGATTAATGCAATTCAAGCTTCAACTGATCATTTTCACAACTAATTCTATAGCATTCATCGGATCTTTCTTTCAAGGACTGATTAAGGTTATCTTCATTCTTCTTTCTTCCCTCAATCTAATTTGTCAACCTCATTACTATAGATTCCATCTTATTTTTTAAGATTGCATTATCTCTAGCAAGCTTCTCACATTCTTTTGTTTTCTTCTTCAATGCTTGATTAAAGGGACCATCATCTAGGCTTTGGCTTTATTTCTTCTTTCGATGATCAAAAAGTTCCTTTCTCTTTTTCCTAGACTTATTCAGCTGCTCCTTCAATGACTAAATGAAATTCTCATCATCCTTAAGATTTGCTTTCAATTCCCAGACTTCATCTTTGGACTAATCAAGATTATCAAGTGCAATAAGAAGATGATGTTGAAAACCACAAAAATCCATTTCATCACCTTCCCAGATTCTCCTCAATCTATAATACTTCTTTCGAGGAACATGGCTCTAATACCAATTGTTGGAATCAAGGAACACTAAGGAGGTGAATAAGTGTTCTGCAAATTTTAACTTTGTTAAATTACTCTTTCAACCATTTAAAATATTGAACCAAAATAAAGATGCAAGAACATAGAACAATCAACCACAACACCAACACGCAAATATTTTATATGTGGAAAACCCAAGGGAAAAACCACGGTGCAGATGAGACCCACAAGATGAGTATACTCAAATATAAAGTTTCACAATGGAATGCACATGCATTCAGGCACACTGTCTAGAGCTCACTGCTCAAAAGGAGAGGCTCACTACCTACAAATGAGTTACATAATATTACTAAAGTACATGAATTAAATAATATCATCTACAAATGTCTAATTATAGTTCTTGTTAAGCACATTACACACACTTTTTATATTCTTCCTTATACTACTCTATTCTACTATTCTACTCTAATCTAGAGCATAAATCTCTAATATGTGCACATGAAACCATACACAATCAAACACCAAAACCTTTTTTCATTCACCACACTCACTAAAATGATCAAATACATCACTTATATATCTACAAAAAGATATTAGATCAATATATCTACAAAAAGATATTAGATCAACCACATGTCGGCTTCAAGAACACTTAGCATATTATGAAACACACGTACATACTATTGGCTAAATCCAAAATCAAAATACCAATGCAAACCAAAAAAATTGTCCACACACTACCACAACCATCAGAGTTAACACTTGGACCACAAAAATAATCACCAAAATTGATCCACATAATCTGCACAAGGATTATCCACACAAGTCATTTGTCCTACACTGATAAACTAAAAAACTGAAACACCAGAGCTTCTAACTCGAACACTAATGTATCAACCATAAAGCACAACACTGTTAGACGATATGTTCTATCTTTCTAGACTTGAATCAATCTTGAATATGACTTATGGTAGGATCACATACAATAATGTGGATAAGTGCATTGAATTCGGTTGCCATCAATAATGACATTGAATAACCTATGTAGTGTCTCTTTCCAACGAGGCATATGTGTCTTTTGAGTCAACATGGTAGAGAACAAAAGAGATCTCAATGCTTTGTATCATCGTCAAGTAGAAAACACAAAGAAAAGCAAATAGAAGAATTGAGAAAGAATAGAGGAAGGTTACAAACAAGAAAGAGAGGAGAGAGAATCTATGGCATGAATGAAGCTAATCAAGCAAATAATTTTCCTCCCAATATTTCTCAACATTATTTTGGTAAGGTGGACAAGATGAAAGAGGAGAAACTTTGAGCATGTTAGATGCAGATACCACAAGTTCCAAACAAGGACCATGCTCTAATGATGGACCACTTTATCTATTACTAGGATCTAGGATTAATGCTTGTGATAATTTTTTAGATAAATCATTATCAACATCAACATATTCATATTCATCATTGAAATCATTAGCATTGTTAGCATGAACATCATTTTCATCCATCTCTTCATCAATATTAATAAAAATAGGATCTTTAATAGGAATAGCACATGAACTATCATTTTTATTAAGCATCTTTAATCTTGGAGATTCAGGTTGAAAATCCTCTCTAGGGTTAGGCAAAGGCTTGACAAACAGGATTATGTCAACATTTGGTGTCTTCAAGGAGGAAATGAATTGAGAAGAAATTTCATGAGTCTTAGCATGACATCTTTGTTGGTGTTCTCTCTCACAATGATTTCTTTTAGTTTTAGCCAAAAGTTATGAAGATTTAGGATCAATAGACATAGGCCTCTTTTCTTCCTTTTAAGAAAGATGAATAGGAGAGGGTCTACTAGGTTGAAAGATAGGAGATGTTGGGTGCTTCCCTTTGTAATATGTAGGAGGTGGAACTATAGCATATAAAGGAGGAATATAAAGTATAGGAAGGAGACTAGGTCCATCATGAGGAGGGATAGGTCAAGGATATCAAGGCTTACTTAAGGATAAGATCATATCATTCTTCTACTTTTGGTAAGGTTGAAAAAGAACATCGCTACGAGGCTTAAGAGGTTCAAATTGTTTAGACCAAAAGTAATCAAGATTAACATCTTCATGCCTCACTGTGGGTTGGTGCATGCTATGATTAATTGTTATGATTGTATCATTAAGAGGGAATTTTAAACACTTATGAATGGTAGAAGGGATTTCTCTCATGGAAGAGAGCCAAGGATGTCCAAACTTCGCATGAAATTAATTCAATGTAGGAATGATAAGAACTTAACACCTATTGTGATGTACCAAAATTTGTGCTAAAATTTTTTGGCTCTTATGTCTTTATAGTTTCAAGACCTAAAACCAAATCCTTAAACCCTAAACCCTAGGGATCATTGAGAATTATTTTTCTTTTCTATTATAATTAGTTCTTGACTTACTATGGCTAGTTCTCGCTCTCATTAAATATGACCTAGCCTATCTATTTGGTGTTGTCACTAGTCCTACACATTAGCCAACCCATTTCCATGCCCTTGAGACCCTTTTGTATTGTCATGCATGTCCCCATAAATCAACAACTTTGATTGTCTTGTGACTATGCAATTAACCAAAAGTGCCCATCCAACTTAACTCTGTAGCACCACCCACACACATGGGACATGGGCCCGCTAAAAGAAGACTCTACACACATGAACCAATGAGCTTCTCACACATTTGAGACTAGGTGACACAATGGAGATGTGGGCCTGGCCCATCTACCTTACAACAATATTATTGAGTGTTTGTATCTCTCATATTCAATGATCTAGATTATCACGCAATTACACGATTAGCCGAAGTTCCTCACCAAGCCTAAATCTACAACCCTACCCCCAAACATGGCATATGGGACTCACCAAGGATGACATCACACAACTAGATGTTGGAATAACTGATGGAGATGATGACGAGATGAGAAGATAACCAGTAAAGTTGATATAATCAGGGATATGTTGTCAAGAGGAGATTGTTGGATTGATGATCATGATAGGATGTTTGATGAATTTGTTTGTGTTTTCATTGATGGAAACCAATTTTTTTCAGTCATATAGATCTACCGGTATAGCCTAACTAGTAGTGGAATTTTTTAGACAACAAAACTGCTAAGTTGTTGTCAACCGGTAAACAGGTACAGAGCAATGATCAAGTGACCAGTATGGATGATTGGTGAAGAGTTAGATGTCATAGTTTTGCAAGAGTGTTGGAGATAAGAACATGCACCTATGTTCCAAACTGCATCAATAGATTTAACTGTATTGAGTGAGTTATGAAGGATTTACCAATCATAGTCAAGAAGAATGAATACTGGTATCAGATCTTTAACTAGTAATGATTTAAGGTTTGGTTGTGGATCCTATCATGTTCATAACTTAGTGATGATGTTTCATAATCCATGTGTAATCTTATGATGGTATTTGAGTGCATACAAGGATCATATTTCTTGGGAAACAATGAAGTGCTTAGAAGAATGTAACAAGGGTTTGATTGTTTATCAAATCGATGTGCAAAGATCACCCAATGACAGAAATCTTGTAGAAATTTGTTGTAATGATTTTTAATGTATTTTGGTGGAGTTTTTGCTTCCCTAAATGTAAATTCATTGTATTTTGATGTAATTAGGGTTTTGTAGCTGCTCTAAATGAAAAGTGTATTTAGGGCTAGTTGGAGAAGCGTTTGTGTGTCGGTGGTTTGAGGAGAAGGTATTGTTGAACCAGTTTGGAGTGTCTGCATGTGTGTAGAAAACTTGTGTTGAAAAGAATTTGTACTAGCAAGCAAGGAAGTGTTGTAATCAGATGATTTGCCATGTTGTTCCCTAACAACTACATCAGTTTGAAATCCCTTAACCAGGTAGATCCTAATAGGTCTCATATTGTAAAACCCTTCACCGGGTGGCTCATTAACTTCAATTTTAAATCCTATAACAAGGTTACTATTAATAGGGTAGAGCTCCTAACAGGGCTGAGGCAAAATACCTTGACTTGGTGACTCCTAACAAGTTCTTCTCTTAATCGGGCATATTGTAAGCTCTTAACTGGGCTAGGCCTTTAACTAGGAATATTCCAAAAGAGTGCAAATATTTTGTGGGTGATAATTCCCACCATGGTTTTCCTAGTTGGGTTTCCATCTGAAAACTCTTTGAGTTCATGTGGTGGATGGATTATTGATTTGTGCATGTGATATATTTAGTTTGTTTGCATATTGATGAACACTTGAGTGAATGGTTTGGTAAATCAACTTTAGAGATTGTTTGCATAGTTACCAGTACAAGTTTTTGAAGTGCTATAGATTTGTTTTATTACTAATTCACCCCCCCCCTCTTAGTAGTAACTGGATACTCATAATAACAATTAGTATCAGAGTGCTAGGTCCTCTTTGTGTAGAAGCTTAACCATTTGAGGTAAAGATCTGAGATGATGAAGAAGGAGGGTCCTAAGTTCACAAAGGATAACTATAGAATCTAGAGTGAAAGAATGAAGATCTACATTAAAGGTATAGGGTCACAGTTTTAGCAGCATGTGGAAAATAAGTACATACCTCCTACCGGTACTCTGACTACAAATCAGCTCAAGGAGAAAGTGGAGAATATTCAAGTATTGGAAGTCATTGTAAGTACACTTTCTTATTCTCACTATATTTATGTTCATGGTTTAGAAACTTCTTATGAAGTTTGGGAAAAGTTGAAGTTGATTAATTGTGGAGATGATCATGTGCAAAAAGCTAAAGAAGAAAGTCTAAGAGGCAAGTTTGATGACATGAGGATGATGGAAGGTGAGAACATCACCTAGTATGGACAAAGAATAAAATAAGTAGTTGGAGGAATCAAAAGTGTTGGTGAAACCATAGTATAAGACACAATGATAAGTAAAATGCTTAGAACCTTATTGCCTGTTTATGCTATTAGAGTATCTACTACCCAAGAATTAAGGTTAGTCAACAAAGATAAAGTTAAAGTTGATTCATTGATAGGAAAGCTTACTGCTTTTGAATTAAATAGCTTTGACAATAGTGTACCTAATGAAGAATCTTATTTCAAAGCATCAATATCTAATACACTGGTAAGAAAAGGAAAGGATGTCTATCATAACCATGATTATAGGTCAAGTCATTATGGAGGTGGTAATGAAGGAGTGGATGATGAACTTAACTTGATGGAAATTGAGGCTCTATTGGCAAAGAAACTTCCTAGAGGAACCGGTAAGTACAAAAGAAAGATTCATCTTAAGTGCTTCTCATGTAATAAAATACGACATATTGCTACTAATTGTCCTAATAGTGATCAAAAAGAAAAGTTTAGAAAGTTTAAGGGAAAAGGTAAGACACAATTTTACGTTGTAGTAGATGAATTTGTTATCGACCAGGAATTAGAGGATGATGATAATGAGGAAATTATTTTTTAGCAGCTAAGGAAGATCTCTCTGACAAGAAAGCTTTAGTGTCCCATATTGACAACAATGATCAATGGGTCATTGATAGTGGCTGCTCACACCACATGACCGGTGACAAGAACAAGTTCATCTCACTTGAATAATTGGTGGAGTAGTGAGATTTGGCATCAATACACCATGCTTGGTAAAAGGTAAAGGTTCAATTTATTTTAATGGAAAAAGTAATGTTGATGATGTGTATTGGGTTGAAGGATTGAAGCATAACTTGTTGAGTGTTGTTCAGCTAAATGATAAAAATTATCATCTTGAGTTCAAGAATGGAGGGTGTAAGATTTTAGGAGGAAAAGGATAATTGATTATTGTCAGTAAATAGACAAAATGGTAACTTATTCCATCTAAACACTAATGTTAATAGTTGTTTGGTTGCAAAAGTTGAGGATTGGTTATGGCATAGAAGATTTTGTCATGTAAATTTTGATAATTTGGTCAAGGTCACCAAGTCAAGTATGGTTAGAGGTATGCCACAAATAGTCAAACCAAACAATATGATTTGTAACGAGTGTCAATTGGGATACTGATTTATGTGGTCCTATGAGGAGTAGAAGTTTTCAAGGAGACAAATATTTCATGATATTTACTAATGACTATTCAAGAATAATGTGGGTTACATTTTTGAAGGAGAAGTCTAATGCTTTCAACAAGTTTAAGGCATTCAAAGCCTTAATGGAGAAAGAAACCGGTAAGAATCTAAAGTTCCTGAGATCTGACCAGGGTGGAGAATTCACATCAACTAAATTTGTGAAATATTGTGATGAGAATAGAATCAAGAGACAACTATCTGCACCAAGGACACCATAGTAGAATGGGATTGCAGAAATGAGGAACCAAGCCATAGTTGAACAATAGGAACAATGCTGATACAAGGAGATGTACCTAAAATGTTTTGGAGAGATGTAGTCAGCACTTCAGTATACACAATGAACTAAGTATTGGTCAAGAAAGATAATGATAAAACTCCCCATGAATTATGGTATGGTCATACTCCTAATGTTATTTATTTCAAAGTCTTTGGTAGTAGGTGTTACATAAAGAGAGATGAGTATACCGGTAAGTTTGATCCTAAAAGTGATGAAGGAACTTTCCTTGGTTATTCAACTAAGAGCAAAGCATTCAAGTGCTTTAACAAAAGAACCAAGAAGATTGTAGAAAGTGTTAATGAGAAAGTTGATGATTATTCCAACAAAAGTGGCGATACCAACAAGTTTGATGCAGTAGATGAATGAAAGTTAGTGATCATTGAACTAAAAGTTCAAAATGATGATGAGCATAATAGTGTGTAGAATGTTGCTCAACCGGAAGAAGAAGAAGAAGATGTAGAAGAGGCTTAATCACTTTAATCACAATACAAGACTCTCAACAATATGTAAATTTTAATCACTTTGTAGATCAAATAATTGGAGATTAGAATGTTGGAGTACAAATAAGAAGAAAGATCAGAGAAAATGCTTGTCTAATTTCAATAATTGAACCTAAGATAGTGAGGGAAGCTCTCAAGGATGATTGGTGCAAGCACCTCTACTTTTCACGGTAGTTTCATGACTTGGGGGTTTCTAGTGATTGTCTTGTGTTTACTTGTGTTACAATAATGGGTTGTATCTCAAAGATAACCCTATATATAATAAAATGCCTTTGTCTAGTCAATAACCTCTCAAGTGCACATATAAACCTAGAGGTCTATTAGACCATGTGGGCTTGAATTATGGATTTTTGTGTTTTATGGTCCTAGAATGTTGTCTTAGGTGTTTTTAAGGATAATTATGACCTTGGGTGTGTTTGAGAAGGTTTAGGTGTTTAGGGATTAAAAGTTGCAAAACTTGCACAATTGTTGTCATTATTGTCGAGCAACTTTTCAAAAGTTTCCGGTTGGAATGTAACTTCTCCCAAATGGTCATAAACATTTAAAAGTTGGTTGTGGTCATTGAGATGAGCCCATATATGCTTGTACAATTGAATAAGAAAGGTGTTTTAAAGTGGTTGATGATTTGGAGAAGTTTGGTCGAGTATTTGGAATAATCAAATATGATTTTGCCAGAACTGTGTTACATTTCCGTATTGTTCATACACAAAATTGAATGGTTTTGTGAAATTTTGGCTTGGTAAGGAAGAGAAATGATTTAAATTTCAAACAAACCTAGTCTGACCTCTTGAAGTGGTGTTTGACGGAAGATATTGACAATTTACTCTCTATAGGTCTGAAACCCTCCATTTTCCTAGGGTGTTGTATAGATGATGCCCTAACTTGCAATCTAGTAATTGGTTTTCAATGGCCATTGGCAAAATGCAATTTAGGAGGGTTTATTATGAGATTCCAAATGGACAAGGTTATAGGAGTGGTGTAGGAGCATCCTTATAAGGTCTTCTTCCATTTGCATTTTGTTGGGATTTTGCTTCTTTAAGAAGCCATGTAAATGTAATAAGAGCCAAGAGCTCATTGGTCTTGTTTAGGCCCTAGTTTAAGTCCTAGGTTCACAAGTCTAGGTTGAGTTTTATTTTGGATTAGAGGGTATGTGTTTCTATAGATGAGTTTGGGGTCCTTTTAGTATGGTTGTGTCCATAGGATAGCCCCATGTAGGCCTAAAAGTCAAGAAAAGCAACATTGCAAAAGTTGCTCAAAAGTTGCAAAAAGTTGCATGACAACTTTTCAAAGTTGTCATGCAACTTTTCCACCTAATGGGTCATAACCTTAGCTTGGAATGGAGAACCCTAAACTTGGCACACAAACTAAGGCAAAGACATTATATATTGTTGCAAACCCTAAAATGAGGGGTTGGATGTCAGATTGTACAGCCAAATGGAGAAGGCCTTGACTGTAACTGTGTTTTTGTTGCCAGTTGACACAAATGGAGCATTAAAAGATTGAAAATGGATTTTTTTGCAGACTAAACTATGTTGAGAGTCTTGTATTGTGTTTATACTTTCATTTTGAGCATTTAGGTTAGGTTTATTGTGCAGTTTTGGTGTGTGTGTAAATACTTTGCAAATTTCTTCTTTGTTGTCTAGTTTTGGACTGTTTTGTGTAAATGGGTTGACAACTCCTATCCCCATTGTGGAAACACCATGAAACCATGGGAAATAGGAGTTTAGACCCTATATAGTACCTTAGAGGAAGTAGGGCCCTTGAAGATGTAGGTAATCCTTTCAAAGACCCACTCCTAGGTGAGACTGGACTGTGCCCAACTAGGAAGGGTTGAGGTTGCAGAGGTCCTTGAGAGAAAGGAAGGACAAGAAGGGAGGCACCATTTGGATGAGTTGTAGAGGGATGTGTGGATCACCATTGGTGAGAAGGAGGAGCTTCCACCAATCCCAAAAAAGTGGTGAAGGTAGAAAACCATCACTATGACCCTGGCAAGCCTAAAAACCCTCATAAAAACCCCTAAATTCACCTAGGGTAGTGTACGGACACTTGGAGGCCAAAAATGAGGAAAATATTTGAGCCTTTTCCAAATGAATAGCAATCCATTTGGGAATTTTCACAAGTTTGGGCATCGTTTGCAAGAGGGAGCCCTAAAAGTCCGGAATGGAGGCCTAATTGGGTACATTGCTTGTAGCCCTATTTTGTAGGAAAGAAGCAAAATAGTGAGATTGGTAACAAATAGGAAGGTCAAAACCTCTTGGGGACACATGAATGGATGGAGAACTATGTCAAAGACCTATCCAATCCTTTCTAGGACCTAAGAAGGTGTAGGAAGAGTTAAACCCTTATTAGCCTATGTGAGGGTTTTTGAAGCTTATGAGTAGGTGAGACCTTAGGAAAAGCATCACATGTTGTTAGTGGGTGGATTGGGATAGGTAAAGGGATTCCACAAGAAAGGGAAGTCCTAGAGACCCTAGGGTGTGGTTGGAACACTAGGTGATCCAAGGAGAGGATCAAAGAGCATAAACTAGGCTAGTCTATCCCATACCATTCTCATCAAATTGGTATCAGAGCAAGTTAAAGATTTGGTGGACCGTGCATGTCTCTATATTCTGGTGAATCAGTAGGGGAGAACATAGTGGTCACTAATGCAGAGCTGGCTAGGGAGGTAGAAGAAAAAAAGGAGAAAAATAGACACCTTGAAGATGCTATGAGTGAGATAAGGAACAAGCTGCAAGAAGTCATTGATCAGAGAGCACAAAAACTCTGGGGTGTAGACACTAGTGACAGAGGCAAGAAAGCTATTGATCTAGATGACATCATACTTGAACCAAACACCTTAAGCAATGAAGAACCTTTTGTAAAGGCCATCTAGGCTTTGAATACAAAAGCTTTTGAAGGATTGCCACATTTCAGTGGAAGGATGGACATTGACACCATCATGGAATGGATTGAGGGTATGGAGAACATCTTTGAGTGTGAAGGTGTGATAGAAGCTCAAAAGGTTAAGGTTTCCAAATCAAGACTAAGGGGGGCAGCCTTGACATGGTGGAAGTACTTGCAAGAGGAGATAATTAGCATGGGAAAGCTACCTATTGCAAATTGGAAGGCCATGGTGAGTAAGATCAAGGAGAACTACTTGCCAGAGGATTATGAAGTCCAACTTCATAAGAAGAGATAGGGATTGAAGTAGAAAGACCTTGATGTGGCCTCCTACATAGAGGAGTTTCAAAAGATTTGTCTTAGATCCAAAGTCCAAGAAGAGGAATCTATCAAGGTGGCTAGGTATCTAAGTGGCCTAAAGTGGAACATCTAAGAGGAGATAAGCCTATGGACTCCTACCACTGTCCAAAACTGTCATCAGCTTACTACTAAGGTGGAAGAGAGGAACAAAAGGAAGGTAGACTCCAACAACAGGGGTAGAGGTAGAGGTAGAGATCAAATGAATCACCGAGGTGGTTACCAAAGCAAGGCAAGTGAGCAAAGGAATCAAGGAGAGTCCAAGTTGACTAAGCATAATAGTGAAACCACTCTTAGAGGATCCCATTCTCAAGGAAGAGGTGCACAAGGGGACCCAAATAGGAGTAGAGGTACTGGCAAGGGTAATTCCTACTTTGCAACCATGAAATGCTATAATTGTGGTCAATTGGGACACCTAGCCTATAGATGCCCTGACAAGCCTACCTCATCAAACAATGGAAAGAGGGTTGCTTATGCCCATGAAGACACATCAAGCAACAAAACACCTAAGGTGGACCATATTGAATTAGAGATTGGAGAAAATCTTATGTTTGATAGAGTCTTGATAAGACAACTGGTTAAGGATGAATCTAAGCATAGGAGAGCATTGTTTAGGGTGAGATGCAAAATCCTTGGTAAAGTTTGCAAGGTGATAGTTGATTCAGGGTCAACTGATAACATCATATTAGATGAGGTAGCCAAGAAGTTGAAACTCACAAAGATACCCCACACTAGCCCTTACAAGGTGGCATGGTTGAATCAAGGATAGAGTGTGCTTGTCAATGAACAGACTTGGGTAGAGCTCTTTATTGGAGGATACAAGGATAAGATCCTTTGTGATGTGTTACCCATGGATGCTTGTCAGCTACTGCTATGTAGACCCTAGAAATTTTATAGGAAGATGATCTATGATGGAGAGGAGAACTCCATTTCCTTCAAGAAGGACAACAGAACCTTTAAGATTTAGTCTCTAACAGAGAATGATGAGGGAACCTCAAGAACACCTAGTGTCTTACTTAATACTGGTAAAGAGTTCTTACACCTGCTACATGAAGAGGAGATAGTGGGATGTGCCATCTTTGTGAAGCCAAAGGAGGAGGAAGATAAGTTACAAATAGAGGTACCTAAGGAGGTAAAACAAATGTTGCAAGAGTATAAAGACATAGTGAGTGATGGAGCGCCTACAACACTTCCACCAAGAAGGTCTATAAGCCATCAAATATAATTTGTCCCTGGTGCATCCCTACTCAATAAAGCAGCATATAAGCTCACACCTGATCAAAACAAGGAGGTGGCAAGTCAAGTGTAGGAGTTGTTGGATCAAGGATTGATCAAGAAGAGCATCAACCCATGTGCAGTCCCAATAGTACTAGCCACAAAGAAGGGAGGCAAGTGGAGACTTTGCACTAATTCAAGGGAAATCAATAGGATCACCATAAGGTATAGATTTCCTATTCCTAGAATAGAGGATTTGATGGACTATTTAGGAGGTGCCATGTATTTTACTAAGTTGGACCTTAAAAGTGGTTATCATCAGATTAGGATTAAGGAGGGTGATGAGTGGAAGACTACTTTTAAGACCATAGAAGGGTTGTATGAATGGCTTGTGATGCCATCTGGACTTACCAATGCCCCAAGAACCTTCATGAGGTTGATGAATAAGGTGTTGAAGGACTTCACAGGTAGATTTGTGGTGGTGTACTTAGATGACATACTCATCTATAGCAGAACCAAAGAGGAGCACCTAGAACATTTGAGGTTAGTACTAGAGAGGTTGCATGAAGAGAAGTTGGTAATCAACTTAGAGAAGTGTGAATTTTTGAAGCAAGAGTTAGTCTACTTGGGGTTTGTGGTATCTAAGGGAACCTTGAAGATGGATCCAAGCAAAGTGGAGGCAATCTTGAATTGGCCTGCCCCTAAAAGAGGGACTGAAGTTAGGAGTTTCCATGGTTTAGCCAAATTATATAGAAAGTTTGTGAGGAACTTCAGTGGCATATGTGCACCAGTACTTGACACCATAAAAGAAGGCCTTAAAACTAAGTTCAAATGGATTGAACAAGTTGATAAAGCATTCCAGTTGTTGAAGCAAGAAGTAGCCACAAAACCCATCCTACTCTTACCTACTTTTGACAAGTGATTCAGATTGGAATGTGATGCAAGTGGAATTGTAGTAGGGGGTGTATTGATTCAAGAGGGAAGGCCTGTGGCATTTTTTAGTGAGAAGCTTAATGAGGCAAATAAGAGGTATTTAGCATATGATCTAGAGTTGTATGCACTAGTTCAGTCTCTCAAGAAGTGGAGGCATTACTTACTCCCAAAAGAATTTGTGGTGTTCACTGATAACCAGGCTTTGAGTTACATTAACACTCAAGAGAAGCTTAGCAATAGATATTTAAAGTGGATGGATTACCTCCAATCCTTTACCTTTACCATCATGCATAAAAAGGGGTAGCTTAACAAGGTGGCAGATGCTTTAAGCCAGAAGTTGTTGACTGTCCAAGAGTTACAATTGCAGAGCATAGGGATAGAAGGTTTCAAGGATCTTTATGAAGAAGATGAGGACTTCTCATCAGCCTACAAGGTCTGCAAGGAGTTTGAGAATCATTTTCATGGTGAGTATGCAGATTACACTCTTCAAAATGGTCTCTTGTTCAAAGGCAATCAGTTATGTGTGCCTAGAGGATCCATGAAAGAAAATTTCATACAAGAGAAACACAATGGAAGTCTAAGTGGACACTTTGGAATCAATAAAACTTTGGATCTATTATAGAGGTACTACTATTGGCCTAGGTTGCCAAGGGATGTGAGAAGGTATGTGGAGCAATGTGGTGTGTGTCAAAGGGAAAAAGGAGGATCAAGCAATGCAGGCCTCTATCAGCCATTACCGGTCCCAAATAGGCCTTGGTAGTGTGTGAGCATGGACTTTGTGGTAGGACTCCCCAAGGCAAAGATAGGTATGGATAGCATCTATGTGGTGGTAGACAAATTTTCTAAGATGAGCCATTTTATTCCATGTAGAACTACTCATGATGCTAGTTATATTGCAATCTCTTCTTTAAGGAGATTGTAAGGATACATGGACTCCCATTAAGTATTGTTTCAGATAGGGATAGCAAGTTCATGGGCCATTTTTAGCAAACCTTATGGAGAAGACTAGGGACTAATTTATCATTTAGCTCAGCTTACCATCCACAAAATGATGGTCAAACTAAAGTCATTAATAGGGTGTTAGGAAAATTGTTGAGGTGTCTAACCAAGGAGTATGGGAAGACTTGAGATCTAGTTATTCCACAAGCTGAGTATGCCTACAATGACAGTGTAAATAGGACCACTAGAAGGAGTCCTTTTGAGGTTGTCTATGGCAAAAATCTAAGAGGTGTGTGTGAACTAAGAGAACTTGGTTCCATGGAGATGAAGAGTGGGTAAGCAGAGGACTTCACTCAAACCATCAAGGAAGTCCAAGAACAGGTCAAGAGAGCCATCCTAGAGTCTACTAAAAAACTAAAAGCTAAAGTGGATGGAAAAGGAGAGAGGTTTAGTTCAATGTGGGTGACTATGTGATGGTCCATCTAAGTAAAGCTAAAATGCAAAGCGGCAAGCCTACTAAGCTACAAATGAAGAGGGTAGAACCTTGTAGAATTCTGTCCAAATATGGTGAGAACACCTACAAGGTGGATCTTCCTTCAGATTTGGCTATATCACCAGTCTTCAATGTTGCTGATCTGATATTATATAAAGGTGAAATAGCAGGGCAAACTAAGAATCAAGCCAAGGTGCTGCAGGACTTGGATGTGAATGCCTTACCTCAAGTGAAGTAGCCCATAGCAGAGGAGATCTTGGAGTTAAGGGTGAAGAAGTCTACTAGACACCAGGTCTACATGGAACACTTGGTGAAGTGGGTAGGTCAACTTGAGTCAGAAGCCACTTGGGTTCAAGAGGGTAGGTTTAAGAAACTTGGTATTGACCTAGCTCTCATCTCTCCCCTAGTTCCTTAATTCTATGTAGAGGGGGAGTATGGTGTAGGAGCACCCTTATAAGGTCTTCCTCCATTTTCATTTTGTTGGGATTTTGCTACTTTAAGAAGCCATGTAAATGTAATAAGAGCCAAGAGCTCATTGGTCTTGTTTAGGTCCTAGGTTCACAACTCTAGGCTGAGTTTTCTTTTGGAGTAGAGGGTATGTGTGCCCATCGATGAGTTTGGGGTCCTTTTAGTATGGTTGTTTCCATAGGATAGCCCCATGTAGGCCTAAAAGTCAAGAAAAGCAACATTAAAAAAGTTGCAAAAAGTTGCATGACAACTTTTCAAAGTTGTCATGCAACTTTTCCACCAAATAGGTCATAACCTTAGCTTGGCATGGAGAACCCTAACCTTGGCACACAAATCGAGGAAAAGACATTATATATTGTTGCAAACCCTAAAATGATGGGTTGGATGTCACATTGTACAGCCAAAGGGAGAAGGCCTTGACTGTAGTTGTGTTTTTGTTGCCAGTCAGCACAAATGGAGCATTAAAAGATTGACAATGTATTGTTTTGCAGACTAAACTATGTTAAGAGTCTTGTATTGTGTTTATACTTTCATTTTGAGCATTTATGCTAGGTTTATTGTGCAATTTTGGTGTGTGTAAATACTTTGCAAATTTCTTCTTTGTTGTCCAGTTTTGGACTATTTTGTGTAAATGGGTTGACAACTCCTATCCCCATTGTGGAAACACCATGAAACCATGGGGAATAGGAGTTCAGACCCTATATAGTACCTCAGAGGAAGAAGGGACCTTGAAGATGTAGGGAAGCCTTTCAAAGACCCACTCCTAAGCGAGACTAGACTGTGCCCAACTAGGAAGGGTTGAGGTTGCAGAGGTCCGTGAGAGCAAGGAAGGACAAGAAGGGAGGCACCCTTTGGAGGAGTTGTAGAGGGATGTGTGGAGCACCATTGGTGAGAAGGAGGAGCTTCCACCAATCCAGATGAGGTGGTGAAGGTAGAAAACCATCAGTGTGACCCTTGCAGGCCTAAAAACCCTCATAAAATCTCTCAAAAACCCCTAAATTCACCCAGGGCAGTGTACGGACACTTGGAGGCCCAAAATGAGGAAAATATTTGAGCCTTTTCTAAATGAATAGTAGTCCCTTTGGGAAGTTTCACAAGTTATGGCATCATTTGCAAGAGGGAACCCTAAAAGTCTGGAATGGAGGCCTAATTGGGCAAATTCCTTGTAGCCCTATTTTGTAGGAAAGAAGCAAAATAGTGAGATCGGTAACAAATAGGAAGGTCAAAACCTCTTGGGGACACATGAATGGATGGATAACTATGTCAAAGACCTATCCAATCCTTGCTAGGACATAATAAGGTGTAGGAAGAGTTAAACCCTTATTAGCCTATGTGAGGGTTTTTGAAGCTTGTGAGTAGGTGAGACCCTAGGAGAAGCATCACATGTTGTTGGTGGGTAGATTAGGCAAGGTCAGGGGATTCCACAAGCAAGGGAAGTCCTAGAGACATTAGGGTGTGGTTGGAACACCTGGTGATCCAAGGAGAGGATCAAAGAGCATAGACTAGGCTAGTCTATCCCATACCCATTCCCATCAAGGAGTTGGTTTGGCATTTTGCCACCAAGCCCTAGTCTAAACTTTGTGAGGGTTTAGATTAGAACAATTAGAGATTGATTAATTGCAAAATGGATATCAATGGGAAATGGAGTTAGATGATTTAATTAGTGTATTTAGACCTTACAAAATCTCTCCAAATAGTTATATCTTCCTTGTGATCCCATTCCCATATGCTTCCTTTGCAACCTAGGCCTAATTTCATCAACTAGGTCTGTGACCCAAGTAGGTGCCTAGGAGTGTTGGAGCAGGTTGGAGGTCTAATTCTTTGGAGTTTGGAAGAGGTTGAAAAAGGGTATTTGAAATTAAAAAATTTTGGGGCCTTGTTTGGCACGTTTTGGAGTAAAGACCGAAAAAGAAGGAAAATATGGCTACTAGCTGGGTAGGTGTGACTAGGGGTAAAAGAGAAAAGTCACTACTCTTGTGAAGCAAGAAAGTTGTGAAAGGTCTTGTCAAGACCTAAGAACATTATAAATGTGTTTTCCAACCCTTGTGAGGGGTAGAATCTAAAATTTGTTATTGGTGTGAATTGAAGCCTATAAAGGCTTGAGATTGGAAGAGTGAAAGGTGAGTGTGAGTGGGGCTTTGCCACTCTACTGTTGCATATCTCTGCATCAGGTGGTATCAGAGCCCTAGAAGAACCTTGGGAAGATTTTAAACCATGGGAGATAGGGAATAGGTACAAAATGAAGAGGAGATACCCTCTAGAGTCACCAATGTAGAACTGGCTAGGATAGAGAGGGAGCAAATAGCCAAGAATAGAAAGATGGAAGCAGAAATAGAAAATTTGAATAAGGATCAAGCTAGGAAAGAAGTTGTCTCTGTTGGTATTTTGGTATGGTTTTGTCATTGATTTCAACACCTACTAATACACCTACTTTGGAGATCCAGCAACATTCACCAGCAAACAAGTAAACTGTGCAACAGTTACTGGTATATGGTTCACCGATAGGATATATTGTTCGCCAGTACCTGGAATGATATGGAAGACACTTGATAATGTCAAAGACATCATGTGGAAACTTTGTTTTGAATAATTAATCATTGGTATATTCATATTTGCATATTTTCTTTTACCGACAAATAGGTCTAGGTTATCTAGGGTTACACCGACAGGTTTATCTTTTCCAAATCAGCATGGCATGCTATGGAGATGATTTATTATTGATGTAAATGCATTAAGCCAACATGTTCAATCAGTTATTGCATCAGATATTATATTGTTTGTAAAATGTTTTTATTGTAATATCTTGTAGAGCCGACCTACTAAAATTGTTCTTAGGGTATGATATAAATGTAAGATCTTATTTGTAAGATCAAGTGTGGAATGCAAAAAAGAATTGAGTGAAGGTATACATGAGATCAAGCAAGGATATACATGAAGACATCATTTGAAGGTGAAGTTAGGTTTTTGTATAAGCATATCGACATTACACCGGTATTGAATCTAGCATATGAAGATGCTATTTTGTGCAGTACATTCTTATTGGATTTAACCATCCAGTTGTAGTCAGTGTGACTCCCATTTTTTGATTGAGCAGTGAGCTCTAGGCTGTTGGCCTTTCTGCATGTGCAAAACCCATTTATGTATACTTACTATCTGCAGTAGTATCATCTGATTGTGGGTAAGGTTTCCCACCATGGTTTTTCTCCTTATAGGGTTTCCATGTACAAATATTGGTGTCATGTGTTGTGGATGACTTTATATTTATGTTTCATGCATTAATCCTTACCGGTATAGCAATTTACAGTTAACACTTTCTACCAGCATACTTAACTAGTTTACCCATATTAAGCATTAAGTTGGTTAATAAGTTTTTGGTTTGAATTTATTTGACAACTGATTCACCCCCCCCCCCTCAGTTGTCTCTGTGACCTAACAATTGGTATCAGAGCCTAGTCCTCTTTTGCAGAAGTTTAACAACTTGAGGAGATCCAATGTCTACTAATTATTTTAGAAAGGACAGTCCTAAACTTGATGGAACCAACTATGGGATATGGAAGATCGGAATGGAGACACATCTGAATTGCATTGGTAAAGACATCTGGGAAGTTACTAAGAATGGTTATACTACTATTGTAGCTTGTCAGACTGCTCCAACTACCTTAGCTAAAGATGAAGAAAATGACTGCAAAGCAAGAGAAGCACTTTTGAGCGCATTATCAAATCAACAAATCATGGGATTATCAGATAGGTCTCCTGCTAAAGCTATTTGGGATCACTTGGAAACACTGAATGAAGGAGATTCCACATTCAAGATTGCAAAACTTGAAAGCTTCCGAGTTGGGTATGAACATCTAAAAATGGAAGAAGATGAAAGGATTTCTGCTTTTATGGAAAGAGTAAATGAAACTGTTTTGGGAATTAAATGTTGTGGAGGAACCTTGAGTGAGGATGAAATTGTTTCAAAAATTTTAAGAGGTTTGCCACCGACATATAAAATGAAGGTTACTACTATAAATGAGTTGAGAACAATGCCTAATACATCAGTAACTAGGGATACATTGATTGAAAAACATTCATCCTTTGAAATTGAGGAATTTGGTCCTATTGCTACTATAAAAATTGATTTAGCCTTTAAAGTATCAACATCATCTGCTCCATCATTTGACAAATCAAACTAGAGAGTCTTTTATGCAAGAGAACTTGAAGAATCTAGAAAGGAGAATGAAGAGCCTGAAGAACTTGAAGCACCATTTGCAAGGAAAATGCCAAAAGGTCCAATTGGAAGTAAGTATGAAGGTAAAGCACCCTTTAAATATTTTAACTGCAATAAAATTGGTCATATGGCTTCAACATGCCCTGGTAGACATGCTAGACTAAGAGAAGAAGCTAGAAGAACATACAAGCCTAATCCTAAATATCAAAGATATAGATTTAAGAAGAACAAAGATAAATCTTGTTACATTGTTGATGAAGGTGTGACTGATGATTCTGATGAGGATCCAACAGACAACGGATGGGTCTTTGTTGCTATAACAGAAGATCAACCGGCACCTACTACTCAACCAATAGAACAAGCCCTAGCAACTAAAGTTGAAACAAAGGATGAATGGATCATTGACTCAGGATGCTCACATCATATGATTGGAGACAAAGGTAAATTCTTGAACTTTCAAGAATACAATGGAGGTTTAGTAAGATTTGGAGATGACAAAGGCTGTTCAATCAAAGGTAAGGGTTCAATATCTCTTGATGGTAAACATAACACTGACAATGTCTACTATGTTGAAGGATTAAAGCATAATCTTTTAAGTGTTGGTCAATTAGTTGAGAAGGGATTTCAGTTACAATTTAAAAATGGAAAATGTAAAATCATGAATAGAACTAGTTTGGAAATTGCAACTAGTAATTAGACTAGAGGCAATATCTTTCATTTGAATAATAGTGAAAAGGCATGCTTAATTGCACATATAGATGAAAGTTGGTTATGGCATAAGAGACTATGTCATGTAAATTTTGATTGCATGGTAAAAATTAGTACTTCTAAGGCAGTTAGAGATCTACCTAAAATTGCAAAACCTCATAATACAATTTGTAAGGAATATCAATTTGGAAAACAAGTTAGAGCTAGTTTCAAAAGTATTCCAGAAAAATCCAATAATGCTCTTGATTTAATTCACACTAATTTATGTGGTCCAGCTAGAACTAGAAGCTTACAAGGTGATAGATATTTCATGCTAATTATTGATGATTATTCTAGAATGTGTTGGGTTACTTTTCTTAGAGAGAAATCAGAAGCACTTGGAAAGTTCAAACTATTCAAAGCAATGGTTGAAAATGAAACCAGTAAGAAAATCAAATGTTTAAGATCCGATCAAGGAGGAGAATTCACATCTAAGGACTTTAATACATTCTGTGAAGTGAATGGAATCAAAAGATAGTTATCAGCACCTCAAACACCACAACAGAATGGAGTTGTTGAAAGGAAAAAAAGAACTATCTTGGTTGCAGCTAGAAGTATGTTATCAAAAGCAAATCTACCACATGTGTATTAGAGAGAGGTAGTTAGCACTATTGTCTATACATTCAACAAAGTTTACATCAAAGGTGAAACCGGTAAGACCCCTCATGAACTATGGTTTGGTAATACTCCTACCCTTAAGTATTTCATAATTTTTGGAAGTAAATGTTATATTAGAAGTGATGAAGGAATATTTCTTGGTTATTCATCTAAGAGCAAGGCATATAGATGTTTTAATAAAAGATTGCAGAAAATTATTGAGAGCACAAATGTAAAGATTGATGAACAATTTAGAGGAACTTCAAGGTATATAGACTCTGAACCGGTAATAGAAATTGTGACAAATGAACCTATACTGAATCCACCGGTACAGAATGAAAATCTAGTTACCCCTATATCATCAGAAGATTCCACAATAATTGAAGAACAACAGGAAACTAAGACACCCCGGTATGTAAGATTGAATTATTCTGAAGATTAGATAATTGGAAACAAATTTAAAGGAGTTATGACAAGAGGAAGATTGGCAAATGAAGAGGTATGTCTTATTTCTCAAATTGAACCATCATCTATCAATGAGGCATGTGAAGATAAATTTTGGATTAAAGCTATGGAAGAAGAATTAGGATAAATTGAGAAAAATAATACTTGGACATTAGTTCCCCGACCTAAAGATAAAAATGTAATTGGAACTAAATGGGTATTTAGAAACAAACTTAATGAAGATGGTAAGGTTGTCAGAAATAAAGCAAGACTAGTGTGTAAGAGATATTCTTAGAAAGAAGGAATTGATTACAATGAAACCTTTGCATCAGTAGCCAGAATTGACACAGTTAGATTATTCTTGGCTTTTGCAGCTCACAAGGACTACAAAGTTTATCAAATGGATATTAAATGTGCATTTTTGAATGGAGATCTTGAAGAAGAAGTATATATTGAACAACCTGATGGATTTTCTTTGACATATGACAATGATATGATTTAAAAGTTAAGAAAAGCTCTATATGGATTGAAACAAGCCCCAAGAGCTTGGTATGCAAGGTTGGATAAGTATCTTTTGAAGATTGGTTTTACTAAAGGAAATGCAGATAGCAATTTATATTACAAAATAACTAATGATGACATCTTGATTATTGAAGTATTTGTTGATGATATAATCTTTGGAGGAGAAGATGGATTATGTAAGGAATTTTCTATTGAAATGCAGCAAGAATTTGAAATGTCTATGATTGGAGAAATAGAATTCTTTTTAGGTTTATAGATTTCTTAGACTGATAAAGGTATATTTTTGAGTCAATCCAAGTACTTGAAAGAATTACTAAAGAAATTTGGGATGGAGAACTCTAAACTAGTAAGCACACCTATGACTACAAATGACAAATTATCTCAAAGGGATGAATCTTCAACTGTTAATCCAACTAGATTCAAATCTATGATAGGAGGTTTACTGTATTTGACACAATCCAGGCCTGATATTATGAATGCAATATGTATTGTTTCTAGATTTCAGAGTAATCCTAGGGAAAATTATGAATTAGTAGTAAAAAGGATTTTCTGATACTTACAAGACACAACAAATCTTGGATTATGGTATCCTAAAAAATGAAAATTTTGATCTATGTGCATACACAGATGCAAATTGGGCAGGAGATGTAGATGATAGAAAGAGCACCACTGGAGGAGCATTCTTTCTTGAAAAGAGATTAGTTTCTTGGTTGAGTAAGAAATAGAGTTGTACATCTTTATCAACAGCAGAATCAAAATATGTTGTGGTAGCAACTAACTGTACACAGGTATTATGGCTTAAGCAAATGTTGAAAGACATAAAAGTAAAATGTAAGGAACCCATTACTATATATTGTGATAACACTAAAATAATTGATATATCTAAGAATCCAATATTACATTCTAAAACTAAACGTGTTTCTATCAAACTAAATTTTCTAAAGGAAAAAGTTGAAGAAAAGGAGATAAAACTGGTTTATGTGAATACTAAAGAACAGCTTGCAGATATTTTCACAAAACCTTTGCCTAAGAAGACTTTTGAGTATCTTAGAGATCAGCTTGGAGTCATACCACCACCGGTAGAGACTTAGATAGTTTATGATTGTCATCAACCGACAAAATTAAAAAGAAATCTTTTATTTTGATATTTGATGAGGAAGCTACTTCTCAAGCGGAGTAGTTGGTATATTGAATTGGTTGGTATTTTGTATGAACTTGACCTTTTGTGACTTTGGCATTTGATGTCAAAGGGGGAGAGATATCTATGGAAAAACACATTATCTTTTTGGGGACATATTTTGAAAAACACATTTAAGGAGAGATTGGTATTGAAAATAAATCTTTGGATAAACACATGTTACTCCCAGGGGGAGAAATGGAGATTGTTGGTTTTTGTATTTGGCATTTATGTTTTGGCACTTTGATGGTTTTTCCATCTTGTGTTGCCATCAATGCCAAAGGGGGAGATTGTTGGTATTTTGGTATGGTTTTGTCATTGATGTCAACACCTACTAATACACCTACTCTGGAGATCCAGCAACATTCACCGGCAAACTAGTAAACTATGCAATAGTTACTGGTATATGGTTCACCGGTAGGATATATTATTCACCGGTACCTGGTGTAGACACCTAAAAATGGTCAACGCTTGCGGAGTCATACTTTAACATTTGCGCATTGCCTCATTTTAGGTTTTTGCATCGCACTAACATTTCTCCTATGATTTGCACTTGATCTTTATCATTTGTGAGCATCGAGTCATTCTTCTGCATTCTTCATTTGTCTCACTTCCGAAATTGGTCTTGTCGACAACAATCTTTAGTCATGATTTTGGTCAATTTTATGTTGTCGCATCAATGTGCGTATTCATTTGTCATCATTTTGGACATCGTCAATCCTAATTAGGGTTTTGTCCTCTTATCAATCTTGTCATCATGCAATCGATTTGTCATCGATCGTTGTCCTCTTATCAATTTTGTCATCTGGCGATTGATTTGTCATCGATCGTTGTCATTTTTCAATCTTGTCATTTTGCGATCGAGTTGTCATCAATCGTGATCATTTTCAATCCTATCATTTTGCAATCCATTTTGTCATCAATCCTTGTCCTCTTGTCAGTTTTGTTATTTTGCAATCGATTTGTCATCGATCGTCGTCATCCTTCTTAATCATGTCAATTTGGATCAATTAGTCATTGTTCCTCGTCAATTGGTGCCTATCAATTTGGTCTCTTTATCAATCTCGATCAGTTTGTCAATCAATCAAATAATTTATCACATTGGTCATTTATCAATTCAAAATCATGATCGAGTTAATTATCTTCAATCAAGACCTAATTGTCATTCTCGCATTTCTAATTCATCTTCTAAGGTTTCATGATTTAATCATTTAACCTTGTTTGTCATTTCTCCCTCTAGGATTAATGAATTATTTATTAATCCTAAGTCTTCTCATCACAATTAAATGTTCATTTAATTGGCTAATTATTCCTCTTTTTGTGAATTAATTAATAAATGACAAATTATTAATTAATTTACCTAATTTTTAATTCCTAATTTTCCTCTTTTTCTAATTTTCTAATTTCTAATTCATCTAATTTCTATTCCCTCCTATTTTTCTCCTAATTTCATGGGAATGACATTTCAATTTGTCATAATTTGTCATAATTGACAATCAATCAATTTTGACATAGAAATTTGTCATAAACTGTCATGAATTATCAATCAATCAAATTTGGCATAGAAAGTGCATAATTTGTCATAATTTGTCATAATTGACATTTTTGATTTGCAATTTCCATTTGAATCGAATCATGCTAATTTGATCTTTTTCTCCAATTTCTCTATAAATTGGATGGATTTCTTCAATCCCAACTAATCAGATAATCACATCGTCGAATTAATCACTTTTTCTAATCATTTTGTCAAATCAATCACGTTTTGAGTATTCTTGTGCCAATGTCCATCTTGCTTTCACATTAGGTGTATGCACTTGAAGGTGAGATCCACAAACAAAGGCTATTTGGAGAAGAAAGAAGGACAATGGAGCCACATGAAGGAGCATTTAGATCTACATTTGGTTTGCATAGTCTTTAGTATTGAATGTTTTGATTTCATGTCTTTATTGAGTGTGTTTAGGATAGATCATTGCATTTTAGTTTTTGTGATTGAGCTAGATTATTATTGATTTGCTTGTGATGATTTCTGAATTCCTATCTACATTAATTGGTGAACCCGACATGAACTTACCATTTAACCATTCTTTTGAGTGCTTTTGAGTTGATGTGCAGGTCAAAAACCCAAGAAACAGGGTAATGCAGGGCTTTCTGGGGACTTCTGTGCCTATGTCATGCATTCTGCACCTATGTTAAAGACATTCTATGCCTATGTCATGCATTCTGCACCTGTGTCATGAGTTTTGTGCCTGTGTAAATTCCAGAAATAGAGGTAAAAAGGCAGTGTTTTGCTTAAAAATTGGTTTGTTTTGCATTTTGTTTCTACTTTTTGGGTTTATGGTACTAATTCTTTGTGCAGCGCCTTGGCATTATGCATGACAAAAACAACAAATGAAACTACTAACATGTTTTATGCAGGTTTGATAGTCAAAGACTAAACGTATCAAACTTCTGACTTGGGTTTTGCAGGTTGCCTTGGATTACAACTAAACTTTGTGTTTGCAATTAATATTTAGGCACCTAGTATTTTTTTCTAATTAGGATGGAATGAACATGTGTTTTCTTTGATTGTCGAGTTTGACATTGGAGTAGGAGAGTATGCTCTCATCCTTCTTAGGGTGATCAGAAATCCAGATCTTCGATACCATGCTCATTGTTTTGATTATGTGTCACCTTTAGAGGGCCTGCCTTCCTGACCATTTGCTTTTGCAAGCAAGTGACAATCGTGAGAAGGGAATGACCCAAAATGAGTACAGCTACAATACCTTGGCATTCTAACTCACTATAAATAAATACCTAATGGGCGAAAGCTTTGAAGGAAGGGTTACGTGGGAATTGTAGTTACTTGGGAAGTGATGACCCTTGAACTCTTTCTCATATCAACATCTAAGTAGGACCTCACGGTCTAAATCATGCTTGCGCGACTACATTTGTTTGGTATCTTGGTGGGCTTAATGTCTCAATCATGCTTGCATGACACCAAGGAGTAACACTTAACAGAAATCCTTACTAAACACCTTCTATTTAGAGGCCAAAAACCCTTCTAGTTGCTTGAGAAGGACAAGTTCAGATACTTGGAAGAGATACTAAGTTCGCCATGGGGAGATTTCCATGGGGACTGATGCTTGGCTGCCCTAAGAAGTGAGTGCCATGGAGGGGAGCCCGTGGGGTCAAGCATCTATGTATTCTCCTTGAATCCCATAATGAGTCTACCTCTCAAGTACCTAATGTCCTTGCCTACCATAAGAAATGTGTGAATGAGCATGATTGTCTTGAGTCTAAGTTGAAATATCTTGTCTTCTTTTCTTGTCAAAAGTTGAATTGCATCTCATTTCAAAAACAAGACAAATTGATTCAAAACAAGGTTAAACATAAGAACATTTCATCCAACAAAGTTCAAAACACCTCCAAACATGGTTGTCAAACATTTTTCAAAATCTTGTATCAACATTCATGTCACTTAGGTTTAGGTTCATCCTAGGTTTGCATTTTGCAAGTTCATTGTCAACTATCAAGGTTAAGTTTCATCTAAGTCATACTCCTTTTCATATCAATAAGGGTCATCCATTTGCATGTGTCTTCTTGCATTAGAGTAATACCATTGTCACACATTCACATTTGCATACCCTAGGTCTTTTCATTAAGCTTAGGTCATTATCATATCATATTAGGGTCATTTACATAGTAATTGTCCTTTTGCATATAGTGTCAAAACTAGGTTTTGTCATACTTGAGTAATCTAAATCTTTGATAAACCCTAAGTCATTGTTAGGAAGTCTAGACCTTATTAAACCTTTTGTCTTCTTGTCGTCAATGTCATTTCATCAAACCAAGCTTAGTATCCAAGCATATAGGGGAGACATTGTCATTTTGTCCTTTTGTCACTTGCTCCTTTTGTCCTTTGAGGTCTAGACATCATTTCAATTTCCTAAGGGTCTCTTTTAGATTTGCATTCAAAAGTTTGTCAAAATCTTCAAAAAGAACAAAAACATAGATTGCATTCCTGCCATAGATTGCATTTTCATCTATTTAGGTTGCATTTAGTTGCATATCATACATCATCCTTTTAAAATAAAAAAATTCCAAAAAATATTGCATTTGCATAGTGACATGTCTATTGAAACAAGGTTCCAAGCACCAATGATGCAACAAAGTTTGACGTATCAACTGACAATGTAATTGAATTTTAATCCAAGGCAATCACAATTATATCCAACCCAACAAAAAGGCAATATCAATCAAACTTTTTATGATGAAACAAGTCTCCAAATACAAAAACTAGAGGAGAAACTAGCTCAAGAAGAGGAGATATTGGAACAAAGAGTGAAAAACATTGAGAAGAATAGATCACAAATGTCCAAAATGTTTCAAAAATTTCCAGGTCAAAATCCAAAGATTGAGCCAATTGATGTAAGATCTCTTCTTGAACGATCAGACATACCAACTCTCCTCTCACAAATAGAGATGATGAAACAATTTCAAGAAAAGAGAGAACATCAATTTCAAGATTATGTGCCTCCACAACAAGAACAAGAAGGTGTTTACTATCAATCAGATTTTCAACCAATACAAACAATGGTTCAACCAATTGTTCAACATCTACAACCAATGGTCCAATTTCAACAATATGTCCAACCAACTATACAATGTCCACAAATGGTTCAACCAATGGTGGAATATCAATGTCAACAACCACAATCACAAATTCAAAAACAAAGGTTGCAACCCACACCAAGCCAAGTTTCAAACATGTCAGAATAATTGAACCAAGTTCAAAATCAAAACATGACATCAAACCAAGACCAAATTCTTGCCAAACAAGTTCAAATTCCAGATACAACCATGTCAAAACCTCGAAAGAAAAGTGGCTTTATTGCAAGGATCTTAAGGAACCTACCAAGTGAGTTCTTTGAGGAAGATCAAGATAATACACTTCTGTCTACACCTGGAATGATATGGAAGACACTTGGTAATGTTGAAGACATCATGTGGACACTTTGTTTTGAAGAATTAATCATTGGTATATTCATATTTGCATATTTGCTTTTATCGGCAAATAGGTCCAGGTTATCTAGGGTTACACCAGTAGGTTTATCTTTTCTAGATTAGCATGGCCTGCTATGGAGATGATTTATTATTGATGTAAATGCATTAAGCCAACATGTTCAATCGGTTATTGCACTGGATATTATATTGTTTGTAAAATATTTTTATTGTAATATATTGTAGAGTCGACCTACTAAAATTGGTCTTAGGGTATGATATAAATGTAAGATCTTATTTGTAAGATCAAGTGTGGAATGCAAAAAAGAATTGAGTGAAGGTATATGCAAGATCAAGCAGGGATATACATGAAGACATCACTTGAAGGTGAAGTTAGGTTTTTGTATAAGCATATCAGCATTACACTAGTATTGAATCTAGTATATGAAGATGATATTTTGTGCAGTACATTCTTATTGGATTTAACCATCCAACTGTAGTCAATGTGACTCCCATTTTGTGATTGAGCAGTGAGCTCTAAGCTATTGGCCTTTCTGCATGTGCAGACCCCATTTATATACACTTACTATCTATAGTAGTATCATCTGATTGTGGGTAAGGTTTCCCATCATGGTTTTTCCCCTTACAGGATTTCCATGTACAAATATTGGTGTCATGTGTTGTGGATGACTTTATGTTTATGTTTCATGCATTAATCCTTACCGGTATAGCAATATACTGTTAACATTGTCTACCAGCATACTTAACTGGCTTACCGGTATTAAGCATTAAGTTGGTTAATAAGTTTTTGGTTTGAATTTATTTGACAACTAATTCACCCCCCCCCCCCTCTCAGTTGTCTCTGGGACCTAACAGTCTCAGACTCTAAAGAAGAAGAAGAAGAAGAAGAAGAAGAAGCAAGGAGATCTCTTGATGATCAAGAGGACACTCTTGAAGGAGCCTATCAACAAGGAATAGGAAGTCTCTTTTTAGAACCACGTGCAAGGTACAAGGTAAGGTTTGTAGAGTCATTATAGATTTTGGGTCCATAGACAATATAGATTCTTTTGAAATGGTCACCAAGCTTAACCTACAAAGAATACCTCATCCCTATCCCTATAAAGTATCTTGGTTAAACAAAGGACAACAAGTGTTGATTACTGAACAAGTTTGGGTAGACTTTTCAATTGGTGGATACAAGGATAGAGTGTTGTGTGATGTGGTAGAAATGGATGCTTGTCATTTGTTACTTGGTAGGCCTTGGCAATATGACATAGATGCTAGGCATGAAGGTAGGAAGAATTTCTATACCATCACCAAAAATGGAGAGAACTTCACCATGACCCCTCTCCCGGATGACAATAAGGATAAGCACATTGTGACTAGTGTCATGCTAGTAGATGAGAAGGAGTTCATGAAAGATTTGAAGGATAAGGATACCCCTTGCTTTTCAATAGTTGTCAAGCCTAAGGATGAACCTAAGAAGCAGCCTAAGAGCCAAGAGGCAAAGAGGAAAGTACGTCCTAAGGAGGTTCAATATCTACTAGATAAGTATAAGGGAATAGTTGTAGACAGTACCACAGATACCTTACCTCCTCAAAGAGAAATCATTCATTGCATTGACCTTATACTAGGTGCTATATTTCCTAACAAGGCGGCCTATAAACTAAACCCTAAACAAAATGTAGAAGTTGCAAGACAGATCCAAAAATTGCTAGAAAAAGGGTTCATTAGAAAGAGTATAAGTTCATGTGCAGTCCTGACAGTGCTAGCTCCTCAGAAAGAAGGAGCATGTAGGTTGTGTATATATTCTAGGGATATTTACAGGACAATAATAAGATATAGATTCCCAATGTCGAGAACAAAGGATTTGATGGATTGTCTAGGAGGGGCCAACTATTACTCCAAAATAGACGTGAAAAGTGGTTATCAGCAAATTAGGATCAGAGATGGAGACCAATGGAAGACAACATTTAAAACCAATTAAGGTTTATTTGAGTGGATGGTAATTCCATTTGGGCTTTCCAATGCCCCTAGTACATTTATGAGGTTAATGAATGAGGTTCTTAAGCCCTTTATCAATCATTTTGTGGTAGTATACTTGGATGATATACTGATTTTCAGTAAAGATAGAAATGAACATCTAATGTACTTGGATTTGGTGTTGAAAAGGTTGCATGAGGAGCAGCTGAAGGTCAACTTGGACAAATGTGTTTTCTTATAGGAGGAACTAGTATTTTTTGGATTTGTTGTTTCCAAAGGTAATCTAAGAATGGATCCATCTAACATTGAGGCAATCCTCAATTGGCCAACACCTAGGTCTACAAGTGAGGTAAAAAATTTCCATGGCTTAGCAAGCTTTTATAGAAAGTTTATAAATAATTTCAGTGGGGTTAGTGAGGGTGGAAGAAAGTGTCAATTTGTTTGGAATGATTAAGCTAATAAGTCTTTTGAGTTCTTGAAAACAAAAATTGTAGAGCAGCCCATCTTAATCCTCCCTGATTTTCATAAGGTTTTTACTATTGAATGTGATGCATCTAAGAAGGTTGTAGGAGGAGTCTTGAGTTAGGAGGGTAGGCCTATGGCCTTTTCCAGTGAGAAGTTAAATGAAGCAAAACAAAAATATTCAACCTATGATCTAGAGATGTATGCTTTGGTGCAATCTCTTAGGAAGTAGAGGCATTATCTATTGCCTATGGAGTTTGTTGTATACATTGATAACCATTCTCTAAGCTTTTTGAACAAGCAGGAGAAACTCAATCACATGCACATGAAATGGATGGAGTACCTTCAAGATTTCACATTCACTATCAAGCATAAGAAAGGAGTGGCTAATAAAGTTGTAGATGCTCTTAGTAGGAGGAACTTGGTAATCCAAGAGATTCAATTGGAAAGCATGGGGATCACTAATATGAAGGATATGTATGAAGAAGATGCAGATTTCAAGGAGGCTTATGAGGTTTGTCAAGCTATGAATGAAAGGTATCATACTGATTTTTCTAAGTATATGCTTCAAGAAGGTTTACTTTTCAAGGGGAGTCATATTTGTATTCCTAATTGCTCAATGAGGGAGAATATTGTCAAGGAAAATCATTGTGGGATTTTATCAGGATATTTTGGACTTGATAAGACACTTGAGTTGGTTAGAAGGTTCTATTTTTGGCCAAGAATACAATTAGATGTAAGGAAATTTGTTTTAGAATGTGTGGTGTGTCAAAGGGTTAAAGGTACAAGTTCAAATCTAGGTCTCTATACTCCTTTACCAATCCCTACCAAACCTTGGGATTTAGTTAGTATGGATTTTGTCTTAGGCCTTCGTAGGACTAAATTAGGGTATGACATTGTATATGTTGTGGTGGATCAGTTTTCAAAGATGGCACACTTTTTGCCATGCAAGGTTACACATGACGCTTCTAATATTGTAGGTTTATTATTCAAGGAAATTGTTAGACTTCATGGGTTACCCTTGAGAATTATCTCGAACAAGGATCCTAAGTTTTTAGGACATTTTTGGAGAACTTTGTGGTATAATATAGGAACTAACTTGTCTTTCTCTTTTGCTTATCATCCATAATTTGATGGGAGGACTGAGGTACTAAATAGATCCCTTGGAAACTTATTAAGGTGCTTGACCAAGGACCATGTAACTACTTGGGATACCATTCTTCCACAGGTAAAATTTTCCTATAATGAATCTGTGAACAAAAGTACAAGGTTAAGTCCTTTCCAAATTGTGTATGGCACACATCCTAAGGGTGTTCTTGAACTTAGAGACATGAAGAATATTGATAGAAGAAGTGCTCAGACAGATGAATTTTTTGAAGTCATGAAGGATATACACCAACAAGTAAGAGACAAACTGATTCACACCTCTGAGAAATACAAGAAAGTAGCAGATCTAAAAAGAAGAGATGTTCAATTTAAGGTGGGAGATATGGTGATGATTCATCTCAACAAAGAAAGACTCCCTAAGGAGAAATACACCAAGCTACTCATGAAGAAGATGGGTACATTCAAGGTCCTCAAAAGATGTGTAAATAATGCATACAAAATAGATCTACCCTTGGATGTAGGGCTGTCACCTATATTCAATATTTTTGATGTATATGCATATAGGGGTACTATTGATGATGTTGGTGCTGCAGGTTAATCTGATTCATCTACTGCAGACATGATGGAAGGACTTCCCACACAAATCAAACCTGAGATTGAATGTATTCTGGATCAAAGGGTCAACAAGCAAACAAGGAGGAAGACTTATTTGGAATACTTAGTCAAATGGAGGAATCAACCTTTTGAAGATGTTACATGGATGACTTCTAAGGCCATTGAGAAGACAAGAACTAAAATTGTAGACATTACAACTCAAGGGACTTGAGTTTGTTTGTCTCGGGGAGTATGGTGTAGGGAACCTCTACTTTTCATAGTGTTTTCATGACTTAGGGGTGTCTAGTAATTTTCTTGTGTTTACTTGTATTACAATAATGGGTTGGATCTCAAAGATCACCCTCGATGTAATAAATTGCCTTTGTGTTGTCAATAACCTCTCAAGTGCACATATAAACCTAGATGTCTATTAGGCCATGTGGGCTTGAATTATGATTTTTTGTGTTTTATGGTCCTAGAATGTTCTCTTAGGTGTTTTGAAGGCTAATGATGACCTTGGATTTGTTTGACAAGTTTTAGGTGTTTAGGAATTAAAAGTTGCAAAAGTTGCACAATTGTTGTCATTGTTGTCATTGTTGTCAAGCAACTTTTCAAAAGTTGCCGGTTGGAATATAACTTCTCCCCAATGGTCATAACCATTTAAACATTGGTTGTGGTCATTGAGAGGAGCCCATATATGCTTGTACAACTGAAGAAGAAAGGTTCTTGAAAGTGGTTGATGATTTGGAGAAGTTTGGTGAAGTGTTTGGAATAAACAAATCTGATTTTGCCAGAACTATGTTACATTTCCGTAATGTGATAGTTCTAATACTTAATATAAGTATAGATCCAATAGCCAACAAGATGAGAGGGGGGGGTGAATCATACAATCTTAATCATCCTTAAAAACATTAGATTCAACCTCGGTAACATATATATCAGTAATATAACCAAAACTATCAAACATGCAAACTCAAAAGCATATAAACATCATAAACCTCATAACACTAGATTTAACGTGGAAACCCAAATAGGGAAAAACCACTATGGGATTTTGGACCCACTAAGAAATATACTCTTCTAGAGTATGCTCGGTTAAAAGCAAATCCTATTAAAGATTACAAACACATTGCTAGATGTGACCCGGTTAAGGGATTTCCCTCAGATTTGTTAGGATCTTCACCTTGTTAAAGGATTTCAAACACTCAATCAGAATGTCACCTTGCTAGAGGGTTTCACAAATAAGACTATTAAGTCCACTCGGTTAAGAGATTTTCTATCACTTTCACAAAATAATAGTAGTAAAAATCTATCTGCAACTTCACATCTAAAATGCTAAAGTGGATTCCTATTTGTTCAATACAATCTAGACATAGAACTAATCTTGTCTTTCTACTGGGCTTCTATACTTTGTTATTCTAACAGGTCTTCAAGCTTCTATGCTCGGTAATCACTATGTAGCATCCCTATGCATACACTTGCCCACATACATTGTTTATCAACAGTTTCCTATTTATAAACAATTAGGTAACCACTTAATCTCCTTAATCACATTTCCCATGATCAATCATAGCCATCAGATCTTCAATCTTGTCTAGGTTCAATGCATCTTTCGATCTGAAAATATTTTACCCTACCTTGGAACTTGCATATTAGTCTTGGAACTTGTGCTAGGGTATTGCAGTTCAATCTATGTTGTAGATCTTCATGCCAACTTTCTATTGCCTTAGATTCATTAACAAACTTCATCCATGGCTCACCAAACATTTAATCAATTCGAGCTCATCAGCTTCCTTCATTAAATAATATATGCAAACATTTAATGCATTATGTTATAGCTCGGTTACAACTCGGTAACAACTCGGTTATAACTTGGTGAATACTAAACTTCACTTGATAGACATTCCGCCTTCATTAATCAATAGCGATAACCTTAGGGTTTACCAACTAGGATCCTTAGCTTGGTAACATAGTATAGTATTAACCTTTACAATTTACAACATATGTATGATGTTAAAACAATCTAAAACATCATGATCTCATCATTGTCTGACTCGGTAGTAGTTGCCCATTGAATACCTTATTCATCCCCTTATTCATCATAATCTTTCCTATGTCTTTTACTGGCATCTTTATACTCTTTTAAATCATACTTCTCAAGATATGGCAACATCATATTGAATTAGAAAATCAATTTCTTGACATCAACGACAAAATAATAATATCAAGATAGTAAACATCTTTAATCAGTTATATCCATAATCATCAACAACCTTCTCAATATCCTTATGAAATGCCAACAATCTTTCATTGTCTGTTATAATTCTATATTGCCAACAATATCCCCCTTTGGCATTGATGGAAAAACCAATTGATTTGACCTTAAAAAGATTTAGATTGCTATGATTTTGAAATGCTGAAATGCTCTCCCCCATACATTAGACCTCCTCTTTTCTTCAGTCTTCTTTCCAATTTGTAGTCTACTCAGTTTTCTCTTAGTCTTCTCCCTTGATATTCTTCTCTTCTGATATTAGTCTTCTCCCCCTTTGACAACAATGCCAAAAAGTAAATAACTAAAACATAATTTCTTTTTGTATGAAGTGATTTCCTACTGTTATGTAGCAACTGAGTCTCGGTCAAAGCATTTTGTCTTCAATTCCTATTCCCTGTATTGTTTCATGTAATAATTCCTATACACCTTTAGAAAACATCCTAAAGTGTGTAATGCAGCATCAACTCCTAAAAAGATATTCAATAGATTCATCGGATTTATTCTTTCACCGAACTCGGTCAGTGAGTAGAAGATAGGGGTAGGACCCCTAACTTACTTTTGAGATATTCAAAAGTGTCCCTTGGTAGTGGCTTGGTGAAGATATCTACTATTTGTTCCTTTGTGCTAACATACTCCAACACCACTTTCTTCTCTTGAGCTTCTTCTCTAAGATAATGATATTTGATAGAGATGTGCTTTGTCTTAGAGTGCATAACAGAGTTTTTTAAAATATTAATGGCACTAGTATTGTCATAGAATATAGTTACTGGCTCGGTAACTTTCTCATTTATACCTTCCAACAGTTGTTTGATCCATGCAATGTTGTAGCAACGTATTCAGCTTCTACTATTGACTGTGAAACACATCCTTGTTTCTTGCTAAGCCAACTCACTAGTCTTTCTCCTAAAAAGAAAGTTCCTCCACTTATGTTTTTTCTATCATCTATGTTGCCTGCCCAATTAGCATCAGTATAAAATTTTAAATCAAAATCATTTCCTTTTTGATATACTAAGCCATGATCCTTAGTGCCTTTCAAGTATCTAAAAATTCTTTTGATTGCTATCATGTGTGTTTCCTTAAGATCTGCAGAGAATCTTGCAACTATACCTACTGCATGTGCTATGTCTAGTCTACTATGAACAACATATTGTAGCTTTCCAATCATGGATCGGTAAAGTGTCTCATCAACAGATGTAGATTCATCATTCTTTGATAATTTACAGTTGGTAGTCATAGGAGTACTTATTGGTTTTGAATCCTCCATTCCAAATTTCTTCAAGATTTCCTTTATGTACTTGGACTGAGTAATGAAAATATCATTTTTCATTTGTAGTATCTGTAAACCTATAAAATACTTTATCTCACCGATTAATGACATCTCAAATTCTTTTCTCATTTCATTTCCAAAGTTTTTGCATAAAGAGTCATTTCCACAAAATATAATATCATCAACAAATATGGCTGAGATCAGTATTCCATTTTCATCATTCTTCATGTACATGTTGTTGTTCTCACTTGTCCTTATAAAATCAATCTTAATCAAATAAGAGTGCAATCTTTCACAAGTGCTTGTTTCAAACCATATAAAGCTTTGTTCAATTTACATACCTGATCTTTATTATTATCTTCAACAAATCCTTTAGGTTGTTCAATAAAAACTTCTTCTTCTAATATTCCATTCAGAAATGCAGATTTGACATCCATTTGACATACCTTGAAGTTTTTGAAAGTAGCATAGGCCAACAATGTTCTTGATATACCTTGAAGTTTTTGAAAGCAGCATAGGCCAACAATGTTCTTACTCCTTCAAGTCTAGCAACAGGTGCAAAATTTTCTCCATAATCAATTCCTTCTTTTTGAGCATAACCTTTGCAAACTAGTCTTGCTTTGTTTTGAATGACCTCTCCTTTTTCATTCAGCTTGTTTTTGAAAATCCACCTTGTACCAATTACATTTTTGTCCTTTGGTCTTGGGATTAGTGTCCATGTGTCACTCTTCTTGATTTGATCAATCTCTTCTGTCATAGCATTTATCCAATCTTCATTGTTAAATGCCTCTTTCACTATTCTTGGTTCAAATTCAGATATCAAACATGTGTTCTGTCACAGTTTGTTCCTTATCATCACTAGATCATCCTTATCTCCTATAATCTGACTTGGTGCATGATGTCTTCTGACATACTTGGCTAATAAAAGCTCTGTAGGCTCTATATGATCTTCTTCATCACTCGGTAACTAGATATTCTCTTCATTTTCTTCAACAATCTTCTCGGTTGAACATAGACAAAATCATCATAGTCTTCTGGTTCCTTGGAATTTCCTTCATCATTTCTTTCTACAAATTCATCAATTTTCACATTTGCACTTTCTACTATTTTGTTAGATGATTTGATCAGACATTTAAATGCTTTGCTTCTAGAAGAATAACCTAGAAATGTTCCTTCTTCACTTTTTTGATCAAACTTGCTATTTCTATCATCTTTGTGAACATAACATCTACTTCCAAATATTTTAAAATAACTTACATTAGGTTTCTTATCATACCAGATTTCATATGGTGTCTTTAAAGTACCTTTCTTCAATTGAACTCGATTCAAGGTGTAAACTGTTGTGCTTATTGCTTCCCTCCAAAATGTTTGTGGCATCTTCTTTTCAATCATCAATGTTCTAGCACAATCCACAATAGATCTGTTTCTTCTCTTAGCTATTCCATTCTACTGTGGAGTTCTTGGTGCAGAGACTTGTGTTTTAATACCATGATCATTGCAAAATAAGTTGAACTCATCAGATGTGAACTCTCCTCCTCTATCTGATCTAAGACATTTCAATTGTCTTCCTGTTTCATTTTCAACTCTTACCTTGTACCATTTAAACATTTGAAAAGCTTCTGATTTTTCTTTTTAAAACATTACTGACATCATCCTTGAATAGTCATCCATAAATAATATGAAATATTTATCACCAAAATAACTTTCAACTTTCATACGACCACAAAGATCAGTGTGCACTAGATCTAAAATTCCCTTAGAAGTGTAAGAATTACTTGTAAAGCTTGATCTTGTCATCTTACCCATCTAGCATCCTCGACACATAGCATTCTCAAGTTTTTCAAGACTCAGTAGACCTCTTACTCAGTGCTTCTTACTTATTTTGATCAAATTATCAAAATTTACATGACAAAACCTTTTATGTCATAACCAGGTATCATCTATCTTTGCATACAAACACTTGTTATGAGTTGAGTCAAGGTGAAATGTGTTACCTTTTGTTTGTGTCCTGGTAGCAGCTAACTTTCCATTCTTGTCATGAACTTTGACAATTCCTTTCTAAAATTATATTCGGTAACTTGTGTTGTTTAGCTATGCTACACTCAAAAAATTGTATTTCAAACCTTCAACCCAATAAACATCATTGCATCTTGCATTATCAAGAAGTGTTATAGATCCTTTATGTGAGGCCCTACCCTGATTCAGTTTGACATTTTCAGTTATTTGCATATTGAGACTATTATGGATGCTTTATTTATTGCTTTATGGACTTAGAACTTATATGATTCCATAATTTGGATCACACTGACATATGTTGATGTTTTATTTCATGCATGATGATTATGAAACTTTAGATATGTTTCTAGAATAGAATTACAATATGATGGTGAATGTCGTTATTGGAAATTTGCAAGATTTCATTTTGATGATAGAAAAATGATGCATATTTATGAATGGTTCAATTTTGGGAAATTATGTTAATTGCTTATGTGAAATTGAATTTGAAACAAATGAGATATTGAATTACTGTTGCCTAATGTGAGAGTGTTTGATGTGTAATGGAATCCATGTATTTGATTATGTATAAATGTGATTATTTGGAATTACTAATGTGTTAATTGAGATGCGCAGGAAAATTATCCATGTGACCATGGAATTTAATGGAGAACCAAGCCTAGACCAATGTGCGTTTGTTAAGCCGGGAGTTGTCTATTTGGAGAGACAACACCCCCCTTGTAATGTATTTTATTTGTGATGTGTATAATGCTTGAATGTAAAATTTAATTTATATGTATATGTGTAATCCTTCAAGAGACAAATTCCATGTGTGATTTTTATATTGTATTTTTGTTGTGTCACTTGACACATGTGCTGATTAAGTGTCATTGATTTTGACTTGTCTCTTGGAGGGAGTTTTGTTTCTACCAAAGCCATTCAAAAACTTGAGTGTGGTCCCAAATCTGCCTTGGGTAGGGAGTCTTGGGAGTGGTCAACTCAAGCTTGACCCGTAGGTAAACTTCAGTGGGGTTTCCAAAGGGTTTAATGGACTCCTAGGGTAAGTTTTTAGGCTTTTCCAAGGGTCCAAAGGGTATACCTATGGGTTAGGGGCATTTTGCAACATGTGACTTCTCCCATGTGACTAGGTAGTCACTTCAAAAAGTGGTGTTTCCAAGATGCAAGAAAATTCAACTTAGAAAGTTCTTCCTAGGATAGAGAACCTTCCTTTTAGAAGTTAGACTCTCTTCCCCATCTTCTTCCACCTTTTCCCCTTCCAATTTTAGTAATGTGCAAGAGTTTGGGAAGGGCAACCAATGGGAACTCACACCTCACCCAAGGGGTTGGGAAGTGTGTGAGAGGCCTTCTTAGGCAAGAATTTGGAAACTTAGTGAGTCATCACCCACTCTCCTTTCTTGGAGATTATGCTTGTTTTGAAAAAGTTAGTAGGAGTTTAGCATTTTTGGAGGAATTTGGAGAAAGTTAGTGTGGAATTGGGCAGCTCATCCCCAACTAAAGTTAGCAAACCTTTTGGCAGAATAAGGTTGGTTACTCCCTTCTTCCTCTTGTTATGTTGTAAATGTTAGTTTATGTTGTTTTGTAAAAGAAAAGAGTTGCTTGAAAGATTGTGTTTTATGAAGTTTTTGTGTTGAAGTTAAAATGTGTAGTTTTCTTTTCTATGTGTTTGTTTGTGTTTCTTGTTGTTTTTGGGAGTGTCCAAGATCTCCTATCCTTGGGAGGGTAGGAAGATCTTGGGGTGGAAGGAGTATGACAGCCATGGGTGAGAGGCTCTCCTCATGGAGAGTGTTCTCAAGGGTGTCCTTGGTGACCCTTGATGCATAGCCTTGTGTATGCATTTGGGGGTCATAAGGGGAGTAAATATGGCCTTGAGCCTTTTTGGGGGGCATAAGGAATGAGGAAGTATTTTTGGTTGCATTTGTGTTGCCATGAGGTGGCTTATGTTGTATTGTTTTGGCATGCATTCTCCCCATTAGTACTTGGTCCACTTCCATCCATGGAAGAGTCACCATGAAAGTGGTGAATGTGTAGCTTGGGAAGGGAAATTTGAATGTAAGTGTTTTCCTATGTTGTTGTGGGGTTTGCATGTTTGTAACCCGTCTAGTGATTGGTTCTCCAAGCTCGGGGGTGGCTTCTAGTAAGCCTAGGCTGGGAGGTGAGCTTCCCATGGTCAAAAATGTGTTTTAATGCAGGTTGCATGGGAATGGGAAAAGAAGGAATGAAGAACTAAGTTGTTGTTTTATGTTGCAGAAATTAGTTAATATGACAATATATTCTCTTTTGGAGTTGTAAATGAAAAGAAAAGAAAAGAGCTAGATTGTGATTATTCACAAGGAAAGAGGGTTTTGTATTCCATGTTAGCTTGTAAAAGAAAAAGATAGGCAATGATGTATTTATTTTCCAAATAGCAAAGCAATGTATTGGAAAGGAAAAATGTAAATGTTTATTTGCCCAAAATCTTTGTGTTCATCTTTACTTGTAATAAGTTTCAAAAAAAAATATGTATAATGTCCACACTCTCGTTAGTGTTACAAAGTAATGAAGAAATAGAAATATTTCCTTATAGATATTAAGATAAAGTTAATGTTTACTTGCTGGACTGTATTATGACAGAAAGTTTGTTTATGTGTATTATTAAGTTTTTGAAAAGAAATGAAAATTGTAGTGATTTCTGAAAATACATCATATATGTTGTTGTTTAAATGAATATTAGGCAACATTAGTTGCAGCTGTAATAAAGCTGAATTCTACTTGCCTCTCCATTTTGTAAATGTGGGAAAAATGAAGCTAGTTATATTTTTTTTGTTTTTAAAGAAACAGTAAAAAAAAAAAATATACATATTTTATTTTCTGTCCTTCAAAATTAGTTATAACAAAATAATACAGTAATGTTTTATTACAGATTTAATATTACATGAAAGGGAGAAAACTGATAATATGACTAAATAAATACACACACACACACACACACACACACACACACACACACACACACACACACACACACACACACATATATATATATATATCTTTTATTTTATCCCTTTACCAGAAATCTGCCAGTTAAGATAAAGGGAATAATTACAGCCTTAATAGATTTGTAAATAAATCATTTCAAAACATATATATATATATATATATATAGGGTTAAAATAAAACCCTATGTATTTTGCTTTACAAACTCATATATATATATATATATATATATATATATATATGTATATATATATATATATATACACACACACATACATAAATATAAATGTTATAAAATAAAAACATCATACAACATTTCCCCCACGCAATAAGTTTTATTAGAACAGCAAGCAACAGCTGCGGAACCATGGTAGCGCGTGGGCCGCAACCATGGGTGGCGGCGCCTCCCAGGCTGCGGAACCCACAGTCCCTGGGCGGCGACGTCCAGGTCCTGCGGGGGCCGCAGGCTAGGCAGCGCTGCCGCAGCCGGCAGCAACCCCATCCCTTGTCCCTTCCCGCACCTGCGCTAAAACAAAATGGGTAAACGGCGAGGTTCCAGTTCTTTCCCCCGCTCGGTCTCCGCCCTTCCCCTTCCTCCCGCGTGGAGTTAATAAACCGCTCGGCCCTACTCCGCCGAATGTCAAGAACAAACTCAAAAAAAAAGAGAGCAAAAGGGAGAGGGCCCGGCTGCGGGATCCGGCCCTGCGCGCCCCTCCCGTACCGGTCGTCCCTGCTCATAACACACACTCTTCACACAAGCTCAAAAAAAAGGGAAGTCTTCACACACACACAACACTAAATAAAAATAAGGGGGTTTGGTAATAACATGTTCGCCCTAACCCTAGCGTTGGGTTAGGGCAACACACTCTCAATTTAAAATGAGCATGTGTGTGTGAGGAGGGAAAAATTATTTAGGAAGGGAAATTTAATATATGTAAAAATTAAAAGCCCTCACTCCTCTTTTAGTATACATTCATGGATAAAAATCTAATAGTGATAGACTTTATATATATATATATATATATATATATATATATATATATATATATATATATATATATATATATATATATTTAAGTGACCCCAGTACTTTATTGTGAATAAATATATGTGTAGGAATATATATATTTATATATATATATATATATATATATATATATTTATATATATATATATATTTATATATATAAATAAATTTATATGGGTATGGGTGGATCATTTGTAGTAGTTATGAGTAGATAAATTTGTTAGATGTAATATTAAGTTTTGTATGTTTATTTTAAATATCGGGCAAGTGTAGGAGAAATCTTATAAGAAGGAGTTTAATGCTTAAATAGAATAGTTTTTTAAAAAAAAATAAAGGGGTGTGAACACAGAATTATTCGAAGGGCCAAGAGGGCCAATTAGGTCAAATGTTATAAAGTATTTTTATTTCATGGGGTTCTCATTTTAATTAGGTGTTTAAATAACGAGGTTACTTAAATTAGGAATCCGAGTGGATTAAGATAAAAAGAAAAAAATAATAAGATAGATTTTAAACGTTTATAATCGAGATTAAATCGCCATTTTTGAATTGTAATTATTTATTAAGGAAGCTTAGTGAATTTCCATTTTGGAGAAATTTTAGTTCATTGATAACTTAGTTACCCTCTCTTCCTAAATTGAATTTAATTACCTGATTGACTCAAACATAGTTATGACCTAACCCAAAATGCATTATTTATTAAAGATAATCGCACTTAGTGATTATTTTAACTAAGTAAGTCACTAATAAGTAAGTATTTTAACAAAAAAAAAAAATTCCGTTCGTGCCCAAAAGTGGGCATGACACTTTACCTTTTACTGGACACGGTGCATCATTACCAAATCTAACATAGCCTCCATCATAATCTTCTAATATAACAAACTTGTGTTTATCTCCTGTCATATGATGTGAGCATCCACTATCTATAATCCAAGAATCATTAGTGTTTATGTGAGATATTAGGGCTTTTTCTTCATACCTTTCTTCATCTGATCCATATTTGATAGCCACATAAACTACTTCCTCTGTATCAGTTTCATTTGATTTATCATCATTAGATTCCTCATCAGATATTAAGCATGTCTTTCTATCTCTTCTTCTGAAATATCGGTGTCCTTTGTAATGATCATCTTTTTGTTTGTCATCTCGGTAATCTCTCCTTTCAGTAGAATCTTTGTCAGGATAGTTAGAAGCCATATGTCCTATTTTATCACAATTGAAACATTTCAAAGGTAGTTTTCCTTTATACTTACCTTTGCCTCTCGGTAACCTTTTCGCTAGTAGTGCTTCAAACTCTTCTTGCTTTCTGATTTCCTCATATAGTTTGTGTACTTCTTCCATGTTCTTACAAAATCTCACTTTCTCCACTATGATCTCCTTCAAAGTACTTATACTTTCTTTCGTTGTAATCATTAGATTCATCAAGATGAAAAGAACTAAATGTAGATTCAACTTTATTTACCGAAGATCCACTATTATCAGAATTACTTAACTCAAATGCATGTAGCTTACCAATAGTAGCATCTAAAGAAGCTGGCATATTAGGTACAGACCTCAAGTCATTGATTGTAGAGACTCGGATTGCATAAGCTGGTAGAAGGGTTCTCAACAACTTACTTGTTATATCCTTTTCTTCAATAGTTCCACCTGCTCCTTTTATTTGATTGACAATCTCCTTTACTCTTGTACTATACTAAGTTATGTTCTCACCTTCATTCATTCTCATAGATTCAAGTTGTCCTCTTAGACTATCTACTTTTTCTCTTTGAACATGTTCATATCCTCCATATACTGATATGAGCTTATCCCACATTGCCTTTGCATCATTGCAGCCTTCTAGATCATTAAACTCTAAGTAAGTCAATGCAGATGTTATTTCAATCATTGCTTGAATATGTTCTTGCTTTGCCTTTATCTCTTCCATAGTCAATGGATAGGTGCTCGGTGTAACAAAATCATTCTCTAGATAGTATACATCATATTCTCCAACTCCTAATAGATGCAACTTCATCCTTTTCTACCATGTAGAGAAACTTGACTTGTTCAGCTTCAGTGCATCCCTCTTATACATCTTTGGACATTTAACTCAAGTGCCTTTAAACTTTTCTTCCAGAGTCCTTAGCTCTAATACCAATTGATAGTTCTGATACTTAATATAAGTATAGATCCAATAGCCAACAAGATGAGGGGGGGGTGAATCATTCAATATTAATCATCCTTAAAGACATCAGATTCAACCTCGGTAACATATATATCAGTAATATAACCAAAACTGTCAAACATGCAAACTCAAAAGCATATAAACATCATAAACCTCATAACACCATATTTAATGTGGAAACCCAAATAGGGAAAAACCACTATGGGATTTTGGACCCACTAAGAAATATACTCTTCTAGAGTATGCTCGGTTAAAATCAAATCCTATTAAAGATCACAAACACATTGCTAGATGTGACCCGGTTAAGGGATTTCCCTCAGATCTATTAGGATCTTCACCTTGTTAGAAGTGACCTTGTTAAAGGATTTCAAACACTCAATAAGAATGTCACCTTGCTAGAGGGTTTCACAAATAAGACTGTTAAGTCCACTCAGTTAAGAGATTTTCTGTCACTTTCACAAAATAACAGTAATAAAAATCTATCTGCAACTTCACATCTAAAATGCTAAAGCAGATTCCTATTTGTTCAATACAATCTAGACATAGAATTAATCTTATCTATCTGTTGGACTTCTATACTTTGTTATTCTAACAGGTCTTCAAGCTTATGTGCTTAGTAATCACTATGTAGTATCCCTGTGCATACACTTGCTCATATACATTGTTTATCAATAGTTTCCTATTTATAAACAATTAGGTAACTGCTTAATCTCCTTGATCACATTTCCCATGATCAATCATAGCCATCAGATCTTTAATCTTATCTAGGTTCAATGCATCTTTCGATCTGAAAACATTTTATCCTGCCTTGGAACTTGCATATTAGTCTTGGAACTTGTGTCAGGGTATTGTGGCTCAATCTGTGTTATAGATCTTCATGTCAACTTTCTATTGCCTTAGATTCATTAAAAAACTTCATCCATGGCTCACCAATCATTTAATCAGTTCCAACTCATTAGCTTCCTTCATTAAATAACACATGCAAACATTTAATGCATTTTGTTATAGCTCCGTTACAACTTGGTAACAACTCAGTTATAACTCGGTGAATACTAAACTTCACTCGATAGACATTCTGCCTTCATTAACTGATAGCGATAACTTTAGGGTTTACCAACTAGGTTCCTTAGCTTGGTAACATAGTATAGTATTAACCTTTACAATTTACAACATATGTATGATGTTAAAATGATCTAAAACATCATGATCTCATCATTGTCTGACTCGGTAGTAGTTGCCCATTGAATACCTTATTCATCCCCTTATTCATCATAATCTTTCCTGTGTCTTTTACTAGCATCTTTATACTCTTTTAAATCATACTTCTCAAGATATGGCAACATCATACTAAATTAGAAAATCAATTTCTTGATATCAATGACAAAATAATAATATCAAGACAGTAAACATCTTTAATAAGTTATATCCATAATCATCAACAACCTTCTCAATATCCTTATGAAATGCCAACAATCTTTCATTGTCTGTTATAATGCTATATTGCCAACATACTGTTCATATAGGGAATTGAATGGTTTTGTGAAATTTTATCTTGGTAAGGAAGAGCACTTAGTTATCATTCAAATGAACCTAGTTTGAACTCTTGAAGTGGTGTTTGAAGGAAGATATTGACAATTTACTCTTTGTAGGTCTAAAACCCTCCATTTTCTTAGGCTATCATATAGATGATGCCCTAAATTGAAATATAGTCATTGGTTTTCAATGGCCATTGGAATAATGCAAGTTAGGAGGTTTTATTATGATATTCCAAAGGGGTGAGGTCAGAGGAGTTGGTTTGGCATTTTGCTACCAAGCCCTAGTCTAAACTTTGTGAGGGTTTAGATTAGAATAGTTAGAGATTGATTAATTGCCAGATGGATATTAGTAGGAAATGGTGTTAGATTATTCAATTGGTGTATTTATACCTTATAAAATCTCTCTGAATCATTATATCTTCCTTGTGATCCCATTCCCATACACTTCCTTTGCAACCCAAGCCTAATTTGATCAACTAGGTCGGTGACCCAAGTAGGTGTCTAGGAGTGCTGGAGCAGGTTGGAGGTCTGATTATTTGGAGTTTGGAAGAGGTTCAAAAAGGGTATTTGAAAATAAAAAAATTTTGGGGCCTTGTTTGGAACTTTTTGGAGTAAAGATCAAAAAAGTAGGAAAATAGGGCTACTAGCTGGGTAGGTGTGACTAGGGGTAAAAGAGAAAAGTCACTACTCTTGTGAAGCAATAAAGTTGTGAAAGGTCTTGTCATGACCTAAGAACATTAGAAGGTGTGTTACAACCCTTGTGAGGGGTAGAAGCTCAAATTTTCTTTTGGTGTGAATTGAAGCCTATAAAGACTTTAGATTGGAAGAGTGAAACGTGACTGTGAGTGGGGGTTTTCCACTCTACTGCTGCATATCTCTACATCAATGATGATTGGATAAAGGAAATGGAGGAAGAGCTTGATCAAATAGATAAGAATAATACTTAGTCACTTTTTTCCAAACCCACTAATAAAAATGTGATTCGTACTAAGTGGGTGTTCGGGAACAAATTAAATGAAGATGTTGAAGTGATTAGGAACAAGGATATACTAGTTTCCAAAGCATATGCAGAAGAAGAAGGTGAGGATTATTGAGAAACCTTTGCACTAGTTTCTATACTTCAAGGAGTAAGAATGCTACTTGCATTTTCAGAATTCAAAGGATTCAAGGTATACCAAATGGATGTGAAGTCTACATTTTTTAATGGAATTCTAGAAGAAGAAGTTTATATTGAACAACCGTATGGGTTTGCATTAACTGAAGATAAGGACATGGTGTAAAAACTTCATAAAGATTTATATGTATTAAAGGAAGCTCCAAGAGCATGGTATGAGAGACTCCATTCACACTTGATAAAGATTGGATTTTAAAGAACTAGTGAGGACAACAACATTTACTTAAAGACAAGGAGACAAGTCGTTGATTGCAGAAGTCTTTGTTGATGATATCATATTTAGAGGAGATGATGATATGAGTTTAACTTCTACTAAAGAAATGAAAAATGAATTTGAAATGTCTTTGATAGGAGAAATCAAATTTTTCATTGGTCTGTAGGTCCAACAGATGAAAGGAGGAATCTTTATCAGCTAGTCCAAATATGTGAAGGAGGTATTGAAAACCTTTGGAATGGAAAACTCTAAACTGGTTGGAACCCCTATGGTTATTGGTTGCATATTATCCAAGGAAGATAATTCAGATCCAGTGGATGAAACTAAGTATAGATCAATGATTGGTAAACTACACTATATTGTCCATAGTAGACTGAATACTGCTCATGTAGTTGGTATAGTGGCTAGATTTTAGAAAAGTCCTAAAGAGACCCATATGGGGGTAGTGAAGAGAATTTTCAAGTATCTTAGAGGAACTATTGAATGTGGATTATGGTATCCATAGAAAGGAAACTTCTCTTTGTAGGTGTCATAGATGATGATTGGGTAGGTAATATAGATGACCAGAAGAGCACAACCGGTGGTGCATTCTTTCTAGGAGGAAGGCTAGTATCCTGGACTAGTAAGAAAAAAGGTTGCATTTCTCAGTCTATAGCAGAAGCAAAGTATGTGGCTACATCCATGAATAGTACTCAAGAAATATGGATGAGACATGTATTATAAAGATTTGAGGAAAATATGATAGAATTGGTGGTCATATATTGTGATAATACAAGTGCAATAAGCATTTCAAATAATCTTGTGTTGCATGATAGAATAAAGCATATTGAATTGAGGTATCATTATCTGAGAGAAAGAGTGTAGGAAAAGCAAGTTAGGATCGATCATGCGTCAAGCAAGGACTAGTTGGTTGATATCTTCACTAAGCCATTTCCTAAAGAAACCTTTGAGTATCTCAAAGGAAAACTAGGGGTTATACCCCTACTGAAGGTCAACTAAGATGTTCTTGTAACATCAATCCAATGGACTAATTGAAGATCTTTCACTATGGATTGATGAGAAAATCATGGTCAGGATTTCTATCTTTAGCAAATATGCAATGGATGATTGAAAACTCGTACAAATATATTCCTCCAATGTAGGTGATTGATCCAAGATAGATCAGATCAGATCAGATGCAAATTTGGTTGGGAGAAGAAAACCCTGACCGTCCTTAGTTTGAATTGATTCTCGGTAGGAAAGCTCAAGATTAAATATGATGACTTGAGATTGTGATTGTTGCTACTACAGAGTGAGGGTAAGTGTAAAATTTATGTCTGAGAGTCAATGAGATAAACACTTGAAGTGTTTATGAGAAAAGACTATACTAGTAAGGAGAAGCAGGGTAAACTAGTGTAAGGTTCAAATTGGTAGAGTTGGCATAGGATGAAGAGGTGAAAATATGAAGGAAGAAACATCTGATAAAGAGTGATTGGTGTGAGTTGAATTGAAAAGATAGTTTGAGAGAAGACTTAGCAAAGTTAGAATCAGTAGCAAAGAAAAGTTGCAGAGTGTGTGAAGGAAACACAGACTCGTAAGGTTGAAACCGACAGAGAAGAATATTCTAAGGTTACAAAACTTCTTTTTCAATGGGGATCTCATTTTTATAACTAAGTTTTATATTGTTTTCACTGAGTTGGTGCTTAGTGCAGGGATTGTAGCTCATTTCAGTTGTAGCCTATAAATTGTGTAGGGGTTGGTGTTCCTTTGAGTTTGTGCTCAAAAATCATAGGTTGGTGCTCCTTGGGTTGGTGCCCTAAAATTGTAATAAGATCTTTTACATTGTGAGGCTAAATTGGAGCAGAAAATCTCTGGCACCTATTCTCACCGAGGTGTTTCCCACTTTAAGTTTTCCTTGTATATCTGGTGTTGTGTGATTCTTTCTTGTGTATGAGTTATGTTAAAGTTATATAAAATCATTTCACACACTTAGTTTGCACTGTTTGAGCTATCGATTTGCACTCAGTTTGCTCTATATATTACTGGTACATCCCTATTGAACAAAAAGTGTTTAAATCACTGATTCACCCCCCTCTTCGTGATCCATTGTGTCCAACATAAAACCACTATGGGAAGCCTACCCATAGTCAGATAATACTTCTGCATTAAGCATGTGCTTAAAAAATGAAGGGCCTGCACATGCAGCAAGGCCAACAACCTAGAGCACACTGCTCATCACAAAAGGAGCCTCACTGACTACAATTAAATCCAAACTACAATCCGAAAAGATGAGTGAACTACAAGAATAGAATTTCCTATGCTTGAGTACAGTTCCATTTAAAATCAGTACCAGAGGTCTTAAACCTCTTTTACAAACCCAATTCAATCACCTATGATTGACCAAAACCTATGCATATGATTACAACATTATTCACACAGACAATCACATAATCATCCCATAACCCATGATCTACAAAGAGATCTTACATTATATATATACCAACCCGGGACCTAAACAATTAGGTTGGCCACATAAATGATAATACTATAAATTCATAACATAAATCCACAATCCAATGATCATCCAAGTCAGCCTAGGACCAAAACAATATAAACCAATCAATAAATCCAACCGGTAATGCATCAGGAACATCCACCAACACGTTACATAAATCGGTCCATAACCTAGCAGAATAAGACCGGACCCAAAATAGGTCACCATAAACCAAATCCAACACCACTGATCAATAGAAACATGAAAAAGATAACCAACAACATCTTGTGATCCATCTAGCAGCCACACCTGTTAGGCCCAATATGGAAAGCTAATGTACTGAGAGGGGAGGGGTGAATTAGTGCTTCAAATCCTTTTATCAACAATATCTTTACTGTTATGCATAAACCAAAAACTATTGTAACATAACATAAAGCTAAAACAAATAAGTAACAATCATACATGATTCACTCCATAACACATATATTTTGGTTACATAGAAACTCTTGGTTAGAGAGAAAAACTATGGTGGGGATGGCACCTACAACTTCACTACTGCAATAATAAAGAGTGCTTAGTTAGAGCTACATATTTAGCTATTTCTGATAGCTTACCCTGTTAGGAGTAACAAGATCTATTAGATCTACCTTGCTAAAGGATTTTACAACACTTTATATAAATGTTGCACCTAGTTAGAGGCTTTACAATTTATAGACTTGATTAGAGTCTTTTACCCTGTTAAAGGTTTCTCTTACAACTTCAAAATATTACAGTAAGATTTTACAAATATCTGCAACTTTACATCTGAAATGTTGTAGTAGATTCTATGTGCTTAAAATAAGATTACCTTGCCTATAGTATACCTTAGTAACTCATAAAGTAACTTGGTAAACCCTTCTGTTTACTCTATTCTTTTACTGTTCTCTAAAAACCTTCTCGGTGACCTCTGTGTCTCTATAACAGTCATAATACTCTGTGATTTCTCATGTATCACATAGGTCTTGCTTCATACACATATGCACACACATTTCTCTCATTCACATATATCTCTAACTCTAAATTCATGCTATATAAATAGATTTCTTATATCAGTGATCTGATTCATTGCTTCAATCTTACAAACATGATTTCTCGAATGAATAACCATGCAAAATATTTCATTGGTTAGATGACCTCAAAATTATACAAAATCTATATGTGCAATTTCCAATGCGATAACGGTTCTATGTGCCTCGATCTTGTAACATGTTTTCATATGTGTGTCCAGGTTCAATGAATCTGGTAACACATTTCACTCGGTGTATATCAACTCAGTGTATTATCTTTACTACTCAGTAGACATGAAATAACACTCGATAGACAGCTCGGTGTATACTAGGCTTTGTGACTGTTTTCCTTCTGTAACCGACTAGACTGTTCATACCGACTAACTATTTCAGTAGTAGTAACCGACTAGAGTATATAGAATGACTTGGATATAAAACTAATGGCAATTTGATAAGTAGTAACAATCTCCCCTTTTGACATTAGTTGAGATGTTTGACAAAACTACTTTCAAACTCATTACTCAAAAATCTGTATACTTTACAAAATTTGACTAAACATATATACATTAGTTAATGAAATAGTACAATCAAATATACTCCCCTTATCAATATGTTGTACAAAACTCTGTAATCACTGTTCTTTCCTCTGTTCACTACTTGGTTCACTACTCTTGGATACTCTGCTTATTCTGCTCATTTTGCTTGGTATACTCCCCCTGTGTACTTTGATGCTATATATACTCTGATGATATACTCTCCCTTTTTGACAAACATCAAAATTTAGTTACCATTTGGAGGTGGCAACTGATCAAAAATGGATTTGTACTTTGTCTTGGCTTCGGTGAGAGCGACAGAGAGTGCATCCTTTACACTATCCATTAAAGAATTATGTGCATTAAAATCAGCCAATAATGAAATTAAGCCATCTAAAGTGCTTCCCTCTTGTGTAGTAGAGAGGTAAGTGGCTTGGTTGAGCTATTCTTGAATGGATGAAAGATGAGGAAGGAATAATGTTTGAAGTGTCATTATGTCCATCCTGATCTTGTGTTCTTCATTCCTCAGTTCCAATTGTTGAGCCATGAGTTGTTGTAGCTTAGTATAAAAAATTTTGAACTGAATTGGGCTTGGGGGTCAACTTATTTGAGAGATCGATGATCTCTTTCTCAATTGCTTCTGATTTATTCTTAATGTCCTTAATGAATAAGGAAATGTGCAGAGTTTCTGAAATAATGAAAGAATGTGCTTGAGTTGAGGGGACAACTCAGCAATAAATTTGACAAGTTTTACCTTGCCAACAACAATGGATTTTTGTACTTCCTCTATCATTTTAGCAGTTAGCTCCTTGTCTTTTATTTTACTCAAGTATTCGGATGCGTCTACTCCAGATGTCTCAATCTGATTTAGGAGTTCATCCAATTGAATATGGATGGCTACATCGGTTGATACTATAGCTGAAGGTAGCATATCTGATAGTAAAGTCTTTACCTTCTAAAGTACTTTATTCTTCTTTTGTATGGCCAGTTGCTTCTCCTGTTCGGCCTTTGCTTTGCATAGTTCACTAAATTCAGTGAGTGCTTGCCCTTTCAATTTGGAGATGTCTACATTGGGCAACACTATCGGTTTCAATAAATCTATTTTGAAACTATGCTTTTTCAACTTCTTTTCTTTACCTTTCACCGAGTGAACCACTACAATAGCTTGAGAGGCTTGAGGACCCTCAGTAGGTTGCTCAGTAGAGACAACACTTTGGCTAGTTTCTTTAGCCTCGGTAGTGTCCTTCGGTGTCTCGGTGCTTGGTGTCTCAGCTGTAACATTTTTCATGCTACAAGGTGCTTGAGAGGTTTGTTCTTGTGAAGTACCTTCTACTATAAATTTTTGACCTTTGGTTCCTTCATTTGTATCCTAAGGAGCTTCGGTTGTAGCAGGTTGATTGATCGGTGGGTAAGGCTGAACTTGTTCCAAAATAGATTCACTGGAGACAAGTTTTGCATAAGCATTACCTTCTATCATTTCTTGTTCAAGTGCCTTTGCATCCATGATATCTTCATCTATTTGAATGGTGTCAACAGGGTCTTGCTCGGTGACATTAGGCTCTTGGTCGGTGACATCGACTATTTCCACTATAGATTGTTCACTAGCATTCTTTCTTTGAAAGATGTCTTGCCATTTCTCTTTTGTTTCCTTCTCCACTTCTATATATAGGTCATTCATCAATTTCAACGCCTTTTGTTTTACTATAAATTGTGTTTGGTTGTTTGTCAGATGTTCTTTTATTTCATCAACTGACATATCAGGAAAGAGATGCACCAGACTTCTTTCTCTGATTTGTTTCTCTGAGTCTAGGGCAAATTGCCATCTGGTTTCAATATGTGCATATAATTCCTTAGGAATAGAATTACATACTTCTAATGGGACCACTCGAAATTTTAGAAGTGTGCAAATGACAGCTTCTTCAATTTGCCTCTTTTCATTAGCAGATCTAGATTCATATTTGACAAATCTGAATCCACCAAATCCACCATATTCCTTTAGATTATTACAAAAAATTTCTACATGTAAAGCAAAAAATCGCGGTTGAACCCTAGTTGGTCTCCCCTCTTCTAACTCCGAGGAGAGAGAAGGGAGGTTCGCTAGGATTCGATGGGTTTTCACTTAGGGGGAAGACTTTACATTCAAAAGAGGGGTTGAAACTCATAAGATCCAATCCCACACAATGTAAGGTTGGATGCTAAATGAATTTCAAGGGTTAAGAAAGCAAGGCTACCCTCTTTTGTAAAGAATGTTGATTAAGGAAATTAAGCTAAGGATGCATAGAAAGTCATAAAGATTCACTTATAAACTGAGTTTAGGTTATAGGATGAAGCTGCGGACCTGGAATTAGTAGTAGAATGTCGATACGGTGCTATCCTGCAAATTTGAGAAAAAGTTGTCAGGACGATGGCGCCCGGTGCCACGGTCCTCCGAAAAATCCGCAAAATGAAGGGGGATCTGTTCGTCTCTGCACAAGGATTCCAGATCTTCAATTTCAGCCGCGTACCTACAACCTACACATAGAAAAGAGAAGATGATTGGGGGGTTAGGGATTAGGGGTTTGCCTTTAGGTCAAACCCCGGTTTTGGAATTAACCAAGAAATGAGCAAGTGCTGTAAATGTAAATGACTGTAATGTAAAACAAGTACTAATACCTTGTTCTAAGGATGTTTGTATCCTTATGTGCAAAGGTTTAGATGTTGTATGTTGTAGTATGTAGCATGTAATAAGTGATCTCCTCTTCAATGGTTGAATCCTTGACTTGAATGCAACACTTAGCCTTGAATGGAGACTTGGAATGATCAATTGCTTGAATGCTTGAATGCTTGAGTATAGTTTCCACGCTTTTCACATATGTCCTTCTCATCTATCTCAAATGAGAGAGAAAAATGTAGTTTATATACTTATCAATTAGGGTTGATAGACTGATTTTCCCGACCTTAGGCTGACCAGGGAAGTATATTTCCAAATTGCAATCAAAAAGACCCGATATCACTTAGGAAACCGGGCCCAAAATAGGACCCAGGGACCAGGGTGCTAGGCGCCATGGTCCTGGAGGACCAGGGCGCTGGGCGCTCTGGTCCCACCTCCGAGACAGCGGGGTGCAAGGAGGTTCAGGCCAATGGTGCTTGAAAAATGCAGTTTTCAGTGTCGTGAGCAAGTTTTGGGGTCTCCATTCAGGTTGCGTGTTGCGTCGCCATCGTGAAGACCGAAATGCAGTCGAAATTGCAAGTGTCGCAATTTTAGGATGCTACATTTAGCCCCCACTTTAGCGGGAGTATGTATGCTCATACTTTCGGTAAAGTACAAGGAAACAACGTTGAAAGACTTTCACCACGTCAAGGAGGCAAGATACACCAAGCCCCCAGTGGACTAAGGATCTTACGACTTCGATTGACAAAGTAAAAGGGAAGATCACAAGGGAGAACCATGACTGTCAGTAGTAAGGTTCCCTCACTATGAGTCATGCAAAAGAAATACCAAAAATCTTCAAGACAAAGCTAAGTTTGCCAAGAAATTTTCAAGTATCTTTGAAAGGATAGATAGGGTGTATGCCCCACTACGTTAAAGCGATCGCACATGCCTCAACGGGGGTGATTGTTTTAACGTAGTGATACACATAAGAAATGAGAAAGGAAAAGGAGCACGTTATCACAAAGATTTAGCCCCCAAGTGTGAGATAAACCCAAGGATAATAGACACAAAACATAAAGCACGAGGTGACTTCGCTTTCCTCGGGGTCAGTATGCTGTATGATAAGTCATGTATATATCATATGTATGTATGCATAATTGTTCTTCATTCCCCAATCAAGGAAGGTCACCTAGAAGAAGGGAACACATGTGTCTTTTGAGTCAACATGAGAGAGACCGAGAGATCTCAATGCTCTGCATTGTCCTCAAGTAGACAACACTAAGGACAACAAATAGAAGAATGAGAATAACATATAGAAGAAGTAACAAAATAGAGGGGGAGAGAATCTGCCATGCTAATGTAACTAGTCTAGCACATCATCTACCCCCCGATCTTGCTGATCAATGTTTCGGGAAGGCAGGGAACACGCTAGAGGAGGAACATCCAACACAGCAGATGGAGCTATCACAAGATCCAAACAAGGGCTATGTTCATGTTCCAAGCCACATTGTTCTTGTCTAGGAGCTAGGATAAGTGCTTTAGAAAATTCATTAGATAAATGGTTATCAACATCAACAAGTTCATATTCGCTATCAGAAGCAAGAGGAGTAACATTTTCATCATGCATAACATTTTCATCTATATCATCATCAAGATTTATAAAAATAGGATCTTTAACTTGCACAGGATCAAGACCATCATGCATCTTATGTTTAGGAGATTTAGGCTCAATATCCAGCTGAGGAGAAAATGGAATAATGCTTGTTGAAGGTGTTTTTGGAGATTGTGAAGTTTCAGAAGCAGCTGCTTGAGCCCTAAGACGACGCTTTCATCGGCGTTCCCGTGCAGAACGATTACGTCTAGTCTTAGTAGGAAGTGTAGAAGATAGAGGAGGAGGAATGTTCTCATCCCTATCACTTGGGTGTTTAGGTTGTGGTCTCTTAGGCTGGATAATAGGAGAAGAAGAAGGTCTCTTCTCTCTATAAAAGGCAGGAGGAGGAACTGCTCCATATAAAGGAAGAATTTTTGGTTTAGGAAGAAGACCAAGTCCATCATGACGAGGAGGTATAGGTCTACTTTTAGAAGATTTATTAGGCATAGACATAGTCACATCCATGGGGACGGGTTGGGAATCTTCTTGAGGAAAGACATTAGTTTTGTCTTTCAAAGGAAGAATTTCCTTCTCAAGAATGATAGGAATGTCAAGTTTAGGTGTTCTAGGTTCACTTAGAGATAGCATCATATCTATTTTCCACTTTTGATAAGATTTAAAAAGATGATCACTTCGCGGAGGAAGAGGTTGGAATTGTTTGGGCCAAAAGTAATCAATAGGAACACTAGAGGTTCTTTCAGCTGGTTTAAAGAGACTATGATTGACAGTAACAACTTCACCATTATGGGGAAATTTCAAACACTTATGAATAGGAGAAGCAATAGCTTTCATGGAAGATAGCCAAGGATAGCCAAGCTTCACACGAAATTGTTCGGAAGATGGAATAATAGCAAAGTTCACATCAAGAGATTTATTATGGACCTCAATAGGCAATGTAATAGAACCAATTGCAGGAGAAGAAAATGCATCAAATAGTTTCACAATCACATCTGTTTTGTCATAGATCACTTGATTCAATTGCAAAGTAAAAAGAAATTCTTCAGTAATAACATTAATCATGCACGAAGGATCAATAAGCACTCTACGGCAAGGTGTATTTTTGACTTTTGCAACTACGTATAAAGGACCATTAGGTGCTCTAATGGTTTCACTGGAATCAAATGTGATGGAAGGTTCTTTAGGGATTTCTTGCTGCTCTACAAAGTTAATCACATTCGGAGTCATAGACACAAGACCATCAGATGAGAAAGAGGAATCATTAGCCTCAATCACATTAGAGGTATGAGAGGTATGAGAAGGTAATGGATCAGTAAAAATCTGAAGATTTTGGTTAGGAGGAGCTACAGATGTGTTGCCTTTATCATTCACTCCAGAAACAGAAATAGTATTATTATCAATCAAATCTTGAATTTTACCCTTTAAAGAAAAACATTTTTCAGTATCATGCCCAGGCTGACGATGAAAGTGACAAAAAGATTTGTGATCAAAATAAGGTGAAGTAATCTTTGCAGGATCAATTTGTCTTATAGGAGGAAGAGTAAGCACATTTTGTCCCAATAACTTATTCATAATATCATGCAATGATTCATTCAAAGGAGTATACTTTCTTTCTTTCCTGAAAAATTTAGAAATAGGAGGCACACCTGATGCTGCATTCACATTGTTGTTGATGATGTTTTCATTGAATTTGATGGAATCTCTGTTCGGTTTAAACTTCCCAAATGGTTTTTGACTGCTATCACCCTTATCACTCGGAGCCATAGGATGTGATTGTTCCATTTGACTCACAGTCAGTTGATAATTGTGAAGAGTGGCGCACAACTGTTGGAAAGAAGTAAACTCAGAAAATAGAAGTTTGTCTCGAATATCTTTTTGTAAATTAGAAATAAAGATTCTTTGAATATCATTATCAGGCACTGGAAAAGAAATTTGAGCATACAAATGCTTATATCTACCAATGAAATCAGTCACTTTTTCTTTAACACCTTGTTTACAATGCATTAAATCAATCAAAGTAACTTTAGGACTTATATTGTTTTGAAATTGTTGAATGAAAGCATTTGCAAGTTGTTCGAAAGAAGTAATAGAATAAGAAGGCAACGAGCAATACCATTGTAGGGCTTTGTCTCGTAATGTTCTGGTGAATAGTTTTGCAAGCAACCTTTGGTCATAAGCAAAATCAGTACATATTGTTTGAAAAGTCTTAACATGTGTTAGAGGATCTCCCTTACCATTATAAAGTTCCAAATGTGGGATTTCAACATGTTTAGGAGGGATAGCTCGAACAATGTCAAGAGAAAGTGGGCTCGCAACATCAAATGTGGGCACACTAAACTTAGATTGATTCATAGAGGCAATTTGTTGCTGTAAAGAAGAGACAGTTTGTGCAAGATTATTAATGGTAGCTTCAGTCGGTGTGTTAGATTGAGATGGAGGTGTGATGTTATTGAAAGAAGGTAAAGAGTAAGGTGGTGGGACCCTATGATAGTCAACCATAGGGGATGATTGGATAGGAGGAACACTACAAGGAGGAATGGAATGGTTAAATGAATTGCCCCCTTGCGTCATGTTCATTTGTGAAGATGTAATAGGAACACTTATTGAAGGAATGAATGAAGAAGTCGGATTGAATGAAGGAATAGGGTTAATTGAAGAAGGAGGATTGCCCCCATGACTAGTGATCACAGGAGGAATGTCTTGTATAGAGGTAGCCATGATGTTTGATGTAAAGGTAGGTATGTTAGCAATAGAAGTGGTCAAAGGAATAGAATGATTGTCTTGTGTAGGAGGTTGTGTATAACCTAAAGATTCAGCACAACTCTTCATAGGCATCACGTTCGAATTCACAATGTGTGAAATACCACGCAAAATATCAATTCCATTCTTATCACTTTGAAGCATACGTTTTAGACCCTCAATTAAAGGAAGAGCTTGACTATCGGGATACTCATGAGACATCCATTGGTGAAAATCGTCAAATTGGTTATCCAATTTGGAAAGTTGTTCAACAGAAACTTCATGGGGAGCTTCTTCATCATTCGGAGGATTAGAGGAATTACCCATGTCCTCGTTAAAAAGACTACTCAAATTAGGTTCCATCTCCTCAGTAGTTAAACCTCGGAAAGACTTAATTCTATGGCTTCGTCTAATGGGAATAGTGTAAGTAGGGCTTTTTGTTGTAAAACTCATGCACTAGAGAGAGAGAAAAGATTTTGAATTTAGAGGTAGCAATTTTCAGTAAAAACAGCCAATCTTCCAGATTTAAGCTGTTAAATGCAATCACAACAGTCTCCCGAAATTTCAAAAAAAATGTCCGGGACCGTGGCGCTCGGAGTGCAACACGGTCCTTGCAACTTTTTTCAAAATTTGCAGGGATGAAAGGTATGATGATTTTAGAGCTAATCTGAAAAAATTGAGTGATTTTATGATCTATAGATAGGCCAAATTAAAGTTGCAATCTCAAAATTAAACCCTATCAAGATTGTCGAAAAATGCAAAATTTTGAATTTTATGATTTTAGAGGGAATGTCAAAAGCAGTGCAAGTTTTGAAATTTAAAAATTGATTCAATTTCACGCTAAATTCAATTTTGAAAGCGGAAATCAAAGTTGTTGTAATTAAGCACTTAATTTCAAAAGTCACAAAAATGCAAGAATTTGAATAAAGCATTGAAATTTTGAATGAATGCAAACACAATTTTCAGATTTAGGACAGTAAGAACACAATTTTGACACAAAATTTCAATTTCAACAATTTTTGAATGATTAGGAGCCTTAAACCAAGCAATCACAAGACCAACTTTGACCGTAATTTTGAAAGTGTTATAATTGACAAAATCAGCCAAAATTCTGGATTTTAGCAGGAAAATACAGCAAGATCTCGCTCCCGAAATTTTGGAAAAAATGTCGGGGACGATGGCGCTCGGAGTGCAACACGGTCCTCGCAACTTTTTTCCAAATTTTCAAGGATGAAAGATATTGTGATTTTATTGCAGAATCCAAAGTTACAGCTGATTTGGAGATGTTTTGATCGGTCAAATGGTCAAACAAAGGTTGAATTAAGAGGGTTTCAAAAATTAGGGTTTTGACATTTAACCAATTAATTTTCAAAATTAAAGTACAGATATGAATTGATAATTTATAATAGAAAAGAAGATCTGAAGCAAGCATTAATAATTAAACATTTCGCAAGTTCAATGTTCAAAAAAAGAAAATTTAGGGTTTTTATGCAATCACCTCTAAAATTTTGCAAAAGATCAAACATAGAAATGTAATCAAGGAATCAATTTTCAGATCTAATCATGAATAATCAGAAAGGATGTTCACGTCGGGTTCACCAAAATGTAAAGCGGAAAATCGCGGTCGAACCCTAGTTGGTCTCCCCTCTTCTAACTCCGAGGAGAGAGAAGGGAGGTTCGCTAGGATTCGATGGGTTTTCACTTAGGGGGAAGACTTTACATTCAAAAGAGGGGTTGAAACTCATAAGATCCAATCCCACACAATGTAAGGTTGGATGCTAAATGAATTTCAAGGGTTAGGAAAGCAAGGCTACCCTCTTTTGTAAAGAATGTTGATTAAGGAAATTAAGCTAAGGATGCATAGAAAGTCATAAAGATTCGCTTATAAACTGAGTTTAGGTTATAGGATGAAGCTGTGGACCTGGAATTAGCAGTAGAATGTCGATACGGTGCTGTCCTGCAAATTTGAGAAAAAGTTGTCGAGACGATGGCGCCCGGCGCCACGGTCCTCCGAAAAATCCACGAAATGAAGGGGGATCTATTCGTCTCTGCACAAGGATTCCAGATCTTCAATTTCAGCCGCGTACCTACAACCTACACACAGAAAAGTGAAGACGATTGGGGGGTTAGGGATTAGGGGTTTGCCTTTAGGTCAAACCCCGGTTTTGGAATTAACCAAGAAATGAGCAAGTGCTGTAAATGTAAATGACTGTAATGTAAAACAAGTACTAATACCTTATTCTAAGGATGTTTGTATCCTTATGTGCAAAGGTTTAGATGTTGTATGTTGTAGTATGTAGCATGTAATAAGTGATCTCCTCTTCAATGGTTGAATCCTTGACTTGAATGCAACACTTAGCCTTGAATGGAGACTTGGAATGATCAATTGCTTGAATGCTTGAATGCTTGAGTATAGTTTCCACGCTTTTCACATATGTCCTTCTCATCTATCTCAAATGAGAGAGAAAAATGTAGTTTATATACTTGTCAATTAGGGTTGATAGACTAATTTTCCCGACCTTAGGCCGACCAGGGAAGTATATTTCCAAATTGCAATCAAAAAGACCCGATATCACTTAGGAAACCGGGCCCAAAATAGGACCCAGGGACCAGGGCGCTAGGCGCCATGGTCCTGGAGGACCAGGGCACTGGGCGCCATGGTCCTGGAGGACCAGGGCACTGGGCGCCCTGGTCCTAAGGGACCAGGGCGCTGGGCGCTCTGGTCCCACCTCTGGGACAGCGAGGTGCAAGGAGGTTCAGGCCAATGGTGCTTGAAAAATGCAGTTTTCAGTGTCGTGAGCAAGTTTTGGGGTCTCCATTCAGGTTGCGTGTTGCGTCACCATCGTGAAGACTGAAATGCATTCGAAATTGCAAGTGTCGCAATTTTAGGATGCTACACTACACTATGTACATCTACCTTCTTGCTTTTCACAATCTGAAATTTACTTGCATCTTCAGATTTGGTATCACTCAACTCTTTTGACAAAATGAGTCTCTAAGTAGATTTCTTGTAAGTTCTAGTTACCTTAGGATCGACAACAGTCTTTCATTTCTTACTCAGTGATGCAGCAGATGCCCTTGTGTTAGGTCTCTTTGTTGGTAGGGTCATTGAAGTGTCCTGTTTCTTTCTCTTCAACACTTTTCCCTTAGGCAATTCGGTGCTAAGTGTTATGGCTACTTCTTGGGCTTCTTTCTCCTCTTCAGTGATGGCTAGAATGCCTTTGACAGGTGTGGAGGAAGAATCTTCTCCAAATTTCTCAGTTAATGTCTTAATCATCTTTGATGCCTTCCTTGTAGCTTTGGGTACTACAATGCTCATCTTTACTTTTTCTTTCACCTCTTCATAGGTTCCATACCTTAGCTTGGTAGTATGCCTTGGTAGTGTCAGAAATGCATCAATTTGCTATTATGTGATATCAAAATTAGTCTCATAACCCATAGGTGGCAAATATTGAGTCCTCGGTTCCATGGCATTCACATAATAGTAATTGGTGTCGACTTCAAAACAAATTTCATCTTTGTATTTTTCTACTAGCTGGGGTGGAATCTGGTACCTGTTATGCATTTTCTTTTGGAACTTGCTGAAGTAATCATCCATTATATCATTAAAGTTATCACCTAACTTCTTGATGAATTCATTGATCTGATGGGTGATTGGTCAGTGTAGTTCCCAAACAACTTTACCGACTCTTGGAAAAAACTTCTCAAAGTAGAAAAACATACATACAAGTAGTGATCCAAATTTTAGAGTATTTGTCGAGTTGTTCTTCTTCGGCTTCCTAATTTTGTTCAGATTTTCAAACAAGTTCTTCAACAATACTTCACACAAGTCAATTTTCATGCCTTTCTTAACAATTTTGTATGCTAAGTCCACTGTTGCATACGGTACACTGTTTTCCCTTGCCGATTGGAAGAAATAGTAACCAATTACTCTAATGGCAAATTTGATTTCAGGATCAGTGACATTGTTCAACTTTAGACCTCTGCAATCAAATTCTACTCCAGTCAAACTGATCAATTCCTTCTGTGATATCATTTTCTGTGCTCGGGCATGATCATAGATAGGATAACTAGTGATCAGATGAATGATTTCTTTAGTGATCTTAAACGGTTGCTCTTGTAGCCACATGAAATCATCATGCACTTGGCTTAGTACAAACTTGACCCACTGGGGTTTGAACACATGGGGATAGGTTAGGGATTTAGTCAATCCCTTGATTTTGATGTGCTCATATTTGTTATCCATTTTACCATCTGTGCACAATTCATCATATGCATCTTTAATCTCAACATGACTGAGTTCTTCAACACGGCATTTGGTGAAGAATCTCACATCCTTAACTAACAAGACTCGATCTAGGATGAGTGAAAAGGCAATTTTGTCATCCGGTTCAGATGCAATTTTGGGAGTCAAAGAGTATTTTAGTGAGGGCTTCTCTACATTATTGACAACAATGGGGTCTTAGATCTTAGGTGCCATTTTGATTTCAGATAAAAATTGAAATAGGAACCTTAGGGTTTGAGAACTTAACAAATGGCAAACGCTTCACACTCAGCAGATAATAACAACTTAATGAGTTTGGTAAACCAACTTAGCAATGCGATGAGATTTGATGTAAATACCTTAGATTTCACTTTGAAGATGGTTTGATCACCTTGACTCACTCTGCTATTCTTCTCAAAAACTTGGTGAATGAAAATGACCTCGAAGAATGCTTTAAGTACATAATAAACCTTATCAAGCCCCATGCAAGTTAAGTCAAAGACATTAAATGCACTCGGTTCTACTTAACCTTCTTTCCCTTTTTGCACTTTAATCGAGTAACCAAATTTCCTTCATATACCGACTTGACAGGCTTCCTGAATTCACCGACTTGACAAATTTCTTGTAAAGTGCTCCAAAAGACTTTGATAGAATTTCAAACTTACTACTACATTTTACTATGTAGATTTTGAATTTAGTACATACTAAAATAGGAACTGTTTAAGATTTAACCTTGTGAGAATGCAGTCCCTTCATACCTTTATCAATTAATTTGGAGTAGGAGCACCTAACTCGATAGGTAAGGTGCTTTCTTTATTTGATAGACTTTCCTTCTTTCTCCAAATCATCTTTTATTTCTCTTTTATTTCCTCAGTGTCTTCTCTAGGTTGATCTCTGCAATCTCCAGCCAAGTGTCCAACTTTGTGACAATGAAAACATGCCATACCAGGATTTCTCCATGATCTTTGGTTGTTCATTCCAAACCTTATAAAGCAGTTGGCACTTATATGTCCATATCTTCCACAACATTCACACCATATCCTTGTATTGTAATCCCATGGTCCTGCAGAATATTGTTAGTAAGGATCTATGTGAGTTCGGTAACCTCTAGTATTTGCTCGATGTGCAGACCACATGTGGTTCTTTTGCTTAAACCAACACTTCTTGGTACTATGTCCATATCTATTGTAGTTTTTACAAAGCCCTTTGAATTTTGCCTTCTGATAATTGTTAACAAACTTTGTCCTACATTGATTAGATGTGTGACCATATTTATTGCAATTGTAACAATAACCATTGGTCTTAGTGGCAATCGGTTGCTTACCTTTTCTAATTTGACATATGTTGGTAGTATGACCTTGATTTCCACAGTAGTTGCAAATAGGCTTCTTTCTTTTGATGTTCTTCTTGATTTCAGCTTGCTTTGATGATTCTCCTCTCTCAGTAGTGTAGATTCCCTTCTTGGTAGAGTCTTTTCCTTTGTAACCAAGTCCTTCTTCTTTGTAGGGTCATCTTCTATTCAGTTGCTCATCCAACATCTTTGATGCTTCATAACTCTTCTTCAGTGTTTCCTTGGATTACTTCTTTGTTTCAAGTCCATTGCTCAACCTTGATACTTCAAGTTTCAATGCTTGATTCTCATCATCTTTCAGATTTGCTTCATGATGTGCATAACCTAGTTGATCTAAAAGATTTTGTTGAATCCCAGTCAACCTTATGATTTCATCATTCTTATCAGATACTAAATCTTCAATTTGTTGTTTCTCTCTTTCTAGATCTCTTACTTTGTCCTTAGTTGTCCTCAATGCATCTAGATTTTCAGTCATTTGTGTACTGAAATGTTCATGCTCTCTTTTCATTGCTTTTAGTTGATCAGTCAATGCTTTGTTCTTTTCTTTCAGTGCTCCAATCATTTCTTCAGTCTCTTCAGATATACTATTCTCAGATGATGTCTCAATTTGTTCCACTAACTCTTGAGAATCTTGCAAGTCATCAGATAATCTTCTTCTTACTTTTAGAGATTTTTGTATTTGCCTTTGCATGTCTGCAATCACTTGATTAGCATGATCCAATTCTTCTTGCAGATACACAATCCTCCAAGATTGTTTGTAGCCTTCCATTGATAAGATCTTTCTCTTAAGGCAGTTAAACCCTTTTCCAAGATTCAAGCTCTGATACCAATTGTTAGGCCCAATATGGAAAGCTAATGTACTGAGAGGGGAGGGGTGAATCAATACTTCAAATCCTTTTATCAACAATATCTTTACTATTATGCATAAACAAAAAATTGTTGTAACATAACATAAAGCTAAAACAAATAAGTAACAATCATACATGATTCAATCCATAACACATATATTTTGGTTATGCAGAAACTCTTGGTTAGAGAGAAAAACTGTGGTGGGGATGGCACCCACAACTTCACTACTGCAATAATAAAGAGTGCTCAGTTAGAGCTACATATTTAGCTATTTCTGATAGCTTACCTTGTTAGGAGTAACAAGATTTGTTAGATCTACCTTCCTAAAGTATTTTACAACACTTTATATAAATGTTGCACCTGGTTAGAGGCTTTACAATTTATAGACTTGATTAGAGTCTTTTACCTTGTTAAAGGTTTCTCTTACAACTTCAAAATATTACAATAAGATTTTATAAATGTTTGCAACTTTACATTTGAAATGCTGTAGCAGATTCTATGTGCTCAAAATAATATTACATTGCCTATAGCATACCTCGATAACTCATAAAGTAACTCAGTAAACCCTTCTGTTTACTCTGTTCTTTGACTGTTCTCTAAAAACCTTCTCAGTGACCTCTGTGTCTCTGTAACAATCATAATACTCTATGATTTCTCATGTATCACATAGGTCTTGCTTCATACACATATGCACACACATTTCTCTCATTCACATATATCTCTAACCCTAAATTCATGCTGTATAAATAGATTTCTTATGTCAATGATCTTATTCATTGCTTCGATCTTACAAAGATGATTTCTCAAATGAATAACCATGCAAAATATTTCATTGGTTAGATGACCTCAAAATTATACAAAATCTATATGTGTAATTTCCAATGCAATAATGGTTCTATGTGCCTCGATCTTGTAACATGTTTTCATATGTGTGTCCAGGTTCAATGAATCTGGTAACACGTTTCACTTGGTGTATATCAACTCGGTGTATTATCTTCACTACTTGGTAGACATGAAATAACACTTGGTAGACAACTCGGTGTATACTAGACTTTGTGACTGTTTTCCTTCTGTAACCGACTAGACTGTTCATAATGACTAACTATTTTGGTAGTAGTAACCAACTAGAGTATATAGAATGACTTTGGATATAAAACAAATGGAAATTTGATAAGTAGTAACAGCACCAACACCACTTATCAATTGCATCAAAAGATCTTCAACAAAGCTCTGTCGGTAAAACCCTTATCGATGACTAAAAGGCTTACTAGAGAAAATGATAGCTTCTGAATCATCAAAACCTAAACTAACTGATCATGATACACATCTAAATATCATGAATGACATCCAAACCAATTCCACAAAACAAAGCATACCGGAACCTACTAGAAATCGGTAAACAACCAAAACAGCTAATGTTGACATCAATGACGAAACATCAATGCAACACATAATCAATTCCTCCAGTTTTCCAACAATCTCCCCCTTTGGCATTAATGGAAACACTAGATGTGAAAACCATCCATGTGCCAAGAAATGCCAAAAAGTTCTCCCCCAATGGAAGATAATCAATAAACTCCCAAAAATGATATAACAATGAAGCTCTAAACCAATAGACCATATTGTTGGTATTATGGATATGCTGAATTGGTTTTGTCATTGATGTCAACACTTATCAACACTTATCCTTCTAGAGATATTTGGTTATATTCACTGGCAAGTTTAGTGACTTATGCACAATCACCGATATTTGGTTCACTAGAAGGTTATATTGTTCAAGCCACTTGTAGAGAATGAAACCAGTAAGAAAATCAAATGTTTAAGATCAAATCAAGGAGGTGCATTTACATCTAAAGAGTTCAATACATTTTGTGAAGTTAATGGAATTAGAAGACAACTATGAGCACCCCAAACACCTCAGCAAAATGGAGTTTTGGAAAGGAAGAATAGAACTATTCTAGATGCAGCTAGAAGCATGATATCAAAAGCACATCTACCTCATGTGTATTGGAGAGAAGCAGTGAATATAGAGGTTTACACTTTCAATAGAGTTCACATCAAAGGTGAAACCGGTAAGACACCCTATGAATTATGGTTTGGAAATATTCCTACTCTTAAGTACTTCAAAATATTTGGAAGAAAATGTTACATTAGGAGAGATGAGTATATTGGTAAATTTGATCCTAGAAGTGATGAAGGAATATTTCTTGGTTATTCATCTAAGAGAAAAGCATATAGATCTTTTAATAAAAGATTACAAAAAATCATTGAGAGTGCAAATGTGAAGATAGATGAACACTTTAGAAGAAATTCAAGGTCTATGGATTCTGAACCGACAGTTGAGATAATCACAAATGAACCTATACAGAGTGCACTGGTACAAAATATTGATCCAGTCACACCGACATCATCAGAGAATTCCACAGTGACTAAAGAACAGCAGCAAGTGAACACACCCAGGTATGTAAGATTGAATCACTCTGAAAGTCAGATAATTGAGAATAAGTATCAAGGAGTTATGACAAGAGGAAGATTGGCAAATGAAGATGTATGTTTAATTTCTCAAATTGAACCAACATTTGTTATTGAGGCATGTGAAGATAAACATTGGATTAGAGCTATGAAAGATGAATTAGAATAAATTGAAAAGAATAATACATGGAAATTGGTTCCCCAGCCTAAAGATAAAAATTGAATTGGAAGTAAATGGGTATTCAAAAATAAACTTTATGAAGATGGTAACGTAGTCAGAAACAAAGAAAAATTAGTGTGTAAAGGATATTCATAGAAAGAGGGAATTGATTACAATGAAACCTTTGCACTGACAACTAGAATTGAGGCAGTCAGATTATTTCTTGCATTTGCAGCACACAAGAACTATAAAGTATATCAAATGGATGTAAAATGTGCATTTCTGAATGGTGATCTTGAAGAGGAATTTTACATTGAACAGCCCGATGGATTTTCATTAACAAATGATAAAGATATGGTTTGCAGATTAAGGAAAGATTTATATGGATTGAAGCAAGCTCCTAGAGCTTGGTATGCTAGATTGGACAAATATATTTTGAAGCTTGGTTACACTAAAGGTAATGCTGACAATAACTTATATTTCAAAGTGACTAATGAAGACATCTCGGTTATTGAAGTTTTTGTTGATGACATCATTTTTGGAGGAGAAGATGGATTGTGTAAAGACTTTTCTAATAAGATGCAAGAAGAATTTGAAATGTCTATGATTGGGGAGATAAAATTCTTTTTAGGATTGTATATTTCACAGACTGATAAAGGTATATTCACATGTCAAACAAGGTACTTGAAGGAACTACTGAAGAAATTTGGTATGGAAAACTCTAAACCGGTAAGTACTCCTATGACTACAACTGATAAAGTATCATTGAAGGATGTTTCAACTGTTGTTAATCTAACAAGATACAAATCTATGATTGGAGGTTTACTGTATTTGACACAAACAAGACTTGATATAATGAATGCAGTGTGTATTGTTTCAATATTTCAGAGTAATCCTAGAGAAAATCATGAATCGGCGGTGAAAAGGATTTCCCAGTATTTACAAGGCACAACAAATCTTGGTCTCTGGTATCCTAGAGATGAAAATTTTGATTTATGTGCATACACCAATGCTAATTGGGTAGGATATTTAGATGAAAAAAAGAGAACCACTAAAGGGGCATTATTTCTTGGTAGCAGATTGATTTCATGGTTGAGCAAGAAACAGAGTTGTACATCATAATCAACAGCAGAATCAGAATATGTTGCAGTAGCAACTAATTGTACTTAGGTATTATGGATTAAGAAAATTTTGAAGGACATGAAGGTAAAATGCAAAGAACCTATAATCATCTATTGTGATAATTCAACACCAATTGGTATATCTAAGAAGCTAGTATTTCACTCAAAAACTAAACATGTTTCTATCAAATACAGTTTTTTGAAAGAGAATGTTGAAGCAAAAGAAGTGAGATTGGTTTATGTGAATACTAAAGTGCAGATTGCAAATATCTTTACTAAGCCTTTACCTAAGGAAACTTTTGAATATCTCAGAGAGCAGCTTGGGGTTATATCCTCACTAGTAGAGACCTAGATAGTTGATGCTTGGCATCAAACTGACAGAATTTACAAAGAAACCTTTTTCTGGCTTTGATGGAGGAGAGCTAATTCTCAAGGGGAGTAGTTGGTTATAACCATTGGTATTTGTAATTGGTTCGATGAACTGGTTGTATCTGGTATTTGTATTGCTTTGGCATTTGATGCCAAAGGGAGAGATATCAATGAAAAAACATTATCCTTTGGGGAGAGATTATTCATTGGGGAAGAGTTTTTTACACTCTACATTTGTATTTTGATTTCTGGAATTGATCTATTCGGGAGATTGTTGGTTTTTTGTTTTTGGCATTTTTGCTTTGGCACTTAGATGGTTTTTCCATCTTGTGTTGCCATCAATGCCAAAGGGGTAGATTGTTGGTATTATGGATATGTTGCATTGGTTTTGTCATTGATGTCAACACTTATCAACACTTATCCTTCTGGAGATCTTTGGTTATGTTCACCAACAAGTTCAATGACTTATGCACAGTCATCGGTATTGGTTCTCCAACAGGTTATATTGTTCACTGGCACTTAGAATGACTTGTTATCATCTGGAGATCACTTGGTTATGTTGAAGACATGGTTTGGACACTTGGTTTTGGTATTCTGGTTATTGGTCTAATAGGGTTGACATATTTGTTATTACTAGTAAACTGGTCTAAGTTATGGACTGGCATGCATTATCTATTCCAAATCAGCACGACATGTTATGGAGATGATTTAATCAATTGGACATTGTTGTAATTAAATTGAGATTACATGATGCATCACATATTGACTTACTTGTAAATGATTTAATTGTAGTATTCTTAGTGAGCCGACCTACACATTTGGTCTTAGGTTTTGGTATATATGTAATATCGCAATTGTGAGATGTATGAACATGGTATGTAAGGTTATGGTATTGTAACATGGTATGTGTGAATATTGAAGATCATATGAGCAGACCATAGAGAAGGTTCAAGGAAGGATTGAAGGAGATTATCAGAGCTTAACCGGTACTAAATCTAGCATTGAAGATGCTACTTCGAGTAGTACATTATCATTGGATTTAATCATCCAATTGTAGTCAATGAGACTCCCATCTTGTGATTGAGCAGTGAGCTCTAGGCAGTTGGCCTTTTTGCATGTGCAGACTCCATTTGTATACACATACTATCTATAGTAGTATCATCCGATTATGGGTAAGGATTCCCACCATGGTTTTTCCCCTTATAGGGTTTCCACGTACAAATCTTTGTGTTATGTGTTGTGGATATTGTTTATCTTTCTGTTACATGCAATAAGTTTCATCGGTATTAATATTAACTATTAATCTGTTAATCAGCATTAAGTTTGGCTTATCGGTATTAAGTATCAAGTTTGATTAAGTTATATTTGGGTTTAAATAAATAGACAACTGATTCACCCCCCCTCTCAGTTGCCTCTGGGTCGTAACACATACTCCTATGAATGATATCTTTGTTAAGCTTTGATCTCTCCCCTTTGACTGATATATCTGTTAAGATCTAGTTTTTACATATATCTCTCCCTCTTTAACATCAATGCCATAAATCTAACATAAATATGAAAGATAAATCATAAATCCTTTGAACCACATAGCTAACTACTCCCCCTGAGTAGTAGCACCACCACATCAATCCATAATGAATAGTATCTCTGATAAATGCATACCTGACTGATGTCAATCAACATCACTTAGGTCTCTATCGGAGGGGTAGAAACCCCAAATCTGTCTCTATAGTACTGAAATGATTCCTTAGGAAAAGGTTTGCTAAAAATGTATGCAATCTGCTCTTTAGTGTTCACATAAACAAGTCTAACTTTATTTTCTTCCACCTTCTCCTTCAAAAAGTTGTACTTGATAGATATGTGCTTTGTCTTAGAAGGAAATACTGGATTCTTTGATATGTTAATAGCAGCAAAGTTATCACAATGAATAACTACTGGTTCATCATAATCTATCCTTATATCCTTTACCATTTGCTTCATCCTTAGGACTTGTGTACAGTTAGTAGCAGCAACAACATACTCAACTTTAGCAATAGATAAATAAGTACATGGCTACTTCTTGTTGATCTATGAAACAAGTTTCTTTCCAAGAAAGAAAGATCCATCAGATGTGCTCTTCCAGTCATCAACATCTCCAACCAATCTACATCTGTATATGCACATAGTGTAAAACCATCATCTTTAGGATACCACAAACCATACTCAGTTGTTCCTTGCAAATACCTAAAAATCCTTTTCACCACACTCACATGATTCTCTCTAGGATCACTCTAATATCTTGATACAATACAAACTGCATTCATTATATCTAGTCTAGTCTGAGTCAAACATAATAAACTTCCAATCATAGACTTGTACCTTGTAGGATTTACTGAAGTTGATATATCTTTCTTTGTGAATTTCTCCCTCATAACCATAGGAGTACCAACCAGTTTAGAATTTTCCATACCAAATTTCTTGAACAACTCTCTAGCATACTTAGTTTGATAGATGAAAATACCTTTATCAGTCTGAGTAATTTGCAAACCTAATAAAAATTTCATCTCTAGAATCATAGACATCTCAAATTTATTCTTCATTTGTCAGAGAATTCCATACACAACTTATCCTCACCTCCAAAAATGATATCATCAACAAAAACTTCAACAACAAATATGTCATCCTCAATGATCTTATAATACAAGTTACTTTTAGCATTACCTTTAGTGAAACCAAGCTACAAAATATATTTATCCAATCTTGCATACCAAGCTCCAAGGGCTTGTCTCAATCCATATAAAGCTTTCCTTAACCTGAAAACCATATTTTTGTCATCTAAAAGTGAAAATCCATTAGGTTGCTCAATATAAACTTCCTCTTCAAGATCTCCATTAAGAAATGCACAATTAAAATCCATCTGATAAACCTTATAGTTCTTATGTGTAGCATAGGCAAGAAATAATTTCACAGCTTGAATCCTAGCTACTGGAGAAAAAATCTCATCATAATCAATTCCTTCCTTTTGAGAATATCCTTTACAAACTAGTCTAGCCTTGTTCCTCATAACTTGTCCATCTTCATTAAATTTATTCCTAAAAACCCATTTAGTTCCAATAACATTCTTATTTTTAGGTCGGGGAACTAAAGTGCATGTATTATTCTTTTCTATCTAATCTAATGCCTCTTCCATAGCATTCATCCAACATTCATCTTTACATGCTTCAATTACTGATACCAGTTCAACTTGAGAAATTAAATATACCTTATCAGTTGCCAACCTTCTTCTTGTCATTGCTCCTTTATTCTTATCTCCAATGATCCAATCTTCTGAATTATTCAACTTTACATACTTAGGAGTCTTCTGATTTTCTATTCCTCTACTCTGATCTTCAGTTATTATTGAATTTTCTGATACCATCAGAGTAATTGGTTCAACATTTTGTTCTAGTGTAGGTGCTACCGGTTCAGTTATGATCATTTCCACTACTCATTCTCTCTCATAAGTTCTCATTTGACCTCTATATTGCTCATCCACCTTGACATTAATTCTCTCCACAATTATCTGCAATCTTTTGTTATAACATCTATATGCTTTGCTTTCATTAGAATAACCAATAAAAATCCTTTCATCATATCTAGGATCAAACTTTCCAATGGGATCATCTCTTTTGATATAGCACTTACTACCAAAGATTCTGAAATACTTAACTGTAGGTGTATGACCAAACCATAATTCATAAGGTGCCTTACCAGTGTCTCCTTTGATATGAACTCTATTGAATGTGTATATCAGCATGCTCACATATTCTCTCCAATAGATACGAGGCAGATTAGCTTCCATCATCATAGTTTTAGCCGCATCTAAAATAGTTATGTTCTTCCTTTCCACAACACCATTTTGCTGAGGTGTCAGGGGTGTAGACAATTGTCTGCTTATCCCATGCTTCTCACAATAATTGTTAAATTCACCAGATGTGAATTCTCCACCTTGATCTGACCTTAAGCATTTAATTTCAATCATGTCTTTGGCTCAACTTTAGCTTTAAATATTTTAAACTTTTCAAACGCTTTAGATTTTTCCCTTAGAAAATTAACCCACATCATTCTAGAATAGTCATCAATGATTAGCATGAAATATCTATCACCCTAAAAAAAATTGATTCTAGCAGGACTACATAAATCAATATGAATAAGATCAAGAACATCGTTAGATTTGCATTGTATACTCTTAAAAGAAGTTATGATTTGCTTTCCCATTTGACATTCCTTACATATCAAATTATAAGGATTCACAATCTTAGGTATATCTCTAACTGCCTTAGTAGAACTAATCTTTACAATGCAATCAAAATTCACATTACACAACCTCTTATTCCATAGCCAACTTTCATCAATCTGCACAATCAAAGATGTCCTCTCATCGGAGTTCAAATGAAAGATGTTACCTTTAGTCTGAGTACTAGTTGCAATCTCCAATCCAGATCTATTGATAATCTTGCATTTTCCATCCTTGAACTGTAATTGAAATCCCTTATCCACATACTATCCTACACTCAAAATATTATGCCTTAAACCTTCAACATAATAGACATTATCATTATTATGATTACCATCCAATGATACAGTTCCTCTTCCCTTGATCAAGCATTATTTGCCATCTCCAAATCTAACTAGGCTACCATCAAATTCTTGCAAAGATAGAAACTTCCTTTTATCTCCAGTCATATGATGTGAACATCCACTATCTATCACCCATTCATCCTTGTCTTCAACTTTAGAAGCAAGTGCCTTCTCATTTTGAATAACCGATTCCAGAGCATCTTCCTTAATAGCCAAGAATACACATTCCTTTCCATTGTTAGATCCACTAGCAGAATCTTGTGTTGGTTCATCATTATAATCAATCACACTTTCCTCATCAGCATAGTAGCATGATTTGTCTTTGTTTTTCTTGTACTTATGCTTGTTCTGATAATCATGGTTAGGCCTAAAAGATCTTCTATCTCTTTCCTCAAATCTTGAATTCCTTTTAGGACATCTAGATGCAAAATGACCTATCTTATTACATACAAAACATTTAAAAGGTGATTTTCCTTCATACTTACTTCATGTCAGACCTTTAGGTACTCTTATAGCAAATAGGGCTTCAAGTTGCTCAAACTCTTCATCTTCTTTCTTCATTGTTGGCTTGATGATGATTATAATGGATGACTTCATGTGTTGTAATTGATGGAAAATGTATTCACACACATATGTTCACATTAGTTAAGACAAACCGGTGTTACTTCTATAGTTACTTGTATTGCAATCGGTATTGTTAAGATAGTTTAGAAGGTGTCTAACTGGTATATGGAGAAATGGCTTGACAACAACTTGGAGATTTAGTGGAAACCATCAAAGAGGCGAATGAAGGATAAACAATTTTTGTGTTGTTAGTGGTTAACTCCAAACCAGTATCAGTAATCCAATCGGTATTTATTAATTATGTGATGAGTTATCACCAGTAGTGATGAGTTACCCTTAACCGACATTTTGGTAGTAATTTGTGATGAGTTATGTTTGGTTGTCCAGATACACTACACCTATGTAATTGTGATATGATTTCTAAGCTGACATGAAATCAAGTGTCTATATAATGACATTATGATGAACAATTTAAAAAAGGATAGAGAACATGAGATGATATGATGCAAGATAGAAGTTGAAGGTATTGCAGAATATGTTGGTGATGAAATTGGTGATGCAGTATTGAGTGAGTAGAAGAGGATCTATTCAAGCAAGTTGTGCTACTATTAGATCACACCACCTATTGTTTTCTAATTGCCACGACAGTTAAATCTTGTAACTGGGTAAGCTCTAACAAGATTCATTGTACAAATCCTCTAACCAGGTGATCTGTTAGTTTGGATTCAGAAATCCTCCATTGAGGTTACTCCTAACAGGGTACTACCTTTAATAGGGTATGGCTCATAATCAAGCTTTAGGATCTTTAATAGGATTCACTCCTAGCAGAACAATTTTTGTAGACCCTAACCGGTCAATTATCTATTAGTGCAAATAGTTAACTTGTGAGTCCCATCTCACCGTGATTTTTCCACATATAAACACTTGTGTTATGGTGGATGTTTTACTTATTGTGGATGATTTAATATCATTTTGGATTGCATGCATATTGTTTAGAAAACTTGTTAAGTATCTCAACCGGTTAGTGTTTAAAGTGTTATTGTTTTTACTATCACTGATTCACACCCCCCCCTCTCAGTGGTTTATGTCTATCAATTGGTATCAAAGCCAAACTTCTTTAAGGCATAATCGCTTGGAAGGAAACCCTAAAGATGCAATGAGAGATATGAGATACTTAGAGATGGCTATAATGCTTGATGCTACCAAGGAAGAGCTTGAAATCCTAAGGGTCAAATTTAAAGCTTCACAAGTCAAAAGGAGAGAGCTAAATGAACAACTTCTAGAGATATCTAATAACAGTTTTTCAGATGAAGCTAATATTGATGCATTAGCTGAAGAAGTTGAAAAACAAAATGGTGAGAATCTAAATTTGAGAAGAGAGTTAGAAGCCTTAACTATCTGCATGAGCCAAGAGATGGAAGCTAGTAGGGTAGCTGAAGACCTTGTCAAAGAAACAGATCATGAGATTGCTAAGATAAAACAAGAGAATACAACTTTGCATGAGCATTAGCATGCTAAAGAATAAGAAAAAGAGGATTTTCAGCTAGATCTTGATATGGAAGCATCTCTAAGAGAGAATCTTACTAAACACAATGAAGATCTTACCAGAGAACTCATTGAGGCTAATGGAAAGCTGCAAAAGTTCAACAAAAGTACTTCTATGTTGGATGAGTAGATCCAATCTTAGAGGATGAAAGGAAATACATCTAGACTAGGCTTTAACACATCTAAGAAAGGAGAGTCTTTTGGAACAAAGAGAAATACTCACAAGGACAAAACTACTCCTAAGGTAACAGAATGAGAATCTATGAAAACCGAGGAAACATGAACTGGCAGAAACCCTATGTCAACTAGTTTAGTACATTTGAGATAGAAAAGGTAGCTAATGTCATTTGTACCATTTGTAACAATTATGGTCATGTGGCTATGAATTGCAGAAGGATAACTAGAAGAGGCAATGCAAGACCTTGGAGATCATCTGGAATGGCCTACTATCATTGTCATAAACTGGGGCACATGGCAAAGTTTTGTAGAACCAGAAAGAACAAACTAATTAATCAGTTTGTAGACCAAAAGGGTAAGGAGAAGGTAAATTTTGAGGAAACCAAAGAGGAGATGAACCAAATATGGAAAAAGAAGAGTGATAATATGCCTGCAGAAGAACCCAATCCTTCACCCAGTGTGGAGAATCCTACACTGGTGAATTAAGCATTTTCATCAAGGCTAAGGGGAGCATAACAACAAACCTACTTTCGGACCCCTTAAAAGATGAGTGGTAAGAATACTTGAATTCTTTAGTCATTTTGTGAGAGATCTTGATCAGTTGTTCGAAAGTCTGCCAACTAGTTTTACACCTATTAATATTGAATGTATCATCAAGTGGTGTATTAGGGTTTGTAACCTTATCGGTCAAGCAATTAATGCAGTAGGTAAAGATGATAAAAGTGAATTTTACTATGTTATTTTTACCCTAAATGCATTCGAAAGAGAATTCTTGAGCACTTGTAGAGAAAAAGATAGATTTGCTAGCTAGTCTTAAATGAATTTGTGCTGAGAAGTGCATGATTGAAGTTGATTTGAAGATCACTGAGGTGGAACTGGTGTGTATTTGAGTAATCAACTAGTAACTGAGGCAATGCATGAGAATTAGGGTATTTATTTGTAAATCTCTTTTCGAATCGATTTTATCTGAATGGCTTCATCATCTAAGAAAGTAGAGAGATTAATGATCACATCAGAACCTATGGAGGTTATGGAATCAGAATAAATAGTGTCTTACAATGCTTTATCTCAAGTTCTTGAAGGTTTTATTATAAAAGGCGATTTGTCTAGTTATATTGACTGCAAAATCAAAGATCTGGGATCATTGTCAATCTATTCTCAATTGAAATCCCTGTGTGATAAGAATGGTCAGATCAAACCTGAGTTTATTAGGGTTTATGAGAAGGGTTTTCATAATGCAACTTATTTTCTTGAGGATTTTGAAGAACACATCAGAATCATTTTAAGTCATGTTCATGGTGAAAACATGTATCTGGAAAGGACACACATTATAACCAAGGAATCTATCCATGTTGTGACTGGTTTTTGTCAAACCAGTGAAGTTCCCAAATTGAGGGGAATTTCTAAAGAGACTGTAACCACTTTAACCTCATCTACCTCTGATGGGCATGCATTTTTTGTTAATAACATTAAGGACCCAGTGGTTAAACTGGCTACTATGGTTATAGGCTACAGGATATTCTATTCCAGTAAAATGGATAGTGTGTCATCTGCAGCAGTAGATACAGCCTATAGGATGATTGCTGAGAATGCGGATTATGACCTTTGTGAGGCCATAAGAAGTCAATTGATGTTGAATCTATAGTCAATTAAGAAGGACAATAGTCTGAAGTTCAAATTTGATCAGTTATTGATTGGATTATTCTTTTACTTTCATAATTTTCTACAAGGAATTGGTGATATTGAATGGTCAAAAGACCTACCGGTGATTGCCTAGATCAAGAACAACATCAAGGTTCTTAAGAACACTTTCTCTATTGCAATGAACATGTACTTCAATGAATTTTAGAAGAAAATGAGTATGAGGGTTAGGCTACTTGAAGATGTGGTGAAAAAATTTGCTAAGGACATCATTTTCATAGTCACCACTGATTTCTATCTCATGGAATCTATTGAACCTAGAGAAGATGAAATGGAAGACATGAGCTATGAAGTCAATTTTGACTTATTAATTGATTATGTCAATAACTTGTTGGCATCCCCAGTGGACAAGAATACAAAAAATACTGTATACTGTTGAGGAGCAAACTACAGAAGTTGAAACTAGTAGTGCTCCACCCAGTATTGGTAAAGGGAAAAAGAGGAAGGCTAAGCAAGCACCTTCGGTGTCAATTAGTACAAGAGTGACATGAAGTGTCTAAGTTAAAAAGGAATTGGCACCAAAGCTATACATAAAGAAGCAACCTACAACAAAGAAGAGAGGCGAGCAACTGATTCTCCCATCAGATTATAATGACACTGACATTGAGGAGGAGCCAAAGAAAGTAAAGGCAACTAGTAAGAAGGCTAAACCAGTTGAAGCTACCTCTCAGAGTATTCCCATTAAATCTTTGTCTTACAAACCTACGTCCGATTTTGAGAGAATGGTGAAGACATTAGGAAGGAATAGGTTTGATAATGTTAAAGAATGTTTTGATTCATTTGATGAAGATTAGAAGGAACACATTGTTCAACAAGTAATTAACCATTTGTGTCATTACAATTGATTACCTCATGATCTTAAGAATGTAAATTCTGATTCTTTATATTCTATTCTTTTGAATAAGTGGGAAGAAGTTGTGGAGAAAGAAAAAAAAGTTATTGATAATGTGTTTATTCAATATTTTCCTGATTTATCTAGGGATGAGTTAATTGCATTGATTGATAACTACAAAACATAATTTCCTTTTAAGTCAAGGAGATTAAGGATAACAAGTGGAAAGATGGAATCTGTTGAAGTTGAGACTCATCAGATAGCAAGGGACATTCAAAGGATGTATAAACAGATTCAGTGCCAATGGGCTAATGAATAAGATACTATGGAAAGACCAGAAATCGACGAGGAAGAAATATTACAAGCTAACATTGTCCATCATATCAAGAAGAAGGATAACACTATTTCCGAACTAGTGATTTTTGATGATGATGTACAAGATACCATTGATCTATCTGGGAATATTATTGAACCAGATATCCATCCACCAGCTATTTCATTGGTTAAAGCACTAGAAGTACCAGCTACAGGTTAGATCCAACTGGTATTGAGAGGGGAGGGGTGAATCAGTACATTGCCGGTTTTTACTAATTGAAACTTTAGCTTTAAATATGAACTAATTAACCATTCACCAATGTACATAATTACTGTAGAATATTAAGCATGCATGAAAAGATACACAAACACACATAGATTTATCTCATGGAAACCCAATAGGGATAAAACCATGGTGTGAGTAGAAAGTCTCAAAATTTGTACTCTTATGGAGTACGCCAGCTGAAGAGCCATCCCTATTAGAATATTACAAAGACACTGGCTAGGTGCCACCTAGTTAAGGGATTTATATGAAGGTCAGTTAGTGCCTTTACCCTCTTAAAGGTAACTTGGTTAAAGGACTTAGAACATCAGTTAAGATGTTACCTAGTTAAGGGATTTATACAATGGGACCTGTCAAAGTCCACCCAGTTAAGGGATTTATATTGTAGTCATTTCAAAACAATAGATAAAATGATTAGATACATGAAGCTACACATTAGCTTGATTAGATCACAATTAGTCATCAGTCTTGGTCTGCATTGGTTGTGCTTGTCCTTCACAACTCTACCTTCTATCAGTTTGCTAATACTTGAATCATGCACTACTAGTCCTCTGTCACCTAATTCACTACTCTATGAAACCCCACTTTATTGGTCTTCTATCACTCAGCTTTGTATGCTCTAAAACTCCCCCTGTGTTCTTTTTCACATTTAACTTTAATCACCTTGACAACAACCTTCTCAGCAATGAGATTTGTGTATTTATAGATCCTTAAGTCTTTCACCAATGTTTCCCTCCAAAACATACCTTTCAAAATTCCATTGCTAAGCCTTAAAATGTGCTTTTGGAATCATGCAGGAATCTCTATCAATTCTATCAAACATGCTGATATGTCCATTGGTTGACTGAGAGAAGACTTCCGATTTAGCTGATTGTAACTGAATGTTACCAGTCTGTCGGTTACCAAATTTTTTGGTGAACTGATCAATACCTTGACTAGCCAATTTCTTCAAGTCAACTGGTTTATTCTTTGCTTAGTTGGTGGATGTCTTCACTACCGATCTACTTACTACTACCCAATCGCCTTGCTTCTTGTTAGTCTACTACTTGTCAGTCTACTACTTGCCGGTATACTTATTGTCTACCAGTTTACTCACTGCCCGGTCTTGCTATCTGCTTATTTACTCACTACCTAGTTTGCTTACTCCCTAAGGATTGGGAAGACTAAGGAGATGATGTTGCCAACATGACAACCATATTGTTTACTAGTCATACAAAATTGCATTAGAATGCCAACAAACTCCACCTTTGGCATTGGTGGCAAATTCTACAAACTACTGATCCAGTCTCATCTGATGTGCTAGTCCCATGGCCCATGTTCCTGATAAGACTCTATGAAAGCCAAATTCCCCCTTTTTCCATCAATGGAAAATACTATCCAAGATGATTTGTCAAAATTAAGAAAAAATCTCTTTGAAGGTTTCTTGATCCACTTTTAAGGAAGATTCCCATGAAGATTGAATTTGTTTCATGGTAGTAAAGTGGCCATGTAATACTGCAATGAAGACCTCCATATCGTCAACTATCTTGTAGTCCAATGCATTATTTAGGTGGTCTATCTCTTTAATGTTCAGTTGCATGAAGTCTATTATTGGTGCTAAATAGCACTAGAGCTCTAACATGCTAAGACTTCTTTTGTCTTCTTCATCTTTCAACTTTCTGAGTTGATGATTGAGCATTTTGATTTTTCCAGTGAAAGTTGATGTTGAACTACTAAGAGTATCAAATGAGCTTACCAGATCCTGAATCTCCTTTTGAATCTGATTTATTTTATCATCCAAATCTTTGATTAAGAAAGGAAATTTTGGAGATTTGAATAAGAGTTGAACAACTTATTGTAGTATGGTCTTAACTTCTTCTATTCTAGTTGATAGAGAAACTTTGCCAACTGATATCTACTCCATTATGTTATCTCCTTGCTTAGATTCATATTGTCTTATTGCAACCTTCTCTAGATCAGTTTCCTTTGAACTTATTTCTTTGACTAGAGTATTCAATTGATCAATAATGGGTGCAGTATCATCAACTGCAATGTCTGGTATGAGATTAGAGGGAATTGTTTTGGCAGAGGTGAGGATTCTTGCCTTCTTTTTCTTTTCTCTCAGTTTTACCTTTTCATCTTGGATTCTCAATTTTTGTGAGACTTTCATCAACTATTTTGGGGTCATCTTCTTTATATCTATAACTGAATCACCTTCTTCTTCCTCCTCTGTTCCTTCTTCAATTTTTGAGGGTTCAATTTCTGAGCTAGTTGATGTGACAATTCTTACCTTTTGCTTTACATTTTCCTTGTCTAAGTGTAATTTTCTTTTTATCAAAGGGGTATCCAACACTACTATGTTATCTTTTATCTTCTCTTCCTCTTTTCCTTCCTCTGCTTTCTTCTCTTCCTCTTTTCTTTCCTCTGATTTCTTTTATTCCTCTTTGCCTTCCTCTATTTTCTTTTCTTCCTTAGTTCCTTCTTTTATTCTCTTCTCTTCCTTTGTCTTCTTTTCTTCCTCTTTACCTTCTTCTATTTTCTTTTCAATCTCTTTTTCTTTCTCTGTTCTCTTCTCTACCTCATTTCCTTCCTTTGTTCTCTTCTCTTCCTCTATCTTCTTTTCTTCCTCTTTTCCTTTTTGAGAGAGATTAGGATTTGGTGTTGGTAAGTTTCTATGAGGTGTATCCTCATAAGGAATGTCTTCAACTAAAACTTCCTCTTGACCTAACAATTTAGTTTTATTGGCTTCCTCTACTGGTGAAGTATGAGCTGGTTGTTCAATACCTGTTGTCAAATTGGGAATGTCTGACACAACATCTCCTATGATTTCCTCAATAGAGAATGTATCAAATCCTTCAGTGGAGTCTTTAGCTTTCCCTTTATCAAGGACAACTTCCCCTTTATCCTATTTAGTTTCTTGTTCAATTTCTTCTTTAACCTTCTTTTGCTGGTTCATAATTTCCTTCCATAGCGAAACACCTTTAGCATGCACTTCTCTAATTTCACCTACTGCCACTCTTCTAGTTTTGTTCCTTATCTTGAAATGTTGAATCCATGCTTCAGCCACCAGTGAATCTTGATCAAAATCTAATTCATGTTGCACTTCCATGAGAGATTTTATTCTAAGCTCTTTTTCAATAGCTAGATTAGACTTCCATCTTCCTTCAATTTTATCCAGCAAATCTGATTGAATAATGCCATATAATTCACTGGGAGTTCTACAAAAGGTGTGCAAGTTCCAGATCAAAGCTTCCTTAATTTTCCTCTTGTCTCCATCATTACTAAAAGAATATTTGTTAGTATTACCAAAGATACTGAGAGGGGGGGGTGAATCAGTATCTAACTAGTATATTAATTTACTTGACTTAAAACATGAAAAATATATTAAAACTGTGTACTGGTAAACTTGAAATAATGTAGTAAACAAGAATAACAACAACCACATGAGAAGCACATCATAACACAGTATTTTAATGAGGAAACCTGATGTGGCAAAAATCTCAGTGGGATTTGTGACCCATAATATTTGCTTACTGGCCAATAAGGGAATATTACTCTTACAATAGGGGCATGCACATGCAGGAAGGCCAAGTGCCTAGAGCTCACTGCTCAATTACAAAAGAAGTCTCACTAACTTACAAAATGGATTATATTAATCCAAAGTCCTGTACTGCTTCATATTAGCTTCTGCTATGCTAGATCTAGTATCGTTTTAAGCTCTACTACATACATAAACCCTTAACCAATAATTTGCATATTAGGTCTGCATAATTTTACCTTTCTCCTTATTACAAAATGATCTACAATGATCTCATACATATATGATTCATCTTACAACTCGCCATGTCGGCTTACAATGATTTTACAATTAATTACAAAATACATTTTAAACAAAATTGAAGTTGGCCAAGGTGTCGGTATCCTTCCTTTCACTGCCGATGTTTTGTATGCCAGTGTAGAGTTTGTCGGTGCCGGTGTAGGTATATTTGTCTTGTCGATATCATATGATTGCAAGGTTGCCATAAATGACAAAACCTTCAATCACCTACAATTTCTCATTGGAGTGTGCAATTGCCAACAATCTCCCCCTTTGGAATTGATGGCAAAACTCATGAGAAAAATCAAAAAGTGTCCAAAATGATATCCAAAAATAGTCTGCCAAAATTGTCTTTTCAAAACTGTATGCTCAAAACATGTATGCTCCCCCTGAGCAGATGATGTCCTTTCGTCTAACCATTTTTCTCATCCCACTACTCCCCTTTGACATCAATGACAAAGGTTTTCATTTGGTGTCAATGGAGTCCTTCTTGGATTCTTGTAACCAGTGGGTTACAATCTAAAAGATATCTGTCAAAACTAAATTTATGCCATTGCTAAAAGTTTTGCTTTTATTGCCTCTTGTGTTCTCTATACTATACCGGTGAGTATGTGCATTTTCTCTTCTAGTGTCTTAAGTTTGGGAACCAGAGCTTCAGATATTTTTTTTCTCAAGGAAATAAGATACTCTAGTCTTGGACTAAGTCTGCATTTTAATTCCTTTGCCTTATCCTTTATTCCATGTTTGTCATTCTCCAATTTCTTGATTTTCTCTTCCTGTTCTGCAATTTTCTTCTCTAACTCCAAAAATGAATCTGATGTTCCAATCAAATTGTCAGCAATATTATTTATCTTTTCTTGTGCTTTGCTGATCTCCTTGTCAAGATCCTCTATTAATAAATTTGATTTGCAAGTATCGATGTACAATTTCTTGAAGTCATAGATTATTTCTCCAAGTTCTGGTAAAAGGGTGTCCATTTCTTCCTTGTTCTTCTTTACAATATCCTCAAAGAATTTCTCTTTTTCTTTTATCATTCTTTCTTTAAATGTATCCTCATTTATTTGATCAATAGTTAATAGGTTGTCAAAGATGAATTTAGACAATGTGTCTAGTTGACCTAAAGAATCTTTATTCTCAACACTGCACTTTGGTGTTATCAATTTAAGAATTGGTATTGTATCATCAATAGCCTTATAGGCTTGTGCATTGCATTCCGTGATCTTCTTTATTGAATCTAACAAAACTTCTATTACATTAGTAGGTTAGAATTTTGTCATAGTTGTACCAGATGTTTGTCCAATAGTCTTTATAATAGCCATGCTACCGGTTGTGGTTATTAGCTTGCTTGATTCGACCTTTGGTAGGTCTATCTATGTTTGCATTTCTACAAACAAAGGTTTATACTTTTCAGTTTGGGCCGGTGGCACTGTCTCTGTCTGTACCTATGCTTCAACCTATACTGGTTTTGGTTTCTCTAACTATGTCTCAGAAGGTTTCTCTAAGTTTCCAATTGCTAGTTTCTGTGAACTTTTCTTAGTCAGCTCTTTAGAGGGTTTATCTATTGTATCTATCAGTTCCTCAGTGGTATCCTTTGCCAGTTGCTCTGCCAGTGTTGTTTTTTCTATGTTTGTCTCAATCTCTGTAGCTGGTGACTCAGTAGTCACATCTTTCTCCTTATCCTCGGTGGTTTCTCTATCAACTATAGTATTAACTTCTTGAGTATCTACAATTACTATATACAAAATTTATGATTCAGGATTTGTATCTTCTATTGGGGACTCCATACTCTCAGTGGCCAGTTTATTTTTAGTAGTGTCTACCGGTGGAGTTCTGAGAGAGGTGGGGGCATATTGTCAGTTATTTTAAAGCTTAGTGGTCCACCTACCTTACCTTTTCCCTTTTCTCTACCCTTTTGATATACTTTGATAGTTTTAGGTCTAAGTAATTCTTCCTCTTTTTCTTTCTCCACAAAGAAAATATTCCATGCATCAGCAGTTTCCTCATAAACTTCCTTTACTCTTCCTGCCATTAATGCTACATGCCAATGAGCAGTAGAAAATACTGTCTGGTTAGCCTCACTAATTAATTTCTCTATTTCATCAGGTGAGCTAACTGGATGCACTACCAGTAATTTTTCAATCTTAATCTTTTTATCCAATTCAACAATAGCTAATCTCCTAGCTTCCAATCTCCTATACAAGTCATTTGAAATTTCATCAACAACTTCCATTAAGAATTTCTTGTATATATCTAAGTGTAAAATGTTGGCATATCGACACTCCAATGAGACATTGTGTGTGATTGAAGGTTTTGTCATTGATGGCAACCTTGCAATCCTATGGCACCGGCAAGACATTATACTAGCAAAAGCATTACACATGCAACCTTGCAATCCAATGGCACCAGCAAGACATTATACCGGCTTCAGCAAGATCAATCTACACCAGCACTGGCACAGAAGGAAATATGTATACCGGCACAGAGGCCAACATGATTTTTGATATGTAATATTTTGTTTATTATTATAAGCCAACTTGGAAAATTGTAAAATGACTCTTGTATATAAAAGAGATCATTGTAGTCATTTGTAGGATATGGATATGAAGCATAAAAAATTATAAGGTAGACCTAATGTGCGAATTGTAGGTCAAGGGTATATGTAAAGAATAGAGCAAGAACCGGTACTGAATCTGGCATTGAAGATGCTATTGTAAAGCAGTGTAGATCGTTGGATTTGCATAATCCTCATTGTAAGTCAGTGTGACTTCTTATTGAGCAGTGTGCTCTAGGCAGTTGGCCTTCTTGCATGTGCAGGCCCCTATTGTAAGTAATATTCTCTTATTGGCTAGTAAGTGAATATTGTGGGTCACAAATCCCACTGAGGTTTTTCCCACACTAGGTTTCCTCATTAAACATCTTGTGTTATGGTGTTCTTTTCATGTGGATGTTTTTGATTCTGTTATTTACATTAATTATTGCATACCGGTATACTATTACTTTATGTTCTGCATATTTAGTTTTAAGAAAATTAAATTACCGGTTAGATACTAATTCACCCCCCCTCTCAGTATCTATGGGAACCCTAACAATTGGTATCAGAGCCTAGTCCTCTATTTTCAAAAGCCTAACAACTTGAGGAAGATCTTGACACCGGTAAAGATGGAAAATCTGATGAAGCAACTTGAAGGAGCTCTTACTGACTATGATGCAAAGAAGTTGAAAAATATCAAATTAGAAGATGATTTAAAAGCAGCTCAGGACATTATTCAGGCACTTCAAGAAAATCTTACTATTACAAGAAATAAGAGAAGAGAACTTTGTGAAAAATTGCAAAATGAGAATGATGAAAAGGAATCACTAAATGATATGATAAGCAAATTGAAACAAGAGATCATGACAACAAAAAATGAAATGTAGATATGACTATGAGATTTTGCAAAGAGATTAAGGACAAAAAGAAGAATGAAGAAGAATTGACCAGAAGACTAAGTGATGCAGCAAATGAGAACACAAGACTTAGCTATGAAAATGACATGTTGAAAACAAATCTCATGCATACTTAGATTGACTCAAATGAACTAATGAGACAAAAAGAAATCTTGGAAAGTGAATTAGAAACTGCAAATCAACAAAAAGAAAAATTCAAGAAAAGCTCAGAAGAACTTGGTACCTTATTGAAAAATAAAAAATCCAAAGATGACACTTCTGGAATTGGATTTGAAGTTGGAGAAAGCTCCGATACTGCAAATACCCAGGATCACAGCAAACTGGTAAGACCTTCTAATACTTATAAATTCAATGGAAAATGCTTCAACTGTAATAAATATGGTCATAGGCAATATGAATGTAGATCTGGGAATTATCAAAACATCAATCCTCCCACCGGTCAATGCTCCAAATGCAACAAAATTGGTCATAACTCTGAAAATTGCATAATGAATGTAAGATGTTATGTTTGTGGAAGATTTGGTCATTTATAAAATAAATGTAGAACACAAACCGGCATAGGTTATGGGAAAGCTATTCAAAAAAATAATGTAACTTGTTATGCATGTAACAAGATTGGTCATATTGCTAAATTTTGTAGAAGTAAAGGTACACCGGTATCCACTCCTTCACCTAGAAGGACAAGACAGAAGCAACAAGCCGCGAGATCTCCAATCAAGAAAGCCATACCTAAGAAGAAGCTGACCCCCAAAAAGAAGAAGAAGACAAACACTAACTTGGCCCCTCTTGACATATTACTAAATGAGATCATAGATGAAGGAAAATTGAAAAACATAGGGAAAATCTATGACACCCTATCAGATGATGAGAAAGGACAAGTTGAAGAGAGTGTTATATTGCATATGGACATGTATAAAAAGTTTTTGTTGCAAGTCTTAAATGAAATTCTTGATGAACTATACAAAAGACTTGAGGCCAGAAGGCAAGGAATAATTGAGTTGGATAAGAAAATAAAATAGAAAAATTACTTGCAGTATACCCAGTCAACTCACCTAAGGAAATTGATGATCTGATAGCTCAGGCCAACCGGTCAGTTTTCTCCATTGCACACCGGCAAATTTCACTAATGGCAGGTAGAATTATAGAAGTTTCAGAGGAAACAGAAAATGGTTGGGATACATTCTTGGTTGAAAAAGAAAAACAAGAAGAATATAGGAATCCCAAGCCCATTCTGGTATATCAGAAGGACAAGGATAAAGGGAAAGGTAAAGTTGGTGGACCACCAAGTATCAAGATTAGAGACAACTTACCCCCACCTCATTTAAATACTCCACCGGTAAAAACAACAACTATAGAAGATCAACCAGCAGTTGAGAGTATGGACACAGAGGATAATAATCCTAATCCTGAAGTCCTATATACTGTGAATGTTGATTCTCATAAAATCAACATAGTGGTAGATAAGGATACAATAGATAAATCAGAAAACAAAGAGCAACTAACAATAGATTTAGAGAAAAAGATGGAATCTAGAACACAAACAGAGAAACCAATAGAGCTAAAGGCTCCAGAACAGATGCCACCGGTAAGAATTGATGCAGGAAAACCAGTGCTTAAAGAGATGGAGACACAAACAGACCTACCAGAGGTCAATACTAGCATGGTCACTTCCACTGGCACTCAGTTTGTTGGGTCACCATCAAATGTAACAGAGGTATTGCTTGAATCTATCAAGAAAATAATTGATTATAGCTCACAAGCTTATAAAGCGATAGATGATTCAATTCCAGTTTTGAAATCAATAGCTCCAAATTGTAATATAGCCAACAAAGATTCTTTAGGCCAGTTGGATACACTTTGTAAATATATTGCTAGAAATTTTGAGCAAACAAAGGTAGAATCTATAAAGGAAAGTGTAGAAAAAGAGAAATAGAAATTCTTTGAGGAAGGAATAAAGAAGTGTAATAGGGAATTTGACACACTTCTACCGAAATTGTGCAATTTATTGAAAGAGCACAAAACTCTGTACAAAGACACCTATAAGATAAACTTTTTGACCATAGATGTAGACAAAAAGATGAGCAAGGTACAGGAAGAGATAAATAAACTTGCAGATAATTTTGTTAACTCACTTGATGAATTATCAGTTTTTGAGGAAAAGATAACAAATTTTGAGGAAGAATTGCTCAAATTAGAAAGAGAGAAAGAGAAAATAATAAACAAGGCAAAATTCTTGAGATCTAAACTAAGTCCAAGATTGGACTATTTAGCATCTCTGTGGAAGGAAATCTCAGAGGCACTAACACAGGGAAACAAAACACCGGCAGAGCACTTGTAGCATCTCACCGGTATAGTATATAGAACTGAGATAGCAATAAAGGAGAGCAAGAAGTTTATGGATGGCATAAACTTAATTTTGGGAGATATTCTTCAGATAATAACTACCCAACTACAAGGTTGAGGTTATGGATTAGTACAACTACAAAATCTACTAACCTTTGTCATTGATGCCAAAGGGGGAGTAGTAGATGAGAAAATTCAAAACACAGGGATCACATGTTCAGAGGGAGCTCTCACATTTTTGGTCTACACATTTTTGGATATCTTTTTGAAATTTCTCATGAGTGTTGCCATCAATGCCAAAGGGGGAGATTGTTGGCATATGGAAACTCCAATGAGACATTGTGTGTGATTGAAGGTTTTGTCATTGATGGCAACCTTGTAATCCTATGGCACCAGCAAGACATTATACTAGCAAAAGCATTACACAGGCAACCTTGCAATCCTATGGCACCAGCAAGACATTATACCAGCTTCAGCAAGATCAATCTACACTGGCACTGGCACAGAAGGAAATATGTATATCGGCACAGAGGCCGACAAGATTTTTGACATGTAATATTTTGTTTATTATTATAAGATGACTTGGCATATTGTAAAATGACTCTTGTATATAAAAGAGATCATTGTAGTCATTTGTAGGATATGGATATGAAGCATAAAAAATTATAAGGCAGACCTAATGTGCGAATTGTAGGTCAAGGGTATATGTAAAGAATAGAGTAAGAACTGGTACTGAATCTAGCATTGAAGATGCTATTGTAAAGCAGTACAGATCATTGGATTTGCATAATCCTCATTGTAAGTCAGTGTGACTTCTTATTGAGCAGTGTGCTCTAGGCAGTTGGCCTTCCTGCATGTGCAGGCCCCTATTGTAAGTAATATTCTCTTATTGGCCAGTAAGTGAATATTGTGGGTCACAAATCCCACCAAGGTTTTTCCCACACTAGGTTTCCTTGTTAAACATCTTGTGTTATGGTGTTCTTTTCATGTGGATATTTTTGATTCTGTTATTTACATTAATTGTTGCATACCGGTATACCATTACTTTATGTTTTGCATATTCAGTTTTAAGAAAATTACATTACCGGTCAGATACTGATTCACCCCCCCCTCTAAGTATCTATGGGAACCCTAATATAAAATTACACTATTCTCTATACTTTCCTTATCATCAGTTGATAGTGTATTATATATTTTATTGATGTTCTTCAACTCACCATCTTCTGTGATTTCACTAAGAAGTTTGTTTATAGGATAGTTTGTTTCACCTTCTTCTTAGGAATCATCTTCTTCATCAAAGGCCTTATTGTCTATTGCTTCTGTCTTGTCCTTTTAGGTGTAGGAGAGGGTTCCGGTGAGGGTTTTCTTTTCCTTTCAACCCTTTTAAATACAACAAGTATATCACTTTTAGAAGAAGTTCCAAGCAGTGAAAGATGAGTTTCCGATTGAGGTGCTTCTAACTCTTTCACTTATACCAGTTTGTCTCAGAACATCTTCCTTGATTGCCTTTGCCTATCTGGTTCCTTTCCTTACGGTTGCTTCAACCTTCTTAACCCTTTATCTAGATTGAATTCCACTTTCTATTGTTTTGATATTTCCAAAAACTTCCTCTTCCGATTCCTTTGGAGCTTCAAGGAGGGCTTTTGCATATGTTACTATGATGTTGTCATATGTTTCATATCCCATTTCAATTACCCAAATAGTTCAAGGGATAACTGCTTCCATCCAAATTTCATCTTTCTTGATCACAAAACAGATTTCCTTTTGATACTTATCCACAATAGTTTGTGATAATCTTACTCTAGTCTTCATTCGAGCCTTCAATGCTTGAAAATACTCATTTATGTTTTTCTCCCTATTTTCTCCCATATTGTTTAGTAAATCTAACAATTGTTTTCCTACCGATATGTCAAAACTAAAATCTCTAGCACCAATACTGGGTACTTGTTTAGTTATGTATAGCATCAGGCAAACAAGTAAGTTTCCAAATTTGAATGTTCCTTTCTTATCTCTTTTTATCTTTCCCAAATTGTCTATCAACTCATCTTTAAGCCATTCACATATATCTATTCTTGCATTATCATTTACCATATCATAGGCACTCTTGATAAATAGGCTAGAAACTAAATTTAGCCTATTTGCATGTGTAGCCTTATAACCTAAGATCATACTAATAAATCTGACATTTATATCCTTCACATCGTTTACCCTTAGAGATCTTTTATCAAATGTTGCACCAGTTAGGTTTGTCACTATGTCATTTGAGACCATATTTGTTTTCTCCAGTCTGTTACCAGTGGAGGGTAACCCTATTACAGTTGTTACTGCTTGTTTTGTGATTTTATGAATAGAGTCTAACCAGAAAAATTCACCGTGTACTCTGCTTAACACAATCCTTATGATATCCTTGGGAAAATCCGGGATACTAATAATTTCAGTGAAACCTAGGGTTTCCACTATCTTATGTTCAAGTTTGACATTTCTGGATTCATCATAGATTACAGTCTTATACATATTTTTAATCTCATCATCACCTAGTTCATCAATATGACAATGTATGTACATCCTAGGGTCTTTAGCATATACTACTCCTTTAGGGATTTGAGAGAATGCACCTATGCTATCATCTTTCTTTGCAATTTTGGGAACTAGCTGAAATATGGGTCTAGGTCACTTAACAACTTCAACAATAGTTGGGTTTGCAATAAATTTAGGAGTGGATAAAGATGCCATAGCTATAAATACCTCAATGTGCCTTAAGGATGGATTATTTCATGGATTGCTTCATTTCTTCACTTAGAATGCCTTCGCTTAGGCTCTCGATGATTTGAATGCTCAATGAATGGAAAAGGAGCCAAAGCACTTGCTTTATAATGTTATTTTCGCCAACTACCATATTTAATGCTTGCTGGTTAAGTCACAACTTAACTCATCTGGTGGTATAGAAGTAATTTCAACTTCTTACCATCAACCGAGGGAATAATAGCATGTTTTTTGTTTTATTGCTAAACCCCCCAAAAGAATTTTCTTCAGTTAGATGAAGATTCTCGTGTTGGTGGAGTGTTACTCCATTCTATCGATGGAGGAGTATTCCCATCAATATTCTAATCTAACTTTCTGATCCATTGTTTTGAGAATTCTTGTTTTACCTCTTCAACTTTTTCTTTACCTTTCAAACTCGGACCTTTGTTATTTGTCGATGAGGACTTGCTTCTACAGAATTTAGCAATATGTCCAATCTTATTACAGGCATAACAAGTCACATTGTTCTTCTGAATAGCTTTCCCATATCCTATGTCGGTATGTGTTCTGCATTGATTAGATAAGTGCCCAAATCTTCCACAAACATAACATCTTACATTCATTCTACAATTTTCTGAATTATGACCAACTTTGTTGCATTTGGAACATTGACCGGTGGGTATATTAGTGTTCTGATAATTTCTAGATCTACACTAATTTTCTCTATGACCATACTTGTTATAGTTAAAGCATTTGCCATTAAATTTGTAAGTAGTAGGTTGTCTTACCGGTTTGTTATGATCATGATTGTTTGCAGTATCGGTGCTTTCACCAATTTCAAAGCCAAGGCCATTTGTATCACCATTAGGTTTCTGATTCTTCAACATGTCACCAAGTTCTTCTGAAATTTTCTTGAATTTCTCCTTGTGATGATTTGTAGCAGTCAGTTCATTCTCCAAGATTCCTTTTTGTCTCATGAGTTCAGTTTTGTCATTTTGTGTATGCATTAGATCTATCTTCAACGTATCATTTTCATGAATGAGTCTTGTGTTTTCATTTCTAGCATCATTTAGTCTTCTAACCAAGTCTTTTTCATTCTTCTTTCTATCTTCAATTTCTTTACAAAATATCATAGGCATATCCTGCATCTCATTCTTTGTTGTACTAATTTCTTGTCTTAGCTTGTTTACCAAATCATTAAGAGTTTCCTTTTCATTTTCCTCATTCTGCATTTTTTCACAAAGTTCTCTTCTCTTGTTCCTTGCAATAGTAAAATTCTCTTGAAGTGCTTGAATAATATCCTAAGCAGCCTTGAGATCATCTTCAAGTTTGATATTCTTCACCTTTTCTACATCATAGTCTACAAGAGTTGTTTCTAATTGTTTTCTCAAGTTTTCCATCTCTACCAGTGACAAGATCTTCCTCAAGTTGTTAGGCTTTTGAAAATAGAGGACTAGGCTCTTATACCAATTGTTAGGATTCCCAAAGATACTGAGAAGGGGGGGTGAATTAGTATCTAACCAGTATATTAATTTACTTGACTTAAAACATGAAAAACATATTAAAACTATGTATCAGTAAACCAGAAATAATGTAGTAAACAAGAATAACAACAACCACATGAGAAGCACACCATAACATAGCATTTTAATGAGGAAACCCAGTATGGGAAAAACCTTGGTGGGATTTGTGACCCACAATATTCCCTTATTGGCCAATAAGGGAATATTACTCTTACAATAGATGTTTGCACATGCAGGAAGGCCAAGTGCCTAGAGCTCACTACTCAATTACAAAATAAATCGCATTGACTTACAAAATGGATTATATTAATCCAAAGTCTAATACTACTTTAGATTAGCATCTGCTATGCCAGATCCAGTACCGGTTTAAGCTCCGCTACATACATAAACCCTTAACCAATAATTTGCATATTAGGTCTACATATTTTTGCCTTTCTCCTTATTACAAAATGATCTACAATGATCTCATACATATATGAGTCATATTACAACTCGCCATGTTGGCTTACAATGATTTTACAATTAATTACAATATATATTTTAAACAAAATTGAAGTCGGCCAAGGTGCCAATATCCTTCCTTTCACTGTCGATGTTTTGTATGTCGGTGTAGAGTCTATCGATGTTGGTGCCAATATATTTGTCTTGTTGGTATCATATGATTGCAAGGTTTCCATTAATGACAAAACCTTCAATCACCTACAATTTCTCATTGGAGTGTGCATTTACCAACAATATCCCCTTCCAACACCAAACAAACCTCCAAATTCTTTGATGTCATGCACCATCTCATTAATTGTTGGAGCTTTATTCCTTTGACTTCTTTTAACCTATTTTACTTCCACATCTAATCCAATGTCACCTTCTTTCTTATCCTCTTTAAGTTTTGGATCACTCTTCCTCTTTCTGGTGTAAGTTACTCCTACCAGTCTATCTCTGCTTGGTGAAGATACCAGAGTACCTGGATTCTTTTACTTTGTGTATGTTGTCCGTTTAGTTGTTACAGTGCCCTTTGGTTTTGTTTTTGTCACTTTCTTCTTTTCACCAGCCTATTGTTCATCTTTGGAAGGTGTGACCACTACTTTCTCACTCACATCAATGGAGGTAGTGGCACCGGATGCTTCACCTCCATATTTCTTGTCCAAGGGTATCTATCATTTCCTTTAATTTTCTTTTAATGATAGGCACTTGAAGTTATTTTTTTATTTTACAACTTGCCTCCTCATATGTTCCAAACCTCTTTGCCTTCAAATCTACTAGTTTAGATAGAAGCATATTGATATGAATTTTAACCAGATTTGATGAAACCTCATATCCCATAGGTGGAACCCAAAAAGTTTTGGTTCAACTTCTTGGATAATACAACAATCTGTATCTACAAGAAAACAGATGTTGTTCTTGTATTTTTACACTATTCCGATTGGAATTCTTTCCCTCTTGTGCATTCTAGTTTAAAATTCTATGAAATAACCCCACATTGCTTCCCCAAAACTATCTTCCAAATCCTTAATCATTTCACCTATCTAAACCATGATAGGTTTCTCCTTTGACCATACTACATTACCCTTACTAGGAAAGTATTTGAAGGATTGCTTCTTATCCTTCTATTTTAGCACATAGAAGAATATACATACTAGTAGAGAGCCATATTTGAAGGATTGCTTCTTATCCTTCTTTATTCTTTCTATGTTCACCATGAAGTACTTTGAATCATCCTGCATATATCATATGTTACATCTTCTTTGATAATCTAGTATCCAGCATGGATGGCACCACTCAACACACTATTCATCCGGCTTGATCGATATATCCTATAACCCAACACTACAAAGGAAAATATTACTTCAACATCCTTAATATGAGTGATAGTCATTTCTCAATTATCACACCACGATTTGGTTAACCGGATGACTTCATTTGATGAAATCATTCATAGGGTTAATGCTTCACTGGTAGCACTAAACCCAGTCACTCTTTGAATCACCTCCTTTGAAATATTGATCAGTGTATTAGCCTCCAACCACAAAAATTTATCGTGAACCTTTCTTAGTACCTATCTAACCTAGTCATCATGAAACTGAATAGGAAAATCAATCACATTTTCCAGATCCTTTGTCTTTAGAGATAGAAATTCTGGCTTCAATTGATCATTGTCACAGAACCCATTAAACTCATTTCAAATGAACTTATCTGCAAGTTCTTTGAGCTTGCAATGAATGTAGGAGCGAATATCTTCTACCAACAATACACCGAAGGGAATAGATGATAAATTGATGAATACTAAGAGGGGGGGTGAATTAGTATGCCAAAAATCTTTCTACTTAAACACTTTACTAGACTACCAATAAACCGATAAAATAGTATAGCAAACAAACCTGTTAGCACACATTCAAACCAAATAGCAAATAATGTATTTACCCACAGAAGTACAAACACCATAACACAAGATATTTTGATGTGGAAACCCAAATGGGAAAAACCACGGTGAGATGAAACTCACAAGTAACTATCTACAAAATAGGAACCAAACCAGTTAAGGTCATACAATGTTCTTTTCTAGAACAGATTCTATTAGGAATCTCAATCTCTATTAGGAGATAAGTCCAATTAAAGACTACCTTGCTAGAGGATTTTAGATCCACAAATGTGAACCACCTTGTTAGAGGATTTACAAAAAGCTTTTGGGCCTACCCAGTTAAGGGCTTCAGACTTGTCAAAGATGTGAGTAATCAACAAGTGAGTGATCTAGCAAATAGCACAGATTGCTTGGTTAGATCCTTGATAGCTCATTCTTAATGCATTCCAGTATTACTTCAGTCTTCAACACATTCACACTCTACTTTCACTCACAGACCTGAACTTCTCTTCTATGATCGTACTTACAAAAACTCTTCAACCACCTTAAAACCTAGCAACAACCTAAAACCCTAGACATGATGTCCTTATCAAGGAATCTGATTTCATGTCGGTCCAATACAATTACAATACAATTTCCTAGGTTCAATGCATCTAGACATATTCTGTAACACGACACAAAAAGCATTGTTAAAGTGTCGGCAAACAATCAGTGGATGATAACTCATCACAAAATGTCGGTTGGTAACTCATCACAGAGTATTACCGATTCATACAAAAAACCGATTTAAGCAAAATACCGATTATCAGTTTGATAAAATGAAGACTGGGAAATGTGAGTTGTGTCATTTCATTCCTTCATATGGCTTAAGATCCTCGAACTGCTTGGGGTCTTCATACCGCTTCAGATCGGTAAACAATTTTTGCAAAACATCGATAGTCTAAAGACTATAATACATCATACCGGTTGGAACAAATATCGGTTGAGCTTTAAATCATACATACAAAAAGTGATCTCAAATCAAGTATGTGTCCATCAATGACATTCACAGCTTCAATATCAAAAATGCCAACAATCTCCCCCTTTGGCATTGATGGCAACACTTAGGAAAATTTTGACATCTAAGTGTTTTGCAACAAAAAAATATGCCATAATCAAAATTACTCCCCCTAAGCATATGCACTATCCCTTTTGTAGAAATAACATGAAAGTATACATCAAAACATTCAAAATTTATACTTCTCCCCCTTTGCCAACAATGACAAAAGTATTGCAGACTAACCCCTTTTTCATTAAAATAATAAGTGTTTATGACAGTAAAGAGTAAAACTTGTCAAAAACTGATTTAAAGTCCTGCAAAAATTGCTTCATGGATAAGGGCCATGAGTCAAGTAGGGAGGTAGCCACCTCTTTCTCTGTCTGCATCTAGGAGACTTGTTCTTCCATGGCATCTATCATGCTCATCTCTTGAGTGATCGTTAGGGCATCAAGATTTAGATAGCACTTCTGGAGAATTTGCAATCTAGGCAGTAGGACTAGTTGAAGTTCCTACAAATTTCATGTCTGGTTGCTTATCTCTACTTCTAGCCTTTCAGACTATAGTTGAAGCCGATGAACAGTTTGTCCATATGTGGAAAAGGAGTCATAGGGCATCTTGAAGGTGCTAATAAATGATTGCATATAAAATTGTAGATCAGATTGCAGTTTGTCCTTCTGACTGAGCACATCATCACAGAATAACTGAGGTTGGCAAATCTTGCTGAGTAGTAGATTGCCCTCATTCATTGCATCTCTAATATCCTTTTGTGCCTTTTGGAGATTCGACTAGAGCTCTGTTAATTTTCTCACCAGGGTAGTGTCCAGAGCCTTTTGATGTGCCTTCTTGGCATTTGCTTCTGCAACCTCTTCCAAGCTTTGCACCTGATCATCGACAACTACACATAGAAGCTTCAATTGTGCAAGTGAGGAATCGGTACTGGGAAGGTTCATATTGGGTATCAAATTGGTAAGTGTTTCCACCACAGTTTGGATAACATCTTCCTCCTTTTTCCTCCTTAGAGCATCTAATCACTCTTGAGCAAGCTTAATTCTATTCAACAACTTCGATTCATTTGCAGACTGGAGGTCAATAGGACTGGTAATTATAGCCAGTTTAGCCTAACTACCAGTTGCCATTGGAGTCTCCACTTGTGTGCTCTTTTCTACTGCTTCCTTGTCCTTGGCTTTTTGTTGGTCTTCTTGAGCCTTCCTCTGCTCCTCTTCTTCTTTCTTTCTTTTCTCTTCTTGTCTCTTCATCTTTTCACTTCTTCTCTTCTTCATTCTTCTTCTTCTCTTCTTCCTTCTTCCTCTTTTCCTCTTCCTGTTTCTTCTCTTCCTCTTTTGACTTCTCCTCTTCTTTCTTTTCCTCTTCCTTCTTCTTCCTCTCTTCCTCTTGTTTCTTATTTTCCTCTTATTTTCTCTTCTTCTCCTCTTCTTTTCTTTTATCCTCTTCCTCTTTCTTTTTTTCCTCCTCTTTTCTCTTATCCTCTTCCTCTTTCTTATTTTTCTCCTCTTTTCTCTTATCTACTTCCTCTTTCCTCTTTTCCTCTTCTTTTTTCTTAACCTCTTCATCTACCTATTTCTTCTTTTAAACTTCTTATTGCTTCTTTTCATGTCCCGTTCATTCTGATGGTGCATCTTGAGTAACATTTTCACCATCTAAGGCATCTACATCAATGGGGTCCATTTGTTCTATGACCGGTTCTTCTTCACTGTTATACACCTCATCCAGTTTGCCAATTTTTGGTTCTTGCTCAGCTTTTATGTTGGCTTCAGCCACTTGATGCATCTTAAGAGGTTCTTGAGCATGAGTATGTGTATCCTTGATCACTTCTTGACCCTTTCCTTCCAGTAATAGGAGTCTTCTTCTTCTCATGAAGAAGAGGCCTTTGTATTTAATCATAACTTCAAAAAGTTCTGAATTTGATACATTAGGAAAATGTTGAGAAAATATTTCCTCCCTCATTTCCTGTTCCTTTTCTATGGAAATGCACCATTTATTGTCTAAAGAATTAGACAAAGAAATTGGTGTCTCAGATCTAATTTCTGAAGGCGACAAGTCATTAACACACAAATACTTAATGATTTCCTATTCAACTTCTTCTTTTTCTTCATCATTGATGTCTTCAAAACAATCAATTAAATCATTTAGCACTTTTCTCCTAATATTATTTATATTTCTTTGACAATGTGTCAAAGGTTTGTAAGAAGAAATATCAATATTTACTGGTGCAGATGATGCCAGTTCATTCTTTGTCTTTTTCTTTGTTTGCCTAGTCTTCTTCTTAGGTGGTTCTTCTGACACAATTTCTTCTAAGTCAGGTGTATTTCTTTTTGTCTTTTTCTTCCTCTCAAAGACTTTTGCAGGTGTCATTTCTGGTTTCTTCTTAACTAGTGACCACTTGGTCACTTTGGGACTAGTTGCAGTAACTGGTGTCGATGCTGAAGGCATGGCCTTTCCTTTCTTTTCTGAGGCTTTTGCAACCAGTGTAACCCTTTCCGAATAGGTGTTGGTTCTCTTTGCCTTAGGATCAAGGGGTGAGGCGATTAGGGTGGAAGCATACCCATCCAACATATCATTCATTACCTCATAGCCCATAGGCTCTACTTCTTCTTGTCTGGGCTCAATAGCCTCCATTATGCGTTCATCCACTTTGATGGTGAAGCAAATGTCTTCCTCATACTTTTTCACTAAATCACTAGATATTCTTATCCTTTGGCTCATCTTGCATTTGAACTCATCAAAGTATTTATTCAGTGCCTCCGGATAGCCAATTCCACCCGCTTGTAGGCTCTCCTTGATTTGTTTTGTCACCTGTTGGTCGACAGACCATTTAATGTCACCTACTCCTAGAAAGTAGCCTTGAAAGTAAAAGAACAACCCAACTAGTAGTTGTTCAAACTTGAATCTCAGTGCATTGTCTTGTTTGATCGACTTAAGATTCAACATAAGTTGTCTTTACATACAAGTGCATAGATCAAATGATGCATCTTCTTTGATCATCTTGTAAGCTGCATTTACCACTATAGAAGAGACAAAATTAATTTTTCTAGCAGAGAACGTTCAGTAACCTATCACCATGCAAGCATACTTGACCAGATCATCCTTGATTGAGTTGACGGTCATACAACGTGAGTCGCTCACTGAACTGGTGAGCTTGGACATTTCAATCTTGCTAACCTTCCCTAGGGCTGGCACTTCCCCTATATTGTAGAAACTGATGATGGCATGAATCACTTCCAGTGTGATATCGTGCATCTGCTCTAGGTACATCTTGTCACTATGTACCCTTCTTAGAATAATGCAAATGTGATCATCCAAAAATTCATCAAGAAAGTAAACTGCATTTTGAAGTTTCTTCTTTTCCAGAATGCCGAATTCCAGTTTAATCTTCTTATCCTTTCCACAGAATAAGCTTAGCTGGGAATGGATTACAAGAGACTCTAGGTCTTCGATTTTGGAGTCTATGTAATCAAAAATCCCTTCTTCTACTATAACACTAGCCAGTACTTGAGGCAAGGCATTGTATTTTGATTTTTGCTTAATGAAGTCCATAGAATCAACAGTTGCACTAGAACTGTCATGAGATGCGGAAGCCATGATAAACGAAGAATTATGAGAAATACTTTCACAAATTGAAATTTAGGGCTTCACAATTTGAACTTCGCTTCACACTCCTTTGGTTACAAAGATACCGCTTTGCATTCTACACTCCAATAGATGTTTGCTTCAGATTCTTCTTTGGGAATTTGATAAATTCTTTGATTCGTAGTGTAAATCACTTTCCTTCACTCTGCACTTGAAAAACATCTTCGCTCAAAAAATGATAAGTGAGAAATGATTTGAAAATTCCTTTTAAATAGGTTCTCCACCTACCATAATAAATGCTTTAATATTAGGGCATAAACCCTAATTTTCCTTTTACCATTCCAGTCTTTTGCTGACTGATAGGTATCTCATACCGATTAAGGTCTTTTACCAGTGTAAACCAGGGGCTCAAAGTATTTTGCCATTTTCTCCCCCTAAGCTTTTCTAATGCTTAGTTAGTCGGTTCCATGATTTCCACACAAGGTGCAAAAACTAGTTCTTCTTGCAACACTCTTGGTTTCTTTTTCTAGGTTTTGTTCATATTCGCTTGAACAGTGTCAATATCAATCTTTCCTTCTGGAGTGACCGGTATGTCATCTGATATGTTCTTTCTTGTTCTGCAGAATCTAGCAATGTGACCCGATTTGTTGCAATGATAGTAGACCATTCTAGGTGCTCTCCAAGGTCCATTATTCATGTTACCATTCTTCCTCCTACACATTGCAGCAGTGTGACCATGACAATGACAGATCAAACAGCTTTCTCTCCATCCGATTGCCGCTTGATAGCCACCGCTTCCTGACTGATTATTAAAGGTATTAAACCGGTTGTGATTCTGGTTCACAAAAGGTTCCAAACCAACTCCTTGAGTCCTCTAAGGATATCTTCCGGTGTTGTTCATAACAGACCTGCATTTAGATGCTCTATGCCCAAACTTGTTGCATGCATAACAATTGCCATTGAACTTATTGGATATAGGTACATTGTTTATAAAGTAAGGGAAATTATTGTAGGCTTTGCTCCTACATACATTGGCAATATGTCCTTCTTTAAGACAGTTAAAACAAACAGGTTTGAACTTTTGCTTACCTTTACCTTTGAATGTCAGTTGCTTCTTCAATGCTTCAGCACTTGCACTAGAGGTCTCACCTTGCTCATGACCAGAGTTACCAAGTCCATCAATATTCTTGACAGGTTTGGCCAATTCAAGCTTTTGCTCTAGCTTAACAGTACTCTTGTTTAACTTAGCAAGTATTTCCTTTGACTCAGAGAGTTCTTTGGAAATAGCAACATTTGTTTCCATCAAGTTTGCATTCTCAGAGATGGCTATGTTCAATTCTCCTTGCATGTCTTCCTTTTCCACTTTGCTCACATGGAGTTGAGCAGTTAAGGCACTGATCTCTTGCTTCAGCTGGGAGATTTCATGATCTTTGTCTTTTACCAGATCTTTAGCTTTCCTCCAGTTCTCAAGCTCTTGGCACATTCAAATAGTCAGTCCTTCCAACTCTTTTCTCAGGTTGGAATTGGATTCATTCAACTTTTCTACTTCTTGAATCAGGGCTTCCATGTCCGCTTCATTAGAAGAACTATTTTTAGATAGCTCCATCAGTTTTTTAGCATGTTCTCTCCTTTTTGCTTGAGAGGCCTTATATTTGACCATAAGATCATCATAGGCTTGCTCAGACTAAGTGAGCTGATGAGTAAGTTCCCTCATAGTGTATTCCCCCATATCTCTTTCCAAGTGGTTAGAGTTATAGAAAGGTTGGCTTTGATACCAATTGATGAATACTAAGAGGGGGGTGAATTAGTATGCCAAAAATCTTTGTACTTAAACACTTTACTAGACTACCAATAAACCAGTAAAATAGTTTAGCAAAAAAACTGATTAGCACACATGCAAACCAAATAGCAAATAATGCATTTACCCACAGAAGTACAAACACCATAACACAAGAGATTTTGACATGGAAACCCAAATGGGAAAAACTAGGATGAGATGAAACTCACAAGTAACTATCTGTAGAATAGGAACCAGACCGGTTAAGGTCAGACCAGTTAAGGTCATACAATGTTCTTTACCAGAATAGATCCTATTAGGAATCTCAATCTCTGTTAGGAGATAAGTCCGATTAAAGACTACCTTGCTAGAGGATTTTAGATCCACAGATCTGAACCATCTTGTTAGAGGATTTACAAAAGGCTTTTGGGCCTACCCAGTTAAGGGCTTCAGACTTGTTGAAGATGTGAGTAATCAACAAGTGAGTGATCTAGAAAATAGCATAGATTGCTTGGTTAGATCCTTGATAGCTCGTTCCTAATGCATTCCAGCATTACTTCAGTCTTCAACACATTCACACTCTACTTTCTCTCACAGACCTGAACTTCTCTTCTATGATCGTACTTACAAAAACTCTTCAACCACCTTAAAACCTAGCAACAACCTAAAACCCTAGACATGATGTCCTTATCAAGGAATCTAACTTAATGTCGGTCCAATAGGATTACAATACAATTTCCTAGGTTCAATGCATCTAGACATATTCCATAACACAACACAAAAAGCATCATTAAAGTGTCGGCACCACCAAACAATCTATGGATGGTAACTCATCATAGAGTATTACCGATTCATACAAAATACCAATTTAAGCAAAATATCGGTTGCCAGTTTGACAAAATGAAGATTGGGAAATGTGAGTTGTGTTGCTTCGTTCCTTCATACCGCTTGAGATCCTCAAACCACTTAGGGTCTTCATACTGCTTCAGATCGGTAAACACTTTCTGCAAAATACCGATAGTTTAAAGACTATAATACATCATACTGGTTGGAACAAATACTAGTTGAGCATTAACTCATACATACAAAAAGTGATATCAAATCAAGTGTGTGTCCATCAATGACAATCACAGCATCAATCATCAAAAATGCCAACATAAAGCACCTATTTTGTCAATTTCACCGGCTTTCATCGGGTGCATCTTGAACTTGGGTTGGGGTTCCTTGATAGCTTCAACCAACATAAGAGTCGATAACTACACTGCTGTGATGACCTTCAATCAATATTTTCTTAGATGTAGTTGAAAATCCTTTCTTAGGGAATGCTAAACACCACTATCGCTATGCTTGAATTTCCATTTTTTTTGCACAAACAAAGCTTAGTAATTTTCAAATCACCTTGGAACACTTGGGAGCTCAAGAAAATTCACAAGTCATTATGTAAATGAAATTGTGCTATCATTTCCTTATTTATCCATTGAGTTTTATTGGTGCTAGGATCCAACGATTAGATTTAAAGCTCACAACTTAAAGTACACTAATTTGACTTCACCGGATATTTATTGTTGATACTGATACTCAAAATAAATAACTCACAAGATAAACTTAAATTAAGAACTTTCAAACCAAATTTTGTGCATCAAAACTATGCAGATAAACACATCCTTACATTTGTTGAGTGGATTCAAGAGTAATCTTACCATATGTGCTCCCTTTGGGCATCAGTATGCCTTGTTGGAAGTGGAACTGTCATCACTGATGGATGATGACTTGGTTTCAGAATGTCCTTGTCCTTATTTTCCTTCATCCTTCTTGATCCATGTCTTTTTCATTTGATATCTTATTTCTTCAGTTGTCTTCTTTCCTTTCATGTCATTTTGCTCATTTTTCTTGCTAAATTGATTCTTCTCTGCAGACTGGTTGTAGGATCGGCTTCTGCATTCTCTAGCTAGATGGTTGATCTTATCCCAACTAAAACATGCCATACCAGTTGTCCTCCATGGTCCTAGATTGTTTTTTAACCCATCCTCATTCTGCATGTTTCGGCAACATGACCAAAATTACCACACATGGAATAGGTGGCATTCAACTGATTACCTTTTTTGTTAGGACTAATCGGTTTAAACTGTGGCCTTGATACCTTTGTCTTGAATTTGTATTCTTCTCATCTATGTCCAAACTTATTGCAAGTGAAGAAAAGTCCATTAAATCTTTTTGTACATGGGAGGCTCCTTGATTGAGATCTACACTCATAAGTAGTTTGACCATACTTATGACAATTGTGATAGTAACCATCAAAAGTAAAAGTCTTCTTTTGATTAACTGGTTTACTCCTATAGCCATTGGTCTTATGACCCAATTTTCCACAATAATTACAAGAGAATTTGAAAGACTTCATACCTCTTTCTTTTGATTGATTTCTTTTATCATCCTTCATTCTTTTGGATTTAGATGATTCTCTAGTTTCTATAGGACCTAAACCGGGGTAACCAAGACCGGTTGTATCCTTTGTTCTTCTCTGAGCCTTCAACTGTTTATCTACCTTCTCAGAGCTTTCATTCAACTTTCTCAGCTTCTCATTTCTCTCATTCTTAGTTTTCAACTCACTTTTGAGTTTTTCAATCTCTTTCAACATCTTTTCCTTTTCTTCTACATTGTCATTTAGATGTTTGTGTATGTATTCATTCTCCTGAGTAAGAACTCAGATTTCTTTATCTTTCTCAATTATGATTGCATCATTTTCTCTTAGGGAATCTACAGCAAGTCTCTTGGCTCTTTCAATTTTTGATAGTTCTTCTTCCGCCTCTCTTTTTCTTTCATCAACACTTCTGTTGGCTTCCAGTATCTCAGTCATTCTTAGGGCTTGACCTTCATGTTCCCTTTTGAGATGTGTGACTTATTCGATCAGCTTCTTGTTCTTTTCCATGAGTTCTAAGACTTATTCTTCATCTTCTTTAGATCCATTCTATTTAGAGAATTGATCTATGATATCCTAACTTTCATTTATCTATTGAACTAATTCCTTCCTTTTTGCAAGAGATTTTCTTGGTCTCTCTTTCAGCTGAGCAATGATCTCATTGACTTCATCAATATGCTTCTGATATCAGTACTCTTCCATGATCTTTATCATCAAGTTGTTAAGCTTCACTTCAGAGGAATTGAGCCCTGATACCAATTGTTAGATCCAACCAACACTGAGAGGGGAGGGGTGAATCAGTACATTACTAGTTTTTACTAATTGAAACTTTAGCTTTAAATATGAACTAATTAACCATTCACCAATGTACACAATTACTGCAGAAGATTAAGCATGCATGAAAAGATACACAAAGACACACATATTTATCTCATGGAAACCCAATAGGGAGAAAACCACAGTGTGAGTAGGAACTCACAAAATTTGTACTCTTCTAGAGTATGCCCGGTGAAGAGCCATCTATGTTAGGAGATTACAAAGACACTGGCTAGGTGCCACCCAGTTAAGGGATTTTTTATGAAGGTCGGTTAGTGCCTTTATCCTCTTAAAGGTGTCCTAGTTAAAGGACCTAGAGCATTAGTTAAGATGTTGCCCGGTTAAGGGATTTATACAATGGGACTTGTTAAAACCCACCCAGTTAAGGGATTTATATTGCAGTCATTTTAAAACAATAGATAAAATGATTAGATACATGAAGCCACACATTAGCCTGAATTGATCACAATTAGTCATCAGTCTTGGTCTGCATCGGTTGCACCTATCCTTCACAATTCTACCTTCTATTAGTTTGCTAATACTTGAATCCTACACTGCCAATCCTCTGTCACCTGAGTCACTACTCTGTGAAACCCCACTCTACTAGTCTTTTATCACTCAGCTCTATATGCTCTGAAACTCCCCCTATGTTATTTTTCACATTTAACTTTAATCACCTTGACAACAACCTTCTTAGCAATGAGATTTGTGTATTTATAGATCCTCAAGACTTTCACTAGCTTTTCCCTCCAAAACATACCTTTCAAAATTTTATTGTCAAGTGTTAAAATGCACTTCTGGAATCATGCAGGAATCTCTGTCAATTTTGTCAAACATGCCGATATGTCTGTCGGTTGACTAAGAGAAGACTTTCAATTTAGCTAATTGTAACTGAATGTTACCAGTCTATCAGTCACTGACTTTTTTGGTGAACCATGTTAGGATTTCCATAGATACTGAGAGGGGGGGGGTGAATCAGTATCTAACTGGTAATAAGATTTTCTTAACTTAAAACATGTAGAGCAAATTAGAACTGTGTACCGATAAATAGAAAGTAATCCAATAAATAGAGATAAAAACAACCACATGAAAAACACACCATAACACAATATTTTAACGAGGAAACCTAGTGTGGGAAAAACCTCGATGGGATTTGTGACCCACAATATTCACTTATTGGCCAATAAGAGAATATTACTGCTACAAGAGGGGCCTGCACATGCAGGAAGGCCAAGTGCCTAGAGCTTACTACTCAATTATAAAATGGGAAGTCTCACTGACTTACAAAATGGATTATATAAATCCAATGTCTTGTACTTCTTCAAAATAGCATCTACTATGCCAGATCTAGTATCGGTTTATAGCTCTGCTTCATACATAAACCCTTAACCTATAATTCACATAATAGGTCTGCCTTATTTCTCTTAATTACATTCCTCCATTCATTACATATATCTTCTTACAATGTTCTACAATGAACTCTCTTATATAAGAGTCATTTTACAACTTGCCAAGTTAGCTTACAATGATTTTACAATAATAAACAAATATATTAACAACAAAATTCATGTCAGATTCTATGTCGATATGCTTCCTTTCAGTATCGGTGTCGATGGTCTATGTGCCAGTGTAGAATCTGGTTTTGCTAGTGTCGGTGGATTGCCTTGCCGATGACATAGGATTGTAAGGTTACCATCAATGACAAAACCTTCAATCACCTACAATGTCTCATTAGAGTGTGCATTTGCCAACAATCTCCCCCTTTGGTATTGATGGCAACACTCATGAGAAAAATTCAAAAGAGTATCAAATGTTACCAAAAATGTGTCCTCCTCCTGAGCAAATGATTCTAGAGTTAATGGATTTTTCTCATACCACTACTCCCCCTTTGGCATCAATGACAAAGGTTGTCAAAGTGTCAATGGAGTGTAGTTTCCTGTTTCAACCTTGTAACCAATTGGTTACAATCTGAAAAAGGTCTACCAAAACCAGATTCAAGTTCTCAATGAACTTTTTATTGTCTTTTATTGCAGCCTCTATACTTTGAATTGTACTGGTGAGGTGTTGCATTTTCTCTGTCGGTGTTTTTTGTCCTTGTACTAATGCATTAGATATTTCTTTCCTTAAGGATGCTAGGTAGTCCAGTTACTTTTTATTCTCTCCTTTTCTCTTTCTAGCTTTAGTAAGTCTTCCTCAAAACCTGTTATCTTTTGCTCAAAAACTAAATTAATGAAATTGTCAGCTAGTTGATTTATTTCCCCTTGTATCTTGTTGATCTTCTTGTCTATATCAACTATCAAAAAATTAGTCTTACAAGTATCTCTGTACAAAGTTTTGAATCCCTTTAATGTGCTACATAATTTTGGTAGAAGTGTGTCAAACTGCCTTGTACACTTCTTTATTTGTTCCTCAAAGAATTTCTATTTTTCCTTTTCTAACCTCTTTTTGAATGCATCCTCCTTTATTTGTTCAACTGCCACTATGTTGTAAGTAATATACTTAGACAAAGTGTCAAGTTGACTCAAAGAATCCTTATTATCTACATTACATTTTGGAGCTATCATCTTCAAAATTGGAATTGTGTCATCTATAGCCTTATATGCTTGTGAACTATAATCTGTTATTTTCTTTATAGAGTCTAAAAGAACTTCAGTTACATTTGTTGTCTTGAATCCTACAGTTGAAGAGCCAACACTCTGAATTCCACTAGTGAGAGCAATATCCTTGCTTGCAGTGACCTCTGGTAGGTCAGTCTGTGTTTCCATTTCCTTAAGGAATGGTTTGTTTTGCTCAGCAGTTGTCGGTGGCACTGATTCTGTATTAACATGTTCCTGTGCTGGAGCCTGTTGCTCTGCTTGTTGCTCTGTTTGTTGTTCTGCCTATTGTTCTATGGCACTATCTGCCAATTTTCCTTCAATGTTATCTATGTTATCAGTTACCGGTGGCTCACTAGCCATATCTGTTTTACCAGTTGTGTCCTTATCTACCATAATGTTGACCTTCTAAGTATCAACATCTACTATATATAATACCTCAGAATTAGGATTTGTATCCTCTTGTGATATATCCATACTCTCATCAGTCAGTTGATCTTCAGTTGTTGTTACCGATGGAGTATCTTGAGATGGTGGGGATAGATTATCTATTATTTTGATGCTTGGAGGTCCACCAACCTTTCCTTTTCCATTATCCTTGTCTTTCTGATATACCTTGATTGGTTTGGGGTTTCTATATTCTTCCTATTTTTCCTTCTCAACAAGGAATATATCCCATGTGTTAGCAGTTTCCTCTACAACCTCATTTACTCTACCAACCATAAGTGCTACATGCCAGTGTGCAATTGAGAATACTACCTCTGAGATCATATCATCTACTTCTTTAGGGATTTGAGAAAAAGCACCAACATTATCATCCTTCTTTGCTATTTCAGGAACTAACTGAAAAATGGGCCTAGGGTGCTTGATTACTTCCACTACAGTAGGGTTTGCTATGAATTCAGGTATAGAAGAGGATGCCATGATTATAAATACCTTTTTCTGCCTTTAGAAAGATTGATTGTTGAATTGCTTTGCTTCTTTGCTTGAAATGCCTTAGCTCAGAATTTTTGCGCTCTTCGAATGTTTGAATGCTCGGTGAAATGGAATGGAGCCGAAAACACTGATTTATAATGTTAATTTTGCCAACCACCATATTTAATGCTTGCTAGTTAAGTAATCACTTAACATATCTACTGGTATGGAAGTGTAGCTAGGAATCTGGAATTCATCAAAGCAATGTAAACATTAAACTAGCTCAATCACAAAACCAGATTGCAATGACAACACTCCTAAAAACATTCAATAGAGAAAGGGAAATAAAACATTCAATTCAAATGCAAACCAACACAAACATGAATGTCTCCTCCATGATTCTCCATTGTCCTTCTTTCTCCTTCAAATTGCTTTTTTTTGTGGATCTCACCTTCAAGTGCATAAGCGTAATGTGAAAGAAAGATTGACAAGACAGTAGCTCAAGAATACTATAAGCGTGATTGATTCGAGAATCGATTCGAAAAAGTGATTAATTGGGATTGAATAAATTCATCCACTTTATAGATAAATTGGATAAAAGACAAGATTAGCATGAAATTGATTCGAATGGAAATTCAAATCAGGAATAGCAAAATTATGACTAGTGTATGACAAATTGCTATGCAAGGATTTATGACAATTTATGACAAATTGCTATGCAAGAATTTATGACAAGATTTTGAAATAGAGATAGACATTAGAAGAAATTAGAAAATTAGGTTAGAAATGATGACTTGGAAAATAGGACATTGATGAAAATTAGGTAAATTAATTAATAATTTTTCATTCATTAATTAATTTACAAAAATAGGAGGAATTAATTAGCCAATTAAATAAACATTTAATTGTGACAAGAAGACTCAGGATAAATAAATAAATCATAAAACCTTAGAAGATGAATTAGAAATGCAAGGACGACAATTAGGTCTTAACAAAAGATAATTGATGTCGATTCGATCATGATTCTGACTTGATAAAAGACCAATGCTGATAAGTGATTTGATTGATAAATGCGCCAATTGATGAGGAACAATGATAAATTGATCCAAATTGACATGATTGAGAAAGATGATGATTGATGACAAATCGATCACCAAAATGACAAGATTGAAAAGAGAACAATGATCGATGACAAATCGATCGCAAAACGACAAGATTGAAAATGACAACAATCGATGACAAATCGATCGCAAGATGACAAGATTGTAAAGGACAACGATCAATCACAAATTGATTGCAAAATGATAAGATTGATAAGAGGATAAAACCCTAATTCTATCATCGATTAGGATTGATGATGTCCAAAATATGCCAAATGAGCATGCACATTGATGCGACAGGATAAGATCGACCAAAATCATGACTGAAGATTGTTATTGACAAGACCAAATTTGAAAGCAAGACAAATTAAGAATGCAGAAGAAGGACTTGATGTTCACAAATGATAAAGACCAAGTGTGCAACATAGGAGAAATGTTAATGTGACACAAAAACCCTAAAATAAGGCAATGCGCAAATGTTAAAGTATGACTCCGCAAGCGTTGACCATTTTTAGACGTCTACATTTTGCCCCTCTTTGAGACAATGCGATTCTAAGCGTTGTTTCAAAGAACAATAATGAAAATGCCCCAGACACTAACAATGACATATGCATGCCCCCACAAAGAATTGGCCAGAAACATCCAAAAAAGAGGCCAATTGATCGATAAGAATGATAGAAAATGATAGGTTCAAACAGACTGAAAATCAGAGATTGGATGCATGAATGACAAGCAATTGAAGATGCAAAAGACTGTGACCAGCATAAGATGGAGAGAATGCATGTCCATCTATGCACTAACAAAGAGCTATAAATGAGACAAAGAGAGTGAAAAGAGCTCATTTGCACTAGCCAAAGAGGAGGATTTGTTGCTCTGGAAAAGGACACTTGCAGAGAGATGGTGAACATTCCAATGGTAGATCACCTCAGGGAACATGTACACACCTACAAAAAACCAGATGATGTGGGAGTAGCAGTATGTATCTCAAAAACCCATATTGTCAGTTTCATGAATTTTTGATCGCTTGTGGGACATTGTGGGGCCCACATGGAATGCAAAAAGTGACTTATGCACCTGTGTGAGTGCATCCTACACTTGTGTAGGGTATCCTATACTTGTGTAGGGTACACAGGCACAAGTGGATGCAACACAAGTGCAGGACATAGCACACAGGCGTAGTTGTGCACTGGGAACTCAAATTTGGTCAAAAATAGCATGCAAATGTTCTAAAAAGGGGGATAAGGGTAGGATAGGTAAAAATAGATTAAAAACACCCTGATTTGTGGATGAAACAAGAAAATGCAGCCCATAGGAGGAAACCCTAAAACTGACAAAATGTGCCCCAATTGTGATGCAGAGTCGACAGTATCCACTGATTACGCGAGAGAACCGACCGGACTGCTTCATGTTATGACATAGACTCAGAAGCACAGACAAAGATACATTAGCGGGACTTGAATATATTATATCACATTCATGCCCAAGATTAGGGAAAACATAAGACTGCTTACCGCATTGGCAGAGCGATGGCATTCAGAGACTTCCTTTTTCCATCTGGCGACTGGAGAGGTGACTGTGACACTAGAGGATGTATGGCATATCCTCTGCATTCCAATCCATGGGGAGATGATAGAGTATGACCCAGTGATAGGTAGAGACACTTTGTGAATATTATTTGAGTGTGATGCAGATGATTTGGATATCATAAAAAGGGAGATTGGCTAGGAGACCATGGCATCAAAGTATGATCAGCGATATGTGGTGATAGCAGTTGTGATAGCATGCCTATTAGCAGGGGATAGATGAGGACATGGATTCCCTATTGGATGGGGAAGAGTGCTAGAGCAGATGGTGACAGAGGGGACTATGTATGCATGGGGACCATGTGTACTGGCTATGCTATATTTTCAGTTGCATCAGATAGCATATCAGGGAGTGCAGACTTTGAGCTGTGGGGTCACACTACTACATGTATGGGCATTTGAGCACATAGCCATATGTCGACCAATTGCAGAGAGACAGGTATTACCACATCGACCATATGTGTACTGCTATGGAGGAGCACTGAGACAGGGTCTGTTTGGATACATATTGTATTAGCAACATGAGCTAGACAGATTGAGAGAGTTCACATGGAGGCCATATCTTGATTGCCCTGGATGGTCAGATGATAGTGATGAGCTACTGTATTGCAGATAGGAGAGATACCTAATTGGGTGACCAATGAATCATTAGAGAGTGATTGAGATGTACCTGCCAGAGAGAGTCAGATGATAGTTTGGAGAGAGGTAGGATGTACCCAGAGGGACTGTACACTTTGCCTGATCTCACAGAGAGACGAGTCAGTGGGGGAGGATGATTTAGCCACACATAGCATATGCTAACTTCACATAGCTACAATAGAGATAGTGGGATTGGAAATCAGATGTGGTGGATGTCGGGATGATAGAGGAGTATGAGCGATGGTTTGCATGATGATAGCTAGTGCCATTGACAGATCTTGATATTCTAGTACCTAGGAGACAAGAGGACTTCCCACTCACTAGAGAGGAGGAGAGCAGAGATGAGGATGAGGAGGATGAGGGCAGTGATGAGGATGAGGGGGATGATGAGGATGGAGATGACAATGAGGGGGATGATGATTATGAGCTAGACTCAGCCGATTAGGAGTCATTGTAGGATATACACATAGAGCCGGAGATAGCTAGGATAGAGGAGATGGAGATGTGTAGGGCTACCATAGTGAGTCAGCATGATCACATTGTGACATTAGAGAGACAAAATATTATCTTGAGGACAGAGTAGGATCAGTTCAAAGCAGAGATAGCCAGACTTACAGCGGCTCGAGATACAACAATAGCCCAGGCACAGCGAGAAGAATAGAGAGTCACTGAGTATATTGGGTCGATTAGGGATGCCAGTGCACATGAGATGGCATAGATGTTGGTAGAGATCAGAGAAGAGATACACCATTGGAGGACACTATATGAGAGTGCAGTTCCACTAGAGCAGAGAGCAGCTTAATATCGGGCATGATAGAGGACAAAGAGCAGGCCATGTTCTCGAAGGTCATTGAGCAGCATGGGGGTGAGTGGACCTATGAGACCACCATAGCCAGGACTAGGGACAGGAGGGACATCATCCTTGAGACATGGCAGGGATGAGAAGGACAGAGGGAGCACCCAGTGATAGAGGCACATGCTCTTGATGATAGACAGTTGACATTATGTAGTGTTATATTATATAGTCAACCTGCGGGCCATACGTAGGATAGACAGTCCAATTTTGTACTCCGATACTATTTTTATATATGATATGATATGCATTGATATGATGGGATGCAAGGTGTTATGACTTATGGTTATTTTCCATGTATGGATGGATTGTGCACTATTTATGTACTATTGTGGAACATGTATGGATATAGTTTTACATGGTTTTTGATGCATTTATAATATGAAATGGATAAAATTCTTGATATAATGCTTGAGATAATGCAAATGTACTAATCAATGAATGCAGGATGTAGCTTATGTATTTGGAGATCGAAGCACTAGACCAAACTGACTACCTGAATTGACGGAAGAAATGTTAGTAAGAAGAAATGAGACAGAGGACAATTAGAGACAAAGAAAACTTGCTTTCACTAATGCACTTTGTAGGTGAGAACCTTTATTTTAATGTAGCAAAATGAATGCATAGCATCATGGCATTGAAGGCCAGAGCTGAAATGCAATCCTTTTTGGCAAAAGACAGACACATCGCACACAAGGAATGAGTGAAGCATCCTAGGGTGCACACATCAAGGGTTGAGGTATGTGCGGCATTCACAAAGGGAACATACTTATCACAGACACCCAATGATATAGTTGACCCAATTTGTAACAAACATTCCACAAACAGCAATCACAACAAAAAAGATAGGAAATGAACCATGAACCATCTCGGTCACTCTAAATCACTTAGTGACATCAGCGAGCAACATAGGAACATGATCGAAGATAAATCAATAAATGATAAGACTCGCAAATTCAAACAAGTCAAACAAACATCTTGATCTTCATTGTCAAAAGTTGAAAGTGTTGACATGACGATCATGCTATCGGGTTTCAGGGAATGTAGTACCCCATCTAAGATAGGACATAGTCTAGTTTCGAGTATACCACACCCTGTATAAGACCCATAATAATGTGCCAAGGATGAATGAGATTGATGTTGATTGATTGATATGACAATTTTGATCAATTTGAATGTCTGGTTTGATTGAAAAGTTCATCTGTTAACTCATGATTTCAGTAAAGCGTAGTGTTTGATTGATTGTCGTTGGAGGTATGCTCAGTGGTCTATCTATGCACAAAGGGGATAGTTTTGTTTTGTATTTCGAGTTTTATAATGTTTTTGTTCATTTTTTCAGGACTTTATTTGACTTTTTAGGGACTTTTTCAGGACATTATTTGATTTTTTTGGATTTATTTCAGGACATTATTCAATTTTTATTTTTTTTAATTTTTGCAGGACTTTATTTGATTTTTTTGTAATTTTCTTTTAGGACTTTATTCAATTCGAAAGTTCCAGTGATTGATCATGACAAGGGGCATGCACCCAATGCACATCTTAAAGACATATATAGAAACCAAGACCGAGACATATGCATAAGAAACCGGAGTATGCAAGACAATGATGTTGACCAATCACAAGCCTAGAATAGAACATTGGGTCAGAGTAAGCATGATAAACCTATGAGGAAAAGTATAGCTAGAGGTCCTGATAGATGATGGAGCAATGATCTTTTTACACATGGCACCTGTTTGCTAGGTTTTCACCATGGTACTTACCCAAAGTGCCTGTTTGCCAAGTTTTCACTAGAGGGCTAATCATTTTTCTTTACTTTTTTGTTCTTTTTCTTTTTTTTTCACTTTTTTTTTTGTATTTTTTTGCTTTTTTTATTTTTTTGTATTTTTTTAGGATCATAGAATTGCTGATAGAAAATTATGCCCAGTACTTGCAAAGGTGCATGCTATTTATAGGATCGAACAAAGGTTCACCTTCTGGGGTGGCAAGCTGATATGCCCCCAAGCCATAGGCTGTAGTAACTATGAAAGGCCCAACCCAATTAGGTTCAAACTTGCCTTTGATGATGTCAGTAGATTGTGCATTCTTAGGGTTTGCCTTTAAAACTAGATCTCCCACTTTGAAGTGTCACCCTTTGACCTTCTTATTATAAGAGTGATGGAGATGGTTTTGATATGCTTGCAAATGTGTCAAGGTTTTCTGACGTTTCTCATCTAACATCTCAAGCTGATGCAACCGAGCGACTCTGTGCATCTCATCATCAATCAGATGTTGCAAGGAAGCATGCAAAGAAGGAATCTCCACTTCCAAGGGTAAAATGGCTTCCGCACCATACACCAAGGAATAAGGTGTTGCACCAGTAGGTGTGTGGATAGAAGTGCGGTAAGCCCATAGTGTTGGATTCAACTATACATGCCAATCTTGACCAGCATCATTGACAACCTTCTTTTAGGATCTTGATAATGGTTTTATTTGATGCTTCGGCTTGACCATTACCTTGTGGATAGTATGGACTGGAGAAATGGTGTTGGACGTGAAACTTTTCACAAAGTTCTTTGACATCTTTATTCTTGAATGGATGGCCATTATCTGTGACTATGGCAAGGGGAACCCCATATCTGCATATGATATAATTCAATAGGAATTTTGAAATTTGCACACTAGTGATATAGGTCATGGGGATAGCCTCGATCCATTTTGTAAAATACTCTATGGTTGTAATGATAAACTTGTGTCCATTTGCAGATGTTGGGTGAATCTTGCCAATAAGATCCAACCCCCATTGAGAAAAGGGCCACTGAGCTATGACAAAATGAAGCTCTTGGGCTGGTGCATGAATGTAATTTCCATGGATTTGGCATTTGTAGCACTTCTTAACAAAATCATGAACATCCTTTTCCAAAGTGGGCCAATAATACCCAACACGAATCAACTTTTTGGCTAAGCTTAGACCATTGAAATGGCCCCCACATATACCATCGTGAACCTCATGTAAAGCCATTTGTGCTTCATCAGAATCCAAACACCTGAGGAGGGTATGGTCAAAGGAATGATGGTAAAGGGTGTTGGCAATGATGACATATTTGGTTGTCTGTCGGATGAAGGCTCGACGTTGGTTAGCAAAAAGGTTAGGTGGTAAGGTTTGGGATTTCAAATATTAATAGACATCATTGTACCACGGGGAGTTAGGACCAACAAGAACACACATCACATTTGCTGTCAGAATTTCAAAAGAAGGGACAAGCAACTATTCAACCAAGAATTCACATTTGTCCATATTGTGGGGCATATTTATCATGGAAGCAATAGTGGCCATCGCATCTGCCGACTTGTTTTGAATTCTGGGAACTTGACTGAAATGGATAGCCATAAATTTTTTCTTGAATAAATCTACCATGTGTTTGTAAGGAATAAGCTTTTCATCTTTTGTTTCATAGTCATCATTCACTTGACGAATGACTAACTGAGAATCTTCATAGACTTGAAAATGTGTGATATTCTAGTGCACCACTACTCAGAGTCCTACTACTAGAGCTTCATATTCGGCAATGTTATTGGTACAATGGAAAGTTATTCTATAGGATTTGGGAATAGCATCACCTTGAGGGGTGACAAACAATATACCTACTCCAGACCTGAACTTGGTATGGGATCCATCAAAATATAACTTCCATTCAATAGAAGATGTGAAAGCAAAGACTGATTCATCTGGAAAATCTGTCAACATGGGATGATCATCATAAATAGGAGCCTCTACAAGTTGATCCACTATGACTTGTCCTTTTATTGCCTTTCACTCCATGTACTCAATATCAAACTCACTGAGAATCGTAACCCACTTTGCTAGGTGACCTGTCAAAGCTGCCCGACTAAGCAAGCACTTCAAGGGGTCAATTTTTGCAACTATCAATGTCTGATGACTTAACATATAGTGTTGAAGCTTTTGTGTTGCAAAGACCATTGCTAAGCATGCCTATTCAATAGTTGAATAATTCAGCTCATAGCCTACTAGTGTCTGGCTGATATAATAAAAAGACCGCTCTTTGTCGTTCTCATCCTATTGGGCCAAGAGAACTCCTAGTGCCGTTTCAGTTGCAGAACTATAAAATATAAATGGCTTTCCTTCTATAGGAGGCATTAGAATAGGTGACGATAGGAGATAATCCTTGAGAGCTTGAAATGCTGATTGACATTGCTCAGTCCATTTAAAAGTGACACCTTTATACAATAAATGCTGGAAAGGATGACATTTGTTTGCTAATTGAGCTATGAATCAGTAGATTGACTGTAGCTTTCCTTGTAGACTTCTTAGTTGACCAAGATTGGAAGGAGGAGGCATATCCATTATTGCTTTAACCTTGGCAGGGTTGACTTTGATACTTCTATGAGAAACAATGTACTCGAGTAATTTGCTGGTTGTGACACCAAAGACACACTTCTTTGGATTGAGTCTAAGCTTGTAGGTTTCCATTCGGTCAAAGATTGGGCCCAGGATGGCTAGATGACTATCTCTAGTAATAGATTTGCATAATAAGTCATCAACATAGTCCTCCATCAAAGTATGCATGAAATCATGGAAAATTGTCATCATAGCTCTTTGATATGTTGCTCCAGCATTTTTAAGACCAAAGGGCATCACATTCTAGTAGTAAGTACCCCAAGCACATGTGAATACAGTCTTATGTTGATCTTCAGGAGCAATGCAAATTTGGTTATAGCTGGAGAAACCATCCATCAATGAGAGCATCTCATATCCTGCAGTCATGTCAACTATGATGTCTATATTTGGCAGTGGAAAGTCATCTTTAGGGCATGCTTTATTTAGATCCCTAAAATCTGTATAGATTTTGATGCCCCCAGTTACTTTGCTAACTGGTACCAAATTTGAAATCCAATCTACATAATCAATGAGTCTGATAAAGCCCACATCTAGTAATTTTTTCAGTTCTACCTTGACCAAAAGAGCCACCTGGGGATGCATCTTTCTGAGCTTCTGTTTGATGGGCTTGGCATCTGCTTTTAATGGCACATGATGAAGGACTAATTCTGGATCAAGGCTAGGCATATTTGCATAGGACTACACAAAACTGATCTTCTTCTTAAGAAAGAAATTTACAAAATCTATCTTTTCCTATTTTGATAAAGAAGTAGCAAAATGAATGACCTTAGGGTTGTCAGGTGTACCCAAATTGATTTCTTCAGTCATTTCTACAAGCAATGTTGACTTATCCTGACTTGATAGGGTTATGTCCACTCTTCCACCTTTGGGCACCTCAGAGAGGTTTTCACCCACAGGTACATCTTTTATTTTTACTTTTGTATGATCAGAGAGTGCCTTACGGTTTTCACTCAAAGACCTATCTTTTTTATTTTGTACTTTTTCTTTTCTTTTTTCATTTTGATGACTGGAAGATGGAGTTGACTCCCCAAAATATGTTGTGGAATCCAAATTAATAGCAAATCCTACCTTATGATCACCTTGTGGTATGCCTTCCCGTAGTCAAGGGAATTCTGCAATTGCTTCGTCATTTTGAAAACAATCCAATGTGAGTGGTTCTTGTTGGTCATGTTGGATAAGCTGTGGATAGACAAGGGGCATGTCATCATCAGTTTTTAGGAGGGAGAGGGCTGAGATGGTAAAGATGTAAATGTCCATGGTATCACTATCTGAATTGCTTGCATCTAATTCAGAGCTTGGATCCCAGAATGACTCTATCCAAGCATTAGGACATGTTTTAGGAGGGGGAGTTATTTCATGTTTGTCTTCCATGGGCAAATCATTAGGGTCAAGGAAAACATTGTCAAGGGCATAGGAGCTAGAATAAAAAGAACTCCACTCCCATTCATTGGAATTAGTTTTAGGTCGGGTATCCTCAGGTGTTGTTTCATCATCAGAGTCATGCCCCTTTCTACATGTGGTCATTTTGGTAGATGAGGGTCTAATTTGCAATGGCACAAAACCTAATCCTAAAGTTGGAGGTCGCATCTTGGGTATAATAGGTTCTAGCCTTCCTTTCTTGTCAGGGCCTAAGCCACTGCAGCCATCATATCCTTTCTTCTATAGCATAGTAAATCCTTTGTCATACCACTCCACTGGCAACCTGATAAGTGGTGTCTCAGTTGGATCCTTATAAAGCCAATCTATGACATCATCATCCAAAGTTTCTTTGTCAAGTTCACCCCATCTTGTAAATGTAGTGGGGGGCTGATATTGAATAACTACCTTAGGTTCCTTTTGCAACAAATGTGGTTTGCCATAGGATTTTGGAGATATTGGTAAATTCCTGATGAGGAATGTTTGAGCCATTGAATACTCTCCGCATCCTTGGTCCTGTATCTTCAATTTTCCTTTGACAGCATCTAACAATTCATTAGGATCCACATAACTATGTGAGTGGGCCTCTCTATTAACTGGGACTTGCTGCTGCGGGGAATCCTTTAGAGTAGCACAAAATTGAAATGGATTAGGATCTCCTATAATTGTTATCTCAGTTCCATTGTAAGGATATTTTAAACATTGATGATAAGTGGATGGAACTGCTTTCATTGCATGGATCCATGGACGGCCAAGAATCATATTGTAAGGGAGATCGAGGTCTAGGACCTGCAGGAAAGTGTTTTCTATCACTGGACTGACTCTGATAGGTAATGTAATTATCCCTTTAGACGGGCACTCAGCATCATCATATGCTTTGATTGTTATTCTTTTGGAAGAATTAATGTCATTTTCTATATAACCTAGGCCAATGACCACTCTCAGGGTACAAATCTTAAGACCTACTCCGCCATCTATCAAGACTCGTCAAATTTTGCAATTATGGACAAAGACTTTGAGATGTAATGGATCATTATGAGGGAGCTTATCAGGAGAGATATCATTGTCAGAAAAGGTGACATGTTGGGAAACAGCTAGATGTCCAATTCGAGCTTGAAACTGGTCAACATCAATGTCTGTCGGGATAGTGGACTCAATTAAATCTTTATCTAGGACTGCATGATGCATGGGGGACATTTTCAAAAACTCAAGGATTGATATTTGTGTAGGTGTCTTTCCCAAATGATCTAGGAGATTATACTGACTTGCAAGAGTTGATTTGGGAGGAACTATAGGAGCTCCTTTCAAGACTATTTTGGATCAACAAGTGGTGACTACGTAAGAGGGATCTTGCCCCTTTATTCTTAGGGTGGAAACATACTCATTTGAAGCTTGAAAACAATTGATGACATTGTTATAACCAGTATTTGCATAATTTGCTATTTGGGTAGAGTTTGAAGAAGATGCTTTACCCTTGTCATGATCAAGCAAAGGAGTTTTGAAAATTGTATGATCAGTGTTAGAGGTCGCGTTGGGTGGGTCTACCTCAATTACTCCTTGATCTAACAAATCTTGAATCATATGTTTCAAATGAAAACACAATGCAGTTTTATGTCCTTTTGAATGATGGTATTCACAATAGGCATTATCATTCCACCAATGTGGCTTTACCAATGGTTCTGCCTTGATATCTGGTAACTTGATAAATTTTGCTTGTATTAATTGTTTCATTACTGACTCAGTAGGCTCTCCCAATGGTGTAAACTGTCGAGGAGGTCCATCTCTGGATCGGAAAGGTTTTCGTTGCTAGTTTTGCTGCTGACCTTATTGTTGATTATATTGTTGAGTGTATTGTTGATATGGTGGCTGTTGAGTAACATTGCTTGTTGGTGTTTGATTTTGTTCCATAGTTGACATATTAGGAGCACTCAATTTCTTGATTGTGAATGGGGGTTGATTTGGATTCACCACTCTTGTGTCAACAAATCCATCATTAGTGACATTCTTGTTTTTGTACCAAAATCTATTTCTGTCCCCTGAATTGTTTGTGTTGTCACTGTCTTTGTTGAGCTTAATGATTCCCTTAGCTACAAGAGCAGTTTCAATGTTCATCCCTTTCTTAATGAGTTTCTCAATGGTACTAGGACTTTTCAATTTGAGTTCATACATCATTTCTGGGACCAGATTTTGAATAAATAAATTCACTTGTTGCTCTTCAGGTATATCTAGGGAAGAACAACTATACAAGCTTCGCCATCATTGCAAGACCATCACTAATGGTTTGCCTTGCTTTTGCTTGGTGTTGCATAAATCTGACATGGTCACGTCACTGTCGATGTTGAATGTGAAGTGAGATATAAACTTTTGAGCCAATTCCGACCAAGTCTTTATATTCTTTGGCAAATGCAAATACCAATCCATGGCTTGTCCCGTGAGACTTCATGCAAACAAGTGCATTAAATATGTTTCCTCATAACTCACTTCAGTACATGCTGTAAAAAATGCACAAATGTGGTCTTTTGGATTGCCATTCCCTTTATATTTCTCAAAATTAGGTGCCTCAAAATGCTTAGGGAAGGGAGGCATGTACAAGCTCTTGTCAAATGGATTAGGACATAAATCTTGATCTGTGTACAACTTCTTTGTTCCTTTGGTTTCCAATGCATCGACTTGTCGTTGCAACTTCTCAAGTTGTTGTGCGATTGTGTCAGATTTTGGAGGTCCATCATTAATCTTGGTGGGTACTCTTTGTCGATACATCATGTTTCTGATTGGTTGTTGATGCCCTAAAATTGCCATCTTTGGTGTCTCTGGCATATAATGTTCTTGGTACACCTCTTGTTGTGGTGGTTGTGTCATGCCTTGATATTGACCTTGTTGATGTGCTTCTTGTGGTGGAATCATTGTTTGTAGCCTAGGTTGATATTGCAATTGAGGGTGTTGTTGATATTGCACAGACATCAATTGCAGTTGTGAAGTATGATAACTTGTTTGTTTTGGCACATATTGAGGCATATGTTGTTGTTGATGCTGATGAATCAAAATTTGTTGACTTTGTGCCAATTGTTGTTGTCTCGGTGTAAATCCCATCATTTGCAAAAACCTTTGTTTGAGAGGTTTTTGTTGTTTCTCCTTTAGATGGGGTATGACACTTGCATTGACTTGTTGTGTCATTTGTCCAATCCATTGTGATGGTTGCAAGTTTGCATTAACTTGTAATGGTGCAGAAGGCACTGCAACTTGTTGTCAAATATGATATTGTTGTTGTTGTACATTGTTTGTTTGTACATTCGATTGTACCTTTTGTGTATTACTCAATTGTTGCAACATTTGTTGTTGATGCAAATCATTATCTGTAGCTCTTTGTGTCGCCATTATCGAAGGATCTGTCACAATAGTTTGCATAGCCAGTACTTGAGTATTTGGCAAATATATTGAGCTTAATGGGACATAGGAACTTTGCTACATTGTGGAATTGTTTTGGACATTGGTAAGATTAGGCATTCCAGTCGTGAAGTTTTCTTGCATCTTAGATTTTGATCCAATTTTATGCATGCGAGGAACCACTTCTTGTTGAGGGACAGCTATCAATATTTGTGTGGTCCTCATTTGATCTTGTGTTACAGGTGTTGTGTTAAATAATGGATTATTTATTGTTTCAAATGGTGACTTTTGAGGAATAGTCATTGTCAATTCCTTTGAAGCACGTTTACCCATCAAGGTAGCTTGAGTTTCTTGTTGCACATTTTCTTCATTTGGATGTGGAGAGAAACTTAACAGCTCACCGCCTTGTTGTTTTTGCACATTGATTTGCTCACTTGAGGAGGTCACATTACTCATCATGTCAAGATATTTTTGTGGGAACATCTTAAAGACCTTGTTCAAGAATTTTTCCATCTTTTTCATCATCTTAGGATCTTTAAGGAACATATCAACATCATCGGAAGCATCAGAATCTAATGAAGAATCTAGTAAAACATTTGGATTTGTCTTCTATTGAATGCCTTGATCTGAACCAAATCCTTGTGAAAGAGTTTGTTCCTCATATAATGTTTGAATATCATGTTGCAGGTTTGGTTGATTCCAATCGAAAGGTGCATTTCCTCTTGGTGTTGGTGGAACACTCCCATGTCTCGGTTGCATGGGTACAAATACTGGTTCATATAATGGAGGTGGTCCAAGTTGAACCATTCCATATGGTGGTAATGATGTGTTTGACAAACCTTCAATTTGTACTACTTGACTAGTTTGAAACTGTGAATTTGATATGTTGTCAGTGGGTTGATACGTTGGTTTGCCCATCTTCTTAGATTTTGACCTTGTTTCAATAGGCATGTCACTATGCAAATACAATATTTTTGGAATTTTTCAAGGATAATGTATGATATGCAACTAAATGCAAACTAAATAGATGAAAATGCAATCTATAGCAAGAATGCAACCTATGTTTTTGGTTTTTTTTCAAGATTTTAACAAACTTTTTGGCATGCAAATCTAAAAGAGACCCTTAGGAAATGGAAATGATGTCTAGACCTCAAAGGACAAAAGGACAAAATGACAATGTCTCCCCTATATGCTTGGATACTAAGTGTAAAGCGGGAAATCGTAATCGAACCCTAGTTGCTCTCCCCTCTTCCAACTCCAAGGAGAGAGAAGGGAGGTCGCTAGGGTTGATGGTTTTCACTTGGGGGAGACTTTACATTCAAAAGAGGGGTTGAAACCCACAAGATCCAATCCCACACAATGCAAGATTGGATGCTAAATGAGTTTCAAGGGTTAAGACAACAAGGCTACCCTCTTTTGTAAAGAATGTGCATAGAATGATTAAGCTAGGAATGCATAGAAAGTGAGAAAGATTCGCTTATAAACTGAGATAGGGATATAGGATGAAGTTGCAGACCTGGAATTAGTAGTAAAATGTCGATATGGTGCTGTCCTGCAAATTTGAGAAAAAGTTGATGGGACGATGGCACCCGGCGTGCACACGGTCCTCCGAAAAATCCGCAAAACGAAGGGGGATTTGTTCATCTCTGCACAAGGATTCCAGATCTTCAATTTCAGCCGCCTACCTGCAACCTACACACAGAAAAGCGAAGATGATTGGGGGGTTAGGGATTAGGGGTTTACCTTTAGGTCAAACCCCAATTTTGGAATTAACCAAGAAATGAGAAATTGTTGTAAATGTAAATGTCTGTAATGTAAAACAAGTACTAATACCTTGTTGTAAGGATGTTTGTATCCTTATGTGCGAAGGTATAGATGTTGTTGTTTGTTGTATTGTTGTATGTTGTAATATGTGATCTCCTCTTCAATGGTTGAATCCTTGTCTTGAATGCAACACTTAGCCTTGAATGGAGACTTAGAATGATCAATAGCTTGACAGAATGCTTGAATGCTTGAATGCTTGAATGCTTGAGTATAGTTTCCATGTTTTTTTCCATCATATCGAATGAAAGAAGAAAATGTAGTTTATATACTTGCCAATTAGGGTTAAAAGACTGATTTTCCCGACCTTAGGCCGACCAGGAAAGATAATTTTCCAAATTGCAAACAAAAAGGCCCGAAGTCCCATAAAAGACTGGGCCCAAAATAGGGCCAGGGACCAGGGCACTGGGCACCATGGTCCTAGGGGACCAGGGCGCTGGGCGCCATGGTCCTGGGGGACCAGGGCACTAGGCGCTCTGGTCCCACCTCCCGGGACAGCAGGGTGCAAAGGAGGTTCAGGCCAGGGTGCTAGAAAATGCAGTTTTTAGTGTCTTAATCAGGTTTCGGGGTCTCCATTCAGGTGTTGCGTTACCATCGTGAAGACCGAAATGCAATCAAAATTGCAAGTGTCACAATTTTAGGATGCTACATTTAGCCCCCACTTTAGCGGGAGTATGTATGCTCATACTTCCAGTAAAGTACAAGGAAACAACATTGAAAGACTTTCACCACGTCAAAGAGGCAAGATACACCAAGCCCCTAGTGGACTAAGGATCTTACGAATTTGATTGAAAAAGTAAAAGGGAAGATCACGAGGGAGAACCATGACTATCAGTAGTAAGGTTCCCTCACTATGAGTCATGCAAAAGAAATACCAAAAATTTTCAAGGTAAAGCTAAGTTCGCCAAGAAATTTTCAAGTATCTTGAAGGGATAGACAGGGTGTATGCCCGCCTACGTTAAAGCAATCACACATGCCTCAACGGGGGTGATTGTTTTAATGTAGTGATACACATAAGAAATGAGAAGGGAAAGGAGCACGTTATCACAAAGATTTAGCCCCCAAGTGTGAGATAAACCCAAGGATAATAGACACAAAACACAAAGCACAAGATGACTTCGCTTTCCTCGGGGTCAATATGTTGTATGATAATTCATGTATATATATCATATGTATGTATGCATAATTTTTCTTCATTCCCCAATCAAGGAAGGTCACCTAGAAGAAGGGAACACATGTGTCTTTTGAGTCAACATGAGAGAGACCAAAAGAGATCTCAATGCTTTGCATCATCCTCAAGTAGACAACACTAAGGACAACAAATAGAAGAATGAGAATAACATATAGAAGAAGTGACAAAAGAGAGGAGGAGAGAATCTGCTATGCTAATGAAACTAGTCTAGCATGTCATCTACCCCCCGATCTTGTTGATCAATGATTCAGGAAGGCAGGGAACACGCTAGAGGAGGAACATCCAACACAGTAGATGGAGCTATCACAAGATCCAAACAAGGGCTATGTTCATGTTCCGAGCCACGTTGTTGTTGTCTAGGAGCTAGGATAAGTGCTTTAGAAAATTCGTTAGATAAATGGTTATCAATATCAACAAGTTCATATTCACTATCAGAAGCAAGAGGAGTAACATTTTCATCATGAATAACATTTTCATCTATATCATCATCAAGATTTATAAAAATAGGATCTTTAACTTGCACAGGATCAAGACCATCATGTATCTTGTGTTTAGGAGATTTAGGCTCAATTTTCGGCTGAGGAGAAAATGGAATAATGCTTGTTGAAGGTGTTTTTGGAGATTGGGAAGTTTGAGAAGCAGCTGCTTGAGCCCTAAGACGACGCTTTCATCGGCGTTCACGTGCAGAACGATTTCATCTAGTCTTAGTAGGAAGTGGAGAAGATTGAGGAGGAGGAATGTTCTCATCCTTATCACTTGGGTGTTTAGGTTGTGGTCTCTTAGGCTGGATAATAGGAGAAGAAGAAGGTCTCTTCTCTCTATAAAAAGAAGGAGGAGGAACTGCTCCATATAAAGGAGGAATTTTTGGTTTAGGAAGGAGACCAAGTCCATCATGACAAGTAGGTATAGGTCTACTTTTAGAAGGTTTATTAGGCATAGACATTTTCACATCCATGGGGACGGGTTGGGAATCTTCTTGAGGAAAGACATTAGTTTTATCTTTCAAAGGAAGAACTTCCTTCTCAAGAATGATAGGAATATCAAGTTTAGGTGTTCTAGGTTCACTTAGAGATAGGATCATATCTGTTTTCCACTTTTGATAAGATTTGAAAAGATGATCACTTCGCAGAGGAAGGGATTGGAATTGTTTAGGCCAAAAGTAATCAATAGGAACACTAGAGGTTCTTTCAGCTGGTTTAAAGAGACTATGATTGACAGTAACAACTTCACCATTATGGGGAAATTTCAAACACTTATGAATAGGAGAAGCAATAGCTTTCATGGAAGATAACCAAGGATAGCCAAGCTTCACACGAAATTGTTCGGATCAAGGAATAATAGAAAAGTTCACATCAAGAGATTTGTTATGGACCTCAATAGGTAATGTAATAGAACCAATTGCAGGAGAAGAAAATGCATCAAATAATTTCACAATCACATCTATTTTGTCATAGATCACTTGATTCAATTGCAAAGTAAAAAGAAATTCTTCAGTAATAACATTAACCATGCACGAAGGATCAATAAGCACTCCATGGCAAGGTGTATTCTTGACTTTTACAACTATGTATAAAGGACCATCAGGTGCTCTAATGGTTTCACTAGAATCAAATGTGATGGAAGGTTCTTTAGGGTTTTCTTGCTGCTCTACAAAGTTAATCACATTCAGAGTCATAGACACAAGACCATCAGATGAGAGAGAGGAATCATTAGCCTCAATCGCATTAGAGGTATGAGAAGGTAATGGATCAGTAAAAATCTAAAGATTTTGGTTAGGAGGAGCTACAGATGTGTTGCCTTTATCATTCACTCCAGAAACAGAGATAGTATTATTATCAATCAAATCTTGAATTTTACCCTTTAAAGAAAAACATTTTTCAGTATCATGCCCAGGCTGACGATGAAATTGACAAAAAGCTTTGTTATCAAAATAAGGTGAAGTAATCTTTGCAGGATCAATTTGCCTTATAGGAGGAAGAGTAAGCACATTTTGTTCCAATAACTTATTCATAATACTATGCAATGATTCATTCAAAGGAGTATACTTTCTTTCTTTCTTGAAAAACTTAGAAATAGGAGGCACACCTGATGCTGCATTCACATTGTTGTTGATGATGTTTTCATTGAATTTGATGGAATCTCTATTCTGTTTAAACTTCCCAAATGGTTTTTGACTGCTATCACCCTTATCACTCGGAGCCATAGGATGTGATTGTTCCATTTGACTCATAGTCAATTGATAATTGTGAAGAGTTGCACACAACTGTTGGAAAGAAGTAAACTCAGAAAACAAGAGTTTGTCTCGAATATCTTTTTGTAAATTAGAAATAAAAATTCTTTGAATATCATTGTCAGGCACTGGAAAAGAAATTTGAGCATACAAATGCTTATATCTACCAATGAAATCAGTCACTTTTTCTTTAACACCTTGTTTACAATGCATTAAATCAATCAAAGTAACTTTAGGACTTATATTGTTTTGAAATTGTTGAATGAAAGCATTTGCAAGTTGTTCAAAAGAAGTAATAGAATAAGAAGGCAACGAGAAATACCATTGTAGGGCTTTGTCTCTTAATGTTCTAGTAAACAGTTTTGCAAGCAACCTTTGGTCATAAGCAAAATCGGTACATATTGTTTGAAAAGTCTTAACATGTGTTAGAGGATCACCTTTACCATTATAAAGTTCCAAATGCGGGATTTCAACATGGTTAGGGGGAATAGCTCGAACAATGTCAAGAGAAAGTGGGCTCGCAACATCAAATGTGGGCACACTAAACTTAGATTGATTCATAGATGCAATTTGTTGCTGTAAAGAAGAGACAATTTGTGCAAGATTATTAATGGTCGCTTCAGTCGAAGAGTTCATATTAGATGTGTTAGATTGAGATGGAGGTGTTATGTTATTGAAAGAAGGTAGAGAGTAAGGTGGTGGGACTCTATGATAATTAGTCATAGGAGATGATTGGATAGGAGGAACACTACAAGGAGGAATGGAATGGTTGAATGAATTGCCCCCTTGCGTCATGTTCATTGGTGAAGATGTAATAGGAACACTCATTGAAGGAATGAATGAAGAAGTCGGATTGAACAAAGGAATAGGGTTAATTGAAGAGGGAGGATTGCCCCCATGACTGGTGATCAGAGGAGGAATGTCTTGTATAGAAGTAGTCATTATGTTTGATGTAAAGGTAGGTATGCTAGCAATAGAAGTTGTCAAAGGAATAGAATGATTAACTTGAGTGGGAGGTTGTGTATAACCTAAAATTTCAGCGCAACTCTTCATAGGCATCACATTCGAATCCACAATGTGTGCAATACCACACAAAATATCAATTCCATTCTTATCACTTTGAAGCATGTGTTTTAGACCCTCAATTAAAGGAAGAGCTTGACTATCAGGGTATTCTTGAGACATCCATTGTTGAAAATCATCAAATTGATTATCCAATTTTGAAAGTTGTTCTACAGAAACCTCATGGAGAGCTTCTTCATCATTAGGAGGATTAGAGGAATTACCCATGTCCTCGTTAAAAAGGCTACTCAAATTAGGTTCCATCTCCTCGGTAGTTAAACCTCGGAAAGACTTAATTCTTCAGCTTCGTCTAACGGGAATAGTGTAAGTAGGGCTTATTGTTGTAAAACTCGTGCACTAGAAAGAGAGAGAAGATTTTGAATTTAGAGGTAGCAATTTTCAGTAAAATCAGCCAATCTTCTAGATTTAAGCTGTTAAATGCAATCACGACAGTCTCCCGAAATTTCAAAAAAAATGTCCGGGACCGTGGCGCTCGGAGTGCACACGGTCCTTGCAACTTTTTTCAAAATTTGCAGGGATGAAAGGTATGATGATTTTAAAGCTAATCTGAAAAAATTGAGTGATTTTACGATCTGTAGATAGGCCAAATTAAAGTTGCAATCTCAAAATTGAACCCTACCTAGATTGTCGAAAAATGCAAAATTTGAATTTTGAAAAAGAGAGGGAAACTGAAATTTTGAATTTTATGATTTTAGAGGGAATGTTAAGAGCAATGCAAGTTTTGAAATTTAAAAATTGACTCAATTTCACGCAAAATTCAATTTTGAAAGCGGAAATCAAAGTTGTTGTAATTAAGCACTTAATTTCAAAAGTCACAAATTGCAAGAATTTGAATAAAGTACTGAAATTTTGAATGAATGCAAACACACTTTTCAGATTTAGGACAGTAAGAACACAATTTTGACACAAAATTTCAATTTCAATGATTTTTGAATGATTAGAAGCCCTAAACCAAGCAATCACAAGACCAACTTTGACTATAATTTTGAAAGTGTTATAATTGATAAAATCAGCCAAAATTATGGATTTTAGCAGGAAAATACAGTAAGATCTTGCTCTCGAAATTTTGGAAAAAATGTCGGGGACAATGGCGCTCGGAGTGCACATGGTCCTCGTAACTTTTTTCCAAATTTTCAGGGATGAAAGATATTGTGATTTTATTGCGGAATCCAAAGTTACAGCTGATTTGGAAATGTTTTGATCAGTGAAATTGTCGGACAAAGGTTGAATCAAGAGGGTTTCAAAAATTAGGGTTTTGACACTTAACCACTTAATTTTCAAAATTAAAGCACAGACATGAATTGATAATTTGTAATAGAAGCACAAATCTGAAACAAGCATTAACAATTAAATATTTCACAAGTTCAATTTCTAAAAAGAAAATTTAGGGTTTTTATGCAATTAACCTCTAAAATTTTGCAAAAGATCAAACATGGAAATGTAATCAAGGAATCAATTTTCAGATCTAATCATGAATAATCAGAAAGGATGTTCACGTCGGGTTCACCAAAATGTAAAGCGGGAAATCGCAATCGAACCCTAGTTGCCCTCCCCTCTTCCAACTCCAAGGAGAGAGAAGGGAGGTCGCTAGGGTTGATGGTTTTCACTTGGGGGAGACTTTACATTCAAAAGAGGGGTTGAAACCCACAAGATCCAATCCCACACAATGCAAGATTGGATGCTAAATGAGTTTCAAGGGTTAAGACAACAAGGCTACCCTCTTTTGTAAAGAATGTGCATAGAATGATTAAGCTAGGAATGCATAGAAAGTGAGAAAGATTCACTTATAAACTGAGATAGGGATATAGGATGAAGCTGCGGACCTGGAATTAGCAGTAAAATGTTGATACGGCACTGTCCTGCAAATTTGAGCAAAAGTTGACGGGACGATGGCGCCCGGCGTGCACACGGTCCTCCGAAAAATCCACGAAACGAAGGGGGATCTGTTCGTCTCTGCACAAGGATTCCAGTTCTTCAATTTCAGCCGCGTACCTGCAACCTACACACAAAAAAGCAAAGATGATTGGGGGGTTAGGGATTAGGGGTTTGCCTTTAGGTCAAACCCTGGTTTTGGAATTAACCAAGAAATGAGAAATTGCTGTAAATGTAAATGTCTGTAATGTAAAACAAGTACTAATACCTTGTTGTAAGGATGTTTGTATCCTTATGTGTGAAGGTATAGATGTTGTTGTTTGTTGTATTGTTGTATGTTGTAATATGTGATCTCCTCTTCAATGGTTGAATCCTTGTCTTGAATGCAACACTTAGCCTTGAATGGAGACTTAGAATGATCAATAGCTTGACAGAATGCTTGAATGCTTGAATGCTTGAATGCTTGAGTAGAGTTTCCATGCTTTTTTCCATCATATCGAATGAAAGAAGAAAATGTAGTTTATATACTTGCCAATTAGGGTTAAAAGACTGATTTTCCTGACCTTAGGCCGACCAGGAAAGATAATTTTCCAAATTGCAAACAAAAAGGCCCGAAGTCCCATAGGAGACCGGGCCCAAAATAGGGCTAGGGACCAGGACTCTGGGTGCCCTGGTCTTGAAGGACCAGGGCGTTGGGCGCTCTGGTCCCACCTCCGGGACAGCAGGGTGCAAAGGAGGTTCGGGCTAGGGTGCTAGAAAATGCAGTTTTTAGTGTCGTAATTAGGTTTCGGGGTCTCCATTCAGGTTGCGTGTTGCGTCACCATTGTGAAGACCGAAATGCAGTCGAAATTGCAAGTGTCGCAATTTTAGGACGCTACACTAAGCTAGGTTTGACCAAATGACAACAATGACAAAAAGACAAAGGTTTGATAAGGTCTAAACTTCTTAACAATGACTTAGGGTTTATTCAAAGATTTGGATTACTCAAGTATGACAAAACCTAGTTTTGACACTATATGCAAAGGGACAATTACTATGCAAATGATCCTAATATGATATGATAATGACCTAAGCTTAATGAAGAAACCTAGGGTATGCAAATGCAAATGTATGACAATGTCAACCTAGGGCAAAACCTAAGGTTGAATTATGAAATGGTATTACCCTAATGTAAGAGGACACATGCAAATGGATGACCCTTATTGATATGCAAAGGAGTATGACCTAGGTGAAACCTAACCTTGGTAGTTGACAATGCACTTGCAAAATGCAAACTTAGGATGAACCTAAATCTAAGTGACATGAATGTTTAGACAAGATTTTGAAAAATGTTTGACAACCATGTTTGAAGGTGTTTTGAACTTTGTTGGATGAAATACTCTTGTGTTTAACCTTGTTTTGAATCAATTTGTTTTGTTTTGGAAATGAGACACAACTCAACTTTTGACAAGTAAAGAGGACAAGATATTTTAACTTAGACTCAAGACAATCATGCTCATTCACACATTTCTTATGGTAGGTAAAGATAGTAGGTACTTGAGAGGTCGACTCATTATGAGATTCAAGGAGAATACATAGATGCTTGACCCCACGGGCTCCCCTCCATGGCACTCACTTCTTAGGGCAACCAAGCATCAGTCCCCATGGAAATCTCCCCATGGTGAACTTAGTATCTCTTCCAAGTATCCAAACTTGTCCTTCTCAAGCAACTAGAAGGATTTTTGGCCTCTAAATACAAGGTGTTTAATAAGGATTTATGTTAAGCATTACTCCTTGGTGTCATGAAAGCGTGATTGAGACATAAGTCCACCAAGATACCAAATAAATGTAGTCGTGCAAGCATGATTTAGACCACGAGGCCCTACTTAGATGTTGATATAAGAAAGAGTCCAAGGGTCATCACTTCCCAAGTAACTACAATTCCCACGTAACCCTTCCTTCAAAGCTTTCGCCCATCAGGTATTTATTTATAGTGAGTTAGAATGCTAAGGTACTCTAGCTGTACTCACTTTGGGTCGTCCCCTTCTCACAATTGTCACTTGCTTGCAAAAGAAAGCAAATGGTCGGGAAGGCAGGCCCTCTAAAGGTGACAAACAATCCAAAACATGAGAATGGTATCAAAGATCTAGATTTCTGATCACCCTAAGAAGGATGAGAGCATACTCTCCTACTCCAATGTCAAACTTGACAATCAAAGCAAACACATGTTCATTCCATCCTACTTAGAAATCATACTAGGTGCCTAATTATGAATTACAAACACAAAGTTTAGTTGGAGTACAAGGCAACCTACAAAATCACTAAGTTAGAAGTTTGATTTGTTTGGTCTTTGACTAGCGAACCTACATAAGATTTGTTAGTAGTTTCATTCTTGTCTTCTCCATGCATAATGCCAAGGTGCTGCACAGAGAATCAGTACCAAAGAAAACCAAAATACCAGAACAAAATGCAAAACAAAGTAATTTTGCAAGTGAAATCACTGATTTTTACCTCTATTTATGGCCTTACATAGGCGCAGAATGTCTTACATAGGCACAGAATGCATTGACATAGGTGCAAAATGCATTGACATAGGTGCAGATCCCTTTGACATAGGTGCAGAAGTCCTTGACATAGGCACAGATCACTTGACATAGGTGTAGATCTCTCCTACATAGGCGCATAAGTGCTCAGAAAGCCCTGAATTACCTTGTTTCTTGGGTTTTTCACCTGCAAATCAGCTCAAAAGCACTCAAAATCATGGTTAGGGGGTTAGTTCATGTTGGGTTCACCAATTAATGTATCTAGGAATCTAGAATTCATCAAAGCAATGTAAACATTAAACTAGCTCAATCACAAAACCAGATTGCAATGAGAACACTCCTAAAAACATTCAATAGAGAAAGGGAAATAAAACATTCAATTCAAATGCAAACCAACACAAATGTGAATGTCTCCTCCATGATTCTCCATTGTCCTTTCTCCTTCAAATTGCTTTGTTTTGTGGATCTCACCTTCAAGTGCATAAGCGTAATGTGAAAGCAAGATTGACAAGACGGTAGCTCAAGAATACTAGAAGCGTGATTGATTCGAGAATCGATTCGAAAAAGTGATTAATTGGGATTGAATAAATTCATCCAATTTATAGATAAATTGGATAAAAGACAAGATTAGCATGAAATTTATTTGAATGGAAATTCAAATCAAGAATAGCAAAATTATGACAAGTGTATGACAAATTGCTATGCAAGGATTTATGACAATTTATGACAAATTGCTATGCAAAAATTTATGAAAAGATTTTGACATAGAAATAGACATTAGAAGAAATTAGAAAATTAGGTTAGAAATGATGACTTGTAAATTAGGAAATTGATGAAAATTAGGTAAATTAATTAATAATTTTTCATTCTTTAATTAATTTACAAAAAGAGGAGGAATTAATTAGCCAATTAAATAAACATTTAATTGTGACAAGAAGACTTAGGATAAATAAATAAATCATTTAACCTATAGAGAAAATGGAGAGAAAATGACAATCAAGATTAAATGAATAAATCATAAAACCTTAGAAGATGAATTAGAAACACAAGGACGACAATTAGGTCTTAACAAAAGATAATTGATGTTGATTCGATCATGATTCTGACTTGATAAAAGACCAATGCAGATAAGTGATTTGATTGATAAATGCACTAATTGACAAGGAACAATGACAAATTGATCCAAATTGACATGATTGAGAAAGATGACGATCGATGACAAATCGATCACCAAAATGACAAGATTGAAAAGAGAACAACGATCAATGACAAATCGATCACAAAACGACAAGATTGAAAATGACAACAATCGATGACAAATCGATCGCAAGATGACAAGATTGAAAAGGACAATGATCAATGACAAATCGATTGCAAAATTATAAGATTGATAAGAGAACAAAACCCTAATTCTATCATCGATTAGGATTGACAATGTCCAAAATATGCCAAATGAGTACGCACATTGATGTGACAGGATAAGATCGACGAAAATCATGACTGAAAATTGTTATCGACAAGACCAAATTTGAAAGAGAGACAAATGAAGAATGCAGAAGAAGGACTTGATGTTCACAAATGATAAAGACCAAGTGCGCAACATAGGAGAAATGTTAATGCAATGCAAAAACCCTAAAATAAGGCAATGCGCAAATGTTAAAGTATGACTCTGCAAGCATTGACCATTTTTAGATGTCTACAGGAAGTAATTTTAACTTCTTACCATCAACCAAGGGAATAATAGCATGTTTCACATTTTTTTTCCAAATCCTCAAAGAAATTTTCTTTAGTTAGATGAAGACTCTCCTGCCGATGGAGTGTTACTTCCTTCTGTCGGTGGAGTGTTACATTGTTTTGCCGGTGGAGGAGTATTCCTATCAACATTTAGTTATGATTTCCTAATCCATTGTTTTGAGAAGTCCTACTTTACTTCTTCAACCTTTTCTTTACCTTTCAAACTAGGACCTTTGTTGTTTACTAGTGAGGACTTGCTTCTACAAAATTTAGCAATATGCCCAATTTTGTTACATGCATAACAAGTCACATTATTTTTTTGAATAGCCTTCCCATAACCTATGCAAAATTGTGTTCTGTATTGATTAGATAAATGTCTAAATCTTCCACAAATATAACATCTCACATTCATTTTGCAATTTTCAGAATTATGACCAACTTTGTTGCATTTTGAATATTGATCGATGGGTGTACTGGTATTCTAATAATTTCTAGATCTACATTGATTTTCTCTATGACCATACTTGTTATAGTTAAAGCATTTGCCATTAAATTTATAAGCAGTAGGTTGTCTTACCAGTTTGCCATGATCCTATGTGTTTTTAGTACTGGAGCTTTCACCAGTTTCAAAGCCAAGACCATTAGTGTCACCATTAGGTTTCTGATTCTTCAACAAGTCACCAAGTTCTTCTGAGCTTTTCTTGAATTTTTCTTTATGTTGATTTACAATAGCCAGTTCTCCTTCCAAGATACCTTTTTGTCTCATGAGTTCATTTGAGTCATTTTATGCATGCATTAGATCTATCTTCAACATATCATTTTCATAACTAAGTCTTGTGTTTTCATTTGTAGCATTGTTCAGTCTTCTAGTCAAGTCTTCTTCATTCTTCTTTCTATCTTCAATTTATTTACAAAATCTCATAGTCATATCCTGCATCTCATTCTTTGTTGTCATGTTTTCTTGTTTCAGCTTATTCGTTAGATCAATAAGAGTTTCATTTTCGTCATTCTCATTTTGCATCTTTTCACAAAGTTCTCCTCTTGTTTCTTGAAATAGTAAGATTTTCTTGAAGGACTTGAATAATATCTCGAGCAGCCTTTAGATCATCTTCAAGTTTAATATTTTTCAATTTTTCTGCATCATAGTCTGAGAGAGCTCCTTCTAGTTGCTTCATCAAGTTTTCCATCTCTATCGGTGTCAAGATCTTCCTCAAGTTGTTAGGCTTCTGAAAATAGAGGACCAGGCTCTGATACCAATTGTTAAGATTCCCACAGATACTGAGAGGGGGGGGTGAATCAGTATCTAGCTGGTAATAAGATTTTCTTAACTTAAAACATGTAGAGCAAATTAGAACTGTGTACCAATAAATAGAAAGTAATGCAATAAACAGAGATAAAAACAACCACATGAAAAACACACCATAACACAATATTTTAACAAGGAAACCTGGTGTGGGAAAAACCTCAGTGGGATTTGTGACCCACAATATTCACTTACTAGCCAATAAGAGAATATTACTGCTACAAGAGGGGCCTACACATGCAGGAAGGCCAAGTGCCTAGAACTCACTGCTCAATTACAAAATGGGAAGTCTCACTGACTTACAAAATGGATTATATAAATCCAATGTCTTGTACTACTTCAAAATAGCATCTACTATGCCAAGTCCAGTACCGATTTATAGCTCTGCTTCATACATAAACCCTTAACCTATAATTTGCATAATAGGTCTATCTTATTTCACTTAATTACATTCCTCCATTCATTACATATATCTTCTCACAATGTTATACAATGAACTCTCTTATATAAGAGTCATTTTACAACTTTCCAATTCGACTTACAATGATTTTACAATAATAAACAAAATATATTAACAACAAAATTCATGTCGGCTTCTATGTCGGTATGCTTCCTTTCACTACCGATGTCAGTAGTCTATGTGCCGGTGTAGAATCTGATTTTGCTAGTGTCGGTGGATTGCCTTGCCGGTGACATAGGATTGTAAGGTTTCCATCAATGACAAAACCTTCAATCACCTACAATGTCTCATTGGAGTGTGCATTTGCCAACAAACCAATCAATACCTTGACTAGTTGATTTCTTCTAGAGTACCGGTTTAGTCTTTGTTTAGCCTGTGGATGTCTTCCTTACCGATCTACTCACCATTACCCAATCGCCTTGCTTCTTTCTAATCTACTGCTTGTCGGTATACTTACTATCTATCAGTTTACTCACTTCCTAGTCTTACTGTCTACTTTTTTACTCACTACCCGGTTTCTTACTCCCTAAGGATTGAGAAGACTAAGGAGATGATGTTGCCAACAATGACAACCATATTATTTACCAATCATACAAAATTACATCAGAATGCCAACACTACACAACCAAGTGTGGATATTCCACCTCCACTAGTAAAAGTTCAGCAAATTAAAACTCAACTTCCATGGGTTTCACAAGCTACCCAAGAGAAACCCATTCAACAAATTGTAGATAAGTCCTCTGTATAGGGAAAAGAGAAAGAACAAGAGAAAACTGATAAGGAGAAATCTATTGATGTAGAAAAGGCATTAGTCAAGTAGCAGAATGATGATGATGATGAATTATTAGTCATCAAAGGGCCTATAGATGTTGACAATATGAGTGCATCAGAATTAATGGAGATTGCAATTGTGATGCAATCCAAAGCTCAGAAGAAGGGGCTTTAAGGAACAGAGGAAGGAAGCAGAAACCATCCAAACCACTGTAGAAATTTTGTCAAGTCTTCTACCAGAGACTACTATAGGGAACTTGTCAACTCCTATTGAAAAGCTTGGCTAGTTGTTTGTTGATGCCTCTGACCAACTCAAGTCCCTTAAGGAAGCAGCTTAGACTTTTATAGAGAAGAATTACAGGAAGAAAAGAGGAGAACAAATAATGAAAGATATTGATACAGGAAGGATTGCCTTATAATTAAACACAGATCTTTTGAGGAAAGCTATTGAGACAAAAGATAGAATTCTCACCTGCACATCCAATGTTTCATTTTTCTATATAGATTTAATTCAAAGGTGAAAAGAGACTAAACAAGAACTGGAAAAGATATGTAGTTCCTACATACCTTTACAGGATTTGAACTTAATTTTTGGAAAAATGGCTGATGATTTTCAAAATAAGTTAGATATGTATGATTTTAAATAGGCAAAAGACTCTAATCCCTAAAAAAGTTAAAGAATTTATTAAAACCTAAAGTGGACATCCTGCAAAGAGCTTACAAGAATGCAAAAGTGGTTTTGGCTACTCCAAAGATGAGTATAGTTGATGCAATGGAAGAATTTTCATCACAGGTCATGACTACCATACAAATCAGTGAAACATACTGGAGACATGGGAAAATGATTTTTCTCAAATGAATCTTACTTTCAGTGACATTTTCTTGAAAATTGCAATGCACACTCCTTGAAAAAGACTTAATTTTTTTTTATATGTAAACTTTTGATGCAAATTTTCCTATATATATATATATATATCACACTCCTTGAAAAAGACTTAATTTTTTTTATATGTAAACTTTTGATGCAAATTTTCCTATATATATATATATATATATATATATATATTTATATATATATATATATATATTTATATATATATATATATATATATATATATATATATATATTTATATATATATATATATATATAACTTTTCAATTTGGCATTGTTGTCAAAGGGGGAGTAGAAATATGTATGTGTGTTGTGAAAAAATTGTATGTGTTGAGGGACTAGAGTAGAAATTAAGGGGGAGTATTGTAATATATTTTTTGTACATTTATGTTTATAAACACACTTAGCTGTATAGTTTGAAAAATGTCTAAGTGTTACCATCAATGCCAAAGGGGGAGATTGTTGGCTTGATGATGATTGTAATGGATGACTTCATGTGTTGTCATTGATGGAACATGTATTCACACACATATGTTCACATTAGTTAAGACAAATTGGTATTACTTCTATAGTTACTTGTATTGCAACTGGTATTGTTAAGATGGTCTTGAAAGTGTCTAACCAGTATATGTAGTCAACCGATATATGCAGAAATGGCTTGACACCAACTTCGAGATTTAGCGGAAACCATCAAAGAGGTGAATGGAGGATAATCAATCTTTGTGTTGTTAGTGGTTAACTCCAAATTGGTATCAGTATTCCAATCATGGTTAACTTGTGAGTCCCATCTCACCATGGTTTTTCCCATTTGGGTTTTCCATGTATAAACACTTGTGTTATGGTGGATTTTTTACTTATTGTGGATTCTTTAATATCATTTTGAATTGCATTTATATTTTTTAGAAAAATTATTAAGTATCTCAATCGATCAGTGTTTAAAGTGTTATTGCTTTTACTATCACTAACTCACCCCCCCCCCTCTCAGTGGTTTATAAGTCTATCATTCATTTCCTCCAGTTCCTTAGCATATAAAGTTGTCCAATCACTCTTTCTAGTAGATGATGCGAATGCATGAAAAGTAGGTTCAAATTTTGTAGCTCCAGAAGGTCCAAATTACTCAAGCTCAAAAGGAGATAATTTTCCAACCAAGGTATCCCTATTAACAGAGGTGTTTACCATTATTCTCATCTCATTAATTGTAGTAGTCTTAATCTTTTAAGTTGGTGTCAAAGCTCTTACTACTTTGAAAACAATCTAATCTTCACTTAGAGATCCACCACAACATTGAATTTCCATGATAATTTCATTATAAAAGCGGTAAACCTTTCATCTTCTTCCATCTTTAGGTTCTCATATCTCATCCGGTAACCATCAATTTTATCAATTTTAACAATAGGTTCACTTTCATTTAGAGTCTCCAATTTATCCCATATAGCCTTTGCAGTTGATTTGTCAATTAGTCTCATTATTTGTTGATTAGAAATTGCACACAAAAGGGCTTTTCTAGCTCTACAATCATTTTCAATGTCCTTATCCAAGCCTACTAGAGGAGGATTTCTAGATGCTGGATTATGAGGTGTATATCCTTTGTTAGTGTTTTCCCAAATCTCTTTCCCAAGACATCTCAGATGAGTCTCCATCTGAATCTTCCATACCCTATAATTTGTTCCATCAAGCCTAGGAATTTCTCTCTGGAAAACAACAATAGATGAACTTGAACTATTAGATGCCATATGATCTTCCTCAGAAGTTAAGCTTCTGCAAAGAGTACTAGGCTCTAATACCAATTGTTAGAAAGATTAGATAACTGGTGGACAACTAAGAGGGGGGGTGAATTAGATTATAGAACTTTAAGAATTAAAACCTTATTACCGGAATACATAAACCAAATACCAAAATAGAAGATATAGTAGTTAAGAAAAAATATAATCCATAGAACATTTACCAACCATCCACAAAAGATAACACCAAGATTTGTGCGTGGAAAACCCAATTAAGGTAAAAACCATGGTGGGAAGCCTACCCACAGTTAGATAATACTTCTACAGTAAGTATTTGATTACAAAAAGAGGGGCCTGCACATGCAGGAAGGCCAACAATCTAAAGTGCATTTCTCATCACAAAAGAAGCCTCACTGATTACAAAGAAATCCAAACTATAATGTGTAAAGATGAGTGAACTGGAAGAATAACATCTCTTATGCCTGAGTATAGTTCCAGTTAAGCTCAGTACTGAAGGTCTTAAACCTCTTTTACAAACCCAATTTGATCACCTATGATCGACTAAAACCTCTGCATATGATTACATAATTATTCACACATAGATAATTGCATAATCATCCCATAACCCATGATCTACAAAGAGATCTTACATAATATATATACCAACTCAGGAACTAAACCATTAGGTCGGCCACAATACAATAAATTCATAACATAAACCCGCAATCCAATGATCATTCAAGTCAGCCTGGGACCAAAATAATATAAACCAATCAATAAATCCAACTGGTAATGCATCATGATCAGCCACCAACACATTACATAAACTGGTCCATAACCTAGCAGAATAAGACTGGACCCAAAATAGGTCACCATAAACCAAATCCAACAGCACCGATCAACAAGAACATGAACAAGATAAAAAACCAACATCCCACAAGCCATATAGAAGTCACACCAACACCACTTATCATTTGCATCAAAAGATATTCAACAAAGCTTTGTTGGTAAAACCCTTACTGGTGACCAAAAGGCTTACTAGAGAAAATGATAGCTTCTGAATCATCAAATCCTGAACCAACTGATCATGATACGCATCTAAATAGCATGAAAGACATATCCAAACCAATTCCACAAACCAAAGCATACCGATCAATATCATAATCCAACCATTCTACTGGAACCTACCGGAAACTAGTAAACAACCAAAACAGCTAGTGTTGACATCAATGACAAAATATCAATGCAACACATAATCAATTCCTCCAATTTTCTAGCATGTACAAGGATTGGATTTCTTGGGAAATGACGAAGTGCTTAGAAGAATGTAACAAGGGTTTGATTGTTTATCAAATCGATCTATGGTGATCATCCAATGGCAGAAATCTTCTAGAAAATTGTTGTAATAATCTATAATATATTTTGGTGGAGTGTTTTACCGCACCAAATGTAAATTCATTGTATTTTGATGTAATTAGGGTTTTGTAGCCACCCTAACTAAAAAGTGTATTTAGGGCTAATTGGAGAAGGGTTTGTGTTTTGGTGGTTTGAGGAGAAGGTATTATCTGTTAGGATAACTGGTGAACAACTAAAATGGGGTGGTGAATTAGTAGTTAATAGATTATATCAATTAATCCACTTAATAACCTTTAACCAGATTAAGTATTGGTAAAGTAGAAAAAGATACCGATAAGAAATAAAACTTAACAATGAAATAGAAAATCAACACAATGCAACCATACCACATAACACCATAATTTGTACATGGAAAACCCAAAAAGGGAAAAACCACAGTGGGAAGCCTACCCACAGTCAAATGATACTTCTGCAGAAAGTATGTGATACAATGAGGGGCCTACACATGCAGGAAGGCACACTGCCTAGAGCATACTACTCGTTACAAAAGAGTCTCATTGACTACAAAGAGGTTATAACCACCTCAAGATAAATGGACAACAATCTAGAGTAATGAACTGACAGAGATAGCATCTACCATGCCTAATTACAGTTCTGGAGGCCTTTAACCTCTTCCTTAATCCTAATTAGATCACCTATGATCCACCAAATCTCCTTCACATATGATATTGCATTTTAAGACCATGACACATATTCTTCATGATCTACAATGAGATCTTACATCATTTGATACCAACCCTAAGGCCTGAACCAATTAAGTCGGCCACCTAAAAGATATTACAATAAGATCATTACATAAATCCATATTACAATGATATGCCATCTTGGCTTAAGACCAAAACAACAATAACCAATCCATAGAACATCCCGAAACATCCTGGTAACATGTAGAGTACACATTAACATGATAACAGTCCATAACCTAGATAGGCATAGGACCTATTCTGTGTCCACCACACTAAAGTGATGTCTCCACCTGGTTGAAGAATGATCAAAAAACATCTTTAGCATCCTGAAAGCCACACCAACACTACTTATGCATCCTGTCAAGATTTCTCAGTGAAATCTCTGCCAGTAAAACCTTAAACCAATGTTAGTAAGGGTTTACAAGAGTGTATTATAGCATCTGATTACCAAGTTAATACTAACTGACCAAAAAATGCCCTAGGAACATGTGAAACATAAAATCAAACATACTCGATTGATCCAAGCATGCTGGAAGTATCCAACAGATAGTCTCTTCTACTGGTAACACTAGATCTTCTACCAGTAAACAAAACTTGTATGTCGATAACCAAAACATGTCTATCAGTAACCAACCAAAACAACTAGTGTTGACATCAATGACAAAACATCAATGCAACACATAATCAATTCATCCATAATGCCAACAATCTCCCCCTTTCGCATTGATGGCAACACTAGATGTGAAAAATATCTAAGTACCAAAAAAAATGCCAAACAAGTCTCCCCTAGTGGAAAACCAACAAACTCCCGAATATCAATAACTCTCCCCCTTTGAATAATATGTTTGAAAAGTTCTAAAGTTTTTTTTCACATCACTATCTCTCCCTCTTTGACATCAATGCCAGAGATCTATTACAAATATCAAAGCAAGAATGTATACCTCTGAATCTCAAAGCTGACTACTCCCCCTAAGTAGTAGCACCGAAGGAATGAATAGTATCTATGATAATGCATGTCGGACTGATGACAAACTACATCAATCAAGTCTCTATCAGAGGGGCAAAAACCCCTAACTTGTCTCTCAAATACTCAAATGATTCCTTAGATAGTTGTTTAGTGAGTATATCTGCAATCTACTCTTTAGTGTTCACATAAAGCAATTTGACTTCCTTTCCTTCTACCTTGTCCTTCAGAAAGTTATTCTTTATTGATATATGCTTAGTCTTACAGTAAAATACTGGATTCTTAGACATGTCAATAGCTACAGAGTTATCATAGTAGATAACTACCGGTTCACTACAATTTACCTTGATATCCTTCAGCATTTTCTTCATCGACAAGACTTGAGTGCAATTAGTTGCTACTACAACATACTTAGCTTCTACAATAGATAAATAAATGCATGACTATTTTTTGTTGATCCATGAAACTAGTTTCTTTCCAAGAAAGAAAGCTCCACCAAAAGTATTCTTCCTATCATCAGTATCTCCTACCCAATCTGAGTCAGTATATGCACATAAAGTGAAATCATCATTTCTAGAATACCATAAGGCATATTATGTTGTTCCTTGAAAATACCAGAATATCCTCTTTACTCCACATTCATGATTTTCTTTAGGATTACTTTGATATCTTGAAACAATACTTATTGCATTCATAATATTCGGTCTAGTCTGAGTTAAATATAGCAAGCCACAAATCATAGACTTATACCTTATCAAATTTACTAGTGTAGAAGTATCCTTGATAAATAATTTCTCACTTGTCACCATAGGAGTACTTGCTGGTTTGAAATTATCCATACCAAACTTCTTCAACAATTTCCTTAGATACTTAGTTTGATAGATAAAGATGCCTTTGTCAGTTTGAGTAATTTGCAAACATAAGAAAAAATTCATCTCACCAATCATGGACATTTCAAATTCATTCTTCATGTTGTTAGCAAATTCCATGCACAATTTATCTTCTCCTCCAAAAATGATATCATCAACAAATACTTCAATAATCAGAATATCATCATTAGTGATCTTATAATATAAATTACTATCAACACTACCTTTAGTAAAACCAATCTTCAAAAGATATTTATCCAACATTGCATACCAAGCTCTAGGATCTTGTTTCAACCCATATAGAGATTTCTTCAATCTACAAACCATATCTTTATCATTTGTCAGTGAAAATCCATCAAGTTGCTCAATGTATACTTCTTCCTCAATTTCACCATTCAAAAATGCATATTTAACATCCATTTGATAAATCTTGTAGTTCTTATAAGCTGCATAGGCAAGAAATAGTCTAACAGCTTCAATTCTGGCTACAGGTACAAATGTTTCACCATAATCAATTCCTTCCATTTGAGAATATCCTTTACAAAACAATCTAGCCTTGTTTCTTACAACTTGACCATCCTCATTCAGTTTATTCCTAAAAACCCATTTAGTTCCAACAAAAAATTTATTTTTAGGTTGGGGAACTAAAGTCCAAGTCTCATTCTTCTCTAACTGATCTAATTCATCTTCCATAGCCTTTAACCAATGTTTATCCTTACAAGCTTCAATAATAGATGCTAGTTCAATTAGAGAAATAAGACATACCTCTTCATTTGTGAGTCTTCTTCTTGTCATAAATCCCTTGTTATTATCTCCAATGATTTGATCTTTAGAATGATTTAATCTTACATACCTTGGTGTTTTCTAAACTTCGAGTTCACTACTTTTATCATTAGTCACAATTGAATTTTCTGATTGTATCGGTGTAACTGTTTCAGTTTCCTATACTAGTTGAGGCATTGTCAATTCAATTATGATCATTTCCACTGTCGGTTCCCTATCATATGGTATAGAATGATTTCTATATTTCTCATCCACTTTCACATTAGCACTCTCCACAATTTTCTGCAATCTTTTGTTAAAACATCTATATGCTTTGCTTTGAATTGAATAACCAATAAATATCCCTTCATCACATCTAGGATCAAACTTCCCAATTGAATCATCTCTTTTGATATAGCATTTACTTCCAAAAATTCTGAAATATTTAACAATAGGTGTATGTCCAAACCATAATTCATAACGGGCCTTACCGGTTTCACCTTTGATGCGAACTTTGTTGAATGTGTAGACTGTTGTACACACTGCTTCTCTCTAATAGATGTGAGGCAATTTGGCTTCCATCATCATTGATCTTGTTGCATCCAAAATGGTTTTGTTCTTTCTTTCCACTACTCCATTCTACTGAGAAGTCTAAGGTGCAAATAATTGTCTCCTAATTCCATTTGTCTCACAATAATTGTTAAATTCATGAGAAGTGAACTCATTGCCTTGATCTGATCTTAGACATTTGATTTTCAATCCAATTTCTGTTTCAACTTTTTCTTTAAATATCTTTAATTTTTCAAAGGCTTCAGACTTCTCCCTAAGAAAAGCCACCCACATCATCCTATAATAGTCATCAATAATCAACATGAAATACCTATCACCTTGAAAGCTTCTAGTCCTTGCACAACCACACAATTCGGTGTGAATCAAATCAAGTACATCATTAGATTTATCATGTATGCTCTTAAAATAAGTTCTAACTTTCTTTCCCATTTTACATTACTTACATACTGGATTATGAGGCTTCATAATCTTAGGTATATCTCTAACTACTTTAGTTGAACTGATCTTAACAATACAATCAAAATTAACATGACACAACCTCTTATGTCATAACCAACTCTCATTAGTATGAGAAATCAAACATCTCTTATTACCAGTGTTCAAGTGAAAGATATTACCTCCAATCTGAATACTGGTTGCAATCTCCAAACCAGTCTTGTTAATGATTTTGCATTTTCTATCTTTAAACTGAAGTTGGAAACCCTTGTCCACCAATTGACCAACACTCAAAATATTATGCTTTAAACCTTCTACATAATTGACATTGTAAGTATTATGCTTACCATCCAGAGAAATAGTACCTCTACCTTTGATCATACATGCTTTGTCATCTCCAAATCTAACTTGACCACCATTATATTCTTGCAGGGATAGAAATTTTCTTTTATCTTTATTCATATGATGTGAGCATCCACTATCAATTACCCATTCATCCTTATCTTCAACTTTTGCTGCTAGGGCCTTTTCTTCATTCATGATAGCTGGTTCCAATTCATCTCCCTTTAAAGAACATAACACCCATTCCTTTCCATTATCGGATCCACTAGTAGAGTCTTCTGTCAGTTCATCCCCAGAGTCATCACTTACTCCTTCCTCATCCATGATGTAGCATTGTTTACTTTTCTTGAATCTATATCTATTTTGGTTAGACTTAAATGATTTCTTAACTCTTTCCTCAAATCTTGCATTCCTTTCAAGACATCCAGATGTAAAATGACCAATCTTATTACATGCAAAACATTTACAAGGTACTTTTCCTTCATACTTAGTTCTTGCTGGTCCTTTAGGTACTCTTCTAGCAAATAGGACTTCAAGTTGCTCAAATTATTCATCTTCTTTCCTTATATCTTCTAATTCTTTTGCATATAGGGTTTTCCAATCACTTTTGCCAGTAGATGATGATAATGCATGAAAAGCGAGTTCAAACTTTACAGCTCCAAAAGGTCCAAATTCTTCAAGCTCAAAAGTAGATAATTTCCCAATCAGAATGTCTCTATTAACTGAAGAGTTTTCCATTGTTCTCAACTCATTAATTGCAATTGCCTTCATCTTGTAAGCTAGTGGAAGGGCTCTCAAGACTTTGGAAACTATTTCATCTTCACTCAGAGATCCTCCACAACATTGAATTCCCATAACAATCTCATTTACTCTTTTCATAAACACGGCAATTCTTTCATTATCTTCCATCTTGAAGTTTTCATATCTTACTCGGTAACCATCAAGTTTAGCAATTTTGACAGTAGGATCACCTTCATTTGGAGTTTGCAATTTATCCCACATAACCTTTGCCAATTATTTATCAATCAATCCCATGATTTTTTGATCATTAAGTGCACACGAGAGGGCTTCTCTAGCTCTTCAATCATTTTCAATATTCTTGTCCAGGTCTATAGGAGCAGGATTGCCAGATGCTGCATCATAAGGTGTGTATCCTTTCTCAGTGATCTCCCAAATATCATTGCCAAGACATCTAAAATGAGTCTCCATTCAAATTTTTCATATCCCATAAATTTTTTCATCAAGCTTAGGGATTTCTCTTCTAAAGATAGTTGCCATAGGACCTATTTATGGTGAAAATGGATAACAACAATATTGAAACACTAAATAGATTCAACCACAAAAACCCTAGCCTAACAATCAATAAAGATCCACCATAACATATGAAGATTACCTAAGACAATGCAAATCAAATGAAATCACATAGATTATACCATCACATGTCCAATAGGGTTTGAATCTCCATTCTTCCTATCTCCATTGACCTTGCTTGATATATTTGCTCTCAAATTTTATATGTGCACAAGAGCTCAACAAAGAACAGAAATGTGGTTGATATCTAGATCACATATGAAAGTTCGAATGCAAGTGTAATCGAGTAGTCGTTGAGGTTAATAATGAAGGAAGCATCTCCTTATATAGAAGACACCATAAGAAACGGAGGGATAAGATTAAGAGGTGTAAAAGATAAATGGTTAGCTATGGTTAGAGGGTAGGTAGAGGAAATAAGAAAATAATGAGAGGGTAGGTAGTGTAGGAGTTAAGAGATAAATGACATGTGTCATGGGTAGAAAAGGCTAATGAATTAATTAAATAAATAAATATTTATTTAAATAATAGAAGAAGGGGGATCAATTAAATAAATAAAAGTATTTATTTAATTTAGGAAAAGGCTAATTTAAATAAATAAATAAATTTATTTAAATGAGAAATAAGGCTAGAAGAGGATAAATGAATTAATTAAATAAATAAAGATTTATTTAATTAATAGAAGAATTAGGCTTAAAATAATTAAATAAATAAAGATATTTATTTAATTAGACATGACAATTTTAGGTGTCTACATTTTGCCCCTCTTTAAGACAATGCAGCTTGTCGCCTTGTTTCAAAGAAGATAATATGAACTGATACAATGTTGCCCCAAGATGGGAATGATATGCCCCCTCAAGAGATTGGATGAAAATGTTTGAAAATATCGCAGACAATCTCTTGATAAGAAAGAAAGGCTAGAATGGACTAGCTGGATAAAGTGACAGAGTCGCGGGATAAAGAAGACTAACTCGGGAAACAAGGGCTAGGGCTAGGATTAGAGCAGTCTATAAGATAAACTGCGATGGGAAAACATCCTCATTGTCATCCACACATCCAAGAGATCAGAGTGCAGAGAGAGAATAGAGTAGTAGCAATCAGCAGTGATGGCATTGGTTCATAGATTCGATCGCATTCACCAATTTTAGAAGCCAATAGATGCAGAAGAGTCGGTGAGTACCGCAAAACCTCCTTATACTTTGTCATAATAAATGTTGTCATTAATGCATGTTAGATAGGACATTTAATGCATTTTAGAATATGTCAAGCAGGGATAAAAAAATGCTAAGGTGCATTTGTGCTGGTGCTAGGTGCATCTGGGTAGGCTAGGCATATCTGTGTTTGTGTCAGGCATGTCTATGAATGTAAAGGTGTTTGTGTTAGATGCGAGAGTGTCTATGTTGTGCAGGAGCATTTATGCTATGTGGTCGCATTTGTGTAGTGCAGAGGCACGTCTATGTATGTCAGGCACGTCTGTGCAGAGAAGATGCGTATGTGCAGTATGTAAGTGTGTTTATGTCATAAAGGTGCATTTATGTCTTATAGGTCGAATTGGTAGTTCTGTGATGAAGATATGCTATCGATTGGATAAGCTGCTGAGAGGATACACTCAAGAAGGTCCTATAAGGAAGACTAGGATAGCAAATAGGGCTAGAATTGACAATTTTGTGATAGAACATACATTGCCAATTAGGAAACTACTCAAGAGGATACACTCAAGCAAAGGCCCTAGGATAAGATAGATCAAGGCACTTTGTGATGTACAAGGAGTACCAAGACATAGTACTTTGTGATGAACAAGAAGTGCTAAAAAGAGAAGCACTTTATGATGAAAAGGGAATGCAAAAATGTAGTACTTTGTGATGAATAGGGAGTACCACTAGGATAAACAGCAACACTTTGTGATGAATAGGGAGTGTCACTAGGATAGAAAGTAACATTTTGTGATGAACAAGGAATACCACTTTGACTGATATAGTTGATTTTCTTGACTGCAGGAGTACCTACCTATGCTAGAGTCATGGGAAAGATTCCCATCAACTCAGAGTTTACGACCAAAGTTGACATTTGAGGATAGGGCAGCGATTGAGGTTATGGGCTTGCGACATATTCTGTATGTGCCTGAGTTTCAGGTGAACATGGGGTTGCTGACTGCACTAGCTGAGAGATGGCAGTCAAAGAATTTTAGTTTTCATTTGCCAATGGGTGAGATGATAGTCACCTTAGAGGATGTTTATAGGATTCTGAGGATACTGATCGATGGGGAGTTAGTACCCTATGATTGAGATGGAGATAGGGATACACTGAGATGAGTGTTCTAGGATCTAGGATTAGAGATGAGGTTTGGACACATGGCTTGGGATACGATGACATGGACAGGATTAGCACTACCAATAGTGCTAGCAGGAGTGATCAGTGGGTTTCTTTGTCCGGATAGGGTGACACGAGGATTGGTTGTGGGCTGGGGTGGTACACTAGAGACATTGGTGACACAATGCACCAAATTTGCATGGGGACTGTGTCTACTGGCACACTTGTATTATGAGCTTCATCAATTTGTATACCATGCATCAGCAAGGTTGGGCTATGGAGTTACACTATTGCAGGTATGGGCATATGAGCATCTACCAATGACATAGCTGATTCATTTCAAAGGCAGGGGCCATGGGCATAGTTTTGTGCATCTATATGACATGATTACATTGCAGCCACAGATCAAGAGATTAGAGTACTGGTGCAGGGTCATCGATGAGATTGACACTGTAGTATGGAGGTCGTATCGAGAGTTAGAGGAGTGGGAGGATGATGCAATGGAGCTACCATATACTTTCAAGAGTAGGTATCTGATTGGACAGATGCCATATGTGCTTGAGAGGTAGTTGGTGGATAGGGTGGGCAAGTAGTTCAGTAGGATACATCAGATGCCATGGGGTTTCAGGATGTATGCTAAGACACTGAGGGATCAAGTGCACTTCAGGCCATTTTTATCGTATGATCAGGTAGTGATGCAGCTAGTAGAGATGATTCCCTTGCCTTGGGATATGTGACTAGAGATAGAGGATGTAGGGATGGATGCAGAGTATACTGCATATTGGGCAGAGCATCCATTTCCACATTTGACAAATCCAGGGGAGCTGATAGATGAAGATGGGGGAAGCGATGGGGATGATGATGGAGATGGTAGAGGTAGAGGCTAATGGAGGAGATGGGGTGTGGTAGGAGAGAGGAAAGTGGCTTCGAGGAGGGAGGGTAGAGAGGAGAGGAAGGCTCAGCAGGGTCACATAGTGAGAGGTAGAGGCGGATTGCCTTTACAGGTGCCAGTAGCACAGGGTCCTAGATAGGAACAAGGACAAAGACAGGGATAGGGGAAGCCATAGGAGCAACCATAGGTACATGGACAAGGGTAGACATAGGAGCAGCCATAGGGTGAAGGAGGAGAGGAGGATGAGTTGTTGGAGTTGAGGGAGATTTGCCAGGGATAGGTAGATGAGATCCATGATCTCAAGTGCGAGAGGGGTAGGCTCAGGAGACAGCTGAGGGATACGAAGTAGGAGAGAGATCATGATATCCAGCATTATACAGAGGCTGAGACAACAGTGAAGGCAGGGAGACATGTAACAGAGGACACAGGAGCTAGATACACCAATGTTTTGTGAGCCAAGGAGGAGATAGGCTACTAGAGAGACCTATACTATGGAGTGGTGCCACCAAAGGAGTGGGCTAGGAGCTTCTAGAGACTATCATGGACTAAGACGACCACTAGAGGGAGAGATAGGAGATAGGCATCTAGTGGTGTGGTCATGGGTCCTCCACCACCACTAGACAAAGGGGACAAGAGAGACGATCCTGGGGCAGGTCCTTCTAGAGGTCAGACTCCATCGAGGCTAGGTAGCTCTGAGGGAGGGAGTTCATCATAGCCTTAGAGGGCTCCCTATGTATCAATTTTGTACCATTTTGTATGATGACACCTTCGGGTGATTGTAGCCATATGATTTTGATATCATTGTATCATGACACTTATGATTTTGATATATATATATGATATGATTCATCCTTGCGGCAGCTATATGCATGTGTACCTATGTGATGAGGTGTTTCATGATGTATATTTCTATGTGATGATATATTTGATGATGTATGTTTCTTTGTGATGATATGTTTCATGATGTATGTTTCTATGTGATGATATGATATGGATGCAAATATATACATAATGAAATATAATATTTTATTTTTTTTTATAGTTTTATATGTTATGCCAATGCAAATGTGAATGTATGAAATGCAGATGAATATGATAATGCAAATGACTATTGACATGATGAAAATGTAAAATGTGATAACATGTGTTGTGTGCAGGATGTGATGCAATTGTAATTGTGATATCTATATGTATGGAGATGATGAGATATGCTAACATGTGATGATGCAGGTGCAACTACATCAAATGAAAATATTTTTGGTGTGCCATTATACTCAGTCATGTAATAGCAAGCTAGGTGGACTCGAGAAGGATGATGAAGGTCAATCAAGAAAGGGGGATGGAAGATAGAAGATATGAAAGTGAAATAACTTCTTGTTTGTTATCATCATGGAGCTTTATTATGGAAAAATAGGTTATGACAATCCAGACATTGGTTCGATACAGAAAGTCATTGTACCCATTTGCATGGAAATAAGACAGTTGCAAACAAGGAATGCCCTAGTTCACACTAGACTCACAGTGTCCTCATATCCTTGGACAATTCATAGCATTACTAAGAGACAATCCACAAACAACCAAAAAAAAAAGGTGACGATACCCCATCCTCACCTTTCTAGTCAAAGACATCCTAGAGATAGAATCTCTAGTCAGAGACATCCCAGAAAAGCTAAAAGACATGTCACGAGAAGATAAAATCAAAAGAAAACCAAGACTCGACACCAAAATCCACTGTAGTCTTCAAGTTTAGTGTCTCTTGTCACTTGTATATGTCTTATTTGATTGTGGTCACAATGTTTATTTTCACAAAAGGATAGATAGCACTGAACCATAATGTTGTCTGAGTCTGCTGAAAGATTTGATTTGTTGAAGCCTACTGCTACTGCGTCTCATCTAAAACTAACTAAATCCATGAAATTGATCCTTTATTATGGAGAATATAAAACTTTATTAGGGACTAGTGATGCAAATACTACTTTATTGCAGATTGTGCATGGATAGACTGAAGAAAACTGGAAGAAACTATACTCTTCAGAACAGGCGATGTTCTCAGTTCCACACCCATCACTAGACGTAGGATTTGCCTTAGCCACAGATAAGAGTTGATTTATTATGGATAGAAAGTGTGAAAAGGTGTGATTATTATGAATGGCTAACCAATCTTAGGTAGATCAATAACAAGCCATGATGGGAATGGGTAAGTTTATTATGGATGAATAGGTTGTGAGTGTGTACAAAGTGAAAGGATGAAAGTGAATCCTGAAGGAAGGAGGAGAAATGTCTCTACACATGGTACTGGTGACCTATTTTTCACCATGGTACTTTCCCAGGGCACCACCAAAGTGGTTTTCACCATTGGACGAAATATTTTTCTTTACTTTTTTGCTTTTTTCAATTTTTTTGTATTTTTACTTTTTTTTGTATTTTTGTATTTTTTTATTTTTTTGTATTTTTGAATAAGGATATTCTGAAGATCTATGTGTAAAACCTACAAAGGTGCATGCTATTGATAGGATCCTCCAAAGGTTCACCATCTAGAGTTGAAAGCTGATATGCACCATATGCATATGTTGTTGTGATGATATAAGGACCAAGCCAATTTGGTTTGAACTTGCCCTTCTTCTCTCTATCTTATTGATTCTTAGGATTTTCTTTGAGAACTAAGTCACCTACCTCAAATCTGAGAGGCTTGACCTTATGATTGTAACTGTGACTTATTCATTGTTTATAAGCCTTGAGATGATTAAAAGCAGTTTGTCTTCATTCATCTAATAGTTCAAGTTCCTAGAAACGAGAGACCCTGTAGTCTTCATCATTGATAATGTTTTGCAAAGAGACTCATAAAGAGGGTAACTTGACTTCAATAGGAAAGATAGCTTCAGTGTCATAGATAAGTGAATAAGGTGTGGCTCCTATAGGTGTGTGGATGCTTGTGCGGTAAGCCCAAAGTGTGGGATTAAGTTGAATATGCCAATTGCGGCTAGCGTCATTGACTGTCTTTTTTAGAATTTTAAGAATGGTTTTATTAGATGCCTCAGCTTGGCCATTACCTTGGAGATAATAAGGTGTGGAGAAACAATGGGTAATATGGAAGCGATCACAGAGTTCACAAAAATCCTAATTTTTTAAGGGACGCCCGTTATCGGTGATGATGGAAGTCAGAATACCGTATCAACAAATGACATAGTTGAGAATGAATGTAACAATCTATTTTCCAATGACTTGTGTAAGAGGTATGACTTCAATCCATTTTGTGAAGTACTTTGTGGCAGTGATGATGAATTTGTGGCCATTCAAGGAAGGAGGGTGAATCTTGCCTATGAGATCGAGTCCCCATTGACAAAAGGGTTAAGGAGTCACAATTGGTTGAAGTTCTTGTGTTGGCACATGAATGAGGTCTCCATGAAGTTGACATTTCTTACATTTCTTGACAAACTGATATGAGTCTTTTTCCATATTGGGCCAGTAATATCCACTCCTGATGAGTTTCTTGGCTAAGGTAGGACCACTAGAATGTGGACCACATATCCCTTCATGAACTTTGGATAACACAATTTGAGCTTTGTCACTTTCTAAACATCTAAGAAGAGTGTCATCTAGACCTCGATGGTATAGGATGTTGGATAAAATGATGTATCCAGAAGATTGGCGAATGAAAGTGCGACATTGGTTGTTGGATAAGTCAAGGGGAAGGGTATTACTGTGAAGGTATGTGAAAATGGGACCATATAACTGGGAATTAGGACCAATGAGTCATATCATCTTAGTAGTAGTTATGTCGACTTGAATTTCATCCTTAGAATGTTACCTGCAATAAGTTAGTTTCACAAAATACCAATGGAAATGCTACAGGAAATCCAAATTCAACCAATGAAATTACATGAAGTACATATGAAACAAAATACTAATATTACCTTCATGGCTTATGTCCCATTGTGTCCTAACTCCATTGTTCCTGGTTGCAGATGGTGTGCTCTTAGACAATGCATTGTTGGCTTCCAAGATGGCATATGAAGAATGGACTGATAACTTGTAGTTAACTGATACTATGATATGCAATACTACATGATTATGCTAAAATTCTATATGATATTTTCTATTTGATAATTGCTAGTTGCTATTTTCTTCAAAAACTCATAGATGCATATGATTGATTTGAAGACTATTTTAAAGACTAGCTCTCTCTCAACTGAAGCTCTTGAATTTATAGACTTTGAGAGGATTAGATGATGTGGCTCAGATCAACGATCCTAATCAGATCTGCAAATTTGGATGGCTATGAGCAAAGGTGAAGGAGAAGACAAGTGTCACTCATCTCACCTTAACTGGGTTGCCGACTGAGGGAATCTAGGGATGGTTGGAGGAAATTTAGGCATGAGAGGACAAGTGGACTCAAGTCCTTCCTAAGATGTAGGGGTGTTGGAGAGAATATAGGAAATGGTTATGAAATATGTGTACATACACAATTTTCATTAAATTTTGGTAGTTGAAGATAAATGATAAATTAATATTTAAGAAATATTAATTTCCTTAGCCACATGTTTGATGAGTTGGCAAAGGGAAGATGAAGTGGAGATGGAGGGTGAGTTGGATAAAGGATTAAATAACTTAGGAAATTATTTAATATTTGAGACTATAGGATAGGAGAAAAACCATTAAATATTAGATATTTAATTGTTTGGAGGCGATAATTAAACATTAGATATTTAATTAACTTGGTTATAAGGATAATTAAATATTAGATATTTAATTAATTAGAGGAATAAGATAAATGAATTAATTAATAGAAAAGACATGAAAATGAATTAAATAAATTAATATTTTGAAATTAATTATTTAATAGAAGAATAACTATTAAATAAATATAGAATATTTATTTAATTGCTCATAGCCAATTTTAGGTGTATACAGTAGTGATCTCATATGAGGATACCAGAAGATTATTGACCAAGAACTCATAGCGGGTTTCATTCTGTGGTAGATCGATCAATGAAGCAATAGTAGCCATATCATCTGCAGCTCAATTATGCTCTCTTGGTATCTACTCAAAGTCTAACTTTGTGAAATGTTGTTTCAGGTCATCTACCATTCTTTTATAAGGCATTAATTTTTCATCCTTAGTTTGGTAGTCATTAGTTGCTTGATGAATTACAAGCTGAGAGTCCTCAAAAACATGAAGTTCCTAGATCTTCCACTAAACTGCAATTCGTAATCTAGTTGTTAATGCCTCATATTCTGCTATGTTATTAGTGCAAGGAAATGATAATCGATATGATTTTGGTATGGAATCCCCTTGAGGTGTCATGAAGAGGATGCCAGCTCTTGCACCATGCTATGTGTATGAGCCATCAAAGTATAGCTACCAAGGCTTTGCGTGTGATACTGTCAAGATGGATTCATCTGGAAATTATAAAGTTAGAGGAGCATCATCTATCATAGGGGCATCTGCTAATTGACCTACAATAGCTTATCCTTTTATTGCTTTTCTATCCACATATTCAATGTCGAATTCACTCAAGAGCATCACCCATTTGGCTAGTCGACTAGTAAGCGTTGCTTCATTGAGAAGGTATTTCAATGGATCTATTATTGTGACCAACTTAGTTTTATGAGTTAGCATGTAGTGTCATAATTTCTGCAAAGCAAAGACCATAGTGAGACATGCACGCTCAATTGGTGTGTAGTTTAGCTCGTATCCCACCAAAGTGTGACTGATGTAGTAGACTACCTTTTCTTTGCCCTCAACATCTTGTTGTGCTAAGAGTGCCCCCAGTATTGTTGAAGTAGCGGATATGTATAGTAATAGGGGTTGATCCGGAACCGGTTGCATCAAGACTAGCAGATTCAGAAGATAATCTTTGAGTATCTAGAAAGCTTGTTGGCATTTATCATCCCATTTGAATTTGATGTTTTTGTGTAGTAGATGTTGAAAAGGATGACATTTATCTGCAAGTTGTGCTATGAATCTTCATATAGACTAGAGTCTCCCTTGCAAAGATCAAAGTTGACTTATATTTCTTGGTGGTTGCATCTCCAGGATGGCCTTGACTTTTGTTGGATCAGCTTCAATTCCTCTTTTTGAGACAATGAATCCCAGGAGCTTCCCGAAGGTTACTCCAAAGACACATTTCTTGGGGTTTAATCTTACTTTGTATTTTTCCAACTGATCAAAAATGACTAAAAGTATGTCCAAATGTGTATCTCTTCCCAGTGATTTACCTAAGAGGTCATCAACATAATCTTCGATAGTAACGTGCATGAGATCATGAAAGATAGTAGTCATGGCTCTTTGATATGTAGCACCTGCATTCTTTAGCCCAAAGGGCATGACATTCCAATAGAAAGTTCACCAAGGACAAGTAAATGTTTTTTTGTGTTAATCTTTAGATGTGATTTTTATTTGATTATAGCCAGAGAATCCATCCATCAAGGATAGCATCGCATGACCTGCTGTGAGATCTACGATCAGGTCGATATTTGGTAATGGAAAATCATCCTTAGGACAAGCTTTGTTGATGTCCCTAAAATCTGTGCATATTCTGATGCTACGATCTGGTTTGCTGACAAGAACCAAGTTGGAGATCCATTTAGGATAATCAATTGGGCGTATGAATCCGACATTCAATAATTTTTCAAGCTCCGCTTTGACTAATAATGCCACTTGTGGATGTATTTTTCTTAATTTCTTTTTCACTAGTTTTTCCCCTAGTTTGATTGCCAAATGATGCATTACCAAATCTGGATCCAGTCCAGGCATATCAGCATATGACCATGCAAAATTGATTTGTTGCTTTGTGAAGAAACTTATGGACTTTGATCTTTCTGTCTCTGTCAGAGAATGTGCTAGGAATATGTTATATGGAATTTCTTCTATACCAATGTTTGTTTTGATGATCTCCTCTACCAACATAGTTGTTTTTTCTTCGTATGATGCTGGGAGAATGTTGATCCTTCCATCTTCGAGTGCCTCAAAGAGGATTTTTCCCTCAAATACATCCTTTCTTTTTACTTTTTTGGGGTCAAACAGTGCCACAATGTGGATTCCACCATAAGACCCTTGATTTGTTTTTATTTTTATGTTTTTACGATTGGAAGGCCCAACACCCTCACCAAAATATGCCATGTTGTTGAGCTCTATAGTGTATGCTACCTTATGGTTCCCAGGGGGAAGATCACTTGTATGCCTAGATAGTCAATAAAGGCTTCATCATTTTGGAATGTGTCAAACTGTACAGGTCCTTCATGGTACCAGTCAATAAGTTGGTGGTGGACAAGGGGAAGACCTTCAATGCTTTCAAAGTCAACAAGACTAAGGGTGAAGATGCAGTTATATTCAGATATGTCCAGGTAATTGTTGAGGTCATCGTTGGCACTCTCCTCATCTATCTTGATTGTGAATGAATCCAAATTGTCATTACTAGTAGCACATTCTGGGATAGGTGTTCTCATTCTTCATGATTTCGACCTAGAACCTAGAGACAAGGACTGTGTGGGATCCTCAGGGGTTGATTCTTGACCAACTTTGAATTTTCTATAAAATTATTCTTCTTCTGTGGGTTCACCCGATTCTATGAATGTTTTGGTGAGTTCATAGTCACTAGAGGATTTGTTTGAATCTCATTCCATTAATTGGACTCTATAGAATAGTGATTCTCTTGTTGATTTTTAGCAGCTTTGATTTGTAATGCTTCTTCTGTCTTTTAAATTTTTACCTTGGAAGACATAAAACCAAGTTCTTTCGAGCGTTCCTTTTTGAATGTCAATTCGGGTTGAAAAGGTTGAATGATACCTTCCTTTCTTAAGCCAAGAGGACTTTTTCCATCATACCCAAATTTTTGTAGGATCTTGAACCCTTTGCCATATTTTTTGCATGGTATGTTGATGTCATCTTGTGTATCATTTTCAAGATCTTTGTAAATCATTTTGTATAAGTCTTCTTCTTCCATTTCACCCCATCTCTGGAAGATAGTAGGATCCCATTTGAGTGTTATGATAGATACTTGTTTAGTAGGATGTGGTCGTCCATATTCTTTTGGTGAACTCATAACTTGTTGTAAGCACATGGTTTGATTCAAAGTTTATTCACCCAGGCCTTTTTCCTGATATTTCCCTTTAAGCTCAACTTATTATGATGTTGAAGGTTTTAATGATTTAGGATCAATTTATGCAAAAGAAGGGACAACTTCCCTATTACTTGGAATGATCATCTCAGTTTTTGGTCTTAAGTTATTGCAGTATATAAATGGATTAGGATCATCATTAAATGTTATTTCAACTCCATTGTGAGGAAACTTAATGCATTGGTGGTATGTAGATGGGACTGCCCTCATCTCATGAATACAAGGACATCCTAACAATATATTGTATGTGAGATCCAGGTCAAGAACTTGACAAACTACATCCTTTGTAACCAGTCCAACTCTGAGAGGCAAGGTGACTATGCCTTTGGATGAATGATCTTCATCATCATATGCCTTGATGGTAATTTTGTTTGTAGAATTCACAACTTTATCCGAATATCCCAATTGTTTAATATTGCTCAATGTACAAATGTTTAAACTTGCTCCTCCATCTATCAGGACATGTTTTATTCAATGTTTGTGTAGGAAGGCTTCAATGTGTAAAGGTGCATTATGTGGTTGGCTCATGGAGGCGTCATCAGCTTCTATGAATGTAAGGGAGTGTGGAATAGAAAGGTATCCCACCATGGCTTGAAACTGGTCCACGTTCAGATCAGTAGGTACAAAAGTGTCTCTCAAATTTTTGTCAAGAATGGCTTTATGTGCAGGGGATATGTGTAAGAGCTCAAGGATTGAGATGAGCATGGGTGTCTTCCCTAACTGTTCTACAAGGTCATACTTAGGTTTGGTTGATGAGGAAGCAGTATTTTTAACTGGAGCACCTTGCAAAGTGAATTTACCTTGATGAGTTGTAACATTACATTCAGAAGTAGGTTCAGAAGAAGATTCAATTCCTTTTAGGATGATCTTGGGCCTTTGTGTAGAATTCTTAGGCATTTTGTCCTTGATGATAATGGTAGAGACATAATTGTCCATCAAAATGTGATTGATGGTTGAATGATAGTTATATGGTTCTCTAGTATAGCTGGTTTGGTCATTTGTGGCTTTATCTTTTCCCTTGTCATGTTTTGGGAATGGTTCCTTAAACATTTCATGTTCTTGGTTAGATGAGTGTCCCTCAATCTCAATGTCACCTCTATCAATGAGATCTTGTATGATGTTCTTTAGTCGATGACAATTTCCTATTTTATGACCTTTTCTCTTTTGAAATTCACAATACTCATCATCATTCCACCAATTTCATTTAACCTTTGGCTCATATGGAGGCAAATCTGGAATTGTTATTATTTTGTTTGCCACTAGCTTTTTGAAAACTGACTCTAGTGGTTCTCCCAATGGAGTGTACTTCTTTCATGATTTTGAAGTTGTTTGAGTATTCACTTGATTGTTTGTAGAGCTTGATCCAGAAAAAATGATTTTGGGTCACACTATATTGGCATCCACAACACCATCATTGACTGTCTTCTTGCTTTTATTCTAAAATCTTGGCTTCTCTTTTCCTTTAAAGTCCTCTTTATTTTCTTTGAATATTTTGATGACCCCTTGTTCAATTAGGACCTTCTCTATTGCTAAGCCTTTTTCAATGACATCCTTGAAGGTGGACAAACAAGTTTTTCTTAAGTAATAACCAATGTCTTTGTTGACATTCTGGGTGAACATCTCTACCATTTGTTTTTGTGGAATTCACAAGAGCATCTGCTAGCTAGATTCCTCCATCTTTGTAAAAATGATGGAAAAGACTTTCCATCCTTTTGTTTGGTGTTGCACAAAGTAGTGATTGATATGTCTATCTCTATGTTGTATGAGAAATGTTGGATAAATGCCTCTGCTAAGTCACCCCATGACTTAATTCTAGGTGGAAGTTGGGAGAACCATTCCATAGCTTGATCACCTAAGCTCTGTGGGAATAATCTCATCAAATATGTCTCTTCTACTGCTACCTCAATGCAAGATATGAAAAATTATCTTATATGTGCCTTAGGATCCCCTTTTCCTCTACACTTATCAAACTTAGGTGTCACAAAGTGTGTAGGAAATGGAGGCATTGGAATGCTTTTGTCAAATGGATAGGGACATATGTCTCTCATTGTGTACATTGGCTTTGGTTCATTTATATCCTCCATTTTCTTTTGTAAGTCCTTGATTTTCTGTTCCAAATTGTTCTTAGGTGGAGACCAACTTCTTGGACCATACCCCATGCTTGAGGCGTCAGGTGGAGGAGGAGCATGTTGCATATATGGATGATATTGATCATACACATGTTCATATGGAGAAGGTCTATAATGATGTTGCCTATATGGACCACTTGGTATAGAGTCATGATGAGGAATGGAATATCTATTTTGTCCATGTATACCATACTCTACAGGAATGTCATGAGTTTGTTCTAATGTGTTGCCCCCAAATTTGACGCAGGGTTTCCTTGTGTCCAAATTTTGATCATGCCTTTGGATATCTAATTTCTTTGGTTGTTGGTCACTAGCATTGGTATGTGATTGAGCATATTTTTCTGCATAAGACTTCCATAATGGTTTGCGAAGGTGAGTATCATATGCTTGACCATGTGTGTATGGGACCTTAGGTTTTTGAAACAAAGATGATGGCGATTCAGGCACAACATGTGGTCCTCTATTGCCTCCACTATTAGGCCTCCTTTGATCCATGTTGAGGTGAGGTTGTTGCAAAGGTCGATTTTCCATTATTTGAGACATGTCAAAATCATGAGAAATCTTGGCCCCACTTTGTGCCATCACTTGTAAGAAGTATTGTCTATCTCTCCTCATTATTTCCTCAACCAATCAATTGAAATAGGGATCCATAATGGAGTCTTCCACTTCTACTGATGTTGTCCATATTGTCATTGTGTGTATCATTGTTGTTTGTAGTGTCCATGTTCTCAATATTTGGAATGTTTCTATAGGCATCCATGTCAGGTAATATGGTATGATCCGAATTGAAAAAGACATCATTATCATACTCATAGGCACTCATGTTTGTGGATTCTTGAGCCTCTATAATTTCTCTCCTATATTTTTGGGAATGGGTTTCAACCATGAACTAGGTCTTGACCAAGACGTGTGAGACTAGATGAAAATGGAAAGAGTATGGAAGACCAAGGGTTGGATGGAATGTAAATGAATCTGAACTGTTTACTTGCAATGTTCAAAGTGTAAGACCAAGTATGTATGTAGTAGAGTAGGTGTGGCTTCCAAAGAGATGATAGTTTCTCTTGATGAGGTAAGTTGACATTGACTCTAAGTAAGACCAAATGAGACCCAAAGTTGATTGACCTTGATGAGGGACCACTTAGCAAAATGTTGTTGTATGTAGTGTGTTGACAAAGTAAGATGAGGACAAGCAAGTGACCTTTTGACTCAAGTTTAGACAAATGTGAATGTAATGCACGATGTAAAGCAATGATGGACTTTGTGAGACCCAGAAATGGGCTAAATGCTAGATGAAAACCCGAAAAGATAACCTAGGAAGCTCAAGAAATCTGAAACTGATTGCTCTTGTTTGCTGGATTGTGAGTTTTTCAATTCTGAACATAGACGTGCCTGTATACTTCATAGACTCAATTTAATGACACAAACATGGTTCTGTCAGATACAGACACATTTTTGAGGTTTTGTAAATAAATGTTTCTCAAGAGAACATAGACGTGTTTCTACCCTTCATAGATGTGATTCAATGACATAGATGTGGTTCTGTCAGACACAGACGCATTTCTGAAAACTTAGTGCAATTTTTCCAATGTGTGAAGTTGTTGTTTGTGACCAAATCTGAATTTTTTGACTATTTTTCCATGACAAGAGGACACAATATTGATCAAGACTCAAAGTGTGTTGTTTGATGTAAAAATGTTTTGCATACACTTGAAGACACAAAAGACACAATGTTTTGATGTTTGGTCTTGAATGTTTGAATGTTCAAAATAAGACAAGCATAATTCTTATGGTTGGCCAGGACAATAGTTGTTGATCCCACATGAGTCTACGCTATTCAGAGCAGATACTTAGATGCTTGACCCCATTGGCTCCACCCTCGGCACTCACTTCTCAGGGTAGCCAAGCATCAGTCCCCATGAAAACTCCCTATGGTGAACTTTGTATCTCTACTAAGAACCATATGTGTGTGGACTACTCCAAAGGTCTGACCTCCTACCCCAACAACTAGAAGGATTTTGGCTTCTAAAACAAAAAGGTGCTAGTAAGGGCATCCATTCATGTGGCCATACATGTGATACTTTCAACTCTATAAATACAAAAGGCTCCCAGCTAGTAGGGGTTATGCCCTACAATTGATCAAATAAATTTGATCAAATGGGTTTATGGGGAGACATAGTGTCGGTATGAACTAATCATCACATGTTATCCATAGTTTTCACCATGGATATAGTTGTTTATAGTGGTTTGGAAGAGGATGGCTTTTCCTTGCTACCACTTGGGTCATTCTCTCCTCACTAGTAGTCCTAATGACCACACAGGGAAACAGGCCCTCTAAAGATTAAACAAAAAGAGCCTATTGCCCAAGACACAAAAGACACTAGTTCAATTTTAGTGTACCAATTGAAGTGTTTGATAATCTATGAAAACAAGGCACACAATAAAGATCAAAAACCCTTGCCAAGATCCTATAACAAAGATTTGTTAGTAGTTTGGATTGATTCAAATGATCACCCCTTCCTGCAAGCACACAAGTTAGGTAAATTTTTAGATCCAAAAGACTTTGTGAAATAGGGACCTTCGACAAAACAATTTTGCTTTCAAGATAAGCTGGACAAATTTTGTTAGCTAGATCTGAAGATGTTAGCTCAAAATAAACCAGATCTAAAATCTAAATAACAAAATAAAACCCTAAAACTGGATTAAAAAATGAAATGAAAACAACTGAACACAGACATGATTTTACCCTACATAGACGTGATTATCCAACACAGATGCGCTTCAACACCTCATAGACGCATTTCTATGAAAAAAATACAAAACAAAAAATCTGCAAGACACATACGCGATTAAAATGACCACAAATGTGATTATATCTCACAGACGCACCTGTAATGAAAACCTACTATCTGGAAAATGAAAATATTGTTGAAAACATAGACGCGATTAAGAGGTTCACAGACATGGCAGAAAATCAAAAACATGATCTTAAAATGCACAGACGCGGAAATGTCAAAATGTTGTCGGAAATGTCAGATCTGCAACTTCAAAAATACAAAATGTGCAACAAAAGATGTTAAATGAAAACGGCACAAGAGTCCCACCGGGCATGCCAAAATGTTTATGGTGAAAATGGATAACAATAATATTGAAAGAATAAATAGATTCAACCATAAAAACCCTACCCTAATAATCAATAAAGATCCACCATAACATATGAAGATTACCTAAGACAATGTAAATCAAAAGAAATCACAAAGATTATACCATCACATGTCCAATAGGGTTTGAATCTCCATTCTTCCTATCTCCATTGATCTTGCTTGATATATTTGCTCTCAGATTTTATATGTGCACAAGAGCTCAACAAAGAATGGAAATGTGGCTGATAGCTACATCGCATATGAAAGTTCAAATGCAAGTGTAGTTGAGTAGTCATTGAGGTTAATAATGAAGGAAGCATCTCCTTATATAGAAGACACCATAAGAAATGGAGGGATAAGGTTAAGAGGTGTAAAAGATAAATGGTCGGCAATGATTAGAGGGTAGGTAGAGGAAATAAGAAAATAATGAGAGGGTAGGTAGTGTAGGAATTAAGAGATGAATGATATGTGTCATGTGTAGAAAAGACTAATGAATTAATTAAATAAATAAAGATTTATTTAATTAATAGAAGAAGTGGGATCAATTAAATAAATATAAGTATTTATTTAATTTAGGAAAAGGATAATTTAAATAAATAAATATATTTATTTAAATGAGAAATAAGGCTAGAAGAGGATAAATGAATTAATTAAATAAATAAAGATTTATTTAATTAATAGAAGAATTAGGCTTAAAATAAATAAATAAATAAATATATTTATTTAATTAGACATGACAATTTTAGGTGTCTACACGATCTACCTCAAGCGGTTAAGCTTCTGCAAAAGAGGACCAAATCTCTGATACCAATTGTTAGGATAACCGATGAAAAATTCAAAGGGGGAGTGAATCAGTTGTTAACATATTATATCAATTAATCCACTTAATAACCTTTAACCAGATTAAGTATTGGTAAAGCAGAAACAAATACCAATAAGCAATAAAACTTAATAATGAAACAAATAATCAACAAAATGTAACCATAGCACATAACACCATGATTTGTACGTGGAAAACCTAGAAAGGGAAAAACCACGGTGGGAAGCCTAGCCACAGTCAGATGATACTTCTGCAGAAAGTATGTGATACAGTGAGAGGCATGCACATGCAGGAAGGCACACTACCTAGAGCATACTGCTCATTACAAAAGAGTCTCACTGACTACAAAGAGGTTATAACCACCTCAAGATAAATGGACAATAATCCAGAGTAATGAACTACTAGAGATAGCATCTACCATGCCTAATTAGAGTCCTGGTTAAGCTCAATACCGGAGGCCTTTAACCTCTTCCTTTATCCCAATTCGATCACCTATGATCCATCAAATCTCCTTTGCATATGATATTGCATTTCAAGACCACGACTAATATTCCCCATGAGCTATAATGAGATCTTACATCATTTTATACCAACTCGAAGGCCTAAACCAATTAGGTCGGCCACCTAAAAGATATTATAATAAGATCATTACATAAATCCATATTACAATGATATGCCATGTCAACTTGAGATCAAAACAACAATAACCAATCCATAGAACATCCCAAAATATCTTGGTAACATGTAGAGTACACGTTAACATGATACCGGTCCATAACCTAGATAGGCACCGGACGTATTTTGGGTCCACCATGCTAAAGCAATGTCTCCACCTAGTTGAAGCATGATCAAAAAACATCTTCAGCATCCTAAAAGCCGCACCAACACTACTTATGCATCCTGTCAATATTTCTCAGTGAAAGCTCTGTCGGTAAAACCTTAAACCAATGTCGGTAAGGGTTTACAAGAGTGTATGATAGCATCTAATTACCAAGTCAATACCAACTAACCAAAACATGCTCCAAGAACATGTAACACATAAAATCAAACATACTCCATTGATCCAAACATGCCAGAAGTGTCCAACAAATAGGCTCTTCTGTTGATAAAACTAGATCTTCTACTAGTAACCAAAACCTATCTGTCGGTAACCAACCAAAATAGCTAGTATTGACATCAATGATAAAATATCAATTCACCCATAATTCCAACATTATCAAACTAGTTTGAAGTGTCTACATGTGTGTAGTAGAGTTGTGCTGAAAAGGATCTATACTAGCAAGCAAGGAAATTCAATAATCAAATTATTTGTCATGTTGTTCCCTAACCATTACAGCAGTTTGAAATCCCTTAACTGGGTAGATCCTAATAGCTCTCATATTGTAAATCTCTTCACCAGGTGGCTCATTAACTTGAGTTTGAAATCCTCTAACAAGGTTACTCTTAATAGGGTAGAGCTCCTAACAGGGCTGAGGAAAAATCACTTGATCGGGTGACTCCTAACATGGCCTACTCTTAACCAGGCATATTGTAAGCTCTTAACCGAGCTAGGCCTTTAACTGGGCACATTCCAAAAGAGTTCAAATATTTTGTGGGTGCTAATTCCCACTGTGGTGTTCCTAGTTGGTTTTCCATGTGAAAATCCTCTGTGTTCATGTGGTGGATGGATTGTTGATTTGTGCATTTGATATCTTTACTTTGTTTGCATATTTGTGAACACTTGAGTGAATGATTTGGTAAATCGGCTTAAAAGATTGTTTGAGTAGTTATTGGTACAATTTTTTGAAGTGTTATAGATTTGTTTTACTACTAATTCACTACGCCCTCTCAGTAGTAATTGGATCATCATAATAACACTAGACCAATAAATGTGTGACATAAAGGAGCCCACGTAGCAAGATGAAAACATGGGCCCAACTTACCTACCTCGTAATCATGACAATATACAACTCAGATATTCATTTGATTTGCACAATTGCCTGAAGATTCTCATGGGACCTTACTCTGCAACTTTGAAAAGGCTTACTAAATTGTGTTAATTAAAAAATAATTAATATGGCTACATGCTCACTTCCTATTCATTACCGCCTAATAAGGATTTTGTTGTTGGGTCACAATGTTCAAATATAAAACTGAACGTCTAGTTTAGGCCATCATACCTACATGCATTCCTATAGTTAATGTGCCCAATTTCCTATTATATCCTATATTTTTGGATAAATTTCGTTCATTCAAATATTATAGTAATTTTTTTATGCTCTAAAATGCTTTGTATATCACTCGTAATTCAATTCTTTCATTGTTAGGGATTTTTCTTTAAGGTTTTAACATAAGTTGTAGTCACATTTGTTATACCATTTCTTGTGTTCTCTGTAAAGGCCCTAGTTTCATAAGTTGTTTAGCTATCAAAGCTATAGGGACATTCATTCTAAATTCTTCTCTAAAGCTCTAGGCAGGTGTTTACTTATATTTTATAAACCTTAAATCTAAAAAATGGTTAATTCTTCCATCCTAGGAAAGAAGAAGTTATCTGAGGAAATAATTGCTCATCTTCTTGGGTCAACTAAGACACAAAATAGGTCTAAGCCATGTGCTAGATTAGATGAATTCATAATTGACCATGCCACTATAGATAGGGATCCCTTGATTCATCCATGGGTATTTAGTCTTTGGAGGAAAGGCTACAAGAATAAGGAACACATCCCTATGTTGAATATCTAGAAATGCAATCTGACAAGGTTGGTAGTCCTGAATTTCTATGTGAATATTAATTTTCTTGCATCTATTGCTCATAATTACAGACCAGATGTGAGGGAAGTTGTACCCAAAGAGGGAGGATTATTGGTGGCCATCACCAAGGAGGTGATTGATGAAGTCTTCATGCTCAATCCAAACTTGGATTAGCCTATCAATCAAGAAGACTTGGAAAATGAATAAAAAATACATGAAAGGTTGTATAGAGAAAAGCTTGCATCTTTCAAGCCTCCACACCTAAAAAGGGATGAAAGGCAATTGACTTCAAAGGAAATTTCTCCTTATAGTACCAACTTGTTTTCTTGTTATCTCATAGACACCTACTATTCTCTATGTCAAGTTTATGGAGTTGATCTTCAAAGCATGACCACAAATTGGATTCTTGTTCTATGTATAGATATTCAAAATAGAGATATAAATAGGCCTTTTGATTATTCTAGTTTGGTGGCTAAGGGACTTCTTAAAGCCCTCAGTGACTTCAAGAAGGGCCCCTCATTTAATTCTAGGTATTATTTTATTTTGATGCATATTTTCTTGTATAAAGGTCTAAAGCTATGGCACCTTGACCTTAATTTTAATCCTATTTTAAGAGGTAAATCACTCCAAGTCTAGGAATGGACTTATATTTGGGATAAGAATTTGAAAGAGTCTAGTTATCTCACCTTTAAAAATCATTTTGTTGGAAAGTTGTTGAGTATCTTGCAAGGAGAAGTGAGATGGGGATTTAGTAAATAAGTGAAATAATTTTTTAAGCCTAAGGATCTTGTACCTACATTAGGCATCACCCATAATTGAGGACCATGGTTCTCTTTCAAATGTCATAAAACTATTAGCGCTTATGGTACACCTATTACTCCTAGGGTCTTTCCCATTACCGTGCTAGATAAGGTTTCCTTCCTAGAGGTTATGTGTTAGCTAGCTGAGGTAGAGAGATCCTTGGTTAGGGGAGCTCACAAGAAAGACTCACTGCTCTCATCACAAGTTTATGTAGGGATGTATCAAATTATAAATAGAAAGGCTTCTAATATTATGGATTCTATGTTGAATAAATGTAACCTTCCCTGAGCCAAGTATAGGTACTATGACTATAAGTGGTTTATTAAATATCCTCAGAAGGTAAAGCCTCAACAACATCAATGGGAGGATGAGGAAGACCCTACCAAGAATGCTATAGATTATAATGAGGTTTTGAAAGTGAAGGAAAGGTGGCATAAGATACAGTATGAGGAACATAAGAAGAAAAGTGCATATGACTCATACTACCCTACATGGGAGATGTTATTAATATGAGAAGTAAGAATAAAGGTCATTTTTGGTGCATATCCATAAGTGGATAGGATCCCTTTGCCACATGAAATGCCTAGATTGGTGGTTGAGTCATAGATTCAACAAATAGAACAGGAGAAATCTAGTTATCCCCAATCTATTAGTTCCCCAATTGGTCCTGCTTCCCCTCTACCATCTCCCCCACCTAGTTATGATAAACCACCATCCATTCCTACCACTATTGAGACATAATTGCCACCATCCCAAGAACCCCTTCCACTACCTAGACTACATGCAGAATTTGCTATTAAAAGATCAATGATTGCATCTTCCTCTTCAAGTGGGCAATCACAACAAATCCCAAAGAGTCCTAGAGATGTGACTCCCTTGCATACATTGTCTTTAGGTAGAAATATCTCCTTCCAATCTTATGAAGGTTTTTATCTTCAAAGAGAGGCCCCTATGCCTCCACATAGATTTAACACTAGAATGGGTGTGATAATTTAGGACCCCTCTCAAGAATGATCCCTTGATGCCTTAAAGCTAGGTGGAGACCTTAGTGAGGACATAAGGTTAAATGATTGTGATAAATTCATGAGCGATGATGATTTCATTAATACAAAGGAATTATATTACTTCATGATAAGGAACATGGTGGATGAAATGGACATAAGAAAACGTATCAAGCTTGAAAGTTTGAGGGAGGATGAAAGACTTGTTAGACTTGTGAAAATATTGTTATCATTGATGTCAAACTAGTTATTTGGTTTGGTCTGCATGGTATATGTAGTATATTGATGCCAAGTCATTTATCTGATTTTGTCTAGATGTTGTGTGTAGTATGCAATTAATATGTGCATTTTTTCTATGAGTGAGTGATGCAATTTCTAGTATTGCTTCAGGATGTGATGTAGTAAGATGTAGTTGATCTATTGGAGTTATTTTTAGAAAATCCTTATCCAGAATTCTGAATTGTGTTTACATCAGTTTCAGTTTCTGATATCAACTATTTTTGGTTATGGAAAATGTAGCTTTTTCATGTCTCATGGTTTGATATATATGGTATGTGTATTCTTGGAGTTTGGACATGCTATTCTTGGAGTTTTGAGTTTATGGGTCACTTTCTATGGGTCTAGATGACCTCGATCCTATTCTAGTAATTAAGGTATATGCATTGGTGAATAAATCATGTAAAAGGAAGCATATACAAATCTTGTGGAGGTCAACTTGGTTATCATGTTATTCATGCTTTATTGGATGATCTATTGAGCTAGGTCAACACATTATCTCGATGTGTGAATCTTCTAGTATATATATGGAAGTATGTGATATGAATGTGACAATGGTTAAGAGAGATAGTAGACAAGAAAGTATCAGAGTGCAAAGTGAGATTTGCAGATAGTAAAGGTGATTGGTGTAGGATAAGAGTGTGAATAGTATTGCAGTAATCCTTCACTGAATCTATGGCATGTCATTAAGGACAATTGTATAGAGAACTTCCACCGAATTGTTTGTAGGGTTTGTGAATTGTGATTTTAACTTAACTTGGAACTAATCTCATGCATTTGGAGATGCAACTTTATTCAATTCAACCTTACCTATTGCAGTGAACATTATGGTAGTAAATTGCTTTTGTAATCTTGCAGTGATCAGTCTAGCAGTGAGTTGTTTTTGTAATTTTGGTAGTGAGCCACCCTTTTGTAAACACCATATAACTAGTTATATTCACTTGAGAGTTAACACTCTACATGTTTTTTCTCATTTGATTTTTGACGTATAAAATTTAGTCTTCCTTTGTGGTTGGGTTTCATTTGTATTCAGCATTTTCTATTTCATGTTTGATATATCAGCAAGGATTAAGTTTTGGAAAAAGTTTTTGAATATGTGGGAATACGGATTCACACCCCCCCCACTCTTAGTATTATGGTCCTTCAACCAATCCATCAATTGGTATCACAACTTTGGTCCCTTGTTTGGAAGCTTAACCACTTGATGTAGATCTATTCTAGTTGAATCATGGCACCTATGTGCATGACCAAAGAATTTCAGCTGGATGAAGACTTGCATCTAATGCCCTTGAAGATTTGGAAAGTGTTGAATCTGAGAATGAGGAATCGAAAGAGAATGTGAAGGTAGAAAATGAATGTATACATAAGCTGAGGGAGAAAATATATAAATTCAAGTTGAGGCATAAGGAGTTTAACAATCAGTTGAAGCAAGAAAATGAGACTATTAAATATCTGATCCAGAAGATTAAGGAAAAGGATAAGGTAGAAGAAACCTTGAAAGAAACAATCAAGATAAAGTTTGAGGAATGTGAGAAGCTAGAACAAGAAGTGAAAAAGTTGAAGACAAAAATAAGGTTCATGATAGTAGTACGCTCCTAGAATATTTGATCAGCGTGTAGCAAGCTCATTTGGACAAGACTAGACTTGGATTTCAGCCCGGTGTGTGTGTGGGTTTGTAAGGAAGTTAAGTAGCGAAACAATTTCCTACACTAACCTTGAGAGGAGGGTAATGCAAAAACTTTTATAGATCGTAAAAATAGTTATAGAAAATAGAAATAGATATAATAACATTCAAACCATAACACAATGATTTACATGGGGAAAACCCTTTCGAAAGAAAACCCCACACTCCAAAAGTCACCCAATATATTATTCAACAATCAAAACATATTAAAATATAATTACAGAGAAATATCTTTGTAGGAGTACCACTAATTAGAGATTTGAAGATAACTTAATATCTATAAGACTCTTACACACAACCTCTATCTCATACACCTCATATATAGGAGATACAATACAAGAAACTGTCAAGCGGTAGCCAACCTTATCTTCCTTCTAGGTGCCCTATGACATGTCCCTCCCTTTCTACAACTCATTTATGTGTTTGATGTATTTTATATTTCCTATTTTAGGAGTACAAACTTTCAAAGGTCATAACTTCATAACCATGTGTCCTATTGACAAACCATTTGAAGAACCAAAAAGCTTGTGAAGTGTTCTACTACCTTATAAGTAGATATGTTTCTTATACCCACTTTTTAGGATATTAACCTCAAAGTTTATATCTGATGTGATTCGATCTGATTGAAGTTAGTAGAGAAAACCCTAAACGCACTAATGTTTGAATATGTTCTTTGATGGGAAAGTTCATGTATAAATATATAGATTAAAGATCAAAGATGATGATGTTGCATAAGATGTTGAGGCCAGAGGAGAGGACAGAGAGTGATCAGAGCCAATATCAAAATTGTTGAAGTAGAACTAATAGAAGAGGTAGAATTGGTAAGAGGGTTTAACAAAGGTTTAACCGGTAAGCTACAAAAGAGTATAGCAGTTTTGTGAACCAATAAAGGATGAACCAACAAGTCAACATCATAGAGTGAAGGAAATAAGGGTGAGTGCCGAAAGAGATCAGACAAGGAAGAAGCAAGATAGAAGAGGAATTAGACTGAGAAGACAAAGCAATTAGTGAGCACTCAAAGAGTCAGTAGTCTAGCAAACCTGCAGTAATTAGACCGATAGAAAGGAATTATAGAGTAAAATACAACATAGTAAAGATCAGAGGAAGTAAAGAAAGCCAATGACTGACTGGTAAGAGGTCAGAGTGAGTGATTAGTGAATCAGTAGCAGAAGAAGAAGTGAGACAAAATAACTAGTGGAGTGTATTCATTGGAGGTGTTACAAAACTCATTTATAACAAGGTGCTTTATTGTAATAAGATTGTATTTGATTAAAGATCACTGAGTTGGTGCTTGGTATAAGGGTTGGTGCTCCTTGTGTTGGTGCCCTAAATCATTGTAATATTGTTGTTTCACTATGAGCATGGATTGGAGTAGTAGACTCTAGTAAAATTTCTCACCGAGTTTTTTCCCTTATTGGGTTTTCCTCGTATATGTCGATGTTATGTAATGTGCCTTTGTGTGTTTGAATTTGATCTCTTCTCTTATCTCACTAGTATATCTTCTTTGTGCTAGCATTGCTAACTGGTACTTGAAGTTAAGATTAAAAGGTTAAGTTTTTGGAAACCACTAATTCACACCCCCCCCCCCCACCTCTCTCAGTGGTATCTTGTGTTCAAAAATTGGTATTAGAGTCTAGGTTCCCAGTTAGAGAAGCTTTCTCTATCTTGGGTAGATTCTAGTTTAAGAACACCATGGAAATAAATGAGTCCTCCTCCTTGTCTAAAGCTCCCATGTTTGACAAAACCAACTATGTCTTTTGGAGCAGAAGAATGGAAACCTATTTGTCCTCTCTAGGATTTGATTGGATGTTTGTAAAGAATGGGTATACTGTCCCTAGTGCTCCTACTAATAACCTGGATGCTAAGAAGGAGTATGAAAACAATGTAGAGGCTAAACATACTATCCTCAGTGGGTTGTCAGATAATGAGTTTGTTAAGGTTATGCACTGCTCATCCACCAAGGAGACTTCAGATAAACTACAAAGATTATTTGAAGGAGATGTCAAGGTCAAGGAGGCCAAGTTACAAACACTAAGAGTTCAGCTTGAAATCTTGAAGATGAAAGATGAAGAAAATGTTGCAAATTATCTTTATAGAGTACATAAAACTATGAACACTATTAGAGGACTTGGAGAGGAAATATTTAATGAATTTATTGTCAAAAAGGTACTTAAATCACTCACATCTAAGTATGACACTAAGGTCTTTGCTATAAAGGTAGCCAAGGATCTAAAAAAATTCTCAATGGATGAGTTATTTGGCTCCCTAACTTCCTATGAAATGAGGACAATCGGTGAGGCATCTTCAAGAAAATAGGTTTATTTCAACTCTATCAAAAAGGGAAAGGAAGAGGTTACTCATGATGAATCTAGTGAAGACTTAGATACTGAAGTGGTGAACTTTGTAAGAAAGCTTAAAAGAGGATCTAGCCAGTATAAAGGAAAACTACCACTCAAATGTTTTAATTGTGGTAAAATAGGACACTTTGCTGCAAAATGTCCCTATGGTGAAACCGGTGGTGATGAGAAAAGAAGGTTTGGAAGGTCCTCTAGTAAAGATAAAGAGAAGAAGTTCTACTAACAAGGAAGAAGAATCTATTGGAAGCATAATAGCCTAAATACAATTGAGGATGATGCCATGGATGAAGAAAGTGCATCAGAAGATGACTGCCCTGAGGATGAAAGAGAAATCAATCTCTTTATGGCAATAGATGAACCGGTTGTTGAAGATGAGGAAGATGAAGACATTGAAGCTAAAGTGGACCTATAAGGTGAGATCATAAGTTCTCTTGAGGAGTTGAGTATGAAAAGAAGAGAACTCAAGAAGGTCAAGTATGTTGTTGTAGAAGAACAAGATCTTTCGAAGCAATCCCTAAAAGAATCAAATCAAATCATTTCATATTTGAAACTCCAGGTGGAAGAGGCCAAGAGGATATGTGAAGTTACATCCTCTGATTTGATGAAGAAGTAAAAGGAGCATCAAGAGTTATAAGAGGAGATTGTAAGGCTTGGAAAGGAGCTTCAGAAGAGAAAGCATGAACTAATGATGAGGAGAAAATATGAGGGTAGCATTACTAAAGCCTTGGACAAGATGTTGAGCAATCAAAAGAACTCAATGGATACCGGTGGCTTAGGAGTTGAACAAGGACAAAGTTTAAATAGAAAATACACATCTGGTAAGTAGATACAATTGATCACTTCCTCAATTGATAGTAAAGAGAAGCAAACCTTTACTGTCAGCAAGGGTACCAGGAAGAAGACATATGTTGAGGCTGCAAGAAACCACCCTATAAATCAGTATGGTCAAACTATGAATCGGAAGCCACACTCAATGCACCAGTGTTGATTCTAAAGGGAAGAACAAAGTCAATAATTAAGGATTCATGAAAGTCCATAACATGAGAAGAAGACATCTGAGGAGACAAATATTTACCGGTGTAAAGAAACAAGACTGGTATGTACCTAACTTCCATGGTTATTGCTACTGATGTAATAAGTTTGGGCATAGAACTGATGATTGTAGATTGATGAGAAAGCCCCCTATTAGTTTTGCAAGTAAAAATACATTCAATGCACTCTAGGATATGGATGTTGTTTGTTATTAGTGTAATGGATTTGGTCATAGAAACTTTGAATGTAGGAAAAGTGTACCAGTATCCTACAATAAGATTTCAAACTCATCTTTTAATGCTAAAATGAAATTCTATAACTGTCATGAGTTTGGACATATTTCAAAGCATTACAAGCATAGGAAAATCAAATAGAAGAGAATAGTTCCTGATCAAAAACCCATGACAAAACCAATGCAAGAAGTTGTAGCAAACATGAAGAAAGAAGCCAAAGCAATTTGGGTTGAGAATGACAAGAACAAAGTAGAATCAACTCTGATTGTGTAGACTGCCCTACATGTAGAGAGAAGAAACTTGTTGGTTGTAGATAGTGGATGTTCCAACCACATGACTGGTGAAAAAAATGAATTTATCAAGCTTGAAGATTGGAATGGAGGCTCAGTGAGATTTGGAGATAACTCCTCCATCAAGATAAAAGGTAAAGGCACTCTAAATATAGATGGAAAATTGAAGGCATGTGATGTATACTATATAGAAGGCCTAAAGAACAATTTTCTAAGTGTGAGTTAGATGTGTGATAAAGGATTTAAATTCACTTTTGACCCTATCCATTGTCTGATAAGAAAAGAGAGTATTGCTCAGATTGTTGCAAAAGGAAAAAGGACATATGGAAATGTGTACAATCTAAAAGAATGCTATGAGTCCCAATGCATGATGGGACAAGTGGATGAGAGATAGTTGTGGCATAGAAGATTAGGACATATAAACTTTGACAATTTGGTCAAAGTAAGTAAAAAGGGCTATGTGAGACACATACTAGAGATCATCAAACCAGCAAGCACATTGTGTGATGAATGTATAAAAGGAAAACAAACTAAGGTGACCTTCAAGACTAAAGAATATAATACTTCAAGGCCACTTGAACTTGTACACACTGATTTATGTAGACTAGCTATAATAAGAGCACCATCTGATGAGAGATATTTCATGCTCTTCATTGATGACTTCTCAAAAATATCATGGGTTACTTTCCTACAAGATAAATCTCAATAATTTGAAAGGTTCAAGATCTTCTGGAAGATGGTTGACAGGGAAAGTGGATGCAAAATGAAGTGCCTAAGATCTGACTAGGGTGGAGAGTTCACATCAAATGAATTTGAAGACTACTGTGAGAGGCATGGAATAAGAAGATAGTATTCAGCCCCAAGGACACCACAACAAAATGGTGTGGTGGAAAGGAAGAACAAGACAATCAAGGAGATGGAAAGAACCATGCTAAATGATACAAACATAGTGGATATGTATTGGAAGGAAGAAGTTCATACTATAGTATATACCTTGAACTGGGTTCAACTGAGAACAAATAGTAGGATGACACCTTATAAATTGTGGAATGACCAGAAGCCATTAGTCAAGTACTTCAAAGTGTTTGGGAGTGAATGCTTCATCATAAGAGATCAGGATGGCTTGGGCATCTTTGATTCCAAGAGTGATGAAGGTATTTTCCTTGGTTACTCAGCTCACAGTAGGGGCTAGAAATGCTACAACAAAAGACTAAGAAGAGTCATTGAGAGTGTGAATGTGAGAGTGGATGAAGATTTTCATAAAGGAAGACATGCTCAAGTCAATCGGTATGATGATTCCGGTGATGAAGATGAGTGCAATCTAATAGTAAACTGGAAGATGCATCCAACAATTCCCCAATCGGTATGTGCAGAAAAATCATCCTGAAGAACAGATCATAGGCAATAAGAATGATGGTGTGCATACAAGGAGAAGACTTGCTCAAAATAATGAACAAGTTAATTTCTACCTCATGACTGAAATGGAACCTAAGACATTAAATTAGGCTAGCAAGAGTGAAAAATGGATGACAACAATGGAAGAGGAGTTGCAATATATTGAGAAGGATAAAACTTGGGAGTTAGTTCCTAGACCAATTGATAAGAGTGTCGTTGGCATAAAGTGGGTCTATCAGAACAAGATGAATGAAGAAGGTAAGATTGTTAGGCATAAAGCAAGGTTAGTGTTCAAAGGATATTCTCAAGTAGACGGAATAGATTTTGAAGAAACATTTGCATTGGTTGGTAGACTTGAAGCCGTTAGAATGTTTTTAGCTTTTTCAGCCTACAAAGGATACAAGGTTTATCAAATGGATGTAAAATCTACCTTCTTAAATGGAAATTTGGAAGAGGAAGTATACATGGAACAACTGGAAGGCTTCCTATTGCATGATGATGAAACCTTTGTTTGCCAGTTAAAGAAGGCTTTGTATGGTTTGAAGCAAGCTCCAAGAGCATGGTATTCAAGGTTCGATAAGTACCTAAAGGAGAAAGGGTTCAGAAAAGGAAGTGTAGACAACAATTTGTATGTTAAAGTAGAAGGAAACCACATGACTATTGTGGTTGTATATGTGGATGACATCATTTTTGGAGGCGATAGGGACACTCTGTGCAAAGACTTTGCTGATCAAATGAAATCAAAATTTAAAATGTCAATGCTTGGAGAATTGACATATTTCCTTGGCTTACAGATTTCACAACAGGATAAAGGGATATTTATCTCTCAACTAAAATATGCAAGGGATATGTTGAAGAAATTTCAAATGGAAGACAACTAACTGGTAAGTACTCCCATGGTGATGGATGCAAGTTGAGAAAGAATGATGAGTCATCGGTAGTGGATCAAACATTGTATAGATCCATGATTGGTAGTTTATTGTATCTTACTACCTCTAGACCAAATATAGTGTAGCCAGTGTGCATGGTAGCAAGATTTCAAGAAGGACCTAGATAGTCTCATATGAATGTAGTTAGAAGGATCTTCAAGTACCTGCAAGGAACACTCAATTATGGACTATGGCACCCTAAGCAAGGACAATTCACCTAGAAAGCCTACATTGATGCTAACTTGGTAGGATGCATTGATGACCAAAATAGCACAAGTGGTGGTGCATTCTTCCTAGGTAACCGGTTAGTTTCATGGCACAATAGGAAGTAAGATTCAATTTCCTTATCTACTATTGAAGCTAGATATATTGATGTTGCTACATGTTCCTCTCAGGTGCTATAGATGAAGAAGACCCTTAAGAATATATAGGCAGAGTTGAATGATCCCGTTTCTATCCAATGTGACAATTCAAGTGCAATTAACATATCAAAGAATCTGATTATGCACTCAAGGAAAAAGCACATTGCCATCAAATATCATTTTCTCAAGGAGAAGGTTGAAGAGCAAGAAGTCAAGGTGGAAAATGTCCCTTTAGGTGAGCAAGTGGTAGATATCTTCAACAAACCATTACTGGTAAGCACATTTGAATACTTGAGATAGAAATTAGGTGTGGTGTCACTAGCTTCATGCACTTAAATGTGTATGAAGACCTATGGTTTAGGGGGAGTTCATTGTCATATCTCATGTCTCTTGGACCAAATACTGGACATAAGGGGAGATCAAGTGTTCATGCAGCAGTATCGGTATGGTTGAGAATTTTGGATGTTACCTTGGTCCTTGTTTGTGGTTTCTTTCAATGTCTACCCAATTTGTACTTAATTTAAATCACAATTGGGTTGTTAGTTTCAAAGAACAGTGGTCTTGTTGGTAACCCTACATATCATGGGGGAAGAATGCACAATTTAACCGATGAAGAATGGACCTGATGAAGAGATGCCCTTTCCCTTTGTCATTGTATGGCAAAAGGGGAGAAAGGAATGGTTGTAGAAAAGAAAAGTGTGTTGACATCAATACCAAAGGGGGAGATTGTTGGAATTGTATTGTCATTGATGTCAACTGGCATTGGCAACTGGTATGCAGGTAGGAAAGAAAGGTGTAGTATCAATAAACATGGGAAGCAACATCTACTAGTAAGAAGATAAAGGACAATAGAAAAGAAGAGATGAACATGACCATCGGTATGGTATGCAAAGAAGAGTGACTGATATGTATGTATGTCAGACAGTTGAAGAACTATAGAGTGTTATCATGCTTATTACCGGTATGTAGTCAGGTGCAATGTCAACTGATAGGCATGTTACCGGTTTTCAAGAAGATGCAAAAGATGTATAAGTGAAGATGTCTCATCTGATGGAGATGTGCATAATGATTCACTATGGTTATATGCCTTGGTTTGGTGACTGGTCAATATGATCTGCTGATAGAATAGTAAAGTGCAGGTATGAAGGTTAACTGGCAGGGTTAGAAAATCAGTAAGCAAGATGGACTGGTATTATAAGGTGTACCAATTGAGTGTTTAGTCGATGATTGACTCTAAACTGACAAAGTGGTCCTAGTTGAGTTGCATGCCTACAAATGATTCTACATAGGAACCAAGTGTCTAACATACAGTGGTCAGTGAAGTGTGCTTCAATGAGGCAGTTGAAAAGTTAGTCGACATTAAATGAAGACTGTAAAAATCATGGGTGAGTTGCAGAAGTTTGCAGCTCGATGATGATTAATGGATGACTCCTGTGTGTTGATTGATGCATGATATCTGATCTCCTTGTCAACTTGGAGAATAAAACTACTAGAACATTAATGTTGATTTACAGAAAGTAGAATCGTGCTTGCCAAAAATAGAAAACATGTACAGATAGAAGGAGATATGGTGGTGCAATGTTTCCTTGCTGCAGGATATTGACCTCAAAGATCATATCTAATGTGATTCTATCTGATTGAAGTCATTAGAGAAAACCATAAACATGCCAATGTTTGAATGTGTTCCTTGACAAGAAAGTTCATGTATAAATGTACAGATTGAAGATCAAAGACAATGATGTTGCATAATAGATTGATGTCGAAGGAGAGGACAGAGAGTGATCAGATCCAATATCAAAAGTGTTGAAGTAGAACTAATAGAAGAGGTTGAACTGGTAAGAAGGTTTAATAGAGGTTTAACTAATAAGCTACAAAAGAGTATAGTAGTTTTGTGAACCAACAAAGGATGAACCAGCAAGTTGGCAACTCAGAGTGAAGGAAAGAAGGGTGAGTACTGGAGGATATCGGACAAGGTAGAAGTGAGATAGAAGAGGAATTAGACTAAGAAGACAGAAATCAATGAGTAGTCAGAGAGTCAGCATTCTAGCAAACTAAAAGTAATTAGATTGGTAGGAAGGCATTACAGAGTAAAAGACAACATAGTAAATATCAGAGGAAGTAAATAAATCTAGATGTTGATCGGTAAGAGGTTAGAGTGAGTGATTAGTGAACTGGTAGCAGAAGAATCAATGAGATAGATTAACTAGTGGAGTGTATTTGTTGGAGGTGTTACAAAATTCATTTGTAACAAGGTTCTTTCATTGTAATAAGATTGTATTTTATTACAGATCACTAAGTTGGTGCTCGGTGCAGGGGTTGGTGTTCCTTGGGTTGGTGCCCTAAATCATTGTAATATGATTATGTCATTGTGAGGCTGGGTTGGAGTAGTAGACTCCAGCAACATTTCTCACTAAGGTTTTTCCCTTATTGGGTTTTCCTCTTATATACTGGTATTATTTGATGTTCCTTTGTGTGTTTGCATTTGATCTCTTCTCTTATCTCACGGGTATATCTTCTTTGTGCTATCATTTCTAACCAGTACTTGAAGTTAGGATTAAAAGGTTAAGTTTTTGGAAACCATTGATTCAACCCCCCCCCTCTCAGTGGTATCTTGTGTTCAACAAAAATCCAATAATAGGCCAAATACTTGTTTGGTACTTGAACAACCCAGAGAGAATTTCAACCAGGTGACATGGTCCTCATATGGAATTCTAAGGCCCAAGATAAGGGCAAATATGAGAAGTTTTAGGTATTGTGGCTTGGAATGTATGAAGGAGTTGAAAAACATGGATAGGATTCCTATATCCTACATGATGCCAATGAAGATAGTCTAGAATTACCTATGCATGGGCATTTTTTGGAAAAATTATTTAGCTAATCATCTTTGTATCCTATTTTGTATATACTATGAATATTGTATTTTCTTTTTCTATTTTCTTGGTCTGTGCTCCCAAAGATCTAATTTATCATGCTAACCCTATGTGTTTCATGTCCCCAACTAGAGCCACTATTTGGATGTGCCAAAATTTTCCCTTGTGTGCTATGATTATATAGTTCTCATTTCTTTATAGTTTCATGGCTTAAATCCAAATCCTTAAACCATAAACCATAGGGCTCATTGAGAATTCTTTTCTCTTTTTGTTATAATTGGTCATTGACTTTCTATGGCTGGTTCTCAGTCTCATTAGTTATGACCTAAGCCTATCTATTCATTGTCATGACTAGCCCCGCACATTAGCCAACTCATTGTCATTGTCCTAAGCCCCTCTTATCTTCATGTGAATTTTCCCAAAGATCAACAATTGTGATCGTCACATGATTATGCAGTTAACCAAAAGTGCTCATCCAACTTAACTCCATAGCCAAACCTGCATGCATGGCACATGGGCTCTACTAAAATATGACTTTGCACACATGAACCAATGACCTTCTCACACATTTGAGACTATGTGGCACAATGGAGATGTGGGCCCAGCCCATCCACCTTATAGCAATATTATTATTTGTATCTCTCATATTCAATGATCCAAATCATCATACAATTGTATGATTAACCGAAGTTGCTCACCCAACCCAACTCTACAACCACACCAACTAACATGGCATATGGGCCCCACCAAGGATGACATCATAGACCTAGACCAATAAATGTGTGATGTAAAGGAGGCCAGATAGCACGATAAAAACATGGGCCCAACTTACCCGCATCCTAGTCATGATAATGGGTGATTGCCTTTCGCAACATCAATGTCACGAATATTCGCGTGATTGTGTAGTTAGATGACAATGCTCATGGGACCTAACTCTGCAACTCCAAAAACACTTACTAAATGGTGGAAATTAAATAATAATAAATATGGCTACATGCTCATTTCCTATTCATCTCCACCTAACAAGGATTTTGTTGTTGGGGCCACAATGTTCAAATACAAAATTCAACAACTAGTTTGTTCCATCAAATGTCCATAAATTCATGTAGTTAATGTGCTCAATTTCCCATTATAGCTTGGATTTTTGGATAAATTTTCTTCATTCATATCTCATAGTACTTTTTCTATGCTCCAAAATGCTTTGTATATCACTTGCAATTCAATTATGCCATTGCTAGGGTTTTTACATAAGTTGTAGTCACATTTGTTATACTATTTCTTTTGCTCTATGTAAAGGCACTAGTTTCATAAGTTTTTGAGTTATTCAGAGCTATAAGGACTTTCATTCCAAATTCTACTTTGAAACTCTGGATAAGTGTTTACTTCTATTTTTATAAACCCTAATTCTAAAAAAAGGTCTAATATTCAAGCCTAGACAAGAGGAAGTTCTCTGAGGAAATAATTGTTGAGCTTCTTAGGTTAAGTGAGACATAAAAGAGGTCTAAGCCAGGTGTTAGAGTAGATGAATTCATAATTGACCATGCCATTGGATGCAAGGACCCCTTGATTCAGCCATGGGGATTTAGTCTCTAGAGGAGAGGCTACAACAAGAAGAAGGAACATGTCCCTATGTCGAATATCTAAAATTAGAATCTAGCAAGGTTGATAGTCCTGAATATCTATGTGAATATTGATTAGGTTGCAGCTATTGCTCAAAATTATAGACCAAATGTCATAGAAGTTGTATCCAAAGAGGAAGGACGACTAGTGGTCATCACCAAGGAGATGATTGATTAATTCTTCATGCTCAATTCGAACTTGGATTGTCCGATCAATCTAGAAGAGTTGGAAAATGAATACAAAACCCATGAAAGGTTGTATAGAGAGAAGCTTGCATATTTTAGGCCTGTACACCTAAAAAGGGATGAAAGGCAATTGAATTGAAAGTAAGTTGATCCTTATTATACCAACTTGTTTGCTAGTTATTTCAAAAACACCTACTATGCTCTATGCCAAGTTTGAAGGGTTGATTCTCGGAGCATGATCCCAAATTGGATGCTTGTTCTATGTATGGATATACAGGGGAAAAATATAAATATGCCCTTTTATTATGCTAGCTTGGTGGATAAGGGACTTCATAAAGCCCTCTGTGATTTCAAGAAGGGCCCCTCATTGAATTTCAAGTATTATTCTCTTTCAATGCATATTTTCTTGTATAAAGGTCTAAACGTATGGCACCTCAAACTTAATATTAATTATGTTTTAAGAGGTGAATCACTCCTAGTCTAGGAATGGACTTATATTTGTGGCATGCATTTGAAAAAGTCTAGTTATCTCACCTTTTAAAATCATTTGGTTATAAAGTTGTTGAGTATCTTGCAAGGAGAAGTGAGATGGGGATTGAGTAAAGAAGTGGAAGAATTTTTGAGGCCTAAGGATCTTGTAGCTATATTAGGAATCACCCATAATTGGGGATCATGGTTCTATTTCAAAGATCATATAATTATTAGGGTTTTTGGTGACCCTACTACTTCTAGGGTCCTACCCATTACTATGCTAGATAATGTTGCTTTCCTAGATGTTATGCATCAATTAGATGAGCCAGCGAGATCCTTAGTTGGGGGAGCTCACAAGAAAGGCTCATTGCTCCCATCACAAGTTATTGCAAGGATCTACCGCTTTACAAATAGAAAGTCTTATGATATTATGGATTGTATGTTGAATAAATACAACCTTCCCTGGGCCAAGTATAGGTACTATGACTCTGAGTGGTTTATTCAAGAGCTTGGGAAGGCAAAGCCTCAATAAAATCAATGGGATGATGAGAATGATCTTATCATAAATATTGTAGATTATAATGAGGTTTTGAAAGTGAAGGAAAGGTGGTATAAGATACAATATGAGGAACATAAAAATTAAAGAGTAGATGACCCACACTCCCCTACATGGGAGATGTTATTAATATGAGAAGCAAGAATGAAGGCTATTTTTGTTTCATGCCTAGATGTCGATAGGATCCCTTTGCCACATGAAAGGCCTAGATTGGTGGTTGAGCCTCAGGTTCAACAAATCGAAGAGGAAGAACCTGATTCTCCCCAATCTATTGGTTCCCAAATTGGTCCTTCTTCCCCTCCACCATCTCCTCCACCTAGTTTTGATGAACCACCATCCATTCCTACCACTGTTGATACATCATTGCCACCATCCCAAGAGCCCCTTACACCACCTAGACTACCTGTAGAAGCTACTATGAAAACACCAATGATTGCATCTTCCTTCCTACTATGAAAATCCCAAAGAGTCCTAGAGATATTGACTCCATTTCATACATTGTCTCTAGGTAGAGACATCCCCTTCCAATATTATGAAGGTTTTGATCTTCAAGGAGAGGCCCCTATGCCTCCACATAGATTTGACATCAAGCTGGGTGTGATAATTTAGTACCCCTCTCAAGAATAGGGCCTTGATTCCTTCAAGCTAGGTGGAGACCTTAGTGAGGACATGAGGTTAAATGCTTGTATGGAATTCATGAGCAAAGATGATTTCTTTAATACAAAGGAATTCTATCAATTCATGATAAGGAACATGGGGGATGAAATGGAGAGAAGAAAAGGTATCAAACTTGACATTTTGAGGGAGGATGAAAGATGAACTCCTAAGAGCTACAAAGGAAAAATTAGCTAATATGACTCCTCAGATGGGTAGACAAGTAGTGAAGAAGAGTGGTGTGCTTCTCCTTGAAGGGTGGGATGTTTCTTCTATAATTGGATTTGATGCTTTGAGGAGAAGGCATGACATTGACCTTCATATTATGGATCCAGAATATAGGAACAAATTACTTCCAGAGCTATTTGTATGACCATCTAGATCACTTGGTCATTTGGTGTTTACATCCAGTGACAAGAAGGCCAACACTAATTCGTGAAATGGATTAATTATTTGGAAGCTTGATTGTCAAATGAGTGGTTGATACTTTTTGATACTGAAACCACAGACATGACCATACACGTGGCAAGGTTTTCCCATAAGGTGGCAGTAAAGATTGGTGAAGAGATTCATATCTTGAGGGATAGTGTAAAATCACTTGAGGAGAAATTATATTTAGGAGAAACATACAAGCCTCCTTTCCTACAAGGGTATCCATCTGAAGAAGGAATAGGACTAAGAAGATTCCTAGCTCGGGCTAGGTTGGATATTTCAAGAATGAATAATGAGATTGATATATTGAAGATGGATGCCTCAAGGATGGAGAATAAGGCAGTTAAAGAGATGACTCAAGTAGTTTGAGGTGATGAAATGTATTTTCATCATCCACAAGATGTAGACACAAAAGATTAAGTCTTAGCTTGGGAGCTTTCAATGCCTAGTCACATGTCACATGCCAGTCTTATTCAACAAAGAGAGGAGTAGCCTTGAAGGAAGAAAGGTATTAAGGCCAAAGTCATATTGGAAGGTAGATATCCTGACTACCTCATATGCTATGTTGGTTGATGTTTTTGCCAATGAGACATAAATACTAAAGAAATTAGAGTCATACATTAATGCACTATCAAGGTTTGGCAGTGGAATGACAAGGATGGAGGTAGCCAAGATTGAGATAGATGATGAAGATTATGAGAAACACATTGGAAGGCTTTAAGACTACAATAAAAATGGATTTGAATCCTTCTGATTCTCTTTCCTCTCTATTTCTACAATTTTGAACTTTTAAATTTCTCGCCTTTTTTGAAATTTTGGTTTTTATCTATTTCTTGACATGTATGGATGAAAGAAGATGCTAGACTTGATTAGGTGGCTTGTTCATGATATTTTTGGATAATATTGACTTTCATCTTCTTTGTTTAATAGATATCTTTTGTAAAAATATGGTAAGTCACTCTCTATCCATGTGCATTTAATAGGCCTGTAGAGTTATCTGATCCTCCGGCTTGATAAGAGAGCTTATGTGGAGAAAACAATTCCAGATCATCTACAAAAGCTACAACCTACAAAGAAAAGAAGTAGAATGTTTGTCCCTATCAAAAAATCCAAAAAGTTATTTGTCTTACTCTATCAGGGAGTCACCTAACACTTTTTGGAATTGTAAAAGGCCCAAAGCTTGATGATCCTTATTTTTATATAAAAGGATATTCAAGGCCTTGTGTCGAGGCTCTAGGTTCATAATAGAAATTTTATTTGAGTGGTGTAAAGGCTTTTTCACTAAGAGTGAAACTGCACATAGAAAGTCCATAGATTTTGCAATATAGTACTATTACTAGTTTCATGTCCTATTTGCAGTCCTTTTTGCAATGGATATGTGAAAGTACTTTGCAATTATAAAAGCATATTGAAATAAATTTCAATGATTTCCGAGTTGTTCTCTTCATTTGTGCCCCAAAATCTTGTTTAAATCAATAAATCAAGGATTTTTTCTTTTACTTCTACACTGTGTTGTTGAGTTTGTATAAATTTGAACTTATTCTAAAAGTAGAAGATTATATTGCTTTATTCATTTTAAAGAGATTTTGTAGAGAAAAAATCTTGTTGAGTAACAATTGGGGAATTCATTCATTCTATAACTAATATTAGATGTTAGTTGTATAAGGCGAAGGATGTTGTAGAGCTTGCATATTTTATATTGTAATAATGGTTCATCTTGCTCAATGGATAGGCACTAGTCATAGGATTGTATTGCTAAGTTGTGGCACTTAAAATCAAGAAAAAAATATTAATCTTTATATTTAGTTTTTGTTTTATGAATTTAAATTTAAAGTATTAGGATGAATCGTGTCATGCCCAAACTTTTGAGCATGAATGGGATAAAAAAAATTTTAAAACGCATCTTAATGACATTAAATTGCGAATATACAATGCACAGAGCAAGTTTCGTCTTATCTACGTTTGAGTTAATTCTAATTACTAACTTATGTAAGAAAAAATAAATTCAATTATATGCAGAAAATTAATTCTCCAAAGAAACTATTATTGTCTCTACAATTTTAACCTCTAAATTAACTTAATTAAAACTTCCTAAAATATTTGGCAAAGATATTATTAATCTCCTATAATCAAAATTTGTTTTACGGAACAAATTAAATCAGACCTAGCACTTTATTTATAATGTCTAAAATTATATTTCAATCAATAATTAAAATGGGCTTAAAATTAAATCGACTAAAGGGTCAATTAAATTCATAATGCCCTATGTCCCATAAAGTTTAATCACATATACCTATGTCTAGGTGGGCTAAAATTATTCCCTTTAGTCAAATAATTTACAACAAAATTAAATTCCCTAAAGATTAAACTTCATAAATATTTAATTTAAAACATCTCAATCTATGTGTGTGTGTGTGTGTGTACGTATAACCATACTCATAAATAAAAGAAAACTTCTACAAATTTGACCGACTTTATATCACCATGGATGGAGGGTCGAAGACGGCGGTCCCCGGGGATGCCGCTCACTGTGGAAAACCACAATAGCGGTGCTCGGGCCGTCCACTATGGGATGCCACAGTGGCACCGTCCACTGTGGTCGCCCATAGTGGAAGCTCCCTAGCCGCGCCGACCACTGTGCTAAACGCAGTGGTTTGGCCCTGAAACCCTATGCGATGAGTTACTTTTTTATTATAATTTTTTTGTTTAAAAAAAAAATGATTTCCTTTATAATATTTAATAAATTATCTATATGTGTATATATATATATATATATATATATTTGTATATATATTTATATATATACATATATATATATATATAAATCAGTATGTTTTATTTTTTAAAGAACTCATTTAAACATATTTATCTATAAATAAATTTATTTATATATATATATATATATATATTAACTGTATATTAGATCTAGGGCATTTTCTTTGTTAATAAATGTTGATATTCTTTTATTTTGAAACATTTTAACAAATTAGATAAATTCTTCAGATTAAAATCATTGTATTTATTTCCTTTATCAAAATCCTAGTTGCTAAAAAATAGATAGATTATTTAAATAGAGATTTACTTTCTGCAAAAATAAAGTAAAAAACAGAATTAAATATACTTAGAACAACAACTCTAGAAATTATTTATTTCTATTAATCTGTTTAACTATAGATTTTATTTTCTGCACATAAACAAATGACAAAATTTAATAATTCTTACAGCTACTATATAAATGATAAAATTTAATAAATTTAACAGCAACTAGATAAATGAGTTGATATTTAAATTAAATCTTAGAGGTATGCATAGGAAATAACTGATTCTTTTTATTTTTAGAATTCACATGCAAAATAGACTTTCATTTCGAAACTAACTTGCATACTACTAACAGCAAGTATAGGGAACTTAATCCAAGATAAATGTATTTCTTTTGCAACAAAATATTATTTATCAAAATAATTTCATTTATTTAGAGTACGTTTAAAATACATTATAGTCATCAATACAAATGAGATCTCTCATTTCTTTTCTGCAAAATAGCATACTAAAATATTACAACTCTTTAAAATGTATTTCAAAGACACTATCTTCACTTTACAAATGGGTCTCTCATTTCTAATAAATGAGGACTTTTCAAAATAATAATTACATTTACAACTACTTTTCTACAACAAATAACTCCAGTAAACTTCCACTTGTCCTATTCTTTTCTTCCGACAACCTACAATTTAATCAAAGCTATGACCATAGAGTGCTCACCTCCCAGCCTAGGCTAATTAGTGGCCACCCCCGAGCTTGGAGAACCAAGTTGTAGATAGGTAACACACATGCAACACAACAAAGAAGGGGAAACAATCACAAACATATTCCCAACCAAGGCTACACTGCACCACACAATGTGATGTCTTTACACGGGTGGTAGTGGACCAACTACCCTGAGGAGACTACAAGTATAGTAAAACTCAAGACCACCTCATGGAAAACAATGATACATCATAAGTATAATAACCCCACAACCTTATGCCCCCCAAGGCATTCATGCCTTATTTCCCTCCTTATGACCCCCAAATGCATAAACAAGCCATGCAGCAAGGGTTACATGGGAATCCCTTAAGATCACTCTCTTAACGAGAGCCTCTCACTCAAAGGCTATCAAACTTCTACCACCCACAAGACCATCCTCTCTCCAAAGAGTAGGAGGTCTTGGTTACTCCCAAAACATAGAAAATGCACAAGAGTAAAATGTAGAACACAAAATAAATATTCATAGGGGAAAATACGAGAAACAAGCCTTTTCCATACAAGCAATTCCTTTCAACATAACATGCAATATAAAAACAATACAAGAGAAATTTAACCAACCTTCAACTGCCCAAAGGTATGCTAGATTAGTTGAGGATGAGCAGTCCAATTCCACAATTCCTTGGTTCTCTACCCTTAGCCAAAATCCTATACCAAATCTCTTCTTTTCAAAATTGCATTGTCTCCAAAAATGGAGAGTGGGTGATTACCCGCAAGATCTCTCATTCTTGCCTAAGAAGACCTCAGTGAGAGTTCCCACAGGTTTCTAAAATTAAAAAAGGAAAAGTCAGAAAAAGATCCAAAAGGATCTCTCATCAAAAAGGAAAGTTAACAACTAAGGTGATGCCTTCTAATTTTCAATTTTCGCTCAACTTAGGAAACCCACTTTTTAGGGTGTCTAAATGGTCACATGGGAGTTGAAACATGCCTAAAATTACTCCTAACCCTTAGGTATACCTTATGGGCTTTAGGAAACACTCTTAAACTACCCCTAGGAGTCCATTTAACCCTTTTTAAACCCATCTGAAGTTAATTTTCGGGTCAAACTTAAGTTGACCACCCCAAAGATTCTCTTCCCAAGGCAATTATGGAATCACATTAAATTAATTGAAAAAGCTATGGTTAAACAACTCCCTCCAAGAGACAATTTAAAAAAAAAAAAAACATAAATCAACATATGTGTCAAGTGACACAATAAAAATACTTTTACAAAATTATACATGAAATCTTGTCTCTTGTTGGATTTACACAAATAAATAAATTCAATCTAACACACATGCAACATTCACTTTTACAAATAAAATACTATACAAATGGGGTGTTGTCTCTCCAAATAGACAAACCCTAGTTTTACGAACGTACATAGGTCTAGGTTTGGTTCTCCATAATATTTCCATGGTCACATGGATAATTTTCCTGCGCATCTCAATTACACATTAGTAATTCCAAATAACTTCATATAATATAAAATACATGAATAAGAGTACAAATCAAACACTCTTCATACAATATAACATTTAAACAATTCAATACATCTTACATCCAAACAACTCCACATAAGCAATTATCATAATTCTCATAATTTTGATCCACACATAAAACATGCATCCTATTTCTATCATCATAGTAAAGTCCTGCAAATCCAATAATGACATATATCATCTCAAATTCATCATATTCTAGAATCATATAGAGTTCTATATCATAAAGCATATAAATGAAGCATCAACATATAGCAATGTTATCCAAATCATGGAATCATATAAGTTCTAAATCCATAATACATAAAAATAAAGCATCCATAATAGTCTCATCGTAAAAATCACTGAAATGCTATACTGAGTCAGGGTAGGGCCTCACACCCTCCCCCTCTAGGCATGAACTTCCTCCTGGAGTTCATCAAAAAGATGGGGGTACTCAGATCTCATACGTGTTGTGTCCTCCCATGAAGTTGTAACCTTATCATAGCAATCCCACTAGACCCTAACTTGGTCTAGCTCTCGACCTCGAAGGGCCAACGTCTGGCATGCCAAAATGTGAATAGGCTCCAAAGCTAGCTTCCCGTCCGACTCAACCTGCAAGACATCCCAATGTAAAATATGAGACTCATCATAGATATACTTCCTAAAAACTGATACATGAAACATATCGTGGATGTGTGACAAGCTAGGTGGCAATGCCAAATGGTAGAAAACTAGTCCTATCCTCTCAAGGATCTCAAATGGTCCTACAAAGTGAGGTGTGACCTTAGAACCCTTTCCGTAATGGATTGGACTCTTATGCGGTCACACTCTCAAGAAGACTCTGTCTCCAACCAAGTAGCTATGATCTATCCTCTTCGCATCTACATATTTCTTTTGTTTATCTTGTGCCTCTCTAAGACGTTGCCTAATCAAATCCACTTCTTGTTCCATATCCTGAACTATCTCAGGACCAATAGAAACTTTGTCCTCTATGTAGTCCCAACTCAATGGTGTCCTACAAGTCCTGCCGTATAATGCCTAATAGGGTGGCATCCCCAAAGAAGTGTGATGCCCATTGTTATAGGCAAACTCCACTAAGGGAAGGTACTCTTCCCATCTAGTCTGATGATCCATGATGTACATGAAAAGCATATCCTCTAACACCTGGTTAACTCTCTCTGTCTGACCATCCATTTTCGGATGATATGTTGTACTAAAGTTGAGCTTAGTGCCCATAGCTACCTATAATGTCTTCCAAAAGGAAGAAGTGAAGAGGGAATCCCCATCAAATATAATCTTGCATGGAATGCCATGAAGTCTGACAATGTCTCACAAGAACACCAGTGCTACTGCTGGTGCTATGAAGGTAGTCCGAACTGGTGAAAAGTGGGCCACTTTGGTCAACTTGTCAACTGTCACCAAGATGGCATCATGGTGACAAGATGACATAGGAAGACCAATGATGAAATCCATGGATATAGTATCCCACTTCCACTCTGGTATAGCATCAAACTGGAACAACCCACCTGGATGGTGGTGCTCTGCCTTGACTCTCTGACACTCGAGACATCGGGCTACTAACTCAACAATGAGCTGCTGCATTCCTGGCCAATGATATAACTGTCTCAAGTCAGCATGCATCTTCTTAACTCTGGGATGTGCTGCATAAGGAGCTCTATGAGCCTCCATGACAATGAACTCTCACAAACCCCCAGAAGAAGGTACATAGATGTGCCCTCTATGGCGTAATAGTCCATCAGACTCTAAGGAATAATCCACATATTTTCCTTCTAAAATTTCCTGAGATCGTATCACCTGACAAACCTCTGAATACCATCCATCCTTTGGCAACTGCTGTAGTATATGGTCTCTCAAATCCGTGCCCATAGATATGGTGTATACCTCATGACGTCTCCTACTCAAAGCATCAGCAACTACATTTTCTTTCCCTTTGATGTAGTGAACGTTAAAATCATACTCGCACAAGAATTCCATCCATCTCCTCTATCGTGCATTAAGTTTTGGCTGAGTGAATATGTACTAAAGACTTTGATGGTTTGAATGAAGCTCAAAATGATGACCCAAAAGGAAGTGTCTCCACCTCACAAGTGCATGCACTACTATTGCAAGTTCAAGGTCATGAGTAGGGTAGTTAAGCTCATGAGTTTTAAGTTTCCTAGACTCAAAAGCTATAGCCCTACCATCCTACATAAGAACCACTCCTAAACCCTCTAGGGAGGCATCTATTCAAACCATGAAGTCAGCTAAGGGATCTAGTACTACAAGGATAGGTGTGCTAGTAAGTGCCTTTTTGAGTTCCTGAAAGGCCCTCTCGCACTTCTCTGTCCACTCAAATTTCTTCCCTTTACGCTGAAGAGAAGTAATAGGATGTGCAACTCTAGAGAATCCCTCAACAAAGTGTCGGTAATAACCTGCTAAGCCCATGAAGCTCCTGACCTCTATCACACCGGTTGGCACTGGCCAATCCATAATAGCTCTAATCTTGGATGGGTCTACTGAGATCCCATCACCGGAAATAACGTGCCCAAGGTACTTGACCTCTAATTGAAAGAAAGAACACTTTGATAAACTACCAAACAACTTATTGTCCCTCAAACACTGCAAAACCTATCTCAGGTGCTCCTCATGCTTTTTCTCATTTCAAGAATATATCAATATATCATCAAGGAACACAATCACAAAGTGATCCAGAAATGTGCAGAATGATAACTCAATGATGAACAAATAGTACCAAACTAGCACTGAGAGGGGGGGTGAATCAATACAGACAAAATACAGACCTAAACCGGTTCAGTAGCAATCACTCCAAATGACTAGCAAACAGTGACACTAGTTTGAAACGGAGTGCAATCGGTAAAACTCAGAACAACTAAAACAATCATAAACTGATTACTCGTTGAGTTTTCCACTCAACTCAAAAATACACTACCATTTCACCCTTATGCATGAATAGGTAATCTATCATCATATCTTCACAATAGCTAGTTCAACATGTTTTATTGACAAGCATAAAACATAGAACTATCATATGCTTAACAGGCAATAACAAAGCATCACAAGATAAAAGCATCACATATGACACACATATTTTTCACGTGGAAACCCAACTGGGAAAAACCATGGTGGGAATGAATACCCACAAGCTTGTTGTTGAACTCTTTGGAAGTCCACTCTGGTAGAAGCCTTGTCCAGTTAAAGACATTACAAAAGGTTCTGCTAGGAACTAATCCTATTAGAGATCACCCAATTAAGGGATGGCTACAATACCTGGTTAAGGGTTAAACCCTGTTAAGAGTACCTTGTTAGAGGATTTCAAGAACTCAATAGCTAAAGGATTTGCAGAGCTCCCTAGCTTTCCAAATCTCAATAACTTTGAGTTACCCTATTAAGGGATTTACAACAAGCCGGTTAAGGCTACCCTGTAAGGGGATTTTCCAACTGTGAGATGATTAGAGATCAATAGGTATTACAATGATCTGGTAACAGCACTCAATGCCAATGCAGATCTACTTAAGCTCCTCTTCACCTTCTGCACTTACACTCTACAGGTATCACTTCTCTCCTCTGGTCTAGCAAGGATCTTGTATCCCTTCTCTTGGATACTCACACACAGCTTTTGCCAACAACCTCTGAAAGAATCACAACATCAACCTTATAGGACAACAGACAGGTCGGTAGCATAAACCCTAAACCCTAGACTTGTTAGGTTAAGGGATTCAAATAGTTCAATCCTGATCGTTGATCATACTGTATTAAATACAATAGATCTTGAATAAATCTCAAGACATTCTCCATCGTTCATTATCCACTAATTTCATGGCGGCTGGTAATCCATCATGTGTTTTCACCATTTACAAACTTTGCACATTCTTGAGGTAGATAGGGATAGTCTTCTTCATGAAAGATCCTTCACGCGCACAAGGCTAACGTGGCAACATGATTTGTTCTTTGTTATACTACTTACTCATTACACAGAGATCACCGATTGAGCCATATAGGCTTGAAGCACTTCAACTGGAAACCCTGACGTTGAGACTACCAACCGGTAGTCATACAACACTTCCATGTGTTGGTTCTTATAACCATATGCCGGTTCACCTTGAACAAGCACACCGCTTCACTTTGGCATAAATGTTAGTTCACAATGTTATACCGGTTCTCACATATGCCAGTTCATACTCTTCAACATATTGACATCAATGACAACATACAATGTCATTATGTCCACATACCAGTTCACATAATGCCAACACAGAATACCCCATTCATGAGGCTCATGAAAATAGCTGGAGCATTCGTAAGATCGAATGGAACCACAGTGAACTCATAGTGGCCATATCTAGTGCAAAATACAGTCTTGTGGATATTACTTTCCACTATTCTCAATTGATGGTATCCTGACTTCAGATCAATTTTGGAAAATACTTTGGCACCTTGAATTTGGTCGAATAAATCATCAATTCTGGGCAAAGGATATCGGTTCTTGATGGTTACTTTGTTCAACTAATGATAATCCATACATAATCAGAGAGATCCATCCTTCTTCTTCATGAAGATGATTGGTGCACCCCAAGGGGATACGCTAAGGTGAATGTGACCCTTCCCTCAGAGTTCCTCAAGCTGCATCTTGATCTTATTAAGCTCATTTGTGTTCATCCTATAAGGTGCTCTGGAAACTGGCTCAGCTCCTGGTATAAGGTCTATATGAAAGTCAATCTCTCTACAGGGTGGCATACCAGGTAGCTCTGAGGGAAACATGTCTAAATATCCCTTAGGATATGATGGTCATCAATTGATGTTTCCTTTTCATCCTCTTCCTCCCTATCACTGATGGTGATGGCAAAAAGTTGACATCCCTTTTGCATGCTTCGCTTAAGCTACATTGCGGAGATCATCTGAAGAGACACAAGTCTCTGAATCCTAGTGATTACTATGGCTAAACCATGACCATCCTCACACTCTACCACTTTCAAGAAGCAATCCATCTTGGCTCTGTGGGCATAAAGCCAATCCATGCCAAGTACGATGCCATATGATCCAAGTGGTATAACTCTAAGGTCTACTAGGGTGGTGGTATTGCCAATCTGAAGCTGACATGCCCTAACCTCTGATTCCACTGACACTCTAGCCCCTGAAGCTAACTCCACTTCCCAACTGACACCCTATCTAGTTGCCACTAGCCCGCAATGCTTCACAACCAATGGAGATATAAAGGAGTCAATAGCTCCTGAATCAAATAATATAGATACACTGTTACCTCTGATCATACCTGTAGCCTCAATGACTGTGGCCTGGTGCTCTACCTGGCAGTTGTCAACTACTGCAAAGACTTTATGGGACCTGCCCATATCTCCAACTGTAGGCTTTGATGCTACTATCCTCTGATTCCCTACCATCTGGCCTTGAGGACACTCTCTCGCCATGTGCCCCATGGCTCCACATGTGAAACAAGCACTGCATGCTTGAAACTAGACACCCTAAGGCCTAGAAAAAGATTGTCCCCCTATCCTACTAGAACCACTGTACCCACCCCTGGAGGACTACTGAGTCCTTGCCAAAGGTGTGTAAGGAACCTGAGATTGCTGATCTCACCTTTGACCCTAAGACTACCACTACTTGGGCTTTGTGCCCTACTGATTCTATGGAGGCCTCTGCCTCTGGTTTTGTTTTGACTATTGCGGAAGAGGGGATTTGGAGAACCCTTGTGTGTTTCTGTTATTTCCCTTCCAATGGGGTTTCTAAAACCCGTATGTCTAGGGTATAGGGTTTCAGTTTTGGAACCGATCCTTGGTATCCTATGGCCTAACCTAAATCTCCTCTGCTATCAGTGCCTTCTCCATGACAACCTGAAGGCTCCTTGGAGTGGACATCCTCACTGGTCTTGCTATGCCGGCATTTAGCCCTTTGATGAAATGGTTGACGAGAAGCTTCTCGTCTTTCAGGTAGTCCATGTAGGGAAAGAGCTCGAAGAACTTGCCCTCATATTGGGTCACTAAGAGACCCTTCTGCTAGAGGTCATGGAACTTGTCTATCCTATGTTGTCTATAATACTCTAACAAGTACCTCTCCCTAAACCTCTCGATAAAAATCTTCCATGTGAGAGTATCAACATCTAAACCACACTTGTATTCCTCCTGTCTCCACCATGTGGAGGTCGTCCCTCTCAATAGGTGGATTTCTACACATGCCTTTAGATTGCTCTTGTAAGAGCACAATGCAAAGCACCTATCAAGGCTCAACAGCCAAGCCTCAGCTTCTACCCCATCGGTAGATCCCCCAAAAGATGGTGGCTGGAGGCACATAACCTCCTTGATAAGATCCCTTGGCTCCCGACGAGCTCTCTCATAATACACTGGCTCTACCACTGGAGGTGGTCCTGGTAGGTGCACAAACTCTGGCTCATTCCCACCTTGACTCTCTACGGGAATAGGAGGTGGACTCCTACTCTGTTCCCTATCTGTCGATCTATGACTCCCTAAGTTCTGATTTTCAACATGATGATCCCCGACTGGGAACCTATCCTGGACTATACCAATCAGGTTCTGGAGTGTTTCTAAGATGTTTTGGTTTGGGTCAACTAGTTGTTTGGGAGGAGCCTCTGGGTTCACTTTGGGAACCGATTCATGCCTATCTACATTAAACTGGTGTTTCTAATATAATAAAATTAATTAAAGCAAAACGTAATGGAGAAAGGTTCCTAGTGTTGGAAACCTTGCTCTGATACCAAAATGTCATGCCCAAACTTTTGAGCACAAACGGGATAAAAAAAAAAATTTAAATGCATCTGAATAACATTAAATTGTAAATATACAATGCACTTAGCAAGTTTCGTTTTATCTATGTTTGAGTTAATTCTAATTACTAACTTATGTAAGCGAAAATAAATTCAATTATATGCGGAAAATTAATTCTCCAAAGAAACTATTATTGTCTCTACAATTTTAACCTCTAAATTAACTTAATTAAAACTTCCTAAAATATTTGGCGAAGATATTATTAATCTCCTATAATCAAAATTTGTTTTAAGGAACAAATTAAATTAGACCTAGCACTTTATTTATAATGTCTAAAATTATATTTCAATCAATAATTAAAATGTGCTTAAAATTAAATCGACTAAAGGGTCAATTAAATTCATAATGCCCTATGTCCCATAAAGTTTAATCACATATACCTATGTCTAAGTGGGCTAAAATTATTCCCTATAGTCAAATAATTTACAACAGAATTAAATTCCCTAAAGATTAAACTTCATAAATATTTAATTTAAAACATCTCAATCTATATATATATATATATAGGGTTATGAATATAAAGTTGGTCAAATCATAAATAAAAGAAAACTTCTACAAATTTGACCAACTTTATATTCATAACCCTATATATATATATATATATATATATATATATATATATATAAGTGTTTTAACCATGCAAACCCTAATCCTTTATTTAATATAAAATATGTCCCTCTTTTCTTTTTTTTTTCATTCTTTATTATCTTTCCACATTTTACCCTAGCCCCTAGGGTTCTATTCTTTCTTTTTTTTTTGTGCAGGGGCGAGCTTATTGGGCAGCGGCCATGGATGGAGGGTCTGTGGTGGTGGTCCCCGGGGATGCCACTCACTGTGGAAAACCACAGTGCCGATGCTCGAGTTGTCCACCATGGGAAGCCACAGTGGCGACGACCATTGTGGTCACCCACAGTGGTGGCCCTTGGGCCATCCACTGTGGAACGCCACAGTGGTGTCCTCCACTGTGGTCGCCCATAGTGGAAGCTCCCCAGCCGCACTGACCACTGTGCTAAACACAGTGGTTCGGCCCTGGTTCAACCCTGAACCCCTATGCGATGAGTTATTTTTTTATTATAATTTTTTTTGTTTTAAAAAAAAATGATTTCGTTTATAATATTTAATAAATTATATATATATATATTTGTATATATATTTGTATATATACATATATATATATATATAAATCAGTATGTTTTTTTAAAAAGAACTCATTTAAACATATTTATCTGTAAATAAATTCATATATATATATATATATATATATATATATATATTAACTCTATATTAGATCTAGGGCATTTTCTTTGTTAATAAATGTTGATATTCTTTTATTTTGAAACATTTTAACAAATTAGATAAATTCTTTAGATTAAAATCATTGTATTTATTTCCTTTATCAAAATCCTAGTTGCTAAAACAATAGATAGATTATTTAAATAGAGATTTACTTTCTGCAAAAATAAAGTAAATAACAGAATTAAATATACTTAGAACAACAACTCTAGAAATTATTTATTTCTATTAATCTGTTAAACTATAGATTTTATTTTTTGCACATAAACAAATGACATTTAATAATTCTTACAACTACTATATAAATGACAAAATTTAATAAATTTAACAGCAACTAGATAAATGAGTTGATATTTAAATTAAATCTTAGAGGTATGCATAGGAAATAACTGATTCTTTTTATTTTTAGAATTCACATGCAAAATAGACTTTCATTTCCAAACTAACTTGCATACTACTAACAGCAACTACAGGGAACTTAATCCAAGATAAATGTATTTCTTTTGCAACAAAATATTATTTAACAAAATAATTTCATTTATTTAGAGTATGTTTAAAATACATTATAGCCATCAATACAAATGGGATCTTTCATTTCTTTTCTGCAAAATAGCATACTAAAATATTACAACTCTTTAAAACGTATTTCAAAGACACTATCGTCACCTTACAAATGGGTCTCTCATTTCTAATAAATGAGGACTTTTCAAAATAATAATTACATTTACAACTATTTTTCTGCAACAAATAACTCCAGCAAACTTCCACTTGTCCTATTTTTTTTTTTCGACAACCTGCAATTTAATCAAAGCTATGACCATGGAGTGCTCACCTCCCAACCTAGGCTAACTAGTAGCAACCCCCGAGCTTGGAGAACCAAGCCGTAGACAAGTAACACACATGCAACACAACAAAGAAGGGGAAACAATCACAAACATATTCCCAACCAAGGCTACACTGCACCACATAATGTGATGTCTTTACATGGGTGGTAGTGGACCAAATACCCTGAGGAGACTGCAAATATAGTAAAACTCAAGGCCACCTCATGGAAAACAATGATACATCATAAGTATAACAACCCCACAACCTTATGCCCCCCAAGGCATTCATGCCTTATTTCCCTCCTTGTGACCCCCAAATGCATAAACAAGCCATGCAGCAAGGGTTACATGGGAATCCCTTGAGATCACTCTCTTAACAAGAGCCTCTCACTCGAGGGCTATCAAACTTCTACCACCCACAAGACCATCCTCTCTCCCAAGAGTAGGAGGTCTTGGTTACTCCCAAAACACAGAAAATACACAAGAGTAAAATGTAGAACACAAAATAAATTTTCATAGGGGAAAATACGAGAAACAAGTCTTTTCCATACAAGCAATTCCTTTCAACATAACATGCAATATAGAAACAATACAAGAGAAATTTAACGAACCTTCAACTACCCAAAGGTATGCTAGAATAGTTGAGGATGAGCAACGCAATTCCACAATTCCTTGCTTCTCTACCCTTAGCCAAAATCCTATACCAAATCTCTTCTTTTCAAAATTGTATTGTCTCCAAAAATGGAGAGTGGGTGATTACTCGCAAAATCTCTCATTCTTGCCTAAGAAGACCTCAATGAGAGTTCCCATAGGTTTCTAAAATTGAAAAAGGAAAAGTTAGAAAAAGATCCAAAAAGATCTCTCATCAAAAAGGAAAGTTAACAACTTAGGTGATGCCTTCTAATTTTCAATTTTCGCTCAACTTAGGAAACCCACTTTTTAGGGTGTCTAAATGGTCACATGGGAGTTGAAACATGCCTAAAATTACTCCTAACCCTTAGGTATACCTTATGGGCTTTAGGAAACACTCTTAAACTACCCCTAGGAGTCCATTTAACCCTTTTTAAACCCATCTGAAGTTAATTTTCGGGTCAAACTTAAGTTGACCACCCCAAAGATTCTCTTCCCAAGGCAATTATGGAATCACATTAAATTAATTGAAAAAGCTATGGTTAAACAACTCCCTCCAAGAGAAAATTTTAAAAAAACCCAAAACATAAATAAACACATGTCAAGTGACACAATAAAAATACTTTTACAAAATTATACATGAAATCTTGTCTCTTGTTGGATTTACACAAATAAATAAATTCAATCTAACACACATGCAACATCCACTTTTACAAATAAAATACTATACAAATGGGGTGTTGTCTCTTCAAATAGACAAACCCTGGTTTTATGAACGTACATAGGTCTAGGTTTGGTTCTCCATAATATTTCCATGGTCAGATGGATAATTTTCCTACGCATCTCAATTACACATTAGTAATTCCAAATAACCTCATATAATATAAAACACATGAATAAGAATACACATCAAACACTCTGCATACAATATAACATTTAAACAATTCAATACATCTTACATCCAAACAACTCCACATAAGCAATTATCATAATTCTCATAATTTTGATCCACACATAAAACATGCATCCTATTTCTATCATCATAGTAAAGTCCTGCAAATCCAATAATGACATATATCATCTCAAATTCATCCTATTCTAGAATCATATAGAGTTCTATATCATAAAGCATATAAATAAAGCATCAACATATAGAAATGTTATCCAAATCATGGAATCATATAAGTTCTAAATCCATAATGCATAAAAATAAAGCATCCATAATAGACTCATCATAAAAATCACTGAAATGCTATACTAAGTCAGGGTAGGGCCTCACAAATCGACTCTCATAGTGACTCAAAATACATATGTTACAGATAGAAGCCATATCCAATAAGTTCAAGGATCTTTCTGGTTCACTTATATATTAAGAGTAAATATGTCATAGTACTAAAAAAGGAGATCAAGATTATTACAATGTTGTTGAATGGATACACACCTAGGCCTAACAAAGCCTAAAGTGTAAAGAAAATAACTAGTTCCTTATCTCTAGTTATTATTTTGTCCATTGGTCCACTGATCCAAGTCCTTAAGCATTGAAGTTGGCTTCTCATAGAGGATACTTGGAGACATTAGTTGGAAACACCAATAGTACCAACCTCAATGAGAAGAGTCATAGAACCAATAGCAGGACAAGAGAAACCATCAAAGATCTTAATCACCACATCACTTTTATCATATGTTACTCGATGCAATTGTAAAGTATATAGGTATTCTCCAGTTACTACATTCACCATACATGTTGGATCAATGAGAACCTACCATGAGAGTATGTCTTTGATCTTTGCAATGATATATTTTGGGCCATCAGGTGCTTCAATAGTCTCACTAGGATCAAAGGTAATGCATAGGTCCTTAGGAGATTCAAGTTTATCAATATGATTCACCACATTATTAGACTAAAGGCCAAGGTCATTAGGAGAAAATGCAAGATGCTCACATTCAACCACATTAGTAGAATGGAAAAGCAAAGGATTAGTAAAGATTTGGAGGTTTTGATTTAGAGGATCTATAGATTTATTTCCCTTGTCATTCACACTAACTACAAATATGGTATTTTTATAAATAAGGTCTTAAATTCTACTCCTTAAGGAATAACACGTTTTCAGTGTCATGACTAGGTGACGATGATAATGGCAAAAAGATTTGGAATCACGATAAGGTGGCAAAGGTTTGGAAGTGTCATTTCATTTAATGAGAGGAAGTTTATGTTGGCATTTTGATGATGTTGTGATTGTCATTGATGGACACATACTTGCTTTGTGTACACTTTCTTAATGTATGAGTTATGATCAACCGGTAATTGTTCCAACCGGTATTATGTATTATAGTCTTAAGACTATCGGTGTTTTGTAGAAGATGTTTATCAGTCACAAATTGACTGAAGACCTCAAGTAGTTTGAAGGAACAAAGCGGTAGTTAACATTTTCTAGTCTTCATTTTTGACAACCGGTAATCGGTATATTATATGAACTGGTATTACTCTGTGATGAGTTATCATCCACCAACACTTTGGCAGTGATTTTGTCATCTTACCAAATGTGTCTAGATGCACTGAACCAAGGAACTTGTAATCTAATCCTATTAGACCAACATGAAATCAGACTCCTTTATAAGGACATCATGTATAGGGTTTGTATGTATGAGAGATATATGTGTATGTGAGATAAACGAGGTTATGTATGATCTTTACAGAGAAGATTAGGTCTATGTAGAGTGTTGAGATACTGAAGACTGAAGTAATGCTAAAGTGAATTAACAATGAGCTATCAAGGATCTAACCAAGCATACTGTGCTAGTATCTAGATCACCCACTTGTTGATTACTCATATCTTTGACAAGTCTGAAACCCTTAACTGGGTAGGCCTAGCAAAGCCTTTGTAAATCCTCTAACAAGTTGATTCACAATTGTGGATCTGAAATCCTCTCACAAGGTAGTCTTTAACAGGACTTATCTCCTAACAGAGATCTAGATTCCTAACAGGATCTGTTCTGGTAAAGAACATTGTATGACCTTAACTGGTCTGGTTTCTATTCTGCATATAGTTACTTGTGAGTTTTTTCTCACCGTGGTTTTCCCCATTTAGGTTTCCATGTCAAATATCTTTTGTTATGGTGATTGTGTTTTTGTGGGTGAATGCTTTATTTTCTATTTGGTTTGCATTTATCTTAACCGGTTTATTAGTGAATTTGTTATACCGGTTATTTGCTAAACTATTTAGAAGTTTGAGTTCAGTGTTTTTTGGTATACTAATTCACCCCCCCCCCCCCCCCACTCTTAGTATTCATCAATTGGTATCAAAGCCAACCTTTCTATAAGTCTAACCACTTTGAAGGAGATATGGGGGAATACACTATGAGGGAACTTACTCATCATCTCACTCAGATTGGGAGAGCCTATGATGAATTCAAAGTCAAGTATAAAGCCTCTTTGGCCAAAAGAAGAGAGCATGCTGAGAAACTAATGGAGCTTACTAAAAATAGTTCTTTTGATGAAGCAGACATGGATGCCCTAGTTGAAGAAGTTAAAAAATTGAATGAATCTAATGCCAACCTAAAAAGGGAACTGGAAGGACTGACTATTAGAATGTGTTAAGAGCTTGAGAACCGAAGGAAAGATGAAGATTTGGTAAAAGACAAAGATACTGAGATCTCCAAGCTAAAGCAAGAAATCAGTGTCCTTACTGCTCATCTCCAAGAGAGTAAAGTGGAAAAATAAGAAATGCAAGGTGAACTAAACATGGCTATTTCTGAGAATGCAACCTTGAAGGAATCCAATTCTTCTATTTCCAAAGAACTTACTAAGACAAAGAAGATACTTGCCAAATTCAATCAAAGTACTGCTAAGCTAGAGCAAAAGCTTAAATCAGCAAAACCGGTAAAGAATACCACTGGACTTGGTTTCTCTGGGTATGAGGAAGGTGAGACCTCTAGAACAAAATATGTAGCATCAAAGAAGCAACCAACATCAAAGGATAAAGGTAAGCAAAAGTTTAAACCTATTTTCTTTAATTGTCTCAAAGAAGGACAACTGCTAATGTGTGTAGAAGCAAGGCCTACAATAATTTTCCTTATTTTCTAAACAATAAGCCTAGATCCAATAGATTCAATGGAAACTACTATGCATGCAACAAGTTTGGCATAGAGCATTTGAATGCAGGTTTGTTTTGCACAACACTGGGAGATACCCTCCAAGAACTCAAAGAGTTGTTCTGGAACCCTCTATGAACTGGAATCCCAACCGATATAATACCTATGACCATCGGTCAGGTGGCTATCAGGCGGCAACTGGTTGGAGAGAAACTTGTTTGATCTATCATGGTAGTGGTCACACTGCTGCAACATGCAGAAGGAAGAATGGCAGTATGAATAATGGACCATGGAGAACACCTAGAATGATATGCTATCATTGCAACAAACTGGGACACACTGCCAGAACCTACAAAATGAGAAAGAACCTATTGGATGATATAATGGTCACTCCAGAAGGGAAGATTGATGTTGAAACCATTCAAGCGGGAATGAATAAAACTTGGAAAAAGAAATCTGAAGAAGTGTCTCAGGATGAACCGGTTTTTGCACCTAGTGTGGAAGTCTTTGAACTAGAAAACTGAGCCTTAGAAAAGCTTAGAGGGAGCATATTGGTGAAATATTTGAACCCCTGGCTTATATCAGTAAAGACCTTAACTGGTATACTTTATGTGTCAATCAGCAGAAGATTTTGAAGTGGTAAAAGGCAAAAATTAGGGTTTGTACCCTAGCGATGGAGCATTTATTATGGTAGGTGAAAGATTGTTTAAAAGGGATTTTTGATGCCATTTTCACTTATCTATTTTTGAGTGAAGAATTTTCAAGTGCAAAGCGACAAGAGAGATTTGACTAGCGATTCAAAGTGAACTCAAAATCTTGCAGAAGAATCCAAAGATCATTTTCAATCAATCAAGTGAAGAACACCAAGCGGTAATCCAGCAACCGAAGTGATGTGTTGTGAGTGACATTGCAAAACCCTAAATTTCAAAGTGTGAAGTTATTTCTCAAAATTTCTATCTATCATTCAATCATGGCTTCTGCATCGCACTCTAGTTCTAGTGCACCTGTAGACTCAGTGAATTTAATTCAAAAGAAGATGAAATATAATGTTTTATCCCAGATACCCGCTGGAGTCATAGTTGAGGAAGTTATTTTAGCTTATATTGATTTTAAATTGGAAGACCTAGGATCCCTCGTAATCCATTCCTAGCTAGGTCTTTTCTATGGGGATGACAATAAAATCAAACTAGAATATAGCATCCTAGAGAAGAAGAAACTACACATTGCGGTTTACTTTCTGGAAGAGTTCACTGAAGATCACATCCGCATCATCTTGAGAAAAGTACACGATGATAAAATGTACCTTGAGCAGATGCATGACATCACACCGAAAGCAATTCATGCTATCACCGATTTCTGTAATATTGGTGAGGTGCCAGCTCTAAGGAAAGTCATCAAGACTGAAATGACTAAGCTCACTAGTTCTCTGAGCAACCAATGGAGAATGACTGCCAACACCATCAAAGATGATTTGTTTAAGTATGCTTGCATGATGATTGGCTACCAGGTGTTTTATGCCAGCAAAATAAACTCTATCCCCACTGTTGCAGTAAATGTCACCTATAGAATGATTAAGGAAGACACCTCTTTTAATTTGTGTACCTATTTGCAAAAGCAACTACTATTGAAATTGAAATCCATCAAATAGGATAATGCTCTAAGGTTCAGGTTTGGACAACTTTTGATCGGCCTAATTTTCTACTCTCAAGGCTATTTTCCTAGAGTAGGTGATATTCAATGGTTTGCTGACCAACCGGTCTCTAAGCAAATTAGGGAAAGTCTTCAAGAGGTAGGAACCGGATATCCTGAGGTTATGAACAAATACTTTGATGAAATCAAGCGGAAAATGAGCCAGAGGATAAGGATATCTAGAGATATTGTAAAGAAATATGAAGATGACATCTACTTTACCATAAAGGTAGATGAATGCATAATGGAAGAAGTAGAACCAAGAAAGGAAGCAATAGAACCTATGGGGTATGAATTGATGTATGACTTGTTGGATGGGTATGCCTCTACCCTGCTTGCCTCACCTTTAGATGCAAAGAAAAAGTGAACCGACACCTACTTAGAGAGAGTAACACCAGTTGAAGATCCTACAGTGAAAAAGAGAAAGGTAGTACCATCGGTATCGGCACCGATTACCTCAACAAGTCCAAAAGTGACCAAGTGGTCACTTGCCAAGAAGAAACTAGAAGTTTCTCCCGCTAAAGTATTTGAGAGGAAGCAGAAGACCAAAAATAGCCCACCGAAGTCAGAGGATACTGAACCGGAAGTACAGCCTAAGAAGACTAGGCAATCAAGCAAGAAGGCAAAATCTACTAGTAATGCACCTGCATCATCATCACCGATAAATATAGACATCTCTTCTTATAAGCCTATGACACATTGTCAAAGGACTTTAAAGAATATTAAGAGAAAGGTGCTTGATGACTTAAAACAATATTTTGATGATTTTTCTGATAATGAGAAAGAATAAGTAGAACAAGAGGTTATTAGATATTTGTGTGTCAATGACTGGTCGCCATCTGAAATCAGATGGGTCACACCTAATTCTTTATACAATTCTTTGGACAATAAATGGTGCATTGCTATTGAGAAAGAATAAGAAATAAGGGAAAAAGTCTTTGCTCAATACTTTCCCGATGCCTCTTATTCAAAATTGTTTGAGATAATGGACAAGAATAAAGGTCTCTTCTTCATGAGAAGAAGAAGACTCGGGCTACTAGAAGGTAGAACTTCTGAAGTAGAGAAGGACACCCATCTACATGCAAAAGTTGTTGTTAGATTACATCAAGTGTCTGAGGCTAATATGAAGGTTGAACAAGAACCTAACATATCCTCAGCCAAACCGGATGAGGTATTTGATGGTGAAGGAGAAAGAGTTATAGAACAGGTTGACACTATTTATGTGGATGCATTGTATGTCACTCTAAATATAGAGAAGGAGAAATGGGATAAAGAAAAAGCAGAGAAGGAGAAACAGGACAAGGAAACGGCTGATAAAAAGAAAGCAGAGAAAGAGGAAGAGAAAAAGAAAGAGGAAGACAAGAGGAAACAAGAAGAAGAGAAGAGAAAAGAAGAGGAGAAGAGGAAAGAAGAGGAGAAAAAGAAAGAAGAGGAGAAAAAGGAGGAAGAAAAGAAAAAGCAAGAAGAAGATAAGAAGAAGGAAGAACTGAAGAAGAAACAAGAAGAGGAACAAAAGAAGAAAGAAGAAGAAAAGAAAAGAGCAGTAGAGGAGAAGGAAGCAGAGAAAGCCAAACAAGCGGATACTCCCAAGGCAACTAATGGTCAAGCCCAACCAGTTGACATCGTCAATCCTATTGATCTCCAATCTGTAGATGAATCGGAGCTGCTTCAAAGCATAAAGCTTGCATAGGAAAGATTGGAAGCATTGAGGAGGAAGAAGGAACATGATGTCATTCAAACTATGGTTGACACCCTTACTAGTTTGATGCCTAGTACTAACCTCCCTAGTACCGATTCCTCTTTGTCTAAACTTAAAATTTTGTGTACCATTGTAGAGGACCAGGTACAATGTCTGGAAGAAGTTGTTGAATCAAATGCAAAGAAGAAGCATGAAAAGGCACTCAACACTGCCTTAGTCAAGAAACTGAATGAGCTCTAGTCTCAACTTCTGAAACAATAGAAGGATATAAGTGTTGCTATGGATGAGGGGAAACTACTGTTGAGCAAAATCAGCCAACCCCATCTATTTTGTGATGATGTGCTCACACAAAAAGATAAACTCCAATCGGATTTGCAAGCATACATAAGCAACTTCAAGTTGCCATATGATTCCTTCACTACATATGGGAAAATAGTTCATCCTTATCAGCTTCAGACTGTCAGGATAGAATTGGAGATCAGCAACTGGTCAAGAGATTTGCAGGAGCATCAACTGGTCTTATTACCTAGACTGCAAATTCTTCATAAATGTTTTCTCAATCTGGAAGCCATCGCGGTCACTCAAGAGATGAGTACCATTGGTGATATGGAAGAACTGGTGTTCCAGATGTAGACAGAAAGTGAGGTTGCTACCTCATTACTTGGGTCATGGTCATTAGCCATGAAAACTTTTATGCAGGATTTTAAATCTGTTTTTGATAAGTTTCATTCCTTATTATAAACATTTACTCCATTTTTTATGATAATGAGAAACAAGGGTTATTCTGCATTACTTTGTTATTGTTGGCAAAGGGGGAGTAGTATTTAAAATTTTGGTCTATGTTATGTATACTTTCATCTTACCACTTTAAGGGAGTAGTATACATTGTAATTTCTGCAAAAGGGATAGTGTATATGCTTAGGGGGAGTAATTTTGATTATGGCATATTTTTGTTGTAAAAACACTTAGATGTCAAAATTTTTCTAAGTGTTGTCATCAATGCCAAAGGAGAGATTGTTGGCATTTTGATGATGTTGTGATTGTCATTGATGGACACACACTTGCTTTGTGTACACTTTCTTAATGTATGAGTTATGCTCAACTGGTAATTGTTACAACCGGTATTATGTGTTATAGTCTTAAGACTATCGGTGTTCTGCAGAAGATGTTTATCGATCACAAATTGACTGAAGAAATCAAGCGGTTCGAAGGAACAAAGTGGTAGTTAAAACTTTCCAGTCTTCAATTTTGACAACCGCTAATCGGTATATTGTACAAACTAGTATTACTCTATGATGAGTTACCAACCAGTATTTCTGTGATGAGTTATCATCCACCGACACTTTGGCAGTGATTTTGTGTCATGTTACCAAATGTGTCTAGATGCACTGAACCTAGGAACGTGTAACCTAATCCTATTGGACTGACATGAAATCAGACTCCTTTATAAGGAGATCATGTCTAGGGTTTGTATGTATGAGAGATATATGTGTATGTGAGATAGACAAGGTTATGTACAATCTTTGTAGAGAAGATTAGGTCTGTGTAGAGTGTTGAGATACTGAAGACCGAAGTAATGCTAAAGTGCATTAACAATGAGCTATCAAGGATCTAACCAAGCATACTGTGCTAGTATCTAGATCACCCACTTGTTGATTACTCATATCTTTAACAAGTCTGAAACCCTTAACTGGGTAGGCCTAGCAAATCCTTTGTAAATCCTCTAACAAGTTGGTTCACAATTGTGGATCTGAAATCCTCTCACAAGGTAGTCTTTAATAGGACTTATCTCTTAACAGAGATCTAGATTCCTAACAGAATCTATTCTGGTAAAGAACATTGTATGACCTTAACCGGTCTGGTTTCTATTCTGTAGATAGTTACTTGTGAGTCTGCTCACAGTGGTTTTTCCCATTTGGGTTTCCACGTCAAATATCTTGTGTTATGGTGATTGTGGTTTTGTGGGTGAATGCTTTATTTCTATTTGGTTTGCATTTATCTTAACCAGTTTATTAGTGAATCTGTTATACCGGTTATCTGCTAAATTGTTTAGAAGTTTGAGTTCACTATTTTTTGGTATACTAATTCACCCCCCCTCTTAGTATTCATCAGTTTCAACACAATTTTATTCAATAATTATGTCATAATGCTATGCAAAGATTCATAAAGAGGAGTGAATTCATTTCTAAAATACTTGGATAAAGGAGGCACAATTGTTGTCACAACTGCTACCTGGGTATTGTTGTTGTCATTAAACTTGATGAATCATTTATTTGGTTTAAACTTCGCAAAAGGTTGTTGAGCACTTTCATTGTTATCAATTGAAGCCATTGAAGGAGATTTTTCAAATTGACTCACTTTAAGTTGATAGTTATGAATCACTGCCCACAATTGCGTAAAGGAAGTAAACTCAGAAAAAAGAAGCTTATCCCTAATGTGTTTTTGCAAATTAGAAATAAAAATTCTTTGAAAATTATGATCAAGCATAGGATAAGAAATTTGAGAATACAAATGTTTATATCTACCAATAAAATTAGTCACTTTTTCTTTAACACCTTGCTTACAATGAATCAAATCTATCAAAGTAAGCTTAGGAACAATATTATTGTGAAATTGTTGAATAAAAGCATTAGCCAATTGTTGAAATTATGTAATTGAATAAGGAGGCAAAGAACAATACCATTGCAAATATTTATCTCTAAATGTTTTAGTAATCAATTTAGCCAAAAGTCTTTCATCGTGAGGAAAATCACTACACAAAGTTTGAAATATTTTCAAATGGGTCAAGGGATCACCTTTTCCATTATAAAGCTCCAATTGAGGGACTTCCATATGTTTAGGAGGGACAACATGAACAATATCACTAGATAATGATCTCACTATATTGACAAATGTGGGCACAATAAATTTTGATCTGTTCATGGAAGCTATTTGTTGCTGCATGGATGAGATGGTTTGAGCTAGGCTATTAATGGTTTCTTCAATGAATGGATTAAAATTAGACATGTTAGATTGGGATCGAGGAGTAACATTGTAGGTATGGGAGATGATTGGGTCACAAATGAAAGACTCATAGAAGGAGATATGAAAGAATTTGATTAGCAATGTTGCCCTCTTGACTAATATTTATAGGATTAACATTTTGTGTGGAAGTAGCCATTATAGTGTATGTGAAAGTAGGCATGGTAGGCATAGATGTAGCCATAGGAATAGAATGATTAACTTCACTGGGTGCTTGAATGTAACCAAGAACTTTAGCACAACTTTTCATAGGCATGATATTAGTATTAACAATATGAGAAAGACCAAACAACAAAACAACACCAACTTTATCATTTTGAACCATTCTTTTTAATCCTTCAATCAATGGGATAGCCTCACTTTCTAGTTATTGTTGATTCATCCATTGTTGAATATTTTCAAATTCATTGTCAATCTTCTCCAAATAGTTAGCAGAAAACCTAGTTAGTGATCCACCCTCATCGTGAGAATTATATAAAGAAGGGAGATAAATAACATCAATTGTTGGAATAGAAGAACCACCCACATTCTCATGAAACAAGTTAACAAAATTAGGCTCCATATCCTTAGTAATTAAACCTTGGGAAGCCTTAATTCTACTTCTCACAAGAATATTATAGGTAGGACTAATGGTAGTAAAACTCATGCACAAAGGAGGGAAATTGGAATTTGAATTTGAAAATTTTGATTAAGCAATACAAAATTTTGTGAAAATGATTGATTAACCAATTAATTAAGCAATTTGATTTATGGATTTGAAAGATAAATGCATCTAGATCATAACATAGTGTTCATTAAAGATCATATCTAAAAGTTGATGATAAATTTTAGAATTTTACAGTAGGGTTTGTATAGATTCAACCACTAAATTTATGTAATTCAATCTGAAAATAAGATCTAGGAGGGAAAATTTAAATTTTCAATTAAATGAATAATCAAATTTGAAATAATAAATCCAATTAGACAACCCACAAGCTCAATTTTAGAATTAAAAATTAGGGTTTTTGTGAAATTAACCTCTATTTTTAAAAAATTTAATAAAATTTGAACTTGTAAATGTAAATTTGAATTTGAAATGCATAAAAACTTAGATCTGAGAACATAAATTAAAAAATGAAAGTGGGAGTTCACCAAAATGTAATGGTGAAAAATTAGGGTTTCCACAATTAGATATAGTAGAAACCACTAATTTTAGGCTTAGGGACTGTTACATTAAAGAGGGGTAAACCCATTAGATCTAGACACAAACTAGCAAGGATAGGGGCTGAGAATTCTATTAGATTTACTAGTTATTTGGATTGATTGCCCTCTTTTAAGTTGAATTGTGAAAATGCTAAAATTAGGGTAAATGTGTTGGATCTGAAGTAAAAATGCATGAACACTAAGCTACAGTTGTCAGATCAAGCCACAAACCTAAATATGAGGAATGTGAGTGTATTTGGATCTATTCCCAAAAGGAGCTCTTGAAATGTCATGACCGGTATGCCCGTTGCATATCCTCCACACTTTTTGTAGTCCAAAGGGGAATATGTTCATCACTATAAATAAAGTCAATTCTAAATATTTTAGCTTTGTACATACTCCTACGCACACTAGAGAAGGGAAATAGGTTGGGAATAGAGGTTTGCCTTAGGTCAAACCTTGGTTTTGGAATTTATCATGAAATAGAAATGAAATGTAATTGAATTGTAGTAATGGAAATGTTCTCCTTTTGAGGGAGATGCTGAATAATGACAAAAAACACTAATTATATGCCTTTCAATAGAGTTTTGTTTGTCTCCATGAGGAATTAGGGTTTCATGAAGTCTTCATAAATATATAACATGAATGTCAACTCCAATGCTTGAAACTTGACCTTACTTCTGCTCTAATGCTTGAAAGAAGACTGATTGTTTTCTCACTTGAATTTGAATGCTTGATTGCTTAATGGATGGGTGATTTTTTTTTCTCAGATATATCAAAATGAGAGGGGTAGACCTCCTTTTATACCCGCCCCTTGAAAAAAACTTAGTTTTCAACATGAGCCGACATGGGATCTAGGTCCCAACTTGAAATGATGTGACCATTAATTGGGAGGACCAAGGCATTGGGCACTCTGGTCCCTAAGAACTAGGGCACCTGTGCCTTGGTCCTAACTAATCAAGAACCCAGAAACAAAGGGTAAACGATGTGCAAGGTGAAAATAATGAAGAATTTGCATCGTGTGAGAAGAACCAGGGCTCTAGTCAGGCCTCAAAACAAGAATGCGAAGGTGAGGGTCCAGATGAGGAAAAAATTGTAAGGGAGTACAATTTAGGACATACACTTAAGAATCTTGTAAGATCCATCTTATGCCATCTTAGATATGCCTCAAGTGGTTAAGCTTCTTTTAGAGAAACTTAGCTCTGATATCAATTGTTGAACACACCTTAAGACTGAGAGGGGGGATGAATCAATCTAGACCTTAAAATATTTAGCATTAAACTTTATCTTCCCAAAAAATAATCAACTTGTTTTTAACTTTATTAGTAGTAGTTAAAGATCTAGAGCAATAAAACACAATGCATAAGAGAACACCATGTTTATGTGGAAAACCCAACTAGGGAAAAACCATAGTGAGAGTTAACTCACAATATATGAAATGATTGCGAATATATTTTAGGCCCATTCACAAAGAAGCAAAATGCCACCTAAAAGACTTGTAGGTTGAGATGCACTATCCCAAGGCAAGATACACAAGGACTTGCAAGCTCAAGCTCACTGCTCTAGGGAAAGATAGAAAAGGAATTGTAGGCTAAAGGTCACTACTCTAGAGCAAGATACAAAGACTTGCAAATTGAAGATCACTTCTCTAGAAGCAAGATACAATATCACAACATTTGAATCAACAAGATAAAGTCTTCTCCAAATATGAAGTTGCACTTGAACCATTGTCACAAGTAGCCAACTCCAACAAAAATCACCACCACACTTTCATTGCCTTCGCATCTTAATACTTTGCAAACATTATGATCATGAAATCGCATTCCCACATATTCTAATTTACACACACATCAAAACACCCACACCTCACAACTCCAAATTCTATACCATCTTCTTCATTACAAACATCAATTAGGTTGGCCAAAACAAAGGATAGGCATAGGTCTTATTAAGTTGTCCATGAAACATAATTGTGGTGAATGCAATCCAATCCAAGACATGGAAGGGACCTAAAACATCATTTTATGCCTCTTTAAGTAACTACAAATAATACACATGTTGTTGTGCATCATCCAAGGATGACAATAAGGTAATGTGTAGATAAACAATGTAGCACATAACTAGTCAGTCCAAAAACATAGCATCCAAAAAAATACTTGATGTGGGTCCCCACACACCAAAGGTAGGACCCAAAAACAACTTAACACACTCTCCAAGGTCAGCATATATCATTAAGATCATAGCATGAACTAGAAAACAAAACTTTGTCGGCCAAACCACAACAATTACCCAGAAAGACAACACCAGACATAATGCAACACCAACCTGAACATTCAACACCATGTGGAGCACACAAGGACATTCCTAGAACATCCAACACCATTCCCAAATACTTATTTCTCATTCTCACTTCTATATATGTTGATGAAACACAAACAGATTCGAAACACTTCATTGCCAGAATGTTAGGAAATTGTCTTGAATAGAACATCAATAAATCTTTTTTTAAAACATATAAACACCTGAAACTGGAACTAAGACAATGCCCAAACATTATAAGCATGCCCTCCAAGTCGTAGCACTTGAAACATCAATGCGGAGAAATGTGGAGAATTTTTTGGACCAATCAAATCCACTTCTGACAGAGAACCAGACTATCAACAAACAACAATCACTAGCCACATTAGTAGCAACACTAGGACTATGAAAAGATAACAATGCAATTTCCACATAGCATAAACATTATGTCTAAATCTACAAGAACAGATTCTCAAATGCAAAAGAATGTGGAGCATTCCTCCAACAAAACTTTAAATACTATTTCTCGCATATCACATCTCCTCATACAAAAAACATTCCACAACCAACATTAACCTAAACAAGAGTGTCAAGGCCAAAGAAAGCACATCCTAGTCATCATCATCATCATCATCATCATCATCATCATGCTACAACATTATACTACCATCATTTGTTGGCATTGAGTTGTCATTGATGTCAACTGGTATTGTAGGAAAGCTACCAGTAGAGGATGCCATCTAGTATAAAGAAGAGTGAACCGGTATGGTGGAAGACAAATAAGGTATTAAGAAGATTAACATGAAGGCTTGTCAACCAGCATGGTGGAAGATAAGTTGTTATTGAGACTATCAGTGACTTCACCGGTATGAGGTGAGATGCATATGTGTGTTAGCAAGTTGAGTGATAACCAGTAGAGCATGAACCAGTTTAAAGGATGGTTGCATGTTTATGATGAAGAGACAGAATGTTAAAGTGATCACAAACCACCGGAGGTGAAGATGTGCTACTCGTGTAGTGTGCACTACCGATTAGCAAGAGAAGAAGGTTTCACCGGTAAAGGCTTGTACTGGTATGAGTTTGGTGAATGTTCAAGTGTAAACCAACCTTGTGTCAGTGAGCTGAGTGTTTGACCATTGTGATGCCATGTGGAGCTGAGGTGGCAAGCATGCAGAGGTCGGCGAAGTTTCCATCGGCATGGTTGTTGAAACAACTAAGTGGGCATTAATGAAACAACCACAAATCACAGGATGATAACTAACTGATGCGGCTCAAGGAAGAAAGAATAACAGAGACAGATCAGGGAGTAGTTGGCATCTGGATCGAAGCAAAGAAATCAAACTACAAGATGAACTCAAGAAGGAAACAATTGGACGTAAATGAGTCAATAGATTTCAAGGAAGAAAATCATGGACGAGATTGCTATCTTTAGCAAGTATGCATTGGATAATGGAAATTGCATACAGATGGATCCCTCGAGTACAGATGATCGATCCAAGACAGATTAGATCGGATCTCATGCAGATTTTGTCGGGTGAAGGAAACCCTAACCGCCCTAAGTTTGAATTGTTTCTTGGCGGGAACGCTCAAGTTTAAATATGATGACTTGAGACTATGATTGCTGTTGCGGATTGAAGGAAAGTGTGAAATTGTTGTTGGAGAGCCGAAGAGATAAACACTTGAAGTGTTTATGAGAGAAGACTGTACTAGTAAGGAGAAGCAGGATAAACCGATGTAAGGAGCAAACCAGTGGAGTGAGCATAGAACACAGAGGTGACAAGCCAGCAAAAGCGGTACCTGATAAAGAGTGATCAAGTATGAGTTGAAGAGTGAAGACATTGTGTGAGGGGACTTAGAAAAGTTAATCAGAAAAGCCAAGTTGTAGAGTGGGTGGAGAGAATACAGACTTGTAAGGTTGAAACCGGCAGGGTAGAATATTCTAAGGTTGCAAAACTTCATTTGCAACAATGATTTCATTTGCATAACTGAGTTTTATATTGTTTTCACTAAGTTGGAGCTTAGTCCAGGGGTTGTAGCTCCTTTAGATTGTATCCTATAAATTGTGCAGGGGTTGGTGCTCCTTTGAGTTGGTGCTCATAAATCAAGGGTTGGTGCCCTAAAAATTGTAATCAAAGTTTCTTTGTGAGGCTAGATTGGAGTAGAAGATCTCCAGCAGGTATTCTCATCGAGGTTTTTCCCACATTGGGTTTTCCTCATATATCTGGTGTTGTCTGTTGCATTCTTGTGTGTGTGTTATGTTAATGTTTTAGCAAAACCATTTACACACCTAGTTTGCACTGTTTGAGCTACCGGTTAACAACCTAATTGTTTCATATACTACCGGTATCTCTCTATTGAAGATAAAAGTGCTTAAATCACTGATTCACCCCCCTCTCAGTAATCCATTGTGTCCAGCATCATTAACACATCAACATTTCATACTAAAATGTAGGCATCGAACACCAAGAAGGTCAACATCCACAACCCAAAGTAACTGCATCAATAATAACTATCTCATATTTTACCAAAACATATCTGACATCCCAATACAAACCACAAGTTGACAACAAATGACAACACTGACATCACTCTCTCCATTGACATCAACACCAACACAACAACAATGACCACATAACAACTACTCATCATCAAGAACGCATCATCAAGGACAATGCATATTGTCAGACATCAAGTTGAACATCAATAACAACATGTTGCCAATATCCATCACTCGATCATCTTGGAAATTGGAGAAGAAATCACAATAGGATTCTTGAAATCCTACTATCTAAGTCCAAAAGCGAACTTTATACCTCCTTGGCCCACATATGATAGACACATCAGTCATCCACTATGGGATGGCCTACTTAGATGGGATCTCATATAATTCCCCCTCCTTGTATTCCCTTCCCCACCTCCACATAATTGCTTATGGATAAGTAATAATTAAAGAGCAACATTACATATTATTGCATATCAAATATATGAATTAAATGATAATTCTAATATCCATTGTATATAAAATGTATGAAATTTGGTCTCAGATTTGTTACTCTGTTGCATAACAAATACTTGCAAAATATAAGTTATTGTAGACTTCTTTTATAATGCTGAGAGTAGATGAGTTGTTATTTTCTGATCTGCCTCTTTATGATTCAATGCTGCCTTTTCAGATTTAAATATCTGAAAGAATTCCTCTTCTTCCATTGCTTCCTTGATCAGTTAAGTAAATGCCCCTTTAACTGTTCAATGATTTCCTCCAAATGGAGTTTCTCCCTAAATATCCTTAACAGGGGATGAAGGATACCTCACTTACCTTTCCACCAATCGTGCTGTGTCCTCCAATATAACCGCTACCTTTGATTTATGTAGTGATCAGCTTAGAGAATATTAAAACGGGGAAGTCTTATGAATAGACACATAATCAGCGATAGACAAACAACAATAATTTATTATTTTATTCTCTTTGAAGGATGGTGGGGTTATATCCTGGCAGGGGCATGACAATAATTGTGCTAGTAATTGAAATGCTCAAAATGTAAATAGAAACAAATATACTTAATAATTGTTTGAAGAATGTTTTGTCTTAATATAGATTTGAATTTGATGTGCTACAAACTAGTAATTGTCTTAGAATTAGAATATTTTGTTGGCATTATGTAGGGATGAATTTAGGATCACAAACTCTTTTTGTATTTGTGAAGTCCTCTTAAGTGATTCGAAGACTACCTTTCTTCACACATGATGTATCTTAACTCTCTATGCTTAATATTTGTGGATTAGTGATAATTATTAATATCTTTGTGAGGATGTTAGTATATCACAAGAAGGGATATTCACCTACATCAACCCTCCAAAATTTCTATGAATAATCAAAGAACAATTGTTTCAATTGTACAAATGCTACTAGAATGTTTGTGAGAAACTAAATTCCTTCTTTTAGAACACCATCACAAGAAGACATGTTCACCTAAATCAGCCTTTGAAATTATTTATGAATAATCAAAACAACAATCTTCAATTATACAAATTTGACACTAGAATGTTTGTGAGAAGCTAGACTCCTTTTAGAATACCAATCAAAGTGTATAAATATGAATAATTAGTTCTTATAATTAGATGTGTAGAATGAATGCATTTAATAAATACAATGACATAGCAACACACCATGCAAATTTGTGTTTAGTGGGTTCTAGAGGGGAAAGGTAAAGGTGGTGAGTTGATCAAATTTGAATTCAAATTTTTAAATTGGGGTAGGATGAGTTCATGGCTACAAACTAGTTCTAGGATAGAAAAAGGGTTAAATCTCAATGGGTTAGGTATGCATGGAAATCTGTGTGAACATAGGTGTGATAAAGATGTGGATAAGGAAAATGTGAAAGTGTGTATGAACATGCGAATAGGAATGCATAATAGGTGGATCGGAACATATGAAAATGGGTAGGTGGATAACATAAGACAAGGATTTCAACATTGCACAAAATTATGCCAAAATTATGTCAGTATCAAAACACTCCCCTCAAAATAGAGAAAACTAAATGAAAAATGGCGTGAGCACAAAAATTTCACCATTATACCATGATATAAACTAATTATTCCACACAAAAATAACATACAAAAATTTGATAGATAGAAATAAAGAAACGAAGGAATATGCACTCTTAATCAAATAATACAAGCTCTTCTTCTACTGTGCTAAGCATCTTTCCATGTCCTCCACAAATCCCATTCCTTTCATCCATTCTCCTGCTGCCTGCTCCAGCATTTCACTCCAAAACTGTATGGAATTTGTGAAAAATAATTTACGGTCTTGTCTCATCCATGTTATTATAAAACAGAACTTTCAACAAATTGCCTCCCTCATATGTCAAGGTAGTGATTTATATTATAAAATGTGATTTCATCAAGTTAGCTGTATGGTCCAGCTCATGAAACACTTAAGAAACAGCAATTTTTTTAGTACTGATAACAAAATCCGATTCCTTCTTTCAAATGCAATTCTCTTTACCATATAGTTTGTTCCTTTCTTGATAGCTTGCTTCACTTAGCATATTCAAGAATCTCCATAAAACAATATTCATGCTCAAAATAATGTTCCTAGTTTGTACCTCCCACAAAGGTTTCTCTTCTAACAATCTTAGAGAAAAACATGGTTGCAGTGTGGCAGGCATCACATACTCCAAGGTGTTCAAGAACTCTAATATGCCGTATCAACCCAAAAGCAATTGCCAACATCTCACTATGGTGGCTGCGGAATTACTCATTTTCCCCTGCCTTTTGGTCATTCAATACTGGTTTTGAATCCATAATATACCTTGCTTCCTTCATCTTCCAAGAGTCAAGACGATGTCTTCAACTTTGAATAGATTTTTTTCCTTCATCTTCCAAGAGTCGAGACAATGTCTTCATATTTGAATAGATTTTATTTGTTTGTGGATGCATTCTCCTACATGAAAAGTATGTACCATTGTATGGATTTAAATCCAACTACATCCAGGTATCTTTTTAGTTCCTTTATCTTTCATCAGTTTCCAAAACCTTTGAACATCATGTATCATTTTATGGACTTAAATCCAACTACATCCAGGTATCTTTTTAGCTCCTTTATCTTTCATCAGTTTCCAAACCCTTTGAACATCATCCCATCTGCCCGCATCTGCATATATGTGTAAAAGAAGTACATACGGGGTGGGCATTCTAGGATCCAACTCAAAAATGAGAGTTGCTGCAAACTCTCCTAGCTCTATATTCTCATGTGATCTACATACACCAAGCAAACACATCCACACAACCGCGTCTGGTTTTATTGGCATCTTGATGATGAAGTTTAGAGTTTCCTCTAGATAGCCAGCACGTCGAAGAAGGTCAACCATACATGTATAATGATCAATAGTGGGCATAATGGAATAAGAGTCATTCATGCAATTAAAGTATTTGCAACCCTCATCCACTAGACCTGCATGGCTGCATGCAAATAAAACACAAACAAAGCTCACATGATTGGGATTGGTTCCAGAGTGCTTCATTAGCTCAAAGAGTTCCAGGGCATCCTTGCCATGGCCATGATTTGCGTATCCTGCAATCATTGCAGTCCATAGGACCACAGTTGGACGATGCACTTTTTCAAATAATTTGTGTGCCTTTTTTATGCTTGCACATTTTGCATACATATCTATCAGGGCAATCACAACCATGACATCTGACAAAAAACCGCATTCAATTACTCGTTGATGGATTTCCATACCTTGTTGTAAAGCAATCATTGTCGCACAGGCTGAAAGGACGTTGGCAAAGGTTGCTGAATTTGGCTTTACACCGTCTAACTGCATTTGCTTAAAAAACTCCAAGGACTTTTCAATAAACCCATTTTTCGCATATCCTGTAATCATCGCAGTCCATGAGACCACATTCCGCTGAGGTATTTCTCGAAAAAGTCGCAAAGCCTCACCAAGACCACCATTATGTGCATATCCTGCGACAATTGCATTCCAGGAGATGGCATCCTGTTTAGGCATTTTGTCAAACAAAGCGCGCGCCTTCTGTATCCTTCCACAATTCATATACATAACTATTAGAGCCGTCACAACGATTGCATCTGACAAGAATCCGCTTTCAATAATTATGCGGTGGATCTCCATACCCTCCTTCAATGCTCCTATTTGGGCACAAGCAGGAAGGACGCTAGCAAAGGTTGCGGAGTCAGGTTTTAGTCTTTCGAATAGCATTTCCTTAAAAATCTTCAGAGCTTTTTCAGCAAGCCCGTTTTGCGCATATCCTGCAAGCACTGCAGTCCATGAGATCACATCCCTTTGAGGCATTTCCTTAAAAATCTTTAATGCATCATCAAGAAATCCGTACCGCACGCATCCTGCAATTATCACAGTCCATGAAACCGGATCCCGTTTGGGCATTTTGTCAAACAATTCGCGTGCTTTCTGTATGCTTCCACTTTTCACATACATATCTATGAGGGAATTGATAACTACAACGTCTGACAAAAAACCTCTTTCGATTACTCTTTGATGAATCTCCACACCCTGTTCCAAAGACCTCATTTTGGCGCATGCTGGGAGGATGTGCGCAAACGTAAACCGATCAGGTAGGACACCTGTTTGTTGCGACTAAAAAGTGTAAATGCCTCTTGAAAAAACCCATGCCTTCGGTAAGCTACAATAATCATGTTCCACGAGATAGCATCTCGTTCTGTTATGCAGTCGAAAACCCTGCGAGCATCCATCAAATTTCCGCACTTATCATACATGTTGACCAGTTTGTTTTTTAAAAACGTCCGTGTTACCGTCTGAAAGCGCATTTTTATCAATGCAGTTCTTCAGGGGATGTGTATAAACTGATTGAAGGGTTCTGAGTGTTTGCCCTCAACGCAAAAGAGGTAGAAATCTCTTGAACCCCAATCTTTCTCGCTATGATGGCAGATAGCTTAAAAAATACAGAGGGAATTTGAATTGACATAAATTTTACCATTGGAATTTGAAATCGGTAAGGACTGATGATGTTTTCAAATAGACATGTCTGCTTCAAAACGGCAGTACGGATTGACTAACATGCGTGCTAGTTGCGCGTTTTACACCGTCGATTTTGCAATAAACGGTTGCGATTGACTAACACATCGCTATCACGCTGTACGAAAGGTCTGTTTTGGAGCCAGAATAGCTTCGGCCTTTTCAAATGGCTGAAGCTATTCTGGCTCCAAAACAGACCTTTTGTACAGCATGTTAGCGACAGGTTAGTCAATCACAGCTGTTAATTGCAAAATCAACGATGTAAAACATGCGACTAACACACGTGTTAGTCAATCCGTACTGTCGTTTTGGAGCCAGAATAGACACATCCTTTTCAAATATTGTTCTTGCAATAATGGTTGAGAACAAGTGTGAAATGGATCTACTTTGATGGACACCAATAGATAATATTGCTATGATGTTTTTATAAATGCTTTTCAATAATTTTTAGGTTGTTTTTTACACTTTCATTATCTAAAATGAATGAATGTCTTTAAATATTATAATATGGCATATGAATAAGTAGAAATGTATACTATTATGGGAGATTAAGAAGGTATAGATTTGAATTTTGAATTTTAAAAGTTTGAGGTTGAAATTTGTGGCTAGGGAAATGACTTGTCAAATCTTCATCCATCGATCTAATATAGGGTGATGAACAATAGATCTAGGGACCATGATCACCCTCTAGGAATGAAACATAATGAGATAAGATAGGATGATATCATGAGACAAATTCATGAAAGAATATGTCACATGTAGACTAGTCATTATATTAAGGACTGACATGTTGGGAAAATGTCTTCACTAGCTTAAACATGCAAACTAGGAATCATTACCAATCCTACATTCATTGGAGGATAATAAATTAGGCCCAAATTCAATCCCTTGGGAGAGATGGGCATTGATGATTAATTGTTCTCTTTTTTATTGATGTGATTAGATATGAAATGATGAAAGAACTAGGTGAAATGCTAGGAAGCTAACAAGATTTAACATAAATGGAAAGATATAGAACAAAAAGCCAACTCCGAAGCACAAATCTAGAAATGAGATATAGAGAGAAACCTATCACTAAAATCTAGAGTTGAAAGTGTCTCTCAAGTGTGCTAGGCGCCTTGGACCTAAAGGTGTTTTTGATAGCTAAAACTTTGGATTCTAGATCAAGATGTCCTGCAGATCAATCCCTCCAAAATTCAACTAAAAAGTTTCGATCACATGCACAAATCAACATAGATCAAGGGTTTTCTAATGTTTTAGTCTACACTCTACAACTCTACAATTTTCAATAGTCTGACCTATAAACTACACATTGAAAAGAAGAAAAAATGTTGTGTTGTATAGGGGCTTACCTAGTTCAAACTCTAGGTAGGAGTTAACCTCCACTATAGTTATGATGATTATAAAATAGAGCCAACCCCTAGTAGGGTAGAGGCTAAAAGCCTTAAGGAAATGCTATTTAATTAACAAATGATAAATTTTCTTGATAGGAGCTAATGCATGCCTTCATTCATGGATAAACACATAAACTTGGTTATGATTGCTAACTTGAATGCTTAAATTCTTGACTTCAAATCTCTCCTATAATGCCTTGAACATACATAATTACTTTTCTCAATTGGAGTGATAGGAAATAAATGCTTGTAGAGAGATGAGATGTTCAAATGAGGGAGTGATAGTTGTATATATGCACAACTTACACTTTTTGTGTTTAAATTGAAAAGAAGGCCAACATTAGGGAGATCTTTCCCACTCTACAATTTTTTGAATGTTAAGGATTCAGATTTGGGCCCATTTTAACAAGACCATGGCACTAGTCACCATAGACCGGGAGGACTAGGGTACTAGGTGCCATAGTCCTAGATTTTTGAGCTAGAATCTAGGTCAATGAGCTCAAGATTGTGTTGGGCTTCCAAATTTGGCTATGGAATGAGCACAATTAGGCATGAATTAGGTACATGAGGGAAAACCAACAAAGTGAGCCCATAATGAGTGTTAAATTATAGAGGGATACAATTTATGACACTACATTTAGCCCCCACTTACCTTTTTCTCATACTCCCAATAAAGTGTTAGGATAGCATCAAAATACTTCCACCAAGATATTAAAGAGACAAGACAACATCAAGCCCCCAAGATTTAGGATCTTATTGGTCTAAATTATCAAGGTAAAAGGAGTAACATGATCAACATAGGTTACACATACACATGGAGCATGCAAGAACAAAGAAGAATATGGCATCTAGGTATAGTAAAAGTTTCATACTAGGAGCCATAAGAGAGAGAGAGAGAGAGAGAGAGAGAGAGAGAGAGAGAGAGAGAGAGAGAGAGAGAGAGAGAGAGAGAATCAAGCAAGTCTAGCTAGGTGCATTATGCTAGTTAACTCTTGTAAAATAATACTACAAAGTAAAATCTCTTTTTTCTAGATAATTTGACCAAAAAATGGGTGATGTAGCATGAACCAAACACAATTATTACAAAATAAAACCTCTTTTTGCTACCAAAAAAGTGACTACAAAATGGATGCTACAATGTGCACCAAACATATCATGGTGTGTGATCAAAGTGTGAAAACCAAAGTCGTGGTGTGTGCACAAAGTATAACATATAACAAAGTGTATGTCCCCACCTTAAACTGATTGCATATGCCTTACTATTAGTAGTTTATTTAAGGTATCATACATACATACAAAAGACAAGCACATTGTAATAGTGAAATACCCCCAAACATAGGCAAATCAATGGCAATGGTTACAAAACATGAAAGAGAACATAAGGGATCAACTATCCGAGGTTAACAAGTACATCAAATAAATCATTTCTATCAAGTATGTTTGTTTTGAGTTGACCTTATCCCCCAAGGATAGTGAAACTACAAGTACAATGGAAGAAGAGCACATAGATGGACACAAAACTCTTTTTGCATCAATATAGAAGAGACCAAAAAGATCTCAAACATTACATTGTCCTGAAGTAGACAATACAAAAGCACATTTACAACATAACATGTATATGGCATATAGAAGAATGATGATATAAATAGTGTGGGAATCAATGAACATTGAGAGGGGGGGTGAATCGGTGTTTTGCAACTTACAACTTTCTTCAACTAATTCTTAAACCACTGGATGCAAATGAATAAAAGAAAAGTGCATAAACTAAATGCAAACAAGCACAAAACCATAACACCAAAATTTTTACATAGAAACCCGGAAAGGGAAAAACCATGGTAGGATTGAGACCCACAATATTATAATATTGTGATCAAAAGTATAATAAAATTACAAGAGGGGAATGCACATGCATTCTGGCACACTACCTAGAGCTCACCACTCAATTACAAAAGAGGGCTACAACCCCAGAGGACACACTATCCTACAAGTGATTACAAATGATAACAAGAATGTCTGAACTGAAGAGGAGCATCTGCAAATGCCAAAAAGTAGTTCTGGTTAAGCACAAAAAGTCTTCTTCCATTGTTTTGTCTCTCTGCTCTATTCTACTGCTCTATCATATACCGGAGCACTAAATCAAAGATAGCGCATGTGAAACTATGCACCAACACTCATATAGTCTTTGCACACCTACATCTAGCTACAAAATGCTCATACAAATAGGTCTTATATATCCACACCATCAAATTAAATCAATTCCCTGTTGGTCCAAAAACTGCATAACATGCAACATGAAACGTGTAACAATAAGTCGGCTCAATCTGATTACAAATCCATATGCGGACCTAAACAAAATGTTAATATGCTTCACACATGTTGGCTTGACCACCTCAAACTCAAAACTAATTGCCAAAATCATCCCAAAGATTGAGCACAACACGCTACACCAAAATAACCCTCTTCTTCCTGAATTACCGGATACTGGATCTTCTATCTTGCACGAGAATCAATACTAGAGACTAGGATTGTGAAATAAGTTGTTTCTAACATCCAATCAACTACCTCTTCCATCACAACCAAAACTATGCAACCAAAATGGAATTTTGTTCAATGTACTCATATATTTGCTGCATACTGTATTCCACCTTGAACCTTCTAGACTTAAGCAAAATGAATATCAAACTTCTGGTAGAAAAATTCAACATGTACCAGATGTGATATCTGATCTGAGTTGCCATCAATGACAACCCTAAAAAATTCCTCATGCAATAATCTCTATTGGTACAATGTCTCTTGCCAACAAATAATCAAGGGTCAAGAAAAGAGATCTTAACAAACACAAAGACATGTTAAGCATCACATTATGAGGGATCACATTACATGAAATAAAACACACAAAATAAGAAATCTACTGCATGAATGAGCTAGCCTAGCAAATCATCTACCTCCTAATCTTGCTCAACATCATTTAGAGATGGTGGACAAAATGCTAAAGGAGCTATGATTAGTACAATAGATGGACCATCTCTAGTGCCAAACAAGGATCATGCTCTAATGATGAATCAATATATGTGTCACTAGGAGTTAGAATTAAATCTTTTGAAAACATGAAAGATGAATAATCACTAGCATTGTTAACATCCTCAACTGTATCATCAAAGTCAACTAAATTGATCACAATAGGAAGTTTGATGCAAGGAGATGAAGAAGAAGAAGAAGAAGAAGAATTTTTTTAATTAACAACTTCAATTTTTGGTAGGGTTGGTCAAGGTAAGGCTCCTCTCTAGGATTGGGCAAAGGTTGGGAAGATGGGATCAAATCAACATTTGACCGCTTTGGAGAAGAATCAATTTTGGAAGCAAGCTCATAAGCATTGGCATGAAATCGTTGTCAACATCCTCTCACACTATTATTTTATTAGTTACAACTTGAAGATTCTATAGATGAACATTGGGGATCACTCAATATCAATTTCTTTTCTTTCATTTCTCTAGTAACAGAAGGAAACATTCGAGGTTGAGAGATAGAAGATGTTGAGGTTTTTTTTCTATCCTTTATAGGATTTGAAGGTGGAGCCACAATAGCTATAGGAGGAATAGTAGGATTAGGAAGGAGTCCTAGTCTAGGATGAGGCTCATTCATGACCTATAGGGAGGAAGAGTTATTTATATATCCATATATGACAAAGGGTACTTAGGAGAAGTAGTTGAAGTGGATCCCAAAGGATTAACTAAGGATGTTATCCTATTGGATTTAAATTTTTGATAGGAAAGTTATAGGATATCTTGACAAGGTTTAAGTGGTTGAGTTTCTTGAGGCCAAATTAAATCAAGTGTAAAGTTTTCATGGTTAGCTAAGAGATGGAAAAAATTATAATGTATAGCTATGACTTTCCCATTGTTAGCGAACTTCAAACACATAAATGGATGGTAGAAGGGACTGCCTTCATGGATGTGAGCTAAGTATGACCCAACTTCACATGAAATTGGTTTGAGGTAGGGATAATAGAAAAAGTAACATCTAAGCGCTTATCTTGCCAACTTCTATAGGAGGGGTGGTGGAAGCTATAGTGGGACAAGTGAAACCATCATGCACCATAATCAAGACTTTAAATTTATCACATGTGTCTTGATGTAATTGCTATGTGTAAAGATTTTATTTTGTAATAAAATACATGATATGTATTGGATCAATGAGCACTCCATGTGAGAGTTTATCTTTGATTTTTACAGTAATGTGTAAAGAATCATCAGGTTCTTTTATGATGTCACTTGGGGTGAAGGTAATATTAGGTTCATGCTTACAATTAGGTTTCTCTTGGTCTATCAAATTCACAACATTGAACTAGATTCATAAAATATGTCATCAATAGCCATATAGTCGTTATCTTTATGCTCAACAACATTGGTGGAATGAGAAGGCAAAGGATTGGTAAATATTTGCAAGTTTTAATTAGGTTCTTCTACAAATTTATTTCCTTTATCATTCACACCATCCACCACTATAGCATTAGAATCATTGTGATCTTGAATTTCATGCTTTAGATTCATACATTTCTCCATGTCATGCCCAAGTTGATAATGGTATTGACAAAATTCTTTGAAATTATAGGAAGGAGGTAAGGTTTGGATGGATCTATGGGATGGATATGGGGAAGCTGCATCAAATTATTGTTATAAACAATTTAAGCATGATGCTATGTACTCAAAAAGGGGTGTGAAGTGTGATGTTTGAATGGTTTAGAGGAAAGTGAGCTACAAAAGGAGGTTTGTGGTTGCAACTTGAGTATTAATATGGTTGGAATAATTTTTGCTATTGATCTTAATAAAGTTTTTATTTTATTTTCTAAATATTTGAATTTTTTAATGAGAATCTTCATTCTTACCAGCTAGAGTCAAAGATGAAGAGGCTTCATATTGACTAACCTAAAGGTGATAATTATGAAGTATCAAGCACAATTTATGTGAAAGATTAATATTGAAAAAATAAAATCATTTGTCTAGTAAATTTTTGTAAATTATTAATAAAAATTCTTCGGATATCAACATCGGGAATAGGATAAGCAACTTGAGAATACAAATTTTGATATCTACTAATAAAATCAATCACTTTTTCCTTAGAACCTTGTTTGCAATGCAATTATTCAACCAATATAATTCGTGGCACGATATTGTTTTGAAAATGTTGAATGAATGCATCTACCAATTGATGAAAATTAGCAAATCAATAACTAGGCAAGGATTAAAACCATTCCAAAGCATTCTTTCTTACAGAATGGGGGAATATTTTTGCAAGGATCTTTTCATCATAGAAGAAATCATTGTATAAAGAAAAAATATTTTCACTTAAGTGTGTGGGTCGCCTTTTCCATGATTCTCAAAATGAGGAACCTCAATGTGTTTTGGGAAAGGGGTTTTATGGATTTCAATGGAACTTGTGTTAGTGTAGGTTTTTTCATTTTTATTTTTTTATGTTAGAGGGTATTTATTTTTTCTACACATAATTTAATCTTTCTTGGATGAGTTGTTAATATGAGAACACATGGCAAAATACTTTATCTATATGTGTCACTCTCTTCCACATATGTGCAGTAAAGTTACACACTCTCTTTTGGCTTGTTGTGCCACCTCTCATAACCATTATTTTGTTATTTCCTAAGTGAGTTATGGGGTAGTTGGGTTTCCCAATTTGGATGTATATGCTCATGTTTTACTACATATTCAACACTATCCACTCACTTTCACTAGTTCAATGATAGCCTAGTGAGAGTATTGAGAGTCTTCTCAAAATTCTCTTTTTTTGTCTCTATTTTTTCCTCATTTCAAATTTCTTTGCATTCATCTATTTGTTTGATTATTGGGGAGATTTTTGGATTTGGTTGTTCATTTCTGCTGCTAGGATATGTTGTTGTAACTGATGTCAATATATTTATGTGAGTTGTTTCGGTAAGTTTGGGAAGAGTTTTTGGTCCGATTTTGTAGTTTGGTTGTGTTGATCACTGTTTTGCAGAAACCAATATTTCCTTCAATATATTCCGGTGTGATCAGACCTTGTGCTAAGACTTTGGATGATTGTTTGGGATGATCTTGTGTATCTTTATTTCAGATGGTTCATGATTTGGTGCTCCACAAGTTATCTTTCCTCATGATAGTTGCTGATTGGTTGTGTTCTTGAGCTTTGAGATGTTGACCGATGAAGATTTGAAAAGAGGTATTGGTGGAACTGTTCTGGATGATTCTAATATGCTTGTTAGTGTTTCCTAGTCGTGTCCTATTTATTTTGGTGATCTACATTGATCGTTGTGCGATTTTTTGGTGATTTCTATGAATCGGTGATGATTTGCATGTTATGCAATATTTCTGGTGGTGTAGCATGTTGCGGTTGATCTTAATGGAATTTCCAATGGTGTCACATGATTTGGAAATTTTAATTAGGTCCATTCTATGTAATAATATTGGTTTGTTGGTCAATATTTATATGTGTAACGTAATTTTTGTAACTATAGGTTGAGGGTTGAGAGTTTAGCTGACCTTGTTATCAAGGTTGATGATTTGTATAAATAGGTGATATGTTTATGTAATTTAGGTGTCAGTATTGTATCTGCATTTTTTAGAGAGAGGTAAATGTGCGAACATAGATATATCATTCAGTGAAGTGTTGAGGTATGTTTGGTGTTACAGCGTAGACAACTATGCTTAACTGAAACTATCATCAGGCATTTGTAGATGCTATCATTGCAGTTCATTCCTTCTGGATTGTAGTTTGAATCATATTGTAAGCTAGTGAGACTTTCCTGAGGGTTGTAGCCTTCCAGGCATATATCTTTTGAGCAGTGAGCCTGAATGCAAGTGCATTCCCCATCTATGTAATATTTATGTACTCTTGGCCATAGTATATGAATATTGTGGGTTCAAGCCCCACCATGGTTTTTCCCTATCTGGGTTTCCATGTAAACATTCTGGTGTTGTGGATCTGTGTATTTATTGTTGCATGTTTATGCTCTTATCTATTATGCATTGTTAAATTGGTGGATAAAGAATAAGTTTGTGGTTTTAATTTCTGGTAGATCAAAGATTCACTACCCCCTCTCAGTGATCTTTGATTCTAACAATTAGTATCAGAACTTATGATGAAGGTCAACATTTTGTTTTAGCTCCTATTTAGCTTGAAGAGCCTAAGCAGAATGATCCAGTAAAGACTGTGAATCCGGATGTTGTTGTTGCTAGTGATGATGTGTAGGAACTTAAAGATCAGAACAATCAAAAGACACTGAGGTATGTAAGATTGAATCATTCTGAGAATCAGATTATTGGTGACAAGAATAAAGGTGTGATGACTAGAAGAAGGTTAGTTGCAAAAGAAATATGTTTGATTTCTAAAGTTGAACCTAAAGATGTTGTTGAAGCCTATAAAGATGATAACTAGATTAGAGTTATGGAAGAAGAGTTAGATCATATTGAAAATAACAACACTTGGGAACTTGTTCTTAGACCTAAAGATAAAAATGTTATTGGTACTAAATGGGTTTTTAGGAACAAATTGAATGAAGCTGGTGAAGTAGTCAAAAATAAAGCCAAACTGGTCTACAAAGGATATTCATGGCAAGAAGGGATTGATTATGAAGAGAGTTTTTCTCTGGTTTCCATAATTGAAGCTGTTAGATTGTTGCTTGCTTATGCTTCTTATAAAGATTTCAAGGTATATCAGATGGATGTCAAATATGCATTTTTGAATGGTGATCTAGAAGAAGAAGTTTATATTGAACAACCTGATGGATTTTCATTGTTATATGATAGAGACATGGTATGTAAGTTGAAGAAAGCACTTTATGGATTAAAACAAGCTCCTAGAGCCTAGTATGCTAGATTAGACAAATACTTGCTAAAATTGGGATTTATCAAAGGTGGTACTGATAGTAATATATATTTCAAGATTGAAAATGATAAAATTTTGATTGTTGAAGTCTTTGTTGATAACATTATCTTTGGTGGTGATGATGATATGAGTATAAAGTTTGTCGGATGCAAAAATAATTTGAGATGTCTTTGATTAGTGAGATGAAATTTTTCTTAGGTTTGCAGATTGCACAAATAGAAAAAGGTATCTTTATATCTCAAATAAAGTATGTAGAGGAATTGATGAAGAAGTCTGGACTAGATGATTCCAAACCGGTTGGAACTCCTATGGTGACTGGCTATAAATTGTCTAAAAATAATGAATCTTCTAAAGCTAATCAGATTTTGTACAGATCTATGGTTGGTGGACTACTATATCTTACTCAGACTAGGCCTGACATTATGCATGTTGTGTGTATGGTTGTGATGCTGAAGCATCCTCGATTCATAGCAATCTTGCATCAACCAAAAAATATTTTCTTCCTGTTTTGCTTTTTGTTTGTAGTTTCAACATTTCTTTTTGTGTGTCTCAGTTTTGGCTCATTGAATCCTATGGATTTGGATTCTACTTGAAGATGTGATCATATTTCTTATTTCCAAACGGTATCACATTTGGATCATTTTCCAACAAGTTATCGCTATCGGTTTCCTTGACAGTTTCCTGTTATCGGTTGACAATGATGATATGATGAATCAATAGTGATCTGATCAACTACTGAGAGGGGGGGTGAATTAGTAGATAAAAAACAAAATAAACTTTCACCAAACTTAAACCCAACTCATAAACAACTTCTGAACTAACCAGTTTAGATATTGAACCATAAACTATTACTGCACTATCAAGTTTACTAGTTGACTAAGATATCAATATAATAGTGTAATCAGATCTGTAACTTAGATACCTTTTATCCAAAACATCAAAACACTTTACTACCATTAGTAATAGATCATTTCAGATCACTTTTGGTCATCTAAACATGTCATAGTGGATTTACCAGTTAAACATATTAACCATATAAAAAACATACACAAAATCATTCACCACTTGACACAATGATTTTTGACGTGGAAACCCAAATGGGAAAAACCATGGTGGAGATGAATACCCACAAGTATTATGAACTCTTCTGAAGTTTTACAGGTGTTAGGAGCCAAGCCTTGTTAGAATCTTTACAAAAATGTCCTATTAGGAACAGATTCGGTTAAGGACCACCCAATTAAGGGATTGACTATAATATCCTATTAAGAGCAATACCCTGTTAGGAGTAACCTCGATAGAGGATTTGAAATCCAAGCTAATGGATCACCTGGTTAGAGGATTTAGATAGCATCAAGCTTGTTAAATCTTACCAGGTAAGGGATTTAACTGTTGTAATTTTTAGAGAACAAGAGGGTCTTGTTGATCTGGTAATAGCACTACTCTGCTTGATTAGATCATTTTAAGCTCCCATTTGCCTTCAAAACATTGTACAAATACTCCTTCTGGTTTGGCAACAATTAGCTTAACACACAACCAAAATTGCCAACACTATTACAAAACAACTCATCGACCTTATAAGCAAAACAATAGGTCGGTAAAATATCACAAAACCTAAGATCTCATAGAGATTACAAACATATCGGTTCAAACATGACCATTGGATTACATAGTGTGTGAGCTTGAATTTCATCATCAAAATGTTACCTGTAATAAGTTAGTTTCACAAAATACAATGGAAATGCATACAGGAAATCCAAAATCCATCAATGAAACTACATGAAATACATACTAATATAAATCATTATTTTACCTTCATGACTTATGTCTCATTGTGTCCTAACTCCACTGTTCTTGGTTGCAGATGGTGTAATCTCAGACAATGCACTGTTGGCTTCCAAGATGGCATATGAAGAATGGACTGATAACTTGTAGTTAACTGATAGTATGATATGCAAAGCTACATGATTATGCTAAATGATACTATATGATAATATTGCTAAAATGATATTTGCTATTGGCTTCAAAAACTCACGAATTCATAAGATTGGCTTGAAAACAATTTTTGAAGACTCACTACCTCTCAACTGAAGCTCTTGGTTTTATAGACTTTGAGAGGATAAGATGATGTGGCTCAGATCAATGGTCATGATCAGATCTACAGATTTGAATGGTTGTGAGAAAAAGTGAAGGTTGAGAGAAAGGGGGAAGGAGAAGACAAGTGTCACTTATCTCACCTTGACTGGGTTGCTGACTGAGGGAATCTAGGGATGGTTGGAGGAAATTTAGGCATGAGAGGACAAGTGGACTCAAGTCCTTCCTAAGATGTAGAGGGTGTTGGAGAGAATATAGGAAATGGTTATGAAATGTGTGTACGCACACAATTTCATTAATTTTGGAGGTTGAAGATAAATCATGAATTAATATTTAAGGAATAATAATTTCCTTAGCCACATGTTGGATGAGTTGGCAAAGGGAAGATGAAGTGGAGATGGAGGGTGAGTTGGATAAAGGGATTAAATAATTTAGGAATTATTTAATATTTGAGACTATAGGATAGGAGAATAACCATTAAATATTGGATATTTAATTGATTGGAGAAGATAATTAAATATTAGATATTTAATTAACTTGGTTAGAGGAATAATTAAATATTAGATATTTAATTAATTAGAGGAATAAGATGAATTAATTAATAGAAAGATATGAAAATGAATTAAATTAATTAATCTTTTCGAATTAACTATTTAATAGAAGAATAAATATTAAATAAATATAAAATATTTATTTAATTGCTCATAGCCAATTTTTAGGTGTATACATCTTGCCCCTCTTTGAAATGATGTCGAGACAACATTGTTTCAAAGATTAAATCAAGTCTCGATAATGCTTGATAGAAATTGAAAATTGATATTGTGTGCCCCCTCAAGAGATTGATCATGAAATTGTCAAAAGTTTTAGTGTGAATGATTAATCTCGTGATAATGTGATAACAAATTTAGTCAATTAAATTCATTTGTAAAAAACAAATTAAATTGACCCATTGTTGAAATTAATTACTCTTGAAATAGTAAATATAAAATTAACCAAGGCTAATTTTAACTTCATTGTTATCCTTGTCAACTTTTTGGAGAGAATATTCTTGCTAGGTGGCCAAAATGGTGATTCTAGTGGAGTGTCATCGATTCGAGCGAGTTCAGTGATATCAGCGGCCAACTGAGTATGGGTATCCGATATGTATCTTATCTTGAGCTTTGTTTTCAAGTTTTCGTTCAAAATTTCATGCTTTAGGCGCTCTTTTTTGAATATTTGAAATTTTTGATTTTTTCAATTTTTTGATTAACGCATTTGCAATTTAGTTTAGCGCTTATGCAATTTTGGTTAGCGCAAATGCTTGATTTAGCACTTTTGCTTTGTATGTTAGTGCAAATGCATAGATTGTTAGTGCTTTTGTGTGTTTTAGCGCGTTTGTTTGATTTGTTAGCGCAAATGCATGAAATGGTAGTGCTTTTGCATAGAATAGCGCTTTTGTTCAAAGTTGATATTTTTTATAAGTGTGAAGGTTTAAAATCACTTTTGATGATTAGATTTAACATGTGTAATATGCAATATGGATGAAATAGAGTCTTGATTGAGTGATTGCATGATTGATAGATAGTTTTGATTGCTCGATCGACTAGTTTTGAGTATCTTGATTAATAAAGTAGCTCTGATTAGCTTGAGTGATAAATTGGATTATTGAGTAGCTGTGATTAGCTTGATTGATAGATTTGATGATTGATTAGCTTTGTTTAGCTTGATTGATTAGCTCTAAGAAACCAATTTAGTTTCTGATGCAAGAGCTTAGCAGAGTTTTTGATCAAACTCAGTGATTGATAACAAACTATGGTTGATAGGTTTAAAATGATTTGATAGCTTAAGTTGCTTCAATTTGATTTGATTCATTGATTTGATTGGTCGATAGCTTGATTTGATTGACTGATTGATGATTGAGTTAGTTTGATTTGATTGATTGGTTGATAGCTTTGATTTAATTGATTGGTTTCTTTAGAAAAACACGAGAAACTTGATGTTCTCCAGTGTTGGAAGAAATTACCATCCATGTGTCATTTAGTTCCAGAGTTGTCCTAGGCTGAGATTAGACACATAGATGCCTGTGGTTTACGTCATTTATTGTTTATGCCAGAGATTATGCATAACAAAGGTTTGTTGACTACATTAGCCGAGAGATGGCATAGTGAGCATAACACTTTCCACCTACGGACGGGTGAGATTAGTGTTACCCTAGAGGATGTCTATAGGATTCTGCATATCCCAGTGACTGGGGAGCTAGTGCAGTATGATTATCAGGATCGCATTGGGACCAAGGCTTGCAGAGTCATTTTTACTAATGAGAGCATTAGTAGAGGAGAGATCTGATAGGTAGACATGGTGATGTACTATGAGACTCTTCCTGTTATTCTTGCTGGTTTGATTAGTGGATTTATATGTCCTGATAGGCGATCTCGAGGTTTATCGGTTGGATGGGGTGAGGTTCTACTGAGTATGATGCAACATCATACATGATATGCTTGGGGTGTTTGTATGCTAGCACATTTATATAATGATCTACACCAGGTTGTGTATGATGAGAGTGCTAGTTTATCGACAGGATGTACTTTATTACAAATCTGGTGTTAGGAGTACATTGTTGTTACTCGGCCTATCCACCATAGAGTTCATGGAGAGAGACAGCCATATGTTTATTTTTATGCAGGTATTATTACTCAGCCCAAGCTGGGTAAGATGGAGTATTGGTGTTAGGTTCTTGATTCTTTAGATAGTATTATTTGGAGACCATATGTTGATTGTGAGCCATGGATGGATGATGCACAGACATTACCATTTATCATGCAGAGTAGATATCTCATTGGTCATACACCCTTCATTGTTGAGCGACACTTGATTGGTCAGATTTTGAGACAGTTCGGTATCATTCAGCCTATGTCTACTGGTGTGACGGTTTATGCTCGGTGATACAGAGATAGGCGAGATTGGGGACCATCTTTGTCATTTGAGATTGCTCATGCAAAGTTTGTTGCTACTCTGAGAGTGGCTTACGATATGAGATTACACATTCTTGATCCTAGGGTTACTGCAGAGTATGCTCAGTATTTATTAGTTCATCCATTTCCTTGGATTACGAATCCGGTAGATCCTCCTCCTAGCTCAAGAGATGACAATGATGATTTAGATGATCCTGTTAGCAGGAGATGAAGATGTAGACAAGAGCTTAGAGCTACACATGAGGTTGGGAGAGGTCAAGATGATGGTGGGGATGGAGGTGGTGGTGGTGGTGGACCTGGATAGAGAGGGTGTCGATTGAGAGTCCGTGGAGGACCATTTGGACTGGCTGGCAGGATTGATAGACCTTGTCCTATGGGTGGGAGAGATGGTGGATGGATTGGGAGGGATACTGGCAGGGTAGGGATGAGATCACCTAGAGGATTACCATTGAGAGGGGGCAAGGTGACTAGATTGGATGGGGGTTGTGGGAGAGGTATTGATTTTGGACTGATTCAGCTAGATCCTAGAGTTATTGCAGCTCATGGTGGTGATGATGAGGATCCTAAGGATCATATTCCCCTGATTAGACGACAGGTTCAGAGAGTTACTCAGATTGAGGTTCTAGCAGTTGGACAGGTTGGTGGTGAGGGGATTGGGATTCATGCACCACAACATGATCTACTAGAGCAGGTTGCACCTATGTAGGATATGCCAGATGTAGTTATATCAGAGCATGATGTGCTAGGGCATGATACTATTGACAATCTAAGAGCACATATTGATCAGCTTTGAGCACAGATATAGACTCTTATGACTGAGAGAGACACAAGTGCTAAGAGACAACAGGATACTCAGGGTCTTCTAGATTATATTCAGCAGGTTGGATTAGGTACTCTCTCAGTGCACACTGTTAGAGCATTATTTTGGGCCAGGAAGGAGACTTCCTACTAGCGACAATGATATGAGGAGGCAGTTGCAAAGAGCTAGAGAGCAGGTAGTTATCAGACCACCGTGTTGATGGACACTAGTAGTGGTGGGGTCATGGGACCTCCTTAGAGGAGTGGTGAGCATGGTAGATAGGCATCTGGAGGATTTTCTCGCCCACAGCCATAGAGATGGATAGATTTAGGTGGTAGTGGTACATGACAGCCGTGACTTGATTTGGAGCTTTTGTATTGTTTATTAGATATCATTGTATACTTGGACTTTTATTGTTTTATGATGATCTATATACAGACATGGATTCTATATGATGATGCTTTTATTTATGCATGTTACTTTATTTGATGATGTTCTATATGCTTATATGATTTGATTTTATGGATGCTTAGATGCTTGGATTAGATGGATGCAATGAGTAGATGGATAATGATATGATGATAATAACTTATATGATGCAATGATAAATGTTTTTTCTTTTATTTTGATGATTTTGGATGCAAATGAAAATTATTACTTAACTATTGCAAATGCAAATGATCTATATGAAAATGCAAATGAATGATTGATTAATGTTTACGATGATGTACATACAAATGATCTATATGAAATGTTTCTTTTGAAATTTTTATGCATGCAACTAAATGATAAATGGAATGATAATGCAAATAATAATGATACACTATATGGTTAATGAAATGCACTTAAATGAATGCACCTAATATAATGATAAAATGCAGCTATAATGAAATGAATAATGGTTAAAAATGAATGCACCTACAATGATTAAATGCAAATTGTTTTTATTTGTCCAAGTATACTCAATCTTTATTTATGACCATTGATCTGCTAATGAAATGATATGCTTATAATGCAGCTGACAAATGAATGCTTATAATGTAAATGAATAATGAGCTAATGAAATGATCTAACTAAAATTTATACTGCCATTCTTCATATGCTATCTTGTAACAGTGCTTGATTTCATCATTGAGCTTTAAAATGTTGTAAGAAAATAGAAGCAACTTGACATAAAGATTCAAGATGACCTGAGTATTTCTTACATGGATTTTGATATAGCAAGTTAATACAAGCAAATTGATATAATGAATCAAGTTGACCTGAGTATTTCTTGCAGAACAGACAAGGAGTATCTCCTTTCATGCATGACTTGGAACGTCCTCCTTGATCTTTTGCTGATCATATCTTGAGACAAGTTCATACCATAGTAAGAGATAAACCACAGACAGCAATCAAAGAAAATAAGCATGCCCCATCATAGCTCCTCTAGTCATTGACATCCTTGAGTCACATAGAGTACATGATTAGCAATAAAATCAAGAAATAAACATTGAATCTTGTATGTCACTCACATGTTCTTATGGTCATTAACTGATATAATCATCTTGATGAATGATCTTTGATAATATTTTATAGCTTTCGGGTTGATTCTTCATTTTCTAAGTTTAACGATTCAGTTGTTGATGAGATGCCTTGATTGATTTGTTGCTTGTTATCTATTTCAAAACCCTAGATGTTTTTGGATTTTCTAATTTTTTCGAATGTTTTTGGATTTTTAAATTTTCAAAAGATCACCTTAGCAAAAGGAATTGGGATTTTGCCCCTAGTAGAAACAAAAATTTATTATGGATGTATGAATTGATCAAGATCCAAACCATAACAGAATAGAAATGCAGATTGATAGATACTGATAAAATCTAAGATAGTGACTATGACAAGTATGTCAAAAGGTTATAATTGTTGGTAAGCTACATATTTCTTGCTAAATTGTTCAGAGCAATGGATGTGAAAGATGGAATGGATAAGGTAAGATAGATGGAAGTGATAAATGTGAGAGGATGGAGTGGATAGGTGCACAAAGAGATCTCATGGATGGAGGAACTCACTTTTTAGATAGTGCCTATTTACCAGGTTTTCACCATCTAAATTTATTGCATTTTTGTTGTTTTATACTTTTTAGGGATTTTCTGCTTTTCTGATTTTTACTGATTTCTTCAGGACTTTATATGCCTTTTATTGATTTTTCCAGGACTTTATATCTCAAGCATAGAATTTTTTGAGATGGATAGAATTGATAGGTTCATCAAACCAATCACCTTTAGAGGTAGATAACTTGTATGCTCCTGATCCATATGTTTCTACTATGACAAAAGGTCCTGGCCAATTTGGTTCAAATTTTCCCTTCTTTTCTCGGTCTTGCTGATTTCTCGGATTCTCCCTTAGAACTATGTCTCCAATATGGAAAGTGCATGGCTTGACTCTGTGGTTATAGCTTCTTGTCATTCTTTGTTGGTATACTTTCAAATGGTCTGTTGCATTTTGGCGACGTTCCTGAATCAGTTCTAGTTCCTGGAGTCGAGAGACTCTTTATTCTTCTTTTGGTATAAGACCATGCAAGGATACTCATAGAGAAGGTATCTCTACTTCTATAGGTAATATAGCTTCTAATCCATAGACCAAACAATATGGAGTTGCCCCTATTGGAGTGCGGACACTAGTTCGGTATGCCCAAAGAGCAGGATTTAGCTGAATGTGCCAGTCTTTTCCAGCTTCATTGACTGTTTTCTTCAGGATTTTCAAGATAGTTTTGTTTGATGCCTCAACTTGACCATTACCTTGTGGATAATATGGAGTAGAGAACCTATGTTGGATATGAAATTTTTCACATAGCACTTTTACATCTTGATTTTTGAATGGTCTTCCATTATTAGTGATAATGGTCATAGGAACTCCATAGAGACTGTTGGCATTTTTTATGTTTATGTTGTGATTGTCATTGATGGACACACACTTGCATTAAGATCCTCTTTATATGTATGAGTTAGAGCACAACTGGTATTTGTTTCAACCGGTATGTTGCAAGTATGTTGTATTATAGTCATTAGACTATTGATATTTTGCAGAATGTGTTTACCAGTCTAAAGTGGCATGTTGACCTTAAGCAGTATGAGGGATTAAAGTGGCATAACACATTTTGACCAGTCTTCATTTTTGTCAAACCGGCAACCAGCTTTTTGTATGAACCGGTAATACTCTGTGATGAGTTACCAACCGACATTTTGTGATAAGTTATCAATCCACCGATTGTTTGACGGTGCCGACACACTGGCGGTGCTTCTTGTGTCGTGTTACTGAGTATGTCTAGATTCATTGAACCTAGGAAATTGAAATGTAATCCTATTAGACTAACATAAAATAAGATTCCTTTAAAAGGACATCATGTCTAGGTTTTTAGGTTGTGGCTAGGGTTTAAGGTGGTTGAGGAGTGGAAAAGCATATGAATGTGTAGAAGATTGAAGTAATGCAGGAGTGCATTAAGAACAAGCTATCAAGGATCTAACTGAGCAGTCTATGCTATTAGATAGATGAAATGCTTGTTGATTACTCGCATCTTTGACAAGTCTGTAGCCCTTAACCAGGTAGGCCCAAAAGACTTTTGTAAAATCCTCTAACAAGGTGGTTCACCTTTGTGAATCTAAAATCCTCTATCAAGGTAGTCCTTGATCGAACTTATCTCCTAACAGAGATTGAGATTCCTAACAGGATCTATTCCGGTGAAGAACATTGTAAGACCTTAACCGGTCTGTTTTCTATTTTGCAGATAGTGACTTGTGAGTTCCATCTCACCGTGATTTTTCCCATTTGGGTTTCCATGTCAAATATCTTGTGTTATGGTTGTATTGCTTTTGTGGTTGAATGCTTTATTTGCATTTTGGTTTGCATGTGTGATAACCGGTCTGTCTGTTAAACTATTTTACCAGTTTATCTTTAGACTATTTAAGTGTTTAAGTGTAGTGTTTTTTGGAATACTAATTCACCCCCCCTCTTAGTATTCATCAATTGGTATCAGAGCCTACCTTTCTATAAGTTTAACCACTTGGAAAGAGATATGGGGGAATACACCTTAAGGGAACTTACTCAATGGCTCACTCAGTCTGAGAAAGCCTATGATGATCTTATGGTCAAATACAAGGCATCTCAAGCAAAAAGGAGAGAACATGCAGAAAAGCTAATGGAGCTATCTGAAAATAGTTTTGTAGATGAAGTAGACATGGAAGCCCTAACTGCAGAAGTAAATAAGTTGAATGAATCAAACTCCAACCTGAGAAAGGAGTTGGAAGGACTGACTATCTGGATGTGTTAAGAGCTTGAGAACCAAAGAAAAACTAAAGACCTAGTGAAAGAAAGAGATTGTGAGATCTCCAAGTTGAAACAAGAGATGAGTGCCCTAAATGCTCAACTCCATGCAAGCAAGGTGGAAAAGGAAGACATGCAAGGAGAACTAAACACTGCCATCTTTGAGAATGAAAATTTGTTGGAAACAAATGCTGCTATTTCCAAAGAACTCTCTGAGTCAAAGGAAATACTTGCTAAGTTCGATAAAAGTACTGTCAAGCTAGAGCAAAAGAGTGAGTCAACTAGACCGGTAAAGAATACCAATGGACTTCATTTCTCTAGACATGAGGAAGGAGAATCCTCAAGAACAAATGTTGAAGCATCAAAGAAGCAACCGACATTCAAAGGTAAAGGTTAGAAAAAATTCAAACCTATTTTCTTTAACTATCTTAAAGAAGGACACACTACCAATGTATGTAGGAGCAAAGCCTATAATAATTTTCCTTACTTTATTAACAATGTACCTAGATCCAATAAGTTCAATGGTCATTGTTATGCATGCAAAAAGTATGGGCATAGAGCATTTGAATGCAGTCCTGTCATGAATGACACTGGAAGATATCCTCAGAGGACCCAAGGAGTTGGTCCTGAACCTTTTGTGAACCAGAATCACAACCGGTTTAATGTATTCAATCATCAGCCAAGAAGCAGTGACTATCAAGCGGCAACCTAATGGAGAGCAAATTGTATGATCTATCATGGTCATGGTCACACTGCTGCAACATGCAGAAGGAAGAATGGAAACATGAACAATGGACTTTGGAGAGCACCTGGTTTGGTTTGCTATCATTGCAACAAACTGGGTCACATTGCAAGATTCTGTAGAAGCAGAAAGAGTATATCTGATGATATACCGGTCACTCAGGAAGGAGGAATTGATGTTGAAATAGTTCAAGCGGACATGAAAAAAACCTAGAAGAGGAAACCAGTAATGTTGGAAGAGGAACCAGTTTCTGCACCTAGTGTGGAAATATCGAAACCGACAAACTAAGATTCAAAAGGCTTAGGGGGAGCAAACGACAAAATGTTTTCAAACCCCTGGTTTATACCAGCAAAAGACCTTAGCTAATATATGATACCTGTCACTTGGTAGAAGACTGAAAATGGTAAAAAGAAAACTTAGGGTTTATGCCCTAATGGAGGAGCATTAATGACAGTAGGTGAGGACTATGTTTAAAAGCATTTTTGAAATCATTTCTCACTAGCAGTTTTTGAGCAAAGAAAAGTTTTTCAAAGAGCATAGTGACAAAAAGGCATTTTGAGTAGACATTTGGAGAAATTGAGAAACCACGAAAGACATTCAAATTCAAATAGCAAACGGTCAAGTGGAGAACACAAAGCGGTGATTCAGCTATCGACAAAGTGAGGAGTGAAGGAGAATCAGAAAGCCCTAAATTTGCATGTTTTAAAAGGTATTTCTCGAGTTCTTAAAATTTCTACAATGGCTTCCGCATCTCATACCAGTTCTAGTGCATCTATTGAGTCTGAAAGTTTTATTCAACGGAAGTCAAAATATAATGCCCTGTCACAAGTTCCGGCTGGAGTAATAGTAGAAGAGGGAATTTCTGACTACATAGATTGCAAGATTGAAGACCTAGGGTCTCTAGCCATCCACTCCCAACTAGGTTTGTTTTGTGGACAAGATAAGATGATCAAACTGAAGTATAGTATTCTAGAGAAGAAGAAACTCCATAATGATGTTTACTTCCTGGAGGATTTCACAGAAGATCATATAAGGATTATTCTGAGCAGGGTCCATGGTAACAAAATGTACTTGGAGAGGATGCATGATATCACACCGTAGGAAATTCATGCAGTCACTAGTTTCTGCAATACAGGGGAAGTACTAGCCCTAAGGACAGTTAGTAAAACTGAGATGTCCAAGCTCACTGGTTCAGTGAGTGACTCACGGGGTATGACTGTACATTCAATCAAGGATGATCTGGTTAAGTATGCCTACATGGTGATAGGCTACCAGACGTTCTCAGCCAGCAGAATCAACTCTGTATCTGCTGTAGAGGTAAATGCCACTTACCAAATGATAAAGGAGGATGCATCATTTGACCTATGCACTAGTATGCAAAGGCAACTCCTATTGAACCTGAAATCAATTAAACAAGATAATACACTGAGGTTCAAGTTTAGACAACTATTGGTTGGGTTGTTCTTTTACTTCCAAGGATACTTCCTAGGAGTAGGAGACGTTCAGTGGTCTGGTGACCAACTGGTAACCAAGCAAATCAAGGAAAGCATTGAAGCACTTGGAACCTATTACCTTGATATTCTGAACAAGTATTTTGATGAGTTCAGAAGGAAGATGAGCCAAAGAGTGAGGATATCAGGAGACATTGTCAAGAAATATGAAGACGATGTTTGCTTCACCATCCAAGTAGACAAATGTATAATGAAGGCTGTTGAGCCTAGAATGGAAGAAGTGGAGCCAATGGGCTATGAGGTCATGTACGACATGCTAGAAGGGTATGCCTCTACCCTTATTTCCTCACCACTTGATCCTAAGGTGAAGAGAACTGGCACCTACCTAGAGAGGATAGCATCGGTTGAGGAACCACCAGTAGTGAAAGAGAAAGGACCGGCAGTGAAGAAGGCAAAGGCAGTGCCTGCAGCATCAGCACTGGTTACTACTGCAACTCCAACAGTGACCAAGCGGTCACCAGCTAAGAAGAAACCAGAAGCTGCACCGGCTAAATTGTTCCAGAGAAAGAGGAAGACAAGAAGAAACTCTCCAAACTTAGAAGAAACTGTGTTTGACGAGCAGCCCAAAAAGGTGAGACAGACAAGAAAGAAGACAAAGAGTGAACTGGCATCTTCAGCACCGGTAAATATAGACATCTCCTCCTACAAACCTTTGACACATTGTCAAAGAACTATCAAAAACATTAGGAGAAAAGTATTGAATGATTTAATTGATTATTTTGATGACTTTAATGATGATTGAAAGGAGGCGGTGGAAAAAGAAATAATTCAATATTTATGTATTAATGACCAATCCCCTTTAGAAATTAGATCTGAAACATTGGATTCTTTGTATAAGTCCTTAGACAATAAATGGCACATTGCCATAGAGCAGGAACAAGAAATAAGAGAAAAAATTTTTACTGAACACTTTCCTGATGTATCAAATTCAGAACTGTTTGATGTAATGAACAAGTACAAAGGTCTTTTCTTCATGAGAAGAAGAAGACTCCTGTTACTATAAGGAAAAGGTAAGGAAGTGCTCAAGGATACACACACTCACACCCTAGATGCTTTGAAGATGCATCGATTGCCTGAAGCCAACAGCAAGCTGAGAAAGAACCGACTTTATCCAAACCGGATGAAGCATTTTATGATGAAGGGAATCTGGTTGATGAATCGGTCGACACTATTGATGTCGATGCCCTGGATGGAGAAGATGTTACCAAGGAGATACCATCTGAGGCAACAGGTCAAGAGCAATAGGCTAAACAGGAGAAGAAAGTTGAGGACAGTCAGGAAGCAACAAAGAAAGAGGCCGAGCATAGGAAAAAGGAAGAAGAAGAGAATAGGAAGAAGGATGAAGAAGAGAAGAGAAAAAAGGAAGAAGAAGAGAAGAAGAAGAAAGATGAAGAAGAGAAGCAGAAGAAGAAGGAAGAAGAGAAAAAGAAAAAGGATGAAGAGGAAAAGAAGAAGAAAGCTAAAGAGGAAAAGAAGAAGAAAGATGAAGAGGAGAAGAAGAAGAAAGATGAAGAGGAGAAGTAGAAGAAGGATGAAGAGGAGAAAAAGAAGCTAGAAGATGAAAAGAAGAAGAAGGAAAAAGAAGATAAGGAACAGGAGAAGAAGAAGGAAGCAGAAAAGAAAAAGGCTGAGGAGGACAAGGAAACAGAGAAGAGGAGAGAAGTAGAGAAGAAGAAAGCGGAAGAGGCAGGAGAAGCAGCGAAGAGCACCCGGATGGAGACTCTGAAGGCAACCGAGAGTCAAGCCAAACTAGCTGACCTCTCCAGTCCTATAGATCTCCAGTCTACAAGTGAATCAGAGCTAATGTAGAGCATCAAGGTTGCTCAAGAGCACCTTGAAATCATTCGAAGGAAGAAGGAGCAGGATATAATTCAAGTGGCTATGGACACACTTACCAGTTTGATACCCGGTATAAATCTTCCCAACACTGAATCATCACTAGCAAAACTCAAGCTACTATGCACAGTAGTGGATGATCAGGTGTAGAGCCTAGAAGAAGCATCTGAGGCAAATGTCAAGAAAGAGTATCAAAAATCTCTTAACATTGCTTTGGTAAAGAAGTTGAATGAGCTCCGGTCTGAATTGCAAAAAGACCAAAAGGATATAAGGGATGCTTTGGATGAGGGAAATCTGCTACTTAGCAAAATCTGCCAACCCATCTGTTCTATGATGATGTGCGAGCTCAAAAGTAAAAGCTTCAAATAGACTTACAGTCTTACTTGAGCACATTCAAGCCACCCTATGATTCCTTCACAACTTATGGGCAAACTTTTCACTAGTTTCATATCTGGTCTGCCAAAATGGAGGAAGAGATAAGCACATGGTCTAGAGATTTGCAGGAGCTTCAACTGGTTTTACTTCCACGTCTGCAAATTCTTCAGAAGTGTTATCTAAACCTGTATGCCTTTACAGTTACACAGGAGATGAGCACAATTGATGCCATGGAAGAATAGGTCTCCCAGATGCAAATAGAGAAAGAAGTGGCCACCTCCCTACTTGAGTCCTGGTCTCTATCAATGAAGCAATTCTTGTAGGACTATAAATCTATTTTTGACAAGTACTATTCCTTATTGTCATAAAATTTTATTATTTTTATATATCAAATGGAAACAGGGTTGTTTAGCGGTACTTTGTCATTGTTGGCAAAGGGGGAGAAGTATTCTATTTTGGAGAAGTATAGGGGAGAAGTATCTGGTATTTAAAATTTTGCTATATGCTTTGCTATATGCTATATGCTCTGTATGTAAAATTGCTATACATTGTATTGCTTAAGGGATAGTGTATATGCTTAGGGGGAGCAATTTTGCTAATGGCATGATTTTGATGTAAATCATGATTTTGTTGTAAACCACTTAGATGTCACAATTTTATTTCCTAAGTGTTGCCATCAATTCCAAAGGGGGAGATTGTTGGCATCTTTGATGTTTATGTTGTGATTGTCATTGATGGACACGCACTTGCATTAAGATCCTCTTTATATGTATGAGTTAGAGCACAACCGATATTTGTTTCAACCGGTATGTTGCAAGTATGTTGTATTATAGTCATTAGACTATTGATGTTTTGCAGAATGTGTTTACTGGTCTAAAGCAGCATGTTGACCTCAAGCGGTACAAGGGATTAAAGTGGCATAACACATTTTGACTAGTCTTCATTTTTGTCAAACCGGCAACCGGCTTTTTGTATGAACCGGTAATACTCTACGATGAGTTACCAACTGGCATTTTGTGATTAAGTTATCAATCCACTGATTGTTTGACGGTGCCGACACACTGGCAGTGCTTCTTGTGTCGTGTTACTGAGTATGTCTAGATTCATTGAACCTAGGAAATTGAAATGTAAACCTATTGGACCGACATGAAATCAGATTCCTTTAAAAGGACATCATGTCTAGGGTTTTAGGTTGTTGCTAAAAGGGTTTATGTTGTGGCTAGGGTTTAAGGTGGTTGAGGAGTGGAAAAGAATATGAGTGTGTAGAAGACTGAAGTAATGCAGGAGTGCATTAAGAATGAGCTATCAAGGATCTAACTGAGCAGTCTCTGCTATTAGATAGATGAAACACTTGTTGATTACTCACATCTTTGACAATTCTGTAGCCCTTAACTGGGTAGGCCCAAAAGCCTTTTGTAAAATCCTCTAACAAGGTGGTTCACCTCTGTGAATCTAAAATCCTCTAGCAAGGTAGTCCTTGATCGGACTTATCTCCTAACATAGATTGAGATTCCTAATAGGATCTGTTCTGGTTAAGAATATTGTAAGACCTTAACCGATCTGGTTTCTATTCTGCAGATAGTGACTTGTGAGTTCCATCTCACCGTAGTTTTTCCCATTTGGGTTTCCACATCAAATATCTTGTGTTATGGTTGTATTGCTTTTGTGGGTGAATACTTTATTTGCATTTTGGTTTGCATGTGTGATAACCGGTCTGTCTGTTAAACTATTTTACCAGTTTATCTTTAGACTATTTAAGTGTTTAAGTGCAGTGTTTTGTGGAATACTAATTCACCCCCCCTTCCTAGTATTCATCAGCAACAGATTATGTAATTCAAGATGAATGAGGATATTTGTTTTCCTATCACTATTGTTAAAGGCACTACTTCAATCCACTTAGTAAAATATTTAGTAGCAACTAGAATGAATTTATGACCATTAGAGGATGAGGTATTGATCTTTCCTACCAAATCTAGGCCCCACTGTGAAAATGGCCATGATCCTGTCATAGGATATAACTCTTGTGTTGGTGCATGAATTAGATTTCCATGAATTTGACATTGTTTACACTTTTTAGCATAAGTGAATGAGTCTCTTTCCATAGTAGGCCAAAAGTAACCCATACGAATAAGTTTCTTAGCCAATGTTAAACCACTTGAGTGTGTACCACAAATACCCGCATGAATGTCATTAAGAACTCTCTCAGATTCATCTTTTTCAAGACATCTCAACAATGTACCATCTAGACCATGCCTATATAGGATATCAGAAATAATGGTATAGCGATAGGACTGACAGATAAAGTTTCTTCATTGATTACGAGATAATTCCAAAGGAAGGATATGATCTTTTAAATATTGGTAGGTTTGACCATATAAGGATTGACTGGTTCCTGATATATGGCAAATTCGATAGGTATGCTAGGATAGAATGGCAGGGGTTAAGAAATCTTCCACAAGAAACTCGTAACGTTGTTGATTCTCTTTATTTTTCAAGAGAGATGCTATTGAAGCCATTACATCTGCTGCTTTATTTTCATTTCTGGGAATCTGGGTGAATGTGATTTGTTTAAAATGTCCTTTAAATTCTTCCACTAGCTGTTTGTACGGCATAAGCTTATCATCCTTTGTTTAATATTCATCATTTAGTTGATAAATGACAAGTTGCGAATCACCATAGACATGTAGTTCTTTGACATTCCATTCAATGGCCATTTTGAGCCCTATAGCCAATGCTTCATACTCTACAGTATTATTGGTGCATGGAAATCTCAGTCTATATGATTTCGGAATTGTATGTCCTTGAGGTGTGATAAAAAAGATTCCTGCACCTAATCCATATTGAGTATAAGAACCATCAAAGTACAATTCCCAAAAGTTTGTACTTATTGTCAAGATATCTGCATCAGGAAATTTGATGTGCAAAGGCATGTCATTTTGTAAAGGTGCATCAGCCAATTGATTAGCAATGACTTGTCCTTTGATGGCTTTCCAGTCAACATATTCTATGCCGAACTCACTTAGTATCATAACCCATTTGGCTAGTCTCCCCGTTAATGTTGACTTGCTCAATAAATATTTGAGAGGATCTATCTTTGCTATTAGTTTTACAGAATGAATCAATATATAATGTCATAGCTTCTGAGTTGCAAATACAACTGCTAGACATATCTTTTCAATTGATGAATAATTTAAGTCATATCCAACAAGTGTTCTACTGATATAATAAACTACTCTTTCTTTTCCTTATCATCATGTTGAGCTAGGAGAGTGCCTAATGATACACTTGTTGTTGAGACATAGAGTAACAAGGGTTTCCCTTTGGTTGGTGATATTAGTACTGGAGGACTCATAAGATATTCTTTTATTTGCAAGAAAGCTTCTTCACATGTTAGATCCCATTTGAATGGAACATTTTTATGTAGAAGATGGGTAAAGGGAAGACATCTATTGGCCAATTGGGACACAAATCTTCTGATTGATTGCAACCTTCCTTGTAAAGATTGCAATTGACTTATTTTCTTAGGTGACTCCAGCTCCATGATAGCTTTAACTTTTCTAGGATCTACTTCAATGCCACGAGCTAATATAATGTACCCAAGGAGCTTTCCAGAGGTTACCCTGAATGCACATTTCTTTGGATTTAATCTCAATTGATATCTTTCCAGCCTATCAAAAATCTTTCTTAAAATGTTCTAATGTTCTTTTCTTGTGTGAGATTTTGCGAGTATGTCATCGACATAATCTTCCATAAATGTATGCATCATATCATGGAAAATTATCATCATAGCCCTTTGATAAGTCACTCCTACATTCTTAAGCCCAAATGGCATAACATTCCAGTAGCATGTTCCCCATGCATAGGTGAAAGTTGTCTTCTCTTGATCTTCAGGTGCGATTCTTATTTGATTATATCCTGAGAAGCCATCCATTAATGAAAACATCTCATGTCTTGCTGACAAGTCTACTATGATATCAATGTTTGGTAGCAGGAAATCATCTTTTGGACATGCTTTATTCAGATCTCTGAAATCTGTGCAGATTCTTATGCTCTTATCTGGTTTTGATACTGGTACAATACTTGAAACCCATTCTGGATAAGCAACTGGTCTTATGAATCCCACTTCTAATAATTTCTTGAGCTCAGTTTTGACAAGGAGAGTAATATGTGGGTGCATCTTTCTTAGCTTCTTCTTAATAGGTTTTACTTTTAAATCCACATTAAGATGATGCATGATAAGATCTGGGTTAAGCCCTAGCATATCTACATAAGACCAAGCAAAATTTATTTGTCGTTGCTTAAAGAATTCCATGTATTTTTTTCTCTCTTTTTTAGACAATGAGGCAGCAAAATGAAGTATTTTAGGATCCTTTGATGTATCAATGTTTACCGCTTCTATTGGTTCTATCAGGATAGCAGATCTTTCTTGAAAATATGCAGGAAAAATGTCAAACTTTCCATCTTTTGATGCCTCAAGGAGGTTTTCATCATCAGATACGCCCTTTATTTTCTCTTTTGATTGATCTAATGTTGCCATGAAATGGTTTTCAACAATAGGTCTCTTTCCTTGTTTTATTTCACTTTTGCAACTGAAAAAGTTTGGCATTCTCCTGACTATGAGAAACATCACTTGATTCTATAGTAGAAGATATCTTAGGTGGGATGGGTTCAATAGCATTAAGGTACACAGCTAAGTCATGATCATTGAAAAAGACATTTAGTTCGGGGTTGTCTAAAATATCCCAATCAATTAGTTCAGGATGAAGAAGGGGTAAATCATAATCACTGTCATCATTAGGTGTTTCAATATTCATGACATAATGATCATAATTTAGCATAGAATAGGTATTATCATAGATTAGATGTTTTTGAGGATTGTCTTTACTAAGAATTTCTAAATTAGCCTCAACAAGATTAATATTAGCATTTTGTAGTTCACACTCAAGTGTTTCTTCAATTGATGTTTGTCCCTTAAATGAATAAATTATATCAACACACATATCTTTGGTACAGCAATTTTCTTCTTGATTGACTTCATTTGCAGTTTGGAGTTGATAGACTTGTGTACATGATAAAGAGGATTCTTTTAATAGATTTTGTCTGCTTTCAAACTCAACTTCTTTTGGACTAATAGTCAATCCAACTTGACTATCTCTTATTTCTTCTATGGTTCTTGCATATCTGATTCTTGTTTGAACTTCTTGTGGCATTGTGTCGTTGTTTTTGTCATTCTCTTTTCTTTTTGCATATGCCTCTTTTCTTTGAATTCTGAGTTTCTCTCGTCTCCTTTCTAATTTTATCCTTTGTTTTGTAATAGACAAGTCTTCTTTTGTAATAGCTACTTGATATTCATTGTGTTCTTTGCTTGATGTAGTAGATAAGCCATCTGGTCCCCATTCATACTCATTGGAATCTGTTTCTGAATTCTGATCTAAGATTACTCCACTATACCATACTGGAATGTCATGTGGTGCAAAAAGTTCCTTGATTTCTGTCATTTCTATTTTTACTGCCTCTGGAATATCTTGTTCAGATTTTGCCTTTATTTGTATTTTCAGAACTTGTTGACAAGATTTTTCTTCACCTTTGATAATAATCTCTTCTTCTTTCTTTTCATGATCTTTTTGCTTCTTTTGCTTATTGGCTACTATTTTGGCTGTTTGATGTAGCTTTTCTTGCCAATTGTCTCCTTTAGAAACTGATTTCTTTCTCCATTTTTGCTGTTGAGTATTGTGTTGCTTTTGATTAGACTTCAGATATCCTAACCTAGATTTATCTTCTGTGGATTGTGAATGCGGACAAATAGGATCTGAAATACCTTGATGTTGCTTACCAATTGGTCCTTTCCCTTCATATCCCATCTTTTGCATGATTTCATATCCTTTGCCATATTTTTTTATGGGAATATTGACTTCTGTTGCTATTGCCATAGTTTTATCTTCATCCTTGTATAACCAATCAAGAATACTTTTGTCTTCATTTTCTTCTTTAAGAGTTCCAACACTAACAAAGGTTCCTTTAAACATATGTTTTGATTTGCTTGATGTCTGAAACTGAATATCTGCAGGTTTTCCATATGACTTAGGGGAAAGTGGAAATTTATTCAAAGAATACTTTCCCATTCCTTCATCATTTAACTTGAGCTTTTCTTCAAAAGTTTCCCATAACTTTGCTTGAATTTCTTTAGTAGGATATACTAATTCTCTGTTATGTGGAACTCGTGTATCTTGTGTTGGCTTCAAATTATTGCAATATTGACTAGAATCTGCAATTATAGTGATCTCTTGCCCTTTGTGAGGAATTTCACACATTGATGATATGTAGAAGGAACTGCTTGTATCTTGTGAATCCAGGGTCTTCCCAGAAGAATGTTGTAGGAGAGATTCAAGTCTAAAACTTGACACAATGTATCCTTTACCATGGGTCCTATCTTTATTGGTAGCACAACAGTTCCTTTAGAAGAACATTCTGCTTCATCGTAAGCCTTGATGGTTATTTTCTTTTTTGGGTCCACTGCATTATCTGAATATCCCAAAGCTTTTATCAAACTTAATGCACAAATATTTAAGCCAACTCCTCCATCTACGAGTACACATTTGACACGAGTTTTATTAATGGAGACTTCAACATACAAAGGAGCATTGTGAGGATGTTGTAAAGATGTGTCATCATTTTCAGAAAATGATAAGCAATGAGGGGCTATAAGGTGTCCTGCCATGTTTTGGAACTGATCTATATCCAAATATTTTGAAACCATTGTTTCCACTAAAGATTTCTCCAAATTTTCCTTATGCATAGGTGAAATCTTGAGAAGTTCTAGAATTGATATTTGAGTGGGTATCCGTTGTAATTGCTCTACTAAATTGTATTGTTGTGATGTAGACGTTGGGTCTTTTGCTATACCTGGAAAGGTTACCTTTGCTTTGCTTCTTGTGATAACATTGATTGGTTCTAAAAATGGATTTTCGTTAACAATGATCACATTTACTACATCATCATATGTATAAGCGTAATTCACTTTGGTTTTCCCTTTGTCATTTTCTAATCGGGATGATTCACCTTTATCATAGTTTGGAAGCAGAGTTTTAAAAGCCAAGTGTGATTCATTCATCTTATGGCTATCCACCGTGATGGTTCCATTATCAATTAGACCTTGGATAATGTGTTTCAATCTTTGACAATCATTTGTTAGGTGTCCTTTATTTTGATGATAATTGCAAAAGTGATTGTCATTCCACCAATTTGGCTTAACTGGTGGTTCATAAATTCTTGCTTCTGGTAAAACAACCAATTTGTTAGCAAGCAAAGTTTTTAGAGTTGATTCTAAAGATTCTCCAATATTTGTGAATTTTCTCTGAGGAATAGAGAAAAAGGACTTGGCTTTATTGTTTTCTAGATTGTTGTTGCTTGGGATTTGACTTGATAGATTGAAAATTGGTTGTTATTGTTATTTTGCAGTATTGTTATCATCATTTCCTTCATTGCTAACATTCCTATTCTTTGACCAGAACTTGGGTTTGTCATTGTTGTTGTTGTTGTTGCTATTGTATGAATTATTGTAAAGTTTTAGTTCTCCTTTCTTTACCATTGTGTTCTCTATTTTCAGACCATTTTCAATCATTTTGGCAAAAGAGGGAGGACATTGCATCCTTAGTCAATAACTCATTTCACTGATAAGATTATCAATGAATATTTCCATTTTTTCTTGATCAGGTACATCCTGGGGATACCTATTAAACATGCGTTTCCATTGTTGTAAAAAGATCATAAAAGATTCACCATTCTTTTGTTTAACATTGCAAAGATCTAGCATTGTTATTTCATTCCTTATATTATAGGAATATTTTGAAATAAACCTATTCACAAGTTCTTCAAAGGATTTGATTCCAAATGGTAATCTTGAAAACCACTCCATTGATTGTCCATTTAAACTCCTAGGAAAAAGATGCATAAGGTAAGTTTCCTCGTGAGCAAATTCCATGCTCATAGTACAAAACTCCCTAATGTGATCTTGAGGATCAAATTTTCCATCGTATTTGTCATATTTAGGGATCTTGCAATGTTGCGGAAATGGCATCATATTCAAATTTTTATCAAAAGGATATGGGCATATATCTTGTAACGAATATTTCTTGGAGCTTGTCCCATTTTGCATGTCTTGTATTTGCTATTGTAGAGCTTGTATTTGTTGAGTAAGGTTTGATAAGGGATTATCTGCATAGTCTCTCCTTGTTTCGTCATGAGTCTTTTTGTCACTATGCTCTTTTCTTTTATCATCCCTTTCTTTCCTTGTTTCTTCATTGCTCATATCTTTGTTATTTTGCTCATCTGTGTTTTGGGTGTTACTTGTCTTCATGTCTTGTCTTAAGCTTTCTATGTTAAAGTCTTGTGGTAGTTTAGCTCCAGATTTTGCCAACATCAAGAGATATTTTTCTTTTTCTTTTGCCAAAATTTTCCATTAGCCTATCAAATTTGAAATCTTGTTCCAGGTCTCTAATGGTGCTATTGACAACTTCTTTGTCAACAACAGTAAATCCAAAAGTGGTATCTTCTTCCTCCATTTGTTGTTGTTTTCTAAGTTGTTCATATTGGGCTCTATTCCAAACTGGCATGTGATTATTTCAAAGTTGTCAAAAGTTCCCAAGGACAAGGTCAATAGGTGGTTATTGGTTTAGGAAGATATGCTTTATTGATCTTACCACTATTGTTTGTTCATTGGGATAAAGCATCTCTTTGTTGAAAAGAACATCTTTGTAGAGTTTCACCATCAAATTCTGTATCACAGCCACGTAAGTAGTGACGAAAACGATATAGGAATGTCCTATGTTTCAGCAAGATCTTGCGATTGATATACAAGAATCTTATTCTCTTCTAAGTAGCTTTGTAACTGGGTTTTCTTTTCTTAAGGTGATACTTAAAATTCATATAAGCATTTGACGGTTTACAAGTTTGATTCCAATGTTGGTGCAATTTTGGCTTTGATGTAACCTAATGTCAAAATAGGAAAGATATATCCAAGATTAGGAACCTAGTATAGATTGATCAAGCTTCGTGATAGAGGATTTGATTATCCCGATGAGAGACTTGACAAAGATGTTGATTTTTTTGCACTTAAGATGTTTGAATCAATAGCTTGTTGAATGTTGATGTTTATAGAACCTTTTGGGAATAACCTATAGGATTAGCAACCTAGTTGTTTTGAGCTATCTTGAAAATACGTGATGGTTTAGAGACAATCGTACTTCAAGAATTTTTTTGATATTTTGATGTTTTGATACTTTGATTTTGAGTTGGTGTTTCAAGTGTTGGAATGCTTTTCATTTTATCCTTTTGATCACACTTTTCAAAAATTTGTTGATTTTTGATCTCTTGTAGATGATAATTTTCTTCAATTTTTGACCATTTGGAACATGTTACAGACATAGAAGACACAATTTTTAATAAATGAAAAGCACAAGCAAGTACAAATCCCTATGGTAGGCTGAGACAATAGTTGTTGAATCTCACATGGAGTTTCCCCCGAGGCTATGCTATTCAAAGCAGATATTTAGATTCTTGACCCCACTGGCTCCACCATCGGCACTCACTTCTTCGGAGCAGCCAAGCACCAGTTTCCATGAAAACTCCCCATGGCAAACTTTATATCTCTACTAGGAACCGTATGTGTGTGAGCCACTTCAGAGGTCCGACCTCCTGCGCCAACAACTAGAAGGTTTTTGGCAACTAGTACAGGTGGTTTTTAGTAAAGGCTTCTAGTCATGTGGCCATACATGTGACACTTTCAGCTCTATAAATACAGAAGGTTCCTAGCCTATAGAGGTTACACTCCATAGGGTTTATGGGGAAACATAGTGTTGGTATGAACTTATCAACACATGTTGTTTGGGACTTTCATCACAAACATGATTTATTTATAGTGGATTGGAAGGACTTGGTATTAGCTCGTTTCTACTTTAGGTCATTCCCCTCTCACTGGCCCCCTCAAGGCAGCTCGAGAAGGCAAGCCCTCTAAAGGATTAATTGCTTGAAAGTAAAGAAAACGTAAAAGAGTGGGTTTGGCTTTTTGGTCACCCAATTAAGGGGAGAGCATATACCTACCACTTTCGAGACATGGAATACAAGTGTTCTTTTTAACTTTCCATAGCAATGTGATCTATCCTCTACTTGGAGATGTTGCTCCAACAAGCATGGTGTTTATTTTAGCCCTTCATAGCAAATGATTTTATAAACTAGGATTTGGAAATCCTGGTCAACAAAATGAAAATCATTGCAAAAAAGTAACTTGCTTCGTAAGAACAGACAAGTTGATTGTTCTTTTTAACTTGCAAAATATAAGATTGATTGTTCTTTTTACCTTTACAAGAAAATAAAAGATTGTTGTTCTTTTTAGAGCCCAAAATTTGAGATGTGAATCCTAACTTTGTAAGAAAGTAAATGTTTGATTTGTTGTTCATTTTACCTTGCAAATGTGATTATTTTTATATCCCAAAAACAAGTGAGGTACTTTTTAGAACACCAAATTTGAAAAATGAAGTTCTTTTTAACCAACTTCGAAAAAGCCAGAAAATAAATCACTAAATCCTAACTTAACTCCTCCAAATTTGCAAGAAATTGTTAAAAACCTACAAAATAGTAAAAAGTTAGTGAAAAACCTTTGGTGGGCTTCTACAAGCCTAATTTCAAATCATGGTTACAAACTTTTATGTCAAAAGCACTAACCTACCATGTAAAAGCGCTAACCTACATTACAAAAGCGCTAACCTGTGTTACAAAAGCGCTAACCAATGATGCAAAAGCACTAACCTATGATGCAAAAGTGCTGATTTTCAGACAAAAGCACTAGCCTACATGACATATGCGCTAACCAATTATGCAAAAGTGCTAATTTTCAGACAAAAGCGCTAACCTACATGACATATGCGCTAACCAATTATCCAAAAGCACTAACTTAAGATGCAAATTGCTGTCAAAATTCACACATGCGTGAATCTGCATTACAAATATGTTAATTTTATTTTTGTGAGATTTTTAAAGATATATGTGAGGTCCAACCCCACGGTGGGCGCCAAAATGTGTGAGCTTGAATTTCATCCTCAAAATGTTACCTGTAATAAGTTAGTTTCACAAAATACAATGGAAATGCATACAGGAAATCCAAAATCCACCAATGAGACTACATGAAATACATACTAAAATAAATCATTATTTTACCTTCATGACTTATGTCTCATTGTGTCCTAACTCCACTGCTCTTGGTTGCAGATGGTGTGCTCTTAGACAATGCACTGTTGGCTTCCAAGATGGCATATGAAGAATGGACTGATAACTTGTAGTTAACTGATAGTATGATTGTAGCGTCCTAAAATTGTGACACTTGCAATTTCGACTGCATTTCGGTCTTCACGATGGCGACGCAACACGCAACCTGAATGGAGACCCCAAAAATTGCTCACGACACCAAAAACTGCATTTTTCAAGCACCCTGGCCTGAACCTCCTTGCAACCTGCTGTCCCGGGAGGTGGGACCAGAGTGCCCAGCGCCCTGGTCCCTGGGTCCTATTTTGGGCCCGGTCTCCTAAGGGGCTCGGGTCTTTTTGATTGCAATTTGGAAATTACATTTCCTGGTCGGCCTAAGGTCGGGAAAATCAGTCTATCAGCCCTAAATGACAAGTATATAAACTAAATTTTTCTCTCTCATTTGGATATGAAGAGGATATGTGTACAAGGCATGGAAATTATACTCAAGCATTCAAGCATTCAAGCATTCCTTCAAGCAATTGATCATTCCAAGTCTCCATTCAAGGCTAAGTGTTGCATTCAAGTCAAGGATTCAACCATTGAAGAGGAGATCACTTATTACATGCTACATACTACAACATACAACATCTAAACCTTTGCACATAAGGATACAAACATCCTTAGAACAAGGTATTAGTACTTGTTTTACATTACAGTCATTTACATTTACAGCACTTGCTCATTTCTTGGTTAATTCCAAAACCGGGGTTTGACCTAAAGGCAAACCCCTAATCCCTAACCCCCCAATCGTCTTCGCTTTTCTGTGTGTAGGTTGCAGGTACGCGGCTGAGATTGAAGATCTGGAATCCTTGTGCAGAGACGAACAGATCCCCCTTCGTTTCGCGGATTTTTCAGAGGACCGTGGCGTCGGGCGCCATCGTCTCGACAACTTTTTCTCAAATTTGCAGGACAGCGCCGTATCGACATTCTACTGCTAATTCCAGGTCCGCAGCTTCATCCTATAACCTAAACTCAGTTTATAAACGAATCTTTATGACTTTCTATGCATCCTTAGCTTAATTTCCTTAATCAACATTCTTTACAAAAGAGGGTAGCTTTGCTTTCCTAACCCTTGAAATTCATTTAGCATCCAATCTTACATTGTGTGGGATTGAATCTTATGAGTTTCGACCCCTCTTTTGAATGTAAAGTCTTCCCCCTAAGTGAAAACCCATCGAATCCTAGCGAACCTCCCTTCTCTCTCCTCGGAGTTAGAAGAGGGGAGACCAACTAGGGTTCGACCGTGATTTTCCGCTTTACATTTTGGTGAACCCGACGTGAACATCCTTTCTGATTATTCATGATTAGATCTGAAAATTGATTCCTTGATTACATTTCCATGTTTGATCTTTTGCAAAATTTTAGAGGTGATTGCATAAAAACCCTAAATTTTCTTTTTGAACATTGAACTTGCGAAATGCTTAATTGTTAATGCTTGCTTCAGATTTTCTTTTCTATTACAAATTTTCAATTCATATTTATGCTTCAATTTTGAAAATTAAGTGGTTAAAAGTCAAAACCCTAATTTTTGAAACCCTCTTAATTCAACCTTTGTTTGACAATTTGACCGATCAAAACATCTCCAAATCAGCTGTAACTTTGGATTCTGTAATAAAATCACAATATCTTTCATCCCTGAAAATTTGGAAAAAAGTTGCGAGGACCATGTTGCACTCCGAGCGCCATCGTCCCCGACATTTTTTCCAAAATTTTGGGAGCGAGATCTTGCTGTATTTTCCTGCTAAAATCCAAAATTTTGGCTGATTTTGTCAATTATAACACTTTCAAAATTACAGTCAAAGTTGGTCTTGTGATTGCTTGGTTTAAGGCTCCTAATCATTCAAAAATTGTTGAAATTAAAATTTTGTGTCAAAATTGTGTTCTTACTGTCCTAAATCTGAAAATTGTGTTTGCATTCATTCGAAATTTCAGTGCTTTATTCAAATTCTTGCAATTTGTGACTTTTCAAATTAAGTGCTTAATTACAACAACCTTGATTTCCGCTTTCAAAATTGAATTTAGCGTGAAGTTGAGTCAATTTTTAAATTTCAAAACTTGCACTGCTTTTGACATTCCCTCTAAAATCATAAAATTCAAAATTTCAGTTTCCCTCTCTTTTTCAAAATTCAAATTTTGCATTTTTCGACAATCTTGATAGGGTTCAATTTTGAGATTGCAACTTTAATTTGGCCTATCTACAGATTGTAAAATCACTCAATTTTTTCAGATTAGCTCTAAAATCATCATACCTTTCATCCCTGCAAATTTTGAAAAAAGTTGCAAGGACCGTGTTGCACTCCGAGCGCCACGGTCCCGAACATTTTTTCCGAAATTTCGGGAGACTGTTGTGATTGCATTTAACAGCTTAAATCTGGAAGATTGGCTGTTTTTACTGAAAATTGCTACCTCTAAAATCAAAATCTTCTCTCTCTCTCTCTAGTGCATGAGTTTTACAACAGTAAGCCCTACTTACACTATTCCCGTTAGACGAAGCCGTAGAATTAAGTCTTTCCGAGGTTTAACTACCGAGGAGATGGAGCCTAATTTGAGTAGCCTTTTTAACGAGGACATGGGTAATTCCTCTAATCCTCCTAATGATGAAGAAGCTCTCCATGAAGTTTCTGTTGAACAACTTTCCAAATTGGATAACCAATTTGACGATTTTCACCAATGGATGTCTCATGAGTATCCCGATAGTCAAGCTCTTCCTTTAATTGAGGGTCTAAAATGCATGCTTCAAAGTGATAAGAATGGAATTGATATTTTGCGTGGTATTTCACACATTGTGAATTCGAATGTGATGCCTATGAAGAGTTGTGCTGAAAATTTGGGTTATACACAACCTCCTACTCAAGTCAATCATTCTACTCCTTTGATGACTTCTATTGCTAACATACCTACCTTTACATCAAACATAATGGCTACTTCTATACAAGACATTCCTCCTGTGATCACTAGTCATGGGGGCAATCCTCCTTCTTCAATTAACCCTGTTCCTTCATTCAATCCGACTTCTTCATTCATTCCTTCAATAAGTGTTCCTATTACATCTTCACAAATGAACATGACGCAAGGGGGCAATTCATTTAACCGTTCCATTCCTCCTTGTAGTGTTCCTCCTATCCAATCATCCCCTATGGTTGACTATCATAGGGTCCCACCACCTTACTCTTTACCTTCTTTCAGTAACATCACACCTCCATCTCAATCTAACACACCTAATATGAACTCTTCGACTGAAGCTACCATTAATAATCTTGCACAAACTGTCTCTTCTTTACAGCAACAAATTGCCTCTATGAATCAATCTAAGTTTAGTGTGCCCACATTTGATGTTGCGAGCCCACTTTCTCTTGACATTGTTCGAGCTATTCCTCCTAAACATGTTGAAATCCCGCATTTGGAGCTTTATAATGGTAAAGGAGATCCTCTAACACATGTTAAGACTTTTCAAACGATATGTACTGATTTTGCTTATGACCAAAGGTTGCTTGCAAAACTATTCACCAGAACATTAAGAGACAAAGCCCTACAATGGTATTGCTCGTTGCCTTCTTATTCTATTACTTCTTTCGAACAACTTGCAAATGCTTTCATTCAACAATTTCAAAACAATATAAGTCCTAAAGTTACTTTGATTGATTTAATGCATTGTAAACAAGGTGTTAAAGAAAAAGTGACTGATTTCATTGGTAGATATAAGCATTTGTATGCTCAAATTTCTTTTCCAGTGCCTGATAATGATATTCAAAGAATCTTTATTTCTAATTTGCAAAAAGATATTCGAGACAAACTTCTGTTTTCTGAGTTTACTTCTTTCCAACAGTTGTGTGCAACTCTTCACAATTATCAACTGACTGTGAGTCAAATGGAACAATCACATCCTATGGCTCCGAGTGATAAGGGTGATAGCAGTCAACAACCATTTGGGAAGTTTAAAACGAACAGAGATTCCATCAAATTCAATGAAAACATCATCAACAACAATGTGAATGCAGCATCAGGTGTGCCTCCTATTTCTAAATTTTTCAGGAAAGAAAGAAAGTATACTCCTTTGAATGAATCATTGCATGATATTATGAATAAGTTATTGGGACAAAATGTGCTTACTCTTCCTCCTATATGACAAATTGATCCTGCAAAGATTACTTCACCTTATTTTGATCACAAATCTTTTTGTCACTTTCATCGTCAGCCTGGGCATGATACTGAAAAATGTTTTTCTTTAAAGGGTAAAATTCAAGATTTGATTGATAATAATACTATTTCTGTTTCTGGAGTGAATGATAAAGGCAACACATCTGTAGCTCCTCCTAACCAAAATCTTCAGATTTTTACTGATCCATTACCTTCTCATACCTCTCATACCTCTAATGCGATTGAGGCTAATGATTCCTCTTTCTCATCTGATGGTCTTGTGTCTATGACTCCGAATGTGATTAACTTTGTAGAGCAGCAAGAAATCCCTAAAGAACCTTCCATCACATTTGATTCCAGTGAAACCATTAGAGCACCTGATGGTCCTTTATACGTAGTTGCAAAAGTCAAAAATACACCTTGTCGTGGAGTGCTTATTGATCCTTCGTGCATGGTTAATGTTATTACTGAAGAATTTCTTTTTACTTTGCAATTGAATCAAGTGATCTATGACAAAACAAATGTGATTGTGAAACTATTTGATGCATTTTCTTCTCCTGCAATTGGTTCTATTACATTGCCTATTGAGGTCCATAATAAATCTCTTGATGTGAACTTTGCTATTATTCCTTCTTCCGAACAATTTCATGTGAAGCTTGGCTATCCTTGGCTATCTTCCATGAAAGCTATTGCTTCTCCTATTCATAAGTGTTTGAAATTTCCCCATAATGGTGAAGTTGTTACTGTCAATCATAGTCTCTTTAAACCAACTGAAAGAACCTCTAGTGTTCCTATTGATTACTTTTGGCCCAAACAATTCCAATCTCTTCCTCCGCGAAGTGATCATCTTTTTAAATCTTATCAAAAGTGGAAAACAGATATGATCCTATCTCTAAGTGAACCTAGAACACCTAAACTTGACATTCCTATCATTCTTGAGAAGGAAATTCTTCCTTTGAAAGACAAAACTAATGTCTTTCCCCAAGAAGATTCCCAACCCGTCCCCATGGATGTGACTATGTCTATTCCTAATGAATCTTCTAAAAGTAGACCTATACCTCCTCATCATGATGGACTTGGTCTTCTTCCTAAACCAAAAATTCTTCCTTTATATGGAGCAGTTCCTCCTCCTGCCTTTTATAGAGAGAAGAGACCTTCTTCTTCTCCTATTATCTAGCCTAAGAGACCACAACCTAAACACCCAAGTGATAAGGATGAGAACATTCCTCCTCCTCTATCTTCTACACTTCCTACTAAGACTAGACAAAATCGTTCGGCACGTGAACGCCGACGAAAGCATCGTCTTAGGGCTCAAGCAGCTGCTTCTCAAACTTTACAATCTCCAAAAACACCTTCAACAAGCATTATTCCATTTTCTCCTCAGCCGGATATTGAGCCTAAATCTCCTAAACATAAGATGCATGATGGTCTTGATCCTGTGCGAGTTAAAGATCCTATTTTTATAAATCTTGATGATGATATAGATGAAAATGTTATGCATGATGAAAATGTTACTCCTCTTGCTTCTGATAGCGAATATGAACTTGTTGATGTTGATAACCATTTATCTAATAAATTTTCTAAAGCACTTATCCTAGCTCCTAGACAAGAACAATGTGGCTTGGAACATGAACATAGCCCTTGTTTGGATCTTGTGATAGCTCCATCTGCTGTGTTGGATGTTCCTCCTCTAGCATGTTCCCTGCCTTCCCGAAACATTGATCAGCAAGATCGGGGGGTAGATGACGTGCTAGACCAGTTACATTAGCATAGCAGATTCTCTCCCCCTCCCTTTTGTTACTTCTTCTATATGTTATTCTCATTCTTCTATTTGTTGTCCTTAGTGTTGTCTACTTGAGGACGATGCAAAGCATTGAGATCTCTTTGGTCTCTCTCATGTTGACTCAAAAGACACATGTGTTCCCTTCTTCTAGGTGACCTTCCTTGATTGGGGAATGAAGAACAATTATGCATACCTACATATGATATATATACATGACTTATCATACAGCATACTGACCCCGAGGAAAGCGAAGTCACCTCGTGCTTTGTGTTTTGTGCCTATTATCCTTGGGTTTATCTCACACTTGGGGGCTGAATCTTTGCGATAGCGTGCTCCTTTTCCTTTCTCATTTCTTATGTGTATCACTACGTTAAAACAATCACCCCCATTGAGGCGTGTGCGATCGCTTTAACGTAGGGGGGCATACACCCTGACTATCCTTTCAAAGATGCTTGAAAATTTCTTGGCGAACTTAGCTTTGCCTTGAAAATTTCTGGTATTTCTTTCGCATGACTCATAGTGAGGGAACCTTACTACTGACAGTCATGGTTCTCCCTCGTGATCTTCCCTTTTACTTTGTCAATCGAAGTCGTAAGATCCTTAGTCCACTGGGGGCTTGGTGTATCTTGCCTCCTTGACGTGGTGAAAGTCTTTCAATGATGTTTCCTTGTACTTTACCGGAAGTATGAGCATACATACTCCCGCTAAAGTGGGGGCTAAATGTAGCATCCTAAAATTGTGACACTTGCAATTTCTACTGCATTTTGGTCTTCACGATGGCGACGCAACATGCAACCTGAATGGAGACCCCAAAAATTGCTCACGACACCAAAAACTGCATTTTTCAAGCACCCTGGCCTGAACCTCCTTGCACCCTGCTGTCCCGGGAGGTGGGACTAGAGCGCCCAGTGCCCTGGTCCATCAGGACCAGGGCGCCCAGCGCCCTGGTCCCCAGGACCATGGTGCCCAGCGCCCTTTTCCCTGGGTCCTATTTTGGGCCCGGTCTCCTAAGGGGCTCGGGTCTTTTTGATTGCAATTTGGAAATTACATTTCCTGGTCGGCCTAAGGTCGGGAAAATTAGTCTATCAGCCCTAAATGACAAGTATATAAACTACATTTTTCTCTCTCATTTGGATATGAAGAGGATATGTGTACAAGGCATGGAAATTATACTCAAGCATTCAAGCATTCAAGCATTCCTTCAAGCAATTGATCATTCCAAGTCTCCATTCAAGGCTAAGTGTTGCATTCAAGTCAAGGATTCAACCATTGAAGAGGAGATCACTTATTACATGCTACATACTACAACATACAACATCTAAACCTTTGCACATAAGGATACAAACATCCTTAGAACAAGGTATTAGTACTTGTTTTACATTACAGTCATTTACATTTACAGCACTTGCTCATTTCTTGGTTAATTCCAAAACCGGGGTTTGACCTAAAGGCAAACCCCTAATCCCTAACCCCCCAATCGTCTTCGCTTTTCTGTGTGTAGGTTGCAGGTACGCGGCTGAGATTGAAGATCTGGAATCCTTGTGCAGAGACGAACAGATCCCCCTTCGTTTCGCGGATTTTTCGGAGGACCGTGGCACTGGGCGCCATCGTCCCGACAACTTTTTCTCAAATTTGCAGGACAGCGCCGTATCGACATTCTACTACTAATTCCAAGTCCGCAGCTTCATCCTATAACCTAAACTCAGTTTATAAGCGAATCTTTATGACTTTCTATGCATCCTTAGCTTAATTTCCTTAATCAACATTCTTTACAAAAGAGGGTAGCTTTGCTTTCCTAACCCTTGAAATTCATTTAGCATCCAATCTTACATTGTGTGGGATTGAATCTTATGAGTTTCAACCCCTCTTTTGAATGTAAAGTCTTCCCCCTAAGTGAAAACCCATCGAATCCTAGCGAACCTCCCTTCTCTCTCCTCGGAGTTAGAAGAGGGGAGACCAACTAGGGTTCGACCGCGATTTTCCGCTTTACAATGATATGCAAAGCTACATGATTATGCTAAATGATACTATATGATAATATTGCTAAAATGATATTTGCTATTTGCTTCAAAAACTCACGGATGCATAAGATTGGCTTGAAAACTATTTTTGAAGACTCACTTCCTCTCAACTGAAGCTCTTGGTTTTATAGACTTTGAGAGGATAAGATGATGTGGCTCAGATCAACGATCATGATCAAATCTACAGATTTGAATGGCTGTGAGCAAAAGTGAAGGTTGAGAGAAAGGGGGAAGGAGAAGACAAGTGTCATTTATCTCACCTTGACTGGGTTGTTGACTGAGGGAATCTAGGGATGGTTGGAGGAAATTTAGGCATGAGAGGACAAGTGGACTCAAGTCCTTCCTAAGATGTGGAGGGTGTTGGAGAGAATATAGGAAATGGTTATGAAATGTGTGTACGCACACAATTTCATTAATTTTGGAGGTTGAAGATAAATCATGAATTAATATTTAAGGAATATTAATTTCCTTAGCCACATGTTAGATGAGTTGGCAAAGGGAAGATGAAGTGGAGATGGAGGGTGAGTTGGATAAAGGGATTAAATAATTTAGGAATTATTTAATATTTGAGACTATAGGATAGGAGAATAACCATTAAATATTGGATATTTAATTGATTGGAGAAGATAATTAAATATTAGATATTTAATTAACTTGGTCAGAGGAATAATTAAATATTAGATATTTAATTAATTAGAGGAATAAGTTAGATGAATTAATTAATAAAATATTAATTAATAGAAAGATATGAAAATGAATTAAATTAATTAATCTTTTCGAATTAACTATTTAATAGAAGAATAATTATTAAATAAATATAATATATTTATTTAATTGCTCATAGCTAATTTTTAGGTGTACACACATAGTAATCATCTACACATTGTTCAAGACAACTTCAACCGCTCCTTGATCACCACTCATGGAATCCCGTAACTCATCACGTGGTTTCCACTTCATGCAATGCACTTGCTCATTCCCAAGATAAAATAGTTATCTCTACGTGCCAAAATCAATTTGAAACTCATCATGTGCATTATGCATACGTGGCATAATCATATCCTATCACCTTCGGCCATCCACATGTCATCAAATTTACCTCTCAAACTCTCCTCTTTGACAATCTTCACATGTTCATCACCACTATAGATATCCTCAAGTTTCTTCCACACTTCAAAAGTAGTCTCCAATCCATGGACATCAACATACTCTGAATTAGACAAAGAACTAATAATGGCCTCTAATGCCTGATTATTCTCCCGTTGCTCCATCTTTTGATCATCTGACAAAATCCCACTAGGCAAGTTATATTTATTAACAACATGTTCCTAATTCCTAGAGGTCTGATATAGATCTCCATCCTATCACTCCAGATTTTATAGTTTTCCCTATTGAACTCAGACCTTCTTCCTTCATCATGTTCTCCTAGATCTTTACCTCAAGTTGTTAGGCTTAAACACTAGAGGACATGAAATGCTCTGATACCAATTGATGATATGATGAATCAATAATGATCCAGTCAACTACTAAGGGGGGTGGGGGGGGGGGGTTGAATCAGTAGATAGAAAACAAACTAAACTTTCACCAAACTTAAACCCAACTCATAAACAACTTCTGAACTAACCGGTTTAGATATTGAACCATAAACTGCTATTGCACTGTCAAGTTTACTAGTTGACTAAGATATTAATATAATAGTGTAATCAGATCTGTAACTTAGATACCTTTTATCCAAAACATCAAAACACTTTACTACCATTAGTAATAGCTAATTTCAGATTACTTCTAGTCATCTAAACATGTCTTAGTGGATTTACTAGTTAAACATATTAACCATATCAAAAACATACACAAAATCATTCACCACTTGACACAATGATTTTTGACGTGGAAACCCAAATGGGAAAAACCATGGTGGGGATGAATAGTCACAAGTATTCTGAACTCTTCTGAAGTTCGTCCTATTAGGAGCCAAGCCTTATTAGAAGCTTTACAAAAATATCCTGTTAGGAACATATCCAATTAAGGACCACCCGGTTAAGGGATTGACTATAATACACTGTTAAGAGAAATACCCTATTAAGAGAAATACCCTGTTTGGAGTAACCTCGATAGAGGATTTGAAATCCAAGCTAATGGATCACCTAGTTACAGGATTTAGATAGTACCAAGCCTGTTAAAGCTTAGTAGGTTAAGGGATTTAACTATTGTAATCGTTAGAGAACAACAGGGTCTTGTTGATCTGGTAATAGCACTACTCTACTTAATCAAATCCTTTTAAGCTCCCATCTACCTTCAAAACATTTTGCAGATAATCCTTTTGGTTCAACAACAATCAGTCTAACACACACAACCAAAATTGCCAACACTATTACAAAACAACTCATTGACCTTATAAGCAAAACAATAGGTCGGTAACACATCACAAAACCTAAGATCTCATAAAGATTACAAACATATCGGTTCAAACATGACTATTGAATTACATAGTAATCATCTAGATATTATTCAAGATTACTTTGACCACTCCTTGATCACCATTCATCGAATACTGTAACTCATCATGCAGTTTCAACTTCATGCAATGCACTTGCTCATTCCCTAGATAAAATAGTTATCTCTCTGCACCAAAATAACTTTGAAAGTCATCATGTGCATCATGCATATGTGGCATAATAATCTCCTATCACCATTTGATCATAGATCAACATAACCGATTCACCAAGTTCCATCGGTTAGGGTTCGACATATGAACAGGTTAGGGTTACCGGTTGATCACTTTGCTTCAATAGTAATATCGATTGCCTTCAGTGTTTTACCAATATCGGTTTCCATCACTGCTCTACTACTAGCTGCATAACAATTCCATTACCAGTTGCTTGGACCTATTTTGGTGATCTATCGGAACCCCTTTCGAAGCTTGCAGAGCCTTGGGTGTTGATTCTGATGTTCCTTGGCATGTGGCCAACCTTTTCCCATGATCTACACTTCATCCTTTGGATTTTTTGGAGGAATCTCTTAGCGGAGGCTGACCTTGTTGGTTTTACATGTTAGGTCTTGTTCTTCGGGTTTTGATCCCTTTTTGGGCCGATCGGATCCCCTTGGATCGTATAAATAATTGTAATTGAGCATTAGAATGGATCAAAGGTTGAAGATAGAACATAGAAGATAGATCTATAGTTTTGAGGTCCTGATTGTGATCTATTTTGTACTTTGAGCATGTTTTAGCAGACCTATGAGCCGGTTTCTGTAACCCAGTTGTTAACAGTTGGTTGTAATCAGTTTTCATGAAATAAAACAATCTAAACTGCATTGCCTTTATCATATCTTTGTGTTTCCATTGTGTTTACTCTTGTTGATTGGCCTGGATTGATCTCTTTGAGGTACCCCCTAACTAGTGACTGCTTTAAGTGGCATCAGAGTAGTTTTTTGTTCTAGAGGTTGTGTCCTGAGATTTTTGTTGTAGGGTGGTGGATTATGAATTTGATCTACAGTTGCAGAGGATCGACGTAAATGATGGTGCAAAGAGGAACTAGGAATGGTGGAGCATGTGGGAATGAAGACCCTACTATGATGGAAATGTTGTGAGGGATAGAAGACTGGTTGGAAGTCGTGGAGACAACCCAGAGAAGAGGCGAACACATTGAAGATGTAAGTGAAAATGAAGGAGAAGAAGCCCCGACAAAACAAGTGAACCCACCAGTGATTGATCCAGATGAGGAAATTTTTTTGAGGGTTTTGATTAGGGCGAATACTAAACCTTATTTTACCCCACCGGAATATGATGGGAAGTTGGATTTAGATGAATTGATGGATTGGATCTTAGAGATGGAGAAATATTTTGATTTTGAAAACACTGCAGAAGAAACGAAGGTGAAATATGTCTGTACCCAGTTGAAAGGTCATGCATCTCTTTGGTGGGATCATTTGCAAGTTCATAGATAGAGAAGAGGTAAAGAGAAGATCAAGACATGGGATCAGATGATTGCTAAGTTGAATTCAAAATTTATGCCAGTTGATTATGAAGTGAATCTATTCTAGAAGTTGCAAAATTTGAGACAAAAGGAATCTAGTGCGAAGGAATACATTGAAGCATTTTACAAGTTGAATATCAGATCCAGACATGTTGATGATGAAGTTGAACAAGTTGCAAGATATTTAAATGGATTGCGGGTGTCTATACAAGATGAACTTAGTTTGGTCAAATTATAGAGTGTTGAAGAGGTTTACCAGTATGACCTAAAGGAAGAAGATAAGATAAACAAAAGACATGAGTAGAGGCAGAGAGGCGAAGGTGGAAGGTTTATCGAAGGAAGATTTCAAGGAGGAAGAGGTTATACTGGAGGTACAGGAAACTGTTTAGATCAGAACAAAGACAAGGAAGTGAACACAGAAGGTAATTCATACCATAAAGATGATAGAAATTTCTATCGGAGGAGAGAACTGGATGGCTACCAGAATGAGAATTTTGGAAGACAAGACAAGAGAACATTTAGAGGAGCTTTCTATAAGTGTGGAGGAGAAGGTCATCATGATTTTGAGTGTAAGAAGATAGAGAATACTAGAAGAGAAGTAGTGGTGGAAGAAAACCCCACTGAATCAAACAATAAATCAAAAGATGGAGATCTATTGATGATGAGGAGAGCTTTGTGTCATATTGGGAGAGATGAAGAGCCCTTGCAGAGGAAGAATTTGTTCAAGACCAGATGTAAGGTATCTGGTAAGTGTTGTAAATTAGTTATTGATAGTGGTAGTTAAAATAATCTTGTTTCAGAAGAGATGGTGAATAAGTTGAATTTGGAGAGATTGAAACACCCTAAGCCTTATTAGATAGCATGGATTCAGGATGAACATAATTTGTTAGTAAGTGAGCAATGTTTGGTGAAATACAAAATTGGGAATTATCATGATGAAGTCTTATGTAATATTATGCCTATGGATATTTGTCATCTTTTGTTGGATAGACCTTCGTAGTTTGATAGATAGGCAATACATAATTGGAGGAAGAATACATAAACTATTGTGGCCAATGGGATGAATCAAACCTTGTTACTTTTGGAAAAATATTTGAAGAATGAAGTCTGTATGAATGCTAAAATCTGTTTGGTAGATGGAAGGAAATTCTTGGATGGATTGAGACATGAGAATGTGTGTTTTGCCTTAGTTCCTAAGAAGACTGAGAATCTGGAGCATGAGGAGGAACAAACAAAGGAGATAAAAGATTTGTTGACATAATATGAAGACATCATTTTAGATAATGTACTTGATGGATTGCCACCTATGAGAAGTATCAGTCATTGCATGGACCTAGTTCCCGGAGCTAGTTTTCCTAACAAAGTTGCACACTAGATGACATTAGCAGAGAATGAATAACTAAATAGACAAGTCCAGGAGTTGTTGAAGAAAGGTTTGATCAGGGAAAGTCTGAGCCCTTGTTCAGTACCAACAATATTAGCACCTAAGAAGAATGGAGAGTGGAGAATGTGTACTGATTCTAGAGCAATAAACAAGATCACAAAGAAATATCGGTTTTCTTTGCCTAGGATGGATGACATAATGGACTATTTGAGTGGAGCCAAATTTTATAAAGATAGATTTGAAGAGTGGATATCATCAGATCAACATCAAAGAAGGAGATGAGTGAAAGACAACATTCAAGACAAATGAAGGACTATATGAATGGTTGGTGATGCATTTTGGGTTAACTAATACACGGATTACTTTCATGAGGTTGATGAATGAGGTATTGAAGAAATTCTTGGGTAAGTTTGTTATTGTGGATTTGGATGACATTCTGATTTTCAGTAAGACAAAAGAGGAGCATTTGTTGCAATTGAGACAAGTTTTGTAGAGGTTGAGAGAAGAAAAGTTGTTGATAAACATTAAGAAGTGTACTTTCATGAAGGATGAGTTAGTCTATTTGGGATTTGTGATATCTAAGGATGGTTTAAAGATGGACCCTGAGAAAGTAAAAGCAATTGTTGAGTGGCCTACACTGAAGAGCATTGGAGAAGCAAGATCATTTCCTGGATTGGCTAGTTTTTACCGGAAGTTCATCAGAAATTCTAGTTTAGTTTGTAAACCTACGATTGAGACCATGAGGGGAGATTGGAAGGAATTCAAGTGGACCACCAGAGAAAACAAAAGTTTTGAACTATTGAAGTAGAAAGTGACTAAGGAGCCTGTTATCTTTATTGGATTTCAATAAAGTATTTCAAGTGGATTGTGATGCAAGTGGAACAACAATAGGAGTAGTATCTTATTTCAGTGAGAAATTGAATGATGCCCAAAGGATATATTCAGTGTATGATCAAGAGTTTTATGCCATAGTTCAATCCTTGAAGAGGTGGAGACATTACCTATTGCCTAAGGAGTTTGGGTTGTATACAAATCATCAAGCTTTATAGTATTTGAACAGTCAGAGTAAGTTGAATCAGAGACATATGAGATGGGTAGAGTTTTTGTAGAGAACCTTTGTGTTGAAGCATAGAAGTGGAAAATATAACAAAGTTGTTGATACATTGAGTAGGAGAAGGAATTTGTTGATAGAGATGAGAGTGACAGTATTAGGATTTGAAGAATTGAAGACCTTGTATGATGATGACCCAGAATTTGTAGAACCTTGGAAAGCATGTAGAGAACCGGTTATGGTAGATAGAAGCAAGTAGTTGGATTACTTCATTTAGGATGGGATGTTATTCAAAGGAGTTTAGTTGTGCATACCTAAGAGTTCTTTGAGGGAGAATCTGATAAAGGAGAAACATAGTGGAGGATTAGCTGAACATTTCGGTAGTGATAAAATAGTAGCATTGGTGAGTGAGCATTACTTTTGGCCCTTGATTTATAAGGATGTTAAGAAATATGTGCAAAGTTGTAGAGTTTGTCAAGTTGGAAAGGGTAGTAGTTAGAATGTGGGATTGTATAAACCTTTGACATTACCAGTAAGACCTTGGGAGGATATAAGCATTGATTTCATACTTGGATTACCTAAAACACCAAGAGGGAATGATTCTATATTTGTGGTAGTGGATAGATTCTCAAAGATGGCTCATTTCATACCTTTTAAGAAGAAATTTTATGCATTACATGTAGAAGACCTATTTTCAAGGAAGTAGTGAGATTGCATGGATTACCTAAGAGAATAGTTTCAGACAGAGACACTAAGTTTGTTGGCTATTTTTGGAGAACAATTTGGAAGAAGATGAAAATAGATTTGAAGTTCAGTTCTACCTTTTATCCACAGACTGATGGACAGACGTAAGTAGTTAACCAGAGCTTGGAAAATTTGTTGAGATGTCTAGTTGGAGATAAACCCGAAAGTTGGGATTTGATTCTTGCACAAGCAATGTTTTCCTACAACAATTCAGTAAATAGGAGTATCAAAATAACACCTTTTGAGATTGTTACTAGAGTGCATCCTAGAGGTATATCAGAACTAAGAGATATTAGTAGTGAAGACTAGAGAAATTCAGAAGAAGAAGATTTTGCAGATCACATGGCAACCTTGCATATTCAAGTTAAGCAATATTTGGAGGACATGAACAACAAGTATAAGGAGAAGGCAGATGAGAAGAGGAGACATATGGAATCTAAAGTTGGTGATGAAGTGATGGTATATCTGAGAAAAGGAAATTCTTGATTGAAACTTATAACAGATTGCAGATGAAAAAGTTTGGACCTTGTAGGATTTTGAGGAAGTTCATTTTTGGGAATGCATATGAAGTGGAGTTGCCGGATAGTCTGAGTATTTCACCTGTGTTTAACATTTTAGATCTTCATGAGTATCATGAACTAAAATTAAGTGAGAATATTATTGTAGGCTTGGATAAACAGTTGCCCCGGAAGGAACCAGATTAGATTGAAGACATTTTGGAGAGTAGGATTAGGTGTAGTACCCAAAGCAGTCAGTATAAGGAGTATCTAGTAAAGTGGAAGGACAGACTAGTTGAAGATTAATCTTGGATTTCTCAAGCAGAGGTAGACTGCCTTGGTTTTCCTCTAACCCCAGCAAAGTGAGAGCCTCACTTTTTCAATAATCCTAGATGTCTGATGTAGGAGCATCCTCGGCTCATAGCAATCCTGCACCAACCAAAAAACATTTTCTTCCTATTTTGATTTCTATTTGTAGTTTAAACATTTCTTTCAGTGTGTCTCAGTTTTGGCTCACCAGATCCTATGGAGTTTGATTCTACTTGAAGACTTTATCATCTTTCTTATTCCCAAACCACGTCGCATTTGGATCATTTTCTCGTAAGTTATCACTATCAGTTTCCTTGGCAATTTCCTATTACCGGTTGACAGTTTCTTGTTACCAGTTGCCTGGACCTATTTTGGTGATCTATCAAAACCCCTTCCAAAGCTTTTAGAACCCCTATTCTAATGTTCCTTAGCATGTGGCTGACATTTTTCCATGATCTACACTTCATCCTTTGGATTTTCTGGAGTAATCTTTTGGTGGAGGCTAACCTTGTTGATTTTTACACATCAGGTCTTGTTCTTTGGGTTTTGATCCTTGTTTGGGCCAACCAGATCCCCTTGGATCATATAAATCATTTTAATTGAGCATTAGAATGGATTGAAGGTTGAAGGTAGAACATAGAAGATAGATCTATAGTTTTGAGGTCCCGGTTGTGACCTATTCCGTACTTTGAGCATGTTTTAGCAGGCCTGTGAGTTGTTTTCTATAACTCGGTTGTTATCGGTTGGTTGTAATCAGTTTTCATGAAATAAAACAATTTGTTTTGCATTGCCTCCATCATATCTTTGTGTTTTTGTTGTGTTTACTCTTGTTGACCAGCCTAGATTGATCTCTTTGAGGTCCCTCCTAACTGATGATTGCTTTAGGCTGCTAGATATCAAGCTGATCCAAAGGAGATTCATGTCACTGTTGTTAAAAGGATATTCAAATATTTAAAGGGAACTAGAGATTATGGTTTATGATATCCAAAGAATGATGATTTCATGTTGTGTACTTACACTAATGCAATTTGAGCAGGTGATGTTGATGACTGGAAGAGTACTACCTGTGGAGCATTCTTTTTAGGTAAGCAGTTGGTTTCATGGGCTAGCAAGAAACAAGATTTAGTAACTTTATCTACTGTTGAAGCTAAGTACATTGTTGCTGCTAGCAATTGCATTCACATAGTTTGGATGAAGCAAATGTTGAAAGATATCAGAGTTATTTATGACGAGCCTACAGTTATATACTATGATAATTCTAGTGCTATAAACATGCCAAATAATCTGGTGCAACATTCAAAAACTAAACATATATCAATCAAATATAATTACTTGAGAGAGAAAGTTAGTGAACAAAAGGTGAAGCTAGAATATGTATCTACAAAGGAACAAATTGTTGATATTTTCACTAAGCCTTTGCTTGCAGATACATTTGTCTATTTGAGAGACAAGTTAGGGGTATCCACCCTCTTGATGAGAACTAGATGCATTGAGTTGCATCAATTTGGTGGAATTCAAAGACTTATTCTTTTATCTAGATTTATGAGTTGGTGTTGCTCCTTTGCTGGAGTAGTCTGTTGATTTGGTTGTGTGTCCCATGGGGAGAGAGATTCATGATTATGTTTTGGGAGAGAGTCTATTTTTCTGCTTAGGTGATCTTTGGCATTGTTGTCAAAGGGGGAGATAGATCATGTGAAAAACTTCTTTATCTATCTTGATCTTAGAGATCTTGCTGGTGATATCTTCTTTTTTTGCATTGACTATTTTTCACACTCATATGTTGTCATCAATGCCAAAGGGGGACATTGTTGGATTATTAAGGAGATTGTTGGATTTGGTTGTTCATTGCTGCTTCTAGGATATGTTGTTGTTATTGATGTCAACATATTCTTGTGAGTTATTCTGGTGAGTTTGGGAAGAGTTTTTGGTCCAGTTTTGTAGTTTGGTTGTGCTAATCACCATTCTGCAGAATCCTGTATTTCCTCTGGTATATTTTGGTGTGATCAGATCTTGTACCGAGACTTTGGATTATTATTTGGGATGATCTTGTGTATCTTTATTTTAGATGGTTCATGATTTGGCACCCTACAAGTTATCTTTCCTCATGACAGTTGCTAATTGGTTGTGTTCTTGAGGTTTGAGATGTTGACCGATGAAGATTTGAAAAGAGGTATTGGTGCAACTGTTCTGAATGATTATAACATGCTTGCTAGTGTTTCAAAGTTTTGTCCTATTTATTTTGGCATCTGCATTGATCGTTGTGCAATTTTTTGGTGATTTCTATGAACTGGCAATGATTTGTGTGTTATGTCGTATTTCTGGTGGTGTAGTGTGTTGTGGTTGATCTTGACAGAATTTTTGATGGTGTAGCATGATTTGGGAATTTGAATTAGATCCATGCTATGTAATAGTATTGGTCCAGTGGTTGATCTTTATATCATGTAGTGTAATTTTTGTAACTATGAGTTGAGGGTTGAGGGTTTGGCCGACCTTGTTATCAAGGTTGATGATTTGTACATATAGGTGTTAGTATTGTGTCTACATTTTCAGAGAGAGGTAAATGTGCAAACAAGGATGTATCATTCAATGAAGTGTTGAGGTGTGTTTGGTGTTGCAAAGCAGACAATTGTGCTTAATGGAAACTGTCATTAGGCATTTGTAGATGATATCATTGCAGTTCATTCCTTCTAGATTGTAATCTGAATCATATTGTAAGTCAATGAGACTTTCCTAAGGATTGTAGCCTTCCAAGCATATATCTTTTAAGTAGTGATCTCTATGCAGTGAGCCTAAATGTAAGTGCATTCCCCATCTATGTAATATTTATGTACTCTTGGCCATAGTATATGAATATTGTGGGTTCCAACCCCACTATGGTTTTTCCTTTTCCGGGTTCCCATGTAAAAATTCTGGTGTTGTGGATCTGTGTATTTATTGTTGCATGTTTATGCTCTTATCTATTATGCATGTTAATCGGTGGATAAAGAATAAGTTTGTGGTTTCAATTTCTAGTAGATCACTGATTCACCCCCCCTTCTCAGTGATCTCTGATTCTAGCACTATTTTGATCTTATATCACCTATTTCTTCTAGTTGCATGTGATCTACAAACCAAAATCATATCATGTCTTGGTTCTCACTTCTTGTAGAATCTAACATGGTATCAGTGTCATGTTGTCTAGTATAGATCATTTTTTTCTTATTTTTAGAGAGATTTGAGGCTATTAGATACATGACATTTTCTTTTAAATCAATTATGCTCTTCTCCTACTTTCTTGTATGACTTGGAGAATCATTTTTTTTTTTAAAAAAAGCTTCTAGTTAATCTAGTTTGTATATATGTCTTCTTGCAAGATCTAGGTGATTACAACTTCTTGGTAATATTGGAGGCTTTTTTAGCATTTTTAGTGTTCAAAAGGTTTGAGAAAGTTCATAGTAACTTATATTTCATTGAAATTAGAGATTGGAGGACATGATAACAAACCAAAGTAAAAAACTTTAAAATTTTTTGTGAGTCATTTTCTTTTTTGATTTAGAAATATAGATTCCACTCATTTGCAGGAAAAATGATTTTTTGATCCTATTCCTAGGGTCAAAAAATCTATCTGGGTATATGTTAATTTTTGTATATGTTATTATGAGGGTCCGGTTACTACTGAGAGAGGAGGGGTGAATCAATAGTAAAACAATTCTGAAATACTTCAAAAAGTTGTATCGGTAACTACTCAAACATTCTGCTAAACTGATTTACCAAATGATTCACCCAAGTGTTCATCATTATGCAAATATAGTAAAGATATCAAATGCACAAATCAATAATGCAACCACCATATGAATACAAATTATTTTCATGTGGAAACCCAAATGGGAAAAACCATGGTGGGAATTAGCACCCACAAAATATTTGCACTCTTTCGGAATGCACCCGGTTAAAGGCCTAGCCTGGTTAGGAGCTTACAATATGCCTGGTTAAGAGAAGACCATGTTAGGAGTTACCCGGTTAAGGGATTTTGCCTCAACCCTTTTACGAGTAACCTTGTTAGAGGATTTTAAAATCAAGTTAATGAGCCACCCGATGAAGGGATTTACAATATAATACATGTTAGGATCTACCTAATTAAATGATTTCAAACTACTGTAACTGTTAGGGAACAATAGGGCAAATGATCTGATTACAACACTTCCTTGCTTGCTAGTACAAATCATTTTCAGCACAACTCTGCTACACACATGCAGACACTTCAATCTGGTTTGACAACTCCTTCTTCTCAAACTACCAACATAAAATCTCTTCACCAACTAGCCCTAAATATAGTTTTCAATTAGATCAACTACATAACCCTAACTACATTCAAAATACAATGAATTTACATTATAGATCATTACAATAAATTTCTAGACAATTTCCACCATTGAATGATCACCGCACATCAATTTGATAAGAAATCAAGCCCTTGTCACATTCTACTAAGCACTTTGTTGTTTCCCAAGAAATTCAATCCTTGTACGTGGTCAAACACAATCTTATCATTACACATGGATTTTGACATGTCATCACTAACTTATCAAGATGATAAGATCCACCGCCAATCCTTAAATTGTTACCGGTTAAAGATCTATTATTGGTATGCATTCTTCTTCACATAGTTCACAACAATCAATCATAACTCACTCAATACACCGAATCTACTGATGCAGTTGTAATCACAGACTCATGCCAATGTCATAAACATATGTTCCAAACTGCAACATCTAAATCTACTCCAATCATCCATACTAGTCTCTTGATCATCTCTCTATTCTTGCTTACTGATTTACAACAACCTAGCAGTTTTGTTGTCTAACACATTCCTCTACCGGTTAGGCTATACCGATAGGCCTAGATGACTTAGATGACTCAACAAACATGGTTGCCATCAATGACAACACAAATAAATTCATCAAACAACTTACAACTATATCATCATCATCTAGCCAACAATCTCCATCAACTTTACAAGTTATGCCAACAATAACTTTACCGGTCATCTTCTCATCTCATCAGCATCTCCATATGCCAACAATATCCCCATCATTATCTTCATCAGGTATGCCAAAAATATCCCCCTTTGGCATTGATGGAAACACCAAAATAGCAATACCAAAAGCTCACCAAAATCTCATCATACAAAACTTGAACTCTAATTGTTATGAATGGTGTACTTGTTCTTTTTTCATCAGTTCTTCTCTCCCCACTCTTCACTGTTCTTCTCCTCATTTACTTTTATTCTCCTCCTTTGATTTACTTCTCCCCCTTTCACAACAATTCCAAAGGTGCAAAGTGTCAAATTCATCTTTTGTTGCTAGTGTTTTCTTCATCTCTGCTGCTCCCCCTGAGGAGTAGCCCTCTTCTCATCAATCCACAGTGAAAGATCTTCAATTATTCCACTAGATTGGTGTTGCAACAACATCTTAGTTGACCTTTGGTAGGGGTATTTAACCCCTAGCTTACCTCTAAGATATTAAAAGGTTTCCTTAGGCAATGGCTTAGTGAAGATATCAGCCAACTGCTCCTTACTTGACACATGATCCATTCTGACTTTCTTTTCCTACACTCTTTCCCTTAGAAAATGATACTTTAGTTCAATATGATTTGTTCTAGCATGCAATACAATATTATTTGAAATGTTTATTTCACTTGTATTATCATGATATATGACCACCGGTTCTCTCATAGTCTCCTTAAATCCTTCCAATACATGTCTCATCCATATTTCTTGAGCACAACTCATAGATACAACCACATACTCTGTTTTTGTTGTAGACTAAGAAATGCAACTTTGTTTCTTACTAGTCTAGGATACCAGTCTTCCTCCTAGAAAGAATGCTCCACCGATTGTGCTCTTCCGATCATCTATATTACCTATCCAATGAGCATCTATAAACACCTTCAAAGAGAAGTTGCCTTTGTATGGATACCATAATCCATAACCAATAGTTCCTCTAAAAGACTTGAAAATTCGCTTCACTGCAACCATATGAGTCTCTTTAGGACTTTTCTGAAATCTAGCCACTATACCAATTGCATTAGAAATTTCTAGTATTCTATGAACAACATACTATAGTTTTCCTATCATTGATCTATACTCAGTTTTATCCACTAGATCTGAATCATCTTCTTGGGATAATTTGCAACTAGTAACCATAGGGGTTCCAACTGGTTTACAGACTTCCATTTCAAAGGTTTTCAATACCTCCTTCACATATTTGGACTGGCTGATAAAGATTCCTCCTTTCATTTGTTGGACCTACAAACCAATGAAAAATTTGATTTTACCTATCAAAGACATTTCAAATTCCTTTTTTATTTCTTCTGCAAAAGTTAAACTCATGTCATCATCTCCTCCAAATATGATATAATCTACAAACACTTTTGCAATTAATAACTTGTCTCCTTCTGCCTTCAAGTAAATTTTGTTGTCCTCATTAGTTCTTTGAAATCCAATCTTTATTAGGTGTGAATGGAGTCTCTCATACCATGCTATTGGAGCTTGCTTTAATCCATATAAAGCTTTATGAAGTTTTCACACCATGTCCTTTTCTTTAGTCAATGCAAACCCATCTGGTTGTTTAATGTAAACCTCTTCTTCTAAAATTCCATTCAAAAAAGAAGACTTCACAACCATTTGGTAAACCTTAAATCCTTTGAATACTACAAATACAACTAGCATTCTTACTCCTTCAAGTCTAGAAATTGGTGCAAAGGTTTCTCCATAATCCTCACCTTCTTGTGCATATCCTTTGCAAACTAGTCTAGCCTTGAGCCTAATCACTTCACCATCTTCATTCAATTTATTCATGTACACCCACTTAGTAGCAATCACATTTTTATCAGCTGGTCTAGGGACAAGTGACTAAGTGTTATTCTTCTCTATTTCATCAAGCTCTTCATTTATAGCCTTTATCCAATCATCATCCTTGAAAGCTTCTCTCACTATCTTAGGTTCAACTATGGAAATAAGACAAAGCACTTTCTCTAATCTTTCTTCTTGTTTGTACTGCATCATTCTTGTCTCCAATTATCTATTCTGCAGAGTGATTCAACTTTACATATCTAGGTATAATCGGTTCTAGTATAGAAGTCTCTTCTTGTTCTTGTTCTTCATCTTCATCTTCCAGTTGAGCAGTATCCTCCACACTATTTTTCTTAGTATTATTTTGAAATTTTGGCTCAATAATCACTATCTTCTGTTCTTCTACCGCATCAGATTTTCTAGTATCATCATATTTCTTCACAACTAGGGTTTTTCGGTCTGAATGCTCTTCCACAATCTTCACAATCCACTATCAACTTTGCCAAAGTAGCAGTCAAAAACTCTTCTATGTTTATGTCGCTCTCCAAATGTGCTCTCAAAAATGTTAAGTGAAACATGAGACTATCAAACACCTTTTTATTTGCCTTTTGCTAAACTACATCTAATGCGAAACTGGTTGAACATACCCTAATCACCGTTCAACCATAGAACTTGCTACCGGTTCACATATCACATCCAATTTACCAGTTTAAAATGTAGCCAATTCAAAATCACTTCATAACATCATATTGCATCAAAATATATAGATTTGACTTAGCGCACACCATTTAGGGGGTCCGCAAATGGATCTGACATTATGTTCCCCCTAGGCTTCATACACAACTTAGTTTTCTGACGAGGGATTGTCCACACTAGGTGAAGAATTGGAGTCCTCCAATGGTTTCTCCTCACTTTTCTTCTTCCATATCTTATTCATCTCACTTCTGGTTTCTTCCACATCTACCATATTCTTTTCTTTTTGGTCAACATATTGATTAACCGGTTTGTTCATTCTATCTCTACAAAATCTTGCATTGTGTCCCAGTTTGTGATAGTGGAAACATGCCATTCCAGATGCTCTTCAGGGTCCAGCATTGGCTCTATTAGTTCTTCTCTGGAAATTCATAGCTACATGACCATAATTGTGACAGATTGAACATGTCACATTCCATCTATTCTCCATTTCATATGGACTAGACCAGTTCACATAAGGTCTCTACCAAGTAGGGTTCCTTCAGTCATTGTAAGATCTCTACCAAGTAGGGTTCCTTCGGTCATTGTAAGATCTGTGCCATTCACCATTAGACCTCAAACCCATGTAAGATCTCTGATTGTTCATTCTTGATCTACTCTCAATAGCTCTATGCCCATACTTGTTGCAATTGAAGCAATATCCATCAAAAGTACTAGACTTATATCCTTCATATGCATTAGGTCTATATCCATCAAAAGTAATGAATCTACTTCTACAAACATTTGCAGTATGTTGAACCTTATGATAGTTAAAACATACTGGTTTGTAGGTTCTCTTACCAATGTTCTTCTTGGTCTTTGGTGTAGATTTGGATTCATGCATAGTGTCCTTGATACTAGATGGCTCTCCTTGTTCAAAGGTTGTGTATTTTGGTTTTGCCTTTTTTCTGAATCTGCTAATCAAGCATAGTAGTGCTCTTGTTGAATTTAGCTAGTAACTCATTTGTATCAACCAACTCCCTAGTAAGCACCTCATTCTTCTTTGTGAGACTTTCTCTAAGAGACATAGCCATTTCTAGATCAGTTTCTATTTCCTCTTTTTCCTCTTGAAGATGTACATGCAGGGTACCGATCTCTCAGTTTAGCTCAACTATCTCATCCTCCTTATCTCTTATTTTGTCTTTAGTTGTCCTTCTAGCTTCCAACTCTTGGCTCATCTTGATGGTAAGGTCTTCCATATCTCTCCTCAGATTTGTCTTATCATCATTCAACTTTTCCACCTCGTTAACCAAGGCATCAATGTTTGCTTCATCAGATGAATTGTTTTCACTGAGTTCCAACAACTATTGAACCAACTCTTTTCTCTTAGCTAATGAAGCTTTGCACTTGACCTTTATTTCACTAAGGGCTTCTTCAAATTCTGTAAGCTTGTGTGAAAGCTCTATGTAACTCATTGAACCTCCCCCCATGTTAGCCTTAGAGATCCTTCCCAAGCAGTTAAGCCTTTAAGGGAATTAGGCTCTGATACCAATTTTTATTATGAGGGTCTAGTTACTACTGAGAGGGGGGGTGAATCAGTAGTAAAACAATTCTGCAATACTTCAAAAAACTATATCGATAACTATGCAAACATTCTGCTAAACTAATTTACCAAACCATTCACTCAAGTGTTCATCATTATGAAAACATAGTAAAGATATCAAATACACCAATCAACAATGCAACTACCATATGAACACATATATTTTTCACGTGGAAACCCAAATGGGAAAAACCACGATGGGAATTAGCACCCATAAAATATTTTCACTCTTTTGGAATGCACCCAATTAAAGGCCTAGCCCGGTTAGGAGCTTACAATATGCCTGGTTAAGAGAATACCCTGATAGGAGTCACCTGGTTAAGGGATTTTTCCTTAGCCCTGTTAGGAGCTCTACCCTGTTAGGAGTAACCTTGTTAGAAGATTTTAAACTCAAGTTAATGAGCCACCCAATGAAGGGATTTACAATATAAGACGTGTTAGAATCTACCTAGTTAATGGATGTCAAACTGCTGTAACTGTTAGGGAACAACATGGCAAATGATCTAATCACAACACTTCATTGCTTAATAGTACAGATCCATTTCAGCACAACTTTACTACACACATGCATACACTTCAATCTAGTTAGACAATTCCTTCTCAAACTAGCGACACAAAATCTCTTCTCCAACTATCCCTAAATACATTTTTCAGTTAGGTCATGTACCTAACCCTAACTACATTCAAAATACAATGAATTTACATTACGAATCATTACATATCATTACAACACATTTCTAGATAATTTCCACCATTGAATGATCACCACACATCGATTTGATAATAAATCAACCCTTGTCACATTCTACTAAGTACTTTGTTGTTTCCCAAGAAATTTGATCCTTGTACGCGCTCAAACATAATTTTATCATTACACACAGATTCTGACACACCATCACTATGTTATGAACATGATAAGATCCACCGCCAATCCTTAAATCATTATTGGTTAAAGATATGTTACTGATATACATTCTTCTTCACAGAGTTCACAACTGTCAATCACAACTCACTTAATACACCAAATCTGCTGATGCGCTTGCAATCATAGACTCATACCAATGTCATAAATATATGTTCCAAAATGCAACATCTAACTCTACTCCAATCATCTGTACCAGTCTCTTAATCATATCTCTATTCTTGTTTACTGATTTGCAACAACTTAGTAGTTTTGTCATCTAGCACATTCCTCTACCGGTTAGGCTATACCAGTAGGCCTAGATGACTTAGATGAATCAACAAACATGGTTGCCATCAATGACAACACAAATAAAGTCATCAAACAACTTAGAGCTATATCATCATCATCTAGCCAACAATATTGATCAACTTTACAAGCTATGCCAACAATAACTTTGTTGGCTTGATGATGATTTTTGTATTTGAGGACTTCATGTGTTGTTATTTATGGTACATCTGTTTTGATTGTCATAGTTAAGATAAACTAGTATACTATTGAGTCATTGTATTGTTAACTAGTATGAAGATGTCTAAAGTGGTATATGTAGATAATCGGTATATGTAGTTAAGGCAATCAGTTTTGATCAGTTCCAGAGTTACCAGTTTTGAGATGCAATAGACAAAGTCAAAGAGGCGCATTGAGACAATCACCCAACATGATTTCAAGTGAATCGGTCTGAGAGTTTGAAGTGGTCAACACTTAACTAGTATTAGTGTTCTAACTGGTTTCTTGGTTTGTATGACGAATTATCACCGGTTGTGATGTGTTACCATCGACCGACATTTTAGCGGCGATTTGTGTCATGTTAAGGAAGATTGTCTAGATTCATTGAACCTAGGAAATTGTGTGAAGGTTCAGGAGCCAACATGAAATCTAATGTCTATAAAAAGACACTGTGATGAGTTATTTGAAATAGAAGATACAAGTTATGCTATGAGTTGGAGTTGATGTGATTTGTTTAAGGTATTGCAGAGTACATCGATGATGCAATAGTGTATGCATAGAAAATGATCTAAACCAATAGAAGGTGCTATTCTTAGATCATTCCCATTTTTGTTCTGTAACAACTACAATAGTAAAATTCCTTAACCAAGTTGTTGGCATTATGTGAACCAATATGAGGACATAATGATACTGTATGTTGTCATTGATGTCAATATGCGATATGATGTGAACCGGCATATGTGATATGTGAGAAGAGAGAACCGGCATATGTGTGAACCGGCATATATGCCAAAGTGAAGTGGTATAATTGTTCAAGGTGAATTGGCATGTCAAGGTGAACCGACATGTAGTTATGGGAACCAACACATGGAAGCATTGTATGACTACCAGTTGGTAGGTAGTTTCCACTTTAGGATTTCTGGTTGATGTACCTCAAGCTTGTGTGACTCAATCGATGATCTTTGTGTGATGAGTTTGCAGTATAATGGAGAATAGATCATGTTGCCACGTAAGCCCTATGTGCGTGAAGGATCTTGCATGAAGAAGACTATCCCTATCCACCTTGGTAATGTGCGAAGTTTGTCAAATAATGATAACGCGTGATGGGTTATCAGCCACCATGAAATAGGTGGATAATGGATGATGGAGAGTGTCTTGAGATCGATTCAACATTGTTGCATTTAATGCAGTATGATTCAATGGTTAGGATTGAACCATTTGAATTGCTTAACCTAATAGGTTTAGGGTTTAGGGTTTTTGCTACCAACCTGTCTGTTTCCTATAAGGTCGATGTTGTGTTTCTTTCTAAAGTTGTTGGAAAAAGTTGTATGTGTGTATCCAAGGGAAGTGATACGTGATTCTTGCCAGACCAAAGGAGAGAAGAGATACCTACAAAGTGAATGTGCAGAAGGTGAAGAGGAGACAAAATGGATCTGCATTAGCATTGAGTGCTATTACCAGATTATTGTAATTCCTGTTGATCTTTAACCACTTCAATAGTTGTGAAATCCCTTAATAGGGTAGCCTTAACTGGCTTGATACAAATCCTTTAATAGGGTAACTCGAAGTTATTGAGTTATGGGAAGCTATAGAGCTCTAGAGATCCTTTAGCTATTAAGTTCTTGAAATCCTCTAACAAGGTAACCCTAACTGGGTTTAACCCTTAACCGGGTGATCCCTAACAGGATCGGTTCCTAGTAGAACCTATTGTAATGTCTTTAACCAGACAAGGCTCCTAACAGAGCGGACTTCTAAAGAGTTCAAAAAGAAGCTTGTGGGTATTCATACCCATCGTGGTTTTTCCCAGTTGGGTTTCCATGTGAAAAATATGTGTGTCATGTGTGATGCTTTGTTATTACCTGTTAAGCATATGATGGTTCTATGTTTTATGCCTGTTTATAAAACATATTAAACTAACTATTGTGAAGATCTGATGATAGTTTACTTATTCATGCATGAGGGTGTAATGGTACTATAGTATTGAGCTAAGAGGAAGGCTAAGTGAGTAACCAGTTTATGATTGTTTTAGTTGTTCTGGGTCTTACCGGTTGCACTTTGTTTCAACCAGTGTCACTACTTGCTAGTCATTTGGACTATTTGCTGTCAAATTGGTTTTGGACTGTATTTTGTTTGTACTAATTCACCCCCCCCTCTCAGTACCGGTTTGGTACTATTCATTCATCATTGAGTTATCAATTGGTATCAGAGCACTCTAGGTCCTCTGTGTTGTAAGCTTAACCGCTTGAGGTAAAGATCCCAGTCAAATGATGAAGAGGGAAGGTCCAAAGTTTAACAAGGAAAATTTCAGTATATGGAAAGATAGGATGAAGATATTCATCAAAAGCATGGGTGCTCAACACTGGAGTTATGTTGAGAATGTCTATGTTGTCCCTACCAGTGCTCTCACCGATGACCAAAAGAGAGAGATACAAGAAAATTGGCAAGTCATGGAAGCCCTTATTAGTAGTCTATCTGACATTGAGTTTATTGATGTTCAGGACAAGGTAAATCCCAAAGAGGTATGGGATGCTCTTGAAAATATCTATGGTGGTGATGAACATGTAAAATAGGCTAAGGAAGAAACCCTGAGAGGGAAGTTTGAAGATATGTGGATGGTTGAAGGTGAGACCATCCAGCAGTATGGAATAAGAATCAAAACAGTTGTTGGAGAAATCAAGAGTGCAGGTGGTGAAATAGAAGATTTCACTATGGTAAGCAAAGTCTTGAGATCCCTATTGCTGATCTATGCAATAAGGGTTGTTGCTATTCAGGAGCTGAGATCAATAGACAAGACTAAGGTATCCTTGGACTCCATCATAGCCAAGTTGACAGCCTATGAACTAAATAGTTTTGATGGCAGTGTTCAAAAGACTGAATCAACTTTTAAAGCCTCTGTTATACCACCCAGAAAAGGAAAAGAAGGTAGCACCAATGGTGAACCTAGACAAAGTAGAGAAATGGATGATGAGGAGATTCTGATGGCATTTGAAGCTTTCCTTACCAGGAAGCTTCCTAAAGGAACTAGTAAATACAAAGGTAAGCTACCTTTGAAATGCTTTACTTGTAACCAGATAGGACATATTGCTATAAATTGTCCTAATGGAGACAACAAGGACAAACCAAAAAGGTTCAGGAAATTCAAAGGAGGAAACTGGAGAAACTATTTTGTGGCAGTTGATGAAGGTGTCACAGATGAAGAATTAGAGGATGAAGAAAATGAAGATATTGTGTTTGTTGCTGTCAAAGAAGATGTGTCAGACAAGAAGGCTCTTGTCTCCCGGTTTGATAATTCCAATAAGTGGATCATTGACAGTGGTTGTTCTCACCATATGACTGGTGACTGGAGCAAGTTTCTATCCTTGGAGGAGTATGATGGAGGTGTGGTTCACTTTGGCAATGATGCACCATGCATGGTCAAAGGTAGAGGGTCCATCTCTCTGAATGGAAAGAGCAGTGCTAACAATGTGTACTGGGTTGATGATCTCAGACACAACCTTCTAAGTGTTGCCCAGCTGAATGACAGTGGCCTCACTCTAGAATTCAAAAATAGAGTTTGCAGAATCAAAGGAAAAGATGGTGAATTGGTGGCCACCAGCATACAGACCAAAGGTAACCTATTTCATCTGAATGAAAATATAAGTACATGTATTATGACTAAGTTTGATGATAGTTAGATATGGCATAAGAGACTCTGCCATGTAAACTTTGATAACATTGTGAAGGCTAGTAAGATCAAGGTAGTTAGAGGGTTGTCGGTGCTAAGCAAACCGGATAATACCTTGTGCAGAGAGTGTCAATTGAGGAAAATGTCTTCCTCAACCTTTAAAGGTAAATCTTTCACTACTTACAACTTGCTTGATCTTGTGCATACTGATTTGTGTGGTCCTATGAAAACTAGAAGTGTGCAAGGTGATAGGTACTTCATGATTCTCACTGATGACTGCTCAAGAATGATGTGGGTCACATTCTTGAAAGACAAGTCTGAAGCCTTTTTGAAGTTCAAAGTTTTCAGAGAATTAGTGGAGAAGGAAAGTGGTAAAAGGATCAAGTGTCTCAGAATTGATCGAGGGGAATTCACTTCCGATGAATTCAACAAGTATTGTGAAGAATTTGGCATCAAGAGGCAACTGTCTGCCCCCCAGACTCCATAGTAGAATGGCCTAGCAGAGAGGAATAACCAGACTGTGGCTAAAGCAGCTAGAACCATGTTGATTCAAGGAAAGGTAGCTCACACCTTTTGGAGAGAAGCGGTGAGCACTGCAGTCTACACAATGAACCGGGTACTCATCAAGAAAGGTAAGGACAAAACTCCTTATGAGTATTGGACTCGTAAGACACCTATGGTTAGCTGCTTTAGGGTATTTGGTAGCAAATGTTACATCAAGAGGAGTGAACATCAGGGCAAATTTGAAGCTAAATGCGATGAGGGAATATTCCTAGGATATTCCACCAAGAGTAAAGCTCTCAAGTGTTACAACAATAGGACTCAGAGAATTATGGAAAGTATCAATGTAAGAGTTGATGAATCATTTGAGAAAACTAAGGAAACCAGTAGTGAGTAAGTTGTAAATGAACTGGTTGCAACCTTATAGGAACTAGTTGTCAGTCAACCAAGTACCAGTAATAGTATTCCTGAACTAGTGAATGTTGATACTGATGAAAATGAGGATGAAGAGGAAAAGCAAGAAGAACTAGTCAAGACCATTCCTCGGTATGTCAAGCTGAATCATGATCCTAAGTAGATCATAGGAGATAAGGATGTAGGAATCCTTACAAGAAGAAAGATCAAAGAAAACTCATGTATGATCTCTGAATTCGAGCCTAAATCATTCAAAGAGGCTCATAAAGATGAAGACTGGATCAAGGCAATGGAAGAGGAACTTGACTAAATAGAGAAAAATGGTACATGGTCCTTGGTACCCAGACCAGAGCATAAAAATGTCATTGGCACCAAATGGGTGTTCAGAAACAACCTGAATGAGGATGGCATAGTGATTAGGAATAAAGCCAGATTGGTGTGCAAAGGATATGCTCAAGAAGAAGGAGAAGACTATGGAGAAACCTTTTCTCTTGTAGCCAGATTGGAAGGAGTTTGTATGCTTCTTGCATATGTAACTTTTAAAGGCTTCAAAGTATATCAAATGGATGTAAAATCTGCATTCCTAAATGGTGTACTTGAAGAGGAGGTGTATATTGAGCAACCAGATGGGTTTTCCCTATCTAAAGATAGTGACATGGTATGTAGGCTACATAAAGCCTTATATGGTCTAAAGCAAGCACCTAGTGCATGGTATGAGCGCCTACATTCCCATCTTGTGAAGATTGGATTTGAGAGAACAAGTGAAGATAGCAATATCTACTTGAAGTCTGAAGGAGATCAGATCCTGATCTGTGAGGTTTTGTTGATGACATTATCTTTGGTGGAGATGACAAGATGAGTCATGAGTTTGCTAATGAGATGAAGAAAGAGTTTGAGATGTCTCTCATAGGGGAGATTAAGTTCTTCATTGGATTATAGATCCAATAGATGAAAGATGGAATCTTTATCACTCAGTCCAAATATGTCAAAGAGGTGTTGAAGACTTTTGGCATGGAAGATAGCAAACCGGTTGGTACACCGATAGTGACTGGTTGCAAATTGTCAAAAGAGGATGATTCTGCACTGGTTGATGAGAAGGAATACCGATCAATGATTGGTAAGTTGCGTTATGTAGTGCATAGCAGACCGGATATTGCATATGCAATTGGCCTTACTGCAAGGTTCTAGAAAATTTCAAGAGAATCCCACTTGGTTGCAGTCAAGCGGATTCTTAGGCATCTAAAGGGAACAGTTGACTATGGATTGTGGTACCCATACTACAATGATTTCATTCTGAAAGTATTCACAGATGCTAATTGGGCAGGTAATCTAGATGATTGAAAAAGCACAACCGGTGGTGCATTCTTTCTTGGTGGTAGACTGGTCTCATGGATGAGTTAAAAGAAGAGTTGTATCTCTCAGTCTACAGTGGAAGCAGAGTATGTTGCAGCTTTCATGAACTGCACTCAGACAATCTGGATGAAGCATGTTTTAAATGGCTTCAAAATCCCTGTATCTGAACTGGTAAGTATATTCTGTGATAACACAAGTGCTTTCAATATTTCAAAGAGTCTGGTTTTACATTCTAGAACCAAGCATTTTGAGCTTAAGTATCATTTCTTGAGGGAAAAGGTTCAGAATAAAGAGATTGCACTGGAACATGTTTCCAGTAAGGAGCAATTAGCAGACATATTCACCAAGCCTCTCCCAAACACTATATTTGTGCATTTAAGAGGCGAATTGGGGGTACTACCTCTTCAGGAGGTGAACTAAAAGTATTTGTTCCACATCAGTCAGGTATTGCATAGTCAAATTTTTGTTGATTGATGTGTTGAAGGATGCTACTCCTCAGGGGGAGCAGCATAATGGAATAGGGATGCTTATGCCTCCACTTTGGCATTGTTGTCAAAGGGGGAGAAGGAGTGAAGCGGAAAAGATATCTGCAGAAAATGGGGGAGAAAATGTGAAGCGAAGAGATATCTTTGTATATTGCCATCAATGCCAAAGGGGGAGATTGTTGGCATTATGTGAACTGGTATGAGGACATAATGATATTGTATGTTTCCATTGATGTCAATATGTGATATGATGTGAACTGGCATATGTGATATGTGAGAAGAGAGAATCGGCATATGTGTGAATCGACATATATGCCAAAGTGAAGTGGTATATTTGTTCAAGGTGAACTAGCATGTCAAGGTGAACCAGCATGTAGTTATGGGAACCAACACATGTAAGCATTGTATGACTACCGGTTGGTAGGTGGTTTCCACTTCAGGATTTCTAGTTGAAGTACCTCAAGCCTATGTGACTCAATCAGTGATCTTTTTGTGATGAGTTAGCAGTATAACGGAGAATAGATCGTGTTGCCACGTAAGCCTTGTGCACATGAAGGATCTTGCATGAAGAAGACTATCCCTATCCACCTTGGGAATGTGCGAAGTTTTTCAAACGGTGATAACGCGTGATGGGTTATCAGCTGCCATGAAATCAGTGGATAATGGACGACGGAGAATGTCTTGAGATCGATTCAAGATTGTTGCATTTAATGCAGTATGATTCAACAGTCAGGATTGAACTGTTTGAATTGCTTAACCTAACAAGTTTAGGGTTTAGGGTTTTTGCTACCAACCTATCTATTTCCTATAAGGTCAATGTTGTGTTTCTTTCTAAAGTTGTTGGCAAAAGTTGTATTTGTGTATCCAAGGGAAGTGATACGTCATTCTTGCTAGACTAAAGGAGAGAAGAGATACTTGCAAAGTGAATGTGCAGAAGGTGAAGAGGAGCCAAAATGGATTTGCATTAGCATTGAGTGTTGTTACTAGATCATTGTAATTCCTATTGATCTTTAACCACTTCAACAGTTGTGAAATCCCTTAACAAGGTAGCCTTAACCGGCTTGATACAAATCCTTTAACATGGTAACCCAAAGTTATTGAGTTCTGGGAAGTTATAGAGCTCTGGAGATCCTTTAACTATTGAGTTCTTGAAATCCTCTAACCAGGTTTAACCCTTAATCGGGTATTATAGCCATCCCTTAACCAGGTTATCCCTAACAGGATCGGTTCCTAGTAGAACCTATTGTAATGTCTTTAACCGCACAACGCTCCTTACAAAGCAAACTTCTAAAGAGTTCAAAAAGAAGCTTGTGGGTATTCATCCCCACCATGGTTTTTTCCAGTTGGTTTTCCACATGAAAAATATGTGTGTCATGTGTGATTCTTTTATCTTGTGATGCTTTGTTATTACCTGGTAAGCATATGATGGTTCTATATTTTATGCCTATCTATAAAACATATTGAAGTAACTATTGTGAAGATCTGATGATAGTTTACCTATTCATGCATGAGGGTGTAATGTTACTATATTATTGAGCTAAGAGGAAGGCTAAGTGAGTAACCAGTTTATGATTGTTTTAGTTGTTTTGGGTCTTACCGGTTGCACTCTGTTTCAACTAGTGTCACTGCTTGCCAGTCATTTCGAGTATTTGTTGTCAAACCAGTTTTGGACTATATTTTGTCTATACTGATTCACCCCCCCTCCTCTCAGTACTGGTTTGGTACTATTCATTCATCATTGAATTATCATGGGTAAGCTCTAAAAAGCTTCATTGTATAAATCCTCTAACAAGTTGGTTCATTAACTTGGATCTAAATCCTCCACTGAGGTTACCTCTAACCAGGTATAGATCCTAACAGGACTTGACATGTCTAATAGGATCTGCTCCTAACAGAGCATTTGTAGACCTTAACTAGTCAGTTATCTATTTCTGTAGATAACTAACTTGTGAGTTCCATCTCACCGTGGTTTTTCCCAGTTGGGTTTTCCATGTATAAATATTTGTGTTATGATGAATGTTTTGATTGTGGTGAATGATTTTATAACACTTTGGATTATATGCAAAGTCATTTGTAAATTGATTAAGTGTTTTTACTGGTTTGCAATTAAAGTGTTACTATTTTTGCTTTCATTGATTATTCCCCCCCCCTCTCAGTGCTTTATAAGTTTATCAATTCATATCAGAGCCTAACTTCCTTAAGGCTTAACTGCTTGGAAGGAAACCCTAAAGCCATTAAGGGGGATATGAGTTATAGAGAGATGGCTAGAGAACTTTCTGAAACTAGGGATGAGCTAGAAACCCTGAGAGGTAGATTCAAGGCTTCACAAGCAAAAATGAAAGAACTAGCTGAGCAATTATTAGAGATCTCTGACAACAGATCTTTAGATGAGGAAAACATTGATGCGCTGGTTCAAGAAGTGGATAAACTAAATGGTGAGAAACTTAACCTAAGGAGAGAACTTGAAGCCCTTACAATCTGTATGAGTCAAGAACTTGAAGCTAGGAGGACAACTGAAGACTGGATCAAAGAGAAAGATCATGAGATCCTTAAGATCAAGTAGGAGAATGCAACTCTGTATGAACAGTGGCATAAGGAGAAAGAAGAGAAAGAAGAAATCAAAGCATATCTTGAATTAGCAATGTCTCTTAGAGAGACCCTAATGAAAATGAATGAAGATATTACAAAGGAGTTTACAAAAGCCAATGAGAAGCTTGATAAATTTAACAAGAGTTCTACTATGCTGGATGAACAGATCCAATTTCAAAGGATGAAAGGTGATACAACCGGGTTAGCATACAATACATCTGAGAAGGGTGAATCTTTTGGTACCAAGAGTGACATGCATATAGGTAAAACTGCTCCCAAGGCTCACAAGCCTACCGGTAAGAAAGATTACATACCTGTTTGCTTTAACTGTCATAAACCAGGACATACTGCTAATGTTTGTAGAAGCAGATCTAATGCTAATATTGGTTATAGACCTAATACTAGGTATGTGCCTATAAGATTTTTAGGTTATTGTTATACATGCAACATGTATGGGTATAGATCAATTGAATGCAGATATAGAGCAAACAATCTTGCACCTCCCTATGTTCACTGGTCTAGTTTATGAGATGGAAAAGAGAGTCAATGTGACTTGTTCAATTTGCAACAACTTTGGACATATGGCTATGAAATGCAGAAGAAGAACAAGAAGGGCAATGCAAGACCTTGGAGATCATCTAGAATGGCCTGCTATCATTGTCATAAACTGGGACACATTGCTAAGTTTTGTAGAACAAAGAAGAACCAACCGGTGAGTCATCCTATAGACCGAAAATGAAAGAAGAAGGTTGATATTGAAGAAATCAAAGCTGAAATGAATAGGATCTAGAAAAAGAAAAGTGATGACAAAGTATCAGAGGATGCTAATACTTCACCTAGTGTGAAGAATCCCACATTGGCAAACTAAGCTTCACAATAAGCCTAGGGGGAGCATATCGGTAAATCTATTTTTGGACCCCTTGAAGTACGTATAGTAAGTAAATTTTACATTTTGAATTGGAATATTAGAATTTTGATATTGCTATCAATTGATCAACTGGTTAGTATACCTATCGGTAAAGGCAAGATATGTTAAGTGGTAATTAGGGTTTTTCACCCTATCAATAGTGCAATAAATGTAGTCGATAAAGTTAATAAAAATCAATTTCACTAAGTCATTTTTACCCTATTTGCATTCAAAAAGCATTTTGTGAGAACTTGTAAAGTGAAATAGAGTATTCCCAGCAGATTGTGAATGAAATTTGAACAAAGAAGTGAGAAGTTGGATCGGATTTGAAGCAAAGAAAAATAAATTGGGTATGCAAGCGAGAGAGCAACCAGAAACCCTAGCAACGCGAAGGAAACAAGGTATTTGGTTGATATCCTCTCTTGAATCAAATTTATTTGGAATGACATCATCATCTGCACTGATAAAGAGTCTTTTTATCACTGCTGAAGCCATTAAGTCAATGGGGCTAGACAAGATAGAATTGTATGATGCATTATCACAAGTACCCCAAGGAGTTTTGATTAAAGGTGATCTGTCAAGTTGCATAGATTGAAAGATTAAAGACTTGGGCCCATTAGCAATCTATTCCCAGTTGAAATATTTGTGCGACAAGAACGAGAAGATTAAACCTAAATACATTAGGGTTTATGAGAAAGGTTTTCACAATGCAGTTTATTTTCTCGAGGATTTTGAGGAAGAACATGCTAGGATCATTCTAAGCTACGTCCATGGAGGGAACATGTATTTAGATAGGTCTCATACTATTACCAAGGAGGCTATTCATGCTGTGACTGGATTTTGTCAAACCGATGAAGTTCCTAAATTGAGGAAAATTTCACAAAATACTATCATTGAACTAACCAAGACCACTTGTGATGGTCATGCTATGTCTATTAGTAACATTGAAGATGAAGCAGTCAAATATGCTACAATGGTTATCGGTTATAGAATATTCTATTCTAGCCGAATGAATAGTGTGCCATTGGTTGTCGTACATGCTACCTACTAGATGATAAAGGAAGATGCAGATTATGATCTATGCGAGGCAATGTGGAGTTAGCTAATGTTGAATCTGGACTCTATCAAGAAGAACAAAAATCATAAGTTCAAGTTTGGACAACTTTTGATCGGTTTGTTTTTTTATTTTCAGAATTTTATTCTAGGTACTAGTGATATACAATGGTCAAATGATACACCTATCTCAACCCAGATATACTGGTTGCTAAGATGAATTCCATCAAAATCATCCTTCCTATAGCTACAACTCATTGTTGGGAAGTTCGTCAAATGGATGTAAGGAGTGTCTTTCTCCATGGTGACCTTCATGAGGAAATTTACATGGAGTAGTCATTGGGGTTTGTTCAGGATTCTTAACTCATGTATTGACTTTGAAAGTCTATCTATGGCCTCAAATAGGCTCCTTAAGCTTAGTATGCCAAGATGGACTCATTCCTTCTGACAATTGATTTCACTTAATGTCATTTTGATTTGAATGTCTACATTCTACAATAGGATGACATTCTCACATTTCTAGTTCTCTATGTTGACAACTTGTTGATGATAGGGAGTCACTCATCCACCATGAATGCAATGAAAACTACTCTACATGATAGATTTTTGATGTGTGACTTGGGTATTTTGTATTACTTCTTGGGGATTGATATTACTCAATCATCTTTAGATTTCTTCCTTGGACAACCCAAGTATGCAATTTATATGCTCTCCAAATTTTGTATGGTGGATTGTAAGCCTTCCTTGACTCCATTTTTTGTTAGGGGTTGAACTTGAGGCTAGGCTTTATTCACCCTTTGTTGATGGCACTATATACCAATAGATTATTGGGAGTCTCATCTACTTGAATTGTCTATGAATTGAGATTTCATATTTTGTGGGTATGGTCTCTCAATTCATATAGGAGGCACATTAGTTGCATTGGTAAGTAGATAAGAGGATCCTCCACTATATTCAGGGTACTCACAATTATAAAATTTAGTATGCAGTATGCATGGATATTGACTTGGTGAGATATACAAATTCAGATTGGGTAGGTGACTCTTAGCATCACATGTATACTTCAAGATATTGCCTCTCACTTGGTTCCAGTCTATTTTGTTGGTTGAGCAAGAAGCAATCTACAATTTATCTTTTATCAATAGAGGCTAAGTATTGAGGGGCAAGTAATACCACCACTAAGGCTATTTGTCTGTATAATATTCTCATTGAATTTGGTATTCTAGTAAAAATTCCTACAGTCATTTTGTGTGATAATAAGAGTGCTATATAGATCTCAAGAAATCTAGTTCATCACCAAATGATAAAAAAAATTGAGATACGTATGCACTACATTTAGGAGATAATTTAGGAAGGGATCATAGTTCTGGAGTATTGCTCTATATCAGAGTAGATTGCAACTATCTTCACCAAACCCTTCATCAAAAGCAAGTTCCTTCATTTGTGATCTTTTCTTGGGATGTGTCAAGTGTATACTTTATGAGGGGCCTCTTATGTTAGGGGTCCCACAGATACTGAGAGGGGGGGGTGAATCAGTATCTAACCGGTAATAAGAATTTCTTTAGTTAAAACATGCAGAACATAATAAAACAGTGTACCAGTATGCAAGAAATAATGCAATAAACAGAATCAAGAATATCCACATGAAAAGTACACCATAGCACAAGATGTTTAACGAGGAAACCCGGTGTGGGAAAAACCTCGGTGGGATTTGTGACCCACAATATTCACTCACTGGCCAATAAGAGAATATTACTTACAATAGGGGCTTGCACATGCAGGAAGGCCAACTGCCTAGAGCTCATTGCTCAATGGGAAGTCACACTGACTTACAACAAGGATTATACTAATCCAATAACTTGTACTGCTTTACAATAGCATCTTCAATGCCAAATTCAGTACCGGTTCCTGCTCTGTTCTTTACATATACCTCTCACCTATATTTCACACATTAGGTCTACCTAATATTTTCCTTTATGCCCTTTCCTTGCTTCTACAAATGTCTACAATGATCTCCTTTATATACAAGAGTCATTTTACAATTTTCCAAGTCGGCTTACAATAATAAACAAAATATTACATAATAAAAATCCTGTCAGCCTCTGTGCTAGTATACTTTCTTTCTTCTGCATCGGTGCTGGTGTAGAGTGTTCTGCTGATGCCGGTGCACTATCTTGTCAGTGTAATGCTTTTCCAGTATAATGTCTTGCCGGTGCCATAGGATTTCAAGGTTGCCTCTGTAATGCTTTGCCAGTATAATGTCTTGCTAGTGCCATAGGATTGCAAGGTTGCCATCAATGACAAAACCTTCAATCACATACAATGTCTCATTGGAGTGTGCATATGCCAACAATCTCCCCCTTTGGCATTGATGGCAACACTCATGAGAAATTTCAAAAAGTATCCAAAAATTTTACCAAAAATGTTTACCAAAAATGTGAGAGCTCCCCCTGAGCATATGATTCCTGTATTTTGAACTTTCTCATCCCACTACTCCCCCTTTGGCATCAATGACAAAGGTTGTCAAGATGTCAGTAGAGTTTGTAGTTTCATCTATCCATATCCTCAACCTTGTAGTTGGGTAGTTATTATCTGAAAAAGATCTCCCAAAATTAAGTTTATACTATCCATAAACTTCTTACTATCTTTTATTATTGTTTCAGTCCTCTTTACTATACTGGTGAGATGCTGCAAATGCTCTGCCGGTGTTTTTCTGCCTTCTATTAGTGCCTCTGAAATTTCCTTCCGTAGAGATGCTAAATAGTCCAATCTTGGAATTAGTTTAGATCTCAAATGTTTTGCCTTATTTATTATTCTTTCTTTCTCTCTTTCCAGTTTGAGTAATTCTTCCTCAAAATTTGCTATCTTCTCTTCAAAAACTGATAATGAATTAGGTGAGTTTACAAAATTGTCTGCAAGCTTATTTATCTCATCCCGTGCCTTGCTTATTTTTGTGTCAATATCTACAATCAAAAAGTTTGTTTTACATGTATCTTTATACAAATTTTTGTATTCTTTCAACAAACTACATAGTTCCGGTAGAAGTGTGTCAAAATCTCTGTTACACTTCTTTATTTCCTCATCAAAGAATTTCTATTTCTCTTTCTCTACCTTATCCTTTATTGATTCTTCCTTTATTTTCTCAATGTTTTCAAAAATATATTTACACAATGTATCCAATTGTCCTAAAGAATCTTTATTATCTATATTACAGTTGGGAGCTATTACCTTCAAAATTGGTATAGAATCATCAATTGCCTTATAAGCCTATGAGCTACAGTCAATTATTTTCTTGATGGAGTCAAGTAATACCTCAGTCACATTTGTTGACTTGAATGTTGATAATGACCCAACAATCTGAGTACCAGTGGAAGTAACCATGCTTGTAGTGACCTCTGGTAGGTCAGTTTGTGTCTGCATTTCTTTTAGCACTGGTTTTCCTACTTCACTACTTACTGGTGGCACTAATTCCTTATGTATCTGTTCTGGAGCCTTTAGCTCTGTTGGTTTCTCTGTATGTTGTGTTGTCTTTGTCTGTGACTTAGCCTCTACCTTTTTCTCTGTATCTTGTGTCGGATTCTTTGTTTCCCCTACTACCGGAGGCTCATTAGCCATATCTAATTTGTCAGTTGTATCTTTATCCACTATTATGTTGATCTTTTGGGTATCAACATTTACAGTATATAGAACTTCAGAATTAGGATTTTTATCCTCTACATCCATACTTTCTGTTGGTGGTTGATCTTCAGTAGTTGTTGTTTTTACTGGTGGGGGTAGGTTGTCTTTAACTTTTATGCTTGGTGGTCCACCAACTTTGCCTTTCCCCTTGTCCCTATCTTTTTGATATACCTTTATAGGTTTAGGGTTCCTGTACTCTTCTTGTTTTTCTTTGTCAACCAGGAATATATCCCATCCATCTTTTGTTTCCTCTGTCACTTCAGTAACTCTTCCTACCATCAGTGAAATATGCCAGTGTGCAGTAGAGAATACTGACCGGTTTGCTTGAGCAATCAAGTCATCAATTTCCTTAGGAGAGTTTACCAGATATACAACAAGTAGTTTCTCAATTTTTATTTTCTTATCTAATTCTATCACTGCTTGCCTTCTAGCCTCAATTCTTTTGAATAAATCATTAGGAATTTCATTTGCTAATTCCATCAAAAATTTCTTGTACATGTCCATATGCAGTATCACACTGTTTTCAACTTGTTCTTTCTCATCAGCAGTTAGAGTGTCATAGATTTTTCCTATGTTCTTCAGTTTTCCTTCCTCTGTGATTTCATTTAGTAGTACATCAAGAGGTGCCAAGTATTTGTTTGTCCTTTTCTTTTTCTTTGGTGTCATCTTTTTCTTGGGTGTGGCCTTTCTAACCGGTGATCTCACAGCTTGTTGCTTTTGCCTTGTCCTTCTAGGTGAAGGAGTGGTTGCTGGTGAGGGATCTCTTTTTCTTACAACTCTTTTAAAAGTTGTTGGCATGTCACCTTTTGAAGAAGTACCTACCGGTGATAGATGAGTTTCAGGTTGTGGAGCTTCCAACTCATCCTCTATTATGCCGGTTTTCTTCAATACATCTTCCTTAATGGCTTTTGCTTGCCTGGATCCTTTCCTCACAAATGCCTCAACCTTCTTTACTCTTTTCTTTGATTGTATTTGGCTTTCTATAGTCTCATCACTACCAAATACTTCTTCTTTAGGTTCATTGGGGGCTTCCAGAAGTGCTTTAGCATATGTTTCAACTATGTGGTCATCTGTTTCATAGCCCATCTCGGTTACCCAAATTATTCTTGGGATGACTGCTTCCATCCAGATTTCATCTTTCTTAATGACAAAGCATATATCATCTTTGTATTTGCCTACTATTTTTTGAGATAACCTTATTCTTTTCTTCATTTTGGTCTTTAATGCTTGAAATAAGTCATTAATATTGTTCTCCTTGTTCTCACCCATGCTATTGAATAGTTCTGTCAATTGCTTTCCTACCGGTATATCATATCCAAGTTCTTTATAACCTATACTGGGAACCTATTTTGTTATGTGTAGCATTAGGCATACTAACAGATTTCCAAATCTAAAAGTTCTTTTCTTGTCCCTTTTGATTTTTCCAAGGTTGTCAATTAGTTCATCCTTTAACCATTCACATATGTCGATTTTTGCATTGTCTGTTACCATATCATAAGCACTCTTAATGCATAAACTTGAAACTGAGTTAAGTCTATTAGCATGAGTGGCTTTATAACCTAATATCATACTTATGAATCTCACATTGATATCTTTTACATCATTAACCCTTAGAGATCTCTTGTCAAATGTTGCACCAGTTAGTTTTGTAACTAGGTCATTTGGAACCTTCTTGATTTTATCTGGTCTCTTACCGATGGTCAGTAACCCTGTGACATCTTTCACAGCTTCCTTTGTGATCTTATGTATTGCATCTAACCAGAAAAATTCTCCATGTACTTTTCTTAAAACTATCCTAATCACATCCTTAGGAAATTCAGGAATGCTAAGGATTTCTGTAAATCCTAGGGTTTCAATAATCTTGTGTTCATCCTTCACATTGTCAGTGTTATCACATATTACGGTTTTATACATGGTTTTGATTTCCTCATCTCCTAACTCTTCAATGTTGCTGTGGATGTACATTCTAGGGTCTTCAGCATATACAACTCCTTTAGGAATTTGAGAAAATGCACCTAAGGTATCTTCCTTCTTTGCTATCTCGGGAACTAACTGAAATACAGGCCTAGGTCTTTTTATTACCTCAACAATAGTAGGGTTTGCTATGTATTCAATTGCAGAGGTGGATGCCATGATTAAATACCATTTACTGTCTTGGATGGATGATTTCTTGGAGTGTGCTTGCTTCTTGCTCGAAATGCCTTAGCTTGGAATCTTTGCGCTCTCTGAAAATTTGAAATCATGGTGAAATGAAATGGAGCCAGAACCTTATTTTATAATGTCTTTTCACCATCTACCACATTTATTACATGTCGGTTAAGTATTCACTTAACATTGTCTATCAGTGATAAGTAATTTTCAACTTCTTATCTCTAACCGAGGGAATAATTAGCATATGTGTCATTAGATTGCCAAACCCTCCAGGAAATTTTCTTCAATTAGATGAAGAACTTCTTGCCAGTGGAGCACTGCTCTGTCCTATCGATGAAGTATCACTTTGTCCTACCGGTGGAAAAGTATTCCCAATATTTAGATCAGCTTTTCTAATCCATTGTTTTGAGAATTCTTGCTTAACCTCTTCAACTTTTTCTTTACCTTTCAAGCTAGCACTTTTGTTGTCTACTGGTGTTCCTTTACTTCTACAAAATTTAGCAATATGTCCAATCTTGTTACATGCATAACAAGTTACATTATTCTTCTGAATAGCTTTCCCATAACCTATGCCGGTTTCTATTTTGCATTGATTTGATAAGTGTCCAAATCTTCCACAAACATAACATCTCACATTCATTCTGCAGTTTTCAGAGTTGTGACCAACTTTGTTGCATTTTGAACATTGACCGGTGGGTGTGTTGATATTCTGATAATTCCTAGATCTACATTCATTTTCTCTATGACCATACTTATTATAGTTAAAGCATTTTCCATTGAATTTATAAGCATTAGGTTGTCTTATTGGTTTGTAGTGATCCTGAGTATTTGCAGTACCAGAGCTTTCACCAACTTCAAAGCCAATTCCAGAAGTGTCACCTTTAGGTTTTTGATTCTTCAGCAAGGTACCAAGTTCCTCTGAGCTTTTCTTGAATTTTTCTTTGTGTTGATTTGCAGTTTCTAGTTCTCTTTCCAAGATTTCCTTTTGTCTCATCAGTTCATTTGAGTCATTCTATGCATCAGATCTATCTTCAACATGTCATTTTCAAAGCTAAGTCTTGTGTTCTCATTTGCTACATCACTTAGTCTTCTGGTCAATTCTTCTTCATTCTTCTTCCTATCCTCAATCTCTTTGCAAAATCTCATAGTCATATCCTGCATTTCATTTTTTGTTGTCATGATCTCTTGTTTCAACTTGCTTATCATATCATTGAGTGATTCCTTTTCATCATTCTCATTTTGCAGTTTTTCACAAAGTTCTCTTCTCTTATTTCTTGCAACAGTAAAATTTTCTTGAAGTGCCTAAATGATATCCTGAGGAGCTCTTAAATCATCTTCTAATTTGATATTTTCCAATTTCTCTGCATCGTAGTCTGTAAGAGCTCCTTCAAGTTGCTTCATTAGATTTTCCATCTTTACCGGTGTCAAGATCTTCCTCAAGCTGTTAGGCTTCTGAAAATAGAGGACCAGGCTCTGATACCAATTGTTAGGGGTCCCACAGATATTGAGACGGGGGGTGAATCAGTATCTAACCGGTAATAAGAATTTCTTAAGTTAAAACATGCAGAACATAATATAACAGTGTATCGGTATGCAAGAAATAATGCAATAAACAGAATCAAGAATATCCACATGAAAAGTACACCATAACACAAGATGTTTAATGAGGAAACTCGGTGTGGGAAAAACCTCGGTGGGATTTGTGACCCACAATATTCACTCACTGGCCAATAAGAGAATATTACTTACAATAGGGGCCTACACATGCAGGAAGGCCAACTGCCTAGAGCTCACTGCTCAATGGGAAGTCACACTGACTTACAATAAGGATTATACTAATCCAATAACTTGTACTACTTTACAATAGCATCTTCAATGCTAGATTCAGTACCGGTTCCTGCTTTGTTCTTTACATATACCTCTGACCTATATTTTGCACATTAGGTCTACCTAATATTTTCCTTTATGCCCTTTCCTTGCTTCTACAAATGTCTACAATGATCTCCTTTATATACAAGAGTCATTTTACAATTTTCCAAGTTGACTTACAATAATAAACAAAATATTACATAACAAAAATCTTGTCAGCCTCTATGCCGATATACTTTCTTTCTTCTGCGCCGATGTCAGTGTAGAGTGTTCTGCTGATGTCGGTGCACTATCTTGCCAGTGTAATGCTTTGCCAATATAATGTCTTGCTAGTGCCATAGGATTGCAAGGTTTCCTATGTAATGCTTTGCTGATATAATGTCTTGCCGGTGCCATAGGATTGCAAGGTTGCCATCAATGACAAAACCTTCAATCACATACAATGTCTCATTGGAGTGTGCATATGCCAACATCTTCATCCTTCATTCTCTCTCTACATTATGGGGGGCATTTTCTCTCTCTATTTTGGGTTCTATTCCTCTTATGAGGGGATTCTTCTTTTGGGTGATCTCTATGTACATGACTATCTAACATGGCCTCATCTATTCACAACTATCTTTTCATCCACCCAAGCTACACTTAAGTGGGGGTGTTAGTGTAGTGTTTTTTCCTTAAGGGTAATTTATTATCCTTACACTTATTATTTAAGCTTTCTTAGGTTATTAGGACTATTTAATATGAGGACACATGGTGAAATACTTTAGCTACATGTGTCACTCTCTCCCACACATGGGTAGTTGAGTTACACACCCTCTTTTGGCTTGTAGTGCCACCTATCATAACCACTATTTTTTCATTTCCTAAGTGGGTTATAGGTTAGTTGGGTTTATCACCATCTTTTGGCTTATGTGCCACTTTTCATAACCCCCTTTTTGTCTTCATGTAAGGAGGTTGTGCCACATGTTTCAAAATTTACCAAGTAAGAAAAACCTCTCTTTTTATGGGGAGTATGAGTTAATGCACCTCTTGGATGTATGCAACCTTATTTTTCTATAATACAACACTCTACTTTCAATTTCACTAGTCCAATGATAGCTCAGTGACAGTATTGAGAGTCTTCTCAAAATTCTCTTTCTTTTTCTCTATTTCTCTCTCATTTTAGATTTCTCTTCATTGAGTTATTTTGATATTTGATCATCTATTGCTTGGATTTGCATGTGATATACATTTGACATCAGATCTTGGCTCAATTTTGGCTTCTCATAGAATCTAACAAAAAGTGGGATACTTGTGATAGATGTAGGTATAGTGGATTGGGACTAGGTTATGTGGGTCAATTGTTGTTGTGTGGATGGCATATTTTGCAGCAAGTGGTTTATGGTAGGTTCGGTGTATGTATTGGATTGATATAAGTTGGATTGTGATGAAGGATTTGAAGGTATTGTGTACTAAGTAGGTGAAACAATTTGGTAGGTGAGTGGAGGAGATGATTGATACATGTTTTGAAAAAAAAAAGGGAGATTGGTTGAAGGTGGGACATAAGAATATTGGTTAATAGGATTACTCCTGCTACTAACATGGATAGTATTACCACTTTGTGCTATAGTAACCATGACGGAAGATGTATATGTAGGAACATTGGCTATAGATGTAGGAATAGGCATGGATATCTCAAGTTGGGTTGGAGGAGTGGGATGTCCAAGCACTTTCATTCAACTAGCTATCTTCATGGTGTTGTCATCCACCTCATTAACTATGCTACATAGAATTTACACACCATGTTCATGATCTCGAATCAACTTCCTTAAAACTTTAATCTAAGGGACTACCTCTCCAACAATGTTCTTGACTCAATTTTTTTTTAATATATTCCAATTTTGCATCAGTATTCTCCAATAGTTCATTAGGCACTTGTGTTGAAGAGGTATCCTCATCATGAGACCCATGAAGGGAAGGATTATCAATAATGTTAGGAAATGTAGGTTGTTGGATTAAGAGAAGAGGATTCAACCAAGCTCCTTGGTGGGAATTAGTCAAAACACAACTTAGGCTCAACACATTTAGTATTTAAACCATGGGAAGCCATGAGTCTACGACTTCCTCTCATAGAGATATTAGATTTAGAACAACTTCATACACAAGCAAAAGCTCCAACAATACACAATTGTTTCTAGGAAGAAAACAAGGTTGACTAGAGGCAAAGGTAAAGGGACAAGTTTACAATTTCAATGCCTTTTATATCCAAATTAGAAATTATGCAAGCTATGTTGGGTTTACCAAAATGATATGTTGGGAAAATCTGTTCACTAGATTAAACATGTAAAGTAGGAATCATTTGTATTTGTAATCCTACATACATTAGAGAACATTCAATTAGGCCCAACTTCAGTCCCTTAGGAGAGATGTGCATTGATGATTAATTGTACTCTTTTTTATTGATATGATTGGATATGAAATAAAACAAGAACTAGGTGAAATCCTAGGAAGTTAACAAGATTTATCATATACAGAATGATATAGAACATAAAGCTAACTTGGTAGCACAAATATAGAAATTAGATATAGAGAGGATTTTGTTGCTAAAATGTGGAGCTAAAAGTGTTGGTCAAGTGTATTAGGTACCCTAGACTTGAAGGTGTTTCTATTAGCTAAAACTTTGGATTTCAAATTCGGATGTCCTACAAATAACTCCCTTCAAAATTTAGTCAAAAGTATTGGTAACATGAAAATTGACATACAATAGGCGTTTTCACTTGTTCAAAATCTAGAATTGTATGTCTTAGTCTACACTTTATAAATCTACAACTTTTGGGAGTTATATTTGTAACCTGCACACATAAAAGAGGGAAAAATTTGCATTGTATAGGGGTTTTCCTATGTCAAACTTTGGGTAGGAATCAACCCTCACTACAACTATGGTGATTAGAAAAGAGAGTTTACCCATGGTAGAGAAGAGGTTGAAAACCTTAAGGAAATACTGAATTGAAATATGATACCTTTGGTATGAATCTTCTTGCCTTGAAGCCTCATGAAATGTTGATCTTATTTTATAGGATTTAATTGGAGTGATAGGAAATAATTGCTTGGAGAGAGATGAGATGTTCAAATGAATGGGTGAGAGTTGTATTTATACAAAAATTACATGTTTTGTGTTTAAATTTCAAAGAAGGTTGACATGGGGGAGCACTTTCCCACTCCAAAATTCCTCGATTGTTAAGGATTCAAATTTGAGCCCATTTTGACTAGATCATGACACTAGGCGCCATAGACCAGTAGGACTACAACACTAGGTGCCATAGTCCTATATTTTTAAGCTAGAGTCTAGGTCAGTGAGCTCAAGATTATGTTGGGCTTCTAGATATGGCCACAGAATGAGAACAATTAGTCATGAATTAGGGGCATGAGGGAAAACCACCAAAGTGATCCTAGGATGAGTATGAAATTGTAGAGGGATACAATTTATGGCACTACAAGGATATTATTGAAATGGGATCAAAACATAAGATAAAAGAGCATGAGTATAGATTTTTTACCATTGCAATTTATCCTCACTTTTGTGTGCTTACAAACTACTAGGTGGATGCATCTTAAATAAAAACAAGTAATCAACATGAAAATTCAATTATTTTAGAATACTCAAAAGAGATTTTCTCCAAGCATACATGCCATTATTGAATTCTTCTTCCAATAAAGGATCCATAAAAAACCCAACAAATTATAAATGAGGTGATAAGTAACATCTATCACACACACATTTAAAATAGGGGATACCTACAAATTTCTTGGAAAAGAACTATCTATAATAATAGTAAAAGTAACATAGAGAAGGATAAGATATTTTTCCTAAGATGAAAAGTGGTAAGGATTCAATAAGTAGAAATGTAAATGGGTATCAATAAAATAGACAAGATTGATAAAATTCCCCTAAACATGAACATGATTATGAGCATGCTATTGCAAAACATAACTCAAAAAAGAGAATATAAGTGACATATATGACACCCTCCAATTAATTTCATACAAAAGATGCAAGGAATTAGAGAAGAAGATAAAAAAAAAAATCACAATAAGACATGTAAACATGATAAAAAGAGCATCATAAATTAAGCATATATAAATATAAGATATAATCATGAATACACATCTTATAAGTGAAAGGAAATATGTTCCAATGTGGCCCTAATGAAGATAAATGACATTATAAGCATAGCCATAAATGCTAGATAGATATCATGTAATCCTAAACAAGATGTAAAGGGTGCACAAATAATAAGAATAATAACATGTAAGTATGATAAGAATCTTAAATATGGAATCATTAGATATAGGCATGATAAGGGTCCTAAACCTATAAGGCATGTGAGAATAATAAGTATAAGCATGATAGAATGGAATAGAATGAGAAGTAAACATCATAATCATTAAATATCAGAGATCACATGATAACATCAAAAGTGTTGAAACTTTAGTGTCTTATTATATAGACAATCCATGGATGAGAGAAGATGTGTGAACTTTTTAATTTGATATTGATCTAGTGTTTAATTGTAAACTAGTAAACAACTACATAATATTATATGAACTAAGTTACGTTGAGTTATAATGTGCTCATGTTGTTACGAAGGAAAAAATGACCCCCTTCTCTCTCCCTCACCTTCTCTCTCCCCCACTATCTACTCTCTCTCTCTCTCTCTCTCTCTCTCCCCCTTTAGATATCTCTTTTCCTCTCCCCCCCTCCCTCACTCACTACCTCTCTACTTCTCTCTATCTCCCCTCTCCCTCTCCCCCTCTCCTCTCAATATCTCCCTCCCTCCCTCCTACCCTCTCTACTTATATCTATCACCCATATTCCTTTATCTACCTACATATCCCTTCATGTCTCTCTCTAATCTCTATATCTCCTCTGACTCTCTCTCTACATACCTACCTCTCACCCATCTAAATTACTTTGGGCAGTTGAGGGTCTACCTACCTTTCTATCTCTCACATTTCTCTCTCTCCCCTCTCTACCTCTCCCTCCCTCCACCTCTCTCTATCTACCATATAGGCATCTCATTAATAGGAATCAAGAGAGAAAGATAGTTGAATCAAAAAGATCAAATCCACCAAGAGATAGTATTTCTTCTTTTCTAGTGGGAGAAACTTTACAACAATCTCCACCCAAGAAAAATATGTCCAACATTTCTACCACATAAAAGTTCTCCTTACATCTATTTAACCAAGTAAATAACCTATTTGCATAAACTATGTCAACTAAGAAATTACTTCCAATGAAGTTTTGGAAATCTTCTTGAGATTGTGCACTTATAGGCACTCATCCCAGCTTCTCTTCAATGCTTAAAATTGCATTAAGGTCCCCTTCAATAATAAAGTTTTCATTTTGCAATTGTAGAATCAATAGGTGACAACTGATTCCAAACGTTTCTCTTTTGCTAAACACCCACCAAGCCATAAACATTGATTCAAAAGAAATTACAATTTAGGGGCAAAAACTTAACTTTGCTTAATTTCCCTTTTTTGGTTTCCTAAATTACTTTCAAGTCCACTTTAAAGGGATTCCATAACAACTCCCTACCTTAGGAGGTCCCACAAGTCAGAAAGAATGAACCTTTCCATTATCTCCATTTCTACATTAGATTCCCTAATTCTTCTATTGATAGCTTTGTTTCCTAGAGGATAATTATATTTGGCTTGCTCAAATATATTTTGCACTTGAGCATATGCCTTTTGTCAAGGGCATTCACGCCCTTGAAATTTCATGTTAGTAGAATCATTTCTCCATACGAAAGGAGGCTCCCTTCTTAGATCTTAGCTTTAGTTGTCCTTTGACTGTGCCTACAATTTCTAGCTTTGCCTTATTGGTCTTTCTTCCCCTCATACCTTTATCCTCATCTTTTTATTTTTTTCAAATTTATTTTAGATTGACACAAAATTCATGTATCCACTATATCTAGCTCATCTCTCCAATTGTCGAGGTCTAGATCCTCCTTTGACATCTTATCTTTAGCTAAAATCTCTAATTCTAGGGGCACATTTTCCTTATTCTCTTTGATTGATTCAATCCCAAAGACTTCTACTACCTTTTCAAAGGAGGTCTTATTTGTGGCATAATCATCTAGAAGTGAAATTATTGGTGGGATTTTAGGAGCTATAGGAAATTTATCCTCAATCCTTTTTTCCTTTTTCCTTTCTTTGTTTGCTTCACATCCTTCCATGTTTTTCTTATTTCCTTATGTGGATTTTTTATCAGTTCTAGAACCCTCACTCCCAATATCTAACAAATTTGTAATCATCTCTAATAGCTTTAGACCTTTGTTTCCTCATTTGTCTTTCATGTTCTCTATAATGTTCTTATTTTCTTCCAAGTATTCCTCCATCAAGTGCAATAGGGAAAGATATTGCTTCCATCTCAATAGTCGCACATCTCTCACCTTTTGTCTCCATATGTCTTTGTCATATTGATTTCATTTTCATCTACCAATTGGAGAATTTATATTCACCCTTACATATATTCAAGCATAGATTCTAAGGTCATCCTCCTTAAACTTGTCATCTACCATCACAAAAGTTCCTATTTTATCACTTATCTCTACTAGGGTTTCTACATCCTGGTATTCTAATGACACATTGTACAATTTTAGTCACATTGGTGTTTCATTTAGCTTTTGTTTCAATGGATTGAAGTTTGGTTCCCAATCCTTCACAAAGAAGCCTAATCCATCCATTAGGTATGACCCTCCTTTCAAAATTTCTTCTTTTTTGTCTAGATTTGGACATTCAACCATAAAAAAAGCCCTAGGCAATGATTTTAGGGTGATTTTCTCCTCCCAATGTTTTTGGCATTAATGTTATATCTCAACCTTCAACGATCAATCCCAAACTCATTTAAGAAATAAGGCATTTGATTTTAATCTTGAAATCTTATTTTTCAAAACATATTTTTCAATGAAAAAGGAAACACACTTATCAAGGTATTTTGAGTTTATGGGAATCCTACTCACTCCCATTGCCAATTTTTGATTTCCAAGTCTCTATATCTTCTTGGTTTAGTTGGGCACCATCTCCTATTCCTTCGCCTCCTTCCTTTTGGTCTCTATTCATGCTCATTGTATCACCAAGCAAGATTTTGCGTTTGTAGGTTATATTTTGATCTCCATCCCTTTTGAGCATCCTTCTATCTCCAATTCAACAATGCTATTGCTTCCTTTATTGCACTTCGATTGCAAGCCATTTTTTCTACATTTACTTTATGAACTCAAAAATACAATCTTAATCTTAAGAAAAAGATAATTTTAGATAGAACCAAGGTTTCCAAATCAACATTTCTTGACAATGAAGTTCCTACTATATTTTCTACTACAGGATATTGTCCACTATGTTTTAATCACATACATACAATCAAGATGGATTAGTATTAAAAAATAATTTTTAATGTCTTTTTAACCCATTAAGCATGTTAAATGACCTCATTCCATATGATTTACAAGTGACAAAACTGAGAATCGAAATTGGATAGATAAAGATAGAGATGAAAACTTAAAATGAAACATCCTTATTTTCAACCCATCTGAAAATAAACATTTAACTCATCAGTAATAAACTCCACCAACACTCTTAAACCTACTCATCAAACTTAATATAACTAAAAATTATATGTACCACAAATTGACTACTGCATAACCTCGTATACATAATATTAACATGCTCTATAACATTTCACATCACTTAACCCACTTTCTCACACGAAACATATGAAGAAGCCATAATATAGGACTTTGTGAATTTCATATATAATGATCATCATCCTCAATTATCAATTTATTAGTATATCTAGTAGTTTTAGTCCACTTTCAGTGCATCAAAACTTACCTTGTAATGACCCCAAATACTTATACTATGTTTTTTTGAAATTGGACTAAACCTAAGTGTATAGTTTATTAATTTCTTTTGACTCCAAGTAAATGTTTTGTAACCACAAATAGTTTATTGTAATGTTCTTTAACCTCCGAGCAAATTTTTAAAAACCACAAATACTTTCCTTTTTCTATTTCATTAGCCCGAAATACCTATTGTGAACGCCACAAATAGGTAAATTTGCATCTGTAATTTTGTAGGTATATTTTAGGTCCCAAAGGCAGACCTATCATAGCCATGAGATAAAACAATTACTCATAAAGAGGACCAAAATGAGGTCATCTGGAGCAGAGAACAAAGGAGCGATCATTCGATTCTCTCCCCAAGGAATGATTGTAAACTCTTCTACGATAGGCTCAGCAATTGTCCGTTCTCTTCAAGCCTTCCACTGCTTCCGGCTCTTAACCCTTTCTAAAAGACAGGGCTTAAACAGTATCTTCTCATCAGCATGCCAAGGCAGTAATGATGAAGTACAATAGAATCAACAGCACGGTCTAGCTCTTTAAACAATGGTTTTGAAAACTGGAAATTGTATCCAGTTCAATCTCACCACTGCAAGCGTGGCAACATAGTATTTGCTGTAGTGCTAGCTTGTCTTGATAGATTGCTTCTTTAAACTTCACCAATAATCTCCACATGAACAATGTCCATGTTCAAAATGATGGAACCGGTTCGCATCTCTCACAACAATTTCTCTTGCAACAATTTTGGAGATAAACTTGGTTGCAGTGTGGCAGTCAATACATACACGAAGGTTCTTGACAACTCTAATTGTTGATCCAGGGGATGTGTTTATCAACCCAAATGCAAGTGCCAACATCTCACTATGGTGGCGGTGAAATAACTTCTCCTCCCCTTCCTCTACATCATTGGGTGCTGGTTTTGAGTCTGTAACATACCCTGCTTGCTTCATCTCCCAATACAATTCGTCCAACTTTGCGTAGATGTCATGTGTTTGTGGGTGTGACCTGTCTCCAACACAAAAAGCATGTACCATTTTATGGACTTCAATCCAGCTGCATCCAGGCATCTTTCTAATTCCTCTATCTTTCATCAACTTCCATACCTTTTGAACGTCACCCCACCTTCCCACTTCTGAATAAATGTTTGATAAAAGAACATAAGGTGCAGTACTTTTAAAATCCAACTCAAAAAGGATTGTTGCCACGAATTCTCCTAGCGGTACATTTGCATGTGATCTGCATGCACCAAGCAAACATATCCAGACAACCACATCAGGTTTTATTGGTATTTTGATGATGAAGTTTAGAGCTTCCCCAAGATAGCCAGCTCGTCCAAGAAGGTCAACCATGCATATATAATGATCCACTATAGGCGTAATGCAATATAAATATCTCATGCAATTGAAGTATTTACAGCCCACATCCACCAGACCTGCATGGCTGCATGCAAATAAAACAGAAACAAAAGTTACATGGTTTGGGTTGAGTCCGGAGTGCTTCATTAGTTCAAAGAGTTTAAGGGCATCATTGCTATTGCCATGAATTGCATATCCTGTAATCATTGCAGTCCATAAGATCACATTTGGATGTTGCAATTTGTCAAATAATTTCCGTGCCCTCTGAATGTTAGCACATTTTGCATACATGTCTATCAGAGCAGTCACAACTATGACATCTGACAGAAATCCATGTTCGATTATTCTTTGATGGATCTCCATACCTTGTACTAAAGCTCCCATCTTGGCACATGCTGGGAGGATAGTAGAAAAGGTTGCCGAGTTTGGCTTTACACCGGCCAATTGCATTTGCTTAAAGAACTCCACGGCCTTCTCAATAAGCCCATTTTGTGCATATCCAGCAATCATTGCAGTCCATGAAACCACATTTTGCTGAGGCATTTCTTCAAAAAGCCGTAAAGCCTCATCAAGAACACCATTTTGTGCGTATCCAACAATTATTGAATTCCATGAGACGGCATCTTGTTGAGGCATCTTGTCAAACAATTTGCGCGCCTTATGTATGCTTCCGCATTTTATATACATCTCTATCAGGGCAGTAACTATCACTATATCTGATAAAAATCTGGTTCCTATTATTCTTTGATGGATCTCCATACCCTGTTCCAATGCTCCAAGTTGCCCACAAACTGGGAGGATGCTGGCAAAGGTTGACAAATCTGGTTTCTCTCCTTCCAATTGCATTTCTTTAAAGAACCCCAAGGCTTCCTCAGCAAGCCCATGTTTTGCAAATCCTGAAATCATTGCAGTCCATGAGACCGAATTTCGTTGAGGCATTTCATTGAAAACCTTAAAAGCTTCATCAAATTCACCATGTTGTGCATAGCCTACGATCATTGCATTCCACGAGATTACATTTCGTTGAGGCATTTTTTTGAAAAGCGTCAAAGCCTCATCAAGAGCACCTCTTTGTGCATATCCAGCAATAATTGTATTCCATGAAACCACATCACATTGAGGCATTTTGTCAAACAGTTGATGTGCCTTCTGTAACCTTCCACATTTTGCATACATATCAATCAGGGCATTCCCAACTACAACATTTAACAAAAAACCACCTTCTATCACTCTCTGATGTATCTCGATACCCTGTTCCAAGGCTCCCGTACTGGCACATGCTGGGAGAATGCTAGCAAAGGTTACTGCATTAGGTTTTACACCTGCCAATTGCATTCGCTTAAAAAACTCCACAGCATTCCTAACAAATCCATTTCGCGCATATCCTACTATCATCGCGGTCCACGAAATCACATTCGGTTGAGGCATTTCCTTAAAAAGACTCATTGCCTCACGCAAAACACCATTTTGAGCATATCCTGCAATCATAGCTGTCCATGAAACCGGATCTCGTTGGGGTATTTTGTCAAACAGTTCGCGTGCCTTTGGTACGCTTCCACATTTCACATACATGTCTATCAGAGAATTCCCAACTACGACATCTGATAAAAACCCATATTCGATTATCTTTTGATGTATCTCCATACCCTGTTCCAATGCTCTCATTTTGGCACATGCTGGAAGGATATGTGTAAAAGTGAACAAATCAGGTTGCACATCCGTTTGTTGCATTTGGCTAAACAGTGCTAATGCCTCTTGAGAATGTCCATGTCTTCTGTAAGCTAACATTATCATATTCCATGAGAGGACGTCTGGTTGTCTTATGCAGTCAAAAACTCTGCGAGCATCCTTCAAACTTCCACATTTGTTATACGTGTTGATGAGTGTATTCTGCAAAAGTGTGTGGGTGACAAATGCAAATCCCCTGACATTGATGTAAGAATGGATTAGTTTACCCTCTGCAAGTGCCTTTTTGGCGATGCAGGTTTTCAATAGCTGAAGATATGTAGAAATGTCTCGAGGAGGATCCTGTGTTGTAAGAAGAACGTTTACAGCCTCCATTAACGGACCCTCTGTACATAGCTGAGCAAGGGATGTGAAAGTGTGACTGAAACAGGGAGAATGTGTTGAATTCATCATTCTCCCGCAATAAAACGCCACCACCATCATCGACTTCCTCTTCACCCATGGTATTATAATCATTTATTCCTTTGAGCGAATCAGTCACTGATGCAACCATTTATTTCACCGAATCAGTTCAGATGATGGCAGTTCCTTGTACTCCCTGTTGTACCCCTTCGGGATTAAATAGTAACATTGCTAGGTAACCAACCCTCTTTTGGCTGGTTTTGAAAAAAAAAATTGTTCGTTTATTTGTTTTTATTTATCAATTTATGAGTCGTACTTTATGATTCATCATCAAGATAGTGAGGTATAGAAGAGAAAATTATAGATTATGATTCGAAATGTTGATGGTAAAAAGATATATGCATTCAAATCTAGAAGCTCACATGAGCTATGGAAACTTAATGTCTATAAAAAGGTTGGGTTATGGTAAAAAAAATTATGAAAAAGTTTTATTTAATGTTTTCATTACTTAAAAAGATAATAGTCTAATATCTACACAAACAGATGGATGGTCAAAGACATTCTCAAAGTTAGTAGAGAACAATGCTTAAAATAAAGATGAAAGTTCAATAAATGATCAAGTTCAAATATTAAAACAATTATGTGGATAATGTAACACTATAGTTTTCTACTACAAATACTCATGATATCTATTTATACCGAGTGCTTTAGCACACTCTCTAAATTTAAAAACAAAACCATTTTTGTTTTGGTTTATGAAATTAAAAATAAACAACACTTCTCATGTACTGCTCTTCTATAAATTATTAAGGATTATAAGAAACTACCTTGTTATGAGTTGTTTAAATGGTTTATCTGGTAGTGTTATGATATTGAAGAATCTATCCATTAACTATATTAGTAACTACACTTTCATGTGCAATGGGTACATTAAAGAGGTTTGAGGGTTATTTGATGGGTTCTTAAAAAAATAAAATTGATGCAGTCACCGGTTAGGAGGGACCTCAAAGAGATCAATCTGGGCCGGTCAGCAAGAGTAAACACAACAGAAACACAAGGGTATGATGGAGGCAATGCAAAACTGAATGAATTTATATCATGAAAACTATTTACAATCAACCGGTAGCAACCGGGTTACAGTAACCAGCTCACTGGCTTGCTAAAACATGCTTGATTATAGAACAGGTCACAACTGGGACCTCAAATCTTAGGATCTATCTTCTATGTTCTATCTCTTCCCTCTAATACATTATAATGCTCAATTACAATGATTTATATGATCGAAAGGGATCTTCTCGGCCCAAAAAAGATCAAATGTCGAAGAACAAGACCTAACATGTAAAAACAACAAGGTCGACCTCCGCCAAAGAAATTTCTCCAAAAAATCCAAAGGATGAAGTGTAGATTATAGGGAAAGGTCGGCCACACATCAAGGAATATTGGAATCAACACTCAGGGCTCCACAAGCTACGAAAGGGATCCAGTAGATCTTGGTAGATTACAACCAGGCAACCAGTACCAGAAAACTGTCTCAAAAATCGATAGCAATAACTTGCCGAAAAATGATCCAAATGCTCCATGGTTTGGGAATAAGGTAGACGATCAAGTCCTCAAGAAAATTCCAACTCCGCAAGATCCGATGAACCAATTTTGGGAAATACTGAAAGAAATGTTGAAACTGCAAAACAAAAAGCAAAACATAAAGGAAATATTTTTGGTTGATGCAAGAATGCCATGAACTAGAGATGCTCCTGCATCAAACATCCAGGGTTGTTGAAAAAGTGAGTCTCTCACTTTGCTGGGGTCAGAGGAAAACCAAGGCGGTCTACCTCTGTTTGAGAAATCCAAGATGAATCTTCAACTGGTCTATCCTTCCACTTCACAAGATACTCCTTATACTGATTGTTCTAGGTACTATACCCAATCCTACTGTCCAAAATGTCTTCAATCTGATCTGGTTCCTTCCAGGGCAACTGTTTCTCCAAGTCTGCAATACCATCCTCACTGAATTTTGGTTCATGATATTGATGAAGATCTGTAATGTTAAATATAGGTGAAATACTTAGACTATCTGGTAACTCCACTTCATATGCATTTCCAAAATTGAACTTTCTCAAAATATTGCAAGGTCCAAACTTTCTCATCTACAACTTGTTATAAGTTTCAATCAGGAATCTTTCTTTTCTTAGATACACCATCACTTCATCATCAAATTCAAATTCCTTATGTCTCCTCTTCTCATATGCTTTCTCCTTATACTTGTTGTTCATGTCCTTCATGTGATCTGCAAATTCTTCTATTGTATTGTCTATCTATCAAACAACTAAGGTCTACCCAATAAAAGATGACAAATATCCATAAGCATAATATCACACAAGACTTCATCATGATAATTCCCAATTTTCAATTTCACCAAACATTTCTCACTTACTAACAACTTATATTTATCCTGAATCCATTCTATATGATAAGGCTTAGGGTGTTTCAATCTTTCCACATTCAACTTATTCACCATCTCTTCTGAAATGATATTATCTAAACTACCACTATCAATAACAACTTTACAACACTTATCGAATCCCTAACATCTGGTTTTGAACAAATTCTTCCTCTGCAAGGGCTCTTCATCTCTCCCGATATGACACAAATCTCTCCTCATCGTCAACAGTTCTCCATTTTTTGATTTATTATCTGATTCGATGAGTTTTTCTTTCACCACTGTTGCTCTTCCGATATTCTCTGTCTACTTACACTTGAAAGAACTATGCCCTTCTCCTCCACACTTATAGAAAGTTCCTCTAAATATTCTCTTGTCTTGTCTTCTATCATCTTTTCCAAAATTCTCATTATAGTAGTCATCTGGTTCTCTCCTTCGGTAGAAATTCCTATCATCTTTTTGGTATGAATTACCTTCTTTGTTCACTTCTTTGTCCTTATTTTGATCTGTACAGGTTCCTCTACCTCTGATATATCCTCTTCCTCCTTGAAATATTCCCCTGGAAAACCTTCCACCTTTGCCTCTCTGTCTCTACTCATTTCTTTTGTTTAGCTTTTCTTCTACCTTCAGGGCATACTGGTAAGCCTCTTCAACACTCCATAATTTGATCGAACTGATTTCTTCTTGTATAGACACCCTCAATCCATTCAAAGATCTTGCAACTTGTTCAACTTCATCATCAACATGTCTGGATCTAATATTCAACTTGTAAAATGCTTTGGTGTATTCCTTCACACTAGATTCCTTCTATCTCAAATTCTGCAACTTCTAGAACAGATTCACTTGATAATCAGTTGGCATTATTTTTTATTTCAACTTAGCAACCATCTGATCCCATGTCTTGATCTTCTCTTTACCTCTTCTCTGTCTCAACCTACAATTTTTCCCACCAAAGAGATGCATGACCTTTCAACCAGGTACAAGCATATTTCACCTTTCTTTCTTCTGCAATGTTTTCAAAATCAAAATATTTCTCCATCTCCGAGATCTAATCCATTAATTCATCTGAATCCAACTTTCCATCATATTCCAGTGGGGTAAAATGAGGTTTAGTATTCTCCCTACTCAAAACCCTCAAAAACCTTTCCTCATCCAGATCAATCACAGTGGGTTTACTTGTTCTGCCAGGGCTTCTTCTCCTTCATCTTCACTTACATCTTCAACGTGTCGACCTCTTCTCTAAGTTGTCTCGATGGATTCCAACTGGGCTGCTATTCCTCACAACATTTCCATCTCAGTAGGGTTTGCATTCCCATGTGCTCCACCATTCCTAGTTCCTCTTCGTGCCATCTTTATGCCAGTCCTCTGCAGCCACAGGTCGGATCCATAGTACACCACCCTACAACAAAATTCTCAGGACAAGGCAACCTCAGGAATGAAAACTTATTCTTATACCACTTGAAGTAGTCACCGGCTAGGAGGGACCTCAAAGAGATCAGTCTAGACAGGATAGCATGAGTAAACACAATAGAAAGAAAAGGAAATGATGGAGGCAATGTAGAACAGATTTAATTATAACATGAAAACTGATTACAACCAACCGGTAATAACCGAGTTACAGAAACTCGCTCACACGCCTGCTTAAACATGCTCAAAATATAGAACATGTCACAATCGGGACCTCAAATCTTAAGATCTATCTTCTATGCTCAGTCTAACTTCTTGGTTACATTCTAAGTCTAGGCAATGGGTAATAGGAAACTGTCAACCGGTAACAGGAAATTGTCTCAGAAACTGGTAGCAATAACTTGCCAGAAAAAGATCTAAATGCTCCATGGTTTGGGAATAAGGAAGATGATCAAGTCTTCAAGTAAAATCCAACTCCACGGGTTTTGGTGAGACAAATCCAGCATATATAGAAAGAAATGTTGAAACTGCAAACAAAAAACAAAACAAAAAGGAAATTTTTTTGGTTGATACAAGATTGCTATGAACTAGGGATGCTCCTGCATCAACTTGCAATCAAGCCAACCGCCTAGAGGACACTCATCAACACAAAATAGAAGTCGCACTGACTTACTTAATCATCAAACTACAATACAAAGGAAATAACCTGTGGAAATAGCATCTCCTAATGCTTGGTTACAGTTCCAGTTAAGCACAGTTGTCTGCCCTGCAACACCAAACTCTCCACAACACTTCGCTGAATGATATATCCTTGTTCGCACATTTACCTCTCTCTGATAATACAGACAAAAATAAACGACACCAAAATTACATAAGCATATCTCCTATATATACAAATCATCAACCTTGATAATAGGGTCAGCTAAACCCTCAACCCTGAAATCATAATTACAAAGATTACATTACATGATACAAAGATCAACCACCAAACCAATATAATGATTTACATTACATAGCATGGACCTAAATCAATTTCCCAAACAATTACATCCATCCAAAATCCTGTCAAGATCAACTACAACACGTTACACCAACTAGGAAACACCCTTAGTGTCAATAACATAGAATATCCTACCAGACACAAATAGGATCACCAAATCTTCACGCTAGCCAATGTGAAGCCACAAAACAATTGGGGCATGATCAAGAACACCTTTATCATGTTAAGAACCATTTCTAGAAGCCGCATCAAAACCACTTAACTATTTCATCAAATATCACCAATCGAGACCAAGAACATCAACCGACAGTCTAGAACATATTCAATAGCTTCCGGAGCACCAAATCATGAACCAAGTGAATATGACATACATATAATCATCATGAATATCCTTCCAAAATTGAATCCAACAATCTAAACATACTTGAGCAGAATCTCTGATAACCTCTGCCAAAATCATGTCCAACCGGAGCAGGTCAGCAACCAACCAGAGCAATGTTGACATCAATGACAACACATAATCAATTCCTTCATATTAACAACAATCTCCCCCTTTGGCATTGATGGCAACACTGAATGTGAAAAACATCCAACTACCAAGGAATGCCAACAATCTCCAAGAAACTATCTTCCCCATGCTGGAATATGTTTTAATGTTTTTCACATGGACATCTCCCCCCCTTTGACATCAATGTCGAAGGGATGATGCCAAGGTATTTAAGCAATCAGCTAACTACTCCTCCTGAGTAGTATCACCATCTCATCAACCCGGATTAGAAGATATTTTTGATAATCTCACCAGATTGATGCATCTTTAAGTCTCTTCCGAAGGGGTGGTGACCCCTAATTGATTTATGAGATATTCAAAAGTATCTTTAGACAATGGTTTTGTTAGAATATCTGCATTCTGTTCTTGAGTGGGCACATATACCAATCTGACTTCCTTTTCTTCAACCTTTTCTTTCAAGAAATTATATCTTATAGATGTGTTTGGATTTGGAATGAAATATCGAAGTCTTTGACATATCAATAGCAGTTGTATTATCACAATGAATAAGAATAGGCTCATGATAAATTATTCTTATATCCTTCAACATTTGCTTCATCCATAAGATCTGAGTACAATTTGTTTCTACAACTACATATTTGGCTTCAGTAGTAGATAATGAAGTGCATGATTGTTTTTTGCTAAGCCATGAGACTAATTTCTTCCCAAGAAAGAATGTACCACCTGTAGTGGTCTTCTGATAATCAACATTTCTTGCCAATATGAGTCTGTATAGGAACATAATCTAAAATCATCATCTTTTGGATACCATAACCCATAATTTGTTGTTCCTTTCAAATATTTGAATATCCTTTTAACTGCAATTTCATGATTTTCTCTTGGATCAGACTGAAATCTAGAAGCAATGCAAACAACATTCATTATATCCGGTCTGGTCCGAGTTAAGTATTGTAGTCCACCAATCATTGATTTGTATCTAGTTGAGTTCACTATAGGAGATTCATCTTTCTTTGATAGTTTGCATCCGGTTATCATAGGGGTTCCAACTGGTTTTGAGTTTTCAAGTCCAAATTTCTTTAGCAATTCTTTCACATATTTAGTTTGACAAATGAAAATACCTTTATCAGTCTGAGTGATCTGCAGACCTAATAAAAATTTCATCTCACCAATCATAGACATTTCAAATTCAATCTTCATTTTATCAACAAATGTCATGCATAGATTTTATTCTCCTCCAAAATGATATCATCAACAAAGACTTCAATGATCAATATGTCATCATGCTCAATATTATAATATAAGTTGCTATCAACATTACCTTTGCTAAATCCAAGCTTCAAAAGATGTTTATCCAATCTAGCATACCAGGCTCTAGGGGTTTGTTTCAATCCATATAAGGCTTTCCTCAATCTGCAAACCATGTCCTTGTCCTCTAATAGTGAAAATCCATCAGGCTACTCAATGTAGATTTCTTCTTCAAGATCCCCATTTAGGAATGCACATTTGACATCCATTTGATATACCTTGTAGTTCTTGTGTGCAACATAGGCAAGAAATAGTCTTACTACTTCAATCCTTGCAACCAGAGCATAAGTTTCATCATAATCAATTCCTTCTTGTTGTGAGTATCCTTTGCAAACCAATCTAGCTTTGTTTATTACAACCTATCATTCTTCATTTAATTTGTTTCTGAATACCCATTTAGTTCCAATTTCATTTTTATCTTTAGGCCTAGAAACCAATTCCCATGTGTTATTATTTTCTATTTGATTTAATTCCTCTTCCATTGCTTTCATCCAATTCTCATCTTTACATGCTTTAATAATTCATTTCGGTTCAATTTGAAAGATTAAACATACCTCTTCAACAACTAACCTTCTTCTTGTCATGACACATTTTCCCTTATCTCCAATGATCTCATCTTCAAAATGATTCAACTTTGCATACATGGGAGTCTTTGGATTATCTTGACTTTTTGACTTTTTATACTCTTCAACAGTTACTGTGGAATTTTCTGATGTTACCGGAGCAACTGGATCAATGCTCTGATCTGATTCTTGCATTACTGGTTCTGATCTAACAATCTCATCTTCTAGTTCATAGTTATATGATCTGATCTGATTGTTGCTTTGCTCATCCACTTTGATATTTGTGCTTTCCACTATCCTTTGTAATATTTTGTTAAAGCATCTATATGCTTTTCTCTAAGTAGAATAACCTAAGAATATTCCTTCATCACATCTAGGATCAAATGTCCCTATTCCATCATCTCTTCTCATATAGCACGGACTTCCAAAAATTCTGAAATACTTGATAGTAGGAGTATGACCGAACCATAATTATAAGGATTCTTACCGGTATCACCTTTTATGTGTATTCTATTGAAAGTGTAGACAATAGTATTGACAACTTCTCTCCAATAAATATTAGGCAATTTGGCTTCCATCATCATTGTCCTTGTAGCATCTAAGATAGTTTTGTTCTATCTTTCCACTACTCCATTCTGTTGTGGAGTTCTAGCTGCAGATAATTGTCTTCTAATTCCATATTTGTCACAAAAATTGTTGAATTCACCACCTTGATTTGATCTTAAGCATTTTATCTTCAATCATGTTTCCATCTCAACCATAGCTTTGAATAATTTGAATTTGTCAAGGGCTTCTAGTTTTTCTTTGAAAAATGCAACCCACATCATTCTAGAGTAATCATCAATAAGCAACATAAAGTATCTATCTCCTTGAAAGCTTTTAGTCCTTGTTGGACCACATAGATCAGTATGAATAAGATCAAGAATTTCATTAGATTTATCATGTATGCTTTTGAAAGAAGTTCTGACTTGATTACCCACTTGACATTCTCTACATATCAGATTATGAGGCTTGATGATCTTGGGAAAATATCTAACAACCTTGGCTAAACTGATATTTTCTATTAAATCAAAATTCATAAGACACATCCTTTTATGCCATAGCCAACTTTCATCAATCTGAGAAATCAAGAAATTCTTCTCACTAGAATTCAAATGAAATATATTTCCTTTGTCTGAGTTCCAGATGCAATTTCCAATCCAGATCTATTGATAATCTTGCATTTTCCATCTTTGAATTGCAAATGAAATCCTCTATCCACCATCTGTCTCACACTCAAGAGATTATGCTTCAAACCTTCAACATAATAAAAATTGTCAGTATTGTTCTTACCATCCAAGGATATTACCTTTTCCTTTGATCTTGCATGCCTTGTTGTCTCCAAATCTGACTTATCCACCATCAAATTATTGCAGAGTTAGAAATTTCCTCTGATCACCAGTCATGTGGTGTGAGAAACCATTATCTATAACCCATTCATCTTTCTCTTCAATTTTAGCAGCTAGAGCTTTCTCCTCAGTATCATTGAAATGTTCTAGAGATTCATCCTTGATAGAAATAAAGACCTAATCTTTTCCACTACCTGAGCTTCTATTACCGGATCCACTTACAGGTTCACCATCATCAGAATCATCAGTAATACCAAAATCATCATCACCAGCATAGTAACATGATTTGTCCTTATTCTTTCTATATTTAGGTTTGATCTGATATTCCAGATTAGGTTTATAATTCCTCAAAAATCTTTCATGATTCCTTTCATCTCTTTCAAGACATATAGAAGCAAAATGACCAATCTTATTGCATGAAAAACATTTGAATGGAACTTTTCCTTCATACTTCCAACCGGTCCTTTAGGGATTCTTCTGAAAATTAGGGCTTCCAATTCTTCAAGTTCTTTGTTCTCTCTTTCAATGTCTTCCATCTCTTTAGCATATAACTCTTTCCAATCTATCTTCTTCTTACCGGAGGTAGATGCTTTAAATGCAGTTTCTGTTTTAGTAGCATTGTGATCTCCAAGCTCTTCAAGTTCAAAGGCAATCAATTTCCCAAGTAATGTATGTTTGGTAACAGTGGTATTTGACATTGTCCAAAGTTCATTTATTGCAGTAGCTTTCATTTTGTAAGCCGAAGGTAAAACTCTTAGAATTTTTGAAACGATCTCATCCTCATTAATTGTTCCACCGCAACGTTTGATTCCCATGTCAATCTCATTCACTCTATCCAGGAAAGAACTTATCTTTTCATCTTCTTCCATCTTCAAATTTTCATATCTCACCCAGTAACCTTCAAGTTTTGCAATCTTTACTACTTGGTCTCCTTCATATAGAGTGTCAAGATTCAACCAGATCTGCTTTGCATTTTCCATCTCTATGACATTCAATAGTTTTTCATCTGATAGGGTACTTAACAATGGTTCTTTTTCTCTAACATCATTATCAACATTCTTCTCTTCATCAATAGGTGTCGAAGTTCCAGAACTAGGATCATGAGGTGTATAACCTTTTTCTGTTATCTCCCATATCTCAGCTCCAAGACATCTCAGATGAATCTTCATTCACTCCTATAATTTGTAATTTGTACCATCAAATCCAGGACTCTCCTTCCAATAGAAATTAGTTGAAGAACTTGATTCCATTAGATCTCCTCAAGTGGTTAGGATTTTGCTAAGAGGAACTTGCTCTGATACCAGTTGATAGAATGAATTGGAGGAAAATTGAGAGGGGGGGTGAATCAATTTTTCATAAGTTAAACAATTAATGCAGATTATAAACCTACTACCGGAGAAAAATGAAAATAGGATTGTGAAAGATAAAGCATGAGAGTACACAACACACAACACCAATATTTTAACATGGAAAACCTGGTGAAGGGAAAAACCATGGTGGGAAACCCTACCCACAATCAGATAATACTTTTGTAGTAGTATGTGAAAATATTACAATGGGGATTGCACTTGCAATCAGGCTAACCACCTAAAGGACACTCTTGAATACAAAAGAGAAGTCTCACTGACTTACTTAATCATCAAACTACAATCCAGAGGAAATGAACCATGGAAATAACATTTCCTAATGCTTGGTTATAGTTTTGATTAAGCACAGTTGTCTGCCCTGCAACACCAAACTCTCCACAACATTTTGCTAAATGATATATCCTTGTTCACACATTTGCCTCTCTCTAATAATGTAAACAAAAATACTGACACCAAAATTACATAAGCATATCTCCTATATATATAAATCATCAACCTTGATAACAAGGTCGGCTAAACCCTCAATCCTCAACTCATAATTACAAATATTGCATTACACAATACAAAGATTAACCATCAGACCAATATTATGATTTACATTACATAGAATGGACCTAATTCAAATTCCCAAATAATTACATCCACCCAGAATCCCACCAAGATCAACCGCAATACGTTACACCAACTGAGAAAAATCATCAGTGTCAATAACACAAAATATCCTACCAGGCCCAAATAGGATCACCAAATCTTCACACTAGCCAATGTGAAGCCACCAAACAATTGGGACATGGTTAAGAACACCTTTAGCACGTTAAGAACCATTTCTAGAAGCCGTGTCAAAACCACTTAACCATTTCATCAAATATTACCAACTGGGACCAAGAACATCAACTGACAGTCTATAACATAATCAATAGCTTCTAGAGCACCAAATCATGAACCAACTGAATATGACATACATATAATCATCATGAATACTTTCAAAACCAAATCCAACTTTCTGAATATACTGGAGCAGAATCTCTGATAACCTCTGCCAAAACCATGTCCAACTTGAGCAGGTCAACAACCAACCATAGTAGTGTTGACATCAATGACAACATATAATCAATTAATGCATATTTCCAACAAGCTCATCTCTTGGAACATAATGATTGTAAAAAGTTCACAAAATGAATTTTGCACAAAAGTTTTCAAAATGCATTGAATTAATGAAGCTCTATAAACTATATGTTAACATTGCAAGTTTTGTTTGTGTGTTGAATGCACACACAACCTCACATACTTAGTGGATAAGAGATACACACTATAATCACATGAAACATGGAAGAAAAGATGATGCATATCAGTTTTTTTACAAGAAGCCTCACAAAGATATCATCCGATGAATTGCAATCATTGAGGTCACTACACAAAATTGATGTTTTGAGTAGATTTAAATAAATAAGATTTTTTTAAAAGTGAATGACACAAAGACATGTATATAAAATAAGAACCACAGACAATGTTTTTTGAATTTTCTCATAAGATGCCTCAAAAAATGTGGTCTTACCATGTGGATGTTGTTAAAGAAGTCTTTCAGAAGAATTTGGCTATGTATTTGACTATACAAATTATTGGTTTTGTCAACACTATTGATCTATTCACCCTTGAACATTTTGTATGGACTCATAGGACCATCTAAGGTAGTATTAAAATAAAGTTTGTGAAAGTAAAAAGGGGAAAGATTAAATTAGGGCAAGAGTATCATAATGCTATTTGCATTGAAGAATTTATATGTCAGAGTTAAATATTATGGGGATAATTCACCCAAGTGAAGATATTTGATTAAAATGAATGATGTAGATAATGAAATGTTTGCACTTAAATATGAAAGGGAAGAAATATAATGAATATTTGTTTTCACTTATGTGAGGATCTAGGGTGAGTAAAAATATAAATGTAGATGAATGATGAGCAAAAAGGAGCATATATGAATTGTTTTCATAAATGGGTAAAATTATAAGAAAGAGGCATGCGTAAAATTGATTTAAGAGATTTTCTTTTGAGGGATTAAAATGTAAAATAAAGTTGTGATTTTTTTATCAATTACATAATCTCATCTAGAAGTAAAAATATTTTACAAAATATGCTGAATAAGTTTAGTGCAAAGGACCTCATTTGTGAAAGTTATTTTAATAAGTGTCATGTAGTGGCTAGTACCTGCCTTTTTAGTGTTGTAATTTAATTATTTAATAGTTATAACCATAATAATTATTAAATCTTACTTTTAACTTTAATGATAATTATAATATTAAATAATAACTAAAATTATAATTATAATTTAATTATTATAAAAAGTTAAGATTATAATTCATTATTAAGTGTATAATAATGTTGTCTTTGGATATGTAGTGTCACGGTTTAAACACTTCATTGGTGAAGCGACCACTAGCTTCTATTTTACATTAGGGGTTTTTACTACTCAAATTACAGAAATTGTTTTTCTTCAATCTTATTGGCTCAAATAATTTGCATCTTATTACCAGGGATCATCTTATTAAAATTATATTATATTATTGATTTAGTTTTTATTGTTTTGTTATTGCACACATACACTTAATCATAATTTTGCAAAGAATAATCAATTTAGAAAGATTAAAAAAACATACACTAATATTTTATTTTATTATTTAAAAAATTCATATATATATATATATATATTAAATCTTTAATTTTAGAAATTTTTAAGTATATCAACATATGCATAGTTAAAATATTAGTATTTGTTTTTAGAGTTGAATTTAGCATTGTAAATTCTCTTATCAATAAAGAACCTGGACATGGACATTAAATAGATCATGATGATTTATTAAAATTTTATTTTCATAAACTTAAAATTCTGGTAAAAGTATTTTAATATTTTACTTTTGTAAATTCTCCATCTTGTCAACAAAGAATCTCAACATTGAATAGATTATGGAGATATGTTATTAGCATGCCTTTTCTCAATCTTAAAATTATGTAATAGTATTTTAAATTTAGAAGATGTGTTTTTTGGATTTGATTTCTATAATAGCTTTAATTAAGTGAAAATATATTGAAAAAAAAATCTTTCTCAAATATTTTTTAATTTAAATTATTATATTAGTTATTACATTTATGATGTTAGATTATTTGTTTTGTTACTACACACATACACTTATTGATACAAAGAATAATCAATTTACAAAAAAATTCATATATATATGTGCTTATGTATATGCATATATATAAATATATATATGTGTATATATGTATATGTATATTATATGTATTAACATACATACATACATACATACATACATACATACATACATGTATGTATGTATGTATATTCAATGTAATGTGTGTGTGTACATATACATATACATATACATATACACATGTATACATATACATATGCATATACATATACATATACATATACATATACATATACATATACATATACATACACACACACACACACACATACACACACACACACACACCTCCATAATGTATTCAATGTTTATATTCTTTCTTGACAAGATGGAGAATTTACAAAGGTAAAAGATTAAAATACTTTTACCATAATTTTAAGTTTGTGAAAAGACAATTGTAATAAATCTTCATGGTCTATTTAATGTTCAGGTTCTTTCTTGATAAGATAATTTACAATGCTAAGTTCAACTCTAACAAACAAATACTAATATTTTAACTATTCATATGTTGATATACTTAAAAATAGCTATTGAAATGTATTTTATTGTCACTTTCTAAAATTTAATATATATATATATATATAGTAGCATGAAGCATGATGATTTATGAGAGAAGCATGATATGAAGGTGTATGTGAAAAGGAGATTAAGAAAGTTCATGTGATATGCGAAAGAGAGTTAGCAGGGAAGGTAGCAATGTGTAAAGTGTGAGTTACAGGCAGCAAAGGCAGACGATGTTGAAATAGTGCAGTAGTCCTTCACCAGACCCGCTGCAGGATAGTTATGCAAAGATCTCTAATCGGATATACTGTAAATTTTGTGAATTATAATCTAAGCTTAATCTGAGAACTAATCCCATGCATTTGGAGATGCAATCCTTTTCAGTTCAACCGTTTATGTTGTAGTGAGCATTTCGGAAGTGAGCTACTTCTTTGTATATTTGTAGTGAGCAGTCCAATAATGAGCCTCTTTTGTAATCTGTCAGTGAACCACCCCTATTGTAAACATCATATAACTAGTTATATTCTCCTGAGAGTTAACACTCTCCATGGTTTTTCCCATTTGGGTTTTCCATATATAAAATCTGGTGTTTGTCTTGCGGTTGTGTTCAGATTCATGTTTATTTTACATTTGTTGTATCATAACTGTTAAGTTTGTTGGATGAAGTTTAATATCTCTTTGGTAGATTATATTTAGAATAAATTTTTGAAATCTATGACTAATTCACCCCCCTCTCAATATTCCAGTGCTTTCAACTTAATCAACATGTTTTACTTTCTTGATTTATCCATCCTATGTGCCACACTTCTAATGGTCCAAGCCATACAATGCAAACATCTCTTCCTTTTAAGCTAATCAATATTAACTGGACACCTTGAAAATGATCAGATGCAAACGCTAACAATTGTCTTCCCTTCTGATCAAATAGGTGACAAGAACTTTGTAAGATAGGTGAGAGGAACTATCTTGTGAACAATTAACTAATAATAACTCCCCAAAATAATAAACAAATCTCGAAAAAAAAAAACTAAAACAACCAAAACTAACAAAAGAAAACTAAACCAAAATTATTTGCAAACAAACAAAAAAATTGAATAGGAATGTGATGCTCCTACATAAAACTCCCCCCAAACATAAAAGATTCATGTGCTCTTGCTCAAGAGTTTAGTAATAGAATGACCCCGCTTGATGATTTCTAGTTCAACAAGACAAAAAACCATCCTTTAAGGGACAATTACACCACTTCACCAAGTACCTTAAATACTCCCTTCTATGGGTCCTCTTCAATAACTGTTGATTGAGGATGCATTCTATATCTTGTGAAGTGGATGTGGTTTTGTGCTGCTCTTTGTAGAATAATAACTCTTCCTATATTGTATCTTCTTCCCCATCTTTTTTGTAAGGGTTTATGTTTGCCACATTGAATATAGGTGAAATTTCCAAGTCAGATGGATTGTTTCATAGGAATTTATTGAAAATCTTCTGAGGATTTTGTAGGATCTCACCTTCTTCATTTTCAGTTTATCATATTAACCTTTTCAAAACCTCTCCTTCCTAAGGTGATCCAACACAAGATCATCCACCTAAAAATACAATTCTCTTCACTTTTTATTAGCAGAATAATTGTAGTGTTGATTATTCTCTTCTATATTCATCTTCACTTGCCCATGAAGGTCATGGATAATTGTGGCAAAGTCTTGTCCATCTGCACTTCTCTTCTCCATATGCCCAATATTTTTAAGTTCAAACACACCACTTGGATGAATTCCATACACAACATAAAAGGGGCTAAAAATTATACTCCTATTTGGATAATTATTTTATGCAAACTCAGTTTGTGTTAAAGCCAAATCCCAATTCCCCAGTGTATTACCAATAAGGCATCTCAACATGTCACCAAGACTGCTATTGATAACTTCAATTTAGCCCTTTGTTTGGGGTGATAGGCTAAACTAAAACTCATATATGTTTTCCCAACTTCTTTGAAAGATTCCTCCAAAAATGTCCCACAAACATTGTGTCTCTATCAAATATGACACTTCTAAGAATACCATACAATCTCATCACTTCCTTGAAAAACAAGTTAGCAATATTAATAGCATCACTAGTCCTCTTACATGGAATGAAATTAACCATTTTAGAGAGCCTATCCATAACTAAAAATATAGAATCATTGCCCCTTTGAGTTCGAGACAAACCTAAAACAAAATCCATACTTTCAAAATCCCAAGGTTTGGATGGAATTAATAATGGCAGATTCAAACCAACATTTTGACATCTATCTTTTCCTTGTTGACAAACTCTACATCTCTCCACATACTTCTTGACATATATTTGCATCTTTGGCCAATAGTAATGTGTGCTTAATTGCAAATAAGTTTTATCATGTCCAAAGTATCATGCTAGGCTGTCACAATGTTTCTCCTTCAATAGATTGTCTCTCATTGACCCCCTAGGTATGTACAATTTGTTTCCTTTGAACAACAAACCTTCGTGTAGCATAAAATCGATCATTGGTCCTTTATCTTTGCTAAAAGTAATGTTGCAAGTTTCATATGCTTCTTTCAAATATTCATCATTTTCATACAATTCCATTAAACTATCGAAACAAACACTATTAGCCTGAATTTCATACAATATTAAATTTCCCCTTCTTCATGCATCAACAACCTTGTTTGTTTGTCTAGTCTTATGCTTCAATAAAAAGTTAAATTTTTTAAGATACTCTACCCACTTAGCATGCCATTAGTTTAACTTATGCTGGCTATTTATAAACTACAAAGTATGATTATATGTATAAACAATAAACTCCGTAGGAAGCAAGTAATGCCTCCACTTCTTCAATGATTGAACCAATGCATAAAAGTCAAGATCATAGAAAGAATATTTCTTTTTTGCATCATTTAATTTTTCACTAAAAGAGGCCCTTGGTTTACTTTCTTGACTTAGAACAACCCCTATTGTCAACATACTAGCATCACACTCAACTTGAAATACCTTGTTAAAATCAAGTAAGGTAAGAATAGGCTATTTTCTCACCTTCTTCTTAAGAAATGTGAAACTACTTTTAAACTCTTGTGTCCATTCAAATTATGTTTTGTACCCTTTGATTGTTTCAAGTATGGGAGAAACTACATGACTAAATTTTTTAATAAACTTCTTATAGACAATAGCAAGACCATAAAAACCTCTCACCTCCATTGTACTACTTGGTGTTGGCCAATCAATAAAAAATTGAATCTTCTCTTTGTCCATCCTGAATCTATCTTTGGACACCGCAAAACCCAAATAAATTAACTCGATTTGCAAAAAGACACACTTCTCTAGATTAATTTATAACTTTTCTTCATGTAACCTTGTCATAACCAACCTCAAATGCCCCAAAGTCTCTTCCTTTGACTTGCTAAACACCAAGATTTCATCAAGATATACAATCATAAACTTTCCTAAGAATGGTTTTAAGACTTCATTCATGAGCCTCATAAAAATTACTAGGTTCATTAGAAATCCCAAAGGGCATAACCAACCATTCATAAATCCCATCATTAGTTTTAAATGTTGGTTTCCACTCATCTCCAGGTTTGATTCTAATTTGATGATAACCACTTTTTCAGATCTATCTTATAAAAATAACATATAACCACTCAAGCAATCCATTAAGTCTACAATCCTAGGAATGAGAAATCTATATTTGATAGTTATCTTTTATATGGCCCTAGAATCCATGAATATTTTCCATTCACCTCCTTTCTTCAGAACTAGAATTGTAGGAATGGTGCAAGGGATAAGACTCTCCCTTATCAAACCTTTCCTGTGAAACTCTTCCACTTTTCTGATCTCCTCATTCTCCCTGGGAGTTAATATATATGTAGCCTTGTTTGGAAGGCTATCCCCTAGAATAAAATCCATATGATGTCTAATAGTCCTAATAGGAGGCAACTCGTTACCTACAAATCAATTTCTATAGTGTTTATATGTTCCTTCAAGATATCCTATACTTCATTAGGTAAATCATCTAGTTTTGTACAGGTAAGCATAAACATAGGTTTAAGAACCAAAGAAAATCCTACTTCTTCATTCTTCATGTCACGTGACAACTCTTTTCTACTTACCATCATTACCTGACTGCTACTACTACTATTGATGTCCCCTTCTTATTCTTGCATAGACAATAAATTATGATCAATACCATTCTTCTCAAAGGTTTAAGTATTTTCTCTTCCATTATATACCTCCTTGTCAAAATCCAAGGTCTACCAGGAAAAAAATGACACACATCCATGGGCACAATATCACATAACACACTATCCTTATAAGTACCAATCTGAAATTCAACAAGAGCTTGTTCATCTACTAATAATTGATGCCCTTTCTAAAGCCAAGAAACTCTATAAGGAGAAGGATGTTTAGTTTTCTTAAGGCCTAACTTATCTACCATCTCTATAGCCACAAGATTATCTGTACTACCACTATTAATGATTAATTTACAACACTTACCTTTTGCCTTCCATTTGGTTTGAAATAGAGATCTTTGCACTAGTTCTTGACTTTCCTTTGGTGGCTTCAACAATAATAACGATTATCCTAATTCCAAATCTTCCTTATTATGAGAAGGTGATCCCATGCTCTCTTGGTTTTCTTGAATAATTTGATTTCTCCTTTCAAATCTTGTATACCCTCTTGGTGAAGATTTAGGACATTCTCAACTTTTGTGGCCAACATATTGATTACATTTAAAGAATTTATGAAAAAAAACCTTTGCCTCTTCCTTGAAAACCACCTCTTCCATATGATCTTTCTCTCTTATTTTGGTAACCTTCTCTTTCATTATTGGCTATCTCATTGTAACTACCATTCCCTTCTTCCTGATGGTGTTGTTGTTCTCTTCTAGTCTATTATCCTCTTCCACTCTTTCTTTCTTGTTGATTTTGCTTCCTTATTAGTTTCTCCTTTGCCTTGATGGCAAGGTGATAATAATCTTTAATATTTCTAGGGGAGACAAGAATTAACTAATCTTGGAAAATATACTTGAACCCATTCAAATATCTTGCTAATTTCTCCAAATTTTCTTCACTATGTCCAGACCGAATCACCAATTTGTAAAACTCTTCGATATAATCTTTTACTGTTATATATTTTTTCTTAAGGTTTTGTAATCTTTTGAAAGGATTGGTTTGATAATCACTCAAAAGGAACTTGACCTTGAACTTGGCAACCATCCTATCCCAATATTTAATTTTTTCCTTATTCTTCCTTTGTCTCTCCAATTGTACATAATCCCACCACATTGTAGCATCTCATGAAAGCAAACTTAACTCTCTTTTCTTTAGAAAATCCTTCATACTAAAAATATTTGTCAAGTTCATTAATCCAATTGATGAGTTCCCCACCATTGAGGCTTATAGAATAAGTGGGAACATCCACCTTTGGATTGGTTCCTACATTCGTGATTTTTATTATCAATATTTCATCATTTGCAGCTAGTTTTGTGACAACATTATCATTAAATTGTGGCTCTTCTTCCTCTTCCATGTCACTACCTTCTATAGCATCATAAATTATCATTATTCCAATTCGCACCTCGTGTTTGTGTTCCTACTTTAGCATGTCCTATCCTCATATCCTCTCTAGGTCCTTTCAAGCCATATTATTCAACTTTGATGTCATGTACACCCTTTGGTGGGTCCTACTATGGGGTACTTGCCCCCTAGATTCTTATTCTATTCCTATTTATAGAAGGAACAGGGCATGGGATGCCTTAGTGTAGACCAGAGTACCCCAAAATGCCTTGGTCCCTCTCAAAGGGGCTCCAATTTGAAATGGGGTAGGTGCTATATCTCCTCGATAGAATTTGATTTTTGAGGCTACACATGACCATTGGAGGCTAACCTAATTAATAAATTACCTAGGGAACTCTATATAAAGACATCCTATCAATTCATTTTAGACCTTGAACATCAATTATATCATTTGTGTATCTTTGAAGCATTCAAATTCAAGCATTTTAAAAAATTTAGGGTTGCATATTCATCATTCAAGTATTGTGGAGAAAACATACATCAATTTTAATGCACGTGTGTGTAGCGTCCTAAAATTGAACCCCTTTCAATTTTGATTGCATTTGGAGCCCTCACCTTAGTGTTTTCATCTTCAAGCTTGATCGGGACCTGTTTATGCGTCTTTTATGCAACCAAATCTCATTTTTGTATCTTACAACTTGCATAACCCTTAAATCCTAGCCCAAACTAGGGTAGGACTAGGGAACCCTAGGTAGTACCTATCTTGAGGCCCCTCCCTCTTGGCCCTATTTCAATTATGAGTGGGAAATAAATCCCTTATATTGGCCTATGTTAGAAAATTAAACAATTGATGACATGAAAGTATATAAGGAGGTTTTCCCCTCTCATTTGGATATACAGGCATAAGGTAATGATGTAGCCAGTTAAAACATAACCAATATAATAAGGAATAATCAGAAATAAACACAAGTCTAGATCAAATTTTCCTCATTATTCTTCTGCAACTTCAACCATCCTCCATTACAATGAAAAATTCCCTATTTTAAAACAATCACCAAAAATTTCTTTTTTTTGGCATATTTTTACAAAATCCAAAAATTCCCATTTAAGGAAATTTTCAAATCTATCCCAAAAATCACAAAATCTTCTAGAAATATAAAAAACATTCATACGACACAAAAAAACAACTTTCTAATCTCAAAAAGATTATGAGCTCAAAATTAACTAAAAAACCAACTTTCTAAAAAACCAGAAAAAAGAGTAAAAGCCAATTTTGAGGCCTTAGATGAAGGAATCCGGCCCCGAAAATTTGAAATTTTACCTACCAAATTTGGATTGATTGAAAAAAAATAAAATCCTCAAGATCTATGTCCATGTAAAATTTCAGCCCAATCGGACAACCGAGTCAAAATTTATGACCCTGCGAAGTCCCTGCATCATTCTCCTCTGGTTGAAAAGAACGCAGCTCCTGCAAGTGGGTGTCCTCAAATTGCAGCCACTGACCTTGATCCAACTGCTGTAACTCCCACTTTGTAATCCATGTTCTCTCTGCGGGTGCTAATCCATCCCACTGTACCAAGTATCTATGGTATTCTCCTTATCGAGTGCGAACAGTCTTCTTGTCAAGAATCTGTGCAATCTTCTCTCATTTCTTACTAGGGCGCGTCCGCTACCAATCTACTTCCTCCTCACTACCATCATCATGAATGTCACCATGAAATGTGTATAGATCAAAAATATTAAATATAGGAGAGATATCAAGATTAGGGGGTAAATCAACCTGATAAGCATTGTCATTGACCTTCTTGAGAACCCTGCAAGGACCAACTTTCTTATATTTTAACTTGTGGTATGTGCCTATAGGAAACATCTCTTTCCGCAGATAAACCATCGCTAAATCACCTTCCTTAAAGATGTGATTTCATCGACCAACATCAACTATAGATTTGTACTTCACATTACTTTCCTGCAACTTCTGTCTCACCTCTTCCTGCAATTGGTGAAGGTGTTATGCAAATTCTACTGCATCATCACTAATTCTTTCACCAAGGGGCAACTGCACCAAATCTAGAACACCTTTAAGATTCCTACCATAAAAAATTTGAAATGGGGATTTACCTATAGATATGTTCATTGAGCTATTGTATGCAAACTCTGCTTGGGGCAATGCCAAATCCCACTGCTTGAGCTTCTCTCCAACAATGCACCTTAACAGGTTTCCCAAACTACAATTGACTACCTCTATTTGCCCATCAGTTGGAGGGTGATAGGCACTGCTAAACTACAACTTAGTCCCCATCTTCTTCCATAAAGTTTGCCAAAAATGACTTAAGAACTTTGTATCTCTATCAGAGACAATGGTTTTTGGCACACCATGCAACCTAACAACTTCTGAAAAAAATAATTTGGTCACTCATGTTGCATCACTAGTTTTCTTACAAGCAATAAAATGAACCATTTTACTGAATCTGTCAACAACCACAAAAATAGAATCATTACCTCATCGTGCATTTGGTAATCCCAAAAAAAAGTTCATGCTCAAATCTGTCCATGGTTCTAGAGGTACAAGAAGTGGCATGTACAACCCTATATTTTGTGAGTGTCCTTTAGCAACCTGACAGATCCTACACCTTGCCACATATCTGGTTACATCTCATTTCATCTTTGGCCAGTAGTATTTATCTTTGAGTAAGGCTATTGTCTTATCCTTGCCAAAATGTTTAGCCAAACCATTGCTATGAAATTCCCTGATGATATTCTCCCTCATGGAACCAATTGGAATGCATAACTGTTTCCCTTTGAAGAGATAGCCATCTTGCATAAAGTATTCACCTTGAATATTAGACATATGTCCAGCTATTGGGTTCTTCAACTGTTCCACAATCTCCTAGAAGTCATTGTCAGACTAATACAAATCTTTGATTGCATCAAAACCAACTACCTCATTCTCCATTATTGTTAGAAGTACAATGCGTCTGCTCAATGCATCTACAACTTGGTTTTGCTTTCTTGATTTGTGCTTCAAAACAAATGTATAGCCTTGTAAGAATGAAACCCATTTCACATGTCTACTACTCAACTTCATTTGTGTGTTTAGATATTTTAATGTGATGTGATCTATGAACAAGACAAACTCCTTTGGAACTAAATAATGTCTCCAATGTCACAAGGCTTGCACGAGTGCATAAAACTCTAGATCATATGTGGAATAGTTCTTCCTTGCCTCATTCAACTTTTCACTAAAAAAGGTGATTGGTTTACCTTCTTGGCCAAGAACAACTCCAATACCTACATGTGAGGCATCACAATCAACTTCAAACACTTTTTCAAAGTCTGGTAATGCCAATATGGGAGCTTTAGTTCCCTTCTTCTTGAGAAACTTGAAACTTTCTTCAACCTCATTGGTCCACATGAATTCCTTTCCTTTGGTACATTCTATGATAGGTGCAACAATACTGCTAAAATTCTGAATAAACTTTTGATAAATAGTGGCCAGACCATGAAAATTTCTTATCTTTGTTATGATCCTAGGACTAGGCCATTCCAGAATTGCTCTAACCTTCTTTGAATCCATCTTGATACCTTGTGCAGAAACAATAAATCCCAAAAATACCAGACTCTCTTGCATAAAACTACACTTTTTTAGGTTTGCATAAAGTTTCTCTTTCCTCAACACATCCAATATGATCCACAAATGCTGCAAGTGCTCCTCTTTGTTCTTACTAAAAATTAAAATGTCATCAAAATAAACTACAACCAACTTACCAATGTAAGGTCGAAGAACTATATTCATCAGTCGCATGAAGGTACTGGGTGCATTAGACAACCCAAATGGCATCACCATCCACTCATATAATCCATCTCTAGTCTTGAAAGAAGTCTTCCATTCATCCCCTTCTCGGATCCAAATTTGGTGATACCCACTTCTCAAATCAATTTTACTGAAATACTGGGCCCTTGCAAGAACATCCATCATGTCATCCAAGTGAGGTATAGGGAACCAATATTTGATGGTAATTCTATTGATTGCACAGCTATCTGTACACATCCTCCATGTACCATCTTTCTTTGGTGTTAATAATGTTGGTACAACACATGGACTCATGCTTTCTCACACAACACCTTTCTTCATAAGCTCCATCACCTGCTTGTTGAGTTCTGTATGTTGTGTAGGGCTTATCCTATATGCTACCTGATTAGGTAAAGATGCTCCTAGAATTAGATCAAGATGATGCTGAATATCTTGCTTCGGTGGAAGACCATCAGGTAGCTCATCAGGTATAACATCACTATATTCTTTGAGTACCTTTTTTACTTTAGAAGGTATTGGTATCCTTCCTCCTTCCTCCTTTTGGACCATTAATGCATAACAAAATCTTGTCACCTTCATCTCCTTAACAAGTTCTCTTTCAGACAACAAATTCTTAGCTTCCCCTACATCCTTAAAGGGTAATAAGATGAATTTCAATCCCTCCTTCCAAAATGTATATGTATTCCTTTCCCCATCATGCATGACCTTTTTGTCATATTGCCAAGGCCTCCCCAATAATACATGACATGCATCCATTGGGATGACATCACACCAGACCTCATCTTTGTAAGTTTTGCCTATAGAAAACTTGATCAGGAACCTCTTATCAAGAGTAACTTCATTCCCCTTCTTAAACCATGCAATATAGTAAGGGTGAGGATGTTTCTCACACTGTAAATTCAACTTATCTACCATCTCTCTGGAAATCATATTCTCACAACTACCACCATCAATAATAACTTGACATACCTTTCACCTGAGGTGCATCCGGTTCGAAAAATATTGGTTCAAAGCCACGAGTCATCAGATCTTTGAATCCATGTTTTCTCCTTCTCTAGAATTATCAAGGTTCTCCTTATCATGAGGTTTTCTCCTACATCTGGGAGAACTTCTAAATCTACTCCATCATTTTTAGATTTAGCTAGAATCACCCTAGATGGTCCTCCTTGATTTCTATCTTGCATGTTAAAATTTGAGCACTCAAATGCTCTATGGCCTTCTTCCCCACACCTAAAACAAGTGAATGGTCTCCTTTGGATTTCCCATCCTCTACCACTACCATAACCTCTTCCTCTTTGAAACCCTCATCCTCATTGTAGATTAGAGGACTCTAGGCGGGTGTCATCTTGCTTCTCTACTCCTTGAGATGAATCTCCCCTACCATAACTTGAACCACCATGTGAAGGAGATGAAGTACCCCTTCTTCCTCCTCTATTCCTTTGAAAATACCATCTGTTTTGCTTTTCTTTTGCCTTTAGAGCCAGTTGATAGGCCTCTTCGATACTATCGATCTGGTGCATGCTTAATTCATCCTAAATGGAAATCTTCAATCCATTTACATACCTAGAAGCCATTTGTTCATCAGATTCTTGATGCTCAACCCAAATGGACAACTGGTAAAATTCATCTATGTAATCTTGTATAGTAGATAAGTTTTGCTTCAGATTTTGAAATCTATGAAACAGAGTTTGTGCATATTCTAAAGGTAAAAACTTTTAATTTCTTCTCCATCTTGCTCTAGTTTTTGATGTTCTCTTTTATTTTACTTGTTTGCTCCTTTTGTAGATGATCCCACCAGATCATTGCATGACCCTTTAACTTGGTGCATGCAAACTTAACTTTTTTTTTCCCCTATGTCATAGATTTCCACTCAAAAAATTTCTCCATCTCATTTAGCCAATCAATCAGCTCCTCTGGTTTAATACTACCTGCATATTTTGAAACTTCAACTTTAATTCCTTCATTCTTCCCTTCTAATGCCCTAATCATCCTCTCTTCAAAATTTCCATGATTTACTGGCTCTTCTTTAAACTCTTCAGGCTGATCTATACCTCCTCCATCTGAACCTTTATCAGAATTATCTTCACTTTTCCCCAGTCTCTGATTTTCCATTATATTCATGAGCTCTACAACCTGCATTTGGAGGTTTTTCATGTCTCTATGTATCTGAGTAAGACCTCTTCCTCTTCCTCTTCCTCTCCCAACCATCTTCCTGCTCTAATACTAGATGATGTAGCCAGTTAAAACATAACCAATATAAAAAGGAATAATAAAAAATAAACAAAAGTCTAGATCAAATTTTCTTCATTATTCTTCTGCAACTTCAACCATCCTCCATTACAATGAAAAATTTCCTATTTTAAACAATCACCAAAAATTTCCTTTTTGGGAAGATTTTTACAAAATCCAAAAATTGTCATTTAAGAAAATTTTCAAATCTATCCCAAAAGTCATGAAATCTTATATAAATATAAAAAACATTCCTACGACACAAAAAAAACAACTTTCTAATCTCAAAAAGATTACGATCTCAAAATTAACTAAAAAACCAACTTTCTAAAAAACTGGAAAAAGAGTAAAAGCCAATTTTGAGGCCTTAGATGAAGGATTCTGGCCCTAAAAATTTGAAGTTTTGGGGGCCCTACTGAACTTGGTTCAGTTGGAAATCCAATCAACTCCTCAAGATCTACGTCCACGTAAAATTTCAGCCCAATTAGACAACCAGGTCAAAAGTTATGACCCCGCAAAGTCCTTGCATCAAGCAATAAGGTGGAGAGTATCATAAGTAAAGAAGACTACATTCAAGCATTCAAGCATCCTTCAAGGCTACATATTCTTCATCTATCCATTGGAGAAACATTACATCATTCATTTACAAGCATGTGTGTGTGTTAAGGTTTTGCCATGTTCATGCCATTTCATACAACATATGTGATTACATTCAAGAAGCAAAGAATCATTATCAATCATTACAGATCTAAGGTATACCTTTCCATTATTTACTTTAGTATTTGCAACATTTCATTCAAGGTTGATTCCAAACCGGGGCTTTACCAAAGGCAAGACCCTATTCCCAACACATTTTCCTTTCTTTATGTGTGCTAGAAATAGGTGTGTAACTGTACTTTTGGAATTAAGCTTTATTCCTAGAGACGGAAAAACATTTTTTGATGCATGGAAATTTCAGAGGACCGATAGGAGGGTGCCCTTGTCCTAACACATGGTCCTTGCAAATTTTTCATGATTTCACGGAGCAGCTCTGAATCATCTCATACTTCTCAAATCCAGGGGCACAACTAAACCCCGAATCTGTAGCTCACTATTTCTGCATATTTTCCTTCAAATCTCAGCATTTTACACTATTTTTACAATTCAATTTACAAAAGAGGAGAACCAAATCAATTAAATCCATTTATTATTTAGTCCTTATCTCATTTAGGATTTAGATCTAGTGGATTTATTCCGTGTTTTGAATGTAAAGGTTTCAAGTGAAAATTGACTTAGTAATTTCTCCTTTCTATGTTACAAATTGCTAAGGTCAAATTTTCCACTTTACATTTTGGTGAATCCGACTCCTTACACTATTAATTCTGAATATTTTTTTTAGATCCAAGTCTATGAAATTTAAAATTCAAATTTTCATTTACAAGTTTGATTTCCTTGCAAATTTTAAAAAAATAGAGGTTACTTTCACTAAAACCCTAATTTTTAAATTCAAAATTGAGCTTGTGAATTATTTAATTTGGCTTAATTATTTCAGATCCGAGTGTTCTTCAATTTAAAAATTCACATTCATCTACAAGACAAATTTCAAAATTAAGTGGTTAATTGCAAAAGCCTTAATTTTAAAAAATTTAACAAATTGGGCTTGTGGGTTGTTTAAATTTTGAATTTCCCCTTTTAAATTTCGTTTCTAATTTTAATTCAAATTTAAAATTGCAATATTGGATCAAATTTCAATTTCCAATTTAAATTTTAAAATTAAGTGGTTAATTAAAAAAACACTAATTTTAAAATTTAAATTAATTTTTCAATTTTCAAATTCCAATCTTAGATCTATTTCAAATTTAAATTTTAAAATTAAGAGGATCTTTCTATAAGACCCTAATTTTGAATTTAATTTTCTTGGTTCAATTTTCAAAAAAAATAAAATTAAGTGGATAATTAAAAAGACCCTTTTTTTTAAAATTTAAATTAACCATGTGTGTTTCCCAATTTTGCGTTGATTATCTCAATTTTCAAATTTCAATCCTAGATGTAATTTTAATTTTAAATTTTAAAATTAAGAGGTTCTTTTTACAAAGCCCTAATTTTCAATTTAAATTGCTTGTGGACATTTTCAAATTTAAATTTTAAAATTAAATGGTTAATTAAAAGAGCCCTAATTTTTAGATTTAAATTGATTATTTCAATTCCCAAATTTTAAAATTAAGAGGTTATTTTTACAAGGCCCTAATTTTAAGTTTTCAATCTCTTTTGGATAATTTTAATTTTAAATTAAGAGATTATTTTTTATATAATCCTAATTTTAAATTTCAATTTCCTAAGAGGTTGCATCATTACTCTTGATTCTTTCAATTTTCTTATTTAATTGAATAATCATTTTTCTAAAATTTTGCATTATTCAATTTTGCAAGTTCCAAATTCTAAATTTTAAATTTCAAATTTCAAATTTCATTTCATATTTTTTGAAAAAAAAAAAAAACCAAAAAAAATTGGAAAAAAAGAAAAGAAAACACAAAAAAATTCTTGTTTTATGCATTTTGTATGTTTGCATACTTTAGTTCATTTTAATGCAATAGTTAGCATTTCTTTTCAAAATTTCCAATTACTCTTTGAAAAATTATCATGCCTTTGACAATGCATTTTCTTATAATGATTATCCTTTTGAAGAAGTATATAGTAGAGAAGAACTTGAGGAGCCTCTTGGGCCTTTCCTTTATCCTAAGCCTTCTAAACCATCATTTTGCCAAAGGTTAATCAACATAATGCGTAAGAAATTTAGTAGTGATGTGATGGATGAAACTATTGATGATTTCATCCTTCCCTCTAAATCATCCTCTAAATCTCCAACAATTCGCAAGGATATTGTCATACATAACAATCCACTTTATGATCCTTTACCTTCTATCGATCCTATTCATGAAGAAGCTTTTGTGATGAAATAATTTTATGTGGTTAACAAACATCTTTATCAAGCTTTACCTTTTGGAGATGAAGCCCTAATGAACCATGATAATTCCTCTCCTAAATCTTCTCTTGTTCATGAGGATACTTTGGTAAAAGAAAAGATTAATAACACTCCTTTTACAACTCTTCCTCTTAAGGATGAAGTTTTGAAAATTGATGTTGATCTTTCTCCTAAAAAGTGTCTTTCCTATAAGAATACCTTAGAGCAAGAGGATGCTATCATAAAAACCTTCCTTGATGTCACTGTACCTTCCATATATCATATCTCTCCTAGAGAAGAAGAGTTGATGGACATTGATTTACCCTCTCCCAAATTTGGTCCTTCCAATGAGGGTACATTGGTACAAGAAGATGTTATAAGCACTTCTTTCAAAGATCAACCTTTTAAAGATGAATCTTTGAAGAATGATGTTTATCCTAAAATGTACCTCCCCCATGAGGACAATTTGGTACAAGAAGATGAAATCATTACCAATTTCCTTAATGCTCTCCCTTATAAATGTGTATCATTGTGTTAGACAGTTCAAATAACTAGAGGACAATTGAGAATTGGGGAGTGAATCAGTTGTCACTAGATTACCGAAATATTGAGCATTTAAAAATTTATTATCGGAACACATACGATCAATACCAGAATACATAAACCAATTACCGAAATAGCAGATATACCAATTAAGCACAAGCAACCATTAGAGAATAGATACCATCCACATGACACCAAGATTTGTATGTGGAAAACCCAATAAAGGGAAAAACCATTGTGGGATGCCTACCCATAGTTAGATAATACTTCTGCAATAAGTATGTGATTACAAATTGAGGGGCCTGCACTTGTAGGAAGGCCAATAGTGTAGAGCACACTACTCATTACAAAAGGAGTCTCACTGACAACATAAAAATCTAGACTACAATCCAAAAGGAAGAATGAACTGCAATAATAACATCTCCTATGCTTGAGTATAGTTTTGATTAAGCTCAATACTGGAGGTCTTAAACCTCTTTCATAAACCCAACTTGATCACCTATGATCGAACAAATCCTCTATATGAATGATTATTATATTATTCGCTTGCATGACATGATCTACTATAAGATCATACACATATATATACAAACCCTAGACCTTAATCAATTAGGGTGGCCACCCAGACAATAAAACCTATTACATAATTATAAAACATGTCAGCCTAAGGCCAAACAAATATCATCCAACCCATAAGTCATCCTAGAAATACATCGAGAAGTCCCAACAACACGTTACATTAAGTCAGTCCATAACCTAGATAGTACTAGACCCAATTTAGGTCCACACACGGTAAAGGAATGATCCCAATCAGTCAAGGCTCAAACACAATCACCATCAGAATCTTGAATCCCTTCTAGAAGCCGCACCAACACCATTTATGCATATTATCAAAATATCTTCAACAAAGCTCTACCGATGAGACCCTCAATGGATCAATAAACTAGGGTTACCAACATATAGGATAGAATTCGATCACCAAATCAATACCAACTGACTGAACATATATCTGCGTAGCATGAATAGTAGATCTAAGCCAATTCCATAAGCCAAAACATACCATAGTATACCAGATCAACATGATCTAACCAGCCAGATACCAGTAAACAACCAAAGCGGCTAGTGTTGACATCAATGACAAAACACCAATGCAACACATAATTAATTCCTCCAAATTGCCAGCAATCTCTCCCTTTGGCATTGATGGCAACACTAGATGTGGAAAACATCCAAGTGCCAAGAAATGCCAAACAAATCTCCCACACAAGAATATAGCAATGATGTTATATCCATACTCTCCTTGTAGATGATATCCCAATTAATTTCTGCAAATTTCTCCCCCTAATGTATATAACTCCTTAAGTTTTTCACATGAATATCTCTCCCCCTTTGATATCAATGTCAAAGATCTGACATAAATATCAAAGCAAAATCATAAACCATTGAATCACAAGACTAACTATTCCCCCTAAGTAGTAGCATCACCACATAAATTTGGAATGAATAATAGCTTTGATAATGCATACCAGACTGATGCCAAATAGCATCAATTGGTTTTGTGCCAAAGGGGCATAAACCCCTAATCTGTCTCTAAGGTACTTAAATAATTCTATAGGCAAAGGTTTAGTGAAGATGTCTACAATCTTCTCTTTAGTGTTCACATAAACCAATCTAACTTCATTTTCTTCTACCTTTTCCTTCAAAAAGTTATACTTGATAGATATGTGCTTTGTCTTAGAGTGGAATACTAGATTCTTTGATATGTGTATAGTAGTAGAGCTATCACAGTGAATAACTATCGATTCATTGCAATGCACTTTTATGTCCTTTAACATTTTCTTCATCCATAGAAATTGTGTATAGTTAGTAGCAACATCAACATACTCAGCTTCAATAGTAGATAAGGAAGTACATGATTGTTTCTTGTTGATCCATGAAATAAGTTTCTTTCCAAGAAAGAAAGCTCCACCAGAATTACTCTTCCAGTCATCAACATCACCTGCCCAATCTACATTTGTATATACACATAAAGTAAAGTCATCATCTTTAGGATACCACAAACCATATTCAGATGTTCTTTGTAAGTACCTAAAAATCCCTTTCACTGTACTCTCATGATTTTCTCTAGGATCACTTTGATATCTTGATGCAATGCAAACTACATTCATTATATCCAGTCTAGTCTGAGTCAAATATAGAAAACCTCCAATCATAGACTTGTATCTTGTAGGATTTACCAGTGCAGATTCATTTTTCTTTACAATTTCTTACTTGTAACCATAGGAGTACTAACTGGTTTAGAATTTTCCATACCAAATTTCTCCAACAACTCTCTAGCATACTTAGTTTGACAGACGAAAATACCTTTATCAGACTGAGTAATCTGCAAACCTAAGAAAAATTTCATTTCCCCAATCATAGACATCTCAAATTCATTCTCCATATTGTTAGAAAATTCCATGCACAACTTATCTTCACCTCCAAAAATGATGTCATCAACAAACACCTCAATAATCAATATATCATCATCAGTGACTTTATAGTATAGATTACTGTCAGCATTACCTTTAGTGAAACCAAGTTTTAAAAGATATTTGTCCAACCTTTCATACCAAGCTCTAGGTGCCTGTTTCAATCTATATAAGACTTTCTTTAATCTGCAAAACATGCTTTTATCATCTGAAAGTGAAAAGTCACTAGGTTGCTCAATATAAAATTCCTCATTAAGATCTCCATTCAGAAAAACACTTTTAACATCCATCTGATAAACCTTGTAGTTTTTATGTGCAACATAGGCAAGAAATAATCTTACAGCTTCAATCCTAGCTACTGGTGCAAAGGTTTCACCATAATCAATTCCTTCCTTCTAAGAATATCCTTTACAAACCAATATAGCTTTATTCCTCACAACTTGTCCAACTTCATTTATCTTATTCCTAAAAACCCATTTAGTTCCAATGACTCTTATTTTTAGGTTGGGGATTGTGTTATTCTTTCCTATCTAATATAATTCTTCTTCCATATCTTTCATCCAACATTCATCTTTACATGCTCCAGTTACTGATACTGGTTCAACTTGAGAAATTAAACATACCTCATTAGCTACCAATATTCTTCTTGTCATCACTCCTTTGTTTGTATCCCCAATGATTTGATCTCCTAAAGGATTCAACTTTACATACCTAGGAGTATTCTAACTCTTTGTTCCTCTTTCCTGATGTTCAATTACTATTGAATTTTCTGATATTGCCAGAGTAATTGGTTCAGCATTCTATTCTGATAAAGGTGTTACCGGTTCAGTTATGATCATTTCCACTACTCGTTCTTGCTCATAAATTCTGATTTGACTTCTATTCTGCTCATCCACCTTGACATTAGTGCTCTCCACAATTCTCTACAATATTTTGTTATAACATCTATATGCTTCACTTTCATTAGAATAACTAATAAATATTCCTTCATCACATATAGGAACAAACTTTCTAATGAAATCATCTCTCTTAATATAACATTTACTACCAAAGATTATGAAGTACTTAACTATAGGTGTATTGCCAAACCATAACTCATAAGGTGTCTTATTGGTTCCTCCTTTGATACAAACTTAGTTGAATGTATAGATTGTTGTGCTTACTGCTTCTCTCCAGTAGATATGAGGTAGATTATCTTCCATCACCATGGTTCTAGTAGCATTCTGTTCTTTATTTCCACAACTCCATTCTACTAAGGTGTCTGGGGAACAAAAAAGTGTCTCCTTATGCCATGCTTCTCACAAAAGTTATTAAACTCACCGAAATTCTCCACCATGATCTAACCTTAAGAACTTAATCTTCAATCCTATCTCAGTTTCAACCTTAGCTTTAAAGATTTTAAACTTTTCAAAAGCCTTAGATTTCTCCCTTAGAAAAGTAACCCACATAATTCTAGGATAATGATTAATGATTAGCATAAAATATCTATCACCTTGAAAACTTTTGATTCTAGTAGGACCACACAAATCAGTATGAATAAGATCAAGAACATCATTAGATTTGTCTTGTATACTCTTAAAAGAGGTTTTGACTTGTTTTCCCATTTGACATTCATTACATATCGGATTATAGGGCTTCACAATCTTAGGTATATCTCTAACTGCCTTAGTTGAATTGATATTTACCATGCAATCAAAATTCGCATGACATAGCCTTTTATGCCAAAGCCAACTCTCATCAATTTGTGCAATCCATCGGAATTCAAATGAAATATATTACCTTTTGTCTGAGTACTAATAGCAATCTCCAATCCAGATCTATTAATGATCTTGCATTTTCCATTCTTGAATTGTAATTGAAATCACTTATCCAGCAACTATCCTACGCTCAAAAGATTATGCCTTAAGCCTTCAACATAATTAACATTATCATTATTGTGCTTACCATCTAATGATATGGTTCCTCTTCCTTTGATCATGCATTCTTTGTCATCTCCAAATCTAACCAAACCACCATCAAATTCTTGCAAGGATAGAAACTTATTTTTATCTCCAGTCATATGATGTGAACATCCACTGTCTATTACCCATTCATCCTTATCTTTAATTTTAGCAGCAAGGGCCCTTTCTTTAGGTACATTCTCTTCCAATACCAGATCATCTTCTTTGATAGCCAGGAACACCCATTACTTTCCATTGTCAGAACCACTAGTAGATTCTTGTGTCGGTTCATCATTAGAATCAGTCACACCTTCCTCATCAGCAAAGTAACATGATTTATCTTTGTTTTTCCTATACTTATGCTTGTTTTGATATTCAGGGTTAGGCTTAAAAGATCTTCTAGCTCTTTCTTCAAATTTTGAATTCCTTTCAGGACATCTAGATGCAAAATGACCTATCTTATTACATGCAAAACATTTAAAAGGTGATTTTCCCTCATACTTACTTCCTACCGGTCCTTTAGGTACTCTTCTAGCCAATAGGGCTTCAAGTTGATCAAATTATTCATCTTCCCTCTTCATATCTTCCAATTCCTTTGCATACAAAGCTTTCCAATCTTGCTTGTCAGTTGATGAGGTAAATGCATGAAAAGAAGGTTCAAGCTTCACAACTCCAGAAGGTCCAAATTCTTCAAGCTCAAAAGAATATAATTTCCCAACCAAGGTATCCCTATTGACAGAAGTATTTTCCATTGTTCTCAATCTATTAATTGCAGTAGCCTTCATCTTATAAACTAGTGGTAAAGCTCTCAGAACTTTAGAAACCATTTCATCTTCACTCAGAGATCCCCCACAACATTGAATTCCCATGACAATTTCATTTACCCTTTCCATAAATATAGTAATCCTTTCATCTTCTTTCATCTTTAAATTTTCATATCTCACCTCGTAACCATCAAGCTTAGCAATCTTAATAGTAGGGTCACCTTCATTTAGAGTCACCAACTTGTCCCGTATAGCTTTTTATGTTGATTTGTCAGTCAATCCCATTATTTGTTGATCACAAAGTGCACACAAGAGGGCTTCTCTAGCTCTACAATCATTCTCAATCTCCTTATCCAAGTTTGCTGGAGGAGGATTTCCAGATTCTAGATTAAAAGGGGTTACACCAATCTTAGTGATCTCCCAGATTTCCTTACCAAGACATCTCAAATGAGTCTCCATCTGAATCTTCCATACTCTATAATTTGTTCCATCAAGGCTAGGAATTTCTCTCTGAAAGACAACTATAGATGAACTTGAACTGTTAGATGCCATAGGATCTTCCTCAAGTGGTTAAACTTCTGTAGACATGACTAGTGCTTTGATACCAATTGTTAGACAATCCAAATAATCAGAGGACAATTGAGAGGGGGGGTGTGAATCAGTTGTCACCAAATTACTAGAACATTAAGTATTTAAAACTTTATTACTTGAACACATAAGATCAATACCAAAATACATAAACCAATTACCAAAATAGAAGATATACCAATTAAGCACAAGAAACAATTAGAGAATAGATACCATCCACATGACACCAAGATTTGTACATGGAAAACCTGGTAAAGGGAAAAATTGTTGGCATTTTGGCATTAAATTATCATTGATGTCAATTGGCATGATGGCAATTCACATAAGAGTGAGAAAACAAAAGGAAAGATTACCGGTAAGGCATAAACTAGGATGAAGGTTGTGTGTGTGTTAACATGTTGAGCAATAAACCAGTCTTGTAGTTGGCTACTTGTTTATGATGAAGAGGTAGAATGTTAAAGTTATCACAAACCACTGGAGGTGAATATGTGTTATCACTATAGTGTGCACTATCAGTTGACAGAAGAAGAATGCCTTACCGATAAAGGCGTGTATTGGTATGAGTTTGTTGAATGTTCAAGTTTGAAATGACCATGTGTTGGTGAGCAGAGTGTTTGACCATGGTGATGCCATCTGGAGACAAGGTGGTAAATATGTAGATGTTGATAAAATCGCCATCAACACGGTTGGTGAAACTGTTAGTCGACATAAATGAAACAACCACAAATCACGAGATTGCAATTGACTAATGCAGCTTGAGGAAGAAAGGATAACAAAGGAAGATCAGGGAGTAGTTGGTGCCTAGATCAATGCAAAGGAAATCCAATTCAGGAAGACCTTGAAAAGGAAATAGTTGAAGTGTTTTATGAGTTGACAAATTTCAAGGCAGGAAATCTTGTTCGAGATTTGTATCCTCAGCAAGTATGCATTGGGGAATGGGAAGAGTGTACAGATACATCCCTGGAGTATAAGTGATTGATCCAAGACAGACTAGATCAGATCTCATGAAGATTGTTTCGGGAAGAGGAAACCTTAACCACCTTGAATTTGAATTGCTCTTTGGCGAGAAATGATGGGATATAGAGGTTAGCTCAAGACAAAGTAAATTGATGCTGTAGAGAAGAGGAAGAGAAAAGAGATTAAGGGAAAGAGAAGAATTTCTATCCTTAGAAATTATTCTAAGAGAGCTATAGAGTAGGTGAGCAATCATATTGGTGATAGGGTTCTACCGCTAGTGATTGAGTACCAGGATAACTGTAGTTTCATAGTTAAGCTAAATCAGTAAGGGTTCAGAGCGAACAACATCCAAGTGTGACACAGTGTGTTGAGAGACTATGTGAGAGAGTGAGAGAGATAAAAGAGGCTGAGAAATTGAGAGGGTAATCTCATAATCGGTAGTGTGAGATTCAGTGGAGGAGAAAAGACTGTCAACTGATAGTGAGTTATTTGATCAAAGGGTTGTAGAATTCATTTGCAACAAGAAGCCTTAATTGTATTCAACTAGTATTTCAATATACATCGCCAAGTTGAAGCTTGGTGCAGGGGTTGGTGCTCCTTGGATTGGTGCCCTAAAAAGTGAAGGGGTTGGTGCTCCTTGGGTTGGTTCCCTAAATCTTTGTAATTAAGTGTTTTACCTGTGAGGATAGATTGGAGCAGTAGTCTCTAACAACTTTTCTCACTGATGTTTTTCCCACACTGGGTTTTCCTCATAAATCTAGTGTTGAGAGTTACATTTGTGTGATTGATCTATTTGGCTTTCTTTCTTTCTCTACCGGTTTGATTGTTTAGTGTTTAAGTGGATAACTAATATTCTGAAGTAGATTTGAAATTCAAACAATTTAGGAACCACTAATTCACCCCCCCTGTTAGTGGTACTCAGTGTTCAACAATTGGTAGCAGAGCTTAGGTTCTTGGTTATCTTTAAATCTTGATTAGATTTTGGACTTTGAACACAGTGGCAAGAAATGAGTCTTCTTCCTCAAAAGCCCCCATGTTTGATGGATCCAACTATGCCTTTTGGAGTAGAAGAATGGAGACCTATATTTCTTCCCTGGCTTTTGATGTGTGGATGTTTTTCAATAATGGTTATGTTGTTCATAATGCTCCTCCCACTGATCTGGATGCCAAAAAAGAAGTATGAGAATAATGCAAAGGCCAAACATGCTATCTTGAGTGGACTGTCTGATAATGAATTTGTCAAAGTCATGCACTATGTTTTAGCATAGGAGACTTGGAATAAATTATAGAGGTTGTTTGAAGGAGATGCAAAAGTCAAAGAAGCCAAGCTTCAAGCACTAAGGGGCCAATTTGAATGCATAAAAATGAAAGATGATGAAAAGATTGCATACTATCTTCACAAATTTAATGAAACTATGAACACTATTAGAGGACTTGGAGAAGAGATCATAGATGAGTTTCTTGTCAAGAAGGTACTTAGATCTCTCACACCTAAGTATGATACTAAGGTGTCTACCATAGAAGAAGCCAAGGATCTGAAGACTTTTATAGTGGATGAGTTATTTGGTTCACTGACAGCCTATGAGATGAGAACAATCAGTGATACTTCCTCAAGGAAAGAAGAAGCATTCAACATCACCAAAAAGAGGAAAGAAGTAGCTACTCATGAAGAATCCAGTGAATAATCTGATGCAGAAGTAGAAAAATTTGTTAGGAAGCTCAAAAGAGGAACCGACCAGTGTAAAGGAAAGCTACCGCTTAAATGTTTCAACTGTAGGAAGGTAGGACACTTTGTTGCTAATTGTCCTTAGAAGGAAACTAGTGGAGATGAGTCAAGAGAGTTCAAAAAATCTACTGGCAAAGATAGAGAAAGAAATGACTACTGGCAAGGAAGGATAGGCTACCAGAATCAGAACAATCTATATACTATTAAGGATGATATGATAGATGAAGAAAATGCATCAGAAGATGATTACCATGAGAATGACAGAAAAGTCAACCTCTTCATGGCACTTTGTGAACCAATTGATGAAGATGAGGAAGAGGAGGATATTGAGGCTGAAGTGGACTTGAAAGGTGAACTTATCAGTGCTCTTGAGGAATTGAGTAAAACAAGAAGAGAACTCAAGAGGGTTAAGCTTGTTGCAGTAGATGAACAAGATCTCCTGAAGCAATCCTTGCATGAATCCAGTCAAGTTATATCTGACTTGAAATTGCAGCTGGAAGAAACTAAGAGGATATGTGAAGCTACAACCTCTGATCTAACAAAGAAGGAAAAGGAGCATCAAGAGTTGGAAGAAGAAATAGTAAAGCTTAGAAAGGATCTTGAAGAAATTAAGGAAGAAATAAAAATAAGGAGCAAGTATGAAGGCTGCACCAAGGCCTTAGACAAGATGTTAAGCAAACAAAAGCAATCTAAAGACACAGGTGGCCTAGGCTTTGAAGAAGGTCAAGGTTCAACCCACAAAGATAAATCCGGCAAAGAAATAATGTTCACCTCTTCAATTAAAAGTGAAGAAAAGAAGACATTCATTGTAGGCAAGGATACCGACAAAAAGACATATGCAAATGTTGTTGGAAATCGCCACTCAAATCGATATATAACAATGAATCGGAGGCCACACTTTCTATATCAACATACAGATCCAAGGAGAAATACAAGAGTTGACCGTGAAGGATTCACTAGACTCAACAACATGAAGGGAAGACCCCCAATAAGGAAGTTCCATTAAGGTCCAAAACAACCTAACTGGTATGTTTCAAACTTGCATGGTTACTGTTACTGGTGTACCAAATTTGGGCATAGATTAGCTGACTGTAGATTAATCAATAAGCCCTCTACGAGTTATAAAAGTATAAATCTATTTAATGCACTTTGGGATATGAATGTTGTCTGTTATCAATGCAATGGATATGGTCATAAGATTTTTGATTGTAGGAAGAATAAACCAGTACCCTACAATAATTTTAAGGATGTTCCCATAAATGAAAATGTAAAATGCTATAACTGTCAAGAGTTTGGACACATAGAAAAGTTATGTAAAAACTTGAAGATCGAATAGAAGAACGCAAATCCTGATCGATAGTTGGTAACTGAAACTGAGCACAATATAGCAGCTGATAAGAAGGAGACCAAACCGATTTGGGTTGAGAAAGAAAAGGAAAAGGAAGAATCAAGTCTCATAGTACAGACTGCCTTACAAACTGAAAGGAAAAATCTATGGGTTGTAGATAGTGGTTTCTTAGACCATATGACTGGTGATAAAAGAAAATTCATCAAACTTGAAGACTAGAATGGTGGTTCAATAAGGTTTGGAGACAACTCTTCCATCAAAATAAAGAGAAAAGGCACTCTAAGAATTGATGGAAAATTTAAGGCACATGGTGTATATTATGTGGAAGACCTTAAGCATAATGTGTTGAGTGTGAGTCAGATGTGTGACAAAGGTTACAAATTCACCTTTGACTCAACCGGTTGCTAGATAAAGAAAGATAGTACCTGTCAAGTTATGGCAAAAGGAAAAAGAACATATGGAAACGTTTATAATATGAAGGGATGCTATGAGTCCCAATGTATAAAAGGACAAGTAGATGAAAGTTGGTTGTGGCACCTAAGATTAGGCCACATAAACTTTGATAACCTAGTGGCATTAAGCAAAAAGGGGTGTATGAGAAATATTCCACCCATCATCAAACTGGTAAGCACATTTTGTGATGAATGTGTAAAAGGTAAGCAAACCAAAGTGAGCTTCAGGACAAAAGAGAACAACACCTCAAGACCACTTGAAATTGTGCATACAGATCTGTGTGGTCCAACTAGAACAAGAGTACTTGCAGGTGAAAGATACTTTATGCTCTTCATTGATGACTACTCAAGAATGACATGGGTCACCTTCTTGCAAGATAAATCACAAGCATTTGAAAGATTCAAGATCTTTTGAAAGATGGTGGAGAAAGAAAGTAGGTATAGGTTAAAATGCCTAAGATCAGATAGGGGTGGAGAGTTTACTTCAAATGAGTTTGAAGATTATTGTGAAAAGCATGGAATTAGAAGGCAATACTCAGCTCCTAGGACACCATAGCAAAATGGTGTGGTAGAAAGAAAGAATAGGACAATCAAGGAGATGGCTAGAATCATATTAAATGAGGCCAAACTACCAGACACATATTGGAAAGAAGTTGTTCATACTGTTGCATATACTTTGAATCGGGTTCAATTAAGAACAAACAGTAGAATGACACCTTATGAGGTGGTATAATCAGAAGCCTTTGGTCAAATACTTCAAAGTATTTGGAAGCAAGTGCCTTATCAAGAAAGACATGGATGGTCTAGGAAGTTTTGACACTAGGAGTGATGAAAGAATCTTCCTTGGTTACTCATCTAACAACAAGGCCTACAAATGCTACAACAAAAGACTAAGAAGAGTCGTTGAGAGTGTGCATGTAAGAGTTGATGAGGATATGCACAAAGGATGTCAACCAAAGATCAACTGGCATGATAAATTCAATGATGAAGATGATGAAGCTCAATCAGACATTGAACCAGAGGAAGCATACAAGAAGGCCCCCAATTGGTATGTATAGATGAATCACCTAGAAGAGAAAATTCTGGGAAATAAGAGTGATGGTGTGTAGACTAGAAGAAGAATTGCTTATAATGACGACCAAGTCAAACTCTGCCTCATGAGTGAAGGTGAACCCAAAACATTCAATGAGGCAAGCAAAATACAAGAATGGATGGATGCCATGGAAGAAGAACTGCAATAGATTGAGAAGAACAAGACTTGGGAGTTAGTCCCTAGACCGAAAGACAAGAATATCATTGGCACTAAATGGGTCTACCAAAATAAGATGAATGAAGAAGGTAAGATTGTTAGGCATAAAGCTAGACTAGTAGACAAAGGATACTCTCAACTAGAGGGGATTGACTTTGAAGAAACATTTGCACTGGTAGCTAGATTAGAAGCAATTAGAATGTTTCAAGCCTACTCTTCCTACAAGGGTTATAAAGTATACCAAATGGATGTTAAATCTACCTTCCTAAATGCAAATTTGGAAGAAGTGTACATGGACCAATCAGAAGGGTTTCTGCTACATGATGTGAGACATTTATGTGCCAGTTGAAGAAGGCCTTGTATGGTCTAAAGAAAGCTCCTAGAGAATGGTACTCAAGACTAGATCAGTATCTGAAGGAGCAGGGGTTCAAAAAGGGAAATGTTGATAGCAATTTGTACATAAAGAAAGATGAGAACCACATGATCATTATGGTTGTGTATGTAAATGACATTATCTTTGGAGGCAACAAGGACACCCTCTACAAAGAATTTTCTGATCAGATGCAGTCATAATTTGAGATGTCAATGCTTGGTGAATTGACTTACTTCCTTGGTTTGCATATATTACAATAAGATAAAGGAATCTTTATCTCACAAATCAAGTATGCAAAGGAGATGTTGAAGAAATTCCAACTGAAAGATTGTAAACCGGTAACTACCCCCATGGTGACCGGTAGTAAATTGAGCAAGAATGATGAATCACTAATGGTGGATCAAAATCTATACAGATCCATGATAGACAGTCTACTATATCTAACTGCTTCAAGACCGGATATAGTTCAGGCAGTATGCATGGTGGCTAGATTCCAAGCTGCACTAAAGTAGTCACATATGAATGTTGTTAGAAGAATATTTAGGTACCTATAAGGGATGCTCAAGTATGGCTTGTGGTATCCTAAACAAGGAGATTTTACCTTGGAAGCATACATTGATGCTGATTGGGAAGGTTGCATTTATGATTAAAAGAGCATAAGTGGTGGTGCATTCTTTCTAGGTGGTCAGTTGGTCTCATGGCATAGAAAGAAGCAAGACTCAATGTCTCTATCTACTATTGAAGCTAAATACATTGCTGCTCTCAGGTGCTTTGGATGAAGAAGACTCTCAAAGACATATAGGTAGACATCATTGATCCTATTCTCATCTGGTGTGACAATTCGAGTGAAATCAACATAGCAAAGAATCCAGTCATGCATTCTAGAACAAATCACATTTCTATCAAGTATCACTTTCTCAGAGAGAAGGTTGAAGGATAGGAGGTAAGGATGGATTATGTCCTTATTGAAGAACAAGTAGCAGACACTTTCACGAAACCTTTATCGGTAAGCATTTTTTAGTACCTTCGACACAAGTTGGGAGTTGTGTCATCTGTCTAGGAAGGCTTCATGTGGTTCAGGGGGAGTTGGTAGTGGTCAAAGGGGGAGCTTGGTGTGGATCAAAGGGGGAGTGCATAGTACCCTTTGTCACTGTGTTAAAGGGGGAGAAATGTCTTGGTATGAAGTGTCTTGTGAGAAGTTGACATCAATGCCAAAGGGGGAGATTGTTGGCATTTTGACATTAAGTTGTCATTGATGTCAACTGGTATGATGACAATTCACATAAGAGTGAGAAGGCAAAATGAAAACTTACTGGTAAGGCATAAACCAGGATGAAGGTTGTGTATGTGTTAACATGTTGAGCAATAAACCGATCTGGTAGTTGGCTGCCTATTTGTGATGAAGATGCAGAATGTTAAAGTTATCACAAACCACTAGAGGTGAAGATGTGTTATCAATATAGTGTGCATAGCCAGTTGGCAAAAGAAGAAGGCCTTACTAGTAAAGGTGTGTACTAGTATGAGTTTGTTGAATGTTCAAGTTTGAATTGAGTGTGTGTCAATGAGTAGAGTGTTTGATCATGGTGATGCCATTTGGAGCCGAGGTGGAAAATATGTAGAGGTTGATAAAACCACCATCAACACAATTGGTGAAATTGTTAGTCGACATAAATGTAACAACCACAAATCACGAGATTGCAACTAACTAATGTGGCTCGAGGCAGAAAGGATTATAGAGGAAGATCAGGGAGTAGTTGGCTCCTAGATCAATGCAAAGTAAATCTGATTCAAGAAGACCTCGAAAAGGAAACAGCTGAAGTGTTTTATGAGTCGTCAGATTTCAAGGCTGGAAATCTTGTTCAAGATTGCTATCCTTAGCAAGTATGCATTGGGGAATAGAAAGAGTGTATAGATACATCCTTGGAGTACAAGTGATCAATCCAAGATAGACTGGATTGGATCTCATGAAAATTATGTCGAGAAGAGGAAACCCTAACCGCCCTGAATTTGAAATGCTCTTTGGTACAAAATCACGGGATATAGAGGTGAGCTCGAGACATAGTAAATTGATGCTATAGAGAAGAGGAAGAGAAAAGAGATTAAGGGAAAGATAATAATTTCTATCCTTAGAAATTATTCTAAGAGAGCTACAGAGTAAGTGAACAAGCATATTGGTGAGAGGGTTCTACCGGTAGTGATTGAGTACCGGGATAACTGTAGTTTCATTGTTAAGCTAAACTAGCAAGGTGTGGCAGAGCTGACAACATCCAAGTGTGACACAGTGTGTTGAGAGACTATGAGAGAGTGAGAGAGATCATAGAGATCAAGAATCAGAGAAGGTAATCTCACAACCGGTAGTGTGAGATTTAGTGGAGGAGAAAAGACTGTCAACTGGCAGTGAGTTATTTGATCAAAGAGTTTTAGAATTCATTTGCAACAAGAAGCCTTAATTATATTCAACTAGTATTTCAATAGACATCACCAAGTTGAAGCTTGGTGTAGGGGTGGGTTCTCCTTTGGTTGGTGCCCTAAAAAGTGAAGGGGTTGGTGCTCCTTGGGTTGGTGCCCTAAATATTTATAATTTAGTGTTTTACCTATGAGGATGGATTGGAGCAGTAGTCTCCAACAACTTTTCTCACTGAGGTTTTTCCCACATTGGGTATTCCTCATAAATCTGCTGTTGAGAGTTACATTTGTGTGATTGATCTCTTTGGCTTTCCTTCTTTCTCTACCAGTTTGATTGTTTAGTGTTTAAGTGGATAACTAATATTCTGAAGTAAATTTGAAATTCAAATAGTTTAGGAGCCATTGATTCACCCCCCCTCTCAGTGGTACTCTATGTTCAACAAAAACCATGGTGGAAAGCCTACCCACAGTTAGAAAATAACTCTACAGTAAGTATGTGATTACAAATTGAGGGGCCTACACTTGCAGGAAGGCCAATAGCCTAGAGTACACTTCTCATTACAAAAGGAGTCTTGTAGACTACATAAAAATCCAGACTACAACTCGAAAGGAAGAATGAACTACAATAATAGCATCTCCTATGCCTAAGTATAGTTCTAGTTAATCTCAATACTAGAGGTCTTAAACCTCTTACATAAATCCAACTTGATCACCTATGATCAACTAAATCCTTTGCATGAATGATTATTACATTATTTGCTTGCATGCCATGATCTACAATGAGATCATACACATATATATACAAACCCTAGACCTTAAAAAATTAGGTTGGTCACCCAGAGAATAAAAAATATTACATAATTATAAAACATGTCGGCCCGAGGCCAAAAAAATATCATCCAACCCATAAGTCATCCCAGAAACACATCGAGAAGTCCTGACAACACGTTACATTAAGCCGGTCCATAACCTAGATAGCACCGAACCCAATTTAGGTCCACACACACTAAAGAAATGATCCCAATCATTCAAGGCTCAAACATGATCACCATCAACATCCTAAATCCCTTATAGAAGCCACACCAACACCACTTATGTATAATATCAAAAGATCTTCAACAAAGCTCTGCTAGTGAAACCCTCACCGGATCAATAAGCCAGGCTTACCATCATATAAGACAACATCCAATCACCAAATCAATACCCATTGACTAAACATATATTTGAGTAGCATGAATAGTAGATCTAACCCAATTCCATAAGACAAAACATACTAAATTATATCAGATCAACATGATGTAACCAATTAGAAACCAATCATCCTACCAAGACCAACTAGATATCGGTAAGTAGCCAAAGTAGCCAGTGTTGACATCAATGAAAAAAAACCAATGCAAAACATAATAAATCAAGTCAATACCATTCATGTTTCTAGTAATTAGAATCCTAAATCCAAGGAACCTCCCAATATCCTAAAAGTCGCAAAATACATATGTGAAAGAGATGCTATGGAAGGACAATTAGAACAAAAATATGGTTCCAAAATACATCAAACATTTAATGCTTGTGTAAAAAATAAATAACTCAATGTTATTCTCACTTCTGTTTCTTCCCCCTCTCACCCTAAGAATAACATTGGTAAGGATCTTTTTGAGAAAATCTATTGCATCTTAGCAAAGATCTCCCTTTGGGACTTGACTAAAACTTCCCCTTCATACCACAGGCTGATCCAAGAAGCCTTTCACAAAATGGTTCCTCATCCTTCTTCTAAACCAAATGATATCACATTCTCACAAGATGAAATTCCTTCTATAGAGGTTAGAAATAGAGATGATCCCCTTATGATTACTCCTCACATTTATAATAAAAACATAAAAGGTACATTAATTGATAATGGGTCAACACTTAACATTTGTTGTGTTGACTTATTAGACAAGATAAGTTACAATCATTCTTCTATTCAAGATGTTCCTCTTTGTGTTCATGGCTTTGATAATGTTCCTAGAGAGACACTTGGTATAGTCATATTACCTATTAAAGGAGGACTTGTGAATTTACCTACTTCTATTCATGTCATGCCCAACCATCTTAATTATAACCGTCTTCTAGGTAGACCATGGATTCATGCTATGAAAGAAGTCCCTTCTACTCTTCATTGCACAATCAAATTCATATATCACAATGAACTTCACACAATCAAGGCTGATCCTAATCCTTATGATGTTGTTCATGAAGAAGTAGGATGCCTTTCTCCCTTTAATACTATGATTCCTTTAGTAACACAATATCCTATTAATGATGTCTCCTTAACAAATAATTGGGGTACATTAGAAGTTATGCCTTTCATCAATGGGTATAAAATCCATTAATCTATGAAGGAAGCCTTGAAGGATCTTTGTGTGTCATTTATCCAAACTTCTTCTAAATCAATTTCAACCTCCCCTTCCAATACATGTCTTAATGATGATGAGGTATCTTTAGATTTTGATACTAGGAATGAATCCTCTCGTCTAGACATTTAAACATCTATGCATAGACATAATGGATATGATTTAGGATGTGTGCAAACTATTTTTGATGGTCATGAGAAATATACACCACACTTTTCCCAAGAGGATCTATGTTTCCAAAGTCCTCCTTTGTCGACATCCCCTCCTCCATTATTTAATACATATATGTCTTCTTACAAATTCTCATTACAACAAGAGAGTATGTTGTGTAATATTATTAAAGTCAACTTGATTACTCTCCCTTTAAGAAACCAAAGAAAAAATCATAAGAAAAGTAAACATGATTCTTCTTTTTGCAAGTATCATCAAATCCCTGGCCATGCCACTAATGAATGTCATTATTTAGCGGATAAAATTCAACAACTTATTGTAACTAGTACCATTTAAATACTAGATGACAATGATTTGGACTCTCATATTTTTCCTTTTACATAACATTTAAGATCCTATTATGTTGCTCCTCATTATGTGACATTGGGAGCTTTCTTATTGGGGGCTCATTATCATTCATGATGGTACAATTTCAAGTGCAATCATACTTTGGTAGCAACATAATAGTATTTTTATTCTTGTCTCCATTCTTGGGGGGAAAGAATGGCCTTTCAATCACCCTTTCTCACTTTCCCGTTGTGAAGTAGGGACTTTATTAAGGACCACTTATCGGTTGTGGAGGTGTATATTCCTATTGAGGATCTCCTTCCTCTTATTGGAACAAGTATCCCTAATAAAGATCTTATCCTTTCCTTTTAAGTGCATATACTTAATTGGACCTCTTCCTTGGTGTTGAAAGTCTATAATCATTCATCAAATTCTTCTCTTTATTGAGTAGTATCTTTTATAATGAACCCTTCTATATTGTGATATGTATACCTACTAAGGATCTTTTGCTTATTTAAGAAGAGTGTTCCTTTTATAGATGATCTCTCTTTTGTGTCCTTGTATCCATGCTTGAGGGGAAATAATAGTGTTTCATCTATCTCTTTTTCTAAAGATTTCCTTCTTCCTTTGTTGAGTTGCATCTTTCATAATTTGATTTCATTTCTTATAAGTGTGTGTGAATTCCTTGTTTGAAATGGTGCATCTTTTAAGAACAATCTCTCCTTAGTGAAAGTGTGCAATCCTAAGAATACACTTTGCAGAAGGTGTGTATTCTTAGTCCTCTTATACTTCCAAGATGTCATCTTTATTAAGGATCTCCTCTCCTCTTGGAGGTAGATATCTTTATGCAAATATCTCTTCATCATTTTTTTAATCACACATCCCTCAAAAGGATCCCTTTACATTTGTTGCAAGATATCTCTTGTACTATTATCTCTTTCTTTCTTAGAGAAATAAAGCCTACTCAAGATTCTTTCTTTCTAGCTTGGAATGCATGCATTATTAACTAGCAAATATCTCCTTGGTGTTGAAGGTGGGTATTCTTGTTTCTATCTTCCTTAAGATATCAACATAGGACTATGTTGACATCTTAAGGAGGGGGGAATATATGTGGCCTCCTTGTTGCATTTTTGACTATCAATTATCAATATATGATTGTTGCATACTCATGTTTCATCCCTATTTTGTCCATCATTCACAGGATTATTTCATCCTCATGCATAATCCTCATTTCATTCATCAATATGGGATTGTTGTGTTCTCATGCTTCATCCTCATTTTATGCAGTATTACATGTCTTAAACAGGTTGAAGCACACTAAAAAATAGAGCAAAGAATCTTACACAAGGTTCTATACACTTGAAACTAGACATCAGTTACACACATGCACAAGGATGGGTGGAACTAGCTAAAAATAAATAGACTATTCTTGCTCTCCTCCCCACATGGATCACCTAGATGAAAACATCTAGGGTCAAGTAGTCCATGCCCTCTCTCATCATTCTTCTCATGGATCTCCTTGATAAACACATCTAGGATGTGTTCATGTTCTCTCTTCTTCCTCTCATGAACTCATAGCTTTGTTATTGATAGTTCATGGATTATTCTTTCTTTCCTATTTTATGTGATCGCTTGTGTTCATGAGATGGCATTTTTTTCAAGAATGATATTAGTTGTTGAGACATTTTGATATCAAGGTCTCTTTGGCTAGTTGACTTGAGACTTGTTTTGGTATTTAGCTATTGTTGTGTTTTTTTAATCTTTATTTGTCTTTTCAGTTCCTATTTTGTGAGCTCTTTCATATGTTTGAGTGAGTTAAATCCTAATATTGGGGGCTTGGTTCCTTGAAATTAGCGATATCTTATACTCGTGATTTTTCTCCACATTCCTCATCTTCTTCAGCTCTCTTCTTCTAATTTACCATGAGTATTTGCATAAGCTCATACTCCCACTAAAGTGGGGGATAAATGTAGCATCCTAAAATTGCACCCCTTGCAATTTTGACCAAATTTGGGGCCCTCCTTAGTGTTTTCATCTTCATGCTTGATCAAGACCTATTTATGCATCTTTTATGCAACCAAATCTCTTTTTGCATCTTACAAATTATATAACCCTTAAATCCTGGCCAAACTAGGGTAGGACTAGAGCACCATGCCTTGGTACTCCCTAGATAGGACCTATTTTGAGGCCTCTCCCCATTGGCCTTATTTAAATTGTGAGCAAGAAATAAATCCCCCATGTCGGCCTATGTCAAAAAATTAAACAATTGATGGTAGGAAAGTATGTAAGGAGGTTGTCCACTCTCATTTGGATATACAAGCATAAGGCAATAAGGTGGAGATTATCATATGGCAAGAAGACTACATTCAAGCATTCAAGCATTCAAGCATTCTTCATCACGTTAGCATTGCATGAAGATTACATTGATGAAGTATAGTGTTGTCATTGATGTCAATAGAAACCGGTAATGCAGATGTATTGCAACCATTAGTGATGTAGTAATGCAACTGGTAGTAAAGCAGTGGAGGAAACCAGTATTGGTATTTGAAGTAGAGTGATCAACTAGTAACCCTAACTAGTTGATAAGCCAAAACCTAATCAATGGAGCTTGGTGAATCAGTTATGATGATCTATGATCCAATGATGATGAGAGATGAAGATGCCATGTATGAATGATGCACACGATGAATTTAAAAGTGGTTTTGGCATGCAAAGATAACCATTTATCTTGGGAATGAGCAAATGCATAGCATGAAGTGGAAAATGCATGATGAGGTACAAGATGCTAGGTCCTAGAGACAACTAAGAGGGGGGGGGTGAATCAGTTGTCCAATAAATTCAACCAAAAATAACTTAACTAAAACTTAATGCTTAATACCAGTAAACCAAACTTTATGCCAGTAGATAGTCTTAACAGTTAATTGCAATACCGATAAAGATTAATGCATGAAACAGAAAGACAAAAACATCCACAACACATAACACCAATGTTTGTATGTGGAAACCCTGTAAGAGGAAAAACCATGGTGGGAAGCCTTACCCACAATCAAATGATACTACTATAGATAGTATGTGTTTACAATATGGATTCTGCACATGTAGAAAGGCCAGCTGCCTAGAGCTCACTGCTCAATCACAAAATAAGAGTCACACTGACTACAATTGAATGGTTAAATCTAATGATAATATACTACACAAAATAACATTTTCATATGCTAGATTCAGTACCGGTGTAGTTTTGATTGCCTTCACAAAACCCTCCTTCAACCTTCAAATGATGTCTGCGTGTATAGATCTTCTTATTTTCGCATATAACTTATTGCAATTCTTCTTCCCAATAGCATATCCATCTTACAAATAAGATCTTACATATATACCATAACCTAAGACCAATTGAATAGGTTAGATCATTAAAATATATTACAATAAAATCAATTATAAACAAATCAATATCCAATGCATGATGTTGACTCAATGCATTTACAATTATAATAAATCATCTCAATAATATGCCATGCTGATCTAGAATAGATATGACTGCCGATGCTTATCCTGGACCTATTTGTCGGTAACAACAAATATGCAAACCCGAATAAATAGCTAACCAAGTCGCCAGAACTAAGTGATAGAATAATGTCTTCAACATAACCAAGTAGTTTCCAAGTCTTTCCAAGTGTCGGTGAACAATATAATCTGCCGGTGAACCAAATACCAGTGTTTTGCATAAGTCTCTGTCTTGCCAGTGAACATAACCAAAATCTCCAAGTGCTGATAAGTGTTGACAAGTAATGGTAGGTGTTGACATCAAAGAAAAAACCATATCAACATATCCAAAATACCAACAATCTCCCCCTTTGGCATTGATGGCAACACAAGATGGAAAAACAATCAAAGTGCCAAAAACCAAAAACCAACAATCTCCTAAAGAGATCATTAACCAAAAATAAAAAATACATAATATCATCTCACTCCAAAGTAATAATCTCTCCCCCTAGGAATAATGTGTGTTATCCATGTGTTTTTCCATATCAATCTCTCTCCCTTTGATATCAAATGCCAAAGAAATACAAAACCAAATACAAAATACCAATTCATTCAATATACCAACTACTCCCCCTGAGAAGTAGCTCTCTTCATCAAAGATGGAATAAAAGATTTCTTTGTCGGTTGATGACAAACACCAACTGTTTAAGTCTCTATCGGTGGGGGTAGGACTCCAAGTTGCTCTCTAAGATAATCAAATGTTTCCTTAGGCAAAGGCTTTGTAAAATATTTGCAATCTGCTCTTTAGTATTCACATAAACCAATTTCACTTCTTTTGCTTCAACATTTTCTTTTACAAAGTTCAGTTTGATAGAAACATGTTTAGTTTTAGAGTGAAGTACCGGGTTCTTTGATATATCAATTGCTGTTGTATTGTCACAGTAAATAGTTATAGGTTCCTTGCAATTTATCTTTATGTCCTTTAAGATTTTCTTGATCCATAATACCTATGTACAGTTAGTTGTTGCTGCAACATATTTTGATTTAGTTGTTGATAAACTTGTACAACTCTGTTTCTTGCTCAACCATGAAATTAGTTTGCTGCCAAGAAAAAATGCTCTGTCGATGGTTCTTTTTCTGTCATCCACATCTCCTGCCCACTTAGCATCTGTGTATGCACATAAGTCAAAATTTTCATCTCTAGGATACCATAAACCAAGATTTGTAGTGCCTTGTAGGTACTAGAAAATCCTTTTTACTGCTAATTCATGATTTTCTTTAGGATTACTCTGAAATCTTGAAACAATATATACTACATTCATAATATCAGGTCTTCTTTGTGTTAAATACAGTAAACCTCCTATCATAGATTTGTATCTAGTCAGATTAACATGTGTAGATTCATCCTTCAAAGATAATTTATCATTTGTAGTCATAGGTGTGCTTACCAGTTTACAATTCTCCATGCCAAATTTCTTTAGTAATTCCTTCAAGTACTTAGATTGACATAGGAATATACCTTTATTAGTCTGTGAAATCTGCAATCCTAAAAAGAATTTTATCTCTCCAATCATAGACATTTCAAATTCTTGCTACATTTTGTTAGAAAAGTCTTTACACAAACCATCTTCTCCTCCAAAGATTATATCATCAACAAAAACTTCAATAACCAAGATGTCATCATTAGTTACTTTGTAGTATAGATTGTTGTCTGCATTACCTTTTGTGTAACCAAGTTTCAAAAGATATTTGTCCAATCTTGCATACCAAGCTCTAGGAGCTTGTTTCAATCCATATAAAGTTTTCCTTAACCTGCAAACCATGTCTTTGTTATCTATCAAAGAAAATCCATTAGGTTTCTCAATGTAAACTTCTTTTTCAAGATCTCCATTCAGAAATGCACATTTGACATCCATTTGATATACTTTATAGTTCTTGTGTGTTGCAAAAGGCAATAAAAGTCTTACTACCTCAATTCTAGCTACCGATGCAAAGGTTTCATTGTAGTCAATTCCTTCTTTCTGAGAATATCCCTTACACATGAATTTTGCTTTGTTTCTGATTAAGTTTATTTCTAAAAATCCATTTAGTTCCAATTACATTTTTGTCTTTAGGCCAAGAGACTAATGACCAAGTATTATTCCTTTCAATTTGTTCCAATTCATCTTCCATTTCTTTAATCCAATATTTGTCTTCACATTCCTCATTAACTAATGTAGGTTCAATTTGAGAAATAAGACATATCTCCTCATTTGCCAATCTTCCTCGAGTCATAACTCCTTGAAATTTGTTTCCAATTATCTGATCTTCAGAATGGTTCAATCTTACATACCGGGGTGTTTTTTCTTACCGTTGTTCTTCAGTGACTATTGAATCTTTAGATGATGCTGGTGTAACTGGATCATCATTCTATACCGATGTATTCATAATAGGTTCATTTGTCATTATCTCTATTACCGGTTTAGAGTATGTGTACCTTGAATTTCCTCTAAACTATTCATCAATCTTTACATTTGCACTCTCAACAATTTTCTGCAATCTCTTGCTAAAACATCTATATGCCTTGCTTTTAGATGAATAACCAAGAAATATTCCTTCATCACTTCTAGGATCAAATTCGCCAATATACTCATCTCTTCTAATATAACATTTACTTCCATATATTCTAAAATATTTAAGAGTAGGAGCATTACCAAACCATAGTTCATTTGGAGTCTTACCAATTTCTCCTCTGATGTGAACTATGTTGAATGTATAAATAGTTGTATTGACCACTTCTCTCCAGTATATATGAGGTAGATTTTCTTCTGATATCATACTTCTGGCTGCATCCAAGATAGTTTTGTTTTTCCTTTCCACAACTCCATTCTGCTGGGGTGTCCAGGGTGCTGACAACTATCTTCCAATCCCATTCACTTCATAGAATGCATTAAATTCCTTAGACGTGAACTCACCTCCTTGATCTAATCTCAAACATTTGATTTTCTTGCTGGTTTCATTTTCTACCATCACCTTGAATAGTTTTAACTTCCCAAATGCTTCAGATCTTTCTCTAAGAAAAGTAACCCAACACATTCTAGAATAGTCATCAATGATTAGCATAAAATATATATCTTCTTGTATACTTCTAGTTCTTGCTGGACCACATAAATCAGTATGAATTAAATCAAGAACATTGTTAGACTTCTCTGGAAAACTCTTTAAAGATGCTCTAATTTGCTTTCCAAATTGACCTTCCTTACATACTAGACAATCTTAGGTAAATCTCTAACTGCCTTAGTAGTACTGATTTTCACAATGGAATCAAAATTTACATGACAAAGTCTTTTATACCATAACCAACTTTCATCAATATGTGCAATTAAACATGCTTTCTCATTGTTGTTCAAATGAAAGATATTACCTCTAGTCTGATTACCGGTTGTAATTTCCAAACCAATTTTGTTTAAGATTTTGCATTTACCATTCTTGAATTGCAGCTGAAATCCTTTCTCAACTAATTGACCAACACTCAAAAGATTATGCTTGAAACCTTCAACATAGTAAACATTATCAGTATTGTGCTTACCATCAAAAGATATAGTGCCTTTTCCTTTGATCAAACAAGCTTTATCATCTCCAAATCTTCTAGACCTCCATTGTAATCTCGAAAGGTTAAGAATTTACTCTTATCTCTAGTCATATGATGTGAACATCCAGAATCAATAATCCATTCATCCTTATCTTCAACTTTAGCTACTAGGGCCTGCTCTATCGGTTGAACAATAGGTGTCGGTTGATCTTCTATTATAGCAACAAAATCCCATCCATTGTTTGCTAGATCCTCATCAGAATCATCAATAACTCCTTCATCAGCATAATAACAAGATTTGTCTCTATTCTTCTTGAATTTGTATTTCTGATAGTTAGGATTAGGCTTATATGTTCTTTTAGCTTCTTCTCTTAATCTTGCATGTCTATTAGGACATCTAGATGCCATATGACCAATATTATTATAGTTAAAACATTTAAAGGGTGCTCTACCTTCATACTTACTTCCAATTGGACCTTTAGGCATTTTCCTTGCAAATAGGGCTTCAAGTTCTTCATTTTCTCTCCTGCTTTCTTCAAGTTCTCTTGCATAGAAGGCTTTCCAATCAGATTTATCATGTGATGATGATGATGTTGTAGTTGATGATGATGCTTTAAAAGTTAGGTATGTCTTGATAGTAGTAACAAGACCAAATTCCTCAAGCTCAAAAGCTGAAAGTTTTCCAACCAAAGTGTCTCTAGATACTGATGCATTAGGCATTGTTCTTAATTCATTTATAGCAGTAACTTTCATTTTATATGCTGGTGGAAAAGCTCTTAAAACTTTAGAAACAATCTCATCTTCACTTAAGGTTCCTCCACAACATTGTATACCTAAAACAATTTAATTTACTCTTTCCATAAAAGCAGAAATTGTTTCATCTTCTTCCATTTTCAGACTTTCATACCTAACCCGGAAGCATTCAAGTTTTGCAATTTTGACTGTGGAATCTCCTTCATTCAATGTTTCCAATTTGTCCCAAATAGCTTTAGTAGTATATCTATCTAACAATCCCATGACTTGTTGATCTGACAATGCGCTCAAAAGTGCTTCTCTTGCTTTGCAATCATTTTCCTCATCTTTTCGCAAGGTTGGTAGATTAGGCTAACTTGGAGTAGGAGTAGTATAACCATTCTTTGTAACCTCCCATATATCCTTTCCAATGCAATTCAAGTGTGTCTCCATCCTGATCTTCCATATGCCATAGTTATCTCCATCAAGTTTCAGACTGTCCTTCTTGAAATATTTAGAAGATATTAGATCTCCTCAAGCTGTTAAACTTCTATAAAAAGAGGACTAGGCTCTGATACCAATTGTTAGGTCCCGGAGACAATTGAGAGGGGGGGTGAATTAGTTGTCCAATAAATTAAACCAAAAATAACTTAACCAAAACTTAATGCTTAATACTGATAAACCAAACTTTATGTCGGTAGATGGTCTTAATAGTTAATTGCAATATCGGTAAAGATTAATGCATGAAATAGAAAGACAACAACATCCACAACACATAACACCAATGTTTGTATGTGGAAACCCTATAAGGGGAAAAACCATGGTGGGAAGCCTTACCCACAATCAAATGATACTACTGTAGATAGTATGTGTTTACAATATGGATTTTGCACATGCAGAAAGGCCAGTTGCCTAGAGCTTACTGCTCAATCAAAAAATGGGAGTCACACTGACTACAATTGGATGGTTAAATCCAATGATAATGCACTGTACAAAATAGCATCTTCATATGCTGGATTCAGTATCGGTGTAGTTCTGATTGCCTTCACAAAACCCTCCTTCAACCTTCAAATGATGTCTCCGTGTATAGCTCTGCTTATTTTTGCATATACCTTATTGCAATTATTCTTCCCAATCACATATCGATCTTACAAATAAGATCTTACATATATACCATAACCTAAGACCAATTGAATAGGTTGGCTCATTAAAAGATATTACAAGAAAATCAATTACAAACAAATCAATATCCAATGCATGATGTTAGCGCAATGCATTTACAATAATAATAAATCATCTCCATAACATGCTGTTCTGATCTGGAATAGATATGACTGTCGGTGCTTATCTTGGACCTATTTGCCAGTAACAGTAAATATGCAAACCTGAATAAACAATTAACCAAATCACCAAAACAAAGTGATAGAATAATGTCTTCGACATAACCAAGTAGTTTCCAAGTCTTTCCAAGTGTTGGTGAACAATATAATCTACTGGTGAACCAAATACTAGTGTTTTGCATAAGTCTCTATCTTGCTGGTGAACATAACCAAAATCTCCAAGTGCTGATAAGTGTTGACAAGTAATGATAGGTGTTGAAATCAATGACAAAACCATAGCAACATATCCAAAATACCAACACAAGATCCAATGTGCGGTGATCCAGGAGTGGGTGAAGTTGTCTAGAACAATGTGTAGTTGATTGCTATGTAATCCAATGGTTATGATTGAACCAATATGTTTGTAATCTCTATGAGATTTGTAGGTTTTGTGATGTTTTACCGACCTATTGTATTTTCTTACAAGGTCAACAAGTTGTTTGTAATTGTATTGGAAATTTGGTTAAGTGTGGTAGTCTAATTGTTGCCGAACTAGAAGTAGTGTCTGCAGAATGTTGCGAAGGTAGATAGGAGCATAAAAGGATCTGATTAAGCAAAGACCATGTTGTTCTCTAACCATTACAATAGTTAAATCCCTTAACTGGGCAATCTTTAACAGGCTTGGTGTTGTCTAAATCCTCTAACCAGGTGATCCATTAGCTTGGATTTGAAATCCTCTATTGAGGTTACCTTTAACAGGGTATTTTAGTCAATCCCTTAACCGGGTGGTCCCTAATCAGATTTGTTTTTAACAAAACATTATTTTAATAAGCTTGTAACAAGGCTTAGCTCTTGACAGGGCGAACTTCAGAAGAGTTAAAAATACTTGTGGGTATTCATCCCCACCATGGTTTTTCCCATTTGGGTTTCCACATGAAAAATCATTGTGTCAAGTGGTGAATAATTTTGTGGATGTGTTTTGACATGGTTGATATGATTAACTGGTAAATCCACTTAGATATGTTTAGATGACTAGAAGTGATCTGAAATGAGCTATTACTTTTGTTAGTAAAGTGGTTTAATGTTTTGATTAAATATTATGCAAGTTTCAGATCTGTTACATTGTATCTTTGATGTTTTGGTCAATCGGTAAAGTTTGATAGTGTAGTTGCAGTTTTTGTTATAGTGACTAAACTAGTTAGTTTAGCAAGTTGTTTATTAGTTGGTATTAAGTTTTGTGAAAGTTTAGTTTATTTTCTATCAACTGATTCAACCCCCCCTCTCAGTAGTTGATCGGATCCTTATTGTTTCATCATATTATCACATCAAACATTCTTCAAGGATGTATATTCTTCATCTATCCATTGGAACAACATTACATCATTTATTTGCAAGAATGTGTGTGTTAAGGTTTTTCCATGTTCATTCTATTTTATACAACATATATGATTACATTCAAGAAGAAAAGCATCATTATCAATAATTGCAGATCTAAGGTACACCTTTCCATTATTTACTTTAGTATTTGCAACATTTCATTCAAGGTTGATTCCAAAATGAGGCTTGATCAAAGACAAGCCTCTATTCCCAACACATTTCCCTTTCTTTCTGTGTACAAGAAACATGTGTGCACCCATACTTTTGAAATTAAGCATTATTCACAGAGACAGAGAAACCCTTTTTGATGTGCGGAAGGTTCAAAGGATCGATAGGAGGGCACCCATGTTCGCACACATGGTCCCTACAACATTTGCCTGATTTTGGGGAGTGGGTCCAAATCATCTCATACTTCTCAGATCCAGGTGCATGACTGAATCTCAAATCTTTAGCTCACTATTTCCGCATATTTTCCTTCAAATCTCAACATTTTACACTTTTTTACAATTCAATTTAAAAAAGAGGAGAATCAAATGAATTCAATCCATTTAGTATTTAGTCCTTATGTCATTTAGGATTTAGATATAGCAGATTTATTCCCTCTTTTGAATGTAAAGGTTTCATGTGAAAATTGACTTAGTAATTTCTCCTTTCTATGTTACAAATTGCTAAGGTAAAATTTTCCACTTTATAGTGTGCTGATGAAATAGCTCTAATTTTGGGTAGACAACTAAGAGGGGGGGTGATTAAATTGTCTCACAAACTTGCACACATTTAACTTACTCTCATATTTGATTATTAAGCATGAAAGCATAAATCAACAACAGATGAAGAACACACATAACACCAAGAGTTTTACTTGGAAAACCTAGTCAAGGGAAAAACCATAGTGGGAACCTACCCACAATATGATGATACTCTGTTAAAAGTATATGAAATATTACAATGGTAAATGCACATGCATTTAGGCACACAACCTAGAGCTCATTGCTCAAAAACAACAAAGGGCTACAACCTAGGGAAGATTCACTATCTTACGAACACATTTGGATCACATCTGGAAGATGATGAACTGATAGATTAGCATGTCCTAATGCTTGGTTATAGTTATAGTTAAGCACATAAAAAATTCTCGTCACTCTTCTCTTGTACTTCCAAAAGATGTATACATTCAACACACATACATTTATCCATGACACACTCAATTACAAAGATATTAATTTTATTTATACACGACATCAACCTTGGCAAGATTAACAAGCTCGTCTCAACAATCATCACCTAATTACAAAAATATAATCACACACGCTACAAAATCACATGTAGACCAAGCAATATCAGCTAAGACATAGCATAGACCCATATCACACATCTCGAATGTGAAACACCTCCAAGAATTATGCATCGAACATCTGCAACACGCTACAAGCATTTGGTCATCCAAAACAATGAACAACACTAACACATCAGAGAAAATATTCAATTACATGCACAACGATCAATGCAAACCACCAACACAAAAGACACATGTTCCTGAAACATCCACAAGCATCATGAACTACCACCACAACATCTGCAACAACTCAAATTACTAGAATCATATCATCATTTTATCGAACTTCAAGAACACTTACTACAACGACTGTCAACTTGGAAAAATCACTTCCAAATCTCTAAACAATGAACCACTTGAATCAAAGACACATATTAACGTGTTCCAAATATTCCTCCAATTTCATAGATCAATATATTGAAATATGGAGCAATGCAGATCAAAATACTAACACTCTGGCATAACTGAACAACAAAAAAACCAGCCACAACATAGATAACCATAACTCACTCAAATCTTCATACAGACCTCTGAAAATTGTACTAAAATATCCAAACACAATCCTTAATGAACCCTTTAATCCATAAACTCTGATCGTCAACATGTTGAACAAACTCACTTACTAGCCTCCACTGCAACATTATCACAGATAGAGAAATATGTTGACATCAATGACAACACGCTTCTCAGATATCATTGAAGCACATATTTGTAACAATATCTCCAAACATCCAATAGTGTGTGTCATTAGGTTTTTTCATGTTTATTTGTTTGTCATGCTATTACATTCAATATTTATGATTATATTTGAAGAGCATTGCATCATCATTAACAATTATAGATCTGAGGTGTATCTCCTTAACATTTATTTTAATTATTTGCATTATTTCATTCATGGTTAATTCCAAAACTAGGGTTTGACCTAAGGCAAACCCCTATCAGCAAAATCTTTCCCATTCCTTCTATTTGTAAGAAACAACTATAGAGCTATACTTGGGAAATTTGATAGAGTCAATAGTGAGGAACATGTTAACTTTCAATGGTGGAAGATTCATAGGACCAGGGAAGATCTATGCTACCTAGTCTTGAAAAATTAGGCCAAAATTATAAGAACAAGTTCTAGACATCTCTTTTTTCCTAGATCCAAGTTTGTGGCTCCATGGGACATCTATAGCTTACTATTTCTATCATATTACTTCAATAATCCGTCATTTTACCTTAATTTTACAAATACATTCCAAATTCAACTTAGAAAGAAGTAAACCCACGCCACAAACAAAAATAAATGTAAATTTGAATAGTATTATCAACCCTTTTTCTAATAAAATTATGCTTAGATCTATTTGATTTATCTTCTTTCAATGTATGGTTAATTCTGGCTAGCTAGTGGTTTTATTGATTGAAACCTTAATTCTAAATTTACAACTATTACATATTTGTGAACCCAACTCCTTGCATGATTATTTCTGATTTGTGGTCTGAGTTTTTATTTTTAGACATTTGATTTTTTTTTTTGTTCTCATAGATCATAAAAACAAAAATTTAGTGGTTGATTTCACAAAATCCCTAATTTAGTTTGCTAATTTTGGCTTTTGGGTTGCATAATTTTCATTTATAATTTCAGATATAACTTTAGGCATTTATAATAGTAATTACTAAATTTGATTTGATTGTTTGTTATTTCACATATGATTACATTGCTTTTTAGTTACATCTATCACAATCATGTGTTGGATAATGGCATCTTTCATTTTACATTACTTCTTTTCATTCATAGTACCCTTTCATATTGAACTTTTAGGGTTTCCAAAATATTTCCTATTTATAAATCATATTCAAAGATTTTATCCATGTTATATGTTGTGTCATGATGAAAATTTTAAGAACACGCATTACATTGGTAGATCACATAAATGCTTTTATAGACAATGATAATCCTAAAGATGAAATTGACAAAAATAATAATTTTGTATAAGCTTCTCGATTTGGTTGTGTGAGGTTTTTTGAATCAATGTTTCAAATCACACTTTGTGATCCATCATCAGGATAAAAGTAGAGAGCACAAGAAGAAATTGATAGTATTACAGATCTAGACGCAATTAGTGTTGCTTGATGATGATTGCAATGTATTCATTACTTATTGTCATTGATGAAACACTCACACACACATATGTGACAACACTGACTACCGGTGTAACTTCAAACCGGTATGTTTAAGGTTTATCTCTAAACTGGTACTTTGTGTCAACTGGCATGTACCTATGAGATAACCTAAGATAATACCAAATTGACATTAGAATTAGAATGAAGATGAAGAAGAAGATCTAGTGAAGATTCCATAACAACGATTAATTTTTAATCGGTATTAAACTGCTCTAACCGGTATCTATTTTTGTGATGAGTTACTAGCACTGTTTATTTGGCAGTCATTTTTGTGATGAGTTATGATTATATGTCTTGATTCACTGTACCTAGGAAATTATGTTCTTATGGCTAGCATAAGGATTGTATGTCTATTTAAGACATTTTAGTGAACCATTTTTGAGTAAAGTAGAAGATAGAGAGTTGCTATGTGAAAATAATGAAAAAGCTTTTGTTAAGAAGTGATAAAATACAGAGCAGAATTGAATATACTTTGAAGGATATGATCAAGCAAGTCTTGTGCTACTCAAAATAGATCAAGCTACTCTTGTTGGTTTCTAATGATTACAACGGGTGCAAATCCCTTAACCAGGTAAGCTCTAATAAGCTTCATTGTACAAATCCTCTAACAAGGTGATCCATTAGTTTGGATACTCAAATCCTCTAGCGAGGTTACTCCTAACAAGGTAGTACTCTTAATAGGGTATAAGCTTCTAATCAAGCTTGGAATCTCTAACAAGATTTGCTCCTAGTAGAGCTCTTTGTAAGGCCTTAACCGATCAATTTTCTATTACTGCAGATAGTTAACTTGTGAGTTCCATCTCACCGTAGTTTTTACCTATTTGGGTTTTCCACGTATAAACACTTGTGTTATGGTGGATGTTCTACTTTTTGTGGATGTTGTTATTTCATTTTGGATAGCATGTATTTTGTTTAACCATTTGATTAATAAAATCTATAGATTAGTATTCAAAGTAGTATGTGTTTTGGAGTCACTGATTCACCCCCACCCCCTCTCAGTGTTTTTCAAGTCCATCAATTAGTATCAAAGCCCAACTTCGTTGAAGCCTAACGACTTAGAAGGGAATCTTAAAACCACCATGGGGGACAAAAGTTACTTTGAGATGGTTAGAGAACTAGAAGCCAGTAGAAATGAAGTTGAAACTCTCAGGGGTAAATTGAAAGCTTCTCAAGTCAAAAGGAGAGAGCTATCTGAAAAACTGTTAGAAATATCTGACAATAGTTCTTCGGATGAAGCTAATATTGATGCCTTATCAGAAGAAGTTGAAAATTTGTAGGGTAAGAAACTAAATTTAAGAAGAGAACTAGAAGGTATCACTATTCGCATGTCAGGAGATAGAATCTAGAAGAGCTGCTGAAGATCTTATCAAAACAAAAGATCAAGAGATCCAAAAAATCAAATGGGAAAGAGACACTATGCATGAGGGTTTAATAGCTGAAACAAAAGAAAAGGAGAACTTAAAGTTAGACCTTGAGTTGGCATCACCCCTGAAAGAGAATTTGTCTAAACATAATGAAGATCTTGTCACTAAACTTGCTAAAGCTAATGAGAAACTAGAAAAGTTTTCCAAAATTTCTACCATGTTGGAAGAACAAATTCAATCACAGAGAATGAAGGGTGATATCTTTGGACTTGGATTCCACACAACTAAGAAAGGTGAATCCCCCGGTATAAAGAGCAACTATTTAAAGATTAAAAATGCATCTAAAGTCAATAAGACTATCGACAAGAACTATTTCAAACCTGTTTGTTTTGTTTTTCATAAGCTTGGTCATACTGCAAATGTTTGTTGGAACAAACCTATGAGAAATGCAAGTTATAATACCAATACTAGGTATGTATCTAGAAAGTTTGAAGGAAATTGCTACACCTATGGAATGTACAGGCATAAACATATTGAGTGTCAATATGGTGCAAACAATCCTGTACCACACATGCATCCTAGACCATATGGTGTCTGAACAAGAAACTATGATAACCAGGTGAACAAGAACTAGCAAAGATCCTATGACAACAGTCTTAGTCCATTTAAGATGGAAAAAGTAACAACTTTGGTGTGTAAATTTTGTAATAAAGTTGGTCATGTGGCTATGAACTATAAAAAAAGAATAGGAAGAGGAAATGCAGGACCTTGGAGATCATCTGGTATTGTCTATTATCACTACAACAAACTAGGATATTTGGCTAAGTTTTGCAGAACAAAAAATAGAAAATTGGTCAACTCTTCTAAGGATAAAAAAGGCAAGCAGAAGGTTGATGTTGAGGAAACAAGAGAAGACATGAATCAGACATGGAAAAAGAAGAGTGAAGAAGTGCTTGCAGAAGAAATCACTCCTTCACCTAGTGAAGAGAGTCCAGCACTGGTGACTTAAGCCTATCTAAAATGGCTAAGGGGAGCATACCGGGAAAACATAATTCAGACCCCTTTGTAGAATTAGCGAGAAAGAATCTTTTCAAAATTTGGTGACTTTTTTTTTGTGCTAACGTGTTAATCAACTAGTATGTCACTTAAGCGGTGAAATTAGGATTTTTAACCTAAAAATATGAACATTTATTACGGTCGGTAAAAAGGATAAAAGCAAGTTTTACCTTATCATTTTTACCCTAATCCTTTTGAAAAGAATTGAAGTGATTGCAGAAGTAGAGCGAAATAGTCTTGGTGTGAATTATCAAATTGCTTTGAGATTGAGAGAAATTAAGCTGAATTGGTAGCTACAAAAAAGTAAACGAGAGTGCATTTGAACAATTCAACCAGGAAATGGAGCAACATACAAGACATTAGGTATTTCTTTGAACTTCATCTTGAATCTTGTTTATCTTCAAATGACAATTACATCTAAACCTATAGAGAGATTATTAATCACTACTGAGCCTGAAGAAGTTGTAAAGGCAGAGAAAATTATGTCTTATAATGCATTATCGCAAGTACCGAGTGGATTTGTTGTCCAAGGTGATTTGTCCAGCTATATAGATTGCAAAATTGAGGATATGGGAACTCTTCACATCTATACTTAGCTGAAATCACTCTGTTATGAGGAAGGAAAGATAAAAACTAAGTATGCTAGGGTTTTTGAAAAAGGATTTCATAATGCTGCCTACCCTCTTGAAGATTTTGAAGAAGAACACATAAGAATAATTTTGAGTTGAGTACATGGAGAGAATATGTATCTGGAAAGGACTCATACAATTACCAAGTAAGCCATTAGGGTTGTAACGGGTTATTGCTCAACCGGTAAAATTCCCAAGTTAAGGAAAATCACAAAAGATATAGTCTTCAAGCTAACTAGTTCCACCTCTGATGGGCATGCTTTCTATGTTAACAATATCAGAGATCCTGCGGTGAAGCTTGCAGAAATGGTAATAGGCTACAAAGTATTTTACTATAGTAGACTTAACAGTGTTTTGTCCGCAGCAATTCATATAGCATACAATATGATTATTGAAGATGAAAACTATAATATCTGTGAAGCTATCAGAGTCCAGCTTTTTCTAAATTTGAAATCTGTCAAAAAGGACAATACTCTGAAATTTAAGTTTGGTCAACTACTAGCTAGGTTATTTTTCTATTTCCATAATTTTCTACCTGGTATAGGTGACATTGAATGGTCCAAAGAACAACTGGTCAATGCTCAGATAAGAAATAGCATTAAAGTGTTGAAAAATACCTTTTCGACTGCCACCAATAGATACTTCAATGAATTTCAAAAGAAAATGAGCATGAGGATGAGGCTACTGGAAGATGTAGTAAGACATTTTGAAAAAGACATAATCTTCACAGTTACAAATGATTTTTTCTTAATGTAATCAAGAGAACCTAGAGAGGAAGAGATGGAAGAAATGAGCTACGAAGTCAATGATGACTTACTGGTTGGCTATGCTAATACTCTATTAGCATCGCTTGTAGACAAAAAGAAGGCAAAATTGGATATTCTTGCAATCCAAGCTGCACCTGCTGAAACCAGTATTGAATCTATAGGTAAAGCTAAAGGAAAGAAAAAGAAAAGTGAAGAAAAATATCCTGAAAAAGAAGACTACAAGGGTGACTCGAAGTGTCCTAAGCAAATATGAACAAGGACCCAAAATAACTGAGAAAAAGGAGAGTGTACCAAAGAAGAGAAGAAACATGAAATTAATTTTGCAACCAGAATTTGAGGGAACAAAGTTTGATGAAGAACCTAAGAATGTGAAAGCAACTGGCAGAATGTCAAAAAAGGCAAAGGTAGTACCAAGGGTAATTACACCTTTAGAAATTGCCTCCTACAAACCTGAAACCACGTTTGAAAGAACAATAAAAATGATGGGAAGGAACATGTTTGAAAATGTTAAAGAACATTATGATTCTTTTACTATAGATGAGCAGAAGCAAATACACCAACAGGTAATAAACTTGTTGAGTCATTACAGTAGATATCCACATGAATTAGAAAAAGATATTTCAGTATCCTTGTATAATACTTTATTAGAAAAATGGGAAGAAGCCACTCAGTTAGATAAGGAAATTATTGATGAAATATTTGTACAGTATTTTCCCACATTGTCAGCAGATGGATTTAGTGCTTTGATTGAGGAATACAAAGTATATTTTGATTTTAAAATTAGAAGATTGAAGCTTCTAAATGGAAAAAGAGTAGTTATTGAGACAAAAACTCATCAACTAGCCTGTCAAATCAAACAAAGTGTAGATGCCCTCCAAACTATCGATAAGGATGAATCCACAAATGATGTTTCTCTACCAGAATTGGACATAGAGGAAATTGTCCTAGCTGATATAGTCTTCTCAATCGAGAAGATGGATGACTTAGTTATTCATATTGATGAGGAAATTGAGGATTCAGTAGACCTATCAGAAGATATTATTGCACCTGATATGGATCTTCCTTCAATCATAGAAATAAAAAATACAACAGGTGATCAACTGACTACTCCAACAAAGGAAGTCAGTATACCAGCAACTGAACAACAAGAGAAACCTCAATTGTCAACTGAACAACAAGAGAAACCTCAACTGGCAACTGAACACCAAGAGAAACCTCAACCGACAAATGAACAACTGGAGAAACCCCAATCTCCACCAGACATTGAGATCACTCAAAAGGAGATCACTAAGGAAGTTGTTACATAGAAGGCAGAAGATAAAAAAGAAGCAAATACAGAAAAGCCATCATTAAGTGTATATCCTCTGATAAGGGAAAGCAAAAACTACTTGATGATGATGATGATGAAGACTCTTTAAGTATTTCAGGACCTATTAATATGAATACCTTGAGTGCTTCTAAAATGATGAAGTTTTCATGTATGATGGAAGATCATGCACATAAGAAGAGGATGAAAGAACAAAGAATTGAGGCAGAGATAATTCAAAATGTTGTAGACATCTTGTCTGGATTACTACTAGAAACCTCTGTCGCACATCTTCCCACTCTTATCAGCAAAATCAACTAGTTAGTTGCAAAGGCATCTAATCAAATCAAAACACTTGAATATGCTACTCAAATGTCTATTGAAAAGATCCATAAGAAGGCATATGGAGATAAGCTAGCAAAGCACATTGAGAATAGCAAAATGGCTTTATCTCATAATGGTAGTCTGTTGAAGAAAGCTATTGAATCTAGAGGAAAGTATCTTGCCTCTACCTCCAATGTTACTTTCTTTTATTCTGATATTTCTAAAAATCAAGTTGAAACTAAGCAAGAAATAGAAAGGTTATGTAAGGCATATGTCCCACTCAAGGACTCTATTCATGTATTTAATTGGTCTATAGATGAACTGCATGACAGACTGATCCAGAATGATAATGAGAGAGCTAAGAGATTCCAATCTCTAAGAGAGCTCAAGAATCAACTCACCTGCAAGATTGACATTCTTCAGAAAGCCTACTATCATGCTAAAGCTATTCTTGCTACTCCGGAAACGTGCTCACTTTATTTAATGGAGGAATCCTATTCTCAGTTGTTGTCTACATCAGAGTATACAAATCACATACTCGGATCATGGCAGAATGCTCTATCTCAGATGAAACAAAATTTCAACCATATTTTCATGAGAATTCCTAATGCATGACTTTGTTTTTAAAAGTCATATATATTGAACTTTTGATACAGACTTTCTCTCTCTCTCTCTATATATTTTTCTTTATCATTTTGGCATTGCTGTTAAAGGGGGAGTAATAATAATATGTATGTATGTGTGTTTGTTTTTGAAAATTTTGTATTTATGCATACACTAAGGGGGAGTACTATAATGTTACATTCAAAAGGGAACTTGAGCATATATATGTAGATATGTTGTATGCACACTTAGCAGTATTGAAAATTACTCCAAATTTTCTAAGTGTTTCCATCAATGCAAAAGGGGAAGACTATTGGCTTAATGATGATTGCAATGTATTCATCACTTATTGTCATTGATGAAACACTCACACACACATATGTTACAACATTGACTACCAGTGTAACTTCAAACCGGTATGTTTAAGGTTTATCTCTAAACCGGTACTTTGTGTCAACCGGTATGTACCTATGAGATAACCTGAGATAACACCAGATCAACATCAGAATCAGAATGAAGATGAAGAAGAAGATCTAGTGAAGATTCCATAACAAAGGTTAATTTTCAATCGGTATTAAACTTCTCTAACCGATATCTATTTTTGTGATGAGTTATGATTATATGTCTATATTCACTTAGGAAATTGTGTTCCTATGGATGACATAAGGATTGTATGTTTATTTAAGACATTGTAGTGAACCATCTTTTGAGTAAAGTAGAAGTAGAGAGTTGTTATGTGAAAAGAATGAAAAATCTTTTGTTAAGAAGTGATAAAATATAGAGAAGAATTGAATATACTTAGATGGATCTGATCAAGCAAGTCATGTGCTACTCAAAACAGATCAAGCTATTGTTGTTGTTTTCTAATCATTATAACGGGTGCAATTCCCTTAACTGGGTAAGCTCTAACAGGCTTCATTGTACAAATCCTCTAACAGGGTGATCCATTAGTTTGGATTCTCAAATCCTCCATCGAGGTTACTCCTAACAGGGTAGTACTCTTAATAGTGCATAAGATTCTAATGAAGCTTGGAATCTCTAACAAGATTCACTCCTAGCAGAGCTCTTTGTAAGGCCTTAACCGGTCAGTTTTCTATTACTGCAGATAGTTAACTTGTGAGTGTTAGAGATCCCATAGATACTGAGAGGTGGGGGGTGAATCAGTATCTAACTGGTAATTAGAATTTCTTAACTTAAAACATGCATAACATAATATAACAATGTACCAGTATGCAAGAAATAATGCAATAAATAGAATCAAAAACATCCACATGAAAAGCACACCATAACACAAGATTTTAACGAGGAAACCCGGTGTGGGAGAAACCTTGGTGGGATTTGTGACCCACAATATTCACTCAGTGGCCAATAAGAGAATATTACTTACAATAGGGGCCTGCACATGTAGGAAGGCCAACTGCCTAGAGCTCACTGCTCAATGGGAAGTCTCATTGACTTACAATAAGGATTATACAAATCCAATATCTTGTACTACTTTATAATAGCATCTTCAATGCTAGATTCAGTATTGGTTCCTTCTCTATTCTTTACATATACCCCTTAACCTATATTTCACATAATAGGTCTACCTAATATTTTCCTTAATGCTTCTACATATCATTACAAATGTCTACAATGATCTCTTTTATATATAAGAGTCATTTTACAATTTGCCAAGTTGGCTTACAATAATAAACAAAATATAATATAACAAAATCCTGTTGGCCTTTGTGCTGATATACTTCCTTTCTTCTGTGCAGGTGCCGGTGTCTTGCGTGCCGGTGTAGAGTGTGATCTGCTGATGCCAGTATAATGTCTTTGCCAGTGCCATAGGATTGCAAGGTTTCCATCAATGGTGAAACCTTCAATCACATACAATGTCTCATTGGAGTGTGCATATGCCAACAATCTCCCCCTTTGGCATTGATGGCAACACTCATGAGAAATTTCAAAAAGTATCCAAAAATGTGCAATCCAAAAAATGTTACCAAAAAAATGTGTAAGCTCCCCCTGAGCATATGATTCCTATGATTTGAATTTTCTCATCCCACTACTCCCCCTTTGGCATCAATGACAAAGGTTGTCAAGATGTCAATAGAGTTTGTAGTTTCAACCTTGTAACTGGGTGGTTACAATTTGAAAAAGTTCTCCCAAAATCAAGTTTATACTATCCATAAACATTTTGCTATCCTTTATTGTTGTCTCTATTCTCTTCACTGTACCAGTGAGATGCTGCAAATGCTCTGCCGGTGTTTTCTTTCCCTGTATTAGTGCCTCAGAAATTTCCTTCCGTATAGATGCTAGATAGTCCAATCTTGGACTTAGTTTTGATCTCAAATGTTTTGCCTTATTTATTATCCTTTCTTTCTCTCTTTCCGATTTAAGTATTTCTTCCTCAAAATTTGTTATCTTCTCCTCAAAAACTGATAGTGTATCAGGTGAGTTGACAAAATTATCTGCAATTTTATTGATCTCATCCTGTACCTTGCTCATTTTCTTGTCAATATCTATAGTCAAAAAGTTTGTTTTATATGTATCTTTGTACAAATTTTTGTACTCTTTCAACAAATTACATAATTTCGGTAGAAGTGTGTCAAAATCTCTGTTACACTTCTTTATTTGCTCATCAAAGAATTTCTGTTTTTCAATTTCTACCTTATCCTTCAATGATTCTTCCTTTATTTTCTCAATGTTTTCTTTGATATATTTACATAGCGTATCAAGTTGCCCTAAAGAATCTTTGTTGTCTATATTACAGTTAGGAGCAATTACCTTTAAAATTGGTATGGTATCATCAATTTCTTTGTAAGCTTGTGAGTTGCAGTCAGTTATTTTTTTGATAGAATCTAGTAGTACCTTAGTCACATTTGTTGATTTGAAGCTTGATGATGAATCAATAATCTGAGTACCGGTGGAGATAACCAAGCTTGTATTGACCTCTAGTAGGTTTGTTTGTGTTTGCATTTCTTTAAGCACTGGTTTTTCTACTTCACTAGTTGCTGGTGGCACTGTTTCCTTATGTACCAGTTTCAATTGTTGTTGTTTTGAAGCCTTTAGCTCTATTTGTTTCTTTGTATGCTACATTGCCTCAGTCTGTGTCTCAGTCTCTACCTTTTTCTCTTTATCTTCTACTGGTTTATCAGTTTCCTCTGCTACCGGAGGCTCACTAGCCATATCAGTCTTATCAGTTGTATCTTTGTCTACCACTATGTTGATCTTCTGAGTATCAACATCCATTGTATATAGGACTTCAGGATTAGGATTATTATCCTCTACATCCATACTCTCAGCTGTCGGTTGATCATCTATAGCTTTTTTTTTTATCGATGGAGTAATCAAAGGAGGTGGGGTTAAGTTGTCTCTAACCTTAATACTAGGTGGTCCACCAACTTTTCCTTTACCCTTGTCTCTATCTTTCTGATAAACTTTTATGGGTTTTGGGTTCCTGTACTCTTCTTGTTTTTCTTTCTCAACTAGGAATATATCCCATCCATTTTCTATCTCCTCAGTCACCTTATTAATTCTTCCAACCATTAGAGAAACGTGCCGGTGTGCAATAGAAAATATTGTCCGGTTGGCTTGAGCAATTAGATCATCAATTTCTTTAGGAGATTTTACTAGATATACAACAAGTAACTTTTCAATTTTTATTTTCTTATCCAGTTCTATTACTGCTTGTCTTCTTGCCTCTAGTCTTTTGAGTAATTCATTTTGTATTTCATTGACTACTTCGATCAAAAATTTCTTGTACATATCCATGTGTAATATAACACTATTTTCAACTTTCTCTTTTTCATTAGCTATTAAGGTGTCATATATTTTCTCTATGTTCTTCAATTTACCTTCCTCTTTGATTTCATTCAGCAATATATCAAGAGGGGCCAAGTCTTTGTTTGTCCTCTTCTTCTTTTTGGGTGTCAGTTTCTTCTTTGGTGTGGCCTTTCTTACTGGAGATCTCACTGCTTGTTGCTTTTGTCTTATCCTCTTGGGTGAGGGTGTGGTTGCCAGTGAGGGATCTCTTTTCCTTACTACTCTTTTAAAAGTTGTAGGCATGTCACTTCCCAAAGAAGTACCTACCGGTGATAGGTGAGTTTCAAGTTGTGGAGCTGCTAACTCATCTTCTGTTATACCGGTTTTCTTCAATACATCTTCTTTGATGGCTTTTACTTGTCTGGAACCTTTCCTTACAACTGCCTCAACCTTTTTCACCCTTTTCTTTGATTGTATTTGGCTTTCAATGGTTTTTGCACTACCAAATACTTGTTTGTCTACAGGTATATCATATCCAAGTTCTTTGTAACCTATATCGGGAACCTATTTTGTTATATGTAGCATTAGACATACTAACAGATTTCCAAACCTGAAAGTTCATTTCTTGTCCTTCTTGATCTTTCCAAGGTTGTCAATTAATTCATCCTTTAACCACTCACATTTATCAATTTTTTTATTATTTGTGACCATATCATAAGCACTCTTAATGCATAAACTTGAAACAGAATTGAGTCTATTAGCATGAGTAGCTTTATACCCTAATATCATACTGATGAATCTCACATTGATGTCTGTTACATCATTAACTCTTTGGGACCTCTTGTCAAATGTTGCACCAATTAGGTTTATAACTAGGTCATTGGAAACCTTCTTGGTTTTATCTGGTCTTTTACCGGTGGTCGGTAACCCTTGACAGCTTTCATAGCTTCCTTAGTGATTTTGTGGATTGCATCTAACTAGAAAAATTCTCCATGTACCCTACTCAAGACTATCCTAATCACATCCTTGGGGAATTCAAGAATGCTAAGGATCTCTATAAATCCTAGGGTCTCAATGATCTTGTATTCATCTTTTATATTGTCGGCATTATCACATATCATAATTTTATACATGGTTTTAATCTCCTCATCTCCTAATTCCTTAATGTTGTAGTGGATGTACATTCTAGGGTCTTTAGCATAAACAACTCCCTTAGGAATTTGAGAAAAAGCACCTAAGGTATCATCCTTCTTTGCTATCTTGGGAACTAACTTTTACTGCCTTTAGGATGGATGATTGCTTGGAGTGTTCTTGCTTCTTGCTCGAAATGCCTTAACTCGGAATCTTTGTGCTCTTCAAAAATTTGAAATCTTGGTGAAATGAAATGGAGCCAAAACCTTAATTTTATAGTGCCTTTTCACCATCTACCACATTAATTTCATGCCAGTTAAGTATTCACTTAACATTGTTTGCCGATAATAAGTAATTTCCAGCTTCTTATCTCTAACCGAGGGAATAATAGCACATGTGTTATTATATTGCCAAACCCTCAAGGAAACTTTCTTCAATTAGATGAAGAACTTCCTACCAGTGGAGCACTGCTCCGTCCTTTCGGTGAAGCATCACTCTATTCTGCCGGTGAAGCATTGGTTTGTTCTACCAGTGGAGGAGTATTCCCAATATTTAGATTAGCTTTTCTAATCCATTGTTTTGAGAATTCTTGCTTGACCTCTTCAACTTTTTCTTTACCTTTCAAGCTAGAACTTTTGTTGTCTACCGGTGTTCCTTTACTTCTACAGAATTTAGCAATATGCCCAATCTTGTTACATGCATAAAAAGTTACATTATTCTTCTAAATAGCTTTCCCATAACCTATGCCGGTTTGTGTTCTGCATTGATTAGATAAATGTCCAAATCTTCCACAAACATAACATCTCACATTCATTCTACAGTTTTTAGAGTTGTGACCTACTTTGTTGCATTTAGAACATTGACCGGTGGGTGTGTTGATATTCTAATAATTTATAGATCTACATTCATCTGCTCTATGACCATACTTATTATAGTTAAAGCATTTACCATTGAATTTATAAGCATTAGGTTATCTTACCGATTTGCTATGATCCTGAGTATTTGTAGTACCAGAGCTTTCACCAACTTCAAAGCCAATTCTAGAAGTGTCACCTTTAGGTTTTTGATTCTTCAGCAAGGTGCCAAGTTCCTATGAGCTTTTCTTGAATTTTTCTTTGTGTTGATTTGTAGTTTCTAGTTCTCTTCCTAAGAATTCTTTTTGTCTCATCAGTTCATTTTAGTCATTCTAAGTATGCATCAGATTTGTTTTCAACATGTCATTTTCATAGCTAAGTCTTGTGTTCTCATTTGCTGCATCACTTAGTCTTCTGGTCAATTCTTCTTCATTCTTCTTCCTATCCTCAATCTCTTTGCAAAATCTCATAGTCATATCCCGCATCTCATTCTTTGTTGTCATGTTTTCTTGTTTCAACTTACTTATCATATCATTAAGTGATTCCTTTTCATCATTCTCATTTTGCAATTTTTTCACAAAGTTCTCTTCTCTTATTTCTTGCAACAGTAAAATTTTCTTGAAGTGCCTAAATGATATCCTGAGCTGCCCTTAAATCATCTTTTAGTTTAATATTTTTTAATTTCTCTGCATCATAGTCTATAAGAGCTCCTTCAAGTTGTTTCATCAGATTTTCCATCTTTACCGGTGTCAAGATCTTCCTCAAGCTGTTAGGCTTCTAAAAATAGAGGACTAGACTCTGATACCAATTGTTAGGGATCCCACAGATACTAAGAGGGGGGGGGGGTGAATTAGTATCTAATTGGTAATTAGAATTTCTTAACTTAAAACATGCAAAACATAATATAACAGTGTACTGGTATGCAAGAAATAATGCAATAAATAGAATCAAGAACATCCACATGAAAAGAACACCATAACACAAGATTTTAATGAGGAAACCGAGTGTGGGAAAAACCTTGGTGGGATTTGTGACCCACAATATTCACTCACTGGCCAATAAGAGAATATTACTTACAATAGGGGCCTGCACATGCAGGAGGGCCAACTACCTAGAGCTCACTGCTCAATGGGAAGTCTCATTGACTTACAATAAGGATTATAAAAATCCAATATCTTGTACTACTTTATAATAGCATCTTCAATGCCAGATTCAGTACCAGTTCCTTCTTTGTTCTTTACATATACCCCTTAACCTATATTTCACATAATAGGTCTACTTAATATTTTCCTTAATGCTTCTACATATCATTACAAATGTCTACAATGATCAGTTTTATATATAATAGTCATTTTACAATTTTCCAAGTCGGCTTACAATAATAAACAAAATATAATATAACAAAATCCTATCGGCCTCTGTGCTGATATACTTCCTTTCTTCTGTGCCAGTGCTGATGTCCTGAGTGCCAGTGTAGAGTGTGATCTACTGATTCCAGTATAATGTCTTTGCTGGTATAATGTCTTTATTGGTGCCATAGGATTTCAAGGTTGCCATCAATGACAAAACCTTCAATCACATACAATGTCTCATTGGAGTGTGCATATGCCAACAGTGAGTTCCATCTCACCGTGGTTTTTACTTATTTGGGTTTTCCATGTATAAAAACTTGTGTTATGGTGGATGTTCTACTTTTTGTGGATGTTGTTATTTCATTTTGGATATAATGTATTTTATTTAACCATTTGGTTAAGAAAATCTATAGATTAGTATTCAAAGTAGTATGTGTTTTGGAGTCACTGATTCACCCCCCCCTCCCCCCCCCCTCTCAGTGATTTTCAAGTCCATCAATTAGAGGGTATCTATCCTAGGTTATCTCATGTGAATGAGGAAAAAGTCAATATTCCTATCAATGATATTTGTAATGGAGAAAAAGAATTGAAGAGAAACATGACACCATCCTCTTCTCATATTTATACTCTAGCACAAGTGGGGCAGGATCAAGATGTTGGTTTATAAATCACTTTGGATCCTCTTTATTCTCCTAGTTCTTATCTTAGTCATCAAAATATTTGTAGGAAAGATGATGTTATGCATGTTATTCATGGCCTATCTCCTCATATAACAATAATCAAATGATGATTCCCTGGATGATAAGGACCTTCTGATGATATGATGAATCAATAAGGATCCAAACAACTACTTTGAGGGGGGGGGGATTAGTAGATAGAACACCAAACTAAACTTTCACCAAACTCAAAACCCAACTCATAAATCAATCTCTGAACTAATTGGTTCAAACATTGAACTACAAACTGCAACTGCACTATTAAGCTATCTGGTTGACTGGCATAAAAAAATAACAATATAATAGATCTGAAACTCTCAAACCATTTAACCAAAACATCAAACCACTTTACTAACAATAGTGAAAGCACATTTCATATTATTGTTGGTCATCATAACACATCTAATTCGATTTACCAGTTAAACAAATTAACCATATCAAAACATAACTACAAAAACCATTCACCACTTGACACAAAAATTTTTGATGTGGAAATCCAAATGCGAAAAAATTGTGGTGGGAGTGAATATGGACAAGTTTCTAAACTGATCTAAACTTCACCCTATTAGGAGCCAAGCCTTGTTATAAGCTTTACAAAAATTGTCTTGTTAGGAACATATCCTAGTAGGGACCACCCAGTTAAGGGATTGACTATAATGCTCTGTTAAAAGAAATACTCTGTTAGGAGTAACCTCGATAGAGGATTTGAAATCCAAGCTAACAGATCACCTGGTTAGAGGATCTAGATAGCACTAAGCCTATTAAATCTTACCTAGTTAAGGTATTTAATTGTTGTAATTGTTAGAGAACAAAAGGGTTTTGTTGATCTGGTAAATAGCATTACTTTGATTGATCAGATTCTTTTCATGCTCCTATCTGCCTTCACACATATTGGAGATACTCTTTCTGGTTTGATAATCAATCACACTGATACTTAACCAAAATTGCCAACAACACAACAAAATAAATCATTGACCTTATAAGAAAAACAATAGGTCGGTAACACATAAAAAACCTAAGATCTCATAGAGATTACAAACAAATTGGTTTAAACATTACTATTGGATTACATAGCAATCATTGCACATTATACAAGATAACCTCGACCGCTCCTTGATCACCGCTTCATCGAATCCTATAACTCATCATGTGATTTCCTCTTCATGCTATGCACTCTTTCATTCCCAAGATAAAACTATTATCTCTACGCATCAAAACAACTTTGAAACTCATTAGATGCATCATGCATACATGGCATGATCACCTTCGATCACCATTTAATCTTAGATCAACACAAGCTATTCACCAAGCTCCATCGGTTAGGGTTTGGAAAATCAACATGCATGGTTATCAGTTGATCTCATTGCTTCTAAAGTAATACCGGTTTCCTTCACTTACTCAACTACCAGTTGTATAACAACTCCATTACCGATTGCAATTGAAATCAATGACAACACAATAGTTCATCAATGCAATTTTCATGCAAATGCCAACAATGTCCCCCTTTGGCATTGATGGCAATACAATTATCAATACCCTTTGATTGTGATGATTGAGAGTAATGCACATACACAAGTATAGGAATCTTGGTTTACATTTTTCCATGTACTCTCCTTGAATTGAGTCTCCATGTCTTCAGTTGGTAACTGGCTACAGTTCTTCTCTCTATCAATCATACAATTCTTCTCCCTATCAATCATACAGTTCTTCTCCCCCTTTGAAAACAATGCCAAAGTGAAAGTAAAACATTCCATGTCATACTTCACTATTCTACAACAACAATCCATTCCCCCTGTGGAGTACCAATCCTACTTCAAGATCTTCAATTAGCTCTAGAACTGATGTTTTCCACATCTACTCAATTGACCTCATGTAGGGGCACAACCCCTAGCTGACCTCTAAGATACTCAAAAGTAGTCATAGGTAGAGGTCTAGTAAAGATATCCACTAGTTGTTCCTTAGTAGATACATGCTCCAGTAATACATCTTTACCATGCACTTTCTCCCTCAAGAAATGATATTTTAGCTCATATGCTTGGTTCTAGCATGCAACATTGGGAGCTTTGAAATATTTATTGCACTGGTGTTATCAAATAAAATCTTTACCAGTTCTATGATTTTCAACTTGAATCCTTCTAGAATGTGTTTCATCCAGATTGCCTAGGTAAAATTCATATACGCTGCAACACATTCAGCTTTAGCAGTAGAATATGATATATAGCTTTGCTTCTTGCTACTCCAAGATACAAGCCTTCCTCCAAGAAAGAATGTACCTCTAGTTGTGCTCTTCCTATCATCACCATTTCCTGCCTAGTCTGCATCTGTATAGTCTTTCAAATAAAAGTTACTTGCATATAGATACCATAATCCATAATCAATAGTACCTTTCAAATATCTGAATATCCTTTTAGTAGCTACCATGTGTGTTTCCTTCAAGTTCTTTTGAAATATAACAACTAATCCAACTGCATGAGCAATATACGGTCTGATGTGAACAACATAATGCAGTTTCCCTATCATAGACCTATACTCCTTTTCATCAATAAATACAACATCATTATCCTTAGATAGTTTACAACCTATAACCATTGGTTTCCCAACTGGTTTACAGTTTCCCATTCCAAATGTCTTCAATACCTATTTCACATATTTGGACTGTGTGATTAAAATATCACTCTTCATCTGTTGAATTTGCAAACCTATGAAGAATTTTATCTCTCCAACTACAGACATCTCAAATTCACATTTCATCTCATTTACAAAGTCATCACTCATGTCATCATTTCCTCCAAAAATGATTTCATCCACAAACACTTCACTAACCAGTATCTTATCTCCTTAAGTCTTGAGATATATATTGTTGTCTTCACTAGTTCTTTGAAAAACTATCTTCACCAAGTGTGAATGTAGTCTTTCATACTGTTCTCTCAGTGTTTGCTTCAAATCGTATAGTGCCTTGTGCAGTTTACACACCATATCCTTTGCATTTGTTAAAGCTTAACCATAAGGTTGTTCAATGTAAACTTCCTCTTCTAGTATTCCATTTAGAAATGTTGACTTCACATCCATTTGATATACTTTGAATCCCCTAGATGTTGCAAATACAAGTAGAGTCTTAACACCTTCCAATCTAGAAACTGGTGCAAATGTCTCGCCATAGTCTTCTCCTTCTTCCTATGCATAACCTTTGCATACCAATTTGGCTTTGTTTTTGTCTACTACTCCATCTTCATTCAGTTTATTCCTGAATACCCATTTAGTACCAATTACATTTTTGTTCACTTGTTTGGGTACTAGGGTCCATGTATTATTCTTCTCAATCTGGTCAAGCTCTTCTTCCATAGACTTCATCTAGTGATCATCTCCAAAGGCTTCCTTTGCTATTCTAGGCTCAATAGTGGAGATCATACAAAAATTCTCTCTAATTCTTCTTTTGGTTAACACACCAGCATCTTTATCTCCAATAATCTGGTTAAGATTATGATTGAGTCTCACATACCTTGGAATAACATGATCATTATCTTCAAATTCTTCTTCCTCACTATTTTCATCTTCTGTAGAATCTACCTATTTTGGTTGAACTGGTAATGCAACAACATTCATCTCACCAACTTCTAATTTCATCAGTTTTGGTTCCAAAATCAAAATGTAAGGTTCATCTTCCTTCTTTTCCTCACTGGTTTCTCCTAAAACTTTAGGACACTCATCCACTCGGACATCAACACTTTCGATGATTTTCTTTATCTGGTTGTTGTAACATTTGTAAGATTTTCTCTTGGTGGAGTAACCAAGAAAAATGCCTTCATCACTCTTAGCATCAAACTTACCAACATAATCACCTCTCTTGATAAAATATTCCCTACCAAAAACCTCAAAGTAACTAACCTTAGGTGATCTATCATACCAGTATTCATAAGGATTTCTATCCTTACCTCTTTTAATCAATACCGGTTCATAGTGTAGACAACTGTGGTTACAACTTCTCTCCAGAAATTTTTAGCTACACCTCCTTGTATTAGCATCATTCTAGCTGCTTCAACAACTGACCCATTTTCCCTCTTTGCAATACCATTCTACTGTGGTTTCCTAGGTGCAAAAAGTTTCCTCTTAATTCCATTGTCTTCATAATACCTAGTGAATTCCTTTAAAGTAAATTCACCACCTTGATCAGTTCTTAAGCACTTTATCTTCTTTCCACTTTCCTTTTTAGCTAAGGCCCCAAATTCCTTGAACTTGCTAAATGCTTTTGTTTTGTCCTTCAAGAATGTGACCCACATCATTCTTGAGCAATCATTAGTGAAGATCATAAAATATTTATCACCTTGAACACTTCTAGTCCTTATTGGTCCACAGAGAGGTCTGTATGAACCAAATCTAGCAAATGTTTTGCTGAGAAAGATTTTCTCTTAAAAGTTGAGGATGTCATCTTTCTTCACTGACGTTCCTTACATAGAGCATTCACAAATTTGTCCAAATGAGGCAAACCTCTTACTGACTTGGACTTATTGATTTTCAAAATGTTATCAAAATTTATATGACAAAATCTCCAATACCAAAGCCAACTATCATATACTTTAGCAATTAAACAACTATTGACTTTAAGATCCAGGTGAAACAAGTTACCTTTTGTCTACTTGTCAGTTGCAATATATCAATTCACCTTTGCTTCCATAGATTTTGCACATTCCATTCTTGAATTCCAATGGATAACCTCTGTCATTAAGTTGAGCTACATTGTGCTTCAATCCTTCAACCCAGTAGATATCATCTGCACTTCTCTTTCCATTAATAGAAATGGTTCCCTTTCCTTTTACCATGCAACATGAGTCATTTCCAAATCTCACAACACCTCCATCAAATTCCTTCAAAGTGATAAATTTACTTCTGTCGCTGATAATGTGGTATGAACAACCACTATCTATAATCCAATCATCAGAAATATCCATGTGATAAACTAATGCCTTCTGATTAGATGTCTCCTCTTTAATGGAAACAAAGACAATGTCTTCATTTGTATCTCCCTCAGACTCCTCATTGGTGATTCCTCCATCAAATACAATGAGGCAATCTATTTTACCTTTTCCTTTGTACTTCTTGTACTTCTCACATTTATGCACATTGTCTCCATTTTCATAGTTAGCTGCAATATGTCTAGTCCGGTTACATGCAAAATATTTCAAAGGTAATTTACCTATGTACTTATTAGTATCTCTGGGTAACCGCTTGGGCAACAATGCTTCAAGATCGATCAGACTATCTTCATCATCAACTTCTCTGCTGGATCAAGAGTCATAACTATGACCGGCTTCTCTTATTTTCCTTACAAGTAGATTAGAAACTAAAGCTCTAAATGTAGACTCCAATTTGTGAACACTTCTATCAAAACTATTCAATTCAAATATAGTAAGTGTACCAATGATGGAGTGAAGGGTTACCTTTGTTTTATCAATAGAATTGAGTTCTTGAATGGATCAAACTTAGATAGAATAAATTGGTAGAAGGGTTCTCAACACCTTACTAACCACTATGGTATCCTCCACTTTACCACCAACACTTTCAATCTCACCGACTATCTTCTTGATCCTCTAACCATACTATTGAATGTTCTCACTTTCAGCCATTCGCATGTCATCAAATTTACCTCTAAGACTCTCTTCTTTGGCAATATTCACATGCTCATCACCACTATAGATATCCTCAAGTTTCTTCCACACATCATAAGTAGTCTCTAGACCATGGACATCAACATATTCTAAATTAGACAAGGAACTAATAATGGCCTCCAATGCTTGATTATTCTCTTGTTGCTACTTCTTTTGATCATCAGACAAAATCCCACTAGGCAAGGTATATTTGGTAACAACATGCTCCCAATACTGACTTCCTAAGCTTTTGATATAGATCTTCATCTTCTCACTCCATATTCTATAGTTTTCTCTATTGAACTTTGGACCTTCTTTCTTCATCATGTTCTCCTAGATCTTTACCTCAAGTTGTTAGGCTTAGACACTAGAGGACCTAAAATGCTCTGATACCAATTGATGATATGATGAATCAACAAGAATCCCAACAACTATTGAGAGTGGGGGGTGAATTAGTAGATAGAATAACAAAATGAACTTTCACCAAACTCAAAACCCAGCTCATAAATCAATCTCTGAACTAATTGGTTCAAACACTGAACTACAAACTGTAACTGCACTATCAAGTTAACCAGTTGATTGGCATAACAAAATAACAGTATAACAGATCTAAAACTCTCAAACCATTTAACCAAAACATCAAACCACTTTAATAACAATAGTAAAAGCACATTTCAGATTACCGTCGATCACCATAACACATCTAAGTGAATTTACTAGTTAAACAAATTAACCATATCAAAACATAACCACAAAAACCATTCACCACTTGACACAATGATTTTTGATGTGGAAACCAAGATGGCAAAATCCATGGTGGGGATGAATACCCACAAGTATTCTGAACTCTTCTAAAGTTCGCCCTGTTAGGAGCCAAGCCTTGTTAGAAGCTTTACAAAAATTGTCCTATTAGGAACAAATCCTGTTAGGGACCACCCGGTTAAGGGATTGACTATAATGCCCTATTGAAAGAAATACTCTATTAGGAGTAACCCCGATAGAGGATTTGAAATCCAAGCTAATGGATCACCTGGTTAGAGGATTTAGATAGCACTAAGCTTGTTAAATCTTACCCAGTTAAGGGATTGAACTATTGTAATTGTTAGAGAACAACAATGTTTTGTTTATTCGGTAAATAAAACTACTCTTCTTGATAAGATCCTTTTCATGCTCCTATCTACCTTCACACATACTGCAGATACTCCTTCTAGTTTAGCAATCAATCACACTGACACTTAACCAAAATTGCCAACAATACAACTCATCGACCTTATAAGAAAAATATTAGGTTGGTAACACATCACAAACCTAAGATCTCATAGAGATTACAAACAAATCGATTCAAACATGACCACTGGATTACATATAAATCATTGCACATTGTACAAGACAACATTGACCTCTCCTTGATCACTGCTTCATCGAATCTTATAACTCATCACCTGGTTTCCTCTCCATGCTATGTACATGCTCATTCCCAAGATAAAATAGTTATCTCTATGCTCCAAAACAACTTTGAAACTCATCACATGCATCATGCATACATGGCATGATCACCTCCGATCACCATTTGATCATAGATCAATACAACCGATTCGCCAAGCTCCATCGGTTAGGGTTTGGCACATCAACAGGTAGGGTTACCACTTGATCTCACTGCTTCTAAAGTAATATTGGTTTCCTTCACTTACTCAACTACCAATTGCATAAAAACTCCATTACTAGTTGCAATTGACATCGATGACACCACAATAGTTTATCAATGCAATCTTCAAGCAAATGCCAACACCCTCCCTCTCAACATATAAAAAATGACATGAATAATAATGATAGAAAAGATAAATTCCCTACAAAAGATATTCCTTCTTCATCTAATTCTCCCTTTGATCCTTCCATGTAACATTAGATTTTACAAATTTTAAAGAGATTCATGATAATAGTCCTTCCTCACAATTAAAGTCTCTTATAGGAGTGGTTATAACATAATCTCTAAACAAGGTTATAGTGGACAAGGACTTGGAAAATATGAACAAGGAATCAAATTCCCTATCAACCCTCCTTCACAAGCTAGTACCGAAGGTCTAGGACTTCCTCATCATTCACCTATGGATGATCTTCTTAAAATTAAAAGGTTTAAGGAGCATCTTGCAAGACATACAGATTATCGTCCATCTAAAGGTGCTTCTTCCTCAAATTTCCTTTTTGCTCATATCATCAAACTCATGATTTCAATGCCAATGATTGTCCAAATTTTTAAAAGGGAATATAAGAACACATTGATAATGGCACTATCAAAATCATACAAAATAATCCTCCTCCTTCTAGTGACCCTCTTCCTACATCTCAAGATACGAGACCTACTCCTATTGATGATCAAGAGAAATTAGCTACATGAATATTTTGGAGATTGAAGTATGATAAGAATGTTGTTTTTCCTTTCATTAAACTTAATCACAATTATATGCATAAGGAAGGTGATGAAAATTATCTTTTTATCATGGTTATTCTTATTCTTTTAGTAATTGTAAAGCCTTTAAAGAATTCATTCAATACCAATATGATCAAGCTTGAATAGCTCTTACAAATAATATTGCACTTTTTCTTGGTGAAGAGATATTGCCTTAGCACTCCATTCACCCTATCATTTTTCTCCTCACCCTATGACACTATTAGTTAACTTCATTGGGGGATATTTTTCATGAGTGGTGATGATTTTTCAATAACAAACATCTTGGAGCAACACGATAGGTTATTCCTTGTCTCCTCACATTGGGGGGGCGGGGGGTGTGTGCAAAGGAAAATATATATTCAATTCTCTATTTGTCTTTGAATATTAATTCTTCTTTAGAGTTTCATTTTGCATAACATTATGTCATTTCTTGCATAGAATTATCCTTGATGTGAGTACATGTGTGTTCCTTGGGTAGGACCTATTATTTAGTACAAACGGTATGTCTCTTATGAATAAATATCTCTGTAGAGGTTGTGTAATCCTTCTCATTGTCCCTATTCTTGGAGGGCATTGATCTTTCCTAAATCCTTTAAAAGGATCCACTTTTCCTTTGTTGAGTAGTGTTTTCTTATGGTACAATGCCATTCCTTGTGTGAAGTTACTTGTTTTCTCAAGGGTTCTCTCTTATGCAAGAGGTGTGTATCTTTGACTACAACCTCTTTTACACTTGGAAATGTATGTCTAATAGAAACAAACCCTTCAATTTGGGTCAAAAGTGTGTCATCCTTCACTAAGAATATCTTTCACCTAGTAATGGGAGGAAGATATGCATTCTTGTTTTCCTTCCTCTTTTTTGGTTCATGATGATATTTTTAATCAAGAAAATCCTCTTGGAGGTATATGTCTTTTTGATAAAATATCTTTTCCCCTCTAAGGATTCCCTTTACACTTGTTGTAATATATCTCTTTTTCAACTATCTCCTCCTTTCTTGTAAGAGTAATGCTTCTTTAGCTTGTATTGATGAACATTGTTCCCTAAAAGGATAGCCCCGTGGTGTTGAAGGTGTGTATCCTTGTTTTTAGCTTCCTTAAGACATCAACATAGGAATATGTTGAGCTCTTAAAGGGTGGGGGGGTGCATAGCATATCACCCTCTTTGTACTATATTTGTACTATATTTTTGCATTTCTTATATGGGGTGTTCATTCTCGAAACCAAACAAAACAAATTTTTACATGAGATTTTTCATGCCCAAAATTAGATGTAGCATTTGTATGTTTTATACAAGGTTAAACATTCTTAAAAGTGGACAAAACAAAGTATTACATGAGATGTTCCCATAAGCAACCATATATTTGTCTTGCACGGGGTGTTCATTCTCAAAACTAAATGAAAAAAAGTGTTACATAAGATGCTTCATTCCCAAAACCATACACATTTGAATTTTCATTTCATGTCTTACATAGGTTGTTGCATGCTTGAAACCAAACCAAACAAAGTCTTATGCAAGATGCTTAACTCTTGGAACTAGACAATAGCATATGCATCAGGATGAGTGGAACTATCAAAACATAGGTAGCCCATAACATCCATGCCATCTCTCTTTTCTCTTCCCCATGAGATCATAAATTTTCTATTGGCTGATCATGCTTCAACATTTGATGTGTAGACACCTAAAACTAATATTTAATTAATTTAAGGTTGCCAACATAATTAATTTAATTATGTTATCCGTATTCCTCCCGGTGTTAATTAAATCTAATTTAATTAATCCTATCACTATTGTCCAATAATTAATTTATCAAATAAATTAATTATTCCCCTATTCTTCTAAAGTCCCTCCAATAATTATTTCCTCTAAACCCACTCAGTTAATTAACCTAGTCATGTGATTCCTACAAATCACTTTTCCTAATCTCACTCAACCTAATTAATTCTTCTAGAATCTCTCATAATGCCACTTATCATTATTCTCCAATTTTAAATTCCCCCACTCATGTCATATCAACATTAAACCTCTCAAAGAAATTGAAATTTCTTTGAATCTCCCTATGCATCCTTTATTTTGGAATTTTTAATTCCTCTCCCCTTTCCTCAAGGAATTCTATATTCCTCTTTATTCTCCCAAGGCATCCTTGATCCATGCCAACCATTTCAAATCAATCTTTCTTTTCCTCACAAAAGGGTCTTCCATTCTTCCATCCTTATGCTGCTAATTTATTCTCTCATCTCCCTCTATCACATCTTTATCATTTTCTCATAGGCTTCCATCAAATCCTCAATCCTCATCCATCAATAATCCATCAATCCAAAATCCTATCAAATCCTAATCTTGTTGAGCAAAGGAGAGAAATCGATATCCACATCAAGTGGATCATCAAAAGTGGTGCCTTCACTTCATCAAGCTCAATCCGAGGGAGAGATGGAAGACAAGGTATAACTTTGGTTATTTGCATTTGTATTGTGTCTTTTTTGATTTCTTTTCATTCTAACCTCCTTTGTCCCTTCTCTGTATTTTCCCCCTCTTCATTCTAGCAAGGCCGGTGGGACCCACGTCCCTAAGTTTAACATTTTTGTGGAGTTTTTATGAATTTTTAGTCACAAGTGTTAGAACAGCATGAGCAACTAAAACCTAGCATGACTGCGACAGGATCAACATGAGCACTATAGACTTCAACGTGTATGCACACACTTTAGCATGTGCGATTTAAATTTAAAATTTTTAACCCACCCTTTTGCAGGTCTGTAGATTAGCAAGAGCTATGCGGGAATGACATGTTGGCCTATAGAATCATCTCATCCATTTTCCTTCTCTTCTATTCTTCTAGATTCGATTTTTGTTCTATAATTAGTGATTAAAAACATACTAAAGGGAAAAACTTTAAAAAACAAAAAAAAGTAGTTAGTCTTTTGTATCTAATCCTCAGTTTTATTTCAAAAGTATCACTTTAGTGCGAGCGCTCTATGAATAGTGCTGACACTTTGTCAGATCCCACTCTTTTTAAAATTTTTAAAATTTAAAATTTCTATTTTGTTTCTACTAACCCATTTTAGTGTGAGCGCACATGTTTTGGTGCAACTTGCATCAGAACAACACGTTTGCCTTAGGTATATTCTACATTTTTCAAATTTTTTATACTTTTTTGTATTTCTCCATTTTCTCTTTTTGGGCACCACTGCAGTGCGTATGCAAGCATTTTAGCGCTTGCACAAGCGCTTCGATGCAACTGTCTGCAGAACAATGTGAGCATTGTTTCTGTAGAACTTTGTCTATTAATTAGAATTTTGAGTTTTGCAAGATTTTTTTCGAGCGGTCCAAGACTTAATCCAAAAGCTACTAATCTAATATTTTGTAGGTTTCCTAAGGAAATCCAACCAAACTTTGTGTCTTTTCAAAACCATTCATAGGCACTTAGAGTTAATTAGGGGGTAAAAGAACAACTTTCTTTATGTGTTTGAGGAAAGTGTAGAGGTAGGAGAGTATTCTCTTGTTTACATACACAATAAAAAATCTAGTCCCTTGAAACTTTTCTTGTTTGCTTGCATGCTTTTACCCTTAGTGGGCTTGCCCTCGTGATTTGGTGAGAGGGGAACGACCCAAGTGAGTATGGCTAAAACCCAAGCATTCCAACTCACTATAATAAATAGGTTGCTTGGGATGAAAATCTTAGAGGATAGAGTTGTTTGAGAGTTCACTCTCATATTGGGCATTTTGTAGGGCCTTTAGGTCTCAATCATGCTTGTGTGACTAAATCTTGCTCAGTACTTTGTAGGGCTATAGGCCTCAATTGCGCTTGTGTGACTACAAGGAGTAGTCTTGGAATGAAAATCCATACTAAGAGCTCTAGGATTAGAAGCCATCTGGTTCACCTTCAAAAGGTGGATAATCTTTGTGCAAGGGAGATAGTAATGCCCCCAAGAGACTTTCCATCCTATGCCCTCATTCTCAACATGGCTACCTAGAATTTCAAGGCTTGTTATAAGTAGATGCTCATGGAAGTTCAAGAACCACCTCAACCTACCTACCAATTCAATCCCATAACCTCCCATCCATCTATCATATCCCCATCCATTTCATCTCAACACACTATATCCAATCCTAGTCTATGTCATATCTCTTACCCTCACTCTACCTTTGACAAGGGAAATCCATCTTATTCCCCATCTATATCTCCATATTATCCCTCATCTGTATACCCCTCAAATCCAATAGGTATACCTTCATCTCCCCTCCGATCTACATCCAAATCCCCATCCTTTTGCAACACGTTCATTACCTCTACTCCCCATCCAAATCCTTTACTCCATAGTCCTCCAAGCATTAATCCTGATTCCCCAATCAATTATCCCAATCCTCCATCCAATTCTCATCCCCCATATAATCCCAATCCTCCATCTAATCCTAATCCTCTAAAATCTATATTATCCACGTCCTCCAAATCCATCATCCATAATCTTATCCAAGACATGCTAGCAAAGGAGACAAAATCTCCTTCTTGAAATCACTAATCACCTCCACCTCAAAAAAAATCCCAATCTTCCATACTTCATGATACTCCCAATCCTCCATCTACTCACATAGAAGATTCCATGTCCTCCTCCATCACAAAATCCCCACAACTCCAAACATGCCAAAAGCTTGTTCCAAAGTGTGCTACCATAGAATCATGTCCATCTCATGATGCATCTCTCTCCACTCCATCTAATGATATCATTATGTCCACTTCCTTTCATGATCATATGATCCCTACACCCAATCCTCTCCCACCATTGCATGATCCTCTTCCATCTCATGATCCAATCACCCCTCCCACTCCATCTCATAGTCAAGATCAAAGTATTCCCCTATCTACATGTCATGATCCCAACATCTAAATATCCTAATCCTCCTTCCACATCCTATCTCCCTCAAGATGGACTCGCATCTTGTTTCTGAAATAATAAGTATCCTATTGGGAAAATAAACGCTCAAGATATTGGTACATCTCCTATTCCTCTAAAATGCAAAAACTCTTCATATAAATCAAAATCCCACCATCCCTCATCTTTCACATCCATTTTGGGAGCCTATATTCCAAAGCTAAATCCTCCATTCCTTCCATCCATTTTGGGTCCTTACATTCTTCTATTGACCACTCCATCACCTCAAATAATCCCTAAACAAGATTAACAAAGGCGCACATCATTGAATTCCTCCCAAAAATATCTATCCATCATCCCAACATCCATAAAATCCTTAAGTCATTCATCCTCATGCACCCATCTTGTTGCCATTGGAAGTAATTTGGATGCCCAATATTAGAAGTGTTAAGCTCAAAATCCACAAAAAACAAAGGATCAACATGTGCCTTCAAAACAACAAGCTCCAAAGAAAAATATGATTCGAAAGAAAAGACAATCCAAAAGGCCACAAAGGCCCCAAAAGAAAAAATAAAAAACTATGTGGATTCCCAAACTACTCAAAGAAGCAATGCATATCAAAGTAAAATCCAAATTGGCATCCAAACATGCTAATCCAAAAGGTCCATCCATTCATAAGTCTTCCAATCCTCCATCTAACACTCCTCCACCTTCAAAATCAATTTTGGGTCCTTATGTCCGAAAATCCACCATCCTAACTCCATCATCCCCTTCTTCTATTTTGGGTCTTCATGTCCCAAAATCCACACTATATCCTCCATCTACTTCAAAACACTCTCCTCCACTACTCCACGACCCTTCAAGGTGTGTGCCAATGTTGATCTTCCCAATATCCCCATCTGTTTATCAATAAATCTGTCCAAACTCCATCCATTTTCCAACATCCATTTTTCATAATTCCATTTCGTTAATCCAATCCATTGCATAAATCCTTATAATCAATTCCATCTCCTCATCCATTTCTACCAACATTTATGAGCATACCTCTAGTTCAAGAAATACTAAGGGATATCATCCATGGAAATAGATGCTTGAGTCCTCCCTTCCTCCTTCGCACATCCACTATCTTCCATATCCACTCATCCCCATCCTTATCCATCTAGACTATTCCAAAAATTAAAAAAAAATTAAAAATAAAAATAAAAATTTAAATCAGAAAAGTAAAGAAAAATCATTTCATCCAATGGTGAAAACCATTTCTTGTGGCACCTTGGGTAAGTACCATGATTAAAACTTGGAAAAAAGCATCATGTGTAATCCCCTTATCCTCTTTCACTCTACACTTAGGGGCAAGCTTCATCCATACAATCCTCCCATCCATCTACATCCTATCTAAGTCCAATCTCCTTTCCTATATTTGATCTTGACTATCCTATCCATATCCTCCATCTCATATCCCTCATCCTATCCAAATGCAATCCTCCATTCTTATCCTTGGTCTTCATCATGTTAGAGAAAAAATAATGTTTATGCATGCTTTGGAAAACACAAGCCTTAATCCTCTACCATCCATATCGATTACACATTATCTTTTCATCTCATACATCTTTATCCACCATCCTTACATCCTTAATTCCACTACCCTTAGTGGGGAATTTTCCTCCTTTGCAACATGGACCTTGGGTCTCCATCATCCTCCTCTCCATCCTTTATTCCTCCATATCTGATCCATGTCCATTAACTTGATCCTATCCAAGCAATCTCGCCATCCATCAATTCTTTTACCAATCCTTTGTTCTCCCTTGTCATTGGTTCCAGTCAGTCAAATCCTATCCACCAATCCACCTCATCCTATCCAATTATATTTTTAATCCAATCCTATCTCATCCAATCATATTCTCCATCTCTTCCAATTCAATCATTAATCCAATCCCTAATCCAATCCTACTCGATCATCCATCCCCCTTTTTCATCCTATCTAATCATTTATACTTCTTCCAATCCTATCCAATCCTCTACATTTTCCCATCTACCCGAGCTTACATTGACATGTGCCTAATCCAAACACCCATCCATACTTTATTAATCAAATCCAAGCAACAATCCTCTCATCTTTAGACCTCATGAATCCAACTTATCTTTGGTCATCCATCAATCTATCCACACCCTACCCATTGGGTTGAATCCTTCCCATGTCCAATAGTTTATCCAAATCCATCACCTTCCCATCAGGATGCATCCTTCCCTAGTCTGGTAGTTTATCCAAATTCATGTCCTACTCTTGGAACGAGATGTCAGTTTGTCATGTGCATATTGTTTGCTTGCTTGAGTTTTTCGCTTTGATTTTCATCTTGTGTCTTGGGACTATACTTGTTTAGGACTGCCTTGATCATCTTATATCTTAGTATATCTTGGCTTGGGTATAATGGGGCATATTTTTCATGGCATGTTGTGTTTGGGGGTCTTTCTTGTATAAACTAATAATTCTGCATTAGTTTTTATCAACACTTGCATGGTTGTGTGCAAGAGATTCCTATTTGTCTGAGCATTAGTCCATGCCTCAGATCTTCATATCATCCTAGTTCTTATAATCAGTGGTGTAGACTATCCATGGAATTATCAAACCTAGGTTTAATCTCTATATTTTCTCAACAAGAAATCCTATCCACTTATTTCATCTCATTCATCCATCTGATTCCATTCATAGACTCCAATTTATCGATTTGTCTTCATCCCCCTACTCTCTTTATCTAGTCCTCTAATTCATTTTGAGAGCACACCCATGTTCTTTGAACCCACATGTCCTCTCAAGGGGGCATACAACTACTTCCTTGTCATCCTTCCTCCTCAACATTCTTCCTCATCCTCTGACTAGGGAATCATGCTACTAGTCCTTATCCTTTTCTTCCACTATGTTTTATTCTTCTTTGATATAACATCATTTCACGACATTGTATCGAAGAGGGACAAAATGTAGACTCCTAAAATTAATATTCAATCAATTTAAGTTTTCCAATATAAGTAATTTATTTAATTATGTTATCCTTATTCCTCTCGGTGTTAATTAAATATAATTTAATTAATCCTGTCACTATTGTCCAATAATTAATTTATCAAATAAATTAATTATTCCCCTATTCTTCTAGAGTCCCTCCAATAATTATTTCCTCTAAACCCAATTAGTTAATAATCTAGTCTTGTGATTCCTACAAATCACTTTTCCTAATCCCACTCAACCTAATTAATTCTTCTAGAATCTCTCATAATCCCACTTACCATTATTCTCCAATTTTCAATTCCCCCACTCATGTCACATCAACATTAAACCTCTCAAAGAAATTCAAATTTCTTTGAATCTCCCTATGCATCCTTTATTTTGGAATTTTTAATTCCTCTCCCCTTTTCCCAAGGAATTTTATATTCTTCTTTATTCTCCTAAGGCATCCTTGATCCATTCCCACCATTTAAAATCAATCTTGGCCCTTCATTGGCCTCGTCCAGTCTATAAATTGGATCCTCTTTTCCTCACAAAAGGGTCTTCCAGTCTTCCATCTTTATGCTGCTAATTTCTCCTCTCATCTCCCTCCATTACATCTTTATCATTTCCTCATAGTCCTCCATCAAATCCTCAATCCTCATCCATCAATCCAAAATCCTATCAAATCCTAATCTTTTTGAGAAAAGGAGAGCAATCCACATCCACATAAAGAAAGGAACACATCAAGTGGAGCATTAAAAGTGGCGCCTTCACTTCATCAAGCTCTATCTAAGGGAGAGGTGAAAGATAAAGTATAAATCTTGTTATTTGTATTTGTATTGTGTCTTGTTTGATTTCTTTGCATTCTAACTTCCTTTGTCCCTTCTCCGTCTTTTTCCCCTCTTCATGATGCATGCTCTTTCTCTTTTTATGTGATTTCTTATGTTTTTATGATAGCATTCCAAGAATGATATTATTACAGCTGACATTTTAATTATTGAGGTCTCTTCAACTAGTTGACTTGGAGCCTTTTTGTGTTTTGTGTTATGTGCCTTTTGTCTTTGTCTTTCTTTATTTGTTTGTGCATAAGAGTATGTGAGTTAAGATCCTAAGATTGATGGCATGGTTCCTTAAAATTAGTGATGTCTTATATCCTTGTGATCTCACTCGTAATTGATCCTCTCTCATCTTCCTACTTTATTGTGTGTATTTGCATAAGCTTGTACTTTTGCTAAAGAGGGGGTTGAATGTAGCATCATAAATTGTCATTGGTCCAATTTACACCTCATGTTTATGCTTCTACTTTAGTGTTCCCTATCCTCATCTCCTCTTTAGGTTTATTTAGGCCCTATTATTCAACTTGATGTCATGTACACCCTTGAGTGGGTCCTACTGTGGGATACTTGTCCTCTGGCTACTTATTTTGGTCCTATTTGTAGAAGGACTAGTGCACCCTAGAATGCTCGAGTACCTCTTAGGGAGGGCTCCAATTTGAAATGGGATAGGTGCTATATCTCCCTAATAGTATTTTATTACTGGGGCTACACATGACCATTGAAGGTCATCCTAATTGGTAAATTACCTAGGGAACCCTATATAAAGACATCCTATCAATTCATTTTATACCTAAAATATCAATTATATCATTTGTGCAGCCGTGAAGCATTCATCATCAAACATTTTTAGAGATTCAAGGCTACATTTTCATCATTCAAGCATTGTGGAGCAAAGTTATATCAATTTTCATGCAAGCATTATGTGACTAGGGTTTTTCATGTTCATATGTTTGTCATGTCATTACATTCAACATTTGTGATTACATAGAAAAAGCATTGCATCATCATCAATTACGTATATGAGGTATATTTCCTTAACATTTATTTTAGTATTTACATTATTTCATTCATGGTTAATTCTAAAATCATGATTTGACTTAAGATAAACCCCTGTTCCCAACATATTGATGGCAACAACAATGCAAGAAAACTGAGAAGGGGGTGAAATAATTTTCACCAAACTCAGCCAAATTAACCTTAACTTCAGATCTGATCAATAACAAGAACAACAACATAGATAAACACCACATCAACAACACACATAACACATAAATTTTTTATGTGGAAAACCTGGTTAAGGGAAAAAACACGGTGGGAACCTACCCATAATAAGTTGATACTCCACAGGAGTATGTGTAAATATTACAATGGGGAATGTACATGCATTAAGGCAAACTGCCTAGAGCTCACTGCTCAAAATAAAAAAGGGAAACAACACTAGGAAGGCTCACTGACTTACAAAGATTGGACAATAATCCAGAATACATGAGATGAAGGAATAACATCTCCAAATGCCTGATCATAGTTCCAGTTAAGCACACTATCTGCACAACACTTCTCTGCTCTGGCATACTACTAAAAGATAAAGTGGCTTGTTCGCACATACAATACTATCACAGATTGTAGACACAACCACAAACACTCACATACACCCATCTTACATGAATACATCACTTCTTTATACAAACCATCAACCTTAACCTTAAGGTTGACACAATACATAAGACCTAATTATAAAATTACACCACATGATACTTAAATCGATAACTAGACCAATACAATGTTTTCAAGGGCATAGAATGAACCTAAAAAAATCCTCGAACACGCAAAACAACCAAATAATTCACCAAAATCATTTGCAACACGCTAAACAACCGAATATGTTGCATAACACAAAGAATACCACCAGACCAATAAAATCTTCAATAACATGCACCACAATCAACACAGACCACCAAAATGCACAAGACATGATCAGAGAACATCAACAAGCAATGTGAATTCCACCACAATAACCACAACTACTCAGATAATATGAATCATCATTATTTCATGACCAGAGCTCAAGAACACCAACTAACAAACTGAAACATATGCTTGTGAAGTTCCAAATCATGAACCATCTGAATCTAGGATAGACACAAACATCCCAATCATTCTCCAGAAACCACACAATATAAAGAATCAATTTCAGAGCAATACAATCCAGAAATCACAAATCTACAATACCGAACCAATAGAAAAACCAATCATCACACTAGATCAAAAAATTCAACCAAATCACCTTTCGAAACACTGAAACTCATACTAAATCAACTAGAGATAAGCATCTCAAAACTCATTAATCCGTATTAGGACATTTGTAACAAATCATCCAAACCAATTCTCTACAACACATGAATATGTTGACATCAACTCCAACAATCTCCCCCTGAGATCATACACACATAGCTCATCTGCAATAGATAGATAATACAATTTTCACATACATCTCTCTCCCTTTCATAGCAATGCCAAAGACATATACAAATCATTAATCTCTCAATCTCAAATAATCTCTCCACTTTAGAAGAAACACTCACAATTTTGATCAATAGAACCACACATTGACTACTCCCCCGGAGCAACAACACCCACTCATCAATCTAGATAGCAAGATAAGACAATGAAGTCCATTAGATCGATGTAACTCAATGCATCTAGTTCATAATAGGAGGGGCAATCATCCCTAATTTCTCTCTCAGATATACAAATGTATTTGTAGGCAAAAGCTTTGCAAATATATCTGCAATCTGTTCCTTTTTAGATACATACTCCAATCTAACTTCTTTCTCATCCACCTTCTCTCTCAAGAAATGAAACTTGATAGATATATGTTTTGTCTTAGAATTCAACATAGGATTATTATAAATATTGATAGCACTAGAATTGTCACAATATATAATAGTAGGCTCATTGTAAACAACTATAATATCCTTTAGCATCTACTTCATCCAAAGTACCTGAGTACAATTTCTATTAGCAACAATGTATTTAGCTTTTGTAGTAGATAAGTAAATAAAATCTTCTTTCTTACTTTCCCAAGCAACAAACTTATTTCCCGAAAAGAATACTCCACTGGTAGTTCTCTTTTGGTCATCAACATCACCTACCTAGTCAGCATTAGTATAAGCATTTAAAGTGAAATCATCATCCTTTGGATACCATAGACCATAATTAACTTTTCCCTTCAAGTATCTGAATATCCTCTTCACAACAATAACATGACTTTCCTTAGGATCACCATGAAATCTTGCAACAAGACATACAACATTCATAATGTCAGGTCTAGTATGAGTTAAATATAGAAGTCCACCAATCATAGATCTATACAAGGTTTGGTTAACCTTTAGAGAGTCATCATCTTTTTTCATGTTACATCTAGTCACCATAGGAGTTCCAACAGGTTTGGAATCATCTAACCCAAACTTCTTCAGAAATTCCTTCACATATTTTGATTGAGATATGAAAATGCCTTTATCAGTCTGTGTAATTTGCAATCCCAGAAATAATTTCATCTCACCTATCATAGACATCTCAAATTCTTTTTGCATGTCATCAGAAAACTTGTTACTCAAATCATCATCTCCTTCAAAAATAATGTCATCAACAAAGACTTCAACAATCAAAATATTATCATTATCAATCTTGAAGTACAAATTACTATCAAAACTACCTTTATAGAATCCCAACTTCATCAAATACCTATCCAATCTGATGTACCAAGCTCTAGGGGCATGTTTAAGTCCATACAATGCTTTCTTCAATCTACATACCATGTCTTCTTCATCTATCAATGAAAATCCATCTAGTTGTTCAATATAGAATTCCTCTTCCAATTCACCATTCAAAAAGGCTGACTTCACATCCATTTGATATACCTTGAATTTCTTATGAGCAACATATGCAAGAAATAGTCTAACAACTTCAATTCTAGATACCAGAGCAAAAGTCTCCTCAAAATCAATACCTTCCATTTGTGAACATCCCTTACATACTAGTCTTGCTTTATTTCTAACAACTTCTCCATCTTCATTCAACTTATTTTGGAACACCCATTTAGTACCAATTACATTATTGTCCTTAGGTCTCAGAACAAATTCCCATGTTTTGTTCTTCTCAATTTGATCTATCTCTTCTTTCATAGCTTTTACCCAATTTTCATCTTTATAAGCTTCAACAACATCTTTAGGCTCAATTTTGGAAATCAAACATGTCTCTTCAACAAGTCTTCTCCTAGTCATCACACCTTTATTTTTATTACCAATAATCTAATTTTTTGAATGATTTAGTCTTACATACTTGGGGCTCTTCTGATTGTTTTGATTTTCAGTCTCTTGAGCTTCTTCACCAGCAGCAACATCTTGATTTACTATCTCTACCAAATCATTTTTCTTCATGCTGGTAGTCTACACTTTCTTTAAAGTAACATCCTGATCATCAGACTCATATCTACATGCTCTAATTTGCTTCTCATGATTCTCATCAATTTTCACATTCACACTTTCCACTATTTTTGGTAGTCTTTTGTTGTAACATCTGTAGGATTTTCTCTTAGTAGAATATCCCAAAAAATTCCTTCATCACATCTTGCATCAAATTATCCTATATCCTCATCTCTTTTTATATAACATTTACTTCCAAAGATTCTAAAATATCTAACTGTAGGAACATGACCAAATGATAACTCATAAGGGGTCTTACTGAAATCACCTTTTTATATGCACCTGGTCGAATGTGTATACAACAGTGCTAACAACTTCTCTCCAATAGACATGCATAACATTTCCTTTAATCATCATAGTTCTAGTAGCATCCAAAATAGTTATGTTCTTCCTTTCAACCACTCCATTCTGTTGAGGGGTTCTCAGAGTAGATAACTCTCTCCTCATTCCATTCTCCTCACAAAAAGAATTAAACTCATCGAAGGTGAATTCTCCTCCTCTGTTAGACCTTAGAAACTTTACCTTCAATCTTCTTTCTATCTCCACTTTAGCTTTGAATATTTTGAATTTCTCCAGTGCTTCGCATTTCTCCCTTAGGGAAGTGACCCACATCATCCTAGAATAGTCATCAATCAGCTGCATAAAGTATCTATTACCCTGCATGATTCTTACTCTAGAAGAACCACATTAATCAGTATGCACAAGATCTAATAACCTATTAGATGAATACAATTTATTCTTAAATAAAATTCTTGTTTTCTTTCCCAATGGACATTCTTTACATACTGGATTAGTAGGCCTCACTATCTTAGGTAGATCTCTAATAGCTTGAGTAGAACTAATCTTAATAATGCAGTTAAAGTTAACATGACACATTCTTCTATGCCACAACCAACTCTCATCAATCTTAAAAATCAAACAAATTTTCTCACTAGCATCCAGATGAAAGATATTACCTTTAGCTTTAGTACCTAATGCAATCTCTATACCGGAGCTATTCAAGATCTTAAATTTCTCATTCTTGAATTGTAAATCATATCCCTTATCAACCATCTTTCCAACACTCAAAAGATTATGCTTCAAACCTTCAACATATAAAACATCATCGATATTATGCTTACCATCAAAAGAAATAGAACCTCTACCATAGATTGCACAAACTTTGTTAATTCCAAATCTCACTATACCACCATCATACTTCTCTATATTCACAAATTTACCTTTATCACATGTCATATGATGTGAACAACCACTGTCAATCACCCATTCATCTTTCTCATCAATTTTAGCAACTGAATCTTTCTCTTCAACAATGTAGCTTGTATAATCAACAAATACCATATCATCTTCCAAATTCCCTTTCTCAGATTCCTCATCTATCACACATTCGTCAACAACATAATAACATTTCTTCTCATAACTATACTTCTAGTTGTTACTACTTATCAAATTGTCATTAGTTTTATATACAAAGTCATTCTATATACTCTAGTCAGTTACCCCTACCGAAATATTTAGTCGGTATGAACAGCCTAGTCAGTTATAGAAGGAAAACAGTCACAAAGCCTAGTATACACCGAGCTGTCTATCGAGTGTTATTTCATGTCTACCAAGTAGTAAAGATAATACACTGAGTTGATATACACCGAGTGAAATGTGTTACTAGATTCATTGAACTTGGACACACATATGAAAATGTGTTACAAGATCGAGGCACATAGAACCGTTATCACATTGGAAATTGCACATACATATTTTGTATAATTTTGAGGTCATCTAACCAATGAAATATTTTGCATGGTTATTTATTCGAGAAATCATGTTTGTAAGATCGAAGCAATGAATCAGATCACCGACATAAGAAGTCTATTTATACAACATGAATTTAGGGTTAGAAAGAGATGTGAATATGAGAAATGTGTGTGCATATGTGTATGAAGCAAGACTTATGTGATACATGAGAAATCACAGAGTATTATGACTATTACAGAGACATAGAGGTCACTGAGAAGGTTATCAGAGAATAGTCGAGGAACAGAGTAAACAAAAGGGTTTACCGAGTTATTTTATGAGTTAGTGAGGTATGCTATAGGCAAGGTAATCTTATTTTGAACGCATCGAATCTGCTACAACATTTCAGATGTAAAGTTGCAGATATTTGTAAAGTCTTACTATAATATTTTGAAGTTGGAAGAGAAACCTTTAATAGGGTAAAAGACTCTAACCAAGTCTATAAATTGTAAATCCTTTAACCAGGTGCTACACTTATATAGTGTTGTATAAATCCTTTAGTAAGGTAGATCTAATTGATCTTAATACTCCTAACAGGGTAAGCTATCAGAAATAGCTAAATGTAGCTCTAATTGAGCACTCTTTATTATTGCAGTAGTGAAGTTGTGGGTGCCATCCCCACCCCAGTTTTTCTCTCTAACCAAGAGTTTCTGCGTAACCAAAATATATGTGTTATGGAGTGAATCATGTATGATTGTTACTCATTTGTTTTAGCTTTACATTATGTTATAGTAGTTTTTGGTTTATGTATAATAGTAAAGATATTGTTGAGAAAAGGATTTGAAGTACTGATTCACCCCTCCCCTCTCAGTAAATTAGCTTTCCATATTGGGCCTAACAATTGGTATCAGAGCTTGAATCTTGGAAAAGGGTTTAACTACCTAAAGAGAAAGATCTTATCAATGGAAGGCTATAAACAATCTTAGAGGATTGTGTATCTACAAGAAGAGCTGGATAATGCAAATCAAGTGATTGCAGACATGTAAAGGCAAATGCAAAAATCTCTAAAAGTAAGGAGAAGATTATCTGATGACTTGCAGGATTCTCAAGAGTTAGTGGAACAAATCAAGACATCATCTGAGAATAGTATATCTGAAGAAACTAAAGAAATGATTGGAATGTTGAAAGAAAAGAACAAAGCATTGGCTGATCAACTAAAAGCAATGAAAAGAGAACATTAACATTTCAGTACACAGATGACTGAAAATCTAGATGCATTAAGGATAGCCGAGGATAAAGCAAGAGATCTACAAAGAGAGAAACAACAACTTGAAGTCTTAGTATCTAATAAGAATGATGAAATCATAAGGCTAACTGGTATTCAACAAAATTTGATAGATCAACTAGGTTATACACATCATGAAGCAAATCTGAAAAATGATGAGAATGAAGCATTGAAACTTGAAGTATAAAGGTTGAGAAATGAACTTGAAACAGAGAAGAAATCCAAGGAAACACTGAAGAAGAGTTATGAAGCATCAAAGATGTTGGATGAGCAACTAAACACAAGATGACCCTACAAAGAAGGAGGACTTGGTTACAAAGGAAAAGACTCTACCGAGAAGGGAATCTGCACTACTGAGAGAGGAGAATCATCAAAACAAGCTGGAAAAAGGAATAACATCAAAAGGAAGAAGCCTATTTGCTACTATTGTGGAAATCAAGGTCATACTGCCAACATGTGTCAAATCAAAAAAGGTAAGCAACCGAATACCACTAAGACCAATGGTTATTGTTACAATTGCAATAAATATGGTCACACATCTAATCAATGTAGGACAAAGTCTGTTAACAATTATCAGAAGGAAAAATTCAAAGGGTTTTGTAAAAACTACAATAGATATGGACATAATATCGAGAAGTGTTGGTTTAAGCAAAATAACCACATGTGGTCTGCACACCGAGCAAATATTAGAGGTTACTGAACTCACACAGATCCTTACCGACAATATTCTGCAGTACCATGGGATTACAATACAAGGATATGGTGTGAATGTTGTGGAAGATATGGACATATAAGTGCCAACTACTTTATAAGGTTTGGAATGAATAACCAAAGATCATGGAGAAATCCTGGTATGGCATGTTTTCATTGTCACAAAGTTGGACAGTTGGCTGGAGATTGTAGAGATCAACCTAGAGAAGACACTGAGGAAAGTAAAGATGATTTGGAGAAAGAAGGAAATTGTGTCAAATAAAGAAAGCACCTTACCTACCGAGTTAGGTGCTCCCACTCCAAATTAGTCAATAAAGGTATGAAGGGACTGCATTCTCACAAGGTTAAATCTTAAATAGTTCCTATTTTAGTATGTATTGAATTCAAAATCTGCATAGTAAGATGTAGTAGTAAGTTTGAAATTCTATCAAAGTCTTTTGGAGCACTTTATAGGAAAATTGTTAAGTCGGTGAATTCAGGAAGCCTGTCAAGTTGGTATATGAAGGAAATCTAGTTACTCGATTAAAGCGCAAAAAAAAGGGAAAGAAAGTTAAGTGAACTGAGTGCATTTAATGTCTTTGACCTAACTTGCACAAAGCTCGATAAGGTATTTTTGAGTACTTAAAAGGTTTTTCATGGTCATTTTCATTCACTAAGTTTTTGAGAAGTAGAGCAGAATGAATCAAGGTGTTCAAACCATCTTCAAAGCAAAATCTAAGGGATTTACATCGAATCTCATCGCATTGCTAAGCTAGTTTACTGAACTCATTAAGTTGTTATTATCTACTGAGTGTGAAGCATCTGCCATTTGTTTAGTTCTCAAACCCTAAGGTTCCTGTGTCAATTTTTATCTGAAATCAAAATGGCATCTAAGATCCAAGACCCCATTGTTGTCACAAATGTAGAAAAGCCCTCACTAAAATACTCTTTGACTCCCAAAATTGCATATGCACCAGATGACAAAACTGCTTTTTCACTCATCCCGGATCGAGTCTTGTTAGTCGAGGATGTGAGATTCTTCACAAAATGTCATGTTGAAGAACTCGGTCATGTTGAGATCAAAGATGCATATGATGAATTGTGCACAGATGGTAAAATGGACAGCAAGTATGAGCATATCAAAATCAAGGGATTGACTGAAGCCCTAACCTATCCCCATGTGTTCAAACCCCGGTGGGTCAAGTTTGTACTAAGCTGAGTGCATGATGATTTCATGTGGCTACAAGAGCAACCATTTAAAATCACTAAAGAAATCATTCATCTGATCACCGGATATCCTATCTATGATCATGCCTGAGCACAAAAAATGATATCACAGAAGGAATTGAGCAGTTTGACTAGAGTTGAATCGGATTACAGAGGTCTGAAGTTGAACAATGTCACTGATCCTAAACTCAAATTTTCCATTAGAGTAATTGGTTACTATTTCTTCCAATCGGCAAGGGAAAATAGTGTACCCTGTGCAACAGTGGACTTAGCATACAAAATTGTTAAGAAAGGCATGAAAATTGACTTGTGTGAAGTATTGCTGAAGAACTTGTTTGAAAATCTGAACACAATCAGGAAGCTGAAGAAGAACAACTTGGAAAATACTCTAAAATTTGGATCATTACTTGAATGTATGTTTTTCTACTTTGAGAAGTTTTTTCCAATAGTCGGTAAAGTCATTTGGGAACTACACCGAGCAATCACCCATCAGATCAATGACTTCATCAAGAAGTTAGATGATAATTTTAATGATATAATGGATGATTACTTCAGCAAGTTCCAAGAAAAAATGCATAACAGGTACTGAATTCCACCATAGCTAGTAGAAAAATACAAAGATGAAATATGTTTTGAGGTCGACACCGATTATTGTTATGTGAATGCTGTGGAACCAAGGACTCAATCATTGTCACCTATGGTTTACGAGATTGATTTTGATATCACACAACAACAAATTGATGCCTATCAATCATTGCCAAGGCATACTACTGGGCAAAGGTACGGAACCTATGAAGAGATGAAGGAAAAAGTAAAAATGAGCATTGTAGTACCTAAGGCTACAAGAAAAGCTACAAAGATAATTAAGGCATTAACTGAGAAATTTGGAGAAAAGTCTTCCTCCACACCTATCAAAGGAGTTCTAGCCATCACCGAAGAGGAGACATAAGCCCAAGAAGTAGCCATAACACTTAGCACCAAATTGCCAAAGGGAAAAGTGTTGAAGAGAAAGAAAAAGGACACTTCAATGGCCCTACCGACCCCTCCAACAAAGAGACCTAACACAAGGGCATCTACTGCATTACTGAGTAAGAAACAAAAGACTGTTGCCATTCCTAAGGTAACTAGAACTTACAAGAAATCTACTTAGAGACTCATTTTGCCAAAAGAGTCAAGTGATACCAAATTTGAAGATGCAAATAAATTTCAGATTGTGAAAAGCAAGAAGGTAGATGTACATAGTGTAGAATTTTTTTGTAAAAATATAAAGGAATATGGTGGATTTGGTGGATTCAGATTTGTCAAATATGAATCCAGATCTATTGATGAAAAGAGGCAAATTGAAGAAGCTGTCATTTGCACACTTCTCAAATTCCAAGTTGTCCCATTAGAAGTATGTAATTCTATTCCTACAGAATTATATGCACATATTGAAACCAAATGGCAATATGCCCTAGACTCGAAGAAACAAATCAGAGAAAGAAGTTTGGTGCATCTCTTTCCTGATATGTTGGTTGATGAAATAAAAGAACATCTATCAAATAGCCAAACTCAATTTATAGTAAAACAAAAGGCCTTGAAATTGATGAATGGCTTGTATATAGAAGTGGAAAAGGAAACAAAAGAGCAATGGAAGACCATCTTTTGAAGAAAGAATGCTGGTGAACAATCTATAGTGGAAATAGTCGATGTCACCAACCAAGAGCCTGATGTCACCAAGCAAGAACTTGCTGTCACCATTCAAATAGATGAAGATATCATGGATGCAGAGGCACCTGAACAAGAAATGATAGAAGGCAATGCTTATGCAAAACTTGTCTCCAGTGAATCTATTTTGGAACAAGTTCAGCCTTACCCACTGATCAATCAACCTATTACAACTGAAGCTCCTCAGGCTATAGGTGAAGGCACCAAAGGTCAAAAGTCTACAGCAGAAGGCACTTCACAAGAACAAACCTCTCAAGCACCTTCTAGGACAGAAAATGTTACAGCTGAAACACCAAGCACCGAGACACCGAAGGACACTACCAAAGCTAAAGAAACTGACAAAAGTGTTGTCTCTACCAAGCAACCTACCAAGGGTCCTCAAGCCTCTCAAGCTATTGTAGTGGTTCACCCGGTGAAAGGTAAAGAAAAGAAGTTGAAAAAGCATAGTTTCAACATTGATTTATCAAAACCAATAGTGTTGCCCAATGTAGACATCTCCACATTGAAAGGGAAAGCACTCAATGAATTTGGTGAACTGTGCAAAGCAAAGGCTGAATAGGAGAAGCAACTGGCCATACAAAAGAAGAATAAAGTACTTCAGAAGGTCAAGACCTTACTATCAGATATGCTACCTTCAGCTACAGTATCAACCGATGCAGCCATCCATATTCAATTAGATGAACTCCTAAATCAGATTGAGACATCTAGAGTAGATGCATCTGAATACTTGAGCAAACTAAAAGACAAGGAGCTAACTGCTAAAATGATAGAGGAAGTATAGAGATCCATTGCTGTTGGCAAGGTAAAACTTGTCAAATTTATTGCTAACTTTCACATGTTTATCTCCTTCATACAAGGTTTCAAGCTTCTCCCAAATCTCATGAGCAGTCTACAATCTCATCACATTAGTCAGCTCTACATTAGTAAGGGCACTCAACAATGCTTCTTTAGCTCTTATATTATGTTCAACATCTTTGATCTTAGTTGTAGTAGCATGACCATTCAAAGGAAAAATGTATGCATTCTTTCTGATCTTCCAATATTCTTCTCCAAGACAATTCAAGTAAACTTTCATCCAGTTCTTCCATCTGGAGTAATTAGTTTCATCAAATCTCAAACTCTCCTTGAAAACAATAGCTTCTATCTGGGATCTCCTCAAGCGGTCAACCTCCTTCTAGAGGATCTAGCTCTAATACAAATGGTTCAAAGCAACAATGCAGGGAAACTGAGAGGGGAGGTGAATAAGTTTTCACCAAACTCAACCAAATTAACCTTAACTTTAGATCTGATCATGAACAACAATAACATAGATAAACACCACATCAACAATACACATAACACACAATTTTTTTGACATGGAAAACTCGGTTAAGGGAAAAACCTTGGTAGGAACCTAGCCACAACAAGATGATACTCTACAGTAGTATGTGTAAATATTACAATAAGGAATTCACATGCATTTAGGCACATTACCTAGAGATTACTGCTCAAAACAACAAAGGGAAACAACCTTGGGAAGGCTCATTGCCTTACAAAGATTGGACAATAATTCTGATTACATGAACTAAAGGAGTAACATCTCCAAATATCTGATCATAGTTCCGGTTAAGCACACTGTCTGCACAACAACACTTTGTGCATACACCCATCTTATATGATTAAATCACTTATTTATAAAATCATCAACCTTAACCTTAAGGTCAACTCAACACAAGACCTAATTAAAAAATTATACCACATGATACATAAATCAATAACTGAACCAATACAATATTGGAAAGGACATAACAGGACCCAAATCAAATCCTCAAACATGCAATACCACCAAATAATTCACCAAGATCATCCGCAACATGCTAAACCACCGAATATGTTGCATAACATGAATAATACCACTAGACCAATAAAATCTTCAATAATGTGCAGCACGATCAATGTGGACCACCAAAATACATAGGATATGATCAGAGAACATCAATAAGCAATGTGAATTCCACCACAATAACTGCAACAAATCAGATAATAATAATAATCATTATTTCATCACCAGAGCTCAAGAACACCAACTGACAAACTAAAAGATACACTTGTGAAGTTCCAAATAATGAACCATTCAAACTAAGGATACACATAAACATCCCAATAATTCCCCAAAAACAACACCACATAAAGAATCAATCCCATAGCAATACAATCCATAAATCATAAATCTACAATACTGAACCAACGAAAAAATGAATTATCACATCAGATCACATAACTAGAGCAAATCACCTTTCAGAACATTGAAACTCATTACTGCATCAACTAGAGATAAGCATCTCAAAATATATTAATCCACATTAGCACATCTACAATAGATCACCCAAACCAACTCTCCACAACAAACCAATTCTTTGCAACACAAGAATATGTTGACACCAATGACAACAACACATTCCAACAACTCTAATATTCAACACATATTTCCCTTTCCTTCTATGTGCTAGCAATAGGTGTCGAGCTATACTCAACAAATATGGTAGAGTCAATAGTGATGAAAAATTCAGCTTTTGATAGTAGAAAATTTGGAGGACCAAGGCATATGTGTTCTACTTGGTCCCAAAAATTAGGCTGAACTTCCAAGAATAGGTTCTAGAGATCTCCTTTTCCCAGATCCAAGTTTGTAGCTCCATGAGACATATGTAGCTTACTATTTATAACTATCAGATTACTTTAATAATCCCTCATTTTATCCTAATTTTATAAATTGATACAAGAGCATCCTTGGTCAATGAGCAATGTTGCATCAACTGAAAATATTTCCCTTTCAGTTTAGTTCTTGTTTAGTTCAGTGTGCAGTTTTTTGTGTTCTTGCCGGTTGGTATTGGTAGTTGCTTTCTTTTTTTTGTAGATTCTATTTTTGGTTTCCAGGCTATTTCATGTTCTTATTTCCATATTTTTAGTTCATTTGGATTCTTTTCCAGTTAGTCATCACTCTCGGTTGACTGTTTCTAGGTTTTGGGATAGTTCTTGTGCTTACCGGTTAACTTTCCTTCATTACCCAAGCTATTCTTGGCATGCAGATATATTTTGGGTCTTGTTCGATGTTCTTTGGGATGTGGCCAACCTTCCTACTGAACCACACTTCTTGGTTGTTATTTTCTAGAAAGTTTTCTTTAATTCTTAGGGTTGACCTAGTTACACATTTCATTTTCTTGCATTGGTAAATGTAATATTTTGTGGCCAACCCGGATATGTTTTGGTGGGTATAAATATGACACTATGTGATCATTTGTAGGGGCAGAGGAAGTATAATTGAGAATAAGGATTGAGATTCACATTTAGTGATCCAGTTGATTCTTAGAGTCTTGGTTGGATTGTATCTAGCTTGAAGCCTGCATGTAACCGGATAACTAGCAAATGTTTTTTGATGATTGCACGATGATAACCGACTGGTTGTTGGAAGTTCTAAGGCAATAACATGATTTGTTTCTATAACAATGTTATGTTTTCTTGTTTCTTTCATTTTTTTTCTCTTACTACATAAACTGATTGATTCTCTTTGAGGGTTTTATTGGTTATGGCTGCATCAAGTGGTATAAGAGTTGGTTATGAACTAGTTAGTGGAAGAATTGTTTATGAACCCTAAGGCATTCGTTTGGGTGGACAGATCATCGATTGGAGGTAGGCTACATGTGTGTTCAATAGATCACCAGGGGGAGGCAATTGAAACCGGTAGTCAGATTGCCGAGTTGAGGCAGTTCACTAGAGTAGAAGGGGAGATGCTGCCTAGAAGGACAAACCCCTAGAGGGTAGAGCAGATGATAGAAAACTTCAATAACAAAGTGAGGAATGAAATCTGAAATGCTTTGGCTGGTTTGCAGAGAAACCTTGAATCTAAGGATGAATATGAAGAAGTCGGTAAAGAGCTTGAAGAAGAGGCTAAAGGATTGAAAGATGGAAGAGAGGAAAGATTCCCGAGAGTAGTGGCACAAGCAAGTAAATTTCATTAAGTGGAAGTTTCAAACTTTTTTGAAACGCTGAACCCCGAGGATCTGATTGATTGGATCTGAGAGTTGGAGGATTACTTTGAGTTTGAGGATGTCAAGGACCTACAGAGATTCTGATTGGAACAGACTAAGTTGAAAGAGCATGTTTATTTATGATGGAAATAATTGCAAAAAGATAGAGTGGAGAATGGTGAAATGAATATCACCTGGTGGAGATAGATGATTGCAAGGTTGAAGGCCAAGTTCATACTAGGAGACTATGAGTTGGAATTGTTCAAGAAGTTGCAGTTTCTGAAACAAAGAAACATGACTGTGAAAGAGTACACTGAGGAATTCTACAAGGTGATGATTAGATCTGAACATAGAGAGATGGATAGAGAAAAGGTGGTGAGGTACATAAATGGAATTGGATTTAACATTCAAGATGATATGAGCATGTTAAGGTTTTCCACAGTTGAGGACGCTTACCACTATCCTTTGAAAGCTAAGGAGAAGATGAGAAAAAGACAACCAAATAGAGGGAAGGAGAAATTCAAGGGACATATGAGTACATAGAAGCAAAGTGTTGAGGAGGAATCAAAACCTAAGTGGAGTAAAGAACCGAAAGAAAAAATATAGAGGAAAGGTACTGGTAGTACTGGTAGAGAATTTCAAGTGTGGAGAAATTGGACATAGATTTTAAGAATGTAAGCAGGGAATGGAAAGCATTTGTGTGGGAAATGAGGAACTAGAAGGTGAAGGTACCAGATCTGACTATACACTAAAGCAAGGAGAATCCCTCATGTTCAGAAGAAAGGATATTGAATCTAGTCAGAGGAAGAGTTTTTTCCGAACTATATACAAATTAGGTGGTAAGTGTTGCAAGATTATTGTGGATAGTGGATGTACTGATAATTTGGTATTTGAGGAGATGGTTGTGAAGCTTGGATTAAAGAGGCTTGAGCATCCTTGTCCTTATGAGGTAATTTGGTTACAAGATGGTCAAAATTTAGAGATAAAAGAACAATGTTTGCTGAATTTCAATATTGTGCCTTTTAGGGATGAAGTTTTATGTGATGTTGTATCTATGAGTGCTTGTCATGTCTTGTTGGGAAGACCATGTAGTTTGATAGAGGAGCTATTTATGACTGTACAAGAAATCAAGTCACTATTGAGAAGGATGGGAACAAGTTCACATTGATTTCTTTGAAGGAGAAAGAGAAAGAGGTGAAGAATCCGAGTCCTGAGAAAAGTTGCAGTACTAAGAAACTAGTTGCAAAGGTAATAACGAAAGGTGACATGAGTTTGCAAAAAGATATGATGAATAAACCTGATAGACAAATATAACTGGATGACAGAGATCTTATGGTGACAAAACGGATGAAGTCTTGTGGTAGAAAACAAATCAGAGTTGTAGAAGAAAGAGAGAACTAAATAGAGACAATGTGTAGATCTGAGGAAAAGGAAGAAAGACAAAAAGAGTCAGATTTTAGAGAAGCCAGTTGAGGCATCAAAGGAGATAAAGAAGAGGTTGGAAGATAAGGAAGATGTTTTGATCAGAAATGAGCATGGGGTCTCTATCCCAAATCCTTTTAGATGTTCATGAGTTTCCTCTCATGGAACATCTTTTCCTACCTAGGGTGTCTAATGCAGGAGCATCCCTACTCGATGAGAAATCTTGCATCAACCAAAAATATTTCCCTTTCGATTTAGTTCTTGTTTAGTTTAGTTTGCAATTTTCTATGTTCTTACCAGTTGGCACTGATACTTTCTTGCTTTTCTTTGCAGATCCTATTTTTAGTTTCTAGGATGGTTCATGTGCTTAATCCCAGAGTTTTCAGTTCATTTGGATTCTTTTTCGATCATTTATCGCTCTTGGTTGACTGTTTTTGGGTTCTGGGACAACTCTTGTTCTTACCAGTTAACTTTCCTTCATTACTGGAGTTGTTCTTGGCATGTGGATCAATTTTGGGTCTTGTCCAATGTTCTTTAGCATTTGGCCAACCTTCTTGTTGAACCACAATCCTTGGTTGTTATTTTCTGGAAATATTTCTTTAATTCTTAGGTCTAACCTAGTTACATGTTTAATTTTCCTACATTGGTGAATGTAATCTTTTGTGATCAGCCCAGATATGTTCCAGTGGGTATAAACATGGCACTATGTAATCATTTGTAGGGACAAAGGAAGTAGAATTGAAAATAAGGATTGAGTTTTTCATTTAGTGATCCAGTTGATTCCTAGAGTCTCGGTTGGATTATATCTGGCTTGAATCCTGCATGTAACCGGTTAACTACCAAATGTTATTTGATGATTGCATGATGATAACCAGTTGGTTGTCAGAAGTTCTAAGGCAATAATATGATATGTTTATGTAATATTGTTATGTTTTCTTATTTCTTTCATTGTGTTACTCTTGTTGTGTAAGCTGGTTGATTCTCTTTGAGGGTTTTACCGGTTATGGCTGCATCATAAATACATTCCAAATTCAAATTTTAGAAAGAAGGAGAACCACACCACATAAAAAAATTGGTAAATCTGATTAGTATTCTTAGCCCTTTCTCTAATCAAATTGTCTCTAGATCTATTGTATTTACCTCCTTTCAATGTATGGTTAATTTGGCTAGTTAGTGGTTTTATTGATTGAAACCCTCATTCAAAATTTACAACCATTACACCTTCATTAGTCACCACACCTCTTATTTGTGCCTACTAAATGTCATCCAACCTTGTAGTAATCATTTGCAACATTTGAAATATTCCTTTTTCTTGACCTCTTTGAGGACCTCCTCTGTTCATTCTTCTTGGTGGATTTCTTCCCATACCATGTTTACCCAATCACTTTTTTCTTTCATACTAGTTAATTTTATGGCAACCTTTTTGTCTAAGAATAAGTTTCTTAGAAAACAAAGAACAAGAGACAAAACAATAGAATGATGACAAATTAATGAGAGGAAAATCTAAGCTTGTATATGAATGTCATTAACAATCCAACAGAAACATGATAGACTTGAATTAATATATAAAACCACTAATATTCTCAAGACACCATCCACTTTATATTCATCCCATACATAGTTATAAATATTTAAAATTTAGAACAAATACCAAAACTCGGTCACTCTTTGTTTAGTTACAACTAGCAATATTTGTCCTGATCCCTAAAGGATCAAATTCCCACTAACCACAGACCAAACAAATGCCCAAGAAAAGGACTACTTTGCACACTACCATTGGTAAAGATTTCTAACCTTTTAGACATCCAACAATGTCTTTGTTTTACTTTCTTGATTTCTCCATCCTCTTTGCCACACTTTTGATGGTCCGATCCATACCACATAAACATCTCTTCCTTTTAAGTTGATCAGTTGTAAATTTACATCCCAAAACTGATCAAATGTAATTGCTAGCAATTTTCTTCCCTTATATTTGATCAAGTGACATGAACCATCTCATGGACAATTGACTAACAAAAACTCCCCAAAACAACAACTGAAATTGACAAAAGCAAACTAAAACAACTAAAACTAACAAAGCAAAAATAAACCTAAATTATTTACAAATAAACAAAAAAATTGAATAGGAACATGATGCTCTTGCTTCATGAGGATATGTGCTTTTGCATTTGTCTCCATTCCTTTGAACACCACAAAACATTTGTATAACCACTTGTAAAGATGGGAATGGGAATAGTTTGTTATGACACTAGAGACTTGACCACAATGGAGAAAAGAGTCTAAGAACCTTGAAAAATAAAAATTGATTCTAATTTCCGTGAGCATTGTATTTATGAGAAACAAAATTATGTATAATTTTATTTTATTTTTCACAAATCTTTTGGTGTGTTGGTTCTTATTCATTCTAACATTTTTTAGTCTTGTAAATATTCCTTCTATTAAAAAAATCCCATATTATGCTTTATTTATTGATGATTATAGAAGAACATGGGTATACTTTTTAAATAGTAAATTAGAAGTTGGCAGTTGATTTAAAGAGTTTAAAGAAATACTTGAGTTGTAGATTGGAAAGATAATAAAATGTTTGAGGATTGATGATAGACTATATAAATATTATGGCATTCATAGATAAAGGAAAACTCTAGATATTATCCACAACAGAATGGATTTGTAAATAGAATGAAAAAGAAACTAATGGAGAAGGCTAAGAGTATGATGAGTGGTGTTGGTTTGAAACAAAAGTTTTAGGTTGAAGAGATTGCTCTTACTTGCTAAAATTAATGTTGCCTACATTATCTCTTGTCAATTAAATTCCTATGTAGGCATGTTCTTGTCACAAGCCTTCATTAATACATATAATAGCTTTTTATTGTGAGGCATATGCACATGTGTGAAATGAAGAAGCAATATTTTAGAGTTTTTTATAAGACTATAAAATGTAGGTTGTCAGGTACAATTATGGCAATGTAAAAAGACTATGTTATATTATTATGCCAAGGCATTCCTTATATGAAGTGGACAACCTAAATTTTGAAATCAATGATTCAAAATTCAAGAAAAGGATGCAAGATAATAGTATTAATCCCAATCGTACGATTTCATTTATATTAATTGAAAAATCTTATATGATAAAAAATTTAAAAATATAAATTTGAATATTATCAATTAGAAAAATAATGCACATAAAATAAAAAACATATCTTTTATTATTATCTTGTTTTGATCCTAGAATATCTTTTAATAATATTATTTCTATTCTAGAATATTCTATCTTTCTTTTTAAGTTTCAAAAAAGGAAAAAACATATTATAAAAGAAAGAATTATCTTTATTAGAATTATTCTTCTTCTTCTCCTTTTAAGGATTAATTTTTTATTAAATTAAAAAATTATTTTAATTATTTATGACGTTTATGAAATTAAAAATAAATAATTAAAAGTTATTAAAACTAATTTAATTTATAACTATTTGTCTTATTAAAATTTTAATTAGTGTACAATAATTAAATTTTGAATAGAAAATGTAACTTTTATAACTATCTTCTTTTGGTAAGAATATTTTTAACATTATATTCTTTTATTGTTTGTGCTTTGTTTTGTTGCCTATTGTTTCTTTTTGCTTTTGAGCTCGGTCTGGGGTGTTCCCCTATTTTGTTGTTGGTTTTTGTTTGGTTGGCTGATGGCCAATTTCTATAAAACTCTTGGTTTCGGGTCCATGTAAAACCTGTTTATCTTTATCAAAAATATTATATTATTTTATTAGGATATTCTGTCATCTTTTAATTTATTCTAATTCTTCTTCTTCTTTTATAAGGATTAATTAGTTGATTTTTTATTTTAATTATTCACATCAACTATAAATAATTAAAGATATTAGAATAGATGTAATTTATAAGTTTTTGTTTGATTAAATTTTTTATTTACTATAGACTAAAATTATATTTATATAATATTTTAATTTATATAATAAAATAGATTTTAACCTAAAATTTAAATTAAAAGTTAAGAGCAAGAGAGTGAGAGGGAGAAACTAACTTTTGATTGCTCTTTTTATGCCAATAATTTAAGGATAGCATGTGTCCTTGGGGAGTGATTCTTAGAGTAGCATACCATTTGATTATTATCTCCATCTTTATTTCTTTCCCCTATCTATATCTTTTTCCCTCTCTCTCTCTCTCTCTCTCTCTCTCTCTCTCTCTCTCTCTCTCTCTCCCTCTCTCTCTCTTTATATCTCTCTACTTTGTCCTCTCTCTATTTCTTTCCCTCTTCTCCTCTCTCTCTCTCTCTCTCTCTCTATATATATATATATATATATATATATATATCTTTGTCCCTCTATATATCTATATCTATCTTCATACCTCTTTCATTCAAACACACATTCCTTATTTCTATTCACCTATCTCTATCTCTATATCTCTCTCACTCACACGTACATACACTCCCTATTTATCCCTCCATCTCTTTACCTCTATCTCTATCTCTCTCTTATACACCTACCTCCTCATCTCTCTCACTTTCTCTATAAATCCCTCTCTACCTGTCTATATATGTCAATTCTTATATCTATATTTCTATATATCTCTCCCTCCCTCATTATCTCCCTCTTTTTGTCTCTATTTCTTCCTATCCCTTCTTCTCTATCCTTCTCTCTCATCTCTCTCACCCCCTTTATGTTTCACAATTTGTATCAACTCTATCTCTCCTTTATATCACTATCTATACCTCTTTCTATGCCCATCTATTGGGCTCTCCCCCCTCTTTCTATCCCCATCTCTCCCTCTCTCCCTCTCACTCCCTCTTTTTATATCTCTTTACTTCCCTTCTCTCTCTAATACATATACACACACACACTCCCTATGTCTCTTTTCCTATCTCTATCTATATCTCTCTATATTTCTTCATCTTTATCTCTCTCCCTCTCTCTAAACCTTTCTATCTATTAATTTATTCATCACCTTTATTCTCTCTTAATCCTACCCCCTCTATCTCTATCTCCCTGTACATCTATCCTCCTCTCTATATATACATCATTATCTCCACCTCTCTCTCTGTCTCTCTCTCTCTCTATCCTATCTCTCTCTCCCTCATTCTCTCCCTATCCCCTATCTATCTCTTTATCACTACCTCTCTCATTCTTCCTTTCATGTATATATATATATATATATCTTTCTCTTCAAATATATATTTATCTTTCCCTTTATCTACCCCTATTTTTATCACTTTCCCTGCATCTCTATTTGTATATCTATAATTCTCTCCATTTTTTATTTCTCTTTATCACTCTCCCTCTCCCCCTCTCCCCCTCTCTTTATATATCCTTATACCTCTATATTTCTATCACTCTATCTCACCATCTTTATATCTTTCTATCTCCCCCTCTTCCTTTATAGATCTCTATATCTCTTCCCTTCTATCTCTCCCTCTCTATTCCCCGAACTTTCTATCTTTATCTCTCCCTATACTTCTCTCTATCTCTCTATCTATTGGTTTTCCTTCTTCCCCTCCCTCCCTTGGTCTCTAGACACATCTCCTTCTCTATCTCCTACTCCATTTTTTAGACCTTTATATCTATATCTCTTTTCCTCTCTATATCTGTCTCTCCACATTTATTTTTTAATATCCCTCTACCTCTATCTAGTTACCTCTCTATCTCTATCTATGATTATATCTGAAATTCTCTATATATATACCTTGCTATCTCTATCTCTATCTTTATCTTTCTACCTCTCTCTCTTGCTCCCTCTATTTATGTTCTCTTCCATCTCTTTCTAATACTTTTTTATACTCTTTATCTCAACATATCTCTCTCTTTCTCTCCTCTATCTTTATCTCCATCTCCATCTTCATTTTATTTTCTATTTATATCTCTTTATCCATCTCTATCTCATTCTCCCCTCTCTATCTCTCCCTCTTTCCATCCCCATCTCTACATATCTCTCCTTCTCACTCCATTTAAAACATAACTTGAGCCTATTGGTAATATAACTTGATTATCTTCCTAATTTAAAGGCTTTGTTTGAATTATGATTGGATCCTTATAAGTGGATTCATAGTTGATTTGAAGCTATCACTTCTCCATTGAGACAATTTTTGCATAAATGACATCATTTTCTAAATGGCCGACCAATTGACCTCATGTACTATATAAATTTATATGAAAAAATGTACCAATTGTTTTCGTAGTTGACCTTCCAATCCTCTTTAACATACCCATTGCATAACAAGGTTTAATTTATAGTTTTATCAATATTAATTTAAAACTATATGAGATTAAAAAATAATAGGAATGATATGGATAAATACATCTTTCCAAAAAAACAACAACAACCAAGTTTCTATATCAATCTTTGTATTAGCAATTTTTTTCAAACAAGTGGCATGCAAATTTCTATAGTAACATCAATATATTTCATTTAATAGTCAACTATTGATTTTAGTGGAAGAAAATCCAGTTTCATGTGGCAAATTGATGTTGGAAAGCAGAATAAAATAGCAATATCAAAAATCTACATTGTAAAAAAAATTAAAAATATATTAAATATTATCATCATTTAGCTCAATCATTACATTCAATGTATTGCCTTTCTAAATCCATTATTTCTTATATAAAAATAACTTATGGGAATTGACTTCCCAACTAACCTAACCATAAACTAATTAAATTACTGAATGTAAACCTAATTTCCCCCCTTTTAAGGTTTACATTATGAATAAAAACAAGAACAAAGCTATATTACATTGGCTTAACTTTCTTGGTCTAGGAAAATATCTAGAATCTCCACATCCTCATCAACATCAACCTAAACTTCTTGGTAGGTAAATGTTCCAACTCTTCAACGACATCAACCTAAACTTCTTGGTCTAGCTAAATATTCCAACTCTACATTAGTATGAAACTAAACTTACTAGTCTAGGCAAACATCTAATTATCCAACAATACTGCAAGCATACCAATCCTATGAATTGAGAAAAACTATCATCCATAGTAACACATCTCCAAAACTATGAATTGAGAGAAATTTAATGATCCATAGATATCATTCACATGTTGATAGATCAAGACAAAACTCAATTATCTAAAAGCTAAAAAAAATTCTATAGAGATTGATATAAACTCAATTATCTACAAATTGAAACAACTGCGATCTTCGTCTTTTTGCATGAGAAGATTTAAACAACAAAATTGTTGTCACTTCTCATACAATAAATCATCCCTGAGTGAGAAGCTAAATCAAGATGATAGATATCCTCGTACCTTCATTTCCTCTAACATTTAACAAATTGTTACTCTTTAATTACCAAATGTACCCAATGAGTCTCCCTTGCCAAGTGTAGCATATACAACTCCAAGAATGAAAATAATATGTGTGTCCATAATAAAATTAAGAGAGTAGGTGTTGGATTAAATTGATAATGCATACTAACAATGACCAAATTAACCTTGTAACACCTTATTTTCCTCATCACTCTAGTTATTACTTATATGATTTGCAGTGCAAACATAATACTTCTACCAAGCTTTTGCTAAAAAGGCTATTCCAAGAGATAGAATGAGCAAAAGGAAATTACCTAAAGTTCATGCCATTACACTTTCTTACATAATGCCTTCTCTAATTTCTATAATATTTTTCCAAATAACTTATTTCGACACTCCACACTCACCTCTCTCTAAACAATGTCTTCTATAGCAGTGAGTCACCAATGCAATGACATTTGCATATTTTCAAGGTCTTATAAAAAATAATGAGTTGATTTCCACTATGCTACATAATCATAGACCAAATTGATGTAGAAAGAATGTTCATGTTACTTCTATATAATTTCCAATATAATAAAGTGAGAGAACCAAAGACATGAACTATTATCTAAGAGAATAGAGAGAATGCAATGAGAAAATCTTGGTGCAATCATTATCTACCATGATTGGGGTTTTAGTACAAACACTATTCTCTTTATATGCTGCATACACCTATTAAAATGACATTTTCAATACCTTAATTTATGCCTTTCTTTCCAGCCTTTATGTTATTGACATCTAAGAGTCTTTTATATCTATTACAACTTCATGCAAATAAATCTCAAATTTTTTCTCACATACGTGACCTAAATATATGCAACATTAATATCTAGAGCCACCTGGCTTCCATTCAGTTGACAAGAATAGAAAAGACCACTTTGATACCAATGTTGGACAACAAAATAAAATAGCAATATAAATATTTACTTTGTAAAAAAAAATAAAAAATTATATTATCATCATTCAATTCAATTATTATATCCAATGTATTGGCTTTATAAAGCCATTATTTCATGTATAAAACTAACTTATGGGAATGATGCAAATTGAGGAATGATTGAAGAAAATAATGGAGAATAGTGCTACTATGATGAAAGTTTCTGCAGCCAATATAAATGATTTGGTTTCCATGCTGGAGAGAATTCATAATGAGAAGAATGTTGTTGATCTCGAAAATAAAGTTGGGGCCTCTAGCTCGAAGATGACTCCTCGCACTACTAGGAGAACATGATAGATCACTAAACTGGTGGAAGAGTCTCTTCCATAGGACCCGTTGAACCTTAAGGAAGTTGCCAAGGCCATGATGTTGCTTGAGAAGGAGGCCTCCTAGACCTTAGACATTTTTAAGTAGGTGGTCTATGTTTTTTGTTTTTGCTAGCATCTCGTTGTCCTTTTGCTGGTCTTTCTATGGCTACTAGGTTGTATTACTTATAGATTGTAGATAGTTTTGTTTCTTAGACCTAGGTTCTTTTGTGATACTTTATCACTTTATCTTTAATGCTATGTTGTAAGGGGTTTTAGGTCCCCATAAAAACTATTTTTCTTAATCGAAAAATAACTTACGGGAATGAACTTTTCAACTAACCTAACTACAATCTAATTTTTAATTATCGAATGTAAACCTTATTTACTAACAAATTGAATAATTGGATTCCCACCATTCTATTTCTCTTCATTTGGTTGTAGAATTTCATGATAGTGTGAATGTTGGATCTCGGTGGTTACATGCACTTTCTAGTAATGTTCATTTTCTTTTTCAACTTATAAATTCCCTTTTAAAATTTTTACTTCATTTCTCTACTAGGTGTTACTCATGTAGAAGAAATTTGAGGGTATAATTCAAACAAATATTATTTCTTTGAAATATATTTTTTGGCTTGTATGATTGGTGTTACATTGCCTATGTAGTATTCCCATCACCACATGAAAAACTAACATAATTTGTGATCTTCTTTCTATATTGTAATAGAGATGTCTAGTAGGAAGTACCAAATTTTACAAGGTTATCTAAGGTGAGCCTCATAAGAGATAACCCACCATGTATCATTTAGTTTATCCTACAAAGTCAAGCTTGAACTGTATACATCATTGATTACTACATAGAAATTTTTTTGAACTTTTTTGAGCTAGCACACCATTTATCATTGAGTCCCTCTTGCAAAGTCACACTTTAATTGTATACATCATTGATTAATAGATATGAAATTTTTAAAAAAAATTATGAACAAGTGATTTTTTTCCTTTCACATTAGAGAGAAAATAAAATTATACAGTTATCAAGATGAACGAGCTTCATATTTCTATATTATACCACCCTCTATGAGGAATCAAGTGGTTTATTCTCTTTGTCATTCACATAGTTGAGTGACTCCCTTCTCCCTAATAAATTAGAAAGTTCATTCCAATTCACTACATTTAAATTATTGAATGGCTCTAATAACTAATGTTCCAATTTTACTTTTGAGTCTAATGAACACACTTATGTTAATCTACAAAAAGGGAGAAAAGTATTAAATAATATTATGCATTATTTAATTTTATTTTGGGTATACAAGCAACAAAAAACCTTGATTATAGTTTGGATAAATCACTATAGGCTAGCTAATGAAAAAAATCAAAAAGTTTACATTGGCTCTTTGATCACCTAATATTATTATATTTTAAATAAATTAAATAAAGATATATTATGTTTGTGTATTTCAAAAGATTCTTTTATGTTTCAATCGTTTAATTAAAAAAAAATGTGTCTAATTCTCTATGTATTAAACTATTTCGGATATATTTATCAAATATAAATACATAAATGAAAACAAAATATCAAAAAAGAATAAGTTATTGCTATTAAATTTAATTTTTTTAATATTTCTATAATTTAATTATTAAAATAGTGATGCAGGAGTGTCCCCGGTTCACAACAATCTTGCATCAACCAAAAACTTTTTTTTTCTTTCTCTTTTATTTTTTGTTTGCAATTTTAGTTTTCCTTTTTGGTTCACCAAATCTTGTGGAGTTGAATTCTACTTGATGAATTGATCATCTTTCTTGCTTTTAGAACACACTGCATTTGGATCACTTTTTGGCAAGATATCACTACTAGTTTCCATGACAGTTTCTTGTTACTAGTTGCCTGAGACCTATTCTAGTGATCTACCAGAACCCATTCCAAAGCTTGCAGAGCCTTGGGTGTTGATTTCAATGTTCCTTGGTGCGTGGCCAACCTTTTCTCATGATCTAAGTTTTATCCTTTGGATTTTCTGGAGGAATCTCTTGGTAGAGGCTGACCTTGTTTATTTTGCACATCAGGTCTTGTTCTTCAGGTTTTGATCCCTTTTGGGCTCAATTGATCCTTTGGATCGATATATATATTTGTAATCATGATTTAGAATGTAATCAATTAGAATCAATCAAAGTATCAGATAGATAGATTGTGCATAGAAGATAGATCTTTCGATTCAAGGTCTCGGTTGTGACCTATTCTACCAGGCCTGTATGCCAGTATGTTGTAACTTGGTTGTTACCAGTTGGGTGTAATCAAATTTCATGCAATAAAACTATCTATTATGTATTGGCTCCATCATATTTGTGTGTTTTTGTTGTGTTTACTATTGTTGACCAGTCCGGATTGATCTCTTTGAGGTCCCTCCTCACCAGTGACTGCTCGAAGTGGTATCAGAGTGAAGTCTCATTTTAGAGGTTGTGTGTCTTGAATTTTTGTTGTAGGTTGGCGGATTTTTGGATCCGACCTACCATTACAGAGGAATAGCATGATTCGATGGCGCAAAGAGGAAGTAGGAATGGTGGAGCATGTGGGAATGCATACCCTACTATGATGGAGATTTTGTGAGGAATAGCACCCCAGTTAGAAGCCGTGGAGACAACTGAGAGAAGAGGCTGACATATTGAATATGTAAGTGAAGATGAAGGAGAAGAAGCCTCGATAGAACAAGTAAACCTATCGGCAATTGATTTGGATGAAGAAAGATTTTTAAGGGTTTTGAGTAGCGCGAACACTAAACATCATTTTACCCCACCAGAATATGATGGGAAATTAGATTTAGAAGAATTGAAGGATTGGATCTCAGAGATGGAAAAGTATTTTGATTTTGAAAACACTGCAAAAGAGAGGAAGGTGAAATATGCTTGTACCTGATTGAAAGGTCATGCATCTCTTTGGTGGGAGCATTTGCAAGTTGATAGACAAAGAAGAGGTAAAGAAAAGATTAATACATGGGATTAGATGATTTCTAAGTTCAAATCGAAGTTTGTGCTGATGAATTATCAAGTGGATTTATTTCAAAAGTTGTAGAATCTGAGATAGAAGGAATCTAGTGTGAAGAAGTACATCAAAGTATTTTACAAGTTGAACATCAAATCCAAACACGATGATGAAGTTGAACAAATTGCAAGATATTTGAATGGGTTGTCAATGTCTATACAATATGAACTTAGTACAATCAAATTGGAGAGTGTTAAAGAGGCTTACCAATATGCACTAAAGGCTGAAGAGAAATTGAACAAAAGACATGAACAGAGACAGAGAGGTAGATGTGGAAGGTTTATCAGAGGAATATTTCAAGGAGGAAGAGGATATAATCAAGGAAGAGGAACTTGTATAGATCAAAACAAGGACAAGGAAGTGAACAAAGAAGGTAATTCATACTAGAAGGATGATAGAAATTTCTACTGGAGGAGAGAACCGAATGGTTACTAGAATGAGAACTTTGAAATATAAGATAAGAGGATATTTAGAGGAACTTGATTTAAGTGTGGAGGAGAAGGACACCATGCATTTGAGTGTAAGAATACAAAGACTACTAGAAGAGTAGTAGTAGTGGAAGAAAACCCCACTGGGTCAGAAAATAAACTGAAAGATGGAGAACTGTTGATGATGAGGAGAGCTTTGTGTCATAATGGAGGAGATGAAGAACCCTTGCAGAGGAAGAATCTGTTCAAAACCAGATGTAAGGTATCTGGTAAGTGTTATAAAGTTGTTATTAAGAGTGGTAGTTTAGATAATCTTGTTTTAGAAGAGATGGTGAATAAGTTGAAATTTGAGAGATTGAAACACCCTAAGCCTTATCAGATAGCATGGATTCAGGATGAACATAAGATGTTAGTAAGTCAATAGTGTTTGGTGAAATTGAAAATTCGAACTTATCATGATGAATTTTTGTGTGATATTATGCCTATGGATATTTGTCATCCTTTGTTGGGTAGACCTTGGCAATTTGATAGATAGGCAATACATGATGGGAGGAACAATACATACACTATTGTGGCCAATGGGATGAAGCAAACCTTGTTACATTTGGAGCAACCTTTTAAGAATGAAGTTTGTACAAATGCCAAAATCAGTTTAGTAGATGAAAGGAAATTCATGGATGGACTAAGACATGAGAATGTGTGTTTTGCCTTAATTCCTAAGAAGAGTAAGAGACTAGAACTAGAAGAAGAGCACTCAGAAGAGATAAGAGATTTGCTGACAGAATATGAGGATATAATTTTAGATAATGTACCCGATAGATTGCCACCCATTGGAAGTATTAGTCATTGCATGGAATTGGTTCCTGGGGCTAGTTTGCCTAACAAAGCTGGACACTAGTTGACACTAGTAGAGAATGAAGAACTGAATAGACAAGTGCAGGAGCTGTTAAAGAAAGGTTTGATTAGAGAGAGTTTGAGCCCTTATGCAGTACCAATAGTATTAGCACCTAAGAATAATGGAGAATGAAGGATGTGTACTGATTCAAGAGCAATAAACAAGATCACGGTGAAATACCATTTTCCTTTTCCTAGGATGGATGACATAATGGAATATTTGAGTGGAGAAAAATACTTCACAAAGACAGATTTGAAGAATGGATATCATCAGATTAGGATCAAAGAAGGTGACGAGTGGCAGACAATATTTAAGATAAATGAAGGACTATATGAATGGTTGGTGATGCCTTTTGGATTGACGAATGCATCGAGTACTTTCATGAGGTTGATGAATGATGTATTGAAGAAATCCTTGGGTAGGTTTGTTATTGTGTATTTGGATGACATTCTAATTTTTAGTAAAACAAAAGAGGAGCATTTGTTGTAGTTAAGACAAGTTTTGTAGAGGTTGAGAGAAGAAAATTTGTTGATCAATATCAATAAGTGTGCTTTCATGAAGGATGAGTTAGTCTATTTAGGATTTGTGATATTTGAGGATGGTTTGAAGATGGACCCTGATAAAGTGAAATCCATTGTTGAGTGGCCTTCACTGGAAAGCATTGGGGAGGTAAGATAATTTCATGGATTGGCTAGTTTTTATCAGAAGTTTATTAGAAGTTTCAGTTTAGTTTGTAACCCTATGACTGAGACCATGAGAGGAGATTGAAAGGAACTCAAGTGGACCACTGGAGCAAACAAAAGTTTTGAATTGTTGAAGTAGAAAGTGACTTAGTAGCTTGTGTTAGCTTTACCAAATTTTAATAAAGTATTTCAAGTAGATTGTGATGCAAGTGGAACAACAATATGAGTAGTATTGAGTCAAGAAGGGAGAGAAGTGGCCTATTTCAGTGAGAAATTGAATTATGCCCATAAGAGATATTCAGTGTATGATCAGGAATTTTATTCCATAATTCAAGCCTTGAAGAAATGGAGACACTACTTGTTGCCTAAGGAGTTTGTGTTGAATATAGATCATCAAGCTTTGCAGTATCTGAATAGTCAGAGTAAGTTGAATCCAAGACATAGGAGATGGGTAGAATTCTTGCAGAGTTACACCTTTATGTTTAAGGATAGAAGTAGGAAATCTATTTTTTTTTTGATGCATTGAGTAGGAGAAGGAATTTTCTGACAGAGACGAGAGTGACAACATTAGGTTTTAAAGATTTGAAGACCAAGATTTTGCATAACCTTGGAAAGCATGTAGAGAACTGATTATGGTTGATAGGAGAAAATAGTTTTATTATTTCATTCAGGATGGGATGTTATTTAGGGGAGTTCAGTTGTGCATACCTAAGAGTTCCATGAGAGAGAACCTAATAAAAGAGAAACATAGTGGAGGACTAGCTAGACATTTTGGCATTGACAAAATAGTTGCATTGGTGAGTGAGAAGTACTTTTGGCCCAAGATTCATAAGGATGTTAATAGATATGTGCAAAGTTGTAGAGTTTGTCAAGTTGCAAAGGTAGTAGTCCGAATGTGGGATTGTATAAACCTTTGACAATACTGGCAAGACCTTGGGAGGATATAACCATGGATTTTGTACTTGGATTGCCTAAGACATTGAGAGGAAATAATTCTATATTTGTGGTAATGGATAGATTTTCGAAGATGGCTCATTACATACCTTGTAAGAAGACATCAAATGCATTACATGTAGCAAACCTATTTTTCAAGGAAGTGGTGAGATTGCATGGATTACCTAAGAGCATAGTTTCAGACAGAGACACTTTGGAAGATGATGAAGATAGATTTGAAGTTTAGTTCTACTTTTCATCCACAGTTTGATGGACAGACATAAGTTGTTAACCGATGTTTGGGAAATTTGTTGAGATGATTAGTGGGAGATAAAACCAGAAGTTGGGATTTGATCCTTGCACAAGCAGAGTTTGCCTACAACAATTCAATGAATAGAAGTACCAAAAAAACACCTTTTGAGATTGTTACCAGAGTGCATCCTAGAGGAATATTAGAATTGAGAGACGTTAGTAGTGAAGATCAGAAGAGTTTAGAAGAAGAAGATTTTGTAGATCACATGTTTTGATTTAAAAGTGAAGGTATTAAAATATGATTTTAAATATTGTTAGACTATAAAAATTATGTTTAGTATTTGTAGGTAAGATAAATATTTATATATTGAGGTGGAAAGGTGAAATTTATGTATCTTTATCATTTTTTAAATTTATTTTAACTTTTATTAATTCTTGTATTATAGTGGAGGTTACACTTCTTAGCAATTCAATAAAAAGATGATCCTGATGCTCCTCCCTCAGCTGCCACTGCTTTGGTTGTTTGAGGAAGTTTTTTGATGAATAGCTTGTTTTTTTGTTTCTGGTCATTGGCCATGTGACTCTCGTGGGGTGATCTTGTATCCCCTGACCTTTTTTGTGTGTGAATATGTACTTTAATATTTTCAATTAATAGAGAAGGTCTATTTATAAAATAAAAATAAAAAAATTTGAGAATGCCAACTGGGATTAAAAGAAATCAACGATAGTAAAAGAATGTCTTCCTATTTTTTAAAGATTTGTAGTAGGGTGAAGTCTCAATCCATCACTTGGTATTTTTTAAAACACCAATATCCATCTCCGTAAAAAGAGTATGAACATATTTCTATAGCCAAGAATTGAAAATTCTTTACCATTTCAAGATCACCTCTTAAATTTAACTTAAACAAATTTATTAGAGATCATTTATAATGGAAGAATGTGTTTTTGTTATTTTAATCTTTGAATAAATATAAGTAAAGTATAAGTTCGTTATTCTATTAAAAAAATATTATATTGTAATTAATACTAAATGATTATTATATTATGATATTATAGTTAATATTAAATTATTGTTAAAATATAGTTATATTATTATATTTTAATATATTATTGTTATATTTTTATATTTCTATTGAATAGTAAAAAAGTATTACTAATTTTGTAATAAAATTAATATTAAATTAAAAAATAATAATTAAATAATTTTTAATTTTTTATACATTTAAGTGTCCAAACATATCTAAATATTCTTAAGTGATTAAATTATGGAAATAATTAATTTTAAACTTTAAAAAATTTATTTTGATGGAAACATGATATATAATTTATTTAAAATATAGAAACATCTTTTTGTGATTAATTACTTATTAGGCAAAGATGGATAAATTGAATAAGAAATCAAGAAAACAAAAAAACAAAAAACAAAAAAATCAATTCATAGGAAAACACTAAGAAAAATTAAATATCAAACTAAGATAAAACTATAGCCCATTAAATTAAGAAAATTGTAGCTTATATTTTTAATTTTTAATTTAAATTTATTTGTGTATAAAATAAATAATCAAATAATATATCTTAAGATATAATATATTTTAATAGAATCAAATACTACACCCTAACCCTAACACTACTTATAACACTAAACCAAATTGAATCCTAACCATATTTGAAATGGAACCCTTAGCATAACACTAAAAAAAATTTCACACTAACCCTAACACTAAGCCACATTAAAACCTAAAACTAAAACTAATTACTAAACCAAATTGAACCCTAATCTTAAATACAATTTAATCCTAATGCTAACTCTAATACTAAACCAAATTGAACCATAACCCTAAAACAAATTTAACCTTAACTCCACTAAATTGAGCTTGAACTCTAAATCAAGTCAAACCCTCACCTTAAATCAATTAGGACCTTAACCCTATACAAACTTAAACCTTAACCAATTTGAGGCTTAACCCTAAAATTACTTGAAACTCGACCCTAACAAAATTGAATTGTAACCCTAAATCCTTAGATAGAATTGAACCCTAACACTAAACCAAAGTGAACTCTAACTATAAACATAGTAGAGAACACAACATCAAAACTATTACTAAACTTTTAACCAAATTGAACCTTAGCCCTTAAACTAAACCAAACAATCCTAACAATATCTCTAACACTAAACCGAATTGAACCCTAAACCTAAACAAAATTTAACCCTAACCCTACACAAAATTGAGCCCAAAATCTATGTCAATTCAAACCCTAACCCTAAATCGATTAGAACCTTAACCCTATATTAACTTAAACATTAACCAAATTGAGCCCAAAATATAGGTCAAGTAAACCCCTAAGCCTAAATCAATTAGAACCTTAACCCTATATTAATTTAAACCCTAACAAATTTGAGGCTTAACCCTAAAATAATTTGAAACTCAACAGTATATTAACTTAAACCCTAAAACTAAACCAAATAAAAATTTATTTTTGACATAACCTTAATCTATTTGAAGCAATCACCGGTGAGGAGGGACCTCAAAGAGATCAATCCGAACTGGTCAACAATAATAAACACAATGGAAACACACACATATATGATGGAAGCAATGCAGAACAAATAGTTTTATTGTATTAAATTTTATTACACCTGACTAGTAACAACCAGGTTACAACATATCAGGACACATGCCTAGTAGAATAGGTCACAATCGAGACCTTGAATCAAAAGATCTATCTTCTAGGCACAGTTTATCTATCTGATACTCTAATTGATTACATTCTAAACCATGATTACAAATATATATATATCGATCCAAAAGATCCAGTTGGCCCAAAAGGGATCAAAACCCGAAGAAAAAGACCTAACATGCGAAATAAATAAGGTCGACCTCCGCCAAGAGATTCCTTTGGAAAATCCAAAGGATGAAACATCGATTGCGAGAAAAGGTTAGCCACATGCCAAGGAACATTGAAATCAACACCCAAGGCTCTGTAAGCTTCAGAATGGGTTCTAGTAGATCACCAGAATAGGTCTTAGGCAACTGGTATCAAAGGAACAACCGGTAACAAGAAACTATCATGGAAACCGGTAGCGATATCTTGCTGGAAAGTGATCCAAATGCAATGCGATCTGAAAGCAAGAAAGATTATCAAGTCTTCAAGTAGAATCCAACTCCACAAGTTCCAATGAGACAAAATCGAGACACATAGAAAGGAAAACTAAAACTACAAACAAAAAACAAAACATAAAGGAAAAAATACTTTTGGTTGATGCAAGATTGTTGTGAACCAGGAATGCTCCTGCATCAGACATCTGAGGTTAATGAAAAAGTGAGCCTCTCACTTTGTTGGGGTCAGACAAAAACCAAGGTGGTCTACCTCTGGCTGAGAAATCCAAGATGAATCTTCAACTGGTCTGCCCTTCTACTTCACAAGATACTCTTTGTATTGACTGTTTCGAGTACTACGCCCAATCCTACTGTCCAAAATCTCTTCAATCTAATCAAATTTCGTTTGGGGAAATTGTTTCTCAAGGTCTGCAACACTATACTCACTGAATGTTGGTTCATGGTACTCATGAAGATCTGCAATGTTGAATATAGGTGAGATACTTAGACTATCCAGTTGCTCCACTTCATATGCATTTCTAGAACTAAACTTCCCCAAAATCTTACAGGGTCCAAACTTCTTCATTTGTAACTTATTTTAAGTTCCAACCGAGAATCTCTTTTTTCTCAGATATACCATCGCTTCAGCGCCAACTTCAATTTATTTATGTCTCTTCTTCTCACATGTCATCTCCTTATATTGGTTGTTCATGTCTTCCAAATGCTATTTAACCTGAATATGCAAAGTCTTTTATGATAAAAATTTAAATATTCATAAAAAATAAATAATAAATTTAAATATACAATAATAAATATTATAAGTTTGATAAATTGAATTTTTGAATAAACAACTATCAAAATATTATATATTTAATTTTAATTTCTCAAAAATCACTTATTACTTTCACTTATAAATTATTCTAAATATTATCATTTCATATCTAAAAGTACAAATAGAATGAAAAATATAAATTCTAGTGAATTGATTAGTCACATAACTCAAGCAATAATAAGAAACATCAATGTAGCCTACCAGATATAAAAAAAAAATTCTCTTTTGGTTACAGTTGTTATGCTGAAATTTTGGTAGGGTTTATTTGGCTCACAAATGGATTAATTGCTTTGCATTTTGGAGGAAGAGGGTTTGAATGCTTGTGGAAATCGCACCAGAAAAAACTAGGAGTTTGTCATTATGCTAATGATAGGTACATAATTTTAATTTCGTTGGATTTGATTTTTAATTTGGTCATAGAATCCACAAGAATCTATAGTTTAGATGTATCTTTTAAAATGTTAAGAGAATGGATCTATTATTAAATTTTAAATGAATCTATTAAAAAAATAGATTAGTTAAAATTCATCACCTTAAAATGAATATTGTTTTCCTTCTAACCAAAAGAAATGTAAATTTTGATCACTAAACTTTGATGTAGAGCCCTACCCACACACCTAAGGACAAGCCCAAAAAAGAATAGACTTATAACCCCTCAAATGATCATAAAGGTCCTACAAGGAAGGTCTGCACACCTTTAATTGAACTACACACAAGTTCACTAGGCTTGGGCCTACTCAAGATGAGTAAATGCCTCAATACCTACCGTACACCATCCTATGACACCCTACTCCTAAGGGGTTAGGATTTGGCTCATTTGTGGCCATTAGAAACTAGTCCAAGCATTAGTTTTAGGATTAGACTCCAATTCCTTATACCTCCTTTAGAAACCTACCCCCTAGGCTTGTAGCCCTATTTGGTGATAAAATGGATCTTAACTCCAAAATGTTCCACACACCCATACAAAAAAATTACCATTTAAAACACCATTTTGGAAGTTGTACAGATCCCCAAAATGGTTGACCAGGCCTACAATTACAAGGTCTGATCCCTTTAGAGGCCAAGAGACCTAATAGGGGCAATTAGGCCTATTTTCCAAAGTAGCTACCAAACAATGAATCCAAACTAGAAAACCAACTATATGGGAATGTGAGGGATGGTGATTGACCTTTAATTCTAGGTTTTCACTCCTAGAATCCACCGCTATGATATTTTATGATGATTGTCCTAAATCTTGTCCTAGGTAGTCACATAGAGATGCCTACCTAATTTTTCTCTTTTCTCCACACAACCAAGTTTCCCCTACAACAAACCATGAAAAATATAAAGTACAGAGGCTTATAATGCATCTCTCCAAATGAAGAGGCTTCTAATGGACTAGAATGCAAGATAAGGCCATGCTTATCTAAAACCCTCTCCAAACCCTCAAATTCTGGGTTGCTCTCAAAAGACTGGAGGGTTCTCTCTACTCTGGTACAATAAGGAATTTAGACCACCACCAAAACAAAGATATTTCACCCCTATATTTAATACATGGATGGTGGGATTCAAATCAATACATACAGGCATGTGCAACTCCTGTAAACTCAGAATTTTTGGGAAAATTGTAGTATTTAATGTTTTATTGCTTCACAAACTCCAATTACAACAACAACAACCTTGGGAATCATGTACAAAAGGCTTATATAACTCTCTAGTATTTTCTCACCAAATTTGGAGTAGGTTGGAGCTATTGAAAGGCTTCCCCCAACCGTATTTCAAAAAGTTGCACTTTTGCACTCAAAAGTTGCATTTTACAAAAGTTGCCATTTTGTAGTTTTGCACAAAATGTTATGAAAATTGCTAAGGTTAGAATCCACATATATGGATCAACTAAACACTCATCAAAAATGTCTAAAAACCTATCAAATACAAAACTAAACCATCTACTACCCCTATTGACCACATTGTCCCAATTGGCTTATCAAAATGCCTAATTGGTGACACGGGCTTACATGGTGGGGTTTATTGCATACATGAAACAAAAGACACACTAAGAAACTCTAATGATCTTAGTATTCATCCTTAGGGTCATGATTCAAGTTTTGATGAGGTTTCCTTGCACCATACTCCCCAGTAGAAGAGATCTCAAGCCCACTTGAGATCAAAAATTGTAAATCTGCACCATGGTTGGATATTTGCTCACTTGTCATCCAAACTGCCTTAGAGTCTGGTTTGTCCTGCCAAGCCACCAAGTACTCAATGTACTCCTTATTCCTTGTCTTCTTTGTGACTCTAGTGTCTAAAACTTTTCTCAACTTAGGTTATTCATGCCTTGGAATGTCATTGTTTGCTGCAACCTATTTTGGTTCCTCCCCTTCACTGTCACTACCTTTGAAAAGTGTAAGATCACACACATTAAAAATGGGTGATAATCCAAGATCAGGAGGAAGTTGGATCTCATAGGAATTTTGTCCACATTTCTTCAATATCTGACATGGTCCAATCTTCCTCTGCATGAGCTTGGTGTATTTTCCTTTTGGGAGTCTCTCCTTCTTCAAATGTACCCATACAAAATCTCCAACACTAAATTGCACATCTCTCTTCTTCTTATCAGCATGATCCTTATACTTCACTATAGACTGTTGGAGATGAGACTTGACTTGGTCATGCACCTCTTTGATGGCTGATGCAAAAGCTTCACCATCTGCACTAATGGTCTCTTCCTTGGGTAAATCCCTTAATGCCAATACTCCCCTTGGGTGGATGTGATATACAATCTAGAAAGGAGACTTCCCTGTGCTTCTATTGATGGTATCATTGTAAGAGAACTCTACCTATGACAATATACTATCCCATTTTTTTCCATGTTGCCTTGTCAAATACCTTAATAGGTTTCCCAATGACCTATTGACAATTTTAGTTTGCCCATTCATTTGAGGATGGTAGGCTAATGAGAAAGCTAGGTTAGTCCCCAACTTCTTCGAAAGGGTCATCCAAAAGTGACCTATGAACTTCACATCTGTCTTTGAAATAATGTTTAGGGGAAATCCATGTATTTGAACTATCTCTTTGAAGAATAGGTCTGGAACATATGATGCATCACAAGAAGTCTTACATGGCAAGAAATGAGCCATTTTACTAAACCTACCCACCACTACAAAGACATTGTCAAATCCCCTCCTTGTCCTAGGCAAACCCAACCCAAAGTCCATACTTATGCTCTCCCATGGAATAGAAGGAATGGGTAAGGGCTAATACAAACTTGCATTTGTGGACTTCCCCTTGGCTTTTTGACATATTACACATGTCTCCACAAACTTCCTTACATCTGCCTGCAATTTAGGCAAGTAATAGTGTCTCTTCACAAGGTCTAGGGTCTTGTCAAGGTAAAAATGACCTTCCATAGCTCCACAATGCTTCTCCCTAATGATATTCAACCTCATGGAACACTTAAGAATACACAACTACACTCCTTTAAACAACAATCCATCTTGTATCAAAAATTCAAAAAAATTAATATGATACCTCTCACCAAAGGTTTCACATACCTTGTATATCTCTCCAAAGTCTTCATCAAAATCATACATACTCTTCAAGGAATCAATACCAACACTCTCCATCTTGATTTGGTTGACAGTTAAGACCCTCCTGCTCAAGGTATCTGCAACTTTTTTCTTGACTCCCTTCTTGTGTTTGACAGTGAAGGTGAAGGCTTGTAGGGTCTCTACCCACTTGATGTGCCATTGGTTTAGCTTCTCTTGGCTATTTATGAAACTAAGTTCTTGATTATTAGTTAAAACTATGAACTCCTTAGGCAATAAATAGTGCCTCCACTTCTTCAAAGACTGTACTAGAGCATACATCTCCAAGTCATAAGATGAGTATCTTTTCTTAGCATCATTTAGCTTTTCATTGAAAAAAGCAATAGGCTTTTCTTCCTGACTAAGAACTACCCCAATAGCCATGTGGCTTGCATCACATTCCACCTAAAATATCTTGTTGAAGTCTGGTAAGGCAAGGACTGGTATTGCACATGAGCTTAAGCTCTTGCCAATCAGTCCTGATTCAAGCAACTCTTCAATCTGCCTTTCCATTTTTGCATTATGGTCTAGAGTGATTTTGTGGGCTCCTTTTTTTGGGAGAGTAGATCCAGGGATCAGATCTATGCAATGACTGATGTCTCTCATTGGTGGTAGGGATCTTGGCATTCCATCTGAGATGATGCCTTGATGTTTATGAAGCAATTGTTTGACTGTAGGGTCCATGTGCTTCTATCCTCCTTCTTTCTCTTCTGCATACTTCTCTTTCCTTGTCACCTTGGGGCTAGGCATGAGGGTATAGCAAACTGCACCTTTCTCTACAATTTCCCTCATGAACTATTTACCTTCTACCATTAGCACCTTGGCATCCCTCCCTTTTTATTCCATCTCTTCCTCTATTAGGGGTAAGAGTTCTATCACCTTACCATCCTTAGTGATTAAGTAGGTATTTATCAACCCACCATGATGAGCCTTCAAGTCATACTGCCATGGTCTCCCAAACAAGAGATGGCATGCATCCATTTTGGCTATATCAAATAGCAATCTATCCTTGTATGATCCAATCTAAAACTCCACCCAATCCCGCTCTTCTAGCACTGCTTGCTGACCTTGGGTGAACCATGAGACCTTGTAGGGGTAAGGATGAGGCAACTTTCTAAGTTTAAGCTTCTCTACCATTTCAAGTGATACAAAATTTTTAGTGGATCGGGTCTTGATAGGGAGGCTACCTAGTTTACCATCAATTAGGATTCTTTGATGGTTGCTACTATCCCTTCCTGGGTTCCAAGTCTATCTCTTTAGACTTCTAAGGGCTTCCCTACCATTTGTTTTCTTATCTCACCTTCCTCAAGCTCACAAAGTAAGCTTTCTCACTATATCCTTGTAGGGGTGAAGGACACACACATTCTTTCATTCTTTGCAAAACCACCCATCTTGTTTGGTTTAGAAAATGTTTCCTTATGGTTACACAATGTCTCATTTTTAGGCTTGTAGCCTTCTGGACCTTTCCCCTACAATTCATCTCCTTCAGAAAAACTAAAACCTAACCAGACTATCACCAAGCTCGCCTAGGCTCAATATGCAGAAATGGAGATTGCCATTTCCTGGTTTCCCCCTACTACTACTCTACTCTTACTATACATTTTTGGCTCTTCCTAAAGAACTCTAATGGCCATGTGGATCCCATGGTGGAGGTTCAAGACAAAGCCATATTTACACTGTGAATTCAAAACACCGAAATGAACAACAAAAAGGAAACTTAAATTACAAAACTGTAATGAAAAACTTCACAAAACAAGACATTACAAAACACAGTGAAAGAAAACTAGAAAATAGACTATATGGATTTCAAGTAGTATTCAACCATCCAACATCCAACCTTTTACAAATTCCCATTGGGTCTTTTAAACATTCCATCCATCGTGAAACATAGATGGTTACAAACTAAAAAACAATTTCATAACGGTCATCGATGTAGCCTTAGAACCTGGATTTCGATGCCCATTACAAAGTTTGCACGTTTCCCTTCAGGCATTGAAATAGAAAGAAATCCCTTCATCTGATAGTCGATGTCAACTTTTTACACTCCACACTGCCTATCGGGTCATCAAGAAGTATTCAAAACTTTATTTTTGAGGATCGATGACTATTTCCACCTCTCACATTTTTTTCCATCAGATCATCGGGACTCCTCCAACCATGTTAACCCGATGGCCAATGTCACCAAATTCAACCTCCTCTTCTTGTGCCTTGTTATCGATTCATCAGGGTAAAAAGAAAACACTCCTCCTGATACCCGATAACTCTCTCCATGACTAGCACTTTCCTATCGAGTTTGTGGGATAACAAGAAACAATTCTCCTTGATACCCAATAACTCCCATTGAGACATTGGTGTAGCATGCAATAACTCCTGCCAATACCCGATGGTTCATCAGGTCATTGGTGCAGCAAGAAAAAGCCTTTGTCGATACCCGATGGCTCCACTCCATGCCTATTCTTTCTCATGGGGTTGTCAGGGTAACTTGAAACTACTCTCGTCAATACTGGTTACAACTACTCCAACACTAGTGACCTCATCGGGGTAAGACTTTCTGATTAGGGTAGGTCTTGCCGATAAGGAAAAACTTCAAAAACTACAAACAAACCACTAAACCAATGGACTAGAACCAGTCCTTATGTATATACAGGACCACTGGAAGGTCTCACAAGCCAAAATTGCTCAAGGGAATTTCAACCCTTAAGTGGTCTTGCACCATACTCCCCCAAAAATAAATAAGTCAAGTGAGTGCACTTGGCAATAAGGAAAGATGAATTCTTGACTTCACAAAGTCTGATTCAGGGACCCATGTCACTTCAGAATTAGGTTTATGCATCCATTTTACCAAATGTTGCATGTAGACCTGTTGTCTATTCTTCTTGAGAACGTGGGAATCCAACACTTTCTCAGCCTGAGGTATGGAAGAAGAAAGTAAGGGCAGGTCGGCAAGTGACTATTGAACATTTGAAACTTGTGCATCCTCCTTGGGAAGTCAGCCCTTGTAGGCAACTAAATCTACAACATTGAAAATTGGAGACAAAGCAATATCAGATGCCAAATCGATCTTATAGGTATTAGAGCCATACTTTAATAAAACTTTACATGGGCCTATTCTCCTCATTTGTAGCTTGCTAGGAATTCCTTTCTAAAGTCGATCCTTGTTCAAATGTACCATCACCAAATCTCCAACTAAAAATTGCACATCTCTGCATGTGGCATCAACTCTGGCTTTAACTTTCTATGAAGAATCTTGGAGAGTTCTCCTAACTTGGTCATGAACCTCCTTCATATATTGAGAGACCTCATCATCTTGACCACTTTTGTACAACAAATTACCAAGATCTCGTAATTCCATAACACCTCGTGGGTGCATACCATACACTATCTCAAAAGGTCTCTTCCCACTAGATCTGTTGACACTGTCATTGTATGTAAACTCTGTCTGGAGAAGAACCTGATCCCAACTCTATCCATACTCTTATGTTAAACACCTTAAAAGGTTTCCAAGTGTCTTATTGACCACCTCTATTTGACCATCTATTTGAGGATGATAGGCTGAACCAAAAGACAAATTAGTTCCCAGTCTTTTCCAAAGAGTTCCAAAAATGTCCAAGGAATTTGCAATCTCTATCAAAAACAATACTAACTGGAAAACCATGGATTCTTATAAACTCTTTGAAAAACACATTTGCAATGTGACTAGCATCATGAGTAGTTTTGCAAGGAACACAGTGTGCCATTTTACTGAATCTGTCAACAACAACAAAAATGCTATCACAACCAAGCTTAGTTTTGGGTAATCCAACCACAAAATCCATACTAACACATTCCCATGGCCTTGTAGGAATAGGTAATGGGTGATAAAGACCAGCATTAGTAGCTGTGCCTTTAGCTTTCTGACAAACTATACACTGCTCAACATACCTTCTGATATCCCTTTGCATTATGGGCCAATAGTAGAACCTTTGAACAAGTTCCAATGTCTTATTAAGGCTAAAATGGCCACTCAAACATCCATTGTACTTTTCTTGGATCAGATTTTCCCTCATTGATCCTTTGGGAATACACAACTATCCACCTTTAAACAACAAACCATTCTGCAAAGTAAAGTCAGCATATTCACTATGAAAGTGATTCTAAAATTCTTGACAAACCTTGTAAATGGTTGCAAAATCTTCATCATTGGGGTACAAATCCTTGAAGTAATCAACTCCAATACTCTGAATCTGTACTTCTTGCATTGTTAGTATCCTTCTACTCAAAGCATCTGCTACTTTATTACACTTTCCTTTCTTATGCTTAATAGAAAAAGTATATGACTGCAAATACTCAACCCATTTAACATGCCTATGACTCAACTTATCTTGTGAATTTAGAAAAACCTAAAGCTTAATTATTTGTGTAAACAACAAAGTCCTTAGGTAACAAGTAGTGCCTCCACTTCCTAAGAGCTTGGACAAGAGCATACAACTTGAGATCATACGATGAATACTTCTTCTTGGCATCATTGAGCTTATCACTAAAGAAATCTATAGGTCTATTCTCTTGACTCAAAACAACACCAACTACTATATTACTTGCATCACATTCAATTGTGAACAACTTATCAAAACTAGGAAGAATGAGTATTGGTTGTGTAGCTACCTTTTATTTCAAAAGTTCAAACCCGTTGTTAGCTACATTGGTCCACTAAAACTTAGTCTTAACTCCTCCTTTGATGGTATTCAACATGGGTGCACAAATTTCATTGAACCCTTTGATAAACTTCTTGTAGAATTGTACCAAACCATGAAAAATTCTTACTGTGCTTGCTATCTTTGGTGTTGAAAAATTTGTGATTGCTTCCACCTTTGATGTGTCCATCTTGAAATCTCCTCTTGAAACTACAAATCCAAGATAGACAAGTTCCTGCTTCATAAACTCACACTTCTCCAAGTTTATTGTTAATTGATCATCATACAATTTTTGAAATACAATACTAAGATGCTCTAGATGTTCCTCTTTCATTCTACTGAAAACCAAGATGTCATCTAAGTAGACAACAATAAATTTACCAATATCTTTAAGCACTTCATTCATGAGTCTCATGAATGTACTGGGAGCATTACTAAGACCGAATGGCATAACGAGCTACTCATAAAGTCCTTCATTGGTTTTGAAGGTTGTTTTCCATTCATCACCTTCCTTTATCCTGATTTGGTGGTATCCAATCTTGAGATCAATCTTAGTGAAGTACTTTGCACCTCCCAAGCAATCCATCAAGTCTTCAATTTTTGGGATAGGAAATATGTACCTGATAGTGATTCTATTTATGGCTCTTGAATCTATGCATAGCCTCCGTGTTCCTCCTTTCTTGGGTGCTAACACTATAGGTACAACACAAGGACTTATACTTTTCTTTATCAACTCTTGGTCTAGTAATTCTTGGACTTGTCTAGCCACTTCCTTGTTCTATTTGGGAGTCATCTTATAGGATTCTTTGTTGGGTAATGATGCTCCTAGAATAAAATCAATCTGATGGCTTATAGCTCTAATAGGCGGTAGGGTTGCTAGTGCTCCTTCACTTATGATTTCTTTGAAGTTGTCTAGTATCTTCTGCACTTCATGAGGTATTTGAACCTCCTTTTCTTTCTTTGCCTCCTTTGGTTTCACTATAAGAGAAAACCCCACTCCTTCTCCTTCTTCAAGAGTGCATATGAACTCTTTTTCACTCACCAATAAGACATTTGGGCCTTTAGTTTTTCTTCTCTCTTCTTCATCATTTAGGGACTGAATATGGTATGTAACTCCATCATTTTTAAAAGAATAAGAGTTCTTCTCTCCATTGTGAATGGCCTTTTTGTCAAATTGCCATGGTCTACCAAGAAGTAGATGGCAAGCATCCATAGGCAGGATGTCACACAAGGCTTTATCCTTATAACTACCTATGTTGAACTCAACCCATGTTTGTTCATTTACTACCACATGCTGCTCCTTGTTGAGCCAAATGACCCTATATGGATTACTCTATGGAATTATTTTCAACTTTAGTTTACTTGTTGCTTCCTCTGACATTATGTTGTTAGTAGATCTTGAGTCTATCACCACTCTACAAACCTTACCAAGGACTTTGCATTTGATTCTAAACAAAGCTCTTCTTTTAGTTGGTTCCTCTTTTATTGGCTCCTTAATCAAGACTCTTCTCATTATTAAATTTTCTCCATCTTCAAGAGATAAGCTCGCATCTTATGTCTTGCTACTTTCTGCATCTTCTTGTGCATATGCCACTCTTCTTTCACTTCCTTGAGATGAATAGGATTTCTCTGCACATCTATAGGTAGGGTGACCCAACTTTTGGCAATTATAACACTTCATGGTGGAGAAGTAGGACCCTCTTCCCGGTCCACTAGATCTACCTCTTCCTGGGTTGCTAGATGATCCTCTTCCTCTATAACTTCTCTTGCTATGTGAAACCTCACTTTTCTCTATAAGTTTGGACTCTCCTTGGGACCTTTGATCTATTACTCTTCCACCAAAACTGCCTCTTCCTCTGTTGCTTTGTTCTTGCTTCTTTTTGTTCTTTTCCTCCACCTTCAATGCCGATTGAGAGCACTTATGTACGGTGTTAGGACATAAAAAACTCAAATCCTCTTGAATATTTCATCTCAAGCCATTCAAGTATCTGTCTACCTTGATGCTCTCATCCTCTACCACCTTGGATCTTAGACACAAATTTTGAAATTCCTTAGTGTAACTGCTCACATCCAAGTCTCTTTACCTCAAGTTTTGTCTCCTCTTGTGAATCTGGATCTCATAATCTCTAGGGATGTATGTCTCTTTCACCTTGGCTAACTTGCCCTTCCAAGTATCTATGGGGTTCTTGCCCTCTTTTTACCTCTCTTCTTGGATAAACTTCCACTAAGTCAATGCTTCCCCTCTCAATCTAGACTTGGCCACCTTCACCTTTTGTGCCTCACTGATTCCATCACATTCAAAGTGATTCTCCAATCCCTCTATCCATTTCAGGACTACTTCAGGCTCCATTTTTCCACCAAAAAGTGACATTCCTTCTAGGGATTTTCCTCCCAAGGCTTTAATTGCTTTAAGGAAAGGTTCTTCAGGTAGAATAGGGTTTGGTTCAGGTATTCTAACTCTGCATTAGTCACCATTCTGATACTATTTTCTCCTACTGATTATGTATCTATCATCAACTACTTTCTTCCCAAGTCTAAACTTTCTCTGATACCAATATGATAGAGAGGCTACCTAGTTTACCATCAATTAGGATTCTTTGATGGTTGCTGCTATCCCTTCCTGAGTTCCAAGTCTATCTCTTTAGACTTCTAAGGGCTTCCCTACCATTTATTTTCTTATCTCACCTTCCTCAAGCCCATAAAGTAAGATTGCTCGCTATATCCTTGCAGAGGTGAAGGATACACATTATTTCATTCTTTGCAAAACCACCCATCTTGTTTGTTTTAGAAAACTTTTCCTTATGGTTACACAATGTCTCATTTTTAGGCTTGTAGCCTTCTGGACCTTTCCCTAGCTCTCAACAATTTCCTTCCCCTACAAGTCATCTCCTTCAAAAATACTGAAGCCTAACCGGACTATCACCAAGTTCTCCTAGGCTTAGTATGCAGAAATGGCAATTTCCATTTCCTGGTTTCCCCCTACTACTACTCTACTCTTACTGTACATTTTTGGAGGTTCAAGACAGAGCCATATTTACACTGTGAATTCAAAAAACTGAAATAAACAACAAAAGGGAAACTTAAATTACAAAATTGTAATGAAAAACTTAACAAAACAAGATAGTACAACACACAGTGAAAAACACAAGAAAACATACTATATGTATTTCCTATAGTATTCAACCATCCAATATCCAACCGTTTACAAATTCCCATTGGGTCTTTTAAACATTCCATCCATTGTGAAACATAGATGATTACAAACTAAAAAACAATTTCATAATAGTCATCGACATAGCCTTAGAACCTGGCTTTTGATGCCTGCTGCAAAGTTTGCACTTTTCCCTTTGAGCGTCAGAATAGAAAGAAATCCCTTTGTCTGATAGTCAATGTCAACTTTCTGTGCTTCGCACTTCCTATTGGGTCATTGGGAAGTATTCAAAACATTACTTCCGATGACCGATGATAGTTTCCACAACTCGCACTTTTTTCCATTGGGCATTTCCATTGGGTCATCGAGACTCCTCCAACCATGTTAAACCAATGGCCGATGTCACCAAAGTCAACCTCCTCCGCTTGCACCTTATTATCAAGTCATCAAGGTAACAAGAAAACACTCCTCCTGATACCTGATAACTCTCTCCTCGACTAGCACTTTGCTCTCGGGTCCGCGGGATAATAAGAAACCATTCTCTTGGATTCCCAATAACTCCCATCAGGACAACGGTGTAGCCTGCAACAACTCATGCTAATACTTGATGGTTCATCGGGTCATCAATGTAGCAAGAAAAATCTTCTACTTATACTCGATGGCTCCACTCCACACCTATGCTTTCTCATCAGGTCATTGGGGTAACTTGAAATTACTCCTGCCGATACCCGATACAACTACTCCAACACTGATGACCTCATCGGGGTAAGACTTGCTGATCGGGGTAGGTCTTGTCGATAAGGAAAAACTTCAAAAACTGTAAAAAAACCACTAAACCAATGGACTAGAGCTAGTCCTTATGTATATACAAGACCACTGGAAGTTCTCACAAGCCAAAATTTCTCAAGGGCATTTCAACCCTTAGGTGCTCCTCCACCAGGAGTCTATAAAGACCTTGCATACCTTTCCTCCTGCCTTGCAAGTGGTTTTGAAAAGAGATTTCCTTTGTGTAGGCTCCTTGTCAGGTACCTTCATGGTAGTTACTTCTCTCCTCATCATCAAAGCCTCTCCTCTTTGAGGATAGCCATAGCTATCAGGAGCATTAACACTTTGATAAGTGTTTGCACTTGCCACACTTTGACAATCAGATTCCTGCACCAAATTGCTTCTCCTTTCTCCCATGGAGCTAGAAGCCTTCTCTGGACACTTATTGTCCATGTGCCCTTCTTGGTTGTAGTTATAGCACCTAGGAGGTCCTCTACCTTGGGATATTCCTCTAGAGGGTGGTCTTCTACCCCTAAAGTTTCCTCTTGGATTGTAGCCCCCTCCTTGGTTATAACTACACTCTCCTCTATTGCCTTCTTGGTTAGAGTCACCTTGGTATCCAAAACCATTTCCTCTATGTCTGAAAGGGCCTCTTCCCCCTCTTTGTTGTCTCCCTTTACCTCTGCCATTTTTTTATTACCTTCTCTTAAAATTTTCCTCCACCTTGATTGCCAATTGAAAGCACTTTTGGACTGTCTCCGGGGTGTGGAGATTCAAATATTCTTGGATTGTCAACCTCAACCCATTGAGATATCTTGGCACCTTCTCATCTTCACTCTCTTTCACCTTGGTCCTCACACACAACTTCATGAACTCCTTGGTATAGGAACTCACGTCCATCTCCTTTTGTTTCAAATTTTGTCTCCTCCTATGCAATTGGATATTGTAGTCCATTGGGACATAGGCCTCTTTCACCAAGGCCATAATCTTCTTCCATGTAGCCACTTGTCTCTTTCCCTCTTTCACCCTCTTATCTTGGATGAAATTCCATCAAGTTAGTGCAACCCCTTTCATTTTGGATTGGGCCTTCTTCACCCTCTGGTGGTCTAGTATGTCTTCACTTTCAAATTTTTTTTCCAAGGAGTCTATCCACTCCATCTAGCCTACAAACACTGGTAGATCCATCTTCAAATCCATTGTTCTTCTCTCTATGGACTTGATGATACTCATCAGGGGTCTCTGGTCTGTGAGAGCTTCTAGCTCTTTCTGCCTAGGAATCTCCTCTTCATCCCCTTCTTCTCTAGAGTCTCTCTCTCCCCTCTCTACTTTGTCCTTAAAATGGTCCATCTCATTTCTCAAGGCCTGATTCTCAGCCCTAACTTCTCTTCTCTCTACCATATGATTCTTTACTAGGACATTCAACTCAGCATTGGTCATTCTTGAAGGTGCCTCTTGGGATCCCTCTTCTTCTGACAACTTGTCTTCTCCTTCCATCCAAAGAACACTCCTATGCTCTGATCCCACTTGATGAAGAGCCCTACCCACACACCTAAGGACAAGCCCAAAAAAGGTTAGACTTCTGACACCTCAAATTATCACCTGGGTCCTGCAAGGGAGGACTCCACACCTTGAATGAAACTATACATAAGTTCACTATGCTTGGGCCTACTCAAGATGAGTAAATGCCTCAATACCTACCCTACACTATCCTATGACACCCTCCCTAAAGGGGTTAGGATTTTGTTCATTAAAGGCCATTACAAACTATTCCAGGCATTGGTTTTGGGATTGGATCCCAATTCCTTATAGCTCCTTTAGAAACCTACCCCCTAGGCTTGTAGCCCTATTTTGTGATAAAATGGATCTTAAATAAAAAATGTTCCACACACCCATACAAAAAAATTACCATTTCAAACACCCTTTTTGAGGTTGTACTAATCCCCAAAATGGTTGACCAGGTCTACAATTGTAAGGTCTAATCCCTTTAGAGGCCAAGAGACCTAATAGGGGCAATTAGGCCTATTTTCCAAAGCAATACCAAACAATGAATCCAAACTACAAAACCAACTCTATGGGAATGCGGGGGATGGTGAGTAACCTTTAATTCTAGGGTTGCATGCCTGGAATCCACCTCTATGACATTTTATGATGACTATCCTAAATCTTGTCCTAGGTAGTCACATAGAGATGCTTACCTAATTTTGCTCCTTTCTCCACACAACCAAGTTTCCCCTGCAACAAACCATGAAAAATATAAATTATAGATGATTATCTACATCCCTCCAAAGGAAGAGGCTTCTAATGGACTACAATGCAAGATAAGGCCGTGTTTGTCTAAAACCCTCTCCAAACCCTCAAATTTCGGGCTGCAGTCAGAAGAATGGAGGGTTCTCTCTACTCCAGTACAATTAGGACTTTAGACCACCACCAAAACAAATATATTTCACCCCTCTATCTACTCCATGGATGGTGGGATTCAAATCAATCCGTATAGGCACGTGCAACTCCTACAAACTCAGAATGTTTTGGAAAACTGTAATATTTAGTGTTTTATTGCTTCACAAACTCCAATTACTACAGCAACAACCTTGAGAATAATGTCCACAAGTCTTATATAAATCCAATGGTTGTCCACCAAATTTGGAGTAGGTTGGAGCCGTTGAAAGGCTTCCCCCAACCATATTTCAAAAAGTTACACTTTTGCACTCAAAAGTTGCATTTTACAAAAGTTGCAATTTTGCAATTTTGTAAAAATGTTGTCAAACTTGCTAAGATTGAAATCCACATACATGGATCAACCAAAAACTCATAAAAAATGTCTAAAAACCTATCAAACACAAAACTAAACCATCTAATACCCCTATTGACCACATTGTCCCAATTGGCTTATCAAATTGCCTAATTGGTGACATGGGTTACATGGTGGGGTTTATTGCATACATGAAACATAAGACACACTAAGACACTCTAATGATCCTATTATTCATCCTGAAGGTCATGATTCAAGTGTTGATGAGGTGGCCTTGCACGAAACCCTAACTAATTAGACCTAGCCCTACAATTTATAATATTTTTCTTATGGCTTCTTGCAATTTGCGTGAGTTGAATAGTTTTTATTTATTGGTTTTTGTCTGTCTGGAGAAGTTTTGAGGATAATAGGAGTCAGGTAAGCTGAAATCACAAGGTACAATTTTATATGCATTACAGATCAAACAATTGTTGATTAAAAGAATAGGCACCTCAAAATAATCAAATATGATGTCTATAAGAAATAATTAGATACTGGCATTAACACTACATACAATTTTGAATTTTTTATTTTTCTTAGTAAAGAGACACCATTAACAAACAAATCTAGAATGAATTATTCAGTGATAACAAGAAATATCTAAAGTTGTCTATACTAACCACATGAGGCTCTAACTTATCATTTGTATAAAAAATGAGTCATTACAAGAAGGAAAAGTACCTGAAGCTTCTTACACCAACCTCATTATTCAAAGGGATAGACTCTCAATAAATTCTGAACATAAAAATATTTGATATCAATCTAATGGATTAAAAATCTAAAACACAACAAAAGAGATTGTTTCTTTGATTCGCAAAAAATAGGGGAAATAAAAACCCAAACAACTAAGGTTGAAGACACGTAAATTTCCTCCTATTTATCATAAAATGAACATTTATAAAAATAACTTATAGTGAGAAATACAGTATTGATTACAAATTATCTGTAGCTATCTATAGTTGCACCCAATCCTATTAAATTTGGAGTTGAGCTATCTGTTTTTCACTACAAACATGTCACAAATAAATGTGTTGATGCACAAAACATTCTTATTTCTAAAAACTGTTGTTCCAAAGATTCTTCCCCACTCAACTCAGAGCACAACAAACTTGGTGCAGTCATCAGTTGGGAGGGACATCAAAAGAGATCAATCCGGACTGGGCAGCAAGAGTAAACACAATAAAAATAAGAAACTATTATGGGAGGCAATGCAGAACTTAGTGAATTAGATCATTAAAACTGTTTATAGATAACTGATAACATTTGGGTTACAAGATTCAGCTCACTGGCCTACTACAAACATGCTTAATTATAGAACAAGTCACTCCCGGACCTCCAAACCTAAGATCTATCTACTATATTCTATCTTATCTCTTCTTACTTTCTTCCTTGACTTCTAATGCTCAATTACAATGATTTATATGATCCAAAGGGATCCGGTCAGCCCAAAAAGGATCAAATGCTGATGAACAAGACCAAACATGTAAAGCCAATAGGTCGGCCTCTGCCCAAGAGATTCCTGCAGAAAATCCAAAGGATAAAGTGCAGATAAAAGGGAAGGTCAACCACACACCAAAGAACATTGGAATCAATGCATCAGGCTCTGCAAGCTATGAAAGGGATCTGGTAGAATCACTAATGTAAATAGGTCCAAACTATTTGGGTGCTAGAAAAGTGTCTCGAAAACCATAATCAATAACTTGCTAAAAAATGATCCAAATGCTCCATGGTTTAGGAATAAGGAATATGATCATGTCCTCAAGAGAAATCCAACTCCACAAGACCCGGTGAGCCAATGCATGAAAATGCAAAATGAAATGTTGAATCTGAGGTTGTTGAAGAAGTGAGTCTCTCACTTTGTCGGGGTCAGAGGAAAACCAAGGCGGTCTACCTCTACCTAAGAAATCCAAGATGAATCTTCAACTGGTTTGTCCTTCCACTTCACAAGATACTCCTTATACTCTCTACTTCAGGTGCTACACCCAATCCTACTATCCAAAATATCTTCAATCTGATTTGACTCCTTCTGGGGCAACTGTTTCTCCAATTTTTCAATGTTGTCCTCACTGAATTTCAGTTCATGATACTCATATAGATCTACAATGTTAAATGTAGGTTAAATACTCAAACTATCCAGTAACTCCACTTCATATGCATTTCCAGAACTGAACTTCCTCAATATCTTACAAGGTCCAAACTTTCTCATCTGCAACTTGTTATAGGTTCCAACTAGAAATCTCTCTTTTCTTAGATACACCATCACTTCATCACCAACTTCAAATTCCTTATGTCTTATTTTCTCATCTTCTTTCTCCTTATACTTGTTGTTTATGTCCTCCAAATACTACTTAACCTGAATATTTAAGGCCTTCAAGTGATCTACAAAGTCTTCTACCTTTGCACTTTGCATGTCTTCATTACTAACATCTCTTAATTCTAATATACCTCTAGGGTGTGCTCCAGTAACAATCTCAAAACATTTTCTTTCGGTACTCCCGTTCACTTAACTATTGTAGGCAAACTCTACTTGTGCAAGAATCAAATCCCAACTTCCAGTCTTTTCTCCAACCAAGCATCTTAACAAATTTCCCAAACTCTTGTTTACTACCTCTGTCTGTCCATCCATTTGTAGGTGAAAAGTAGAACTGAACTTCAAATCTGTCTTCATCTTTTTCCAAAGCATTCTCCAAAAATAACCAATAAACTTAGTATCTTTGTTTGAAACTATGCTCTTAGGTAATCAATGCAATCTCACCACTTCCTTAAAAAATAGGTTAGCTATATGAATTGCATCTGATGTCTTCTTACAAGGTATGAAATTAGCCATCTTTGAGAATCTATCCACTATCACAAATATAGAATCATTCCCTCTTTGCATCTTTGGCAATCCAAGTATGAAATCCATGCTTATATCCTCCCATGGTCTCTCTGGTATTATCAAAGGCTTATACAATCCCACATTCGGACTACTTCCTTTTGCAACTTGACAAATTCTATAGCTCTGCACATATCTATTAACATCCTTATGAATCTTGGGCCAAAAGTACTTCTCACTCACCAATGCAACTTTTTTGTCAATGCCAAAATGTCTAGCTAGTCCTCCACTATGTTTCTCTTTTATTAGGTTCTTTATGCTCCGGATGCTTAATCTTCTTAGGAACTAAGGCAAAACACACATTCTCATGTCTCATTCCATCCACTAAACAGATTCTAGTATTTGTACAGACTTCACTCTTTAAAGGCTCCTCCAAGGGTAACAAGGTTTGTTTAATCCCGTTTGCTACAATAATGTACATGTTCTTTATCCCATCATGTATCACCTGTCTATCAAACTACCAATGTCACCCAACAAAAGGTGACAAATGTCCATAGGCATTACATCACACAAGACTTCATCATGATAATTCCCAATTTTCAATTTCACCAAACATTGCTCACTTACTAACAACTTATGATCATCCTGAATCCATGCTATCTGATAAGGCTTAGGGTGTTTAAATATTTCCAACTTCAACTTATTCACCATCTGTTCAGAAACAAGATTATCTGAACTACCACTATCAATAACAACTTTACAACACTTACCAGATACCTTACATCTGGTTTTGAACAAATTTCTCCTCTGTAAGGGATCCCGATCTCCTCCAGTATGACACAAAGCTCTCCTCATCATCAATGGTTCTCCATCTTTTGGTTTGTTAGTTGATCTGGTGGGGCTTTCTTCTACCAATGTTGTTCTTCTAGTTTTCTCTATCTTCTTAGATTTGAAAGCATGATGTCTTTCTCCTCCACACTTATAGCAAGTTCCTCTAAACACTAGATCTTATCTTGTCTTCTATCATCTTTTCTAAAATTTTCACTCTCATAGCCATCTGGTTCTCTCCTCAAGTAGAAATTTTTGTCATCCTTCTGGTATGAATTACCTTATTTACTTACTTCCTTGTCCTTTTTTCTGATCCATACAGGTTCCTCTTCCTCCTTGAAATATTCCTCCGAAAAACATTCCACCTCTACCTCATTGTCTCTGCTCTTGTCTTTTGTTCAACTTTTCTTCTTCTTTTAGGGCATACTGGTATGCTTCTTCAACACTCTTCAACTTGATCAAACTAAGTTCATCTTGTATAGGCATCCGTATTCCATTCAAATATCTTGCAACTTGTTCAACCTCATCATCGACATGCCTGGATCTGATATTTAACTTGGAGAATGCTTCTATGTACTCCTTCATAATAGATTCCTTTTTCTTCAAGTTCTAAAACTTTTGAAATAGATTTACTTGATAATCAACTAGTATAAACTTCAATTTTAACTTAGCAACCATCCACTCCAATGATTTGATCTTATCTTTACCTTTTCTCTGTATATCAACCTACAAATGCTCCCACCAAAGAGATGCATGACCTTTCAACTGGGTACAGGCATACTTCACTTTTCTTTCCTCTGCGATGTTCTTAAAATCAAAGTATTTCTCCATCTCTGAGATCCAATCCACCAATTCATCTAAATCCAACTTTCAATCATACTCCTGTAGGGTAAAATGTGGTTTAGTGTTCTCTCTACTCAAAACCCTCAAGAACCTTTCTTCATTTGGATCGATCTCTCTTGGATTTGCTACTTGTTCTGCCTAGGTCTCTTCTTCCTCATCTTTGCGTACATCTTCAATATGTCAGCCTCTTCTCTGGGCTGTCTCAGTGACTTCCAACCCAGCTGCAATTCCTTGCAACATTTTCATCACAGCAGGGTCTAAATTCCCACGTGCTCCACCATTCCTATTTCCTCTTCAGGCCATCTTCATGCCAGTTCTCTACAGCTGCAAGTTGGATTCATAGTCCATTGCCCTACAACAAAATTCTCGGGACAATGCAATCTCCCAAATGAAATATTGCTCTGATACCACTTGGTGCAGTCACCAGTTGGGAGGGACCTCAAAAGAGATCAATCCAGACCAGACAACAAGACTAAACACAACCGAAACAAGAAACTATGATGGAGGAAATGCCAAATTGACTCAATTAGATCATGAAAACTGTTTACAAATAATCAATAACATCCGAGTTACAAGATTCAGCTCACTGGCCTATGACAAACATGCTTAATTATAGAACAGGTCACTCTCTGACCTCCAAACTTAAGATCTATCTACTATATTCTATCTAATCTCTTGTTACTTTCTTCCTTGACTTCTAATGCTCAATTACAATAATTTATATGATCCAAGGGGATCTGGTCAACCCAAAAAGGATCAAATGCCGAAGAACAAGACCAAATGTGTAAAGCCAATAGGTTGGCCTTCGACCAAGAGTTTCCTTCAGAAAATCCAAAGGATGAAGTGAAAATCAAAGGGAAGGTAGCCACATGATAAAGAACATCAGAATCAATGCACAAGGCTTCCCAAGCTACAAAAGGGATCTGATAGATTCACTAATGTAAATAGGTCCAAATGGTTCCAGTGCTAGAAAACTATCCCGAAAACCAGAATTGATAACTTGCCAGAAAATGCTCCAAATGCTCCACGGCTTAGGAATAAGGAATATGATCATGTCCTCAAACAAAATCCAACTCTACAAAATCCGGTGAGCCAATGAAAGAAAATGCAAAATGAAATGCTAAAACTGCAAAATAGAAACAAACAAAAAGAAAATATTTCTGGTTGATGCAAGATTGCCAAGAACTGATGCTCCTACATCAAAACTTGATGCTGCATACAAAATATTTTCCTCCTTATCTGTTCCTTGATGTCCTTACTTATTTTTTTCTCACATATTCAAAATTCAAATTTACCTATTAGTATTTAATCTTCTGCAAAAAACACTAACTGCTACTGGTACATGTCAAGAGCAAGTAGGAGGGACCAAGATCCCAAAAAAAATTTAGGAGCAAGTAGGAGGGATCAAGATCCTATAAATCCAATGGAAGTCTCTCAAAGGTTGCTGGCTATAAGAAAGCTCAAGACAAATAGTTTTTGTCACAATTAGAAAAGAAAGCTCAACCTCATTACTGATACAAATTATTTTTTATGAGAAAAAAGGAATTGAGTCAGTGGACACTAGAATCTAAAATAAAGAGAATGTAAACCTGGCCATTTTGTTGGAGTTACATCCCTTCTTTCAAGAAGTACACCAACTTCTACTTGTTGGGTCCCCTAGAAAATAGGAGTGCAAATTCAAAATCATAAAACATTTTCTATTGGAGATTGTAATCCCAACTATTTCTATTATATAGTGACTTTCTATCCTCCATATGCATGTTTGTATCTCTTGTATCTACAGTTAATCTGCAACATTAAAGATGAGCATTGAAGGAAGATTTTTGCAAGAGTTGATTTGATAAATCCAATCTGTCAACTGTCCCAACTACATATTTCACTCACTTTATGCGTGTTCTAAAATATGATACTATATTTTGTTTATTCTATATTCCCTAAGTGTTGGTCTGCTATATATTGAATGAGTTTCTATTTTGTATTTACTCTATCAGTAGAATCCAACTCTACAGAACTATAAGCTGTAATATGTAAGTTTGAATGTGCTAAATTTTGTTATAATGGTATCTAATGTATTTCTCCATGTTTCCTTCTTTTTCATTAATTGTTCCTGAAACAATGTCAGTCTCTCGCATAGCTCTAAGATATAGTATAGGTTCATAGGACTTAGAACACATAGGTTAGAATGAACAAGAGGAAAATAGATATAGTGGGATTAAACTTACAATACTAATAAACAATAGCATTTAGTTCAGTCATAAAGACCAATATTTGATAAAAAATTTTATGGTGGAAGCAATCTGCAAATATTTAGTACTTCACATTTGAATCTTTTCCTTAAGACCTCTTGAAGCAGAAGGAAACCAACAACTAAAATTGTTCAATTCAAGCAAATTACAAGAAACCAAAAAATTATTATTAGAAACCATAGGGATAGGTCTAATTAGTTAAGGTTTAGTGATCATAATTTAAGTCTCTTTCGATTGGAAAGAAAACAATATTCATTGTAAGCTGTGACTTTTAACAGATGTATATTTTTGAACAAATTCATTTTAAAATATAGTAATTGATGCATTTGATTTACATTTTTAACAGATACATTTAAATTATATATTCTTTGTGGATTTTGCAACCAAACTATGTGCTAGATTGTGTAGGGGAGGGAGACTGATATTGTGTGATGTTCAATAGGTGCAATAGTATTGGGATGCTTAAGCCCATAAGTGGGAGTGAAATAATTTAACACCTATCTAATTATTGACACAATCATTGATGTTCTTTAAGGGGTCCTTTGATTAAAATATAAATATCCTTGTTAATAAAATCACATGCAAATTTTGGCAATGACATATGACTATCCACCCAAAAAAGACATATATACCAAAATAGCAAATCCAATTGAATTCTATCCAAACCCATATGTCCCTCTAGTGTCATAAAATTGTGACCCCTACAATTTTAACCACATTTGGGGTCCTCACTTTGGCAACAACATCTCCTTCCTAACCAAGACCTATTTCTATATTTCTAACCCTTCTCTTTTTCTCCTTTATGTCTCGTGGTTGCTTTGTATCTTGTTTGGGGCCCAAAATAGGGTAGGACAGGGGTGTGGCACCCTTTTCCCCCCTAGGACAAGGGAATGGTGCCCCTGTCCCCTACGAAAATGGCATGGCACTCCTGTCCCCACCTCCTAGGTTGGTCCTATTTGTAGGTTGCCCAATCTCTTATGCACTTCTTGTCTTTGGGGTTTGTTATTCCACTTTATCGACCTTCGGAGGTTGAAAGTTAATCCTTGAGGCATGTATAAAAGGGAATTCAATATCCTCATTCAAAGGAGGGAAGAGGATAGATGGATGGATAGCACATAGATGGATAGAGAGCATAAGGAGAAGATACAAGATTTCAAGGTCATCATCAAGCATTGAAGTCTTCTTCATTCATCCATGGGAGCAAAATTACAACATTAATTTGCAAGCATGTGTATGTGTTAGGGTTTTGTTATGTTACATGCCATTTCATACAACATTTGTGATTACATTCAAGAAGCAAAGCAATCATCATCAACAAGTTGCAGATCTACAAGGTATACATCTCCATTGTTTACATTCAAGCATTTGCAATTACTTTCTTTCTAGGTCGATTCCTCAATCAAGGTTTGACTGAGGCAAACCCCTATCCACAAACCCCCTTTCTTCTCTTTTCTATGTGTAGGTTGCAGGTGTGCAACTATAATTTCAGGTTTGGGCTTCATTTGCAGAGACAAAAGAACCCTTTTCATTTCACAGATTTTGTGGCGGACAATGTACTTTCTTGCCACGGTCCCGACGAATTTTCTCCAAATTTGCAAGGAAAATCTGTGTCAGTTTAATTAGCTCAGATCCAAAGTTACAGTGTGATCCCAAACTGGTAGCACCTCATTTCACTCATTTCCTCTCTTTCTACATAGTCAAGAAGTCAACTTTCTCATTTATAAAAGAGGGTAAATCACACTTCAACCACTTGCAATTCACTTAGTATTCAGAGCCATGCCTCTCTTGGATCTGGATCTTATTTATTTAATTAATTCATTTAACATCTTCTAAGCCTTTTCCTCAAAATTTTTATTTATTTAAATTATCTTTTGTCTAAATTAATAAAATATTTTTATTTATTTAATTGGTCCAACTTCCTCTATTAAATAAATAAATATTTAATTAATTAATTAATACATTACCTTTTTCCTTTATGACACATGTCATTCTTTTCTTAATTTTTTTCTTCCTATCCCCTTTGTTATTTTATTATTTCTTCTACCTACCCTTCAATCCTAGTTGACCATTTATTTCTTTCACCTCTTAATCTTATCCTTCCATTTTTTAAAGTGTCTTCTATATAAGAAGATTTTTTCTCTCTTTCTAACACCTAATGCGACTACCAAGCCTTCTTATGATCAAGCGACTTCACAACCACAATCCATTATTTGTTGAGCTCTTATGCACATACAAAATCTAAGAGAAAATTTATCAAACAAGATCAATGGAGATAGGAGACAATGGATATTAAAACCCTACTTGGCATGTGAATGGTATTATTGTTCAATTTGTTGATTTGCATGATTTTAGGTATCTTCATTGGTGTATGGTGGATGTTTTATTGTAGGACTAGGATTTGTTGTGGTTGGATCTTTGTGGTTTTGCAATAGTTTGTCATCATCATTTTTCACCATATACAAAAATCAGCTAAAAAATTAATGGAAAAAAATTGGCCTACAAATTTATTAAACATTCAAAATTTAAATTGGAAACGTACAAAAATTTAAGAGGTCATATCAACAAGTCAAAAGTACAAGTTCAAATAGACATGGAACCATCTCATTATGTAGTTGCTTTTGACTCATCGACTCAAGAAGAAGACACAACAACCTTAGAAGAGGAGGAAGAAAATCCAACCCTTAAAGAGGAGGAAGAAGACACATCTTTCTTCCAAGTTTTACTCTTGTTCCATTGTGTATTATTTTTTATACATATGATGCAGTTTTTAGTCTGTTGTTCTTGTACATGTTTATACCGTGTATGACAATGCAATTTGCAAATTTTATATGAATTTTTTCGTCAATGTTTAATTGCTATGTAGTTTTATATGTGTATGTGTATAAACTGTGTATGCATATGGAAATAGGAAATGTTCTTTACATTGTTTCCTCGGTATTAGTTTCCTTTCCAATTTTCTAATCTATTTATGCATATGTAGTTTGTTGTGCATGCATGTGCCTAAACTTTAAAATTATTTTTCATTTTCATCCTAGATTTTGAGATTTAATAAACTATTACTACTTTGATCAGAACTTGCTTTATTTTTTCTTCATTGCAATCATAGGTTTGCAACACATATCTACACTTAGGTATTGAGCCTTCCCCTCATTCTTAATTTGAGTGAGAGGTTAATACTTCTTACTTTATTTCATCCTTTTTCTTTACTTTTTTATGCATTACAATGATATGGTAATAGCCATGCTCTGTCTACATATGCATACATATATAGACATATCCATATAAGTCTACAACCTTAATCTTGTTAAATGTATTATTTTTATCTCACTCTTAGTCATACTTTAACAATCATTATTTGTTCTTAATTGGACCTAGATATAACTGACCTTAGTTTGCTAAACCCTTGTGGTAAATTTTCACTGGTCCAATTTATGCCTCATGTTTGTGCCCCTACTTTAGCGCGTCCCCCTCTCATCTCCTATTTTGGTTCATTCAGTGTCTTAACTCCAATTTTGATGCCATATATACCTACCAAATGATTCTCTGGGGTGGATTTTAGCTGGCCTGACTTCTCTTTTCCTTAAGACCGCTTGAAGTAGAAGGAAACCAACAACTAAAATTGTTCAATTCAAGCAAATTACAAGAAACCAAAAAATTATTATTAGAGACTGTAGGGATAGGTCTAATTAGTTAAGGTTTAGTGATCATAATTTAAGTCTCTTTCAATTGGAAAGAAAACAATATTCATTATAAGCTGTGACTTTTAATGGATGTATATTTTTTAACATATTCATTTTAAAATATAGTAATTGATGCATTTGTTTTAGATTTTTAACAGATACATTTAAATTATAGTTTTTTTGTGGATTTTGCAACCAAACTATGGGCCAGATTGTGTAGGGGAGGGAGACCGATACTGTGCGATGTTCAATAGGTGCAATAGTATTGGGATGCTTATTGCCTCATATATATATAGTTAAATAACTGGGAGTGAAATAGTTTAACATCTATCTGATTATTGACACAATCAATGATGCTCTTTAAGGGGTCCTTTGATTAAAATATAAATATCCATGTTAATAAAATCACATGCAAATTTTGGCATTGGCATATGACTATCCACCCAAAAAAGACACATATATACCAAAATAGCAAATCCAATTGAATTCTATCCAAACCCATATGTCCCATTAGGCATACATCATAGATCTCATAATAAACACATTTCCCCACTAAAACAAAACAAAATCAACACAAATTGCCACCCTCTATCCCATCTATCCAAATGACCTACATAGCTAATGGCCACTTCAATGCACACCTACTAGTCAAAGTGCCATTTCGCTTCCATCTGCTACAAATAAGCTAAAAGGCTACCATTTTTCACTTAAAAAAATGGTAGACACCTAAAATTGTGTTGCTTAATTAAATAAATATTTTTATTTATTTAATTATTTTATCCCAAGTCTTTTATTAATTAAATAAATTATTATTTATTTATTTAATCCATTTAAAGTCTTCTAAGCCTTTTCCTCGTTTAAATAAATATTTTTTATTGATTTAAATTATCTTTTCTCTAAATTAATAAAATATTTTTATTTCTTTAATTGGTCCCACTTCCTCTATTAAATAAATAAATATTTATTTAATTAATTAATTCATTATCTTTTTCTTTTATGACACATGTCATTCATCTCTTAATTTTTCTCTACCTATCCCTTTCATTATTTTATTATTTCTTCTGCCTACCCTTCAATCCTAGTTGACCATTTGTTTCTTTCACCTCTTAATCTTGTTAAATGTATTAGTTTTATCTTACTCTTAGTCATACTTTAACAATCATTATTTGTTCTTAATTTGACCTAGATATGAATGACCTTAGTTTTCTAAACCCTTGTAGTGGTAAATTTTCACCGGTCCAATTTACACTTCATGTTTGTGCCCCTACTTTAGCTTGTCTCCCTCTCATCTCCTATTGGGGTTCATTCAATATCTTAACTCCGATTTTGATGCACCTACCAAATGATTCACTAGGGTAGTGTCCTCCTTTGTGGGACTAAATCATGGTCCCTGATTGAGGAGGGTCTTAGGACTAGAGTGCCTAGCACCCTGGTCCCAGTCAATGGGGTCCAATTTTCAAATAGAGGATGGGGCTTATCTCTTTGGTGGGAAATAAAATTGCGGGCTCTATATGATCATTGGAGGTCGGCCTAATTGGTAAGTTGACCTAAGATCTCATATATCAAGACATTAATAAATTCATTTTAATCTAAGACTCCATCCATCATAAACATTTGACTTAAGGAATTCCTGAAGTGATCATTAAATTTTTTTAGAGATCATCAAGGCTCCATATTCTTCATTCAATTATTGTGGAGCAAAATTACATCATTTATATGAAAGCATGTGTGTGTGATTATCAAGGGTGGAGATTTATTCATATTTTAATAAGTTGTTATAAAGTACCCTAAGGGGTCAATTTGAGATCCCGGTGTGATGAATATTTTTGTTTAGTATTGTTGCATCTTAGCTTGGAAAATGAAACCCTTAAGTATCCTTAATTTCGGTGAGACACATGGACTCTCCCTAGTCAAAAGAGAGTGTTTCGATGGAAGAACTTCGATTAGTGAAACCCTAGCACATTATTATTTTTGGGCTATAGGCATTCATTAGGTTTGTAGACCAATTTGGAGGAGAATCTTAGTGCTAAAGACATAGATCTAGAATCATCTATAGTTTCAAACCATCAATTTCTAAGCACTTTGTGGACAACTACTGAGGACCACATAAAACAAACCTACCATTGACCATTTAGGGAGCTTAGAGCCACTTTGAGGATCATATAGGGTATGGAAATAATTTTGAATTAGTTTGACATATTTTTGGTATTGAATTTTGCATATTTAAATCTTTTTTTTTTCCTTTGAATTTTAAAGAAAGGCAATGTATTTCAGTTTTGAAAATTCTCAGTATTAATGAGGGTTTTTGTTGTATTTTCTTAACCTAAAAAATAATTTTCTATCTATATTTTTTTTATTTGCACAAATCAAATCTAAAATTTGATTATAATTCTAGGTTTGAAATGAATATATTTATAACCAAATAAATCTCTAGATTTTGTGCCCTAGTTCATTGAAATTTGTCTTTAATTTTAGTACCCCTTTTTGCAGATATTAAAATGGTATAAAAGTTGAAGGACTTGGAATCCTATTTGGGTTGATTTCATGCATGGAAAAGGTGGTCATAATTGGAAAAATAAAAAGGAGTAATGGAAGGTTTAGATCAGCCACCGTCATCAATTGAAGAAGAAGCAATACAAATGTTTTTAGATGTGATAAGATTGTTAAATGATAACAACCTTTATTTGAGTTAGTTGGATTATAATACAACATATGGAAGGAATTTTCTGCATACAAAAAGGAAAGAAAGTAACAAAGTTGTAGAAAACAAGGAACATTCTACCAACAAGTCCACAAGTTCTTCACAATCTAGACCAATATGCCCAATTTTATACAAGAAAATGAGCCTATACAAGAGGAACTTGTAGAGGAAAATGGGGATGCAAATATTTTGACTAAGTATCAAGATTTGGGGGAATATGTTCAATCAGCTATCTATTTTAAAGATTGCTTGGAGGTCACCAAACACACAAAGCCAAAGAAAAAATAATGGAATCAAGGGAAGAAAAATTATGGGCTACAAAAAAGATTGGGACAACTATCCTTACCTAGTTTTGATAGATCATCCAAGTGTATGGATACAACTTGGATTAAAAAATTGGACACCTACGTAGCTTTGAACCAGATGAAGGAGATTGATGCCATCAAATTTGTTACACTTCACCTTGAAGAGATTGCACATGAGTGATGGTATCACAGTTTAATGACACAAGGAAATGGTACAATAGTTTCTTCTGACTAGTTTTTCACTACATTGATAGAAAGGTTTGACCTTAAGGATTTAGAGGCACATTCTAGTGAGTTGGCTTATTTGAGACAAGTTGGAACACATGATACATATATTTCAGAGCTCCAGTGATTATCAATTATGGTTATTAATGTGTTTGAGAAGAGATTGGTTTCTTGCTTTATGAAAGGTTTGTTAGGAACTCTCAGAGGTTGGGTCAAAGATTTTGATCTGCGTTCCTTGAAAGATTCTATTAAGCAAGCAAGGAATATGGAGTTACCTACACAACAAGCTATGTTTCATAGCAAGTTTCCATAGAAGCCCCTACCATAGAATTGGCCACGAAAGAAGGATAAGAAACAAGAGAAGACTAGACTAGCAAGAGAGATGTATAAACTAGTTGGTGAGACATCTTGTGATTTGAGAGATGAGTTGAGAAAAAACAAAAATTTCTTTGATTTTTGTGAGCCTTGGACACCTAGACTTAAGTGTAAGAGTAGGGGAAAAGCCCACTAGATTAAGGTATTTGAGGAGCCTAGTGATGATAAGTTGGAAGAGACACAAGATCTTGATGATCAAAAAGAGAAAATAGATGGGGAGTTAGGTGAAGATGAGTAGTAGGATGATTTGACACAAATGGAGGGAGTGATTGCAACTCTCTCTACCACTCCACATTATAGCACTTTCAAAGTTAAGAGTGTTGTGCAAGGATAATGGTTTATTTTATTAATTTATAGTGGGGCTACCCATAACTTCATTGATGCATCACATGTGAAGAAGAGGGGTCCAAAAGTGGAGGAACATGATATTTCTATGTGAGGTTAGTGAATGGAACATTAAATTGTTTTTTTTCATAGTTGACCATGGCATTCCAGGCAATAACAACCTTACTAAGGACTTTTCATAATTTTGTGTTGTGTGTTCAATGTTTCCATACTATAAGTCCATATCTAATGGACTTACAGATTATGCAATTGAGTTTTATAGCTAAAATGGTAAAATGTGGTATTGAGAGGCTTATCTTTAGATGCACCTAGAGTTGTTTTAGCTAAGATGATGGGGATAATATTTTTGCATTCAGAGGCTGAGTGGTTAGTGTAGTGTTTTATGGCAAATAAATCCATAGATATAGGACAACAAGGATATCATATTGACATACAAGGTTTGTTGGACAAGAATAGTTAGATTTTTTCATATTTACCATACAATTTTCCTTTAGATCGTGGTTTTGAGAATGTCATTGAGCTTATGGATAGCAAGATAGCTATCACAAATCATTACCATCATCCCAATAAATTTAAAGATGAGATAGGGAAGAATATTCAGGAGTTGTCAGATGCAGGACATATATGGCCTAGTTCTAGTCCTTTCGCTTCTTTTGTTGTCTTAGTAAAGAAGGACGATGGTACTATGAGTATGTGCATACATGTTATCATGCACTTAATAAGAAGATAATAAAGAAGAAGTATCCTATTCCATGTATTCATGACTTGTTGGATGAGCTAAATGGAGTGGTCTACTTTTCCAAAATAGACCTTTGATCAAGATACCACCAAATTCAATTTTTATAGTAGGATGTGCATAAAACAATATTCAGATGCCACTATAAATTTTTTGAATATTTTAAAATGCCTTTGTATTATCAAAAGCTCTAGTTATATTTCAATCTTGTATGAAACATGTGTTCAACAAGCAATTGTAGATATTTGTGTTGGTTTTCTTCAATGACATACTACTATATAGCAAGATGTGGGAGGAGTAGATCATCACCACCTTGTGAGGTATTGAGTGTTTTGGTAGCTAATTCCCTTTTTGCAAAAGCTTCTAAGTGTGATTTTAGTATGACCAAACTATTGTATCTTGGACATGTCATTGGGAATGGTGGAGTGAAGGCACATAGACAGAAGATTCAGGCTATACTTGATTGGCCACCACCAATGAATGTCACAATTGAGGGGCTTTATTGGTTTATGCACATACTATAGGTGGTTTATGAACATATTTTCTTCCTTAATAAATCCTTTGATATACTTGACCAAGAAGGATGCTTCTTTTCGATGGATGAGTCTCAAGGGATCATGGATCATCATAAAAAGGTAATGAGTACTCTTGTCCTATTTTTTTGTTTTACCAGATTTATCTAAACATTTTGTGCTTGAGTGTGATGAATCCAATATTGGTATTGGGGGCATGATTATGCAATACAATCATCTCATTTCTTATGAGAGCCAAAAATTGAATGAAGTGGAAAGGAGGTTCTCTACACAAAATAAGGAGATGTTGGAAACCATGCTTGCACTTGAAAAGTTTTGTGAATATCTTGTGGGATGCAAGTTTGTAGTGAGGAATGATCATAATAGTCTCAAGTATTTCATGGAGAAAAATGGATTGAATGAAAGAAAACAACATTGGGTAAGCAAGATACAAGGGTATGATTTTGATATTGAATTTGTCAAGGGGAAAAATAATGTTGTTGTTGATGCATTATCTAAAAATCTTACATTTTGAACATTCACTTTCAGAAATTCTTGCTACTTGGAAGAATTGCATATTAGCATAATATGCAAAAACTCACCATGGCTGTGATATTTTAGATGGTGAAATTGATGATGAGAGGTATAGGGTTCTTAATGATATCATCTATTAGAAAGATAAAATCAACGTAGTGCCCAAAAGTGAGTTTAAACAAAAAATTCTTGTTATTGTTCATAATAATTAGCTTATTGGTCACCCTGGTTATTTGAAGACATACAAGTACATTCATGAAGATTTTAATGGAATGGTATTAATAATAATTGTTCTTAATCATGTGGGATAATGTCTAGAGTGCTAAAGAAACAACGCTAAAGTTTCTTTTCTAGCATGGCTTCTAAAACCACTCCCTATTCCTAATCAGAAGTGTGAGCAAATATCAATGGATTTTATTATGCGGTTGTCTAAGACAAAAGGTAAGGGATTTATTCTTGTTGTGGTGGACAAACTTAAAAATAATGCTCACTATATTCCTTTGACTTTTGACTTTAAAGCACCATAAGTTTTTGGTCTATTTTTTGAGCAAGTTTTCAAATTTCATGGAGTTGCAAAAGAGTATTTTAAGTGATAAACACTGCATATTCATCAACACTTTTTGGAAAGAATAGATAAAGTTTGTTAGAATGGAACTTGATCATAGCAATAGATATCATCCTAGAATAGATGGTCAAACTGAAACTATGAAAAAGTGTCTTCAAGACTACTTGAGGAACTATGTTTCACATCAGCAAAAAGCACGAGAAAAATGGTTACATTTTGTAGAATTTAGTTTGCATTGGCATGAATCCTTTCAAAGCTTCATATGGTTATGAAGCTTCTACATTTATGGATTTGGTCTTTTCTAATTCTAAAGCTCCAAAATCTCTTTAGTGGGCTAGAGAAAATAAAGATATCCTCAAAGAATTCAAGGAGTATATTCAAATTGTAGAGGAAAAAAAGAAGGAATATATTTATTTCCATTGACTCAAGAGGCCTTTTGAGGTGGGAGATTTGGTATTTGTTTATCTTCAACCTTATAGGAAGATAAGTAGAGTGGAAAATCTTAAACCTGGGTTTTATGGGTATTTCAAGGTGACAAAGAGAATTGATGAGGTGGCATATGAGTTGGATCTTCCATCTAACAACAAGATTCATAATGTATTCCATGTGTTATGCCTCAAAAATTCACTTGGATATCATGTCATACCTTCAATGGAATTGCATCCCATGGATGAAGAGGGTAAATTGATATTTATTCTAGAAACAAATTTACAAGTAAGATAGAAAATATTAAGGAATAAAGTAATTTCTCAATACCTTATCAAATGGAAGAAATTTCCCTTAGAGGATGCAACATGGGAGGGAGAGAAGATTCTTAAGTATCATAGTCTTGAAATTCTTGAGGACAAGAATTATTTGGGTGCTAATTATTGTAATGTCCCCAACTAAAATCAATATGCTTAACAACACTTTGGTTGCCCTTTCTTTGTATTATCCAAGAGAAAGAGGACATAGAGCATCATTGGGTAAGATATATAGTCCTTGGCTTGTTTTAATTTCTAATTTAATTTGAGTACACATCTTTTGATGCAACTTAAGTGAACTTAAGTTATTTTAAGTTGGTCACTATTTTTTTAGGCAATTTTAAGTGATGCTTGGCCAAGGGACTTAAGTTTTCCCCTCTTTTATGTACTTAAGTGACTTAATTAAAACATACGACAAAAGTCAAGGTGGGCACCCAACTTCAGGAGTTCTTATTCGTACACATTTTAGGGGTTTTTTTTTGGTCCTTGGATTAAGAGGTGGATTATCAAGGGTGGAGATTGATTCATCTTTTTAGAATTTGTTATTAAATACCCTAATGGATTATTTTGAGATCATGATGTGATGAAGGATTTTTTTAGTGATGTTGCCTCTTTGCTTGAGGATTGAAACCCTTTAGTATCCCTAATTTTGATGAGACATACAAGCTCTCCCTAGATGGAAGGGTGTGTTTCAGTGGAAGAACTCTGGTTTGTGAAACCTTAGCAAATTATTATTTTTGGGCTATAAGCACTCATTAAGGTTGGAGCCCAAATTAGAGGATAATCTTAGTGTTGAAGACTTAGATCTGGAATAATCTACATCTACAAACCATTAATTTGCATGCACTTTGTGGATGCCTACTAAGGAGCACATAAGATATAGAAAGCATTGACTAATTTAGGATCTTAGAGCCACTTTGAGGATTGGCTAGGGTTTGGAAATAATTCTCAAATATTTTGAGGTATTTTTGGTATTGAAATCTGCATATTTATCTATACTTTTTTCTCAAAAGTTTAAAGAAAGACAAAGTTTTTTAGTTATGAAAATTTTGGGTAGTAATGAAGTTTTTTTGTTTATTTTCCTAACCTCATAATTAATCTAATATCTATATTTTTTATCTATGCAAATCAAATCTAAAATATGATCAAAATTTTGGGTTTGAAATAAACATAGCAAATAAATTTCTAGATTTTGTGTCATTGTTTGCAAAAAAGTTATCTTTTTTTTAGTATCTTTGTTTTCCAAAATAGACCTTTGATCAAGATACCATCAAAACTGAGTTTGAGAGTAGGATGTGCATAAACAACATTCATATGCCACTATAAACATTTTGAGTATTTAGCAGTGCCCTTTGTATTATCAAATGCTCAAGTTACATTTCAATCTTGTATGAACCATGTTTTCAACAAGCAATCGTGGAAATTTGTGTTGGTTTTCTTTGATGACATATACTAATATATAACAAGATGTGGGAGGAGTATATCTTCAACACCTTATGAGGTATTGAGTGTTTTGGCAGTTGATTCCCTTTTTGCAAAAGCTTATAAGTGTGAGTTCAGTAAGACCAAACTATTGTATCTTGGACATGTCATTGGGAATGGTGGAGTGAAGGCACATAGAGAGAAGATTCGGGCTATACTTGATTGGTCACCACCAAAGAATTTGTCATAATTGAGGGGATTCATTGGTTTATGTGTTAAGATTAATTGGTGACAGAGAGGGGGGGGGTGAATCAATCAAAATAGTTTATACACAATTCAAACATTCAAGTTGATCGATTTGTAACTATCCTTGAAAATTAACTTAAGCATTGCATAAAACATGAAAGTAGAGAACATCAAAGAAAAGAGATTTGCATGCACAAATAAGCATCACGTAACACTAGCAATTATATGTGGAAGCCCTCAGTTAGAGGGAGAAAAACACGGTGGGAATAACCCACAATCTCTTTTACTATTGTGAAAAAGAGTTCCCTGTTAAGAGCTTACAACCAGTTCTTTCTGAGAACATCACCTTGTTAGGATTGATTGGTATCCGGTTAAAATACCTTAGAACCTGTTAAAGTTCACCTTGCTAGAGGATTTTACAACTTCATATCTGAAGTGACTCAGTTAAGAGATTTTACATTAGGAACCGGTTAAGGTCCACCCTGTTAAGGGATTTATAATGATGCAATTATTAGAAGGCAACAAAGATCAATGATTTGTCTAATGACACTACCTCTGTCTCATAGATCCACTTTGCATGCTTTTTTCAACTAATTGGTGTCGGCTTCACCGATTCATACATGTATCTTCTATACTCTATTCTAATCCCCTTGTTTACTTTCACACAGATCTTTTTCGCATTGACAACAACATAATTAGAATGAATTATGTGGATATATTATCCTTTAGTTCCGATGCCAAATTTCCCTCCAAAAATAAGATTCAAAATTCTCTTACTGCGCTTTAAATTGTTCTCCAAAAATAATTCAAGGAATATTGGTCAAGACAATCGTTCATGCCGATAAGTTCGCCGATTGAAAAAAGAAGACTGTCGGTTCAACTGGATGTTATCTGGGTGTGTCGATTGAGACTCTTGTATTGCCAATTGTCACCTATGTACCAGTCTAATTCCGCTTAATCGGTTTCCTCCTGTATATCGATCTACTCATTGCTTAGCCGGTTTCCTCCTGTATGTCGGTCTACTCACTACTTAGCTGGTTACCTCCTGTATATCGGTCTACTTATTGCTTACCTAGTTAACCCCTGTATACTGGTCTACCCACTACCAATAAAAATAAGGACTCTTTTTATTCATCGGTTACCCTTTACTACTTTACCAATGGATTGTGGAGACTTAGAAGATGATGTTGCCAACAATGACAACCATTTCACCGGTCATACAAAAATGCATCATAATGCCAACAAACTCCCCCTTTGGCATTGGTGGCAAACACTGCAAAGTAGTTATGTATGTGTCAGTTCTGACGCCTATTTCATCTACCTCATGTACATATACAAACTCCCCCTTTTGACATCAATGGAAAAGAATATACAAAAGGATTTATGAAAGTAAAGCAAAAACATCTTTGAAATTTTCTTTTGCAGCTTGCAAAGAGGATTCCCATGAAGACTTCACATGTTTCATGGTGTTGCAGTGTCCATGCAAAAATGTAATAAAATCCTCCATTTCATCTACTGACTTACAGTCAGGTGCACTTATCATGCCTTCTGCTTCTTTGACATTTCTTTGCATGAAATCAATGATCGGTGCAAGGTAGCACTGTAGATCTAGCAGACTAAGAGCTCGTTTATCCTCTTCCTCTGTTAACTCTTTGATTTCATGAGTTAACTGTTTGACCTTTCCACTAAAGGTCATTGCAGAGCTGGTTTGAGGATCAAAAGAACCTATCAGATATTGGATTTCCCTTTGAGTTTGAGCTCTTTTTCATCAAGATCTTGGATTAAATTAGTGAACTTTGATGACTTGACCAATAATTGGCTAACTTCTAGTAGAATGGATTTGACCTCTTTAGTACTAGTGAAGAGAGAAACTTAGCCAATTGATATGTGTTCCATTAACTTTTCACCTCTCTTTGTTTCATACTATCTAATTGCAACCTTCTCCAGATCGATTGCCTCTGAACTGATTGCTTTGACAAGAGTTCCCAACTGATCAATGACGGGTGCATTGTCATCAACAACAATTTCAAGAATGAGATTAGACAAAATGGTTTTTGCAGTATTAAGAATTTTGGTCTTCTTTCTCTTTGCTCTAAGTTTTACCTTTTCAGCTTGAAGTTTCATTTTTTGAGAAAATTTCATTAATTGTTTAGGGGTCATATTCTTTATGTCGATTACAGAGTCTTCCTCTTCTTCCTCCTCTATTTCTTCATCCATTTCTTCATCCTTAACCTCAGAGCTGGTTGCAATGGTGAATTTAACTTTCTTCTTTTCACTCTCCTTTTCTAAATCTAACTTCTTCTTTACCAAAGGAGTGTCTACCACTATTTTCTTGGTCTTCTCTATTTATGTCATCTCTTCTTTCTTCTTTTCTACTTCCTTCTATTTTTCTTCCTTATCCTCTATTTCTATCATCTCTTCTTGCTTCGTTTCTACTTCCTTCTATTTTTCTTCCTTCTCCAATGTTTCCTTTTTCTTTGATAAAAGGGGTTCATTGTCAGTAGGATTTATTGTTACTGAAGTTCTGTGAGTGTATCTTCATAAGTTATATCTTCAACTATAACTTCATCTACAATAGGATGCTTGGTTTGAGTGGTTTCCTTTACCGGCAAAACATCAAAAACATTGTGTCTTTTGTGTCTTCAAGTGTATGCAAATTTTTTTTACATCAAACAACACACTTTTCTTTGAGTCATTTTTTAGTCTAGACAATTGCAAATATTGAGTCCTCATAAATATTGTGTCCTCTTGTCATGAAAAATAGTAAAATATTCAGATTTGGTCACAACAAACAACTTCACAAATTGAGAAAATTGCACTTAGATTCTGGAAATGTGTCTATGTCCTGTAACTGCGCTTGTGTAGGATAGAAACATGTCTGTATTATCATAAGCAAAATTGCATTCAAAAAATTCTCAGGAATGCGTCTGTGAAGTGTCTAAATACATCTATGTTGGATAACTGCATATGTGAAGTATATAAGCACATTTGTGTTTAGTATTGGAAAAAAACTTATAGTCCAACAAACAAGAGCAATCAGTTTCAGAATTCTTGAGCTTCCTAGGTTATTTCTCCAGGTTTTCATCTAGCATTCAACCTATCTTTGGGTCTCACAAAGTTCATCATTGCTTTACACCTTGCATTACATTCACATTTTTTTAAACTTGAGTCAAAAGGTCACCACTTTGTGCAACACCAAGCAAAAGGATGCAGAGTCATTTTCATCATTCTTACAAAGATGGAGGAATTTAGCCAGCAAATGCTCTTGTGAAATTCCATAAAAACAAATGGTAGAGATGTTCACACAGAATGTTCACAAAGAAATTGGTTATGAATTGAGAAAATATTGTTTGCCCACTTTCAAGGACATCATTGAGAAAGGCCTAGCAATAGAGAAGGTCTTAATTGAACAAGGAGTCATTAAGATATTCAAAGAAAAAAAAAGAGGACTTTAAAGGAAAAGACAAGCCATGATTTTGGAACAAGAGCAAGAACATAGTAAATGATGGTGTTGTCGATGCTAACACAGTGAGACCCAAAATCATTCTTTCTGGATCAAGTTCTACAAACAACCAAGTGAATACTCAAACAACTTCCAAACCACAAAGGAAATACACCCCATTGGGAGAACCACTTGAATCAACTTTCAAGAAGCTAGTGGCAAACAAGATAATAACAATTCTAGACAATCCTCCATATGAGCCAAAAGTCAAACCAAATTGATGGAATGATGATAAGTACTATGAATATCACAAGAGCAAGGGACATAAAATAGGAAATTTTCATCGACTGATGAACATTATACAAGATCTTATTGATAGAGGTCACATCGAGATCAAAGGACATTCATCCAATCAAGAACATGAGATGTTTAAGGAACCATTCCCTAAACATGAAAAGGGAAAATCCAAAGCCACAGATGAGCAAGCCAACTATACAAAAGTGTCCTCTAACTATGATTCAGCTATTAATCACATTTCGATGGACAATTATGTCTCTACCATTATCATAAAGGAGAAAATGCCTGAAAATTCTACCCAAAGACCCAAAGTTGTCCTAAAAGGCATTGGACCTTCTTTTGAATCTACCTCCAAATGTAATGTCACAACTCATTGAGGTAAGGTCACTTTGCAAGGTGATCCAGCTAAAACCACTACTTCCTCATCGGAAAAACCTAAGTACGACCTAGTAGAATAGTTAAGGAAGACACCCATGCTTATATCAATCCTAGAACTATTGTGTATCTCTCCTTTGCATAAAAGAATACTTGACAAAGTTCTAAGAGAAACCTCTATACCCCCTGATCTGAACATGGATTAGTTTCAAGCCATGGTGGGATACCTTTCCATTCCACGGTCTCTTACATTCATCGAAGCTGACAACGCCTCCGTAAGTCAACCACATAATGCAACTTTACACATTGAAGCCTTCCTACACAAACACCGAATAAAACGAGTCCTGATAGATGGAGGAGCAGGTCTCAATATATGTACATTGAATACTCTTAAGCAATTGGAATATTCTGAAAAGGTTGTGAATTATACACATACAATCACCATTAAAGCATATGATGATGAAGAGCACTCATCCAAAGGCACAGTCACTTTACCTCTCAGAGTTGGGTCAGTTACAAAGGATGTGGTTTGTCAAGTCCTTGATCTAGATCTCACATACAATATACTCTTGGGATGCTCATGGATTCATGAAATGAGTGTTGTTCCGTCAACATATTATCGATGTATCAAGTTCCCACACAATGGAGTTGAAGTGATCGTTAAAGTTGATCCAAACCCATTCATATATTGCAACAATCTATGACCTAGATCAGAAATAACAATCCCAGTCATTCGGTAGGTTGTTCCTTCATCAGCATATGTTGATCTAGAATCATTGAAAGCTTCTACATCAAAACAAGAAGAGATCAAAGAAAATTTCAAGATTAAGGACATGGGATATGGTGAGTATATATTTCATGTTGATCAACTCCCACTATCTCCTAAGGTATTCAGTCAACAGATCAATCTATAAACAATTTGCAAGGAATTGGGTGTGAACCACCTAGTGTTGTGGCTACTAAGTTTGAATGCAAATCTCCTCTAGTGGTGCAATCATCTCTTGATGTCAATAGTCCTAAGAGTGGTTCCAGTGAAGAATATATTGAGTGTATCATCAGCCCTCTTGAGAACCCAAATAGCCTTAACATTTCATCCATTCATTCTATTTCCTCTCCACTTCTACACTTGGATCAACAAGAATTAGAAAAGCCCTTACTAATTGGGGATCAAAAATCAAGCTTTGAAAAGAAAAATCTAAAAGTCAAAAATAAAAAAAAGTCCTTTAGTCTAAATCAAAATCAAAAGCTATTGGACTCTGCAAAAATCAAGGTCAAAGATAAAAATCCTATGAAAGAAAAAGAGAAAGAGATGATCTCCCCTAATACCAAAATAACTAGGGGCAAAATTATTCTAAAATTTCAAGTCAAAAAGAATACTTGTTGATCCTAAGTCTCCATCATGTCATGATACTTTTACTTCTTTTCACAATCACAAGCCTTCATAACTCATCCACTTATTCCACACATCCATTCCCTTCTAGTGATACATCATGGACCTTTAATGAATCTTCCTTGAAGGAATTTGTTGTCAGGGATGCCCAAACTTCTTTAGGTGACACGCATATGGGCCTGTGTAGTCCACACACTAGTAATTCTATCTTAGTTCCTTTATCAAAGATGATAGTCACTCCAGCTACATATCATTCAATCAAGGAATGACACAACTATAACCACAAAGTAAATTAGCCTCACACATTTGAGGTGGGTGACTTAGTTCTCAGAGAAAATCCTAAGAATCAGCAAGATAGAGAAAATAAGGGAAAGTTTGAACCAAATTGGCTTGGTCCCTATGTCATCACAATAGTTTATGGATCATGTACATATTAGTTTTTGACCCAAGATGGCGAACCTTTGGAAGATCCAATCAACAACATGCACCTTCATAGGTTTTACACATAGTTCTTCGGAATATCCTAATTCAAAAATACAAAAAAATAAAAAAAATATCAAAAATATAGAAAAATCATAAAATATAGAAAATACAAAAAAAAATGATAAAAATAAAAAAAATCGTTACTTGGTGAAAACCTAGAAAATAAGCGCTTTGTGACACAAAAAAGATTGAAAAAAAGTAAAGAGAAATAAATTTGTCCAACGGTGAAAACCACTTTGGTGGCACCTTGGGCAAGTACCATGGTGAAAACTGGGTCATCGAGGCCATGTGTAGAGACATTGCTCATCCCTCCTTCAGGATTCAATCTCATCCTTTCACTTTGTACACACTCATAGCCTATCCATCCATAATAAACTTACCCATTCCCATCATGGCTTGTTATTGATCTACCTAAGATTGGTTAGGCATTCATAATACTCCTTCCTTTTCACCCCTTTCCATCCATAATAAATCATCTTCTATCTGTGGCTAAGGCAAATCCTAGGTCTAGTGATGGGTGTGGAACTAAGAGAATCACACGTTCTAAGGAGTATAGTTTATTTTATTTTTATTTTGTCTATCTATGCATAATCCACAATAACCCAACACTTGCATCACAGATCCGCAAAAAAGTTTTGTCTTCTCCTCAACAAAGTATCAGTTTCTTGGATTCAGTTAGTTTCAAATGATATGTAAATAGCAGCAATGGGATTCAACAAATCAAATCTTTCAATGGACTCAGACAACATTATGGTTCAGTTCTATCTATCTTTTTTGAAGGAAAACATTGTGACCACAATCAAATAAGACTTATACAAGTGACAAGAGACACTAAACTTGAGGACTATAGTGAAGGTTGGTGTCGAGTCTTGGTTTTCTTTTGATTTTATCTTTTGGTGACATGTCTTTTAGCTTTTTCGGGATGTCTCTTACTTGAGATTTTATCTTCAAGATGTCTTTGACTAGAAAGGCGAGGATGGGGTATCGTCACCTATTTTTCTTTACTGTTTGTGGATTGTCTCTTAGTAATACTATGACTTGTCCAGGGATTTGAGGACACTGTGAGTCTAGTATGAACTATGACATTCCTTGTTCGCAACTGTTTGATCTCCATGCAAACAAGTACAATGACTTTCTGGATTGAACATACACCTCGATTGTCATAACCTATTTGCCATAATAAAGTTTAATGATGATAATAGCACAAGAAGCTCTTTCACTTCCATATCTTCTATTTTCCATCCCCCTTTCTTGACTGACTTCCATCGTCCTTGAGTCTGTGTAGCCCATTATCACATTACTGAGTATCATGACATGCCAAAAATATTTGCATTTCATGTAGTTTGTACCTACATTACCACATATTAGCATTTCATATATACATATAGATATCACAATTGCACCATATATGCACACAACACATGTTAGCACATTTTACATTCTCATCATGCATTATTCTATTCATTTGCATTTCATACATTCACATTCACATATACATAACATATTAAAAAACATAAAAGAACAAAAAATATTCCATTCCATCATGTACATATTTGCATCCATATCATAAGCATCACATAGAAACATGCATCACATATAAGCAACATCACATAGGTACACATGCATATAGTTGCCGCACGGATGAATCATCTCATATATATATCAAAATCATAAGTGTCATGATACAATGATGTCAAAATACATATGGCTACAAAATCACCTGAAGGTGTCTACATCATCATACAAAAATGGTACACAACTGACACATAGGGAGCCCTCTTAGGCTATGATGAACTCCCTCCCTCGAAGCCAGCTGGCCTCGATGGAGTCTGAGCCTTGGAAGGACCCGCCCTAGGATCATCTCTCCTGCCCCCTCTATCTGGTGGTGGTGGACGACCCATAACCCTACTGCTAGACGCTTGTCTCTTGTCTCTCCCTCTAGAGGTCATTGTCATCCGCGATGGTCTCCAAAAGCTCCTAGCCTGCTGATTTGGTGGCACCACTCCATAGTGCAAGTCTCTCCAGTAGGATATCTCCTCCCTTGTCTACAGAACATAGGTGTATTCGACCCTTGTGTCCTCTGTTGCCTACCTCCCTGCCCTTAGTGTTGTCTCAGCCTCTGTATAGCGCTAAATAGCCTGATCCCTCTCTCGCTCAGTGTCCCTTAGTTGTCTCCTGACCCTCACCGCATCCCTCTCTAGATCCTAGATCTCATCTTCTTGTCCCTGACAGATCTCCCTCAAGGATAGTAGCTCATCCTCCTCATCCCCTCTCCCCTCACCCTATCCCTACGACTATTCCTGTGGCTGTCCTTGTCCCTGTACCTATCTGGGAGCCTATGTTGCTGGAACCTATAACATAAATCCACCTCTCCTCTCTGCCATATCTCCTCTGAGCCACTCTCCTCTCTGCCACTACCCCCCACCTTCATTGTCGGCCTCTACCTCCACCATCTCCACTATCCTCTCCACCATCTCCACCATCACCCTCTATCGATTCCCCTGGATCCGTCAATCATGGAAATAGATGCTCTGCCCAATATGCGCTATACTCAGCATCCAACCCTGCGTCCTCCACATTTGCCCAAACATCCCAAGGCATCAGAACCATCTCCTACATTTGTGTCACTGCCTGATCATAAGACAATAATGGACCCAAATGAGCTTGATCCCTCACCGTTCGTGCATACATCCCTGACCCACATGGCATCTGATGTATCCTGCCTAACTCCTTGCATACTCTATCAATCAACTTCTTCTCAATAACATAGGGTGTCCATCCAATCAGATACCTGCTCCTGAATAAATATGGCAGATCGACTGCATCATCCTCCTACTCACAATCTTGATAAGGCCTCCATACTACACAGTCTATCTCATCAATAACCCAATGCCAATAATCTAGCCTCCCAATATGTGGCTATGAAGTAATAATATCATACAAATGCACATAACTATGCCCATGTCCCCTACCTCTAAAGTGTATCGACCATGTCACCGGAAGATGCTCATATGCCTATACCTGCAACAATGTCACTCTGCATCCTAATCCTATTGATCCGTGATATATAAACTAATGCAGCTCATATTAAAAGTGTGCCAGTAGACACGACCCCCATACAAACCTAGAGTGCTCAGTCACCAATGTCTCCAGTGTCCTCCCCCATCCCACAGTCAACCCTCATGTCACCTTGTCTGGACATAGGAACCCACTAATAAGTCTTGCCAACATCGTCGGTAGCGCTAATCATGTTGCTATCATTCTGTCCCAAGCCACATGTCCTACCCTCATCTCTAGTCCTGGATCCTCAAACACTCATCTCAGTACATCCTTGTCTCCCTCTCTATTGTAAGGAACTAACTCCCTGACGATCAGTTTCCTTAGTATCCAGTATACATCCTCTAAGGTGATTGTCATCTCACCCATTGACAAATGAAAAGTGCATGTCTCTAAGTGCCATCTCTTGGCTAATGCAGTCAAAAAACCCATGTTCGCTTGAAACATAGGCATATACATAATGTATCACAATCCCATGGCCTCCATTGCTGCTCTATCCTCAAATGTCAGCTCTACTCATAATCCCTGAGTCGAAGGGTACCTCTCCCATGACTCTAGCATAGGTAGGTCCTCCTGTAGTCAAGCAAATCAACTGTGTCAATCCTTGTAGTACTCCCTGTTCAACACAAAGTTCTACTTTTTATCCTAGTGCTTATATCTATCATATGGTACTCTATTCTAGTGGTACTCCATATTCATCACAAAGTGTTTCTTTTTTTTCCTAGTTCTTATATTTATCATATGGCACTCTATCCTAGTAGCATTCCCTGTTCATCATAAAGTATTGTTTTTATATTTTAGGGAACCTACTTGAGTGTATCCTCTTGAGTAGCTTATCCAACTGACAATGTACGTTCTATCACAGAATTGTCAATTTCAGCTTAATCCAATCGACAACGTATGTTCTATCACAGAATTGTCAATTTCTATGGTACTCCCCGTTCATCACAAAGGGCCTCTGCTTGAGCGTATCCTCTTGAGTATTTTCCTGATTGGCAACATATGCTCTATCACAAAATTGTCAATCCCAACCCTATCTGTTATCCTAGTCTTCCCTAGAGGACCTGCTTGAGTATATCCTCTCAGTAGTTTATCCAGTTGATAGCGTATGTTTATCACAGAACTGTCGATTGGACCTTGAAGACATAAATGTGCATTCATGACACAAACATGGTTACATACTTCACAAACATTTCTGCATTTCACAGACACGCTTTAAACACACACACATGCCTCTATTCGATACAGATGTGCCTGCCCTACATAGACATGCATGCACTTCGCAAACACTCTCACATTTGACATGGATGCCTTTGGAACCATAAACGTGCTAGCCTACCCAGACGCACCTAGCACCAACACAGACACACCTTAGCATTTTTTACAACCTACCTAGAGTGCATTTATTACTCTACCTAGTATGCATTTATGACAATAATTAATGCAATAAAGTACAAGGAGGTTTTGTGGTACTTACTGGCTCTCTTGCATCAACTGGCCTTTGAAATCGGTGAACGCTATTGAATCTGTGAACCAATACCATCGTTGCTGACTGCTAACTTCTCTCTTCTCTCTTTGCACTCTGATCTCTTAGGTGTGTGGATGAGAATGAGGATGTTTTCCCTCGTAGTCTATCTTATAGACTACCCTAGCCCTAGTCTCCCATGTCAGTCTTCTTTATCTTGTGACTCTGTCAGTCTATCCTATCTTGTCAATCCTTTCTAGCCTTTCTTTCTTATCGAGAGATATTTTGGGATCTTTTCAGACATTTTCATCCAATCTCTTGAGGGGGCATATCGTTCCCATCTTGTGGCAACTTTGTATCAGTTCATCTTATCTTCTTTGAAACAACACGACAAGCTGCATTGTCTCAAAGAGGGGCAAAATGTAGACACCTAAAATTGTCCTATCTAATTAAATAAATAGTTTTATTTATTTAACTATTTTAGTCTAATTCTTCTATTAATTAAATGAATCTTTATTTATTTAATTAATTCATTTATCCTTTTCTACCCTTTTCACTCATTTAAATAGATACATTAATTTATTTAAATTATCCTTTTTCATAAATTAAATAAATACTTTTATTTATTTAATTGATCCCATTTCCTCTATTAATTAAATAAATCTTTATTTATTTAATTAATTCATTATCCTTTTCTACTCATGACACATGTCATTCATCTCTTAATTTCTACACTACCTACCCTCTCATTATTTTCTTATTTCTTCTACCTATCCTTCAGTCCTAGCATACCATCTATCTTTTACACCTCTTAATCTTATCCCTCCATTTCCTACAGTGTCTTCTATATAAGGAGATGCTTCCTCCATTATGGATCCTCCTGGATTAGCATTCTAACTTTCATATGCGATCAAGCCTGCTTACAACCACATTTTCGTTCTTTGTTGAGCTCTTGTGCACACATAAAATTTGAGAGCAAATATATCAAGCAAGATCAATGGAGATAGGCAGAATGGAGATTCAAACCCTATTGGACATGTAATGGTATAATCTTTGTGATTTCATTTATTTGCATTGTCATAGGTAATCTTCAAATGTTATGGTGGATCTTTGTTGTTGTTAGGCTAGGTTTTTGTGGTTGAATTTGTTTTAGTCTTTCATTATTGTTATTCACTTTTCACCATAAACAGTTTCAACGGTTGATTTGTGTTCAACCGGTTGCTCTACATCCTTAGTCAGATTAGGAATATCTAACACAACATTACCGATGATATCATCAACTGAGAAAATATCAAAACCTTCAGTAGAGTCTATGTCTTTACCTTTCCCTTTGCTAAGAGCAGCTGCACCTTGGTCCTGTTTTGTTCCCTTTGCTATTTCTTCTTCAGCTTCCTTTTGTTGGCTTAATATTTTCTTCCACAAGGCAACACCCTCATCATGCACACCTTGGACATCTCCTATTGCCACTCTCCATGTCTTGTTCCTTATCTTAAAGCATTGAATACATGCTTCTGCTAGTATAGATGCTTGATTATAATCAAGCTCATGTTGCACTTCCATGAGTTCTTTAATCATGTGCTCTTTCTCAATAGCTAAAGTTGTTTTGGTAGTTGATTCCCTTTTTGCAAAAGCTTCTAAGTGTGAGTCCAGTAAGACCAAACTATTGTATCTTGGACATGTCATTGGGAATGGTGGAGTGAAGGCACATAGAGAGAAGATTCAGGCTATACTTGATTGGCCACCAACAAAGAATTTGTCACAATTGAGGGGCTTCATTGGTTTATGCACATACTATAGGAGGTTTGTGAAAGTATTTTGTTCCTGAATCACCCCCTTGATAGATTTGACCAAGAAGGATTCATTTTTTGGATGGATGAGTCTCGAGGGATCATCTTAAGAAGGTAACGAGTACTTGTCCTATTTTGGCTTTATCAGATTTATCAAAACCTTTTGTGCTTGAGTGGGATGCATACGATATTGGTATTGAGGGAGTTATAATGCAAGACAAGCATCCCATTGCTTATTAGAGCCAAAAAAAGAGGTTCTCTACATATAATAAGGAGATGTTGGCAATCATGCATGCACTTGAAAAAAAATTCCCATATCTTGTGGGATGCAAGTTTGTAGTGAGGACTGGCCATAATAGCCTCAAGTATTTTATGGAGAAAAAAAGATTGAATGAAAGACAACAACATTGGGTAAGCAAGCTATAAGGGTATGAATTGGATATTGAATTTGTCAAGGGGAAAAATAATATTTTTGTTGATGCATTGTCTAGAAATCTTACATTTTGAACATTCATTTTCATAAATTATCACCACTTGGAAGGATCACATATTAGCATAATATGAAAAAAAATCACCATGCTTGTCATATTTTAGATGGTAAAATTGATGATGGGAGGTATAAGGTTCTTAATGATATCATCTATTAAAAAGATAAAATCTATGCAATGCTCAAAAGTGAGTTTAAACACAGAATTCATTCTATTGTTCACAACAATTAGCTTGTTGGTCACTCTGGTTATCTAAAGACATACAAGTGTACAATCATGAAGATTTTCATGGAACAGTATTAAGGATGATGTTCTTAAGAATGTGAGATAATTTCTAGAGTGCAAAAGAAAGGCTAAAGTTTCTTTTCCAACAGGGTTGCTACAACCACTCCCTATTGCTAATCAGAAGTGTGAGGAAATATCAATGGATTTAATTATGAGCTTGTCTAAGAAAAATAGTAAGGATTGTATATTTTTTGTGGTGAACAGACTTACAAAATATGCTCATTATATTCCTATGTCTTTAAAATTCAAAGCACCATAAGTTTTTGTTCTATTTTTTGAGCAAGTTTTCAAACTTCAGGGAGTGCCAAAGAGGATTTTAAGTGGCAAAGCCCACATATTCATCAAGACTTTTTGGCAAGAATTAATGAAGTTGGTTGGAATGGAACTTGATCATAGCACTAGTTATCATCCTCAAATGGATGGTCAAACTAAAATTATAAACAATTGGCTTGAAGAGTAATTGAGGAACTATGTTTCACATTAGCAAAAAGAATGAGCAAAATGGTTACATTTGGTAGGATTTTCTTTGCATTGGCATGAATCCTTTCAAAGCTTCATATGGTTATGAAGCTTCTACATTTATGAATTTGGTATTTTCTGATTCTAGAGCTCCAAAATTTGTTTAGTGGGCTAGAGAAAATCAAGATATCCTCAAAGCACTCAAGGAGTATATTCAAAATTGCAGAGGAACAATATAAGGAATATATTGATTTCCATCGAGTCGAGAGGTCTTTTGAGGTGAGATATTTGGTATTTATTTTTGATAAAGATAAACAAGTTTTACATGGACCCGAAACCAAAAGTTTTACAAAAGCTGGCCATCAGCCAAATAGACATAAACCAACAACAAAACATGGGAGCACCCCAAAATAAACATGAAAGCAAAAGAGACACAGATAGCAAAACAAAAGCACTCAATTAAGAGAGTGCACTAGCTCCTTGTTCTTATGGATGGTAATCTTATTGATTTCCTCCAGCTCCTACATAATGAATCTAGAGGTGCCCTTATTGCTGCTCCTGCTTCTGGCCCTGGAACTAGGGCCTGTGGTTTTGTTGTCTCCAACAACCATGTCTTCACCTCCAAGATCTTTCTATGGTTCACTGTGAATGGATTTGTACTCCACAACCATGACATTGATCTTTTCAAGCCCCTCTATACTATTATTCATGGCCTCCTTGCTTATGTCGACCAAGTTCTTGAGGTTTTCCTTTATCTCTGCCATAGACTATTCCACCTTTTCAATTCTTTTTTTTTTCAACCTTATAGGAAGATAAGTGGATTGGAAAAGCTTAAACCCAGATTTAATGGGCATTTCAAGCTGACAAAGAGAATTTGTAAGGTGGCATATGAGTTGGAGTTGTCATCTAACAATAAGATTCATAATGTATTCCATGTGTTATGCCTCAAAAAGGCACTTGTACAACATGTCAAACCTTCCATGTAATTGCATCCCATGGATAAAGAGGGTAAATTGATACTTATTCTAGAAACAATTTTACAAGTAGGGTATAAAATATAAAGGAATAAAATAATTTCTCAATACCTTATCAAATGGAAGAACTTGCCCTTAGAGGATGTAAAATGGGAAGGAGAGGAAATTCTTAAGCATCATAGTCTTCAAACGTTAGAGGACAAGCATTATTTGGGTGTGGATTATTGTAATGTTTCCAAGTAAAATCATGATGCTTAGCAACACTTTGGTTGTCCTTTCCTTGTATTACCCAAGAGGAAGAGAGCATAGAGAATCATTGGGTAAGATATGGATTCCTTGGCTTGTTCTTATTTCTAATTTTTATTCGAGTACACATCTTTTGATGCAACTTAAGTGAACTTAAGTTATTTTGAGTTGGTCACTATTTTTGGGAAATTTTACGTGATGCTTGGACAAGGGACTTAAGTTGTCTCCTCTTTTATGTACTTAAGTGACTTAATTAAAATATGTGACAAAATTCAAGGTGGGCACCCAACTTCAAGAGTTCTTTATTGGTGCACATTTTAGGTTTTTTTTTTGGTCCTTGGATTAAGAGGTGGACTATCAAGGGTGGAGATTGATTCATCTTTTTAGAAGTTGTTAAAAAACACCCCAAGGGCTTATTTGACCATGATGTGATGAAGATTGTTATTTAGTGATGTTGCATCTTGGCTTGGGGATTGAAACCCTTAAGTATCCCTGATTTTGATGAGACATACAAGCTCTCCCTAGATGGAAGGGTGTGTTTCGGTGGAAGAACTCAGGTTTGTGAAACCCTAGCAAATTATTATTTCTGGGCTATAACTACTCATCAAGTTTGGAGACCAAATTGGAGGAGAATCTCAGTATTGAAGACTTAGACCTAGAATCATCTACAATTGCAAACCATTAATTTCTAAGCACTTTGTGGATGGCTACTAAAAAGCACATAAGATAGACCTAGCATTGACTATTTTCAAAGCTTAGAGAAACTTTTAGGGTTGGCTAGGGTTTGAAAATAATTCTCAACTAGTTTGAGGTATTTTTGGTATTGAAATCTACATATTTATCTCTAATTTTTTCTCAAAAGTTTAAAGAAAGACAAAGCTTTTTAGTTTTGAAAATTTAGGGTAGTAATGAAGGGTTTTTTTGTATTTTCCTAAGCTCATAAATATTTTAATTTCTATATTTTTTGGCTACACAAATCAGATCTAAAATCTGATCAAAATTTTGGGTTTGAAATGAATGTAGCAAATAAGTTTCTAGATTTTTTGCTCTAGTTTGCAACAAAAAATTCTTTTTTTAGCACCCTATTTAGGAATATTACATAGACAAATTCCAACCCACCAAATTGAGGAATCCCCCATCATGTATTATGAATGGAAAGTCTTCTTTATCCTAGATCAAATTAAGACATCAAGACAAACCCATAACTAATAAGTAAAAGTTATAGAAATTAAAAATATATATAGGTATTTACAACTTATTCACATCAAATCTGGTGGGCATTACAAATTGAAGATGATGCATGAATGGAATATTATTTGGAATTTCCTCCCTTTTGTTGTTTATATGAATCTTTGCAAGAAATAAAAGAATTTGAAGCCTTGGGAAAATATTAGTTGAATAGGAATAAATTTGTTTTCTTTAGTTGTTTCTAGTAATCTTTACCCATTACAAGGAATAATATTATTCGACACATTGAACCAATATTTACAGCCAAATATAGAGTATTGAGAGAAAGAATAATATTTTTTTTACATTTAGAGCGGATTGCAATACTCCTTAGAATCAATCTAGGAAGATTTGTCTCTTGTTATTGTGTCACTATACCCAAATCACAAGTCTTAGTGCTAAATAAAGCCAAAATCAATATTGGTAAAACTGAAAGATAAAGCCTCAGATTTACAGTAATGTTTAGAGTCAGATCCATAAAAGGCCTTCGCATATCCAAACTCTAGGATGCACTAATACATAGGATACCCTCATACACTATAATTTCTATATTAATGCATCTTAAAAGACTAGATAGTTATTTCTCAAGTGACTTGTCATGCAAAATTTCTTGAGATTTCTATTTATGATAGGCTTGTACTAAATTTATTTTGAAAATACTTGAATATATATTGTACGCCATTGTAGACCCAATGGTAGGCTACTAGCAATTGAACCTTGGTGTGCAATAGGTACGTTGAAGAGGTCTAGAAGGTCAATCAAAGAAAATTTGGCCTATATTTTTGCATACATTTGTTTAGTGCATGAGATTAATTGCTAAGGCATTTAGAAAATGATGGTGTTTATGCAACAAAGGTTTCCAGTGAGAAGTGATAGGGTTAAATCAACTACGTATCCACTTATAGGGATCCAAACACACTTGAGATAAAACCTTTAAATAAGGAAGATACCCAATGATGCTATAGGAAGAGCTTGCAAGAAAGAAATAAACACAAATGGAGGAAGAGTGTGAGAGAGAGATTTGATAAAAATAGTAGAATAAAAAAATAGAAATGAAGATGAAGATGGATATAAGGAGCAATATGAAGAGGAGAGGGAGAGAGAAATAAATCAAGATGGAAGACATAAATATATTTAATATTTAATTATAAATATATTTTATTACAAAATTATAATATGGTTATTTATTATCATATATTATATTTTTATAATATATATTTAATGATATTTTTATTTTATATAATAAAATCTTTAGATATTTATCTTTATTATTTCTTTATATAAAATTAAATATATAATATAATATAAACTATATTAATATTTAGCAAACATATTGTATTTAAACTATATTAATTCACTAATCACATCATTACCATTTCAAATGAAAACCTAGCCAACTATTTTAAAAAAATATAATATAAACATTAAAGTTAAAAATCTTTTCACAAGGTGAATTTAATCGCTTTTACATAAAAATTTCTTCTTACATATACTTTTACTAAGCATACTCGAAACCTCAAATATGAATGCCAAATAAAAGTAAAAAATCCAGAACAAAAAATCTGGCACAGAAAAATGACAAGTAATGATAAATTGATCGGTGGAAGTTATTTTCGCTTAAAACAGATCTTTCGTATGGCGTGATAGTGATGTGTTAGTCAATCGCAATCGTCAATCACAATCATTTATGCACGCGTGTTAGTTAATCCGTACTGCTGTTTTGAAACCAGAATAGACACGTCCTCAAAGATGTAGACGATACATATTCATTCGTTTCGAAAGATGTACAGTCAATGAGGAGGAACAATCAACAGAGGAAATAGATTGGATCGTCTTCCATCGGTTTTAATGAATTTTGAACATTCGATTTTCTTCGGCGTAATAAAACAGCTTGTTTTTTTGGGGTTTTTTAATATCGGTCCGGTTTCAAACGCGACTGCCCGCGCACGCATGTATCAAGTCAAATAATGATTGTATTTTTATATGTCCCGAGTCCCGACTGCTGCTCGCCTGTCAGATGGGAAAAAACATCGTACAATAAAAATCATTGCCACGTAATCAAGCATGCGGAGATTATACTTATTTTTCAAATGATTGCAGGGTTAAAAATACCATTTTAAGGTATAATAAAGGCCGGCGTTAGCTTTGAGATTGTGTAGTGGCCTCTCTGTTTTGCACTGTGAGTGATTTCAAATGGAGTGTTGGCTTCACAACCAGAGGTCCATCAATGGTGAAAGAAACATTGAGATGGGCTCCTTTGCTGAGAGAGAGGCTGTGCTCAAGGCACAACTGCTCGGCAGCTTCGAATGTTACCCGCATTTGGAGCAGCGATTTTGGCCATGCGACCAGCTGCTTCTAAACCATGAGGACCTTTATGGTGCTGGTCAGAACAGTACAGCGGTTTCGAGCTGGGAACCGGATGGAGCTTTTAACCTTGGCACCAGCAATTTTAATGGAGAGGAGTCGCAGCAGTTAGGGTTTGAGTCCGGGAGCCTCCCGATTCAAATGCAAGGGTTCAACAATTTTCCGTTCGTTTCTTCAGATGAAGATTATGGCTTTGCGCAGCTCAACTTCCCAGCCTGGCAGACTCAGCCAAGCGGTCAAAGAACAGCTTCCGCCGAGCTGCCGAGGAACAGCTCCTTTTATACGCTGGAAGACGTGATGAAGAAGCTCCCCCGCGTTGATCCTCTGTTTATTCCTAGCCCACCGATGAGCCTCAGTGTTCCTCCTTCCTCGCAGTTTTCTTCTGATACGAGCTTGTCTTCAAGCCAATCGTTTTCCGGTAGGGTTTCATGCCCGCCGCCGCCGTTAAAGCCAAGCGAGGCGGAGACAAGGCATTTGAATCAGCTGATACCGTTGCAGACCTGCCGTAAGCCGCCGTATGCTTCCGTAGTGCCACAGAGCGTCGCGGCTCGTCAAAGGAGAAGCAAAATCCGTGAAAAGATGTGTTCTTTGGAGAAACTGATACCTCAGGGTTCGAAACTCGACACGGCCAGAATGCTGGATGAGGCGATCAAGTATCTCAAATTCCTGCAAGCACAATTTGATGTTTTGGAATCCATGCCTCCCGTCGATTCCGAGCCACATCTGAAGTCAAACCCTAAGATTGCCGTTGATAATGTCAATATTTATCTGAAGGCAAATTTTAATGGCCGAAATGCTTTGGCGATGCAGAGATCAGGTTCTGCTTCTGCTTCACCAAAGAAGCTATCTACTGGCCAGATGCTTCACAGCTTACTGAGTTCGTCTAGAATTCAAAAGAAGCTCTTCAGCGCGGGAAAAGTCATCGTTACGGTGCAGCAGAAGGAAATGCTTGCATCTAAACGGCCTGATCTAGCAGGTGATTTTTCCAATTTTTTCTTCGACTAATAAATATTTAAGCTTCTTATTTTTTTTGCATTGCTCCTCTGAAATTGGTCAGGAGCTTCATATTGTAATGTCGGCACTGTAACGCTTCTCGTACGTACCTAGAGGTGTGAAGTTTCGTCCGTCGCCTATTTTGAAAATTTGGCAGAACAAAATTTTGTTTTTGGAAAATGCTGCGCAAATTTTCCTGGATTAGAAATCTGCAACTGCAATAATCAGTTTGAATTAAATTGTCAACGTATTCTATCGACGAATATTTAAAAAACATACTGTAGTTGTTTGGATATTTACTTTTCATGTCAATAATCTTTTTCAGATGTATAACAACGAAGACACCTCGGAAATGATGTGTAAGAATGAAGCCACCTTGGAAATTGACAATTGAAATACTTTTATTGAAGAGGCGAGATTCTTTTAAACTACAAATTTGTTACAGAGATCATGCTCTATTCTGAATGCACTATCCTAGGGTTTGATTTGAGACATTATAAAAAAAGTCTTGGATAGGCAAGAATCCTCTTTTGGCCTTTTTCTCTATTAGCATCAAGCTCTACAATCAGGGTTCTATGTTGGGATTTTTCAGTTTCTCCACCATCATCTTCATCACGGCCGCATAATTCTTGATGATCTTGTGACTTTGTTTCATTATTACATTCAATGACTCCCTAATTTTGCTAACTTCCCTCTCAATCTGCACGATTTTCTTCTCATTATCTTTTTTCATTTTATCATTAAGTTCCACTGTTCTTTGTAGACACTCTGCCATGGATAACTTTTCCTCCTCTGTCCAGATTGCCCCTACAGTCTTTTGGGGTTGTTCTTTATCAACCAATTGCTCTAGTTTACTAGCAGTTGCCCTGTTCTTTAGGTTAAGGTCTTTGATTTCATGAAAAGCTCATTAAAAAACCCTAAAAAGGTCCATTGCACTATTCCTTGCAATAGCCAACACATTATTAGGAGATTCCTTGTCCAATTTAAAGTAATGTTCATCCCGTTTGAGGTCTTTTGGAAATATTGGGCTGTTCTATCTATTAGTAGCAGGGTGGGAGGAAGGGGAATCTTCAGGGGAACAAAACATATCTGAAGGGTCATCCAACAAATCCTCCAAATAATACACCAATTTTTTCTTCGCAAATGCTTTCATTTTCATTTTAGCCTTGGAGAAGGTTTTCACATAGGTTTCTAGTTTACCCAAAGACCTGCTCAAAGGGACTTTTGTAGGAGTCTTTTTAGGGGGAGGAGAAATTTCCTCTTCCCAGTCCAAATCCCCATTAGAGGTTCCCTCAGACACACTGGTTTCAGTGTCATCACCATCAGAGTATAGGGGCAGAATGGGATTGGACGGAGCATGCAGACTAGCAAAGTGCTCATGAATGAGCTTGATAAGGCTAACATGCAAAACATGGGCACTCCTAGGACTTTTATGGTGTTCCAAAATATAGTGTTTAAGAGAACACAATAGATAATAAGGGAAAGAAACCATGACCTTGTACCTAAAGTGATTGATAAGGATGAAGTGATAGCCATACACCCTGGTAAATCTCCTGTCAATAGTTATATATTCAATCACCACCCTTAGAACCTCCCTCTAGAGGTTTTTAATGGTGTCTTCCTCAAAGTAACTATTTGAAACCTTTACCAGTGCTTCCCTCTCCTCCTTTGATTTGGGGAAATTAACGACTGCTTCATTAGAAATATTCTTGTCATAGATGAATTTCATGCCTTCAGTAGAGAGGCCCATAACTTCTCCAATCAGACCCTCATTGATAATCACAGTTCTACTAGACAATATGATGCCTTCCTCCTTCAAATTTTTGATGAAATACCTCACAATATCGGGGTTAGCACGATGAAGCTTTTCCAGGAAAGGTTTCAACCCACCTTTGACAATCTGATTCCAAACTTTCTAATTCTTCTAGTGCTTTTCACAAATTTTTGGCTCCACCCTTTTCCTATTTCCTCCCATTTTTTCACAGATTTCTTTCTTCTCACTTGCAGAGCAGCTAATCTTGGCAGCAGATTTACAAGAAAGCCTAGGCACCCACAAAACATTCCATTTCACATAGATAAGGAGGTAATAATGGCACCGACAAAGTATTGAATGAAATAGTACCTTGCACTGATCGTCTTAATCATTTTTTGAAATGACAACACTTCCATGAATAACATGATATCTAATTAAGGATTTCACCCTCGCTTCTACATCCTTATAGGCTTGCCACGTCCCCTATCCAGAGAGCTTAATGGATTCGTTGGCAAAATAGTCAGCAACCACGTTTGCTTCCCTAAACACATGTGAGATTCCAACATTCTCAAAGTTGCCAATGAGGGATTTTTCTTTGTCAATCCAATTTTGATGGTCCATGAGGGGGACGAATTACCTAAAATGGATTCAATAATATTTTTCAAGTCCCCCTCAATCCATAGATTTTTAATATCTAATTTGCTAGCAAGGTCAATGAGCTGGAAAGATCTTATGGCTTCGACTAAGTGATTGGACTGAGAGCCCAAGGGGAGTGCCACCACTGAAACAAATTTTCCATAGTGATCTCTTAACACCCCCCCACTCCCAGCTGGCCCTGGGTTACCCTTAGCTGCCCCATCAAAATTAACTTTTATCCATCCCCTAGGAGGTTGGGCCCAAGTAACTCCTTCATAATCCTTTTTCCCTTGTCTAATTGTCTTTGTAATATTCCCTTTGATATGCCAATCTCTCACCATCTTAAGATCATACTGGGAACAAACAACTATCTTTCTTTGACTCTCATTAGCAGGTATGTTATTCATATTTTCCATAATTAATCTAAAAATTCTTTCAAACACCACATTCTCCATATCCTCCTTGTTCCTAAAAAACTGTTATTTTGTTCTTTCCACAGTCCCCATACTATATGGGGGAGAGAAAGAGACCATAGTCCATGAATAATAGTATTAAGAGAGGGTGCATACCATTGAGCAAAAAATTCCTGCAATGAACTAGGGAAAACCTAAGAAATATCCCAGAGAAAGAAAAATCTTCCCCAAATTGCGTCCACAATTGTACAATGGATAAAAAGGTGATTGGTTGTTTTCGCTACTTCCTTGCATAAGTAACATCTATTAGGAATTTGAAAGCCACGCTTACAAATATTGTCCACAGTGAGCACCTTATTTTGAAGCAAAATCCAAAAGATTTTCACTTTATTGTTTATATAATATAATTTAATAATTATTAATACTTATTTTATTAAGATCAATTATAATTAATTTCTACATAAATATAATTAAAATAATATATAATCTTAAACTAATAATTAATAATTAAGTTTAAGATTAATTTTATTATTTAGATTTTTTTATCGGTAAAATTTTTTTTATTAATGATTTGAGATTTTTAAACTAGCCTAAACTAGGTAGGGCTATAAATAGGGAGGCCCTCCCCCCAAAAAAACCCATTAAGAGGTAAAATATTTACATCTTGAGTCTTCTTTTTCTTTGGGTTTTGATTGAGGAGGTAAATTGATTAAACCCTCCATCTTTTCTCTTTTCTCATTTCTCTTTCTTCCCCTTCACTATATTCTAGCCCTCTCCCTTCTCTACTTCAACATGCTGCTCCTTTCCCCTTTACTCTCTCTTGCCCTCCTCTGATATCAAAACCCCATGTTCCTCCACAACTAAAACACTTGAGGAAAACTTATCTCCATATGCCATTATTCGATGACCAACCTATCTAGCATTTTTAATCATCATAGAGAAATGATTAAATTTAACACTAATTATGTTATTTGAAACCACACCCTCTATGATAATTTCATTAGAGTAAATATCACTCCTTATCACCTCCTTTTGATTGACTTCAATCTCCTTTTCCACCGAGTAATGATGAGGAGCAACCTCTTTTGACTAGGTAGCTTGCCTAACCATTTTCTTGTTACCACATTTGGTCGCCAAATGCCCAGTTTGAAAGTATCTTCTACATCTAAAAGGGATACCTTCATAACCTATTTGCTGCACCTAATGCCCTTTAGCATATTTCAATGAAAATTCTTCCAGAAGGGCATTTGACCTATCCATTTCAATAAGAATGTGTGCATATGTTGTATGAAAATAATCTAGAGAACCCTCTTCCACCCCTAGAAACCTTCACAAATTATTTCATATGGCTTTGAAACAACATTCAAACCAGTATTGTAATGGAAGTTTTGGTAATCTTACCCAAGTAGGAATATTGTGCATGACTTCAACAACAGCATGTTCTTATCCTCTCAGCTCGAAATATGCTTGCACAAGATCTCGTTCCTATTCTGAATATTGTTGAAAACCACGAGAAAGATTCCTTAGGCTCTGGGATATATTTGCACATCCCTAATTGAAATGGGGCCCTAGACCTCTATAATCTATTTGTGTAGTTCACCCATACTGGGCCAAAAACCTTGAAATCTACCTATCAAATCCATCTCTTCAAAATATTGCTCATTTTCTTTCACCTCATTTTCTATTTCAATAGGTAAATTCACCATAGGCCTAACCTCTAGTTCCCCTCAAACAAAGTGTAGCACAAAGGGAAAAAACCCTCTATTTGAGTAAACCCCATCATTCAAATACCCCATAATCTCTTGATCCTCCTTAAACATCCTTGCTCCATGTCATTCCTTTCTCCCCTAGGTAGATTTGACCTCTCCTATCACAAGAAGGAGAAGTGACATTAAGATTTGTACTACCTCTGCATTTAACCATGCTAATGCTTGAAACTATTGTATAAAACAATTTTAATGGAGGCCCGATTCCCATTGTTGATCCTTCCCACCATTGCAATGGAGGAAGCTCCTACCTACCATGGCCTAAAGAAATCCTAAAACCTATGGACATCCGAAATGAAATCAGTTCTCAAATCCTTCACAAGAACTTTTAATTTTATTATTATAAATATAATTATATAGATTTTATTATTAAATTAAGATTATATTCTTAACAAAAAATTACATTTTCACTATAATGTTTATATTATATTATAATTATTAATATTAGTTTATTGAAGTGAGAGTTATAGTTAATATTACAAAAATATAATTAAAATAATATTTTTAAAATAACAATAATTTAAAATTATAATAGTAAAAAAATAAAACAAATATTTTATTACAATACTATAAAGACAAGTACTCACCACTATGTGGCATTTGTTTTATGCAAGAATTTTAGGTGGAATTATTAGAGTATTAAATACTCATTAGATTATTTTTACCACTTAAAAATTATATAATTGGTAAGGAGTGGGTATTATTTATTCATTTCATGAGTTATATGATTTAAATTGGTTACCTTATTTTCTTAGGATTTTCTTTCATTTACTCAAGTAGTATGTAAATTAGATTTCATCATAAAATAAATAAAGAGGGCCCACTTAATTTTATTTTTTATGATATTTAAATTGCATGCTAAAATAATTAGAAGTGTCCCCACTAATTTTTAATTATTATAATTTATTTTTAAGAAAATTAATTAAATTGATTCTACCTAATTTATTTTATTTTTTATTTATTAAAGTGATGTTATAAATTATATTACATATATTTCCTTTTCAAATGGATTTCGCAAAGATAGGAAATAAATCTTATGACTTAGATAGTGTAATAGGAAAGATCATAAAGTCCTAATTATTTAATCTAATTTTTATAAAGGTAAAACAAAGAGATGACACCAAAAACTAAAATAGTATTAGATTAGAATACAATAAATTTGCAAGTTCAATTATTTTTAACGTAGATAAGAGATTGTAACTTGTTATATCTTAGAAGCTTTGGTAGTCCAGCCATTTAAGTATCGAGTATCAACTTTGAAGACAAGACCACACATCAATCATATAGAAACCTTAAGGATGATGTCCAAAATGATTTCCTTGAGAAGTATATTAAATTTTAAGATAAATTTACTTATCTAGGAAATGCAAACGTAGGATACTAACTAGCAGAATAGAATGTAATATCCACAACTAAAAAATCAAGACGCTTAGCAATAGTTTGGTTGTCCATTCCTTGGATTACCCAAGAAGAAGAGGACACAGAGCATCATTACGTAAGATATGGAGTCCTTGGCTTGTTCTAGTTTATAGTTTTAAGTTGAGTGCACATCTTTTTATGCAACTGAAGTGAATTTAAGTTATTTTAAGTTGGGCACTTTTTAGGCAATTTTAAGTAATGTCTGGCCAAGGGACTTAAGTTGTCCCCTCTTTTATGTACTAAGTGGCTTAATTAAAACATGTGACAAAAGCCAAGGTGGGAACCCATTTTCAAGAGTTCTTATTAGTGCACATTTTAGTTTTCTATTTTCGAGCCTTGGATTAAGAGGTGGATTATCAAGGGTGGAGATTGATTCATAATTTTAGAAGTTATAGTACACTCTAAAGGGTCATTTTGAGATCATGATGTGATGAATATTTTTGTTTAGTGTTGCATCTAGGCTTGAGGATTGAAACCCTTAAGTATTCCTAATTTCGGTGAGACACATGTTCTCTCCCTAGTTGAAAGAGTGTTTTAGTGGAAGAGGGTAAGTGCACCAAGATGGTGAACAAAAAGAGGGGTATAAGTGGCCACTTTTTTTTTTTCTTCTAAAAACTGGTAAACCTAAACCTCAAAGAGATATTTCAAGGTCATGCACTCAAAACTAGGAGTTGAAAAAATAATAAGAATTGTAGTACTATAAATCTAGTTTCTAAACTACTAATTTTTTAAAAAATTGGATAATATTAAGAGGGTCAAACTTTTCACGCACAAAAAATTGTTCCTGATTTTTTTAGAAAAACATAACATAGTTGTTTTCGTGCGTTGCACAAAATTTATAGTTAGATTTATTATTTTGCAAAACCATTTGGTAAGATTATAGGTAAGAGTGAGATCTAGAAGTTGTGTATTTTTTTATAATTTTCTGATGAGTATTTTTTTTATGATTTTTTGAAGTGACCGCATCTTGAAAATTTGGTACCTGTTCATGCACTGAGCATAACTTGAATCAAAATAATAAAAAATGCAAACAATTTTTTTTCAAAGTGTATAGAATCTATTGTAGAACAATAATATGTAGTTTATTTTGAATTTGGTCAAGTATATCAAAAGTTATTAAAAAAATGGTAGACAAATGTCTGTGAGGACCATCAAGGCACTGGTAAAGAAAATTAAAGTTTACTATGCTAATGTTTTCCAAAAATAGAAAAATTTATATTGTCCAAAAACTAAGAAGATATGTGAGATTGTGGTGGTAATTTTAGAGATACCCACTTGATCATTTGTAAACCTGATGACGACGAAGCTGAGAAATCATGTTGGAGGATGAAAAAACATGTAAAGGGACAAAAATGGGGGGGAAAATGGGCTTGCAAGCCTTAGGGTCATTTCCCAACCCTCTTACCAAGCCAAAACCCACACAGGTTTTTTTTTTAAAAAAGTACTATTCGCATTTCTATATAACCCATACGGTTTATGTAGAACCAAAACCATTATTTTGTGTTTCATAAAACTTGAACGGGTTATGAAGATATAATAGTGTATGCTTGTAAACTTAGCATTTACTACACATATGTATAGACATACATATATAATATGTGTTTATGTGTGTATATATTCATATCTATAGTTATATATATATATATATATATATATATATATATATATATATATATATATATATATATGTTTATATGGATATATGTATATATATTTGTATACATGCATGTCTCTCTTCTTTTCCTCTCTCTCGTCTTCCTCCCCCCTCACACCTCTCTTTGTCAAGTCTCTCACCCTCTCCTCCTTCTCTCTCTCTCTCTCTCTCTCTCTCTCTCTCTCTCTCACATTATCCTATCCTATTCTCACCCTCTCCCCCTTCTCTCTCTATCTCTCCCCTCCCTCTCACTTTCCCCCTTCTCTCTCTTTCTCTCCCCTCCCTCACACTCTCCCCACTCACACTCCCCCTCTCGTTATCTTATCCTACTCTCTCTCTCTCTCTCTCCCTCTCTCTCCCTCTCTTTACCATATTCTCCCCATCTCTACCCCCCTCTCCCTCTCTCCCAATATCCTATCCCTCTCACCCTCTCTATCCCTCCCCCTCTCCTTATCCTATTCTCTCCCTTGTTAGACACAATGCACCACTGAGAGGGGGGTGAATCAATGGTTCTCAAACTTTTCCCTTTAGCTATCCTATGTGAGCATACTTGTTAATGGATCTAACTCAATGTAGACTTACCGGTTAGTGGGGAGACCAACACAAATGCAATCACACATAAAGGGCCATCACATAACACTATCATATATGAGGAAAACCCAATATGGGAAAAACCTCGGTGAGTAATGTTGCTGGAGTCTACTGCTCCAATCCAACCTCACAATGAAACTTTGTTACAATGTTTAAAGCACCAACCCAAGGAGCTACAACCCTTGATTTAGGGCACCAACCCAAAGAGCTACTACCCCTGATTTAGGGCACCAACCCCTGATTTAAGGAACCAACCCAAGGAGTACCAACCCCTAACTAGTTTATGGGCTACAACCCCTGCACTGAGCTACAACTCAGTAAACTCAAAGATAACTTCAAATAAAATATTAGTAATACTGTTACAAGTGAATCTTGTAACCATCTCATAGACCTTACTCTTCTAATGAGACACCTTCTCTAATGCACCAACTCACTCTTTTGTTGCTTCACTACTGGTAAACTCTCCAGATTCACCTCTACTCTCCTACTCTGTTGGATCTCCTTCTCACTGTTCTTCTCTTTACTAGTAATATACTTTGTCGGCTCTATGTCTGCCTTCTCTGCAGCTTCCTTCACTTCTGCTCTATCGGTATGGACACTACCAGTTGAACACTTCAACTAGGTTCTTCCTCACTCACTCTCTCTTCTCAGATACTCATTAAGAACTTGGCTGATTTTCTCTCACATACAGAAGTAATACACTTCACAACAGCACAATATTCTTCTATTTAGCAACACTTAACCATGTCTTTGGCCTACATATTTATAGTTTAGTGTTCTCTCCAAAAGCCAATTCAAAATATGGGTGGTTAGGGTTTCCTCATCACCTTTGAGACAAAAAAATCCAACCAGATTTCCCCGATCTGATCTTTCTGATAGCCAACAGTAAACCTCTGCCATTATCGCACCGTCTTGACCACACCTTCTATCTCTGGCGATTTGGTTTTTCCTTATCGACTGATCTCTTGGTCAAACACCAAGATCTGTCTTGTTGTTTCCTTAAACTAGCTCAATCTATTGAATCACTCTTAGCTAGCTTGTAGTTGTCGTCCAGACCTCAAGCTACAAACCTTTGCAAGGACATTGCAACACGTCCCATGAATTATAGGATCTTCTATCAATGTCGACCAACTTTGCAACTACCCCGTCAGTGTATGTTCCATCTTCATCCAAATGTAGGTTTGCCACCTTGACTCCATGTGGCATCCATGTTGACTATCTGCCAACTTGACTCTTCATGTCAGTCCAGATAGGATCATCGACCAAATACTTCTATCGGTTCCTCTTCTTTGCTAGTTTTCTAACCCTTTTGGTATCTTGCATTCTACCAGTTAACTCATCATGTTTGCACTTTGCTGAACTGCTAGTGGAACACCAAAACTGGTCGCTAGTCATGTATATCTATAGCATGCACATTCCCATCAAGTGGGAGGTCATCTATTTTTGCACCTTTTCCATATTACCGATGAGAATTCACAATCATAAAACCTCTTGATGACACAAGTCATCAACCTTCACTAGACTCTACCTTCAATCAAGCCATAATCCTATGTTTGCATCTACTCAGCCTTGCCTTCCCCTTGATCAGTTTGGTCTATATCTTAGCTATTTTGTTAAGATGAAAAACACACCACTCTTCATCTGAACCTGCAACACATCATGCCTTCTTAGTCAGTCCAATGCATATCCCTATTCTCATGTACTTAAGGCATTCCCTCAATTCACTAGTAGATCTGGTGTGAACCTACAAACACCTGCCTTTACATCTTCTCCCTTATCTCATAGAGCTATGATGTACATAATGCATAATAGGAGATAAACTCCACATGCCAGTGGAGTGACACAGTCTTCTTTCTACAATGTACTCATGTGACTTCCCTGTTTGTGCAACATCTCTTCAAACAAACACTAATGATTTGGTGTGGGAACATTCACTGTCAGTCATTTCTTCATATGGTGGTTGCATCTTCATCCGGTGGGAGTCCTGTTGTTCTGCAACCTCACAACATACCAATGACCTATTCATTCTTCTCTTCTGATGTTGATGTGATTTAGGTAATATTTTGCCTCTTCATCACAAACAAAATCCAAGCATCTTTCTCATTGTCAATACTTCACTTATCAGTTGACATACTCTCCTTACCGAGGATATAGTAAGCTAGTACTAATCACATTACCATCTGATCCACACTGGTTTTCTGCAACACAAAGTGATATCAAAGATATCTCAACTTATACTCCTCCTTGATAGCGTTGCACATACATCTCTCATACCGATAGTCATCCCATACCGATTGACATCAATGAAAACCCAATGCCAACATCCCTCTCTTCCTATCTCATATTCTCTCTCTCTCTCTCTCTCTCTCTCTCTCTCTCTCTCTCTTTCCTTTTCCCAATCTCCTTCTCTATCCCTCTCCCCCACTCCATTTCCCAATATCCCTCCCTCCCCCTCTCCTTATCCTATTATATCTCTCTCTCCCCCTCTCTTTATCATATCCTCCCCATCTTTGCCCTCCTTCTCCCTCTCTCCCAATCTCCTCTCCCTCTCCCCCTCTCTCCCCCTCTCCTTATACTATTCTCTTCCTATCTCCTATTCTCTCTCTTATGCCCTTCTCTCTCTCTCTCTCTCTCTCTCTCTCTCTCTCTCTCTCTCTCTCTATCTTATTCTCCCCATCTTCACCCTCCCTCTCCCTCTCTCCCAATATCCTTTCCCTGTCCCACTCACTCTCTAGTGCACGAGCACCTAGTTGAGTCAAAACTCCTTTTTTGGGTATTTCATGCTTATATGTTTGTAAAATCTTGTGTTAGGTTTTTTTTGTTGTTTTAGGTTGTTTTGAGTCATTTTTAGTGGTTTTGATCTCATTTTGGGATTGAGAGATCAAATCTTGCATTTCAGGCCTTGAGTTGACAATTTTTGGCCAAAATGTGAAAAATGGCCAAAAAGGTCTCCTAATGGTTTCAAGAGAATTGAAACATGTTTGTTTAGTTTTTTTAAGCATTTCTAAGTTGTTTAGGAAAGTTGATGAGGTTAGATTGTGAAAAATGCATCTTGGAGCAAGAAAAGTTGTCATTTGGCTTAAGAAAGTTGTCAAAAATGTCATTTTCTTGAAAAATGTAATGTTTGAAGCCTCTTGTCCCTACAAGGGAATGGAAGCCAACTTGAGAAACTATATAAGGCCTCCCTTTACCTTGGAAATGGATGGTGATTGGATTTGTAAGAGAAACTCAATAGAAAACAAGTTTTTTTTGGCTTTTATGACTGTTTTTCTCTCCTTTTGAAGGGCAGTATGTACTGTAGTTGTACAAACTATACCGTACCTTCTTGGAAGTTGAGATGTCGATGTATTAAGGCTTCTCATGCAATTGTATCATTGATTTTTCATTTGTAAGGTGTTCATTCAAAAATATTTGTAAACTATGTATCTGCTCCCCTACCAAGGGTTTGGAGTTGTAAAATGCATCAACATGGTTGATCCAGGTCTAGTATCCCTCCAATCGATCCTTCCAAGTTGATCCATGTATATAATATGTACATTCTTTTCTTTTTGTGCTAGAAGGATGGTTTGAAGATGCTATTGAGTGATTACTAGGCAAGTGTTTGTCATTTGGCTAGTAACTTGATAAAGACTCAAAGTTTAGACTCAAAGGTAATTGAGTGAGAAAATGATTGTAACAATAGTCTGGACATGTGACCAAGAATTGAAGCACCATCTTGATGTATTATAATAGTTTACACCTTGTAATCATTCCCATTTTGTAGACAAAACAATGAGTTCACTGTTTTTGGGAAAGTTGTTGTCATTTTGCTTAATGCAATGCTTCAAAGCATCATCCACGCCTTAGAACACTAAGGTAAATGTAATAGGAATTTTTCTAATGCTTCTTAGACCTCTTTGAGGTATTCTCTCTATACAAAATACTTCCTTGTGCAAGTTTTAAAGAGGAGACAACAGTTGACTGCCAAAAGACAGTGAAAAGACAGTGACAATGACTGTTTTCCTTCTATTTGCCAAGTGTTTGGCACAATACCAGTCCAACTAAGTCAGGGGAAGCTTAAATATGGTGTGGCAGAGGTAACCAAGAAGCTAGGGAGTTTGAAACAAGTCCAAAGGAGTGTAACTATGGTGGAAGCACTCAAAACCCTACAAAACCCTCAATTTATGCCATAAAAAGTGGACAGTCTAAAAACCACTCTAACAGTGAGCTAAACCTCAAAAATCCTTGAGCACTCAACCCTAAAACATAATCAAAAGATTTATTTGTGGTTAAAATGGCCATCGTTGACTAGTGGGAGCAAAAAAGGGCCAAGTAGGCCTCCACGGGGTAGTAGCCCTGTTGCATAACACACAAATTGGCAGTTTTTATAAAATTGCATGAAACCAGTTGAAAATTGAAACTTGGGCTTATAAAACTTAATGAAAGAACTCCTAGCAAACCACCAAGTGTAATTTGAGACTCCAAGACAATGTGCAGCCTCATTTGGGGTAGTTGAGCCTTATTAATGAGTTTGGGTAAGTTGTGGGTTATAGGCCTAAAACTAGAAGATGAGCATTCCATGAAGAATTTTACCTTGCTGCCCCTACATTTCCATGTGGAAAATTCCTAGTACACATTGAAACTAAAGGTTGAAGACCCGAAGTGCCAAGCATGAGTAAGGGTGGTTGGATAGGTGAGAATATTGAGTAGTTTTTGTGCATGGGCAAGTGTCATAACCAGTAAGGGAGTTGGCTAGGCAATACGATCTCGAGTGCTTGGTATTATGATAGTCATATAGGTTGAGTAAACATACACAAAAGAATCTATAAGTCTTTGGTAACAAGGTGATCCTTTTTGAGCAATTTAGCCTTGTGAGCACTTACTTACAAAGCTCCCGATCATAGTGGTATCATAGCCAACAAAAAATTCAGGGGAAAGACACATTAGGCAAACATGGTGACCAATGCAGAATTGGCTAAGAAGGCAGAGGACCAAGAAGAGGAAAATAGGGCACTTAGAGAAAGACTAGACCAACTAGCAATGAAACTAATTGAAGTAGCAGTCAAAACTGAAGAAGTCAAGGATAAGGTTGGAGATCAGGGTAAAATGATGGCAATAGATGATGAAGTCCCCATGCCCGACCCTTCCATTGAGAAAGAACCATTCTTGAAAGCCTTGAGAGCTATGAGTGGTAAGACCTTAGAAGGAGTGGCTCTTTTTAGTGGGAAGATGGATCCAGATGCTCTAATAGAGTGGATCGAAGGGTTAGAAAACCATTTTGAGTGTGATGGAGTGACTGAAGCACAAAAGGTCAAGGTGGAAAAATCAAGGCTAAGAGGGGTAGCCTTAACATGATGGAAGTTCATCCAAGAGGAAAGGGTGAAAGTAGGCAAGTAACCACTAGCCACCTGGAAGGCAATGGTAGCCAAAATCAAAGAGACCTACCTTCTTGAAGACTATGAGATACATCTTCACAAGAAAAGACAAAACTTGAGACAGAAAGACCTAGATGTCAGTAGCTACACTGAAGAATTTCAGAAACTATGCATGAGAGTATCAAAGTGCCAAGGTACTTGAATGGGTTAAGGTGGAACATCTAGGAAGAGATGAGCTTGTTGTGCCCACAAACTGTACACAAGTGCTAATTGGCACTTAAGGTGGAAGTGAAAGGTAGGAGAAAGCAAGAGCAAAATAATAGAGGCCAAGGTAGGGGAAGAGATAGTAGAGGCCATAGAGGCAGTTTTGGGGGAAGAAGCATAGATCAACGATCCTAGGGGGACTCTAAGCTTATTGAAAAAAGTGGGGATTCTCAAAGCAAACCCAACTATAGGGGTAGGGGATCAAGAAACCCGAGTAGAGGTAGATCTAATGGACCAGGGAGAGGGTCCTACTTCTCAACCATGAAATGCTACAACTACCAAAAGTTAGGCCACCCTACCTGTAGATGCCCAGAGAAGCCTAGTTCATCCTATGGAGGTGAAAAGAGAGTAAACTATGTTCAAGAAGATGGAGGTAATACTGGAATTTTAGCATTGAACCACCTAGCTTCAGAAGATGGTGAGAGTTTGATGATCAAGAGGGTGTTGATGAAGAAGCCACATAGTACAGAGGCCTCACAGAGAAGAGCATTGGTCAGGATTAAGTATAAAATCATGGGAAAGGTGTGTAAAGTGATCATAGATTCAGGGTCCACAGATAACATCATATCACAAGAAGCAATGAGAAAATTGAAACTACCTAGGATACAACACAAGGAGCCATACAAATTCACCTGGTTGAATAAGGGACAACATGTGTTGGTAAATGAGCAAGCTTGGGTAGATTTCCACATTGGGGGATATGTAGATAGAATCCTGTGTGACATCCTTCCTATGGATACTTGCCACTTGCTATTGGGTAGACCTTGGCAATTTGACCAAAAGGCACAACATGATGGGGAAAGAAACTCCTATTCATTTTAGAAAGATGGAGTAGCATATCAGGTCCAATCCCTCATTGAAGAAGGAGAGAGCAGCAACAAAGTGCCTAACATCTTGTTAGTGAATGAGAAAGAGTTCATAAAAACACTAGAAGAGGGTGAAGGAGTAGGATTTGCACTCATAGTGAAGCCTAAGGAAGAAAAGGTAGAAAAGAAAGTTGAGATACCATATGAAGTGCAGAAAATCCTTGATGACTTCAAATGAATAATCAATGATGCTACACCTGTAGCCTTACCACCTCCTAGAGCCATTAGCCATCAAATTGACTTCATTCCTGGAGCCTCTTTTCCCAATAAGGTAGCCTACAAGATGACCCCTGAACAAAACAAAGAGGTAGCAAGACAAATACAAGAACTCTTAGACCAAGGGTTGATTAGGAAGAGCATTAGTCTTTGTGCAGTACCTACAGTGTTGGCACCCAAGAAGGGTGGAACATGGAGCCTTTGTATAGACTTCAGAGCCATAAACAAAATCACCATCAGATACAGGTTTCCCATACCTAGGATAGAGGATTTGATGGATTGTTTGTGGGATGCACAGTATTTCAGCAAGATTGATTTGAAGAGTGGTTACCATTAGATAAGGATCAAAGTGGGGGATGAGTGGAAGACAACTTTTAAAACAAATGAGGGACTCTATGAATGGCTAGTCATGCCTTTTGGACTCTCTAATGCTCCCAGCACTTTCATGAGGCTCATGAATGAAGTTTTACATGATTTCATTGGCAAATTTGTTGTAGTGTATTTATATGATATTCTTATTTTCAGCAAGACTAAGGAAGAACACTTACAACATTTAGCTATTGTTTTGAAACAGTTATCTGATGAACAACTAACCATAAATCTAGAAAAATGTGATTTCATGCAGCAAGAATTAGTCTATCTTGGCTTTGTTGTACCAAGAGGCAATCTGAAAATGGATCACTCAAAGGTTGCAGCAATAACCAGTTGGCCAACTCCTAAGACAACCAGTGATGTCAGAAGCTTCCATGGTTTGGCTCAGTTTTATAGGAAATTCATTAGGGGATTCAGTGAGATTTGTGCTCCAATGTTGGACACCATCAAAGGGGGTGTCAAGGTAAATTTTCAATGGACAAGTGCAATGAATAAGGGGTTTGAATTACTGAAAACTAAAGTAGCTACTCAACCAATGCTCATTTTGCCTAGTTTTGGTAAACTTTTTACTATTGAATGTGATGCTAGTAATATTGATGTAGGAACTGTTTTAAGTCAAGAAAATAGACCAATAGTATTATTTAGTGAAAAGTTAAATGATGCAAAGAAAAAGTAATCATCCTATGATTTAGAACTTTATGCATTGGTACAAGCACTTAGGAAATGGAGACACTATCGTCTTCCTAAAGAGTTTGTTCTATATACAGATAATCAGGCACTCAATTTCTTAAACTCACAGGATAAATTGAATCATAGGCATGTTAAATGGGTAGAATATTTACAAGCTTACACTTTTACTCTTAAGCATAAGAAGGGTCAATTGAATAAAGTAGCAAAGGCTTTGAGTAGAATATTGTTAACTATTCATGAGATTCAAGTTCAGAGTATTGGTATTGATAGTTTCAAGGACATGTATCCTATTGATAATGATTTTGCAGAAGCTTATAAAGTTTGTAAAGATTTTGAGAATAACTTCCATGGTGCTTATGTTGATTTCACTTTGCGGGATGGTTTGTTATTCAGGGGTGGATAGTTGTGTGTTCCATAGGGTTCTATGAGAGAGAAACTCATTCAAGAGAAGCACAATGGGTGCTTAAGTGGACATTTCGGTCTCAATAAGACCTTAGAGCTAGTTCAAAGGTTCTATTATTGGCCTAAGATGCAGAGAGACATCGGGAGGTAAGTTGAATAGTGCTTGGTATGCCAGAAAGCAAAAGATAACTCCTCTAATGCTAGTTTATATCAGCCTCTTCCCATTCCACATAGGCCTTGGGATTGCATTAGCATGGATTTTGTAGTAGGATTACCTAGAACTCAAGCAAGATTTGATAACATCTTTATGGTAGTTGATAGATTTAGTAAGATGGCTCACTTCATTCCTTGCAAAACAACACATGATGCAAGTCATATTTCTTATTTATTTTTAAAGGAAGTTGTTAGGATTCATGGTTTGCCTACTAGCATTGTATCTTATAGAGATGTTAAGTTTCTTGGTCATTTTTGGAAAACATTGTGGAAGAGATTGGGTACTAATCTCTCTTTTGGTTCAACTTATCATCCACAAACCGATGGCCAAATAGAAGTTGTGAACAGGTCTCCTGGAAACATGCTTAGGTGTTTGACAAAGGAATATGGGCAGAGTTGGGATCAGCTCATTCATCAAGCAGAATATGCCTACAATGATAGTGCTAACCGGTCTATAGGTAAAAGTCCATTTGAAGTTGTTTATGGTATGCATCCAAGGGGTACACTAGAGTTAAGGGATATCACTAACTTGTAGCATAAGAGTGGGACAACAAATGACATGGCTCATTCCATGAAGGAGGTTCATGAGAAAGTGAGACAAGCTCTCCAAGACACCTCTCAAAAAGTCAAGGCAAGAGTGGATGCTACAAAGAGAGATGTTTAGTTTGCCATAGGTGATTATGTAATGGTTCATTGGAATAAGGAAAGGCTACAAAATGGAGTTCCAAGCAAGCTTTAGATGAGGAGGATAGACCCTTGCAAGATCTTGGCTAAGTATGGGTCTAATACTTATAAAGTTGGTTTGCCTACTAATGTTTCTTTGTCCCCCATTTTTAATGTTGCTAATCTAATTGCTTTCAAAGGGAAGCCACCTGAGGAGGTTCAAAGAGTTTCATATTTTTCCAATTCCCTTTCTGATCTATCTCCCCCTTCTCTTTCTTTTCCCCACACTCAACAGGTTTTAGACTCCATAGTTCTCAAAAAGACACGGCATCATACCTACATGGAGCATCTCATCAAGTGGAGGGATCAGCCTATCTCTGAAGCCACTTGGATACCTGAAGTTGATTTTCAAAAAGTTGGCATTTCTTCTTTTTTGCTGCCTCAAGGAGTCACATGACTTCTTTGTTTTTGGGGGAGTATGGTGCAGGGGCACCTAGTTGAGTCAAAACTCCATTTTTGGGTATTTCATGCTTATATGTTTGTACAATATTATGTTAGGTTGTTTTTGTTTTTTAAGGTTTTTTTGAGTCATTTTTAGTGGTTTTTATCTCATTTTGGGCTTGAGAGATCAAATCTTGCATTTCAGGCCTTGAGTTGACAATTTTTGGCCAAAATGTGAAAAATGGCCAAAAAGGTCTCCTAATGGTTTCAAGAGAATTGAAACATGTTTTTTTAATGTTTTTAAGCATGACTTATTTTTTTAGGAAAGTTGATGAGGTTAGATTGTGAAAAATGCATCTTGGAGCAAGAAAAGTTGTCATTTGACTTAAGAAAGTTGTCAAAAATGTCATTTTCTTGAAAAATGTCATTTTCTTGAAAAATGTCATTTTCTTGAAAAATGTCATTTTCTTGAAAAATGTAATGTTTGAAGCCTCTTGTCCATAAAAGGGTGTGGAAAAAAACTTGAGAAACTATAAAAGGCCTCTCTTTTCCTTGTAAATTTTTGGTGATTGGATTTGTAAGAGAAACTCAATAGAAAACAAGTTTTTTTTGGCTTTTATGACTGTTTTTCTCTCCTTTTGAAGGGTATTCTGTACTGTAGCTATGCAATCCATACTGTACCTTCTTGGAAGTTGAGATGTTGATGTATTAAGGCTTCTCATGCCATTTTATCATTGAGTTTTCATTTGTAAGGTGTTCATTCAAAAATATTTGTAAACTGTGTATCTGCTACCCTGCCAAGGGTTTGGAGTTGTAAAATGCATCAACTTGGTTGATCCAGGTCTGGGATCCCTCCAATGGATTCTTAAAAGTTGATACATGTATATATGATGTACATTATTTTCTTTTTGTGCCAGAAGGATGGTTTGAAGATGCTATTGAGTGATTACTAGGCAAGTGTTTGTCATTTGGCTAGTAACTTGATAAAGACTCAAAGTTTGCACTCAAAGGTAATTGAGTGAGAAAATGATTGTAACAATGGTCTGGACATGTAACCAAGAATTAAAGCACCATCTTGATGTATTATAATATTTTACACCTTGTAATCATTCTCATTTTGTAGACAAAACAGTGAGTTCACTATTTTTGGGAAAGTTGTCATTTTGCTTAATGGAATGCTTCAAAGCATCATCCATGCCTTGGAACGCTAAGGGAAATGTAATAGGAGTTATTATAATTCTTCTTAGACCTCTTTGAGGTATTCTCTCTATACAAAATACTTCCTTGTGCAGGTTTTAAAGAGAAAACAGTTGACTGCCAAAAGACAGTGAAAAGACAGTGACAGTGACTATTTTCCTTTTGTTTGCCAAGTGTTTGGCACAATACCAGTCCAACTAAGTCAGGGGAAGCTTAAATATGGTGTGGCAAAGGTAACCAAGCAGCTAGGGAGTTTGAAACAAGTCCAAAGGAGTGTAATTATGGTGGAAGCACTCAAAACCCTACAAAACCCTCAATTTATGCCATAAAAAGTGGACAGTATCTGAAAACCACTCTAACAGTGAGCTAAACCTCAAAAATTCTTGAGCACTCAACCCTAAAACATCATCCCAAGATTTATTTGTGGTTAAAATGGCCATCGTTGACCAGTGGGAGCGAAAAAGGGCCAATTAGGCCTCCACGGGCTAGTAGCCCTACTGCATAACACACAAATTGGCAGTTTTTGTAAAATTGCATGAAACCAGTTGGAAAATGAAACTTGGGCTTATAAAAATTAATTAAAGCACTCCTATAAAACCACCAAATTTAATTTGAGACTCCAAGAAAATGCACAGCCTCATTTGGGGTAGTTGAGCCTTATTAATGAGTTTGAGTAAGTTGTGGGTTATAGGCCTAAAACTAGAAGATGAGCATTCCATGAAGAATTTTACCTTGCTACCCTTGCATTTCCATGTGGAAAACCCCTATTACACATTGAAACTAAAGGTTGAAAACCCCAAGTACCAAGCATGAGTAAGGGTGGTTGGATACGTGAGAATATTGAGTAGTTTTTGTGCATGGGCAAGTGTCATAACCAGTAAGGGAGTTGGCTAGGCAATAAGACCTTGAGTGCTTGGTATTATGATAGTCAGATAGGTTGAGTAAACATACAAAAAAGAATCTATAAGTCTTTGGTAACAAGGTGATCCTTTTTGAGAAATTTAGCCTTGTGAGTACTTACCTACCAAGCTCCCTCACTCTCCCTCCCCCTTCCTCTAATCTTACTCTCTTCCCTCTCCCCCTCTTCTTATCCTCTCTCTCTCTCTCTCTCTCTCTCTCTCTCCTTTTCCCAATCTCCCTGTCCCTCCCTCTCCCCCTCTCCTTTTCCCAATCTCCCTCCCTCGTATTCTCTCTCTCCCACTCACTCTCTTTATCTTATTCTCCCCATCTTCACCCTCCCTCTCTCTCTCTCTCTTGCTCTCTTCCTATCCCCTATTATCTCTCTCTCTCTCTCTCATTCCTTTTCCCAATCTCCCTCTCTCTCTCTCTCCCCCTCTCCTTTTCCCAATCTCCCTCCCTTGTATTCTCTCACTCCCTCTCCCTCTCTCTCAATATCCTTTCACTCTCCCCCTCTCTCTCTCTCCCTCCCCCTCTCCTTATCCTATTCTCTCTCTCTCTCTCTCTCTCTCTCTCTCTCTCTCTCTCTCTCTCTCTCTCTCTCTTTCTCTCTCTCTCTCTCTCTCTCTCTCTCTCTCCCCATCTTCATGCTCCCTCTCCCTCTCTCCTAATATCCTTTCCCTATCCCCCTCTCTCTCCCTCCACCCTCCCTCTAATCTTACTCTCTTTCGTCTCCCCCTCTTCTTACTCTCTCTCTCTCCTTTTCCCAATCTCCCTCTCCCTCACTCATATTCTCTCTCTCCCACTCCCTCTCTTTATCTTATTCTCCCCATCTTCACCCTCCCTTTCTCTCTGTCTCTCTCTCTATCTCTCTCTCTCTCTGTCTCTCTATCTCTCTCTCCCTCTCCCCCTCTCCTTTTCCCAATCTCCCTCCCCCTCTCATTATCTTACTCTCTCTCTCTCTCTCTCTCCATCCATCCCCCTCTCCTTATCATATTCTCTCTCTGTATCTCTCTCTCCCTTATCTTTCTTTCCATCTCTCCCTCTCTCCCTCTATCTCTCTCCTCACTTCCTATTTGGTTCCTAGTTCTACATAACCTATATGGGTTATGTAGAAATAAGGCCAAAACTTCTAGTTCTACATAACTCATAGGGGTTATGAGAAATTGTGAACATTCACATTAGGTATCCATAAGCCATACGGTTTATGGGAAAATATTAATATATTTTATTCCCAACAACCTAAAAACTAGCATTTCATGTTGTTTGAAGGCCCCACTACTTTTGCACATGATTTTTGGGGATAGTAACAATCAGGTTTTCATTATTTTTTGTCATGTTTGCTTTGAAATGATTGATTTGTCTCAAATATTGGATTGTTTTTGAAGTTATTTTATGATTGATACTTTAGATTATAACAAAATGATGATCATTTCTTATTTTTTTTCTTTGATCATGATTTATATGTCTTGTATTTTAGTTATTTTATTATTTTTACTTTAGCTTATAACAAAATGATGATCATTTGTTGTTTTTTTTCTATTTGATTGTGGATTGTCATCATGATGTTATGTGTAGGACAATGGGAAAGAACAAGAGAGGAATGAATGAACAAAGAGAGGCAACAAAGAAAATAAAAAGGGAGCATATGAGGAGATTACGTGAAGGTACATTATCTAATGCACCTAATGAAAGTGATGAATATTCAACAATTAAAATTGATATGATGAATGCACCAAATCAAAATGATCAACATACACCAATTCAAATGCATATGATGAATGCACCTAATGAATGCAATGAACATACACCATTTGGATATGATTCCATGAATGCACATGTTAATGAAATTGAAGAAGATATACCATTTAAATTTGATGTGATCAATGCACATAATGCACCTAATGAAAATGAAGAGCATGCACCAATCTTAACATAGGCTTAGAATAATTCATAGAAAACCAAAGTTCCTAATAGACATTGATGAAAATATTTTCAGGCCAATGCATAATAAAATTTTTGAAAGAACTTGTAGAAGAATGGTTAGAAGAATTCGGAATAACTACTTTGAAAAATTAAATCAAAGTGGAAGATGCCAATTAGTTGTTGAAATGATTAAAAATCTAAAATTTAGAGAGACAATGAAAATTTTGGGGTTAACAACATCTGAAAATAATAGGGAAAGAACCATTGTGAGAAATATTTTTGATGCATACCAAGCCATTGGTTTGAAATCACACACTAAATATGCTAATGTTACTCGTGTCCACACATCAACCACAATGAGAAAGGAAATGAAAAAATATCGTTTAATAAGCAAAACAAGCAAGTCATTAAGGATAAGTAGAACCACATTACACTATTCCTTAGAGAGGCAAGAGAAAATCAAGGATCCTAACAATAATTCTCTTTGGGAATTCTTGGGTAGACTCCCACACAAGGACAAGGTTGTTGTTGATGCACTAAGAACATTAATTGAGAAATATTGGCATGGCAACACAAGGGTTTCACCCAACCAAAGAGATGTTGTTAGAAGGCAAATTGGAATTAGAAATCATGAGCCACATCCAAAACACTATTTAGATACAACTCAAACACAATTTTATGAAAGGTTTCTTCAAAGATTTCTTTAGATTAAAATTAGTCAAAGATTTTTTAAGATGAAAAAACCATTTTATGTTAAGATTAATCATGCATGTACTACATGTTGTAGGGTCCATGTTCAATTTTCCATGCATTATGATATGTATCGCTATATATGTTTTACTTTGCACACTAATGACATTTTGCAAGAATGTGATCTACAAGCACCTCCTAAGTCACCGAGAGAATTTATTTCAAGTGTACTATGTAGACGACATGATGGGTGCATTTACTATAAGATGATGTATTTGAGAGGTTTTTGTCCTACATGTGGCAGTTTGCAACAGTTGCATAGATGCCTACATCTAGATAGCACACATGAAATTGGTAAGGAACTAGTTTCTATTGGAAAATACAAGTCAGTCACATATAGTGTTAAAGATGGAAAAGAATTGAAGAGGTGTGAGTTAGTGAAAAGGGATATATGTGTATCTGATTTTATGAAGATATTTCAAGAGAAATTAGTGTATGAGTACATTGGTCACACACATAGAGCTAGGTGGTTAGATGAGCAATTCAAGGTGTGTAAGGACACTTTCCCCCTTAGCACTATTGTCTCTATCATTAATTTTGCTGAGAATTATACACTAAAGCTGCAAAATGAAGTACAATCTATGTTTTACCACTCTACACAAGTTACAATTTTTGTACACATAGCATTCATTCATGCACATGATAGCACCGAGGAGGAAAGAAAGGTTATAAGAGAATATCACTTCTATATCAGCGATGATCGTACTCATTCCTCAGAGTTTGTGCAAGGATGCTTTACAGTCTTCTATGATAGTTTAAGGGAAAGATATATAAGATACAACCAACACTTAATATGGTTAGACAATTGCACCGCACAATTCAAAAATGCAAGGATGTTCTACTGGTTGACTAGGATGCATGTGACAAGTGGTGTGCAACATTTCTGGAATTTCATTGATGTAGGGCATGGAAAGGGAAAGAATGATGGTGTCGGAGCATGTGTGAAAAGAGCTCTTACTAGAGAGAAATTTAAGTATGAAGGTGGTGCAATGCTAATAGATGCAGAAACAATTGTGCAATGGTGTAACTCTACAATGGGACCGAGTAATGCATGTAAGTCTATGCTTTCTAGATATTTTTGGTTAATACGTGAATCTAATATCAAAAACTATCTAGATTGTTGTACACTTACAGGATCAAGTGACATGCATTCATTCAGTAGTTCAAATGCAACATCACTAGTTATTTATACTGGACAGATAGCAAGATTTTTCTCTTCGTGTATGTATTTTGTGTGGGATGAATGTGAATCAAAAGAGTGGGTTGACCAAATTCCTATCAAATTCCTAGAGCACTACAAATCAACTAGATTGAAGCATTAGTGGATTTTGATCATGTATCAGACATAGTTGAACTAGATACATATCAAATTCCTAGAGCACTACAAATGAACTAGATTGAAGCATTAGTGGATTTTGATCATGTATCAGACATAGTTGAACTAGGTAAAGGGTTGCAATTTGTTACTTGGGTAAAATCAATTTTAAGTTCAATTTATTAGTATTAACTTATGCTGATTTTGGTATTAACTTATATCCTTCTATTAAATGCAGGTCATGTATATGCAATTATTGCAGATGAAAACAACAAAGAAGGAACATATTTATTTTTGTGTCATTGTATTGAGGCCAAAAATAAATTGACTTCTACAGTGGTTGATGGAGAGGGTATTGAGTAGCCAAGATGATCCGTTGTTGTGACAGGTACATGGCTTAGAAGGTACCATTGTTGTGTCAAGCTGTATTGAGACCTCTTAAACTCATTTATTTATTAGTCATTATATCGATTTTGGCATTAACTTATCCTTTTATAAAATATAGGTACCCTATCAAACATTCTAATGCTTGGTTGTGTAAGGACTTTGAGACACATAGACATATTCTTCATGACTCAAACTTTCTTGTTGCAACAAATATTTATTTGATTAAATATCATAGAAGACCTCTTAACAAGGATTTGTGGAAAGTTCATGAATCTGACCATGAGGAAATAATTGAGACACTAAGGGTTAGAGCTGATCCAAAAGGTTCGCTTGATTGATTTTGGGCCATCTAGAAGAATAATTGTACAATATGGTAGAATAATTTTGACAATTTTGTATATATCTTTTGTGAAACGTTATAACTTTTCTTTTTTGGATGTGCTCTACATGTACATATGTAGATGCCAAATTTTGTATATAAAAACATCAATGGGTTGTAATGTGCATAACTAGATGCTAAATTTTGTATAAAAAAACAACAATGAGTTGTAATGTGCATATCTAGATGCTAAATTTTGTATAAAAAATAACAAGTTGTAATTTGCATATTTTGATGCAAAATTTTATATATATAAACATTAATGAGCTTGAGCATTTATATTAGATGCCAAATTTTATATATAAAAGTGCCCATGGGGCTGATTTGTAAATTTTGAGAGCCCAAATTTGTACCATTAGATTATAAATTTGTACTATTTGATTATAAATAATTGTGTCTGATTCTGACATGTGTTAAATAAATTTCAAATGGATATTTAAATATGCAATTTTTTATCCAAGTGTTTTGGGAAATTTTTGAGTTATTGTTGAATTACCCGATTTGAAGGGCTAGTAAGAATAAGCCTCCTAAGTGTAGTTTTGTGTACTTAGAAGTAAACCAGTGAACTTGGCCATATAGAAACTTGTGTTAGGGTGTGATAGGTGTGTTAAACCCCTAAGTTATGTTTGGTTAAGTCGTTGAAGTTGAAAACCCCATTTGAGTGGTTGGGTGATGCCTTGAGTGTGCATTGAGACAAGGTGTGAAAGGGTGAGAAACCTAGTATTGGATGATTGGAGTTTAACTTTCTTCAAGTAAATTGAGAGTGATTATGAGAAGGCACAAGGCTCTGCATCAATAAGTGCCATGGACTCTGAATTACACGATGTCAAAGATTGACTAGTTTTTCCATTTTGAGCACTCAAGGGAAAGTGTTGCTATGAGGTGGCTTAGAACGATCAGACATCTTGGGGAGAGAGACAAGGGAAAACCTTGTGTAAAAGTGGCAATCTAGATGTGCTCATGTAGATGGTCCATTTCCATGATGAGAAGAATGAAAGATGCACTATTTTGCCACCTTTCACTAACAGTTTTTGATGGTTTTTGATGCGACAAAAAAAATCTCACCACAAGAAAACATAATCAAGTTGTCTGAAACTAAGAGAGGATTTTTTAGGAAGTGATAACATGAACCTATAGTTTTGAATGGATTTTCCATAAGTGCCATGGCCTCGGATTTACGCGACGTCAAAGTTTGACCATTTTTTCCCACATTGAGCGCTCAAGGGAAAGTGTCGCTACAAGGTGGCTCGGAACAATCAGACATCTTGGGGAGAGAGAAAAGGGCACATCTAGAATAAACTAGACCACCCAGACATTCTCGCACTAATGGTTCATTCCCATGACAAGCAGAACGAAAGATGCACTATTTTGCCACCTCTCATTGACAAATTTTTAGGGTTTTTGATGAGACAGAAAAAATATCACCACAAGAAAAAGGAATCAATTTGTCTAAAACCAAGAGAGGATTTTTTAGGCAGAAAAAAAACAACCTTGTAGGTTTTAATGGATTGTCCATAAGTGCCACGGTCTCTGAGTTAGGTGACATCAAAGTTTGACAATTTTTTCCACTAGTTTGAGCGCTCAAGGGAAAGCGTTGCTACGAGATGGATCAGAATGATCAGACGTCTTCAGGAGAAAGACAAGGGAACAACTAGTGTAAACCCAACCAAACAAAAGTTCTTGTGCTGATGGTTCATTCCCATGATGAGCAAAATGAAAGATGCACTATTTTGCTAGCTCTCACTAACAATTTTTGATAGTTTTTGATGCGACAGAAAAAAACTCACCACAAGAAAATAGAATCAAGTTGTCTAAAATAGAGAGAGGATTTCTTAAGAAGCAATAACATGACCCTGTAGGTTTGAATGTCTCATCCCTAAGTGCCACAGTCTCCAAATTATGCGACATCAAAGTTTGACCATTTTTTCCACTTTGAGTGCTCAAGGGAAAGCATCACTACGAGGTGGCTCGGAATGATTGGACACCTTCAGGAGCAATAAAAGGGAACACCTAGTGTAAACCTAGCCACCTAGATGCGTTCACATTGATGGTTCATTTCCATGACAAGCAGAACGAAAGATGCATTATTTTGCCACCTCTCATTGATGGTTTTTGCCAGTTTTCTATGCGACAGAAAAAATCTCACCACAAGAAAATGGAATCAAGTTGTTTGGAACTGAGAAAGAATTTTTTAGGCTGTGACAACACAACACCATAAGCTCAAATGGCTCATCCATAAGTTGCATGGTTTTTGAGTTACGTGACATCAAAGTTTGACCATTTTTTCCACTTTTAGCACTCAAGGGAAAGCATTGCTACGAGGTGGCTCAAAACAATATGAGCAGCCTAGTTTAAAAATATATGCCATATGAGTTACATGTAATAAACTAATTGGATCACATTTCAATACATATACACAATGAACAAGTTTGATCACATTTCAATAGCAAATAACTAAGTTTCAAGAATATCAAGCTTCATATATTTCAATGAACAAATTGGATCGAATAACAAGTTTTATATATATCAAAATGAACAATAATTTTGTACATATCAAAAAATGGCATAGATGCCAAATCAATAATAGTTACAAAAATTTGGCATGTGCCATGTCTATCAAAGTCGATATATACATATACAAATATCAAATATATAAAAAAATTGGTCCTTCAATGACCACAACTACAACTATATGTCTCTATTGGTATCTATGACTATGGTGGATCATCAAAATCGAGCCTCTTCAGAGAAATACGTGGCTTTGTAGGTGGTTGTACAAGGACAATTCAAATGTTGAATCAGATATATTTTCTCAATATAACATCAAAATAACTAAATAATGAACTCTAAATTGTTTGAAGTTGAAATGTTGATTACCTCATCTCTTTCTTCTGCAATTGGGCGAGGCTGAGAATCCATGGGATTTCCTAAAGGGGGTTGTAACTGGTAAAATAAGATTAATACAAGCTAATGAAATATATCTCAAATAACACATAATAACTAAAAATGAATAGACTAAAAAACTAAATCATATCGGAGCCTCAGATGGATGTGCTATGGTCATAGGAGGCAAAGCCATAGATGAATCAGTTACGATCATTTCCTATATCTATGGTAAGTTATCCAAAAAGAGTTAACAAGAGGGTTTCAACTCTATTGTGCACTTAGTGAAAAGGAGTTGATCTAAGACAAACATACATTTTCCCTTCGTTGTGTTGGATCCCATATTATACATGTAGGACTTCTAATGAAATGGAATGGTAGAATATCAGTAGGAAGTTTGGAAGGGGGTTGTAATAGGTTAAAGACAATTATACAAGTTAATAACCTAGAGTTGTTGACAAACTAGATAGAACAAATATTTTTAACATATGTAGAACAAATGCACACTGAAGCCTTGTATACTTCTCTTGTAACCCTAGGAGGCCTAGTCGAATCTGATGCATCTATTACCATTTCATGTATGAAAAATTATATATGATATAGACATAAAAGGATTTAGTTATTTTGAAAAAGCAAGAATGCAATCCAAAGTGAGTATGAAGATATCACCTCTTCCCTCTGCTGAACCTCATCGACATCAGGTGCATTCATTAATTCCATAAACCCCATATATTTCTGTATATAGAACAAATAAATTAAGTGCATTTATCAATATCTACATATACATGTTTAATCATAATACATTTCAGCAAATGAATTTAAATTGTACTAAATTACCTTCTGTCATTTGGGTGTTCGGGAGGATATTGTTTTCTACCTCAGAGTGCTAGAGAATGGCTTTCTCACATGAGATATCCTCGAGGTAGGTGGGGTACAATAACAAAAAAAAATTAACATAAGGGAAAAGAGCATTTATTTAATATATCACTTAAGTCAAAAATATATAAATCTAAATGGTACGACATAGCTATCTTGGCCAAAGTCAATGGCCAAAAGCATGATATCATTAAGTTGGGACATCTTAGCCCCTAACAAGCCCTATAAAATACCAAGTATGATACATAGAATTAACAAAATATATTTTGAAACCAATGTATTATTATATTTTTAATAAATTTATAAATCTTTACCTTTGGTGGCGAAACTCCTCATGACCATGGAGTCGACTGAAAAGTATGTGGTGTACTCCCACTACCTACTGCACCCTGCAATGCATTTTATTTATATGTCACTTTAAATTGTTCTAAAAATAAAAATTCATTTCTTTTAATAAGATTTAGTCTCTTAATTGATAACATGTCATAAACAAAATTAAACGCACATATGTCTGATAGCGAGGGTACAACATACTGATTAGGTCATCGGTGAGGACCACATCCTCTATAGTGGAAGCATGGCATCTACTCCCATAATATGTACACGAATGAGATGTCGAACCATCCTCATCCATGTAAGTGTGTACACCAGAACATACACCTTGACAGGTGGAACACATATGCTAAATGGGTTGGCCCATGCCAAATGATGCATGAGGTGACACTGATGAAGGAGGTGGTGCTGATGAAGGAGGCATCACTGATGAAGGAGGCTCCATAGGTGCTGGTACATCCTCTACTCCAACAAACTATGTGCCATGCTAAAGAATGACATTAGTCAATGATGTAGCTACCTGAAGAGTCTGTAATTCTATAGACTCCTTCAAGGTTATAGGAATAGTGACATGAACCATGGGTTTAGGAGTTGTACGCTTCCTATGTTGTAGTTGTACCACCCTATGGGCCCCAGGTCTATCCTGCGTAGAGCCTCTCCTCTACCCTGAAATTATCGGATGTCAAATTAATTTGACTTCTCACTGAGGATAAACCCATAATACAAATTTCTCAAAAAATATGGAGGCACCACCCAATTATTACAAGGTGGTTAGTCAAAGACCATATACCACCTATCCTAAAAAAATCTTCTTTCTATTGGATATTATTGGCATATGATGAACTGTCATGTTGATATGATGATAATATATGTTTTCATTTATGTCAATAGGTTCAAGTGAACCGGTATTAAGAGGTATGAGGAGATGCAGTGAACCGATGTTAGGGTTTCACTAAGTGTGACTACCGGTTGGCAGTCTCAGCTCTAGGGTTATTGGTTTGGTGATCCAGCTTGTGCGATGCAATCGATGACATTCTGTGATGAGTTAGCTAAGAGATGTGAATGAGATCGAGGTGCCAAGTCAGCTTTGTGCGCATGAAGGATTTCCTTGAGGATCTTGCATGAGAAGATCGACTGCATTAAATGTCTACCTCAGGAATGAACATTCTTCTTAGTGGTATGAGAAGAAAGCATGTTGAGTTATTGATTCCCATGTGCGGTGAAGAATGAACGATGTAGATTGTCTCGTGATCTGTTTGAAATTGTATTGCTCTATGTAATGTGTTTTGGACGATCAGGATTGGACCACCTGTGTTGTAAACCTAAGATGCTTAGGGTTTAGGGTTTATGCTACCAACCTAACTAATGTCTATAAGGTCGATGATGTTTGTTATTGTAAAGTTGTTGGATAATTTCGTGTGTGTATCCGAGTGATGAGATACTTGCCAGACAAGAGGAAAACTACAAAGTGTGATTGTAGAGAAGAGGAAATGAAAAGGATCTACCTTGGCATGTAGTGCTATTATTAGATCAGAATTTTTACCTATTTTCTTCTAATCATTTCAATAGTTGGAAAATCCCTTTACTGGGTAGATTTAAAAGTCTTATTGTAAAACCTTTAACAAGGTGACTCAAGATCATCGAGTTCTTCAAATCATCTACCAAGGTAACCTCTAACAGGGTTTCAACCTTTAACAGGGTATATAGCCATCCCTTAATTGGGTGATCTCTAATAGGGTTGGTTCCTAAAAAAACCTTATTGTATAGTCTTTAATTGGTCTAGGCTCTTAACAGGGCGATCTTCAAAAGAGTTCAAAAACAAGCTTGTGGGTATTCATCCTCATCGTGGTTTTTCCCATTTGGGTTTTCACATGAAAATTATGTGTGTTATGTGTTATGAATTTTTCATGTGATGATTATGTATTATTTGGTTGAATGATTATGCATGCAGAGGTATTAGGTTATGGTATTACTGGTATATCACATGCATATGTTTATGGGTGAAGTTGATATCAAGTATTGATCATATTTGAAGTGTTTAGACTTATTAGTTTATGGTGTCTAATGTCTTACTGTGTTTAACTGGTATTATCATGGTTAAGTTCAGTGATGGTGACAACTAGTTGGTATTGATTTAACCAAATAAGTTGTTGAGAAAGTCTTTTTTCTATACTGATTCAACCCACCTCTCAGTACTGGTTGGGGTATCTGTTGTTCATCATTATTCATCACTTTCAGCATAGCATGAACACACCAATGTATAGGAAACTGATTCGTATTTACTTCTAGGTTATTACTGGTAACAAGATCAATGAAAAGAGAACATATGTCAGCTTTAAGTATGCCCCTTTTTTTCACTTGATCATGTGACAACCCATCCACATAAATGTTTTTGACGTCTATCACTCCATGAACCCCATTTCGTAACCTCCCTAGATACCTCATTTGCACTATTGGCCATTGTTTCTAGCATTTGGTGAGGGTTGAGTGGTTCTCAAGCCTAGAAGACCTTAACCTATTTACCAATATAGAAATTTGGGCACTATTTTGTGTAAGGTGATTGATGAGATCCTCTTGTGTGGCATCTACACGATCTAATGGAGGACATGGAGGGTTTTAGGGTGGTGGTGGTTGTTGAGGAGAAATATTTTGAGGATTTTATGGTTATGGAGAAATGCCTTGAGGGTTTTCTTGTTGCTCATGTGCAATGTTTACAAGGTTTGCTTGTGTTGCTTGTGTAGGAGGAGGTCTGTGTTGTCTATTTTGGTTTTTGGGATTGCTTGAAGAATCTGACATCAAATTAATAAAAACAAAACTTAAATCATTTATAAGATCCTACTTCAATTAAAATGAAAACAAAAATAAAACCAATCAAATCTTACCTGTTCAACAGGTTGCCATTGTTGAAAATTGCTCTTAATGCTGGAAAAATCCAAAATGATTACAAACCTATGCAGGTTCTATGGTTTTTTGGCTTCCTTTTGCTACTGTTCCACAGGTTTTGGTGTTGAAAATGGCCAAAACCCATGGTCTACCAAAAAATATAATATTCCTCAAAACCCATATGGGTTTTGAGAAACTTTTTGTTTTTTAAAATTATTTTTGGCTGGTAACACATTTTTGAATTTTTGGAACCCGTACGGGTTATGAAAAAGAAGGTTTTTTTTTGGCATGTGGCCACTTTTTGAGTCACCATCTTGGTGCACTTACCCAAGAGCTCCTCTTTGTGAAACATTAGCAAATTATTATTTTTGGACTATAAGAATTCAATAGGTTTGGAGACAAAATTGGAGGAGCATCTCAGTGCTAAAGACATAGATCTAGAATCATATATAGTTACAAACCATTAATTTCTTAGCACTTAGTTGAAAACTACTAAGGAGCAAATTAAAAAAACTTAGCATTGACCATTTGTGGAGCTTAGAGCCATTTTGAGGATCGGAGAGGGTTTGGAAATAATTTGAAGTAGTTTGAGGTATTTTTGGTATTGAAATTTGTGAATTTATCTTTTCTTGTTTTCTCTGAATTGTAAAGAAAGACAATGTATTTCAGTTTTGAAAATTCTTGGTAGTAATGAGGTTTTTTGTTGTATTTTCCTAAGCTAAAAAATAATCTGATATCTACATTTTTTACTTGCAAAAATCAAATCTAAAATTTAATCATAATTCTAGGTTTGAAATGAACATATTTATATGCAAATTCATTTCTAGATTTTGTACTCTAGTTCGTAGAAATTTTTCTCTTTTATTTTTAGCACCCTTTTTGGGGATATTACAATGGTATCAAAGATGCAAGAGTTGGAAGCCTTTTCACTTTGATTGTATGCATGGAAAAGGTGGTCATAACTTGGAAAAACAAAAAGGAGTAATGGCAGGTTTAGATCAGCCACCATCATCAATTGAAGAAGAAGCAAAACAAATGTTTTCAGACATGATAAGATTGTTCAATGATAACAACCATTATTTGATTTATTTGGCTTATAATACAACACATGGAAGGATTTTGGTGCATACAAAAAGGGAAGAAAGTAGCAAAGCTACAAAAATTAAGGAACATTCTACCCACAAATCCACAATTTCTTCATAATCTAGACCTTTTATGTCCACTTTTATACAAGAAGACAAGCCTATACATGAGGAGCCTATAGAGGAAAATGAGGATGTTCATATTTTGGCTAAGTATAAAGATTTGGAGGAAGATTTTTAATCAGGTATCTCTTTTAAAGACTACTTGGAGGCCACCAAACACACAAAACCAAAGTAGAAATAATGGAATCAAGGGAAGCAAACTTATGGGCTACAAATGAGGTTGGCACAACAATGCTAACTTATTTTTGATGGATCATCCAACTGTATGGCTAGAGCCTAGATTCAAAAATTGGACATGTACTTTGCTTTCAACTAGATGATAGAGATTGATGCCATCAAATTTGATACACTACACTTTGAAGAGGTTGTACATGAGTGGTGGTATCACGATTTAGTGACACAAAGACATGGTGTAATAGTTTATTATGACTATTTTTTCACTAAATTAATATAAAAGTTTGACCATAACGATTCAAAGGCACATTATAGAGAGTTGGCTCAGTTAAGACAACTTGGAACACTCGATGCATACATTTTAGAGTTTCAGTGATTATCAATTATGGTTATTCATATGTTCAAGAAGAGATTGATTTCTTGGTTTATGAAAGGGTTGTTAGAATCTCTCAGAGGTTGGGTCAAATATTTTGATCCACCATCCTTGCAAGATGATATTAAGTGATCAAGGAATATGGAGTTATCTACACCACATGATAGATTTCCTAGAAAGTTTCTGTAGAAGCCCCCAATAGAATTGGCCAAAGAAGAAGGATAAGTAACAGTGATAGACTAGAATAGCAGGAGAGATAGCTAAACCAGTTGATGGGACATCTCATGATTTGAGGGATGAGTTGAGACAAAAGAGAATTTTCTTTGATTTTTGTGAGCCTTGGACACTCGGACATAGGTGTAAGAGTGGGGGAAAATCCTACTGGATTGAGGTATTTGAGTAGCCTATTGGTGATGAGTTGAAAGAGACACAGGGTCATGATGACCAGCAGGGTAAAATGGATGGGGAGTTAGGTGAAGATGAGCATTAGGATTATTTGACATAAATGGAGGGAGTGATTGCAACTCTCTCTACCACTCCTCATTATAACACTTTTAAATTAAGAGTTTTGTGTAGGGATAATAAGTTGTTGTATTAATAGGTAGTGGGGATACCCATAAATTCATTGATGCATCCTATGTCAATAATAGCGCTAGAAAAGTGGAGGAACATGAAGGTTTTTGTGTGAGGATAGTGAATGACACATTGGATTGTTTTTTTCCATAGTTGAGCATGGAATTGGGTAATAACACCCCTACTAAGGACTTTTATGTGACTGACATTGAGAAAAAACCATTTTTTGTTGATGGTTCCATATATAATGGACTTAAAGGCTATATAATTGAATTTTACAACTCAAATGGTAAAAGGTGGTATTGGGAGGCTTATCTTTAGATCCACCTCGAGTTGTTTTAGCTAAGAGGATGGGGATAATTTTTTGGCATTCAGAGGATGAGTGGGTAGTGTAGTGTTTTATTACAAATAAGTCCATAGATATAGGACAACAAGGATATCATGTTGACATACAAAGCTTGTTGGACAAGCATATCTTGGTGTTTTCATATTTACCACACGATTTACCTCTAGATCATGGTTTTGAGAATGTCATTGAACTTGTGGATAGAGAGCCAGTTGTCACAAATCCTTACCATCATCCCAAGTGGTTTAAAGATGAGATTGGGAAGACTATTTAGGAGTTGTTAGATGAATAACATATATAGCCTAGTTCTAGTCCTTTTCCTTATTTTTTTATCTTAGTAAAGAAGGAGGATGGTACTATGAGGATGTGCATACATTATTGTGCACTTAATAATAAGACCATCAAGAACAAGTATCCTATTTCATGTATTCATGAGTTGTTGGATAAGCTACATGAAGTGGTCTACTTTTCCAAAATAGACCTTTGACCAAGATACCATGAAATTCGAGTTTGAGAGTAGGATGTGTAGAAAATAGAATTTAGATGTCATTATAAATACTTTGAGTATTTAGCAATGGCCTTTGGATTATAAAATACTATGGCTAAATTTGAATCTTGTATGAGTCATGGGTTCAATAAGAAATTGCAAAAAATTGTGTTGGTTTTCTTTGATGACATACAAATATATAGAAAGATGTGGGAGGAGTAGATATTCAACACCTTGATGAGGTATTGAGTATTTTGGTAGTTAATTCCCTTTTTGTAAAAACTTCAAAGTGTGAGTTTAGTATGACCAAACCATTGTTTCTTGGACATGTCAGTGGGAATGGTGTAGTGAAGTCATATAGAGAGAAGATTCAGGCTATACTTGATTGGCCACCACCAAAGAATGTGTCATAATTAAAGGGCTTAATTGGTTTATGCACATACTATAGGGGGTTTGTGAAAGGATTTTCTTCCTTAACCACCCCTTAGATAGATTTGACCAAGAAGGATGATTTTTTTGGATGGAGAAGTCTCAAGGGATCATGGTTCATCTTAAGAAGGTAATGAGTAGTTGTCTTATTTTGGCTTTATCAGATTTCTCTAAACCTTTTGTGCTTTAGTGTGATGTATCTAATGGGTTAGTGCAAGATCAAGGGGGGCCAAAAAGTGGTGATGTGAAAAAAATAGCCTTCTTCACTCGCCTAAAAATGCGAAAATCCGTGTTGACTTTTTGCTTGGCCTAGGTGTCAGTACACCTTGGCCTGGTAATTACCTATGCAAATTGGATATCCGATTTTTATTTGTAATTTTAATTTAAAAAATATATTATATGTTACATATTATATAATATATAATATATTATTATATTATATTATATTATATTATATTATATTATACTATAATAATATATTATATAATACGTATTATATTATACAATATTATATTATATTATATTATATTATATTATATTATATTATATTATATATAATATTATATTATATTATATATTATAATATATATAATATAATACAAAATGTATTATATAATATAATAATATATTATTATATTATATATGTTATTTAAAAATAATTTAAGTATAAAAATCAGATATCTGATTTTCTGAGACTTTTATATTTCGACGGTGACAGCTTGTGGGTCATTTTTAACTCACGGGTCATGCGATTTCATCAAAATCCGATATCCGGTGCACCCGATATCTAGTGCTTTGACAAAAAATTGCTAAAAAATAGATTTAGAGGTAAGAATTTTATCATTTTGAATCATTTTCATTCATTTTTTGTAGTTTTTGTTAATGTTTATTTGATTTTTCACTAAAAATATGGTTTTTTTCATGAAAACTAGGTTTTTTTAAATCAAATACCTAATTGTTTAAATTTGTTAACTAAATTTAATTGTTTACATTCAATTAGGTTAAAAATGGGGGATAAGAATGAAAACATTGACCAACCACAACTGCAACAACCAAACCCTCATTTGCCAAACCCCCCCTCAATTCAGGATTTGATTGCAGAAGTATATCGTAGGATCCCTCATCTAAACCCAATATTTGATCCTCTCACATTGATCATAAAAAGTATGGAAACCATGACTAAGGAGCACAATGTCGCCCTTTTGTGGTGAGATTCTACGAGGGAAAAATATGCAGATGGCTTGTCGTATAAGGATATCAAGGATCTCGAGATTTCCAAAGCCGAAATCGCCTCATTGTTTGTCAATCCCCATACTGGTCAGCCCATAGATCCCAAAAAAACAAAACTTTTTATTAAATGGTGCACAAATGATGGGATTGTGAAAATTTTTTGGGATTGTTGGTGGATGGTTTTCGACAAACCACCCAACAACAATCTTGATATCCCCTTCTATTTCATAAAAAAATTGTATGCTAAGTTTGTTTTACACAAACATGTGAACTACTTTGACATCCAACCTTTCCAGGGTGTAGGTTTAGGTATGCCCCAAAATAGGCCTGGGGTAGTCAGAGTAGTCTAGGGCCCATATGTCCCCCCTCCTCCTATTGATCCCCAACTTGCAATGCAACATCTTGATATCATTTGTGAGGTAGCTTCACGGACCATATCGACTATTCACTCTTTGAGTAGCCTTTTGGTTTCTCAGGTTGCGTCAATAGCTCAACCTACTCTTGATGGTAGTGGTGCATCTGGTGGTGTTGACATGTCATCCTCGGCTCCACACATATGTGTGCCCCATAGTTGTGTCATGTGTGGGCACGTATGCTTGGGTCTAGTTAGACAGCCTATTGATCCTTTTGTGGACAGTGTAGATTATGAGATGCATGAGATGCATGATGCACCAAATGCTATTACACAGACTAGAGGATACCCTGGGGATTCCTCACATGCTAGAGGTGAGGAGGCACTGTCATCATACATTGAGGATGTAGTGGTAAGATTTTTATTTTCACAGTTCATGTTATATTTTAATTAAATATTTATAAATTAGATAATATTAAGTACTAATTTTTATTTACATGGTCTATTTAACAGTTGATGACCGAGGATGAGTTGAGACAGATTCAAGAGGGTACCTTGTCGGCCATTTCATTTGGCCTTGATAGCTTGATGATACATATATTATTGCACCTAGTCATTTGTATTTTATTGTACATACATGTTCATCATTTATATTGGTATTAATTAGATTATGTAGTAACTTGCATGTATATCTTATTTTACTTTTGTAGGGCACAAGCAACACGAGTGTGGGGCAGTGTGATTTAGGATCTGGTAGTGCAGTTGGAGACAAGGGAAAGGTAATTGAATGCAAATATGATTGCATGAATAGTTTAAATAACTTATAGTTATTATACATGTCTAGACATATATTGATAGTTTCATATACTTGTTGTGTATATATATAGAGAATTCTTAGCTTCACATCCTTGATGACTACACCCAGTATACCTGAAGAAGAAGAAGAGATGCCTCGAGTAGATGTGTGTTTATTTTATTTTTTGATTACTAGATATAATTTTTTATTATCAGTGACAATTATATGCTAACTTGTATCAATGTCATGTTTCTAAACATATGTAGGTTGTGTATGAAAATATTCAAAACATGCCTCCTCTACCGAAGACATACATCAAGAGTCCTGCAAAGCTGAAGAGAAAACGTGGAGATGAGGTAAACATAAATAGTTCGATTATAGTTCATTTTTATGTTAACTTTTTGAATGTGAATTATATAATATAACTAATATTAATTGTGGTTTGTTTTTCTTGTGCAGGATCCTTTAGTGTCGAGCAGTGCAGTGAAGAGGATCGATTTTGATGATCCATCACTAGCTTAGGATGTTATAGATAGTTTTGGAATGCTTCCATGTCTAGTTGGCATGTATATTTTGTATATGGACATACATTCACGTATTTAGACATACATTTTGTTTTACTTGGTGTTTATGCCATATCTGTGTATGGACATACATTTGTAATCATTTGACATTTTTATATATACAGAAGTTGATATTTGATCATATAAATTGCTGCTCATCTGTGTGTGGTGTTATCATGGAAATCTTTAATCTTCATTCCAATAATTAACAATGGTTAATAATGGCTATTTAATGAACAATACAATTAATTTCATTTCATCATAAGTGTTGTTTTTATAATGAACAATATAATTCATTTAATGAACAATACAATATCATTCATTTAATGAACAATACAATTCATTTAATCAACAATACAATACAATTCATTCAATGAACAATACAATTCATTTAATGAACAATACAATACAATTCATTTAATGAACAATACTTGATACAATTCATTATTACCCCATGCATGGTCCTATTTTTCCCCCCACCTTGGTCGAACACTCGGGGTTTTATTAGGGCAGCAATTTTTTGATTGGCAAAAAAATAGTCAGTCTCACTCAATCGAATGTTGTTGCATGGCCGATTTCTCGTTCTGCTCATCGTGATTATGAACCGTTAGCTCCAACATGTCTAGTTAGGCATTATTACCCTACACATGCTCTTATTTCCCCCTCCCCCACTCGATCGAACGCTCGGGGTCATACCCTACCGGCATCGTCCCTTGAGTTCCCTAAGTGCTCAAAATTGTCAAACTTTGATGAGGCCTAACTTGGAATCCGTGGAACCTACGAATGATCTGTTTGAACCTACGGGGCCACGAGAGGGGTCCCTACAAAATCATATCTTAGTTTTTCAAGTTTCCCTATGGTTTTATTAGGGAACCAATTTTTTGGTTAGCAAAAAAATCATCAGTCTCACTCAATCGAATGTTGTCACATGGCCGATTTCTCATTCTGCTCATCGCGATGACAAATCGTCAACTTTGACATGTCCAGTTAGGCATTATTACCCTATTCATGCTCCTATTTTTCCCACCCACTCAATTGAATGCTCGGGGTCATACCCTACCGGTGTTGTCTCTTGAGCACCCTAAGTGCTCAAAATTGTCAAAATTTGACGGGCCCTAACTCAGAATTCGTGGTACCTATGAACAATCTATTTGAATCTATGGGGCCACAAGAGGGGTCCCTACAAAATCCTATCTTGATTTTTCAAGTTACCCTATGGTTTTATTAGGGCAGCAATTTTTCTGTTGGCAAAAAAATCGTCAGTCTCACTCAATGGAATGATGTCGCATGGCCGATTTGTTGTTCTACTCATCACAATGATGAACCGTCAGCTCCAACATGTCCAATTAGGCATTATTACCCTACGCATGCTCCTATTTTTCTCCTCCATTCGATCGAACGCTCGGGATCATACCCTACTGACGTCGTCCCTTGAGTGCCCTAAGTGCTCAAAATTGTCAAACTTTGATGGGCCCTAACTCAGAATTTGTGGCACCTACAAATGATTTGTTTGAACCTATAGGGCTAGGAGAGGGTTCCCTACAAAAGCCTATCTCGATTTTTCAAGTTGCCCTATGGTTTTATTAGGGCAGAAATTTTTCAGTTGGCAAAAAAATCATTAGTCTCACTCAATGGAATGTTGTCGCGTGGCCGATTTATCATTCTGCTCATCGCAATGATGAACCATCAGCTCCGACATATCTAGTTAGGCATTATTACCCTACACATGCCCCTATTTTTCCCCTCCATTTGATCGAACACTCGGGGTCATACCCTACTGGCGTCATCCCTTGAGCGCCCTAAGTGCTAAAATTATATATAAATAAGAATTACACTGTAGACACATAATGATCATGAATATTTCCATGTTTTGTATACACATAGTTACCATTAGACTTGCATGTGACATCCATGAAGGGATATGCAAACATGATTTTTTTTCATTATCAATACAACTACACCAATGTACTCATGTACAGATACATGGACATTATCATCAATATAACTAAGTTAATTTGCTCATGGACATTGTATATCATCATAACAATGTTACATCAATTCACATCCATATACAAATACAACATCCCACTTCATCTGCATCAGACATCCTCATGTCCTAAGAGAAAAGCTTATGTACAACAATGCCTGCATATAAATGCAGACCAAAATAAGTAACCTTTTTATGTGGAATGAATGTGCTACAAGAAACAAAATATAACACTTAATACAAATTAGTTTGGCAAATTATAAATAGATCATTTCAAACATTTTTAAGATGCACAAGATTGTATAATTACAAAACTTACCAGTTTCTCTGCAAAGTATACAAGCATAACTTTGAAGAAAGATGCATGTTGATTAAATCCCTTCTCATTGCATTTCTCTGCATGGTTGAAGATGATGGTAGATATGGTCATTTCTAAATAGCAATACATTCACTTGACTTAATGTTTATGCACAAATTTTATCTCATTAATGCACTAAAGAATATGTACCATCACCAAGAGAGAGTCTTGTCAATGATGAATGATCTAGCATGAACCTGTATATCATCAAAAATCATAATGTGATGTACTATTGTATATCATCAAAAAAGACCTGCATGAGCATAAAGGTTTTACGATAATTATATTATCAAAAATTGTCAGATAGTGTTCTCTAATAACAAAAATTGTAAAGCTCATCAAATGCATGATAATAAGTCATGTTGCAAAAATATATCCCTTCCGATTATATCGTGTACCCACTATGTGCATGCAAAAACCTTGTTGCCAAAAAAAAAAATTCATGAATAGACCTGCATTTTCAACACATCCTTAATATACATGTAACAAAATTGATCATTAAGGTTTAATGATCATTGTTTAAAATGAAATGCATGATAAAAAAGTAAGGCACCATTAAAGACCTACTACTCAAGTGTGCTTGAAGGGTCATCTCTTTGTTTAAGAGTATCCAATATTGCTTCATGGTCAACAGTAGTCACTGTCCATAGCTCTTTGGTCTTTGGTTTTTCTTGATGCTTCAACAACTTGACATTTGTAGCTATAATAAGGTGTGAATACATTATAATGGTTTTGTGTCTCTCATAGTCTTCAAATGTAGGTATTCCATTCTTTCTAATCATGTATGTTCGCAGCCAAGTTCCCACAACAACAACTAAACTTGTAGGATATGTGAACCACTCATCATCTGTCACTAGTTGTGTTAGCTTTTGTTTTCCCTATACACATCATGCCAACCAATATTCTAATCTCTCTTCATTCCCTTGCGGTGCAACAACTGCAAAAAACATGTCCTAGTTGTACAAGATCTAATAGACGATCATACTCAAGTGAACTTTCCATGTCATCATTTGACAAGGATATTGTTTGAGATAAAGGAGTTAGATAGTGGGGAACCCACGTATCAACCCACTCACTTGACTTGCACTAATCCCAATCACACTGAACACAACTCTGACAAAAACAAGCCAATGCTCATGTCCAAATGGTCCATGTACTTGCATCTGAGCTGAGAAATGAATGCATCTTTGAAGAATCTTTAATTGTTTGACAATCCAATCTATCTTCCACTATGCCCTCCTCAACCAACCAAAAGAATCTGCTCACTGCTGAATCAAGAGTACTTCCATGTGACAATGCTGAACTACACCAATCAACAATAGAATGTGCATCAAATAAATTTGCACCTGAAATCCTCAATTATTCCTTAACTAGAGCTCTCTTCAAACATGCACCTGCTCCATCATGCTCTCCCTTCCCATGCCCTACCTCAAAAACCACCAAATATGAGGTATACGCCTCTCCACATGCATTCTATGCAACCAATAAAACATATGGGCATTCTTGAATTGACCCGTACAGTTATCTGACCATATTATATGTCGGTCAATTGTAATATCTTTCTCATGCAATAACTCAAAAAAATTCTTGAAAGAATGTTGCACATACTCGGAGGAGTGTGATCTATCATCACTCATATAAAAATGATACTCCCTAATTATCTTCCTGTCCTCTTCTGTACTATCAGGAGCATGTCTATATGTAATGTGAACAAAAATAGCAATTTGGACTGAATTGTAGTACTAAGATAGTACCTCATTTTGTGGTTGCAATGTATAGTTCTCTGCAAAATCAACCACCGATACAATAGTGCCAATCGGGAAAGAGTTCTTACACATCCTGAACTGTTGATCCAACTATTGAGACCTATGGGTGTGCCTTGCATACTTGTAGAAAACATTTTCCTTAAAATCCAAAATAAAATCCATAATACTCACTTCTCTTGAGACTAATTCGCATCTAGAACCTTCACCCCCACTCTTCAAAGTATATTTCACTATCTTGTATCTTTTTTTCTCAACATAATTATTTCCAAACTCATGTTCGCTGCCCTCATGAAAACATGAAACAAAATTTGGCAACCCACTGCATTCTGAGCACTTCTCAATCAAACAATCATTTCTATAGAAATAGCAGCCATCATCTCTAGGGCATAAAAATAGATCTTGCAAGAATCTTGATGATCTCAGAAATAGCATTGCACCACACTCCTGCAACATCTCATTAGTATGCATCATAGAACGAATATGACATAAAAGTTCATGGTACATTGAAAACTCCACATGGTACTTGCAACAACAGGTATTGCGAATCCTAAGAGGAACACAATTAAATGGTTTCAAAGATTCAAAGGCCCTTTGTGATATTTCCAAAGTTGGATGTAATTCACAAAAAAAAATTGTACAACATTGTTTTGCTTGATTCCAAGAAATGTTTGGGATGCAATGTGCGGTCTCGGTTGCCGATTCTTAATTTCAAAATGTCCTTTACATTGGGTGACACTCTAGAATTAGAGTGCCAAAATTGTTGAATCTCTTCCTTCACATTGTCAGTTGACTTTCTATCAACACATGGAAGCCTCCCACTAAATGCACATGTATCTTGTTGAAGTGGATCGTCAAGTCTTTGTCTTCGTGCAAGTGCTCTATCCAAAGTTTTATGGTTTATGTTAAAATCAACACAAGTGTGTCTCATTTGATGAGCCTTCTTCAATTGATGGCTTACTAAGGAGGTTGTAATCACTCTTTGAGCAACTCTCTTATCTCGTTCTTTGGTATTCTTTCCAATGGAATTGAGAGCGTCAAATAGATTTTTTGCAATAATAGAATTTCTCTCCATCTTCTTGTTCATACGAATCTTCAATTTGTTTAGCAATGGTCTCATCTTTATCATCTTTAGAAATTGAAAAAAGAGTTGGTATTTCTTGGTCAATGTCTTATTGCTAAAATTTTGGTTGAAAAGTTGTGTAGCCCACAACCGAACGGTTCTTGTTGACCTCTTGCCTTTAAGATTTGCAATAATGTTCTCATTGATTTCAAATAACCAGTTTGGGGTTCTTGAAGGTCTTGGATTTGGAATTTGTCTTTCATCCATGAGAGGGTCTTCATTTATAAAGTAATTAGGTGTTACATATGGTTCACTTGGTTGAGTAATTCCACCTTCTATGTTAAATTTTTCCACATTTTCACCTCCTATGTCAAAATTTTCCACATGTTGAGCATTTTCATTATCACTTTCAACATTTTCAAAATTTTCACTTTCAAAATCTACATTTTCATTTTCAATAACTTGTGGCACATTTTCAAATTCAATTTCCTCTTCAGTTGAAGTAACATTAACAATATTTAACATACCTTGTCTTCTCCTCCTATGACATTCTCTATCTCTTTCTCTATACACTTCAATTTGGTCATTTGAAAGTTTTCTTTTGCGTTTAGACTTCCGATGACTACTACTCCCCATTTCCCTCCACACATATGCTCCTTTGTGATTGACAATGTAAGTTTTCACTTTAAGAATCTCCCAAAAGCACAAATTTGTCTCTAGCTGTCTGAAAATCATGATCCTTGACAAAAAATAGAATATGCAGACTGTGAGCCATTGGAATCTACAAAATGGCCCACAAACCCTTTTTTTCTTTTTTTTTCTACTAAACTCAGATATCCGATTTTTGCTATCAAATTTTCAAATTTCAAATTTCGGCTCGTGAATGCTTTGATATTTGGCTTGGAAGTGACAAGCCTGGAAAGTCAACTGAAAAAATGTGTTTTTCAGTATTCCTTGATTTTCCAGACTTTACACTGGTGGCTAACGACTTTTTTTGTAGCCAAAATTGATAAAACGAAAAGGGGTTTTTAAGGATGTTCCCAAATTTCCAACAATATAAGTCTTGTCTTAATTCGACTTTAATAAATAATTATTATTTATTTTCTAATTGAATTCTAACAATAGTCCTAATTGATATACTGATTGAAAAACACTCATAACTTTCAAACAATATAACATTTTTTGAATCCGAAACATGCATCACATCCTATGCTTCATCTACTATCGCAAAAAAATTTAAAAAATAAAAATTCGTAAGGTTTTGACCAAGTTAAGGTGGTTAGACGTAGGAGTTTTTGAATTTCTGAAAAGTTGTAGTAAAAAATTCATAAATAATTATTTACTTTATAAAAAATAAAAAAAAAATATGTGTCACATCCGGACATGAGTCTAATACTTATATTATAAATATTATAAAAAATATTATGATTTTATTGTGATTAGGGTGGTCAGACATACGTGTACTTATTTTTTTTCTTGAAATTTTAGTACCACTGCATTGAAATTTGAAATTTTCATCAAATAGGATTTTTTTTTCCAAAAAAAAACTAGTAGCTTAGAAACTACATTCAATTTTCTATCTATTCTCTTCTTACATCTTTTAAAAGTCATGTTCACAACTTATTCAAATTTTCATGTCAAGTTGCATAACTCTAATTTTCTAAAATTTCATTGCCACTTAAGGGCTTGTTTTGGCACACCATGATCCTGCACATACCCTAATATTGGTATTGTGGGCATGCTAATGCATGACAAGCATCCCATTTCTTATGAGAGCCAAAAATTTAATGAAGTGGAAAGGAGGTTCGCTACATATGATAGAGATGTTAGCAATCATGCATGCACTTGAAAAGCTTCATAAATATCTTGTGGGATGCAATTTTGTAGTGAGGACTGGTCATAATAGCCTCAAGTATTAAATGGACAAAGAAGGATTGAATGAAAGAAAAAAATATTGATAAGAAAGATACAAGGGTATGATTTTGATATTGAATTTTTCGAGGAGAAAAATAATGTTGTTGCTGATGCATTGTCTAGAAATCCTATATTTTGAACATTCACTTTCAAAAATTGTGGCCACTTGGAAGCATCACATATTAGTATAATATGCAAAAAATCAGCATGCTTGTGATATTTTAAATGATAAAATTGATGATAAGAGGTATAAGGTTTTTAATGATATCATCTATTACAAAGATAAAATCCACCTAGTGCCTGAAAGTGAGTTTAAACATAAAATTCTTGCTAGTATTCATATCAATTAGTTTGTTGGTCACCTTGATTATTGGAAAACATACAAGCACATTCGTGAAGATTTTCATGGAAGTGTATGAAGGATTATTTTCTTAAACATGTGAAAGAATGTCTAGAGTGCTAAACAAACAAGGCTAGAGTTTCTTTTCCAACATGGCTGCTACAACCACTCCCTCTTCCTAATAAGACTTGTGAGCAAATATCAATGGATTTTATTATGAGGCTGCCTAAGATTAATGGTAAGGAATATATTTGTGTTGTGGAAGGAAGACTTACAAAATATGCTCATTATATGCCTATGAATTTTAAATTTAAAGCACCATAATTTGTTGGTTTATTTCATGGAGTGTCAAAGAGGATTGTAAGTAATAGAGACTACATATTCATAACACTTTTTGGTAAGAATTGATGAAGTTGGTCATAATTTAACTTGACCATAATACTAGTTATCATCCTCAAATGGATGATCAAAGTGAAATTATAAACAAATGGCTTGAAGGTTACTTGAGGAACTATGTTTCAGGTCAGCAAAAAGCATGGGCAAAATGGTTACATTTGGTAGAATTTTGTAACAACACAACATATAATATGAGCATTGGAATGAATCCTTTCAAAGATTCATATGGCTATGAAGAATATACATTTATGGGTTTGATCTTACTAATTATAGAACTCCAAAATCTCTTAAGTGGGTTAGAGAAAATGAAGATATCCTCAAATCACTCAAGGAGAATATTCAAATTGCACAGGAACAACAAAAGGAATATACTAATTTCCATCGAGTTAAGAGTTCTTTTGAGGTGGGAGATTTGGTCTTTGTGTATCTTCAACCTTATAGGAAGATAAGTGGGGTGTAAAAGCTTAAACCTATATTTTATGGGCATTTCAAGGTGACTAAGAGAATTGATGAGGTGGCATATTAGCTAGAGCTTCCATCTAACAACAAGATTCATAATGTATTTCATGTGATATGCCTCAAAAAGGCACTTGCACAACATGTCATACCTTCCATGGAATTGCCTCCCATGGATGAAGAGGGTAAATTGATACTTATTCTAGAAATAATTTTACAAGGTATAAAATATTAAGGAATAAGGTAATTTCTAAATACCTTATCAAATGGAAGAAATTTCCCTTAGAGGATGAAACATAGGATGGAGAGGATATTCTTAAGCATCCTAGTCTTCCAATGCTTGAGGACAAGAATTCTTTGGGTGCAGAGGATTGGAATGTCCCAACTAAAATCAAGACACTTAGCAAAAATTTGGTTGTCCTTTCCTTGTATTACCCAAGAGGAAGAGGATGTAGAGCATCATTGGGTAAGATATGGATTCCTTGGCTTGTTCTTGTGTGCAAGAAATGAGGGTGACATAAACATGAAAGTTAGTTTCAAAGTGTCCACACACCAATGAGACTCTTGGTGCAAGTTATATGAACTATATTGAATATCTCAACTTCCCAAGGGGTGTCCCACTATTCTCTATCTCATAGGATTCCTAGGGTCTCACTCTTTCTCTTAGCTCATTGAGAAAGGTGGCTTAGGAATGACAACTCCAAGAACGACTGATGTTTATTTATAAGAATGAATGCATTTCTACAACATGTATGTTATTGAAACTAGAATGATATAAATGTTGGTATTTTGGTATGATTTTGTCATTGATGTCAACACCTACTAAACACTTATCAACTCTGGCACTTTGGAGAATCAACAACATTCATCAGCAAGCAAATGACTTATTGATGGGATGGGGTTAGGGATAGACTAGCCTATTCTATGCTCTTGGATCCTTTCCTTGGATCACTTGGTGTTCTCTACACACCCTAGGGTCTCTAGGACTTCCTTTTCTTGAGGAATCCCCTGACTTTGCCCAATTCCACCCACCAATGAGTTGCAATGCTTCTCCTAAGGTCTCACCTACTCATGAGACTCAAAACCCCTTACTGTGGCTAATAAGGGCTAGGCTTGTTCTACACCTTCTAAGGTCTTAGAAAGGTTATATCAGGTCTAATTCATAGTCTTTCCACCCATTCATGTTCCCCCAAGAGGTTTCAAGCCTTCAACCCCTTACCGATTTCACTATTTTGTGTTTTGCTTACAAAATAGGGCTACAAGGATTAGGACCAATTAGGCCTCCTACCCGAACTTTTAGGGCTTCCTCTCACAAATGATGCACAAACAACCCAAACTCCCAAAATGGACTACCATTCATTTGGTAAGGGCTCAAGTATTTCTTTGGTTTTGGGCCTCCAAGTGGCCATACAATGCCTAGGGCGAATTTTGGGGTTTTTAAGGTCTGCTTGGGTCATAGTGGGTGTTTTGTGTTCTAGCCACCTTGTTTGGATTGGTGGAAGCTCCTCCTTCACACAAATAGTTCTCCACACACTCCTTTACACCTCCTCCAAAGGGTGCACTCTCCACTAACCAACCTTGCTCTCCAAGACCTCTGCACCAATAACCATTCCTAACTAGGCACTGTCCAGTCTCACCTAGGAATGGGTCTTCACATGGTTTCCATGCATTTTAAAGAGCCCTTCTTGCATGGAACTATAGTATAGGGTATTCACTTCCATTCCCCATGGTTTCATGATGATTCCACAATGGGGAATGGAGTTGTGACTTCATTTGCACAAACCAGTCCAAAACTAGACAGAGAATAGATAGTTTACAAAGTATTTACAAACATACTCAACCTGCAAATAAAAACCTAATCTAATTTCTCATAATGTAAGTATTTACTCCGTAAAAGCCATTTCACATAGTTTTTCATGCAATTCAATCCATTAACTTGCTCAGTAGCTTCATTCAAACTGACTGGTAACCAACAAAACAGTCATAGTCAATCTAATAGGCTTGGGCCGTACAATGTCTGACCATCAACCCATCCAATTAGGGTTTGCAATTACTTATACCTCCTTTTCCTTGGTCAGTGTGCCAAAATTAGGGCTCTACATGCTCAACAAGGGTCCTTTACCTTTTGGGTGGAAAAGTTGCTTGACAACTTTAAAAAGTTGTCATGCAACTTTTGCATCTTTTGAGCAACTTTGCCATTGTTGCTTTTCATGACTCCTATGCCTATTTTGGTCTATCCTAAGAACATCAACATGCCATTAATTCCTAACACACATCTAAGGCACACTCAACCTCTCCTGCAGAAGAAATCACAACAAAAGAAATAAGGACCTAGTACTAGGACCTAGTGAAGAACAAATGAGCTCTTGGCCCTTATTACATGTAAAATGGCTTCAAAAGAAGCATAACACCAACAAAATAAAGAATGAGGAAGATATTGGAAGGGTTCTCCTGCACCATACTCCCCCTCTTCACACAACTAAGAAATAGGAGAAGAGATGAGAGTCGGGTCTATGCCAAGCTTCTTGAACTTGCTCTCCTCCACCCAAGTAGCTTCAGATACTGGTTTATCTGCCCATTTCACTAAGTGCTCCATGTAGACCTTGTATCTAGTATAATTCTTCACTCTTGACTCCAAGATCTCCTCTACCATAGGCTTATTCACTTGAGGTAAGGTATTCACATCCAAGTCCTATAGTACCTTGGCTTGGTTCTCAATCTGCCCTGCTACCTCACCCTTGTACATGACCAGATCAACAACATTGAAGACTGGTGAGATGGCTAATTCTGAAGGAAGATCAACCTTTTAGGTGTTCTCACCATATTTTGCCAAAATTTCACAAGGTCCTACCCTCTTCATTTGTAGTTTGGTAGGCTTACCACTTTGCATCTGAGCTTTGCTCAAATGGACCATCACATAGTCACCCACCTTGAATTGAACTTCTCTCCTTTTCTCATCCACTTTGGCTTTCAGTTTTTGAGTGGATTCAAGGATGGCCTTCTTAACCTACTCTTGGACTTCCTTAATGGTTTGAGTGAAGTCCTCTGCTTGCCCACTCTTCATTTCCAAGGTACCTAGGTCTCTCAACTCACATACTCCTCTTGGATGTCTACCATAGACAACCTCAAAAGGACTTCTAATGGTGGTCCTATTCACACTATCATTATATGCACACTCTTCTTGTGGAATGAATAGATCCCATGTCTACCCACACTCCTTAGTTAAGCACCTCAACAAGTTGCCTAACACCCTATTGATGACTTTAGTCTAACCATCTATTTGTGGATGGTAAGCTGAGATAAATGAGAGATTAGTTCCAAGTCTCCTCCATAATGTTTGCCAAAAATGACCCATGAACTTGCTATCCTTTTCTGAAACAATGCTTAAAGGGAGTCCATGAATCCTACCAATCTCCTTAAAGAAGAGATGTGCAACATAGCTAGCATCATGTGTAGTTTTGCATGGAATGAAATGGCTCATCTTGGAAAATCGATCTACTAACACATAGATGCTATCCATACCTATCTTTGTCTTGGGAAGTCCTACTACAAAGTCCATGCTTATGCATTCCCAAGGTCTATTAGGGACTGGCAATGGTTGATAGAGACTAGGATTGCTTGATCCTCATTTTGCTCTTTGGCATACACCACATTGTTCTACATATCTTTTCACATCCCTTGGCAACTTTGGCAAATAGTAGTACCTCTGTACTAAATCCAAGGTTTTGTTGACTCCAAAGTGTCCACTTAAACTACCATTGTGTTTCTCTTGGATGAGGTTCTCCCTCATTGATCCTCTTGGTACACACAGCTGATTACCCTTGAACAAGAGACCATTTTGGAGAGTGTAATCTACATACTCACCATGGAAATGGTTCTCAAACTCCTTGCAAACCTTGTAAGCTGATGAGAAGTCTTCATCTCCTTCATAGAGGTCCTTGAAACCTTCTATTCCTATGCTCTGCATCTGTAGTTCTTGAACTATCAACAACTTCCTGCTCAATGCATCTACCACCTTGTTAAGTTGCCCCCTCTTATGCTTGATGGTGAAGGTGAAGGATTGGAGGTATTCCATCCATTTCAAATGCCTATTGCTAAGCTTCTCTTGAGTGTTAATGTAACTCAATGCCTAGTTATCTGTGAACACCACAAATTCCTTGGAAGTAGGTAATGCCTCCATTTCTTTAGAGACTGCACTAATGCATACAACTCTAGGTCATAGGCTAAGTACTTCTTCTTTGCTTCATTAAGATTCTCACTAAAAAATGCCACAGGTCTTCCCTCTTGACTCAATACACCACCTACTGCAATTCCACTTGCATCACACTCCAATGTGAATAGCTTATCAAAGGTAGGTAGGAGAAGGATAGGTTTTGTGGCTACTTCTTGCTTCAACAATTGAAATTCTTTGTCAGCCTACTCTGTCCATTTAAACTTAGTTTTAAGGCCTCCCTTAATGGTGTCAAGGACTGGTGCACATATGCCATTGAAATTCCTCACAAACTTCCTATAGAATTGAGCTAGTCCATGGAAACTCCTAACTTCAGTCCCTATTCTAGGTGTAGGCCAATTCAAAATTGCCTCCACTTTGCTTGGATCCATATTCAAGGTTCCTCTAGACACCACAAATCTTAGGTAGACCAGCTCTTGCTTCAAGAAGTCACACTTCTCTAGGTTGATGGATAACTTCTCCTCATGCAACTTCTCTAAGACTAACCTCAAATTCTCAAGGTGCTCCTCTTTGGTTCTGCTATAGATGAGAATGTCATCTAGGTACACCACCACAAATCTCCCTGTGAAGTATTTTAACACCTCATTCATCAACCTCATGAAGGTGCTTGGGACATTGGTGAGTCCAAATGGCATCACAAGCCATTCATACAATCCTTCTGTGGTCTTGAAAGTAGTCTTCCACTCATCACCCTCCTTGATTCTAATCTAGTGATAACCACTTTTAAGGTCCAATTTGGTGAAATACATAGCACCTCTTAAACAGTCCATCAAATCCTCTATTCTAGGAATAGGAAACCTATACCTTATGGTGATCCTATTGATTTCCCTTGAGTCAGTGCATAGTCTCCACTTACCTCCATTCTTTGATGCTAGCACTACCGGGACTGCACATGGGTTGATGCTCTTCTTGATCAGTCCTTGTTCCAATAACTCCTGCACTTTCCTTTCTACCTCCTTATTATGATCAAGTGTGAGCTTATATGCTTCCTTGTTAGGTAGGGATGCTCTAGGAACAAAGTCTATTTGATGGCTTATAGACCTTCTAGGTGGAAGTGTTGCAGGTGCTCCATCACTCACTATGTCCTTATATTATTGCAACATTTGCTTCACCTCCTTGGGTACTTCTGCTTTCAACTTGTCTTCATCCTCCTTTGGTTTCACAAAGATGGCACACTTCACTATCTCCTCCTCATGTAGAAAATTTAAGAACTCTTTACCAGTAGCCAATAAGACACTAGGTGTTTTTGAAGTTCCCTCTTCATCCTCTATCAAAGACTGAATCTTGAAGGTCTTGCTATCCTTCTTAAATGATATGGAGTTCTCATCTCCATCATAGATCACCTTCCTATCAAATTGCTAGGGTCTTCCTAGCAGTAAGTGACAAGCATCCATAGGTAACACATCACAAAGGATCTTATCCTTATATCCTCCAATAGAAAACTCTACCCAAGTCTGTTCATTGACTAGCACACTTTGTCCTTTGTTCAACCAAGTCACCTTGTAAGGGCTAGTGTGGGGTATTCTTGTGAGTTTCAACTTCCTAACTACCTCTTCTAAGATGATGTTGTCAGTTGAGCCTGTATCAACTATCACCTTGCACAACTTACCAAGAACTTTGCATCTCACCCTAAACAATGCTCTCCTATGTTTGGGTTCCACCTTAACTGGCTATCTGATCAAAATCCTATTGAACATCAGATTTTCTCCAATCTCTGATTCAATCTGGTCCACATCCAGTGTCTTATTGTTTGAAGAGTCTTCATGAGCATAGGCAACCCTCTTTCCACTATTTGATGAGGTAGGCTTGTTAGGGCATCTATATGTCGGGTGTCCCAATTGTCCACAATTGTAACACTTCATAGTTGCAAAGTAGGAGTTACCTCTTCTGATACCTCTACCCCTACTTGGATCACCTTGTGCAACTCTTCCTCTAGAATGGCCTCCTCTAAGATTGGTTTCACTGCCATGTTCAGTCATCTTGGCTTCTCCTTGGTTCCTCTGCTCATTTGACTTGCTTTGGTAACCACCCCGGTGGTTCATTTGCTCTCTACCTCTGCCTCTACCCCTGTTATTGGAGTCTCCTTTCCTTTTGTTCCTCTCTTCCACCTTGATAGCAAGCTAATGACATTTTTGAATAGTAGTAGGAGTCCATAGGCTTATCTCCTCCTGAATTTTCCACTTTAGGCTGCTTAGATACCTAGCCACCTTAATAGATTCATCTTCTTGGACTTTGGATCTAAGACAAATTTTTTGAAATTCCTGGGTATAGGAGATCACATCAAGGTCTTTTTGCTTCAAACCCTATCTCTTCTTATGAAGTTTGACTTCATAATCCTCTGGTAAGTAGTTCTCCTTGATCTTGCTCACCATGGCCTTCCAATTTGCAATAGGTAGCTTCCCCATACTAAATCTCTCTTCTTGTAGGTACTTCTACCATGTTAAAGCTGCTCCCCTTAATCTTGATTTGGCAACCTTAACCTTTTGAGCCTCTGTCACTCCCTCACATTCAAAGTGGTTTTCCATGCCCTCAATCCAGTCCATGACAGTGTCAGTGTCCATCCTTCCACTGAAAAGTGGCAATCCTTCAAAAGCTTTAGTGTTCAAAGCCTTGATAGCCTTCACAAATGGTTCTTCATTAAACAAGGGATCTTGTTCAGGTATAATGTCATCTATGTCAATGGTTCTCTTGCCTTTATCCTTGGTGTCTTCACCCCAAGGTCCTTGTGTCCTCTGATCCACCACTTCTTGCAACTTATCCCTTATCTCGCTCATGGCTTCTTTAAGGAGTCTATTCTTCCCCTTCTGCTCTTCTACCTCTCTATCCAGCTCTACATTAGTGACCATTCTACTCTCCACTATTGATTCACCAGTATATAGAGACATACATAGTCCAACAAATCCTTAACTTGGCTCTGATACCAATCTAATGGGATGGGGTTAGGGATAGACTAACCTAGTCTATGCTCTTGGATCCTTTCCTTGGATCACTTGGTGTTCTCTACACACCCTAGGGTCTCTAGGAATTCCTTTTCTTGAGGAATCCCTTGACCTTTCCCAATTCCACCCACCAATGAGTTGCAATGCTTCTCCTAAGGTCTCACCTACTCATGAGACTCAAAAACCCTTACTATGGCTAATAAGGGCTAGGCTTGTTCTACACCTTCTAAGGTATTAGCAAGGTTATATCAGGTCTAATTTGTAGTCTTTCCACCCATTCATGTGCCCTCAAGAGGTTTCAAGCCTTCAATCCCTTACTGATTTCACTATTTTGTGTTTTGCTTACAAAATAGGGCTACAAGGATTAGGACCAATTAGGCATCCTACCCAGACTTTTAGGGCTTCCTCTCACAAATGATGCACAAACAACCTAAAATCCCAAAATGGACTGCCATTCATTTGGCAAGGGCTCAAGGATTTCTTTGGTTTTGGGCCTCCAAGTGGCCATACAGTGCCTAGGGCGAATCTTGGGGTTTTTAAGGGTTTTGTGAGGGTTTTTAAGGTCTGCCTAGGTCATAGTGGGTGTTTTATGTTCTAGCCACCTTGTTTGGATTAGTGGAAGCTCCTCCTTCACACTAGTGGTGCTCCACACACTCCTTTACACCTCCTCCAAAGGGTGCACTCTCCACTAACCAACCTTGCTCTCCAAGACCTCTGCACCAACAACCATTCCTAATCGGGCACTGTCCAGTCTCACCTAGGAATGGGTCTTCAAATGGCTTCCTTGTATATTCAAGGGCCCTGCTTGCATGGAACTATAGTACAAGGTCTTCACTTCCATTCCCCATGGTTTCATGATGATTCCACAATGGGGAATGGAGTTATGACTTTATTTGCACAAACCAGTCCAAAACTGGACAAAGAATAGATAGTTTACAAAGTATTTACAAACACACTCAACCTGCAAATAAAAACCTAATCTAATTACTCACAATGTAAGTATTTACTCCATAGAAGACATTTCACACAGTTTTACATGCAATTCAATCCATTAACTTGCTCAGTAGCTTCATTAAAACTGGCTGGTAACCAACAAAATAGTCACAGTCAATCCAATAGGCTTGGGCTGTACAATGTCTGACCATCAACCCATCCAATTAGGGTTTTCAATTACTTATACCTCCTTTGTCTCGGTCGGTGTGCCAAAATTAGGGCTCTCCATGCTCAACAAGGGTCCTTTACCTTTTGGATGGAAAAGTTGTCATGCAACTTTTGCATCTTTTGAGCAACTTTGCCATTGTTGCTTTTCATGACTCCTAGGCCTATTTTGGGCTATCCTAAGGACAACGACATGCCATTAAGGCCTAACACACATCTAAGGCACACTCAACCTGTCCTACACAAGAAATCACAACAAAAACACTAAGGACCTAAACCTAGGACCTAGTGAAGAACAAATGAGCTCTTGGCCCTTATTACATGTATAATGGCTTCAAAAGAAGCATAACACCAACAAAATAAAGAAGGAGGAAGAGCTTGGAAGGGTTCTCCTCCACCACTTATGAATAGTCATTGCTATCTGGTACACCGACAGGACATAATGATAACTGACACTTGGAATGATATGGAAAACACTTGGTTATGTCTAAGACATCATGTGGACACCTTATCTTGAGGTTTTATTAATTGGCACATTTGTATTTATAGATTTGTTGTTACCGGCAAATAGGTCCAGGTTACACCAACAGGTTTATCTTTTCCAAATCAACATGGCAAGCTATGGAGATGACTTATTATTGTTGTAAATGCATTAAGTAGACATGGTGAATCGGTTATTGCATCAGGTACTAATTGATTTGTAAATTAATTTTATTTAGAGCTGACCTACTAAAATTGGTCTTAGGGTATGGTATAAATGTAAGATCTTATTTGTAATGTCGAAGGTGTAATGAGAAAAAGAATTATGTAAAAGTATATGCAAGAATAAGCAGAGCTATACAAGCAGACATCTTTTAAAGGTGAAGCTAGGTTTTTGTGAAAGCATATCAGAACTACACTGGTACTGAATCGAGCATAAGAAGATGCTATTTTGAGCAATACATTCTTATTGGATTTAATCATCCAATTGTAGTCAGCGTGACTCTCATTTTGTGTTTGAGTAGTGAGCTCTAGGCACTTGGCCTTTTTGCATGTGCAAACCCCATTTGTATACACTTACTATAGAGCAATAGTATCATCTGATTGTGGGTAAGGTTTCCCACTGTGGTTTTTCCCCTTACAGGGTTTCCAAGTATAAACATTGGTGTTATGTGTTCTGGATAACTTTGTCTTTTTGTTTCATGCATTAGTCTTTACTGGTATTACAATTAACTGATAAACTATCTATCGACATAAAAGACTAGTTAACTAGTATTAAGCATTTATTTGGTTAAGTTATTTTTGGTTTGAATTTATTTGACAACTGATTCACCCCCCCCGTCTCAGTTGTCTCTGGGACCTAAAAATTGGTTATCAGAGCCTAGTCCTTTTTTTGCAGAAGTTTAATAGCTTGAGGAGATCCAATGTCTGCTAACTATTTCAGGAAGGACAGTCCTAAACTTGATGGAACCAACTATGGCATATGGAAGATCAGAATGGAGACACACTTAAATTGCATTGGAAAGGACATCTGGGAAGTTACAAAGAACAGTTATACTACTCCCACTTCCAGTCAGCCTAATCCACCTAACTTGACTAAAGATGAGGAAAATGATTGCAAAGCAAGAGAAGAACTTTTGAGTGTATTATCAGATCAATAAATCATGGGATTATCAAATAGATCAACTGCTAAAGCTATTTGGGATCATTTGGAAACACTGAATGAAGGAGATTCCATAGTCAAAATAGCAAAACTTGAAAGCTTTCGGATCAGGTATGAACATCTAAAAATGGAAGAAGATGAAAGGATTTTTGCTTTTATGGAAAGAGTTAATGAAATTGTTTTGGGTATTAAATGTTGTGGAGACACCTTAAGTGAAGATGAAATTGTTTCAAAAGTTTTAATAGGATTTCCACTGGCATATAAAATCAAGGTTACTACTATAAAAGAGTTAAGAACAATGCCTAATACATTAGTAACTAGGGATACATTGATTGGAAAACTTTCAGCCTTTGAAATTGAGGAATTTGGTCATGTTGCTACTATAAAGATAGATTTAGCCTTTAAAGCATCAACATCATTTGTATCATCATTTGACAAATCTAATTGGAAAGCCTTTTATGTAAGAGAATTTGAGGAAACGGGAAAGAAAATGAAGAACTTGAAGAACTTGAAGCACTATTTACAAGGAAAATGCCTAAAGGTCTAGTTGGAAGTAAATATGAAGGTAAAGCACCCTTTAAATGTTTTAATTGTAATAAGATTGGTCATATGGCTTCAAGATGCCCTAATAGACATGCTAGACTAAGAGAAGAAGCTAGAAGGACATACAAGCCTAACCCTGAATATCAAAGATACAGATTTAAGAAAAATAAAGACAAATCTTGTTATCTTGTTGATGAAGGTGTGACTGATGATTCTGATGAGGATCCAGTAGACAATGGATGGATTTTTATTGCTATAACAGAAGATCAACTAGCACCTATAGTCCAACCGGTAGAGCAGGCCTTAGTAGCTAAAATTGAAGTAAAGGATGAGTGGATCATTGACTCAGGATGCTCACATCATATGATAGGAGATAAAGGTAAATTCTTGAACTTTCAAGAATACAATGGAGGCCTAGTAAGATTTGGAGATGATAAAGCTTGTTTGATAAAAGGTAAGGGTACAATATCTCTTGATGGTAAGCATAATACTGACAATGTTTACTATGTTGAAGGTTTAAAGCATAATCTTTTGAGTGTTGGTCAATTAGTTGAGAAAAGATTTCAATTACAATTCAAAAATGGAAAATGCAAAATCATGAATAGAACTGGTTTGGAAATTGCAACCGATAATCAGACTAGAGGTAATATCTTTCATTTGAATAACAGTGAAAAGACATGCTTGATTTCACATATTGATGAAAGTTGGATATGGCATAAGAGACTCTGTCATGTAAATTTTGATTGCATAGTGAAAATCAGTAATACTAAGGCAGTTAGAGATTTACATAAAATTGTCAAACCTCACAATACAGTATGTAAGGAATGTCAATTTGGAAAACAGGTTAGAGCTACCTTCAAAAGTATTCAAAAAAAATCCAATAATGCTCTTGATTTAATTCACACTGATTTATGTGGTCCAGCTAGAACTAAAAGCTTACAAGGTAATAGATATTTCATGTTAATCATTGATGACTATTCTAGAATGTGTTGGGTTACTTTTCTCAAAGAAAAATCAGAAGCACTTGGAAAGTTTAAACTGTTCAAAGAAATGGTTGAAAATGAAACTGGTAAGAAAATCAAATGTTTAAGATCAGATCAAGGAGGAGATTTTACATCTAAGGAATTTAATGCATTATGTGAAGTGAATGGAATCAGAAGACAGCTATCAGCACCTCATACACCATAGTAGAATGGAGTTGTTGAAAGGAAAAACAAAACTATCTTGGATGTAGCTAGAAGTATGTTATCAGAAGCAAACCTACCACATGTATATTGGAGAGAGGTAGTAAGTATAGCGGTCTATACATTCAACAAAGTTCACATCAAAGGTGAAACCGGTAAGACCCCTCATGAACTATGGTTTGGTATTACTCCTACTCTTAAATATTTTAAAATTTTTGGAAGTAAATGCTATATCAGAAGAGATGAGTATATTGGCAAATTTGATCCTAGAAGTGATGAAGGAATATTTCTTGGTTATTCATCTAAGAGTAAGGCATATAGATGTTTTAACAAAAGATTGCAGAAATATTTTGAGAGTACAAATGTGAAGATTGATGAACAATTCAGAGGAACTTCAAGGTATATAGATTTTGAAACGGCAATAGAAATTCTAACAAATGAACCTACACTAAACCCACCGGTACAAAATGAAGATCCAGTAACACCGGTACCATGTAAAAATTCCACTGTGACTGAGGATCAGCAGCAAATGAAGACACCCCAATATGTAAGATTTAATCATTCTTAAGATCAGATAATTGGAAACAAGTACAAAGGAGTTATGACAAGAGGAAGATTGGAAAATGAAGAGGTATGTCTTATTTCTCAAATTGAACTATCATCAGTAAATGATGCATGTGAAGATAAATATTGGACTAAAGCTATGGAAGAAGAATTAGAACAAATTGAGAAGAATAACACTTGGACATTAGTTCCCCGGCCTAAAGATAAAAATGTGATTGGAACCAAATGGGTATTCAAAAACAAACTTAATGAAGATGGCAAGGTAATAAAAAATAAAGCAAGACTAGTGTGTAAGGGATATTCTTAGAAAGAAGGAAATGATTATAATGAAACCTTTGCACCAGTAGCTAGAATTGAGGCAATTAGACTATTTTTGGCTTTTGCAGCACACAAGAACTACAAAGTATATCAAATGGATATTAAATGTGCATTTCTAAATGGAGATCTTGAAGAAGAAGTTTACATTGAACAACTTGATGGATTTTCTTTGAAAGACAACAAAGATATGGTTTGCAGGTTAAGGAAAGCTTTGTATGGGTTAAAACAAGCTCCAAGAGCTTGGTATGCAAGGTTAGATAAATATCTTTTGAAAATTGGTTTTCCTAAAGGTAATGTAGACAATAATTTATATTATAAAGTGACAAATGATGACATCTTGGTTATAGAAGTTTTTATTGATGATATAATCTTTGGAGGAGAAGATGGATTATGTAAAGAATTTTCTATTGAAATGCAGCAAGAATTTAAAATGTCTATGATCGAAGAAATAAAATTATTTTTAGGATTGGAAATTTCTCAGACTGATAAAGGTATATTCTTGAGTCAATCCAAGTACTTAAAAGAGTTACTAAAGAAATTTGGGATGGAGAAATCTAAACCGGTAAGCACACCTATGACTACAAATGACAAATTATCACTAAGGGATGAATCTACACTTGTTAATCCAACTAGATATAAATCTATGATAGGAGGTTTACTATATTTGACACAAACCAGGCCTGATATTATGAATGCAAAATGTATTGTTTCAAGATTTCAGAGTAATCCTAGAGAATATCATGAATCAACAGTAAAAAGGATTTTCCACTACTTACAAGGCACTATAAATCTTGGATTATGGTATCCTAGAGATGAAAACTTTGAATTATGTGCATATACAAATGCTAATTGGGTAAGAGATGTGAATGATAGAAAAAGCACCACTAGAGCATTTTTTCTTGGAAGCAGACTAGTTTCTTGGTTGAGTAAGAAACAAACTTGTACATCTTTATCAATAGCAGAATCAGAATATGTTGCAGCAGCAACTAACTGTACATAGGTATTATGGCTTAAACAAATGTTGAAGGACATAAAGGTAAAATGCATGGAACCTATAACTATATATTGTGATAACACTGCAGCAATCGATATATCTAAGAATCTAGTACTACACTCTAAAACAGAACTTGTTTCCATCAAATTGAACTTTCTAAGGGAAAATATTGAAGCAAACGAAATAAAACTGGTTTATGTGAACACTAAAGAGCAGATTGAAGATATTTTCACTAAACCTCTGCCTAAGGAAACTTTTGAATTTCTTAGAGATTAGCTTGGGGTCATACCCCCACTGATAGATACTTAGAGAGTTGATATTTGTCATCAATTGGCAGAATTAATAGAGAAATCTTTTATTCCAGCTTTGATGAGGAAGATACTTCTCAGGGGGAGTAGTTGGTATACTAAATTGGTTGGTATTTTGTGTATGAACTTGGTTTTGTAATAACTTTTGCATTTGATGTCAAAGGGGGAGAGATTGGTATGGAAAAACATATGGATAAACATGTAACACAAGGAAACACATGTTACTCTCAGGGGGAGAGATTGTTACTATGAGATTGAGTCTACTTATACCTTGGTAATTGTTGGTTTTTGGTATTTGGCATTTCTATTTTGGCACTTTGATGGTTTTCCCATCTTGTGTTGCCATCAATGCCAAAGGGGGAGATTGTTGGTATTTTGGTATGATTTTGCCATTGATGTCAACACCTACTAAACACTTATCAACTATGGCATTTTGGAGAGTCAACAACATTCACCGACAAGAAAATGACTTATGAACAGTCACCGGTATCTGGTACACCGACATGATATAATGATCACCAACACTTGGAATGATACCAAAAATACTTGGTTATGTCTAAGACATCATGTGGACACCTTATCTTGAGGTTTTGTTAATTAGCATATTCATATTTATATATTTGTTGTTATCGACAAATAGGTCCAAGTTACACTGGCAGGTTTATCTTTTCCAGATCAGCATGGCACACTATGGAGATGACTTATTATTGTTGTAAATGTATGAAGCAGACATGGTGAATCAGTTATTACATCAGGTATTAATTGATTTGTAAATTAATTTTATTGTATTATCCTTTAGATCCGACCTACTAAAATTGGTCTTAGGGTATGGTATAAATGTAAGATCTTATTTGTAAGATCGAAGGTGTAATGAGAAAAAGAATTGTGTAAATTTATATGCAAGAATAAGCAGAGCTATACACATAGACATCATTCAAAGGTGAAGCTAGGTTTTTATGAAAGCATATAAAAACTACACTAGTACTGAATCTAGCATATGAAGATGCTATTTTTAGCAGTACATTCTTATTGGATTTAATCATCCAATTGTAGTCAGAGTGACTCCCATTTTGTGTTTGAGCAGTGAGCTCTAGGTGCTTGGCCTTTCTGCATGTGCAGACCCCATTTGTATACACTTACTATCTACAGTAGTATCATTTGATTGTGGGTAAGGTTTCCCACCATGGTTTTTCCCCTTACAAGGTTTCCACGTACAAACATTGGTGTTATGTGTTGTGGATAACTTTGTCTTTTTGTTTCATGCATTAATATTTACCGATATTGCAATTAACTGATAAACTGTCTATCGACATAAAAGACTGGTTCACCGATATTAAGCATTAAGTTGGTTAAGTTGTTTTTGGTTTGAATTTATTTAACAACTGATCCACCCCCCCACCCCCCCACACACCCCCGCCCCCTCTCAGTTGTCTCCAGGACCTAACATTAAACTAGTATGAATACGATGCTATGATAAAGATTAGCAATCCAATCCTGACAAGATATACTAGTCTAACATGGATATGCTATGATATTGAAAATTCTTCTAAATGTTTAGTGTGATTTAACAAAGAGAGGCCAGATGCTTATTAAAATGACTATAAGTTAGATGCATAAAACTTGGATATATTACTAGCAAAATGATTATATGTTTGATACACAAATATTTCTATCTCAAAATGAGAGAATGAGAGCTCTATTTAAAGGGAAAATAGGGAAATGGATGGTCAAGATTGGATAATCTTAACAAGGGCCAGGATTGAAAGTTAATCAATCCATATTCACAATTGTCACCAATGAAATGGTGATAATTGTCAACAAGAGGTTGATTGAGAGGAGATGAAAGAAGCATTAAATGCATGAGAAGACATGAAGGTTACCTTAGGAGGTAAGGGTTAAGGTTAGACTAGGGTTATCCATTGGATAAGGCTTTTACCCAAGGGGTAAACCCTTGTGCAAGGGTTAAAGGGATAACCAAGGTTAAAGCCATGAATGCTTGACGAGACCCTTGGGTTAGATGAGGATTGAGTTAGAGAGAAAGTTTCTAATCATGCAAGAAGATTGAGTTAACCATTAATGATTATGTAAGAGCCTTAAATGGTTTATAAGACTTTGAGGGTTAACTTGTTGAGGACATAAAGCCTTTAATGGTTTTCAAATACTCTCGAGACTTTGAGAAGTGACTTATCTTTTCTTAGGATTGTGACAATATTTAGGAGATGGATTAGGCTAAATTGGAAGTGATTAGAAGAATCTAGAAGGGGTTAAAGAGGCAAGTGGGAGATGTAGAAAAATGCAAGTGGATGGAGGGAATCTTAATTAAAATAAATTACTTTATTTCAATTAAATAGATGCAACTTGCATAAATACAAGTGGGAGATTTTAATAAATAAATTAGATTTATTTATTTTGAAGGATCAATTTAATTAAATGTAAATTTAATTAAAAAGGGGGAAAGGGGAATTAATTAAATAGAGTGATTAATTTAATTAAAGGTTAGAAAAGGCTTAGGTGAACTTAATTAAATAAATTGAGTAACTTATTTAATCAAATTGATGAATATGAAGAATTTAATTAATAAGGATAATGAGGTTAAAATGAATATTAAATATTCACTTAGGAAAGTGGTCAGATTTATACGTCTACAGTTTGCCCCTCTTTGAAGTGATGTGTGCACACACGTTGATTCAAAGAAAAATTGTTGGATATGCTATCAAAATTTGTCAATATGATGCCCCAGATTTGATGAACGATATTGACGATGCCCCCTCGGGAGATGAATCAAGGATTTTGAAAAATTTGTCGATTTGATGAGTGTTTTTGGATTAACTACATTTTGAATATTAACTGTGTTGAATGCATTTTATTGATTCATCTCTTGAAATGATGTTGAAAAGGTTAAAAATGAAAAAGTGAGGAAACTACATGCCCCACTTATTAACCTTGTTGATTTTACCCTATAAAAAGGTAAAAAGTGACTTTGAAAAATCATTTGCACACTTGTCTCCTTTTGATTGTGACATTTGAGCTCTAACAAAGATGTTGATTCCATATGCTTTGCATCGATTTGAGTGCACCCATCAATATGAGAGGCCTGATGTTTATGGCCCACCTATAAGTGGTCCAAATATTTCCACTTTTTTGATTGATTTTTCTTGTTTTGATCGAGTTTTTGATTTTTTGGTTTAAAATTTATCATTTTAGCATGTAGATTGATTTCCATAGCACATACAATAGACAAGTTACCGCGTAGGGTAAACCTAGGTAGGTTAGCATCTAAGTAGCCTTCTATAGTGCATCAATAAGGTAGGCTAGTGCATCACATGTTTTAACACATAGGGTTTGCAAGAGAGCGCATGGGGTAGATAGAGTAGCGCGTCAGGGATTTTAGCGCATAGGGTTGACAGGGTAGCACAGTGGAGTGACCCGTTAGCACATGGGAGGTTTTAGCACGTAGGGTAAAGTTTCTAGCACATTGGTGAAGAAGGGTAGTGCATAAGTAGTAGCTTAGTGCATAGGAGCCCTAGTTTAGCACGTAGGATCCAAAATGGGTGAAAAAGGCATGGAAGAAATCATCATGAGTTAAGATAGATTAGATAGATGGCTTAGGGGTTGAAACACACCTGTTGATTGTTCTCAGATGAGTCTTGAGCCATTATTTTTGCTTGTTGTGATGATGTCTAATTTTGATATGATGATTTGGAGTCTTTTGAAAATGCTTTCGATATGAAGTGCCAATCTGATTGATTGTTTTGATGTGGATCCTGATTTTGAGTTTGATGTGGATCTTTGATGTTTTCCTTCTGATATGAATTTGATATCCAATATGAGTCTTGATTTCTTTATTTTTGATATGATTCCTAATTTGATGCTTATGATATGGGTCCTTGTTGTACTCAAAGAGTTTTTTAGTGGTGATTCTTTGCCAATTGGCGAATTTCATGCGAATTGTTTGGGGCAAAATCATGGTCAAATCGCTTGAAATTTCAGGGTTAACGGTGCATTGTAGAATTTGGCTTCGCCATTGACCACACATCGCCGACATGCATGCCCATAATATTCACCTGAAATCACTCAAACACGAGTATTAGATCACATCAGTTATTCACTAGCAATAGTAAAATGACCGTGTACCCAGGACCTAATTCGCCAATGGTAAATTAAATGTTCATTACACGTGTCGACCAAATTTGCCAATATCAATTAAAACATTATAAGCATTCAAGGACCCATTGGGCTATTTCAACCCGCTTAAATTAAATTTTCATTGCACACCTATGCAATTCACCAAAAATGCAATTAAATTAAATGTTTATTGGCAATTGCGACACCCGGGCCCCACACAATTCGCCAAAAATGCAATCATGGATTGCTATAAATACACTCTTTCTTACAATTTGTTCATGTCTGATTAGTAAATTGGGAGCTCTCGAGTCTCGATTTGCATTCCGCAAATTGAGTTGGAAAGTTGAAGTTCGTTCACATTGTAGGGTGGAGGGCCAGAGTTACAATCCTGTAACACAGGCCTAGGCATTCCTGATTCCTGATTCAGAGAATTGAGAAGGCATAAAGGTGAGTAATCATTTCTTCATACTTGATAGTATTAGTTTTAACTTTTAATTTGTAGTGAGAGGTCAAGACTCAAGATGTCATAGTCAGACATGGGTGAGGCTACTCAGGGTGGTGAAGGGATTGAGATGTCACACAATGGTGAGACTGAGACTCCTCAGGGTGGTGAAGGGATTGAGATGTCAGAAAAGGGTAAGACTCCTCAGGGTGGTGAAACTAAAGGGATTGAGAGGCCATCAAAATGCCCAAAACTTAAACTTAAAGATACTACCATAAAGTCTTTCTTTGGAATTGGCAAAGTTTCTGGCCCATCAACTTCTGTAGTTGCAGAAGCCATTCACAGTAGCTCACCACCACCACAAGGTGGGATTGTCATTGAGTTAAATGTATCAAATGAGGATGGCAATACCAACATGGTAGAAGATGTTGTAAAGGATACACACAATGAGGTAATTCACTTGAATGCAAATGCTAGTACTGAAGATGATGTTGGTAGGAAGAAAAGAAAAAGGAAAGTAAAACTGGGGCGAGAGTGGGAGATGACAAGGAGTTTTAAGATTGATTGGGTAGCAAAGTACCCATTCATTGAACTGGTCCCAAACAATGAAGAACAACCAACAGAATGCAGGTGTAAGATTTGTAGCTAGAAAACACGAGTATATTGGTAAGGTTTATGAAAAATAGATCATAGACGGAAAGGAAACACGAGTAGTAAGATGGAAATCAAAGGAAGAATGTCTTCATGTTAAGTATGCCGTGAAATATGAAGAGCATAACCACAAAATGACAGTGATTGGTAATAGTGGATTTGGAAATACAATCAAGGCTGGGCTTGAACATGTAGCAAAAGATGCAAACCTGGCAAAGACTGTTTAGATGAGTGTTATTTTTCATATTATGTCGAGAGGGCATCCTATGAAAGATTTCCTAGAATTTAGTAATTTATTATCCTTTTTGAATGTTCCTCACTATCCTATGTCAAATTGGTCAATAAATGCTGGATGGGAAATGGAAAACTATCTCGCTGAGGTGGAAAAGAAAAATTTACAAGAGAGTGTAAAAGAGTCAAATTTCATTTCATTATCCATAGATGAAGTTACTGCGGTAGATAACACTGCTTGGGTTTGTATGCATGTGTATACTGTAAAAGAATACGTCCACCGAGCTCATCTACTTTGTGTTTGTAAAATGAGGGGCAATTCAATAGCAAAAATTTATATTTGGAAGTTAAGAAAGCTTTGAATGAAATTGCTGGTATGGATGACTTGACAATTGCCAAGAAGTTGGTGTGTGTTGGAGCTGATGGAGTTGTAGTAATGCAAGTTCAAAGGACTGGTCTTTGTGCAAGATTACAAACTAGTATTGCATCATACATGGTTGGCATTCACTACATGGAGCATCGAATGAATTTAGCATATAGAATTGTAAGCAATTTCCCTATAGTGTCAAAAGTTGAAGATCTGGTCCACGAGATCCACTCATACTTCTATTGAAGTCCTAAACATTTTATAGAATTTCAGATTTTTGCTGAGGGAGTAATAGGAGGAAACAAGCTTCTCAGGGATGTTGAGACCAAGTGGATCTCCTTGCATGGACCAGCAGAATGAGTTCTAACAGAATATCAATCCTTGATCAGTCTAATGTATGAGCAATGCCTCACAGTAGACAAAGCTCTTGATCTCTTACATAAGTTAAGTGATATAGAGACTCTTGTTAACTTTAGCTGGTCTTCTCCCCATGCTGGATTCAATGAAAAAACTTGTTAAGAAAGCCCAAGATAGAACTATGTATATCAATGAGTATAGCACTCTATGTAAAATGACATGCTTGAGCCTGGATGGTCTATATTTAGATCTAACAGGGTGAAGCCCAAATTTTTTTAGGTGGCAGATAATTACAGTTTTGAATCATGCTGAAAATTTTTTACATTTCAATACCAAAAATGAGCTATGTGTCTTTGTAAAAGGATTTCAGATACCAATGCACCAATCTAAGACAGGCAAGTGAGGCAGAGCACTACTAGTTAAAAAGGAAGATTTTGAAAGGATTGTTAAATCTGTTAGTGATAATTTGAAGTCTATTGCATATGAACTTTCATCTGAGATTCACGAAATATTCCCTTGAGAAGAATACTTGAAGCCATGGGTTGTGTGTATCCTCAATTTTGGCATTCAATTGGAGATAATCCAAATGACGCAAAGATGTATCATAAAAAACTAGAGGAATTGATATTGACATTTTCAAGAGATGCATATTGCAATGGATAGCCAATAGAAGGAATTTTAAATTCAGATCATCTTAGAAAACAATGCAAATAGTTTGCATTGGTTATGAAACAATAGTTGGTTAACTTGGAGAATCCATTTGAACCTAGATCAATAACAAGGCTTTGGAAAAGGATAGATCAAAGTGAAGCATTGCATATTGCAATACTAGAATATTTGGAACTTGTTGATTTATGTCAAACAATGATATTAGGGTCGGTGGAAGATGAGAGAGTTTTCAATGCATTAGGGCTTTTGAAATCAAAGATCAGAAACTTGCTTGAGGTTGTTTGTAACCCAGTATAATGTTAGAGATTTTCCATATGATAGGGCACTGGCAATCTGGAATTCCATGCATGAAAGACGAGGGGTGTGCAACACTTTAAAAGCTGGTGGTGTTACTGCTAGTGCTAGTGCTGAGACAAATGAATATGATGGATCACAAACTTAGAGTAAGCATGAAGACGAAGACATTTTTGAATACCCAACTCAGAATGAAGATGAACCTGTTAGTACTAGTCAATTTCTGAATCTTGAGTCCATTTGGGATATAGAAGCCTCGGAAAGTCAGACTGAGTCACTGAAGTGAATTAGTAGTCAATTTATAGGTATTTATAATTATACTACAATTCTTGAGTCATATTACAATTTCAATTTGCAAAAATTGCAATACTATAGTTGTCATTGATGATTTTTGATATTGTATTCCTTCAATTTGTGAATCAGAAGTAGAACGGATACTTATGTCATATTTTAAATTGTGAATTTGAATTATTACTAAACAATTGAATTATTAGTAAATTGGTATTTGGTTCCACATTATGTTCAACATGAAATGCAACAATTTGTGTCAAAATATCCATAAAATTATTCATACTGCATAACTATTACTACTAGAACCTTTCTACTGTTCTACAGTAAATGCTTAAAATGATGTTCATGGCGAATAGGGTTTTGTGTTTTTTTTTTGTCTTAGTTGGCTAGTAAACCGAAGTTGTCATGCATTGAAAATCTGAGTTGTCCTCTATTTATTTGTCCATGTCATCATCAAGTGTGGTCAAACCGGTTGGTCAGACATGTTTAATGTTTCATCTCTAACTCACAAATAAATTTCATGTTTAACAATTTAAGTGATGAGTTAGCAAGTGTTGGACCTGTTGGTTTGGGTTTAAATCATGAGGTCTCTTGGTTTTTTAGCATTAGCATTTTATGTTAGCAAGGTGGAGATTGTTAATGAAATCACTTTTGTCACGAGTTTGTGACTGGGTGTGATTTTATGTTGTCGCACGGTCGTGAGGTGTTCATGGTTAAGTCATTTTAATTTGCGATCATGCGATGTAGTTTGTATCGCAGCTTAGTTGGTTTCATCACTTGCTCACAAGTTTTGAAGTTGTTTAGCCTTTTAAGTTGTGATCTGGCGATAGGTAAGTTTTGGTCTGATTTTGTGTTCATTGCATGCTCGCTGGTTTGTAAGTCTTAAGTCAAAAAGTGTTGCAAGCATGTGATGGCGGTTAAGTGCCTTATTGTCATGGGATCGCAAGGGTTTAAGTCAAGTTAAGTTTCGAGTTGCAAGCTTGTGATGAAATAAGTTATTTTGTTAGATTTGTAGTGGTCACCAGCTCGCAGGTAAAGAAAGAATATTACAAATAATGTTGCGAGGTTGTGACTGAAGGGCTTGATGAAGATCAACAACTGTTGCTCACTCGTGAGATTCTTTGAGGATTTGTAAAAGGGGTTACGAGCTTGTGATTAAGAGGATTTGGTAGCATTGTCGCTAACTCACCGTTTCCTTTCCTAATTGTTATAACTGGTTGAGAGTGTGCAATTAAAGATGGGGATTGACATGTGGACTTGTTTTTCGAGTTTTGTAAAAGTTTTGAATGGCAATCGCAATCAAATGCCACAGTAGCTAGTTCATACAAGTGTGGCAATTAATGAGACTTGAGAGAAGTGATGGCTTGCATGATCTAGCTGAGATTTTGATATTTGTACAATTGCATTAATGATGGCGCCCATTCCCAAATACCATTTTATGTTGTGAGGTTGCGACTGGATGTGATTTTATGTTATCGCAAGGTCGCGAGGTGTTCGCGGTTAGGTCATTTTAATTTGCAATCATATGATGGGGTTAAGTCACTTGCTAGTAGGTTTTGAAGTTGTTTAGTTTTGGTCTGACTTTGTGGTCATCGCATGCTCACGGGTTTGTAAGTCTTAAGTCAAAAAGTGTTGCGAGCATGCGATGGTGGTTAAGTGTCTTCTTATCGCGGGATCACAAGGGTTTAAGTCAAGTTAAGTTTCTAGTTGTGAGCTTGCGATGAAATAAGTTGTTTTGTTAGATCAATAGCTGTCACTCACTCGCGAGATTCTTTGAGGATTCGTAAAAGGGGTTGCGAGCTTGCGATTAAGAGGATTTGGCAGCATTGTTGCTAACACATGGACTTGTTTGTCGGGTTCTGTAAAAGTTTTGAATGCCAATCGCCAATCAAATATAAGGGCATGAATTCAAATTTCGCTTGAGTACTTCAGTTTGAAGTTTGGATTAATGCCACAAACTGTAGCTACTAGCTAGTTCATGCAAGTGTGGCAATTAATGGGACTTGAGAGTTGAGACTTGAGAGAAGTGACAGCGCCCAAATAGTAAATACCATAAATTGCATGATCGAGCTGAAGTTTTGTATAATTGCATTAATGCATTCTATCTTTGAGGTAATCCAGTGAATTGAGCTCTGCAACAACGTTGGAGAATTCAAAGTGTTGGATGTGAGAACTCAAAAAAATTTAGAAAATTGGTTAAGTTTTACTCCTATAGCTAAAATGAGCTAGGCAACGAATGCTACTGGAGGTTCCAAACCCAAGCCCAAGCCCAAGCCCAAGCCCAAGCCCAAGGCCACGACAAGTGGAGTAGGAGAACCTAGAGGTTCCAAGGCCAATGCCACTAAGGAAATGATGGTTAAGAAATACAAAGAGGAATTTGTAGATTTGATGCCAGGGACTTCTGTTGCTTTGAATACAAATCATTTGGCATGGAGAGATTTATTTAGCCAATGTAGAAACCCTACCACGCCTAATATGACTGGTTATGCTCTATTTAAGTATTTCTGGAATAATAGGGTTAAGGGTGTCCCAATGTCAAACCCTTGGGATTTAAATATGGCAAAGTTAATTGTGCCAGATGTGTATGTTGATGTGGATTTGATCAAAGAGTTGGCCAAACGCTATTGCCCAGTATCTAGGGTAATCAGAAGAAAGAACCAGTCTGCCCTAGTTTCAATTAACAGAGCTAGCTTTGTTGAAGCTTTCCAGATTACTAGTTCTGCATGTACAGATATAGATTTGAAGTGGATTGCAGAGGATTATGACAAATACAAAGGTGTTATCAAGAAGTATGCAATCCCCAGATACATACCTAGGGTGGATAGGAAGCCGATTATAATTCTAGAGAGTATCGAACCACCATTTGACATCACAACTTTCCACCATTATATGCATTGTACAATCTATGGATTATGCAAAGTGTTGGGTTTTGATGGAGATTCAATAGTGTCAACTGAATTACTAATGATGGCCATGGACATTCAACACCTAGATGTTAACAAAGATTACGGTTATGTGGGCTATTTGGTTGAACATATTCATAATGCTCTAGTTGAAATTCAGAGTGGTGCACCCAGCCCTACTTTCAAGCATTATTCATTGCTGATGCATTTAATCTTGTTCTATAATGTTGAGTTCTTGGATAAAGAATTGGAGCTTTTCAAAGAAGAACTCGGTGTCTTTATGCCAATACAAAGATGGACCCAGGTTTGGGACAGTAGTTCTCCCCATTCTTCTTTCCTTTTCTTTGAAAATTGGATTGTTTCACCAATTATGGAAATGCTAGGAATAATTAGGGAATGATTGTCAATTGATGTTAGGAGAGTTTTGAGACCTTACCAGTTTGTTCCAAACTGGTCTATTTCACATAACTGGGGGGACTTTTATTTTTTTGATAACTTTTCTGTAATCAAAGTCTATGGGTGTCCTCAGCCTCCCCATATTTTACCAAAGTTTGTTCCAATTAGGATTGCTTTTATGGAGTTTATTTGGCAATTGACCCTAGTTGAAAAAGAATACCTTGATAAACACAGGAAGGGTTATTTTCTTCCTAGGCTTTGGGTTGCGTCTGATTTTACCATTGGTAGGAATTGCTTTGATGAAGTAAACAATTTCCTTAAACAGTATAGGTTGGTTAATGTTGTGTCTAGATTCTATGATCCGAAACAATTTATTAAAATTGCAATACCAAAAATGACACCTTGGGTCGTAATAAAGGACCATGAACCATTGGATGATGAAGATGTGATTAGAAATTTGTTGAGAAAAGATGAAGTACAAGAAAGGAGAAGAAAATGGAAAAATTTGATGAGAGTTGAAGCACAATTGAAGGCTGCTGACCCTAGTTTCTTAGGTTTTTGCCCTGATAGCCCGTACCTGGAGAGGATTAACAAAATGTTGAATTTATATGAAACTCTGATGGAACAAATGCCTCCAATTCTAGATTCCAAATTGGCTACTCAGCAGCAAGACCCCCAAGATGTACACTCTTCATATGGCAAGAGGCCACTTAGTGTGTCTGCTCATGCCGATGATGTAGAGAGTGGGGATGAAGTTCAATCTACCCCAACTGCAAAGAAATAAAAAACTAGTGACGTCAGTACAATTGTGAGGAGAGACACTGCTAGAGCAATTGTTACAGAACAAGGACAATACTTTCATCAAATAAGGACACAACTTAGAGAAGCAGGGCAGAATGAAGAATAGGTAGAAACAAATGAAGCCCTTGCTCAAGGCTTTGATGAGCGTGTGATGTTGTCAAATGAATTCATGAAAGATGATGACTTTATTAAGTCAAATGAATTTAAAAGTTTTTTGTCAAGATTGAAACAAAAACAATTAAGACAAAATCTGATCATAGAGGAAGCAAATGAAGAAAAGAAACAGGAGGTCATTGAAGCACTACAGCAATATGATCCTGATAGGGAGCAAATATCTGTGGAATAGGAAAGACAATTGATTAAGAGAACTGGTATGATTATGATGCCTGATTGGGATATCCAGTCTACTTTTATTATTGATCAGATTAGGAAGCAAGAGGACCCAATGTTCAAAACTGAATTTGAAATTGGAGATGTAATAAGAGGATTAGGATTTAATCCTAAGTCAAAGATACTTGCTGCTTGGTCTTTGGCCCCTTCCACTCAAAAGCCCCACCTTCTAAATATCCATGTAGAAAAGAAAGCTAACAGAATGATCTGGAACTTGCAAAACACAACTGACACGAAGATTGCCTCTTTTTTGACTCAAGTTTCTTTCATGAATTTATCAAAAATAGAGGATTTGTCAAGAAGATACACAGAAACATATACCCAATTGATTACATTGAATAAAAGATATGAAGAGACACTGATGAAGAAGGGCGCTCTGGAGGAAGAGTTAGTGGATTTGAAAGAAAAAATTTCAAATGAGCCCCCTCCAATACAGATTATATAACAAGTACAAGAAATACCAGCTGATTTGATAGCAAAAATGGAGGAATACACAGGGAAAATTGAAAAGCTTGAAAAGGAACAAAATGTCAAGGCTATCTCTGTTGTGTGAGGAATTCTAAAACACAGGATTAATGTATTGAAAGGAAAATTGATGGTAGTGCATGATTTGCACATTTCTTTGACAGAGGCAAGTAAAACATCCTCAGAGGCTATCACTTTTCTTGGACTTTTGTTCAATGTTTGGTCAGGAAGAAGCAGATTAATGGATAAGCTAGATACTGCAATGATGTATAGTGATGAGTTCCCTCCCAAAATCATTGACACCAAAGACATGGTGGAGGTAATGAATGTAGCTTATGCATTTTTCACAAGGAAGGATGTGCTTATAAATGAAAAATTACAAACATTTGGGGAAGGTTATAGTAAATTGGTGCCTTCAATTTATGGTAGTAATGGACAGTTGAAATCAGTTTCTGATTGGACCAGCGAATTTGATTTGATTCTAGAGAAAGAAGAAATAATCAAGCATGTAAATGAATAGGTTGATGCTAATTTCCTTAATGGTCTACTTGATTCACTATTCAAGGTTGAGGTTGACCATGCAAAATTTATTGTTGAGTCCAGGGCAGTTACAGATGCCAAATAGACAGATTCAGTTGCAAAGTTGGAAGAGGTAAAGGCATTTAGTTGGCCAACAGACAAAGAGGTGGATAGGTGGCAAGCCATGCTAAAAGTAAAGCCAAAGAAGAAATCTCAAGTTGAGGTTGCTACCCAAGATTACTCACAATAATCTTTTTATTTTCGATCGGTAGAGAGGGATGGCCAGTTGGCCACTTTTATTGATGTTGAACTTCAAAACTCTTATATAGTTATAAATTTATAATAGCTCAACTGTTCAAGAATTTGATAAGTGCATAGTTGAAAACTTGAATCGCATTGTGAATTTACTTTCTGATATCTTTATGGATATAATATCAATATCATTTGTAGTTTGAGATCTTCACATAATTGTCTTTGTGTTGAATTTATGTTTTCACTGTGAATTGAATGGTCAAGGGTTTTTTAGTTTACATATGAATCTGGGTTGTGTATGTAATGGCATTATTCATTATTGAAGTTTATTATCAGGTTGTCTTGAATTGTAAGTTTAAAGTGACTCTAGAGTCTATGCCCTAGGATAAGGCACCGGTCTGTTGTCTTGATGTTTTACTAATTATGTTGTATAATGTATTCCTATCTATTGTGGTGTTTAATAGTTTTACTAATTATGTTGTATAATGTATTCCTATCTATTGTGGTGTTTAATAGTAATACTTTCATTCTTAATACTCTTGAGTCTTATGATTTTATATGCTATGGATGTTTATGTAATATATATGCAGGTGTTCTATGACTGTCTATAATCTTCCCACCAATTATAATGAGGTGAATCCTTAATATGTATTATGATTCTAGACTAATAGAAAATTTAAATGAAAAATTACATACACCATAACAATGCAACAAATGAAAAAAGTTAAATCTCATGATTTTGATCATTTGAAAGAGATACAATCATACACAATAAATTTAATAATTTATATATAACTCCTTCAAGAACCTGCAAAAATCTTGACACTCAATGCTTTTCATTTTCTATATAAATGACTATATAGTATACAACTTGCTCCCTTCACCTAGAGTCTAGAATGAAGAATCACTACTGGAACTAGAAAAGGAACCCCAATGACTATACAACTTGCAAAACTGCTTGAGCCATGCCATTATCACCCTGATGCCTTCAGATGGAATGTGAGATGTTACATTCTGTCCAACAGATCATTTCCAAATAGAGGAGGAAGCCTTCATGCCCAAGAACAGAGAAAATGGAAAGATGAGCTCGAGCCTTCATGCCCACGATCAAGGAAAGTGGAAAGAGGAGTGTAAATGTAATATGTTGGAGAGGGGTTGTAGCTTCCATGTCATCACAAAGATGCTGGCTGCCACTCCCCACCCAAACAAATCCTTCTTTCATTCCTCTGTGGACTCCTTCTTCAAACCCCCTGCCATCATGTGGCAAAGTAGAAGCAGAGGATGTCCCATGCATGGCCTTTCTTGATAAGAAAAGGGTTTCACACTCCCTCTAGAAATCCATCTCACTTTCACAACCCCTCTGACAATAAACAAACTCACATAGCAGAAAACAAAAAAACACCCATCCAGTATCACAGAGCACACAACAAGTGCAACTCCATGCACAATCCTGCTCAAACATCATCTTCCTTTCTGAAGAAAAAAACCACTCTCAGAAAATGAAAAAGGTTTATTTTCTCTTCTACCAATTAAGTCACCACTCCATTATATTTATAACATTTTCACACTTCATTTGGTGATGCTCATTCTGCATTCACGTGAAAAATTATCATTTTGGTGGTTTCCAACATGACTGTAGACTCTAGAAGTCATCATCATGCCTATCAAATCCTTAATCCACTATATCCTACTAAGGCTCATCTATTGTGAACGATTTTGTTCTGATTTTTTTCCTCCTTGATTGGACAAATTCTGCTTCAAAATCCCTGATAACAAGCAACCTGAGCTCTTATTTCTGAAAGAAATCTGTGGTCTCCCATCTCTAACTCAAAAGCTATCAAATCCTTTTATGCCTCTGAAACTGTCATCCTCGCTTGTCTAATCAACCTCGACTCAAGAGAAACCTTCAAAATAGTCCCTTAGGAACGAGTCAGCATCCAAGCCTTATGGTTATTGCTAGCTCGCAAGGTAAAATGTCTGAAGACATGATCAAGCTGCAAGCTAGCGACTACATAGTTTGTGGTTAAGTTTTATGGTTATCGCTAGCTCGTGAGGTAAAATGTCTGAAGACGTGATCAAGCCGTGAGCTGGCGACAAGTTGGTTTGGTTTTACATCGCGAGGTCTCAGGATTTTTGGGTTTTAGCATTTTATGTTACTAAGCTTAGCAAATAAAGCAATATAGATTGTTAGTGAAATTGCTTTGGTCGCAAGGTCTCGAGTTGGTTTGATGTCATACATTATAGCCACGAGAGTTAGCGAGTAACTCATTTCATACAGTTGTCGCTAGCTCTCATGTTTGTTTAATGTTAGCATTTTTAGGTCACGAGCTAGTGACTAGACAGTTTGTGGTTAGGTTTAATGGTTATTGCCAGCTCGCAAAGTTAAATGTCTGAAGACCTGATCAAGCCATGAGCTTGTGAGTGAATTGCTAGCAGTTAAGAGATAAACAATTTTATGTTGGCGAGTATGCAACAAGGGTTAAAGTTACCACTATCTCCAAGTCGCTGCGGTGACGAGGACTTAACATTTTGTGGTTGAGAATTGGCGAGTGGCAGTTCAATTTCCCTCAGTCGCTAGATCTCGAGGTTACGAAGGCTTAGCATTTTCAGCTTGCAAGTTGGAGATAGAGAGAGTTGTAAGGGCTTGTCGCTAGGTCACGAGATGCCCTAATGGGCAGTCTTCTAGGCAGAGAGATGATGACTGCATGCCATGTGTTTTAATGACTTAAAGTTAATATCTTGAAATCGCCAATATTTTTAATTTTATGGTTTGAAAATAGCTTGAAATCACCAATATTTTTATTTTTATGGTTTGAAAATAGGTTGAAATCACCAATATTTTTTTTTTAATGGTTTGAAAATAGGTTGAAATTGCTAATGCAAATATTTTTCTAGTTTTAAAAACATTACAATTCGCCCATGAAAATATTTTTGGGGTTTTAAAAACATTACAACTCGCCAATGGAGATTTTTTTTCTCCGTAAACTGCAAAAATTCGCCCGTAAAATTAAAATTTTCCTCGAGAATTATACGACTTTCACCAGGTTTTTACACCTTGTCCAGGGGGGGGGTTTCTTAAAGTTTTCCCTGGTTGTACTCTTGATTTGATGCTTGCATTATGAGTCTTGATTTGATTACTTATATTATAGATCTTGAGTTGCTTGCATTATGGGTCTTGAGTTTCTTTGTGTTATGGGTCTTGTTTTCCGATATGGGTCAGAGTTTTGGTATGGGTTAGATTTTCTGGTATGGGTCAAATTTTTTATATGGGTCAAATTTGTGATATGGAACTTGATGTTTTATATGGGTCAGATTTCACCCTTGCATTATGGATATTTGATGTTGCTTGCAATATGGATCTTTGATGTTGCTTGCAATATGGGTCTTTGATTGATGTTGTGTTCTTGAGATGCTTCATTGTTTCAAGTTGATTTTGCTTTCATTGGATATATTGGATAGATTTGGGAACTGATGATGGACACTTGTTGTTTTGCAGGCAAAGCTTGGCATGCTTCAATTGTGTGAGTGATTTTTGAGACCATGGTCGTTGATTCTATGTTTATCACAGGCGGATAGAGATGTGATTGAGAGATGATGTTTATCATCCTTACTAGACATACCTCGGTATATCATTAACTAGGGGTTGTTGACAAATTTGGCAAAGAGGTGGCACAGGACATGAACAACTTTCACTTGGCTAAGGGTGAGATAACAGTCACACTAGAGGATTGTTACCAGATTTTATAGATTCCTATAGTTGGGGCCTTGTTGCCATACGAGCAGACTAAGGAGGGTGGATAGAGGCTCTCTATCACATCTTCCAAGATGATCAGATAAGTGGATATGAGATCCCTTGGCAAGAGTTCATGGATTTTGATTATGCTCCACCACCATCGGTACTAGCAGTTTTCATTGGTGGATTTATCTATCTTGACCATAGGTCGAAGAGACTAGCCATGGGATGGGGATTGGTGCTGGAGGATATGGTTACGCAAGGTCGCAAGTTCGCATTGGGGTCATGTATTTTAGCCCTCATTTACAGAGAGCTTGACCAAGTGGTTTATCTAGGATACAAAAGTTTATCAGCTAGGGTGACATTACTACAGGTGTGGGATTGGGAGCACATTCCTATAGTGAGGCCACTTGCAAACAAGGATAGGCCAGTTGGGTAAGCATATGCTTATGGATATATAGGTATAGTTTTCCAGTGGAAGCTGGGAAAACTAGAGCATTGGCAAAGGGTACTAGATGAAATCGATACAGTCATTTGGAGATCATACATTGATTGTGAGGTGTGGGTAGAGGACAGGATAGAGATGCCCTAAGTTTATATGTCGAGATATCTGATTTGGTAGATGCCCTTTATTATTGAGTGATTCTTGCACAATCATGTTCAATGATAGTATGGTAGATAGTATGAGATACCACAAGGAGCTTGTTTATATGCTCGTCAGTGATGGGATGTGCTAGAGTGAGGACCCACTTTTAGATAGCATAACAACGGTGGAGGAGTATATGATGCTTTTAGGACTAATATGGGATTATAAAGTTGGGGTTGTGGATGTGGGGATGACATAGCAGTTTGCATTATACTTTGTGGGACATTTAGTGTCACGTATATCTGATCCGGTAGAGATGCTACCTTCTTTTGATGATGATGAGGCTGAGAAGCCATAGAGGTGTGGGGAGGCCAGATAGAGGGATGAGGAGGGAGAGGAGGGAGGAGATGGAGGAGGTGGTGGAGGAGGTGGTCAAGGTGGATTAGATAGAGGGAGATGAGGAGGGATCATTCTTGGTGCTGGTGGGGTTGGTAGGGTAGGTGCAGTGCTAGCGACGGTAGGTGGTATAAAGGATGTTAGGCGACAAGCCCAGAGGAGGAGATCTTATGTTCTACCTCCATCGGCATCTCGAATAGGGACAAGTATGGGTGGGACCATGACATAGGTACCCATTCAGATTAGCGTACCCACCCATCAAAAGGATTCACATATTATAGCGTTACATGTCTCAGTATAGGAGCTGCAAGCACAGGTGTTAGCATAGCAGCGCCAGATAATGTAAATTATGGCAAAGCAGGATGTAGAGAGAGTGTCGGGGCCAGACAGAGGATCTTGTTCAGAGATTAGAGAGAGGGATGACTGGTGCCTCAATGCGGGACATGCTGAGGGAGATGGTATATGGCCAAGGAGGCCAAGTACTACAGGCGTTTATACGAGGATGTGGTCCGTAGAGACCACAGATTTCCTATCTATGCAGCTAGTCAATTTGTTTGCAATCATACAAGGACAAAGAGTAGAGGGGTTGTAGGTCCTGACCGATGTGATCCACCTAGTGGAGATCCAGGGGCTAGGGCATCTACTGTGAGACCATAAGCCTCAAGAGATAGTCATACCTAAGAGATATGTCTCTGTTGTATTTTGATCATTTTATTGTATTTTGATAGACATGATATCCCTTGTACATTTTGACCATTTTTTAGATATATATATATATACCACTGATTTGTTCTGATCCACATGTATTATTGATGATGATTGATGAGATGTATTCATATGATGATTTTATGATGATGATGTGATGCTTAGATAATATTGCTCTTGATTTCGATGATGATGTATGATTTATGATAAAGATGTCAATGTGATGATGTATCTTGAAAATGAGATGTGTGATAATGATAATAATGTGAGATGTATCTTGAAAATGAGAAATATGATAATGATAATGATGTGATACTAATAAAAGATTAAAATGATATGCAGTTAAATGCAGGTTTTAAAATGATATGCAGCTAAATGCAAGATTAAAAATGAATGTATCTAAGATTAAGAGTGGATGCAGCTAAATGATCACTTTAATTTTGTTGTTGTCATTTCTGTTAGTCACTTGTTTGTGCTTTGTTTTTGTTTGTCTTCATTGATATTTTGATATGTTGAAATTTTATACAAGCACAATGGTATAATTGAACCATAATGACCTGAGGAAAGCTTACAAGGATGTTTGATATTGCAAGATGACACAAGCATCAAGGTATAATTGAACCAAGAGGACCTAAGTGTTTCTTGCATAAAATAGACAAGAGTTAACCATTTGTATGTGCAAAGTGGAAAATTTCTTCAATGATATGTTTCCAATCATGTCTCAAGACAAATTTACTCCATATGAATGATTGCCTCACAGATAGAAAAAACAAAAATATCAGATTCCTTTGTCGCTTCTCTAGCTTGATGCATCCTCGAGTAGCTTAGGAAATCTAATAATTCAAAAATTAAGATACCAAATAGTCAAAACTTCATGCCAGATGTAAAAAATTTATAATTCATAAAATCATCCATCATGTGTGTGTTAAACTTGTAGTTGGATAATGGTCTTGTTTTCTATTTTGATGAGCAACTATTGACATTGTTTCCTTAGCATGCTATGATCCTTGTCATTTGTTGTCGGAAATGGTTAAAGTGAGAAGAATGTTTCCCCTACTCAGATCTCTATCGATGTGGATATACGTTAATCACCAAGCCATGGTGGGGTATGATATGGATAAGTGTATTTGGATAATCAAGGACAGTGACTACACTTAGTATGTCTGAGATAATGTTGTACGAATAAGTGTTGGGAAATGACCATTAGCTTTGACTTGGATGGTTCAAAGATATGAGTGCTGATAAATAGAGGAGTCGGTCTCTCAGAAATAGTGCATGTTTCTAGGTTTCCACTACTTGGTTTATTGCACTTTTTTGTTTTGCTTTTGATTTTTTTTTTTTTGATTTTTTGATGCTTTTTTGTTTATTTGTATCTTTTATGTTTTTCTATGCATTGGATGACTCAAGTGTATAATTTATTCAGATGGATGTTGTTGGTTGGTTCATCAAGAATGTCCCCTTTTGAGGTTGTTAACTGATTGGCACCTAATTCAGAGCCTGATATGATGACAAAGGGACCTAACTAGTTAGGTTCAAACTTCCCCTTCTTTTTTCAATCCTGTTGATTTTTGGGAATTTCTTTTAGTACAAGATCACCAACTTTGAAAGGCCTAGGGATGACTCTATGATTGTAACTTCTACACATTAGCTAATGGTATGCTTTGAGATGATCATAGGCATGTTGTCATTTTTCATCTAGAAGCTCTAGTTCATGCAATTTGTTGACTCGATACTCCTCATCTAGTATGAGGTCTTTCAAAGATACTCTAAGAGATGAAATTTTCACCTCAAGAGGTAGAATTGCTTTTGATACATACACCAATTAATATGGTGTAGCTCATGTAGGTGTCTAGATACTAGTCCTGTATGCTCAAAGTGCTAGATTGAGTTGCACATGCCAATCCTTACCTACATCATTTACTATTTTCTTGAGGATTTTCAGAATTGTTTTATTTGATGCTTCTTCTTGACCATTCCCCCAAGGGTAGTAAGGTGTAGAGAAGCGATATTGGATTTTGAATCTTTCACATAGCTCTCATATGTCTTGGTTTTTGAAAGGACACTCGTTATCTCTAATGATGGAATTGGGAATGCCATATCTGCAAATGAGATAATTGAGAACAAATGAGGTGATCTCTTTTCTAGTTACAATAGTCATCGAAACTACTTCAATCCACTTTGTGAAATACTCTATTGTAGTGATAATGAACTTCTATCCATTTGAAGAAGAAGGATGGATTTTCCCTACCAAATCAAGTCCCCACTGACAGAAAGGCCAAGATGTGCTAAACGGATACAACTCCTATGCTAGTGCATGGATAAGATTGCCATGAATTTGGCACTTAGGACATTTCTTTGTAAATTGATAAGACTCTTTCTCCATTACCGGCCAGTAATATCCTATTCTTAGAAGTTTCTTGGCAAGAGCAGGACCACTTGAATACATTCCATAGATACCCTTGCGAAGCTCATGTAAGGCAGAGTCAGATTTGTTACGATCAAGGTAAGGAAGAAGAGTACCATCTAGACCTTGAGGGTAAAGGGTGTCAACGGTTAAGGTATAACGGGTGGCTTGCTGGATGAAGCTGCATTTTTTGTTACGAGTCAGGTCGAGTGGAAGAGTATTGTTCTTAAGATATTCATAGATTGTTGTTAGATTGATCCTTTGGGGTGATCTTGATTTGATTATAACTAGAGAAACCATCCATTAATGATAACATTGCATGGCCTATCATTAGATCCACAATTATGTCAATGTTGGGCAAAGGAAAGTCATCCTTTAGATAGGCTTTGTTGACATCTCTAAAATCTATGCATATTTTGATGCTTCCATCAGATTTTGAAACTGGTAGAATGTTTGAAATCCATTCAGCATACTCTATAGGTCGAATGAATCCAATGTATAATAACTTCTTTAGTTCATATTTTACCAGTAATGCCACACATGGATTCATCTTTCTTCATTTTTGTTTGACTATCTTAGCTCTTGGAGCGATGGATAAATGATGCATGATCAGGTTTGGATCTATTCCAAGCATATCAACATAGGACCAATCAAAATTGATTCCCTTTTCTTTGAAGAATTTGATAAAATCTGGTTGCTCTTCTTCTATCAGTGATTCTGCTAGGTATATGGCTTTGACTGTTGCTTCAGTACTGATGTTTATTGATTGAGTTGGCTCAATCAATATGGGTAACCTTTCTTGATAGTGTTCAGGAAGAGTGTCAAGTCTCCCATCTTTAGGTGCCTCAAAAAGGTTTACACCTGCAAATGCATCCTTTATTTTTACTCTTTTGTGATCTAATATTGCCACTAACTGGTTTTTAGCATTAGACCCTTTGTTTCTTTCATTTTCGCAACTGAGAGACTAGGCACTCCCTTGATTGCAGATATAATTATTTTGTTCACTAGTAGAACACATTTCTAGGTTGATTATACTTAGATACTGGAAAATGGATTCATCATTTGGGAAAATTGGTATATCATGGTGTTCAGGTTCTTCCCAGTCTATCATATTAGGAAATACAAGTGGTAGAGAGTCATTTGGTGGGTTGAGATCGGCTATGGTAAGTTTCATGATAGAGGTAGCATTTTAGCTATTTGGGATGTTGGTTAGTTTAATAATATTGTCAAGGTCTTCGATGGTATCATCTTTGATGTAGAATTGTTTGTATTGTTGCAGCTCATTCTCCTTAGCCTCGTAGATATGTCATGGTCCGAATTCAAGTGATCATGACTCTACGCCTTGTCCCTCTTGAGAAAGGGGTGTGTATGGATGGACAGTACCTACCTCGATATCCTTAGTAATCTCAGAACAACTACCACATTCATATTCATTAGAATCAATTTTATAATTACTATCCCAAAGTCTCTCACTACTTCTAATAGGTACGTTGTAGGGTGAGAAAAGATCTCTGACAATTGATACTAGTCTTGTAGTTTTTCTTTATTTGGAATTGGAGCCTTCTTGTAGTCTTTGCATTTGTTCATACACTATTTCTCCTCGGGGAGTAGGAGTTTCTTCGAGTGGTGGATCTGCCTTGGTTTGATCAGGTTCTCACACATGATGCACTTTCTTATAAGAGGCTTCTTCCCTTTGAATGGCCAGTTCCTCTTGTTGTTTTTCATTTTCTTGATGTTCTTTCTCTTTCCTTGTAATTTCTTCTGCTTTGTGTAGTGCCTTTTGCCACGAGTTTTCATTATATTTCTTCTTTTCTCTCCACTGAGGTTTCTGATACTTATTTTGTTTTTGCCTAGGTGGTATATTGTGTCCATATCCCAGTCCCATTTTGTCTTGTGAAAATTGTAAAGGAGGTTGTAGAGGTTATGTAATGCCTTCCTGATGCTTTCCTATAGTGTTGGCATTTTGGCACTTAGTTGTCATTGATGTCAACCGATGGAGATTGAGCATGGTAGATGGCTGCCTGGATAATGATGAAGAGGCAAAATGTTAAGATGAAAAACCAGTACAGGATGCTATACTAGTCAATAGGTGTAGAACACTCTACTAGAAAAGGGTTTTATCGGTATGTGTTTGTCAGACCGACTGACCATTGGAAAATCGTGTCCTTATTGGAGTAATGTTGTGTGAACCTGAGGTGGCAAGTAGGCAAGTAGGGTGTAGTTAGCAAAGTTTCACTTGCTTGGTTGATGAAACTGATATTTGTCATTAATGAAGGAACTACATATCTAGGAATCATATTAGACTGATTGCGGCTCAAGGAAGAAGGAATGTAAGAGGAAGATCGGGGGAGTAGTTGACGTCTTGATCAAAAATAGAAGATCGGATTTGTAGCGTCGTAAATTGTATGCACTTGCTAGGGTGGTACAATTTCACACCTAGTTTAGCACCCACCTTAGTGCATTTTACATTTTGCATTGCATTTCTCCTTTAGCACTTAATTAATCAAATTAATTAGGTCTAAGGTCCTATTTCATCAGCCTCTACATCATAAAGTTGGGCCCTTTCGTTAAAGCATGCCCTTTTCGTTTTATTCCTCCAATACATCACTCAATCAAAAACCCTAATTAAATCCTATTTCGAGCTTGGGGGCTTGGTTTCGAGGGTCAAAACATCTTGAAATCACCTGTAACTTCAGGATTCTCTCTAAAATCACCATATCTGACAGCCTTGAAAATTTGGTGAAAAGTTGTCGGGACCGTGGCGCTCGAAGTGCACATGGTCCCGGACATTTTTCTCAAAATTTTAGGAGCACAATCCAATCATAAAATAAAGCTTAACCCCAATAAATTGGCGGGAAATTCAATCTCTAGGTCGGCCAAAAGATGAAATTACGATCTAGGGTTTCCTACATAAGAGCTCTCTTTCTTCATTTGAAGGGATCGGATTTTGGTTTTCAGGAACCTCATATGCAGCGAAAGAGCAGATCTTTGAAGACTTCAACAATATTCAACATCCCTCTATCAAGCATTTATCAATTTCATTCATCCATTTAGGGCTTGGAAGACATTGAAGAACAATAAGAGATTACCGACTGAAGATTGACTTGTACTCCTCCCTTGAGGGTTGGGTATGATTTCATGTTGTTTTCATGTCTTTGCATAAGCTTCAATATATCCTTTATTCATGCTTTAGATCACTTTGCATCTTGATTTAGAGAATTTACATTATCATTTACAAGCAATTAGGGTTTACTTTCTAGGTTGCTCTAGTTTGCTTTCTTGCATTTTAGGACCTTGCACACACAATACATTTTACAAAACAACTTGGCTATTTGTGGAGGTGGAAATCACCGAAGCAGGGGTTTGACTAAGGCAAAACCCTATATAGCCGCCCATACCATTTTCAGATATAAGTGCAGGTTTCGGGACTCGGACGACGCCACAGGTGACAGATCCAGGAAGAGCAGGTCGAGACAGCACTCGACATCAAACTGCAGAGCAAAAGACCTGGATAGGGGCGCTGGGTGCCCTGGTCCTGCCAGGATAGGGGCGCTGGGTGCCCTGGTCCCTGGGACAGAGGCGCTGGGCACCCTGGTCCTCCTGACAGACAGTGTTTTTTGACATTTCCGACAGTTTTCCAGAGTGCAAAACAATAGTTTCAGGTGCAGTTTTCGGGACAGAATCAAGACAGTGGTGCCCGCGCCCCCGTCCCAAACATTTTCAATCAGATTTTGACTCCGGGTACGCATCTACATTCTTGTTTTGTCCTTGTGTTTACAGCTGTTCATTGTTTAATCTCAATTTTGCAATCTTGTTATTAGTTCATACTTGCATTTTGGGATTAGGGTTTGAACTTGCATCATTTGATTTTCCAATTTCAACAAAGGAATAGAAATCCTAATAGGTAGCCCATGGATCTCTCTTTCACAAGAAGAAGTAGCCAATTGTGTGATACCTCTAGGCTCTTTCGTATTCCGTAATGTGTGTCAAAAGGTAGGATTAGGGCATGTTAACCTAGTCTCGCTTTTTCCCCTACACAGGATTGAAAGATCAACTCAAGAAGGAAAGAGTAGGAGCATTAATGGCAATCTATGAAATGCAAATCTAAAATGAAGGATCATGTTTCCTAGATTTGAAAAAGCAAGAAAAAGATAGTGAAGAATAGATGGACATCAAGGAGATCAGATCTTGCATATCTGATTGGATTTAATTTGCCTCAAGGATGGTGTAGAAACCCTAACCACCTAGATTTTGAATCTGCCATTTGGCGGGAACCTATTTAATAAGAAAAGGGCATAATGGACTAAAAAAGATGATGTTGTAGTGAAGAAAGTTGTGAGGAGAGGAGTTGGAAGAAGAAAACTTGAGAAGGGATTTTGATCAAGTTACAATGTGAGCAAGCAAGCAGACTGGTTAGAGGATCCTACTGGTAGTTTCATAGTCGAGCAGTTGAGCCTTATTGGTAAGGCATGGCAGAGCAAGCAACATCCTACTATGACACAGTGTACTAAGAGATTGTGTGAGAGGAGATAAAGATAACAAAAAATTGATTGATTCAAGAGCTGCAGAATTCATTTGCAATAAGAAGCCTAAATTGTACTCAAATAATATTTCAATATACATTGCCAAGTTGGAGCTTGGTGCAGGGGTTGGTGCTCCTTGGGTTGGTGCCCTAAACTTTGTAACTTTATTTTTCTATGAGGATGGATTGGAGCAGTAGACTTCAATAGGTTTTCTCACCAGGGTTTTTCCCATATTGGGTTTTCCTCGTAAATCTAGTGTTGTGAGTTGGTTGTGTATGCATGATCACTTTGCTCTTCTTTCTTATATTACCATTTGGATTGTCTATGTGATTAAGTAAATAGTTGATATTCTCAAGTTAGATCAAAAAAAGAATAGACCTAGGAACCACTGATTCACCCCCCCTCTGAGTGGTACTGTGTATTCAACAATTGGTATCAAAGCCTAAGTTTTGGATTATTTTTAAACCTTGGGTAGATTCTAGACTTTGAGCACAATGGCAAGAAGTGAGTCTGCTTCCTCAAAAGCTCCTTTTTTTGATGGATCTAACTATGCTTTTTGGAACAGAAGAATGGAGACATATATTTCATCTCTTGGCTTTGATGTATGGATGTCAGTCAAGAATGGGTATATTGTTCCTAATACTCCTCCCACTGATCCATATGCAAAGGAGTATGAAAATAATGCAAAGGTTAAACATGCCATATTGAGTGGACTGTTCGATAATGAATTTGCCAAGGTTATGCAATGTGTTTTAGCAAAGGAAACATGGGACAAGCTGTAGAGATTATTTGAGGGAGATGGAAAGGTCAAGGAGGCCAAACTGCAAACTCTAAGGAGCCAACTTGAAAGAATAAAAATGAAAGATGATGAAAAAATCACATAATACCTTCATAGATTCGATGAAACCGTGAATGCTATTAGAGGACTTGGTGAAGAGATTGCAGATGAAATTATTGTCAAAAAGATACTTAGATCTCTCACTCCAAAATATGATACCATTGTATCAACCATAGAAGAAGCCAAGGATCTCAAGATTTTTACTATGGATGAACTATTTGGTTCCTTGACAACCTATGAGATAAGAACAACTGTTGAGACTTCCTCAAGAAAAGAAGCTACTTTCAATACCACCAAAAAGGGGAAGGAAGTTGTTACCCTTAAAGAATCCAGTGAAGACTATGATGCTAAAGTAGAAAACTTTGTCAGGAAGCTCAAAAGAGGATCAGGCCAGTACAAAGGAAAGATGCCACTTAAGTGTTTCAATTGTGGGAAGGTAGGACACTTCTCTGCAAGCTGTCCTCACAAAGAAACTGGTGGACATGAGTCAAGAGAGTTTAGAAGATCTATCAGCAAGGACAGAGAAAGAAATGACCATCGGTAGGGAAGAAGAGACTATCGAAACCAAAATAGTTTATATACCATTAAGGATGACACAAAAGATGATGAGGATGCATCAGGATATGATGACCATGAGAACCATAGAAGAGTAAATCTTTTGATGGCACTTGACATACCAGCTACTGAAGATGAGGAAGAAGAGGATGTTGAGGCTAAAGTGGATTTGGAAAGTGAACTTATTCGTGCACTTGAAGAACTAAGTTAAAGAAGAAGAGAACTCGATAGAGTTAAGCTTATTGCAGTAGATGAACAAGATCTCTTGAAGTAGTCTTTGGAAGAATCCGATCAAATCATATCTGGCCTACAGCTATAGCTGGAAGAAACTAAGAGGATTGATGAAGCTACAACCCTTGACTTAACAAAGAAAGAAAAGGAGCATCAAGAGCTGGAAGTAGAAATAATAAAGCTCAGAAAGGAGCTTGAGGAAAGTAAGGAAGAAATAAAAATAACAAGCAAGTATGAAGGTAGCACTGAAGCTTTGGATAAGATGTTGAGCAAACAAAAGCAATCTAAAGACATTGGTGGCTTAGGATTTGAAGTTGGTCAAGGATCAGACCACAAAGGAAAATCTAACAAAGAGATAATTTTCACTTCTTTAATTGAAGGAGAAGAAAATAAGACATTCACTATAGGCAAGGAAATTGGTAAAAATACATATGCTGATATTGTTAGAAATCAGCATTCAAACCGGCATACAGAAATGAACCAAAGGTCACATTTTATGTACAAATTTGTAGATCCAAGAAGGAATGTCAAGATTGACCAAGAAGGATTCACCAGATTCAACAACATGAATGGAAGACCCCCAATGAGGGAGTTCCATTCTGGACCAAGACAACACAATCAGTATATATCAAATTCTCATGGTTATTGTTAGCGGTGTAATAAATTTGGGCACAAAATAGCTAACTGTAGGTTAAATAGTAAACCTTCTATGAAGTTTGAAAGTAGAAATTCATTTAATACACTTCGAGATATGAATGTTGTTTTCTATCAGTGCAATTAATATGGACATAAGATCTCTGATTGTAGGAGAACCAACCGATATCCTACAAAAGTATTAAAAATTCTTCTTTTATTAAAAACATAAAATGCTATAACTGTAACAAAATTGGACACATAGCCAAATTATGCAGAAATAAGAAGATCAAGCAAGTGAAGGAAAATCCTGATCAAAGATGAGTATCTGAGCCTGAGCGGAATCCAGAAGCTGACAATAAGAAGGAAATAAAACCAGTTTGGGTTGAGAAAGAAAAGGAAAAGGCAAAATCAAGTCTCATAGTGCAAACTGCCTTGCATGTTGAGAGGAAAAATCTATGGGTGGTAGATAGTGGTTTCTCAAACCATATGACTAGTGACAAAAGAAAATGCATTCATCTTGAAGATTGGAATGGTGGATCAGTAAGGTTTGGAGACAATTCCTCCATCAAAATAAAGGGAAAAGGGACACTAAGTATTGATGGAAAATTGAAAGCACATGATGTATATTATGTGTAAGGCCTTAAACACAATCTACTGAGTGTTAGTCAGATGTGTGACAAAGGTTACAAATTCATCTTTGACTCAGCCGGCTATTAGATTAAGAAAGACAACACAGGTAAGGTGGTTGTAGAGGGACAAATAACTGATGGAAATGTTTATAATATGAAGGAATGCTATGAGTCCCAATGCATGCTAGGACAAGTAGATGAAAGTTGGTTGTGGCACAGAAGATTAGGCCACATAAATTTTGATAACTTGGTTACAGTGAGAAAAAAGGGATATTTGAGAAATATTCCACCCATCATCAAACCAATTAACACATTTTGTGATGAATGTGTAAAAGGAAAACAAACAAGAGTAAGTTTTAGAACAAAGGAGCACAACACCTCAAAACCAATTGAAATTGTGCATACAGACCTATGTGGTCCAACTAGAACAAGAGCCCTTGTTGGTGAAAGATACTTCATGCTTTTCAATGATGACTACTCAAGGATGGCATGGGTCACCTTTCTGCAAGATAAATCACAAGCATTTGAAAGATTCAAGATCTTTCAGAAGATGGTGGAAAAGGAAAGTGGGTACAAATTAAAATGTCTAAGATCAGATAGGGGTGGAGAGTTCACATCAAATGAATTTGAAGATTACTGTGAAAAACATGGAATTAGAAGACAATACTTTACTCCTAGAACACCACACAAAAATGTTGTGGTAGAAAGGAAGAACATGAGAGTCAAGGAGATGGCCTGAACTATGTTGAATGAGGCCATTCTATCAGATACTTATTGGAAAGAAGCGGTGCATACTGCTGCATACACCTTGAACTAGGTTCAGTTAAGAGCAAATAGCAAGATGACACCTTATGAATTATGGTATGACTGAAAGCCATCAGTCAAATATTTCAATTTTTTTGGAAGAAAATGCTTCATTAAGAAAGATATGGATGGTTTGGGAAGCTTTGACTCTAGGAGTGATGAAGTTATCTTCCTTGGCTACTCATTAAACATCAAGACCTACAAATGCTGCAATAAAAGACTAAGAAGAATTGTTGAAAGTGTGCATGTAAGAGTTGATGAGGATATGCACAAAGGATGTCAACCACACATTAACCGGTATGATGAATCCGATGATGAAATTATTGATGTTCAGTCTGACACTGAACTAGAGACAGCACCTCAGAAGACTCCCAACTGGTATGTACAGTTGAATCATCTAGAAGAGCAAATTCTGGGAAATAAGAGTGATGGTGTGCAGACTAGAAGAAGACTTGCCCGAAATGATGAACAAGTCAACCTATGTCTCATGACTGAAGTTGAACCCAAAACATTCATTGAGGCTAGAAAGAGACAAGAATGGATAGATGCCATGGAAGAAGAAATGCACCAAATTGAGAAGAACAAGACTTGGGAATTAGTCCCTAGACTGGAAGATAAGAACATCATTGGCACAAAGTGGGTCTACTAGAATGAAATGAATGAAGAAGGTAAGGTTGTGAGGCACAAAGCTAGACTAGTGTACAAAGGATACTCTCAGGTAGAAGATATTGACTTTGAAGAAACATTTGCACTGATGGCTAGATTAGAAGCAATTAGGATGTTCCTAGCTTACTCTGCCTACAAGGGCTACAAAGTGTACCAAATGGATGTAAAATCTTCTTTTCTAAATGGAAACTTGGAAGAAGAAGTATACATGGAGCAACTAGAAGGATTTCTACTGCATGATGATGAGACGTTTGTATGTCAATTAAAGAAAGCTCTATATGGTCTAAAGAAAGCCCTCAAAGTATGGTACTAAAGGTTAGATCTGTATCTAAACGAACGGGGATTCAAAAAGGGAAGTGCTGACAAAACTTTGTACATAAGAAAAGATGGGACTTACATAATTATTGTGGTTGTGTATGTAGATGACATCATATTTGGTGCCAACGAGGATACTCTCTGCAAAGAGTTTGTTCATCAGATGCAGTCAGAATTTGAGATGTCAATGGTTGGTGAATTGAATTACTTCCTTGGCTTATAGATACTATAGAAAGATGAAGGAATCTTTATCTCACAGGTCAAGTATGCAAAGGAGATGTTGTAGAAATTCCAACTAGAAGATTGCAAACCAGTAAGTACTCCCATGGTGACTGGCAGCAAATTAAGTAAGAATGATGAATCACTGGTAGTGGATCAGACTTTGTATAGATCCATGATAGGTATTCTACTATATCTAACTACTTCAAGACCATATATTGTTTAGGTAGTATGTATGGTGGCCAGATTTCAAGCTACACCAAAGTAGTCACACATGAATGATGTTAGCAGAATTTTTAGATATCTACAACGAATGCTCAACTATGGTTTGTGGTATGCTAAATAGGGAAATTTTATTTTGGAAGCATACACTGATACCGATTGGGTAGGGTGTATTGATGATAGAAAGAGCACAAGAGGTGGTACATTCTTTCTGGGCGAATGGTTGGTCTCATGGCATAGCAAGAAGCAGGACTCAGTCTCTCTATCTACTACTGAATACATTGTTTGCTGCTACATGTTGCTCTTAGGTGCTTTGGATGAAGCAAACTCTCAAAGATATCCAAGTGGATATCATTGATCCCATTCTCATCCGGTGTGACAATTCAAGTGCCATCAACATAACAAAGAATTCAGTCATGCATTCTAGAACAAAGCACATTGCAATCAAATATCACTTCCTCGGAGAGAAGGTTGAAGGAAAAGAGGTAAGAATGGATTATGTTCCTACTGGTGAACAAGTAGCAGACATTTTCACCAGACCACTACTAGTTAGTATGTTTGAGTACCTCTGACACAAGTTGGGATTTGTATCATTTACCTAAGAAGCTTTGTGTGGTTCAAAGGGGGAGTGCACAAGTACCCTTTGTCATTGTGTCAAAGGGGGAGAATTGTATTGATATGAAGTGGATTGTGAGACATCAATGCCAAAGGGGGAGATTGTTGGCATTTTGGCACTTAGTTGTCATTGATGTTGACCGGTGGAGATTGAGCATGATAGATGGTTGCCTCAATAATGATGAAGAGGAAAAATGTTAAGATGTACAACCAATACAGGATGCTATATCAGTCAATAGGTGTAGAACACTACTGGTAAAGGGTTTTATTGGTATGTGTTTTTCAGACCGACTGACCATTGGAAAGTCGTGTCTTGATTGGAATAATGTCATGTGAATTTGAGGTGGTAAGTAGGCAAGTAGGGTGTAGTTGGTGAAGTTTCACTCGCTGGGTTGATGAAACTAATATATGCCATTAATGAAGGAACCACATATCTAGGAATCATATCAGACTGATTGCAGCTCAAGGAAGAAGGAATGTAAGAGGAAGATCAGGGGAGTAGTTGATGTCTAGATCGAAAATAGAAGATCGGATTGAAAGATCACCTCAAGAAGGAAACAACAAGAGCATTAATGGCAATCTGTAAAATGCAAATCTAAAATGAAGGATCATGTTTCCCAAATTTGAAAAAGCATGAAAATGATGGTGAAGAATAGATGGACATCAAGGAGATCAGATCTTGCATATATGATTGGATTTAATTTGCCTCAAGGATGGTGTAGAAACCCTAACCACCCGGATTTTGAATCTGCCTTTTGGCGAGAACCTATTCAATAAGAAAAGGGTAGAATGGACTAAAAAAGATGATGTTGCAGTGAAGAAAGTTGTGAGGAGAGGAGTTGGAAGAAGAAAACTTTAGAAGGGATTTCAATCAAGTTATAGTGTGAGCAAGTAGGCAAACCGGTTAGAGGATCCTATCAGTAGTTTCATAGCTGAGCAGTTGAGCCTTATTGGTAAGGCATGGCAGAGTAGGCAGCATCCCACTGTGACATAATGTATTGAGAGATTGTGTGAGAGAAGGAGAGAAAGATAACAGAAAGTTAATTGATTCAAGAGCTACAAAATTCATTTGCAGTAAGAAGCCTAAATTGTACTCAAATAATATTTCAATATACATTGCCAAGTTGGAGCTTGGTGCTCCTTGGGTTGGTGCCCTAAAAGTGCAGGGGTTGGTGCTCCTTGGGCTGGTGCCCTAAACTTTGTAACTGTGTTTTTTTGTGAGGCTAGATTGGAGGAATAGACTTCAACAACTTTTCTCACCGGGGTTTTTCCCAGATTGGGTTTACCTCATAAATTTGGTGTAGTGGGTTGTGTATGCATGATCACTTCGCTCTTCTTTCTTATATTACTGGTTGGACTGTCTATGTGATTAAGTAAATAATTGATATTCTTGGGTTAGATTAGAAAAAGAATAGACCTAGGAACCACTGATTCACCCCCCTCTTAGTGGCACTCTGTTTTCAACATATAGGTCCTTTGTTGTTGCATTCCATCTCTTGCATGATTTAGAGTCCTTTTCCATATTGTTGTGTTGGTATGGCCACTTCTAGGGTAGCAACTATGAGTTCTTCTTCATCCTTGTATAGCCAACTAAGGATGTCCTTCTCTTCCGATTCATTTGCTAGTGTGCCCAATTTGATAAATTTTCCATTAAATTTGGTGATGGGCTATGTTTCTTGATGTGTTGATGTAAAAGGTTGTTCATGTGATTTTGGCAATATTGGCAATTTCGATAGACACATGGGTTCAAAAGAGTATTCCACCATGCCTTGATCTTTGATTTTCATCTTTTTTTTTAAGGCTATAGATAAAGACTTGACTTTTTCTTGATGATGATCGAATCCTGAGGAAGCTTGAGCTACCCCCATAGCATTGCATTGCTGAAAAAGGGTTATTATCAACAGATATAAAAAATTTCATATCCATTGTACAAGAACTTGACACACTGATGGTATGTCAAAGGCACTGCTTGCATGTCATGTATCCAAGGACAACCCAATAGAATATTGTCTGTTAAGTCTATATCTAAGACTTGGCACATAGTATCCTTTTGTATTGGTCCTACCTAAATAGGTAGTATCATTGTTCCTTTGGATGACCTTTATTCATCATCATAGGCCTTGATGGTGATCTTATTGTTTGAATCAATAGACTACTCAGAGAAGCCCAATGCATAGATAAGCTTTAAATTACAGATCATATTGAGACTAGCTCCTCCATCTATTAACACTCATTTAAATCAATTTTTATAGACTAAGACTTGGATATGGAGTGGAGTGTTATGCAGATGATTCAAGGAGACATCATTATGTTCAAAAAAGGTATGGTTATGAGGCCCTGTGATTTGAGCCACCATGGCTTGGAATATATCAAAGTCTAGATCTTTAGGAATGTTTGTTTTCACAAGTGCTTTCTCTAAGATGTCCTTATGTTTTGGTGATAGTTTGAGTAACTCAAGTATGGATATTTGAGTAGGAGTTCTCCATAGTTGATCAACCAAAATATATTGAGTCTTGGGGACAGTTGTGGATGTGGGTGTATTCCCTTTCAAGATGTATTTTTGTACTCTGGTTGTCACATTGATCGACGCATGTTCTTGTTTGTCCTTGATTTTTATGACATTTATTTGGTTGTCATATGTAGATATGTGATTGATGGTGTTATTGTAGAGGTGATTTATACGAGCTCCTATGGTATCGTTTGATGTTGAATCTCCTCCCTTGTTGTAATTCGAAAGAGGATTTTTAAAGGCGTCATGGTCACCATTTATTTTGAGACCATCAATCATCAAATCACCTCTATTTATCATATCTTGAATGATGTTCTTAAGCCTCATGCAATTATTTATGCGATGTCCTTTGTTTTGATGAAAATCACAGAAATGTGAGTTATTATATCAAGGTGGTTTGACCTGGGGTTCAAAGTTTTTTATAGCTAGCAATTTGATGATCTTATTCACCAAGAGTTCTTGAAATTTTGATTCTAAGGTTTACCTTAATGGTGTGTAGATTCATCTATATGGGAAAGCATTGATGTTACCTCTCTAGTTTGCATTATTTCCTTGATTAGTGTTGTTGGTGTTGTTACCTTGGTTAGTGTTGTTGGTGTTTGAAATTAAAAGTCCTCGATTGGTATTTTGTGGATAAGTGTTAGTGCCTTGATTAAAACTTTTTTTAATTTTTGTTAGATGGTGGGTTACCTAATAAAGCCAACACTGGTTGTTTGGACTTCACATTATTAGCATCAATTACCCCATCATTAACAATGGTTTTGTTCCTTGTCCAAAATCAGGATTTTTCTAAAGTGTTGTTCTTGATTGGATTGTTAAAGGGGTTAGTGTTTGACGAGTTAACTCCTTCCTTAAAGAACTTCAATGTTCCTTTCTTAATGCAAGATTCCTCCACTTGGATTCCATTTTATATCAACTTGGCAAAAGATGGTATGCATTAGAGCTTGAGCTAATAACTCATCTCACTATTTAGATTATTGATAAAGATCTCGAGCTTTTCCTTTTTAGGAACATCTCGAGGATATCTCAAAACCATGCATCTCCACTGATGAAGTAACACCATGAATGTTTCATTGTTCTTTTGTTTGGTGTTACACACATCCAACATGGTGATTGCACGTTGAATGCTATAGGAGTATTGCATGATAAATTTGTTTACCAACTCATCAAATGATCTGATGGGAGGTGTGAGTTTAGATAACCACTCCATTGTTTTCCCTCCCAAACTTCTTGGGAATAGTCTCATTAAGTAAGTGTCATCGTGAGGAAACTCAATGCTTATGGTGAAAAATTCCCAAACACGATCACGTGGATCACTTTTACCATCATACTTGTCATACTTTGGTATATCTGAATTTGGGGGAAAAGGTACCATGTTCAATATCTTGTCAAAAGGATAAGGATAGATCTCATCCAAGGAGTACCATACCATGGTTCCTTGTTGCATGTCCTGCATTTGCCTTTGCAATGTTTGGATTTGTTCTGTAAGGGAGACCATGGGTGCATTTGTACTTTGAGGGAGAGCCTCTTCCCTTTCATTAAGATTGTCCCAATTGTGGGGATGGTTGTGTTCATGGGTGTGGTCTTCTTTGTGTGTGTTTTTTGGCTCATGTGTTTCTTCTTCTCTTTGTTGGTCTTGTTTTCTTCAATAAGTCTTTCCATGAGCCTTTAGAATGATGGGTTTTCTTGACACTCTTGGAGAAGTTCCTAGGTGATCTTTGCTTCAATCATATTGGAATATTCATAAAAAAGGTTGGATAATCTCCTACCCATACTTGATTCTGATTGTGATTCCCTTTGTTTGTTTCTCTAAGATCAAGTGACAACGGGCATTTAGTAAATTTCTATCGTGATGAATTATTCATCTTCTATGGGAGTTCTGGGTGGTGTTGGTGGTTTAGGTCGAGCTTCATTATATGTGATACATAAATGTGGGAATAGAGCAAGGTTGATCCCTCCTCCATGATTTAGGCATTGGTTGAATGCAACTTTTTGAATATAAGCTCTACTTCTTAAAGGTTCCTTGTCAAATTTGTTTGTTTTGCCTTGGATATACAATCACATGTGATGCAAGAATGTGTGATGCTATACAAAGAGTTGGAGATTGATATACAAAAACTTATTCCTTTTTGTAAGTGCCTTAGAAATAGGTTGTCTCTTCTTCAAATTAGTTTTGTGATGAAGACTTTTTTCTTCTCAAAATATGAGGAGTGATCATACATGAATGATCAATGGTTGCCGTTGATGTTGGATTTGGATACTTCATTTGAAAACTCAAGTTTACTTTATCAAGTAGAGGTTTAGTTAGATTCATCTCCATGATAAAGTGTGTCAAATGATATGCATAAAAGTTTCCCGATATGGAAACTTTATTTGACAACTTAAGATTTAAACTTGGTATGTTGTTTTGATAGAAATTTATTGGATGGGGAAACCTTGATCAATGTTATGATGCTGCCTTATTTTGTTGGATGAAGTCTTATCTCGAGCTAGTTTAAGATTCGAAATTTTTTCTCTAAGGACACCTTGTTGATTTTGGAATTGTTTTCTCTGATAATTTAATTTGGATTTTGACTCCTGAGTTTGACAAAATACCGAAAAGGGTACTCAAGACTGTTGATGAAATTTTTCTGAAAGGCCTGATTTGCTCTTTGTTTTTCTTGGTTTTTGAATATGTGCTAAGACAAAGACTGGATGCACTATTTAACGTTCCAGATGTACCAAAAAAGGTTCTCTATGCACTAAGATGCCTTTCCCATGCACTGATTTAGATTGTTTAAAAATGACTTGGTTGGAAGAATCACGTGCTAATATGTCCTTGGTACGTGCTACTATTTGAGTTGAAAGCGCTAAGATATGCCTATGATGCACTAAACTGATGTTTAAATGCACTGGGCTAGTGCCAAAAAGCACTATTGAAAGTTTTACTAGTATGATATTGGTTATGGGCTAATATGATAGCTGAAAGTGCTATGTTTTGGTTGAAATGCACCACTGAATGGTTGACATGTGCTAGGAAGTTGCTCCTACGTGCTAAGCTCCCCTAATTTTTTTCTTTCTACCACTTTTGGATTTTTTTAACACTTGTGTTTTGGATGGATGATTTTCTGAAAAATATATTGCAAATACGACATGAAAGAGATAACAAATTTTGTCTATGCTAGACAAGTAGTGTATGTTTTGTGAGGATGTGTTCAAATCCTCGATGTTTTCACTAGTTTAGATAACAAGTAATATAAATCAAGTAGACTCTTTATTCAAGGGTCATTAATAACATCATAACCCACTAGTCTCGATACTCCGTTAGCTCAAACAGTCTTGTCACCCCAAGGGGGTGCCTATTTTTTTGCCTTTTGCCATAAATTAACCCAAAGTGAATTGCTTCACAATTGAGTAGCTATCTTAGGATATATATGGTGAGTGATCTTGGGGGTGGATTCTTACCTACCCTTGTAGTATGATGTTGAAAATGTTTGGATACTAACTCAACTCAAAGTTTCTAGTGCTAAGGTTCTTAATTAGGCTTTCATTCAGTCTTCAATGATAAACTCCCTCGAGAGGCTTCCTAACCTTTAGAACAAAGACTTTACATATCTTAAAGATACTGGGTGAAGGCTAATCACTAAGAAAAATACTTGAAGGGGACTTTCATCAGCCTCCACATTTGATTATAGTGGGTTGGAACACTTGGCAATAAAGTCATTTCCCACTTAGGTCGTTCCCCTCTCACCGGCCAATAATGGTTCTCTAAGAGCAACTTGGGAGGGCAATCCTGCTAAAGGATTTAAATGCTTGAAATAAAGAAAGCATAAGAGTGGTTTGGCTTTTTGGTCACCCAGTTAAGGGGAGAGCATATACTTTCCATTTTTGAGACAAAGCAAACAAGTATTCTTTTTAATCCTTTAAAGCATATGATTTTCTAACTTCTACTTGGATATTTTGCTCCAAAAAGAATGGTGTTCTTTTTAACTCTTCATAGCAATGAATTTTTATCTAAGAAAGTGAAAATCCTAGTCAACAAAATAAATCACAATATGGGTCAACAAAAGTAAAGTCAATAAGTGAAAATTTCCTTGCTTTTGCATAAAATAAAGATGAGGTTCTTTTTATCCTTTGCAAAACAAAAATGAGTTCTTTTTTTATGCACCAAAGGAAGATGAAGTTCTTTTTACCTTTTGCAAACTAAAAATTAAATTTGTTTGTTCTTTTCAAACCCAAATTGAAGTATTTTTCCTAACTTGCCAAAATGAAAAGTTTGTTTTGTTGTTATTTTTATCCCATAATGAAGTTTTTAAAACCCAAAGGAATATGTGGTGAATTTTAAACCCAAAAGACAAGTGAGATTATTTTTCAATTTTAAAGAAAGTGAATTCTTTTTATCTAACTAAAAATTTAGAAAGAATTAAAATTTATATTTTAACTTATTCTAAACCTAGAAGAAAATGGTTAGTTACCTGCAAGAAGAAAGTTAGCAAAAACTAGAATCTAAGGTGGGCTTACACAAGCCTAAATTTTCTCCCCTCGGTTACTTTTTTTTTGCCCCCTTTTTTTTTCTATCAGAGTCATGCGCTAGATTGCGAGACAGATACACTACAGGAAGTTACTGATGCGCTAATGAAAGATCCTAAAGCACTACACTGGTTACCAAATGCACTACATTGTTGTTCCAATATACAGAATAAGAACTGGAATGTTATGCGCTAACAAAAAGTCTATATGCACTAGGGAATGGGTCTTACATGCTAAACAGTGTACCGAAAGCACTAATGTTTTCTCTGAATGCGCTAATGAAATATCCCTATGTGCTAAAACAACTTTTCCAAGTGCTTGCCATCTTTCTCTTACATCAAAAATGATATGATTAATGGGGTTGAGCGCCATGATGGGAACCAGAAATGTGTGTAGGAAATGAGGGTGACATAAATGCAAAAGTCAGTTTCAAAGTGTCCACACACAAATGAGACTCTTGGTGCAATTTATAGGAACTATATTGAATAGCTCAACTTCCCAAGGGGTGTCCCATTGTACTCTATCTCATAGGATTCCTAGGGTCTCACTCTTGCTCTCAAATCATTGAGCAAAGTGGCTTAGGAATGACAACTCCAAGAATGAGTGATGTTTTTCATAAGCATGAATGCATTCCTACAAAATGTATGATATTGAAACTAGAATGATTTAAACTAGTATGAATATGATGCTATGATAAAGATTAGTAGTCCAATCCTAACAAGATATACTAGTCTACCATTGATATGCTATGATATTGAAAATGCTTCTAAACGCTTAGTGTGATTTAACAAAGAGAGGCTAGAAACTTAGTAAAATGACTATAAGTTAGATGCATAAAACTTGGATATATTACTAGAAAAATGACTATAAGTTTGATACATAGGGAAAACTATCTCAAAATTAGAGAATGGGAGCTCTATTTATAGGGAAAATAGGGAAATGGATGGTCAAGATTGGATAATATTAACAAGGGCCAGGATTGAAAGTTAATTAATCCATATTCTTAATTCTCACCAATGGAATGGTGACAATTGTCAACAAGAGGTTGCTTCTGAGGAGATGAAAGAAGCATTATATGCTTGAGAAGACATGAACGTTACCTTAGGAGGTAAGGGTTAAGGTTAGACTAGAGTTATCCATTGGATAAAGCTTTTACCCAAGGGGTAAACTCTTGTGCAAGGGTTAAAGGGATAACCAAGGTTAAAGCCATGAATTCTTGATGAGACCCTTGGGTTAGATGAGGATTGAGTTAGAGAGAAATTTTCTAATCATACAAGAAGGTTGAGTTAACCATTAATGGTTATGTAAGAGCCTTAAATGGTTTAGAAGACTTTGAGGGTTAACTTGTTGAGGACATAAAGCCTCTAATGGTTTTCAAAGACTTTGGAGCCTTTGAGAAGTGACTTCTCTTTGCTTAGGATTGTGACAATATTTAGGAGATGGATTAGGCTAAATTGGAAGTGATTAGAAGAATCTGGAAGGGGTTAAAGAGGCAAGTGGGAGATGTAGGAAAAAGCAAGTGGGTGGAGGGAATTTTAATTAAAATAAATTACTTTATTTCAATTAAATAGATGCAACTTGCATAAATACAAGTGAGAGATTTTAATAAATAAATTAGATTTATTTATTTGGAAGGATCAATTTAATTAAATGTAAATTTAATTAAAAAGGGGAAAGGGAAATTAACTAAATAGAGTGATTTATTTAATTAAAGGTTAGAAAAGGCTTAGGTGAACTTAATTAAATAAATTGAGTAACTTATTTAATCAAATAGATGAATATGAAGAATTTAATTAAATAGAATTTAATTAATAAGGGGATTGAGGTTAAAATGAATATTAAATATTTACTTATGAAAGTGGTCAAATTTATACATCTACAGTTCTAATTTCTATTTTTAATTTCAGTACACATCTTTTGATGCAACTGAAGTGAACTTAAGTTATTTTATGTTGGGCACTCCTTTTAGGCAATTTTAAGTGATGCTTGGCCAAGAGACTTAAGGTGTCCCCTCTTTTATGTACTTAAGTGACTTAATTAAACATGTGACAAAAGCCAAGGTGGGTGCCGAGCTTCAAGAGTTCTTATTGGTGCACATTTTAGATTTTTTTGGATCCTTGGATTAAGAGGTGGACTATCAAGAGTGGAGATTGATTCATCTTTTTAGAAATTGTTATAAAATATCCTAAGGGCTCATTTTCAAATCATGATGTGATGAAGATCTTTTATTAGTGTTGTTGCATTTTGGCTTGAGGAATTAAACCCTTAAGTATCCCTAATTTTGATGATACATATAGGTTGTCCCTAGTTGGAAGAGTGTGTTTCGGTGGAGGAACTCTAGTTTGTGAAACCCTAGTAAATTATTATTTTTGGGCTATAAGCACTCATCAAGACCAAATTGGAGGAGAATCTTAGTGCTATTTAGACTTGGATTTGGAATCATCTACAAATGCAAACCATCAATTTCTAATAAATTTGTGGATGGCTACTAAGGAGTACATAAGACATACCTAGTATTGCCCATTTTAGAAGCTTAGAGCCACTTTGAGGGTTTGCTAGGGTTTGGAAATAATTTTGAACTAATTTAAGGTATTTTTGGTATTCAAATCCACATATTTATCTCTACCTTTTTCTCAAAAGTTAACAGAAAGATAAAGTATTTCAGTTTTGAAAATTTTGGGTAGTAATGAAGGTTTTTGTTGTATTTTCCTAAATTCATAAATAATCTAATATCTATATCTTTTAGCTGCACAAATCAGATTTGAAATCTGATTGGAATTTTGGGTTTGAAATGAACATATTTATATGCAAATAAATTTCTAGATTTTGTGCCCTAGTTTGTATAAATTTTTTTTTGTTTTTTAGCACCCCTATTTAGGGAAATTATATAGAAAAATTCCAATCAGCATAATAGAGAAATCCCCCATCATGTATTATGAATGGAAAGTCCTCTTTATCCTCAATCAAATTAAGACATCAATAAAAACCCATAACTAATAAGTTAAGTTGCAAAAATAAAAAAATATATATAAGTATTTACACCTTATTCACATCAAATCTAGTGGGCATTACAAAATGACAAATGATGCATGAATGAAAGATTATTTGAAATTTTATTGCTTTTGTTATTTTTATGAATCTTTGCAAGAAACGAAAGAATTTGAAGCCTTGGGAAAATATAAGTTGGATAGGAATAAATTTGTTTACATTGGTAGTTTCTAGTAATCTTTACCCATTGCAAAGAATAATAGAATTCAACACATTGAACCAATATTTACAGAAAAAAATAAAGTATTGAAAGAAGACTAATAATTTTTTTACATTTAGAGCCAATTGCAATGCTCCTTAGAAATCTTTTCCAATGAGTCTATTTATTTGAATAATTGCATCTTTTTTTGCAAAAAATAATAATTTAGGGGTTTTGAGTTGAATTGTTCAGGAATTAATTATAATCAATCTGAGAAGATTTGTCTCTTGTTATTCTCCCACTATACCCAAATCACAAGTCTTAATGATAAATAAAGCCACAATCAATATTGGCATAATTGAAAGATAAGCCTCACATTTACAACAATGTTTAAAGTTGGATTCATAAAAGAAATTCATATAGAAACTTTAAACTATTTCCTTCTTTAATAGAGAAAAAATATAAAAATTAATCTATTATAATATTTATCTTGGATAGTCGATGACCAAAAAACATAAAAAATTGGAGTTATAACCTCTTTATAAAAAAAAAGATTTTTAGCATTATGTAGTAAAATAGTTATAAATTATGGTTTTCTCATCTGGCAACATTATGATTTGGTGCAAAATGCTAGAAATTTAAAATAAGAGCTACAAAAAAGAAGAGGTGCCCTCTTATGTAACTTTGATCTAATATAAAGTGGGTATTAATCGTTTAAAGAACTAAAAAATGAAGAGATTCAACAACATTATGTACCTAACTAAATTATACAATGATTCATGTATAGATTTTATATATGCTTAAATTAATCATTGCTTAACTAGAAATAAAGGGAAATCACGAAGCCTTGTCTAATTAAAGAATTCTAACAAATATCAATGAAATAATACAAATAAGACAATAGGGTTTCTAAACTTCAATCAAAACTCCCTATTCCATGACTGCATATGGCTTCTATTGTTCTTCTCTTCTTTGTGGTATGATGGCTCTCAGATATCACGCTGGCAACCTCCAAATGACACAAAGATTCAAAGTTTGTGATTGTTGAAAATGGAGATTGAATGCTGAATTTATAGATTATTGGAGAGGATTGATTGAGAGGTGGAACAAATTGATCAAGAGGTGGAACTCAGGTAAGCTCACATCCTGATTGATAGTTGAATTGCTGATTTGGAGGTGGAATAGAATAGATTGAATAGACAATGAGTTAACTGTTTGAAAAAAAAAATGATTGAAATATGAAAAAGAATGATTGTAGGAGAATTAATTAATGACAAAGAAAGCTTTATTTAGAAAAAGCTAACTAGAAGATAGAAAAAGAATGATTGGAGATAATTAAACAAATGAAGTAATTAATCAATTAATTAAAATGATCAATAAAAATAGATGGAATAGTTAATTGAGATGATTGATTGAATTCTTTTTGGCAAAAAAATAATGTGGAAGATAGAAATAGAGATTGGAAAGATAATTGATTTAATTAATTAATTAATTTAGCATGTGCTTGCACTTTGACTTTGATTTTCAACTTAACCTTTGCATGAGATTTAATTCAAATATTGAATTTATCATAAATTCAATTTGTTATTTAAATATATTTAGAAATTGACTTTGGAATTCAATTTAATTTTTGAAATCATGCACATGTATTTGAAAATGGAAGAATATAAAAGAATATGAATTTGAATGAAATTAGAAGAATTAATGAAATTAGAATTTGGGGAATTGGAATTGGAATTTGAAGAATTAATTAGCTAATTAAATAATTTAAAGGAACTATTTCATTATTTAGAAATTGAATTTAATTAAATAATAAAAGTTATTTAAATTAAAAGATTAAAATCATAATTAATTAATTAATAAATATTTAATTAATATTTAGAAAAGGGTTAGTGGTTAATTGATTAGAAATAGAAATAGAAATAGATTAAATAGTAAGATGATGAATAAATGTTAATTTAAAAGAATAAGATTAATTAAATTAATTAAAAAATTAAAGAATTACTTAATCAATTAGATGAATAATTAGTACATTATCGATGAGATATTTTTAGGTGTCTACATTTGCCCCTCTTTGAGACAATGTCGAAATGATGTTGTTTCAAAGAAAATAAAAAATTTCCTACCCTCGTATGCCCCAATGATACTTAGGGTGTAATTCCCTTTGAGAGATTGTTTATGCATTAAAGGTATGAATGCTTTGTTGAAATTAGAAGAATAGATTAGTTAAGAAAAATGTGAGATAGAAGAATAATTAGTTTATTAGAGGTAGAGATAGGTGATGTAAAGATGATATTGAGATAGAATATGAGAGAATGAACCTTAGAATGAAATAGAATGAAAGATGAGAATTATAAGAAATTGAGGATGATTGATATGAGATGATAGATTGATAATGATAGACTGAAAAATGAAGATGATGGTTTTCACAAACTTTTGTGCCTTTATTCACATCATAATATAGATTCATCACTGAGCCTTATTATGTAATAATGGAGCTTTGCATATTAGGGTATAAGGAACCAAGATGTAAATATATTTCATTGAAGAAACAAACACATAGCATACAAGGACTGAATCCTTCATTCTAGGAATTACACGAGGGGTCGAGCTATGTGTGGCATTCACAAGTTGAATGCTCCTATCATAGACACCCACTAGAGAAATTTCCCTAGAACTTCATGGTTAACACTACAAACAACAAACAAAGAAAAATATAATGCCCATCATGGCTCCTCTAGTCACTTGTCGACATCCTTGAGTAGCATAGGAACATGACTTGTTGCCATATGATAAGAGATAAAGGCTATCTAGAACAAAATTCAGCAGTCATACTGATCCATGTCTTCGTTTTGATTGTTTGATGTGATAGTTGATATTGTCTGATCTCATAAAGTTGTAGACCCCATTTAAGACTGACCTATCTAATTTTGAGTGTATACTCTTTTGTTTAAGACAAGCTAATGGTCATGTTGATATGGATATTTGATACAATTGATAAGATAGTTTCATTAGTTGATTGCAGATGTTTGACTGGATAGTTGTATCCTTTGTTAACTTCATGCAAAGTGTTTGCTAGATATCTGCTAGAGTATTTGTTTCTTGTGAGACATTTTATTGCAAGTTTTTTGATTGATTTTTTATTGTTTTTTGATTTTTTATGATTTTATTTAATTTTTTCAGGACTTTTTTTGATTGATTTTTTATTTTTTTTGGATTTTTTATGATTTTATTTAATTTTTTCAGGACTTTATTTGAATGTTTTTGGATTTTGTGTTTTCAAGACTTTATATGATTTTTTTATTTTTTTTAAATGATTTTTTCAGCTATACCCCAAGTATGTAGACCTATATGACATGATGATCTGCAGAATGCATGTGGAGACAATGAATGTTTGACATGACCTATGGAAATTTCAATATGCATGATGACAATGCATTTCCTATTTGAACAAGGATGACTGTGTTTGTTGAGCCTTTTGTAATATACCAATTGAATTGGAGGTACAAAACATTTCATAGGTAAGCGGTCAATCAATCCTTAAGGTCCCTTGGAACATCCAAATTAACACAATTAGTGACTAGCATTTATAAATGGAGACATGGAAAAATTCCCCATTGGTTCTTGAAACTTTGATTTTCTTTTGACCATGTGTGTGCAAATGAGTTAATTCCCGCTCTTGTGTTTATTAAAGATCCTTAGCATCCTATATGACTAGCTACATGGATTATTCTAACTTCAAAGCATCTCGAATAGAGCCTCATTGGAAGCAAGATTTTAGAGATCTGACGAGGCTATAAACTATAATTTATCAAATATTTCTCCATTGCTAGTAGGTCTCCATAGCCCTAGTGGAGTTACTCGCATGTTCCCATAGTCAATCTTTTTGTCTCACTTGTAAGCATTATATTTCAGTTATGTATCATTGATATTTTTCCTTGAGATGGATATTTGGCATAACACTTTTTTAATTTTTTGTTTTCTTGCCTTGACTTGTAAGTAATGAGACCCACATCGGTGTGACAATTATAGCGGCGTTAAAGTATAATTGTATGTTTTTCACTAGTCATATGATCAACTAGGTGTCTCGAATTAATTAGAGATTTTGTTAATGTGTTTGAGATATAGCAATTGATATATTTTAGGTTAACAAGTCTCAAATAGTGAAATCACTACCCAACCATAAGTAAAGTGTCATCCCAGGGTAATCTTGAAAATGAATGACCTTAGGATCTCAAATACTTCATGTCCGAATATCTAAGAAATGAGATGAACCTTGTTTCTCTTGAATGCAACAAATTATAAACTTGGACAATTGCCTTGTTTTATTGATTTTTCTATATGTAAATTCAGAAGCTATGTGCCATGAAATTTGTGAATTTGATGTGCTTGGAAAGAAACTATATGTGATGTAGTGGTTTGAATAAAATGAGATTCAATGTGGAAAGAAAAACCTAAACTAACATAGCCCTTAGATATAATATTGTTTAAGGTGTATGTTGTTCATAGGGTTAGGGAGTTTTGTGTAGGTAGTTCATTGGTCTTTGATTGAAGAGTCGGATAAAGATGTCTTTTTCAATAGGATATAAGGACTCACCTAAGTGTACATGTTCAACATCTCTAATGTTGATTTCCTTAGTTTTTGGATTTTGTAAATCATCAGAGGGAACTCCAGCTTTGGCACCCATGAATTTAGTTATAGCCTTATAATTTTTAAAACAATCTGGCTGTGGTAGATCCTCTTGCCCCCAATTTATCGAGTGGGGGTGTATGAGGAAAATAGATTCTGTTTCCGAAGTTGTGACCACACTGGCATGTGAAATTGGTACACATAATATCATTGATAAATTTTTCTCTATAGTATGATCAGGATCAGTGATTTCATTGATAAGGAGGTCATGAAAACCTATGTAGAGGGATTGGGATCATGAGGGGACTAGGAGAAATGGTAAGTTCATTTGAGAGGGAATCTTGTGAGGAACATAGAGGATTATGACATGAAGATGAATGGATGGAGGGATCTTGATCAGGATCTGGAGAAATAATACGATCTTGCTTAGGACATGAAGGTGAAGGAATACTTTGATCTTGACTTGGAAAGGGATTATTAGGAAGGATGGAAGGGATGTCTTGATCTTTCTTAGGAGGTGGATGTTGGATGGGACTTGAAAGGAAACTTTGTTCTTGAGATGGAAGGGTATCATTATGAATGGAATAGGAAAGAGTGAGGTGATGATCATAAGATTCTTGGTGAAAAATTGGGTAGGATGGAAGGGTTTGTTCTCGATCTTTATTTATTTCAAGACTCATTTCTTCTAATTTTGGATCATCCTCTTGACATGGGGAAGTAGTTTGGATATGCATGGGAGATTCTTGGAATGTTTCAACACATTGGCATGATGAGAAAGGATTTTGAATGAGATTCTCTATAATAGGAGTATATGATGTGATCGGGTCTTGAATTTCTGAAGCATGGAAGGGACTAGCATCATGAATTGGATTAGATTGGATTTGTATTATGGATAGCCCTTGGGAGGTTGTGTTATTCAATAGAGATGGTGGTACTTCTTTTGTGTGACTTTAGGGTATGAGGGAATGGTCAAAAATATGGAGGCTACTTGAGGTGCAAAGTCTTGATGGGAAGAGTCATTGCTAGACATGGGCAGATGACCTTGTTGTATGATAGGTGACACATTGACCATGTTTGATTGATGTCCAAAGGGTGACATGTTTATAAATACACTTGTATTTGTTTGGGACACCCTTGGTGGTGTATTTGAAGACATAGGAGGATATTCACAGACATGTGATGTGACTGAAGGTAAAATTGATTGTAGAATTATGTGTGACCTTGGTAGTGATTGACTTGCTTGCACAATTTGCAGTGTTGATAGTTGTGTTATTTGTTTTATTTGTTGGTGGACTTGGATTATTGGGCTTGAATTGTTGGATGATGAAATGGTGGATATATATATATGATTGATTTAGACTTTGGTTGAATGGGATTTGATTTTGGTTGAAAGGGGTATGAACATTGGGTTGGTGTGATTGGTATGATTGATATGTTGGATTGAAAGAAAAAGAAGGTTGGCATGACTCTGATGTTGGTTGAATTGAAGTAGGAGTGTTTTTATTGAAGAATGAAGGTTGAACTATTTGAATGGTCTCACAATAAGGTTGGCCTGATAATGATTCCCTTGGGGTTATCACTTCCATCATCATTTTTTCTAACCAATCCCAATGGTTGTTAGGACTAGTCATGTCTCTTATTTGTTCTTAGGACTTATCATTTGCACTTCCGGTTCTCTCTCATAAGTTCTGATTTGACCTTTTTATAGCTCATCCACCTTGACATTAGTGCTCTCCATAATTCTCTGTAATCTCTTGTTATAACATCTATATCATTTTCTTTCATTAGAATAACCAAGAAATATCCCTTCATCACATATAGGATCAAACTTTCCAATGGCATCATCTCTCTTGATATAGCATTTACTACCAAACATTCTGAAATATTTAATTGAAGGTGTATGACCAAACCATAACTCATAAGGTGATTTACGGTGTCTCCTTTGATATGAACTATGTTGAATGTGTATACTTCCATGCTCACAACTTCTCTCCAATAGATACGAGATAGATTAGCTTCCATCATCCAAGTTCTAGCTGCATCCAAGATAGTTTTATTTTTTGTTTCCACAACACCATTTTGCTAAGGTGTCCGGGAGGCAGACAACTGTCTCCTTATCCCATCCTTCTCATAATAGCTATTAAATTCACCGGATGTGAATTCACCACCCTGATTTGACCTTAAAAATTTAATCTTCAACATTATCTCAGTCTCAACTTTAGCTTTAAAGATCTTTAACTTTTCAAAAGCTTCAGATTTTTCCTTCAAAAAAGCAACCCATATCATTCTAGATAGTCATCAATGATTAGAATAAAATATCTATCACCCTGAAAACTTTTTATTCTATCAGGACCACATAATTCAGTATGGATAAGATCAAGAACATCATTAGATTTCTCTTGAATACTATTAAAATAAGTTCTAACTTGCTTTCTCAATTAACATTCCTTACATACTAGATTATAGGGCTTCACAATCTTAGGTATATCTCTAACAGCCTTAGTTGAACTGATCTTTATAATGAAATCAAAATTCACATGAAAGAACCTCTTATGCCATAACCAACTCTCATCAATTTGTGCAATCAAACATGTCTTCTCACTAAAGTTCAAATGAAATATGTTACCTTTAGTTTGTGTACTGGTTGCAATCTCCAATCCAGATCTATTAATGATTTTGCATTTTCCATCGTTGAACTATAATTGAAATCCCTTATCCACCAACTGTCCTACACTCAAAATATTATGCCTTAAACCTTTAACACAATAAACATTATCAGTATTGTGCTTACCATCCAATGATATAGTTCCTCTTCCTTTGATCATGTATGCTTTGTCATCTCCAAATCTAACCAGTCCACCATCAAATTCTTGCAAAGATAAAAACTTCCTTTTATCTCCAGTCATATGATGTGAACAACCACTATCTATCACCCATTCATCCTTGTCTTCAATTATAGTAGCAAGGGTCATTTCCTCATTTTGAGTACCAGGTATGAGAGCATCTTCCTTAATAGCCAAAAATACCCATTCCTTATCACTACCGGATCCACTAGCTGAATCTTGTGTTGGTTCATCATTAGAATCGGTTACACCTTCCTCATCTACATAGTAACATGATTTGTCTTTTTTTCTCTTGTACTTATGCTTGTCCTGATAATCATGGTTAGGCCTAAAAGATCTTCTACCTCTCTCTTCAAGTTTGGAATTCCTCTCAGTACATCTAGATGCAAAATTACCTATCTTATTACATGAAAAACATTTAAAAGGTGATTTTCCTTAATACTTACTTCCAGTGGGACCTTTCCAATCACATATAAATCTTTCCAATCACTCTTGGCAGTTGATGATGTAGGTGCATGAAAAGAAGATCTAGTCTTTGCAGCTCTTTGAGGACCAAATTCTTCAAGCTCAAAAGAAGACAATTTTCCAACCAAAGTATCTCAGTTAACATAAGTGTTAGTCATTGTTCTCATCTCATTAATTGCAGTAGCCTTCATATTGTAAGTCGGTGGCAAAGCTCTCAAAAATTTAGAAACAATCTCATCTTTGCTCAGAGATCCACCACAACACTAAATTCCCATAACAATTTCATTAACTCTTTCCATGAAAGAAGTAATCCTTTCATCTTCTTCCATCTTCAGGTTCTCATACCTTACTTAGTAACCATCAAGTTTAGCAATTTTAATAGTAGGGTCACCTTCATTCAAAGCTTCCAACTTATCCCATATAGCCTTCACATTATACTGGGTAGTTAATCCCATAATTTGCTAATCAGATAGTATGCTCACGAGTGCTTATCTAGCTCTACAATCATTTTCAATGTCCTTATCAAGGGTTACCAGAGGAGGATTGCCAAATTTAAGACAATGACTCATATAGCCTTTCTCTGTGATCTCCCTAATTTCTTTCCCATTACATCTCAAATGAGTCTCCATCCGAATCTTCCATACTCTATCATTTGTCGAATCAAGCTTAGTGGTTTCTCTCTGGAAAATAGATGCGGTTGATTTATTAGTTACCATAGGATCTTCCTCAAGTGGTTAAGCTTCTACAAAAGAGGACCAAACTCTGATACCAATTGTTAGAATAACCGGTGGACAAATGAGAGGGGTGGGAGAATCAGTTGTCAATAGATTATAAAAAATTAAGCTCACATAACCTTCTACTAGAATGCATAAACCAAATACCAGAATAGAAGATGTAACCGTTAAGCATAAACATAATTTACAGAATAATTAACCAACCATCCATAACACATGGGACCAAGATTTGTATGTGGAAAACCTGGTAAAGGGAAAAACCACAGTGGGAAGCATACCCAAAATCTAATAATACTTCTGTAGCAAGTATGTGATTACAATAAGAGGGGCTTGCATATGTAGGAAGGTACGCTGCCTAGAGCACACTGCTTATCACAAAAGGAGCCTCATTGATTACAAAAAAATCCAGACTACAATCCGAAAAGATGAGTGAACTGCAAGAATAGCATCTCATATGCCTAAGTACAATTCCGGTTAAGCTCAATACTAAAGGTCTTAAACCTCTTTCACGAACCCAATTCAATCACCTATGATGGAACAAAACCTCTGCATATGACTACAACATTGTTCGCACACAAATAATCATGTATCCCTTAAACCCACGATCTACAAAGAGATCTTACATCATATTTATACCAAACCGAGACCTAAACAATTAGGTTAGCCACCTAATAGATAATACAATAGATCTGTTACATAATCTCATAAACCAATGATAAGCCATGCTAGCCTAAGACTGAAACAACATACTCCATACAAAAATACAACCGGTGATGCATCAAGAGCATCAACTAACACGTTACACAAACTTGTCCATAACCAAGCAGAATAAGAGCAAACCTATAATAGGTCTCCATAAGCCAAATGAAACACCACCAATCAACTAGAACATGAATAAGATAACCATCAGCATCCTGATAACCTTCTAGAAGCTGCAACAAAACCACTTATTGGATTCATCAAAAGATCTTCATCAAAGCACTACTAGTAAAACCCTTACCCATGACCAAAAGGCTTACTAGAACAAATGATAGCATCCAGATCATCAAATCCTGAACCAACTAAATTTGATATGCATCATAGACACATGAATAACTAATCCAAGCCAATACCACAAGCCAGACCAAACCAAAGAATCCCAGAGATGGTCTCCAGATCAATTAACATAATCCAACCACTCTACCGGAAGTCAGTAAAAAAAACAACAACTAGTGTTGAAATCAATGACAAAACATCAATGCAACACATAATCAATTCCTCCAAATTGCCAACAATCTCCCCCTTTGGCATTGATGGCAACACTAGATGTGAAAAACATCCAAGTGCCAAGAAAATGTCAAAAATATCTCCCCCAATGGAAGACATCCAATAGACTCTCCAAGATGATATGAAAATGAAGTTCTGAATAAAAAACCAAACTCCCCCTAAGAATGATATCACAATAAAGCTTTATTTGTCACATATATCTCTCCCCCTTTGACATCAATGCCAGAAACATGACATAAACATCAAAGAAATATCACAAAACCTCTTAACCACACAACTAACTACTCCCCCTGAGTATTAGAATCAACACATCAATTCAGAATGAACGATAGCACTGATAAATTCATACCAGACTCATGCCAATCAACATCACTCAAGTCTCTATCAGAGGGACAAAAACTCACAATATTTCTCTCAAGTACTCAAATGATTCCTTAGGCAAAGGTTTAGTGACGATATCTGCAATCTTCTCTTTAATGTTCACATAGACCAGTCTAACTTCATTTGCTTCCACCTTCTCCTTCAAAAAATTATTCTTGATAGAAATGTGCTTAGTCTTAGAAAGAAATACCAGATTCTTTGATATATCAATAGAAGCAAATTTATCACAATGAATAACTACCAGTTCATTGCAATCAACCCTTATATCCTTCAATATTTGCTTCATCCATTAAACTTGTGTATAGTTAGTAGCAACATCAACATACTCAGATTAAATAGTAGATAAAGAAGTACATGATTGATTCTTGATGATCCATGAAACAAGTTTCTTTCCAAGAAAGAAAGATCGACTGGATGTGCTCTTCTCGTCATCAACATCTCCAACCCAATCAGCATCTGTATATGAACATAGTGTAAAGTCATCTTTAGGATACCACAAACCATACTTAGTTGTTCATTGCAAATACTTGCAAATTCTTTTCACCGCACACTCGTGATTCTCTCTAGGATCACTTGGATATGTTAATACCATACAAACAATGTTTATTATATCTGGTCTAATCTGAGTCAGATATAACAAACCTCCAATCATAGATTTGTACCTTATAAGTTTTAGCAAAGCTGATACATCTTTGTCTGTCAATTTGTCACTTATAACCATAGGGGTACCAACCGGTTTAGAATTTTCCATACCAAATTTCTTCAACAACTCTCTAGAATACTTAGTTTGATAGATGAAAATACCTTTATCATTCTAAGTAATCTGCAAACCTAAGAAAAATTTCATCTCCCCAATCATAGACATCTCAACTTCATTCTTTATATTTTTAGAGAGTTCCATACTAATTTATCCTCACCTCCAAAAATGATATCATCAACAAATACTTCAACAATCAATATGTCATCATTATTGATCTTATAATATAAGTTACTTTCACCATTACCTTTAGTGAAACCAAACTTCAAAAGATATTTGTCCAATCTAGTCTACCAAGCTTTATGGGCTTGTTTCAATCCATATAATGCTTTCCTTAACCTGCAAACCATGTTTTTATCATCTAAAAGTGAAAAACCCTTAGGTTGCTCAATATAAACTTGCTCTTCAAGATCTCCATTCAAAAATGCACATTTAACATCCATCTGATAAACCTTGTATTTCTTATGGGCAGCATAAGCAAGAAATAATCTCACTTCTTCAATCCTAGCTACCGAAGAAAAAGTCTCATCACAATTAATTCCTTCCTTTTGAGAATATCCTTTACATACCTATATAGCCTTATTCCTCACAACTTGTCCATCCTCATTCCATTTGCTCATAAAAACCCATTTAGTTCCTTTAACATTCTTATTTTTAGGTCGGGGAACTAAAGTACATGTGTTGTTCTTTTCAATCTGATCTAATTCTTCTTCCATAGCTTTCATCCAACATTGATCTTTACAAGCTTCAATGACTGATGCTAGTTCAAATTGAGAAATTAAACATACCTCATTAGTTGCCAACATTCTTCTTGTCATTACTCTTTTGTTCTTGTCACAATGATCTAATCTTCTAAATGATTAAAACCTTACATACTGAGGAGTCTTCTCACTTTCTATTTCCCTACTTTTATCTTTAGTCAATACTACTGGAGTAACTGGTTCAACATTTTGTTTCAATAAAGGTGCTATCAGTTCAGTTACAATGATCTCGACTTTTGGTTCTCTCTCATAAGTTCTGATTTGACCTTTGTACAACTCATCCACCTTGACATTATCACTCTCCACAATTCTCTGTAATCTCTTGTTATAACATCTATATATTTTTATTTCATTATAATAACCAAGAAATATCCCTTCATCACATCTAGGATCAAACTTTCTAATGGAATCATCTCCCTTGATATAGCATTTACTACCAAAGATTCTGAATTACTTAACTGAAGGTATATGACCAAACCATAACTCATAAGGTGTCTTATTGGTGTCTCCTTTGATATGAACTTTGTTGAATATGAATACCACAATGCTCATAGCTTCTCTCTGATAGATATGTGGTAGATTAGCTTCTAGCATCATAGTTCTAGCCACATCCCACATAGTTCTATTATTTCTTTCCACAACACCATCTTGTTAAGGTGTCTAGGGGTCACACAACTGTCTCCTTATACCATGCTTCTCACAATAATTGTTAAATTCACTGGATGTGAATCCACCACCCTGATGTGACCTTAAGCATTTAATCTTCAACCTTGTCTCTATCTCAACTTTAGCTTTAAAGATCTTAAACTTTTCAAAAGCTTCATATTTTTCATTCAAAAAAGTAACCCACATCATTCTAGAATAGTGATAAATGATAAGCATAAAATATCTATCACCATGAAAACTTTTTATTCTAGCAGGACCACATAAATCAATATGGATAAGATCAAGAACATCATTAGATTTATCTTGAATACTCTTACAAGAAGTTTTGACTTGCTTTCCCAATTGACATTCCTTACATACCAGATTTTAGTGCTTCACAATATTAGGTATATCTCTAACAGCCTTAGTTGAACTAATCTTTACAATGAAATCAAAATTCACATAACACAACCTTTTATGACATAGCCAACTCTCATCAATTTGCGCAATCAAACATGTCTTCTCACTAGAGTTCAAATGAAATTAAGATGTTACCTTTAGTCTGTGTACTGGTTGCAATGTCCAATCTAGATTTGTTAATGATTTTTCATTTTCCATCCTTGAACTATAGTTAAAATCCCTTTTCCACCAACTGTTGTACACTCAAAAGAATATACTTTAAACCTTCAACATAATAAACATTATCAGTGTTATGCTTACCATCCAATGGTATAGTTCATCTTCCTCTGATCGTGTATGCTTTGTCATCTCCAAATCTAACCATTCCACCATCAAATTCTTGCAAAGATAAAAACTTCCTTTTATCTCCAGTCATATGATGTGAACAACTACTATCTACCACTCATTCATCCTTGTCTTCAATTCTAGTGGTAAGGGCCTTTTGCGCATTTTGAATAATAGGCACTAGAGCATCTTCCTTAATAGCCAACAATACTCATTCCTTACCACTACCAGATCCACTAGCTGAATCTTGTCCCAGTTCATCATCAAAATCAAGTACATCTTCCTCATCCGCATAGTAACATGATTTGTCTTTGTTTCTCCTCTACTTGTGCATGTTTTGATAATCATGGTTAGGCCTAAAAGATCTTCTAGTTCTCTCTTCAAATCTGGAATTACTCTTAGGAGATCAAGATGTAAAATGACCTATCTTATTACATGCAAAACATTTAAAAGGTGATTTTTCTTCATACTTACTTCTAGCCGGACCTTTAGGTACTCTTCTAGAAAATAGGGCTTCCAGTTGTTCAAACTCTTCATCTTCTTTCTTTATTTCATCGATTTCTTTCACATATAAAGCTTTCCAATCACTCTTTCCAGTTGATGATGGAGGTGCATGAAAAGCAAATTCAGTCTTTACAGCTCCTTGAGGACCAAATTCTTCAAACTCAAAAGTAGACAGTTTTCCAACCAAAGTATCTAAGTTAACATAAGTGTTAGTCATTGTTCTCAAGTCATTAATTGTAGTAGGCTTCATCTTGTAAGATGGTGGCAAAACTCTCAAAACTTTAGAAACAATCTCATCTTCATTGAGAGATCCACCACAACATTGAATTGCCATAACAATTTCATTAACTCTTTTCATGAAAGTAGGAATCCTTTCATCTTCTTCCATCTTCAAGTTCTCATACCTTACCCAGTAACCATCAAGTTTAGGAATTTTAATAGTAGGGTCACCTTCATTCAAAGATTCCAAGTTATCCCATATAGCCTTCACATTATATTGGTCAGTTAATCTCATAATTTGTTGATCAGATAGTGTGCTCAAGAGTGCTTCTCTAGCTTTACAATCATTTTCAATGTCCTTGTCAAGGGTTACCAGAGGAGGATTGCTAGATGTCAGATTATGAGGAGTATATCCTTTCTACATGACCTCCCTAATTTCTTTCCCAATACATTTGAATTGAGTCTCCATCTGAATCTTCCATACTCAGTAATTTGATGACTCAAGCTTAGGGATTTCTCTCTGAAAAATAGATGCAGTTGAATTATTAGTTGCCATAGGATCTTCCTCAATCACATAAGCTTTCACAAAAGAGGACCAAGCTCTAATACCAATTGTTAGGATAACTGTTGGACAACTGAGAGGGGGTTTGAATCAGTTGTCAATAGATTATAAAACTTTAAGCTTACAAAACCTTCTATCAGAATGCATAAACCAAATACCAGAATAGCAGATGTAATAGTTAAGAATAAACATAAATTATAGAATAATTAACCAACCATCAATAACACATGATACCAAGATTTGTATGTGGAAAACCCGATAAAGTGAAAAACCATGGTGGGAAGCCTACCCATAGTCTAATAATAGTTCTATACCAAGTATGTGATTACAATAAGAGGGGCCTGCACATGCAAGAAGACACACTACCTAGAGCACACTGCTCATCACAAAAGGAGCCTCACTGATTACAAAGAAATCTAGACTACAATCCCAAAAGGTGAGTGAACTATAAGAATAGCATCTCCTATGCTTGAGTACAATTCCAGTTAAATTCAATACCAGAGGTCTTAAACCTCTTTCACAAACCCAATTCAATCACCTATGATGGACCAAAACCTCTGCATATGATTATAACATTATTTGCACACAAATAATCCTATATCCCATAAACCCATGATCTACAAAGAGATCTGACATCATGTTTCTACCAATCCAGGATCTAAACAATTAGGTCGGCCACATAAAAGATAATACAATAGATTTGTTACATAATCTCATAAACCAATGATAAGCCATGTCCACCTAAGACCAAAATAACATAATCCAAACAATAAATGCAACCGATGACGCATCGAGAGCATCAACCAACACGTTACACAAGCCAGTCCATAGCCTAGCAGAATAAGAACGGACCTATAATAGGTCGCCATAAGCCAAATAAAACACCATCGATCAATGGGAACATGAACAAGATAACCATCAACATCCTGATAACCCTCTAGAATTCGCACCAACTTAACTTATCGGATTCGTCAAAAGATCTTCATCAAAGTGCTACTGGTAAAACCCTTACGGGTGACCAAAAGACTTACTAGAACAAATGATAGCATCAAGATCATCAAATCCTGAACAACCTAAATGTGATACACATCAAGGACACATGAATAACCAATCCAAGCTAGACCAAATGGAAGAATACCGGAGATGATCTCCAAATCAATTAACACAATCCAACCACTCAACTAGAAGTCGGTAGACAACAAAACATCTAGTGTTGACATCAATGAAAAAACATCAATGCAACACATAATCAATTCCTCCAAATTGCTAACACTAACAAACTTTGAGAATTCAAAGATACGCAAGGTAGGGCCTAAAATAGCCCAAATATTGACTTAGTATGTGTCTAGCACAACAATACACATAAAAACATAGAAGACAATCTTAGGATGGATATTGGAAACCATTAAAAGAGGCCCTTAGGCAATACTAAAACAAGATGAACAGCTAGAGAGTCTAGCAGCACTGCCTCCACTCCATGACACACACTTCTCAGGCAAGTTAGTCTCTCTTACCCCAAAGATCTGAAGATCTTATCATCGAGGGATTTATGTCTCATAATGCAAGGTACATGAAGGGTATCTATGGGGTACGATCCGCACTCCCAAAATTAATGAATGTAGGATTTGGGCTACTAATTTGGTTCTTATTGTAAGTTTTGAGGGATCTCAATCCAACAAAGGATTCTCAGAGAAATCTACTTAAGGCTTTAGTTAGGCTTATCGGTGCAGGGAAGGACCCCACATATGTCAAACTCACTCAACACTCTAGCTGCCTAACCAGTATATTTATATAGCGGCTCAAAAAACCCGTTTGAGAGTACGCTGGGAGAGATGATATCCCCAATGCATCGCAATTCGAAGTACCTCTATGGGGTGATGAAATCCCTAGTCAAAGATACCCCTCACTACTAAAAAGAAAAAGTGGGTGTTGTTATCACCTTTCCCTCTCTCCCAAGACCCCAAAGGTGGGTGGAAAGGTACTTAATGCAACAATAGGTCCACTCCAGACACAATAAAAAGTTCATTTTCCCTTAAATATCGCAATGTGTGATTTTTTCTATTGATAAGGCCAATTCATGTTCATTTTAAAAACCAAAACTAAGGTTGGAAATACACATGTGCATATCAATTTTAAGCACCAAGATGAAGTGTGGAATCATGCATGTCAATTTTAATCCCAAAATCCAAAACTGATTTATTTTAAGTACCAAGCTGAAGTGTGAATGCATGCATGCCAATTTTAAACCCAAGATCAATTTTAAGCACCAAGCTGAAGTGTGACATTATGCATGTCAATTTTAAACCCAAAATCCAAAAGTGATTTAACCCTAAAGGATCTTGCAATTAAATTGTTAGTGGTTTCCAAAATAATCTAGGATGGTCAAGCCTTATCTGTAATTTTGCCACACATTGTAAATAGGGAATCAGTAACTAGAAAACAAACAGATAAAATAGAAAATAGAAAGCCAAACTACCTATTGAATGAATGCATGAGACTATTTGAGTGAATGCATAATGATGTCTGAGCGATTACGTTATGATGACTAAACAAATGTGTAAATCTGATAGGGCAAATGCATGAACACGACAGGGTGAATGCGTGATAGATAAACATATAATTAATAAACCCTATCACAAGCATAAACTTTACTAGTAACCTACAAAACTAAAAACTATGGATGTGTAAATATGCATGAATGTGTAATGATGTTTGGGTAAATACGTAATGATGTTTGTGTGAATGCGAAATGATGTCTGTGTGAATGTGTAATGAAGTCTGTGTGATGATTAATTAACCTTTCAAATCCATACAAAACTTGCAAAAAATCTTAAAAAATTATACGATTTGCAAACTTCACACAAAAAACATAGAGGGTTAATTAGCTATTGATTCAAGTCAGGTTTACCAAAATGTATATGCTTAAATTCATTATTGCTTAACTAGAAATAAAGAGAAATCATGAATCCTTATCTAATTAAAGAATGCTAACAAATATCAATGAAATAATGCAAACAAGATAATAGGGTTTATAAAATTCAATCAAAACTCCATATTCCATGATTGCATATGATTTTCATTGTTCTTCTCTTCTTGGTGGTATAATAGCTTTCATATATAGTGCTGGCAACCCGCAAATGACACAAATATTCAAAGTTCGTGATTGTTGAAAATGGAAATTGAATGTTGAATTTATAGATTATTGGAGATGATTGATTGAGAGGTGGAACAAATTGATTAAGAGGGGGAATTCAAGTGAGCTCACATGTTGATTGATAGTTGAACTGCTGATTTGCAGGTGGAATATAATAGATTGAATAGATAATGAGTTTCCTAATTGAGAAAAAAGTTGATTGAAAGATGAAAAAGAATGATTGGAGGAGAATTAATTAATGACAAAGAAAGCTTAATTTAAAAAACTCTAACTAGAAGATACAAAAAGAATGATTGGAGAGAATTAAAGAAATGATGTAATTAATCAATTAATTGAAATGATCAATTAAAATAGATGGAATAGTTAACTGAGATGACTGATTGAATGCTTTTTGGAAGAAACACAAAGTGGAAAATAGAAATAGAGATTGGAAAGAAAATTGATTTAATTAATTAATTAATTGAATTAATTTATTTAGCATGTGCTTGCACTTTGAATTTGATTTTCAATTTAACCTTTGCATGAGATTTAATTCAAATATTAAATCTATTTTAAATTCAATTTATTATTTGAATATATTAGAACTTGACTTTGGAATTCAATTGAATATAGATTAATATGAACAATTGAATATAGAATAATATGAATTTGAATGAAATTAGAATTTGGGGTTTTAGAATTGGAATTTGAAGGATTAATTAGCTAATTAAATAATTTAAAGAAACTATTTAATTATTTAGAAATTGAATTTAATTAAATAATAAAGATTATTTAAATTAAAGGAAAAAAATCACAATTAATTAAATAATAAATGATGCTCTACAAAAAGGATAAGTTAGGATGACAAACACAAATAAAATAAGTCACAAACAAGTGTTAGTGTTAGCAAATCATAAATTAAACACTATCCTAAGAAAGCATATCAAGAGAGACACTAAAAGCAAAATAGAGAGCTTAACAAAGAAAACAAATGCTCTAAGACATCTCCAAATGCCTTCCACCATGCTTGTAGCTTCTCCTCCCTTGTTCCTCTCCTCTCCAAGTTCCCAAATGAGTGTAGCTCTCAGTATCTTTTTGCACTATTCTGGATGTCTTATGGAGGTTCAAGATTGTAGAATGGATGATTATGAAAATGTAAATGTGAAAAAGCTAAAATGATATATTATCTATTTATCTAATATTACTTTTAACCCAAAATGACAAATATGGATGATTATGCTAAATGCTCTTTAAATTCACTATAAGTTAGATGCATACAAGTTTTTAGGATTATAGATGTGCTTGAGAATGCTTGAGGATTTGAAAATGAGGAATGTGAGCTCTATTTATAGGTAAAATGGAGCAATCGATGGTTGAGATTGAGTAATCTCAAAAAGGGTCGCGATTAATGGGTTTATTATCCATGTGAGGGCTTTCAATCCAATCCCAGGATGATAAATGTTGATAAGAGATGGGTTAAGAGGAGAGGGAATAAGCATTAAATGCTTGATATGATTTGAGGGTTAACTTGGGAGGTAAGGTTAATGTTGAGTTGAAAGAATAAAGCCATTATCCAATAAATAATGTTTTTATCCAATGGATAAACTCTTGTGCAAGAGTTAGTAAGGATAACCATGGTCAAAGCAATAAATGCTTGAAGAGACCCATGGGTCAAATGAGGGTTGAGTTTAGAGGTAAAGTCTCTAACTATGCGGGCAAGTGGATTTAACCATAAATGGTTATGTAAGAGCCATTAATGATCATGTAAGAGCCATTAGGGGTTTGGAAGACTTTAGGGGTTAGCTTGTTGAACACATAAAAGTATTAAATGTTTTTCAAAGACTTTGAGGGCTTTGAGAAGTGACTTCAAGTTTCTTAAGAATTTGACAATAATTAGGAGATGGATTAGGCTAATTAGAAATGATTAGAAAGTGGTTAGAAGGGTCTAGAAGGGGATTTAGGATTGCAAGTGGGTTTGGTGGGTGAGGGAAAATATGATTGAATTAAAATAAAATTAATTTATTTCAATTGTGATTGCAACTTGCATTTGTAGGAGAATGCAAGTGGGGGTATTAAATGATTTAAATAAATATTTTATTTATTTATGTAAAAGAGGAAAGGGGTTCAAATTAAATAAATAGGATTTATTCATTTAATTGATTGTGAATTTGGTTTAATGAATTAATTGAAATAAATTGAATAATTTATTTAATTAATAGGAGAATGATTGAGGAGGAATTAATTAAATGTCAATGTAATTAACTATTGGCTAGTGGGTTTATTAATCAAATAAATAGTAAACATTCATTTAATTAGATGGATAGATTTATGTGACTACATTTGCCCCTCTTTGAGATGGTGCGGTTTATTGCATCGTTTCAAAGAAAGAAAAATAGGTGTCAAGAAATATGCCCCATAAATGTTAATTTAATGGATGGTATGCCCCCTCAAGAGGAGCTAATTTTTTTTGAAAAATCGGGCGATCTCTCGAAAAAGAATGAGAATTGGCGGGGAAGTAGAAGAGAAGAAAGTAGAAATAAAGGTGAAAGAATGGAAGAAATTGGAAGTAAAACGGAGAAATGAGAAGTGCTGGAAGTGGGCGGGGTAAAATTAGGTTTAGGGCTGAGGGTATATATGGGGGGGAAGGGGTAAAATAGGATCATTTGCATCCATCTCCACAACAATTCAGAGCTCTGATAGTGAATTTTATGAAAGAGCGAGCAACAGTCAGGATGCTAGTACTTGTAGTAGATCATCAGCTAGAGCGGGTTCATCGATTCCAGTAGCCAGATGACTACAGACTAGTGGTATGCCAATTTGAAATTTTGTATTTTATCATTTTTTATGTCTTTTTGCAAGTGTCCAGGTCAACCTAAGACAATAGTGCTAACACTATGTTTTAGTGCCTTTGTTTGCTAAAATAGCGCTATTGCATAGTAGTTTTAGTGTTATCGCAAGGTTTAGAGCAGTCACGTAGTTGTTTTAGCACTAGTGTAGTTTTAGCACAATCATGTTAATCTTGTAGCGTTGTTGTCCTGGAATGGTGTTGTTGTGCAGTTGTTTTAGCACTATTGGTTTTTTAGCGCTAGTGTGTAGTTATTTTAGCACGATTATTAGCCGAATAGCACTATTGTCTGAAAAATAGATGGCTCAATGCTAGAAAAATAATCTCTTGATGCTGATGTTGGGTGGATGGATGGATAAGTTGTTTTGAATCATAGTAGCCCCATTGAGATTATGTCATTATGATAAATGCCTGTTGTACTCTAGGTTTTCCATGACTGCTTACCTATTGAGACTTGGAGATACTTGATCAAAGTATCTGTTGATCGTCTAGGTTTAAACTTAAGAAATTTTGAAAGAAAACAACTATTGATGATGTGGATGTGTGTTTGTGTAGGAAGATCTTCCCGTCTTACAAATGTGGGAGTGACATCTAGCCATGCAGAAGCTACGAGATCAGCTGACGATGGCTGAGATTGATTGCATTGTAATGACAGGTCTTTACGATATGATGTACATGCCCATGATTTAGATGAATCACGACTTGATGAAGAAATTAGCAGAGCGGTGCCATAGTGAGACTTGAACGTTCCATCTAGCTATGGGTGAGATGACTGTGACACTAGAGGATGTGTGGCAGATTTTGCACATCCCTATCTGAGGAGAGCTGGTGACATATGACCGAGCATGGGGGACAACAACTGTGCAGTGGATATTTTCAAAGGATGGTTTTATTGATGATGGCTCGGTAGCATGGGAGGAGATAGCTGCATTATATGAGCCACTTCCAACTGTGTTATCAAGGATTGTTGGGGGCCTACTATGCCCTAATCAACAATCACATGGATTGGTTGTGGGTTGGGGCCAAGTTATAGAGTAGATAGTGGCTGAGGGGACCCACTTTGCATGGGGACTATGCATTCTAGCACATTTATATCAAGATTTGCATGAGGTGGTGTATCGAGAGATGCGTTATCTAGGAGTTGGGATCACTCTTTTGCATATCTAGGCATGGGAGCACCTACCCATGACACGACCTGTTATTTTGATATTTAGGGTAGTAGATCAGCCCTATGTGTATATGTACGGAGGTATGATGAGTCAGTTTCACCTTGGGAAGTTAGAGTGGTGGCGACGGACATTAGATGATTTAGATATAGTGATATGGAGACCTTATATTGAGTGTGCGCCTTGGGATGATGATGCAGAGGCCTTGCCTTATGTATTTATGACATGACACTTGATTGGTAGGACATCCTACAATATGGAGAGACTGGTACCTAGAAGAGTGATGAGGTAGTTCGATCGGTGGCAGGGATTGCCAAGTGGATTAGGGGAGTATGCACAGGCAGCATGGGAGAGATTCTAGTGGGGACCAATGTTGCCATATGATCAGGCCTTAGCCAAGCTTCAGACTTTACAGGTAAGACCATGGCATATGAGGTCGGGGATTGTAGATGCAGGAGTTATAGATGAGTATACCTAGTATATTACTGCACATCCTATTCCATGTATATCAGATCCAGTGGAGCCAATTCCAACTTTTGAGGATGATAGGAGTGATAACTCAATGATGAATGGATAGTACCAAACCAGTACTGAGAGGGGGGGTGAATCAGCATAAACAAAAAACACACACTTAAACCAGTTTGTTAGTAGACATTGTGCTTTGACAGACAAACAGTAACACCGGTCTTAAACAGAGTACAACTGACAAAACCCATAATAACTAAGACAAGCATAAACTGATTGACACTTATCTTCTCATTCAATCTAATACTTCATTTACATTTCATCCTAGTGTATAGAAAGGTAATCTATCATCAAAAGATATATAAATAGCCAGATCAACATGTTCTACCTCTAGACACACATTACCCAAACCATCACAAGAATATCACCACACATGAAACACAGATTTTTCATGTGGAAACCCAATTGGGAAAAACCACGGTGGGGATGAATATCCACAAGCTTGTTTTTGAACTCTTTAGAAGTCCACTCTGTTAGGAGCCTTGTCTGGTTAAAGACTGATACAATAGGTTCTGTTAGGAACTGATCTTGTTAGGGATCACCTGGTTAAGGGATGGCTAGAATACCCGATTAAGGGTTAAACCCTGTTAAAGGTTACCTTGTTAGAGGATTTCAAGAACTCAATGGTTTGAGTCACCCTATTAAAGGATTTACAACAAGCCGGTTAAAACTACCCTATTAAGGGATTTCTCAACTGTTGAAGTGGTTAGAGATCAACAGGTATTACAATGATCTAGTAACAACACTCAATGCTAATGTAGATCCACTTTAGCTCCTCTTCACCTTCTGCACTTACTCTCTGCAGGTATCACTTCTCCCCTCTAGTTTGGCAAGAATTATGTATCTCTTCTCTTGGATACACACACACAACTTTTTCCAACAACCTCAAAAGGAGACACAACTTTGACCTTATAGGAAAATAGATAGGTCGGTAGCATAAACCCTAAACCCTAAACCTATTCGGTTAAGGAATTCAAACAGTTCAATCCTGACCATTGAGCACATTGCATTAAATGCAACAGTCTTGATCCAATCTTAAGACATTCTCCATCGTTTGTTTTCCACTGATTTCATGGCGGCTAATAACCCATCACATGTTACCACCGTTTACAGACTTCGCACATTCTCAAGGTAGATAGGAGAAATCTCCTTCATGCAAGATCCTTCATGCGCACAAGGCTTACATGGCAACATGATCTGTTCTTTGTTACCATGCTAACTCATCACACAAAGTCATCGATTGAGCCACACAGGCTTGAAGCACTTCAACTCGAAACCCTGAAGTTGAGACTACCAATCGGTAGTCATACAACACTTCCATGTGCCAATTCCCATAACCATATGCCGGTTAACCTTGAACAAACACACCACTTCACTTTGGCACAAATGTCGGTTCGCAATGTTATACCAGTTCTCTTCTCTTCATCATATTGACATTGTAGACACTCAAAATTGTCATGTCTAATTAAATAAATATTTTATTTATTTAATTATCTAAGCCTAATTCTTCTATTAATTAAATAAATTTTTATTTATTTAATTAATTCATTTATCCTCTTCTAGCCTTATTTCTCATTTAAATAAATACATTTATTTATTTAAATTATCCCTTTCCTAAATTAAATAAATATTTTATTTATTTAATTGTCCTACTTCTTCTATTAATTAAATAAATCTTTATTTAATTAATTCATTATTTTTTTCTACACATGACACATGTCATTCATCTCTTAATTCATACACTACCTACCTCTTTCATTATTTTGGTATTTCTTTTACCTACCCTCTAATCCTAGCCGACCTCTCTTTTTACACCTCTCAATCTTAACCCTCCATTTCATATTGTGTCTTCTATTTAAGGAGATGCCTTCTTCATTATCAAACCCTAATCACTCACCCTAATCAACAATTTTGGAGGACTTGGCTACACTATGATCCTACTTGCAACCACATTCCGTTCTTTGTTGAGCTCTTGTGCATGTAAAAATCTGAGAGCAAATATATCAAGCAAGATCAATGGAGATAGGAAGAATGGAGATCAAAACCCTATTGGACATGTGATGGTATAATTTTTGTGATTTTGAGTTATTTGCATTGTCTTAGGTAATCTTCATATGTTATGGTGGATCTTTGTTGTTGTTAGGCTAGGGTTTTGTGGTTGGATTCATTTAGCCTTTCAATTTTGTTATTATTGTTATCCATTTTCACCATACACAGACATCAATGACAACACACAATGTCATTATATCCTCATGCCGGTTCACATAGTGCCAACAATCTCCCCCTTTGGCATTGATGGCAATATACAAAGATATCTCTCTGCTTCACATCTTCTACCCCAATTTCTATAGATATCTTCTCTGCTTCTTCTCCCCCTTTGACAACAATGCCAAAGTGGAGGCATAAGCTTCCCTGTTCCATTATGCTGCTCCCCCTGAGGAGTAGCATCCTTCAACACATCAATCTTGAAGAAAAATTTGACTATGCAATACCTAACTAATGTGGAGCATATACCTTTAGTTTACTTCTTGAAGGGGTAGCACCCCTAATTCACCTCTTAAGTACATAAATGTAGCCTTTGGGAGAGGCTTGGTGAATATGTCTGCTAATTACTCCTTACTGGAAACATGTCCCAGTGTAATCTCTTTGTTCTAAAACTTTTCCCTCAAGAAATGATACTTAAGCTCAAATTACTTGGTTCTAGAATGCAAAACTGGATTCTTCGAAGATGTTAATTGCACTAGTATTGTCACAAAATATACTTACCAGTTCAAATACAGGAACTTTGGAGCATATTTTCATTTTCTATGAATTTTTTATGATTTTTCATAAAAAATTAATTTTGAGAGCAAATGAGAGAATTTTTCGGATTTTCTTACATTTTTGGAAATCTCTCATAATTATACACACGATCTATTCTTTGTGAATTTAATTTTGATGCAAAATATTTCCCTAAAAATTGGATCTTTAAAAATTAGGGTTTTTCATTATTTTGATCAGATCTCACAAACGGCTTCAATTTTTTCCAAAAAATGTTTTGTGCAAGTTAGGAACAGTATCAGAAAGATTCAGTAAAAATTTCAGAGTTTTTGGATCGATTTTGCATTTTATATGAATTTTTTATGATTTTTCATAAAAAAAATTAATTTTGAGAGAAAATTAGAGAATTTTTTGGATTTTTTTACATTTTTGGAAATCTCTCAGAATTATACACAAGATCTATTCTTTTTAATTTTAAATTTGATGCAAAATCATTCTTCAAAAATCAGATCTTTGAAAATTAGGGTTTTGCATTATTTTACTCATATCTCACAAACTGCTTTGATTTGTTGCAGGAAATGTTTTGTGCAGGTTTGGAAGACCATCAATACTCTTCAGTAAAAATTTGAGATTTTTCGGATTGATTTTGTATTTTATATGAATTTTTTATGATTTTTCATAAAAAATTAATTTTTGGAGCAAATTAGCAAATTTTTTGGATTTTCTTACATTTCTGGAAATCTCTTAAAATTTTACAGGTGTTCTTTTTTTATGATGAATCAGGTCTTTGAATTGGTCAACAAAACGCATTGTTGAAGGCCCCTATTTCACAAAGTCTTTTGGATCTAAAATTTACCTAACTTGTGTGCTTGCAGGAAGGGGTGATCATTTGAAACAATCCAAACAACTAATAAATTTTTGTTGCAGGTCCTTGGCAAGGGTTTTTGGATTTTTATTATGTGCCTTGTTTTCATAGACTAGCAAACACTTCAATTGGTGCACTAAAATTGAATCATTGTCTTTTGTGTCTTGAGCAATAGGCTCTTTTTGTTTAATCTTTAGAGGGCCTGTCTTCCTGTGTGGTCATTAGGACTACTAGTGAGAAGAGAATGACCAAAGTGGTAGCGAGGAAAACCCACCTCATCCAAACCACTATAATCAAATGTATTCATGGTGAAAACTATGAATAACGTGTGCTGATTAGTTCATACCGACACTATGTCTCCCCATAAACCCGTTTGATCAAATTTATTTGATCATTTGTAGGGCGTAACCCCTACCGGCTGGGAGCCTTCTATATTTACAGAGCTGAAAGTGCCGCATGTATGGCCACACGAGCGAATGCCCTTACTAGCACCTTTTTGTTTTAGAAGCCCAAATCCTTCTAGTTGTTGGGGCAGGAGGTCGAACCTCTGGTAGCGGCCCACACACATACGGTTCTTAGTAGAGATACAAAGTTCGCCATGGGGAGTTTTCATGGGGACTGATGCTTGGCTGACCCGAGAAGTGAGTGCTGAGGGTGGAGCCAGTGAGGTCAAGCATCTAAGTATCCGCTCTGAATAGCGTAGCCTCGGGGGTAAAACCCCATGTGGGATCAACAACTATTGTCTTGGCCAGCCATAAGAATTGTGCTTGACTTATGTTAAACATTCAAACATTCAAGACCAAACAACAAAACATTGTGTCTTTTGTGTCTTCAAGTGTATGCAAAACAATTTTACATCAAACAACACACTTTTCTTGGAGTCATTGTCAGTCTAAACACTTGCAAACATTGAGTCCTCATCAACATTGTGTCCTCTTGTCACGAAAAATAGTCAAACATTTAGATTTGGTCACAACCAAAAACTTCACAAATTGGAAAAATTTCACAGTCTAGCAAACAAAAGAAATCAGTTTCGGAATACTTGAGCTTCCTAGGTTGTTTCTTCAGGTTTCATCTAGCATTCAACCTGTCCTTGGGTCTCACATAGTCCATCATTGCTTCACATCTCATTTTACATTCACAATTGTCTAAACTTGAGTCAAAAGGTCACTTGCTTGTCCTCATCATACTTTGTCAACACACTACATACAACTACACTTTGCTAAGTGGTCCCTCATCAAGGTTTTTTACCTTTGGGTCTCATTTGGTCTTACTTAGGGTCAAGGTCAGCTTACCTCATCAAGAGAAATGATCATCTCTTTGGAAGTCACACCAACTCTACTACTTACATACTTGGTCTTACACTTTGGACATTGCAAGTACACCTCAGATTCATTTACACTCCATACAACTCTTGGTCTTCCATACTTTTTCCATCTAGTCTCTCACATATTGGTCAAACACCTAGTTCATGGTTGAAACCCACCTTCAAAAATCTAGGAGAATAGCTAAAGAAGCTCAAGAGTCCGCAAACATGAGTTCTTATGAGTATGACAATGATCTATTCTTCAATCCTGAGCACACTACATTACCAGACATGGATGTTTATAGAAACAATCCAAATGTGGAAAACACAAATGCTACAAACAACAATGCTACGCACAATGACAATGTGGACAACTCTTCAATACTATCAGCAGACATAGAAGACTCCATAATGAATCCTCATTTCAATAGATTGGTTGAAGAGATAATGAGGAGAGATCGACAGTACTTTTTACACATGATGGCACAAAGTGGAGCTAAAATACCTCATCACTTTGACATGTCTCAACTTATGGAAAGTCAACCCTCACAACAAACTCAATCCAACATGGATCAAAGGAGACCAAATAGTGGAGGAAATAGAGGACCAAATATGATGCCTGAGTCACCATCAGTTTTGCTTCAAAAACCAGAGATCCCACATACACAAGCTCAAACATATGATACTCACACTCGAAGACCATTATGGAGGCCTTATGTAGACAGATATGCTCAATCACATACTCAAGGTATGGATCAATCAAAACAAGTAGATACTCAAAGGCATCCTCAAAATTTTGACACAAGGAGACCTCATGTCAAAATTGGGGGCAACACAATGGAAAATGAAATGCCTATTGAATATGGTATATATGCACAAAATAGATATGGGGTTCCTCAACAAGAAGTTATGCCAAGTGCTCCATATATGCCACATCAATATAGACCTCCATATGGACATGTCTACGATCAGTATCATCCATACATGCAACAAGCTCCTCCTCAAATGGGTGTCTCAAACATGGGGTATGCTACAAGAAATCAATCTCCTCCTAAAAACAATTTGGAGCAACAAATAAGAGATTTACAAAAGAAAATGGAGGACATGAGTACATCAAAACCAACATACACTATGAGAGATATATGTCCTTATCCCTTCGATAAGAGCATTCCAATGCCTCCATTTCCTGCACACTTTGTGACGCCAAAATTTGACAAGTATAGAGGGAAAGGAGACCCCAAGGCACACATAAGACAATTCTTCACAGCTTGCATTGAGGTAGCGGCAGAAGAAACATACTTGATGAGGTTTTTCCCATAGAGCTTAGGCGATCAAGCTATGGAATGGTTTTCTCAATTACCTCCTGGTATTAAGTCATGGGGTGACTTAGCAGAGGCATTCATTCAGCATTTCTCTTACAATATAGAAACAGATGTCTCAGTTACTACCTTGTGCAATACGAAACAAAAGGAAGGAGAATCTTTCGCAACATTTTTACAAAGATGGAGAAATTTAGCTAGCAGATGTTCTTGCGAAATCCCGCAGAAACAAATGGTAGAAATGTTCACACAAAACATTAACAAGGATATTGGATATGATCTCAGGAAAGCTTGTTTGTCTACATTCAAGGATGTTATTGAAAAGGGCCTAGCAACAAAAAGAGTCTTAATTGAACAAGGAGTCATTAAGATATTCAAAGAAAACAAAGAGGACTTTAAAGGAAAGGACAAACCAAAATTTTGGAACAAGAACAAGAACACAGTTAATGATGGTGTTGTTGATGCCAACACAGTGAGACCCAAGTTCATCTTTTCTGGATCAAGTTCTACCAACAATCAGGTGAACACTCAAACAGCTTCTAGACCACGAAGGAAGTACACTCCATTGGGAGAACCACTTGAATCAGTATTCAAAAAGCTTGTGGCAAACAAAGTGATTACAGTTCCAGATTTTCCTCCATATGAACCAAAGGTCAAACCAAATTGGTGGAATGATGATGAGTATTGCGAATTTCATAAGAGTAAGGGTCACAAGACAGGTAATTGCCATCGATTGAAAAACATTGTGCAAGATCTCATTGATAGAGGTGATATTGAGATTGAGGGACATTCATCTAATCAAGAACATGAGGTGTTTAAGGAACCATTCCCAAAACATGACAAAGGAAAAGGCAAAGTCACAGATGATCAAGCCAATTACACTAGAGCACCTTACAATTATGATTCTACTATCAATCACATCTCAATGGACAATCATATCTCTACTATTACTATCAAGAACAAAAATCATGAGAATCCTTCTCAGAGACCCAAGATTGTCCTAAAAGGTGTGGGATCTTCTTCTGAGCATACCTCTGAATGTCATGTTACAACTCATCGAGGTAAAATCACGTTGCCAGGTGCCTCCACTAAGAATACCAATCCTTCATCAACCAAGCCTGAGTACGACCTTATAGAACAGTTAGGGAAGACACTCGCGCTCATCTCTATTCTTGAGCTCTTATGCATATCCCCCACTCATAAAGCTATCCTTGACAAAATCTTGAGAGACACTACCGTTCCTACTGATCTGAACGTGGACCAGTTTCAAGCCATGGTGGGATACCTTTCCATTCCACATTCCCTTACGTTCACAGAAGCCGATGACGCCTCCATAAGTCAGCCACATAATGCACCTTTACACGTTGAAGCTTTCATACATAAACATTGAATAAAGCGAGTCCTGATAGATGGAGGAGCAAGTCTAAACATTTTTACATTGAGCACCATTAAACAATTGGGATATTCTGATAAAGTTGTGAATTCTATAAACAAAATTACTATCAAAGCATATGATGATGAAGAGCTTTCATCTAAAGGTACAATCACCTTACCTCTTAGAGTTGGGCCAGTTACAAAGGATGTGGTTTGTCAAGTCCTAGACCTGGATCTCACATACAATATATTGCTAGGACGTCCATGGATTCATGAGATGGGTGCAGTACCATCTACATATCATCGATGTATCAAGTTTCCGCATAATGGAGTTGAAGTGACCGTTAAAGCGGATCCAAATCCATTCATATATTGCAACAATCTGCAACCTCGATCAGAAATCACAATACCAATCAATCGAGAAGCTATTCCTTCATCAGCATATGTGGATCCAGAATCCTCAAAAGCTTCTACATCAAAGCAAACAGAGCTAAAAGAAAAGTTAAAGATTAAAGACATGGGATGTGGTGAGCATATCTTTCATGTTGATCAACTCCCACTATCTTCTAAGGTATTCAGTCGACAGGAACAATCTATAAACAATTTGCAAGGAATTGGGTATGAACCACCTAGTGTTGTGTCTACTAAGTCTGAATGCAAATCTCCTCTAGTGGTGCAAGCATCTCTTGATATCAATAGTCCTAAGAGTGGTTCCAACAAAGAATCTATTGAGCATATCACCAACCCTCTTGAGAACTCACATAGCCTTACCATATCATCCACTCATTCCATTTCCACTCCACTTCTAGACTTGGATGAACAAGAATTACAAAAGCCCTTACTAATTGGGGATCAAAAATCAAGCTTTGAAAAGAAAAATCTAAAAGTCAAAAATAAAGAGAAGTCCTTTAGTCCAAATCAAAATCAAAAGCTACTCGACTCTGCAAAAATCAAAGTCAAGGATAAAAATCCTATGAAGCAAAAAGAGAAAGAGTTGATCTCCCCTAATACCAAAATAACTGGGGGCAAAAGTTCTAAAATTTCAAGTAAAAAAGAACACTTGTTGATCCTAAGTCTCCATCATGCTATCCTACTTTCACTTCTTTTCGCAATCATAAGCCTTCATAACTCATCCACTTGTTCCACACATCCTTTTCCTTCTGGTGATACATCATGGACTTTTAATGGAGCTTCCTCGAAGGACTTTATTATCAATGATGCCCAAACTTCTTCAGGTGACACGCATATGGGCCTACGTAGTCCACACACTAGTAATTCTATGTCAGTTCCTTCATCAAGGAAGACAGTCACTCGAGCTACACATCATTCGCTCAAGGAACAATGCAGTTACAATCACAAATTCAAGCCTCGCACATTTGAGGTAGGTGACTTGGTTCTCAGAGAAAACCCCAAGAATTAGCAAGACAGAGAGAAGAAGGGCAAGTTCGAACCAAATTGGCTTGGTCCTTACATCATTACAATAGTATATGGATCTGGGGCATATCAGCTCTCAACTACAGAAGGTGAACCCTTGGAGGATCCTATCAACAGCATGCACCTTCGCAGGTTCTACACATAAGCTCTTCGGAACATCCTAATTCAAAAATACAAAAAAAAAAATTATAAAACAAAAAAATCGTTACTTGGTGAAAACCTGGCAAACAGGCGCCTTGTGACACAAAATTTTTTGAAAAAATCGAAAAAAAAGTAAAGAGAAATAATTTCGTCCAACGGTGAAAACCACTTCGGTGGCGCCCTGGGCAAGTACCATGGTGAAAACTAGGTCACCAATGCCATGCATAGAGACTTTGCTCCTCCCTCTTTCAGGATTCTCTTTCATCACTTCACTTTGCACACACTCACAACCTATTCGTTCACAATAAACTTACCCATTCCCATCATGGCTTGTTATTGATCTACCTAAGACTGGTTAGCCATCCATAACCCTCCCTTTTCACTCCCTTTCCATCCATAATAAATCAGATCCTATCTATGGCTAAGGCAAATCCTACGTCTAGTGATGGGTGTGGAACTGAGAACATCACATGTTTCGAGGAGTACAGTTTCTTCCAGCTTCCTTCAAGTCTATCCGCGCACAATCCGCAATAAAGCAACATCTGCATCGCCAGTCCACAATAAAGTTCCATCTTCTCCACAATAAAGTATCAGTTTCATGGATTCAGTCAGTTTCAAATGAGACATAGCAACAACAATGAGCTTCAACAAAATAAAATCTTTCAACAGACTCAGACAACATATGGTTCAGTGCTATCTATCTTTTTTGTGAAAGTGAACATTGTGACCACAATCAAACATGACTTAAACAAGTGACAAGAGACACTAAACTTGAGGACTACAGTGGATGTTGGTGTCGAGTCTTGGTTTTCTTTTGATTTTATCTTTTTGGTGACATGTCTTTTAGCTTTTCCAGGATGTCTTTGACTAGAGATTCTATCTCTAGGATGTCTTTGACTAGAAAGACGAGGATGGGGTATCGTCACCTATTTGCATTTGTTGTCTGTCGATTGTCTTTTAGTAATGCTATGACTTGTCCAAGGATATGAGGACACTGTGAGTCTAGTATGAACTGGGGCATTCCTTGTTTGTGACTGTCTTATCTCCATGCAAACAGGTACAATGACTTTCTAGGCTGAACAAATGCCTCGATTGTCATAACCTATTCTGCCATAATAAAGCTCAATGATGATAACGCACAAGAAGCTCTTTCACGTTCATATCTTCTGTCTTCCATCCCCCTTTCTTGATTGACTTCCATTGTCCTTCTCGAGTCCGCGTAGCCCGCTATCACATGACTGAGTATAATGACACACCAAAAACATTTGCATTTCATATAGTTACACCTACATCACCACATATAAGCATTTCATACATACATATAGATATCACAATTGCATCACATCCTGCATACAACATATGTTAGCACATCTCAGATTTTCATTATGTAAATAATCATTTGCATTATCATATTCATTTGCATTACATACATTCACATTTGCATCATGCATCACATATACAACATAAAAGAACAAAAATATATTGCATTGCATCATATAAGCATCCATATCATAAAACATGTATCACATAAGAACATTTCATCACATAAGGTACACATGCATATAGCTGCCGCAAAAATGGATCATCTCTCATATATAATCAAAAGTGTCATGATACAATGATGTTAAAAGAATCATAGGGCTACAAAATCACCCGCAGGTGTCTACAATACAAAAATGGTACAATACTGATACATAGGGAGCCCTCTAAGGCTATGATGAACTCCCTCCCTCGGAGCCGCCTGGCCTCGACGGAGTTTGAGCCCTAGAAGGACCCACCCCAAGATCAACTCTCCTGGCCCCTGTGTCCCCTGCAACCACCCCTCGTGTCGTCCTATCTAGACAGAGGAACCCACTGATAACTCCTGTCAACACTATTGGTAGTGCTAATCCTGTCCATGTCATGGTATCCCATGCCACATGTCCCACCCTCATCCCTAGTCCTAGATCCTAGAACACTCGTCTCAGTGCATCCCTATCTCCATCTCGATCATAGGGTACTAACTCCCCATCGATCTATATCCATAGAATCCTATATACATCCTCCAAGGTGACTATCATCTCACCCATCGGCAAATGCAAACTACAAGTCTCTGAGTGCCATCTCTCAGCCAGTGCAGTCAGCAACCCCATGTTCACCTGAAACTCAGGCACATACAGAATGTATCTCAATCCCATAACCTCAATCGCAGCTCAGTCCTCGGCTGTCAACTCAGGTCGCAACCTCTGAGTTGATGGGAATCTCTCCCGTGACTCCAGCATCGGCAAGTACTCCTGCAGTCAAGCAAATCAAATCATGTCAGTCATAATGGCATTCACTATTTATCACAAAATGCTACTCGCTATCTAAATGCACATAGCTATTTATCCTAGTGACACTCACTATTCATCACAAAGTGTTGCTATCTATCCTAGTAGTACTCCCTGTTCATCACAAAGTACTACGTGTGTGACACTCACTGTTCATCACAAAGTGTTACTCACATTTGCACTCCCTGTTCATCACAAAGTGCTGCTCATATTTTAGTACTCCCTGTTCATCACAAAGTACTCTATCTTGGTACTCACTGTTCATCACAAAGTGCCTTGATCTACCTTAGTCTTCCTTAGAGGACCTGCTTGAGTGTATCCTCTCAATAGCTTATCCAATCGATAGCATATGTTCATCACAGAACTGCCGATTTGACCTGGAAGACACAAATTCACATTTTTGAACACAAACACATTTTCTTGACATAAATGCGCATTTATTACATTACCTAGTATGAATTAATGACAATAATAAATGCATCAAAGTACGAGGAGGTTTTGTGGTACTCACTGGCTCTCCTGCCTCCGTTGGCCTCTAGAATCGGCGAACACGGTCGAATCTGTGAACAAAAGCCATCGCTGCTGACTGTTGCTGCTTTATTTTCGCTTTGCACTATGCTCTTGTGATGGTGTAGATGACAATGAGGATGTATTTTCCCCCATGGTCTATCTTATAGATTGCCCTAGCTCTCATTTCCCGAGTCAGTCTTCCTTATCCCGTGACTTTGTCACTTTATCTGATCAGTCCATTCTATCCCGTCTTTCTTATCGAGAGATTGTCTGCAATCTTTTTAGACATTTTCATCCAATCTCTCAAGGGGGCATATAATTCCCATCTTGGGGCAACTCTGTATCAGTTCATCTTATCTTCTTTGAAACAACGCGACAAGCTGCATTGTCTCAAAGAGGGGCAAAATGTAGACACTCAAAATTGTCATGTCTAATTAAATAAATATTTTATTTATTTAATTATCTAAGCCTAATTCTTCTATTAATTAAATAAATTTTTATTTATTTAATTAATTCATTTATCCTCTTCGAGCCTTATTTCTCATTTAAATAAATACATTTATTTATTTAAATTATCCCTTTCCTAAATTAAATAAATATTTTATTTATTTAATTGTCCTACTTCTTCTATTAATTAAATAAATCTTTATTTAATTAATTCATTATTTTTTTCTACACATGACACATGTCATTCATCTCTTAATTCATACACTACCTACCTCTTTCATTATTTTGGTATTTCTTTTACCTACCCTCTAATCCTAGCCGACCTCTCTTTTTACACCTCTCAATCTTAACCCTCCATTTCATATTGTGTCTTCTATTTAAGGAGATGCCTTCTTCATTATCAAACCCTAATCACTCACCCTAATCAACAATTTTGGAGGACTTGGCTACACTATGATCCTACTTGCAACCACATTCCGTTCTTTGTTGAGCTCTTGTGCATATAAAAATTTGAGAGCAAATATATCAAGCAAGATCAATGGAGATAGGAAGAATGGAGATCAAAACCCTATTGGACATGTGATGGTATAATCTTTGTGATTTTGAGTTATTTGCATTGTCTTAGGTAATCTTCATATGTTATGGTGGATCTTTGTTGTTGTTAGGCTAGGGTTTTGTGGTTGGATTCATTTAGCCTTTCAATTTTGTTATTATTGTTATCCATTTTCACCATACACAGACATCAATGACAACACACAATGTCATTATATCCTCATGCCGGTTCACATAATGCCAACAATCTCCCCCTTTGGCATTGATGGCAATATACAAAGATATCTCTCTGCTTCACATCTTCTACCCCAATTTCTATAGATATCTTCTCTGCTTCTTCTCCCCCTTTGACAACAATGCCAAAGTGGAGGCATAAGCTTCCCTGTTCCATTATGCTGCTCCCCCTGAGGAGTAGCATCCTTCAACACATCAATCTTGAAGAAAAATTTGACTATGCAATACCTAACTAATGTGGAGCATATACCTTTAGTTTACTTCTTGAAGGGGTAGCACCCCTAATTCACCTCTTAAGTACATAAATGTAGCCTTTGGGAGAGGCTTGGTGAATATGTCTGCTAATTACTCCTTACTGGAAACATGTCCCAGTGTAATCTCTTTGTTCTAAAACTTTTCCCTCAAGAAATGATACTTAAGCTCAAATTACTTGGTTCTAGAATGCAAAACTGGATTCTTCGAGATGTTAATTGCACTAGTATTGTCACAAAATATACTTACCAGTTCAAATACAGGAACTTTGGACAAACCCATCTGGTTGCTCTATATACACCTCCTCTTCAAGTACACCATTTAGGAATGTAGATTTTACATCCATTTGACATAATTTGAATCCTTTAAAAACTGCATATGTAAGAAGCATACAAACTCCTTCCAATCTGGCTATAGGAGAAAAGGTTTCTCCATAGTCTTCTCCTTCTTCTTGAGCATATCCTTTGCACACTAATCTGGCTTTGTTCCATATCACTGTGCCATCCTTATTCAACTTATTTCTGAAAACCCATTTAGCACCAATGATATTTTTATGCTCCGGTCTGGGTACCAAAGACCATGTACCATTTTTCTCTATCTAGTCAAGTTCCTCTTCCATTTCTTTGATCTAGTCTTCATCTTTATGTGCCTCTTTGAATGATTTAGGCTCAAATTCAGAGATCATACATGAGTTTTCTTTGACCTTTCTTCTTGTAAGGATTCCTGCATCCTTATCTCCTATGATCTACTTAGGATCATGATTCAGCTTGACATACCAAGGAATGGTCTTGATAGATTCCTCTTGCTTTTCTTCTTCATCCTCATCTCCATCAGTATAAGCATCTACATCTACCGGTGTAGGAATACTATTACTGGTACTCGGTTGACTGACAACCGGTTCCTAGAAGGTTACAATTGGTTCATTTACCGCTTGCTCATTGTCGGTTTCCTCATTTTTCTCAGAGGTTTCACCAAATCTTACATTGATGCTTTCCATAATTCTCTGAGTCCTATTGTTGAAACACTTGAGAGCTTTTCTCTTAGTGGAATACCCTAGGAATATTCCCTCATCACATTTTGCATCAAATTTTCTCTGGTGTTCACTCCTCTTGATGTAACATTTGCTACCAAACACTCTAAAGTAGCTAACCACAGGTGTCTTACCGGTCCAATAATCATAAGAAGTTTTATCCTTACCTTCTCTTGATGAGTACCTAGTTCATTGTGTAGACTGCAATCCTCACTGCTTCTCTCCAAAAGGTGTGAGCTACCTTTCCTTGAATCAACATAGTTCTAGCTGCTTCAACCATAGTCCTATTATTCCTCTCTACTAGGCCATTCTGCTATGGAATCCAAGGGGTAGATAGTTGCCTCTTGATGTCATGTTCTTCACAGTACTTGTTGAATTTACTTGAAGTGAATTCCCCTCCTTGATCAATTCTCAGGCACTTGATCCTTTTACCACTTTCCTTCTCCACTAATGCTCTGAAAGCTTTGAAATTTACAAAAGCTTCAAACTTATCTTTCAAGAATGTGACCCACATCATTCTTGAGTAGTCATCAGTGAGAATCATTAAGTACCTATCACCCTACACACTCCTAGTTTTCATAGGACCACACAAATCAATATGCACAAGATCAAACAAATTGCTAGCAGTGAAAGATTTACCTTTAAAGGTTGAGGAAGACATTTTCCCCAATTGACACTCTCTACAAAAGGTATTATCCAGTTTGCTTAGCACCGACAACCCTCTAACTGCCTCGATCTTACTAGCCTTCACAATGTTATCAAAGTTTACATGGTAGAGTCTCCTATTCCATATCCAACTATCATCAAATTTAGCCATAAGACATGTACTTATATTTGCATTCAGCTGAAATAGGTTTCCTTTGGTCTGCATGCCGGTGGCCACCAATTCACCATTCTTTCCTATGATTCTGCATACTCCATTCTTGAATTCCAGAGTGAGACCACTGTCATTCAGCTGGGCAACACTCAGAAGGTTGTGTATGAGACCATCAACCCAGTACACTTTGTCAGCACTACTCTTTCCATTTAGAGAGATGGACCCTCTGCCTTTGACCATACATGGTGCATCATTTCCAAACTGAACCACACCACCATCATATTCTTCCAAGGATAGAAACTTGCTCTGGTCACTAGTCATATGGTGAGAATAGCCACTGTCAATGATCCACTCATTGGAATTATCAAACTGGGAGACAAGAGCCTTCTTGTTTGACACATCTTCCTTGACAACAACAAACACAATATCTTCATTTTCTTCATCTTCCGATTCCTCATCTGTGACACCTTCATCAACAGCCACAAAACAATTTCTCTGATTTCCTCCTTTGAATTTCTTGAACCTTTCTGGTTTGTCCTTGTTGTTACCATTAGGATAGTTTACAACAATATGTCCTATCCAGTTATAAGAAAATCATTTCAATGGGAGCTTACCTTTGTATTTGTCGGTTCCTTTAGGAATTTTCTTGGCAAGAAGAGCTTCAAATGCCATCAGAATCTCCTCATCATCCATTTCTCTGCTCTGTCTTGGTTCACCATTGGTGCTAGCTTCTTTTCCTTTTCTAGATGGTACAACAGAAGCTTTAAAAGCTGATTTAGTCTTTTGAACACTGCCATAAAAACAATTTAGCTCGTAGGCTATCAACTTTGCAATGATGGAGTCTAGGGATACCTTAGTCTTGTTTATTGATCTTAGGACTTTTCTTACCATAGTGGAGTCTTCCTTTTTACCACCTGCACTCTTGATATCTCTGACAACAGTTTTGATTCTTATTCCATACTGTTGAATGGTCTCACCTTCAACCATCCGCATATCTTCAAACTTCCCTCTAAGGCTTTCTTCCTTAGCTTGTTTTACATGCTCATCACCGCCATAGATATTTTCAAGAGTATCCCATACCTCTTTGGGATTTACCTTATCTTGGACATCAATAAACTCAATGTCAGATAAACTACTAATTAGGGCTTCCATGACTTGCCCATTCTCCTGCACTTCTCTGTTTTGGTCATCGGTGAGAGTAGCGATAGGGGAAACATAGGCATTCTCAACATAGCTCTAGTGTTGAGCACCCATGCTTCTGATGTATATCTTCATTATGTCTTTCCATATACTAAAATTTTCTCTGTTAAACTTTGGACCTTCCCTCTTCATCATTAGACAGGGATCTTTACCTCAAGCAATTAAGCTTATAACATAGAGGACTTGGAGGATGCTCTGATACCAATTGATAACTCAATGATGAACGGATAGTACTAAACTGGTACTGAGAGGGAGGGGGTGAATCAATACAGATAAAAAACACACACTTAAACCAGTTTGTCAGCAGACACTATGCTTTGATAGACAAACAATAACACCGGTCTTAAACAGAGTACAATTGGCAAAACACAGAATAACTGAGACAAGCATAAACCGGTTGACACTTATCTTCTCATACAATCTAATACTTCATTTCCATTTCATCCTAGTACATAGATAGGTAATCTCTCATCAAAAGATATATAAACAACTAGATCAACATGTTCTACCTTCAGACACACATTACTCAAACCACCACAAGAATATCCCCACACATGACACAGATTTTTCACGTGGAAACCCAACTAAGAAAAACCATGGTGGGGATGAATACCCACAAGCTTGTTTTTGAACTCTTTAGAAGTCCACTCTGTTAGGAGCCTTGTCCAGTTAAAGACTGATACAATAGGTTCTGTTAGGAATCGATCCTGTTAGGGATCATCGGGTTAAGGGATGGCTAGAATACCCAGTTAAGGGTTAAACCCTGTTAAAGGTTACCTTGTTAGAGGATTTCAAGAACTCAATGGTTTGAGTCACCCTATTAAAGAATTTACAGCAAGCCGGTTAAAGCTACCCTGTTAAGGGATTTCTCAACTATTGAAGTGGTTAGAGCTCAACAGGTATTACAATGATCTAGTAACAACACTCAATGCTAATGCAGATCCGCTTTAGCTCCTCTTCACCTTCTACACTTACTCTCTGCAGGTATCACTTCTCCCCTCTAGTCTGGCAAGAATCACATATCTCTTCTCTTGGATACACACACACAACTTTTGCCAACAACCTCAGAAAGAAACACAACTTCGACCTTATAGGAAAATAGATAGGTATGTAGCATAAACCCTAAACCCTAAACCTGTTAGGTTAAGGAATTCAAATGGTTCAATCCTAGCCGTTGAGCACATTGCATTAAATGCAACAGTCTTGATCCAATCTCAAGACATTCTCCATCATTAGTTTTCCACCGATTTCATGGCAAATAACCCATCACACTGTATCACCGTTTACAAACTTCGCACATTCTTGAGGTAGATAGGAACAATCTCCTTCATGCAAGATCCTTCATGCACACAAGGCTTATGTGGCAACATGATCTATTCTTCGTTACCATGCTAACTCATCACACAAAGTCACTGATTGAGCCACATAGGCTTGAAGCACTTCAACTGAAAACCCTCAAGTTGAGACTACCAACCGGTAGTCATACAACACTTCCATGTGATGGTTCCCATAACCATATGTCGGTTCACCTTGAACACACCGCTTCACTTTGACATAAATGTTGGTTCACAATGTTATACTGGTTCTCTTCTCTTCATCATATTGACATCAATGCAACACACAATGTCATTATGTCCTCATGCTGGTTCACATAATGCCAACAAGGAGACAAAGATGAAGGAGGAGAGGAGGTCAAGGACTTGTAATAGGTGGACGAGGTAGAGGTGATGGAGGAGGAGGTGGTGGGGAAGAGAGTGGTGGAGGTGTTGGAGGAGGAGGAGGTGGAGGAGGTGGTGGTGGTGGATTTGGAGGTGGGGGTGGATTTTGAGGTGTAGGTGGTGGAGGAGGACAGTTACAGTGGAGACGAAGAGGCAGGAAGCCATTGTGACTATCATAGGGTCCTTTGATTCAAGGAGGAGTCAGATTAGGTGGCAGGGATATGGGGGAGGGAGAGGCACCTATGGATATGGGAAAGGGAGCTATAGGTGGAGGAGAGTATCTGATGGGGATGGGAGATGTGCGAGAGAATATGCTAGTATATATGCAGACTTGACTTACAGTAGCTGAGAAACGCGTGGAGGAGATGGAGGTAGAGGTTGTAGCTAGAGATGCTTAGATATTTACACGGGAGTCAGAGTTGGTTGTAGTGCTGTGAGAGAGATGATGTGGTGGAGATATTGATGGAGCTGCAGGATAGAGGATGAGTTACGATAGTAGCATAGGGTCCTACTAGGGAGGTGATGAGGAAGATGCATCGGGCTCAAGCAGAGATAGATTATTGGTTGGGTTTATATGAGAACGTGATGCCAGCCAGTCAACGAGTACTAAGCTATTCATAGATGTGTCGGGCGAGATCAAAGCGGTCTTAGAGGATGCAGAGCAGTGGTGGTGTTCTGGGTCCTCCACAGAGAAATAGTGCAGGTGGTCCAGGGGGTAGTGGTGGAGCAGGGGGTGATGGGGGTGCAGCATTTGGCTAGAGTGCCATTTGAGAGAGATTTATGTATTTTATTACATTGTCATTTTGGATTGTGACTTGGATGGCTCTTGGTAGCCGATATTTTTGACATCATTGTACTCTGATACATGTATGTTTTTGCGAGATGATATATGATGTGATCTATGAGGAAATCCCATATTTTGTGATGATATGCATGTTGATGATATGTATGGGTTTATGCAGGATGATGATTATGATTTATGCTTAGATGGATGTTTTTACTTGCTATATGTATATATTGATGAAATGATTTCTATATGTGTGTGATTATGATTTTATGATGTCTATATATATGTGATGATGATTTGATGTTGTCTATATGCATGTTTATGAAAATGTTGCTAACATGTGGATGCACGTTAATACATGTATGATGCATTGTTGTAATGCTTTATGTATGTAATGTCATGATGATGATGTATGCAAAATGATGAATGAATGATGTTGACTATGAGATAGATAGTACTTGTGCTTATGTTGATGAAATGATGAGATGCATCTTGTGTTTCAAATGTAATGAATTGAATGGTTGATGTAAATGTTCATAGATGATTAAAAATGAATGCATAATGGATAAACAAATGGTGATTCAAAATGTTTATGTGATGATCTTAAATGAATGCACTTGTAAAAATGAATAAACAAATGTTTGAGACAAATGTTTATGTTATGATTCTAAATGACTTAAAATGTGACTAAGTGAATTGATAATGCAAATAAATGAAACTAAGGGATAATGAATAACTGCACCTTAATGAAATTAAAAAGATAATGAATGCATCTTAATGAATCCAGATGAAACTTTTTTAAGATGATAATGAAATGAATGAGTATAAGAATATACTGGACATGGATAGATGAATGTACTTAAATAATAGTTAGATAAATACAAATGAATGCCAACTAAATAAATATAGATAAATGTATTGTAGACAAACGAAAATGATGATGAATGATTTTGAATGATTTAAAAGACGTCTAACTGTACCTAGATGACTAAATGAATGTACGTTAATGGCTAATAATGGAAGTAAATGAAATGATTGGAAATTTATACAAATGGATCTAAATGCCTTTATTTTTGCAATGATGAAATGATAATGTAAGTAAATGATAATGAATGCGACTAAATGATATTAGATGCACTTAAATGAATATCTAAAATGGATGTAATGAACCTACATGCAAGTAAATGATAATGAACTAGATGCATTTTAAATGCAACTAAATGCAATGGAATGACGACGCCATGCATTCATGATGGATGAATGCAAGTTGGTGAGAATTTGCATGATGCATTGATGATGTATAAGAGAACTCTATCATGATTGTATCCAAGACCAATTCATATTTAAATCATTTCTCATATTTTAACTTGTTCACACTTGCATACAAAACCATAAATATGAATAATGAACGATTGGATGTATGGGTGATATGCAATGGAATGCAATATAAGAAGATGAGATGAAGTGATGATCCATAGTGCTTTTATTTTTCATCATTGAGCATGGTAGTATCAATCTTGGACGAGGTAGTAGGAACCATGTTTGGAGCATTGTACCTATAAGCAAGTAGCATAAATAAAGAATGTGGACCCTCCATAATGGTTGATGCTCATATGGTCGAGGTATATGCTATAGTCAGCAAGCCGTAGCGATCCATGACTAGATTTTTGCATATGATCACGTAGCTTAGTGAACTTTCAACATAGACACCATTAGTACATGCTCCATAACTTCATTGGAACAATTCACAGACAATAAACAAAATGATACTTAGGAACCATCTTGGCTACTCTAATCACTTGTGGATATCTCGGAGTAGCATAGTAACCTAATATAAATGAATAAATAACTAACAAGCTGACCAAGTACTTGATAGCTTAAACATAATTTTCTTGTCAAAGAAAATGTTATCTTGTCTTTGTTTTGGTAAGGAAGGATGCATCCTTGTTAAGACAGTTGTGTGTACCTGTGTTGATTGTTTGGTTGATTTGATAAGTGATCATCATTTTGAGTAGCTCAAAATGTTTGTTTGATGTCTATTTTGATGTCTATGTACAATGAGTTGCCATGTTTTGATTGATTTTTGATGTTTTTATGATGTTTTTGGATTTTGTGACTATTTTTTAATGTTTCTGGATTTTGTGAGTCAGTTTTGAATGTTTTTGGTATTTTGTGAGTCAGTTTTGAATGTTTTTGGTATTTTTTGGTATGTATTAGAGCCTGAATCCCTATACAACTTATGTATCAAACCATTTGAGGTACATGTTGTTGATCGGATCTTCTAGTGGTTCCCCTTCTAAAGTAGCCAACTGATATGCCCCAGACCCAAATACAATAATGATAACATATGGACCCAACCAATTTGATTCAAACTTTCTATGATGTTCTCAGTTTGGTTGATTATGAGGATTCTCTCTAAGAACAAGATCACCTACCTCAAATGTACAAGGTTTAACTCGATGATTATAGCTTCTTCTCATATGTTGGTGATAGGCTTTAAGGTGGTTGTATGCAGCTTGTCATCTTTCATCAAGTAGTTCCAAGTCTTAAAGACAAGAGACTCGGTATTCTTCATCATCTATCAGATTATGCAAGGAAACCCGTAGAGATGTTATCTTGACCTCAATAGGAAGGATGGCTTCTATGCCATAGAACAATGAATAGGGAGTTGCGCCTATAGGGTTTCAAATGCTACTTCGATACGCCCATAGTGCTGGATTTAATTGAACGTGCCAATCACAGGCGGAATCTTTGACTATCTTCTTGAGGATTCTTAATATGTTCTTGTTTGATGCTTCAGCCTGACCATTTCCTTGTGGGTAATAGGGAGTGGAGAAGCGATGTTGGATGTGAAACTTCTCACAAAGCTCATGGACATCCTAATTTTTGAAAGGAAGCACATTATCTGTGATGATGGACATGGGTACACCATATCGACAGATGATGTAATTAAGGATGAATGAGGCTATCTGCTTGCCAGTGACTTGGGTAAGTGGAACAACTTTGATCCACTTTGTGAAGTATTCGGTGGCGGTAATAATGAATTTATGGTCGTTGAATGAAGATGGATGAATTTTATGCACAAGATCAAGTCCCCATTGACAAAAGGGCCATGGTGCTGTGATTGGTTGCAATTCCTGTGTTGGTGCATGTATCAGGTCTCCATGAACTTGGCACTTCTTGCATTTTTTGACAAAATAGCAGGAATCTTTTTCCATGGTAGGCCAATAGTATCCAGCACACATGATATTCTTTGCTAAGGAAGGACCACTTGAGTGAGTCCCACAAATTCCTTCATGTACCTCTTCCAAAGCCTTTGTTGTCTCATCTTGTTCCAAACATCGAAGGAGAGTACCATCAAGATTGCATCGGTATAGGGTTTTAACAATGATGGTGTATCAAGCGGTTTGGCGAATGAAAGTTTTTTGTTGGTTATTTGATTGGTTAGGAGGAAGTGTGTGATTGCGAAGGTAGGTGTAGAACTCACCATAGCTTGGGGATTTAAAACTGACAAGGTGACATATCATCTTGGATTCAGGGATATCATAAGTAGGAATCCAAAGTTGTTCTATGAAGAACTCATAGCATTTTGAGTTCTATGGAAGATCTAGGAGAGATTCAATGGTAGCCATAGAATCAATAGCTCGATTATGATCTCTGGGTATCTGCTCAAAAGTGATATTTATAAATGATGCTTTTATATTTTCCACCATTTTCTTGTATAGAATGAGTTATCATCCTTGGTTTGATATTTGTCTGTGACTTATCGGATGACTAGTTGGGAGTCACCATATATCTATAGCTCTTTCAGTTTCCAATGTATGGCTAATCTAAGTCCTGCGATCAAAGCCTCATATTCAGCTATGTTGTTTGTACATGGAAAAGTTAGCCTGTAAGACTTCGGGATGTTGTCACCTTGAGGTGTGATAAATAGAATGCCTGCCCCCGAGTCATTCCTAGTATATGAACCATCAAAGTATAGTTTCCATGGTTGTGTTGCTGTGATCATGAAGATCTCTTCATCTAGAAAATTGGAAAAAGGAGGATTATCACCTGTGAGAGGTTCATTGACCAACTGATTTGCAATAACGGTCCACATACTCGATGTCAAATTCACTCAGAATCATCACGCATTTGGCTAAGCATCCTGTTAATGCTTCTTTGTTGAGTAAGTACTTTAGTGGATTGACCTTAGCAATGAGTTGTATTTTATGTGTTAACAAGTAGTGCATTAGTTTAGTGGCTACCAAGATTACTGCTAGGAAAGCTCGCTCAATAGGTGTGTAATTGAGTTCATAGCCGACCAGTGTGCGAGACATATAGTATACAATACACTCTTTTCTTTTTGCATTATGTTGAGCCAGTAGTACTCCCCATACTGTATTAGTTACTGAAATATAGAGAAATAGAGGTCTACTTGGATCTGGTGGGATCAGCAATGGTGTATTCAAGAGATAGTCCTTAAGCATCTGGAATGCTTGCTAGCATCTAGAATCCCATTGAAAGTGGGATTTTTTGTGTAATACGTGTGTAAAGGGGTGACACTTATCTACCAGTTGTGCAATGAATCTTCAAATGGATTGTAGCTGCCCTTGGAGTGTCATTAACTAACTGATGTTCCTCAGAGGTGGCATGTCCATGATTTCTTTGACCTTCGCCAAATCTACTTCAATACCCTTGCTTGAGACAATGTATCTGAGGAGTTTCCCAGAGGTCACTCCAAAGACACATTTCTTTGGATTTAGATGGACATGATATTGCTCTAATCTGTCAAAGATTTTATCTAATATTCCCAAATGAGTTCTTTTGTTAATGATTTTTCCAGTAAGTCATCGACATAATCCTCCATTATGGTATGCATCATATCATGAAATATGGTGGCCATATCTCTTTGATAGGTCTACCCTACATTCTTAAGACCAAAAGGAATCACATTCCAATAGTATGTTCCCCATGGACATGTGAAGGTAGTTTTATGTTGATCTTTTGGTGCGATCTTTATTTGGTTGTACCCCAAAAAGCCATCCATAAGAGAAAACATGGCATGTCCTTCTGTTAGGTCCATGATCATGTCAATGTTGGGTAGGGGGAAGTCATCCTTAGGACATGCTTTTTTCAAATATCTTAAGTCAGTACAGATACGGATGCCCCCATTTGGTTTGCCGATAGGTACAATGTTGGAGATCCAATCAACATAATCAATTGGTCAAATGAAACCAACATCTAAGAGCTTTTTGAGTTCTGCCTTAACAAGCACAACAATCTATGGGTGCATCTTTTTGAGCTTTTGTTTTACTGGTTTAGCTCCTTCTGCCATGGTGAGATGATGCATGACCAAATCAGGATCTAGACAAGGCATGTCTGCATATGACCATGCGAAGTTGATTTGATGGTTCTAGAAGAATTCTTTAGGTTGCTCCTCTAGAGTTAAAAGAGATACTAGATGTATTTGGTGAGGAGTCTCAGGGGTCCCCACATTGAATTCCTTTGTTTCCTCAATAAGGATCATTGATCATTCCTGATTTGTACTAGAAGGGAGAATGTCAAACCTTTCATCCTCAAGTGCCTCAGAGAGGTTTTCACCATTGGATGCGCTCTTTCTTTTTAATTTTTTGGGATCAAACAGTACCATAGTGTGGTTTTCACTGGAAGATTCATGTTTTATTATGATATTTTTGCAGTTGAAAGGTTTGGCATCCGCCCCAAAGTATGTTGCACTATTCAATTTGATGGCGAATCCAACTTTGTGATCCCCACTTGGTATGTTATCCTATAGTTCCAAAAAGTCAATGATTGCCTCATCATTTTGGATTTGGTCAAGGCATGGGGGATTTGGTTGTTTCCATTCAATGAGTTCAGGATGGATAATGGGCATTACCTCATCGATTAGGTTAAGTTCATGGGATGTGTCAGTGAGGGTTAAAAAATTATGGTGAATGTCATTGATGGTACTCGCCTTGTCAGAATTAGGCGCAGGATGTGACGTAGGGTCTATGGAAGGTGTTTCCAATTCAGGAACCCAAGAGGTTTTAATCTGTGCTTCTTCATAAATAGGGATTTATTTGTGGGGTGGAGGGGGAGATGTGTCTTCCTCATCTGAAGTATTGAGATGTACTAAATTAAATTCCCACTCATGTGAGTTAGACTTTGAGTCGCTTTCCAGTATCTGATTACTATACCAAACTGGGATATCTTTTGAATTAAACACTACAGGTATAATCGGCTGATGTACCTTTGGAAATGGAATGGTTGGTGCTATGGGGAGAATTATTGGTATCATTGAATCTGATACTAGGAGTATCGATGTTGTTGAAACTATTGTTTTTGATGGAATTATCAATGTTGTTGATACTGTTGGGGTTCTGATACTGCTAATGGTGTTGTTGATGTGGTTGTTGCTATTGAGGGGGTTGTTGGTTTGATTGGTCGTATGATTGGTGTTGTGGATAGTATTGATGGGATTCTCAGTCTCATTAGGGCAATTGGTGCGGTTCTTGGTGTTGCCGATATAATCAAGGGTGGCCTCTTTAGAGTATTATGCTGATATAGAGGTTTGTTGGGTTTCCCTTTGAATCTGAGCTTAGGAGGAGTCTCCTTTTGAAAGCCTAATCAAGCGTTATCTTTAGGATTTAATTCAGGCTGCAATGGCTCGCGTCATCCTTGCTTGCAAGGTCCCAAAGCACTCTGACCATCATAGCCCATTCTTTACATAATGGTAAGGCCTTTTCCATATTGATCTCTAGGAAGCTTACCTCATGGGATTCTTGTGGTGATAGGGTTTTTATAGATCCATTCTGCTAAGTCCTCATCTCTGGTCTCCTCTTCCTGACTCTTTCCAAGAATAGAAGGTGCCAAAGTGCATGCTAGATTGACCAGTGGTGCTTGAAGTAACCTTTGAGGCTTACCATGAGTTCTAGGGGAAGTGGGTAGTTGACCAACACAAAATAGTTGGCTTAGATTGTATTCCCTAGGACCTTCCTTTTCCATTTTTATTTTTTTCTTATCTTGCTTTGGTATAGTGGTATTTGAATTGGAAAGAGAGGTCGGACTAACATATGATGTCGATGGGATAGCTTCTTTGTTGTTAGGAATGGTAATCTATGGCTGATGTCTAATATTGTTACAATATGTAAATGGATTTGCATCACCAAGGATTGCCATTTCTACACCATTGTGAGGGAACTTGATACACTAGTGATAGGTGAATGGAACGACTTGCATGGCGTGTATCCAAGGTCTTCCTAAAAAAAAATTATATGGTAGAGGAAGGTCCAGAACTTGACATATGATGTGCTTCACCACTGGGCCTACTCGGATTGGTAACACAACTGCTCCTTTTGAAGAATGCTCTGCATCGTCATAAGCTTTTATTGTTATCTTTTGGCGGGGGTCCATTGATTAAATTGCATATCCCAATGCTATGACCAATTGTAATGTACATATATTTAGGCTTGCTCCATTGTCAATCAAGACTCGCTTGATCCTGTGTTGGTTAATAAATCCTTCAATATGGAGTGAGGTGTTATGAGTTTTTTGGAAGGATGTATTGTCGCTTTCAGAGAAAGTGAGACATGGTGATGACCTTAGATTGCCAACCATAGCTTGAAATTGATCTATATTTAGATTGGCAAGGACTAACACCTCTTGGAGAGCTTGATCCAAGATTTTTTTATGAGATGGGGATAGGCACAAAATTTCTAAGATGGATATAAATGTGGGCCTCTTATCTAACTATTCCACAAGGTTATACTGCTTTGGGATGGATGTTGTGCCTTGTGGAGCTGCTTTAATGGTGATCTTGCTATGACACATAGCAACATTATAGGTATGGTTTGGATCTTTGATGGAAATGGTTTCAATTTGTTCATTGGCATCATATAGGTGATTCATAGTGTAATTATAGGCAAATCACATATAATTACCTATATCTATGTTTTGACCTGAAGTGGAAGGACCCCTTTGATCTTGTGATGGAAGTAGATTCTTCAACATGAGATGATCATTATTTGAGGTTTTTGGGTCATGTTCTTCAATTTCAATCTCTCCTCGATTAATAAGATCCTAAACAAGATCTTTCAGTCTATGACAGTTACTTGTTTTATGCCCTTTTCCTTGATAGAATTCACAATGTTCATTATCTCTCCACCATGGAGGTTTAACCTGAGGATCGTAGTTAGATGTCTTTGCTAAGGTCACCAGATTTGAAGAGACCAATTGTCATAACACTGTTTCAATAGGTTCCCCTAAGGGTGTGTATTGACGTTTTGGTTTATAATTTTTGTCATTGTCTCGGTTCCTCTTGCGATGCATTGCATCCTTGATTTTGTGGAGGAGCAATCGTGTTGTTTTTAGGAGGGGGATTTTGCCCCGCAAATCGGACCACAAGTTGTGCACTCTTTATAGTCCTTGCATCTTGTAAAGCGGAAAATCATGAGCGAACCCTAAGTGTTCCCCCCACCACTCCGAGGAGAGGGGAAGGAGGTCATTAGGGTTGACGGTTTTCACTTAGGGGAGACTTTACATTCAAAAGAGGGGTTGAAACCCACAAGATCCAATCCCACACAATGCAAGATTGGATTTTAAATGAGTTTCAAGGGTTAAGACAACAAGGCTACCCTCTTTTGTAAAGAATGTAGATAGAAGGATTAAGCTAGGAATGCATGAAAAGTGAGAAAGATTCACTTATAAACAGAGATAGGAATATAGGATGAAGTTGCGGACCTGGAATTAGCAGTAAAATGTCGAGATGGTGCTGTCCTGCAAATTTGAGCGAAAGTTGACAGGACGATGGCGCCCGACGTGCACACGGTCCTCCGAAAAATCCGTGAAATGAAGGGGGATCTGTTCGTCTCTGCACAAGGATTCCAGATCTTCAATTACAGCCGCGTACTTGTAACCTACACACAGAAAAAAGAGGACAATTGGGGGGTTAGGGATTAGGGGTTTGCCCTTAGGTCAAACCCCGGTTTTGGAATTAACCAAGAAATGAGAATGCTGTAAATGTAAATGATTGTAATGTAATAAAGTACCAATACCTTGTTGTAAGAATGTTTGTATTCTTACATGCAAAGGTGTAATTGTTGTTGTATGTTGTATGTTGTATGTTGTATGTGATCTCTTCTTCAATGGTTGAATCCTTGTCTTGAATGCAACACTTAGCCTTGAATGGAGACTTAGAATGCTCAATTGCTTGAAGGAATGCTTGAATGCTTGAATATCGCTTCCACCTTTTTTCCATCCTACCCAAAATGGGAGAGGAAATGTAGTTTATATACTTGCCAATTAGGGTTGAAAGACTGATTTTTCCGACCTTGGGCTGACATAGCAACCTTATTTTCCAATTTGCAAACTAAAAGACCCGAAGCCCCATAAGAGATCGGGCCCAAAATAGGGCCAAGGACCAGGGCGCTGGGCGCCATGGTCCTGGGGGACCAAGGCGTTGAGTGCCCTAGTCCTGAAGGACCAGGGCGCTGGGCGCCATGGTCCCACCTCCCGGGATAGCAAGGTGCAAGGAGGATCAGGCCAGGGTGCTGAAAAATGCAGTTTTTGATGTCATGAACAAGTTTCGAGGTCTCCATTCAAGTTCAGTGTTGCGTCACCATCATGAAGACCCAAATGCGGTCAAAATTGCAAGTGTCACAATTTTAGGATGCTACATTTAGCCCCCACTTTAGCGGGAGTATAAGCGTACGCTCATACTTCCAGTAAAGTACAAGGAAACAACATTGAAAGACTTTCACCACGTCAAGGATGCAAGACACACCAAGCCCCCATTGGACTAAGGATCTTACGACTTCGATTGACAAAGTAACAGGGAAGATCACGAGGGAGAACCATGACTGTCAGTAGTAAGGTTCCCTCACTATGAGTCATGCAAGAAAAATACCAAAAATTTCCAAGGCAAAGCTAAGTTCGCCAAGAAATTTTCAAGTATCCTAAAGGGATAGACGGGGTGTATGCCCCCCTACGTTAAAGCGATCGCACACGCCTCAACGGGGGTGATTTCTTTAAGGTAGTGATACACATAAGAAATGAGAAGGGAGAGGAGCACGTTATCACAAAGATTTAGCCCCCAAGTGTGAGATAAACCCAAGGATAATAGACACAAAACACAAAGCACGAGGTGACTTCGCTTTCCTCGGGGTTAGTATGCTGTATGATAATTCATGTATATCATATGTATGTATGCATAATTGTTCTTCATTCCCCAATCAAGGAAGGTCACCTAGAAGAAGGGAACACATGTGTCTTTTAAGTCAACATGAGAGAGACCAAAAGAGATCCCAATGCTTTTCATCATCCTCAAGTAGACAACACTAAGGACAACAAATAGAAGAATGAGAATAACACATAGAAGAAGTAACCAAAGAGAGGAGGAGAGAATCTGCTATGCTAATGAAACTAGTCTAGCACGTCATCTAACCCCTGATCTTGCTGATCAATATTTCGGGAAGGCAGGGAACACGCTAGAGGAGGAACATTCAACACAACAGATGGAGCTATCACAAGATCCAAACAAGGGCTATGTTCATGTTCCAAGCCACGTTGTTCTTGTCTAGGAACTAGGATAAGTGCTTTAGAAAATTCGTTAGATAGATGGTTATCAACATCAACATATTCATATTCACTATCAGAAGCAAGAGTAGTAACATTTTCATCATGAATAACATTTTCATCTATATCATCATCAAGATTTATAAAAATAGGATCTTTAACTCATACAGGATCAAAACCATCATGCATCTTATGTTTAGGAGATTTTGGAGAAAATGGAATAATGCTTGTTGAAGGTGTTTTTGGGGATTGCAAAGTTTGAGAAGCAGCTGCCTGAGCTCTAAGACGACGCTTTCGTCAGCGTTCACGTGCAAAATGATTTTGTCTAGTCTTAGTAGGAAGTGGAGAAGATTGAGGAGGAGGAATGTTCTCATCCTTATCACTTTGGGTGTTTAGGTTGTGGTCTCTTAGGCTGGATAATAGGAGAAGAGGAGGGTCTCTTCTCTTTATAAAAGGAAGGAGGAGGAACTGCTCCATATAAAGGAGGAATATTTTTTTTAGGAAGGAGACCAAGTCCATCATGATGAGGAGGTATAGGCCTACTTTTAGAAAATTTATAAGACATAGACATAGTCACATCCATAGGAATGGATTGGGAATCTTCTTGAGGAAAGACATTAGTTTTATCTTTCAAAGGAAGAACTTCCTTCTCAAGAATGATAGGAATATCAAGTTTGGGTGTTCTAGGTTCACTGAGAGATAGGATCATATCTGTTTTCCACTTTTGATAAGATTTGAAAAGATGATCACTTCGCAGAGGAAGAGATTGGAATTGTTTAGACCAAAAATAATCAATAGGAACACTAGAAGTTCTTTTAGCTAGTTTAAAGAGACTATGATTGACAGTAACAACTTCACCATTATGGGGAAATTTCAAACATTTATGAATAGGAGAAGCAATAGCTTTCATGGAAGATAGCCAAGGATAGCCTAGCTTCACACGAAATTGTTCGGATGAAGGAATAATAGCAAAGTTCACATCAAGGGATTTGTTATGAATTTCAATAGGTAATGTAATAGAACCAATTGCAGGAGAAGAAAATGCATCAAATAATTTCACAATCACATCTGTTTTGTCACAGATCACTTGATTCAATTGCAAAGTAAAAAGAAATTCTTCAGTAATAACATTAACCATGCACGAAGGATCAATAAGCACTCCACGGCAAGGTGTATTCTTGACTTTTGCAACTATATATAAAGGACCATCACGTGCCGTAATAGTTTCACTAGAATCAAATGTGATGGAAGGTTCTTTAGGGTTTTCTTGCTGCTCTACAAAGTTAATCACATTCGGAGTCATAGACACAAGACCATCAGATGAGAAAGAGGAATCATTAGCCTAAATCGCATTAGAGGTATGAGAAGGTAATGGATCAGTAAAAATCTTAAGATTTTGGTTAGGAGGAGCTATAGATGTATTGCCTTTATCATTCACTCCCGAAACAGAGATAGTATTATTATCAATCAAATCTTGAATTTTACCCTTTAAAGCAAAACATTTTTCAGTATCAAGCCCAAGTTGACGATGAAATTGACAAAAGGATTTGTTATCAAAATAGGGTGAATTAATCTTTGTAGGATCGATTTGCTTTATAGGAGGGAGAGTAAGCACATTTTTTTCCAATAACTTATTCATAATACTATGCAATGATTCATTCAAAGGAGTAAACTTTCTTTCTTTCTTGAAAAACTTAGAAATAGGAGGCACACCTGATGCTGCATTCACATTGTTGTTGATGATGTTTTCATTGAATTTAATGGACTCTCTATTCGGTTTAAACTTCCCAAATGGTTGTTGACTACTATCACCCTTATCACTCGGAGCCATAAGATTTGCTTGTTCCATTTGACTCACAGTCAGTTGATAATTGTGAAGAGTTGCACACAACTGTTGGAAAGAAGTAAACTTAGAAAACAAAAGTTTTTCTCTAATATCTTTTTGTAGATTAGAAATAAAGATTCTTTAAATATCATTGTCAGGCACTGGAAAAGAGATTTGAGCATACAAATGCTTATATCTACCAATGAAATCAATCACTTTTTCTTTAACACCTTGTTTACAATGCATTAAATCAATCAAAGTAACTTTAGGACTTATATTGTTTTGAAATTGTTGAATAAAAGCATTTGCAAGTTGTTCGAAAGAAGTAATAGAATAAGAAGGCAACGAGCAATACCATTGTAGGGCTTTATCTCTTAATTTCCTAGTAAATAGTTTTGCAAGCAACCTTTGGTCATAAGAAAAATCGGTACATATTGTTTGAAAAGTCTTAACATGTGTTAGAGGATCTCCTTTACCATTATAAAGCTCCAAATGCAGGATTTCAACATGTTTAGGAGGGATAGCTCGAACAATGTCAAGAGAAAGTGGGCTCGCAACATCAAATGTGGGCACACTAAACTTAGATTGATTCATAGAGACAATTTGTTGCTGTAAAGAAGAGACAGTTTGTGCAAGATTGTTAATGGTCGCTTCAGTCGAAGAATTCATATTAGACGTGTTAGATTGTGATGGAGGTATTATGTTATTGAAAGAAGGTATTGATTGAGAGTAAGGTGGCGGGACACTATGATAGTTAGTCATAGGAGAGGATTGGAAAGGAGGAACACTACAAGGAGGAATGGAATGGTTGAATGAATTGCCCCCTTGCGTCATGTTCATTTGTGGAGATGTAATAGGGACACTCATTAAAGGAATGAATGAAGAAGTCGGATTGAATGAAGAAAGAGGGTTAATTGAAGAGGAAGGATTGCCCCCATGATTTGTGATCATAGGCGGAATGTCTTGTATAGAAGTAGTCATTATGTTTGATGTAAAGGTAGGTATGCTAGCAATAGAAGTTGTCAAAGGAATAGAATGATTGACTTGAGTAGGAGGTTGTGTATAACCTAAAGTTTCAGCACAACTCTTCATAGGCATCACATTCGAATCCACAATGTGTGCAATACCATGCAAAATATCAATTCCATTCTTATCACTTTGAACCATACGTTTTAGACCCTCAATTAATGAAAGAGCTTGACTATCGGGATACTCTTGAGACATCCATTGCTGAAAATCATCAAATTGGTTATCCAATTTTGAAAGTTGTTCTACAGAAACCTCATGGAGAGCTTCTTCATCAATAAGAGGATTAGAGGAATTACTCGTGTCCTCGTTAAAGAGGCCATTCAAATTAGGTTCCATCTCCTCGATAATTAAACCTTGGAAAGACTTAATTCTAAGGCTTCGTCTAACAGGAATAGTGTAAGTAGGGCTTATTGTTGTAAAACTCATGCACTAGAGAGGGAGAGAAAATTTTGAATTTAGAGGTAGCAAATTTCAATAAAATCAGCCAAACTTCTAGATTTAAGCTGTTAAATGCAATCATGACAATCTCCCAAAATTTCAAAAAAAATGTTAGGGACCGTGGTGCTCGGAGTGCACACGGTCCTTGCAACTTTTTTCGAAATTTGTAGGGATGAAAGTTATGATGATTTTAAAGCTAATCTGAAAAAATTGAGTGATTTTACGATCTGTAGATAGGCCAAATTAGAGTTGCAATCTCAAAATTGAACCCTACCAAGATTGTTGAAAAATGCAAAATTTGAATTTTGAAAAAGAGAGGGAAACTGAAATTTTGAATTTTATGATTTTAGAGGGAATACCAAAAGCAATGCAAGTTTTGAAATTTAAAAGTTGACTCAATTTCACGCAAAATTCAATTTTGAAAGCGGAAATCAAAGTTGTTGTAATTAAACACTTAATTTCAAAAGTCACAAATTGCAAGAATTTGAATAAAGAACTGAAATTTCGAATGAATGCCAACACACTTTTCAGATTTAGGATAGTAAGAAGCACAATTTTGACATGAATTTCAGTTTCAATTATTTTTGAATGATTAGAAGCCTTAATCCAAGCAATCACAAGACCAACTTTGACCTTAATTTTAAAAGTGTTGTAATTGATAAAATCAGCAAAAATTCTGAATTTTAGCAGAAAAATACAGTAAGATCTAACTCCCGAAATTTCAGAAAAAATGTCAGGGACGATGGCGCTCAGGGTGCACACAGTCCTCGCAACTTTTTTCCAAATTTTCAGGGATGAAAGATATTATGATTCTGTTGCGGAATCCAAAGTTACAGCTGATTTGGAAATGTTTTGATCAGTGAAATTATCAGTCAAAGGTTGAGTCAAGAAGGTTTTAAAAATTAGGGTTTTGACACTTAACCACTTAATTTTCAAAATTAAAGCACAAATATGAATTGACAATTTGTAATAGAAGGATAGATCTGAAACAAGCATTAACAATTAAACACTTCACAAGCTCAATTACTAAAAAGAAAATTTTAGGGTTTTCATGCAATTAACCTCTAAAATTTGCAAAAGATCAAACATGGAAATGCAATCAAGGCATCCAATTTTCAGATCTAACCATGAATAATCAGAAAGGATGTTCACGTCGGGTTCACCAAAATGTAAAGCGGAAAATCACGAGCGAACCCTAAGTGTTCCCCCCACCACTCCGAGGAGAGGGGAAGGAGGTCATTAGGGTTGACGGTTTTCACTTAGGGGAGACTTTACATTCAAAAGAGGGGTTGAAACCCACAAGATCCAATCCCACACAATGCAAGATTGGATTCTAAATGAGTTTCAAGGGTTAAGACAGTAAGGCTACCCTCTTTTGTAAAGAATGTAGATAGAAGGATTAAGCTAGGAATGCATGAAAAGTGAGAAAGATTCACTTATAAACAGAGATAGGAATATAGGATAAAGCTACGGACCTGGAATTAGCAGTAAAATGTCGAGATGGTGCTGTCCTGCAAATTTGAGCGAAAGTTGACAGGACGATGGCGCCCGGCGTGCACACGGTCCTCCAAAAAATCCGCGAAACGAAGGGGGATCTGTTCATCTCTGCACAAGGATTCCAGATCTTCAATTACAGCCGCGTACCTGTAACCTACACACAGAAAAGAGAGGACGATTGGGGGGTTAGGGATTAGGGGTTTGCCCTTAGGTCAAACCCCAGTTTTGGAATTAACCAAGAAATGAGAATGCTGTAAATGTAAATGATTGTAATGTAATAAAGTACCAATACCTTGTTGTAAGAATGTTTGTATTCTTACATGCAAAGTTGTAATTGTTGTTGTATGTTGTATGTTGTATGTTGTATGTGATCTCCTCTTCAATGGTTGAATCCTTGTCTTGAATGCAACACTTAGCCTTGGATGGAGACTTAGAATGCTCAATTGCTTGAAGGAATGCTTGAATGCTTGAATATCGCTTCTGCCTTTTTTCCATCCTACCCAAAATGGGAGAGGAAATGTAGTTTATATACTTGCCAATTAGGGTTGAAAGACTGATTTTTCTAACCTTGGGCCGACATAGCAACCTTATTTTCCAATTTGCAAACTAAAAGACCCGAAGCCCCATAAGAGACCGGGCCCAAAATAGGGCCAGGGACCAGGGCGTTGGGTGCCATGGTCCTGGGGGACCAGGGCGCTGGGCGCCATGGTCCCACCTCCCGGGACAGCAAGGTGCAAGGAGGATCAGGCCAGGGTGCTAAAAAATGCAGTTTTTGATGTCATGAACAAGTTTCGGGGTCTCCATTCGGGTTCAGTGTTGCGTCGCCATCGTGAAGACCCAAATGCGGTTGAAATTGCAAGTGTCACAATTTTAGGATTCTACACATCTACAACCCCGTCATTGACGATGTTTTTGTTTTTATTCTAGAAGTTGGGTTTATCACTGTTAAAGCGTGGGTGAGGGCCATCTTTTGGTTCATTGTATATCTTCATAAGCCCCTTTTTAATGAGGGCCTATTCCCATTTTAACCATTGGGTGACCATGTCAGCAAAGGATTATGTGCCCTTCATGTCTAGGTGGAATTCCTTTTCATCGTTCAAGTTGGGAATAAATATTTCCACTAGCTCTGGTTCAGGTAGATGAAGAGAACGCCTACTAGATAGTTGTCTCCACCATTGTAGGAAAGCTGAAAATAGTTCCCTTGGTTTTTTCTTGGTGTTACATAGATCTGCCATGGTGACATTGTGTTGTATGTTGTGTGAATAATGTGCGGTGAACTTTTGGATAATTTCCCTGAATGTTCTAATGCCGCTTATTAGTCAAGAAAACCATTGAGTGGTTGTCCCTCCCAAACTCTAAGGAAAGAGGCGCATTAGATATGTGTCTTCATATGCCACTTCTAGGAAAGCTAAGTGAAATTCCCTAACACGATCTTTAGGGTCTCCTTTTCCTTGATACTTTTTTAACTTAGGTGTTTCTAACCCTCACAGAAAAGGTGGCATATATAGATTCCTATCAAAGGGATAGGGACAAATATCATTAAGTGAAAACCAGGTAGTTTTCACACCACTATGGAATTGTTGGGCTAGATTCTCGACTTGTTGCCTCAACATGTCAATGTCATTAGAAGGAGGAGGAGGTGGGGGATTTCCTTGATTAAGGTCATATATGAATTTATCTCGACCTTTTCCACCCTCATTATGACTATGGTGTTCTGATGCTTTCTGTAACTACGCAGTATCAAAATCAGATGGTAGTTTTCCCTCTTGAGCAAGTCTCAAAAAATGAGCATCATCGTTGTTTTTCAGGATTTCATCAAAAAGTCAATTGAAGAGAGTGTTGTGTTGTTCCCTTTCTATTTCTTCAAGAGTGTGAGTACTAGGATTTTCATCGTTTGAATTTCCTCCAAGGGCTTCTTGGAATTCATTGAGATTTTCCTTCTCTTCTTCTTCGATCTCTAGTTGTCTACTCCTTGATCTGGTTTGAGCCATTTTGTTTGAAATTTGTTGTTGAAGTTTGGTGAAAATGATTATGAGTTGGTGATGGAATGAGAGATAAATGTTTGGTGAAGTGTTTAGCATATGGATCTCTAACACTAAAGGTTTGATGTTACCAAAGTCCTTTTATGAATTGCTTGTTGTGTTTTGTGAACAATGTTTGATATGATAAGGTATAGTAAGGTCTGAGATGTGTTACAAACCAAGCTACCTAGTAATGAGAGGATGCACTCATAGACTAGTTTTAACTTGCATAGAAATGCCTCTTAGGATGAGTTTATCCTAGATGTAGAGACAATCAAAAGAGTGATGTATTGTTTTGATTCAAGCAATATCTAAAAAGAGCTTAGGACAAGACCCTTTTATGTTTTGAGACTTAGAATGGATTGATGATGTATGAATGTGAGAATGGATGGAATGTTAACTTCAATAAAAAAAATTGTGTTACATATGGGACAAATTCTTCCTCTTCTCTCTTGGGGGTTGGTGGTTCTTCCCGAGCTATGTTATATGTAATGCAGCTGTTTGGAAAGAAGGCAGGGTTGATTTTGCCTCCTTTATTTTTATGATAACTCAAAGCTCTATATTGAGTAAAATCTTTGTTGTTCAAAGACTCTTGATCAAACTCGTTGCATTTTCCTTGAAGATATAGACACATGTGATGCAAGAAGGCTCTGTGTGAGACAAAAATTTGTCTATTGAGATAGAAAAATTTCCTTCTTTTGATGAAAGCCTTTGAGATCAATGGTCTTTTCTTCAAATTGATATGCTGATGAAGATTCCTTTTTCTCAAAATGTGAAGGATGGTCATATAATTTGATATCTAGTTTTCACGTTGTTTTGATTTTTGTCAAATGTTGGTTTTGAAAATTTTGTGTTGGATGAATATTTGTTTTTGAATTGGTTTTGACTTTCTTTGACAAGAAAACAAAGAAAGCACACAAACACAATAATGTTGCCTCAAAAGGCACAAATAAGTGTGGGTCTAAATCAACCCAATCTTTGAACTTTTGACCCTTTTCCAAATGTTTTTGTGTATGTTTTTCCAAAAGCCTGAAGTTGGCTCAATTTATCACTAGTCTGACACAAAACGAAGATACTTCAAACACACTTTATCCCTAAGGTCAAATGGCCAGTTGTGATAATCTTAGCCCACATCTTGATATTTCTTCAACTTTGATACTACATACCTTATGAATCATGTTGTAGCAGGTAAGGATGTGATATACTAAGTCTTGCGCGAGCATAACAGATAGATGATACCTATGATGGGGGAGTCACCACTTTTATCAAGCTACAAGTAGCCTTTCAAAAAGCCCTATTTCTACTCAAGAAAATATGTATGGTTAATATCTTGGGAGCAAAACCATCTATGCTCTTGCACTAAATTTATCACAAATATCCTCAATCAATAGAATGGGTGGGTTTCTATATAAAAAGGTGTCTAGTAATTTTCAATGTTTTTGGACATAAGTTCATTCTACGGTGACTCACTTAAGAGCCTTGTAACTTGTGGTGGGGCCCATTTGTCCTTTTGGCAAGTTACACTATAGGAACAACTATACCCAAGGCTATAGCTTTCACTCACACCTGATTTCTATAGTGGCTTGAAGGATTTACCGTGCGAGGTTGTTCCCAAGAGTGATGTGTCTCTTGGTAGGCCTCTTTTAAAAAGATAAAATTTTGAGTGTTACTAACACTTTTCTCTTGCACCTAGGACCATGAAAGCCAAGGGAGAGGATAGTGTGTGTTAGAAGTAGGACCACTCGAAAAACTTTGCACAAGCGTGCCAATCATTGAAAACACTTGTTCAGTTTAACCAAAATATAGTAATGTGATCTAACTATTTGGAGATGTTGCTTCAACAATCATGGTGGTCTTTTTAACTTCAAAAGCAAAATGTTTTGTAGTCTAAGAATTTAAAATCCTGGTCAACTGAATTGAGAACACGTTTTTGCTTGAAGTAAAATTCGTTTGAACTGGAAGGAAAAATGGCTTGTTCTTTTTAAGCTTGCCCAAAATGAAGTGTGGATTGTGATTTCTTTAAGTTGATGCAAGAAATAAAATTTGTGTTGTTGATTTTAAGTACCAAAATAAAGATTTTGCTCCTATCTTGCAAAAAGAAATTTTGTTGGGTTTTGAAATTGTGGTTCTTTTTACTTTGACAAATGAGATTCTTTTTATGAGCCCAAACAAAATATGTGATTCTTTTTAAAAGCCCAAATTGAAATGTGAAGTTGACTTAAAGAAACTAAAATAAGAAGTGAATTCATTTTTAAGCCAAGTTTGAAAATGTTAGTAAAAAAGAGTAAATTTACTTCCGAATCTAATTAAAATAAAAACCTGCACAAAGAGATAAACAGTTACAAAAAATAAAAAATGGAGTTGTGGTGGGCTTCTACAAGCCTAAATTTCGATTTTTCGGTTACAAAAAGGTTTTTTTACAACTCTCTGTTACAATAGCGCTACTCTGTGTGAAAAAAGAAACACTATTTAACACGAAAGTGTTAAATAACAAATGAAAGCACTAAAAGAAGTGCAAATGTGCTGAAAGAACTCTGTCAGATAGAATTAATTCTGTCAGACAAGGAGCTGAAAATGCTAAAAAAAGATACAATAGCGCTATTTAATGGTCAATAGAGCTAAAAGAAGAACAATAGCACCAGTTAAGAAAGAATAACATTATTATTAGGAACAATAGCACTAAAGTACCAAATTTCGAAGGCGCTAGAGCATGAACAACTTTGCTAAAGTGTGACGTGTGTCAATTAAAACATGCAAAAAGTTAGTAGTTTCAAAAAAACTGATATCGGGAGGTTGCGTGCTCGATTCACATCGAGTTCACCAAACGATGCTATGCAAAAAGGATAAGTTAGGAAGACAAACACAAACAAAACAAGTCACAAACAAGTGTTAGTGTTAGCAAATAAGAAATTAAACACTATCCTAAGCAAGCATATCAAGAGAGACACTAAAAGAAAAATAGAGAGCTTAACAAGGAAAAAAAATTCTCTAAGACATCTCCAAATGCCTTCCACCATGTTTGTAGCTTCTCCTCCCTTGTTCCTCTCCTCTCCAAGTTCCCAAATGAGTGTAGCTCTCAGTATCTTTTTGCACTATTCTTGGTGTCTTATGGAGGTTCAATATTCTAGAATGGATGATTATGAAAATGTGAATGTGAGCAAGCCAAAATTATATATTATCTATTTATCTAATATTACTTTTAACCCAAAATGACAAATATGGATGGTTATGCTAAATGTTCTCTAAAATTCACTATAAGTTAGATGTATACAAGTTTTCAAGATTATAGATGTGCTTAAGAATGCTTGAGGATTTAAAAATGAGGAATGTGAGTTCTATTTATAGGTAAAATTGAGCAATGAATTATTGAGATTGAGTAATCTCAACAAGGGTCAGGATTGATGGGTTTATGATCCATGAGAGGGCTTTCAATCCAATCCCAGGATGAAAAATGTCAACAAGAGATGGGTTGAGAGGAGAGGGAATAAGCATTAAATGCTTGATATGATTTGAGGGTTAACTTGGGAGGTAAGGTTAATGTTGAGTTGAAAGAGTAAAGCCATATCCAATAAATAATGTCTTTATCCAATGGATAAACTCTTGTGCAAGAGTTAGTGAGGATAACCATGGTCAAAACAATAAATGCTTGAAGAGATCGATGGGTCAAATGAGGGTTTAGTTTAGAGGTAAAGTCTCTAGCCTCAGGGGCAAGTGGATTTAACCATAAATAGTTATGTAAGAGCCATCAATGGTCATGTAAGAGCCATTAGTGGTTTGGAAGACTTTAGGGGTTAGCTTGTTGAACACATGAAAACATTAAATGCTTTTCAAATACTTTGAGGGCTTTGAGAAGTGACTTCAAGTTGCTTAGGAATGTGACAATAATTAGGGGATGGATTAGGCTAATTAGGAATGATTAGAAAGTGGTTAGAAGGGTCTAGAAGGGGATTTAGGATTGCAAGTGGGTTTGGTGGGTGAGGGAAAATAGGATTTAATTAAAATAAAATTAATTTATTTCAATTGTAATTGCAACTTGCATTTTTAGGAGAATGCAAGTGAGGGGGATTAAATGATTTAAATAAATGTTTCATTTATTTATTTAAAAGAGAAAAGGAGATGAAATTAAATAAATAGGATTTATTCATTTAATTGATTGTGAATTTGGTTTAATGAATTAATTGAAATATATTAAATAATTAATTTAATTAATAGGAGAATGATTGAGGAGGAATTAATTAAATGTTAATTTAATTAACTATTGGCGAGTGGGTTTATTAATCAAATAAATAGTAAATATTAATTTAATTAGATGGACAGATTTATGTGACTACAATAAATATTTAAATAATATTTAGAAAAGGGTTAATAATTAATTGATTGTAAATAGAAATAGAAATAGATTAAATAGTAAGATGATGAAGTAATATGAATTTAGAAGAATAAGATTAATTAAATTAATGAAATAAATAAAGAATTACGTAATCAATTAGATGAATAATTAGTACATGATCAATGAGACATTTTTTAGGTGTTTATAGATTTATATTTTGATATAACTAATTTTGTAATGTTAAAATTTATTTATATCTTACCTTTAATTTCCTATCAATGTTTGAAGGTGAAAGTGCTAGTCCTCTTCGTGGTGGTGGATTAAAAAATTGACAAAGTACAATCCAAAAATCTACTATGGCTATCCCAACTCTAGGATGCACTAATACATAAGATACCCTCATTGACTATAATTTATGTATTAATGTGTCTTAAAAGAGTAGATATTTATTTCTCAAGTGACTTGTCATACAAAATATGTTGAGATTTCTATTTATGATAAGCTTGTATGAAATTTCTTTTTAAATTGCTTGAATATATATTAAACGCCACTGTAGACCCAATGGTATCCTCCTAGCAATTTCACCTTGGTGTTCAATAGGTACACCGAAGAGGTCTAGAAGGTCAATCAAAGAAAATTTGGTCTATATTTTTACATACATTATTTAGTGGACGAGATTAATTGATAAGGCATTTAGAAAATAGTGGTGTCTATGCAACGAAGGTTTCAAGTGAGAAGTGATAGCTTTAAATAAACACAAATAGGGGAAGAGTGTGAGAGATAGAGATTTGATAAAGATAGAAGAACAAAAAAATAGAAATGAAGATGAAGATGGATTTAAGGAGTGATATGAAGAGGAGAGGGAGAGAGATAAATTGAGATGGAAGACATATAATATAATATATATAAATCTTTGCATACTTATCTTTACTATTTATTTATATAGATTAATTATATAATATAAGTATACAATAATTTATATTATATAAAATGCAAAATATGTTTAATTGTATTGATTTGTGTTTCAAATTTTGAAGTAAATTAATGATTTATGACTAATTATTGAAAAACATAGCTACAGAGCAATAAATAATAAATGATTGCAGGGTTAAATATACCATTTTAGGGTATAATAAAGGCCGGCGTGAGGGAGAGAACTTTGCAGGAGCCGCCTGAGATTACACGTCACTATGTTCGTATAACGGACTAAGCCATGTGTGTGTGGGGATAAATGTTTTATTTTTAGTTTATTCTCCTACATTGATTTGTACTAATATTAACAAAAGAAGTCAAACAAGAGTAATTGAGTGTTTTCCTCATCATCGTAGAATTTGAAAGTGGGTTTAAAGAAGGAATTTTATCATTCTAATGAGATTTATGATATATAAATGGTGTAAGAGGACTTGTCATTTTTTGGGAGGTTGATGAAGAACATTAGGCATTAGATATTTATATGAAGGGTGATAGGGTGCTTATTTTTGGGTTTTGTGTGTTTATATATCATTTATAATTTCATGTTCTTATTTTTTTTATAGATTGGATTTTTGAAATATTATAAAGTATGGTTTTGAAAAATTTGCATAAATATTATTATATTAAATAGAGACAATGTGTTGGATATGTATCATGTATTTGAAAATCAACACACATGATCCTATTTGATTGTGGAGGTTTTCTTCATGTACATTTGATATCAATCATATTTTTATATTCTTTAGAGAGTCAATATTTACATTACTATACCTTGATTTAACTACAAAGTAATTGTAGTTTCATTTTTTAGTAGGTTGTATTTGGAAGATGGATTTCAACGGTGTGAAGCCTCAAGAACCTTCTAGACTATCATAAATAACTCCTTATAATATCTTGTTAATTTTTTTTCACGTTGGTTTACTATCCTTCAATTTTTATTTTTTCCAACATCCAATAAATCCGAACCTCGGAATCAAATCTGAAACCAATGGAAATTAAATCTACAGCTCAAACCAATCCACTATCCACGCGAGCTCACTATCCTAGAGGTTTCTTTGGAAGATGGATTTCAAGGGTGTGAAGCCTCAAGAACCTTCTAGACTATCATAAATAACTCCTCATAATATCTTGTTAATCTTTTTTCATGTTAATTTTTATTTTTTCCAACATCCAATAAATCCGAACCTCGGAATCAAATCTGAAACCAATGGAAATTAAACATACAGCTCAAACCAATCCACTATCCACGCGAGCTCACTATCCTAGAGATTTCTTTGGAAGATGGATTTCAAGGGTGTGAAGCCTCAAGAACCCTCTAGACTATCATAAATAACTCCTCATAATATCTTGTTAATCTTTTTTCATGTTGGTTTACTATTCTTCAATTTTTTATTTTTTCCAACATCCAATAAATCCGAACCTCGGAATCAAATCTGAAACCAATGGAAAGTACACCTACAACTCAAACCAATCCACTATCCACGCGAGCTCACTATCCTAGAGATTTCTCTTTGACCAATTTTGTTAGAAAATGAGAATATAGTTTATCGTGCTAAGACCGCCTTTTATCCGGTTTGATTGTATTGGAATTTAAGGTTATCCGAATTAATTATCTTCAAAGAAGGAAGAATGTATTAATTAACTAGGCTATGCGGAATATATTAAAGAAGGATATGCACCGAGTTTTGGTCTAGACAACTGCCACGTTGGTGAGCGCTATGGGCCCATGTAATTAGGCATGCGGAGATTGCAGTTACTTTCAAATGATTGCGGGGTTAAGAAGACCTAATAAAGGCCGGCGTTAGCTTTGAGCTTGTGTAGTGGCCTCTCTGTTTTTCACTGTGAGTGATTTTAAATGGAGTGTTGGCTTCATGACCAGAGGCCCGTCAATGGTGAAAGAAACATTGAGATTAGCTCCTTTGCTGAGAGACAGGCTTGGGTCAAGGCGCAACTGCTCGGCAGCTTGGAAAGTTGCGCACATTTGGAGCAGCGATTTTGGCCATGCGACCAGCTGCTTCTAAACCAGGAGGATCTTTATGGTGCTGGTCAGAACAGTACAGCGGTTTCGAGCTGGGAACCGGATGGAGCTTTTAACTTTGGCACCAGCAATTTTAATGGAGAGGAGTCGCAACCGTTAGGGTTTGAGTTCGGGAGCCTCCCGATTCAAATGCAAGGGTTCAACGATTTTCAGTTCTTTTCTCAAGATGAAAATTTTGGCTTTGCGGAGCTCAACTTCCCAGCCTGGCAGACTCAGCCAAGCGGTCAAAGAACAGCTTCCGCCGAGCTGCCGAGGAACAGCTCCTTTTATACGCTGGAAGACGTGATGAAGAAGCTCCCCCGCGTTGATCCTCTGTTTATTCCTAGCCCGCCGATGAGCCTCAGTATTCCTCCTTCCCCGCAGTTTTCTTCTGATACGAGCTTGTCTTCATGCCAATCGTTTTCCGGTAGGGTTTCATGCCCGCCGCCGCCGTTACAGCCGAGCGAGGGGGAGACAGAGCATTTGAATCAGCTGATACAGTCGCAGACCTGCCGTAAGCCGCCGTATGCTTCCGTAGAGCCACCAAGCGTCGCGGCTCGTCACAGGAGAAACAAAATCCGTGAAAAGATTAGTTCTTTGGAGAAACTGATACCCCAGGGTTCGAAACTCGACACGGCCAGAATGCTGGATGAGGCGATCAAGTATATCAAATTCCTGCAAGCACAATTTGATGTTTTGGAATCCATGCCTCCCGTCGATTCAGAGCCACATCTGAAATCAAACCCTAAGATTGCCGATGATAATGTCAATATTTATCTGAAGCCAAATTTTAATGGCCGAAATGCTTTGGCGATGCAGAGATCAGGTTCTGCTTCTGCTTCACCAAAGAAGCTATCTACTGACCAGATGCTTCACAGCTTACTGAGTTCGTCTAGAATTCAAAAGAAGCTCTTCAGCGAGGGGAAAGTCATCGTTACGGTGCAGCAGAAGGAAATGCTTGCATCTAAACGGCCTGATCTAGCAGGTGATTTTTCCAATTTTTTCTTCGACTAATAAATATTTAAGCTTCTTAATTTTGTCCATAGCTCCTCTGAAATTGGTCAGGAGCTTCATATTGTAATGTCAGCACTGTAACTCTTCTCGTACGTGCCTGGAGGTGTGAAGTTTCGTTCGTCGCCTATTTTGAAAATTTGGCAGAACAAAATTTTGATGTCGGAAAATGTTGCGATAATTTTCCTGGCTAAGACTGCAATAATCTGTTTGAATTAAATTGTCAACGTATTCTATCGACGAATTTTTTAAAAACATAATGTAGTTGTTTGGATATTTGCTTTTCATGTCAATATAAGTATCTTTTTCAGATGTATAACAGCGAAGTCACCTTGATAATGATGTATAAGAATGAAGCCACCTTGGAAATTGACAATTTAAATACTTTTATTGAAGGGCAAGATTCTTTTAAAGTACAAATTTGTTACAGAGATTATGCTCTATTCTGAATGTACTATCCTTGGGTTTGATTTGAGACGTTATAAAAAATCTCTCATTTTATTGTAGTTAAAAAAAATTCTTCCTTCGTGGAACGAATAGAATCGAGTGATGTTATTGTAGACGCAATGCTCCGGGACTACGGACGACTTCTGGCCAAACTAATTAATGTGCTCCTGGCAGAACTGATTATTGTGCTTTATTTAAAATTCATCTTCTCCGCATAAAAAGTTAATGTTTTGTAAGAGGATCCATTTTTTCGGGATTTCTGTCGGCCTCGTCTCTGACTCGCAACGAATCCACTCTGTCTACGCGTTGCACCACAGCTCTATGACCCTTTTCCACGCCTCTCCAATAACTTCGTGTTATTCTCAATTATTCTTCTTAAGAATTTCAGACAGTAAACGGCTATTAAAAGAGGAGTCTCTGTGTGCCATTTGTTCCATTTGAGTCATTTTGGGAATTGAGTGATTTTGCCTGTGTTGGGTTCATCAGGGGTGACCTTTCAACGGAGGAAAATATCGGCTGCCGTAAACTTCCGTGGAGGCGCAGAGCGTCGTGTCTCGTCAGGGAAGAGGTAAAATCCGTGAAAAGATTCGGTCTTTAGAGAAACTGACACCCAGGATTCGAAACTTGACACCGCCAAAATGCTGTAAGAGGCTATCAAAGTATCTCAAATTCTTGCAAGCGAAATTTCAAGTTTCAGAAACTATGCCCCAAGTGGATTCGAAGCAGGATCTCAAATCAAACTCTAAGAGAAATGAGGACTGCATAAATATTTGTCTGAAGTCAAATTCTTGCAAGCGCAAGTTCAAGTTTTAGAAACTATGCCGAGATCTCAAATCAAACCCTAGCAGAACCAAGAATAGCGTAAATATTTGTGTGAAGTCAATTGCTAACAGCAACGGCACACGGAGGATAGTGCTCCAAAATGCTTTGGCGCTACAGAGAACAAATTATGCTTCAGCTTTATCAAAAAATCTATCTACTAACCAGCAACCAGATGCTTCACACTTTGCTGAGCTCGCCTACAATTAAGAAGCAGCTCTTCAGCGCGGGGAAAATCATCGTCATCCTGCAGCAGAAAGAAATGCTTCCATCTGCATCTCCAATTTCTACTTTGACTAGTATTTACAATATATACTTCCCATTCATATTTTGAATATAAAATACAAGCTGCAGCCTTCCTTCAACAGTCTTTCTCTGTGCGAATTATGTACTTATTTAGCAAATGCATTCCAATTATTTTGCCCTGTCTTGGCCAATATATTGCTCAACTGTATTGTTCACCATTCCATCATAGCATTGAATATCTAAATGAATGGATAAATTCTTAGTCGTAGGAAGAATATTCAATTTTTCTGGATTCATATAGGAAATTGAATACCTAAATGGATATGACTTCTTGTTTAATCTCTTTCTGTAATCTTTTAGCAGAGTAAATTTTGTCCCAGGGCGTAGATTCAGGCTTGATCTCACGGTGGACAATTTGATCTGGCAGAGAACATCTATGAACAAAATTACGAAGCTGCAAAGCAATTAACCCATTCATGAACCAAATCAATCATATCAAAATTACATACAGCTCAACAACTACAAAACAGAATAATTTATTGCCAAAAGACAAACATGGTTTGGATTCAAATAGCAGGCTCAGTTTTCTGGCCATTACTCCCTGCATTTTCGTGTTGCTCCCGCTTACTAACATCAACGGAAAGTTTTCTTGGTTAATTTTTTAATATTTCGAAGGCTGCATTGATATTGCTTATTATTGTTGCTTATGTTTATCAATTCAATTCACTAGGGTTTATTTTTTCATTCTTTTTGTACCTTTAGTTATGAAATTATTTAAAATAATAAATCATTTTTAGAAAATTCTAATTAAATAAAATTACTAAGAATAATTTTTAATAGTTATTTTTTGAAAAATTAAGTTTATCAAAATTATAATTTAATAATGTATATATTTAGGGACGCGTCTATTCTGGCTCCAAAAGTGACCTATTGTACAAACGACATGCATCCAGAGTCCATTGACATACATCCATCCCATGCCCTCCCATAATGCGATGAGTCACGTTCTGGGACCCACCATCAGGCTGATCTGGAGGCATGTTGCTATTTTCTGGTTAACAGAAAGGCTTAACGAATGCACTCGAAGAGTTGACCATTTAGGGTGGCTGGTGTGGCCCCCTCTGACCCGTCCGCTTCGCCGTTACTGGTTACCTTTTCCGTCATTCGTAATCCCACTCAAAGTTTGACTTTGTCAAACTCTTTTCTCCCGCTCGTAAGCCAAAATGGGAGCTTTCAAACTAAATTAATATTCCCCCCATTATTAGAAAGAAAGTAGTCACTTCGTTTGTGCCATGTAGCCCACGAATCAGCGAAAGCGATTAACATGCTATATTAGTCGAATTCGCTGTTTTGCGAGGAAAAAGAAATGGTGGCCATGCAGTTCATGAATCAGTGAAAGCGACTAACACACCATGTTAGTCTAATTCACAAGTTTCATAGGGCAAAAGAAAATGGTGGCCACACAACCCACGAATCAGCGAAATCTACTAACACAATATGTTAGTCGAATTTGTTGTTTCGCGGGGCAAAAGGAAATGGTGGCCACGCAGTTCGCGAATCAGCGAAAGTGACTAACACGCTATGTGACTAAATAATGTTCCATGAATCTTCTCTCTCTCTCTCTCTCTCTCTCTCCCTCCCTCTCTCTCCCATTCTTTCTTTCTTAAGTCTCTCTCCCTCTCTGCCTCAATCTCTCTATCTCACTCTCCTCCTCTGTCAAGTGTATCTTTTTCCCACTCTCTCCCTACCTCCCCCCTCCCTTTCTCTTTTTCACTTAAGTCTCTCTCTCTCTCTCTCTCTCTCTCTCTCTCCCATTCTTTATCTCTAAAGTCTCTCCCATTCTTTATCTCTAAAGTCTCTCCTTCTCATCCTCTCTATCTCACTCTCCCCTTCTCTTAGGTGTATCTCTCTCTTATTCTCTCCCTCTCCCCTCCCCCTCCCTCTCTCCCTTTCTCATTAACTCTCTTTCTCACTCTCTCTCTCTCTCTCCCTCTCTTTGCACCAATTAGGGTGACCTCCAATGGTTAAATTGAGACACCAAGATCCAAAATCACCAAGAAGGGGAAGTGCACTAGCATATTTAAATTGAGACAACCTATGACCCCTTAGGACTCCATATGACATCTTATGTATCGTTACAAGTCATATGGTGTCCTATGACCCCGTAGGACACATGCATCGATCCCTAGGATACCATATGAAACCTAAGAATACCATATGTCCCTAGAGAGGGAGAGAGGAGTAGGAGAGTGAGGGAATGGGAGAGAGACACACCTAATAGAGGAGGAGAGTGAGATAGAGAGATAGATACTAAGAGGGAGAGACAAGAGATAAATGAGAGAAAGAGAGATGGAGAGAGAAAGGAGGGGAGACTGAGATAGAGAAAACATAATATTGATGAATCAACACCTTGAGGTCAACATAATTTGTATTCTGATGATGTTTCAAAATCATTGTTGAGTTATTATAGAAGTATCTTCTTCTTCATCAATAACATACAAAGGTAGCTCATTAAACAAAACAAGCATTATCTCATCATATTGCTCAATATAACTAGGTAACTCATTAAACAAAACAATCAAAAACTTGTTATCAACACTTTTTCCTTGCTCTTTAACCTATTGTTCTATATGATCATACATATCATTTTATTGCAATAAATTTAATTTTTCTATTTCTACATCATTTGCAAGTGTATTGACAAAAGATAACTTTGTTTCTACCTTAAAAAAGTCTCTCTTTTGTTTAACAAAATATCTCTTTAGATATATAATAGGACCTCTTGGACAAAGGAAAATGATGTGAGGGCATGAAAGTTGATTTGCAAAAGGACTTTGATAAGATTTGGGGGTTCCTTGAGGTGGAGATGTCTCTTTAAAGGGTTTCTCTTGGGGAATGATGACCTAGTTTTCTACATACATTTAACATCTTGCATGCGTTGAAAGCTTCTAAATCTTGGGATTTCAACTTTAGAAGAATCACTTGAAGGTTGAATAGGCTTCACTTGAAGGTTGAATCTCTAGTCTCTTCTTCTCTTTCCATCAACCTCTCTCTCTCTCTCTAAACCCTTCCCTTCCTCCACCCCTCTCTCTCACCTGGGATCTTTCTCTAGTCTCATACTCATTTTCCATCCCTTCCTCCCTCTCATTTAGTATCTATCTCTCTCTCTTACGTCTCTCTCTCTTAGGTTAGGCTTGGGAGGGAGAGAGGGAGAGAGAAGAGAGGATGGAAGGAGAGAGGGAAAGAGAGGGTGAGAAGTAGAGATACTTGAGAGAGAAAGAGAAAGGGAATGGGAGAGAAAGAAAGAGTGTTAGAGGGAAAGAGAGAGACTTGAGAGAGAAAGGGAATGGGAGAGAAAGAAAGAGTGTTAGAGGGAAAGAGAGAGACTTGAGAGAGAAAGGGAGAGAGGGAGAGAGGGAAAGAATGTGAGAGAGAGACACTTGAGAGAGGGGGAGGGAAATAATGGGAAGGAGAGAGGGTGAGGGAAGAGAGAGGATGGGGGAGGGAGAGAGGGAAAAATGAACATAATAGGAAAGAGAGACACCTAAGAGAAGGGGGGGGAGAGAGACCATAATGGGAGGGAGAGAGGGAAAGAGGGAAAAAAAGGGAGAGAGAGAGAGAGAGAGAGAGAGAGGAAATAATGGGAGAGAGAGACCCAAGAGAGAGGGAGAGAGGGGAGAGAGAGATGGATGGGGAGGGAGGGAGAGAGGGAAAGAATGGAGAGAATGGAAAGAATGGGAGAGAGACACCTACGAGAGAGGGAGAGAGAGATAGAGAAAGGGAAAGGGAGGGATAGGGAGAGATGGAGAGAGAGAGAGAAAGAGAGAGATACTTAAGGGAGGGGGAGTGAGAGAGATAGAGATAGAGGGTGAGAGGGAGAAGGGGGTTGGGGGTTGGGAGGGAGAGAGGTAAAAAGAGTTAGAGGGAAAGAGATAGAGACCATATGGTATCATAAGGGGTCATATGGTGTTCTACAACCCCTTAGGACACCATATGACTCCTTAGGACACCATATGGTGTCGTTATTGGTTGTATTGTATCCTAAGGGGTCATATGGTGCTCTATGATCCCTTAGTACACCATATAACCCCTTAGGTGTTGTTAGGGGTCATATTGTGTCCTAAGGGGTCAGATAGTGTCTTATGACCCCTTAGGACACCAAATGGTGTTATTATGTGTCATATGGTGTCCTAAGGGGTCATATGGGGTCCTATGAACCCTTAGGACACCATATGATCCCTTAGAACACCATATGACCCCTTAGGACACCATGTGGTGTCGTTAGGGGTCGTATGGTGTCCTAAAGGGTCATATGGTGTCCTATGACCCCTCAGGACTCCATATGGTGTCGTTATGGGTCGTATAGTGTCCTAAGAGGTCATATAGTGTTCTACGACCCCATAGGACACTGTAGAACCCCTTAGGACACCATTTGGTGTCATTATATGGTGTCCTAAGGGGTCATATGGTGTTTTATGACCTCTTAGGAGACCATATGACCCCTTAGGACATGACATGGTGTTGTTATATTTCATATGGTGTCTTAAGGGTTCATATGGTGTCCTATGACCCCTTCGGACACCATATGACCCCTTATGTGTCATTAGGGTCATATGGTCTCCTATGACCCCTTAGGACTCCATATGGTGTCGTTACGAGCTTTATGGTGTCTTAAGAGGTCATATGGTGTTCTATGAACTTTTAGGACACCATTTGGTGTCGTTATGGATCGTATGGTATACTAAGGGGTCATATGGTGTCCTAAGGGGTCATCTAGTGTCCTAAGGTGTTGTAGAACACCATATGACCCCTTAAGACACCATATGAACCATAACGACACCATATGGACTCCTAAGGGGTTATATGGTGTCCTAAGGGATCATAGAACACCATATGACCCCTTATTGCACCATATGACCCATAACGACACCTAAGGGGTCATATGGAGTCCTAAGGGGACATAAGAAACTATATGACCCCTTAGTATACCATACGATCCATAACAACACCAAATGGTGTCCTAAAGGATCATAGAACACCATATGACGTATTAGGAAACTATACAACTCATAATGACACCATATGGAGTCCTAAGGGGTCATAGGAGACGATATGACCCTAATGACACATAAGGGGTCATATGGTGTCCGAAGGGGTCATAGGACACCATATGAACCATAAAAACACCATGTGGTGTCCTAAGGGGTCATATGGTCTACTAAGAGGTCATAGAACACCATATGACCCCTTAGGACACCATATAATGACACCAAATGGTGTCCTAAGGGGTTTTGTGGTGTTCTAAGGGGTCGTAGAACACCATATGATGTCTTAGGACACCATATGACCCATAATGATACCATATGGAGTCCTGAGGGGTCATAGGACACCATATGACCCTTTAGGACACCATACGACCCCTAACGACACCACATTGTGTCCTAAGGGGTCATATGGTGTCCTAAGGGGTCATATGGTGTCCTAAGGGGTCATAGGACCCCATATGACCCCTTAGGACACCATATGACACATAACAACACCATTTGGTGTCCTAAGGGGTCATAAGACAATATCTGACCCCTTAGGACACAATATGACCCCTAACAACACCTAAGGGGTTATATGGTGTACTAAGGGATTATAGAACACCATATGACCCCTTAGGACACAATACAACCAATAACGATACCATATGGTGTCCTAAGGGGTCGTAAAACACCATATGACCCCTTAGGATACCATATGGTCTCTATCTCTTTCCCTCTAACTCTTTTTACCTCTCTCCCTCCCAACCCCCTTCTCCCTCTCACCCTCTATCTCTATCTCTCTCACTCCCCCTCCCTTAGGTGTCTCTCTCTTTCTCTCATTATCTCCCTCTCTCTCTCTCTCCATATCTCCCTATCCCTCCCTTTCCCTTTCTCTATCTCTCTCTCCCTCTCTCGTAGGTGTCTCTATCCCATTCTTTCCATTCTATCCATTCTTTCCCTCTCTCCCTCCCTCCCCCATCCTTTCTCTTCCCTCGCCCTCTCTCCTTCCCACTATTTCCCTCCCCCTCTCTCAAGTGTCTCTCTCTCACATTCTTGCCCTCTCTCCCTCTAACACTCTTTCTTTATGTCCCATTCCCTTTCTCTTTCTCTCTCAAGTATCTCTCCTTCTCACCCTCTCTTTCCCTCTCTCCCTCCATCCTCTCTTTTCTCTCCCTCTCTCCCTCCCAAGCCTAACCTAAGAGAGAGAGAGATACTAAGTGAGAGGGAGGAAGGGATAGAAAATGAGTATGAGACTAGAGAAAGATCCCAGGTGAGAGAGAGGGGTGGAGGAAGGGAAGGGTTTAGAGAGAGAGAGAGGTTGATGGAAAGAGAAGAAGAGACTAGATATTCAACCTTCAAGTGAAGCCTATTCAACCTTCAAGTGATTCTTCTAAAGTTGAAATCCCAAGATTTAGAAGCTTTCAATGCATGCAATATGTTAAATGTATGTAGAAAATTAGGTCATCATTCCCCAAGAGAAACCCTTTAAAGAGATGTCTCCACCTCAAGGAACCCCCAAATCTTATCAAAATCCTTTTGCAAATCAACTTTCATGCCCTCGCATCATTTTCCTTTTTCCAAGAGGTCCTATTATATATCTAAAGAGCTATTTTGTTGAACAAAAGAGAGACTCTTTTGAGGTAGAAACAAAGTTATCTTTTGTCAATACACCTGCAAATGATGTAGAAATAGAAAAATTAAATTTATTGCAATAAAATGATATGTATGATGATATAGAACAATAGGTTAAAGAGCAAGGAAAAAGTGTTGATAACAAGTTTTTGATTGTTTTGTTTAATGAGTCGCCTAGTTATATTGAGCAATATGATGAGATAATGCTTGTTTTGTTTAATGAGCTACCTTTGTATGTTATTGATGAAGAAGAAGATAAATCTATAATAACTCAACAATGATTTTGAAACATCATCAGAATACAAATTATGTTGACCTCAAGGTGTTGATTCATCAATATTATGTTTTCACTATCTCGATCTCCCCTCCTCTCTCTATCCATCTCTCTTTCTCTCATTTATCTCTTCTCTCTCCCTCTCAGTATCTATCTCTCTATCTCACTCTCCTCCTCTATTAGGTGTGTCTCTCTCCCATTCTCTTTCTCTCCTACCCCTCTCTTCCTCTCTAGGGTCATATGGCATTCTTAGGGTTCATATGGTATCCTAGGGATCCATGCATGTGTCCTATGGGGTCATAGGACACCATATGAGTCCTTAGGATACCATATGACTTGTAACGATACATAAGATGTCATATGGAGTCCTAAGGGGTCGTAGGTTGTCCTAAGGGGTCATAGGACACTATATGATCCCTTAGCACACAATAGTACCTATAACAACACCAAATAGTGTCCTAAGGGGTATAGGTAATGAGATAGAGGTAGAGAGATATAGATAGAACAAAGAGAGGAACAAAGAGATAGAGAGAAGTGAAAAGGAGATTTATAGAGAGATAGAAATAAGGAGTGTGTGTATGAGTGAGAGAGATAGTGAAGTGTTGTAACTTGTAACCTAGCACAATTTACACAACTTTATGTGCCCCTACTTTCATGTGTCCCATCTTAGCTCTCACCCGAGTCCATTTCAAGCCTTTTTACCTCAAAACTAATGTCATCTTTTTGCACGGTAATCTAAACCATAACATTGAGTTATTTTCTCTTCATTTCTCATTTATTTGCCCTATTATCGATGAATAGGTGCACTTGAGGCACCCTTTTCTGTATAGGGCTGCCCAGGGCATCCTTGCCTTCCTTAAAAAAGACATTTAAATATGTTAGTGCACTTCCTCTTCTTGGTGATTTTGGATCTTGGTGTCTCAATTTAACCATTGGAGGTCACCCTAATTGGTGCAAAGAGAGGGAGAGAGGGAGAGAGTGAGAAAGAGAGGTAATGAGAAAGGGAGAGAGGGAGGGGGAGTAGAGAGGGAGAGAATAAGAGAGAGATGCACCTGAGAGAAGGGGAGAGTGAGATAGAGAGGATGCAAGGGAGAGACTTTAGAGATAAAGAAGGGGAGAGAGAGAGAGAGAGAGAGAGAGAGAGAGAGAGAGAGAGAGAGAGAGAGAGAGAGAGAGAGAGGGAGGGGGGAGGTAGGGAGAGATTGGGAAAGAGATACACTTGACAAAGGAGGAGAGTGAGATAGAGAGATAGAGGTAGAGAGGGAGAGAGACTTAAGACAGAAAGAATGGGAGAGAGAGGGAAAGAGAGAGAGAGAAGATTCATGGAACATTGTTTAGGCACATAGCGTGTTGATGGAAGATTCAACTAACAAAGCATGTTAGTCACTTTTGCTAATTTGCGGATTGTGTGGCCGCCATTTCCTTTTGCTCTGCGAAACAACGAATTCGACTAACATAGCATGTTAGTAGCTTTTGCTAATTCATGGGCTGTGTGGCCGCCATTTTCTTTTGCCCTACAAAACTTGTGAATTCAACTAACATGGCATGTTAGTCGCTTTCGCTGATTCACGGGCTGCGTGGCCACCATTTATTTTTCCTTGCAAAATAGCAAATTCGACTAACATGGAGTGTTAGTCGCTTTCGCTAATTCGTGGACTGTGTGGCCACCATTTCCTTTTGCCTTGCAAAACATCTGACCATGGCTATTCTGGCTCCAAAACAGACCTTTCGTATAGTGTGTTAGTGACAGGTTAGTCAATCGCAACCATTAAATGCAAAATCGATGGTGTAAAACGCATGACTAACACATGTGTTAGTCCCTCCATACTGCCTTTTTGGAGCCATAGTCTAATCTGTCGGGCCCACCATCCTTTTGTTACTTCGTGAAAGATAAACTCCATGCTATTTTGCCCACCGAAATAACGCAGACTGTCGGATCCTTTTCAAGATGCACCTTCTTTACTTTCTACGTCATCCTACATCGGGGAAGCCTATGTCGATAAGACCGAAACAACTCGAAAACAATTAACATGCTATGTTAGTCGAATTCATTGTTTCGTGGTCCAAAAGGAAATGGCGGCCACGTAGTCTGCAAATCAGCAAAAGTGACTAACACGCTATGTTAGTCAAATTTTTTGTTTCATGAGGCAAAAGGAAATGGTGGCCACACAATCCGCGAATCAACAAAAGTGACTAACATGCCATGTTAGTCAAATTTGCTGTTTTGCGGGGCAAAAGGAAATGGCAGCCACGTAGCTCTCAAATCAGCAAAAGCCCTTTATTTTCATCGGGATAACATACACTATCGACAATGAGGAAAAAATGTCATCCTGATACCCGATGGGGCTATCGGTGGAGCTCTTGCCAATAAATGATGGAGTCATGTCTTCATAGTGGTGACATCGGGTTATCAGGAGGTCCCAATTTATGTTACCTTGATACCTAATGCACTAAATGGAGAAGGCGACTCTATCAGAGAGACTCTCTCTGATAAAGTGATGCCAAGCAAGAAGGAGAGTCAGACTCATCGGGATAACATACATTGTCGGGGAGATGTGTTTTGAGTTATCCTGATGCTCGATGAGGAAGATGAGCTCGGCATAAATGAAGTGACTACATCAAGGAAGCCTACGCTGATAAGACCAAAACAACCCAAAAGTGACTAACATGCCATTTTAGTCAAACTCTCTATTTCGTGAGGAAAAATAAATGGTGGCCATGTAGCCCGCGAATCAGTGAAAGCGACTAACATGCCATGTTAGTCAAATTCACAGGTTTCGCAGGGCAAAAGAAAATGGCAGCCACACAGGCCATGAATCACCGAAAGCTACTAACACGTTATGTTAGTCGAATTCACTGTTTCACGGGGCAAAAGGAAATGATGACCTTTCAGTCTGCGAATCAGTGAAAGCTACTAACATGCTATGTTAGTCGAATCTTGCATCAACACGATATGTGCCTAAATAATGTTCCATGAATCTTTTCTCTTTCATTCTTTCTCTCTTAACACTCTCTCCCTCTCTGTGCCTCTATCTCACTCTCCTCCTCTATCAAGCATATCTCTCTCCCATTCTTTATCTTTGAAGTCTCTCCCTCTCATCCTCTCTCTATCTCACTCTCCCCTTCTTTCAGGTGTATCTCTCTCTTATTCTCTCCCTCTCTCCTCCCCCTCCCTCTCTCCCTTTCTCATTACCTCTCTTTCTCACTCTCTCCCTCTCTTCGCACTTCTCTCTCTCTAGTCTCATGTACTCTCCTTCCATCCCTTCTTCCCTCTCACTCAGACTCTGTCTATCTCTCACCCTCTCTTTTTCTCTTTCTCTCTCTCACCTTCCCTCCCTCCATCTCTTTGGTCTCTCTTTCTCTCCCAATCCCTCTATCCACCTCTTAGATCTCTCTATATCTCACCCATTCCCTATCTCTCTCTCTCCCCCTCTCTTAGCTCTCTCTCTCTCTCTCTCTCTCTCTCTCTCCATCTCTATCTCTATCTCCCCCCCCTCTCTCCATCTCTCTTTCTCTCATTTATCTCTTGTCTCTCCATCTCAGTCTCTATCTCTCTATCTCACTCTCCTCCTCTCTTAGGTGTGTCTCTCCCCCATTCCCTCCCTCTCCTCCCCCTCTCTCCCTCTCTAGGGTCATGTGGTATTCTTAGGGCTCATACGGTATCCTAGGGATCCATGCATCTGCCCTATGGGGTTATAGGATACCATATGACCCGTAACGACACATAAGATGTCATATGGAGTCCTAAGGGGTCATAGGACACCATACGACCCATAATGACACCAAATAGTGTCCTAAGGGGTCATAGAACACTATATGACCTCTTAGGACACCATACGACCCATAACAACACCATATGGAGTCCTAAGGGGTCAAATGGTGTTGTAAGGGGTCGTAGGAGACCATATGACCCCTTAGGACACCATACGGCCCCTAACGACATCATATGGTGTCCTAAGGGGTCATAGGACAACATAAGACACATAATGACACCATATGGTGTCCTAAGGGGTCATAGGACACCATATGACCCTTAGGACACAATATGATCCCTAACAACATCTAAGGGATCATAGGGTGTCCTAAGGGGTCATAGGACACTATATGATCCCTTAGCACACCATAGGACCTATAACGACACCAAATGGTGTCGTTATGGGTCGTATGGTGTCTTGAGGGGTCATATGGCATCTTATGACCCCTTTTGGCATCATGTACTCTCATTCCATCCCTTCCTCCCTCTCACTCAGACTCTCTCTATCTCTCACCCTATCTTGTTGTCTCTCTCTCACCTTCCCTCCCTCCATCTCTTCGGTCTCTCTTTCTCTCCCAATCCCTCTATCCACCTCATAGATCTCTCTATATCTCCCCCACTCCCTCTCTCTCTTTCTCTCTCTCTCTCTCTCTCTCTTTCTCTCTCTCTCTCTCTCTCTCTTTGATTCCCCTTCTCTATGTCGCTATCTATCTCTATCTCTCCCTTTATTTCATTCTATTTCCCTCTTTCTCTGTCTCCATCTCTTCCTCCGCCTCCCTTTCCCTTTCTCTATCTTTGTCTCCCCCTCTCTCTCTCCATCTCTTTCTCTCATTTATCTCTTGTCTCTCCCTCTCAATCTCTATCTCTCTATCTCACTCTCCTCCTCTCTTAGGTGTGTCTCTCCCCCATTCCCTCCCTCTCCTCCCCATCTCTCCCTCTCTAGGGTCATATCATATTCTTAGGGCTCATATGGTATCCTAGGGATCCATGTGTGTGTCCTACGGGGTCATTAGACACCATATGACCCCTTAGCACACTATACGACCCATAATGACACCAAATGGTGTCCTAAGGGGTCATAGAACACTATATGACCTATATAGAACACCATACGACCCATAATGACACCAAATGGTGTCCTAAGGGGTCAATAGAGTAAAATAGAGAGAGAGAGAGAGAGAGAGAGAGAGAGAGTCTGTGTAAGAGGGAGGAAAGGATGGAAGGAGAGTACAAGAGACTAGAGAGAGAGAGGTGTGAAGAGGGGGAGAGAGTGAGAAAGAGTGGTAATGAGAAAGGGAGAGAGGGAGGGGGAGGAGAGAGGGAGAGAATAAAAGAGAGATACACCTGAGTGAAGGTGAGAGTGAGATAGAGAGAGGATGAGAGGGAGAGACTTAAGAGAGAAATAATGTGAGAGAGATATGCTTGATAGAGGAGGAGAGTGAGATAGAGAGATAGAGGTAGAGAGAGGGAGAGAGAGTTAAGAGAGAAATAATGAAAGAGAGAAGATTCATGGAACATTGTTTAGGCACATATCATGTTGATGGAAGATTCGACTAACATAGTGTGTTAGTTGCTTTCGCTGATTCACGGACTAAGTGGTCATCATTTTGTTTTGCCTTGTGAAACAGTGAATTTGACTAACATAGTGTGTTACTAGCTTTCACTGATTCATGGGCTGTGTGGCCGCCATTTTCTTTTGCCCTGTGAAACCTATGAATTCGACTAACATGGCATGTTAGTCGCTTTCACTGATTCGCGGGCTGCATGGCCACCATTTATTTTTCCTTGCGAAATAGAGAATTTGACTAACATAGATGTTAGTCGCTTTCTGGTTGTTTTGGTCTTAATGACATAGGCTTCCCCGATGTAGTCACTTCATTTGTGTCGAGCTCATCTTCCTCATCGAGCATTGGGATAACTCAAAACGCATCTCCCCAACAATGTATGTTATCTTGATGAGTCTGACTCCCCTTCTTGCTTGGTATCACTTTATCAGAGAGAGTCTCTTTGATAGAGTCCCCTTCTCTATTTAGTGCATCGGGTATTGGGGTAACATAAATTGGGACCTCCCGATAACCTGATGTCACCGCTATGAAGACATGACTCCATCAGTTATCGATAAGAGATCCATCGATAGCCCCATTGGGTATCGAGATGACATCTTTTCCTCATTGCTGATAGTGTATGTTATCTCAATGACAATAAAGGGCTTTCGCTGATTCACGGGCTGCGTGGCCGCCATTTCCTTTTGCCTCGCGAAATAGCGAATTCGACTAACATGGCGTGTAAGTCACTTTCGCTAATTCACAGACTGTGTGGCCACCATTTCCTTTTGCCTCATGAAATAGAAAATTCGACTAACATAGCGTGTTAGTCACTTTCACTGATTCGTAGACTATGTGGCCGCCATTTCTTTTTGGACCGTGAAACAATGAATTCGACTAACATAGCGTGTTAGTCGCTTTTGGGTTGTTTCGGTCTTATCGACGTAGTCTTCCCTAATGTAGGATGACATGGAAAGTAAAGAAGGTGCATCTTGAAAATGATCCGACGGTCTGCGTTATTTCAATGGGCGAAATAGCATGTGGAGTTTATCTTTCGTGAAGCAGCGAAAGGATGGTGGGCCCGACAGATTAGACTAGGATGTTTTGTGAGGCAAAAGGAAATGGTGGCCACATAGTCCATGAACCAGCGAAAGCAACTAACATGCCATGTTAGTCGAATTCGCTATTTTGCAAGGAAAAATAAATGGTGGCCACGCAGCTCGCGAATCAGTGAAAGCGACTAACATGCCATGTTAGTCGAATTCACAGGTTTCGCAGGGCAAAAGAAAATGGTGGCCACATAGCCCATTAATCAGCGAAAGCTACTAACACACTATGTTAGTCGAATTCGTTGTTTCATGGGGCAAAAGGAAATGGCAGCCACGCAATCCGCGAACCAATAATAATAAATTGTAATTATTAATAATTTTTCGCTTCAGAAAACTAAACTGTAATTTTGGGGCCTTCAAAGCCATATTGATAAGGCTGTAGGTAAAACTTGAACATATGTTACATATGTCTCGTCCATTATCTGCACTGACCATTGTGACTGTAAAAATTATAAAGCAAATGTGACTGTGAATTTCATAAAGCAATATGAAGAAAAAAAAATGAAAAAAAAATTGAAGACAAATTTTTTTCCTAGTCTACAATAATAATAATAGACTAAAATATCTCTGAAATGTAAAGGGGAAAAAATGTTATCTATTTTCTTCATAAACTGGTAGATTATGAAGTGCGATTCATTCACAAATTATGAAGTGTGATTCATTCACACATTTTATAAAATACAATCGCTTCACATTCATAGCACCCAAGAGTCACATTAAAATATAGACAAAACTTTTCTTATTCAAAGAATGTGACATTGATTAACATAAAATGTCTCTAGGTATGAGAGTACAAACTTTTTCCACTGATGTTCAATCAAACTCTATGTTGGAAAAAACCTCACAAAATAAACTCTATATCTACAATGACATTGATTTCAATATATCAGATTCAAAAACACCACTGGAGAAGCATGACAAAGACTATGAAAGAACCAAGGGAAATTATTCTTCTGTAACTCTAGACATCGTTTTAATCATACCCAGCTACAGCAAAAAAACAAGACAAATTTTTTCTTTACACTATGTTGTTCGTACTTAAGAAAAGATAAAATATCAAGCATTTACAGCCTTGGCAATCCATGCATTCTGTGCTCAAAAATAACATTCACACACTACTTTCTATCCGTACATCCTTCAAATATTGCAATGCAAACTTTGAACAATAAACCCAATTTTATGTTTATCATGGAGATAGAGCAACTGGATGGGTGGTAGGATCATGATAATCACATTGATGAATCCAAATTTCTGCTCTCCCTTCTTTAATACTTTTGGTTTTGTACCCATACCCTTCTGGAAAAAATATGTTTTCTTTCTTTCTTTCGGCTTCTCCAAGCTGTTACAGATAAAGAAACAACAATTCATGCTTGTGCATCATAGATAAAAGAAACAAAACATTGAATATGCAATTAGAGGAAAAAATATGTTATGGGTATTTTAAGTATCAATACCTTATCTCCTAAGATTGGTCTACCATTGAAATCTTTCCCATGCAAACTGATTTGACCATGGGCAACAAAAATATCTACAGAAATCATCACTATTATTAACAACTAAAATATAGACTAATAGATTTCATTAATATTTAACTCAAACCTATGTCATTCAACGCCTCAGCTGAAGTTGCTAAAAGCCATATCAGCATGAAAGAATAATGCCAAAAATCTCCCAGAAAAGTCTTTGCTCCATCCACGCTAGGAAAATAAGGCAGCTCCTTATAGATCTGAGACAAAACATCAGGAGCACCACTTCTATAAGACGAACCCTTCATCTCCACGCTTCCCATGATGATAATGACCAGCACCAGAAAGAAAAACCTCTTAACCCCAATCCGGTTGCGACATCCAAACCTAGCATCAAAAAATGGAAATGAAATTGCAGCATCAGAAAATGAAAATGGAATTCAATACTGGTAGAATTCAAAACAAATATGTTTGAAATTATGTTTGGGCGGGAGCGGGAGAGGAGTTTTAAAATTGAAATTCAATTTTTTAGACACACGTGGCTACAAACTGTAGCCGTGCCCGTGAGGCGTGACCAGGAGAATGGCTGACAAATATTAGCCGCGTGCAAATGCTTTCCGTCAACAGCGAACGGCAACATGCCTCCACGTCAGAAGCCCGATAGTGGGTCCTGGAACATGTTGTATGGGGTTGTATGGCATGAAAGGGCATGCGATTTTGGGGAGCCGCATCATGGCATGGAATGTCATTTTGGAGCCAGATTAGCTACAGCCTATATTTAGATCTAGTATTTACTTTTATGAATATTTAAATCTGTATAATAAAATATTTATTCTTTATTTTATTGTATGTATTATATTATAAATATTATATTATGGGGTAAAGAAATATATATTTATTGTTTAAACGTAGGATAAATATTTTATATATTAAGGTGGGAAGATGAAAGTTATGTATTTGTGTCTTTTTTAATTTATTTATTCAAGAAATGTCAAGATGCATGTATATATTGACAAATATTGTAATTGTGTGAATTGGGGTTGATCCCAACAACCTTTTACCCTTTCATATGTATTTTATTTATTGAAGAAATGTCAAGATACATGTATATATTGACAAATATTGAATTGGTGTGAATTGGGGTTGATCCCAACAACCTTTTACCCTTTCATATATATAAATATTTAGACACTTGATAGCTATCTGAATTTTACATTCACGTGATCTCACACAATTTTTCTATGTACACATTTATCATACTCATGAACATATACTCTCTCTTTACAAAATTTAAATTCATACTTTTATCCATTTCTCCCTATTCACTTTCTTATCCCAAGCTAACTAAAAACATGTTGAATACAATTTAATGCTAAATTACTAGTATTTTAATATACTTAATGAATATATTCATTGTAGTAATTAATCCACACTATACATTATGATTTGATTCATTACAAGAGTAAAGAACATAAATAAACCATTTAAGGGCTCTTGCCTGTTGGCTTCAAATCCTCTAAATATTTCTAGAGATTAACTAGAGAACTTATCTCAATTTCAATACAGTGAGAACCCTATGATACTATTCTTAAATAATGTCAACCACGTAGATAAAGATACACTAGATGACTAGATAAACATAATTCTAATGTACATAGGGATGATTCTAGACTCAAAGGGATAGTTTGGGATACAAATTTATTCTAAGAAAAACATAAATCTAGCAAAATTTCCTTAACTAACATATACTTGCCTAAATTAGGCAGCACAATTTCCATAATTAACAAGTATACTTGGCATTGATATTTAGGCAAGTATACTAGTTTTAGTAATGAAAACAAGTATATTTGTCTAACTTATCAATGTCAAATTAGAGTTAGTTGATATAAGTTAGTGAATGTTTATTCAATTCAATTTATTTAATTGAATTAAATTAAATTTAAAAATAAATCAAGTTCTTCTATATGCTGATATTAATTTTTTGTAGTTGTTTTTCTAATTTTAAAATTATAAAGGAAAATTATATGGTTTGAACACATTAATTGACAATTTATTAGTACTTGTCATTTGTTTATTATTATTACAATCAATGTTTTGGTATTTGTCATTATAATTTTTCTTTAACTCATAATTATTCAATTGTTTTTCCATCAATTAGAATTTTTTTTTCTTTTAAATTATTTTTTAATTTTTTAAAAGTCAAAAGACTAAAAAAAATTATGTCTTATTATGAGATCCATTATGTAAATGCAAATTTTGAGGCAATTTTTTAGGAATATTGTAAAATTTTCTTTTGAAATTAAATATCCATTATCTAACTAAAAGGAATGGAAAAATTCGCTAAATTTAAAATTAATATGATTTTATTTTTCACTAGATTACTTTCTAGTATAATATAATATAATATAATATAATTAACATTAAATGAATTTAAAGGACTAAATTTAATTCAAAGCTTTTAAATTTTTGAAATTGAATTTGACTAATTTAACTCACAATACAAAAATTAAATATTTAAAAAATAATATTATGAAAATATGAATGTAACCTATTAAAGTTTATATTAAACTATAATAATTTTATTAAACTAAAATTATATTGTATTTTATTGTAAACTATTTTTTCATTAAATGATTATAAATTTTTGTTTTTTGAATTCTTAAATGATTTAACTATTTTTTATATTTTTTAATGAGATAATCAACTTTCTTTTATAATTAAATTTTCAATGGTTTTCTAAAATGACTAACTCAGTATTGTCAAAACATTAATATTATTTATTTTTTTATTGAGTTTCAGATATAACTCTCTTAATTCAAGAGGATAGTAGGCTTGACATAATAATGTTTATAATTGTAATATTTATTTATTATGTGAGGGTAGTTGTGAGCACATGGTTTTGTGGCACATAGTTTTACTTTACCACTAGTTGTTTTTGTGTGAGCTTTTGTGTATAAAATAAAACACATGTTTAGTGGTTAAGGTTGGCTGGTGGTTTTGGGATGTCAGAGAATTGCATTTGTGAAGCATGGTATGAGATGCATGGACTCATGCTAGGACACATGGGAATGCATTGTAGGGCTTGATGGTTCAAAAGTATTCATTGTAACTCTATATTATTTTATGGATGAATAATATGATAGAGTATGAATGCTTTTGGGGGTTGGGTTTTTTCCTCATGAGGGTTTTTGTAGGGTTTATCTTGTGTTATCTTGTGGCTTGTCTATCTGATCTTTGTTGGCATTTCAATAAGGATATTGAGAAGGTTGTTGATGATTATTTTGTCATTGATGTCAAGAAATTGATTTTCTAATTCAGTATGATGTTGCCATATCTTGAGAAGTATGATTTGATGAGTATAAAGATGTTAGTAAAAGACACAGAAAGAATATGATGAATAAGGGGATGAATAAGGTATTCAATGGGAAACTATTACCGAGTCAGACAATGATGAGACCATGATGTTTAGATTGTTTTAAAATCATACATATGTTGTAAATTGTAAGGTTAATACTATACTATGTTACTGAGTAAAGAACCTAGTCGGTAAACCCTAAGGAACCTAGTCAGTAAACCCCAAGGTTATCGCTAGCGGTTAATGAAGGTGGAATGTCTACCGAGTGAAGTTTAGTATTTACTGAGTTGTTACCGAGTTGAAACCGAGCTGTAACAGAATACATTAAATGGTTACATGTGTTATTTAATGAAGGAAGCTGATGAGATAGAACTAATTAAATGATTGGTATGTCATGCATGAAGTTTGTTAAAGAATCTATGGCAAAGGAAAATTGACATGAAGATCTACAGCACAGATTGAACCGCATTACCCTAGTACAAGTTCCAAGAAATGTATTCAAGTTCCAAGGCAGGGTAAAACATTTTTCAGATTGAATGATACATTGAACCTAGACAAGTTTGAAGATCTGATGGCTATGATTGATCATGGGAAGTGTGATCAAGGAGATTAAGTGGTTGGAAAATTGTTTATAAATAGGGAACTATTGATAAACAATGCATGCAGGCAAATGTATGCATAGGGATGCTACATAGTGATTACCGAGCACAGAAGCTTGAAGACCTGTTTGAATAATAGAGTATAGAAGCCCAGCAGATGGACAAGATTAGTTCTATGTCTAGATTGTATTGAGCAAATAAGAATCTACTTTAGCATTTTAGATGTGAAGTTGCAGATAGATTTTTATTACGGTTATTTTATGAAAATGACAGAAAATCTCTTAACCGAGTGGACTTAATAGTCTTATTTGTAAAACCCTCTAGCAAGGTGACATTCTGATTGAGTGCTTGAAATCCTTTAACAAGGTCACTTCTAACAAGGTGAAGATCCTAACAGATCTGAGGGAAATCCCTTAACCGGGTCACATCTAGCAATGTGTTTGTAATCTTTAACAGGATTTTCTTTTAACCGAGCATACTCTAGAAGAGTATATTTCTTAGTGGGTCCAAAATCCCACAGTGGTTTTTCCCTATTTGGGTTTCCACGTTAAATTTGGTGTTATGAGTGATATGATGTTTATATGCTTTTGAGTTTGCATGTTTAGCAGTTTTGGTTATATTACTGAAGGATATGTTACCGAGGTTGAATCTGATGTTTTTATGGAAGATTAAGTTTGTATGATTCACCCCCCCCTCTCATCTTGTTGGCTATTGGATCTGTACTTACATTAAGTATCAGAACTATCAATATTTGCATTATGGTGATTTCATAAGCTTGTATGCATAATTTTCTCTCATGATTTATGTAGGTGTGTATGGTGAAAATGGATAACAATAATAACAAGATTGAAAGGCTAAATGAATTCAACCACCAAACCCTAGCCTAACAACAACAAAGATCCACCATAACATATGAAGATTACCTAAGACAATGCAAATCAAATGAAATCACAAAGATTATACCATCACATGTCCAATAGGGTTTTGATCTCCATTCTTCCTATCTCCATTGATCTTGCTTGATATAATTGCTCTCAGATTTTATGTGCACAAGAGCTCAACAAAGAATGGAATGAGGTTGCAAGTAGGATCGTAGTGTAGTCAAGTCCTTAAGATCAGCGATTAGGGTTTAATAATGAAGAAAGCATCTCCTTAAATAGAAGACACAATATGAAATGAAGGGATAAGATTGAGAGGTGTAAAAAAAGGAGGTTGGCTATGATTAGAGGGTAGGTAGAAGAAATAATAAAATAATGAAAGAGGTAGGTAATGTAGGAATTAAGAGATGAATGACATGTGTCATGGGTAGAAAAGGTTAATGAATTAATTAAATAAATAAAGATTCATTTAATTAATAGAGGAAATGGGATAATTAAATAAATAAGATATTTATTTAATTTAGGAAAAGGATAATTTAAATAAATAAGTGTATTTATTCAAATGAGAAATAAGGCTAGAAGAGGATAAATGAATTAATTAAATAAATAAAGATTTATTTAATTAATAGAAGAATTAGGCTTAGATAATTAAATAAATAAAATATTTATTTAATTAGACATGACAATTTTGGGTGTCTACAGTAGTAAATGGATTAAATGTATATGGGTTTAATGCATTATTTTTTAACAAGTGGTATCTGAGATTTCATGTTTGATTTTGATTGATAACCTAGCTTGAGTGGAAGAGATGTAAAGTAGAAGCCATGGCTATGCATGAAAGGATTGAGACATTACAAGGTATGGAGAACACTTGCGACTTATTTTATTGTAGATCTGAGGCTTTTAGATTTCTTGTTGTGATGGGTTGTTTGCAGATTTGGTGTTTGAAAAATATTTGGTCTAAAGGTTTCCTTTGGATATGCATTTAAATGATGGTTTTTGGGGGATTTTTCATAAATGTCCTCTTAAGCAAAAACATACCTCACCATTGGATGTCTAAGAAATGAAAATTTATATATAATTTTCCTTGTTTTTCCATAATTAAATTAATTGAAAAAAATTTTGGTTGATGACTGCAATGTTCATCAAATTTGGTCGCAACGTTTGTAGAAATTAAAAATATTTTTCTAGTTGAAGTTAAATATTCATACTTGCAAAATAAAAATAAAAATAAAAATAAAAAATAGTAATGTCAAGGGTTGTTTTAAAAAATTGATTGTAAAAAAAAAATTAAAATATTTATGGGTGGGGGATACTTTTGTACACATGGTGGCCCTAGCCCATGGTGGGTTCTGGGTAAACCGGACCCCACTTAAAACATAAACCCAACCCCACCATGCATTAAAACACTTGCCACCATCAGTTTTTAATCACCAATTAAATTTTTAATGTGTTTTGAATTTTATTAAATGAATTTGTAATATTTTTTTAATGAGGTTTGGTAATGAATTAATTCTGCTAGCCCATGCAGGTAGGTGAGTTGGCTTGGGCGGTGGGTTTTCTCCCCATCGGTCTCGGGTTCGACTCCCTCTCAGATTTAAGAGGGAGGACTGGTTGCAGGCTCTGGATTCTCTCCCTAGGGGACTAGTCTCACCTCAGTTCGCCCCATCCTGACCCCAACTTGGCAATAAAAGTAAGCCCAAGGTAAGGTAGGTTGGGTCGCTAGACTAGGTCGTAGGGATACCCCTGGCATACTGGAAAAAAATAAAATTAAATCCACTAAAACATTAAATTATTTTTCTACCCGAGTTTGGTACATGAGTTGTGGGTCAAGCTAGCGTGCCTCACCCAAAAGATTTATTTTTAAAAACCTTTGAGATAAAAGTAAGTTCAATTGGATAATTTTTTGGAATATGAACTATTGGGAAATTGGATAAAAATTTTAAGTTCACGTATTCATTATATAGTAAAATTGGACATTTTCTTTCAACTAGCATAACTTTCACCCAAAATTTCAAATTTTGGACTTCTTATACTCATTAAAAAGTTGGTTCTAAGCACTATAGTTTTGCATAGGTTTCATTCCATGATTTTCCTATTTTGACATGCTTTTGGAGACTAGAAGCCAAATGTTCTCCTTTTCACGATTTTGGTCATAACTTTTGCATATAGAATCAGGTTTTCAATTTTGAATATGCATTGGAGAGCATGTTAAGTTGACTACTCAGTGGGGCTTCTATTTTATCAATTTAATGAGTATAGAGAGGTTTCTACTTGGTTGATCACTTGTAGGTTCTTGAGATTCAAGGTGTGAGTGCAAGTGAATCCAGACGAGTCAAGAGATGAAACCTAAGGGAGTACATTTTTTTATGATATATTTATGATGCTACAGTTGATTATGAAATTTTGTGCTCCTTGGTATAGGTTTACAAGTATTTTTTAGAGTTGGACTTTGACAGTGATAGGTACACAAATTGTTCTTGGTATAAGGACATGGTTGGACATGGTATGAGTCATGGAGTCTAATGTTGGTGATAGTTGAGTGTAGGTACATTATTGGTTATGATTATTGTTCCATGGGTGTACAGGTGCATATTTTGTATTGACATAACATAGTCATGTTTGTGGTGATTTGGTTTGATGTTAGGAGGTTGTTCTTATCTCCTTGATACTTATTTAGTTCCTTGACTATGGTACTTGGTTGTGGACATATTTGGTGAATCAGACCAGATGTTGATTTGGTGCTTGAGTCATGTGGTCTATAGGATTATTCTCTTTGATATCTTAGTTTGTAGTTTACTAATGTGATGATGAGTTTGCATGTTCAGTTATTAGATCTATGAGTTATGTGATTTATAGGATATATGGTCTATTAATTACAATGGGATGAAATGGATGTGGACTATCCATATCCACTATGTTTGATTCATTATGGTGCATACTTGTTAGTTGGTCGTGTTTGTGGTCATTAGTGCATTGGTATGTTTGTTTTGACATGAGAGGATGGATGATGTTTATAGTACCTAGATAGTTTGTGTTGGAAGTTGTATAATGTGGTTTGTCATGATGTCATGATAGCTTGGTTATTCATTGGTTACACTTTTAGTGGGAGATTTTGACAGTGATGTATTGGTGGTGTAGGATTGACTCCTAATTGGTGGCTTGTTGGTAGTTGTATGCATCTTCTTGGATTGGACTTCATGGTTTACTTGATGTTGTTGATAATTCAATTGCATGCTTAGACCTAGATGATCTTCATTTAGGAGATGGTTATCATGATGCTATTTGTTAGAGTATTTGGGTATTTAATTGATTAATTAAACAATATATTGTTTAATTATGTAAATTCCTTTTATCTCTTTTATACTTGAGCTAACTTTAGGTGCATAATAATTAATTCTTTTATTAATTATTATGTGCAAACCTAGGTTTTCCTTTTTAGGGTTTCTTGACCTATTAAAGGTTGAGTTCTTTATTTGTATTGCAAGAAGGATTATCACATTACACATTTTTGTGAATATTGAGCTTTCATCTTTTTGAGCATATTTTTCGTGTATTTGTTTTATTTGTGATTTGCTTCCTTGCTTCTTCTTGTAACAGGTTTTTCAGCTTGCAGAGATCATTTGGGCTCCTATGGTGTTGTATTTTCTCAACTCCAATATGGTATCAGAGCTTTCCAATGCCTATTTGTTTTCAAAAAATGGAGTCCATTTGCCCAATCTACAGCCTCGAAAGTGCACAAAAGAGGCCCGACTTTGACTGGAAAAAAGTACAGTCAAACAACAGAGTCAAAAAAAAAATCCAACACCACGAGGTTTGGCCCCCACTACCACCCGTAGCGCCCGCTAGCCTTGTCAGCCCCTCACCCCTGCTGCCCGCAGCTCCCCATCGGCCCCGCAGCGCTCGCTAGTCCTGCCGGCCCCCGACCCATTGGCTGCCCTAGATCCACTTGCCAAAAATCACAGCCCCAGCTAGAAACAGCCGCCCTGCCATCGGGGCGCCACTCGGCTACCACCACTACACCACCCACTGGCCACCTCCACCAAGCCCCTACCACTAGACTACCGCAACCTCTTGTTTTGAAGGGGAATTTGGTTTTTTAGCCATATCTTGAGCATACGGAGTCTTTTTTTTGAAAATGAATAGGCATCGGAAATCTGGTTCTAAGCCGGACGTCATGATGTTGTAATTTTTTTCCAATTTTTCTGTTTGACTATGTTTTTTTTCCAGTCAAAGTGGGGTCTCCTTTTTGCACTCTGGGAGCTATAGAATGAGCATCCGAATTCCATTTTTCAAAAAAAAAAAAATTGGAAAGCGTGTGATGTGTACTTTCTAGACATATGAGTTTTATTTCCAGATTCTGCTCCAACAATATTTTCTTCAGTTTTTTTGCTTTTTCAGCACTTTTTGAATATCTTGGTTGTTTCAGGTATTGGGATCTCTTCTCTAACTAGGATGTCTCTATATTGGTTCTCTTTTTTGTTTCCAATCTTCTTATCATTGTAGCTTTTTATTTATGCAAACGCACTAAGATAAAGTGCCATCATGCATTTTTTACTTGGGATATTGGTCATCTTGTGCCTTATTGTACATGCACTACTTATAAAGTACCATGAGAGGGTTGATGTTTGCCTTGTTTGCCATCTACCTTTGTCTAGTGAGTGTTCCTTCCATGACATTTGCCTCATGATGTGTGTCAAGTGAATGTTCCTTTCATGATACTATGTACTATCTTTGCTCCTTCGATGTTCCTGGTTCTTTGTCATGCAGTTCCTATTGGTTGTTCTTTTCAGTGTACCTGTCCCTCTCCCTTTTCATCATTATGGGGAGGTTTTTCTTGTTGGTTCTAATGCTTATGTGGTTTGATTGATCATATCTTCAGGCTTTGGTGTTTTCATGCCATCTATATGTTCGATTTTAGTTGTTTGCCTTGTTTTCCTTCTAATTCGAGTAGTGTCATTTGAGGGCACTCATACAGATTACAGTCTTCTCTACCTAGTCATGTTCTATTTCAGTGGAGGTTCTTCAAATCAGCAGTTATTCTTCAATAGTTTTTGCAAGTTCTTCATGCTTTAGTGGTGTTCTTTTCCATCTCTTTTTGAAGTAGAGTTTTTTCCCACGTGGTTTTCTCTATTTCTTGAGTTCATAGAGATTTCATTGTATTTGGGTACTTGATCAAGTCTTGCTACTGGGACCCATCTTTCATGCTTTTAGTAGTTGTTCTAGGTTTTAGCTTCTCCCTAAGTCTAGCTTAAGGGGGGGGTGTTAGAGTATTAGGGTATTTACTTGACTAATTAAATAATATTTGTTTAATTATTTAAGTTCCCTTTATCTCTTTTACACTTAAGCTAACTTTAGGTGCATAATAATTAATTCTTTTATTAATTATTATATGCAAACCTAGGTTTTCCTTTTTAGGGTTTCTTGACCTATTAAAGGTTGAGTTCTTTCTTTGTACTATAAGAAGGATTATCACATTACACATTTTTGTGAATATTGAGCTCTCATCTTTTTGAGCATATTCTCTATGTATTTGTTTTATCTATGATTTGCTTCCTTGCTTCTCCTTGTAATAGGTTTTTTAGCTTGCAGAGATCCTTTGGGCTCCTATGGTCTTGTATTTTCTCAACTCCAATACTATTGAGAGCTCAATATCACAATTCAATGGGATCTTGTAGAAATGATGTGTATTCACCGTTGGATGGTGGATGACCTTCTTAGTGTGTAGATGTTTGGATAATTCCTTAAATCTTATTTCTTCAAAAGGGTATTTAAGATTTGCGGGTACACTAGTAGGGGATAGTGATCTTCGTGATATTTAAGGATGTGGACATCTTGGAGGACTCATGGAGTCCCTGGTTGAGGTGTGGTTTATGCTTTCATTTAACATGTTATACTTCCTTGATAGGATAGTTTTGTTATGTAAAGGTACACTCTTGATTTCACATTAGACTTATGGAATGTTATAGTTATTTGATATGTTAATATGGAGCAAGTTATCTCCTAGGAGGGGATGGTTGGATCATGATTTCATGTTTATGTTCCTAATTCCATGGTTGGAGCTTTGATATTGATCTTGGAGGATCTCTAAATATATTGAATGTATGATCATTTTCCTGATTACTTCATGATGATGCTATGTTGCATTTGGAGCTTGACATGAATTGATCGGTTTTTGGTTCTCATGGATACATTAAGATTTAGGTGATGCTAGTATTCTCTTGTGATTAGTGATGTGTTAGAATCCAGTTGGTTGTTTCAATAGGAATTTCGAGCAGCATTCACCTAGTATAAACTTGAGAGGAGATTGTTTTTAGTATGAGTCATGGCGACTTGGATAGCTTGATGAGAATTCTCATTCTCCACTCTTTGTCTATTTGGAAGTTTACTATTTCAAAGGTATTGTCCATTGTTTCCTTTCAAATGCATTATGTTTATGTTTATCTTTCATAAATATTTATCTTGAGCTATGGAGATGCCTAGTTCTAGGGGGTTGATTTTGAGAGACGTATAGCATTGGTTATCTTCTTGTGCATATGGTTTGATATTATGATATCATTTTGAGGATGTTCAAAGATGGTTTAGTGGGCTTATTTCCTTCATTGGAATGGTTAAATTATGAGTTTGATCTTCATGGTTATGGGAGCCTTACATCCATGTTCTCATTAATTAAAAAAATAAATTTTCAAGACCTGAAACCTTTAACAAAGGATATTAAGATAAGACACCAAAAAGATCAGTGATTAAGAACCGCATACAAAAAGACTGGCAAAAAGCCAGTGAATCGAAAGGATAGCAAAACTAACAACAACAAAGAAACTAAGAAGGTGCTACACAGTAATTTTCTTCAACAAGTCCTCTACCTTTATCACCAGCTCATCATAAGTGGCCCCGCTAGCTTTAAGGTCTTCTAGATCCTTGTTAGGTTCTTTGTCCTTCTTTTTGCCTCTGGTGTGGGTTTTGGGGCCTTGAGCTTCGCCTGTTCCTTCTGTTTCTGGGTCAATGTCCAGGATTTCCTTTTCATCATCCAGTTTGTTGATGAGAGTGTTGGTGTTGTTGGCTGAAATCTTCAGGATGCTAAGGCTTTATTTAGCAATGTTCTTTAGACACTCCTCAATTTTACCAAATTTGCTAACAATTTTCGTGAGAGTGTGGTCGTTAGTGTGAGCAAGATTTTTTCTTTCCACCAAATCCTTCTCAATTTTTTCAAACCTGGGGTTGAAAGCATCTCTTATGTCTTTGGCTTTGGCAATGGTTCTTTTCAAGTCCTCTATGTAGTTGGCCATGGTCTTCCCTTCCCTAGTATTGATGGTTTCTAGGATCAAGATTCTGTTACAAAGTGTTTTATTATCATCCACAACTTTCTTGTAACCATTGATAAGCCACTCCATAGTTTCCATGAAACCTTGCAAACCCTCGAGGGGAGGTTTAGAGGGGGGCTCAACTTTTCTAGGGGTTGCCTTTTCCTCTTTAGGGGTGTGCTAGATGGTAGTTGTGTCAACAGCCCTAAGAGCCTCTTCCATGGTCTCCTTTGTTAGGGTTCCCATAGATACTAAGAGGGGGGGGTGAATCAGTATCTGACTGGTAATGAAATTTTCTTGAAACTGAATATGCAAAACATAAAGTAACAGTATACTGGTATGCAAGAATTAATGTAAATAACAGAATCAAAAACATCCACATGAAAAGAACACCATAACACAAGATGTTTAATGAGGAAACAAGGTGTGGGAAAAACCTCGGTGGGATTTGTGACCCACAATATTCACTTACTGGCCAATAAGAGAATATTACTTACAATAGGGGCCTGCACATGCAGGAAGGCCAACTACCTAAAGCAAACTACTCAATAAGAAGTCACACTGACTTACAATGAGGATTTACACAAATCCAATATTCTGTACTGCTTTACAATAGCATCTTCAATGCCAGATTTAGTACCGGTTCTTGCTCTATTCTTTACATATACCCTTGATCTACAATTCGCACATTAGGTCTGCCTTATAATTTATTTATGCTTCCTATCCATATCCTACAAATGTCTACAATGATCTCTTTTATATACAAGAGTCATTTTACAATTTGCCAAGTCGGCTTACAATAATAAACAAAATATTACATATCAAAAATCCTGTCGGCCTCAGTGCCGGTATACATATTTCCTTCTGTGCCAGTGTACATCTTCTATGCCAGTGCCGGTGTAGATTGATCTTGCTGAAGCCGGTGCACTGTCTTGTTTGAATAATGCTTTGCCAATATAATGTCTTGCCGGTGCCATAAGATTGCAAGGTTGCCTATGTAATGCTTTTGTCAGTATAATGTCTTGTTGGTGCCATAGGATTGCAAGGTTGCCATCAATGACAAAACCTTCAATCACACACAATGTCTCATTGGAGTGTCCATATGCCAACAATCTCCCCCTTTGGCATTGATGGCAACACTCATGAGAAATTTCAAAAGGATATCCAAAAATGTGAGAGCTCCCCCTGAGCATGTGATCCCTGTGTTTTGAATTTTCTCATCTACTACTCCCCCTTTGGCATCAATGACAAAGCTTAGTAGATTTTATAGTTGTGCCAATTCATAACCTCAACCTTGTAGTTGGGTAGTTATTATCTAAAGGATATCTCCCAAAATTAAGTTTATATCATCCATAAACTTCTTGCTATCTTTTATTGATGTCTCAGTTCTGTATACTATACCGGTGAGATGCTGCAAGTGCTTTGTCGGTGTTTTGTTTCCCTATGTTAGTGCCTCTAAGATTTCCTCCCGCAGAGATGCTAAATAGTCCAATCTTGGACTTAGTTTAGATCTCAATAATTTTGCCTTTTTTATTATTTTCTCTTTCTCTCTTTCTAATTTGAGCAATTCTTCCTTGAAATTTGTTATCTTTTCCTCAAAAGCTGATAATGTATCAGGTGAGTTAACAAAATTATCTGCAAGTTTATTGATCTCTTCCTATACCTTGCTCATCTTTTTGTCTACATCTATGGTCAAAAAGTTTATCTTACAGGTGTCTTTGTACAGAGTTTTGTGCTCTTTCAATAAATTGCACAGTTCTGGTAGAAGTGTGTCAAATTCCCTGTTACACTTCTTTATTCCTTCCTCAAAGAATTTATGTTTCTCTTTTTCTACACTTTCCTTTACAGATTCTACCTTTGTTTGCTCAAAATTTCTAGAAATATATTTACAAAGTGTATCCAACTAGCCTAAAGAATCTTTGTTGGCTATATTACAATTGGGAGCTATTGATTTCAAAACTAGAATTGAATCATCTATCACTTTATAAGCTTGTGAGCTATAATCAGTTATTTTCTTGATAGATTCAAGCAATACCTCTGTTACATTTGATGGTGACCCAACAAACTGAGTGCCGGTGGAAGCATGCTAGTATTGACCTCTGGTAGGTCTGTTTGTGTCTCCATCTCTTTAAGCACTAGTTTTCCTGCATCATTTCTTACCGGTGGCATCTATTCTGGAGCCTTTAGCTCTGTTGGTTTCTCTGTTTGTGTTCCAGATTCCATCTTTTTCTCTGAATCTATTACCGGTTGCTCTTTGTTTCCTATTGCCGGTTTCTCTTTGTTTCCTGATTTATCTATTGTATCCTTATCTACCACTATGTTGATTTTCTGAGTATCAACATTCACAGTATATAGGACTTTAGGATTAGGATTATTATCCTCTATGTCCATACTCTCAGCTACCGGTTGATCTTTTGCAGTTGTTGTTTTTATCGGTGGAGTATTTAAAGGAGGTGGGGGTAAGTTGTCTCTGATCTTGATACTTGGTGGTCCACCAACTTTACCTTTCCCTTTATCCTTGTCCTTCTTATATACCAGAATGGGCTTGGGATTCCTATATTCTTCTTGCTTTTCTTTTTCAACCAAGAATGTATCCCAACCATTTTCTGTTTCCTCTGAAACTTCTGTAACTCTACCTACCATTAGTGAAATTTGTTGGTGTACAGTGGAAAAAACTGTCCAGTTGGCCTAAGCTATCAGATTATCAATTTCCTTAGGTGAGTTAACTGGGTATACTGCACGTAGTTTTTCTATTTTTATTTTCTTATCCAACTCAATTATTCCTTGCCTTCTGGCCTCAAGTATTTTATATAGTTCATCAAGAATTTCATTTAGTACTTGCAACAAAATTTTTTTATACAGGTCCATGTGTAATATGACACTCTCTTCAACTTGTTCTTTCTCATCATCTGATAGGGTGTCATAGATTTTCCCTATGTTTTTCAATTTTCCTTCCTCTCTGACCTCATTCAGTAATATGTCAAGAGGGGCCAAGTCAGTGTTTGTCTTCTTCTTCCTTTTGGGGGTCAGCTTCTTCTTAGGTGTGGCTTTCTTGACTGGAGATCTCGCGACTTCTTGCTTTTGTCTTGTCCTTCTAGGTGAAGGAGTGGTTACTAGTGAGGGGTCTCTTTTCCTAAAAACTCTTTTGAAATTTGCTGGCATATCTCCTTCTAAGGAAGTATCTACTGGTGATAGATGAGTTTCAGGTTGTTGGGCTGCCAACTCATTTTCTGTTATGCCGGTTTTCTTTAATACATCTTCCTTTATGGCTTTTGCTTATCTGGTTCCTTTTCTCACAAATGCCTCAACCTTTTTCACTCTCTTTTTAGATTGAATTTGACTTTTGATGGTCTCAGCACTACCAAATACTTCTTCCTTTGGTTCATTGGGGGCTTCTAGAAGTGCTTTGGCATAAGTTTCCACTATGTGGTCATCTGTTTCATACCCCATCTCTGTTACCCAAATTGTCCTTGGGATGACTGCTTCCATCCAGATCTCATCCTTTTTTATTACAAAACATATATTATCCTTGTATTTGTTGACAATTTCTTGTGATAGTCTGATTCTTTTATTCATTCTGACCTTTAGTGCTTGAAAATACTCATTGATATTCTTTTCTTTGTTTTCACCCATGTTGTTGAATAAGTCAGACAATTGTTTTCCTATTGGTAGGTTAAATCCAAAGTCCTTGTTGCCTATACCGGGAGCCTGTTTGGTTATGTGTAGCATTAAGCATACAAGTAAATTTCCAAATCTAAAGGTTCCTTTCTTATCCTTCTTGATTTTTGCTAAGTTGTCAATTAACTCATCCTTTAACCATTCATAGATATCAATTTTTACATTGTCCTTAACCATGTCATAAGCACTCTTTATGCATAAACTAGAAACTGAGTTAACCCTATTAGCATGAGTTTCTTTGTAACCTAAAATCATGCTAACAAATCTAATATTTGTATCGGTCACATCATTAACCCTCAATGATCTCTTGTTGGATGTTGCACCAGTTAAGTTTGTTACTAAGTTATTGGAAACCTTCTTGGTTTTGTCAAGTCTTCTTCTGGTGGAGGGTAACCCTGTTACTGCTTTCACAGCTTCCTTTGTAAATTTATGCACTGAGTCAAGCCATAAGAATGAACCATGTACCCTGCTTAAAACTATCCTAACCACTTCCTTGGGAAATTCAGAAGTGCAGAGGATTTCAGTGAATCCTAAGGTTTCAACAATTTTATGTTTAGGTTTCACATTCTCGGAGTTGTCACATATAACAGACTTATACATGTTTTTGATTTCTTCATCACCTATTTCCTCTATGTTGCAATGAATATACATTCTAGGGTCTTCTGCATAAACAACACCTTTTGGAATTTTTGAAAAAGCACCTATGTTGTCATCTTTTTTAGCTACCTCGGGAACTAGCTGAAACATGGGCCTAGGTCATTTTATAACTTTCACTACTATAGGCTTTGCTATGAATTCAAGTGCAGAGGAGGATTCCATGATGATAAATACCTTTTTATGCCTTTGAATGGATTGATTGCTGAAGTGCTTTGCCTCTTTGCTCGAAAATGCCTTAGCTCGGAAATCTTCACACTCTCTGAAAGTTTGAATTCATGGTGAAATGAAATGGAGCCAAAACCTTATTTTATAAAGTCTTTTCTGCTACCTACCACATTAATTGCTTGCCGACAATGTATTAGCTCAACTTTATTTGCCGGTAATGCATGATTTTCAACTTCTTTTCTTAACCGGGGGAATAATAGCACATGTGTCATTAGATTGCCAAACCTTCAAGATAATTTTCTTCAATTTGATGAAGAACATCCTGCCGGTGGAGCATTTCTCTGTCCTACCGGTGGAGTATCATATTGTCCTACCGGTGGAGCATTCGTTTGTTCTATCGGTGGAGGAGTATCCCCATTATTTAGATTACCTTTTCTAATCCTTTGTTTTGAGAATTCTTTCTTAACCTCTTCAACCTTTTCTTTACCTTTCAAACTAGTACTTTTGTTGTCTACCAATGTACCTTCTACAAAATTTAGCAATATGACCAATCTTGTTACATGCATAACAAGTTACATTATTTTTCTAAATAGCTTTCCCATAACCTATGCTAGTTTGTGTTCTACATTTATTTGATAAATGACCAAATCTTCCACAAACATAACATCTTACATTCATTCTGCAATTTTCAGAGTTATGACCAATTTTGTTGCATTTCATTTTTTGTTGTCATGATCTCTTATTTCAATTTTCTTATCATATCATTTAGTGATTCCTTTTCATCATTCTCATTTTGCAATTTTTCACAAAGTTCTCTTCTCTTATTTCTTGTAACAGTAAGATTTTCTTGAAGTGTCTGAAAAATGTCCTGAGCTGCTTTTAAATCATCTTCTAAATATTTTTCAACTTCTCTACATAATAGTCAGTAAGAGCTCCTTCAAGTTGCTTCATTAGATTTTCCATCTTTACTGGTGTCAAGATCTTCCTCAATTTGTTAGGCTTCTAAAAATAGAGGACTAGGCTCTGATACCAATTGTTAGGGTTCCCACAGATATTGAGAGGGGGGGTGAATCAGTATGTGACCGGTAATGAAATTTTCTTGAAACTGAATATGCAAAACATAAAGTAACAGTATACTGGTATGCAAGAATTAATGTAAATAACATAATCAAAAACATCCACATGAAAAGAACACCATAACACAAGATTTTTAATGAGGAAACCCGGTGTGGGAAAAACCTCAGTGGGATTTGTGACCCACAATATTCACTTACCGGCCAATAAGAGAATATTACTTACAATAGGGGCCTGCACATGCAGGAAGGCCAACTGCCTAGAGCACACTACTCAATAAGAAGTCACACTGACTTACAATGAGGATTTACACAAATCCAATATTCTGTACTGCTTTACAATAGCATCTTCAATGCCAGATTTAGTACCGGTTCTTGCTCTGTTCTTTACATATACCCTTGATCTACAATTCGCACATTAGGTCTGCCTTATAATTTATTTATGCTTCCTATCCATATCCTACAAATGTCTACAATGATCTCTTTTATTTACAAGAGTCATTTTAAAATTTGCCAAGTCGGCTTACAATAATAAACAAAATATTACATATCAAAAATCATGTCGGCCTCAGTGCCGGTATACATATTTCCTTCTGTGCCAGTGCCAGTGTAGATTGATCTTGCTGAAGCTGGTGCACTGTCTTGTTTGAATAATGGTTTGCTGGTATAATGTCCTACTGGTGCCATAGGATTGCAAGGTTGCCTATGTAATGCTTTTGCCGGTATAATGTCTTGCCGGTGCCATAGGATTTCAAGGTTGCCATCAATGACAAAACCTTCAATCACACACAATGTCTCATTGGAGTGTCCATATGCCAACATCCTTTTCTAGATTTTGATCATCTTCCAGGGCCCTTACCTTCTTGTGGGCTTCCGGTTCCTTAATAGTCTCCTCTTTCTTCTTGTGCATTTTCCTAGTCTAGGTGTGAGCTTTTGTCTTCTTCTTCAGCAGCCCTTGAGGGTTCTCCTCCTCAGAGTCTTTTGAAGTCTCCTCTTCTGAAGAAATGCTAATCAAGGGTCTACCTTTATTCTTTTTACCCTTAGAGGATGAGGGTCTGGTTTTGATGTATTTCCTCTTCTTCCCACTTTCATAATCTGAGACATCCATGTTGTCCTCAGTATCAGTCAAAGGGTCACTTTCAGACTCCTCTTCCTCTGAGAAGGCAAGGTCAGACCCCTCATCCTTAGAATCCACAGAGGGCTGCATCCAAGCAATTTGGTTGGCCTTAAGATGGTCATAGATTAGTACCATAAGGCCTTGATGCATGGCCGTATCACCTCGTGGGTTCTCTTTGTAGGCCTTGAGGGACACATTCATCGAATAGAGCAGAAAATAAGGGAAGTTAACCTTATCATTGTGCCTAAAGTGATTTAGTAGAACAAAGTGATAACCATAAACTTTTGTGAGCCTACCATCTAGAGTGATGTATCGCATTAAAACAAAGAGGACTTCCCGCCAGGGTTTCACAAAAGCCTTGGGCGGGTAGTAGGTTTTTCTCAACTTTACCAGACATTTTTTCTCCTTCTTGGTATCTGGGTATCTTTCAATAGCTTCCCTACTGACTTTCCTATCTCTGTAGAAGTTGCACCCTTCTCTTGTGAGGCCCGTAGCTTGAGCAATTAAATCTTCATCAATTTCTACAGTTTGGTCTCCCATTTTCAGCATGCCCTTTTTCCAAATTTTACAAAAAAAATTGGTGAAAATGTTGTCTTGACCATGGAGTCTCTCCATGATTTTTGAGAAGCCACCCTTCTACAGAATACCCCAAACCTCCTCCTTTTGTTTCCATTCTTTATAGCTACTTGGTTCATATTTCCTCTTGTTACCACCCATATTGTTGTTGTTCAACACCAAATTTTGAAACTTGCAGAGCAAATTAGCCAGGGAGCTTTTTGGAACTATCAAAGTAACCCAGAAAGTGTGGGAACTTATGGCATTAGTAATATAATGAATGAGTCTCTCATTATTATAATGACTCGAAGTACTCAAGTCAGTTCTTTTCATAATTATCCTGTCCATCAAGTATTTTAGGAGTACTTCTATAACAATCATAGCAAATTATTTGCTTGACATCTTCAAGGAGTCCTTGTTCTCTCGTCCACATGGTAATTGCTTCCTTGTTAACCATCGCATTGGCAGCCCGATCAGCAGAGCCATTGGCCTCCCAGTAAATGTGGGAAATGTAGCTTTTTTTAAAGGTGCTAATAAGGTCTCTAGCAGAGATGATTATGTTGTTGATCAACCATGAAGGTTTTGAGACCCCCTTAAGACAATTTATAATATTGTTTGAGTCCCCTTCAATCCATAGGTAGGGAAAATTCCATTTTTTAGCTAGGAGGATACCTTGGAGAGCTTCCATAGCTTCAGCTTTATGATTAGTTTGGATTCCAATAGGGACAACAACCATTTCCTTGCACATTCCTTTATCATCTCTTAGAACAGCTCCACAGCTTGAAGGACTTGGGTTACCTTTGGTAGCACCGTCAAAATTAACTTTGAACCAACCATGAGGGGGGGTTTGCAATTTGTCGTCAAGCCTTTTATTATGGTTGAGGTTTGGACTATCGGTACTCTTCATATTCCACACCCTTAATATATTTGCTTCCAATGATTTGTTCAAAAAACAAGGACCCTCAATGATCCCTATATTTTCCTGAATCGCCCATTGGATTTTCTGGAACACAATATCCTGATTTAAGGAAACATCCCTAAAGATTCGATTATTTCTTTCTTTCCATAGTCCCCATAGGATGTGAGGAAGTGAGAGCTGCCACAAAGATCTCAAAAAAGAATTAGTCCATTTTATGTTCCAGGAGGAAAATAGATCTTTGATGGTATTGGGAAAAACCCAAGCAATGCTAAAACTATTGAGAAATCTTTCCCAGACTGAGGCTGAGAAGGGGCAGTGGATGGAAAGGTGGTCCACAAACTCTTCTTCCTGAAGGCATATAGCACATCTATTAGGGATAGCAAAGCCTCTACTTTTTAGGTTTTCAAGGGTCAAGATTTTATTATGGAGGATGGTCCAGAAGAAGAAATTGATCTTGGGGATAAGGCCTTTAATCCAAACTTTAGACCAAAAGGGATTACCTAAAGGATTAGGGAACATAACACAATACATAGAGGAAATAGTTAGGGTACCTTTGGGATCATGTTACCAGATCAAGGAGTCAACCTCTTTGTTCAACTAAACCACAAACAAATGGATCTTGAGCTTAGAAAGGCTTGGGTGGATGCTTTCAATATTCTGCCATTTGTTACCAGTCCAGTACTTAGCAACTAAGGAGCCAAAAGATCTTATACAAGAGGGAGCATGGGGGGCCCATTCATTGATTTCTATCAAAGGTTTATCAAAAAGCCAGGGATCCTCCTAGAATTTAACTTTCCTACCATTTCCAACTTTCCAGATCACTCCTTTGGCTATACTTTCTTTACATTTAGAGGCATAATTCCATATGTGGGAACCATTAATACTAATATCTAAATTGATAAAAGAAGAAAGGGAGGAGGACTAAACAGAGTACTTACTTCGCCAAATTTAACACCATTCGTTATCTAGATGAAACATTCTCCAGACTTGTTTGGACAGAAGAGCTTCATTTAGGGTTCAGATCCTCCTCAGGCCCAGACCTCCATGGCTCTTCGGTTTACAGACTTGGTCCCAGGCCACCAAGGACATTCTTTTCTTGTCCTCAACCCCAGACCAAAGGAATCTTCTTTGAATTTTCTCGATAGCATCAACATACATAACTGGAATTCTGAAAAGGCTAAGAGAATATATCAGAATACTTAGAAGAGATGCTTTAAGAAGTTGGAGCTTTCCAGCCTGACTTAGGAGGGCTCCTTTCCAGCCAACTAACTTTTTCTGGAATTTGTCCACTAGAGAACTCCAGAAGGAGTCAGGAGGAGCAGTGCCCATAGGCAGACCAAGGTAGTTAGTAGGAAGATCAGCAATCCTACACTCCAGGATTCTACTGATTCTCTGTTGTCTTCTCTCCGGGGTGTTGATGAAAAAAACTTCACTTTTTGTCCAGTTGATTAGCTAACCCGAAGCAGAGGCAAACTTACAAAGAGTACTCTTCAAAATTTTACCTTCAAAAATACTAGATTTCCCCATGATAATAGTATCATCAACAAATTATTGATGTGAACAAAAAAGATTCACAGAGGAAGGGTGAAGACCCTTAAAGGAGCCTTGCAAAACCGAATTTTCCATACTCCTTCCAAAACATTCTACCATAATAATGAAGAGGATGGGGGAAATAGGATCCCCTTGCCTAAGACCTCTAGAAGCTTGGAAAAAAGGAGAAGGGGGACCATTGATAAGGACAACAAAAGATACAGAGGTGATAAGTTGGGTGATGAGATCCAAAACTTTGGGTGAGAAACCAAAAGACATGAGAACCTTCAAGAGAAAAGACCAGTCAACCCTATCATAGGCTTTGGAGAGATCAAGCTTTATGATGAGACACTAATTCTTAGCTTTAACAAGAGAGTGAATGTTCTCATGGATAGTAACAATAGAGTTAAGAATTTGATGGCCAGGGACAAAACCATTTTGCTAGTGATTAATAAGAGCGGGAAGGACATATAGCAATCTGGAAGTTAGAACCTTAGAGATAATATTATATAAGGAATTGCAAAGACTGATAGGTCTAAATTTGTCCATGGAGTCAGCACCTTGAGATTTGCATTTCTTTCAAAAGTTTCCTAGCCCCAAAAAATTCCTTGACCACATTGGTAACATCTTTCCTGACAATGTCCCAAAAATCTTGGAAAAAGACCATTGGAAAACCATTCGGGACCTGCGCTTTGTTACCATCGAAGGAGAAGACAACATTTTTTATTTCCTGATTAGAAGGAATGGAAGAAAGGGATGCATTCTTATGATCATCAATGAGACAAGGGATTTTAAGAAGAAAAGAAGATTGAGCTTCAGCATCCAACCTATGATCCCTCTTTAGTAGTTCCAAAAAGAACCTTTTAGCTTCATTCCTAATTTCCTCCTCCTTGATAATCTCCTCGTTATCCACCATGAGTTTGGTAACCCTATTAACTGCTTTATGCTTGATAGTTGACATGTGGAATAATCTTGTGTTCCTTTCTCCTTCCTTAAGCCAGATGCATCTGGATCTTTGCTTCCAAAAGGATTCCTCTTTGGCAATGATATCATGATATTTTTTGAGTCTCATTTTCATCAGTAATGGACATGGTTCTAAAACCATCTTTCTGGATTTGAGTTTGTATTTCTTTAAGGTCTTCCTAGACTTTACTTTTGGCCTCAAAAATGTTCCTAAAGCTAGATTTATTCCAAATTCTTATGTTGTCCTTTACACTCTTAAGCTTCTTAACAACTCTATACATAGTAGTTCCCTCAACTTGAATGCTCCACCATTTCTGGATATTAATTTTGATGTCTGGGTGGAGGGTCTACATTTTTTCAAATCTGAAGGGGAAGTTTCTCCTTCTGTTGATGGAGTTAGCAATGAAAGTGATGGGAAAATGATCCAAACCAACCCAAATGTGGGCTAACAAAGAACAAAAATAATGACTATACGAGTCATCGGAAATGAGAGTCCTATCAAGATGAACTTGGATAAGATCATTACCAATTCTCCTGTTAGTCCAAGTATAATTACATCCCTGTATTTCCAAGTCATTGAGAGCCTGAGAGTTAATGAAATCCATAAGGTCCAACCTGCTTTCTAGCTGAGGGGGGCTTCCTCCATATTTTTCCTCCTCTCTCAAAGGAGCATTGAAGTCTCCCATAGCCAGCCAGCAAAGATTCCTGAAGTTGTCCCTAGCTTGAATAAGTTTTTTCCAAAAGGAATTTCTAGCCTTCAAAGTGTTGGGAGCATAAATGTTGGTGAGGACCCATGAAGTACCATCTTTTAGGTGCTCAAATTTGATTCAAGATAAATTTTGTCCTGGATGATAGCATGCCCTTTGACAGAATTAAGATTCCAAATGGTAGCTATGCCTCCTGAAGCACCTTCAGAATTGCCACCATTGACATTTCCATTTTTGAAAAACTTCAATGATTCAACTTTTTCTTTACTCATTTTGGTTTCTTGAATTAGAAAGATATCAGGTTTACTATCCCTTATCATGTTCCTAATAATGTCATGCTTATGGGGGTTATTAAGTCCCCTAATATTCCAAGAAATAATCTTCATAGTTACTTACCAATTCCTAACTCCTTAGGAGTCTTCTAGGTTCCATCTGCAATGTTCTTGTTGGCCTCCTTGTTTCTAACTATGTGATTAGAGGGACAACCTGGGGAGGAGGAGGTATACCCGACATCCACTTGAGCTATTCTACTAGATTTCCTTAGAAGAGAACTCAAGGGAGTAGTTCCTTTCTTATTCCTTTGCTTTGGTATTTTCCACTCAGCGTCTATCTCAGGAGCCACTATTGGGTTGCTTAGGATTTTGGAAATTTCTTCTTCGTTTCCCTAGTTAGGGGTTTTGGAAGCATTTGAATCATTTAAGTCACTGTTAGCTGATTTTGAACTCCAGACTAAGTCCGAGAGGTTCAGGCCCAAGATTGAACATTTTTGGGCTTCTTGTATTTCAAGACTAGGCATGAGCAGAGAGGAATCAGTCTTTTCTTCTTGGGAAATAGGGATTTCTCCTTCCTTTGGTTGATCATTTTTCTCTTGTAGTTCATTTCCTTCACAAGTATTAGCCACCACTTCAACTATATAATTTGGGTAATTAGTCTGATCTTTCTGCTCCGCTTTTTAAGAAGTAATCGGAAGGTTGACTATGGTTGAATCATTTCTCAGAGCTTCCTGGGTTGTAGGACTAGAGATAGAGGCTAAGGGCACTTCCTTCTTCTCCCCCAAGGGATTAAAATGATTTGAGTTTTCTTCTTTACTTTCTAAGTTTTTAACTTGCCATACCATTTTTTCTGGTGCCCTTTGGTTCTCAGAATGGGGCTTAGGCTGCTTGGATTCTACCTTGGGTTTGGTGGGACAGGACTTCGCCTAGTGCCCTGTTTTTTTACAATGGAAGCAGGTAAAGGGAATAGATTCATATTCAATATGTTGCTTCCATGTTCCCAGCTTTGATACTAAATCTATTTGATCCGGCATATCTGCATCATGGGCTATCCCTATGCAAAACCTAGCATGAGTGAGTCTCCTTTTTGAAGCTGTTATTGGGTCTATAGAAAGTAGTTCACCAAAAGAGTTTGCAATTCCAGAGAAGATACTTTCTACCCAATATTCCAGAGGCAAGCTTGTCAGCTTTACCCAAACTAGAACTTGTGTCAAGAGAGAGTCATTCATATTCAGATTCGGTTGCCATTTATGAAGAACCAAGGCTGTCTTTCCTACCATCAAGGGACTTCCACAAAGAATCATAAGTTTGTCTTCTTCGCAAGAGAAAGAAAATGATAGAAGACATTTGGGTAAGGCTGAAATTTCAACATTACCCTTAAGGGCCCATTTTCGTTTAACATAGGCCCTAACAACTTCAATGTTAGGATGCGGTCCCATAAATTTGCCTACCAATGAGTTCGACATACTATTTATATTGTGATCCAAAACCAGATCAAGGATAGAGATAACGAACTTACCTCCAGAAGGATCAGGTATATTCTTGACAGGAGGAAATGAGGATTAACCAGTTGGTCTAGTTCCAAAGAGGGAAGACCATTTTTTTGATTCTTTTCTGCTCTCCCCAGAGCCATCACGTGGGATGGGCCCCCCACTGGTCCCTTCCCCCAAGGGCCTAGAGGAACCCTCTATCTTCTCTAGCAGAGTACTACCATTCTACTCTATAGCAGGAGCTTCCAGAAAGTTTGGAGGCTTATCCTTCTCTCTTATGGGACCAGCTACAATCTGGCCTCTCCCATCATTGGAACTAGAATTCCCACCTTGTAGAGAATTTGAATTTTGAGTTCCCCCATTGCCACTTACTACTCCTTCCCCCATTGTCACTTCTTGAATGCCCTTCTTGTTAATGGGAAGAGGGAGATGTTTTATAGCCTTACATCCATGTTGGCATTACATGATATTTATGTTTTTTTCATCGAAGACATTAAACATGGTTTTGGTTGTTGGTTTGGCTTCTTCTTGGGGTGTATTGGAGAGGATCATACTTGACACAACATTGCTTATTTGACATGTTGGTAGAAGGATAGGTTATGGTTTATAGGTTGTCTCTCTTCATTATATGTTTTCTCTCATGTTTTGGGAAGATGGTGACATATTGTGGGAGGGTATCTAGCTATGTAGGTTGGATGTGTGGATCATTGTGATTGTTCTTGGTACTACATATTTTGATTTACTTATCATACCTTGATATGAGTGGTTATTGGTAGCCTTGGTATGCTTTGAGCTTCAATTGAGATTTGGTATTACCTATGTAGTGGGAGTTCCTGAATATGTATGTACTTCATTTACAACTTTTGATCAGATAAGGAGCTTGATTGTGATTTATGGGTTGATATGATGTTGGCATGAGTTTATTGATTTTATTTATACCGAGGAGGTATGGATGGTTGGAATCATTGGCATGTGTTGTGGATATCATATTTAATCATGTGTGTTTTGACTTTATGACAACATCTTGGAGCCTTTGTTATCACATTAGATTTTATGCTTGTGTTCATGGATCGGTGCATATTCACCTTGGCTTGTTCCTTTTCTTACATCGGTGGCATTGGAGGATGAGAGTTCTTGCTTGAGATGGTGGTCACTTCTAGGTTTTATTGTAGACATCTTGATAGAGCATGAGATCATGTTGGAGATTCATGTGGTTACATGTATGGCTATGATGATCTATTTCATTGATTGGCCCTTATACAGTGTATAAAACAAGTGGGAGAATGTTGGTAAAATAGTGTTGTACACCTTGCATAACAATGTTTAAAATTATAATATTTATTTATTATGTGATGTTGCACATGGACGTGTAACATGTAGAGATTCCTTCAAAATATTCTTAGGGCCACTATTATGTTGTAATGTAACATTGTAATATTATTATAATTATTTAATATTGGGAAAAAATATTTTAAAAAGAGAAAACTTAGTACCCAATATTGAATGTGGGGTCAAGGGTAGTTGTGAGCACATGGTTTTACTTTACCACTAGTTGTTTTTCTATGAGATTTTGTCTATAAAGGAAAGAACTTTTTTAGTGGTTAAGGTTGGCTGGTGGTTTTGGGTTGTCATTGTATTAAGTCCTTCAGAGGATTGCATTTATGAAGCATGGCATGGGATGTATGGATTCATGCTTGGACACATGAGAATGTATTGGAGGGATTGATGGTTTGAAGGTATTAATTATAACTCTATGTTGTTTTATGATTGAACAATATGATGGAGTATAGATGCTTTTGAAGGCTATGCTTTTTCCTCATGAGGGCTTTCCTAGAGTATATCTTGTGCTATCTTGTGTCTTGTCTATTTGATCTTTAAATTACGGTGATTTTGTAAGCTTGTTTGTATGTTTTTTTCTCATTGGTTATGCAGGATATGGATTAACTATATGTGGGTTTAAAGCATTATTTGGTTGGAACTTGTTTCAGGTTGGCTTCTCTCTAACTACAATGTAAAATTGTTGAGAATTTAAATCCTTAAAATTATTACTAAATAGTCCTCTATTTTTTATAAATTGTGTTTAGAGGCTTCATTTTGCATGCCTTTTAGGTGATTTTTTTTTCAAATATTGTATTAATTATCAAGATGGCATGGAATAAAGGAGGAATTTATTAATAAATTTTGAGATTCTATTCTTGGTTTAGTTAGGTTAGGGTTATCCTCATGCAATTTAATAATATAAAAATTTGATAATAAAATTTAATATTATAGATATAACAATTAAAATAATATTGTGTCTACAAGGCTTGTTAATGGGACTAGTAGGATTAATCCTGCTCTTGATGTAAAGAAAAGAGTGGTATGGAGAAAACCAAAGTCGGGATGGATATAAATTAATTCTGATGGGGCTCCAAGGAGGAATCCAGAAGTCTCAGGAGATGGTTGCATTGTGAAAAATGAAGTAGTTGCTTTGGCAAGGGGAGCTCAGTGACTTAAAGATGGTACCAATAATCAAATAGAGGGACAAGCTACTTTGCTTGTCATCTCTCTCATAGACTAAATTTTAATCACTAAGCTACATTTGGAGGGAGACTCAAAAATAGTTATGGAGGCAATTTCTAAATGAGTAATCTCATTGTTGGAGAATAAATAAAATTATTTATATTATTGGGAAAAGATTTTGAATTTATAATGGTCCTAGTGATTTTGAATTTATAATGGTCTGAGGAGATGGACTACCCACAATCTTCTACATTATTTGGCTAGATGATGTTGATCGATACATGCAATGCTATAAATATGATTGAAACTTGTTTGCCACCATTTTTCACTCTATTTAATTGTGTTATAGAGTGATCATAGTTGAGATGAAGGTGGCATGAGTAGCTTGAACTCAAAATGATGATTTGGCCATATCGTACATCATTGATAGGAGGACAAATTAAAGATCATTCATGTTGATTTGACATTGGGTCAAGTGGAGCCATTTAAGTACAAAGGAGGGTAGCTTTTTTTCTTTTCCAGAGTTGAGGTGTGTGAAGAATGCTTCAAATAGTGACAGGAGGGAGGTCGAATACTGCACAACTAGTAGTCATGGAAGTGAATTTTTTTCTCCATTGTATTAAACAATTGATCATATTTTTTGGAAAGGTGTCTGAAAAATGAGCTTGTCTGAAAAAGGGATGAAAGAGGAATTTAGATTTAATTAAATTAATTAATTAAATAATTAAAGGGAAATTAAAATTCAGGACACAACACACTAAGGCGGGTGCTAACCTAAGTGTGAAATTGTACCACCCAATTAAGGGTGTACAATTTATGACACTACAAATCTAGAAAGGGGATATTATAAGAATTCATTCATCTTCTTATTTTTAGTTAGTTCTCTTCTCTTTGCTTGCACATACAACAAATTCATTTGCATTTTAACTCATTTTTCTAAGATTTATAACAACTAATAGCTTCTTTATTACAATAAAATAACAGTTTGGACTTATTCTAATCTATCCTTTTGTGTTTAATATGTGTGACTGATGTAATTTTTGTATTTTTATGAAGCTCCTTCATTTATGTCTCATCCAAGCACCTTTTAATACAATGTAATTGATTTATACAAGATGTAAGTACTGTTTATCCATTGCAGTAGTTTGAAGTTGTAAGAACCTTTAGTTCTTCAACAAACCTAAAAACTCAAACCTCCTTATGAATTAGGTTGTTAAAACTTAATTGTGTCATTTTCTTCATGTTGAATCAAATTGTAAGTAGTAGCCAATGTAATTTTTGGCTAAATTTTTGCGTATCATCTCCTAGGATAGGTTTCATTTAAAATTTTAATTCTCTCCCTTTTCCCATCAAGATAGTAGTTTGCGGGAGGTCCATTAAGAGAACCAACTCACTCTGTAGATTCACCTTCACTACAAGCAACCCATTGGCTTTAAGGTGCTTGCATTTTTCACAGGATTGTTGAGATCCCATCTTAGCATCAGGGTGCAATCCTTTGTGACAACAACCATGTCACACTCACAACCATCTAGGAGTCAAGGATTATATGTATTGAATTCTTAACCTTTTTGAAACTCACCTCACATAAACTATAGCCCATAGATGTGAGCATGGTTTCTCATTTCAAAACATACTTCAAATGTAAATGAGAATCATGGTTGATAAGGTTTTCGAACATAGAAATTAGGAGTGTAGAACTTACACAACTAAGAAACAAATTATTGACCAAATAATTGATAATTTCTAACATTGTAGCAGGATTTAGAGGGGCTAGGGTATGCCCCTCAATCCTAACATTTTTGTCGAGGATATGCAGCTCAACAAAAAATTGTAATTCAATGTGGGTGAGGATGAATTTTATCAAGATTTTCTATTTCAATAGAAGATGTCACACAAACATTGTTGTCTACAACATAATCACAAGTGGACGAGCCTACAATGCTTTTTCCTCAAAATAGTAACCTCATTCAATTACACAAGTGAACTATGATAAATCACCTGATAACATGGTGAAAAGTTAGATTGATGATATGGAAGAAAGTAACAATTATTATCCAAATATTATCTTAACATAAATAATTAATTTATCTTTCTTTAATTTGTGTGATTGTAAAATACTTTTTAAAGTATATATTTCTTTAGAATTTCTTATTAAAAATTAATAAATTAGTCTCCTTTAAAACAAAATGAGTGTCATCTTAGGTTATTATTTGAATTTTAACCTTTTTTATAACTACTTCCTTTTTCTTTCATTTGTTTTGTTGTTTTTTCTTCTTCTTCTTCGTCTTATTTTACATTATTTTGTATTTTTTTTCCTATTTTTGTAAACTTGACTTCTTTTTTTGTAATTTTTATTTTTTATATTTAACAAATAGGGTTTTATTGTGGAATTTCCTATCTACAATTGATTGGAAAATTTTCTCACACTCCTATACCATTTTATGGTGACACAAAACCATCTTTAGGTACAATAATTTTGTTAAACTACTGTAACCGAAAATATGAATATTTTAATGTCCAACTTTTTTATTTCCAATTTTGTCTCTAATTTCCAAGGCAGTCTATAGTCTTTAAACAATTCAACTCGTTCCTATTTTTAGGCAAAGCCTCTCTTTTTTTTGCTCAGCAAAATGAAAAACTGCAAAAGTTTAAGAGGATTGATAAAACTTCAGTTGCAAGGAAGATTTAGATGAAATTTAAAAATTAGATGTTCTTTTCATATTAGAGTTTTGGTGGTTTTTCTTTAAATTTGTATTTTTTTCTCACTTGCAATCAATTATGCTAAACAATGGTGACATTAATAGTTTGGAGAGTTTTTGTACATTTTCTTTTAGCATGATACTACAAATTTTCCTTGTTTTTGACCCTCTTTCTCATGCAATTAGCAAGAACTAAAAAAAATTATGCCTTCAAAGAAATATTATTGATAGAGGTATTATTCGATGTTAAGGGAATATTTATCAGCCCTCCTTGTTTTTGTGATGCATTGCCCATAGAAATTTGAGAAAAATGTAAGCTTAACATGACAGACATGAATTTTTTTACTATTTCTGGCAGTTGTTGGTAGGTTCCTTGGCTAGCTATTTGATGCTATATTTTTAGTTTTGCTCTCTATTTTGTGTTTTTTTATAGGTTCAGGGCCTTCTCCTTTCTAATATAATTAAAAACATGACAAAGAATCATCAAAAAATATTTTTATTATTTTATGCAAGCAGTTTAGAGGGAACGCTTAGGCTATTAAATACCAATTGAATTATCATTACCACTTAAACATTATATAATTCGTAAGGGAGTAGGCATTATTTATTCATTTCATGAGTAATCTAATTTACATCCATTACCTAATTTCCTTAGGAATTCTTTTAATTTAGTCAAGTACTATTTTAATTAGATTTCATCATAAAATAAATAAAGAGGGCCCACTTAATTTATTTTTTAATTAAATTTATTGCATGCTAAAATAATTAAAAGTGACCCCACTAATATTTTATTATTATAATTTATTTTAACAAAAATTAATGCTAGTATGATATATTTGTTTTCTTAAATATATAATGCTAGTATGATAATTCAATTGTAGAATTAGTAAAACAAATTTAATTGCATGTTATAAATTATTTATATAGATTTTCTTGTGAAATGGATTTAGTAAACATTAGAAATAAATCTTATGGATTAGATGGTGTAATAATCAATTTTATATAATTTAATTGCAATAAAGGTAAAACAAAGAGATGACACCAAAAATTAAAATAGTATAGATTAGTATACAATAAAGTTGCAAGTTCAATTATTTTTCATGTAGTTAAAGGATTGTTTGTTATATTTCAGAAGTTTCGTGTTCTAGTCATTTAAGTATTGAGTATCAACTTAAATACTAGACCACACATCAATCATATAGAAACCTTAAGGAAGATATCCAAAATGTGTTTACCTAGAAGTATATTAAATTTTAAGATAAATTTACATGTCTATGAAATCCAAACATAAGATGCTAACTCATGCAATAGAGAAATCCCAATCCACATAATAGAGGAATTATTATGAATGCGAAAAATTGTTTATCCTGGATCACAATAAGACATCAAGACACACCCATAACTAATAAGTGGGAATTATAAAATGAAAAATTACTCATCAATGAAAGATTATTTGAAATTCACTTGCTTTCATTGTTTCTATGAATCTTTTCCCTAAATTGCAAGGAATGCAAGAATTTTAAGTCTTGGGAAAATATTATTTGAATAGGAATTGGTTTTTTTTCTTTAGTTTTTTTTGGTAATCTTTACCCATTACAAGGAACAATATAAATCAACACATTGAAGAAATCCTTATAGAAAAATATAGAGTATTGAAAGAACTTGACTAATAAATTTTTTACATTTAAATTCAATTGCACTTCTCTTGAGAAGTCTTTGCCCGTGATTTTATTTATATGAATAATTTGCATAAATTATTAATTTAGAGGCTTTGTGTTGAATTGTGTAGGGATTAATTATAATCAATCTTAGAAGATTTGTCTCTTTTTATTGTCTCGCTATACACAAATCACAACGCTTAGTTCTAAATAAAGGCATAATCAATATTGATAAAACCAAGAGATAAAGCCTTATATTTAAAAGAATGTTTGGAGTCTAATCCATAAAAGGCCTTCGTACAGAGACTACATTCTCCATCAATTGCTATTAAAGAAGAAGCTTGTCTCAAATTTCTCTCGCAATAGAAAATTGAGGTATGGACAATTTATTGCACACTCTCAAAATTACAAACTTTTAATTATTTCCTTCTTTAATAGAGAATAAATACTAAAACTAATTAATTACAATACTTATCTTGGATATTCAATGACCAAAAAGCATGAAAATTGAAGTTATAACCTCTTTCTAAAAAAAGATTTTTTATCATTATGTACAGTAAAATAGTTACAAATTGTTCAATGCATACAAATGTTAGAACTTTAAAATAGGATCTAGAAAAAAGAAGAGAGACTCTTATGTAACTTTGATTTAATATAAAGTGGGTACTAATTGTTCAAATAAATAAAAAACGAAGAGATTCAACAACATTAAGTACCTAATTAAAATATACAATGATAAATGTATAGAACTATATTTTGATATAAATAATTTTGTAATGTTAAAATTTATTTATATCTTACCTTTAATTTCCTATTGACATATCCCTTGAAACTTCTAGAGGTGCAAGTGCTAACTATATTTTAATTAGTTTTTATATTTTTGTAATTCATCTCCCTCTACAACTTCATCCTTTATAAGAATTTATCTCCAATCTTAATTCTTCTTCCTATTCATGATGACAGATAAAAAATTTGATTAAGTAGAATCCAAAAACTTATTACAACAAGAGCTATGATATAGTTGGACTCCCCTCCTAGTTGTTAAAAATTGACGAGTTATTGTTTTTTTGTGAATATAATAAAAGGATTGATTGTTATTTAGATTTCATAACGAGAATAGTGATTGATTTTATGTGGTTTTTGCTTTCCTTTTTTTACCTCAATTTTTGTTTTGATATTGAAACAAACATACAAATATTTTAGTAGTGAAAGTGAAAGCAGACATATGATGGAGTAATATGACATTAGCCTAAAACTAACAATTGTACCTTGAAGTGCAATAGGTACGTTGAAGAGGCGCAAAAGATCAATTATGGAATTTTTTTGTCTCTTAGTTTCATATTCTTGTGTATTAAATAAGGTCAATTCCTAGGCTATTAAATAGAAAGTGATGTTGTTTGTGCAACAAAGGTCTTAATGAAGGAATGATATCTTCAAATCAACTATGCGTTGAGTTACAAAGATCTAATCAGGAGTGAAATAAAACCCATGAATAAAGAAGATAATTAGGCTAATGTTATGTTCATAATAGGGAGAGAAGGAGAGATGAAGTGGGGAAGAGTGAGAGAGAGGGGGTATGGAGATAGAGATAAAAAGGTATCGATAAAGATGAAGATGGAGGAAAGGGATATGGAGAGAAAGAGAGAAGGAGAGAGGGAGAGAGATAAAAAGATGATATGGGGATATATAGAGATGAAAGAGATGAATATATAGAGGTAGAAATCTAGGGAGAGATAGAAACATAAATATAGAGCTAGGAAGTTATCTATCAATAGAAATAGAGTGAGGGAGATATATAGGGGTGGAGAGAGAGGATGAGATAAGAAGATTAAGATAAAGGGAGAATTGGGAGAAGAAGTATGGAGAGATGGAGATAAAGAGACACTGATATATAGATATAGAGGCCTAAGAATAGAAAGAGGGATAGAGAGGGACAAAGAGGGAAAGACATAAATGAATAGATAGACACATGTCTAGAGATAGAGGGAGTGGGAGAAAGATAGAGTGACACAAAAAGGGAGACAAATAGATATAGATATATAGAGAGGTATAGGGAGAGATAAAGATATAGAGAGGTAGGAAGATAGAGAGGGGGATATAAAGTAAAAGAGATAGCAAGATATAGAGGAAGATGGAGAAGGAAATGTAGATCTACATGGTGATATAGAGTGATATATAGTAATAAGGATCCATTGCCAATATGAACATGTTATGTTTTTGATAGGGAGAGAGTGGGTGAGGAAGAGACATGTATATAAAGAGGAAGAGATAGAAGGATAAGAGATAAATATATAAGAAATAATATATAATAAAATATAGTATATAATAATTTATAATATTAAAATATTGCATATAATAATAAGTATAAATTATATTATATATATTTTAAAAATAAAATAAGTATTAAAAAATTAATTATATAATATTATTATATCAAGATATTTTATTTTAAATGGAGTATGTTTATATCATATTATTTTATTTTATAATATTATAACGGTTAACAAAATTATATTTTGTAATCTAAATTTAAATTTTTAAACATAAAGAGTTTAAAATATATATATTACAAACAATAATAATATTAATTCAAAGATAAATTCAATATTAACAAATACTTTATTTTTTATTATGATAAACGGGTTTTACAAGGACCTGAGTCCCAAAGTCAGAGAGCAAATTAACAAATACTTTGTTATTAATAAATTACACATAAATATAGTTAAATTCTTAAATAGAATAAATTTGAAAAATTAAAACTATAATTTGAGTAAAATATTAAAAATAAAATAAGTTATATTAAAACTAATAAATTTAAATTTTAACTTCTACATCAAAAGTTATAAGTAAAATCATAGTAAAAAATATAAAAAATAAAAAGAAACATATTAAAATGGTTTAAAAAAAAAGCAATTCGTTGAGTAATTTTTTATTATCTTTTTATATCATAGATAATGTCAAATACTATTAAAGTTTTTCAAATTTAATAATCAATTTTTTTTAAATATAATAAGTACTAATATTTTTTTAAAATATAATAATAGTATTCATTTTTGAATTTTAACTATATCTTAGAAAAACTAATACAAAATCAAATTTTTAAAAATATGATAGTGAAAATAAAATAAAATTATTTAATATTTTTATTTCAATTATCTATTTTTTGATCTAAATTATTTTATTTAAATTAAAAAAAAAATTAAAATCATTTTAATAATTGTTGTAATACCTGGAAAAATACCATAGAGAAATAATCTAAAATATACTAGCAAATAGAGATAATTTTTTTTTTGTTTACAACATCCATTACTTCTATGTTATCATTAACATACACTAAATACAACATTATCTATTTACAAGATCACATATATCAACATGAACATATCCATAGAACTATATTACACAAGCATGATAATTCAATTAAATCATCAACACATCTCCAAGTAAACTCTTATAAACATAACCATTCCCTAGGGTATCTCAATCTCACTACTTGACATAATTCTAACATATCACTTATCCATCTAGAACATCATATCTTATTATTTAACTAGTCACTTACTTTCCATACAACTAGGATAAATGGTAACACATATGCATACTCTTTCACACTATATTTTCTTAGATTCATTTTACCATACCAACCATATGTCCTAATACCCATCTTGATTAATTAATCACACAATGCATCATGATTCTAAATGAATTTATCCTTCTCCTACATATGGAACTAGATAATCTTTTTAAGCACAACAATTACACAACTCTTTAAGAATACAATCCATATTCATGTACAAGATTACAACAACAAACACTTACCTACTTTCAAATAGGATACTATGATACTAAACAAATTCAAGAGTCATGATACAACAAGACATAATCAATATTTCAATCCCCTAATTCAACATAATATCTCAATCCCAACATATTGAACATTTCTTTGACATGAACCGAATAAAAATACGTTATATTATTACAAGATCAAATTTCTATGTCATCAAGTCCTAACACATAAGAGTCCATGGAATAAGCACATAGTCTCTATTGCTACATCACAACCTAATACCTAATAATAAAAGTTACATAAATACATAATCTTACTTCCTTTTATCATAATGCATCATAGATCCATTTAACCATTTCATCTAGATAATTCCTATTTACTTAAATAAAATTCAAAATGACCATTACTATTCCTTCTATCATTCATTCCATATGATTACACATCACACTTCCATTTCACAAATTCAAATGCAACACAAATACATATATGCTAGCTCATTTCTTTTTCCATATATAACTCAACAAACACATATTACAAGATGAACATCCAATACATCAAAGAATGACCAATGAATAATTCTCCCAAACCACTACATCATGTCCTATTTCAATTTTATTTACAAATACATGAAGATACATAATACAAAGATACATTATTTATTCTACATATACAAATCATCATGATACAATGTTTTCTCATTCCAAGTACATAGAAATCAGCTCCAAGAGACTATCCATATAATGAAGAATACAAGAATTAAATTCATGCATGCTTTCATCTAAGAAGAACATCCCAATGGAAGAAAGAATCAACCACCCAACCATGTGGAACCATATAGGAACCACCCCCCATACTAGGATATGACATAAGGTTCCAACTCGCACTCAAGACCTAAGTCGACACCTAATAACCATAGGATACAACATGACTTCACAAGACTCCAACATAAATATAACATCAAAATGCATCACATGGACAAATAAAAGCAAGTAACCTCTAGAGGAAATAAACAACAATTGAGGCATATGGACAATGGACACATGTGGGGTAGAGTGTCATCACATGGTAACCTCAGGTGGCATCTATCTTCACCATGGAGTCACTCAAGGGAGATTTCCCAATCTAAGATCCCAAATCCATCTCCATGGGTCTATCCAATTTGGGTATACAATAACAAATTCTTTATCTTGATTAGGTAAATTCCTAATTACCCATCCCACTAATTAATTATTATTATATTATCACTTGGCAACTAAACCATAAACTCTTGATGTGGCTCCATAGACCTAGACCCCTTCTTAGAGGTCTAATGGTCATAACCTAGGTCCAACACATATAAGAACCCACTTTCCCAACCATGGACCAAGACCATAGGGTAAAATACACATCCAAAGATAATAGAAAAACATCATGAAGTCCCAAAAAAAGATATAAGAATAGCCATAAAAAACTAAGAACAATGTGACCATAAAAGGACACATAAGACATACACCTAGAAGAAAGCCTTCACCAAAACATCTCAAAAGAAAGGCCAATCACAAATTAAATCCAAAAGAGATTCCAAAACCATATTATATTCTCTATAGTGAGGTATAGTACATCCCACTTGATTCATACGATCAAACCCTCAATAATGAGGAATTCTCCCTCTCGTCGAAGCAACATATCGCATATGAACACCTCAATGGTAAGGAATGAATCCTCTTACTAGAGCACAAGAAACATCATAAATGATCAAAACACATAAAATATAACTCTAAGAATGTCAACATAGTCTGCACATTCCTTTGGAGAATTAACACAGTCCAAAAAGATAATAATACAGGCAAAAAACTGACTTTCCAAGACCCCCGAAATAGCCCAGCACTTTTGGTTTCTAGGTTAGCACCCCTGGTATGTATGGTGGCATTTTTTTGTAGGTACCACAACATTTTTGGCTCATTTTGTAGTGTTTTGGGGTCATATGGCAACATTTTTAGTAAATTGGCTTGCACAAGGGGTTTTAGGACTTCAGCATCCTTCGTAGGTTTCCCAGCACCCTGCGTACATACCCCAGTGCCCCTAGTATATCCTATAACTCCCTTGGTTTCTATTGCTATTCCCCTGGGAAAAATACATAAAATCCACCAAAACATGGGTATAATGGTAAGGTACTCACCTAGACTTGCATAGGGGTCAAATACGACACATAAACTGCATACAAAGGGACTGGAAGATCCAAATCTCACTGAAGCCAATCAAAAACATGAATGAAAAACTCATTGGAAAAAGTTGCATAAGAAAATTCATCTCCCACAATGCCAAATCCAACACATAGAAGGCAATACAACAAAGGAGAGATAAAAAATATTGCAATTAACATTTAGAGACCTATGTAAGGCTTGCAAGGTTCAAATGCAACCTATGCACATACTTGGAAGGGTCTGCACTTCGAAATGTGTAGTCTTTGAGAGTTGCAGAGAACTCTTGATAGCCACAAGTGATCAAATCATCAAAAAAAGAGCTCTTAAACAAAAGGGATCTCAAGGAATACAATTCAAAGGAGTAATCAACTCTAAATCAAGCCAATATCCTTTTAGGACTCAAGATTTGAAATATACAAACATTCACAAAGAGAAGAGTTTTCAGCAACCAAGATCTAGAAAATTAAAAGCATTGAATTGTAATTTCCCCCCCCCAACCAAATTCCTTTACAATAAACAAACTAATTTCTACAAATCAAAATTCCAATTTCCCCAAAACATCTCAAGAAACAATCATCAACAATTTGTACAGTCACAGAGTATACAATCTTTCTAAAAACCAAAATTCGAAGGAGGAAATCAAACCAACCTGCAATTACAATCTAGAAATGGTTGAAAATTTGAAGTAGATAAATCTCCAACAATCCAAAGCTTCAATTCAATCCTCTATTGAATCTAAAATTGAAATCCAAATTCTATAAATTTGTCGGATGTTCAACCCCACAAAAATTACACAAAGCCAAATAAATAAAGATTAAACATAAAACTATAGAATTTGGATTAAACCCAATAATATTGGTTCCCACTTTTTGGTACATCTTGATTTTTGCTGAAATCATATATTTTTTAGAAAATATAATGATTTATTCTTTAAGAGGTTCCATTTGAAGTAATTAATTGAAGAGAGTTAGATCAAAGGCTCTTATATCAAAATTTCTTGGATTGAACCTATCTACTTCTAAATCATATTTACAATGGAGTCTCCTTTGCATATATCAAATGCTGGTAAAAAAACAATTTTACATTAGCTTTTGGGGGGTCATATGAATTCATTTAGAAGTTTTGTTTTTTAAATATTTAGCCCTTATTATAAGCTTTCCAAATAGTATAATTTTTAATATATTTAATTTCATTAATATATTTTAATTTTATTTCTTATGAATGTAGGGTTTTCACTAAACATGAACTTCTTTGTTCAATGCTTATGGAAAAATATTAAAAGCCACCCAATTAAATCTAAAAAATATTTACGCAAGTTAGGTATTCCTCTTTCCAACAAAAACAAAATAATTTTCGTTACATATACAACAAGTTATGTAATATCAAATGGGCTTATGTCAAAATTATAGTTAACTCAACTTCAAATCTTAATAAAATATAAATTATTTAAGATAATGTTACAAAACCAATTGCAAACACTAGATATGGATGTTAAAAAACCAAATTCAAAAGAATCAAGTTCATATCTATTATATAAAAAAAGTTATGCTATACATAGTGAGAATCACTCTTTAAAAATGTTGTTTTTTGAAAAAAACTAGTTTTCAAGGGAAATAGAAAAATGGAAGCAAATTGATTCCAAAAATTATCAAAAAAAATATTTTTAGAATCTACATACAAAATGACACAAATAGTTCACATCATCTACAAATTCCTTATGGTTTAGAAGTAATAGGTGTCTGAATCTAAAGTTTTTTTCTGAAAAATGAATATTGCAGTGTCAAAGTTGGCAAACAAGTGTAACCCACTATTGTGCGTTCACCCTCATGTAAGGCTGACCTTTCAAAAAATTCCAAAAACCATATAATTTAACTATCTCACATAGTTTCAAGAAATATATTATTCACCCAATATAATTTACCTACCAAATAAAAATCAACCAATCACATGCAAGGGTAGGTAAACTATATTACATATGCAATTACTGATAATATATTATTTATATACACACATTAAATAATAGTTCATCACCCAATAAAATCAATTAAAAAAATTAAATGAATAAAGCCTTAAAAATAGGATCCTCAAATAAAAATATATATATCAAATCATTAATAACAGTAAATAACTTAATAAAGCCAATAAAGCAAAACCCAATAATAAATTATCAATTAAATAAAGAAAAACAACAATAAATAAATAAATCATTCAACAATAAATTAACCCAAATGAATAATAAATAAATAATTAAATCAAATAATAAATAAATCATCAATAAATAAATAGATAATCAATAATTCACAAATGCTTAATGATTAAATCAATTAATAAATCAATAAACCAATTAAATTAATCTCAATTGGTTAAATACAATCTCACAATAAATCATGTCATCTAAAAGTAATCAAATAAATATCTATAATCAAATAATCAAACAATAACCACACTACACCAAATAAATAAGCATAGATTCAAATCATCTTATGCCAAGGGAATGAACTCAGCACAATACCCTAACCTTGACATACGTCATGGCGCAATCAACAAGGTACACAACTAAAACCTAGAGTGTGTGAGGGAAACTATGCCATCTTTGACATCTTTTCATTGGGATAAAGACATGCTCAGACCTATGAAGCCAGATGGAGTTGACGTTTGGTACCTGCAAACCTACATCAAAGACTAGACACAACGTATACGATACATATACATAATAATAAATAGACATGTGATATAGAATCACAATAACATATCATACCTGTAATGAGTGATATGACATCGTTTGTACTCACGAAGACAATCATACACTATTACATCCAAGCATCACATAGAATTATAATCATGAGAAGCATTTGTACAATCATAAGTCATATAATCCACTATAATCCACATGATCAATGATCACACAAAAATCCATGAATCATATAAACCCATCCATCCATCAAGGTGATTCTACATTCTAACATCTACAAGATCGATCAAATATTATATATCATATAGTATGTCTAGCGTCATCAATCATATGAATCTCCAAAACATGATGAGTCATCTCAAATAACACAAATCCACATAGAGTACCACATCAATGATACCATCTTAAATAGCAATAGAGTCATAAATAAACATCTAGGTAACCATCATATGTCTATGTAAGTCTATCAAGATGCAAATCAAAATGCAAGTCTAGGAGGGGCACTACATCCTCCCCCCCTTGGGCTTGACTTACTCCTAGAAATCACCAAGGGTTAAGTTGAAAATATACATTCATCAACACAGAACTTCTTAATCCATATAATTCCTAGCTCAAAGTAAGATAATGGCTACAAAATTTTACTTTCTATGCTTCATTTATCCATGTAAATACATTGTACGAGAGATAAAACAAGTCGCAATACTCTTACTGGTTACAATAAGCATGTCAAATCATTGGAATATCTTCAAGAGAACTTTATTTAACCAAATTTTGAAAGATTAAAACTATAATTCATGTATCGGGGTTTGCATCCATAAGCAAAAATTGCAATAAATCACCCTATTCAAGCATGGCAATGCTTCTTAAACATCTAGTTGAATGCAATTAAGAGGAAAACTATATGTTTTATGGGTAAGTGCACCAAGATGGTGAACAGAAAAGTGGCCACATGCCAAATAAAATAAAAATAAATTCATAACTCGTGCGGTTTCTAAAATTTCAAAAATGTGCTAGGCTTGGTAACACCAAGCCTAGAGAAAAAACAATATAAAAAACCAAAAGTTCCTCAAAACCTATATGAGTTTTGAGGAACATTTTTTTTAAATAAAAAAAAATGAAGTTTATTTCTTTTGTGTAGGCCACGGGTTTTGGCCATTTTCAACACCAAAACCCATGGAACAACAACAAGGAGAAGCCAAAAAAGAATAGAACACGCATGGGTTTGCAGCTATTTTTTATTTCCCCAACATCAAGAGCAATTTTCAACAATGGCACCCCGTCGAATAGGTAAGATTTGATTTGTTTGATTATTTTTCTTTGCATTTCAATTAAATTAGGGTTTTTTAATTGATTTAAGTTTTTTTTTTATTAATTTGATATCAGATTCTTCAAGAAATCCCCAAAAATGAAATAGACAACAAAGACCTCCTCCTGCACAAGGAACACAAGAAAACCCTGTTAACATTTCACAAGAGCAACAAGAAAACCCTCAAAATCCTAAAAATACTGCTCCTCAACAACCACCACCACCCTAAAACCCTCCATGTCCTCCATTAGATCATGTAGACACCACACAAGAGGATCTCATCAATCGCCTTACACAAAATAGTGTGCAAATTTCTATATTGGTGAATAGGTTGAGGACCTCTAGGCTTGAGCAGCACTCAACCCTTGCCAGAACACTAGAAACAATGGCTAATAGTGCAAATGAGGTATCTAGGGAGGTTACAAAATGGGGTTCATGGAGAGATAGATGTCAAACATTTTATGTGGATGGGTTGTCATATGATCAAGTGAAGAAAAAGGGCATAGGTAAAGCTGACATGTGTGCTCTTTTCACCGATCCTGTAACCAATAACAACCTAGAACTAAATACAAATTGGTTTCCTATACATTGGTGTGTTCATGCTAGGTTGAAAGAATCTTTTTGGGATAGGTGGTATATGGTCTTTGACCAACCACCTTGTAATAATTGGGAGGTGCCTCTATATTTTTTGAGAAAGTTGTATTGTGAGTTTATCCTTGGTGAGAAACTGAATTACTTTGACATCTAACAATTTTAGGGTAGAGGGATAGGCTCTGCGTAGGATAGACCTGGGGCCCATAGGGTGGTAGACCCACAACATAGGAGGCCTACGACTCCTAAACCCATGGTTCATGTCACTGTCCCTATATCCTTGAAGGAGTCTATGGAATTACAGACTCTTCAGGCAGCTGCATCATTGACTGATGTCATTGTTCAACATGGAACACAACTAGTTGGAGCAGAGGATGTACCAGCACCTGCACCACCTCTTTCATCAGTGACACCTCCTTCATCAGTAGCACCTCATTCCTCAGTGGCACCTCCTTCATCAGCAACACCTCATGCATCATTTGGCATGAGCCAACCCATTCGACATATGTGCCCCACCTGCCAGGGTGTATGTTTTGGTGTAGGCACTGATGCGGATGAGGATGGTGGGACATCTCATTCATGTACATGTTGCGGGAGTAGATGTCATGCTTCCACTGCAAAGGATTTGGCCCTCACTGACGAACTGCTCAATATGTTGTACCCTCTCTATCAGACATGGGTGCGTTTAATTCTGTTTATGACATGTTATAATTAAGTGACTAAATCTTATAAAAAGAAATGAATTTTTATTTTTAGAACAATTTAAAGTGACATATAAATAAAATGCATTGTGGGGTGCAACAAGTGGTGGGAGTACACCACATACAATTCAGTCGACTCAACAGTCACAAGTAGTTTTGTCACCAGAGGTAAAGATTTGTAATTTTTTTTAAAATATAATAATACATTGGATTCAAAATATATTTTGTTAATTATATGTATCATTACTTGATATTTTGTAGGGCTTATCAATGGCTCAGATGTCCCAACTTGATGATATCACGCTTTCAGCCATTGACTTTGGCCAAGATAGCTATGCAGTACCATTTAGATTTATATATTTTTGACTTAAGTGATATATTAAATACATGCTCTTTTCCCTTATGTTAATTTTTTTCCATTAGTTTACCCCACCTGCCTCGAGGACATCTTGTGTGAGAAAGCCATCCTCGAGCACTTTGAGGCAGAAAAAGATATCCTCTCGAACACCCAAACGATAGAAGGTAATTCACTACAATTTAAATTTAATTGTTGAAATATATTATGATTAAACATGTATATGTAGATATTGATAAATGCAATTAATTTATTTGTTCTATATATAGAAACATATGGGGTTTTGTAGCATCCTAAAATTGTGACACTTGCAATTTCGACTGCATTTGGGTCTTCACGATGGCGATGCAACATAGAACCTGAATGGAGACCCGGAAACTTGTTCATGACATCAAAAACTGCATTTTTCAGCACCCTGGCCTGATCCTCCTTGCACCCTGCTGTCCCTAGAGGTGGGACCATGGTGCTCAGCGCCTTGGTCCTTCAAGACTAGGGTGCCCAGTGCCCTAGTCCCCCAGGACCATGGCACCTAGTGCCTTGGTCGTTGGCCCTATTTTGGGCTCGGTCTCTTTTGGGTCTCGGGTCTTTATGTTTGCAAATTGGAAAATAATCTTCCCAGGTTGGCCTAAGGTCAAAAAAATTAGTCTTTTAACCCTAATTGACAAGTATATAAACTACATTTCCTCTCCCATTTTGGCAGATGGAAAAAAGGCAGAAATGATATTCAAACATTCAAACATTCAATCATTCAAGCATTCAAGCATTCCTTCAAGCAATTGATCATTCTAAGTCTCCATTCAAGGCTAAGTGTTGCATTCAAGAAAAGGATTCAACCATTGAAGAGGAGATCACATACAACATACAACATACAACAAAATTTACACCTTCGCATGTAAGAATACAAACATTCTTACAACAAGGTATCGGTACTTTATTACATTACAGTCATTTACATTTACAGCATTTCTCATTTCTTAGTTAATTCCAAAACTGGGGTTTGACCTAAGGGCAAACCCCTAATCCCTAACCCCCCAATCATCCTCACTTTTCTGTGTGTAGGTTGTAGGTACGCGGCTGTAATTGAAGATCTGGAATCCTTGTGCAGAGACGAACAGATCCCCCTTCGTTTCATGGATTTTTCGGAGGACCGTGTGCACACCGGGCGCCATCATCCCATCAACTTTCGCTCAAATTTGCAGGACAGCACCGTCTCAACATTTTACACCTAATTCCAGGTCCGTAGCTTCATCCTTCTATCTACATTCTTTACAAAAGAGGGTAGGCTTGTTGTCTTAACCCTTGAAACTCATTCTGAATCCAATCTTGCATTGTGTGGGATTGGATCTTGTGGGTTTCAACCCCTCTTTTGAATGTAAAGTCTCTCCTAAGTGAAAACCGTCAACCCTAGTGACCCCCTTTCTCTCTCCTTGGAGTGGTGGGGGGAACACTTAGGGTTCAATCGCGATTTTCTGCTTTACATTTTGGTGAACTTGACGTGAACATCCTTTCTGATTATTCATGGTTAGATCTGAAAATTGGATGCCTTGATTACATTTCCATGTTTGATCTTTTGCAAATTTTAGAGGTTAATTGCATAAAAACCCTAAATTTTCTTTTTAGTAATTAAGCTTGTGAAATGTTTAATTGTTAATACTTGTTTCAGATCTACCCTTCTATTACAAATTGTCAATTCATATTTGTGCTTTAATTCTGAAAATTAAGTGGTTGTGTCAAAGCCCTAATTTTTAAAAACCCTCTTGATTCAACCTTTAACTGATAATTTCACTGATCAAAACATCTCCAAATCAGTTGTAACTTTGGATTCCGCAACAAAATCATAATATCTTTCATCCCTGAAAATTTGGAAAAATGTTGCGAGGATCATGTGCACCCCGAGCGCCATCGTCCTCGACATTTTTTCCAAAATTTCGGGAGCTAGATCTTACTGTATTTTTCTGCTAAAATCCAGAATTTTGGCTGATTTTATCAATTCTAACACTTTCAAAATTAAAGTCAAAGTTGGTCTAGTGATTGCTTGGATTAAGGCTCCTAATCATTCAAAAATTGTTGAAATTGAAATTTTGTGTCAAAATTGTGTTTCTTACTGTCCTAAATCTGAAAAGTGTGTTGGCATTCATTCAAAATTTCAGTGCTTTATTCAAATTTTTGCAAGTTGTGTCTTTTGAAATTAAGTGTTTAATTGCACCAACTTTGATTTCCACTTTCAAAATTGAATTTTGCATGAAATTGAGTCAACTTTTAAAATTCAAAGCTTGCATTGCTCTTAGTATTCCCTCTAATATCATAAAATTCAAAATTTTAGTTTCCCTCTCTTTTTCAAACTTCAAATTTTGCATTTTTCAACAATCTTGGTAAGGTTCAATTTTGAGATTGCAACTTTAATTTGGCCTATCTACAGATCGTAAAATCACTCAATTTTTTCAGATTAGCTTTAAAATCATTATAACTTTCATCCCTGAAAATTTCAAAAAAGGTTGCGAGGACCGTGTGCACCCCGAGCGCCACGGTCCCTGACATTTTTTCCGAAATTTTGGGAGATTGTCGTGATTGCATTTAACATCCTAAATCTAGGAGATTGGCTGATTTTACTAAAATTTGCTACCTCTAAAATTCAAAATATTCTCTCTCTTTAGTGCATGAGTTTTACAACAATCAGCCCTACTTACACTATTCCTGTGAGATGAAGCCTTAGAATTAAGTCTTTCCGAGGTTTAATTACCAAGGAGATGGAACCTAATTTGAATGGCCTTTTTAATGAGGACATGGGTAATTCCTCTAATCCTCCTAATGATGAAGAAGCTCTCCATGAGGTCTCTGTAGAACAACTTTCGAAATTGGATAACCAATTTGATGATTTTCAGCAATGGATGTCTCAAGAGTATCCCGATAGTCAAGCTCTTTCATTAATTGAGGGTCTAAAACGTATGGTTCAAAGTGATAAGAATGGAATTGATATTTTGCATGGTATTGCACACATTGTGGATTCGAATGTGATGCCTTTGAAGAGTTGTGTTGAAACTTTAGGTTATACACAACCTCCCACTCAAGTTAATCATTCTATTCCTTTGACAACTTCTATTGCTAGCATACCTACCTTTACATCAAACATAATGACTACTTCTATACAAGACATTCCGCCTATGATCACTAGTCATGGGGGCAATCCTTCCTCTTCAATTAACCCTCTTCCTTCATTCAATCCGACTTCTTCATTCATTCCTTCAATGAGTGTCCCTATTACATCTCCACAAATGAACATGACACAAGGGGGCAATTCATTCAACCATTCCATTCCTCCTTGTAGTGCTCCTCTTTTCCAATCATCTCCTATGACTAACTATCATAGTGTCTCACCACCTTACTCTCAATCAGTACCTTCTTTCAATAACATAATACCTCCATCACAATATAACACATCTAATATGAACTCTTCGATTGAAGTGACCATTAACAATCTTGCACAAACTGTCTCTTCTTTACAGCAACAAATTGCCTCTATGAATCAATCTAAGTTTAGTGTGCCCACATTTGATGTTGTGAGCCCACTTTCTCTTGACATTGTTCGACCTATCCCTCCTAAACATGTTGAAATCCCGCATTTGGAGCTTTATAATGGTAAAGGTGATCCTCTAACACATGTTAAGACTTTTCAAACAATATGTACCGATTTTGCTTATGACCAAAGGTTGCTTGTGAAACTGTTTACTAGGACATTAAGAGATAAAGCCCTAAAATGGTATTGCTCATTGCCTTCTTATTCTATTACTTCTTTCAAACAACTTGCAAATGTTTTCATTCAACAATTTCAAAATAATATAAGTCCTCAAGTTACTTTGATTGATTTAATGCATTGTAAACAAGGTGTTAAAGAAAAAGTGACTGATTTCATTGGTAGATATAAGCATTTGTATGCTCAAATTTATTTTCCAGTGCCTGACAATGATATTCAAAGAATCTTTATTTCTAATTTACAAAAAGATATTAGAGAAAAACTTCTATTTTCTGAGTTTACTTCTTTCCAACAGTTGTGTGCAACTCTTCACAATTATCAACTGACTGTGAGTCAAATGGAACAAGCAAATCCTATGGCTCCGAGTGATAAGGGTGATAGTAGTCAACAACCATTTGGAAATTTTAAACCGAACGGAGAGTCCGTTAAGTTCAATGAAAACATCATCAACAACAATGTGAATGTAGCATCAGGTGTGCCTCCTATTTCTAAGTTTTTCAAGAAAGAAAGAAAGTTTACTCCTTTGAATGAATCATTGCATAGTATTATGAATAAGTTATTGGAACAAAATGTTCTTACTCTCCCTCCTATAAAGAAAATAGATCCTACAAAGATTAATTCACTCTATTTTGATAACAAATCTTTTTGTCAATTTCATCGTCAACCTGGGCATGATACTGAAAAATGTTTTGCTTTAAAGGGTAAAATTCAAGATTTGATTGATAATAATACTATCTCTATTTCTGGTATGAATGATAAAGGCAATACATCTATAGCTCCTCCTAACCAAAATCTTAAGATTTTTACTGATCCATTACCTTCTCATACCTTTAATGCGATTGAGGCTAATGATTCCTCTTTCTCATCTGATGGTCTTGTGTCTATGACTCCGAATGTGATTAACTTTGTGGAGCAGCAGAAAATCCCTAAAGAACCTTCCATCAAATTTGATTCTAGTGAAACTATTAGGGCACCCGATGGCCCTTTATACATAGTTGCAAAAGTCAAGAGTACACCTTGCCATGGAGTGCTTATTGATCCTGCTTGCATGGTTAATGTTATTACTGAGGAATTTCTTTTTACTTTGCAATTGAATCAAGTGATTTATGACAAAACATATGTGATTGTGAAATTATTTGATGCATTTTCTTCTCTTGAAATTGGTTCTATTACATTACCTATTGAAGTTCATAACAAATCCCTTGATGTGAACTTTGCTATTATTCCTTCATTTGAACAATTTCATGTGAAGCTAGGCTATCCTTGGCTATCTTCCATGAAAGCTATTGCTTCTCCTATTCACAAGTGTTTGAAATTTCCCCATAATGGTGAAGTTATTACTATCAATCATAGTCTCTTTAAACCAGCTGAAAGAACTTCTAGCATTCCTATTGATTATTTTTGGCCTAAACAATTCCAATCTCTTCCTCTGCGAAGTGATCATCTTTTCAAATCTTATCAAAAGTGGAAAATAGATATGATCCTATCTCTAAGTGAACCTAGAACACCCAAACTTTATATTCCTATCGTTCTTGAGAAGGAAGTTCTTCCTTTGAAAGATAAAACTAATGTCTTTCCTCAAGAAGATTCCCAACCCATTCCTATGGATGTGACTATGTCTATGTCTAATAAAATTTCTAAAAGTAGGCCTATACCTCCTCGTCATGATGGACTTGGTCTCCTTCCTAAACCAAATATTCCTCCTTTATATGGAGCAGTTCCTCCTCCTTCCTCTTATGGAGAGAAGAGACCTTCCTCTTCTCCTATTATCCAGCCTAACAGACCACAACCTAAACACCCAAGTGATAAGGATGTGAACATTCCTCCTCCTCAATCTTCTCCACTCCCTACTAAGACTAGATGAAATCATTCTGCACATGAACACCGATGAAAGCGTCTTCTTAGAGCTCAAGTAGCTACTTCTCAAACTTTGCACTCCCCAAAAACACCTTCAACTAGTATTATTCCATTTTCTCCTCAGCCGAAAATTGAGCCAAAATCTCCTAAACATAAGATGCATGATGGTTTTGATCCTATGCGAGTTAAAGATCCTATTTTTATAAATCTTGATGATGATATAGATGAAAATGTTATTCATGATGAAAATGTTACTCCTCTTGCTTCTGATAGTGAATATGAATTTGTTGATATTGATAACCATTTATCTAATGAATTTTCTAAAGCACTTATCCTAGCTCCTAGACAAGAACAACGTGGCTTGGAACATGAACATAGCCCTTGTTTGGATCTTGTGATAGCTCCATCTGCTGTGTTGGATGTTCCTCCTCTAGCATGTTCCCTGCCTTCCTGAAATATTGATCAGCAAGATCGGGGGGTAGATGACATGCTAGACTAGTTTCATTAGCATAGCAGACTCTCTCCTCCTCTCTTTTATTACTTCTTCTATGTGTTATTCTCATTCTTCTATTTGTTGTCCTTAGTGTTGTCTACTTTAGGATGATGCAAAGCATTGAGATCTCTTTTGGTCTCTCTCATGTTGACTCAAAAGACACATGTGTTCCCTTCTTTTAGGTGACCTTCCTTGATTGGGGAATGAAGAACAATTATGCATACATACATATGATATACATGAAGTATCATACAGCATACTGACCCCAAGGAAAGCGAAGTCACCTTGTCCTTTGTGTTTTGTGTCTATTATCCTTGGGTTTATCTCACACTTGGGGGCTAAATCCTTGTGATAACGTGCTCCTTTCCTTCTCATTTCCTATATGTATCACTACCTTATAGCAATCACCGCCGTTGAGGCGTGTGCGATCGCTTTAACATAGGGGGGCATACACCTCGTCTATCCCTTCAGGATACTTGAAAATTTCTTGGTGAACTTAGCTTTGCCTTGAAAATTTTTGGTATTTTTCTTGCATGACTCATAATGAGGGAACCTTACTACTGATAGTCATGGTTCTCCCTCATGATCTTCCCTTTTACTTTTTCAATCGAAGTCGTAAGATCCTTAGTCCACTGGGGGCTTGGTGTGTCTTGCCTCCTTGACATGGTGAAAGTCTTTCAATATTGTTTCCTTGTACTTTACCAGAAGTATCAGCATACGCTTATACTCCTGCTAAAGTGGGGGCTAAATGTAGCATCCTAAAATTGTGACACTTGCAATTTCGATTGCATTTGGGTCTTCATGATGGCGATGCAACACAGAACCTAAATGGAGACCCCGAAACTTGTTCATGACATCAAAAACTGCATTTTTCAGCACCCTGGCCTGATCCTCCTTGCACCCTGTTGTCCCTAGAGGTGGGACCATGGCGCCTAGTGCCCTAGTCCCTAGCCCTATTTTTGGGCCCAGTCTCTTTTGGGTCTCAGGTCTTTATGTTTGCAAATTGGAAAATAATCTTCCCAGGTCGGCCTAAGCTCAGAAAAATCAGTCTTTTAACCCTAATTGACAAGTATATAAACTGCATTTCCTCTCCCATTTTGGCAGATGGAAAAAAGGTAGAAATGATATTCAAACATTCAAACATTCAAGCATTCAAGCATTCAAGCATTCCTTCAAGCAATTGATCATTCTAAGTCTCCATTCAAGGCTAAGTGTTGCATTCAAGACAAGGATTCAACCATTGAAGCGGAGATCACATACAACATACAACATACAACAACATTTACACCTTCGCATGTAAGAATACAAACATTCTTACAACAAGGTATCGGTACTTTATTACATTACAGTCATTTACATTTACAACATTTCTCATTTCTTGGTTAATTCCAAAACTGGGGTTTGACCTAAGGGCAAACCCCTAATCCCTAACCCCCCAATCGTCCTCACTTTTTTGTGTGTAGGTTGCAGGTACGCGGCTATAGTTGAAGATCTGGAATACTTGTGCAGAGACGAACAGATCCCCCTTCATTTCGCAGATTTTTTGGAGGACCGTGTGCACACTGGGCGCCATCGTCCCGTCAAATTTCACTCAAATTTGTAGGACAACACCGTCTCGACATTTTAATACTAATTCCAGGTCCGCAGCTTCATCCTATATTCCTATCTCTGTTTATAAGTAAATCTTTCTCACTTTTCATGCATTCCTAGCTTAATCCTTCTATCTACATTCTTTACAAAAGAGGGTAGCCTTGTTGTCTTAACCCTTGAAACTCATTCAGAATCCAATCTTGCATTGTGTGGGATTGGATCTTGTGGGTTTCAACCCCTCTTTTGAATGTAAATTCTCTCCTAAGTGAAAACCGTCAACCCTAGTGACCCCCTTTCTCTCTCCTTGGAGTGGTGGGGGGAACACTTAGGGTTCGATCGCGATTTTCTGCTTTACAGGTTTATGGAATCAATGAATGCACCTGATGTCGATGAGGTTCAACAGAGGGAAGAGGTGATATCTTCATATTCACTTTGGATTGCATTCTTGCTTGTTCGAAATAACTAAATCCTTTTATGTCTATAGCATATGTTATCATTTTTCATACAGGAAACGGTAATAGTTGCATTAGATTCGACTAGGCCTCCTAAGGTTATAGAAGAACTATACGAGGCTTCAGTGTGCATTTTTTCTACATATGTTAAAAATATTTATTTTATCTAGTTTGTCAACAACTGTGGGTTATTAACTTGTATGATTGTCTTTAAACTATTACAGGCCCCTTCCAAACTTCCTACTGTTATTCTACCATTCCATTTTAGTAGAAGTCCTACACGTATATTATGGGATCCAACATGACCAAGGCAAAAGGTATGTCTATCTTAGATCAACTCCTTTTCACTTAGTGCACAACGGAGTTGAAACCATCTAGTTAACTCCTTTTGGATTACTTACCATGGATATAGGGAATGGTCGTAACTGATTCATCTATGAGTTTGCCTCCTACGACCACAGCACATCCATCTGAGGCTCTGGTATGCTTTAGTTTTTTAGTCTATTCTTTTTTAGTTATTATGTGTTATTTGACATATATGTCATTAACATGTATTAATGTTGTTTTACTGGTTACAACCTCCTTCAGGACATCCCACGGATCCTCAGCCTCACCAAATTGTTGAAGGCAAAGATGAGGTAATCAACATTTCAACTTCAAACAATTTAGAGTTCAGTATTTAGTTATTTTGATGTTATATTGAGAAAATATATCTGATTCAACATTTGAATTGTCCTTGTGCAGCCACCTGCAGAGCCACATACTACTTTGAAGAGGCTCGATTTTGATGATCCACCATAGTCATAGATACCAATAGAGACATATAGTTATAGTTGTGGTCATTGAAGGACCAATTTTTTATATATTCGACATTTGTATATGTATATATCGACTTTGACAGACATGGCACATGCCACATTTTGTAACTATTATTGATTTGGCATCTATGCCATTTTTTGATACATGTACATGATTATTGTTCATTTTGATATATATGAAACTTGATATTCGATCCAATTTGTTCATTGATATATATGAAACATGATATTCCTGAAACTTAATTATTTGCTATTGAAATGTGATCAAATTTGTTCATTGTGTATATGTCTTGAAATGTGATCCAATTTGTTCATTACTTGTAACTCATATGGCATATAATTTTAAACTATCTATTGCTCATATTGTGTATACCCAAGTACTGATACCGGTAATGTTGATATTGTGTATTTTGATTGAGCGAATTTGCTTTGAGTCCTTCGTGCATGAAGAGATTGGAGTGAAGTGATTATTTCATAAACTCATGCTTATGGAGTAAAGTTCGTCATTTCAAGAACCAATTAAGACAAGATTTGAGCACACAAAGAAGATTTGAAATTTATCTAAGGATGAGTCGGCTTAGGTAAGGTTTTCATTTAAATTTTATTCCATAACAAGTCAGCCTTAGGGTAAGAGACACACCTATTCATCCAAATCACCTATAAAAGAAGAGTTGAAGCACTTATGAATGATCCATGTGAACCAATGGGGTTGTGTTGTCACTGCCTAAAAAATCCTATCTCATTTTTGGGCAACTCAATTTTGTTTTCTTGTGGTGAGATTTTTTCTGTCGCATAAAAAACCATCAAAAACTGTCAGACAGAGGTGGCAAAATAGTGCATCTTTTGTTCTACTTGTCATGGGAACAAACCATTAGCATGAGCACATCTAGGTGGCCATTTTTATGCTAGGTGTTCCCTTGTCTCACTCCCCAAGATGTTCAATCATTACGAGCCACCTTGTAGCGATGTTTTCCCTTGAGCGCTCAAAGTGGAAAAAAAGGCCAAATTTTGACGTCCCGTAACTCAGAGACCATGGCACTTATGGAAAATCTATGTGAACCTATGGGGTTGTGTTTTTTCTGCCTAAAAAATCCTCTCTCAGTTTTAGGCAACTCAATTCCATTTTCTTGTGGTGATATTTTTTCTGTCGCATCAAAAACCGTTAAAAACCGTCAGTGAGAGGTGGCAAAATAGTGCATCTTTTGTTCTGCTTTTCGTTGGAATGAACCTCTAGCATAAGCATGTCCAAGTAGTTGGTTTTACTCTAGGTGTGCCCTTGTATCTCTCCCCAAGGCATCCGATCGTTACGAGCCACCTCGTAGCGACGTTTTCCCTTGAGCGCTCAAAGTGGAAAAAATGGTCAAACTTTGACATAGCATAACTTGGACACCGTGGCACTTATGGAAAATATGTTTGATCCTATGGGGTTGTGTTTTTTCTTCCTAAAAAAACCTATCTCAGTTTTGGGCAACTCGATTCCATTTTCTTGTGGTGAGAATTTTTCTGTCACATCAAAAACTGTCAAAAACCATCAGTGAGAGGTGGCAAAATAGTGCATCTTTCATTTTGCTTGTTGTGGGAATGAACCATCAATGAGAGAACATCTAGGTGGTTGGTTTTATGCTAGGTTTTCCCTTGTCTCACTCCCCAAGACATCCAATCGTTACGAGCCACCTCATAGCGATGTTTTCCCTTGAGCGCTCAAAGTGAAAAAAAGGGTCAAACTTTGACATCTCGTAACTCGGAGACTGTGGCACTTATGGATGATCCTTTTGAACCTATGGGTTCATGTTGTTGCTTCCTAAAAAATCCTATCTTGGTTTTGGGCAACTCAATTCCATTTTCTTATGGTGATATTTTTTCGGTGGCATCAAAAACCGTCAGTGCGAGGTGGCAAAATAGTGCATATTTCATTTTGCTTGTTGTGGGAATGAACCGTTAGCATGAGCACATCCAGGTGGTCAAGTTTATGCTAGGTGTGCCCTTCTCTTGGTCCCCAAGACATTCGATTGTTACAAGCCACCTCGTAGCGGCATTTTCCCTTAAGCGCTCAAAGTGGAAAAAATGGTCAAACTTTGATGTCCCATAACTTAGAGACCGTGGCACTTATGGATGATAGTTTGAACCTATGGGGTCATGTTGTCTCTATCTAAAAAATCCTATCTCAGTTTCAGGAAACTTGATTCCATTTTCTTGTGGTGATATTTTTTCTGTTGCATCAAAAACCGTTTAAAACTGTCAGTGAGGTGGCAAAATAGTGCATCCTTCGTTCTACTTGTCATGGGAATGAACCGTCAATGCGAGGGCATCTAGGTGGTCATTTTTATGCTAGGTGTACCCTTGTCTCTCTCCCCAACATGTCCGATCATTACGAGCCACCTCGTAGCAACGTTTTCCCTTGAGCTCTCAAAGTGGAAAAAATGATCAAACTTTGGCGTCCCATAACTCAGAGACCGTGGCACTTATGGATGATCTATTTGAACCTATGGGTTTGTGTTGTTTCTACCTAGGAAATCCTATCTCAATTTCAGGTAAATCAATTCCATTTTCTTGTGGTGATATTTTTTCTATCGCATAAAAAACTGTCAAAAACCATTAGTGAGAGGTAGAAAAATAGTGCATCTTTCATTCAGCTTGTTGTGGGAATGAACCGTCAGTGTGAGTGCATCCATGTGGTTGGGTTTACACTAGGTTTTCCCTTGTCTTTCTCCCTAAGACATCCAAACATTACGAGCCCCCTCATAGCGACATTTTCCCTTGAGTGCTCAAAGTGGAAAAAATGGTCAAACTTTGACATCCCGTAACTCAAAGACCATGGAACTTATGGATGATCTATTTGAACCAAAGGGGTTGTGTTGTTTCTGCCTAAAAAATCCTATCTCAGTTTTGGGCAACTCCATTTCATTTTCTTGTGGTGAGTTTTTTCTGTCGCGTCAAAAACCATCAGTGAGAGGTGGCAAAATAGTGCATCTTTCATTCTGCTTGTCATGGGAATGAACCATCAGTGTAAGCACATCCAAGTGGTTAGGTTTATGCTAGGTGTTCCCTTGTCTTTCTCCCTAATACGTTCGATCATTATGAGCCACCTCGTAGCAATGTTTTCCCTTTTGCGCTCAAAGTGGAAAAAATGGTCAAACTTTGACGTAGCGTAACTCGGAGACCGTGGCACTTATGGATGATCCATTTAAACCCATGGGGTCATGTTTTCTCTGCCTAAAAAATCCTATCTCGGATTCGGACTATTCCTACTAGCCCTTCAAACTGGGTAATTCAATAATAACTCAAAACTTTCCCAAACCACTTGGAAATTTTTTTTGCATATTCAGATACCCATTTGCATGTTATTTAACATATATCAGAATTAGACTCAATTATTTATAATCAAATGGTAAAAGTTTATTACAAATGTATTTATAATTAAATAGTATAAATTTGGGCTCTCAAAATTTGCAAATCAGCCCCATGGAAACTTTCATATATAAAATTTGGCATCTTATATAAATGATCAAGCTAATTATTGTTTATATTTATAAAATTTTGCATCTAAATATACAAATTACAACTCGTTGTTTTTTTATATAAAACTTAGCATCTAGATATGAACATTACAACTCATTGTTGTTTTCTATACAAAATCTAGCATCTAGATATGCACATTACAACTCATTGATGTTTTTATATACAAAATTTGGCATCTACATATGCACATTACAACTCATATGCATATTACAACTCATATGCATGTAGAGCACATCCAAAAGAGTGAAGTTACAATGTTTTGCAAAAGATATATACAAAATTGTCAAAATTATTCTACCATATTGTAGAATTATTCTTCTAGATGGCCCAATATCAATCAAGTGAACCTTCTAGATTAGCTCTAACCCTTAGTGTCTCAAGTAATACCTTGTGGTTTGATTCATGAACTTTCCACAAATCCTTGTTAAGAGGTCTACCAGGATATTTAATCAAATGAATATTTGTTGCAACAAGAAGGTTTGAGTAATGAAGAATATGTCTATGTGTCTCAAAGTCCTCAAACAATCAGGCATTCAAATTTTTGATAGGGTACCTGCATTTTATAGAAGGATAATGCCAAAATCAATACAATGACTGCTAAATAAATGAGTTTAAGAGGTCTCAATACAAATCGACACAACAACGGTACCTTCTAAGCCATGTCCTTGTCACAACAACAGATCTTATTGGGTACTCAATACCCTCTCCATCAACCACTGTAGAAGTCATTTTCTTTTTTGGCCTCAATACAATGACACAAAAAGTAATTTGTTCCTTCTTCATTGTTCTCATCCGCAATAACTGTATATACATGACCTACATTTAATAGAAGGATATAAGTTAATACCAAAATCAGCATAAGTTAATACTAATAAATTAAGCTTAAAATTGTAGCAAATTGCAACCCTTTACCTGGTTCAACTTTGTCTGATACATGGTCAAAATCCACTGATGCTTCAATCTAGTTCATTTGTAGTGCTCTAGGAAGTTGATATGTATCTAGGGCTTGCAAAGGTCTACAAGACCATTGGTCAACCCACTCTATTGATTCACATTCATCCCACAAAAAATGCATACACGAAGAGAAAAAGAATGCAATATGTCTAGTATAAATAACTAGTAATGTTGCATTTAAACTTCTAAATGAGTGCATGTCACTTGATCCAGTAAGTGTACAACAATCTAGATAGTTTTCAATGTTAGATTCACTTATTAACCAAAAATATCTAGAAACCATAGACTTGCCTGCATTACCTAGTCCCGTCATAGAGCTACACCATTGCACAATTGTTTTTGCATATATTAACATTGCACTACCTTCGTACTTCAATTCCTCTCTAGTAAGAGCTCTTTTCACACATGCTCTCCTTTTCTATGGCCTACCTCAATGAAATTCCAAAATTGTTGCACACCACTTGTCACATGGATCCTAGTCAACTAGTAGAACATCCTTGTATTCTTGAATTGTGTGGTGAAATTGTCCAACCATATTAAGTGTTGGTTGTAGCTTATATCTCTTTCCCTTAAACTATCATAGAAGACTGTAAATCATCCTTGCACAAACTCTGAGGAATGAGTATGATCATCGCTAATATAGAAGTGATATTCTCTTATAACCTTTCTGCCCTCCTCGGTGCTATCATGTGCATGCATGAATACTATGTGTACAAAAATTGTAACTTGTGTAGAGTGGTAATACATCAAAGTTTCCTCCAAATCCACATTTGTCATTAGTAGAAAATTTTTTATTCTTGTTTTTCTACTCATTCCCAAAAAATCAAAAAAATAAATATTTTTGTCATTCTTTTGTCTTTTGCAGAATGCTTGTTGAAGACTTCATTTTCAAACTACTAATCAAGTTGTTTTGCAGGTTGCCTAAGAGACTCAACCAAACATTGTGATTTTCTTAATCTAGGCACCTAGATTTTAATTAGGGGTAAAATAACTCTTTCTTTTTGTGTTTGAGGAAAGTGTAGAGGTAGGAGAGTATGCTCTTGTCTACATAGAAAATCAGAAATCCTGACCCTCAAACCTTTTCTTGTTCGATTGCATGCTTACCCTTAGCGGGCTTTCCCTCCCAACTTTTTCTTTGAGAAGGTAAGAGGGGAATGACCCAAGTGATTACACCCAGACCTAGGGTTTCCAACTCACTATAATAAATAGGCCATTGACTATGAAAGGGTCAATGGTTGGGGCTATATGAGAGTTCACTCTCACATTGGGTGCCTAGTAGGATCCTAGAGATCTCAATCATGCTTGCGTGACTACTAACTTCTTGGTGCTTATTTGGGCTATAGGCCTCAATTACGCTTGCGTAACTTCGAAGGTTAGCTCCTAATGGGAAGCCATACTAAACACCTTGTGCATGGTAGCCAAAAAACCTTCTAGTCATTGGTGCAGGAGGTTGGACCTCCGAAGCCACCCATATTTTTTACGGCCCTAAGTAGAGACACAAATTTCACCATGAGGATTTTTCATGGAAATTCATGCTTGGCTGCCCAGAGAAGTGAGTGTCGTGGAGGGGAGCCAATGGGGTCAAGCATCTAAGTGTCCATTCTAGGTAAGCATAGCTGGAAAACCAATTGGGATCCATTGACTATTGTCTTTTCTCGCCATAGGATATGTTGTGAAGGAGCATGAGTGTCTTTTGAGTCTAACTTATTTTTACCATTGTGTTTTCTTTACTTGACATCTCTTGCCAAGTCCATCCCCCACAACCAATCAATCCTTCCTCTTTCCAAAATTCCATCTTGTCATCATCACATCTTTAATCCATTTCTATCTATCCAAGAAAATCTCCAGCCCCCAATCCACTTTCATCCTTCCTCAACTAATATTCATTCTTCCTCTAGTCCAATCAAATCTCCAAAATTCCAATCAAATCAAATCCAACCTAATCCAATCCAATTCAATCCAATCCATTCAATCAATCAACCAATCCAATCTAATCCAATCCAATCTAATCCAATCCAATCTAATCCAATCTAATCCAATTCAATCCAATCCATTCAATCCAATCAAATCAAATCCAATCCAATCCAATCAAATCAAGTCCTAATCAAAAGACCAATCAAACCAAGTCCTAATCCAGGGACCAATCCAATCCAGATCCAATCAAACCAAGTCTTAATCCAAGAATCAATCCAATAAAATCAATTCCAATCCAAATCAAAATCCAATCAAAATCTAATCAAATCTAATCCATCATTATTCCAAGCCAAGTCCTAATCCATCATCATTTCAAGCCAAGTCCTAATCCATCATCATTCCAAGCCAAATCCTAATCCTCATCTTCATTTAACATCATCTTCATAATCATTCCCCTTCGAAAACATATTCATCCAATTCCAATCTAATCCTTCACTCTCAACATGACTACCAAAGAATTTAAAGCTTGGTATGAGAAGATGCTCATGGAAATTCATGAACCTACCTACCAAGTTAATCCCATAATCTCCCACTCACCTATCATACCTTCATCCATCCCATCTCAACACATTACACCCAATCCCAATCTATACCATGTCTCTTATCCTTCCTCTACCTTCAACAAGGGAAATCCATCTTATCTCCCATCCATATCTCCATATTATCCCTCATCCACATACTCCTCTAATCCAATATGTATACCTCCATCTCCCCCCCCATCTACAACACAATCCCCATCCTTCTACAATGCATTCATTACCTCTACTCCCCATTTAAATCCTTCACTCCATAGTCCTCCAATCATTAATCCTAATTCCCCAATCCATTATCCTAATCCTCCATCCAATTCCAATCCCAATTCTAATCCTCCATCCAATCCTAATCCTCCATCTAATCCTAGTCCTCCAAAATCCATATTGTCCAAGTCCTCCAAATCCATCATTCATAATCTTATCCAAGACATGCTAGCAAAGGAGACAAAATCCTCACCTCAAAGCAAATTTGCCAAGTCTCCTCAAGTGCTCCATCCACCCCAATCACCTCCACCTCAAAACAAATCCCAATCCCCCACACTTAATGATACCCCCATTTCCCCATCTACTCACATAAAAGCTTGCATATCTTCCTCCATCACACAATCCCCACAACTCCAAACATGCCAAAAGATTGTTCCAAAGCATTCTACCATAGAAACCTCTCCATCTCATGATGCATCTCCCTCCAATAAATCTAATAATCCCATCCCCTCCACTTCCTCTCATGAGCATATAATCCCTCTATCATCACATGATCCTCTTCCATCTCATGATCCAATCACCCCTCCCACTCCATCTCATGATACCCTCCCCAGTCAAGATCAAAGTATCCCTTCATCTCCATGTCATGATCTCAATCCATCTAAAGATCATAATCTTCCTTGCACATGTCATCCCCCTCAAAATGGACTTGCATCTTATTTCCAAAATAATAAAGGTCCTCAAGATAATGCTCAAGATGTTGGGACATCCTCTATTCCTCCCAAATCCAAATTTCCCTCATACAAATCAAAATCTCGTTATCCCTCATCTTCCACATCCATTTTGGGACCCTATGTTCCAAAGTTAAACCCTTCATTCCTTTCATCCATTTTGGGCCCCTATGTTCTGAAGCTAAATCCTACGTCTCTTCCATTCATATTGGGTCCTTACATCCCTACATCCACCCCTCCATCATCTCAAATAATCCCTAAGAAATATCAACAAAGGAACACATCCTTGGATTCCTCCCAACACTCTCTTTCCACCATACCATCCTTAAAATCCATCAATCCTTCATCCTCATGTACCCATCTCATTTCTATTGGAAACAACTTGGATGCCCAATATAAAAAGCATAAAGCTCAAAATCCACGAAAATCAAAGGATCAACATGTCCCCTCAAAACACCATGCTCAAAATAAAAATGTGATGCAAAAGAAAGAAAAACAAAAAAGGCCACAAAGGCCTCAAAAGAAAAAATCAAAAACTATGTGGATTCCCAAAGAAGCAATGCATCCCAAAGAAAAATCAAAATTGGCTTCCAAACTTGTTAATCCAAAAGATCCATCCATTCATAAGTCCTCAAATCCTCCATCTAACACTCCTCCATCTTCAAAATCCATTTTGGGTCCTTATGTCCCAAAATCCACCATCCCAACTCCATCAACCCCTTCATCTATTTTGGGTCCTCATTTCCCAAAATCTACACTTTATCCCCCATCCAATTCAAAACACTCTCCTCCACTACTCCAACACCCTTCAAGGTGTGTGCCAATGTTGATCTTCCACAAATTATTCAAAACCCCATCCATTATCCACCATCCATTTTTCACAATCCCATTCCATTAGTCCAATCCTTTCAAAATCCTTATCTCCCATCCCCTTTTCATTTCATCTCCCCAATTATTGTTACCAACATCTATGAGCATACCTCCACTTCAATGAAATACTAAGGGATACCATCTATGGAACTAGATGCTTGAGTCCTCCCTTCCTCTTTCACACATCCACTATCTTCCATATCCACTCATCCTCATCCTTATCCATCCAAACTATTCCAAAAATTCAAAAATAAAAAAAAATCAAAAAATCAAGAAAAATACAAAAAAAATAAAAAATAAAAAATAAAAGTAAAGAAAAATCATTTCATCTAATGGTGAAAACCACTTCTTGTGGTGCCTTGGGTAAGTACCATGATGAAAACTTGGCAAACAAGCATCATGTGTAATCCCCTCATCCCCTTGCACTCTACACTTGGGGGAAAGCTTCATCCACACAATCCTACCATCCATCTGCATCATATCCAAGCCCATTCTCCTTTCCTATCTTTGATCTTGACTATCCTATCCATATCCTCCATCTCATATCCCTCATCTTATCAAAATGAATCCTCCATTCCTATCTTTCATCTTGATCATATAAGAGGCAAAATAATGAATCATGCATGCATGCTTTGGAGCATTCAAGCCTTAATCACCTTAATCCTCTACCATCCATATCCATTACACATTATCCTCCCACCTCATACATATTTATCCACCATCCTTGCATCCTTAATTCCACTACCTCTAGTATGGGGCATTGCACTCCTTTGTAGCATAGTCCTTGGGTCTCCATCACCCTACCCTCCATCCTTTATTCCTCCATTTCTTATCCACATCCATCCACTTATTCCCTCCATATCCTATCCAAATAAATACCTCATCCATCTATCCTCTTACCAATCCTTGGTTCTCCCTTGTCATTGGTTCCGTTCAATCAAATCCTATCCACCAATCGACCCATCCAATCCAATTTCCAATCCAATTTCTAATCCAATCCTATCTTATCAAGTCATATTCTCCATCTCCTTCAATTCAATCATTAACCTCATCCTCAATCCAATCCTACTCAATGATCCATCCTATCTAATCATTTATCCTTCTTCCAATCCTATCCAATCCATCAAACTGAGCTTTCCCCATCTACCTGAGCTCGCACTAACTTGTGCCTAATCCAAGCACCCATCCATACTTTGCTAATCAAATCCAAGTGCAAATCCTCTCATTTGCAGACCTCATGCATTCAACTTGTCTTTCGTCATCCATTAATCAATCCATCACCCTGCCCATCAGGATGAATCCTTCCCTAGTCCGACAGCTTATCCATATCCATGTTAGCCTACTCTTGGCAAGAGATATCAGTTGGTCATGTGCATGTTGTTTGCATGCTTGAGATTTTTGCTTTGTTTTCATCTTGTGTCCTAGGACTATACTTTTTCAAGACTTCCTTGATCATCCTATATCTTGGTATGTCTTGGCTCATGTATAATGGGGCATAGTTTTCATGGCATGGTGTGTTTGAAGGTCTTCCGTGTATGAATGGACAACCTTGCATTAGTGTTTTTAAACACTTGCATGATTGTGTGCAAGGCATTCCTGTTTGACTGAGCATCAATCCATGCCTTGGATTTTCATATCATCCTGGTTCTTATAATCAGTGGTGTAGACTATCCATGGCAATATCAAATCTAGGTTTTCTCTTTATACTTGCTCAACAAGAAATCCAATCCCTTTATCATTTATTTATCTCATTTCATTCACAACACTCCAACGCATCCTACTTCCCTCTTTCATTATCTTCACCCTATCATCATTTATTCTCCTAATTCCTTTCAAGAGCACACCCGTGTTCTTCAAACTCGCATGTCCTCTTGAGGGGGCATAACACAGCTTCCTTGTCATCCTTACTCCTCACCATTATTCCTCATCTCATAACTGGGGCATCATGCTACTAGTCCTTATCCTATTCTTCCACTATGTTTTATTCTTCTTTGATATAACATCATTTCACGATGCTATATCAAAGAGGGGCAAAATGTAGACACCTAAAATTAATTAAATTAATATTTAATTAATTAAGCCTATCAACATAATTAATTAACTTAATTGTGTTATCCTTATTCCTCTCAAAATTAATTAAATCTAATTTAATTAATCTTGTTGCTATTGTGCAACAACTTATTTATCAAATAAATTAATTATTCCCCTATTCTTCTAAAGTCATCTCAATAATTATTGCCTCTAAACCCACTTAGTTAATTAATTTTAATTAATTAACCTAGTCATGTGATTCCTACAAATCACTTTTCCTAATCACACTTAGCCTAATTAATTCTTCTAGAATCTCTCATAATCATGATTATCATTATCACTCAATTTTTAATTCCCACTCATGTCACATCAACATTGAGCCTCTCAAAGATATTCAAATTTCTTTGAATCCCTCAATGCATCCTTATTTTGGAATTTTTAATTCCTCAATTTTGAAATTCAAATTTCTCCCCCCTTTTTCCAAAGGAATTTTATATTCCTATTTATTTTCCCAAGGCACCCTTGATCCATGCCTTCTATCTAAAATCAATCTCAACCCTTCATAATCAAATCAATCTTGGCGCTCCATTGGTCTTCTCCAATCTATAAATTGGAGTCTATTCTTCTCACAAAGGGATCCACTTCTCATGCATTGTCATGCTACTCTATTCTCCTCTCATTCTCTTCTAATTCAAATCCTCCTATCCATCCATCAAATCTAATGCAATAATCCATCTATCTTCTTGAGCACAAAGGAGAGCATTCCACATCAAAATCAAGCAAGGAGCATATCAAGTGGAGCATCATCAAGGGGTGCCCTCACTTCATCAAGATCAATCTAAGGGAGAGGTAAAGATAGAAAGGTATAAGCATTATTTTCATATTTTTATGTGGTTTTATGCTTGGTTCATGTTTTAATCTCTTTTAGTCTTTTGTTTGTGCACTAACCACTGGAATCCACCTTTCTTCATAGATTGTACTTCATTTTGTGACTTTAGCGTATAATTCTCAGCAAAATCAATGATAGAGACAATAGTGCCAAGGGGGAAAGTGTCCTTACATGACTTGAATTGCTCATCTAACCACCTAGCTCTATGTGTGTGACCTATGTACTCATATACTAGTTTCTCTTGAAACATCTTCATAAAATCAGCTATGCATATATCCCTTTTCACTAACTCACACCTCTTTAATTTTTTTCCATCTTTAACACCATATGTGACTGACTTATATTTTCCAATAGAAACTAGTTCCTTACCAACTTCATGTGTTCTATCCAGATGTAGGCATCTATGCAACTGTTGCAAACTGCCACATGTAGGACAAAAACCTCTCAAGCACATCATCTTATAGTAAATGCACCCGTCATCTCGTCTACATAGTACACTTTAAATATTTTTTCTCGGTGACTTAGGAGGTGCTTGTAGACCACATTCCTGCAAAACATCGTTAGTGTGAAAAGTACAATAGATATAGCGATAAATATCATAATGTAGGGAAAATTCAACATGGACCCTACAACAGCATGTAGCACATGCATGATTAATCTTAACATAAAATGGTTTTGTCATCTCAAAAAATCTTTGACTAATTTTAATTTGAGGAAAGATTTGAAGAAACCTTTCATAAAATTGTGTTTGAGTTGTATCTAAATAGTGTTTTGGATGTGGCTCATGATTACTAATTCCAATTTGCCTTCTAACAACATCTCTTTGGTTGGGTAGAAACCTTGTGTTGTCATGCCAATATTTCTCAATTAATGTTCTTAGTGCATCAACAACAACATTTTCCTTATGTGGGAGTCTACCCAAGAATTCCCAAAGAGAATTATTGTTACGATCCTCAATTTTCTCTTCCCTCTCTAAGGTATAGTGTAATGTGGTTCTACTTATCCTTAATGACTTGCTTGTTTTGCTTATTAAATGAGATTTTTTCATTTCCTTTCCCATTATGGTTGATGTGAGGACACAATGAGTAACATTACAATCTTTTGTGTGTGATTTCAAACCAATCACTTGGTATGCATCAAAAATATTTCTCACAATGGTTCTTTCACTATTATTTTCGAATGTTCTTAACCCCAATATTTTCATTGTCTCTCTAAATTTCAGTTTTTTAATCATTTCAACAACTAATTGGCATCTTCCACTTTGATTTAAGTTTTCAAAATAGTTATTCCAAATTCTTCTAGCCGTTCTTCTACAAGTTCTTTCAGAAATTTTATCATGCATTGGCCTCACAATATTTTCATCAATATCTATTAGGAACTTTGGTTTTCTACGAATTATTCTAAGAGGTGTGAAGATTGGTGCATGCTCTTCATTTTCATTAGGTGCTTTATGTGCATTGATCACATAAAATTCAAATGGTATATCTTCTTCAATTTCATTAACATGTGCATTCACTGAATCATTTTCAAATGGTGTATGTTCAATGCATTCATTAGGTGCATTCATCATATGTATTTGAATTGGTGTATGTTGATCATTTTGATTTGGTGCATTAATCATATCAATTTCAATTGTTGAATGTTCATCACTTTCATTAGGTGCATTAGACGATGTACCTTCACGTAATGTCTTCATATGCTCCCTTTGTATTTCCTTTGTTGCCTCTCTTTGTTCATTTGTTCCTCTCTTGTTCTTTCCCACTATCCTACACATAACATCATGATGATAATCCACAATCAAATAGCAAAAAAACAACAAATGATCATCATTTTGTTATAATCTAAAGTAACAATAATAAAATAACTTTAAAAAAAACCAAAATACAAGACAAATAAATCATGATCAAAGAAAAAAAATAACAAATGATCATGATTTTGTTATTATCTAAAGTAACAATTATAAAATAACTTCAAAATCAATCATTCCAAAGAAAAAGTGACAAAAGAATATGAAAACCTGACTGTTACTGTCCTAGAAAATCATGTGCAAAAGCAGTGGGGCCTTCAAACAACTTGCAATGCTGGTTTTTTAGGCCGTTGGGACTAAAATATATAAATATTTTCCCATAACCCGTATGGAAACATTATATGTCAACATTCACAATTTCTCATAACCTGTATGGGTTATGTAGAACTAGAAGTTTTGGCCTTATTTCTACATAACCTGTATAGGCTATGTAGAACTAGGAAAAGGAGAGGGGGAGAGTGAGAGAGAGGGAGAGAGGGAGAGAGGGAGAGAGGGAGGGAGAGGGAAAGAGCAATATTGGGAAAAGGAGAGGGGGAGAGGGAGAGGGAGAGAGAGGGAGATTGGGGAAAGGAGAGGGGGAGAGGGAGAGAAAGCAAGATTGGGAAAAGGAGAGGGGGAGACAAAGAGAGGGAGGGAGTGGGAGGGAAAAGGATAGAGAGAGAGAGAGAGAATAGGAGATAAGAAGAGAGGGAGATTGGGAAAAGTAGAGAGAGAGAGAGAGAGAGAGAGAGAGAGAGAGAGAGAGAGAGAGAGAGAGAGAGAGAGAGAGAGAGAGATTGGGAAAAGGAGAGGGGGAGAGGGAGAGAGGGAGGGAGGGGGAGAGAGAGGGAGATTGGGAAAAGGAGAGGGGGAGAGAGAGAGGGAGAGAGAGGGAGATTGGGGAAAGGAGAGCGGGATAGGGAGAGAGAGTGAGATTGGGAAAGGGAGAGGGAGAGAGAGGGAGATTGGGAAAGAGAGAGAGAGAGAGAGAGAGAGAGAGAGAGAGAGAGAGAGAGAGAGAGAGAGAGAGAGAGAGAGAGAGAGAGAGAGAGAGAGAGAGATAGGATAAGGAGAGGGGGAGGGAGAGAGAGAGAGAGGGATGGCAGAGATGGGGAGAATAGGATAAAGAGAGGGAGATTGGGGAAAGGAGAGGGGGTGAGGGAGAGAGAGGGAGAGAGTAGGACATAGGAAGAGGGAGAGAATAGGATAAGGAGAGGGGGAGGGAGAGAGAGGGGGAGAGATAGAAGAGAAATTGGGAGAGAGGGAGAGGGAGAGGGAGAGGGAGGGCAGAGATGGGGAGAATAGGATAAAGAGAAGGAGATTGGGGAAAGGAGAGGGGAGAGAGAGAGAGAGAGAGAGAGAGAGAGAGGAGAGAGAGAGAGAGAGAGAGAGATAATAGGGGATAGGAAGAGAAGGGTGATTTGGAAAAGGATTGGGAGAGAGGGAGAGGGAGAGAGGGAGTTTGGGAAAGGGAGAGTAGGATAGGTAGAGAGAGGGAGATTGGGAAAAATGAGAGGGAGAGAGGGGGAGAGAGGGAGATTGGGAAAGAGAGAGAGAGAGAGAGGGGGGGGGAGGGGAGGGGTGTAAGAGAGAGAATAGGGGATATGAAGAGAGGGAGGTTGTGAAAAGGAGAGAGAGAGAGAGAGAGAGAGAGAGAGAGAGAGAATAGGAAATAAGAAACATGAGAGTATAGGATAAGGAGAGGGGGAGGGAGAGAGAGGGGGAGAGAGAGAGGAGAAATTGGGAGAGAGGGAGAGGGAGAGGGAGGGAGGAGATGGGGCGCCACGGCTCCCGCGCGGGCGCGAGGGAGCGAGAGAGGGCGCGCCCGAGAGATAACGCACCCGCCCAGGGGCGCGCGGGGGTGCGCGGAGGAGCGGGCGGGGGCGCCCGCGCCGACCGGTGGGCAGCAGTGAGTCTGCCGGGGCACGGCACCGTGTAGTGTGTGTGTGTGAGAGAGAGAGAGAGAGAGAGAGAGAGAGCGAGCGTCGCGACGGAGAGCGCGTCGACGCTGACATTGAGCGCTCAGAGACTCTCGCCCCTTTCCGTCCTGCCCCGTGAGCGCGCCAGCCCCCCGCTCGCCTGAGGAGCGTGTCGCACAGCTCACGCCCACCCTCCGTCACCAACGGGTCAACGCCACGCCCCCGCCCCAGCAGGGGGCCGACCTGCATCTCGAAGCGCTACCCTCCTCTCACCCAGCCATACACCCCCCCACACACCCACACACACACACCCCCTCAGACACACTCACACTCACATGCCTCACACCCACTCACCCCCCCTACAACACTCGGACAGACACCCCAAGTGTAGTAAATGCTAAGTTTACAAGCATACATTATTATGTCTTCATAACCTACACGAGTTTTGTGAAACAAAAAAAAATATTTCTAGTTTTACATAACCCTTATGGGTTGTTTAGAACTGCGAATAGTACTTTTGGTTTTTCAAAACCCGTGCAAGTTTTAGCTTGGTAAGAGGGTTGGAAAATGACCCTGAGGCTTGCAAGCCCATTTTCCCCCCTTTTTTGATCCTTTACATGTTTTTCATCCTCCACCATGATTTATTGACTTCATCTTCATCAGGTTTACAAATGATCAAGTGGGTATCTCTAAAATTACCACCATAATCTCACACATCTTCTTAGTTTTTTGACCATATAATTTTTTATATTTTTGCACAACATTAGCAAAGTAAACTTTAATTTTCTTTATCAGTGCCTTGACAATCCTCACAGACATATGTCTGCCATTTTTTTAATAACTTTTGATATAATTGACCAAATTCAAAATAAATTATATATTATTGTTCTACACTAGATTCTATACACTTTAAAAAAAATTGCATTTTTTATTATTTTGATGCAAGTTATGCCCAGCGCACAAATAGGTACCAAATTTTCAAGATGCGGTCACTTCCAAAAATCATAAAAAATAAATACTCAATGGAAAATTACAAATAAATACAAAACTTATAAATCTCACTCTTACCTATCATCCTACCAAAGGGTTTTGCAAAATACTAAATCTAACTATATATTTTGTGCAGCGCATGAAAATAGCTATGTTATATTTTTCTAAAAAAATCAGGAACAGTTTTTCATGTGTGAAAGGTTTGACCCTCTTAATCTTATCAATTTTTTTAAAAAATTAGTATTTTAGAAACTAGATTCAGAGTACTACAATTCTTATTCTTTTCGTAACTCCTAGTTTTGAGTGCATGACCTTCAAATAGCTCTTTGAAGTTCAGGTTTACCTGTTTTCAGAAAAAATAAATTAAAAAAATGGGCACTTATACCCCCATTTTTGTTCACCATCTTGGTGCACTTACCCTTACACAATTTTCTACTCATAATCACTTCCTTAAGAAGCCACATGTCATACACCTATATGAGGAAAGTTTGAATAAACTTCTTTCAAAACCAAATAACATGAAGTGAATCTCGCAATCACCAAAAATTCCATATCCTATAATTTCAAGGGAAAGAAAGATTTATAGCATTGAACTTCACAATCCCTACCACACTTTCGCTACACTGCTTTGATGCAGACATTTATGCATCTAACATCCAATCAATTATTTTTAAAGGCACTCTGATCCATTAATTATACATGATATATGTATATATATAAATATTCATTGAAGATATATGCAATCAAAAGTTTCCTTTCTTTTATCTACTTCATAAATTAAAAATTCCTCAAATTGAATGCATTTATATCTATCTTTCATAAAATCTCACAAGTCACCAGTATATTTCATCCATTAACATGTTTTCATTTACTCAACTATTATTAGCATTACTTAATTGTTCATTAAAGCTAGTGCACTTCTCTATGGTGTCCTCCCTTGCACACACTATTAGAGGTTCCAAGTGAACATGATAGAGACAACACTGACACAGAATGACCACTATGAACAACAAGGAGGAAGTCCACAAGAAAAAGATCATTAAATCATGAAAAGAAAGAAAATTTTCTGGTGAAATCAATCAAGAAATAAAGTGTGACAAGTGCCACCACAAGAACTAAATAAGTGAAAGAATAAATTAGTGGCCATTCCTAAAGAAAAATGATCCAAAATAAAATTAACTCCAATGATACTTCACAAAATCACAAAATAACTCAAGACAAAATAACCAACTCATCCAAATCTACATCACGAGGTGACCAACATCAATCATACCAAATGGGAGTAACTGCTACACAACACCCAAGGGTACAACATTTTGAATGTGTTAGAGAGTGCGCACTAGACATCGAAAATCATCAATGTATTTATATACCCATATTATTTTATCATTTTTAATGTATTGCAATCCTTTATGATAATCTAGGAAACTATCTCTTAGGAGAGATAACATATGCAAGGAGAAAAAAAAGTGTCTCATACACACAAGAAATACATTCATACATGATTAATGTTCAAGATGTCCTATCTATATAATGATCACATTTACCAAGTTATAATAGAAACAAATGTTAGAACTTCAATTAATCACCCGATGATACACTTTAACATGCATACACCATTTCAATGCTCAATAAATAGTAAGAAGATGATTATAATGTTCTACATGATGTCATTAAATATTTGATCAACCATATAATTACTCAAACTGGTTCTTATAACAAATAAATCTCACTACTAAAAGAAAAAGTTAATATCATATTTCTACCTCAACCCCCTATGGACATTTCCCTGCATGCCATTAGCCAGTCAATTATCTATATTAAGAATAAACCATCATATCCTAGCCTTACTTACCACCACTTAACTTTCATTTAATGTCGTACACAAATTCAACTACATACATATATTACCTTTTTCAATATCATCTCCTACCAACACCCAAATATAATCATTTGCAAACTAAACATTCCTAATGATCAAGAAGCACAGTCATCTAGAATCATATTACAAATCCATGCATTACACCATCAATTCATCTAGCTAAAATTCATGGAACAAACACTTTCTTCAACCACATAGCTCCTACTCAAGACTAAGACTTTTATCTTGCAAAACCAAATAAAGATAGTGATATGATTTCAAATTTTCTATACATTCAATGCACCAAGTTTTTACTTCGTTCAACACACATATTATAACATTTTCTTTTAACTTGTTAGTTTTTAAGAGCTTCCTACATTATTTATGAAAAAGAGATTCTATCAAATCAACTCCTCCTTAAAATAAATCATGGGTATAAGGAACAAGTCTCAATCTTAAAACAATTTCATTTTTTCTTAACTTTTTCCTTTAATATATGCAATACCACAATTCAACAATAAGTATCCAAAGATCCTACTTATTATCAATAGACTCCTAAACGTTGTGATTCTTTTACCCAAAGAAAGAGGACAGGAAGGGAGAAAACTATGAATCAACCATCGTATGCACACAAGAATTATGTATGAACAATTTGAAATTCCTTGACATATCACATTCATCATACTATGTAGTTATTCACATCATTTTATAAGATATGCAATTCAACTTCCCATGAGGTCTCCTAATAGTACAAATGCAAGTAGGAATCTCAAGTCCTTATTAAATGATATGGTTTACTCAAACAATCTTTTCTTAAATGCTGAATTGTACATATATATAAACACCTAATAGTTCCATTGGTTCCATACTTCAGGGTAAGTGCACCCAGATGGTGTGCCAAAAGGGGGGGTATAAGTGGACACTTTTTTTTTGAAATCATCTAAACATGAATTTGGAGGAGAAATTTGAGAGACATCCACTCAAAATATGAAGATAATAAAACAACAAAGATTGTAGTACTCTGAATCTAGTTCCAAACTACTATTTTTCTTCAAAATTGGATAAGATTAAGGGGGTCAAATCCTTCCTGCACGCAAAATAATCCCTATTTTTTTTTAAAAAACATAACATACTGTATAGCATATTCATCAAAAAATTCATAGTTCATATTTAATATTTTTATAAATATTTTGGTAGAAAGATAGCTAAGAGTGAGAACTAGAAGTTGTGTATTTTTTGTAATTTTTTGTTGAGTATTTTGTTTTTATGATTTTTCAAAATTGGGCAAATCCTGAAAATCAAGCACCTATTCGTGCAGGAAGCATAACTTGCACCAAAATAATAAAAAATCCAATTTTTTTCTATAAGTGTAAAGAATCAATGACACTAAAATAATATATATATTTTTTAAAATTTGGATAAGTAGATCAAAAGTTATTAAAAAAATGGTACACATATGTCTCTGAGAACTATAAAGACACTGGTAAAAGAAATGCAAGATTAATATGTTAATGTCGTTCAAATTAAAAAAAAAATTCGTGGTTAGAAAGCTCAAAAGATGGGTGAAAATATGGTGGTAATTTTAAAAATACACAGTTGATGAGGTGTAAACCTGATGATGACAAAGTCGAGAAACCAATTTTATAAAATAAAACACATCAAAAATGAGGGAAATGGAGGGAAATCAAACTTCTAACCGCCAACCTTATCATCCAAGCCTAATCACAAGACTAAACACACTAAACACATATGAGTTTTGTTTTACTAATAGTGTGTACCAGTTTTTTAGAAACAATAGTGTGTACGGGGTTTAGAGAGAACAAAACATGTATGCATTTTGGAGAGAACAAAACCCATACAGGTTATGTCAACATAAAGACATCCTAAAACACACACACACACACACACACACACACACACACACACACACACACACACACACACACACTCATATATAAATATGTATATGTATATGTATGTGTATGTGTATGTGTATGTGTATGTGTATGTGTATGTGTATGTGTATGTGCATGTGCATGTGCATGTGCATGTGCATGTGTATATATATATATATATATATATGTATATAATATGTGTATGTGTATGTATACATATATGTATGTATATGATATGTACATGTATAATATGTATAATATGTATATATGTATATAAAATGTGTATATGCATGTAAAACTATGCATATATAATCTCTTAATATCTTAGTAAATTTTATTCCTACCCTTTTTAGATCTCTCTCTCTCCCTCTCTCTCACCCTTAGGACCCCACAACACCTAACGACATCATATAAGGACCCTTCGAACAACATATGACCCCTTAAGACCATATGATGTTCTAACACATGTGCAACCCCATTAGAACCCCACATGACCCCCAATGACAACATATAACCCCTTAGGACCATGTAAGATATCCTAAGTGGTCCTATGGTGTCGTAAAGGGTCATATGGTGTTGTAACACATGTGTGGCCCAATTAGGACACCACATGACTCCTAACAACATCATGTGACCCCTTAGAACACCACATGACCCCTTAGGAGCATATGATGTCTTAAGGGGTCTTATGGTGTCCTAGTAAGTCATATGGTGGTATAACACATGTGTGGCACCATTAGGACTCCACATGACCCCTAACAACACCATATGACCCCTTAGCTAACCACATGACCCCTTTTGACCATATGATGTCCTAAGAGGTTTTATGGTGTCCTAAGGGGTCATATGGTGTTCTAACACATGTGCATATCCATTAGGAACCCACAAGACCCCAAATGACACCATATGACCCCTTAGCATACCACAGACCTCTTAGGACCATATGATGTTCTAAGGGGTTGTATTGTGTCCTAAGGGGTCATGTGGTGTTCTAACACATGTGTAGACACATTAGGATCCCAAAGACCCGTAATGACACCATATCACCCCTTAGGACCATATGATATCTTAGCAGGTCATATGATTTGCTACGGCATCATATGGTGCTCTAACACATGTGTACACCCATTAGGACCTTACATGACCCCCCAATGACACCATATCACCCCTTAGGACCATGTATGATATCCTAAAGGGTCATGTGGTGTTGTAACATATGCATGGCCCAATTAGGACCCCACCTGACCCCTAATGATATCATATGACCCCTTAGCACACCACATGACCCCTTAGGAGTATATGATGTCCTAAGGGGTCATATGTTGTCCTACTGGGTCATATGGTATTATAACACATGTGTAGCACCATTATGACTCTGCATGACTCCTAATAACACCATATGACCCCTTAGCACACCACATGACACCTTAGGACCATATGATGTCCTAAGGGGCCGTATGGTTTCCTAAGGGGTCATATGGTGTTTTAACACATGTGCAAACACATTAGGACACCATAAGACCTCTAACAACACCATATGACCCCTTAGCATACCACATGACCCCTTAGGACCATATGATGTCCTAAGGAATCATATGGTGTCCTAAGGGGTCATATGGTGTTGTAACACATGTGTGGCCCCATTAGGACCTCAAAGACTCGTAACGACACCATGTGAGCCCTTAGCACATGACATGACCCCTTAGGACCATTCGATATATTAAGGGCTGATATGATGTCCTAAGGGATCATATGATGTTCTAACACATGTGCGGCCCCATTAGGACACCACATGACCCCCAATGACACCATATGACTCATTAGGACCATGTATGATATTCTAAGGGGTCATATGGTGTCCTAAGGGGTCATATGGTGTTGTAAAAAATGTGTGGCCCAATTAGGACCCCATGTGACCCCTAATGACATCATGTGACTCGTTAGCACACCACATGACCCCTTATGAGCATATGATGTCCTAATGGGTCATATGGTGTCCTAGTGGGTCATATGGTGTTGTAACACGTGTGGTACCATTAGGACTCCACATGACCCTAACGACATCATATGACCCTTTAGCACACTACATGACCCCTTACGACCATATGATGTCCTAAGGGGTCGTATAGTGTCCGAAGGGCTCATATGGTGTTCTAACACATGTGAAAACCCATTAAGACCCCACAAGACCCCTAATGACACCATATGACCCCTTAGGACCATATGATGTCCTAAGGGGTTGTATGGTGTCCTAAGGGTCATATGGTATTCTAACACATATGTGGCCCCATTAGGACCTAGAAGAACCATAATGACACCATACAACCCCTTAGCACACAACATGACCCCTTAGGACCATATGATATCTTAAGGGGTCGTATGATGTACTAAGGAGTCATATGATGTTCTAATACATGTGTGGCCCCATTAGGACCCCACATGACCCCCAATGACACTATACGACCCTTTATGACCATGTATGGTATCCTAAGAGGTCATATGGTGTTGTAAAGGGTCCTATGGAGTTGTAACACATGGGTTGCCTAATTAGGACCCCACGTGACTACTAATGATATCATGTGATGCCTTAGCACACCATATGACCCTTTAGGAGCATATGATGTCCTAAGAGGATGTATGGTGTACAAGTGGGTCATATAGTATTGTAACACATGTATGGCACCATTAGGACTCCACATGACCCTTAGTGACACCATATGAGACCTTAGTGCACCACATGACCCTTTAGGACCATATGATGTCCTAAGGGCTCGTATGGTGTCCTAAGGGGCCATATGGTGTTCTAACACATTTCCAGACCCATTAGGACCCCACAAGACCCCTAATGACACCATATGACCGCTTACCATACAACATGACCCCTTAGGACCATATGATGTTTGAAGGGGTCGTATGGTGTCCTAAGGGATCATATGGTATTCTAACACATGTGTGACCCCATTAGGACCTTGAAGGCCAGTAGCGACACCATATAGTCCCCTAGCACACGACATGATCCCTTAGGTCCATATGATATTTTAAGGGGTTGTATGATGTCCTAAGAGGTAATGTGGTGTTCTAACGCATGTTCGGCCCCATTAGGACCCCACATGACCCCCAATGACACCATATGACCCCTTAGGACCATGTATGATATACTAAGGGTCATATGGTGTTGTAATGCATGCATGGACCAATTAGGACCCCACGTGACCCCTAACAACATCATCTGACCCCTTCGCACACCACATGATCCCTTAGGAGCATACGATGTCCTAAGGGGTCATATTGTGTCCTAGTGGGTCATTTGGTGTTGTAACAATTATTTTGCACCATTAGGACTCCACATGACCCGTAACAACAAAATATGACCCCTTAGCACACCACATGACCCCTTAGGACCATATGATATCCTAAGGGGTCGTATGGTGTCCTAAGGTATGATATGGTGTTGTAACACATGTGTAGACCCATTAGGACCCTACAAGACCCCTAATGACACCATATGACCACTTAGAATACCACATGACCCTTAGGACCATATGATGTCCTAAGGGGTCTTATGGTGTCCTAAGAGTTCATATGTGATGGGATGGGGTTTGGGATAGACTAGCCTAGTCTATGCTCTTGGATCCTTTCCTTGGATCTCCTAGTGTTCTCCTCACACCCTAGGGTCTTAAGGACTTCCTTTTCTTGAGGAATCCCCTGACCTTGCCCAATCCACCCACCAATGAGTTGCTATGCTGCTCCTAAGGTCTCACCTACTCATGAGACTCAAAACCCCTTACTATGGCTAATAAGGGCTAAGGTTTGTTTCACACTATCCAAGGTCTTAGCAAGGTTGTATCAGATCTTAAACCATGTTTTACATCCCCCCATCTGCCCCCAATAAGTTTCTACCTTCATCCTTTCTACCGATTTCACTATTTTGTGTTTTTGCTTACAAAACAGGGTTACAAGGATTAGGACCAATTAGGCCTCCTACCTGGTCCTTTAGGGCTTTCTCTCACAAATGATGCATACAAAACTCTAACTCCCAAAATGGAATATCATTCAATTGGAAATGGCTCAAGGATTTTCTAGGTTTTGGGCCTCCAAGTGGCCGTATAGTGCCTACGGAAAATTTTGGGGTTTTTTAAAGGGTTTTGTGAGGGTTTTGCAGTCTGCCTGGGTCACAGTGAAGGTTTTTTGTGTTAGCCACCTTGTTTGGATTGGTTGAGGATCCTCCTTCACACCAATGATTCTTCTAACACTCCTCTACACCTCCTCCAAAGGATGTACTCTCCTTTGTCCAACCTTGCTCTCCAAGACCTCTGCAATCTAACATCTCCTAACCAGGCATTGTCTAGTCTCGCCTAGGAGTGGTTCTTTGCTTGGCTTTCCTGCATTTTTTAGGGCCCTGCTTGTTTTGAAATATGGTACAAGGTCTGCACTCTCATTCCCCATGGTTTCATGGTGGTTCCACAACGGGGAATGGAGTTAAGACTTCATTTACACAATCTTGTCCAAAACTAGACAGTAAGAAGACAATTTACAGACTATTTACAAACACACTCAATCTGCAAATAAAGACCTAAAATAATTGCTTGAAATGAAATAATTTACACCATGACAAACATTCCACATAGATTCAAATGTTTCTCAATCCATTAACTTGCTTGTTTTCTTCATTCAAACTGACTAGTAATAGTTTTACAGTCTCAGTCTGATCTCTTTGCTAGGGCCGTACAAACTTTGACATCCAACCATTTAACCTGGGGTTTGTAACATCTTATACCACCCATACCTCAATCAGTGTGCCATATTTAGGGTTTTCCATGCCAACCTAAGGATTTTGACATCATGGTGGAAAAGTTGCTTGACAACTTTTAAAAGTTGTCATGCAACTTTTGCAACTTTTGAGCAACTTTCCCAATGTTGCTCTTCATGACTCCTAGACCCACAATAGGCCAACATAAGGCTACCACCATAATATGAAGGACCCCTAAACACCTCTAGGAGACACATACCCTTCATTTTCAAGAAAATCACAATCTTGACTTATGACCCCTACGATCTCCTCTAGGACCCTAACTAGGACCTAGTCTAGCACACATGAGCTCATGGCTCTTATTCATGTACAATGGCTTCATAAGAAGCATAAAACCAAAAAAAAAAGAAAGAGAAAGAGTTTGGAAGGGTTATCTTTCACCAATATGGTGTTCTAACACATGTGTGGCCCCATTAGGACCCTCAAGACTCGTAACGACACCCTACGACCGCGTAGCACACAACATGAACCCTTAGGACCATATGATATCATAAGGTGTTGTATGATATTCTAAGGGGTCATATGATGTTCTACCACATGTCTGGCCCCATTAGAACCCCTTAGAACCATATATGATATCCTAAGTGTTCATATGGTGTCATAAGGGGTCATAATGAGCTGAGATATTAGCTCCTTTTATTCCTAGAACTCATAAGTTTTTGTCATGTTTTGACTTGTATAATGGGATGCTAATGATGTATTAGTATTGGAATATATGCATTTTAGATGTTAGTTGAACCCATTAAATCATGTTTTGTCTTTGCTAATTAATCCTGTCGCCATGCCAGTTATTCCTGCAGCCATGTGATTTGTTCATGTTGCCATATAGATTATCATAGGTGATATCAATTGTCAAATAAATAAGTGTTATGATTAATTAAAATAGATATGTATATGTTTGTATGTACTCTCTTTTCAATTGCAGGAATAAATGAGATTGTGCAGAGAAGGTTGTCTTGTCACGTCAAGAAGGCAGCTTGAGTTATTCAAGGGTCGACTAAAAGTTTAAATCAGCAAAGAGGATAATGGGCATGAGGAACAACAAAGGAGTAGCAGGATGCACAAGACTCATTTATGTTTGACTTTAGTGAGCATCAATTTTGTAATACCGCCACACTATATTCTTGGTTGTGGTTTGGTGTAGATACACATTTTTAGTGGCTTAACTCCAACTGTTCTCCTTCATGAATGTTATCTGCCTCTTCTCATCGGCATGATCTTAATTGTAGGTGTAGACGTATAAAAATGACCATATTCCTAACTCAATATTTAATGTTCATTTTATTCTCATTCCTCTATTTAGTTAAATCTAATTTAATTAAATCACCCACATTCCTCTATTTAATTAAATAAATTATTCAATTTATTTATTTAAATTCACTTAAGCCTTTTATATCATTTAATTGAATAAATTATTTTATTTAATTAAATCCCTTCTCTCTACTTTTAATTAAATTTACATTTAATTAAATAGTTCACCCCAAATAAATAAATCTAAATTATTTAAATTCCCCACTTGCAACCAAATTAAAATAAAGCAATTTATTTTAATTAAATCCTATTATTCCTCACCCACTTGCCTCCTAAACCTCTTCCTAAATTCTTCTAGAACCCTCCTAATCCTAATCAATTAACCTAATCCCATCAATTATCCCCTTTTCCCTAAATTTGAGGAGGTCACTTCTCAAATTTGGAGTAAAGTCTTCCAAAGGCATTAAAACCTTTATGCCTTCAACAAGCTAACTTGTTGAATACCCCCAAATTTGGAAGGACTCTTACAAATTTGTCCCCAAAGTCTTTCAAACCATTAATGGTTAACTAATCCTTAGTGGCATGGTTAGAGACTTTTTGCCTAACTCAACCCTCATCTAACCTAGGGGTCTCATCAACCATTCATTACCTTGACCATGGTTATCCCTTTAACCCTTGCACAAGAGTTTATCCTTTGGGTAAAACCTTTATCCATTGGATAACCCTAACCTAACCTTAACTCTAGCCTCCTAGGGTAACCATGAGGTCTTCTCAAGTATTTAATGCTTCTTACTTCTCCTCTCAAGCAGTCTTATGCTGACAATTGTCACCATTTCATTGGTGAGAATTGTAAACATGGATTGATAACTTTCAATCTTGACCATCCATTGCCCTATTTTTTCTATAAATAGATCCCTCATCTCTCCATTTTATCATCCAAGTCTTTAGCATCATACTTATACTCAATTTTAGCAAGCATTTAGCCTCTCTTTGTAATAGAAATAAATCTAATAATCATTTTAGAGTATTTCTATCATCTTAGATTAAATCATATAACTATTATATCATGTTAGGATAGTATTTTTACTAACCTTGTCATCGTATCATCTAGTTGTAAAGCGGAAAATTGCGAGCGAACCCTAAGTGTTCCCCCCACCACTCCGAGGAGAGGGGAAGGAGGTCACTAGGGTTGATGGTTTTCACTTAGAGGAGACTTTACATTCAAAAGAGGGGTTGAAACCCACAAGATCCAATCCCACACAATGCAAGATCAAGTTCTAAATGAGTTTCAAGGATTGTGATAGCAAGGCTACCCTCTTTTGTAAAGAATGTAGATAGAAGGATTAAGCTAGTAATACATAAAAAGTGTGAAAGATTCACTTATAAATAGAGATAGGAATATAGGATGAAGCTGTGGACCTGGAATTAGTAGTAAAATGTCGAGACGATGCTGTCCTACAAATTTGAGCGAAAGTTGATGGGACGATGGTGCCCGGCGTGCACACGGTCCTCCGAAAAATCCGAGAAACGAAGGGGGATCTGTTTGTCTCTACACAAGGATTCCAGATCTTCAATTACAGCTGCGTACCTGCAACCTACACACAAAAAAGAGAGGATGATTGGGGGGTTAGGGATTAGGGGTTTTCCCTTAGGTCAAACCCCAGTTTTGGAATTAACCAAGAAATGAGAATGTTGTAAATGTAAATGATTGTAATGTAAAACAAGTACTAGTACCTTGTTGTAAGAATGTTTGTATTCTTACATGCGAAGGTGTAAATGTTGTTGTATGTTGTATGTTGTAAATGATCTCCTCTTCAATGGTTGAATCCTTGTCTTGAATGCAACACTTAGCCTTGAATGGAGACTTAGAATGATCAATTGCTTGAAGGAATGCTTGAATGCTTGAATGCTTGAATGTTTGAATGTTTGAGTATCGCTTCCGTCCTTTTTTCCCTCCTCCAAAATGGGAGAGGAAATGTAGTTTATATACTTGTCAATTAGGGTTAAAAGACTAATTTTTCTGACCTTAGGCTGACCTAGGAAGATTATTTTCCAATTTGCAAACATAAAGACCCGAGACCCAAAAGAGACCGGGCCCAAAAAATAGGGCCAGGGACCAGGGTGCTAGGCGCCATGGTCCTAGGGGACTAGGGCGCTAGGTGCCATGGTCCTGAAGGACCAGGGCACTGGGCACCATGGTCCCACCTCCAGGGACAACAGGGTGCAAGGAGGATCAGGCCAGGGTGCTGAAAAATGCAGTTTTTGATGTCATGAACAAGTTTTGGGGTCTCCATTCAGGTTCCGTGTTGCATCGCCATCATGAAGACCCAAATGCGATCGAAATTGCAAGTGTCACAATTTTAGGATGCTACATTTAGCCCCCACTTTAGCGGGAGTATAAGCGTATGCTCATACTTCCGGTAAAGTACAAGGAAACAACATTGAAAGACTTTCACCACGTCAAGAAGGCAAGATACACCAATCCCCCAGTGGACTAAGGATCTTACGAGTTCGATTGACAAAGTAAAAGGGAAGATCATGAGGGAGAACCATGACTGTCAGTAGTAAGGTTCCCTCACTATGAGTCATGTAAGAAAAATACCAAAAACTTTCAAGGCAAAGCTAAGTTCGCCAAGAAATTTTCAAGTATCCTGAAGGGATAGATGGGGTGTATGCCCCCCTATGTTAAAGTGATCACACATGCCTCAACGGGGGTGATTGCTTTAAGGTAGTGATACACATAAGAAATGAGAAGGGAAAGGAGCACGTTATCACAAAGATTTAGCCCCCAAGTGTGAGATAAACCCAAGGATAATAGACACAAAACACAAAGCATGAGGTGACTTCACTTTCCTTGGGGTCAGTATGCTATATGATAATTCATGTATATCATATGTATGTATGCATAATTGTTCTTCATTCCCCGATCAAGGAAGGTCACCTAGAAGAAGGGAACACATGTGTCTTTTGAGTCAACATGAGAGAGACCAAAAGAGATCTCAATGCTTTGCATCATCCTCAAGTAGACAACACTAAGGACAACAAATAGAAGAATGAGAATAACACATAGAAGAAGTAACAAAAGAGAGGAGGAGAGAATCTGCTATGCTAATGAAACTAGTCTAGCATGTCATCTACCCCCCAATCTTGCTGATCAATATTTCAGGAACACAGGAAACACACTAGAGGAGGAACATCCAACACAGCAGATGGAGCTATCACAAGATCCAAACAAGGGCTATGTTCATGTTCCAAGCCACATTGTTCTTGTCTAGGAGCTAGGATAAGTGCTTTAGAAAATTCGTTAGATAGATGGTTATCAACATCAACATATTCATATTCACTATCAGAAGCAAGAGAAGTAACATTTTCATCATGAATAACATTTTCATCTATATCATCATCAAGATTTATAAAAATAGGATCTTTAACTCGCACAGGATCAAGACCATCATGCATCTTATGTTTAGGAGATCTTGGAGAAAATGGAATAATGCTTGTTGAAGGTGTTTTTGGGGATTGCAAAGTTTGAGAAGCAGCTGCTTGAGCTCTAAGATGATGCTTTCATTGGCGTTCACGTGCAGAACGATTTCGTCTAGTCTTAGTAGGAAGTGGAGAAGATTGAGGAGGAGGAATGTTCTCATCCTTACCACTTGGGTGTTTAGGTTGTGGTCTCTTAGGCTGGATAATAGGAGAAAAGGAAGGTCTCTTCTCTCCATAAGAGGAAGGAGGAGGAACTGCTCCATACAAAGGAGGAATATTTGGTTTAGGAAGGAGACCAAGTCCATCATGACGAGGAGGTATAGGTCTACTTTTAGAAATTTTATTAGACATAGACATAGTCACATCCATAGGAATGGGTTAGGAATCTTCTTGAGGAAAGACATTAGTTTTATCTTTCAAAGGAAGAACTTCCTTCTCAAGAATGATAGGAATATCAAGTTTGGGTGTTCTAGGTTCAGTTAGAGATAGGATCATATCTGTTTTTCACTTTTGATAAGATTTGAAAAGATGATCACTTCGCGGAGGAAGAGATTGGAATTGTTTAGGCCAAAAATAATCAATAGGAACACTAGAAGTTCTTTCAGATGGTTTAAAGAGACTATGATTGACAGTAACAACTTCACCATTATGGGGAAATTTCAAACACTTATGAATAGGAGAAGCAATAGCTTTCATGGAAGATAGCCAAGGATAGCCTAGCTTCACATGAAATTATTCGGATGAAGAAATAATAGCAAAGTTCACATCAAGGGATTTGTTATGGACTTCAATTGGTAATGTAATAGAACCAATTGTAGGAGAAGAAAATGCATCAAATATTTTCACAATCACATCTATTTTGTCATAGATCACTTGATTCAATTGCAAAGTAAAGAGAAATTCTTCAGTAATAACATTAACCATGCACGAAGGATCAATAAGCACTCCACGGCAAGGTGTATTCTTGACTTTTGCAACTATGTATAAAGGACCATCGGGTTCCCTAATAGTTTCACTAGAATCAAATGTGATGGAAGGTTTTTTAGGGTTTTCTTGCTGCTCTACAAAGTTAATCACATTCGGAGTCATAGACACAAGACCATCAGATGAGAAAGAGGAATCATTAGTCTCAATCACATTAGAGGTATGAGAAGGTAATGGATCAGTAAAAATCTTAAGATTTTGGTTAGGAGGAGCTACAGATGTGTTGCTTTTGTCATTCACTCCTGAAATAGAGATAGTATTATTATCAATCAAATCTTGAATTTTACCCTTTAAAGCAAAACATTTTTCAGTATCATGCCCAGGTTGACGATGAAATTGACAAAAAGATTTGTTATCAAAATAGGGTTAATTAATCTTTGCAGGATTTATTTGCTTTATAGGAGGGAGAGTAAGCACATTTTGTTCCAATAACTTATTCATAATACTATGCAATGATTCATTCAAAGGAGTAAACTTTCTTTCTTTCTTGAAAAAATTAGAAATAGGAGGCACACCTGATGTTGCATTCACATTGTTGTTGATGATGTTTTCATTGAACTTAATGGATTCTCTGTTCGGTTTAAACTTTCCAAATGGTTGTTGACTACTATCACCCTTATCACTCGGAGCCATAGGATTTTCTTGTTCCATTTGACTCATAGTCAGTTGATAATTGTGAAGAGTTGCACACAACTTTTGGAAAGAAGTAAACTTAGAAAATAGAAGTTTGTCTCGAATATCTTTTTGTAAATTAGAAATAAAGATTCTTTGAATATCATTATCAGGCACTAGAAAGGAGATTTGAGCATACAAATGCTTATATCTACCAATGAAATCAGTCAATTTTTCTTTAACACCTTGTTTACAATGCATTAAATCAATCAAAGTAACTTTAGGACTTATATTGTTTTGAAATTGTTGAATAAAAGCATTTGCAAGTTGTTCGAAAGAAGTAATAGAATAAGAAGGCAACGAGCAATACCATTGTAGGGCTTTATCTCTTAATGTCCTAGTAAACAGTTTTGCAAGCAACCTTTGGTCATAAGAAAAATCGGTACATATTGTTTGAAAAGTCTTAACATGTGTTAGAGGATCACCTTTACCATTATAAAGCTCCAAATGTGGGATTTCAACATGCTTAGGTGGGATAGCTCAAACAATGTCAAGAGAAAGTGGGCTCGCAACATCAAATGTGGGCACACTAAACTTAGATTGATTCATAGAGGCAATTTGTTGCTGTAAAGAAGAGACAGTTTGTGCAAGATTGTTAATGGTTGCTTCAGTCGAGGAGTTCATATTAGATGTGTTAGATTGTGATGGAGGTATTATGGTATTGAAAGAAGGTATTGATTGAGAGTAAGGTGGCAGGACACTATGATAGTTAGTCATAGGAGATGATTGGCAAGGAGGAATACTACAAGGAGGAATGGAATGGTTGAATGAATTGCCCCCTTGCGTCATGTTCATTTGTGGAGATGTAATAGGGACACTCATTGAAGGAATGAATGAAGAAGTCGGATTGAATGAAGGAAGAGGGTTAATTGAAGAGGAAGGATTGCCCCCATGAATGGTGATCATAGGCGGAATGTCTTGTATAGAAGTAGTCATTATGTTTGATGTAAAGGTGGGTATGCTAGCAATAGAAGTTGTCAAAGGAATAGAATGATTGATTTGAGTAGGAGGTTGTGTATAACCTAAAGTTTCGGCACAACTCTTCATAGGCATCACATTCGAATCCACAATGTGTGCAATACCACGCAAGATATCAATTCCATTCTTATCACTTTGAACCATACATTTTAGACCCTCAATTAATGAAAGAGCTTGACTATCGGGATACTCTTGAGACATCCATTGCTGAAAATCATCAAATTGGTTATCCAATTTCGAAAGTTGTTCTACAGAAACCTCATGGAGAGCTTCTTCATCATTAAGAGGATTAGAGGAATTACCTGTGTCCTCGTTAAAAAGGCCATTCAAATTAGGTTCCATCTCCTCGGTACTTAAACCTCAGAAAGACTTAATTCTAAGGCTTCGTCTAACGGGAATAGTGTAAGTAGGGCTTATTGTTGTAAAACTCATGCACTAGAGAGGGAGAGAAGATTTTGAATTTAGGGGTAGCAAATTTCAATAAAATCAGCCAATCTCCTAGATTTAAGCTGTTGAATACAATCAGGACAATCTCCCAAAATTTTGGAAAAAATGTCAGGGACCGTGGCGCTCGGGGTGCACACGGTCCTCGCAACTTTTTTCAAAATTTTCAGGGATGAAAGTTATGATGATTTTAAAGCTAATCTGAAAAAATTCAGTGATTTTACAATCTGTAGATAGGCCAAATTAAAGTTGCAATCTCAAAATTGAACCCTACCAAGATTGTTGAAAAATGCAAAATTTGAATTTTGAAAAAGAGAGGGAAACTGAAATTTTGAATTTTATGATTTTAGAGGGAATACCAAAAGAAATGCAAGTTTTGAATTTTAAAAGTTGACTCAATTTCACGCAAAATTCAATTTTGAAAGCGGAAATCAAAGTTGGTGTAATTAAACACTTAATTTCAAAATTTACAAATTGCAAGAATTTGAATAAAGCACTGAAATTTCGAATGAATGCCAACACACTCTTCAGATTTAGGACAGTAAGAACACAATTTTGACACAAAATTTCAATTTCAACAATTTTTGAATGATTAGAAGCCTTAATCCAAGCAATCACTAGACCAATTTTGACTTTAATTTTGAAAGTGTTGTAATTGATAAAATCAGCCAAAATTCTAGATTTTAGCAGAAAAATACAGTAAGATCTAACTCCCAAAATTTCAGAAAAAATGTCAGGGACGATGGCGCTCGAGGTGCACACAGTCCTCGCAACTTTTTTCCAAATTTTCAGGGATGAAAGATATTATGATTTTGTTGCGGAATTCAAAGTTACAGCTGATTTGGAGATGTATTGATCAGTGAAATTATCAGTCAAAGGTTGAATCAAGAGGGTTTTAAAAATTAGGGTTTTGACACTTAACCACTTAATTTTTCAGAAGTAAAGCACAAATATGAATTGACCATTTGTAATAGAAGGGTAGATCTAAAACAAGCATTAACAATTAAACATTTCACAAGCTCAATTACTAAAAAGAAAATTTAGGGTTTTTATGCAATTAACCTCTAAAATTTGCAAAATATCAAACATGGAAATTTAATCAAGGCATCCAATTTTCAGATCTAGCCATGAATAATCAAAAAGGATGTTCACGTTGGGTTCACCAAAATGTAAAGCAGAAAATCATGAGCGAACCCTAAGTGTTCCCCCCACCACTCCGAGGAGAGGGGAAGGAGGTCACTAGGGTTGATGGTTTTCACTTAGAGGAGACTTTACATTCAAAAGAGGGGTTGAAACCCACAAGATCCAATCCCACACAATGAAAAATCGGGTTCTAAATGAGTTTCAAGGATTGTGACAGCAAGGCTACCCTCTTTTGTAAAGAATGTAGATAGAAGGATTAAGCTAGTAATGCATAAAAAGTGAGAAAGATTCACTTATAAACAGAGATAGGAATATAGGATGAAGTTGTGGACCTGGAATTAGTAGTAAAATGTCGAGACGATGCTATCCTGCAAATTTGAGTGAAAGTTGATGGGACGATGGGGCCCGGCATGCACACGGTCCTCTGAAAAATCCATGAAATGAAGGGGGATCTGTTCGTCTCTGCACAAGGATTCCAGATCTTCAATTACAGCTGCGTACCTGCAACCTACACACAGAAAAGAGAGGACGATTGGGGGGTTAGGGATTAGGGGTTTGCCCTTAGGTCAAACCCTAGTTTTAGAATTAACCAAGAAATGAGAATGCTATAAATGTAAATGATTGTAATGTAAAACAAGTACTAGTACCTTGTTGTAAGAATGTTTGTATTCTTACATGCGAAGGTGTAAATGTTGTTGTATGTTGTATGTTGTAAATGATCTCCTCTTCAATGGTTGAATCCTTGTCTTGAATGCAACACTTAGCCTTGAATGGAGACTTAGAATGATCAATTGCTTGAAGGAATGCTTGAATGCTTGAATGCTTGAATGTTTGAATGTTTGAGTATCGCTTCCGTCCTTTTTTCCCTCCTCCAAAATGGGAGAGGAAATGTAGTTTATATACTTGTCAATTAGGGTTAAAAGACTAATTTTTCTGACCTTAGGCCGACCTAGGAAGATTATTTTCCAATTTGCAAACATAAAGACCCGAGACCCAAAAGAGACCGGGCCCAAAAAATAGGGCCAGGGACTAGGGCACTGGGTGCCATGGTCCTAGGGGACCAGGGCACTGGGTGCCATGGTCCTGAAGGACTAGGACACTGGGCACCATGGTCCCACCTCCAGGGACAGTAGGGTGCAAGGAGGATCAAGCCAGGGTGCTGAAAAATGCAGTTTTTGATGTCATGAACAAGTTTCGGGGTCTCCATTCAGGTTCCGTGTTGCATCGCCATCATGAAGACCCAAATGCAGTCAAAATTGCAAGTGTCACAATTTTAGGATGCTACACTAGTTTAGTTCATTTGTTAAAATCATGCATAAATAGGATGCATTCATACTAAATTTGATCTAAAACATCCCTCGTTCTTGCATTTGTCATCCCTAAGTCACTCTTCTTAGTGATCTGAGAGCAAAGGCGTTGGCTTGAGGGACCTTGTGAGATAGAGAACCATGAAACACTCCTTGGGAAGTTGAGCTATTCTGTATGGCTCCATAACTTGCACCAAGAGTCCCATGGGTGTGTGGGCAAGTCTTTGAATATTTTCACAATTTAAGTTTCATTGAACCTCTTTTCCCACATACATTTTTGGCGCCCACCATGGGGAATAACCCCATTAATCAAATTACTTTTTGAATATGACCAACTTTATAGGTACGCAAGAAATGAGAATCGATGTGTAGGGAACTTTTCTTAGCGCATCAGGTTAACACTTCAGTGCATCCGGTATATTGTTCAGTGCGTCAGACTCATATCTTAGCGCATGAGAAACCTTCCTTAGTGCATAGAGTTTTTAAGTCTTTCCTGTAGCTTTTAGCGCGGGAACTTAACTGTCCAGCACATTTGGCAAACAACTTAGCATCCCAGGTCTATCTGATAGTGCATCTGGGGCATTCTATAGTGCATACAGTGTATTTTGTAGCGCATCACAAACAAAGGGCAGGAAATAATTTGTAACAAAGACTTCGAGAGTTAGACTTGTGGAAGTCCATAAAACCATTCTTTTGCTATCTGATTAACTATTGTTTTGCAGGTTACTAATGATTTAATTGCAGGTTGGGAGCTTATTTTTATTTGAGCTAGGTTTAAAGTAGTTTGAAAATTTTACTAACTTTGCTAAGTTAGTTAAAGATTTAGATTTCTTTCATTCCTTTTTAAAACTAAAATTGATCTCACACCTCATTTTGGGCACCTAAAAAGAACAACAACAAAAATCTTTCTTGCTTTCTTAGGAGAAAATTTTCATTTGGGACATCTAAAAAGAACCAAAAAATTTTCATTTTACAAAAGAGCTTTAGAAAGAACCTCACCATCCTTTGGTGTTTAAAAGGATCAACTTTAATTTTTGCAAGGTAAAAGAACCTCACCTGTCCAGTTTATTCAAAGTAAAAGAGGGAATTTCTTCCCCTTTGTCCATTTCTTTTGTTGACCAAAATCAAAATTTCGCTTTGTTGACTAGGTTTCTTTACTAGAATAGACAATCACTAATTTGAGGAAATAAAATAAACACCATATTTTTATGGAGAAATATCTCCATATAGACTCTAACAAATCATTGCAATAAAAGGCTAAAAAGAACACTTGTGTGCTTTTCTTTGAAAGTGGCAAGTATATGCTCTCCCCTTAACTGGGTGATCAAAAAGCCAAACCACACTTACGCTTTCACTATTTTAAACATTATATCCTTTAGTAAGCCTACCCTCCCAAGGATTTAACAACTCTTAAAGCCATTCTTTGGCTGGTCTGAGGAGAATGACCTAAGTGGGGAATGACTTTGATGCCAAGTGTTCCAACCCACTATAATCAAAAGTGGAAAGTGACGAAAGTCCTTTTCAATAGTTGTGCGTAGCAATTAGCCTTCCCCCAGTATCTTTATGATACGTAAAACCTTTGTTCTGAAGGTTGGGAAACCTCCTGAGGGATTTTATCACTGACGACCAAACAAGAAGCTTGATTATGAACTTTAGCATTAGTAACCTTGAGCCGAGTTAGTATCCAAACATTTGTAGTATCATAGTGCAAGGGTGGGGAAGAATCAACCCCCAAGATTACTCACCATATATCTCCCAAGATAACTACTCAATTGTGAAGAAATTCACTTTGAGTTAATTTCTGGCAAAAGGCAAAAAAATGGGTGCCCCCTAGGGAGTGACAAGACTGTTGGAGCTGATGGAGTATCGACAGTAGTGAGCTATGCTATTGTCGATGACCCTTGAATAAAGAGTCTGATTGAATTGCATTTTCTGTATCCAAACATGTTAAAACACTGGGATTTGAACACATCCTCACATAACATACACTCATTGTTTAGACTAGGAAAAATGGTTATCTCTTTTATGTTGTGCTTTCATTTCTTACTTCAAAAAAACATCCATCATAGTTGAAACAAAATTCAAAATCATAGAAAACTACCAGGGCAATTTAGCGCATAAGAGCAACATCTTAGCGCTTTAGAACCACATTTTAGTGCATAAATTCTGAACTTTAGCACATAATCAATCCTATTATTCAACAGTTCAAACCTTGGTGCTTTCGGGAAACATCCTCGTGCTTTGAAGCAACAACTAACACATTGAGTTTGAAAATTAGTGTGTTAAAGCCAGTAGTTAGCACATTAATAGGACATATTAGCGCATAAACTTTCAAACCAAACCAAAATCAAACAATCCGAGTTAGCATGTCAGAAAGGCAGCTTTGTGCGTTGAGGGTATTTGGTAGCACATTGGGTTTCTAGCTTAGCACATAGCCAAAATTGAGAAAACAGAGGGCAAAACTGAAACTATTTTTGAAAATCCTGAAAATAGTTTAGGAAGCCCTTTTTCCTCACTTGAACTCCATCAGATAAAAAATCAAAATCAGAGTATCAAAACTACTCCAAAAGTAATTTTTCCTTAAAACAAAGTTGTCAAAATCTAAAAACTAGTCAAGAGATAAAACACATCTCTCCTATCAGAATCAGGAAACACCATCACACGTATCAAAAGTTCCTTCAATCAAATGGATTTTTATCCCAAAACATAAACATACTTGTTTTAAACTCAAAGTTGTCAAATCAAGTTTCCATATCGGGAAAGCTCTTATTCCATAACATTTGACATGCTTTGTCATGAGGGGGCATCTAAACCTTCATTTGATAAAGTAAACTTAAGTTTCCAAACAAGATATCAGAATCCAAAACAAAGCAAAGGAAAAGATTGATCACTTGTGCATGACTAATCCTCATATTTTGAGAAGAAAGAGTATTTATTACAACACCAAGTTAAGGAAACAACAACCTAGTTCTCTGAAACTTGCCAAAAGGAATATATTTTTGTACATCAATCGCCAACTCTTCAAATCTCATCGAACATTCCTCCATCATATGCACTTATATCTTCAAGACAAAACAAATGAATTTGATGAGGAACCATTGAGGAGTAGAGCATTCTGTCAAAAAGCAGCATTCAACCAATGCTTGAATCACAAAGGAAAAATCAATCCAGATTTCTTCCCAGAAGTTTGTATCACCTACAACACACCTCGAGTAGAGCCACCAACACCTGAACAAGACCTAGAAGAAGAATTCATTCCCTTCATCATAGCGAGTTTCTACTAGATGCCCGCTATTAGTCACTTTCAATGAAACAAACAAAGGGAAACACAACTAGAGTCTAGTATGGGATGACGATTATAAAATCCCTTTGACTGTCCAAATCTAGAAGACACAAAGATCACTGAAGAACTCATTCAGGAATGCCAAGAAAGTGCCTCATTCCAAAGACTGATAGAGGCTGACAAACAAAAATACCTACTCATTCTCGCAAGCAATGGGGTTAGGATTCCTGAAGACTTTGATTCAAACACTTTTAGAACAAGGTATTGACTCTATACTTATCAAGAACAACAAAGAGAAGAGGATGCATGTGACACTAAATAAAACCTCCTTGAGAAAAACATCCCTGAGGAAAACATACTGCTACACATGCCATTCCAAACTAAAAACAATGAGTGGGAAGAACTCTTCCCTCAACAAACAAATGCACCCTTGGTTGCTCTCACACAACAAATGCAAATGCTGCAAAAAAAAATGCAAGACATGCAACAATGATCAATAGTATGGTATTCCTTGAATGAAATTTGTCCTTATTCTTTTGACAGAAGGTTAAACATGGTACCTTTTCCCCCAAATTCAAAAATTCCCAAATTTGACAAATATGATGGGAAAAGTGATCCTCATGATCATGTCCAGGAATTTTGTACCATGAGCCTTGAATTTTCCCATGATAACACTTATTTAATGAGATTATTCCCAAGAAGCTTGGGAGGGAAAACCATGGAATGGTTATCCAAAATCACACCTCCTATCAGATCCTTTGATGAGTTAGTCAACAAATTCATCACTCAATATTCCTACAACATTCAACATGCCATCACCATGCTAGATGTCTGCAATACCAAATAGAAAAACAATGAAACTTTCATGGTATTCCTTCAACATTGGTGAGGAATGGTCTCAAGATATCCTCGAGATATGCCTGAAAAGGAAACGATGGAAATTTTCATCGACAATTTAAATAGCGAGATGTGTTACATACTCAAACTCCACTACATACCATCTTTTGCTAAATTGATTGAAATTGGCAGCCAAGTAGAGGAGGCATGTGTCAAGAAAGAAACATTGAAATTTTTCAAAGAAGGGATGAATTCATCCAACTCTAATTACAATAACCAAAACAACAACAACTTAGACAAATCTAGGTTCTGGACTAGAAACAAAAATACTGGAAATGGAGGAAACGAAACTAATGATGTGAAATCCAAACAACCGGTGTTAGCTTTATCAGGTAATCCTCAGGCTACCAAGAATCAAAAGGGTGCTAACCAAGGTACTAACACTTATGCACCAACTACCAATCAAGATCATCTTAACACAAACAACACCAACAATACCAAAGACAATAACACCAATTGAGGACCTAATACAAACTCACGAGGTAACACCAACAACTTTACAAAATGCATCTACACACCATTAGGGCAATCATTGGAGTCAGCATTGAGAGAGCTCCTGGCAAACAAAATTATCTCCTTACCAGCAATCAACAACTTTGAACCACAAATCAAACCACCCTGGTGGAATGACTCACACTTTTGTGATTTTCATCAAAACAAAGGACATCAAACAAATGATTACATGAGACTAAAAAACATTGTTCAAGACATGATTGATAGAGGCGATTTAATAGTCGATGGTCCAAGACAAATGGTGACCATGGCACCTTTAAGAATCCTCTTCCAAACTACAACAAGGATGGAGCTTCAACCTCAAACGATACATGTGGAGCTCGTATCAATCACATATACAATAACACCATCAATCATATATCAGTTGAGGACAATCAAGTAAATGTTATTACAATCAATGACAAGCGTGAACATGAATCAATCAATGTAACCACCAGAGCTCAAAAATATGTCTTGAAGGGACATACGTCAGTAGCAAAAACCATACCCAAGATTCAATATAACCTGGCCAGTCAACTATGCAAAACTCCTGCTCAAATATCTATACTTGAGTTGCTGAAACTTTCAGCAAAACACAAGGACATCTTGGAACAAGCACTATTGGAAACAAATGTAGCCCAGGATCTGGATACTGACAAATTCCAAGCCATGGTCACTCACATGACAGGGCCTCATAATCTCACCTTTTCTGAGCAAGATAATATTTCATTGAGCCATTTACACAATACTCCCCTCCACTTTGAAGTATTGGTCTACAAACATTGAGTCAAAAGAGTTAATAGATGGAGGAGCTGGACTCAATATATGTACCTTAAAACTTATCTGTGCATTAGGCTTCTATGAATAGTCTATTGATCCATGCAAAAAGATCACTATCAAAGAATATGATGATGAAGAATGATCATCCAAAGGAACAATGGTGTTGCCAATTCAAGTAGGAGCAATACAAAAGGACACTATGTGCCAAGTCCTAGACATAGACCTCACATACAATATTTTATTGGGATGACCTTGGATACATGAAATGCAAGCAGTACCCTCAACTCACCACTAGTGTGCTAAGTTCCCCTACAATGGACATGAGATTTCTATATCAGCATATCATAACCCTTTTCAACATTGTAATGCTATGGGGGAAGCCCAAGACAGTTTGGTTCTGCATAATAGAGAAAAACAAATTTCCTCAGCACCAGATCTTCAACAAGAAAAGCCTAAATCTTTATCTATGGATTTCAAATAGAAGATGAAAATCAAAGAACAAGGCATGGGAGAGTACTCTTTGGAACCCTTGTGTTTAATCAACTTGCCAGTATTGCCTAAATCTCATGGGCTACCTTCAACATCAATATATCAAGCAACATAGCCCATCACCAAGTTTGATGGCAAATTTATCCAACTAGGCACACTAGCACATGAATTAGAGGAAAAGGACATCCTTAGTTGGCTATTCAAGGATGAGGAAGAAGATAGAGCAACTACTATGGAAGTAGCTATACCAACACAGCTATATGGAAAAGGCTACCTAATCATGCAACCAATGGGATACAATGGAAAAGGACTGATTGGCAAGCATCAAGAAGGTGTTACAAAATCATTAGATCCTCCTTCACAATCTTGTAAAGACAAAATAGGATTGGGCTATGAACACGCTCTACCACCAAAGAAGACACCAAGCAAATACCAAAAACCTTAGTGGAAAGCAAAGAAGAAGTACAAGAAGGACTCATGGGAGGAAGCACTATTTGAATCAGCAAAAAACATACACAAGGAACATGAATATGAGGAAAGAGAGAAATACCAAGAGACATTAGTCATTCAAAGGCAGAAGCACCTTGTGCAGAAGTACATCATGTTTAAGAACCAGTTTCAAGCAAACAAGAATCACCCCCTGATAACATCATTCCTCCCTAAGGAGAGACAATATATGAGAAAATGCAAAGAGTAGAAGCAGGATTTGATACAAAATCAAAGAAAACTATCAGACTCATATCAATCATCAAGGATCTATTTTCACCCTACAACATACCAGTCCACAACACTGCAAGAATCTGGGATAATACATGCAAGACCAATTCAAATGAATATGAATGGAGCAGCTATTCCAATGTTATTGGAGATATTGCTGCAAATGATAGTCATACACCCATTTCTCAAGAAGAACAAGGCACAACACCTATATTACTTGAATTTGGTCTATAGAATATCTATGACACCAAGGAAAACAAGCAGTGACATTATGAGCAAGTCTACACAGAAGATGATACCATCAAGGCCTCGACAAAAGCATTAACTTATTTAGTATCTTGGCCAACCATGATAATAACTCGATCTTAACACTTACAATAGTAGAACTTGACCCACCCAATGACTTTTTACCACTTATCTTTCCTAACCTCATAGACTGGGATGAACCTGCAAATATGACATACCAATTTTCTCAAATGATGATTATATTATCCATTACTTATGTACTGTCAACTCGAAAACAGACTCTATGAGTGAACAAAGTAATGACATCTGCAAATAGGGGAGTACCAAGTCTCTTAGTCACAAAAATGAACAAAATAAAGGATCTATTGCTAAAAACTAGTCAATGGCAGCACTAGATCACAAAAAAGTAAAAATAAATGATGCATCTGTAGGTGAAAACCTTTTTAAGGCACCTAAAGATGGGAGACTTGACACTCTTCCTGAACATTATTAGGAGCAATCACCCATATTGCTTAAGCCTACTTAATCAATCAACACACTAGAAGTAGCCAAGAACATACACCTAGCAGAATCTCTAACAGAGAAAGAAAAATTAGAGTTTATCCACTTCTTCAAAGAAAAGAAAATCAATTTTTCTTGGTCATACACAAATATGCCTGAGATTGATCCACACTTAATCATGTATCACTTGTCCATTGCTCTTGGAGGCAAGCGAGTTAGGAAAAAAATGAGAAAGATGAATCCACATGTAGCACTCATGGTCAAAGTTGAGCTAAAGAAACTATTAGACGTCAGATTTATTTGACCTATCGACTATGCTGAATGGATTTCCAACATTGTGCCAATTTCAAAACTAGATGGGAGCATCAGGATATGCACTGATTTCAGAGATGTCAACAAAGCCTGTCCAAAGGATGACTTTCCTTTGCCCGGTATTGACATAATTGTAGACCTCACAGCAGGCCATGCAATGCTATCACTAATGGACAGTTTTTCTGGCTATAATCAAATCAAGATGGCTCTAGAGGATTAAGATAAAATAGCATTTACCTTTCCTTGGAGAACATACTATTGGAATGTCATGCCTTTTGGCTTAAAGAATGTTGGGGAAACTTATCAACGAGCAATGACAACAATCTTTCATGACATGATGCATACCTTCATGGAGGACTATGTGGATGATTTACTATCTAAGTCATTTACCCAAGCAGAACATCTAAGCATCTTAGAAAAGATTTTTGACAAATTGGAAAAATTTCAAGTCAGGCTCAACCCTAAGAAGTGTGTCTTCGGGGTTACATCAAGCAAATTATTGGGCTACATAGTTTCATAAAAGGGCATTGAAGTAGATTCAGCAAAGGTCCAAGCCATCATAGAGATGCCACCACCTAAGAACATCAATCAAATCAGATCCTTGCAAGGATGGCTCTAGTCAATCAAGCATTTCATCACTCAACTAGTAGATAAAAGTCTACCATTCAATCATTTGCTACATAAGAATGTACCATTCAGATGGGAGGCCAAATATGTAGAATCATTCTACCAAATCAAGCAATATCTAATGAACCCGCCAGTTCTAGTACCACCCATAGCAAGGAAGCCACTTATTCTCTACATATCAACAATAGACATATCACTAGGGGCACTATTAGCACAAGAAAATCAAGAAGGAAAGGAATGAACTATCTATTACATCAGTATAACTTTGAATGGATATGAGCTCAATTATATATTCATTGAGAAGGCTTTTCTAATAGTGGTATTTGCTTCTCAAAAGTTCTAACACTACATGCTAACTCATACAATCAAGCTAGGAGCAAAAATTGACCCTCTAAAGTACTTACTCAACAAAGCAGCTCTCACTGGCAGATTGGGTAAATGGGTAATGATTCTCAGTGAATTTGATATCCACTACACAGAGTGACGAGCTATCAAAGGATAGGTAATTGCAGATCAATTAGCCAATTCACCATTAATAGATAAACAACCAATGGAGATTGAATTTCCAGATAGGGATGTTCTTGCTATTTCCACCAAGCAATGAACCCTATACTTTTATAGTTCCTACACTCAACATGGCTCGGGTGTTGGCATTTTGTTCATCACTCCTAATGGACACACCATACCAAGATCATATAGGCTCATGTTTCCATGTACAAATAACATTGCTGAATATAAGGCACTAGTTACAGGAATCAAAATGGTCGTGGAATGGAAAATCATAGAATTAAAAGTCTACGAAGATTCATAACTAGTCATAAATTAGATCAACAATGACTATCAGATGAAAGATGACAAGATGCTACCATACAAATGAATGGTGGATGATTTCAAACAATATTTTGTACACATCATCTTTGAGAAAATACCAAGGTTGGACAATAGATCAGCCAATGCAATGGCTACTATCTCTTCACTGATATAAATTCTAGAACAACAGAGTCATTACAAGTTTCTAGTAGAGCAATTGTTCTCCCCAGCCTATGACCATTCTGCATCCCATGTTATCTATGCCTTAACTGGTTCAGACTCTTCATTATATGGAACAATATATGACTATCTCAAAACCAATACCCTACCTATTGACCTATCTTGAAACCAAAAGTGCATCTTTATCCGGCAAGCTGCCCATTATACTCTGACTATTGATACTCTGTATAGTCGAGGTCTAGATGGTACTCTTCTTTGTTGCCTTGATCATAATGAATCTGACTCTTCTTTACAAGAGATTCATGAAGGTATCTGTGGTATAGATTCTAGTGGTCCTACTTTTGCTAAAATACTTCTAAGAATGGGATATTACTGGCTGACAATGGAAAAGAATTGTTATCATTTTTTAAAGAAATATCCTAAATGCCAAATCCATGGCAACCTTATACATGCACCAGCATAGGAATGAAACCCATTCACATTATCCTGGCCTTTTTGTTAGTGGGGACTAGACTTAGTGGGTAAAATACACCCTTCATCTTCAAATGGACATAAGCTCATTATCACTGCAACATAATACTTTACCAAATGGATTGAAGCAGTCCCCATGACCACAGTAACTAGAGAACAAACTGCTTCCTTCATTCTTAATTATCTAATCTATAGATATGGCATTCCAAGTTCCATCATCATAGATAATGGACGACCTTTCAAAAACCAGGATGTATGAGAACTATGTGAACGATTCAAGATCCAACATCATTTCTCTACACCTTACTACCCACAGGGGAATGGTGAAGTCGAGGCATCCAACAAAACAATATTGAAAATCCTCAAGAAAACAGTAAATGATGCAGGAAAAGATTGGCACGTGCAACTCAATCCCACACTTTGGGCATACATAACTAGCATCCGCACACCTATAGGAGCTACACTATATTCAATGGTGTATGGATCAGAAGTAATTTTACCCCTAGAGGTAGAAATCCCATCTCTCAAAGTATCTTTGAAAGGCCTCATTCTAAATGAAGAGTATCGAGTCAACTGAATGCAAGAGCTAGAACTTCTAGATGAAAAGCAACAACATGCCTACACTCACCTCAAAGAATATTAGCAACACATGTGCCAAAGCTACAATCACAAGGTCATCCCTAGGATTTTTAAAATTGGTGATCTAGTACTCAAAGAAAATCCCATAAATCAACAAGATCAGGAAAAGAAAGGGAAATTTGAACCTAACTGGTTAGGTCCCTATGTCATCATATCAGCCTATGGATCGGGTCCCTATCAGCTCACAAATTTAGAAGGAGATGTGCTTGATGAACCAACTAAAAAAATCCATTTGGAGAAATAATATACTTGAGCAATCTAATGCACGGAAAAATTAAAAAATCACAAAAAGCAAATAAAAAGGTACAATAAAAACAACTGGTGAAAACCTAGCAATAGGCGCTATTATGAGAGGATAGCTTCTCTATCTATCTATACTAAAGAACTTTAATATCCACAATCTAGCACTACCATCCATTGCCCAACACTTTATCAAAATAACATCATCTAGGATATACTTAGCGTAGTCACTATCCTGGTTTATCTGAATATCATTTCATCCTATCCCACCATGGCTTGGTAATCACTGTACATATGCACCTTAGGAGGTAAATTTAGCTAGGGGTAACATTGATCAATATTCTGTCCTAAGTCAAAAATTACAGCAGACTAAGAGCATCATTTTCAGCAAACCAAACAAACAATCATGAGAACAAAATATTGATACACTTAACAGATTCACAACACAAGATGAATGATTTTTTGAAGTATAAAATGTTTACATCTTGCATGAAGTTTTGACTATTTTGCACTTGAACTTTTTTTGAACTATTGGCTCCTCTAAATTTTCTCAATAATGCATCAAGAAAGTAATTGGGACTTCAATATTTTTTTTAGTTTATGTCTGTGAGGTGATCACTTGTATTGTCCAAATACTTGTCTCAAGACATGATTCAAAGCATATCACTGAAGACATGGTTCCACTTTGCACATACAACTGGTTTAATCTTGTTGTTTATACACAAGCCACACTCAGGTCATCTTGGTTCAATTATACCCCGACGCTTGTGCCATCTTGCAAAATCAAAAATGATGTAAATTTTTCTCAGGTCATTATGGTTCAATTATACCATTATGCTTGTATAAATTTTCAACATATCCCAACAGCTCAATGATGATAAACATAAAACAATTGATGACATGTGACTATATAGGAATGACAAATGAAAGAATGAGGATGATCAATTAGTTGCATATCATTTTACAATTAGTTGCATCTCATTAGTTTCATATAATTCTATAAATAGTTGGAAATCATTATCATTATCATACATGTCATTTTCAAAATACATCTCATATAATTATCATATCATACATCTCATTTTCAAGATACATCTCACATCATTATCATTATCATACATCTCATTTTCAAGATACATATCACATCATTATCATACATCTCATTTTCAAGATACATATCACATCATTATCATTATCATACATATCATTTTCAAGATACATCTCACATCATATCATTATCATACATCTCATTTTCAACATATATCTCACATATCATGCATCATGCATCATCATATCATGTCCATCAAATATTAAATCACATACATCTATCTAAGAATTGCAACATCATCATAGAATCATCAAGATCATATATAAAGAATCATTCATCAAACACATCACATGTGGATCAAAGAAAACAGTGGCGTATATATATCTCCAAAATGATCAAGTATACAAAAGATGTCATGTCTGTCCCAAAATACAACAAATGATCAAAATACAATAGAGACAAGGTCTCTCAAGTATGACTATCTCCTAAGAGTGATGGTCTTGCAGTAGATGTCCCAGCACCTGGATCTCTAGGAGGATCCTGTCGAGGTGGCCCAGTCACACTCCTACTCTTTGTCCCTGACTAACTCTGAGATGACTGACTAGCATTAAAGCTAGGGGCCCTCTGCTCTTTGGGGACTAGGTCCTCATACAACCACCTATAGTACTCGACCACCATGGTAGTGTGTCGTATCTCCCTCAATGTGTCTCGCATCGGGGCACCTACTGTCACTCTCTGCAATCTCTATGCAAGCTCCTCTACTCAACCTTGATGCTCTCTCTTTGTATCCCGCTTTGCGGTAAGATGAGTAATCTGACATTGATGCACCAATAACTATGTTTGTAGATGTTGCACTAACAACTGTAAGGATCTGATCTAAGAATCCTCTCAGTGAGTGGGAATTTGAATCTGGAGGGGTACCTGTGTCGTGGTGCCCCCTATCCCTCTCCCTATCCTTGACACTAGTGGGGGTAAAACATCTGACCTCCTCCTCTGGGTCGGCTACCTAAAATCACCTGTCCCTCCCACAACTGCTATCACCTCCCCCACTTACCCACCACCACCAGCTCCAATAGCCAAACCTCCCCTCCCTCTATCCTCCACGACCCACTGCACTACCCTCTCAACCTGTATCCCTCTCTCCCCACCAACTCCACCTCTATCTCCTCTCCCTCTATCCCCATGCCAACCTCGGCCACCTCCTCCACCATCTCCACCATCATCACCTCCACCATCCCCACCTCCCTCATCCAACTCCTCTTCATCCTCTCCATGTCTACCTAGCCTCTCCAGCTACTCATCCTCATCCTCATCCTCATCAAAAGTGGGAATCATCTCTACTAGATCCAATATCCTGGCCACCGCATGAGCCGCAAATAGTACTATTAACTCCTCTGTCATACCTACATCCACTATCTCGTAGGCATAATCCCAAATCTGATTGGCTAGGTGAAAGAACTCAATTGCCATCGTGCTATCAATGGTGATGCTACCTCCATCGAGCATACAAGCATGCTCCCAGTGGTATCCCCTACTGTCATCCATACTGCCACAAAACTTGGCTATGTAGAAATCTCTGAATAACAAAGGGTGTTTTCCCTATCAAATACTGAGACATGTAGACATAAGGCATCTCCATCCCATCCTCTGCCCACACCTCACAATCCATATACAGTCTCGAGATGACCGTGTCAATATCATCAAACACTCACCTCCAATGCTCTGGTTTGCCCAGCTTACATTGGACAACTATCCCTCTATATCCATAGGCATAAGAAAACCCAACAGGCCTATCTCTGTCTGCAAGTGGCCTCATTATGGGAATATGCTCCCATGCCCACACCTGTAGCAATGTAACCCTAGCTAATAGACTCCCATATCCCAAGTACACCACCTGATGCAGGTCCCTGTATAAGTGGGCCAACATAGCAGACCCCCATGCGAATCGGCGACCCTGTGTCACCATGTCCTCCAAAACAAACCCCCATCCCACTGCTATTCCCTTCAACCTATGGTTGAGACATAAGAAACCACCTATAAATCTTGCTAGCATTAATGGTAGAGGAGCGTAATCTAAATCAATGAACTCCTACCAGGGGATCTTGTCTCCACAAATCATATCATCCTATAATATCCAGTGAAGAGCCTCTGTACCACCCTCCTCAGTCTGCTCATATGGCAATAGTGCACCTCCCACAGGAATCCACAAAATCTGGTAGCAATCCTCAGGTGTCACTGTAATCTCACGTGTCACCAAATGAAAGGTGTTGGTGTCACTATGCCTCCTCTCAGCCAAAGTTGTCAATAAACCTCAGTTAATGATATACCAGGGCATCTCTAACAAAGAGGATAGTCCACACCTCTCAATAATATCCTGGTCTGCCTGTGTCAGTCATGGTATCAAAGACCACAGTCTCAGAAATCACTCTTGCAACTACACAACCCCAAGCCACTCCTATCAAAAACAAAACATGTCCAATATCAATTTCCTCATCAAATCAAAATTCATATCAAAATCAAATTCATAACAACTTGAAACATTGAAAATCTAATCAAGTTCCACATCATATCAATCCATATCAATATCAGATCATTTCAACTTGAAACACAACAAATCAAATGAAGTTATCTATCAAATCCATATCATCTTGAAAAACAACTCAAGTTTCACAACCATATCAGCTTGAAAAACAACTCAAGTTTCACATCCATATTAGCTTGGAAAAGAACTCAAGTTTCACAACCATATCAACTTGAAAAATAACTCAAGTTTCCCATTCATATCAACTTGAAACAATGCATATCAAATCAAGTTCATATCAAATCAAATCCATATCAAATTCATATAAACTTGAAACATTGAAAATAAAATCAAGTTATCTATCAAAAATCCAAAATTGGAACTCATATCAGACAATTTATCAAACCAACACACAATAGGCTTGCAGACTGACTATCGCACCGATCCCGAAAAAACTGGCAAACACCTACTTATCCCCAACTATCTTCATTCATCTTAAAATCCTATTTTCCTCAACATTTTCCACCTACGTACTAAAAAATTCCTAAATGAATATTTAATGTTCATTTTATTCTCATTCCTCTATTTAGTTAAATCTAATTTAATTAAATCACCCACATTCCTCTATTTAATTAAATAAATTATTCTATTGATTTATTTAAATTCACTTAAGCATTTTATATCAATTAATTGAATAAATCATTTTATTTAATTAAATCCCTTCTCTCTATTTTTAATTAAATTTATATTTAATTAAATAGTTCACCCCAAATAAATAAATCTAATTTATTTAAATTCCCCACTTGCAACCAAATTAAAATAAAGTAATTTATTTTAATTAAATCCTATTATTCCTCACCTACTTGCATTTTCCTACATCTCCCACTTGCCTCCTAACCCTCTTCCTAAATTCTTCTAGAACCCTCCTAATCGTAATCAATTAACCTAAACCCATCAATTATCCCCTTTTCCCTAAATTTGAGGAGGTCACTTCTCAAATTTTGAGTAAAGTCTTCCAAAGGCATTAAAGCCTTTATGCCTTCAACAAGCTAACTTGTTGAATACCCCCAAATTTGGAAGGACTCTTACAAATTTGTCCCCAAAGTCTTTCAAACCATTAATGGTTAACTAACCCTTAGTGGCATGGTTAGAGACTTTTTTCCTAGCTCAACCCTCATCTAACCCAGGGGTCTCATCAAGCATTCATTGCTTTGACCATGGTTATCCCTTCAACCCTTGTACAAGAGTTTATCCTTTGGGTAAAACCTTTATCCATTGGATAACTATAACCTAACCTTAACTCTTACCTCCTAGGGTAACCATGAGGTCTTCTCAAGCATTTGATGCTTCTTACTTCTCCTCTCAAGCAATCTTATGTTGACAATTGTCACCATTTCATTGGTGAGAATTGTAAACATGGATTGATAACTTTCAATCCCAGCCCTTGATTAAATCATTCAATCCTGACCATCCATTGCCCTGTTTTTCCTATAAATAGAGCCCTCATCGCTCCATTTTGTCATCCAAGTCTTTAGCATCATACTTATTCTCAATTTTAGCAAGCATTTAGCCTCTCTTTGTAATATAAATAAATCGAATAATTATTTTAGAGTATGTCTATCATCTTAGATTAAATCATATAACTAGCATATCATGTTAGGATGGTATTTTTACTAACCTTGTCATCTTATCATCTAGTTTAGTTCATTTGTTAAAATCATGCATAAATAGGATGATTCATAATAAATTTGATCTAAAGCATCCCTCGTTCTTGCATTTGTCATCCCTAAGTCACTTTTCTCAGTTATCTGAGAGAAAAGGCATTGGTTTGAAGGACTTTGTGAGATAGAGAACCATGGAACACTCCTTGGGAAGTTGAGCTATTCCTCATGGCTCCATAAATTGCACCAAGAGTCCAATGGGTGTGTGGGCAAGTCTTTGAATATTTTCACAATTTAAGTTTCATTGAAACACTTTTCCTACATATAGTAGGAAGTTGTTATTTTCTTTTAAATAAGTGTCCACGTCTCTTCTCTGAGGTTAGAAAGAAAGAGAGGGACAAAGATAAGAAGATTTAGAAATAAAGTTGCTGAGTGTTTTAGTTTTTTTTTCATTCCAAATGATGTATCGACTTTTGAAAATCAATGAATAAAGTTATGTTATTTTGAGCACTTAGAGTTATTTTGGAAGCCTAGATACACTCATTCAAGGGGGCCCAATTGGTGAGTGATCCTATGCCTTTGTTAAATTTAGTTTTAATTTTTTACTGTAGTAGACATCCTAGCATTGACTGTTCTTGCAACCACGGGAAACAAATCCATTGACTGTTCCTGCAACCCAAGCAAACATAGTAATTCATGTTTGACAACTTTGGGCCTAGTTAACATTTCTTTAAGTGAGTTTTATGTTAATGTCAAGTTTTCCTATAGCCATTCAGTTGTTTTAATTCTTGCTTTCTTTTTCCAAAAAGATTTTAGTTGCTGCAGTAATGCAAGATAGCTATCGCAGGAACTTAGAGCATATATAATGCAAACCCATTTCAAGTAATATGTCCCTGGGTGGACAATCAAATGAACTTCAGTTATGGAGATAGTACTTCATAAAGTGAATGTACAAACTTCAATATGAGACTTTAACTATAGTTATTATTCCTATTGGTGGAGGGACCATTTTTGGCGCCATTGTTAGGGATGGTGTCAAACTAAGAACCTGTTATGGTTATTATCTTTTTAGTTTTCAATTTGATTATTTTTGATAGCCCAGTTTGTTTAAAGTAATTCTTGAATATACATGCATAGGCGAAGAAGGGATGCTCAAGGTAGATTCCTTCCTAATCACCCTAATCATGCAAGACTCAATGCACATAATCCCCCAAATGGAAATTCCTTCTGCTACACTATATCGAATCCCATAGACTTTGAACCCTCTTGAATTTGAACTTCCTGAGAACAACCTCCATTTTCTCTTTGGATCTCTTGAAGACGAACTTTGTTTAGTGAATTCTTTCCAAATCCCAATGCAAGGAAATCCATCCCCTGGTGGGAATAACCAACCTCCACCTATGGCACTAACATTTGAGTTCCCTATTTCTGATCAGCATGATAATGCTAATCTCAAGAACATTATAGCTTCTTCCCTCCTTAAATTCTATGGAATAGTGACAAAAGACCCAGACACATTCTTGTTTGAGTTTGATGTCCTCTATAAGAGTTTTGATTATACTATAGATGCCCATAGACTCAAAATATTCCCTACCACTTTGAAAGAATCAGCTTTGAGATGGTTTATGAGTCTAGGGAGTAGCACAATCACTACATGGGATGGGATGAAATGATTGTTTGTCACGAAATACAAGGATTATTGTAGAGGCACTAACCAACATGGGGATGATATTTTTAGTATGACATAGAAAGAAGATGAGAGTCTAGAATATTATCTGGAGAGGTTTCTATTAAGTGTCAAAAAGTCCAAGCATAGCACTCTAAATGAAGAGTCTCTCAAGCTAATATTTTTGAGAGGAATCAGTGATGAATGCATAGTTGCTTTGGATCTTATGGGGGGACGTAACATAACACAATCAACATGGAATGACATTGGACAAATTTTTCAAAAGTATTCCAGACCTGCTTCTAAGAAGAGTGGGAATTTCAAGCCAGGAGTTTCTTCATCAACATCTAGTTATGGAGTTTCTAGAATGGAACTTAGCCATTTGTTGAAGCATTTTAAGGAGGATATCATAAACAATATGGCTACTCAACTGGATACACTTTCAGCTAAGAAGAAGCACAAGGAAGCTAATGCAGTTCTTGTAGAATTATGTCCCCATTGTAGATAGAGGAAGAGAGACTACAACTGTAAAATGGTTGCAAATCTTGAAGTTCTTCATTTCAAGGCAATCCAAGGTCATGATGAACAAGTTTTCTATGTTGCTGAAAGAAGGCCAAATTTTCCAAGACAAGGTATGCCTCCTAATCCACTCTCTTATTTTGGTTATAGTGGAAATTCCTATGCACCAAATAATGAATGACAATCTCCATATGCTCAAAATTTTGGTAGTTATCCAAACTGGTATGGTCCTCAAGGCCAAGGGCAACATTTTGCTAATCAAACTCCATAGTGGTAGTAGTCACAAGGAAATTAGTCTCCACCTCAAGGACCATGGTAACAATTACAAGGAAATTGGCAACCTGCAACTCAATGGAGGGGGGGTCATGTTGGCATTTCAATATCAGGAGATTGTTGATATTCAGTAAGGATATTGAGAAGGTTGTTGAAGATTATTGATATAACTGAAGAAGGATGATAACTATCTTTATAACATTATTTTTTCATTGATGTCAAGAGATTGATTATCTAATTTAGTATGATGTTGCCATATCTTGAGAAGATTGATTTGAAGAGAATTAAGATGTCCGTAAAAGACACAGAAAGAATGTGATGAATAAGGGGAGAAATAAGTTATTCAATGGGCAACTATTACCGAGTTAGACAATGATGAGATCATGATGTTTAGATTGTTTTGATGTCCTACATATGTTGTTGATTGTAAGGTTAATACTATACTATGTCACCGAGCAAAGAACCTAGTCGGTAAACCCTAAGGTTATCGATATCGGTTAATGAAGGTGAAATGTCTACCTAGTAAAGTTTAGTATTTACCGAGTTGCAACCAAGTTATGACAGTGCGCATGGGATGGATAAAAACATTGTTTAATGAAGGACAATGATTAGCTAGAGATGTATAATTGATTGGTATGTCATGCATGAAGTTTGTTAAGGATCTATGGCAAAGGAAAATTGACAGGAAGATCTATAGCGCAAATTGAACCGCAATATTGTTATGCAAGTTCCAAGAAAGGACTGCAAGTCCCAAGGTAAGGTAAAACATTTTTCAGATCGAAGGATACATTGAACTTGGTCATGTTTGAAGATCTGATGGCTAAGATTGATCATGGTAAATTTGATCAAGGAGATTAAGCGGTTAGCAATTGTTTATAAATGAGGAATTGTTGATAAACAATGTATGCAGACAAGTGTATGGATAGGGATGCTACATAGTGATTACCGAGCACAAAAGCTTGAAGACCTATTTGAATAACAAACTAGAGAGCCCAACAGAGGGATAGATAAGTCCTATGACTAGATTGTTTTGAGCAAATAAGAATCTTCTTTAGCATTTTAGATGTGAAGTTGCAGATAGATTTGTATTACTGTTATTTTGTAACTGACAAAAAATCTCTTAACTGAGGGGACTTAACAGTCTTATATGTAAACCCTCTAGCAAGGTAACATTCTAAGTGAGTGTTTGAAATCCTTTGACAAGGTCACTTCTAACAAAGTGAAGATCCTAACAAATCTGAGGGAAATCCCTTAACTGAGTCACATCTAGCAATGTGTTTGTAATCTTTAACAGGATTTGCTTTTAACCAAGCATACTCTAGAAGAGTATATTTCTTAGTGGGTCTGAAATCTCGCAGTGGTTTTTCCCTATTTGGATTTCCACATTAAATCTGGTGTTATGAGTGTTACTATGATTATGTGTTCATAAGTTTGCATGTTTAGCAGTTTTGGTTATATTGCTGAAGTATAAGTTAGCAAGGTTGAATCTATTGTTTTTATGGAAGTTTAAGTTTGTATGATTCACCCCCCCCCCCATCTTGTTTGCTATTAGCATCTACACTTTACATTAAGTATCAAAACTATCAATTGGTATCAGAGCTTTGGACTCTGAAAGAAAAACTTTAAAGGTACTTGAGGCAAAGATCCAAAGATGAATAAAAGGGATGCACCGAAGCTGAACAAGTCAAGTTTCTCCACATGGCAGAAAAGGATGAAGCTACATTTATCAAGAATTGGAGAATATGAAACATATTATCTAGAGAATGATTATATTGCACCGAGCACCAACCCTATGACCTTGGAAGAGATAAAGGAAAAGCAAGAACATATTCAAGCTATGATTGAAATTACATTAGCATTGACCAACTTAGAGTTTAATAATCTAGAAGGTTGTAATGATGCAAAAGCAATGTGGACTAAGCTCATATCTATATATGGAGGTGATGAACATGTTCAAAGAGAAAAAGTAGATAGTCTAAGAGGACAACTTGAATCCATGAGGATGAATGAAGGTGAGAACATAACCCAATACAGTACAAGACTAAAGGAGATTGTCAATCAAATTAAAGGAGTAGGTGGAACTATTGAAGAAAAGGGTATAACAAGTAAGTTGTTGAGAACCCTTCTACCAGCTTATGTTATTTGAATCTCTGCAATCAATGAATTGAGGTCTGTACCTAACATGCCAATTTCTTTGGATGCTACTATTGGTAAGCTACATGCATTTGAGTTAAGTAATTTTGATAATAGTGGGTCTTCAACAAATAAAGTAGAATCTGCATTCAGTTCTTTTCATATTAGTGAATCTGATGATTACAATGATAGAATGAGTAAGTACTCTGAAGGAGATAACAATGGAGCAAGTGAAAGATTTCACAAGAACATGGAAAAAGTGCACAAACTATATGAGGAAATCAAGAAGAAAGAAGAGTTTGAAGCATTATTAGCCAGAAGGTTACCGAGAGGCAAAGGTAAGTATAAAGGGAAGCTACCTTTAAAATGTTTCAATTGTGATAAGATAGGACATATGGCTTCTAACTGCCCTGACAAAGAATCTAGTGAAAAGAGAGAATACCGAGATAATAGACAGAAAGATAACCAATACAGAGGACACCAAAACTTCAGAAGGAGAGATAGAAAGACATGTCTAATAGCAGATGAGGAATCCAATGATGATGAATTTGATGAAACTGATACTGAGGAAGTTCTTTATGTGGCTATTAAGGATGGATCTGATGAAGAAAGGTATGAAGGAAAAGCTCTAATATCTCACATAAATAATAATGATTCTTGGATCATAGACAGTGGATGCTCACATCATATGATAGGTGATAAACACAAGTTTATTAAATTAGAGGACTATGATAGAGGCTATGTAAGATTTGGTAATGATGCACCATGTCCGATGAAAGGTAAAGGATCTATAACACTTCTTGACAATGCTAAATGTGATGATGTATACTGGGTTGAAGGATTGAAATACAATTTGTTGAGTGTAGCATAGCTAAATAATACAGGATACCGAATAGAATTTCAGAAAGGAATTGTCAAAGTTCATAACAAGCATGGAAAGTTAGCTGCTACTGGGACACAAACAAAAGGTAATACATTTCATCTTGACTCAACTCGGAACAAGTGTCTTTATGCAAAGATAGATGATACCTGGTTATGGCATAAAAGGTTTTGTCATGTAAATTTTGATAATCTGATCAAAATAAGTAAGAAGCACTGAGTAAGAGGTCTACCGAGTCTGGAAAAACCTAAGAATGCTATGTGCTGAGGATGCCAGATGGGTAAGATGACAAGATCAAGCTTTACAAGTAAGTCTTACACTTCTAAAGGAATTTTAGATCTAGTACATACTAATCTTTGTGGTCCTATGAAAGTTCAAAGTTATTATGGTGATAAATATTTCATATTATTTGTGGATGATTACTCAAGAATGATGTCAGTCATGTTTTTAAAAGAGAAATCAGAAGCTTTTCAAATGTTCAAATGGTAGAAGGCAAGAGTTGAAAATGAAATAGGAAGACAACTGAAATGTCTTAGATCTGATAGAGGAGGATAATTCACTTCTGATGAATTTAACTTATTCAACAATGATCATGGTATAAAGAGGCAAGTATCTGCACCAAGAACACCTTAGCAAAATGGGATAGCCGAGAGAAGAAACAGATCAATTGTGGATTGTGCTAGAACCCTGATGATAGAAAAGAGGGTACCTCAAACATTTTGGAGAGAAGCAATCAACACTACAGTTTACACCCTGAACCAAGTTCAATTGAAGAAAGGAACTATGAAGACACCTTATGAGATCTGGTATGACAAGAAACCTAATGTAAGTTACTTTAAAATATTTGGAAGTAGATGCTATGTTCACAAAGATGACAGAAATATAAAGTTTGATCAGAAAAGTGAAGAAGGAACATTTCTTGGTTATTCTTCTAGAAGTAAAGCATTTAAATGTCTGATCAAATCATCTAACAAAATAGTAGAAAGTGCAAATGTGAAAATTGATGAATTTGTAGAAAGAAATGATGAAGGAAATTCCAAAGAACTAGAAGATTATGAAGAATTCGTTTATGTTCAACCAAGAAGTCCTACCGAGAAAGCTACTGAAGAAAATGAAGATAATGTCCAGTTACCGAGTGATGAAGAAGATCATACAAAACCTACCAAGCCTATATTAGCCAAATATGTCAAAAGACATCATGCATCAAGTCAAATTATAAGAGATAAGGATGATCTAGTGATGACAAGGAACAAACTGAGATAGAACACATGTCTAATATCTGAATTTGAACCAAGAATAGTGAAAGAGGCATTTAACAGTGAATCTTGGGTAAATGCTATGATAGAAGAGATTGATCAAATCAAGAAGAATGACACATGGACATTGATCCCAAGACTAAAGGACAAAATGTAATCGGTACTAAGTGGATTTTCATAAACAAGCTAAATGAGAAAGGCGAAGTCATTTGCAACAAAGCAAGACTAGTTTGCAAAGGCTATGCTCAAGAAGGAATAGATTATGATGAGACTTTTGCACCTATGGCTAGACTTGAGGGAGTAAGAACATTGTTGGCATATGCTGCTTTCAAAAATTTCAAGGTATATCAAATGGATGTTAAATCTGCATTTTTGAATGGTATACTAGAAGAAGAAGTTTACATTGAACAACCTAAAGGATTTGTTAAAGACAAGAGTAAAGATCAGGTATGCAAACTGAACAAAGCTTTATATGGTCTGAAACAAGCACCTAGAGCATGGTATGAAAGACTGCACTCTTATTTAATCAAGATTGATTATATAAGGACAAGTGAAAACAACAATATGTACATGAAGAAAGATGAGGACAATGGAATATTGATCTCAGCCATATTTGTTGATGACATTATATTTTGTGGTAATGACTCCTTATGCAAGAATTTTGGAAATGAAATGTGCAAAGAATTTGAGATGTCACTAATTAGTGAGATAAAGTATTTTATAGGTTTATAGATATTGCAAATGAAAGATGACATTTTCATTACTCAATCCAAGTACATAAAGGAAATCTTGAAGAAATTTGGAATGGAGGATTCTAAACCAATAAGTACTCCTATGACTACAAACTATAAATTATCAAAGAATGATGAATCTGCATCTATTAATGAAACACTTTACCGATCTATGATTGGAAAATTGCAATATGTTGTGCATAGTAGACTGGATATAACACATGCAATAGGTATTGTAGCAAGATTCTCTGCAGATCCCAAGGAGACATAGATGACAACAATCAAGAGAATTTTTAGATACCTGAGAGGCAGTGAAGATTATGGCTTAGTATATGAAAAGTGGAATGATTTTGATTTAAAAGTTTATACTGATGCTGATTGGGCAGGCAACATAGATGACAGGAAAAACACAAGTGGTGGAGCTTTCTTTTCAGGAGAAAGACTAGTGAGTTGGCTTAGCAAGAAACAAGGATGTATCTCACAATCTACAGCAAAAGCTGAATATGTTGCTACAGCATTGAATTGTACCAATATAGCATGGATCAAACAACTGTTGGAAGGTATAAATGAAAAATTCACCAAACCAGTAACTATATTCTGTGATAATACTAGTGCCATTAACATTTCAAAGAATCCAGTGATGCACTCTAAGATAAAGCATATATCTATAAAGTATCACTATCTTAGAGAAGAAGTTCAAGAGAAGAAAATTGTGCTAGAATATATCAATTCAAAGGAGCAATTAGCAGATATCTTCACAAAGCCATTGCCAAGGGACACTTTTGAGTATCTCAGAAGCAAGTTAGGGGTCCTACCCCTATCTTCTACTCACTAACCGAGTTCGGTGAAAGCATCAATTCGATGAATCTATAGAATATTATGTGTGGATTGATGCTGATTTACGCACTTTAGGAGGTCACCTAAAGGTGTGTAGGAAAGTGAATAGAGACAAGTTACTTTGACCAAGACTAAGATGTTACACAGCAAGGCAAATCACTTCACAGAGGAAGAAATCATGATTTAGTTCTTTTACTTTTTTGGCATTGTTGTCAAAGGGGGAGAAGACTAAATGGTTGAAAGGCTAAATGGTTGACTGAATGAAAGCCCTGAATTATGGAAATAATAGAAGACTAATGACAGGGGAAGTAGATTGCAAAAATGGAGAAAACTAAATGCAAGTCAATAGCTCAGAAGCCTAATGAAAATGAAGAAGACTTCAGAAGATTTTAACAGATCAAGGATAACAGGAGATGTCTGATAGCAATTTGAACCCGAATCAATTTGAATATCTTGTTGGTACTACCATTTAATTATTGGTTTTGTCATCAATGCCAAAGGGGGAGATTGTTGACATTACAGTAAGAAAGATTGTTGGCATTTCAATATCAGGAGATTCTTGATATTCGGTAAGGATATTGAGAAGGTTGTTGAAGATTATTGATATAACTGAAGAAGGATGATAACTATCTTTATAACATTATTTTGTCATTGATGTCAAGAGATTGATTATCTAATTCAGTATGATGTTGTCATATCTTGAGAAGATTGATTTGAAGAGAATTAAGATGTCCCTAAAGACACAAAAAGAATGTGATGAATAAGGGGAGAAATAAGTTATTCAATGGGCAACTATTACTGAGTTAGACAATGATGAGATCATGATGTTTAGATTGTTTTGATGTCCTACATATGTTGTTGATTGTAAGGTTAATACTATACTATGTCACCGAGCAAAGAACCTAGTCAGTAAACCCTAAAGAACCGAGTCAGTAAACCCTAAGGTTATCGATAACGGTTAATGAAGGCAAAATGTCTACTAAGTAAAGTTTAGTATTTACCGAGTTACAACCAAGTTATGATAGTGCGCATGGGATGGATAAAAGCATTATTTAATGAAGGACAATGATTAGCTGGAGATGTATAAATAATTGGTATGTCGTGCATGAAGTTTGTTAAGGATCTATGGCAAAGGAAAATCGGTAGGAAGATCTACAATGCAGATTAAACCATAATAACCTTATCCGAGTTCCAAGAAAGGACTACAAGTCCCGAGGTAAGGTAAAACATTTTTAGATTGAAGGATACATTGAACCTAGTCAAGTTTGAAGATCTGATGGCTAAGATTGATCATGGGAAATGTGATCAAGGAGATCAAGCAGTTAGCAATTGTTTATAAATGAGGAATTGTTGATAAACAATGTATGCGAGCAAGTGTATACACAGGGATGCTACATAGTGATTACCAAGCACAAAAGCTTGAAGACCTGTTTGAATAACAGAGTAGAGAGCACAACAGAGGGACATATAAGTCCTATGACTAGATTGTTTTGAGAAAATAAGAATCTACTTTAGCATTTTAGATGTGAAGTTGCAGATAGATTTGTATTACTATTATTTTGTAAGTGATAGAAAATCTCTTAACCGAGTGGACTTAATAGTCTTATATGTAAACCCTCTAGCAAGGTAACATTCTAAGTGGGTGTTTGAAATCCTTTGGCAAGGTCACTTCTATAAAAGTGAAGATCCTAACAGATCTGAGGGAAATCCCTTAATTGGGTCACATCTAGCAATGTGTTTGTAATCTTTAACAAGATTTGCTTTTAACCGAGCATACTCTAGAAGAGTATATTTCTTAGTGGGTATAAAATCCCACAGTTGTTTTTCCCTATTTGGGTTTCCATGTTAAATCTAGTGTTATGAGTGTTACTATGATTATGTGTTCATAAGTTTGCATGTTTAGCAATTTTGGTTGTATTGTTGAAGTATAAGTTACCGAGGTTGAATCTATTGTTTTTATGGAAGTTTAAGTTTGTATGATTCACCCCCCCTCTCATCTTGTTAGCTATTGGCATCTGTACTTTACATTAAGTATCATAACTATCAGGTCAGCCATGGACAAATCAGTCTTCTGGATATCAACAACCTATGCAGTAGCCACAACCACCTACAATAATGCCTCCTCCTGCAACCATTACTGTCCCACCTAAACCCACACAGTTGCCCACTCAACCAATGTCGAATCCTAATAGAAAATATCAGCAACAACAATAGGTTTATTCAGCTAATTGTAATCAATATCCAACCTATTCTCTATCTATAAGTGATATTCACCTCAGATCTGGGACAACTTTGCCTAACCTGTCCCCACTAGTTATAACTGAGATACCACAAGAACAAGAAATCTCTAGTCCAACAATCCAAATACCTCAAAATCAGCAAATATCTCCATTTCCTCATAGGTTGCAAGCAAAAGAGATTCTTTCAGAACAGGAACAAAGTTTTGATATTATAGATTAGCTGAAACACTTATGTGTTAAAATTCCATTGTTACAAGCTATTAAGGATGTCACTGTGTACAGTAAGGCACTTAAGGAAGCATGTCTAAATAATCCTGGTAGAAAGAAAAAAGACCTGCAAACAGTGCATGTAAAGGGTCAATTGGCTGATATCATGTTAGGAAAAGTTTCAATTCCTCAGTATGCTGATCCCGGTAGCCCTATTGTGAATATAGTCATCAATGGCACTTAGATAAAGAATGCTTTGATAGATTTGGGAGCATCTATTAATGTCATGAAAATGGATATTATGTAAAGGCTTGAAATAACTAGTCTCAGACCTACACCTATTGTCCTACAACTTGTTGATATTTCCATAGTTTGACCTGATGGTATGATTGAAGATATAGTTGTTTCTTTAGATTCTTGGGAATACCTACAGACTTTATGATCCTGTCTCCTAAGTCCACATTGGGAGGGTATCCAATGATTTTGGGAAGACCTTGGCTTGCAATAGCTGATGCATATATTGGATGCTGGTCAGGGGATATGACTATCTCAGATGGAAATACTACCAAAATTTTAGCTTTGTATTCTCCCGCTCAACCCCAATTTGATCAACAACAAGCCGTTTGGCCTAACTCGGGAGAAGAATTTGAAGAATGATTTGACTCTATCAATCACCTTATGATGATTAATAGAGGACCATTCATCCAACTTCATGATGATGACTTAATTCTCTATAACATTCTGACAAATGAGTTAAGACAAGAGTAGCAGTCGCGAGAGTTAGTATCAAATGTGTCAAAATCAGACTTTCCTACAGCCACTGATATACTGCATACTATGTTGGCATAGGACATCTGCACTTCTTATTTTTTTGAAGTATCTCAAATTGATCTTACTATCAAAGTGGAAGTTGATTCAAACAAATATTTGAATATCAACAGTAATCTCACAGAAACCCAAAGAGTAGCACTTGTGGACTTGCTCAAATGTCATAAACATGCTTTTGCATGGGATTACAAGGACATGCATGGAATTAATCCTATAGTTTGTACCCACCTTATCTACATAAAAGAAGATAGTAGACCACTTAGATAGCCACAAAGAAGAATCAATCCTGCATTAAGAGAAATAGTTAAAGAAGAATTGCAAAAATTACTAAATGCTGGATTTATCTGTCCTATTTCAGATAGTCAACGGGTGTCACCTTTAGTGATAGTTCCCAAGAAGGGAGGCAAATGGCAGGTATGTGTGGATTATAGAGCTTTGAACTTGGCAACCAAAAAGGATCATTTTCCATTACCATTTGTGGATTAGGTATTAGACTCCTTAGCAGGGAAGCGGTACTTCTCATTTCTTGATGGATTCAGTGGCTACAACCAGATTCAAATTGCCCCAAAGGATCAAGAAAATACCACATTTACTTTCCCTTGGGGAACATATGCATATTATGTTCTTCCTTTTGGATTATGTAATGCTCCAGCTACTTTTGAAAAAGTAGTGATAAGCATATTTTCAGATATTTCCCAGGATAACATGGAAATCTATATGGATGATTTTACAACCTATGGTTCAGAATTTGAAGAGGCATTGAAGAACCTAAAGAAAGTTTTGTAGCGGTGTGAAGACTACAATTTATCATTGAATAGTTAAAAGTGCTTCATGATGATGTAGAAAGGTATAGTTCTTGGTCATCATATCTCTATAAATAGAATACAAGTTGACTCAGTAAAAATAGAAGTCATTCAAAATATCCCTACATCGGTAAAGCAAAAAGATGTCAGGAGTTTTCTTGGTCATGCTAGATATTATTGAAGGTTTATCAAAGATTTTAGCAAAATTGCAGGTCCGTTATATTCTCTTTTGACCAAGGGTATGGAATTTAATTGGACTTCCTCATGCAATGAAAATTTCTTGAAGCTCAAACAAGCATTGACCCAAGTACCAGTGCTTAAGGGTCCAAACTGGTCCTTACCATTTCATATTCATACAGATACATTAGATTATGCCATAGGAGTAGTTTTGGGATAGAAGATTGACAATTTGGAAATTGGAATTTATTATATTAGCAAGAACATGCAAGGGCCTAAGCTTAATTACACTATCACTGAAAAAGAAATGTTAGTAGTTATATATGCACTGAACAAATTCAGGCATTATATAATAGGATATCTGATATTTGTGCATATTGATCATACCGCAATCAGATATCTCATGAATAAACCTTCAATTGCAGGAAGATTGGCTCATTGGTTATTGTTGATGTAGGAATTTGATATTATAGTTGTTGATAAATCAGGAAATTCCAATGTGGTTGCAGATGATCTTTCTAGGCTTCAATTGTAGGATGATCCTATAGCCATAGATGATGCTTTTCTAGATGAACATTTGTTCCTTATAAAAGCACACACTCCCTGGTATGCTGATATTGCCAATTATTTAGCTACTCATAAAATGCCAATTCATTTCTCCTAAAGAAAGAAGATTGTTAGTTGAGAAAAGCTTTAACTTCTCATGGATTGCTGATTGTTTATTTTATACTGGACCTGACCAAGTCATGAGAAGATGTTTTAGAGAGGATGAAACATATGATATCCTTCATGCATCCCATGATGAGCCATGTGGAGGACATTTTGCTACTAAAAGAACAAAACTTAAAATATTGGGCACATGATATTATTGACCAACATTATATAAGGATGCAACACAATACACTAGGAAATGTTATAGATGCCAGCACATGGGTAGGCCTACTAAATCTAATGAAATTTCATTATATCCAAAGATATTAGTTGCACCATTTGATAAATGGGGATTGATTTTGTTGGACCAATTGATCCTCCTTCCAAAGGAAAATCTTATATTTTGGTATGTACTGATTATGTCACCAAATGGGTGGAAGCAGGAGCTATGACACATGCATGAGATAATAAAGTGGCTAAATTTCTCTATGAAGAAATGTTTACTAGGTATGGAGTTTCAAGGGAGATTGTTTTAGACCAAGGACCACAATTTACTTCCACATTGATTGTAGCATTGGTTAATGAATACAATATCAGGCACAGAAAGTCTACCACTACCATCCACAAGAAAATGGTCAAGTAGAAGTCACAAATAGGGATCTAGAAGCCATTCTTACTAAAACAGTAGTTGTTCATAAAAAATATTGGTCTCAAAGACTTTCTAAAGCCATTTTGGCATACAGAACAACATGGAAGATACCAATTAGTTTTACACCTTTTGAAATAGTGTATGTAAAAACATCAATGATGCCTATTGAGTTTGAGAACAAAACTCTAAGAACAACTCTACAATTAAATATGACACTTTCTGAAGCACAAAGAGACCACATTCACCAATTGAATGCTTTGGATGAGTGGAGAAAGATGGTTGTCCAACAAACAAAACTTATTCAAAATCAGAGAGCTAAGTGGCATCATAAGTACATAAAGGAGAAGAAATTTCAAGCAGGTGATTGGGCGTTGCTATATGATTCTATATATAAGGATAATATGGGAAAGTTGTAGATAAGATGGTTAGGCCCATATGAGATAGAATAAGTTTTAAAAAATGGAGCAGTTTTCTTGACCACTATTGATCTAGTTCGATTCAATCTTTTAGTAAATGGTCATCGACTACGCGTGTGTCATAAGACTGCAACCAAAGAATAGTTCATGCAACAATTCACTAGTCAAGATCAAACATCAATTCCTACAGCAACTGGTGAAGTTTCTACAACAAATAGAGAAGTTCCTTCAGCAACCAGAGAAGTTCCTTTAGCAACTGAAGAAGTTCCTACAACAACTGAAGGAAGCATTAAGGGCGTGCTTCTTGCAGCTTCTGCAGGGAACATTCCTAACACTCAATAAATTATTCAAGCATCATTTCATAAAGATATTTCCATGTCTTATGGAAATATTATTCTCCATTAATAATTTTTCCATCCACGTCATCCCACTTCATTTCTTTGTCTATCATTTCATTCGCGTCACATCATTTTATTTCATCCTTCCTTTTAGATAACCGTTTCATGTTGCATTTATTGGCAAGACTATACGTATGTACATAGCTTATTATTTATTAATTATAATTTTTTTGTTTTACTATGATTATTACCTATTTCAAATCCGCATACACTTCCCTCTATCCTTTCCACATGTGTGGACACATGTCATAATAAGTTGGGGGGGTGTTTTATGGTCTGGTTTCCAAGTTAAGTAATTATCCGTCCTTGTCAGTAACTTGATTTGATTTGCCTAGCATCATTCTCTTGAGTGAGAAATGTATTCTGTCACCGAAACTAGAAGTAAGGAATTTTCAATAAAATACTTTCAGTTCTGTAGATTTCTTCAGGCCCTCAATCTCAGCTACGGAAATTATTTTGTGAGTTGAAATAGTCATGGGTGGAGATCCTATCTGCCATGAACTTGTAATTCATGACACGTTGTTGCAGGATGTCCTATGTGAGCATTGTTTCTAGGTGCATTGGTGGATTGATTATTTTATGAAAATAATAGATTACAATGACGAAATTGCTTCTAAATTTATGTGTTCATTCAATGAAGGAGAGGCTTATGTTAAGGGATTGAGGGTTATTGCTACAAAACAATGAATAGTTGAATTTACTGGGTTGTTGTAGGAAGGAGAGCTATTTATTGAATCTAAGAATGCACGACGCGCTAGGGCAGAATTTACACACCCCACAGATGGACCTCTAACGGTGGACAAACAGGAAGCTTGATGGGCCAGACTAGAAAAAATGAAGGGATTTTATTGGAATTTGGGTTTAGGAGGGACATGTCAATGAACTATTGGTGACTTGCAAATTAGTGCTCGAATCAGAAAATTTCCTCTTGCTGGAGGATCAGCAAGACACTAGGTTGGGGGGCATGATGAGATGAGATATTAGCTCCTTTTATTCCTAGAACTAATAAGTTTTTGTCATGTTTTAAATTGTATAATGGGATGGTAATTAGCTATTAGTATTAGACTATATGCATTTCAGACATCAGCTAAACCCATTAAATCATGTTTTGTCTTTGCCAATTAATCATGTTGCCATGCTAGTTATTCCTGTAGCCATGTGATTTGTTCCTGTTGCCATATAGATTGTCATAGTAGAGATCATGTGTGAAATAAATAAGTGTTATGATTAATTAAAATAGATATGTATATGTTTGTATGTTCTCTCTTTTCAATTGTAGGAATAAATAAGATGTTGCAGAGAAGGTTGTCATGTCACATCGAGAAGGCATCTTGAGTTATTCAAGGGGCGACTAAAAGTTCAAATCAATGAAGAGGATAATGGGCATGAGGAACAAGAAACAAGTAGTAGGGCATGCAAGACTCATTTATGTTTGAATTTAGTGAGCATCAATCTTGTAATACCACCACGTTATATTCTTGGTTGTGGTTTGGTGTAGATCCACATTTTTAGTGGCTTAACTCTGACTATTCTCCTTCATGAATGTTATCTGCCTCTTCTCATCGACATGATCTTAATTGTAGGAAGTTGTTGTTTTCTTTTAAATAAGTGTCCCCGCATCCTCTCTGAGGTTAGAAAGAGAGAGAGGGACAAAGAGTAGAACATTTAGAAATAAAGTTGCAAGTGTTTAGTTTTCTTTCATTCTGAATGATGTATCGACTTTTAAAAACAATGAATAAAGTTATGTTATTATGAGCACTTAGAGTTATTTTGGAAGCTTGAATACACTCATCCAAAGGGGCCCACTTGGTGAGTGATCCTTTGTGTTTGTTAAATTTAGCTTTCCTTTTCTGCCGCAGTAGATGTCTTGGCATTGACTATTCCTGTAGCTACTAGAAATAGATTCATTGACTGTTCTTGTAGCCAAAGAAAATAAAGTAATTCTTGCTTGACAGATTTGGGCCTAGTTAACATTTTTTTAAATGATTTTTATGTTAATGCAGAGTTTTCTTGTAGCCATTCAGTTGTTTTAATTCTTGCTTGCTTTTCCCAAATTTTAGTTGCTGTAGTAATGTAGGATAGCTATCATAGGAACTTAGTGCATATATAATGCAGACCCATTTCAAGTAATATGTCCTTGGGTTGAAAATCAAATGAACTTCAGTTATGGAGATAATAACTTCATAGAGTGAATGTCCAAACTTTGGGTTGAGACTTTAACTAAAGTTATTATTCTTATTGGTGGAGCAACCAAGTCATATGGTGTTGTAACACATGCGTAGCTCAATTAGGACGCCACATGACCACGAACAACATCATGTGACCCCTTAGCATGCCACATGACCCATTACAAGAATATGATGTCTCAAGGGGTCATATGGTGTCCTAGTGGTTGATGTGGTGTTGTACCACATGTGTGGCACCATTAGGACCCCACATGACCCCTAACGACACCATATAACCCCTTAGCACACCACATGACCCCTGAGGACCATATATTGTCCTAAGGGGTCCTATGGTGTCCTAAGACTTTATATGGTGTTCTAACACATGTGCAGACCCATTAGAACCCCACAAGAATCCTAATGACATCATATGACCCCTTAACATACCACATGACCCCTTAGGACCATATGATGTCCTAAGGGGTCATATGGTAGTCTAAGGGGTCATATGGTGCTCTAACACATGTGTGGCCCCATTAGGACCCTGAAGACCTATAACGACACCATATGACCTCTTAGCACATGACATGTCCCCTTAGGACCATATGATATCTTAGGGGGTTGTATGATGTCCTAAGGGGTCATATGGTATTCTAACACATGTGTAGACCCATTATGACCCCTTACGACCATGTATGATATCCTAAGGGGTAATATGGTGTTGTAACATATGTATGGACCAATTAGGACTCCACATGACCCCTAACAACATCATGTGACCCCTTAGGACCCCACATGACCCCTAACAACAACATAAGATCCCTTAGCACACCATACGACCCCAAGTAGGACCATACAATATCCTAACACATGTATGGACCAATTAGGACTCCACATGACCCCTAACAATATCATGTGACCCCTTAGGACCCCACATGACCCCTAACAACAACATAAGATCCCTTAGCACACCATACGACCCCAAGTAGGACCATACAATATCCTAACACATTGTATGGTATCCCAAGGGGTCGTATAGTTTCCTAAGGGTTATGATGGTGTCCTAAGGGGTCATATGGTGTCCTAAGGGGTCATACACTGTCCTAAGAGGTCATGTCTTCTATGAGAAATATTTGGCACTTCTTGGCACTTAGATGTTTTATTTTTCACATCTAGTGTTGCCATCAATACCAAAGGGTGAGATTGTTGGCAATATGGAGGAATTGATTATGTGTTACTTTGATGTTTAGTCATTGATGTCAACACTAGTTGTTATGGTTGGTTACCGACAGACAGGTTTTGGTTACCAGTAGAGGAACTAGTGTTATCGGTAAGGGTTTAAAGTTTTACCGGTAGAGCTTTTACTGAGAAACTTTGATAGAATGCATAAGTGGTATTGGTGTGGCTTCTAGATGGAAGTTAGGATGCAAAAGGTGATCCTTGATCATGGCTTGACTGATTGGAGACATCACTTTGGCATGGTGGACCCAGATTAGGTCTGGTACCTATCTAGGTTATGGATCAGTATCATGTTAACGTGTTCTCTACACATTACCAAGATATTTTATGGATTGGTTAATTTTGTTTTTATCTTAAGCTGACATGGCATATCATTGTAATATGGATGTATGTAATGATCTTATTGTAATATCTTTTAGGTGGCCGACCTAATTGGTTTAGGCCTTATGGTTTGTATAAATTGATGTAAGATGTCATTGTAGATTAGGATATGGGAATGTAATATGTGTCGTGGTCGTGGAATGAAATATCATATGTGAAGGAGATCGAGTCAATCATAGGTGATTGAATTGGGTTTAAGTAAAAGTTCAAAGGCCTCCGGTATTGAGCTTAACCAAGACTGTAATCAAGCATAATAGATGTTGTCTCTGGCAGTTCATTCTTCTGGATTTTTGTCCAATTATCTTGAGGTGGTTATATCCTTTCTGTAGTCAGTGAGACTCCTTTGTAATGAGTAGTATGCTCTAGGTAGTGTGCCTTTCTACATGTGCAGGCCCCTTATTATATCACATACTTTTTGCAGAAGTGTCATCTGACTATGGGTAGGCTTCCCACCGTGGTTTTTCCCTTTACTAGGTTTTCCACATACAAATCATGGTGTTATGTGGTATGGTTGCATTGTGTTAATTCTCCATTTCATTCTTAATTTTTATTGCTTACCAGTATCTATTTCTGCTATTCCAGTATTGAATGTTTATGTGCTTCGGTTAAAGGTTATAAAGTGGTTTGATTAATATAATTTGTTGACAACTAATTCACCCCCCTCCCCCCTCTTAGTTGTCCTTCGGTTATCCTGATAATTGGTATCAGAGATTTGGTCCTCTTTTACAGAATCTTAACCACTTGAGGTAGATCCTATGGCAACTAATACTTCAAATCCACCGACAATGATTTTTCAGAAGAGAAATCCCTAAGCTTGATGGAACAAATTATGGGATTTGGAAAATCCGAATGGAGACTCATCTTAGATATCTTGGCAAGGATATTTGGGAGATCACTGAGAAAGGATATACACCTTATGATCTAGCATGTGGCAATCCTGCTCTTGTAGACTTGGACAAGAATATTGAAAATGATTGCAGAGCTAGAGAAGCCCTCTTGTGTGCACTCACTGATCAACAAATCATGGGATTGACTGATAAATCATCTGTAAAGGTTATGTGGGATAAATTGGAAACTCTGAATGAAGGTGATCGTACTGTCAAAATTGCAAAACTTGATGGTTATCAGGTAAGATATGAGAACTTGAAGATGGAAGATAATGAAATAATTGCTAAATTTATGGAAAGAGTAAATAAGATTGTCATGGGAATTCAATGTTGTGGAGGATCTCTGAGTGAAGATGAAATAGTTTCCAAAGTCTTGAGAGCCCTTCCACTGGCTTACAATATGAAGGCGACTACAATTAATGAATTGATAATAATGGTAAACACTTCAGTTAAAAGAGATATTTTGATTGGGAAATTATCTGCTTTTGAGCTTGAAGAATTTGGACCCTCTGGAGCTGCAAAGTCTAAACCTTCTTTATATGCATCATCATCTACCAAAAAAAGTGATTGGAAAGCCCTGTAGGCAAAATAATAGGAAGATATGAGGAAAGAGGATGAATATTTTGAGCAACTTGAAGCCTTATTTTCTAGAAGAGTACCTAAAGGATCGACAAGAAGTAAGTATGAAGGAAAATCACCTTTTAAATGTTTTGCATGTAATAAGATTGGTCATTTTGCATCTAGATGTCCTGAAAGGAATGCGAGATTTGAAGTAAGAGTTAAGAAAACATTTAAGCCTAATCAGAATAGATATAGATTCAAGAAAAGAAAACAATGCTACATAGAAGATGAGGAAGGAGTAAGTGATGACTCTAAGGGTGAACTGGCAATAGACTCTACTAGTGGATCTGGAAATGTAAAGGAATGGGTGTTCTATGCTTTAAAGGAAGATGAACCAGAACTGGCTATCAAGAATGAAGAAATGGCCTTGTCAGCAAAAGTTGAAGACAAGGATGAATGGATAATTGATAGTGGATGCTTGCATCATATGATTGGAGATAAAAGAAAATTTATGTCCCTACAAGAATACAATGGTGGTCAAGTCAGATTTGGAGATGACAAAGCATGTATGATCAAAGGTAGAGGTATTATTTCTCTAGATGGCAAGCATAATACTGATAATGTCTATTATGTAGAAGGTTTAAAGAATAATCTTTTAAGTGTTGGTTAATTGGTGGATAAGGGATTCCAACTTTAGTTTAAAGAAAGAAAATACAAAATCATTAACAAAACTAGTTTGGAGATTGCAACTGGTACACAGACTGGAGGTAATATCTTTCACTTGAACACTGGTAATAAGACATGTCTGATTGCTCATATTGATTAAAGTTGGTTATGGAATAAGAGGTCGTGTCATGTTAATTTTGATTGTATTATTAAGATCAGTTCAACAAAGGTAGTTAGAGATATACCTAAGATTATAAAGCCTCATAATCTCGTATGTAAGGAATGTCAATTGGGAAAGCAAGTTAGAACTTCGTTTAAGAGCATATATGATAAATCTAATGATGTGCTTGATTTGATTCATACTGATTTATGTGGTCTAGCAAGGACTAGAAGCTTTCAAGGTGATAGATATTTCATGCTAATAATTGATGATTAATCTAGAATGATGTGGGTGACTTTTCTAAAGGAGAACTCTGAAGCTTTTGAGAAATTCAAGATCTTTAAAGCAAAGGTGGAAATAGAAACTAGATTGAAAATAAAATTTCTAAGATCAGATCAAGGTGGTGAGTTCACTTCTCATAAATTTAACAGTTTTTGTGAGACAAATGGAATTAGGAGATAGTTATCTGTACCCTGGGCTCCTTAGTAGAATGGAGTAGTGGAAAGGAAGAATAGAACCATTTCAAAAGCAGCAAGAACCATGATGATGGAAGCCAAATTGCCTCACATCTATTGGAGAGAAGCAGTTAGTACAACAATCTACACATTCAGTAGAGTTCATATCAAAGGTGAAACTGGTAAGACCCCTTATGAATTATGGTTTGGACATACACCTACTATTAAATATTTTAGAATTTTTGGAAGTAAATGTTATATCAAAAGGGATGATTCAATTGGAAAGTTTGATCCTAGATGTGATGAAGGGATATTTCTTGGATATTCAACTCAAAGAAAAGCATATAGATGTTATAACAAAAGATTGCATAAAATTGTGGAGAGCATAAATCTAAAAGTGGATGAGCAATACAAAAATCAATCTATATCATATGACAGGGAACCAGTAGTGGAAATGATCATAACTTAACCGACAATGTCTCAATCGGTAAAAGACACTGAGACAATTACACCGATATAATTAGAAAATTCAACTGTGACTGATGATTAGAACAATGAACCTGAAGTTCAAAAGACACCAAGGTATGTAAGATTAAATCATTCTGAAGATCAAATCATTTAAGATAGGGACAAGAGAGTTATGAGAAGAAGAAGATTGACAAATGAGGAGGTATGTCTTATTTCTCAAATTGAACTGGCATTAATTATTGAAGCTTGTAAAGATAAACATTGGTTAAAGGCTATGGAAGATGAATTAGATCAGATAGAGAAGAATGAGACTTGGACTTTAGTTCCTCGGCCTAAAAATAAGAATGTTACTGGAACTAAATGGGTTTTTAGAAATAAACTAAATGAGGATGGTCAAGTTGTAAGAAACAAGGCTAGAATAGTTTGTAAAGCATATTCTCAAATGGAAAGGAATTGATTATGGTGAGACATTCATACCTGTAGCTAGAATTGAAGCTGTTAGACTATTTCTTGCCTATGCGACTTATAAGAACTATAAGGTCTATCAAATGGATGTTAAATATGCATTTTTGAATAGTGGACTTGAGACAGAAGTATACATTGAGCAACCTAATGGATTTTCACTGATAGATGATAAAGATATGGTTTGCAAGTTAAGGAAAACATTATATGGATTGAAACAAGTTCCTAGAGCTTGGTATGCAAGGTTGGATAAATATCTTTTGAAGTTTGGTTTTACTAAAGGCAATGTTGATAGTAATTTATATTACAAGATCACTGATGATGATATTCTGATTATTGAAGTATTTGTTGATGATATCATTTTTGGAGGTGAAGATAAATTGTACATGGAATTCTCTAATAATATGAAGAATGAATTTGAAATGTCCATGATTAGTGAAAATGAGATTTTTCTTAGGTTTTTAGATTACTCAAAGTGACAAAGGAATCTTTATCTATCAAACTAAGTATCTAAGGGAATTGTTGAAGAAGTTTGGTATGGATAATTCCAAATCAGTAAGTACTCCTATGGTGACAAGTGAGAAATTATCTATCAAAGACACATTTGCACTGGTAAATTTGACAAGGTATAAGTCTATGATTGGTGACTTGTTATATCTAACTCAGACTAGACCAAACATTATGAATGCAGTAAGTATTGTTTCAAGATATCAAAGTAAGCTTAAAGAAAATCATGAATGTGCAGTAAAGAGGATATTTCGATACTTTCAAAGAACAAAAAAATATGGCTTATGGTATTCTAGAGATGATAACTTCACTTTCTATGCATATAAAAATTCAGATTAGGCAGGAGATACTGGTGACATGAAGAGCATTTCTGGTGGAGATTTCTTTCTTGGAAAGAAATTGGTTTCCTGGATCAGCAAAAAATAGTCATGCATTTCTTTATCTACTGCAAAAGCTGAATATTTTGCAGCAGCAACTAATTGCACTCAAGTCTTGTGGATGAAGCAAATGTTAAAGGATATCAAGGTAAATTGTAGTGAACTGGTAGTTATCTACTGTGATAACTCTACAGCTATTGAAATATCTAAGAATCCAGTATTTCACTCTAAGACTAAGAGCATATCAATAAAATATAACTTTCTGAAGGACAAGGTGGAAGAAAAGTAAGTCAAATTGGTTTATGTGAACACTAAAGAGAAGATTGCAGATATATTCACTAAACCATTGTCTAAGGAATCATTTGAGTATTTGAGAGATAGGTTAGGGGTATCTACCCCTCTGGCAGAGACTTAAGTGATGCAGGTTGGCATCAGTTCGGTATGCATCATCAGCTTTATCCTTAGCTCTAGGTTGATGAGAGGTGCTACTACTCAAGGGGAGCAGTCAGCTTTAAGATTCACAGAATTTTGATATCTATGTCATATCCTTGGCATTGATGTCAAAGGGGGACAACTATATGTGAAAAATTCAGATTTGATACCAATTGTTAGGATAACCGATGGACAACTGAGAGGGGGGGGTGAATCAGTTGTCAATAGATTATATTAATCAAACCACTTTAAAACCTTTAACCGAAGCACATAAACATTGAATATCATAATAGTAGAAATAGATACTGGTAAGCAATAAAACTTAAGAATGAAATAGAGAATTAACACAATGCAACCATACCACATAACACCATAATTTGTAGATGGGAAACCCAGTAAAGGAAAAACCCATAGTGGGAAGCCTACCCATAATCAGATGATACTTCTGTAGAAATTATATGATACAATAAGGGGCCTACACATGCAAGAAGGCACACTGCCTAGAGCGTACTACTCATTACAAAGGAATCTCACTAACTACAAAGAGGTTATAACCACCTCAAGATAATTGGACAACAATCCAAAAAAATGAACTGCTAGAGATAGAATCTACCATGCCTAATTACAGTCTCGGTTAAGATCAATATCGGAGGCCTTTGACCTCTTACTTAAACCCAATTCAATCAATATGGTCAACCAGATCTCCTTCGCATATGATATTTCATTCCACAACCATGACACATATTACATTCCCATATCCTGGTCTACAATGAGATCTTACAACAATTTATACAAACCCTAAGGCCTAAACCAATTAGGGCGGCCACCTAAAAGATATTACAATAAGAGCATTACATACATCCATATTACAATGATATGCCATGTCGGCTTAAGATCAAAACAACATTAACCAATCCATAAAATATCTTGGTAATGTGTAGAGAACACGTTAACATGATACTGGTCCATAACCTAGATAAGTATTGGACCTAATCTGGGTCGACCATGCCAAAGCGATGTTTCCAATCAGTTGAACCATGATCAAGGATCACCTTCTACATCATGAATTCCATCTAGATGCTGCACCAACACCACTTATGCATTTTGTCAAAGTTTCTCCGTAAAATCTCTGTTGGTAAAACCTTAAACCCTTATTGGTAACACTAGTTCTTCTACCGGTAACCAAAACCTTTCTGATGGTAACCAACCATAACAGCTAGTGTTGACATCAATGACAAAACATCAAAGCAACACATAATCAATTCCTCCATATTGCCAACAATCGTATGATTTCCTAAGGGGTCTAATGGTGTCCTAAGGGGTCATATGGTGTCCTAAGGGGTTGTATGTTGTCCAAAGGGGTCATAAGGTGTCCTGAGGGGCAAGATAAACTATTATTACAATATAAAAAGCAGTACCAATACTGCTTACAAAAACAATTCAGATTATCCTCTAAGAGCGAGCATCAGGTTCAAGGATAAAAATAATAAACTAGTATCATCTCCCTCTCTCCCTTCCTCCATACCACATCCCTCTCTTTCCCTCTCTCTCTCCCTCCCTCCCCCAACTCTCCCTCCCTCACTCACCACATCTCTCTCTCTCTCTCTCCATTTTATATTATTTTAATTTATATTTTAATTACTTTATATTATTTTAATTTTAATTTTATATTATTTTTAACTTAATTTATATTATTTAATTTTAATTTTATTTATAAAAAAAGGGGGGTACAGACCCCACAGCCCCACAAGGCTGAGGGCCACCCTCCCCAAATCCCTTGCGGGAGTGTTGTAACCACCGCACTCCCACAAGGGATTTGGGGAGGGGAGTCCATAGCCCTATGGGGCTGTGAGGTGCATGTTATAGCCTCGCAAGGCTGAGGGCCACTCCGCAGCCCCACAGGGTTGTGGGCCCCCCTCCCTAAATCCCTTGTGGGAGTGTAATGGTAACCGTACTCTCGCAAGGGATTTGGGGAGGGTGGCCCACAACCCTACAGGGCTGCAGTTTTTTAACATAATAAGCACATATGGGTTTTTCAACCTAAAAAGTGCGTATGGGTTATGGGAATTATGAACGTTGTCTTGTTGAGGTATTTTTAGGGACTAATTATGCATATGCGTTAACTAAACATAACCCGTACATGTTTTTTGTACGTATTTTTATTTGGTCAATGACCGCAAAAGGAGTTTTTGAAGTCGTTGAAGGCCCCACTGCAATTGATACTATGATTCTATGATAGTTTTATATGTCAAAGTAAGGGAAAATTTGGTTTGCATGATTTCAAAAGATTGAATTATTGTTCTATTTAGTGAACAATGATTCTATTTAGGAAAATTGTTATTAATGATGGGAAAGAACAAGTGAGGAACAATAGAACAACGAGAGGATGAAAAGGAAAGACAAAGGTAACATATGAAGAAATTATGTGAACTAAGAACAATAGGACAAGAAGGTATGTCATCCACAACATCTCAATTAGATGTACTAGATGAACATAATGCAATTGAAGAATAAATCACAATCAATAATCAAACAAATGATAAAGATGCATTGACAACATTTGATTTATTGAATGAACCTAATGCAATTGAAGAAGAGACCTCAATGAATAATCAATCAAATCATGAGCATACACCAACTCAATTTAATGCGATGAATGTACCTAATGTACACAATGCACCAATGTTAACACCTCCTAGAATTATTCCTAGGAAATGTAAGGATCTAATTGACATGTTGATGATTATATTTTGAAGCCAATGCCCGATAAAATAAATGAACGAACTTGTAGAGGAATGGTTAAAAGAATATGGAAACATTATTTTAAAAAATTAAATCAAATTGGAAGATGCCAATTAATTTTTTTTATAAAGATAAATAGGTTTTATAGGGACCTAAAACCTAGAGTATTATAGACCAAGGCCAGCAGCCAACTAGATAAAAAGCCTAAGAAAAATAGGGGACAAACCCCACATAAACTGAATGCCAAAAACCAAAACCAACAGAGCCAAAAAATTGGGCAAAGCACTCAACTAAGAGAGTGCACCAATTCAGTATTTTTCTGAATAATCCTCTTGTTAATTTTTCTCCAAATCCTCCATGATGAACTTGGAGGTTCCTTGGTCCTAGCTCCTACTTTTGGTTCTCGTGCAAGGACCTAGCTATCTTCCCACCAACAGCACTCTGTCCACCATCCGAGGAATTCTTTTTCTAATTTTCCCCCAAGGGAGGACCATAGGTGATGGCCATAATGGAATTAATTTTCTCTAAACCATCAGCACTATTGTTTATCACCTCCCTGCAAATTTCTACTAGATTTTTTAGGCTTTCCTTGATATCAGTCACATACTCTTCCAACTTCTCAATTCTATGCTCATGGACGACCTTCATAGTTTCAACATCTTGAGATATCTTCTAGATCATGCTCACGATCTTCTCAGTTTCATTGGGCCCAGAGGATTTCCTAAAAGTTTCAATAATTTCCTTAATCCCATCTTTCAGGGATCCAATTTCCTTATCCACCCACTTCCAGTAGTTCTCCTGACTTTAAGTAACCTCCAAAAACAAGTTTCCCAACACCTTCTCCTCCTTTTTATTGCCTTTATTTTCCTTATTCACAAACCTGCGTTTCTCATTATCCACATTGATGGGGATGTTGCCTAATCTTGTGGTCCAGGACTTTGGACTCACTAGATTTGGTTAATTTCATTTTAATTTTTGTGGGGGGCTCCAAGTCTTGCATTTTCCTACTACTAGATCTGAACTTATTTGTTTCCCACCTTGGAGGATTGGTTTTTCTGCTACTGTTGGTTCCCGGAGTCACCATATGCTTCCCTTCTTTTTTTGGTCTATACTCAGGGTCCACTGTATCCTTCATGTCACGCCAATCCATGGCAGTACCACTATCATCCTCATCCATCTTCATATCAAAAATAAACTGTTGAAGATGGGAAAATGTAATAAAAAGGTTAAATGATAAAAAATAATGAAATAAGAATGAAAACACTAAAACATCAAGAGATCATTTTTACCTTCCTATTTTATCTTCTCCTTCAGAGTGAGCTTGATGAAGTGGATGGTGAGGATGCGCCCTTGATGCTCCACTTGATGTGTTGCTTGCTTGATTTGGATGTGGATTGATCTCCTTTGTGCTCAACAAGATAGAAGGATTGATATTTGGATTGGATTGTGATAGGTAGATGAGGATTTGGATTAGAAGAGGATGAGAGGAGAAATAGGTAGCATGACAATGCATGAGAAGTAGATGATTTGTGAGGAGAATAGGCTCCAATTTATAGATTGGATGAGGCCAATGGAGGGCCAAGATTGATTTGATTATGAAGGGTTGAGATTGATTTGAGATAGAAGGCATGGATCAAGGGTGCCTTGGGAAAATAAACAGGAATATAAAATTCCTTGGAAAAAGGCAGGAGAAATTTGAATTTCAAATATGAGGAATTAAAAATTTCAAAATAAGGATGCATTGAGGGATTCAAAGAAATTTGAATTTCTTTGAGAGACTCAATGTTGATGTGACATGAGTGGGAATTAAAAATTGAGAGAAAATGATAAGCATGATTATGAGAGATTCTAGAAGGATTAATTAGGTTAATGAGATTAGGAAAAGTGATTTGTAGGAATCACATGACTAGGTTAATTAATTATAATTAATGAACTGAGTGGGTTTAGAGGAAATATTTATTGGAGGCGACTTTAGAGGAATAGAGGAATAATTTATTTATTTGATAAATCAATTATTGGACAATAATGACGTGATTAATTAAATTAGATTTAGTTGATTCTGATAGGAATGAGGATAACACAATTAAATTGATTAATTATGTTGATAGGCTTAAATTAATCAAATATTAATTTTAGGTGTCTACATTTTTCCCCTCTTTGATATAGCGTCATGAAATGATGTTATATCAAAGAAGAATAAAATATAGTGGAACAAAAGGATAAGGACTGGTAGCATGATGCCCCAGTCATAAGATGAAGAAAAGGATAAGGACTAGTAGCATGATGCCCCAGTCATGAGATGAGGAAGAATGATGACGAGGAAGGATGACGAGGAAGAAGTGGTATGCCCCCTCGAGAGAACATGCGAGTTTGAAGAACACGGGTGTGCTCTCAGAAAGGAATTAGAATAATAAGTGATGAAAGGATGAAGATAGTGAAAGAGGGAAGTAGGATGAGTTGGAGTGTTGTGAATGAAATGAGACAAAGAAATGATAAATGGATTAGATTTCTTGTTGAGCAAGTATAGAGAGCAAACCTAGATTTGATATTGCCATGGATAGTCTACACCGCTAATTATAAGAACCAAGATGATAAGAAGATTTGAGGCATGGACTAACACCCAGTCAAATAGGAATGCCTTGTACATAATCATGCAAGTGCTGATAAACACTAATGCAGGGTTGCTGGTTCATACAAGGAAAACCTTCAAACACACAATGCCATGAAAACTATGCCCCATTATACACCAGTGTGTTGGGAAAAATGGTGTCTCAACCTTGCATTTATGCGAGGTTACTATTTATAGTAAGTTTTTATTTAAGCACAAAATGGTGCAAAACTCTCCCTGAAGCTTCTGGTTGGCTAGATAAGCATTCCGGTAAAGTTTCATTGCAAGGTCACAGCTAGTTTTGAAGATATTAAAGTTTTCATCTTGGAGGGGTGCAATAAAATATTTAAACTTAATTTTGGGGACTTTAGAGGCTCCGAAACACCCTAAAAAGTGGCTGCAACTGGCGAAGCCGGTTACAAGGTGATAGAGCACTTCGCGAGCTTTTCGGCGCTTCAAACGGTTCGTCAATCGGACACCCGGTTCTCAAGTTATGGCCTCTGGAAGTTTGTACTCCTGAAATAAGAAAAATAATTTGTATCGGATACATAAATGAGCTGTAAAAGGGAGCGACATGTGTTGATGTGTGCTTTAACATGTCATAGGGCATCTAGAAGGGAGATAAGGTCGGCTACACCTTATTGGGTGGTTTTAGCCCATGGTTTTGTAATACCGTTTGACGGTTTCTTATATTGTATCTCCTATTTATGAGGTGTGTGAGATAGAGGTTGGGTGTAAGAGTCCTATGGCTATTGAGTTGCCTCTGAATCTCTGATTAGTGATACTCCTATGAAGAGCTTGCTCTGCGAGTATGTTGTAATCTATTTTTGATTGCTGAATAAAATATTGAGCTGCTTTTGGAGGGTGGGGTTTTTCTCCCGAAAGGGTTTTCCCCACGTAAATCATTGTGTTGTGGTATGAATGCTATTATATCTATTTCTATTTTCTGTAACTGTTGTAATGATCTGAAAAAGTTTTGCATTACCCTCCTCTCAAGGTTAGTGTAGGAAGTTGTTTCTGCTACTTAACTTCCTTACAAGTGGTATCAGAGCCTGATCACCTTTGGTTTCAATTGTGGGTAGTTGGGTTTTTTGAACTAATCCAGATTTGAGTGGGAGCTTGTGTAGAAGACACTTTTTGATCTTGTTGTAGGAATATTCAGATGGCGAGTTCGTTAGGGAGAATAAAGGTGGAGAAATTTAATGGAAGTAAATTTGAGATGTGGAAGCTGAAGATGGAAGATTTGCTAATAGATCGAGATCTTTGGGATGCTGTTGATGCGAATGTCCAAAGGCCCTCAGATCCTACTGTGGCAGCTTTGTATGATGTTATGGACCGAAAAGCCAAGGGTCTAATCAGACTGTGCTTGGCAGACTCTGTTCTAATCAATGTCCATGAAGAAAACTCTACAAAGAAGCTATGGACTAAGCTTGGTGAGATGTATCAAGTGAAATCTTTATTAAATCAAATTTTCTTAAGAAAGAAATTGTATTCCTTGAAGATGGAAGAGGGTGGACGAATTGCAAACCACCTGGAAGCATTTAATATGTTGGTGGCTCAATTAGTATCTATTGGTGTTAAGATGGACGAGGAGGAGAAATGTCAGATCTTGCTTTGCTCTTTGCCTGATTTGTGGGATTCTTTTGTTATGGCTATCGGTAGTACTTCTGTTGTTTTGAAATCTGAAGACGTGGTGGGTGCCCTACTCGGTGAAGAGATGCGAAGGAAGGTATCCATCAGTTCAAAGGAAGCCCTAACTATTCGTGGAAGACCTAAGGAGAAAGGCAAGAAGATTGAGAAGCGTGGCAAGTCCAAATCCAAAGGGAGATCAAAATCTCCTGGAAAGTCCAAAGTCATTTGCTCGAATTGCGGTAAACTGGGTCACATCCATAAGGACTGCAAAGAAGAAAAGAAGAAGAAAAAGAAAAAGTTCGATTCTGATTCTGAGTCCGACAAGGAAGATGGCGATGCATTTATTGCGGCTTTGGTGACTCATGCAGGTAATGATGCCTGGCTAATTGACTCAGGTACATCTTTTCATATGACTTCCAATAGAAATTGGTTTTCTAAATATGAAGGATTTAATGGAGGTAAGGTGTACTTGGGTGATGATTCACCTCTAGACATTGTTGGTTGAGGTAAAGTTAGAATCAGGTTTTCTGATGGTAGAATAAAAAGGATTAATGGTGTGCTGCATATCCCTGGATTAAAACGAAACCTGTTATTTGTGAGCAAACTAATAGATGCAGGTGTGTAGGTAGTCTTTTCTGAAATAGGATGTAAGATGATTAAGGGTGCTATGGTAGTTGCTAGAGGTGTCAGGTTTGGCACTTTGTATAAGCTTGAAGCATACACTATTGAGTGTAATAGCACTTCTGTAAAAAGTAAATCTGTGGATACTTCACTGGAAGATTTGAAGGTTTCACCTTCAGTAGATGGAAATAGTTTTTGGGTACCTAAGGGTGCTCTTTCGTCTGAAGCAAAGTTACCTGCAGAGAAGACTAGGTTATGGCACCAGAGACTTGGCCACATTGGAGAAAAGGGTCTAAGGACCTTGAAAAATAAAAACCTTGTTGAAGGTTTGAATGATTGTAATCTTGACTTTGATTTCTGTGAGCATTGCATTTATGGAAAACAAAACCGCGTTCAGTTTTACTCGAGTTCTCATAAAACTTGTGGTGTTTTGGGTCTTATCCATTCTGATGTGTTTGGTCCAGTAGATGTCTCTTCGATTGGAAAATCCACATATTATGTTTCGTTTATTGATGATTTTAGTAGAAGGACATGGGTATATTTTCTAAAGAGTAAATCTGAAGTTTTTAGTCGTTTTAAAGAATTTAAAGCAATGGTTGAGTTGCAGACTGGAAAGAAAATAAAATGTTTGAGAACTGATAATGGCAGTGAGTTTTGCTCTAATGATTTTGATAGATTCTGTAAAGACTGTGGAATTAACAGGCAGAAGACAACTCCGTATTCTCCACAGCAGAATGGAGTTGCAGAAAGAATGAACAGGACACTGATGGAGAAGGCTAGGAGTATGTTGAGTGGTGCTGGTCTTGAACAAAAGTTTTGGGCTGAAGCTATTGCCACTGCTCGCTACCTGATTAACAGGTCTCCTACATCAACTCTTGTTGATAAAACGCCTATGGAAGCATGGTCAGGTCACAAGCCTTCATTGAGACATCTTAGAGTTTTTGGTTGCGAGGCATATGCACATGTGCCAAAGGAGAAGGGAACAAAGATGGAGAACAAGGCTGTGAAATGTATCTTCATCGGGTATAGCTATGGTGTGAAAGGATACAAGCTTTGGGACCCTGTTGCACAAAAGGTAATTCACAGTAGAAGTGTTATTTTTAGAGAAATTAAGTCTCCTTCTGTTACATTGTAGCCAGAACAGACTAAAAAAGAAGATGTGATTCAACTTCCTTCTACACCAGAAAGAGTTCAATCGAGACCCCTAGATAGGCAAGAATTTGAGGAGAGCTCGTCTAGCTCTGAATCTTCAGAAGAGGAGGAAGAACCTCCAACTCAGCTTGTTTGAAGATCTACAAGACATAGACAACCATCTGAAAGGTATTCACCTAATGATTGGAGATGTATTTTTGCTCTGAATACTAGTGTGGATGAACCGAAATCTGTAGAAGAGGCATTAGGTATGAATGATGCAGAATCCTAGAAGATTGCTATGGAGGAAGAAATGGCAGCTTTGAAAAAGAATGATACATGGGATCTTGTACCATTGCCTGAAGGACGAAAACCTGTTGGTTGTAAATGGGTGTTCAAGAAAAAGATTGGTTCAGATGGAAGCATTGAGAAGTATAAAGCAAGGTTGGTTGCAAAAGGCTACTCTCAGGTTGAGGGTGTTGATTATGGTGAGATATTTTCTCCTGTTGCAAAAATGATGTCCATTAGATTTTTGCTTTCTATTGCTACTACTTATGATTTAGAGGTTGAGCAAATGGATGTGAAAACTGCTTTCCTTCATGGTGATTTGGAGGAAGATATTTATATGACACAGCCAGAGCACTGTGTGGTGAAAGGCAAAAGTAATTTGGTCTGTAAATTGAAGAAATATTTGTATGGCCTCAAACAAAGTCCTAGGATGTGGTACCAGAAATTTGATACATATGTGTTGAGTTTGGGATTTGAACGTTCTAAATCAAATCACTGTGTTTACTATAAATCTTATGGTGATCATTTCTTATTCATTACATTATATGTTGATGATATGTTATTCATTGGTAAAGGGAAAGGTATGATTTCAAAACTGAAGTCTCAGCTCGCTGCTAAATTTGAAATGAAAGATCTTCGTGCAGCAAAGCACATTCTTGGGATGTAAATTAGAAGAGATAGGGTGAACAGAAAGCTATGGCTAGGCCAGAGTAAGTATGTGAATTCAGTGTTACAGAAGTTCAACATGCAGAATTGTAGACCATTGAGTGTTCCTTTTACAGTTGGAATGAAACTATCTATTTCAGATTGTCCTACATCCCCATTGGAGATGGAAGACATGAGCAGAGTGCCTTACCAGAGTGCGGTTGGAAGCTTGATGTATGCTATGGTCTGTACTAGACCAAATATTGCCCAAGCAATGGGAGTACTTTCTAGATATATGTCTAATCCTGGTAGAGGTCATTGGGATGCAGTCAAAAGAGTCTTCAGATATTTGAAGGGTACTTTAGAGTATTCTTTGTGTTATCATGGTAATTCAGTTGGAGACATGACTTCCCTTGATATCCATGGTTATGTGGATTCAGATTGGGTAGGTGATATTGATAGCAGAAGATCCACCAATGCTTATGTGTTTACTTTGTTTGGTGGTGCAATTAGTTGGATGAGTAAGCGACAGGCTGTGGTTGCTTTATCCACTACTGAAGCAGAGTATATTGCAGTTACTCATGCTTGTAAAGAGGCCATTTGGCTTAAGAGACTGTGTTCAGATATTGGAATAAAATAAGGTACAGTGACAGTTTACTGTGACAGTCAGAGTGCAATTAGCCTAACTAAGAACCCGACATTTCATGCCCGGACCAAACATATTGATGTTCAGTATCATTTTGTTAGAGATATGGTCGAAGATGGTAGGGTGAAGCTAGTTAAGGTGGAAACTTTGATGAATGTTGCAGATGCTTTTGCTAAGGCTGTAAGCATAGAGAAGTTCAGATAGTGTTCAGAGTCTATGGGCCTTATGGCCCCTAGAAATTGATTCATTGTGTTGACATTATCTTCCGCTCCTGCAAGGTGTTCGACAAGTGGGAGATTTGTTGGAAAAAATGGTGTCTCAACCTTGCATTTATGCAAGGTTACTATTTATAGTAAGTTTTCATTTGAGCACGAAATGGTGCGAAACTCTCCCTGAAGCTTCTGGTTGGCTAGATAAGCATTCCTGTAAAGTTTCATCGCAAGGTCACAGCTAGTTTTGAAGATATTAAAGTTTTCATCTTGGAGGGATGCAATAAAATATTTAAACTTAATTTTGGGGACTTTAGAGGCTCCGAGCTTTCCGGCGCTTCAAACGGTTCGTCAATTGGACACCCGGTTCTCAAGTTATGGCCTCCGGAAGTTTGTACTCCTGAAATAGGAAAAATAATTTGTATCGGATACATAAATGAGCTGTAAAAGGGAGCGACACGTGTTGATGTGTGCTTTAACATGTCATAGGGCGTCTAGAAGGGAGATAAGGTCGGCTACACCTTATTGGGTGGTTTTAGCCCATGGTTTTGTAATACCATTTGACGGTTTCTTGTATTGTATCTCCTATTTATGAGGTGTGTGAGATAGAGGTTGGGTGTAAGATTCCTATGGCTATTGAGTTGCCTCTGAATCTCTGATTAGTGATACTCCTACGAAGAGCTTGCTCTGCGATTATGTTGTAATCTATTTTTGATTATTGAATAAAATATTGAGCTGCTTTTGGAGGGTGGGGTTTTTCTCCCGAAAGGGTTTTCCCCACGTAAATCATTGTGTTGTGGTATGAATGCTATTATATCTATTTCTATTTTCTGTAACTGTTGTAATGATCTGAAAAAGTTTTGCATTACCCTCCTCTCAAAGTTAGTGCAGGAAGTTGCTTCCGCTACTTAACTTCCTTACAAGTGGTATCAGAGCCCGATCACCTTTGGTTTCAATTGTGGGCAGTTGGGTTTTTTGAACTAATCCAGATTTGAGTGGGAGCTTGTGCAGAAGACACTTTTTGATCTTATTGCAGGAATATTCAGATGGCGAGTTCGTTAGGGAGAATAGAGGTGGAGAAATTTAATGGAAGTAATTTTGAGATGTGGAAGTTGAAGATGGAAGATTTTCTAATAGATCGAGATCTTTGGGATGTTGTTGATGCGAATGTCCAAAGGCCCTCAGATCCTACTGCGGCAGCTCAGTATGATGTTATGGACCGAAAAGCCAAGGGTCTAATCAGACTGTGCCTGGCAGACTCTGTTCTAATCAATGTCCATGAAGAAAACTCTACAAAGAAGCTATGGACTAAGCTTGGTGAGATGTATCAAGTGAAATCTTTATTAAATCAAATTTTCTTAAGAAAGAAATTGTATTCCTTGAAGATGGAAGAGGGTGGACAAATTGTAGACCACCTGGAAGCATTCAATATGTTGGTGACTCAATTAGTATCTGTCGGTGTTAAGATGGACAAGGAGGAGAAATGTCAGATCTTGCTTTTCTCTTTGCCTGATTCGTGGGATTCTTTTGTTATGGCTATCGGTAGTACTTCTGTTGTTTTGAAATCTGAAGACGTGGTGGGTGCCCTACTTGGTGAAGAGATGCGAAGGAAGGTATCCGTCAGTTCAAAGGAAGCCCTAACCATTCATGAAAGACCTAAGGAGAAAGGCAAGAAGAATAAGAAGCGCGGCAAGTCAAAATCCAAAGGGAGATCGAAATCTCCTGGAAAGTCCAAAGTCATTTGCTCGAATTGCGGTAAACCGAGTCACATTCATAAGGACTGCAAAGAAGAAAAGAAGAAGAAAAAGAAAAAGTTCGATTCTGATTCTGAGTCCGACAAGGAAGATGGTGATGCATTTATTGCGGCTTTGGCGACTCATGCAGGTAATGATGCCTAGCTAATTGACTCAGGTGCATCTTTTCATATGACTTCCAATAGAAATTGGTTTTCTGAATATGAAGGATTTAATGGAGGTAAGGTGTACTTGGGTGATGATTCACCTCTAGACATTGTTGGTCGAGGTAAAGTTACAATCAGGTTTTCTGATGGTAGAATAAAAAAGATTAATGGTGTGCTGCATATCCCTAGATTAAAACGAAACCTATTATCTGTGAACAAACTAATAGATGCAGGTGTGCAGGTAGTCTTTTCTGAAACAGGATGTAAGATGATTAAGGGTGCTATGGTAGTTACCAGAGGTGTCAGGTTTGCACTTTGTATAAGCTTGAAGCATACACTGTTGAGTGTAATAGGACTTCTGTAAAAAGTAAATCTGTGGATACTTCACTGGAAGATTTGAAGGTTTCACCTTCAGCAGATGGAAATGGTTTTTGGGTACCTAAAGCTGCTCTTTCATCTAAAGCAAAGTTACCTACAGAGAAGACTATGTTATGGCACCAGAGACTTGGCCACATTGGAGAAAAGGGTCTAAGGACATTGAAAAATAAAAACCTTGTTGAAGGTTTGAATGATTGTAATCTTGAATTTGATTTCTGTGAGCATTGCATTTATGGAAAACAAAACCGCGTTCAGTTTTACTCGAGTTCTCATAAAACTTGTGGTGTTTTGGATCTTATCCATTCTGATGTGTTTGGTCCAGTAGATGTCTCTTCGATTGGAAAATCCACATATTATATTTCGTTTATTGATGATTTTAGTAGAAGGACATGGGTATATTTTCTAAAGAGTAAATCTGAAGTTTTTAGTCGTTTTAAAGAATTTAAAGCAATGGTTGAGTTGCAGACTGGAAAGAAAATAAAATGTTTGAGAACTGATAATGGCGGTGAGTTTTGCTCTAATGATTTTGATAAATTTTGTAAAGACTGTGGAATTAACAGGCAGAAGACAACTCCGTATTCTCCACAACAGAATGGAGTTGCAGAAAGAATGAACAGGATACTGATGGAGAAGGCTAGGAGTATGTTGAGTGGTGCTGGTCTTGAACAAAAGTTTTGGGCTGAAGCTGTTGCCAGTGCTTGCTACCTGATTAACATGTCTCCTACATCAGCTCTTGTTGATAAAATGCCTATGGAAGCATGGTCAGGTCACAAGCCTTCATTGAGACATCTTAGAGTTTTTCGTTGCGAGGCATATGCACGTGTGCCAAAGGAGAAGGGAACAAAGTTGGAGAACAAGGCTGTGAAATGTATCTTTATCGGGTATAGTTATGGTGTGAAAGGATACAAGCTTTGGGACCCTGTTGCACAAAAGGTAATTCACAGTAGAAGTATTATTTTTAGAGAAATTAAGTCTCCTTCTGTTACATTGCAGCCAGAACAGACTAAAAAAGAAGATGTGATTCAACTTCCTTCTACACCTGAAAGAGTTGAATCGAGACCCCTAGATAGGCAAGAATTTGAGGAGAGCTCGTCTAGCTCTGAATCTTCAGAAGAGGAGGAAGAACCTCCAACTCAGCTTGTTTGAAGATCTACAAGACATAGACAACCATCTAAAAGGTATTCACCTAATGATTGGAGATGTATTTTTGCTCTGAATACTAGTGTGGATGAACCGAAATTTGTAGAAGAGCCATTACGTATAAATGATGCAGAATCCTAGAAGATTGCTATGGAGGAAGAAATGGCAGCTTTGAAAAAGAATGATACATGGGATCTTGTACCATTGCCTGAAGGATGAAAACCTGTTGGTTGTAAATGGGTGTTCAAGAAAAAGATTGGTTCAGATGGAAGCATTGAGAAGTATAAAGCAAGGTTGGTTGCAAAAGGCTACTCTCAGGTTGAGGGTGTTGATTACGGTGAGATATTTTCTCCTGTTGCAAAAATGACATCCATTAGATTTTTGCTTTCTATTGCTACTGCTTATGATTTAGAGATTGAGCAAATGGATGTGAAAACTATTTTCCTTCATGGTGATTTGGAGGAAGATATTTATATGACACAGCCAGAGCACTATGTGGTGAAAGGCAAAAGTAATTTGATCTGTAAATTGAAGAAATCTTTGTATGGCCTCAAACAAAGTCCTAGGATGTGGTACCAAAAATTTGATAGCTATGTGTTGAGATTGGGATTTGAATGTTCTAAATCAGATCACTGTGTTTACTATAAATCTTATGGTGATCATTTCTTATTCATTACATTATATGTTGATGATATGTTATTCATTGGTAAAGGGAAAGCTATGATTTCAGAACTGAAGTCTCAGCTCACTGCTAAATTTGAAATGAAAGATCTTGGTGCAGCAAAGCACATTCTTGGGATGAAAATTAGAAGAGATAGGGTGAACAGAAAGCTATGGCTAGGCCAGAGTAAGTATGTGAATTCAGTGTTACAGAGGTTCAACATGCAGAATTGTAGACCATTGAGTGTTCCTTTTACAGTTGGAATGAAATAATCTATTTCAGATTGTCCTACATCCCCATTGGAGATGGAAAACATGAGCAGAGTGCCTTACCAGAGTGCAGTTGGAAGCTTGATGTATGCTATGGTCTGTACTAGACCAGACATTGCCCAAGCAGTGGGAGTACTTTCTAGATATATGTCTAATCCTGGTAGAGTTCATTGGGATGCCATCAAAAGAGTCTTCAAGTATTTGAAGGGTACTTTAGAGTATTCTTTGTGTTATCATGGTAATTCAGTTGGAGACATGACTTCCCTTGATATCCATGGTTATGTGGATTCAGATTGGGCAGGTGATATTGATAGCAGAAGATCCACCAGTGCTTATGTGTTTACTTTGTTTGGTGGTGCAACTAGTTGGATGAGTAAGCGACAGGCTGTGGTTGCTTTATCCACTACTGAAGCAGAGTATATTGCAGTTACTCATGCTTGTAAAGAGGCCATTTGGCTTAAGAGACTGTGTTCGGATATTGGAATAAAACAAGGTACAGTGGCAGTTTATTGTGACAGTCAGAGTGCAATTAGCCTAACTAAGAACCCGACATTTCATGCCCGGACCAAACATATTGATGTTCAGTATCATTTTGTTAGAGATATGGTCGAAGATGGTAGGGTGAAGCTAGTTAAGGTAGAAACTTTGATGAATGTTGCAGATGCTTTTACTAAGGCTGTAAGCATAGAGAAGTTCAGATGGTGTTCAGAGTCTATGGGCCTTATGGCCCCTAGAAATCGATTCATTGTGTTGACATTATCTTTCGCTCCTGCAAGGTGTTCGACAAGTGGGAGATTTTTTGGGTAAAATGGTGTCTCAACCTTGCATTTATGCAAGGTTACTATTTATAGTAATTTTTCATTTGAGCACGAAATGGTGCGAAACTCTCCCTGAAGCTTCTGGTTGGCTAGATAAGCATTCCTGTAAAGTTTCATCGCAAGGTCACAACTAGTTTTGAAGATATTAAAGTTTTCATCTTGGAGGGATGCATTAAAATATTTAAACTTAATTTTGGGGACTTTAGAGGCTCCGAGCTTTCCGGCACTTCAAACGGTTCGTCAATCGGACACCCGGTTCTCAAGTTATGGCCTCCGGAAGTTTGTACTCCTGAAATAGGAAAAATAATTTGTATCGGATACATAAATGAGTTGTAAAAGGGAGTGACACGTGTTGATGTGTGGTTTAACATGTCATAGGGCATCTAGAAGGGAGATAAGGTCAGCTACACCTTATTGGGTGGTTTTAGCCCATGGTTTTGTAATACTGTTTGACGGTTTCTTGTATTGTATCTCCTATTTATGAGGTGTGTGAGATAGAGGTTGGGTGTAAGAGTCCTATGGCTATTGAGTTGCCTCTGAATCTCTGATTAGTGATACTCCTACGAAGAGCTTGCTCTGCGATTATGTTGTAATCTATTTTTGATTGTTCAATAAAATATTGAGCTACTTTTGGAGGGTGGGGTTTTTCTCCCGAAAGGGTTTTCCCCACGTAAATCATTGTGTTGTGGTATGAATGCTATTATATCTATTTCTATTTTCTGTAACTGTTGTAATGATCTGAAAAAGTTTTGCATTACCCTCCTCTCAAGGTTAGTGTAGGAAGTTGCTTCCGCTACTTAACTTCCTTACAAGTGGTATCAGAGCCTGATCACCTTTGGTTTCAATTGTGGGCAGTTGGGTTTTTTGAACTAATCCAGATTTGAGTGGGAGCTTGTGCAGAAGACACTTTTTGATCTTGTTGTAGGAATATTCAGATGGCGAGTTCGTTAGGGAGAATGGAGGTGGAGAAATTTAATGGAAGTAATTTTGAGATGTGGAAGCTAAAGATGGAAGATTTGCTAATAGATCAAGATCTTTGAGATGCTGTTGATGCGAATGTCCAAAGGCCCTCAGATCCTACTGCGGTACCTCAGTATGATGTTATGGACCGAAAAGCCAAGGGTCTAATCAGACTGTGCTTGGCAGACTCTGTTCTAATCAATGTCCATGAAGAAAACTCTGCAAAGAAGCTATGGAGTAAGCTTGGTGAGATGTATCAAGTGAAATCTTTATTAAATCAAATTTTCTTAAGAAAGAAATTGTATTCCTTGAAGATGGAAGAGGGTGGACGAATTGCAGACCACCTGGAAGCATTCAATATGTTGGTGGCTCAATTAGTATCTGTCGGTGTTAAGATGGACGAGGAGGAGAAATGTCAGATCTTGCTTTGCTCTTTGCCTGATTCGTGGGATTCTCTTGTTATGGCTATCGGTAGTACTTCTGTTGTTTCGAAATCTGAAGACGTGGTGGGTGCCCTACTCGGTGAAGAGATGCGAAGGAAGGTATCCATCAGTTCAAAGGAAGCCCTAACCATTCGTGAAAGACTTAAGGAGAAAGGCAACAAGAATGAGATGCGCGGCAAGTCCAAATCCAAAGGGAGATCGAAATCTCCTTGAAAGTCCAAAGTCATTTGCTCGAATTGCGGTAAACCGGGTCACATCAATAAGGAATGCAAAGAAGAAAAGAAGAAGAAAAAGAAAAAGTTCGATTCTGATTCTGAGTCCGACAAGGAAGATGGCGATGCATTTATTGCGGCTTTGGCGACTGATGCAGGTAATGATGCCTGGCTAATTGACTCAGGTGCATCTTTTCATATGACTTCCAACAGAAATTGGTTTTCTGAATATGAAGGATTTAATGGAGGTAAGGTGTACTTGGGTGATGATTCACCTCTAGACATTGTTGGTTGAGGTAAAGTTAGAATCAGGTTTTCTGATGGTAGAATAAAAAAGATTAATGGTGTGCTGCATATCCCTGAATTAAAACGAAACCTGTTATCTGTGAGCAAACTAATAGATGTAGGTGTGCAGGTAGTCTTTTCTGAAACAGGATGTAAGATGATTAAGGGTGCTATGGTAGTTGCTAGAGGTGTCAGGTTTGGCACTTTGTATAAGCTTGAAGCATACACTGTTGAGTGTAATAGCACTTCTGTAAAAAGTAAATCTGTGGATACTTCACTGGAAGATTTGAAGGTTTCACGTTCAGCAGATGGAAATGGTTTTTGGGTACCTAAGGGTGCTCTTTCGTCTGAAGCAAAGTTACCTGCAGAGAAGACTATGTTATGGCACCAGAGACTTGGCCACATTGGAGAAAAGGGTCTAAGGACCTTGAAAAATAAAAACCTTGTTGAAGGTTTGAATGATTGTAATCTTGACTTTGATTTCTATGAGCATTGCATTTATGGAAAATAAAACCGCATTCAGTTTTACTCGAGTTCTCATAAAACTTGTGGTGTTTTGGATCTTATCCATTCTGATGTGTTTGGTCCAGTAGATGTCTCTTCGATTGGAAAATGCACATATTATGTTTCGTTTATTGATGATTTTAGTATAAGGACATGGGTATATTTTCTAAAGAATAAATCTGAAGTTTTTAGTCATTTTAAAGAATTTAAAGCAATGGTTGAGTTGCAGACTGGAAAGAAAATAAAATGTTTGAGAACTGATAATGGCGGTGAGTTTTGCTCTAATGATTTTGATAGATTCTGTAAAGACTGTGGAATTAACAGGCAGAAGACAACTCCATATTCTCCACACCAGAATGGAGTTGCAGAAAGAATGAATAGGACACTGATGGAGAAGGCTAGGAGTATGTTGAGTGGTGCTGGTCTTGAACAAAAGTTTTGGGCTGAAGCTGTTGCCACTACTTGCTACCTGATTAACAGGTCTCCTACATCAGCTCTTGTTGATAAAATGCCTATGGAAGCATGGTCAGGTCACAAGCCTTCATTTAGACATCTTAGAGTTTTTGGTTGCAAGGCATATGCACATGTGCCAAAGGAGAAGGGAACAAAGTTGGAGAACAAGACTGTGAAATGTATCTTCATCGAGTATAGTTATGGTGTGAAAGGATACAAGCTTTGGGACCCTGTTGCACAAAAGGTAATTCATAGCAGAAGTGTTATTTTTAGAGAAATTAAGTCTCCTTCTGTTACATTGCAGCTAGAACAGACTAAAAAAGAAGATGTGATTCAACTTCCTTCCACACCTGAAAGAGTTGAATCGAGACCCCTAGATAGGCAAGAATTTGAGGAGAGCTCGTCTAGCTCTGAATCTTCAGAAGAGGAGGAAGAACCTCCAACTCAGCTTGTTCAAAGATCTACAAGACATAGACAACCACCTGAAAGGTATTCACCTAATGATTGGAGATGTATTTTTGCTCTGAATACTAGTGTGGATGAACCGAAATCTGTAGAAGAGGCATTAGGTATGAATGATGCAGAATCCTAGAAGATTTCTATGGAGGAAGAAATGGTAGCTTTGAAAAAGAATGATACATGGGATCTTGTACCATTGCCTGAAGGATGAAAAACCTCTTGCTTGTAAATGGATGTTCAAGAAAAACATTGGTTTAGATGGAAGCATTGAGAAGTATAAAGCAAGGTTGGTTGCAAAAGGCTACTCTCAGGTTGAGGGTGTTGTCTACGGTGAGATATTTTCTCTTGTTGCAAAAATGACATCCATTAGATTTTTGCTTTCTATTGCTACTGCTTATGATTTAGAGGTTGAGCAAATGGATGTGAAAACTGCTTTCCTTCATGGTGATTTGGAGGAAGATATTTATATGACACAGCCAGAGCACTATGTGGTGAAAGGCAAAAGTAATTTGGTCTGTAAATTGAAGAAATCTTTGTATGGCCTCAAACAAAGTCCTAGGATGTGGTACCAGAAATTTGATACATATGTGTTGAGTTTGGGATTTGAATGTTCTAAATCAGATCACTGTGTTTATTATAAATCTTATGGTGATCATTTCTTATTCATTGCATTGTATGTTGATGATATGTTATTCATTGGTAAAGGGAAAGGTATGATTTCAGAACTGAAGTCTCAGCTCGCTGCTAAATTTGAAATGAAAGATCTTGGTGCAGCAAAGCACATTCTTGGGATGGAAATTAGAAGAGATAGGGTGAACAGAAAGCTATGGCTAGGCCAGAGTAAGTATGTGAATTCAGTGTTACAGAGGTTCAACATGGAGAATTGTAGACCATTGAGTGTTCCTTTTACAGTTGGAATGAAACTATCTATTTCAGATTGTCCTACATCCCCATTGGAGATGGAAGACATGAGTAGAGTGCCTTACGAGAGTGCGGTTGGAAGCTTGATGTATGCTATGGTCTGTACTAGACCAGACATTGCCCAAGCAGTGGGAGTACTTTCTAGATATATGTCTAATCCTGGTAGAGTTCATTGGGATGCAGTCAAAAGAGTCTTCAGATATTTGAAGGGTACTTCAGAGTATTCTTTGTGTTATCATGGTAATTCAGTTGGAGACATGACTTCCCTTGATATCCATGGTTATGTGGATTCAGATTGGGCAGGTGATATTGATAGCAGAAGATCCACCAGTGCTTATGTGTTTAATTTGTTTGGTGGTACAATTAGTTGGATGAGTAAGCGACAAGCTGTGGTTGCTTTATCCACTACTGAAGCAGAGTATATGGTAGCTACTCATGCTTGTAAAGAGGCCATTTGGCTTAAGAGACTGTGTTCGGATATTGGAATAAAACAAGGTACAGTGACAGTTTACTGTGACAGTCAGAGTGCAATTAGCCTAGCTAAGAACCTGACATTTCATGCCCGGACCAAACATATTGATGTTCAGTATCATTTTGTTAGAGATATGGTCGAAGATGGTAGGGTGAAGCTAGTTAAGGTGGAAACTTTGATGAATGTTGCAGATGCTTTTACTAAGGCTGTAAGCACAGAGAAGTTCAGATGGTGTTCAGAGTCTATGGGCCTTATGGCCCCTAGAAATTGATTCATTGTGTTGACATTCCCTTCCACTCCTGCAAGGTGTTCGCCAAGTGGGAGATTTGTTGGGAAAAATGGTGTCTCAACCTTGCATTTATGTGAGGTTACTATTTATAGTACGTTTTCATTTGAGCATGAAATGGTGCGAAACTCTCCCTGAAGCTTCTGGTTGGCTAGATAAGCATTCTGGTAAAGTTTCATCGCAAGGTCACAACTAGTTTTGAAGATATTAAAGTTTTGATCTTGGAGGGGTGCATTAAAATATTTAAACTTAATTTTGGGGACTTTAGAGGCTCCGAGATTTCCGGCGCTTCAAACGGTTCGTCAATCGGACACCCGGTTCTCAAGTTATGGCCTCCGGAAGTTTGTACTCCTGAAATAGGAAAAATAATTTGTATCGGATACATAAATGAGCTGTAAAAGGGAGCGACATGTGTTGATGTGTGCTTTAACATGCCATAGGGCATCTAGAAGGGAGATAAGGTCGGCTACACCTTATTGGGTGGTTTTAGCCCATGGTTTTGTAATACCATTTGACATTTTCTTGTATTGTATCTCCTATTTATGAGGTGTGTGAGATAGAGGTTGGGTGTAAGAGTCCTATGGCTATTGAGTTGCCTCTGAATCTCTGATTAGTGATACTCCTACGAAGAGCTTGCTCTGTGAGTATGTTGTAATCTATTTTTGATTGCTGAATAAAATATTGAGCTGCTTTTGGAGGGTGGGGTTTTACTCCCAAAAGGGTTTTCCCCACATAAATCATTGTGTTGTGGTATGAATGCTATTATATCTATTTCTATTTTCTATAACTATTGTAATGATCTGAAAAAGTTTTGCATTACCCTCCTCTCAAGGTTAGTGTAGGAAGTTGTTTCCGCTACTTAACTTCCTGACAGAGTGAAGACATACCAAGATATAGGATGATCAAGGCAGTCCTGAACAAGTATAGTCCTGGGACAGAAGATGAAAACAAATCGAAAAGCACAAGCATACAAACAATATGCACATGACCAACTGACATCTCTTGCCAAGAGTAGGACATGGATTTGGATAAACTATCAGACTAGGGAAGGATACATCCCAATGGGTAGGTGATGGATTGATTGGTGGATGACAAAAGACAAGCTAGATGTGCAAGATCTGCAGGTGAGAGTATTTCCAGTTGGATTTGATTGGTGTAGTATGGATGGGTGCTTGGATTAGGCACAAGTCACTGCGAGCTCAGGTAGATGGGGAAAGCTTAGTTTGATGGATGGGATAGGATTGGAAGAAGGATAAATGATTAGATAGGATGAGAAGGGGGATGGATGATTGAGTAGGACTTAATTGGGGATGGGATTAATGATTGAATAGGAAGAGATGGAGAATGTGATTGGATAAGATAGGATTGGATTAGAAATTGGATAGGATGGGGTGGATTTGTGGATAGGATGTGATTGAATGGAACCAATGACAAGGGAGAACCAAGGATTGGTAAGAGGATGGATGAATGGAAGGAGGGGGTTATTGTTTAGATAGGAGATAGATGGATGGATAGGAAATGGAGGAATGAAGGATGTAGGGTAGGGTGATGGAGACCCAAGGACTATGCTACAAAGGAGTGAAATGCCCCACACTAGAGGTAATGGAATTAAGGATGCAATGAATGGTGGGTAAAGATGTATGAGGTGGGAGGATAATGTGTAATGGATATGGATGGTAGAGTATTTAAGGCTTGTGAGCTCCAAAGCATGCATGCATATACATTGTTTTGCCTTTTATATGATAAAGATGAAAGATGGGAATGGAGGATTTATTTTGATAGGATGAGGGATATGAGGTGGAGGATATGGATAGGATAGTCGAGATCAAAGATAGGAAAGGAGAATGGACTTAGATATGATGTAAATGGATGGGAGGATTGTGTGGATGAAGCTTTCCCCCAAGTGTAGAGTTCAAGGGGATGAGGGGATTACATACTACGCTTGTTTGCCAAGTTTTCATCATGGTACTTACCCAAGCTGCCACAAGGAATGGTTTTCACCATTGGATGAAATGATTTTTCTTTACTTTTTTCTGATTTTTTTTTTTTGAATTTTTCTTGATTTTTTTATTTTTGATTTTTTTTTTAATTTTTCTTGATTTTTGATTTTTTTTAAAAAAATTTTGGAATAGTTTGGATGGAGAAGGATAAGGATGAGTGGATATGGAAGATAGTGGACATGTGAAGGAGTAAGGGAGGACTCAAGCATCTAGTTCCATAGATGGTATCCCTTAGTATTTCTTTGAACTAGAGGTATGCTCATAGATGTTGGTAACAATAATTGGTGAGATGAAATGGATAGGGGATGGAAGATAAGGATTTGGAAAGGATTGGACTTACAGAATGGGATTGTGAAAAATGGATGGTGGATAATGGATGGGGTTTTGAAGAATTTGTGGAAGATCAACATTGGCACACACCTTGAAGGTTGGTGGAGTAGTGGAGGAGAGTGTTTTGAATTGGATGGGGGATAAAGTGTGGATTTTGGGAAATGAGAACCCAAAATAGAAGAAGGGGTTGATGGAGTTGGGATGGTGGATTTTGGGACATAAAGATCCAAAATGGATTTTGAAGATGGAGGAGTGTTAGATGGAGGAATGTAGGACTTATGGATGGATGGAGCTTTTGGATTAGCAAGTTTGGATGCCAATTTTAATTTTGCTTTGGGGTGCATTACTTCTTTGAGAATCCACATAGTTTTTGATTTTTTCTTTTGGGGCCTTTGCGGCCTTTTTGATTTTTCCTTCTTTCGGATCATATTTTTCTTTTGAGCATGTCATTTTGAGGGAACATGTTGATCCTTTGGATTTTTGTGGATTTTGAGCTTTATTCTTTTTAGATTGGGCATCCAAATTGCTTCCAATAGAAATGGGATGGGTGCATGAGGATGAAGGATTGATGGATTTTATGGATGGGATGGTGGAAAGAGAGTGTTGGGAGGCATCCAAGGATGTGTTCCTTTGTTGATCTTGCTTAGGGATTATTCGAGGTGATGGAGTGGTGGATGGAGGGATGTAAGGACCCAATATGGATAGAAGAGATGGAGGATTGAGCATCGGAACATAGGGGCCCAAAATGGATGGAAGGAATGAAGGGTTTAACTTTGGAACATAGGGTCCCAAAATGGATGTGGAAGATGAGGGATAACAAGATTTTGATTTGTATGAGGGAAATTTGGATTTAGGAGGAATAGAGGATGTACCAACATCTTGAGCATTATCTTGAGGACCCTTATTATTTCAAAAACAAGATGCGAGTCCATTTTGAGGGGGATGAGATGTGGAAGGAAGATTAGGATCTTTAGATGGATTGGGATCATGACATGGAGATGAAGGGATACTTTGATCTTGACTAGGGAAGGTATCATGAGATGGAAGAGGATCATGTGATGATAGAGGAATCATACGATCATGACAGGAAGTGGAGGGGATGTGATCATTAGATGGAGTGGAAGGAGATGCATCATGAGATAGAGAGATTTCTATGCTAGCATGCTTTGGAAAAAAATTTTGACATGTTGGGAGTTGTGGGGATTGTGTGATGGAGGAAGATATGGAAGCTTTGATGTGAGTAGATGGGGAAATGGGGATATCATTAAGTGTGGGGGATTGGGATTTGTTTTGAGGTGGAGGTGATTGGGGTGGATGGAGGACTTGAGGAGACTTGGCCACTTTGCTTTGAGGTGAGGATTTTGTCTCCTTTGCTAGCATATCTTGGATAAGATTATGGATGATGGATTTGGAGGATGTGGACAAAATGGATTTTGGAGGATTGGGATTGGATGGAGGATTAGGATAATGGATTGGGGAATTAGGATTAATGATTGGAGGAATATAGAGTAAACGATTTGGATGGGGAGTAGAGGTAATGAATGCATTGTCGAAGGATGGGGATTGGAATATAGATTGGGGGGAGATGGAGGCATACATATTGGATTATAGGAGTATGTGGATGAGGGGTAATATGGAGATATGGATGGGGAATAAGATGGAGATATGGATTGGGAATAAGATGGATTTCCCTTGTCAAAGGTAGAGGAAGGATAAGAGATATGGTATAGATTGGGATTGGGTGTAATGTGTTGAGATGGGATGGATGAAGGTATGATAGGTGAATGGGAGATTATGGGATTATCCTGGTAGGAATATTTGTGAACATCCATGAGCATCTTCTCATACCAAGCTTTGAAATTTTGGGTAGTCATGTTGAGAGTGAAGGATTAGATTGGAATTGGATGAATATGTTTTGGAGGGGAAAGATTATGAATATGATGTTAAATGAAGATGAGGATTAGGACTTGGCTTGGAATGATGATGGATTAGATTTGATTAGGTTTAGATTGGATTTGATTTGGATTGGAATTGGTTCGATTGGATTGGTCCTTGGATTAGGACTTGGTTTGATTGGATTGGTCCTTGGATTAGGACTTGATTGGATTGGTCCTTTGATTAGGACTTGATTTGATTGGATTGGTTGATTGATTGAATGGATTGAATTGAATTGGATTAGATTAGATTGAATTGGATTGGATTGGATTAGATTGGATTGGATTAGATTTGATTTGATTTGATTGGATTGGATTGGATTGGATTGGATTGGATTGAATTGGATTAGATTGGATTGAATTGGATTGGATTGGATTGGATTGAATGGGATTGGATTGGATTGGATTGGATTGGATTGGATTGGATTGGATTGAGTTGGATTGGGTTGGATTTGATTGGTCCTTGGATTAGGACTTGATTGGATTTAGATTAGATTAGATTGGTTGATTGGTTGGATTGGATAACTGGATTAGGAAGATGGATGGATTTGATTGATTGGAATTTTGATTGGACTAGAGGAAGAATGAATATTAGTTGAGGAAGGATGATTGTTTGAATGGATGAAAGTGGATTGGGGATTGGACAATTTCTTGGATAGATAGAAATTGATTAAAGATTTGATGATGAAAATATGGAATTTGGAAAGAGGGAGGATTGATTGGTTGATTGATTGATTGGTTGTGGTTGAGATGTCAAGTAAAGAAAACACAATGGTCAAGAGAAGTTAGAATCAAAAGAAACTCATGCGCATTCACATATCCTATGGCAAGAAAAGACAATAGTCAATGGATCCCAATTGGTTTCCCAGCTACGCTTACCCAGAGTAGACACTTAGATGCTTGATCCCACTAGCTCCTCTCCACGACACTCACTTCTCCGAGGTAGCCAAGCATCAATTCCCATGAAAATTCCTCATGGCGAACTTTGTGTCTCTACTAAGGGTCATAAAAATATGGGTGGCTTCAGAGGTCCAACCTCCTGCACCAATGACTAGAAGGTTTTTTTTGGCCACTATGAACAAGGTGTTTAGAATGGCTTCCTGTTAGGAGCTACCCTTCGCAATTGTGCAAGTACAATTGAGGCCTATAGCCCAACGAAGCACTAAGAACTTAGTAGTCACTCAAGCGTGATTGACATCTTTAGGATCCTACTAAGCACCCAATGTGAGAGTGAACTCTCATATAGCCCCAACCATTGACCCTTTCATCATCAATGGCCTATTTATTATAGTGAGTTGGGAACCCCAGGTTTGGGGGTACTCACTTGGGTCGTTCACCTCTTATCTTCTCAAAGAGAAAGTTGGGAGGGCAAGCCCGCTAAGGGTAAATATGCAACAAACATGAAAAGCTTGGAGGGTCTAGATTTATGATCATCTAGATAGACGAGAGCATACTCTCCTAACTTTACGCTTTTCACAAACACAAAAAGAAATGGTTTATTTACCCTCTAATTAGATCTAGGTGCCTAAGAAAAGGATTAAAAAGACACGATGTTTGCTTGTATGTCCTTAGGCAACCTGCAAGAATGATGGATCGGTAGTTTTTGTGATAATAGATCTTGGGCATTCAAAAGAAAAGAAGCTGCAAACACAAGAGGATTAGCCCAAAACAAATATTGAAAAATTAGTTTTCTTATGATTTTCTAAGTAATTTCAAAAAAAAGTTTGATAAAAACTGATTTTATATGCTAAAAATATGGAAATCTAAAGTTCAAAAAGAAGGGTTGACTTCGAACATGTTAAAATATTTTTTTGAAAACAAATATGAAAAATATAAAGACAACCAATTTTAGATCTTTGAATCCCCTTTCCAATGCATTTTGAATTTTTAAAATCCAACACCCGAACAAAATGTTATGCCCATTTTATGAAAACCAATTTTTCACGTGCTAAACCTGTGGCGCTCGTGCTATTTTTGTAGTTGCTCGCACTAATTCAGAGGTGCTCACGCTGAAGCACGTGCACAGACACTGTTTTGTAGTTTTTTATGATTTTTTAAATATGCGCACGGGTTTTGGCACAAGCGCAGGTGCTATTTCTCCTATGCACGCACTATTTGACAGTTTTAATTAAAAAAAATTGAATAGTTTACCAAACACACGCATTGATTCACAATCAGACACACTGATTTGCGAGCGGACGCATTGATTGACCAAAACCTGCAAAAAAGGTGCCAGAAAATTCAAATTTTGAATCGCCCGAGCTGTTTGACCTGCGAACACGCTGTTGTGCAGACGAACGTGCTAAATCGACAACCTATGATCTAAAAACAATTCAAACTCACAAAAATGTTAAAATAGGGATGTGGGTCCCACCGAGTGTGCCAAAATAAAGATGGGAAAATGGAATAAAAATGTTAAATGATAAAAAACACAATGAAATAAGCATGAAAATACTAAAACATCAAGAGATCATTTTTACCTTCCTATTTTACCTTCTCCTTCGGATTGAGCTTGATGAAGTGGATGGCGAGGATGGGCCTTTGATGCTCTAATTGATGTGCTGCTTGCTTGATTTGGATGTTGATTGATCTCCTTTGTGCTCAACAAGATAGATGGATTGATATTTGGATTGGATTGTGATAGGTAGATGAGGATTTGGATTAGAAGAGGATGAGAGGAGAAATAGGTAGCATGACAATGCATGAGAAGTGGATGATTTGTGAGGAGAATAGGCTCCAATTTATAGATTGGATGAGGCCAATGGAGGGCCAAGATTGATTTGATTATGAAGGGTTGAGATTGATTTGAGATAGAAGGCACGGATCAAGGGTGCCTTGGGAAAATAAACAGGAATATAAAATTCCTTGGAAAAGGGGGGGAGAAATTTGAATTTCAAATATGAGGAATTAAAAATTTCAAAATAAGGATGCATTGAGGGATTCAAAGAAATTTGAATTTCTTTGAGAGACTCAATGTTGATGTGACATGAGTGGGAATTAAAAATTGAGAGATAATGATAAGCATGATTATGAGAGATTCTAGAAGGATTAATTAGGTTAATGAGATTAGGAAAAGTGATTTGTAGGAATCACATGACTAGGTTAATTAATTATAATTAATCAATTGAGTGGGTTTAGAGGAAATATTTATTGGAGGGGACTTTAGAGGAATAGAGGAATAATTAATTTATTTGATAAATCAATTATTAGACAATAATGATAGGATTAATTAAATTAGATTTAATTGTGTCTGAAAGGAATGAGGATAACACAATTAAATTGATTAATTATGTTGATAGGCTTAAATTAATCAAATATTAATTTTAGGTGTCTACAAATGCAGGTTTTATCCTTGGGGGAGGGTTTCACTTCATGAGCTTGAGTGTATTCCATAATCAACAAGATAATCCCTTCAAGTATCACAGGGTTATCCTGGTTTTCAAAATATTTGACTAAACTATTCTCCAAGGGTGAAACCAAGTAGAAGGGGATGGAAATAATTCTACCATATGCCTAAAATGATTTAAGATAGTAAAATGATGTGAGAAAATGCTAGCATATCTACCATCTAGGGTGATGTACCTCATGATGAATTTTGCCATATCAGCCCAGAGGGAAATCAACTCTTTCCTATTATAGCCACCATCCACCATTTTTGTAACCCTCTGTCATTCCTTTTCCTTATCATAAAGGTAGTGGTAGCCTCCTCACCTGACTTCCTGTCTCTTTAGAATTTTTTTCCTTTCATATCCAGACCAGTAACAGTGGCAACCAAGGTTTTGTCAACTTGAAACTCCACACCGAAGGCAATTAGCACACCCTTATTCCAACCTTTGATAAAGATTTTCGTAACAATGGCAGAATGGCCACGCAGTCTCTCCAAAAAGGGCACCATCCCACTGTCATAAATTTCCTCCCAAACCTCCTTATTCTTCTACCACTTATCATAGGTCATGGGTTCAAACCTATTCTTTTCACCTCCCATTTTGTACCTCGAGCAATTCAGACAACAATACTCCAGAAAAACCAGGAGGAAACAAAACTAGAAATAGGGCAAACTAAAAGTTCTAGAACTTCTCAAAGTGGTAATAATTCAAAATACCACCCCAACGGCTCCCATCCCATCATAATCCTTCATCATTAAATTCATTGGAAAGGCCGAAGATATCTGTATCATTTATTGCTAGGTCACACAAAGATTTCAGGATATTTTCACTTCCTCTCCACCATTTAACCGCCATGTTATCAATTGCCAAGTTGGCCAAATGATCTTCTTTTTTGTTTCCTTCCCAGAAAATGTACTAGATCTTGAAATCCTCCAAGATGGCAATCATTTCAAGGCAATCCTTGATTAAGTTTCAAATAGTCTAGCTAAGCACCGTACATCCCTTAATGCATTTGACAATTTTAAGCGAGTCACTTTCCAGCTAGACCTGTCTGAACCCCTTCCTACTCATAATGTGAAGTCCTATGTAGGCGGCGCTAGCCTCCATGAGATGGCAATTAATTGTTGAAATGATAAAAAAATTGAATTTTAGAGAGATAGTGAAAATTTTAGGCCTAAGATCATCAGAAAGTAATACTGAAAGAACTATTGTGAGAAATCTATTTGATGCATATCAAGCTATTAGTTCAAAATCATGTACTAAAGATTCTAATGTTAATCGATGTGTTATTACATCAACTGTAATGAGCAAGAAAATAAAAAAAATATCATTTGATAAGAAAAACAAGTAAGTCATTAAACATAAGTAGAACAACATTACGTAAAGCATTAGAGAGGCAGGAGAAAATAGAGGATCTTATTCTCTTTGGGCATTCTTAGGTAGATTACAAGGCAAAGACAAGGTTAATGTTGATGCACTAAGAACATTAATTGAAAATTGTTGGCATGACAACACAAGGGTTCCGCCCGACCAAAGAGATGTTGTTAGAAGGAAAATTGGATCTAGAAATCATGAGCCACATGCCAAACACTATTTGGACATGACTCAAACAAAATTTAATGAAAGATTCCTTCAAAAATTTCCTCAAATAAGAGTTGGTCAAAGATTTTTTGAAATGGAAAAACCTTTTAATACAAAAATTAATCATGTACACACCACATGTTGTTGTAGGATGCACATTTAATTTTCCATGCACTATGATATTTATCATCATATATGTTGTACTTTGCACTCGAACGATGTTTTGCAGGAATGCAATATACAAGCACCTCCTAAGTCACCAAGATAATTTATTTCAAGTGTTCTATGTAAAAGACATGATGGTTGCATTTATTATAAGATGATGTGTTTGAAAGGTTCTTGTGCTACATGTGGTGGTTTGCAATATTTACCAAGATGTGTACATTTGGAGAGTACACATGAAATTGGTAAGAAAGAAACTATTTTCTTTTGGAAAATACAAGACAGTCACATATGGGGTTAAAGATGGAAAATAATTGAAGAGATGTGAGGTAGTGAAAAATAATATGTGTAGCTGATTTTATGAAAATGTTTCAAGAGAAAGTAGTTTATGATTATACAATGCAAACACATAGAGCTCAGTGGTTAGATGAACAATTCAAGTTATGCAAGGACACATTTCCTCTTGGTACCATTGTCTCTATCATTGATTTTACTGAAAATTATACACTACAACCTCAAAATCAAGTGCAATCTATGCATTATCATTCTACACAAGTTTCTATTTTTGTACACAGCTTTCATGCATGCAGATGATAGAACAGAGGAGGATAGAAAGGATGTAAGAGAGTATCACATCTACATAAGTGATGATCGTACTCATTTTTCAAAGTTTGTGCAAGGATGATTTAAAGTTTTCTATGATAATTTAAGGGAAAGAAACATACAATACAACCAACACATAATATGGTCAGATAATTGCACCTCATAATTTTAGAATGCAAGGATGTTCTATTGGTTGACTAGGATGCATGTGAAAAGTGGTGTACAATATTTTTTAGAATTTCACTGAGGCCGGACATGGAAAGGGGGTGCATAATGGTGCAGGAGCATGCATAAAAAGAGCCCTAGCTAGAGAAGAAATGAAGTACGAAGGTGGTGTTGAGTTGATAGATGCAGCAACAATTGTGCGATGATGTAACTCTACAATGGGACCAAGTAATGGAGGTATGTCAATGATTCATAGATATTTTTGATTGGTCAGTGAATCTAATATTAAAAAATACCAAGATTGTTGTACAGTTGCAGGATCGAGGAAAACGCACTCATTTAGAAGTTCAAATGCAAGTTCAATAGTAATTTATACTATACAGATTGTATGTTTTTTCTCTTCATGTATGTATTTTTTGTGGGAAGAATGTGAATCACAAGAGTGGGTCAAGACAAATGGTCTTGTAGACTGTTGGTTCCAATTGGTATATATCAAGTTCCCAAAGCACTACAAATAAACTAGATGGAAGCATCAGTGGATTTCGACCATGTATCCGACCTAGTAGAACGAAGTGATTTTTTTGGTTAATTTTTTTGCAGGAATTTTTTTGGCTCATTTTGTTACATCACACATTATTTTTTCATATTAATTATAATTTCATTATTTGTAGGTAATCTCTACACAGTTGTTGCAAAAGAGAAAAATAAAGAAGGAACGAAATACTTTTTTTGTCGTTGCATTGAGCCTAAAAGAAAATTGACAATGACAATCATTGATGGAGAGGGTATTGAGTACCCAATAGGGTCTTTTGTTGTGACAGGGACATGGCTTTGGAGATATCCTGTCAAGAATTAGGATGTTTGATTGTTCAAGGACTTTGAAACACATAGACATATTCTTTATTTCTCCAACCTTCTTGTTGCAACAAATATTGAATTGATTAAGTATCATGGTAGACCTCATAACAAAAATTTATGGAAAGTTGGTGAATCTAACCACGAGGCAATACTTGACACAATACGGGTTAGAGTCGATCCAGAAGGCTCACTTGATTGATTTTGGGTCATCTACAAGTGTTCAATTGTTGGAGCATTACAATGATTTTCCAGTTCAGGGTAGAATGATTTTGAGAATTTTGTATATATCATCGGCGAATTGTTTTATATTCATTTTTTGTATATATAAATGCCCATGAGCTAATTTGTTCATATTTAGAGGCAAAAAATTGTATATTTAAATGGCGATGAGCTGATTTGTACATATTTAAATGCCAAATTTTGTATATTTAGACGACCATTAGTTGGATTTTGCATTATTAAATGCCAAATTATATATAAATGACCATAAGATGATTTTAAAATAATTTTTTTTGTATATTTAAATAGCCAGGAGCTGATTTGTCCATTTTTAGAGGCAAATTTTTGAATATATGTCAATTTTTGTATATGTAAATTTTTGTATATGCAAATTTTTGTATATGTAAATTTGCACATAAATGGAATTTTGTCATGTATTTTGTATTTTTTATTATACTTGAAATTTGGTATGATTATTTATGAGTACATGACCTAATTTATGACTATTTATGAGTACATGTGAATGCCTACTGTATGTGGGAAAAGTGGGCTTATAAAACTTAAAATGTGAAAATTATTGTTAATACTAGTCCACACACACACACAGGACTTCTTGATGCAAGCTATGGAGTAACGATGTGTTACTCAGCTTCCCAAGGAGGGTCCCATGGTTCTCTATCTCACAATGTCCCTCAAACCAACATTTTTCCTCTCAGATTACTGAGCAAAATGGTTTAGGGATGGCAAATATGAGAACAAGAGATGCTTTTGATTGATTTTAATATGAAATGGATGCTAAGCTATGTATGATCTTAGAAATGCAATAAACTAAATGATAAGATGACAAGATTAGTATGAATACTATCCTAGCATACTGTATTTAGTCTATGATTGAGCTAAAATGATAAATAAATTACTCTAAACATGCATATTTAGTCTACTTCCTGATTTAAAGAGAGGCTAAATGATGAGCATAAAGATGATATGAAAGCTTGAAAGAATTTGAGCATAAGTGTGATGCTTCAAATTTGAAAGATGATTGTTAAAAATGGAGGAATGAGAGCTCTATTTATAGCACAAACAAGGCAATGGATGGTCAGGATTGAAAGGTTTAATCAAGGGCCAAGCTTGAAAGTTGGAGATCCATGTGCACAATTTGCACCAATGACATGGTGACAAGTGTCAACATAAGATTGGGTTGAAAGAAGGGGTTGGATGCATTGAATGCCTGAGAAGACCTCATAGTTATCTAGAGGCTAAGGGTCAAGTCTAAGTTAGGATTACCCACTGGATTAGGAGTTAATCCAAGGATAAACCTTTGTGCAAATGATTAAGAGATAATCATGGTCAAAGCATTAAAGGCCTGATGAGACCCTTGGGTTGGGTAGAGGTTGAGTCAAAACAAATGTTTTAATCATGTAGGAGGGTTTGAGTTAACCATTAATGGTTATTGGAGACTTTGTGGATTAAGTGGTTGAAGGTTGGAAACCTTCAAAGGTTATCAAAGACTTTGAGGGATTTGGTGGTTGAAGGTTGAAAGCCTTTAATGGTTTTCAAAGACTTTGAGGGTTTGAGAAGTGACCTCCCTTTGCTTAGGGATGTGACAAAGTTTAGAGGAGGGGTTAGGTTAATTAGAAGCGATTAGAAGATTCTAGAAGGGATTAGAAAGGGGTCTGGGATTTTGCAAGTGGATGGAGGGATAATAGGATTTAATTGAAATAAAGTAATTTAATTCAATTTGGTTGTAATTTGGGGAAATTAAATAAATTAGATTTATTCAATTTAGGATAACTATTTAATTAAATTTGAATTTAATTAAAAGTGGCTAGGGGGATTTAATTGAATAAAATGATTTATTCATTAAATGGTATGGTGAATTTTATTTAAATAAATTGAATAATTTATTTAATAAAATAGAAGAATGTGGATAATTTAATTAAATTGGATTTAATTAAATAGAGAAATGAACATAAAATATTCATTTAGGAATGTGGTCATTTTTATACATCTACGTTTTGCCCCTCTTTGAAGTGACGTGTGTGCACATGTTATTTCAAAGAAAATGATGTCCTATTATGATTTATGATTAAATGCAATTTTTGTGTCACTCTTTTGATTTGCTAGTCGTGCCCCAGATTTGATGTGATGCCCCAGATTTGAGATTTGATGGTGATGCCCCCTCGGGAGATGAATCAATTTTTTTGAAAAAAAAAAAAATTCATTTTAAATTGATGAAGTTTGTATGATGTTTATGATTTCATGCATGTAAAAAGTGTGCAGATTGATTCATCTCCCGATAAGTTACAACTGTTTTGGTATAAGGGAAACCGCGACCATATTACAGGTCCAGTTGGCTAACCCTAATTTCATTTTCCTCTTATAAAAGGGGAAAAGGGCTCAAATTAGGTTCATTTGTGCTTTGTTGACTTGTGAAGAAAGAGAATTTGCTCTGGAGAGAAAATGCCTATTCCTTATCATAGACACCGTTTCGAGCGCGTCCGGAGATATCGGAGACCTGCAGCGTGTGGTCGACTAGTAAGTCAACATTTTTGACCCCTTTTGGATTTTTCATTTTGTCGTTTTTAGGTGTTTTTTGAATTTTAAAGTTCGGGCTTTTTGGTTTAGCGCGTCTAAGGCTTAATTTAGCGCATACGAAGTTTAGAGTAGCGCATCGAGTTTAATTTAGAGGTCGCATCCGAAAAATGTTTGTTAGCGCATAGGATTTTTAGGTTAGCGTGTGCACGTAGAACAACGCATGTATTGCGTTTGGTAGCACTTCGCATCAACAGGGTAGCATGTAGGTATGACCTAGCGCATAGGAGCCACCGGGGTTCACATAGGTAAGGGGGTTTAGCGCGTAGGACTAACCTAGCGCATAGGGTTAAAAGGGTAGCGCATAGGAAGGGTAGATTAGCGCGTAGGCATAGTCTAGCGCATGGGATGGGTCAAGTAGCGCATTGGATGAAAAGTTTAGTGCGCAGACTAGAACTAGCGCATAGGTTAGATAGAATAGCGCGTAGGAGAGGCAGCCTAGCGCGTATGGGTTATTTAGTGCATTGAAGGTCTGTTTTAGCGCATCCGAAAATTTTTGCAGTTTTGGCCGAGTTGAAAATTTGTTTTTGTTTGCCTGTCATGTTTTGATGAATTTATCCAAGATGAGTATTTGTATAACTTGTTTTGATGTGCAATTTTCCAAGTTATGTATAGATATCAAGCTGTTGTATTAATCAGAATATGATGTATTTGCGTGGTCTGTTTCAAGTTCAATGTGTGGGAAAGCTTGAGTTGTTTTACAAGCTGATATGGGTTGGAAACTTGAGTTGTTTTACAAGCTGATATGGGTGGGAAACTTGAGTTGTTTTACAAGTTTATGTGATTTTGGTACTTGAGTTGTTTTACAAGTTTTGATATGGTTTTTGAAAACTTGAATTGTTTTACAAGTTGATATGAAATGATAGGATTTTGAACTTTGATTGTAGATGAGCAAATGTGTTTCATGTTGTTGATGTAAGTTTGATTTTGATATCTTTATTTTTTTGATGTGGAAACTGATATTGGATATGTTTGGTTTGTCGACAGGAGCGATTAGGTATTGTGTAGTCAAGGGAGAGATTTTCGAGACCATGGATGTTGATACCACGTCTGTCACAGGCAGATTTGGACATCATAGAGAGATGTGGATTGACCTCTCTTCTGGATATGCCTCGGTTCACTGTGAACCAGGGACTTTTGACAGCATTGGCAGAGAGGTGGCATAGTGACACGAACACCTTTCATTTTTCCACTGGAGAGATGACAGTGACACCGGAGGATTGCTACCAGATTTTGCGCATTCCTGTGGTAGGGGCATTATTACCCTATGAGCAGTCAGAGGAGGGCGGCACAGAGGCACTGCGTTGTATATTTCATGATGAGACTGTCTGTGGATATGAGATCCCTTGGCAGGAGTTTTTAGATTTGGATTATGCACCGCTGCCATCTGTATTGGCAGGATTCATTGGGGGATTCCTTTGTCCTGATCGCAGGTCAAAGGGATTTTCAGTGGGATGGGGGCTGGTCTTGGAGCAGATGGTCACACAGAGCCAGAGATTTTCATGGGGGTCAGCGATGCTGGCCCATCTTTACAGGAGCCTTTATGAGGTAGTATACCTTGGTTATGGTAGCTTATCAGAGGGTGTGACCTTATTATAGGTATGGTGCTGGGAGCACATTCCAGTAGCGAGGCCACTGGTAGATAGAGACAAGCCTGTAGGTGCTGCATATGCCTACTGATATAGAGGCCTAGTTGTCCAGCGTAAGCTGGGCAAACTAGAGAACTGGAGCAGGGTCTTTGATGATATAGATACAGTCACCTGGAGACCGTATACAGGTTGCAAGGTATGGGCGGAGGATGGGATAGAGATGCCTTTTGTTTTCATGATGAGGTATCTGATTGGGAGGACCCTGTTCGTCATTGAGCGGTTTTTGGTGACCCGAGTTTTGCGGCAGTTCGGGCGTTAGCACGGGATTCCGCAGGGAGCATGCTTGTACGCACGGCGGCAGCAGGATGTGGTTGATTGGGGGCCGACTATTGATAGTGTCGTAGCCATAGAGGAGTTTACAGGGTTGGCGGGACAGATCTGGGACTATGGCCCAGAGATACAGGATGCAGGTATGACAGACGAGTTCGCCCATTTGTTTGCTGCGCAGGCAGTGGCAAGGATCTCAGATCCAGAGGAGATGAGGCCAGCATTTGATTCGGATGGTGAGGAGGGGGGAGATGATGGGGATGATGGAGATGACGGAGATGATGGAGGAGGTAGAGGAGCCAGAGGGAGGCGGGGTGGTAGAGGTGTGGAGAGAGTTGTACGGTAGGGGAGGATTGAGAGGGGGAGAGGAGGATTGGCTATTGGAGCCAGGAGAGAGGGGAGAGTGATGGAGGTACTAGCTGCAGTGGGGGGTGAGGAGAAGGTGGGCAGACTAGCACAGAGGAGGAGGGTAGATATACTCCCACCTCCAGTACCTAGGACAGGCCGAGTGGGAGGGGTGGCTCCAGCACAGGTACCACTGCGGGTTCGAGTGCTAGGTCATGTAGAGGATGCATAGATCCGGACGCTGTAGATTATCATTCAGCAGCTACAGGCACAGATTTTGACCTATCAGCAACAGATCTCGCAGTTGACTACTGAGAGAGATACTGAGATAGAGCAGCGGGGTCGAGCAGAGGAGGCGTTGGCGACTGTGCAGAGAGCAGCGGTGGGTGGTCCATTAAGAGACACCCTTAGAGAGCTGACGCGAAGAGTGCAGGAGGCAGAGTATTACAGGCGGCATTATGAGGCTGCAATACCTAGAGATCGGCGAGTGGAGAGTTTTGCACAGTCGAGATCGAGTCGATCTCGAACTGCTGGTACACGATCTGAGAGCCGAGGAGTGACAGGGCCAGCGAGACAGGACCCTCCTGGAGATCCAGGGGCGAGTGTATCGAGAGTGAGACAGGACCCTCCTAGAGATCTAGGGGTAGGTGCATCTAGAGCGAGACCATCTCCGTCCGGAGATAGTCATACTTGAGAGACAGGGTCTCTGTTGTATTTTTGGATCTTTTGTATATTTTGTACTGGATATAGTGTTGAGACACATTTTGTAGATTTTGATCATTTTTTGAGATATATATATATAGCACCATTTTTTATCGATGTGATGTGTTTATATGGATGTATGTTTTGTGAGCGACTGCCTTTTTCATATGATGATGTAATGTTTACATAGATGATGTAATGTATGCTTTTATATGCTGTGAGATGTATCTTGAAAATGAGATGTATGTTTTAATATGCAACTAATTGTAATATGATATAAAATGATGTGCAACTAATTGTAAAATGATATGCAACTAATTGTTTTTGGAGCATCTCTCATTCTGTATTTTCCATCCGATATAACCATTTGTTTGCTTTCTTTGTAAATATCATAATGGAGCATTTATTGATTTTTTGATATGTTGAAAATTTATACAAGCATAATGGTATAATTGAACCATAATGACTTGAGTAAAATTTACATGATTTTTGATTTTGCAAGATAGCACAAGCGTCAAGGTATAATTGAACCAGGACGACCTGAGTGCGTATTGCGTAAACAGACAAGAGTAGATCATTTATATGCGTGAAATGGAATCAAGCCTTCAGTGATATGTAATGTATCATGTCTCGAAGCAAATATTCACACAGTACAAGGGATCACCTCCCAGACAAGACTAAAAAAATATTGGAAGTTCCTCATGATCTCTAGCTTTGAAGCTTTTTATGAGATAAGGAGAAGACTCCAACAATTTAAAAAGTTCAAAATGCAAAATAATCAAGACTTTTATGCGATAATGCAACATTTAGTATTTCAGAAAATCATCCATCCTTGAGATTCTTCTGTATTGTTTTTGTTTTGGTTGTTGCGATGAAGTGTAGTTGTGTTTGTTGGATGTCAGGTATCTGAGTTTTGCAATAGTTGGAATGTCTTGAATGTTTACAAGTGTTTGAACAGTTTAATGCCCCTAGATGAGTGTACCTCTGGATATGATTATGTACAGTGATTTCGAAGCCATGGTGGAATGCGATAAGAGAATAGATATAGGTGGATAACCCAGGATAGTGACTACGCTAAGTATGTCCTGAATGGATATATGCTAAGTGTTGGGCGATGGCCGATAGTGTTTTGATGTATAAAATGGCATGGATATAGATAAAGGAGTCGTTCTTTCACAAGGGTGCCTGTTTACTAGGTTTTCACCATTTGTTTTTATTGTACTTTGTATTTTCTGGATTTTTTGATTTTTTTGTTTGTTTTTGGCTTTTTCCGTGCACTAGGCTACCTTAAGTATAGTACTTCTTCATATGAATGCTGTTAGTTGGATCATCAAGCACATCCCCTTCAAAATTTGTTAGCTGATAGGCACCTGATCCATAGACTGATATGACGACATAGGGACCCAACCAGTTAGGTTCAAATTTCCCTTTCTTTTCTCTATCTTGTTGATTTCTTGGATTTTCTTTAAGGACTAGATCACCAACCTTGAAGTTGTGAGGAATGACCTTATGATTGTAGCTCCTGCACATGTGTTGCTGATATGCTTTGAGATGAGTATAAGCATCTTGGCGTCTTTCATCTAATAGTTCCAGTTCTTGCAGTCGGTTAACTCGATACTCTTCATCGAGGATTAAACCTTTCAAAGAGACTCTAAGAGATGGAATTTCAACCTCCAATGGTAAAATAGCCTCTGATCCATACACCAATGAATATGGTGTTGCTCTTGTAGGTGTGTGGATGCTGGTCCTGTATGCCCAAAGTGCTGGATTGAGTTGTACGTGCCAATCTTTGCCTGCATCATTCACTGTTTTCTTGAGTATTTTTAGGATTGTCTTGTTAGATGCTTCTGCCTGACCATTTCCTTGTGGGTAGTATGGTGTAGAAAACCGATGTTGGATTTTGAATTTTTCACATAGTTCCTGTACATCTTGGTTTTTGAAAGGTCGTCCATTATCTGTGACGATTGAACTTGGAATACCATATCTGCAGATCAGATAATTTAGGATAAAAGAGGCAATTTGTTTTCCGGTCACTGTGGTGATGGGAACGTCTTCTATCCATTTGGTAAATTATTCTATTGCAGTTATAATAAACTTGTGTCCATTTGAAGATGAAGGATGTATTTTGCCAACTAGATCTAGTCCCCACTGACAAAAGGGCCAGGATGTTGTAAATGTTTGCAGTTCCTGTGCTGGTGCATGTATCAGATTGCCATGGATCTGGCATTTAGGACATTTCTTGGCGAAATGATATGAGTCTTTCTCCATTGTAGGCTAGTAGTATCCCATTCGTAGAAGCTTTTTAGCAAGAGTAGTGCCACAGGAATGTGTACCACAAATACCTTCATGAAGCTCGTGTAAAGCTGAATCAGAATCATTACGATCAAGACAATGAAGAAGAGTACCATCTAAACCTCGACGATATAAGGTATCAGCGGTAAGGGTGCAACGGGCAGCTTGTCGGATAAAGTTACATTTTTGGTTACGGGATTGGTCAATGGGTAAGATATTATGCTTGAGGTAGTCATATATTGGTCCATATAACGGAGAATCTAAACCAGTCAAGGCATATATAACCTGGGATTCAGAGTGGTCATAGGCGGGGGAGAACAGTTGCTCTACCAGGAACTCATAACGACTCTGTTGTTCTAGAATTTGTAGTAATGAAGCGATCATAGCCATTGCATCGACTGCTTTGTTGTTCAACCTTGGTATTTGTTCAAAAGTGATGTGCACAAAATACTGTTTGAAATCATCCACCATCCGTTTGTAGGGTAGTAACTTGTCATCCTTTGTCTGATAGTTGTTGTTGATTTGATTGATGACTAGTTGTGAGTCTCCGTAGACTTTTAACTATGTGATTTACCATTCGATAGCCATTTTGATGCCTATGACCAATGCTTCATATTCAGCCACATTATTTGTACATGGAAACATAAGCCTGTATGATCTTGGCATAGTGTGTCCTTCAGGAGTGATGAATAGAATACCAGCCCCTGAACCATGTTGTGTATAGGATCCGTCAAAGTATAGGGTCCATTGTTTGGAAGAAAGAGAAAAAACGTCCTTGTCTGGAAATTCGATGTCCATGGTTTGTTTTCCTGGTAGTGGTGCTTCAACCAACTGATCTGCAATTGCTTGTCCTTTGATGGCTCGTCTTTCTATGTAGTGGATGTCAAATTCACTGAGAATCATGACCCATTTAGCCAATTGGCCTGTGAGAGCTGCCTTGCTGAGTAGATACTTGAGAGGATCAATTTTTGCCACTAGCTTTATAGTGTGTGCTAGCATATAATGTCGGAACTTCTGAGATGCAAAAACCACTGTTAGGCAAGCCTTTTCAATGAATGTATAGTTGAGCTCATAGCCATTCAATGTTCTACTGATGTAATATATGGCGCATTCCTTTCCTTGTTGATCTTCTTGTGCCAATAGTGCCCCCAGTGAAATATCTGTTGTTGAGATATATAGTATAAGAGGCTTTCCTGCAACTGGTGGTACTAGAACTGGTGGACTCATTAGGTACTGTTTAATTTGGTAAAAAGATTCTGCACACTTAGTCTCCCATCTAAACGGTACATTTTTGTGTAGCAAGTGGTTAAATGGCAGACTTTTATTTGCTAGTTGAGCGATGAATCGCCTGATTGATTGAAGTCGTCCTTGTAGAGATCTAAGTTGACTGATATTCTTTGGTGGTGGCATGTCCATGATGGCTTGTACCTTTGCTGGATCAACTTCAATATCTTTAGCTGAGACTATGTAGCCTAGTAACTTGCCTGATGTAACCCCGAAGACAAACTTCTTAGGGTTGAGTCGGACTTGGAATTTCTGCAACCGATCAAAGATCTTTGTTAGGATGCTGAGATGTTCAGCTCTGGTGAAGGATTTTGCTAGTAAATCATCCACATAGTCTTCCATAAATGTGTGCATCATATCATGGAATATGGTTGTCATTGCTCTTTGATAAGTTGCGCCTACATTCTTTAAGCCAAAAGGCATAAAATTCCAACAGTACGTTCCCCAAGGACAAGTGAATGTTGTTTTGTCTTGATCTTCAGGAGCTATTTTGATTTGATTATAGCCCGAGAAACCATCCATTAATGAGAGCATTGCATGGCTTGCTGTGAGATCTACAATTATATCAATACTTGGCAGAGGAAAATCATCTTTGGGACAAGCTTTGTTGACATCCCTGAAGTCAGTGCATATTCTGATACTACCATCTGGTTTTGACACTAGAATAATGTTGAAAATCCGTTTTGCATAGTCAATAGGTCAGATGAATCCGACATCCAATAATTTCTTTAATTCATTTTTGACCATGAGTGCTACCTGTGGATTCATCTTTCATAGTTTTTTCTTGACTGGTTTGACTCCTGTAGAGATGGATAAGTGATGCATGATTAAGTGTGGATCAACTACGGGCATATCAGCATATGACCAGGCAAAGTTAATTTGTTGTCCTTTAAAGAAGATGATGAATGCCGATCTTTCCTCCTTTGTCAGAGATTCTGCAAGGTGAATGTTTCTGGCTGCTTCTGTGGTACCAATGTTGATTGATTGAGTGGGCTCAATCAATATGGGTGATCGCTCATGAAAATGTTCAAGAAGAGTGTCAAGTCTCCCATTGTTAGGTACCTTAAAAAGGTTTTCACCCTCAGATGCGTCCTTTATTTTTACTTTTTTGGGATATATAGCTGCCATTAACTGGTTTTCAGCATTAGATTCTTTATTTGATTCATTTTTGCGACTGAGAGACTTGGCACTCCCTGATTGATGGACATCGTCATTTTGTTCACTAGTAGAGCCTGTTTCAGGATTTACTGTACATAGGTAATGGATAATAGATTCATCATCTGGGAAAATTGGTATATCATCGGTCTCAGGTTCATTCCAGTCGATGAGATCAGGGAAAACAAGCGGTAAGGAATCGTTGGGTGGGTCAAGTTCGGCTACTGTAAGTGTTAGGATAGAGTTGCCATCGTGATGGGTCTTGGTTTTAAAGAATTCTAGGGTTTCATCGAGGTCTTTGATGGTATCATCTTCTACGTAGACTTGTTCGTAATATTTCTGTTCGCTTTCTTGAACGTCATAGATATGTTGTGGTCCAAATTCAAGAGGTCTATCTTCTATGTTATGTTCTTCTTGAGAAATGGATATGAAATCAGTATCATCTAGGATATTTGTAGTATTATCAGAGCAGGTACCCCATTCATATTCATTTGAATCTGTCTCATAGGCATCATCCCAGATTCTATCTGTGCTGCAAACAAGTATGTTGTATGGTGAAAACAAATCTTTGATGATGGATACTTTTTTGATATTCTGTGTTGATTCTATATCTGATCCATCTTCCACGGTCTGAATTTGTTCATAGATTGTTCTTCCTTGGGGAGGAATGATGGTTTCTTGTGATGACATGATTTGTTCTTGAGCCATGGGTGTGTGAATATGAGCCACTGTTACAGATATGGCCTTCTTATGATTTAAAAGCTTTTCTTGATGCAACTTTTGATCTTGACGTTCTCATGCCTTACGGATTGTTTCTGCTGATTCAAAGAGTGCTTCCTGCCAGGATTCTTCCTTGTACTTCTTCTTTTCCTTCCATTGAGGTTTTGCATTTGTGTGTGGCGGCCGTTTCAATAGGAAGGTGAATTTAGAACCTAATCCTACTTTATTTCTACTAGGTTGTGAAGGAAGATCTATAGGTTCAGTGACTCCTTCCTTGCGTTTCCCAATAGGTCCTTTACCGCCATATCCCATTTGTTTCATGATCAAGTAGCCTTTTCCATACAGGTGCGTTGGTAGAACAATGTCTAGAGCAGTTGCTCTATTAGCTTCTTCTTCATCTTTGTATAGCCAGCTAAGAACATCTTTATCTTCTGATTCATGTGTTAGAGTACCCAATTGGATGAAAGTACCATCAAATTTAGTGATGGGCTGAGTTGCCAGATGTGTTGATATAGTAGGTAAACCATGCGATCTGGGTGATGTTGGCAATCTGGTCAAACATAAAGGCTCCATAGAATATTCGCCCATGCCCTGGTCTTTGATTTGCATTTTCTGTTTGAAGTCTCCCCATAAGGAGTTGGATTTTGCTGTTGGTGGATCGGATGTCGAAGATCGCTGCTTTTCTCTGTTATAAGGAACCAAACTGTCTTGGGCTGCCCCCATTGCATTGCAATGTTGAAATGGATTGTGATCAGCTGATATGGAGATTTCTTGTCCATCATAAGGAAACTTGACACATTGGTGATATGTAGAAGGTATTGCTTGCATTTCATGTATCCAGGGTCGTCCTAATAAGATATTGTAGGTGAGATCAATATCTAAGACCTGACATATAGTATCCTTTTGCACTGGTCCTACTTGAATAGGTAATATCACTGTTCCTTTACAGGACCTTTCCTCATCATCATATGCTTTTATGGTAATCTTTTTACAAAGATCAATAGATTCTTCTAAGAAGCCTAGTGCATGGATAAGCTTTAAAGTACATATATTAAGTCCGGCTCCTCCATCTATTAAGACTCTTTTTACTCGGTGTTTGCAAACAATGACTTCAATATGTAGAGGAGTATTATGTGGGTGACGCAATGAAGTATTATCATGCTCTAAGAAGGTGAGGTTATGAGATTCTTTCATATGGGCAACCATGGCTTGGAATCTATCTGTATCCAGATTTTGAGGTACATTTGTTTCCAATAGAGCTTGCTCCAATATGTCTTTGTGTTTTGGAGATAGTTTCAACAATTCCAAGATAGATATCTGAGCTGGAGTCTTGCGTAGTTGGTTAACTAAGTCGTATTGGATCTTTGGTGTGGCAGTTGGAGGTGCAGTATGTCCCTTCAAGACATATTTCTAAGTCTGGGTTGTTACATTGATAGATTCATGATCATGCCTATCTCGAATGGTTATGACATTGACTTGATGGTCTTCAGCTGATATGTGGTTGATTGTGTTGTTGTAGATGTGATTAATACGAGCTCCGCGTGTATCATTTGAAGTTGATGCTCCATCTTTGTTATAATTTGGGAGAAGATTTTTGAAGGCTTCGTGATCATTATTTGTTTTGAGACCATCCATCGTTGAGTCACCTCGATCAATCATGTCCTGGATTATGTGTTTCAATCTCATGCACTCGTTTGTTCTACGACCCTTGTTGCAATGGAAATCACAATAGTGTGAATCATTCCACCAAGGTGGTTTGATTGGGGGTTCATAATTGTTGATTGGAGGCAAAGAAAGAATCTTGTTTGCCAACAGTTTTTTGAATGCGGATTCTAATGATTGGCCTAGTGGTGTGAAGATACGCTTTTGGAAATTGTTGGTGTTGTTGCATGAATTATTGTTAGGCCCTGGATTCAGGTTTTTGTTTTGATTATCATTGGCATTGTCAGTGTTGAGTTGTCCTTGAGCATTGTTTGGTGCATATGTATTAGCACTGGGAGTAGCATTTTAAGGATTTTTCGCATTTTGAGTATTTCCCGATAATGCAAGCACTGGTTGTTTAGATTTGGGATCATATGGTTCATTGTTGTCTTCATTTTTGTTTCGCATCCAAAATCGAGATTTGTCAAGATTGGTGTTGTTTTGGTTATTGTAGTTTGATGAGTTTGTTCCTTCCTTGTAGAACTTGAGTGTTCCCTTTTTGATACAAGCTTCTTCTACTTGAATGCCATTTTCAATCAATTTGGCAAAAGATGGTATGCATTGAAGTTTAAGTCTATAACTCATTTCGCTATTTAAGTTATCAATGAAGATTTCCATTTTCTCTTTTTCAGGAATATCTCGAGGATATCTTGATACCGTGCATCGCCAATGCTAAAGGAATAACATGAATGTTTCATTGTTCTTTTGTTTGGTGTTGCAAACATCTAGCATGGTTATGGCATGTTGGATGTTGTAAGAATAGTGGGTGATGAATTTGTTAACCAATTCATCAAATGATCTGACAGGTGGCGTAATCTTGGATAACCATTCCATTGTTTGTCCTCCCAAGCTTCTTGGGAACAATCTCATTAGATAAGTGTCATTATGAGCAAATCCAAGACTCATGGTGCAAAATTCTCGAACATGATCCTGAGGATCACTTTTCCCATCATATTAATCAAATTTGGGAACGTCTGAGTTTGGAGGAAAAGGTACCATGTTTAATCTTCTATCAAATGGATAAGGACAGATTTCGTTTATAGAATACTGCACTGTTGTCCCTTGTTGCATATCTTGTATTTGTCTTTGCAACATTTGTATTTGTTGAGTAAGAGCAACCAAGGGCGCATTATCTTGCCGAGGGAAGAGTTCTTCCCTCGTATTTGTTCTTAACTGAAAAGGTGTAGTAAACGGTATGTGTTGTTCCGGGGTTTCAAATTGAGGTATTCGCATTTCTGGTATATGTTGCTCAGGTATGCGAGTTTCTTCTTCTCTTTGTTGTTCTTGATATGTATATTGTTGAGACCCGGTTTGAAAGACGTTTGTGTCAAAATCTTCAGGAAGTTTAATGCCTTTACTCATAAGCATGAGTAGATATTTTTCTTTGTCATTTTCCATGACTTTTTCGATGAGTTTTTAGAATGAAGGATTTTCTTGACATTCCTGAAGAATTGTGTTAGTAATTTCAAGCTCTTCTAAGGATGGAACTTCAAAAGGATTTGATAATCTACGATTCATACTTGATTCTGTGGGTGTCTCGCTTTGTTTGTTTCTTTGAGAGCGAGTGATAGGCATTTTAATAGAAACTTTCAGTGATGAAAGGAACAAAGTCCTCTTCGATGTGTTGCTCAGGCGTTGGTGGTTCTGGTTGAGATGTGTGATATGTGATGCACTCGTCGGGCAGGAATGCTGGATTGATCTTTCCTCCGTGGTTTATCTTTTGATTAAAAGCAGACTTTTGACAGTATGCTCTTGTTTTTAGGGGTTCTTTGTCAAATTTGCTGGATTTATTTTGGATATAACGTTTGATGTGATGAAGAAATACCCGATGGGATTTGAAGAGTTGACAATTGATGTATAAAAACTTATTTCTCTTGATGAATTTGGAAAAGCTAGGTTGTTGTTTCTTCAACGTGATGTTACGATAGAGGTTCTTTCTTCTCAGAATAAGGGGATTAGTCATGCATGAGTGATCAATGATTTCCTTTGATTTGTTTGGATTTAGGTGATTCTTGTTTTGAAAATTTCAAATCTTTCTTTATTAGAATGAACGTTTAGATGCCCCTTCACGATAAAGTGTGTCAAATGATATGGATAAAAAGTTTCCCGATCTGGAAACTAGATTTGACAATTTGAAAATTTTTAAACAAGTGTTTGTGAGAAAAAAATCCGTAAGATGTTAAAGGATTTGATTGATACTGATGATGAAAATTTTCTGGATTATGATAGGAGAGACGTCCTCTATTGTTCGATTTGTTTCAGATTCTGACAACTTCATTTGACACAAATTTAGCTTGAGAAAAGTTTTTAATGGTTTTTTTTTTGTCACTCTGGTTTGATAAAAGATGATTTTTGATGAAAAAGTCTTCTAAAATGTTTTTGAATTTTTCAAAAATTTTCCAATTTTAACTCTCTATTTTTTGGTTTTTGATCACGCGCTAAAACAGAGGTTGCATGTGCTACTGAATTTCTCTGATGCGCTAAAATAATAAGCACACGCACTAATCTACCCCTAGACACATGCTAAAATTTGATTTTTTGGAAAATTTTTGCTCTAACAGGTGAAAAATTCACGCACTATACTGGGCTTGATACACGCTAACTGTTTTGATTTATGCGCTAGAATATGGTTTCTACGTGCTAAGCTATTTCTTTCACGTGCTAAAATTCAGGCTATTGAAAATTGCTTTTAAGTTTGTTTGGAAAAGCGACGCGCTATACTAGGCTGGCTACGTGCTAACTGTTTTGTTTTATGCGCTAGTTGTGGGCACCTACGCGCTAAGCTGTTGCTGCTACGCACTAAATATTGTTTCGGATGTGCTAAAGTATTGTATACTATTTTTGCCTGAGGATGAAACGCTACTGTTTTAACTGCACGCGCTAATTTGAGGTTTGGATGCGCTAATATAAGTGTTCTACGCACTAAGATGTTGCTCTTATGTGCTAGACTGCCCTGATTTTTCTGTTTTGGTGATTTTTGTGAGAATTTTGAATTTTGTTGAGAAAATTTTCAAGTGTGGATGATTTTCTGAAATAACAAATGTAAGCACAACACACAAAGTACAATCATTTTGCCTAATCTAATAGAAAGTGTATGTTCTGCGAGGATGTGTTCAAATCCCCAATGTTTTAACAGGTTTGGATACAAATAAGACACTTCAGAAAGACTCTTTATTCAAGGGTCATAAGTAACATCATAGCCCACTAGTCTCGATACTCCGTCAGCTCAAACAGCCGTGTCACCCTCTAGAGGGCGCCCATTTTTTTGCCTTTTGCTAGAAGTTAACCCAAAGTGAATTGCTTCATAGTTGAGTAGTTATCTTGGGAGATATATGGTGAATAATCTTGGGGGTAGATTCTTCCCCGCCCTTGCACTATGATGTTACAAATATTTGGTTACTGACTCGGCTCAAAGTTTCTAATTCTATGGTTCGTAATCAGGCTTCCCGTTTGGCCGTCAGTGATAAACTCCCTTAGGAGGCTTCCCAACCTTTAGAACAAAGGCTTTACGTATCTCGAGGATACTGGGGGAAGGCTAATCACTGCGTGCAACCGTTGAAAAGGACTTTCGTCACTTTCCACATTTGATTATAGTGGGTTGGAATTCTTGGCATCAAAGTCGTTCCCCACTTAGGTCGTTCCCTTCACACCAACCATAAACGGCTTTAAGAGTTGATTGCAACTCTTCGGGAAAGCAGGCCTACTAAAGGATGTAAATGCTTTGAAATAACGGAAAGTGGTAAGAGTGGTCTGGATTTTTGATCACCTAGTTAAGGGGAGAGCATATACCTTCCACTTTCGAGACAAAGAAAACAAAATTCTTTTTAAACCTCCAATTCAGTGATTTGCTAACCTATGTAGAGATGTTGCTCCACAAAAACATGATGTTCTTTTTAATCTTTAAAAGAAAAATTTTCTGATCTAGAAAAATGGAAATGGTCAACAAAGCAAATTTTTCGTTTTGGAGGTCAACAAAAGAAATCATTTTTCTATAAAAATAAATTTCCTCGCTCTACCTGCAACAAACCATTATAATCCTGCAAACAAAAAGAGAAAATGTCAGATGATTCGGGGGACTTCTACAAGTCTAAAATTTCAATTCGGTTACAATAATTTTTTTTTTTGTTGTTTTTGATGCGCTACAGAACAAACTATACACGCTACAATAAGATACAGATGCGCTATAATTATGTTTCTATGCGCTACTCTGTTACTGGGATGCGCTGTTCTGGGTGTTGGAAGCGCTACTCTGTGTTTTTCATTTCTCGCGATCAATTCTGCAGGAAAATTTTTAAAACTGATGCGCTAATGTTTGGGTCTTAAGCGCTGGATGATGTATTACAGGCACTAAACTGGGGGTAGAATGCCCTACTCTGTTAAGTCGATGCGCTATTCTGTATTTTGCCCGCGTCAATACCTACAGGAAAAATTGTTAATACAAATCATGCGCTATGAAAACTTCTTTACGCACTAAAACAGAGAGCCCACACGCTAAACAGTAGGCTAGAAGTGCTAAACTGTTAGGCAGATGCGTTAATATATGTTTTTGACGCGCTGATTCCTGTTTTTCGTGGACCTACAAAAATGATTAATTTCAAAAACCGATTTGTTATTTGGGGTCGGGCCCCACGGTGGGCACCAGAAATGTATGTGGGAAAAGTGGGCTTATAAAACTTAAAATGTGAAAATTATTGTTAATACTAGTCCACACACACACACAGGACTTCTTGATGCAAGCTATGGAGTAACGATGTGTTACTCAGCTTCCCAAGGAGGGTCCCATGGTTCTCTATCTCACAATGTCCCTCAAACCAACGTTTTTGCTCTCAGATTACTGAGCAAAATGGTTTAGGGATGGCAAATATGAGAACAAGAGATGCTTTTGATTGATTTTAATATGAAATGGATGCTAAGCTATGTATGATCTTAGAAATGCAATAAACTAAATGATAAGATGACAAGATTAGTATGAATACTATCCTCGCATACTGTATTTAGTCTATGATTGAGCTAAAATGATAAATAAATTACTCTAAACATGCATATTTAGTCTACTTCCTGATTTAAAGAGAGGCTAAATGATGAGCATAAAGATGATATGAAAGCTTGAAAGAATTTGAGCATAAGTGTGATGCTTCAAATTTGAAAGATGATTGTTAAAAATGGAGAAATGAGAGCTCTATTTATAGCACAAACAGGGCAATGGATGGTCAGGATTGAAAGGTTTAATCAAGGGCCAAGCTTGAAAGTTGGGGATCCATGTGCACAATTTGCACCAATGACATGGTGACAAGTGTCAACATAAGATTGGGTTGAAAGAAGGGGTTGGAGGCATTGAATGCCTGAGAAGACCTCATAGTTATCTAGAGGCTAAGGGTCAAGTCTAAGTTAGGATTACCCACTGGATTAGGAGTTAATCCAAGGATAAACCTTTGTGCAAATGATTAAGAGATAATCATGGTCAAAGCATTAAAGGCCTGATGAGACCCTTGGGTTGGGTAGAGGTTGAGTCAAAACAAATATTTTAATCATGTAGGAGGGTTTGAGTTAACCATTAATGGTTATTGGAGATTTTGTGGATTAAGTGGTTGAAGGTTGAAAACCTTCAAAGGTTATCAAAGACTTTGAGGGATTTGGTGGTTGAAGGTTGAAAGCCTTTAATGGTTTTCAAAGACTTTGAGGGTTTGAGAAGTGACCTCCCTTTGCTTAGGGATGTGACAAAGTTTAGAGGAGGGGTTAGGTTAATTAGAAGCGATTAGAAGATTCTAGAAGGGATTAGAAAGGGGTTCAGGATTTTGCAAGTGGATGGAGGGATAATAGGATTTAATTGAAATAAAGTAATTTAATTCAATTTGGTTGTAATTTGGGGAAATTAAATAAATTAGATTTATTCAATTTAGGATAACTATTTAATTAAATTTGAATTTAATTAAAAGTGGCTAGGGGGATTTAATTGAATAAAATGATTTAGTCATTAAATGGTATGGTGAATTTTATTTAAATAAATTGAATAATTTATTTAATAAAATAGAAGAATGTGGATAATTTAATTAAATTGGATTTAATTAAATAGAGAAATGAACATAAAATATTCATTTAGGAATGTGGTCATTTTTATACGTCTACACCTACCATATGGCTTTAGATGTTCTAGCAAGTTGGGAGGCAGAAAAAGAGCATGCATACCATAAACCTGCCCACCCAGACGTGATTGTGGTATTGGTTCATGCCCATGATGAATGAAATCAAATTTATCCCATCTTGCAACCTTGCATTGCATGCATCTAACGATTTTTCGTACCAACTAAAAAAATGCTACCATGTGAAAATGGATCTAAGTCTTCAAAAACTGAGATATTCATTGTAGACAGGCCTCACATGACCCTATAGGTTCAAACAGATCAATCGTATGCATTCTAGATTGCGAGAAATTGTCTACCAAAGTTTGATAGGTTTTTGGACTTATGGAACTTGAGAGATCCCGCCAGTAGCGTATGGCTTTGGATGTTCCAACAAGATGGGAGGCACAATAGGAGCATGCCTACCATAAACCTGCCCAACCAGATGTCCTCATGTTGCTGGTTCATTCCCATGATGAACGAAGTCAAATTTAGCCTATCTTGCAACCTTGACAACAACTGAGCAACGTTGACAATAGCTGAGCAACTTTTACATCTTTTATCGAAATGACCCCAAACTTTCACAAATGACTCCAAATGATCATTAATGTCTCAAATGACCTTGTTTCGATGAAACAACACAAACAAGACAAAAACCCAAATTTGATCATTGCGAGAATGAGGGTGCTCCTGCACCACTCACATTGACAAATATAAAGGAAATGAATAAAAAAATTATATTGATCATTACTATGGATCAAATGTTATTATTACCATTTAATTTCATTGTGATTGAGGCAAGGAGTGTTGTAGGGTTAATTCAATATTTTAGAAAGTGGTGCAGGAGCACCTACTCATCTAGATGCCTCATGAAGGATTTTTAATTTCTTTTTGGTTAATAATATTTTGTCTCGGTTATGTGAGGTCCTAAGGACCATTTGGAGTCAATTCAAATCATTTTGTAAGGCTATTAAAGCCATTATGCTCTTGCTGACCTATAAGGTCCTAATAAGGTCAAAGTTGGTCAAAGCATGTAAAAGTGGACAATATGGGTTGAGATGATGTAATAAGGTCATTTAAGAATTTATAGAGGGTAATTATATTATTTGGAGTCAATAGGACAATTTTTGGATTCATGTTGTCAAGTTTGGCAAAAAGTTGCAAAGTTGTCACAATGCAAAATTCCAAAAGTTGCAAAAAAAGATGTAACCAAGGAAAATCAGTTTAAATGTGGTTGGAGTCAGTTTGAAGGTTTTTTTGGTTGTTTTTAGAATATATATGTGTAGAGGAGGTTGAATGAATGTTTGTTGGGTGATGTAAGAGTACACAATTAATGAAAAGTGAAGTTTTACATTGCATATTACTTGTTTCCCATGCATAACAGTCTAATCTGATACAAAGTTCTATATGAAAAATGTGTCTCTTAGAATTTGAAACCTTTTTATAATGAAGAGGATTGAATCCCCTAAAATTTAGCTTTTTTTCATTTGATTTCATTATATTTTGAAGAAGTTATATCAGATTTGGTAAAAACAGTCACAAACCCTTGCTAGGGTATCCAGTGACATAAAATAATGTCATTTTTGGTCATACCATCATCAAAAACCCATCCAAATGGATGGTATGACCCTTGTAAATGTATATTTATTTTTTTATTTTTGATTCAGGGTTCCATAGTGAGAATTGCAACTACTATGAGTGACACAAAATCTGAGTTATGTGTCTTAGTCTGAAAATGACAAGAAGTTGGTGATGTGTGGGTTGATATAAGTGCATTATTGGGATCCCAAAGGTTTGGTAAAGTCTTGGAGAGGTGTTAGGGGTTATTGAAAAACCTAATAAATTATTTGTGGCCATTTATTGGTCAAAATACTCACCATTTTAATGACTGTCCCAAAACTGGGTATGTTGTTGTCCTAAGGAACTAGTGGACTAAGATTTTGATATTATGATGTAATGAGTGAGTTTTATGAGTGGAGGACAATTGGGTAAGGTGTTTGGGAGTCCTTAGTAACCCTTGGAATTGTTAGGAATCCTTGGAGAGAGGTGTTGGCTCAGGTTATTATGACTATCTTAAACAAAGGTGTGGTTGCCACAGTGAACCAGTGATATAGCAACAAGTTCTCTTTATTGTCTTTAGGGTGGATGGGAGGGTGAAGAATGGTGGTTTTTCTATGTTAATGATTCTCCTAAATTGTTTCATGAAATCAATTTAGTTGATGAGTATCTACTTGTCAAATTGAGTTGTGCCCATGGACAATTTGGAGTCCTAATTGGAGTTGGGTTTATGTGAGTGGGACATGCTACAAATCTTGAGTTGAAAGTGTTGTGATGATCCAAGTCCTAAAATATTTCTATGCCTTGTGTTTAGTGTTGTTGACCAATGCCTACATGTAAGTTAAAACCCTTGTGTAAGGGCTCAAGTCTTGTGAAGACCAAAGTGATGCTTATGATCTATTGAAGCATGGAACCTTTTGACAGTATTTTGAAGGTTGATAAGAGTGATAGGATGAGATGAGACCATTGTTGCCAAATATTTCCAAAGTGAGTTTTGGGATTTTTTGTGTGAACCCTTAGTCTCTTCATCAAAAATCTTATCAAATCACCTTATTTCATTGTAACCCATGATTGTAGAAAATAGTATTTTGTTGTTTACATTCATATTGTTGATTACATAGACAAATATTCATTTAACTTTATAAAAGGGAAGTCACCAAATACACTGAATAGTTTTTTAAGTCTGATATCAAAGATTAACGAAGTCTATGGAGTAGCTAAGATCAAAATTTATTAGACAAGGATCCAGCTATTTTGAAGTGATCAAAGACTTTCATTGTGATTGAGACATGGAGTTTTCTAGGGGTAGTTCAATATCTGAAAAATCTTATCAAAACATATTCCATAGTTGCAATGCCTCATATTCTGTGATGGAAATTGCTGTCTTTTATATGGGGTAGAATTCAACAAAAGGAATTTGTTTAGCTGAAGTAATTGATTAGCAAGCCACTAGTTTTGGCAATACCTAGCTTGTAACTACTATTTTAGGTAGAGACAAATTTTAATGATTGTGTGTTGGAGGCTCTTTTATTACAATTTTTTAAGCTTTTCTATTGTCATTCAAACTTATTTCGTTGAGTGCTTTGGATATATTGCTTGCATAATGAATTGCTTGTCTTTGTTTGAGCAAAAAATAACTATATCAATTATAAAAAAAAATTATATACATCAAAATGCACAATAATGAAAACATGCACATTTATTGGGTCGAATATCAGCATTTATATATATCAAAATGCACAATAATTGTGTATGTATACAAAATATGGCATATATGCCAAGTCAATAAAAATCACAAAAATATGGCATATGCCATGTGCAGATCGATATACAATAAAAATGTAGATTGTATCTAGATGTATTGGTCCTTTGATGACCACAACTAACACTATATGATCCTATAGTTGTGGTGGATCATCAAAATGTAGCCTCTTTGATGCAGTGCATGGCTCTGTAGATAACTACACAACCACAATTCAAAAGCCAAGTTAGAATCATTTTGTATTAAATAGTTCACAATTATCAACATAACTATACAGTCAACTATAATTTCTTTGCAATTGAATTGTAGATTACCTCATCTAATGATCTAGGATCTAGCATCTTTTCTTTCCTTTCCTTGTCAAAATTAGTAATCTTCTTAAAATGCAACTTGAGAGGATCCACATTATGCCCAAACCGAGAAGGGGCCTATTGTAGGTTAAATACAATTAATGCAAGGTAATAACATATATAGATCAAAAACACTAAAAATCTATAATATATAGAACAAAAGTGTACCAGAGACTGAGATGCTTCTCCAGTAGACTTAAGAGGGCTCGCCATTGATGAAGCAACTATGGCTATTTCCTATATGAAAAATGATAAGATTAAAAATGATAAGTATTGTAGGTTAAATATAATTAATACAAGATAATAACATATATAGATCAAAAAAACTAAAAATCTACAATATATAGAATAAAAGTGTACTGGGGCTTGGGATGCTTCTCTAGTAGACTTAGGAGGGCTCACCATTGATGAAGAAGCTATGGCTATTTCCTATATGAAAAATGATAATATTCAAATTTATCTAAAGTTCACATGTACATGTGAATATAATCATGAAATAAAGAAAATAAAGTAGATATACATACCTCTTCCCTCTCTTGATCCTCTAGCGTATCAGGTGTATTCATCAGTTCCACAAATCCCAATTGTTGATGTATATAAAAGAGACAAAAAAGACTAATCAATCTACAGGTTCCAATTAAGACAATTTCAACCTTTTCAAACAATTGTGTAAATTAAAAATGTGTTCAATTACCTTTTGACGTTTACTCATCCTCGAGGATTTATTTCACTGAGGACGTGTCCTAGACATGTGTGGGGTACCCTAAAAGAAACAAAATTAACACGAGATATCAGTAGATAATATTAAATATAATTTAACAAATCTAAATTTAAATGACTTGCATATTCAATCAAAAGAATACATTAAAAGAGGTGTGCAAAATATGATACCACATAGCTTTCTAGGCCGAAATTGATGGCCAAGAGCGAGGTCCATGATCAATTTGGGACGTTTGATCCCTTGACAACACCTATAAAACGTAAAATAAATATACATTAAAGAGAGTTAGTATAACTTATAAGAAAATTTTTGAATTCAAGGTACTATTCTATTTTAACATGTTACAAAATTTATACCTTAGGCATCGAAGCTACAGCTGTAACAAGTGTGGGAGGAATATCAGATGGTGCATTAACACCTGCTGCTATATCCTGAAATGCATATTGTTTGTATCAATTTAAATCATTCTATAGATGAAAATTTATTTACATTTACAAGTTTTAAGAGATTGATAAATAAAATGTTATCAATTAAAATCAACACACCTGTGTGTGTGTGTGACCACCATACACCATATCCATCAAATCATCAGTCAACGCCACATCCTCTACAATGGTAGAGTGACATCTACCTCCACAAAATGTACACAGATGGGACGTGGAACCATCTGCACTTGCCTCGACATCCATCCCAGCACATATACCTGAACAACTGGGACACACATGATAAATGGGCTCACCAAGGCTAGATGGCTCAACTACTATATCATTGTCTAGGCTAAGAGGGTGTGATCATTGTGTACCATGTTGAATGATCACATCGATCAATGCAGTTGCAACCTAAAGAGTTTGTAGGTCCATCAAATCTTTTAGGGCTACTGGGATCATGACATGGACCACAAGTTTTGGTGCTAGGGGGATGCGACTTTGGGATTTATTACCCTCTGAGATCTAGGTCTATCTTGGTTAGAGCCCATGCCTCTACCCTAGAACTCTCTCATATCAAAATAATTTGGCTGCTCAGTGAGGATAAACTCACAATATAGTTTCCTCAAAAAATACAATGGAACCTCAAAATTCTTACAAGGTGTTTGGTCAAAGACCATCCACCACCTATCCCAAAAAGCATTTTTTATCTGCAAATGGATACACTAGTGTATAGGAAACCTCTTTGAATTAAGAGGTAAGGTCTCACCCATTTTGGGATCAATAAAAAGAGCACATATTTGTGGTTTACTTGTATTTTTTTTCACTTCATTATATGACAACCCACTAACATAAAAAGCATGGCATCGACCCCTATAGCTTCCCCATTTTATAATATGATTTTTAACTTCATTGGTACTAGTAGCCAATGATTCTAAGGCTATGGAAAGGGATGCATGATGCTCATGCTTGGGTGCCTTTAGTCTATTCACTAGTCTAGTTATTTTGGCAGTGTTTTGTGCTAACTGGTTTATTAAATCCTCCTGTGTAGCTTGTGAATGGTCTATTGGAGGAGTTGGAGGGTTTGTATCTTTAGGGTTTGGTTGTGGGTTCTTCTATGGGTTCTCTTGTGGGTTTTTCCCTAATTTTCAAGAGGTGTGTCTTGCTGGGGGGAATTATTTTTTGAATCTGATGCATTAATAACCAAAAAAAAATAAAAAATGATGAATTTATATTCTAATTGTGAATAAAATATTGTAGCGTCCTAAAATTGCGACACTTGCAATTTCGACTGCATTTCGGTCTTCACGATGGCGATGCAACACACAACCTGAATGGAGACCCCGAAACCTGATTACGACACTGAAAACTACATTTTCTTGCACCCTGGCCTGAACCTCCTTTGTACCCTGCTGTCCCGGGAGGTGGGACCAGAGCGACCAGTGCCCTGGTCCTTCAGGACTAGGGCGCCCAACGCCCTGGTCCCTGGGTCCTATTTTGGGCCCGGTCTCTTTTGGACTTCGGGTCTTTTTGTTTGCAAATTGGAAATTATTGTTTCCTGGTCGGCCTAAGGTCGGTAAAATCAGTCTATTAACCCTAATTGACAAGTATATAAACTACATTTTCCTCTCTCATTTGGGATGATGAATGATGAAGAGGATATGCATACAAGCATGGAAACTATACTCAAGCATTCAAGAATTCAAGAAATTGATCATTTCAAGTCTCCATTCAAGGCTAAGTGTTGCATTCAAGACAAGGATTCAACCATTGAAGAGGAGATCACTTACTACATGCTACATACAACATACTAGATACAACAAACAACAACATCTATACCTTCGCACATAAGGATACAAACATCCTTACAACAAGGTATTAGTACTTGTTTTACATTACAGACATTTACATTTACAGCATTTCTCATTACTTGGTTAATTCCAAAACCGGGGTTTGACCTAAAGGCAAACCCCTAATCCCTAACCCCCCAATCATCTTCACTTTTCTATGTGTAGGTTGTAGGTACACGGCTGAAATTGAAGATCTAGAATCCTTGTGCAGAGACGAACAGATCCCCCTTCGTTTCGCGGATTTTTTGGAGGACCGTGGCACCAGGCGCCATCATCTCGACAAATTTTTCTCAAATTTGCAGGACAGCGCCGTATCGACATTTTACTGCTAATTCCAGGTCTGCAGCTTCATACTATATCCCTATCTCAGTTTATAAGCGAATCTTTGTCACTTTCTATGCATTCCTAGCTTAATTCTTCTATCAACATTCCTTACAAAAGAGGGTAGCCTTGCTTTCTTAACCCTTGAAGCACATTTAGCATCCAATCTTGCCTTGTGTGGGATTGGATCTTGTGGGTTTCAACCCCTCTTTTGAATGTAAAGTCTCTCCCCTAAGTGAAAACCATCAACCCTAGCAACCTCCCTTCTCTCTCCTTGGAGTTGGAAGAGGGGAGAGCAACTAGGGCTCGATCGCGATTTTCCGCTTTACATTTTGGTGAACCCGACGTGAACATCCTTTCTGATTATTCATGGTTAGATCTGAAAATTGGATTCCTTGATTACATTTCCATGTTTGATCTTTTGCAAATTTTAGAGGTTGATTGCATAAAAACCCTAAAATTTTCTTTTTGAAAATTGAACTTGTGAAATATTTAATTGTTAATGCTTGTTTCAGATCTGCCCTTCTATTACAAATTATCAATTCATATTTGTGCTTTAATTTTGAAAATTAAATGGTTAAGTGTCAAAACCCTAATTTTTGAAACCCTCTTGATTCAACCTTTGTCCGACAATTTCACTGATCAAAACATCTCCAAATCAGCTGTAACTTTGGATTCTACAATAAAATCACAATATCTTTCATCCCTGAAAATTTGGAAAAAAGTTGCAAGGACCATGTACACTCCGAGCGCCATCGTCCCCGACATTTTTTTTGAAATTTTGGGAGCAAGATCTTACTGTATTTTTCTGCTAAAATCCAGAATTTTGGCTGATTTTATCAATTATAACACTTTCAAAACTACAGTCAAAGTTGGCCTTGTGATTGCTTGGTCTAGGGCTCCTAATCATTCAAAAATTGTTGAAATTGAAATTCTGTGTCAAAATTGTGTTCTTACTGTCCTAAATCTGAAAAGTGTGTTTGCATTCATTCGAAATTTCAGTGCTTTATTCAAATTCGTTCAATTTGTGACTTTTGAAATTAAGTGCTTAATTACAACAACTTTGATTTCCGCTTTCAAAATCGAATTTTGCGTGAAATTGAGTCAATTTTTAAAATTTCAAAATTTGCATTGCTCTTAGCATTCCCTCTAAAATTATAAAATTCAAAATTTCAGTTTCCCTCTCTTTTTCAAAATTCAAATTTTGCATTTTTTTGACAATCTTGGTAGGGTTCAATTTTGAAATTGCAACTTTAATTTGGCCTATCTACAGATCGTAAAATCACTCAATTTTTTCAGATTAGCTCTAAAATCATCATAACTTTCATCCCTGCAAATTTCGAAAAAAAGTTGCCGGGACCGTGTGCACTCAAAGCGCCACGGTCTCTGACATTTTTTTCAAAATTTCGGGAGACTGTCGTGATTGCATTTAACAGCCTAAATCTGGAAGATTGGCTGATTTTACTGAAAATTGCTACCTCTAAATTCAAAATCTTCTCTCTCTTTCTAGTGCATGAGTTTTACAACAATAAGCCCTACTTCCACTATTCCCGTTAGACAAAGCCGTAGAATTAAGTCTTTCCGAGGTTTGATTACCGAGGAGAGGGAACCTAATTTGAATAGCCTTTTTAATGAGGACATGGGTAATTACTCTAATCCTCCTAATGATGAAGAAGCTCTCCATGAGGTTTCTGTAGAACAACTTTCGAAATTGGATAATCAATTTGATGATTTTCACCAATGGATGTCTCATGAGTATCCCGATAGTCAAGCTCTTCCTTTAATTGAGGGTCTAAAACATATGCTTCAAAGTGATAAGAATGGAATTGATATCTTGTGTGGTATTGCACACATTGTGGATTCAAATGTGATGCCTATGAAGAGTTGTGCTGAAACTTTAGGTTATACACAACCTCCTACACAAGTCAACCATTCTATTCCTTTGACAACTTCTATTTCTAGCATACCAACCTTTACATCAAACATAATGACTACTTCTATACAAGACATTCCTCCTATGATTACCAGTCATGGGGGCAATCCTCCTTCTTCAATTAACCCTCTTCCTTCATTTAATCCAACTTCTTCATTCATCCCTTCAATGAGTGTTCCTATTACATCTCCGCAAATGAATATGACGCAAGGGGGCAATTCATTTAACCATTCCATTCCTCCTTGTAGTGTTCCTCCTGTCCAATCATCTCCTATGACTAACTATCATAGAGTCCCACCACCTTACTCTTTACCTTCTTTCAATAACATAACACCTCCATCTCAATCTAACACATCTAATATGAACTCTTCGACTGAAGCAACTATTAACAATCTTGCACAAACTGTCTCTTCTTTACAGCAACAAATTGCCTCTATGAATCAATCTAAGTTTAGTGTGCCCACATTTGATGTTGCGAGCCCACTTTCTCTTGACATTGTTCGAGCTATCCTTCCTAAACATGTTGAAATCCCGCATTTGGAGCTTTATAATGGTAAAGGTGATCCTCTAACACATGTTAAGACTTTTCAAACAATATGTACCGATTTTGCTTATGACCAAAGGTTGCTTGCGAAACTATTTACTAGAACATTAAGAGATAAATCCCTACAATGGTATTGCTCGTTGCCTTCTTATTCTATTACTTCTTTTGAACAACTTGCAAATGCTTTCATTCAACAATTTCAAAACAATATAAGTCCTAAAGTTACTTTGATTGATTTAATGCATTGTAAACAAGGTGTTAAAGAAAAAGTGACTGATTTCATTGGTAGATATAAGCATTTGTATGCTCAAATTTCTTTTCCAGTGCCTGACAATGATATTCAAAGAATCTTTATTTCTAATTTACAAAAAGATATTCGAGACAAACTTTTGTTTTCTGAGTTTACTTCTTTCCAACAGTTGTGTGCAACTCTTCACAATTATCAACTGACTGTGAGTCAAATGGAACAATCTCATCCTATGGCTCCGAGTGATAAGGGTGATAGCAGTCAACAACCATTTGGGAAGTTTAAACCGAACAGAGATTCCATCAAATTCAATGAAAACATCATCAACAACAATGTGAATGCAGCATCAGGTGTGCCTCCTATTTCTAAATTTTTCAAGAAAGAAAGAAAGTATACTCCTTTGAATGAATCATTGCATAGTATTATGAATAAGTTATTGGAACAAAATGTACTTACTCTTCCTCCTATAAGGCAAATTGATCCTGCAAAGATTACTTCACCTTATTTTGATAACAAATCTTTTTGTCATTTTCATCATCAGCCTGGGCATGATACTGAAAAATGTTTTTCTTTAAAGGGTAAAATTCAAGATTTGATTGATAATAATACTATCTCTGTTTCTGGAGTGAATGATAAAGGCAACACATCTATAGCTCCTCCTAACCAAAATCTTCAGATTTTTACTGATCCATTACCTTCTCATACCTCTAATGCAATTGAGGCTAATGATTCCTCTCTCTCATCTGATGGTCTTGTGTCTATGACTCTGAATGTGATTAACTTTGTAGAGCAGCAAGAAATCCCTAAAGAACCTTCCATCACATTTGATTCTAGTGAAACCATTAGAGCACCTGATGGTCCTTTATACATAGTTGCAAAAGTCAAGAATACACCGTGCCGTGGAGTGCTTATTGATCCTTCGTGCATGGTTAATGTTATTACTGAAGAATTTCTTTTTACTTTGCAATTGAATCAAGTGATCTATGACAAAACAGATGTGATTGTGAAATTATTTGATGCATTTTCTTCTCCTGCAATTGGTTCTATTACATTACCTATTGAAGTCCATAACAAATCTCTTGATGTGAACTTTGCTATTATTCCTTCATCCGAACAATTTCTTGTGAAGCTTGGCTATACTTGGCTATCTTCCATGAAAGCTATTGCTTCTCCTATTCATAAATGTTTGAAATTTCCCCATAATGGTGAAGTTGTTACTGTCAATCATAGTCTCTTTAAACCAGCTGAAAGAACCTCTAGTGTTCCTATTGATTACTTTTGGCCTAAGCAATTCCAATCTCTTCCTCCGCGAAGTGATCATCTTTTCAAATCTTATCAAAAGTGGAAAACAGATATGATCCTATCTCTAAGTGAACCTAGAACACCTAAACTTGATATTCCTATCATTCTTGAGAAGGAAGTTCTTCCTTTGAAAGATAAAACTAATGTCTTTCCTCAAGAAGATTCCCAACCCATCCCTATGGATGTGACTATGTCTATGCCTAATAAACCTTCTAAAAGTAGACCTATACCTCCTCGTCATGATGGATTTGGTCTTCTTCCTAAACCAAAAATTCCTCCTTTATATGGAGCAGTTCCTCCTCCTTCCTTTTATAGAGAGAAGAGACCTTCTTCTTCTCCTATTATCCAGCCTAAGAGACCACAACCTAAACACCCAAGTGATAAGGATAAAAACATTCCTCCTCCTCAATCTTCTCCACTTCCTACTAAGACTAGACGAAATCGTTCTGCACGTGAACACTGACGAAAGCGTCGTCTTAGGGCTCAAGCAGCTGCTTCTCAAACTTTACAATCTCCAAAAACACCTTCAACAAGCATTATTCCATTTTCTCCTCAGCCAGAAATTGAGCCTAAATCTCCTAAACATAAGATGCATGATGGTCTTGATCCTGTGCGAATTAAAGATCCTATTTTTATAAATCTTGATGATGATATAGATGAAAATGTTACTCCTCTTGCTTCTAATAGTGAATATGAACTTGTTGATGTTGATAACCATTTATCTAACGAATTTTCTAAAGAACTTATCCTAGCTCCTAGACAAGAACAACGTGGCTCGGAACATGAACATAGCCCTTGTTTGGATCTTGTGATAGCTCCATCTGTTGTGTTGGATGTTCCTCCTCTAGCGTGTTCCCTACCTTCCCGAAACATTGATCAGCAAGATCGGGGGGTAGATGACGTGCTAGACTAGTTACATTAGCATAGCAGATTCTCTCCTCCTCTCTTTTGTTACTTCTTCTATATGTTATTCTCATTCTTCTATTTTTTGTCATTAGTGTTGTCTACTTGAGGATGATGCAAAGCATTGCGACCTCTTTTGGTCTCTCTCATGTTGACTTAAAAGACACATGTGTTCCCTTCTTCTAGGTGACCTTCCTTGATTGGGGAATGAAGAACAATTATGCATACATACATATGATATATACATGACTTATCATACAGCATACTGACCCCGAGGAAAGCGAAGTCACCTCGTGCTTTGTGTTTGTGTCTATTATCCTTGGGTTTATCTCACACTTGGGGGCTAAATCTTTGTGATAACGTGCTCCTTTCCTTTCTCATTTCTTATGTGTATCGCTACGTTAAAACAATCACCCCCGTTGAGGCGTGTGTGATCGCTTTAACGTAGGGGGGCATACACCCTGTCTATCCCTTCAAGATACTTGAAAATTTCTTGGTGAACTTAGCTTTGCCTTGAAAATTTTTGGTATTTCTTTTGCATGACTCATAGTGAGGGAACCTTAATACTGACAGTCATGGTTCTCCCTCGTGATCTTCCCTTTTACTTTTTCAATCAGAGTCGTAAGATCCTTAGTCCACTGGGGGCTTGGTGTATCTTGCCTCCTTGACATGGTGAAAGTCTTTCAATGTTGTTTCCTTGTACTTTACCGGAAGTATGAATATACATACTCCCGCTAAAGTGGGGGCTAAATGTAGCGTCCTAAAATTGCGACACTTGCAATTTTGACTACATTTCGGTCTTCACGATGGCGACGCAACACGCAACCTAAATGGAGACCCCGAAACCTGATTACGACACTGAAAACTGCATTTTCTTGCACCCTGGCCTGAACCTCCTTTGCACCCTGTTGTCCCGGGAGGTGGGACCAGAGCGCCCAGTGCCTTGGTCCCTGGGTCCTATTTTGGGCCTGGTCTCTTTTGGACTTCGGGTCTTTTTGTTTGCAAATTGGAAATTATTGTTTCCTGGTCGGCCTAAGGTCGGTAAAATCAGTCTATTAACCCTAATTGACAAGTATATAAACTACATTTTCCTCTCTCATTTGGGATGATGAATGATGAAGAGGATATGCATACAAGCGTGGAAACTATACTCAAGCATTCAAGCATTCAAGCAATTGATCATTTCAAGTCTTCATTCAAGGCTAAGTGTTGCATTCAAGACAAGGATTCAACCATTGAAGAGGAGATCACTTACCACATGCTACATACAACATACTACATACAACAAACAACAACATCTATACCTTCGCACATAAGGATACAAACATCCTTACAACAAGGTATTAGTACTTGTTTTACATTACAGACATTTACATTTACAGCATTTCTCATTACTTGGTTAATTCCAAAACTGGGGTTTGACCTAAAGGCAAACCCCTAATCCCTAACCCCCCAATCGTCTTCGCTTTTCTGTGTGTAGGTTGCAGGTACGCGGCTGAAATTGAAGATCTGGAATCCTTGTGCAGAGACGAACAGATCCCCCTTCGTTTCGCGGATTTTTTAGAGGACCGTGGCGCCGGGCGCCATCGTCCCGACAACTTTTGCTCAAATTTGCAGGACAGCGCCGTATCGACATTTTACTGCTAATTCCAGGTCCACAGCTTCATACTATATCCCTATCTCAGTTTATAAGCGAATCTTTGTCACTTTCTATGCATTCCTAGCTTAATTCTTCTATCAACATTCCTTACAAAAGAGGGTAGCCTTGCTTTCTTAACCCTTGCAACACATTTAGCATCCAATCTTGCCTTGTGTGGGATTGGATCTTGTGGGTTTCAATCCCTCTTTTGAATGTAAAGTCTCTCCCCTAAGTGAAAACCATCAACCCTAGCAACCTCCCTTCTCTCTCCTTGGAGTTGGAAGAGGGGAGAGCAACTAGGGTTCGATCGCGATTTTCCGCTTTACAAATATATAAAATGCATAGAATAGATGAAAAAAATGATCTCATACCTCTTTCCATTGTGCGTGTGTTCGATTTTTAAAAACCCCATTCATGAATCATTTAACTTGAAACCCTTAAAGTGTTTTTTCTTGTAGTCGTGGGTAAAAATGACCCAATGGCCATAGTCAAAAAAAATTTGTTCACAAAAAAATGCATGCAGGGTTTTGAAAACTAAACTGCGTACACATTTTTGCTTCAATTAGGCTCGGCAAAATGAGCCAAAACGCATAGAGGGTTTTTTAAATTCCAAATAACTCATGCACATTTTGTGTTTTTCCAAGTTTTTTTGGGGGTGTGTCCACTTTTTTGCACACCATCTTGGTGCGCACACCCTTCACTAATTAGATTCCTTACCTTTTACATAAGAGAATAAACAAAAGAGAAGGGTATCATTAAACTACTATTTTCTTATATAGGTGCATCCCATAGAAGTTCTTCAATTTCACATCATGCTCTATATTAAATCATTCTTTTATGCATAACACAAACACTCCATCTTACCATTCATAAGAAAATCAATGTAACAAGCTAATCCTATAAGTATAACATCATATAAGAGAATGCACACTAGTTCTTTTCATTCTATAGCATGATCATTTAGATAGGGGAAAAATAACCTTTAATATTCTAATGAGCAATAGAAGTTACAAGCAAGCAAGACCGCATAGAGTCATATAGACATCACACTCTTCTAAGAGGCATGCATAAGAAATGAATACACATATTGCACATAGTTATGATTTATAATGAGGATTAGGGAAAAACACAAATCATAAACATTTAAGATCTCCAAAGTTCCAATATCATTTTCCATTACAAATCTCAAAGAAAAACTCAAGTCAAGAGAACATTATAGTACACCACACAAGACCAAGAGAAACAACTTGCACCAAAGATCCCAGTGTTTGCAACACGGGCTCTGATACTAGATGTAATGCCCCGCCAAAATACCCTAGAGAAATAATCTAAAATCTACTAGAAAATGGAGATAATTTTTTTTATGTTTAAAACATCCATTACTTCTATGTTATCATTAACATACATTAAATACAACATTATCCATTTACAAGATCACATATATCAGCATGAACATATCCATAGAACTATATTACGCAAGTGAAATAATTCAGTTAAATCGTCAACACATCTCCAAGTAAACTTTTATAAACATAACCATTCCCTAGGGTATCTCAACATCACTACTTGACATAATTTTAACATATCACTTATCCATGTCTGGAACATCATATCTTATTATTCAGCTAGTCACTTACTTTCCATACAACCACGATAAATGTTAGCACATATGCATACTCTTTCACACTATATTTTCTTAATTTCATTTTAACATACTAACCATATGTCCTAATACCCATGTTGATTCATTAATGACATAACACATCATGAATCTAAATGCATTTATCCTTCTTGTACATATGGAACTAGATGATCTCCTTAACCACAACCATTACACAACTCTTTAAGAATACTATCCATATTCATATACAAGATTACAACAACAAGCACTTACCTAATTTCAAATAGGATTCCATGCTACTAAGAAAATTCAGGAGTCATATGATACTACAAGAATAAACATAATCAATATTTCAATCCCCTAATTAAACATAGTATTTCAATCCCAACATATTGAACATTTCTTCGACATGAACCAAATGATAATACATCATCTTATTACAAGATCAAAGTTTCTACATCATCAAGTCCTAACACATAAGAGTACATAAAACAAGCACATAGTCTCTATTGCTACATCATAACCTAATGCTTAATAATACAAGTTATGTAAATACATAATCTTACTTCATTTTATCATAATGCATCATAGATTCATTTAACCATTTCATCTAGATAATTCCTATTTACTTAAATAAGATTCAAAACAACCATTACTATTCCTTCTATCATTCATTCCATAGGATTACACATCACAATTCAATTCACAAATTCAAATGCAACACAAATACATATATGCTAGCTCATTTCTCTTTCCACATAGAGCTCAACAAACTCATATTACAGGGTGAATATCCAACATGCCACAACTATAAATCCATATGAGAGACTCATGTACCGTAAAATTTTATAAGATAAACTATAGAATAAATGTTTGACGAAGTTTACAAAGCAAAATTAATTGTAAAAAGTGAGAGATGAAAACATAAGTCTAGCCTATAGATTCTGTAGGAGGTAGCATTTTGCAAGATAGTTAATGGGAAATAGCTATCCAAACTGTAGGATGAACTTATACATAAGATACCCTCATACAAGTCTATAAATTATGTATTAATGCATCTTAAAGACTGGATAGTTGTTTCTCAAATGACTTGTGATACAAAATATCTTGAGATTTCTATTTAAAATAAGTTTGTACTAAATATCCTTTTAAATTGCTTGAATACGCCATTGTAGACACAATGGTAGACTGTAAGTCAGCTTCCGCCACGTAATTAAGCATGCGGAGATTATAATTATTTTTGAAATGATTACATGGTTAAAAATACTATTTTAGGGCGCCTGGGATTATTCTTCAAAAGATTGAAAAATTAAAAAAGACCATTTTGAGATATAATAAAGCTGGACGTGAGTTTTGAAGGGGTCTCTGTTCATATAACGGAATTAGCCGCCACCCGTTGCAAGTGTCAACCGAATCTGCATTGCCGCCTTGCCGGGAAAATAGAGCCCAGGCCGTTATCATGTTGTTCTTTTATAATATACACTTTCTTTTCATTCGATAACGGAGCGAAAGAGAGAGAGAGAGAGAGACAGAGACAGAGACAGAGACAGAGACAGACAGAAAGAGCTGTGTAAGGCAGTAAGTAAAGTATAGTATTGAGCTTGTGTAGTAGTTTTTCTTTTTGTGATTATAAATGGAGTGTTGGATTCAAGACCAGTGGCCCCTTAATGGTGAAAGCTCCTTTGCCGAGAGACAGGCTATGCTTGAGGCGCAAGTGCTTGGAAGCTTAGCCTCCGGTCTTGAAAGTTGCGGGAATTTTGAGCAGCGATTTTGGCCATACGACCAACTGCTTGTAAAGCATGAGGAGCTTTATGGTGCTGGGAAGAGCAGCGCACCGGTTTCGAGCTCGGGACCGGATGGATCATTTAACTATGCCGCCAGCAATTTCAACGAAGTGGAGTCGCAGCAGTGCGGATTTGAGCTCGAAAGCCTGCCGATTCAAATGCAAGGGTTTGGTAATTTTCAGTTCGTTCCCGTGCCAGATTTTCAAGATGAAGATTTCGGTTACGCGGAGCTCAATCTTCCAGTCTGGCAGACTCAGCCGAATCTCTCAGAGGTATGCTGTAGAGAAGCGTCCGCCGAGCTGCCAAGGAATAGCTCCTTTTATACGCTGGAAGACGTTATGAAGAAGTTCCCCCGCGTTGATCCTCTGTTTATTCCTAGCCCGCCGATGAGCCTCAGTATTCCTCCTTCCCCGCAGTTTTCTTCTGATACGAGCTTGTCTTCATGCCAATCGTTTTCCGGTAGCGTTTCATGCCCGCTGCCGTCGTTACAGCCGAGCGAGGAGGAGACAGAGCATTTGAATCAGCTGATACAGCTACAGGGCGGCCGTAAGCCGCCGTATGCTTCCGTAGATCCGCAGAGCGTCGCGGCTCGTCACAGGAGAAGCAAAATCCGTGAAAAGATTCGTTCTCTGGAGAAACTGATACCCCAGGGTTCGAAACTCGACACGACCAGAATGCTGGATGAGGCGATCAAGTACCTCAAATTCTTGCAAGCACAATTTGATGTTTTGGAATCCATGCCTCCCGTCGATTCCCAGCCATATCTGAAAACAAACCCTAAGATTGCCGATGATAATGTCTATATTTATCTGAAGCCAAATTTTAATGGCGGAAATGATTTGGCGATGCAGGGATCAGGTTCTGCTTCCGCTTCATCAAAGAAGCTATCTACTGACCAGATGCTTCACAGCTTACTGAGTTCGTCTAGAATTCAAAAGAAGCTCTTTAGCGCGGGAAAAGTCATCGTTACGGTGCAGCAGAAGGAAATGCTTGCATCTAAACGGCCTGATCTAGCAGGTGATTTTTCCAAATTTTTCTTCCACTAATAAATATTTATGCTTCTTAATTTTTGTCCATAGCTCCTCTGAAATGGGTCAGGAGGTTCATATTGTAATGTCGGCACTGTAACTCTTCTCGTACGTGCCTGGAGGTGTGAAGTTTCGTCTGTCGCCTATTTTGAAAATTTTGGCAGAACAAAATTTTGATGTCGGAAAATGCTGTGAAGATTTTCCTGGATTGGAAATATTGAATTAAATTGTCAACGTATTCTATCGACGAATTTTTAAAAAAAAAAAATCCAGTTGTTTGGATATTTAATTTTCATATCAATATAAGTGTCTTTTTCAGATGTATAACAACGAAGACACCTTCAAAATGATTTATAAGAATGAAGCCGCCTTGGAAATTGACAATTGAAATACTTTTATTGAAAAGGCAATATTCTTATAAACTACAAAAAAAATTTTGAGATCATGCTCTATTCTGAATGCACTATCCTAGGGTTTGATTTGAGACGTTATAAAAAGTCTTTCATTTTATTGAAGTTAAAAAAATTCTTCCTTCGTAGAACGTATAGAATCGAGTGGTGTTATTGTGGACGCAATGCTCTGGGACTATGGACGGCTTCTGGCCAAACTAATTAATGTGCTTTCGGCGAAACTAATTATTCTGCTTTCTTTAAGATTCATTTTCTTCGCATAAAAGTTAATGTTTTGTAAGAGGATCCATTTTTTCGGGATTTCTGTCGGCCTCGTCTCTGGCTCACAACGAATCCACTCTGTCTACGCGTTGCAACGCAGCTCTATGTCCCTTTTCCACACCTCTACAATAACTTTGCGTTATTCTCAATTATTGTTTTTAAGCATTTCAGACAATAAACGGTAGAAAAGAAGACTCTTTGTATGCCATTTGTTCCATTTGAATTTTTTTGGGAAATGATTTATTTTGCATGCAGTGTTGGGTTCATCAGGGGTGACCTGTCAATGGAGGAAAAAATCAGCTGCCGTATGCTTCCGTGGACCCGGAGAGCTTCGTGACTCATCAGAGAAGAGGTAAAATCCGTTAAAAGATTCGCTCTTTGGAGAAACGGATACCCCAGGGTTCGAAACATGACACGGCCAAAATGCTGGACGAGGCTATCAAAGTATCTCAAATTCTTGCAAGCGCAACTCCAAGCTTTAGAAACTATGCCCCAAGCGGATTCGAAGCAGGGTTTCAAATCAAACCCTAACAGAAATGAAGATTACAAAAATATTTGTCTGTCAAACCCTAACAGAAATGAAGATTACAAAAATATTTGTCTGAAGTCAAATTCTTGCGCTTCTCTAACAGAAATGAAGATAGCATAAATATTTGTCTTATGTCAAATTCTTGCAAGCGCAAGTTCAAGTTCCAGATTCGAAGCGATTCGAAGCGAGATCTCAAATCAAACCTTAGGATAGCATAAATATTTGTCTAAAGACAAATTCTTAAGCGCAAGTTCAAAGTTTTAGAAACTATGTCTCAAGTGTATTCGAAATGAAATCTCGAATCAAACCCTAGGAGAACCTTAGATAGCAAAATATTTGTCTAAGTCAAATTCTTGCAAGCACAAGTTCAAGTTTTAGAAACTATCCGTCAAGCGGAGTCGAAGCGAGATGTCAAATCAAACACTTTGAGAATCGACGATAGCATAAATATTTGTTGAAGGCAAATTCTTGCGAGCGCAAGTTTTAAAAACTATACCTCAAGCGAATTCGAAGAGATATCTCAAATCAAACCCTAACAGAACCGATAGCATAAATATTTGTCTGAAACCAAATTCTTGAGCTTATTTGTCTGAAGCCAAATTCTTGCGAGCTCAAGTTTTAAAAACTATGCCTCGGGCAGATTCGAAGAGAGATCTGAAATCAGACTCCAACAAAACTTAAATATTTGTCTGAAGCCAAATTCTTGCAAGCGCAAGTTTTTAAAACTATACCTCAAGCAGATTTGAAGAGAGATCTCCAATCAAACCCTAACAGAACCGAGCATAGCATAAATATGTCTGAAGCCAAATTCTTGCAAGCGTAATTTCAAAGTGCTAGAAACTATGTCTCAAGCGGATTCAAAGAGAGATCCCTAACAGAGCCAAGGATAGCATAAATATTTCTCTGAAGCAAAATTCTTGTAAGCGCAAGTTCAAAGTTTTTAGAAACTTTGCCAGAAGCGGATTCGAAGCAAGATCTCTAATCAAACTCTAACAGAACCGACGATAGCATAAATATTTGTCTGAAGTCAAATTCTTGTCTTAGAAACTATGCCGAGATCTCAAATCAAACCCTAACAGAACCGAGAATAGCATAAATATTTGTGTGAAACAATTACTAATAGCAACGGCACACGGAAGCTTGTGCTTCAAAATGCTTTTGCGCTACAGAGAACAACATATGCTTCAGCTTTATCAAAGAATCTATCTACTAACCAGATGCTTCACACTTTGCTGAGCTCGCCTACAATTTAGAAGAAGCTTTTCAGTGCGGGGAAAATCATCGTCACAGTACAGTAGAAAGAAATGCTTCCGTCTGCATCTCCAATTTTTAATTCGACTAATATTTATTAAATATACTCCCTATTTCATTTTGATTACAAAATGCAAGCTGCAGCCCTCCTTCAACAGTCTTTCTCTGTGCAAATTATGTGCTTATTTAGCAAATGCATTGCAATAATTTTGCCCTGTCTTGGCCAATATATTGCTCAACTGTACTGTTCACCATTGCATCATAGCATTGAATACCTAAATGAATGGATAAATTCTTAGTCGTAGAAAGAATGCCCATATTTTCTGGATTCATGTAGGAAATTGAATACCTAAATGAATGTAACTTGTGTTTGAGCTCTTTCTGTAATCTTTGGGCAGAGTAAATTTTGTCAATGACATAATTACGAATCTGCAAAGCATTTAATCCATTCATGAACCAAATCGATCATATCAAAATTACAGGTCAACAACTGCAAAACAGAAGAATTTATTGCCAAAAGAGAAACATGGTTTGGATTCAAATCGCAGGCTCAGTTTTCCTCGCTATTATCCCCTGCATTTTCGTGTTGCTTCCCGCTTACTAACATCAACGGAAAGTTTTCTCGCTTAATATTTTAATTTTTTGAAGGCTTCATTGATATTGCTTATTATGTTTGCTTATGTTCATCAATTCACTTGGATTTATTTTTTCATTCTTTTTGTACCTTTAGATATGAAATTATTTAAAATAATTTATAAATAAATTAAAATAATAACAATGTTCAGAAAATTGAAAGTAAATAAAATTAACAAGAATAATTTTTAATAGTTATTTATGGAAAAATAAGTGCATCAAAATTATAATTTATTGGGGTGAACCATGTAATGCAGTGGTTAAAACACTTGTTTGGTGAGTCAAATCTTAAGCTCGCCGATTTGAACAACAATAGTGTTGGTAGGTGCCCCTTATCAATAAAAAAAGGAAAAAAATAATAATTTATTTTTTATATTAAAAGCAGCCAAAACTAGGGGGTTAACCCAGGTACAGATAAGATAATAGTAGATAAGTCAGCAGAGAAACAACAAAATCATATCCTCCTAAACTTTCCTCTATCAAAAACTTTAAACATGATGCGCATATTAACCGAGTATATAAAAGTCATAATTAAAATATGTCATGCAGGGAAAAAGATAGTTAAGTCCAGGAATAACTAGAAACCATAACTATAAGCTGACAGACCATTACGGCCATTCAAAAAACCAAAAACCCAACTCATAGAAAACACAACTACTTCTTTTTGTCATGGCTCCTCTTGGGGAGGAGCTTCCTTGTCCATTCTTTGGTGAGGAATTTAAAGAAGACCTTGTAGTCCTCATTCTCCTTTCCTTTACCTTTGAGTGTGCTTTCCTGCAAGAGATGAAGAGTGGTTGCAGCATTGTGCATGACATTCAGAGAAAACTTGGAGACATCATGCATCTTGTTCTCAATGGCCTTCGTTCTGTTGGTAATTTCGTGTAGGTTTTTGATCATGCCATCCACTTTCTTTTCCAAATCCATCAGTTTGTCATCCGCTTCCTCCTTGATGCTACTCACTTCCTTCACCACCATCATCTTATCAAACCTGAGAGTCGGGGACAGAGAGTTCGCTCGGGATTTGGGACCAGCATTCGGGCTCATGGAATTTTTCGGGCTCTCAGACACATGGGTGGAGCTGACAGAATGGGGGGTCGAGGTGGAATGAAATGAGGCTGCACTACCAAAGGGGATGGAATTCCCAGTTTCATGGGATGAGGAGGGGTCTTTTAAGGGTTTCTCAGGGGTTTTGGATGCCAATCTCACAGAGCGACAGGGAGTGTTAGCTTCATCCATAATCTCCACATCTGAGTTGATTTCTTGGAAGCTCACTTTCTTGGGGGGTTTTGAATCCTCCGAGTAGCACTTTTTATTTCCCTTACTGGAGGAGCCACGTTCAAGCAACCGAGGAGGGCTTATGTCAGGGTTATCAGTAGCTATGGCTGGAGATTGGATTTCAGGCACATTTTGGATAGAAATCATGCAAGGAGGGCAGAGGGCCAAGTGGAAATTGTAAAGGCGGAGGATAAGGCCTTGGTGGAAAATAGTAAAGTCCTTGCCTTTCTTCTTGGCTTCAGAAATATCTCTCACATTAGAATCCATAGAGTGTAGCAGAAAAAAAGAGATGGAGATAAGATCTTTATTCCTAAGATGGTTAAGGAAAGGAAGGTGATAGTAGTAGAAAACCCCATACCATCCTTCAAGACTGAAATACTTCATGATGATGTAGCAGACCTCATCCCAAGGTGGCGAAATCTCTTCCTGATTGAAGCTGCCAGCCCGCTTCACAGGGTTGTCCCCATCGTGGAAAAAATGGTTTAGGTTGGTGGTGTCCGATATGCGACTCTATTTCTTTCATTTCCTACCCTCTATGGATAGGCCCGTCGACTAAGCAATCACATCTTCATTGGCTTCGAATGAGATACCACCCATAGTGACCCTTCTATCCTACTAGGAGGCCACAAAGTGCTTCAATAGTCTCTCCTCATTTCCTTTCGTGCTCTCCATGAATTTATCAATGGCTTCTTCTAAGCACACAAACCAAACCGTCGACGTGGCTTTGAATTCATCCATTTTGTCAAGTTCAAGTCTCAGTCTTTCACCCTCCATGGTCATTTCCTCTAGCTTAGAAGAGCAAATGAAAAATAGGGCAGCAAGGATACAAAGCCAATCAAGAGCAGAAGCAGAGTCAAGAAGAAAACTCAACAATTTCTACAATAAAATCATGCAATAATCACCGTGATTATTGTAAGTCGTGTTTAGAAAAATTTCGTGCCATATCATGAAATCTATTACACTCATGTGAGACATCAATCTGCCCAATGTGACTTAGTCAAGCCCAACTATTGCCTTCATCACCACCAATGACATTTGTCCGGATGATAAATAAAAATATTCTATCGATACTATGCCAATAAATATCATCATTATTTAAACCCCCTTGAGACTGATGACAAGGCCATATGCAACTACATGGCAACCCCAACCCATGATGGGCGGGTTTCCCCTCCAAATTCAAAATTTGAAAATTGATGCTCTTCATCTAATAACAATTAGAAAGATTCCTCATTGAGACTTATTTTTTTCTTTCTCCAAGATCTCCTTGGTGGTCATTGGCAGCAGATCAGTGTTCCTCTAGCATCGTAAGTTGTCTTGCAGCCTACCAACAATAGCCATAAAGTCAGCAGGCGCATTCCCTTCTCTGAAAATGTGGCGGATAGTGAAACAATCAAGGTTAGCCAGAAACATTCTTGCATCCCTCAAAATAGATTCCACTTTCCAACCCGCTATAGATCTACCACTAACAACTTCCCCAATTACTTTAGAATCACCTTCAATTTCCAGTTGTCTAATACCTATAGCAGTGGTGAACTTAAGGCCCCATAGGAGAGCCATTCCCTCAACTTGAATGATAGTATGATTCTTTAGGATACCCGCATAGGAAGAAATAGTAGTCCCCTGATGATCATGAACAACACCAGCTCCCGCTTGCTAGGTATTTTGAGCTAACCCATCAAAATTCAGTTTATGCCAAGAGGGGTTTGGGGCTAACCATTTGGTCCTTTTTCTGTTGATCTTTGAAGTGTTATTGAAGAGTTTAAACTCTAGGGGGGAGCTTCCAGAGTTCTGCAATTCTTTTATCAGTCAGGTTAGGAGGATTTTTTTTTTGTGGGGTGGGTTTCCACCTAGTCACTGATATATTATCCATAAGCATTTTGAAACAACTAGAAAAAACATTATTAGGGGAGGTTTTAGCATCTCTGAAGATTATTTTATTTCTTTCTTTCCAAACACTTCAACAGATATGAGGAGGGATCTGCCTCCATAGCTAAATAATCAGGGGGTGGTGGGTAGGAGGTGACCATCCCTTAACAAACTGATGAATGTTATCATGAAAAACCCAATGTATACCACATTTTTGAATAGTAATGGCCCACAAGTGGAATACAAAAGGGCAGTGGATGAAATGATGGCCAAAAGATTCCTTCTTAGCTTTATATAAGATACATTTGTTGGGAAGTTGGAATCCTCTCCTTTCAAATTTTCCCGAGTCAATATTTTTTCATGCATAAGGGACCACCAAAAGAAGTTAATTTTTGGAATAAGTTGTGGGTTCCATATCTTTTTTCAGCATTCAACATCACTAATGGGTCTCAAGCATTGTATGTAAGCAGACTTGACCGAGAAATCCCCCAACTGGGTCCCTTTCCAGATGAATCTGTCCTCATGGAGAGATAAAGGTACCTTGCACACAAGCATTAGATCCTGAAGATCAAGGGAAGTAGGCAATATGTTAGGTCGATCATTAAAGATTAGGGAGATGTTCTTCTACCTTCCTCTTCCTGGCAAAATGTAGTCAGCAATATAATCATCAAAGTGATCCTTTAGGGAATTTATTATTTGGCAGAATTGAGATTCAGCCAAAGGTTTGTCATCTAGACAAGAGTCCTCCCAAAACCTAATCTTTCTACCATTTCGAATCTACCAATCCAGTCCTTCTCTGATAATAGTTCTAAGTTTTAGAATGTTGTTCATAATTTTGACCCATGAGGTAGGCCACTAGAACTCAAATTAAAGCAGAACTGTTCCCTTTCCAAATACTTAGCCCTGATAATGTTACACCAGTCTACCTCACCTTTAGTTAGGGTCCAACCCACTTTAGCAATTAAGGCCTTGTTCAAGGCATTTATCTTTCTGATACCAAGAGCCCCCATGGTCTTGGGTAAGCAAACAGTATCCCAGTTGACTAGAGAGAGGCACTTCTTTTCCTCCATACCCGTCTAGAGAAAAGTTCTTTGGATCTTCTCAAGCTTGTCCCCCATAGCACCAGAGATTTTGAACAAGGAAAGGAAGTACACAGGGATGCCCTAGAGGGAAGCAACAAGGAGTTGGAGCTTCCCCACACTACTAAGGAATTTTCCCTTCCACCCAACAAGTTTCTTATGTACTCTTTCAAGGATAGTATTCTAAAATGCAAGGGTAACCTCTTTAATAGTGAGAGGGAGACCTAGGTAAGTCCCAGGAAGAATAGCAGACATACACCCAAGGATATTAAGGATTTTAGTCTAAAGGTCCAAGGGGATATTGAAGAAGAAGAGATTACTTTTATCATAGTTGATACATTTCCCTGAAGTAGAGGCATAGTTAGCAAGAAAATTCTTCTAGTGTTTAGCCTCAAATACAGAGGATATACCAAAAAGAAAGGTATCGACCACAAGTTGTTGAATCACTAAGGGGGGAATAGTAGAAGCCACTTTAAACCCTGCAATCTTCCATTGACCATCAAATCCACCACATTCCTACCCAAAACTTCTACAATCATAATAAAAAGATAAGGGGATAGGGGATCTCCCTGTCGAATACCTTTTCCAACTTTAAAGTGGCTCCTAGGAGTCCCATTGATCAAGACAAAGAATTGAACCGTAGAAACACATTCCCATATCATATCAACAATTTTTTGATTGAAGCCCAGTTTTGTTAATGTATATATTTAGATCTAGTAATTATTTTTTATGAATATTTAAATTTGTATAATAAAATATTTATTTTTATTTCATTTTATGTATTAAATTATAAATATTATATTATTGGGTAAAAATTATATTTTTATTGTTCATGTAGGATAAATATTTTTGTACTTGTGTCTTTTTTTTAATTGAAAGATACATGTATATACTGACAAAAATTGTAATCTTCCATAAACTTGGGTTGATCTCAATAACCTTTTACCCTTTCATATATACAAATGCTTAGGCACTTAATCACTATCTTATTTTTGCATTTACAGGCTCTCACACAATTGTTATATTTACACATTTATCGAACTCATGGACATATCCTCTCTCTTTACAAAAATTAAATTCATGCTTTGTCTATTTCTCCCTATTCACCTTCTTGTCCTAAGCTAACTAAACACATGTTCAATACAATTTAATGCGAAATTACTAATATTTTAATATACTCACTGCATTCATTGTAGTAATTAATCAACAGTATACATTATGATTTGATTCATTTCAAGGAGTAAAGAACATGCATACATCATTTAAGAGCTCTTTCCTAATCTTGTAAGTATTTCTAGAAATTAAGTTAAGGAAGCTCATCTCTTTGCAATACAATGAGAACCCTATGATGGTATTCTTAAATAATGTCAACCCCATAGGTAAAGACCCACTAGATGACTAGATGAGCATAATTCTAATGTACATAGGGATGGTTCTAACTCAAAGGAATAGTTTGGTGATACAAATTTATTCTTAAAAAACACATAAATCTAGCACAGTTTCCTTAACTAACAAGTATATTTGCCTAAATTAGCAGCATAATTTCCTTAATTAACAAGTATACTTGACATTAATATTTAGGAAAGTATACTTGTTTTAGTAATTTTTTTGGTACTTGTTATTATAATCTCTTTTTTTAACTTGTGAATACCTAATTATTTCTCCACCAAATTAAAATTGTTATTTTTTCTTTTAATTTATTTTTCAATTTTTAAAAAGTCAAATGACTACGGATCCACTATGTAAATCCGAATTTTGAGGCAATTTTTTAGGTCATATTAAGACAATATTTATTATGTTTAAATTTTACCAATTATTTAATATTGTAAAATTTTCTTTTGAAATTAAGTGTCCATTATCAAATTAAAAAGAATGGGAGCATTCACTAAATTTAATTTAATATGATTTTATTTTTCACTAGATTAGTCTCTAGCCAAAAATATAATAAAATTAATAATATTTTAAATAAATTTAGAGGACTAAATTTAATCCAAATATTTTTTTTAAAATTAAAAGAATAATCATTTATAAATTTAAAATAATAGTTTTTAAAAAAATTTAAATCAAATTTAACTAATTTAACTCACACTACAAAGATAAAATATTTATAAATAATTTTATGAGAAATTTTAATGTAAACTATTAAAGTTTATATTAAACTATAATAATATTATTATTAAATTAAAATTATATTGTATTTTATTGTAAACTATTTTTCCATTAAATGATTATTATTAAATTATTATTAGTATTTTATGAACTCTTAAATGACCTAACTATTTTTCATATTTTTTAACGAGTTAATCAATTTTATTTTATAATTAAACTATTATCAATGGTTTCAATACCTTTTATAATTTTGTGAGATCTTTTTAAAATTTAATATATGGAAAAATTCAATAACATGAGTAAAATCTCCTTAGGATAGTTTGGTTTGAGCTTGTTTCATGTTGGCTTCTCTCTAACTGCAATGTAAAATCTTTGAGAATTCAAATCCTTATAATAACTATTAAATGGTCTTCTATTTTTACAAGAGGCTTCATTTGCATGCCTTTTAGGTAAGTTTTTTTCCAATATTGTATTAATTAAATCAAGATGGCATGGAAAAAAGGAGGAATTTATTAATAGATTTTGAGATTCTATTCTTGGTTTAGTTAAGTTAGGGTTTTCGTCATGCAATTTAATAATATACAAATTTGATAATAAAATAATATTATAGATATAACAATTAAAATAACATAATAATAATATTGTGTTTACAAGGCTTATTAAAGAGTCTAGCAGGATTAATCCTACTCATGATGTAAAGGATAGAGTGGTGTGAAAAAAATCGAAGTTGGGTTGGATAAAAATTAATGGAATCTATGAGTCTTAGGAGCGGGTTGCATTGTGAGAAATGAAGGAGTAGTTTTAGAAAGGGCAACTTAGCGACATAAGGATGATACCAATAATGAAATAGAGGCACAAGCCACTTTGCTTGCCGTCTCTCTCGTAGATAGACTTTCAATCACTAAGTTACATTTAGAGAGAGACTCAAAAATAGTTATGGAGGCGATTTCTAAAGGAGTATCTCATTGATAGAGAATAAATAAAAGGAGTATCAGGCAAAGAATTCAAACGTTTTGATATTTTAAAATCTCGCATGTGTGATAGGAAGGAAATGCTAAACTTTAGCAGTTATCAAATCAAGGATGCAATTTAAATGACCAAAGGGTGAGGTGGTGGGATAGCCCTAATGAGTCTGATTTATAATGATCGAAGGAGACGTACTTCCCACATTCTTCTACATTATTTAGCTGGATGATGTGGATCGATACATGTAGTGCTATAAATACACTTGAAACTTGTTTGTTGCCATTTTTCACTCTATTTAACTGTGTTTCAAAGTGATAATAGTTGAGTTGGAGGTGGCACGAGTAGCTTGAACTCAAAATGATTATTTGGTCATATCGTACATCATTGATAGGAGGGAAAATTAAAGATCATTATTCTTGATTTGATATTGGGTCAGGTGGAGCCATTTCAATACAAAGGAGGGCAATGTTTTGGCTTTTCCAAGGTTGAGGTGTTTAAAGAAATCTTCAAATAGTGATAGGAGGGAGCTCAAATAATGCACAACTAGTAGTCATGGAAGCGAATTTTTTGCTCCATTCTATTAAAAACCATCTTGTGCTTTTTGGAAAGGAGTCTAAAAAAAGGTTGAGGGGCATTTTAAAATTTGATGATCCCACATTTTTACAGAGCATGGAGGCATTGCTAGGGGTAGACTATTTGTAGTCGAAATTTTGTTACAAAATGAATGTTGACATAATCTCATTGATGATTGCATGGGAGTTGACATTTGGTATAGAGGAGGAGGTGGTTTGGGTAGCAAAAGCCCGCGACCTAGATCATTCTCTATATGGCTTGACCTCTTTGATGGTGGGGGCTATGGTGGGAAGAGGCTTGAGGCATCCATTTGGTGAAGGGATAATGCCATAAGAGAATGATGTTGAGTTTAGACCCTTTGTTCTCTGGAACGATGGAGAGGACAGAGAGGCTAGAATAGAGGACGCATGGGTGGGTTGGGAGACCCTAAAAGACTACATTCGTGAGAAGGAGGTGGAGATTTAGATGGCACAGGCGATGAAGAAGAAGGATGAGGTAAAGAAGACTAAATTTTCTCTAGAGAACTACTAGGTCAAAGGCCCCAGTAAAAAGAACATGAAAATCTAGAATGATCATAGTTTTCTGATATATTTTGTTTAAAGTTTTTTGTAAATTGAAAAGTTTGAATTTGAAGTTTGGAGAATGACTAAAACCCAAATTTTGGGTGGTGGGGTAGCAGATTGTAGTAGGATAATCTTTGTAGGTGGGTAGCTTGGGGTACCGAATGGTATCAGTGGCAGGGTCTGTTCTTGAAAAAAAAATTAGGGGTTGATCCTTGTTATTGGCTATGACTAACAATTTATGTATAAAAATTTTAAATATTAATATAATACTATATTTTATCCAAAAACAAATAGTGTTTACAATAGTAATATTTTATTTATTATAATATGAAAACTATTTATTTTAGTTAGATTATGATTATCTTCATATAATTTCATAATATACAAATTTGATGATAAAATATTATTAATATAATAATAAAAAAAATATAATACAATGAATTATAATATTTTAGTTATTATAATATTAAAATACTAATATCATTAATAATATAATAGTATAAATAATTCAGTAATAACTTTAATATAATATTGTGGGGCAACCAAGAGAAACCCTGGGCCTACTGGGTGTGCGGAAGTGGTTAGAGATGATAATGGTAGGTTCCTTTCAATGGTGGCATTCCCCTTGGGATGTCATATGAACCACCTTGCTAAAGCTATTGCTACCTACCATGGTTTAAGAATTGCCAAACTTCTCAATTGTAAGATGGTGTGGTTAGAAGGAGACTCAAACAACACTATGCAATGCCTTAAGGGCATTAAAAAACCATCATGGACCATTGAAGAGTGGGTTGATAAATATTTAGATATTTTTAATTCTTTTGAAAACATTTATATTTCTCATGCCTTCTGTGAAGCCAATAGAGTGGCATGTTTCTTTGCCAATGAGGGAGTTTGTGTGAATAAGTTGGGGATTTGGCATGGTGGAGATCATGTGCTAGAGGATGTTATTTCCTTGATGAGATATGATAGGACTCATACACAGAGTGTCTAATTTCCTATCAATGATGTGGCTATCAATTTTGGTATTAGCTTCCATTATTGCATGGAGTGAGGTGAATGTAAGAAGATTTACTTGACAGACTTCATTTTTGTTTCCCTTCCCATTCTTTCGGGGTGCTTGTTACATTATTTGGGTTTACCTCAGTTTTGGTTCTTCATGCATGGATTGCAAAATATAGTGACTATTTGAAGATGGGTGGAGAAAGAAAGAGGATTGAACCTATAACTTGTGAGGATTTCAAGAATAACGCAACAATTTGGAGGATTTTTAAGTGGGGACGTGTTACCCCCTACCTTGAAAACCTCCATGGTTTCAACCCCAAATTAGTTAAAGGTTGGAAAGATAGGAAGATTTCTCTCTTTTGGTGAAATTTTGACATTGATGAGAAATTCATTGGGCAAGTCATTGGGTTGTTGATTAAGGGGCCAAGGTGTTTAGGGATAGGAGATTCTTGGAGGTGGTTAACAAGAAATTCTACAAAGAAGAGAGGGAGAGGAAGAACCTAGTTAAAGCATCCAAGAGTGGCTATGAAATTTCCAAAATCAAGTCTTTGTGGTGTGTTGTGGTTAAGGTAATCATGCAATACTTTTCTATGGATGGTTGTTACACTAGGGTTTTTGGTCATCATTTTGTGTTGCTAAATCATTATAGGCATAAAATGAAAATTTATTTTCCATTGTATTTGTTGTCCTTTGCTAATGCTAGTATCAAGGATAATAGGAAATATCCTAACAAAAACTTGGTGCTCCATGAGGGTTTGTTTCTTTTAATTTATGAACATTTTAAATCCCTCCCTTCCCTAGCCAAAATCTCCCCTGTCCCATCTAATTAGGAGACAGCCTCTGAGGAAGAGGACTCTGGTAGTTGTTTTACCAAAGAGGATGACTAGAAAATAGAGGATGATGATTTTAAGCACGAATTTGTGGCCAAGAAGGGGTCTAATATGTTAAAACTTAAATTATGAATAATCCCCCTATTTATGAGTATATATCTATGACTAATCCTTCCATTCATAGCCTTTCCAAAGATTCTACACCTTCTACCAATAGGGATGGGAGATCCTCCTTCTCAAGGGATCTCAATGCTAATTCTTCTCTCCTCAATTTTGATCAAAAGAACCCTAAAAATGTGTTGGCTATAGACCATAATGTTGTAGTCAACAACTTCTTAATGAACAAGTGGGTCTTTCATGAAATTAAGGACATCAAAATCAAGCTCTTTTTGGTCAACAACAAATAGGAAAGAAGAAATGACGAGTTGTGAAATGAGTATGAAAGAAAGCCTTTTATTGATTCTCTACAAAAGACCATGAAAAATATGAAAGTTCTAAAAAATTATTATGAAGGGAGAATTCAATACCTGGAGAACAAGTTTAAAAACATAAATGACAACCTCGTCTCTCTTGTTACCTTTATCCATAGATTAGTCAATAACTTAACTGGTAGTTTTAATACCCTGGTCATGAAATTGCAAAAATCTTGACAGAAAAGGATTGTGGTGGATGTGGAAGTATTGGATAAGGTGAAACAGTAGGATGAGGATAAAGGATCATGCAAGTGTAATAGAGCCAATCTAAAGAGAACTACAAAACAATCCTGCCCATGACATCTAGGACCTGAAGAAAATTTCCCTTAGTATGACTCAATTGGAAGATGAAGTTGTGGAGGTGTTAGCAGCAATCAAGAGGGAAGACTAAGAGAGGGGGGGGGTGAACCAGTCTTCACCAGATTAATAGATTGAACTTCCAAAACATAAATTGATAAACCACACAAATAATAGATAAGGAAATTAATAGCACAACACACAACACTAACATTTTGACATGGAAAACCCAGTTAAGGGAAAAACAACGGTGGGAACCTACCCACAAGAAATGATACTCTGCAGTAGTATGTGAAAATATTACAATGGAGAATGCACATGCATTAAGGCATACTGCCTAGAACTCACTGCTCAAAAGATACATGTCTTGAAGGCTACAACCCTTAGGGAAGTCTTGCTGACTTACAATATAATTCAAACTACAATCCGGAAGAAATGAGCTACAATAATAGCATCTAAAAATGCCTCATGATAGTTTCAGTTAAGCACAGTTGTCTGTCCTACAACACCAAAATCACCAAACACTTCGTTGAATGATATATCCTTGTTCACACATTTACCTCTCCTGGATAATGCAGACACAATACCAATACACAAATTACATAAGTATATCACCTATATATACGAATCATCAACCTTGATAACAAGGTCACCTAAACCCTCAACCCTCAACTTATAATTACAAATATTACATTACATGAGACAAAGATCGACCACAGGACCAATATTATGATTTACATTACATAGCATGGACCTAGTTAAAATTTCCAAACGATTACATCCACCAGAAATCCCACCAAAATCAATCGCAACATGCTACACCACCAAAAATACTACATAACACACAAATTATTACCGGTTCAAATAAATCACCAAAAACTTGCTCAACGATCAATGCAGATTGCAAAAACAAATAGGACACAAATAGGAAACACCATCAAGCACATTAGAATCATCTGAAATAGTTGCACCATCTTTTTAAATCTTCATCGGTCAACATCTCAAAGCTCAAGAGCACAACCAATCAGCAACTGTCATGAAGAAAGATAACTTGTAGCGCACCAAATCACAAACCATATGAAATAAAGATACATAAGATCATCCCAAACAATAATCCAAAATCTTAGCACAAGACCTGATCACACCAGAATATATTGGAGGGAATACCGGATTCTGCAAAATAGTGATCAGCAAAACCAAACTACAAAACTGGACCAAAAACCTTCTCCAAACTCATTGGAATAATTCATAGGAATATGTTGACATCAATGACAACAACATATCCTAGCAGCAACAATGAACAATGAAATCCAACAATCTCCTCAATAATCCAACAATCTCCCCCTTTGGCATTGATGGCAACATATGAATGTGAAAAATAGTCAATGCAAAGAAGGAAGATATCACAACCAAACTCCCCTTATTATCAAGATAGATAAAGAATTTTTTCACATGATCTCTCCCCCCCTTTGATAGCAATGCCAAAGATCACCAAGACAGAAAGTCAAACACAAATCTCTCTCCCCATGGGATACACAACCAAATCAACAGACTACTCCAGCAGAGGAGCAACACCATCACATCAATCTGATGGAGTATGTCATTATGGAGTTTTATGATGCATCTAATATTAAAAACATTTGGGATTTTGTGCTTAATGCCATTATGGAGTATATCACTATGGAGGGTTGTTTCACTAGGTTCCATACATATCACTTTATGCTTCTGAACCACTTTAGGCATGAGAAAAGGGCATCTCTTCCCTATTACCTTTTCAGGTCCCTGTCGCACTCATTGAACAAGCACAGTAAGAACCCCTCTTCCCTTGTGCTACATTATGGCCTTATTTTGCTGATTTATGAGCATTGTAAGATTTTGGCAATTTAGGAAAAAAAACGATTGTCGGTGTTGCTGGGGAAAGGCAAGAGGAAAAGTGAGGACCCTAGGCCCAGTAAGGATGAGTAGAAATGGAGTAAAAAGGCTAAAAAAGGCTTTGTGGAGAAAAGAGTTGAGGACATGGATTTGAGCCATAAACATAAGGATACAGAGGCTGATCCTAAGGATATGGGAAAAGAAGGAAGTGACATGGAGATTGATGATACTGACAGGGAGGAGAGCTGGAAAGATGAGGAAGTGGGGGAAGAGGAAGGAGGAGAAGAGAAAGATTTCAATCAGAACAGCCCTACCCACAGTGCGAGTACTAGTAATTTTAACAACTAGCCTATGGAGGAGCAGGACAACCAGATTAATCAGGAGGAAAGGGAAATGGAAACTTATAAGAACAAGGATAAGGATGATACAAGCAGGGAAAAGGATAGAGATGGAGATGAGATTCTTCTGGATAAGCTCAAGAACAAATCTAATGCTCATTTGGGTTTTGATAGATGGGTATATGAAAGAATTAATAAAATGGAAAAAAATGCTAATCAGTAGGAATAGCAAGGACAAAAATGTGAAAGTAACCTGGAGTAGTGGAAAAAGGTAATGGATGAAGAAGTGGAGAAGCTAGAAGTTCTTATCAGCAAGTTGGAGGAAGGGAAGGCAACCATGAAGAGCTTCTTGATTCTGATTCCAGATATCCTCAACTCTGTGACCAGGAACATGGATGAAATTACCAAATACCTTGATGGCCCTAGCCCTACCAAACCTATTGTGGACCTTGATGTTGATGATGCTGCTATTGACGCTAGGAATGTGGATAGTTCTCCTGGTGGTGTGGCCAAAAGGACCAAGGTGAGTATGAAAAAAGTTGTCTTGGCCTCTTCCAAGGAAATCCCAATTCTCTGGGATAATATCAAAGAAATGCAAGGGATTGGCGAGAAACTGGCTAATGCCCTTAAAAATATTATGTAATTTGTCTTTTTTTTGTTTTTTTCTGGTTGTTCCTAGTTGTGTTGGGCTTCTGTGCTGGCTTTTGCCCAGTTCTTTGCTATTTTTTTTCAGTCTACCCCATCTTGTTTCTTAATGCTCTTATCTTTTAAGGTTCTTATGTAAAGGGTTTTGGGGTCCCTTCAAAACCTGTTTTTCCCATAATCAAAAACATATCAATCCGATTAAAAGAATAAGGCTCTGAATTCCACTAGATTGATGCAACTCAATGCATCTAGTTCTTACCAAGAAGGGTGGAGACCCCTGATTTGTCTCTCAAATAGATAAATGTACCTACAGGCAAAGGCTTGGTAAAAATATCAGCAATTTGTTCCTTTGTAGATACATATTCCATCTTCACCTTCTATTGACCAACTTGTTCTCTCAATTAATTGTATTTGATTGATATATGCTTGGTCTTTGAATGTTGCACTAGATTTTTGGACATGTTTATAGCACTAGAATTATTATAGTATATAACATTAGGCTCATCATAAATAACTCTTATATCTTTCAACATTTGCTTCATCTACACTATCTGAGTGCAACTACTAGCAGCACCAATGTACTCAACTTCAATAGTAGATAAAAATATTGAATCATGTTTCTTGTTGACCCATGAAACCAACTTCTTACCTAAAAAGAATGCTCTACCGATATTACCTTTTTGGTCATCAACATCACCTACCCAATCTGCATCAGTGTAAGAACATAACATGAAATCATCATTCTTTGGATACCATAAGCCATAATCTTCAATTCCCTTAAGATATCTAAATATTATTTTAATGGAAGCAACATGACTCTCTTTCGGATCAGCTTGATATCTAGTTGCCATACACATAGCATGCATAATGTTAGGCCTAGTCTGAGTAAGATATAATAGTCTACCAATCATAAATCTATACAAAATCTGATTAGCTTTAGGAGATTCATCATTTTTAGACAATTTACAACCAGTCACCATAGGAGTTCCAACTGATTTAGAATCATCTAATCCAAACTTCTTCAACAATTCTTTCACATACTTAGTTTGAGATATAAAGATACCTTTTCTTGTTTGTACAATCTTCAAACCTAAGAAAAATTTCATCTCACTAATCATAGACATCTCAAAATCCTTTTTGCATATCACCAGCAAATTTCATACTCATATCATCATCACCACCAAAAATAATATCATCAACAAAGACTTCAACAATCTGTATGTTGTTATTTTTAATTTTAAAGTATAGGTTGCTATTAGCATCACCTTTGAAAAATCCCAATTTTAGCAAGTATTTATCTAATCTAGCATACTAGGCTCTAGGGACTTGTTTCAAACCATAAAGTGCTTTCTTCAACTTGCATACCATGTCTCCATCATCTAATAGTGAAAATCCATCAAGTTGTTCAATGTAGACTTCTTCTTCTAGATCACCATTTAAAAATGTAGATGTGGCATCCATTTGATATACCTTGAAATCTTTATAAGTAGCATAAGCTAGCAACAATCTAACAGCTTCAATTCTAGCAACCGCAGCAAATATTTCTTCATAATCAATCCCTTCTTGTTGTGAATATCCTTTGCAGGCTAGTCTGGCTTTATTTCTGACTACTTCATCGGCTTCATTCAATTTGTTCCTAAAAACCCATTTAGTACCAATAACATTTTTATCCTTATGTCTAGGCACAAGTTCGTATTGTTCTTTTCAATCTGATCTAACTCTTCTCTTTAGTAAACCTTCAGAACATTCCCTTCAATCAACATAGTGTTGCAGCATCTAAAAGAGTACAATTCTTCCTTTCAAGAATCCCATTCTACTATGGGGTCCTAGGAGAAGATAGTTGTCTTCTAATTCCATGCATCTCACAGAAAGAATTGAACTCACCAGAACAAAATTCTCCGCCTCTATCATCATATCTCAGACACTTCAACTTCAAACCAGACTCAGTTTCAACTTTAGCCTTGAATATCTTAATTTTTTCAAATGCTTATGATTTTTCCTTCAAAAAGACAACCCATATCATTATGGAATAATCATCAATTAGTAACATAAAGTATCTATTAGCCTACACACTTCTAACATTTGTGGGTCCACATAGGTCAATATGCACAAGATCTAACAATCCATCTGATGTGTACCATTTACTCTTGAAAGAAATCCTTGTTTTCTAAACCAACTGACATTCCTTACATATCGGATTAACATGTATAATAATCTTAGGCAAATCCCTAACAGCTTGTGTAGAACTAATTTTGATCAATGAATCAAAGTTTACATGACACATCCTTCTATGCCACAACCAAATCTCATCTATCTTAGCAACCAAGCAACTTTTCTCACTAGCATTCAAATGAAAAATGTTACCTTCAGTCTTAGTTCCAGATGCAACCTCTATACCGAAGGAATTCAAGATCTTGCATTTACCATCTTTTAATTGTAGATCATAACCTTTATCAACCATATGTCCAACACTCAAAATATTATGCTTCAAAACTTCAACATACAAGACATCATCAGTGTTATGCTTACCATCGCAAGAAATAGAACCTCTCCCATGGATTACATACGATTTGTCATCTCCAAATCTAACTATTCCACCATCATATCTTTCCATGCTTACAAATTTTCTTTTTCCACTAATCATATGATGTGAACAACTATTGTCAATCACCCATTCACCTTTTTCTTCTACCTTAGTAGCCAAATCTTTCTCCTTAATAGATCAGCTAGTGGAATTAATAGGCACAAGTCTATCTTCTTTAATGGCAATGAACACAACTTCATCTTCTTTTGATTCGTCATCTACAACATAATAATGGTTCTTCTAGTTCCTAAACTTCTGGTTAGACCTATAAGGCTTATCATACTTCTCATGCTTCTCATATCTATCATTTCTATCAAACTTATCATGTCTGTCATACTTAGTCATTCTCTCTGGACATCTAGAAGAAAAATGTCCTATCTTATTACAAGAAAAATATTTCAAGGGAAAATTTCCATCATACTTACCGACACCTTTAGGAAATCTTTGGGAAATCAATGTTCAAGCTCATCAAGCTCCGTTTCTTGCTCATCTATCTCTCTCCTTTCTCTTTCATATATGGATATCCTCCACTCATCAGGATCATAATTCTTCTTACTGGACACAAATGTTGATGCTTTGAATGTTGTCTTAGACTTTCCATGTGATTCACCAAATTCGCTCAACTCAAAAGCAGCAATCTTTCCAACCAATACATCCCTTGTCACTATAGTTACACTCTGGATCTCATCAATAGCAGCCACCTTATGTTTATAAGTAGGAAGAAAATAGCACCTTAGCAACAATATCATCTTCTTCAATCTCTCCACCAGCAGATCTGATACCAAGGACAAGCTCATTCACCTTAGCCATGTATGAATGTATGTTTTTCATCATCTCCAATCTTTAATGTCTCATACTTTCCTTTTAAACTATGCAACTTAGCAACTTTCACTTGACTATCACCTTAATACAAGATCTCAATCTTCACCGAAATCTTAGGTATAGTTTGAAGTTCCATAACATTTATCATTTCAGAATCAGTCAGTGCACTGAGTAATGCTTTCTTTTCTCTGCTATAATATCCAGCTTCCTTAACCTCATCAGGAGTGGATGGTCCATTCTAAGGAAAAACATAGGCATTCTTAGTAATCTTCCAATAATCTTCTCCAAGACATTTCAAATGCACCTCCATTTGTTTCTTCCATACAATATAGTTGCTTCCATCAAACCTTGGATGGGCTTTCTTGAAAAGAATACCTTGAGCTGTCATCCTCGATCTCCTCAAGCAATTAACCTTCTATCGGAAGATCTAGCTCTGACACCAATTGTTAGTAGCAATCAAGAGGGAAGACTAAGAGGGGGGGGGTGAATTAGTCTTAATTGGATTAACATATTAAACTTCCAAAACATAAACTGATAAACCATAGCAATAATAAATAAGAAAATTAATAGCAGAACACATAAAACCAAGATTTTGATGTGGAAAACCCGGTTAAGGGAAAAACCACAGTGGGAACCTACCAATAATAAGATGATACTCTATAGTAGTTGTAGACACCCAAAATTGTCATGTCTAATTAAATAAATATTTTATTTATTTAATTATCTAAGCCTAATTCTTCTATTAATTAAATAAATCCTTATTTATTTAATTAATTCATTTGTCCTCTTCTAGCCTTATTTCTCATTTAAATAAATACATTTATTTATTTAAATTATCCTTTTCCTAAATTAAATAAATATCTTATTTATTTAATTGATCCCATTTCCTCTATTAAATTAAATAAATCTTTATTTATTTAATTAATTCATTATCTTTTTCTACACATGACACATGTCATTCATCTCTTAATTCATACACTACCTACCCCTTTCATTATTTTGGTATTTCTTTTACCTACCCTCTAATCCTAGCCGACCTCCTTTTTACACCTCTCAATCTTATCCCTCCATTTCATATTGTGTCTTCTATTTAAGGAGATGCTTTCTTCATTATCAAACCCTAATCACTCAGGCTAATCGACAATTTGGAGGACTTGACTACACTACGATTCTACTTGCAACCACATTCCGTTCTTTGTTGAGCTCTTGTGCACATAAAATCTGAGAGCAAATATATCAAGCAAGATCAATGGAGATAGGAAGAATGGAGGTCAAAAACCTATTGGACATGTGATGGTATAATCTTTGTGATTTCATGTGATTTGCATTGTCTTAGGTAATCTTCATATGTTATGGTGGATCTTTGTTGTTGTTAGGCTAGGGTTTTGTGGTTGGATTCATTTAGCCTTTCAATATTGTTATTATTGTTATCCATTTTCACCATAAACATTTTGGCACGCCCCGTGGGACATGGATTTTTTTTAGATCTGTGTTTTTTGCAGATTTTTCCAACCCTATATTGCTATTTTGTAAAACAATTCGGAGAATAACCTTGTGCAGCTAGGGTTTTGGACACAAAATCAAGATCTTGGAGAGATTCAATCATATCTCATAAATGGCTTTGAAATTTTGTACCAAATTTTTTTTGCAGGTTGAAAAAAGTATCAAGAGCTCTCAATCCAAAATTTAGAATTTTTGGAGCACATTTTCATTTTCTATTAATATTTTATGATTTTTCATAAAAAATTAATTTTGAGAGAAAATGAGAGAATTTTTCAGATTTTCTTACATTTTTGGAAATATATCATAATTATACACAAGATATATTCTTTGTGATTTTAATTTTGATGCAAAATATTTCCAAAAAAGTCAGATCTTTAAAAACTAGGTTTTCTCTTTATTTTGATCAGATCTCACAAAAAGCTTTGAATTTTGACATTAAATTTTTTGTATAGGTTAGGAAAAGAATGAAAAAAATTTAGTAAAAATTTCAAATTTTTTGGATCGATTTTGCATTTTATATGAATTTTTTATGATTTTTCATAAAAAATTAATTTTGAGAGAAAATTAGGAAATTTTTCAGATTTTCTTACATTTTTGGAAATCTCTCAAAATTATACATAGGATCTGTTATTTTTTATTTTAAATTTGATGTAAAATTATTCTTCAAAAATCAGATCTTTGAAAATTAGGGTTTTGCATTATTTTACTCATATCTCACAAAATGCTTGGATTTGTTGCAGACAATTTTTTGCACAAGTTTGGAAGACCATAAAGACTCTCAAATAAAAATTTCAGATTTTTTGGATTGATTTTGCATTTTATATGAATTTTTTATGATTTTCCATAAAAAATTAATTTTTGGAGCAAATTAGCAAATTTTTTGGATTTTCTTACATTTCTAGAAATCTCTTAAAATTTTACAGATGGTCTTTTTCTATGATGAATCAGGTCTTTGAATTGGTCAACAAAACGCATTGTTGAAGGCCCTTATTTCACAAAGTCTTTTGGATCTAAAATTTACCTAACTTGTGTGCTTGCAGGAAGGGGTGATCATTTGAAACAATCCAAAATACTTATAAATATTTGTTGCAGGTCCTTGGCAATAGTTTTTGGATTTTTATTGTGTGCCTTATTTTCATAGACTAGCAAACACTTCAATTGGTGCACTAAAATTGAATCATTGTCTTTTGTGTCTTAAGCAATAGGCTCTTTTTGTTTAATCTTTAGAGGGCCTGTCTTCCCATGTGGTCATTAGGACTACTAGTGAGAAGAGAACAACCCAAGTGGTATCGAGGAAAACCCACCTCATCTGAACCACTATAATCAAATGTATTCATGGTGAAAACTATGAATAACGTGTGCTGATTAGTTCATACCGACACTATGTCTCCCCATAAACCCGTTTGATCAAATTTATTTGATCAGTTGTAGGGCGTAACCCCTACCGGCTGGGAGTCTTCTGTATTTACAGAGCTGAAAGTGTCGCATGTATGGCCACATGAGCGAATGCCTTTACTAGCACCTTTTTGTTTTAGAAGCCCAAATCCTTCTAGTTGTTGGGGCAGGAGGTCGGACCTTTGGTAGCGGCCCACACACATAAGGTTCTTAGTAGAGATACAAAGTTCACCATGGGGAGTTTTCATGGGGACTAATGCTTGGTTGACCAGAGAAGTGAGTGTCGAGGGTGGAGCCAGTGAGGTCAAGCATCTAAGTATCCACTCTGAATAGCGTAGCCTCGGGGGTAAAACCCCATGTGGGATCAACAACTATTGTCTTGGCCAGCCATAAGAATTGTGCTTGACTTATTTTAAAGCATTCAAAACATTCAAGACCAAACAACAAAATATTGTGTCTTTTGTGTCTTCAAGTGTATGCAAAACAACTTTACATCAAACAACACACTTTTCTTGGAGTCATTTTGGAGTCTAAACACTTGCAAACACTGAGTCCTCATCAACATTGTGTCCTCTTGTCACGAAAAATAGTCAAACATTCAGATTTGGTCACAACCAACAACTTCACAAATTGGAAAAATTTCACAGTCCAGCAAACAAAAGAAATCAGTTTCGGAATACTTGAGCTTCCTAGGTTGTTTCTTCAGGTTTCATCTAGCATTCAACCTGTCTTTGGGTCTCACATAGTCCATCATTGCTTTACATCTCTCATTACATTCACAATTGTCTAAACTTGAGTCAAAAGGTCACTTGCTTGTCCTCATCATACTTTGTCAACACACTACATACAACTACACTTTGCTAAGTGGTCCCTCATCAAGGTTTCTTACCTTTGGGTCTCATTTGGTCTTACTTAGAGTCAAGGTCAGCTTACCTCATCAAGAGAAACTATCCTCTCTTTGGAAGTCACACCTACTCTACTACATACATACCTGGTCTTACACTTGGGACATTGCAAGTACACCTCAGACTCATTTACATTCCATTCAACTCTTGGTCTTCCATACTTTTTCCATTTTTCATCTAGTCTCTCACATCTTGGTCAATACCTAGTTCATGGTTGAAACCCGTCTTCAAAAATCTAGGAGAGAAACTAAAGAAGTTCAAGAGTCCGCAAACATGAGTTCTTATGAGTATGACAATGATTTATTTTTCAATCCTAAGCACACTACATTGCCTGACATGGATGTTCATAGAAACATTCCCAATGTGGAAAACGCAGACACTACAAACAACAATGCTACACACAATGACAATGTGGACAACTTTTCAATACATTCAGCAGATGTAGAAGAATCCATTATGAATCCCCATTTCAATAGATTGGTTGAAGAAATAATGAGGAGGGATAGACAATACTTCTTACACATGATTGCACAAAGTGGAGCCAAGATACCACATGATTTTGACATGTCTCAAATAATGGAACATAGACCTTTGCAACAACCTCACTCCAACATGGATCAAAGGAGACCTAATAGTGGAGGAAATAGAGGACCACATATGGTACCTGACTCACCATCAGCTTTGCTTCAAAAACCAGAGGTCCCACATACACATGCTCAAACGTATGATACTTACCTTCGAAGACCATTATGGAAGTCTTATGCAGATAGATATGCTCAAGCTATGGATCAACCAAAACAAGTGGATACTCAAAGGCATGCTCAAAATTTGGACACAAGGAAACCCCGTGTCAAATTTGGGGGCAACACAATAGAACATGACATGCCTGTAGAATATGGTATACATGCACAAAATAGATATGGGGTTCCTCAACATGAAGCTATACCAAGTGCTCCATATATACCACATCAATATAGACCTCCTCCATATGAACATGTGTATGATCAGTATCATCCATATATGCAATATGCTCCTCCTCCAATTGGTGCCTCAAACATGGGATATGGTTCAAGAAGTCGATCTCCACCTAAGAGCAATTTGGAGCAACAAATCAGGGATTTACAAAAGAAAATGGAGGACACAAATACACCAAAGCCAACATACACAATGAGAGACATATGTCCTTATCCATTTGACAAGAGCATTCCAATGCCTCCATTTCCTGCACACTTTGTGATGCCTAAATTTGACAAGTATAGAGGAAAAGGGGACCCCAAGGCACACATAAGACAATTTTTCACGGCTTGCATTGAGGTAGCGGCAGAAGAGACATATTTGATGAGATTGTTCCCACAAAGCTTAGACGATCAAGCTATGGAATGGTTCTCCCAACTACCACCTGGTATTAAGTCATGGGGTGACTTAGCAGAGGCATTTATTCAACATTTATCCTACAACATAGAGACAAACATATCAGTCACTACTTTGTGCAATACTAAGCAAAAAGAGGGAGAATCTTTTGCATCATTTTTACAAAGATGGAGAAATCTAGCTAGTAGATGCTCTTGTGAAATTCCACAGAAACAAATGGTAGAAATGTTCACCCAGAACATTAACAAAGACATTGGCTATGATCTAACAAAAGCTTGTTTGTCCACCTTCAAGGATGTCATTGAAAAGGGCTTAGCAACAGAAAAGGTCCTAATTGAACAAGGAGTCATTAAGATATTCAAGGAGAACAAAGATGACTTTAAAGGAAAAGACAAGCCAAGATTTTGGAATAAAAACAAAAACACAGTCAATGATGGTGTTGTTGATGCTAATACAGTGCAACCCAAATTCATCTTTTTGGGATCAAGTTCTACAAACAATCAAGTGAATACTCAAGCAACTTCTAGACCACGAAGGAAGTACACCCCATTGGGAGAACCACTTGAATCAGTCTTCAAAAAGCTTGTGGCAAATAAAGTGATCACAGTTCCAGATTTTCCTCCATATGAACCAAAGGTCAAACCAAATTGGTGGAACGATGATGAATATTGTGAATTTCATAAGAGAAAGGGTCACAAGACAGGTAATTGCCATCGACTGAAGAACATTGTGCAAGATCTCATTGATAGAGGTGACATTGAGATTGAGGGACACTCATCCAATCAAGAACATGAGATGTTTAAGGAACCATTCCCAAAACATGACAAGGGAAAAGCTAAAGCCACAGAGGATCAAACCAACTATACTAGAGCACCTTACAACTATGATTCAACTATTAATCATATCTTAATGGACAATCATATCTCTACTATTACCATCAAGAACAAAAACCCTGAGAATCCTCCTCAGCAACCCAAGATTGTCCTAAGAGGTGTTGGATCTTCTTCCGAACCTACTTCTGAATGTCATGTTACAACTTGTCGAGGTAAAATTACTTTGCCAGGTGCTTCAACTAAAAACACTGCTTCTTCATCTACCAAACCTGAGTATGACCTTGTAGAACAGTTAGGGAAGACACCCGCGCTCATCTCCATCCTTGAGCTCTTACGCATATCCCCTGCTCATAAAGCTATTCTTGACAAAATCTTGAGAGACACCACCGTTCCTACTGATCTGAACGTGGACCAGTTTCAAGCCATGGTGGGATACCTTTCCATTCCACATTCCCTTACATTCACAGAAGCCGATGATGCCTCCGTAAGTCAGCCACATAATGCACCATTACATATTGAAGCCTTCATACATAAACATCGAATAAAGCGAGTCCTGATAGATGGAGGAGCTGATCTAAACATTTGTACATTGAGCACAATTAAACAATTGGGATATTCTGATAAAGCTGTGAATTCTACAAACAAAATCACCATCAAGGCATATGACGATGAAGAACGCTCATCCAAGGGTATGGTCACCTTACCTCTAAGAGTTGGGCCAGTTACAAAAGATGTGATTTGTCAAGTCCTAGACCTTGATCTCACATACAACATATTGCTGGGACGCCCTTGGATTCATGAAATGAGCGCAGTCCCATCTACATATCATCGATGCATTAAGTTTCCTCACAATGGAGTTGAAGTGACCATCAAAGCTGACCCAAATCCATTCATATATTGCAACAATCTATGACCTAGATCAGAAATAACAATCCCAGTCAATCGAGAAGCTATTCCTTCATTGGCATATGTGGATCCAGAATCCTTGAAAGCTTCTACATCCAAACAAGCAAAGATCAAGGAAAAATTCAAGTTTAAAGACATGGGATGTGGTGAGTATATCTTTCAGGTTGATCAACTCCCACTATCTGCTAAGGTATTCAGTCAACAAGAACAAACTACAAACAATTTGCAATATCAAGGAATTGGGTGTGAACCACCTAGTGTTGTGGCTACTAAGTCTGAATGCAAATCTCCTCTAGTGGTGCAAGCATCTCTTGATATCAATAGTTCTAAGAGTGGTTCCAGCGAAGAATCTATTGAGCGTATCGCCAGCCCTCTTGAGAGCTCACATAGCCTTACCATTTCATCTACTCATTCCATTTCCACTCCACTTCCAAACTTGGATCAACAAGAATCACAAAAGCCCTTACTTATTGGGGATCAAAAATCAAGCCTTGAAAAGAAAAATTTAAAAGTCAAAACTAAAGAAAAGTCCTTTAGTCCAAATAAAAATCAAAAGCTATTGGACTCTACAAAAATCAAAGTCAAGGATAAAAATCCTATGAAGCAAAAAGAGCAAGAGTTGATCTCCCCTAATATCAAAATAACTGGGGGCAAAAGTTCTAAAATTTCAAGTCAAAATGCATACTTGTTGATCCTAAGTCTCCATCATGCTATCCTACTTTCACTTCTTTTCACAATCATAAGCCTTCATCACTCATCCACTTGTTCCACACATCCATCTCCTTTTGGCGATACATCATGGACCTTTAATGGAGCTTCCTCAAAGGACTTTGTTATCAGGGATGCCCAAACTTCTTTAGGTGACACGCATATGGGCAAACGTAGTCCACACACTAGTAATTCTATCTTAGTTCCTTCATCAAGGAAGACATTCAATCAAGCTACACATCATTCAGTCAAGGAACGTTGCAACTACAATCATAAAGTCAAGCCTTGCACATTTGAGGTAGGTGACTTGGTTCTCAGAGAAAATCCTAAAAACCAACAAGACAAACCGAAGAAGGGCAAGTTCGAACCAAACTGGCTTGGTCCTTACATCATTACAGCGGCATATGGATCTGGGGCATATCAGCTCTCAACTACAGAAGGTGAACCTTTGGAGGATCCTATCAATAGCATGCACCTTCGCAGGTTCTACACATAGCTCTTCGGAATATCCTAATTCGAAAAATACAAAAAAAAAATCAAAAAATTTTCAAAAATACAAAAAAATTATAAAAGAAAAAAATCATTACTTGGTGAAAACCTGGCAAACAGGCACCTTGTGACACAAAAAAATTGAAAAATCCAAAAAAGTAAAGAGAAATAATTTCGTCCAATGGTGAAAATCACTTCGGTGGCGCCTTGGGCAAGTACCATGGTGAAAAATGGGTCACCAGCGCCATGTGTAGAGACATTGCTCCTCCCTCCTTCAGGATTCACTTTCATCTTTTCACTTTGCACACACGCACGACCAATTCATCCATAATAAACTTACCCATTCCCATCATGGCTTGTTATTGATCTACCCAAGATTGGTTAGCCATTCATAATAAACCTCCCTTTCCATCCATAATAAATTAGATCATATATGTGGCTAAGGCAATTCGTACGTCTAGTGATGGGTGTGGAACTGAGAACATCACATGTTTCAAGGAGTACGGTTTCTTCCAACTTCCTTCAGTCTATTCGTGCACAATCCACAATAAAGCAACATCTGCATCACCAGTCTGCAATAAAGTTTCATCTTCTCCGCAATAAAGTATTAGTTTCATGGATTCAGTCAGTTTCAGATGAGACATAGCAGCAACAATGGGCTTCAACAAATCAAATCTTTCAACAGACTCAGACAACATATGGTTCAGTGCTATCTATCATTTTTGTGAAAGTAAACATTGTGACCACAATCAAATAAGACTTATACAAGTGACAGGAGACACTAAACTTCAGGACTACAGTGGATGTTGGTGTTGAGTCTTGGTTTTCTTTTGATTTCATGTTCTTTTGGTGACATGTCTTTTAGCTTTTCCAGGATGCCTCTGACTAGAGATTCTATCTCCAGGATGTCTTTGACTAGAAAGGCGAGGATGGGGTATCATCACCTATTTTTGTTTGCTATCTGTGGATTGTCTCTTAGTAATGCTATGACTTGTCCAAGGATATGAGGACACTGTGAGTCTAGTATGAACTAGGGCATTCCTTGTTTGTAACTGTCTTATCTCCATACAAATAGGTACAATGACTTTCTGGGTCAAACATATGCCTCGATTGTCATAACCTACTTGCCATAATAAAGCTCAATGATGATAACGCACAAGAAGCTCTTTCACTTTCATATCTTCTGTCTTTCATCCCCCCTTTCTTGATTGACTTCCATCATCCTTCTTGAGTCTGTGTAGCCTGCTATCACATGACTGAGTATAATGACACACACCAAAAACATTTGCATTTCATGTAGTTTGCACCTACATTACCACATATAAGCATTTCATACATACATATAGATATCACAACTGCATCACATCCTGCACACAACACCTGTTACCACAATTTACATTTGCATTATCATATTCATCTGCATTACATACATTCACATTTGCATCATGCATACACATATAAAACATAAAAGAACAAAAATATTGCATTGCATCATATACATATTTGCATTCATATCATAAGCATCACATAGAAACATACATCATATAGGTATACATGCATATAGCTGCCACAAAGATGAATCATCTCATATATATATATAAAATGTCATAATACAATGATGTCAAAATCATATGGCTACAATCACCCGCAGGTGTCTACATCATCATACAAAATGGTACAAAACTGATACAAAGGAACCCACTGATAACTACTACCAACACTATTGGTAGTGCTAATCCTGTCCCTGTCATGGTATCCCATGCCACATGTCCCAACCTCATGTCCAATGCCGGATCCTAGAACACTCATCTAAGAGCATCCCTGTCTCCATTTCGATCATATGGAATTAGCTCCCCATCAATCAGTATCTGCATAATCCTGTATACATCCTCCAAGGTGACTGTCATCTCACCCATCGGCAGATGAAATGTACATGTCTTGGAGTGCCATCTCTCTGCCAGTGCAGTCAGCAATCCCATGTTCACCCGAAACTCAGGCACATACAGAATATGTCACAGGCCCATAACCTCAATTGCAGCTCGGTCCTCAACTGTCAACTCAGGTCGCAACCTTTGAGTCAATGGGAATCTCTCCCGTGACTCCAGCATCAGCAAATACTCCTGCAGTCAAGCAAATCAATCATGTCAGTCATAGTGGCATTCACTGTTTATCACAAAATGCTACTCGTTATCTAAATGCATATAGCTTTTTATCCTAGTGACACTCACTATTCATCACAAAGTGTTGCTTCTATCCTAGTGGTACTCCCTGTTCATCACAAAGTACTACATGTGTGACACTCCCTGTTCATCACAAAGTGCTGCTCACATTTGCACTCCCTGTTCATCACAAAGTGCTGCTCATATTTTAGTACTCCCCGTTCATCACAAAGTACTCTATCTTGGTACTCACTGTTCATCACAAAGTGCCTTGATCTATCCTAGTCTTCCCTAGAGGACCTGCTTGAGTGTATCCTCTCAGCAGCTTATCTAATCGACAGCGTATGTTCATCACAGAACTGCCGATTTGACCTAGAAGATGCAAATTCGTACTTTTCAAATGCAAAAGCGCTTTCCTGACATAAATGCACATTTGTTACATTACCTAGTATGCATTAATGACAACAATAAATGCATCAAAGTATGAGGAGGTTTGGTGGTACTTACCGGCTCTCCTGCCTCTACTGGTCTCTGAAATCGACGAACACAATCGAATCTGTGAACGAAAGCCATCGCTGCTGACTGTTGCTGCTTTATTTTCGCTCTGCACTATGCTCTTGTGGATGTGTAGATGACAATGAGGATGTATTTCCCCCGTGGTCTATCTTATAGCCTACCCTAGCCCTCGCATTCATTTCCCGAGTTAGTCTTCGTTATCCCTGACTCTGTCACTTTATCCGATCTATCCATTCTATCTTGTCTTTCTTATCGAGAGATTGTCTGCAATCTTTTCAGACATTTTCATCCAATCTCTCGAGGGGGCATATCATTCCCATCCTGGGGCAACTCTGTATCAGGTCATCTTATCTTCTTTGAAACAACGTGACAAGCCGCATTGTCTCAAAGAGGGGCAAAATGTAGACACCCAAAATTGTCATGTCTAATTAAATAAATATTTTATTTATTTAATTTTCTAAGCCTAATTCTTCTATTAATTAAATAAATCCTTATTTATTTAATTAATTCATTTATCCTCTTCTAGCCTTATTTCTCATTTAAATAAATACATTTATTTATTTAAATTATCCTTTTCCTAAATTAAATAAATATCTTATTTATTTAATTGATCCCATTTCCTCTATTAAATTAAATAAATCTTTATTTATTTAATTAATTCATTAGCTTTTTCTACACATGACACATGTCATTCATCTCTTAATTCATACACTACCTACCCCTTTCATTATTTTGGTATTTCTTTTACCTACCCTCTAATCCTAGCTGACATCCTTTTTACACCTCTCAATCTTATCCCTCCATTTCATATTGTGTCTTCTATTTAAGGAAATGCTTTCTTCATTATCAAACCCTAATCACTCAGGCTAATCAACAATTTGGAGGACTTGACTACACTACGATTCTACTTGGAACCACATTCTGTTCTTTGTTGAGCTCTTGTGCACATAAAATCTGAGAGCAAATATATCAAGCAAGATCAATGGAGATAGGAAGAATGGAGATCAAAACCCTATTGGACATGTGATGGTATAATCTTTGTGATTTCATGTGATTTGCATTGTCTTAGGTAGTCTTCATATGTTATGGTGGATCTTTGTTGTTGTTAGGCTAGGGTTTTGTGGTTGGATTCATTTAGCCTTTCAATATTGTTATTATTGTTATCCATTTTCACCATAAACAGTAGTATGTGAAAATATTACAATGGAGAATGCACATGCATTTAGGCATACTGCCTAGAGATCACTGCTCAAAAGATATATGCCTGAAAGGCTACGACCCTCGGTGAAGTCTCACTAACTTACAATATGATTCATGTTAGGACCCGAAGGCAACTAAGAGGGTTGGGGGTGAATCAGTTGTCTATTAATTTCAACCCAAATATAACTTAATCAAACTTGATGCATAATACTATTAAACCAAACTTAATGCTAGTTGACAGTTTAATAGTTAATAACAGTATCTATAAAGTTTAATGCATGAAACAGAAAGACAAATAACATCCACAACACATAACACAGATATTTGTATGTGGAAACCCTATAAGGGGAAAAACCACTATGGGAAAACTTACCCACAATCAGATGATACTACTGCAGCTAGTATGTGTGTATAAATGGGGTCTATACATGCAGAAAGACCAACTGCCTAGAGCTCACTACTCAATCACAAGCTGGGAGTCACACTGACTACAATTTGATGGTTAAATCCAAAGATAATGTACTACTCAAAATAGCATCTTCATATGCTAGATTCAGTACCAATTAGGCTCTGATTGTCTTCTTCATACCTTCCTTGAATCTTAAAATGATTTTTGCATGAGTAGCTCTGCTTATATTTGCATATACCTTATTACATTCCTCTTCCACTTCTACCTAATCTCACAAATGAGATCTTACATATATACTAAAACCTAAGACCAAATGTGTAGGTCGGCTCACTAAGAATATTACAATTAAATCAATTAAAAATGAATTATGTGATGCATCATGTCAGCTCAATGCATTTACAATAATAACCAATGAATAAATCATCTCCATAACGTGTCATGCTGATCTGGAATAGATAACACTTGTTGGTCCATAACCTAGACCAATTTGTTGGTAACAACAAATATGCAAACTCAAGTAGACCAATAACCAAATCACCAAAACCAAGTGTCCAAACCATGTCTTCGACATAACCAAGTAATCTCCAGATGATAACAGATCATCCTCAGTGCCGGTGAACAATATAACCTGTCGATGAACATAACCAAAGATCTCCAGTGCTAATAAGTGTTGACAAGTGTTGACATCAATCACAAAACCAATACAACACATCCATAATACCAACAATCTCCCCCTTTGGCATTAATGGCAACACAAGATGGAAAAACCATCTAAGTGCCGAAGCAAAAATGTCAAAAACCAAAAACCAGCAATCTCCCAAAGAGATTAATCAAAATACATAATATTTCTCCCCCAATGAGTAATCTCTCCCAAAAGATAATGTGTTTTTCCATAGATATCTCTCCCCCTTTGACATCAAATGCCAAAGCAATACAAAAACCAAATACAACTAGTTCATAGAACTAATTATAAATACCAACTTATCCAACTACCCCCCCTAAGAAGTAGCTCTCCTTCATCAAAGCCAAAAAAAGTTTCTCTGTTAATTCTTGTCAGTTTAATGTCAATCTCCAACTGTCTAAGTCTCTACCAGTGAGGGTATAACCCCAAGATGCTTTCTGAGATATTGAAAAGTTTCTTTAGGCAAAGGCTTAGTAAAGATATCTGCAATCTGCTCTTTAGTATTCACATAAACCAATTTCACTTCTTTTGCTTCAACTTTCTCTTTTAGAAAATTGAATTTTATTGAAACATGTTTAGTTTTAGAGTGAAATACCGGATTCTTAGATATATAAATTGTTGCCATATTATCATAGTAAATGATTATAGGTTCTTTGCATTTTACCTTTATGTCTTTCAACATTTGCTTAATCCATAATACCTGAGTACAATTAGTTGTTGTTGCAACATATTATGATTTTGTTGTTGATAATGATGTATAACTCTATTTCTTGCTCAACCATGAAATCAATCTGCTACCAAGAAAGAATGCTCCGTTGGTGGTGCTTTTTCTATCATCTACATCTCCTGCCCAATTTCCATTTGTGTATGCACATAAATCAAAATTTTCATCTTTAGGATACCATAAACCAAGATTTGTTGTGCCTTGTAAATACCAGAAAATCCTTTTTACTACTGATTCATGATTTTCCTTAGGATTACTCTGAAATCTTGAAACAATACATATTGCATTCATAATATTAGGTCTTGTTTGTGTCAAATATAGTAAACCTCCAATCATAGATCTATATCTTGTCGGATTAACAGGTGTTGATTCATCCTTCAATGATAGTTTATCAGTTGTAGTCATAGGAGTACTTACCAGTTTAGAGTTTTTCATACCAAATTTCTTTAGTAGTTCTTTCAAGTACTTTGATTGAAATATGAATATACCTTTATCAGTCTGTGAAATCTGCAATCCTAAAAAGAATTTTATCTCCCTAATCATAGACATTTCAAATTATTCCTGCATCTTATTAGAAAAGTCTTTACCCAATCCATCTTCTCCTCCAAAAATGATATCATCAACAAAAACTTCAATAACCAAGATGTCATCTTTAGTCACTTTGAAATATAAGTTGATGTCAGCGTTACCTTTAGTGTAACCAAGCTTCAAAAGATATTTGTCCAATCTAGCATACCAAGCTCTAGGAGCTTTCTTTAATCCATATAAAGCTTTCCTTAACCTACAAACCATATCTTTGTCATTTGTCAAAGAAAATCCATCAAGTTGTTCAATGTAAACTTCCTCTTCAAGATCACCATTCAGAAATGCACATTTAACATCCATTTGATATACTTTATAGTTCTTGTGCGTTGTAAATGCTAGAAATAGTTTGACTACCTCAATTCTAGCTACCAGTGCAAAGGTTTCATTGTAATCAATTCCCTCTTTCTGTGAATATCCCTTACACACTAATCTTGCTTTGTTTCTAATTACCTTACCATCTTCATTAAGTTTATTTCTGAATACCCATTTAGTTCCAATTACATTTCTTTTTTAGGCTGGGGAACCAATGTTCATGTGTTATTCTTTTCAATTTGTTCCAATTCATCTTCCATAGCTTTAATCCAATGTTTATCTTCACATGCCTTAAAAATAGTTGTTGGTTCAATTTGAGAAATTAAGCATACCTCTTCATTTTCTAGTCTTCCTCTTGTCATAACACCTTGATACTTATAATTCCCAATTATCTGACTTTCAGAGTAATTCAGTCTTACATACGTAGGTGTATTCACTTGTTGTTGTTCTTCAGTCACTGTAGAATTCTCAGATGATGCCGGTGTGACTGGATCAACATTCTATATTGGTGCATTCAGTGTAGGTTCATTTGTGATAATCTCAACTGTCGGTTCAGTCCGTAGACCTTGAATTACCTCTAAACTATTCATCAATCTTCACATTTGCACTCTCAATGATTTTCTACAATCTCTTATTAAAACATCTATATGCATTTCTCTTAGATGAATAACCAAGAAATATTCCTTCATCACTTCTAGGATCAAATTTACCAATATAATCATCTCTCCAAATATAACATTTGCTTCCAAATATTCTGAAATATTTAAGAGTAGTAGTATTACCAAACCATAGTTCTTGAGGGGTCTTGCCAGTTTCACCTTTGATGTGAACTCTGTTGAATGTGTAAACCACTGTATTCACTGCTTCTCTCTAGTACACATGAGGTAGGTTTGCTTCTGATATCATGCTTCTAGTTGCATCTAGAATAGTTTTGTTCTTCCTTTCCACAACTCCATTTTACTGGGGTGTCTGAGGTGTTGATAGTTGTCTTCTGATTCCATTCACTTTACAGAATGTATTAAATTCCTTAGATGTGAATTCACCTCCTTGATTTGATCCTAAACATTTGATTTTCTTACCGGTTTCATTCTCTGCCATTACCTTGAATAATTTGAATTTCCCAAAAGCTTTTGATTTCTCCCTGAGAAAAGTAACCCAACACATTCTAGAATAATCATCAATGATTAGCATAAAATATCTATCTCCTTGTAGACTTCTAGTTCTTGTTGGACCACATAAATCAATATGAATTAAATCAAGAACATTATTGGATTTCTCTAGAATACTCTTAAAAGTTGTTCTAACTTGTTTTCCAAATTGACATTCCTTACATACCAGATTGTGAGGTTTTACAATCTTAGGTAAATCCCTTACTGCCTTAGTTGTATTGATCTTCACAATGCAATCAAAATTTACATGACAAGATCTCTTATGCCATAACCAACTTTCATCAATATGTGCAATCAAGCATGTCTTCTCATTGTTATTCAAGTGAAAGATATTACCTCTAATCTGATTACCGGTTGCAATTTCCAAACCAGTTCTATTCATGATTTTACATTTACCATTCTTGAATTGTAACTGAAATCCCTTTTCAACTAATTGACCAACACTCAAAAGATTATGCTTCAAACCTTCAACATAATAAATGTTGTCAGTATTGTGCTTACCATCAAAAGATATAATGCCTTTTCCTCTTATCAAACAAGCTTTATCATTCCCAAATCTTACTAGACCTCCATTGTATTCCTGAAAGGTTAAGAATTTACTTTTATCACCAGTCATATGTGTTGGCATTTTTGATGATTATGTTGTGATTGTCATTGATGGACACACACTTGCATTAAGATCATTTTTGTATGTATAAGTTAAAGCTCAACCGGTACTTGTTTCAACCAGTATGATGCATTATAGTCCTTACACTATTGGTGTTTTGCAGAAAGTGATTACCGATCTGAAGTGGTATGTTGACCCCAAGCGGTTCGAGGATCTCAAGTAGTACGAAGGATCAAAGTAGTGGAACACATATTTTCTAGTCTTCATTTTGTCAAATCGGCAACCGGTATTTTGTATGAACTGGTAATACTCTGTGATGAGTTACCAACTAGCATTTTGTGATGAGTTACCATCCACCGATTGTTTGATGGTGTTGACACTTTAATGGTGCTTTTTGTGTCATGTTACAAAATATGTCTAGATGCATTGAACCTAGGAAATTGTATTGTAATCCTATTGGACTGACATGAAATCAAATTCCTTTATAAGGACATCATGTCTGGGGTTTTAGGTTGTTGTTGTTGTTGATGTTGTTGCGAGAGTTTAAGGTGGTTGATGAGTTAGAGAGAGTATGAATGTGTAGAAGACTGAAGTAATGCTAGAATGCATTAGGAACGAGCTATCAAGGATCTAACAAAGCAATCTGTGCTATTAGCTAGATCACTCACTTGTTGATTACTCACATCTTCGACAAGTCTGTAGCCCTTAACCGGGTAGGCCCAAAAGCCTTTTTTAAATACTCTAACAATGTGGTTCACATCTATGGATCTAAAATCCTCTAGCAAGGTTGTCTTTAGTCGGACTTATCTCCTAACAGAGATTGAGATTCTTAAGAGGATCTGTTCGGGTAAAGAACATTATATGACCTTAACTGGTCTAGTTCCTATTCTGTAGATAGTTACTTGTGAGTTCCATCTCACCGTGGTTTTTTCCCATTTGGGTTTCCACATCAAAATCTCTTGTGTTATGGTGTTTGTGCTTCTGTGGGTGAATGCATTATTTGCTATTTGGTTTGCATGTGTGCTAACCGGTTTGTCTGCTAAACTATTTTACCAATTTACTGTTAGTCTAGCAAAGTGTTTAAGTACAAAGATTTTTGGCATACCAATTCACCCCCCTCTTAGTATTCATCAATTGGTATCAGAGCCTACCTTTCTATAAGTTTAACCACTTGGAAAGAGATATGGGGGAATACACATTGAGGGAACTTACTCATTGGCTCACTCAGTCTGAGTAAGCCTATGATGATCTTATGGTCAAATATAAGGCATCTCAAGAAAAGAGGATAGAACATGCTAAAAAGCTGATGGAGCTATCTGAAAATAGTTCTTTTGATGAAGCGGACATGGAAGCCCTGATTCAAGAAGTAGAAAAGCTGAATGAATCCAATTGCATCCTAAGAAAAGAATTGGAAGGACTAACTATTTGAATGTGTCAAGAGCTTGAGAACTAGAGGAAAGCTGAAGATCTAGTCAAAGACAAAGATCATGAAAACTCCAAGCTAAAGCAAGAGATCAGTGCCCTAACTACTCAACTCCGTGTGAGAAAAGTGGAAAAGGAAGACATGCAAGGAGAACTAAACATTGCCATCTTTGAAAATGAAAACCTGATGGAAACAAATGTTGCTATTTCCAAAGAACTCTCTGAGTCAAAGGAAATACTTGCTAAGTTCAACAAGAGTACTGTCAAGCTAGAGAAAAAGCTTGAATCTGCCAAACCTGTCAAGAATATTGAAGGACTTGGTTATTCCGGTCATGAGGAAGGTGAGACCTCTAGCACAAATGCTAGAACATCAAAGAATCAACCGGCATCAAAGGATAAAGGTAAGCAAAAGTTTAAACATGTTTTCTTTAACTGTCTTAAAGAAGGACATACTGCCAATGTCTATAGGAGTAAGGCTTACAATAATTTCCCTTATTTTCTAAATGATAAGCCCAGATCCTATAAATTCAATGGTAACTATTATGCATACAACAAGTTTGGGCATAGAGCATCTGAATGCAGGTTTGTTATGAACAACACTGGAAGATATCCTCAGAGGACTCACAGAGTTGGTCCTGAACCTTTTATGAACCGGAATCACAACCAGTTTAATGCCTTCAATCATTAGTCAAGAAGTGGTGGCTATCAAGTGGAAACCAGATGGAGAGAAAACTGTTTGATCTATCATAATCATGGTCACACTACTCCAACATGTAGGAGGAAGAATAGCAACATGAATAATGGACCTTGGAGAGCACCTGGAATGGTCTGCTATCACTGTAACAAACTGGGTCACATTGCCAAATTCTACAGATCAAGAAAGAACATATCGGATGATATACTGGTCTCTCTGGAAGGAAAGATTGATATTGACACTATTCAAGCAGATATGAAGAAAACCTGGAAGAAGAAACTTGTGGTGTTACAAGAAGAACCGGTTTCTGCACCTAGTGTGGAAATAATGGAACTGGCAAACTAAGCATTAGAAAAGCTTAGGGGGAGCAAACGAAAAAATGTTTCGAACCCCAAGTTTACACTAGTAAAAGACCTTAACCAGTATGCGATACCTATCATTTGGCAGAAGACCAGAAATGGTAAAAGGTAAATTAGGGTTTACGCCCTAATGGTGGAGCATTAATTATAGTTGGTGAGGAATATGCTTAAAAGGAATTTTTCAAATCATTTCTCACTATCATTTTTTGAAGCAAAGAAGGTTTTCAAGTGCAGAGCAATGATAAAGTGATTTGTGTTGTGATTCAGAGAAAGTTGGAAACCTTGAAGGAGATTCAAAAGCAAATTGCAAATGGTCAAGAGAAGAAAGCAAAGCGGCGATTCTACAATCGATAGAGTGTGAGGTGAAGTAGAATCTAAAAGCCCTAAATTCATGATTTCCGAAAGGTATTTCTTGAGTTTTCAGTTTTAATCATGGCTTCCGCATCTCATACTAGCTCTAGTGCATCTATCGATTCAATAAGCTTCATTCAACGCAAGTCTAAATACAATTCCCTGTCACAAGTTCCTGTTGGAGTAATAGTAGAAGAGGGAATCTCCAATTATATAGATTGTAAGATTGAAGACCTAGGGTCTCTAGCAATCCGCTCATAGCTAGGTTTATTTTGTGGAAAAGATAAGAAGATCAAACTAGAGTATAGCATCTTGGAGAAGAAGAAACTTCATAATGCACTTTACTTCCTAGAGGATTTCACAGATAACCATATTAGGATCATCCTGAGTAGAGTTCATGGTGACAAGATGTACTTGGAGAAAATGCTTGATATAACACCACAAGTTGTTCATGCCATCATCGGTTTCTACAATGTCAATGAAGTGTCAGCCCTAAGGAAGACCATCAAAACTGAAATGACCAAGCTCACCGGTTCAGTGAGCGACTCATGAGGAATGACTGTTAATTCCATCAAGGATGACCTTGTGAAATATGTGTGCATGGTGATTGGATACCGGACGTTCTCTGCTAGCAGAATTAACTCTGTATCTATTGCAGTGGTAAATGTCGCTTACCGGATGATCAAGGAAGATGCATCATTTGACCTGTGCACCGGTATGCAAAGACAGCTCCCGTTGAACCTTAAATCAATCAAACAAGATAATGCATTAAAATTCAGGTTTGGACAACTTCTAGTAGGACTATTTTTCTACTTCCAAGGTTACTTCCTTAGAGTGGGAGATATTCAGTGGTCTGCAGACCAACCGGTTACCAAGTAGATCAAAGAAAGCTTGCAAGCAGTTGGAACCAGCTACCCTAAAGTTTTGAACAAGTACTTTGATGAGTTCAAAGGCAAGATGAGCCTGAGGATGAGGATATTCGATGACAAAGTCAAGAAATATGAAGAGGACATTTGTTTTATCATCAAAGTGGATCAATGCATAAAAGAGGTTGTTGAGCCTAGAGAGGAAGAAGTGGAGCCTATGGGCTATTAGGTGATGAATGATATGCTGGATGGGTAAGCCACTACCCTTATTGTCTCACCTCTTAATCCGAAGAAGAAGAGAACCAGTAATGACAGAACTGGATGAAGTGTTTGATGATGAAGGAAATCCGGTTGTTGAACCTATTGACACCATTAATGTCGATGCTCTAGAGGTAGAAGATGTTGCTCAAGGCACTCCATCTGAAGCAACAAGATCGGAGAAGCAAGCTGAACATGCTGAAAATCAAGCAAAGGACAAACAAGAGGCAGCAAAGGAACATGCAGAGAAGAAGAAAAAGGAAGAAGATGAGGGAAAATGGAAAGAGGAGGAGAAGAGAAAAGAGGATGAAGAGAAAAAGAAACAAGAAGATGCAAAGAAGAAGAAAGAAGAAGAGGATAAGGAAGAGGAGAAGCGAAAGGAAGCAAAGAAAAAGAAGAAGGAAGAGGAAGAAAAGGAAGAGGAGAAGAGAAAGGAAGCAAAGAAAAAGAAGAAGGAAGAGGAAGAAACGAAAGAGGAGAAGTGGAAGGAAACAGAGAAAAGGAAGAAGGAAGAGGAAGAGAAGGAAGAGGAGAAGAGGAAGGAAGCAAAAAAGAAGAAGGTAGAAGAGGATAAGGAAGAGGAAAAGAGAAGAGAAGTGGTAAAGAAGAAAACAGAGGAGGACAAGGAAGGAGAAGTGACAAAGAGCATGCAAATGGAGACACCTGAGGCAACCAGTAGTCAAGCCAAACTAGCTGACCTCACAAGTCCCATTGACCTCCAGCCTGCAAGTGAAATGGAGCTACTACAGAGCATCAAGGTTGCTCAAGAATGCCTTGAAGTGATATGGAGGAAAAAGGAGCAAGATGTGATCCAAGCGGCGGTGGACACTCTTACCAGTTTGATACCTGGTACAAACCTTCTGAATATTGATTCATTGCTAGCTCAACTAAAGCTCCTATGCATATTAGTGGATGATTAGGTGCAGAGCCTAGAAGAGGCAGCAGAGGCAAATGCCAAGAAAGAGCATCAAAAATATCTAAACATTTCTTTGGTGAAAAAAATAAATGAGCTTCAGTCTGATCTACAAAAAGCTCAAAAGGATATAAGGGATGCTCTAGATGAGGGGAATCTTCTACTCAACAAGATTTACCAACCCCATCTATTTTGTGATGATGTGCTTGCATAGAAGCAAAAGCTTCAATCTAATTTATAGTCATACATGAGCACCTTCAAGCTGCCATATGACTCCTTTACATCTTATGGGAAAACTATTCACCAGTTTCATATCTAGTCTACTAAAATAGAGCATGAGATTAGCACCCGGTCATGAGATTTGCAGGAGCTACAACTGGTTCTACTCCCACATCTGCAAATACTTCAGAAGTACTATCTTAATCTGGATGCCTTAACGGCGACACGGGAGATGAGCACAATAGACACCATGGAAGAATAGGTCTCCCAGATGCAAACAGAGAAAGAAGTAGCCACTTCCCTACTTGAGTCCTGGTCCTTATCTATGAAACAATTTTTGCAGGACTTCAAATCAGTTTTTGACAAGTTTTATTCCTTATTGTCATAAACTCTTATTCTTTTAATACTAATAACACAGGTGTTAGTCTGTAATATTTTGTTGTCATTAATGGCAAAGGGGGAGAAGTATAAATTTTGAAAGTTTTGATGTATACTTTCATTTTATTTCTGTCAAGAAGTAGTATACATTGTATTTTCTACAAAAGGGATAGTGTATATGCTTAGGGGGAGTAATTTTGATTCTAGCATATTTTTGTTGTAAAACACTTAGATGTCAAAATTTCCTAAGTGTTGTCATCAATGCCAAAGTGGGAGATTGTTGGCATTTTTTATGATTATGTTGTGATTGTCATTGATGGACACACACTTGCATTGAGATCATTTTTGTATGTATAAGTTAAAGCTCAACGGGTACTTGCTCCAATCGATATGATGCATTATAGTCCTTAGACTATTGGTGTTCTGCAGAAAGTGATTACCGATATGAAGCGGTATGTTGACTTCAAGCGGTTCGAGGATCTCAAGTGGTACGAAGGATCAAAGTGGCGGAACACATATTTCCTAGTCTTCATTTTGTCAAACTGGCAACCGGTATTTTGTATGAACCTATAATACTCTATGATGAGTTACCAACCAGCATTTTCTGATGAGTTACCATCCACCGATTGTTTGATGGTGTCGACACTTTAACGGTGCTTTTTGTGTCGTGTTACAGAATATGTCTAGATGCATTGAACCTAGGAAATTGTATTGTAATCCTATTGGACCAACATGAAATCAGATTCCTTTATAAGGACATCATGTCTAGGGTTTTAGGTTGTTGTTGTTGTTGATGTTATTGCGAGGGTTTAATGTGGTTGATGAGTTAGAGAGAGTATGAATGTGTAGAAGACTGAAGTAATGCTAGAATGCATTAGGAATGAGCTATCAAGGATCTAACAAAGAAATCTGTGCTATTAGCTAGATCACTCACTTGCTGATTACTCACATCTTCGACAAGTTTGTAGCCTTTAACCAGGTAGGCCCAAAAGCCTTTTGTAAATCCTCTAACAAGGTGGTTCACATCTATGGATCTAAAATCCTCTAGTAAGGTAGTCTTTAATTGGACTTATCTCCTAATAGAGATTGAGATTCCTAACAGGATCTGTTCTGGTAAAGAACATTGTATGACCTTAACCGGTCTGGTTCCTATTCTGCAGATAGTTACTTGTGAGTTCCATCTCACCGTGGTTTTTTCCCATTTCGGTTTCCACATCAAAATCTCTTGTGTTATGGTGTTTGTGCTTCTATGGGTGAATGCATTATTTTCTATTTGGTTTGCATGTGTGCTAATTGGTTTGTCTGCTAAACTGTTTTACCAATTTACTGTCAGTCTAGCAAAGTGTTTAAGTACAAATATTTTTGGCATACTAATTCACCCCTATTGGCATTATAATAGACAAGGAGAGATTGTTGGCATTTCAATTAGGATATTGAGAAGGTTGTTAATGATTATGGATATAACTGAGCAAGGATGTTTACTATCTTAATATTATTATTTTATCATTGATGTCAAGAAATTGATTTTCTAATTTAGTATGATGTTGCTATATCTTAAGAAGTATGATTTGATGAGTATAAAGATGTCGGTAAAAGACACAGAAAGAATATGATGAATAAGGGGAGAAATAAGTTAATCAATGGGCAACTATTACCGAGTTAGACAATGATGAGATCATGATGTTTAGATTGTTTTGATATCCTACATATGTTGTTGATTGTAAGGTTAATACTATACTATGTTACCAAGCAAAGAACCTAGTCGGTAAACCCTAAGGTTATCGTTATTGGTTAATGAAGGCAGAATGTCTACCGAGTGAAGCTTAGTATTTACCGAGTTGCAACCGAGTAGTAATAGAATGCATTGAATGAATAAAAGCATTATTTAATGAAGGAAGCTGATGAGCTAGAACTAATTAAATGATTGGTATGTCGTGCATGAAGTTTGTTAAAGAATCTATGGCAAAGGAAGATCGGCAGGAAGATCTATAACGTAGATTGAACCGCAATACCCTAGCACAAGTTCCAAGAAATGTATGCAAGTTCCAAGGTGGCGTAAAACATTTTCAAATCAAAGGATACATTGAACCTGGTCAAGCGTAAAGATCTGATGGCTATGATTGATCATGAGATATGTGATCAAGGAGATTAAGTGGTTAGCAATTGTTTATAAATAAGGAACTGTTGATAAACAATGTATGCGGGAAAGTGTATGCACAGGGATGCTACATAGTGATTACCGAGAAATAAAGCTTGAAGAGTTGTTTGAATAATAGAGTATAGAGCCTAGCAGATGGACAAGATAAAGTTCTATATCTATATTGTATTGAGCAAATAAGAATTTTCTTTAGCATTTTAGATGTGAAGTTGCAGATAGATTTTTATTATAATTATTTTGTGAGGTGACATAAAATCTCTTAATTGAGTGGACTTAACAGTCTTATTTGTAAAACCCTCTAGCAAGGTGACATTTTGATTGAGTGTTTAAAATCCTTTAACAAGGTCACTTCTAAAAAGGTGAAGATCCTAACAGATATGAGGGAAATCCCTTAACCAAGTCACATCTAGCAATGTGTTTTTAATCTTTAACAGGATTTGCTTTTAACCGAACGTACTCTAGAAGAGTATATTTCTTAGTGGGTCCGAAATCCCATAGTGGTTTTTCCCTATTTGGGTTTCCACGTTAAATCTGGTGTTATGAGTTTTATGATGTTTATATGCTTTTGAGTTTGCATGTTTAGTAGTTTTGGTAATATTATTGAAGTATGTGTTACCGAGGTTGAATCTGTTGTTTTTATGGAAGATTAAGGTTGTATGATTCACCCCCCCTCTCATCTTATTAGCTTGGCATCTATACTTAACATTAAGTATCAGAACTATCACCCCCCCTCTTAGTATTCATCAATATGATGTGAACATCCGGAATCAATGATCCATTCATCCTTTTCTTCAATTTTAGTTGTCAAGGCCTGCTCTACCGGTTGTACAGTAGGTGTTGCTTGATCTTTTGTTATTGCAACAAAATCCCATCCATTGTCTATCATTTCCTCAATAGAATCATCAGTAACTCCTTCATCAGCATAGTAACATGATTTATCTCTATTATTCTTAAATCTGTATCTTTGATATTCATGGTTAGGCTTATATGTTCTTTTAGCTTCTTCTTTCAGTCTTGCATGTCTATTAGGACACCTAGATGCCATATGACCAATTTTATTATAGTTAAAACATTTAAATAGTGCTTTACCTTCATACTTACTTCCAACTAGACCTTTAGGCATTTTTCTTGCAAATAGTGCTTCAAGCTCTTCAAGTTCTTCATTTTCCCTTCTAATGTCTTCAAGTTCTCTTGCATAAAGTGCTTTCCAATCAGATCTCTTGAATGATGATGATGATTCTTTGAAAGTTAAATCTGTCTTAATTGTAGCAACAGGACCAAATTCCTCAAGTTCAAAAGCTGAAAGTTTTCCAACCAAGGTATCTCTAGATACTAATGTATTAGGCATTGTTCTTAATTCATTAATAGCAGTTACTTTCATTTTGTATGCTAGTGGCAATGCTCTTAAAAATTTAGAGACAATTTCATCTTCACTTAAGGATCCTCCACAACATTGTATACCCAAAACAATTTCATTACATAAAAGCAGAAATTCTTTCATCTTCTTCCATTTTCAGATTTTCATACATGACCCGAAAGCATTCCAGTTTTTCAATTTGGACAGTGGTATCACCTTCATTCAATGTCTCCAATTTATCCCAAATGGCTTTAGTAGTAGATCGATCTAATAATCCCATGATTTGCTAATATGACAAGGTGCTCAAAAGTGCTTCTCTTGCTTTACAATCATTCTCCTAATCTTTAGCCAAGGTAGGTGGATTAGGTTGACTCTGTGTAGGACCAACATAGCCATTCTTTGTAACATCCCATATGTCTCTTCCAATGCAATTTAGATGTGTCTTCATTCTAATCTTCCAATATACCATAGTTAGTTCCATCAATTTTGAGACTGTCGTTCTTGAAATATTTAGTTGCCATACAATCTCCTCAAGTCGTTAAACTTCTACAAAAGAGGACTTAGCTTTGATACCAATTGTTAGGAACCGGAGGCAACTAAGAGGAGGGGGGGGTGAATCAGTTGTCTATTAATTTTAACCCAAATATAACTTAATCAAACTTGATGCACAATACTCGTAAACCAAACTTAATGTTGGTTGACAATTTAATAGTTAATAAAAGTACTGGTAAAGTTTAATGCATGAAACAGAAAGACAAATAACATCCACAACACATAACACATATTTGTACGTGGAAACCCTGTAAGGGGAAAAACCATGGTGGGAAACCTTACCCACGATCAAATGATACTACTGTAGATAGTATGTGTGTACAAATGGGGTTTGCACATGCAGAAAGCCCAACTACCTAGAGCTCACTTCTCAATCACAAGATGGGAGTCACACTGACTACAATTGGATGGTTAAATCCAATGATAATGTACTGCTCAAAATAGCATCTTCATATGTTGGATTCAGTACCGATTAAGCTCCAATTGTCTTCTTCATACCTTGAATCTTCAAATGATGTTTGCATGAGTAGCTCTGCTTATATTCACATATACCTTATTACAATCCTCTTCCACTTCTACTACCTAATCTCACAAATGAGATCTTACATATATACCAAAACCTAAGACCAAATGTGTAGGTCAGCTCACTAAGAATATTACAATTAAATCAATTACAAATGAATTATGCGATGCATCATGTCAGCTCAATGCATTTACAATAATAACCAATCAATAAATCATCTCCATAACGTGTCATGCTGATCTGGAATAGATAATGTTTACCAGTCCATAACCTAGACCAATTTGTCGGTAATAGAAAATATGCAAACTCAATTAGACCAATAACCAAATCACCAAAACCAAGTGTCCAAACCATGTCTTTGACATAACCAAGTAATCTACAGATGATAATAGATCATCCTCAGCGCTGGTGAACAATATAGCCTATTGGTGAATCAAATACTGGTGTCTGTGCATAAGTCACTGAACATGTCAGTGAACATAACCAAAGATCTCCAGTGCTGATAAGTGTTGACAAGTGTTGACATCAATGAAAAAACCAATACAACACATCCATAATACCAATAATTCATAATACAATCTGGAAGAAATGAACTGCAATAATAGCATCTACAAATGCTTGATGACAACTCCGGTTAAGCACAGTTGTCTTCCCTACAACACCAAAATCACCACAACACTTCATTGAATGATATATCCTTGTTCACACATTTACCTCTCTCTAATAATGTAGACACAATACCAACACACAAATTACATAATTATATTACATATATATACAAATCATCAACCTTGATAACAAGGTCGGCTAAACCCTCAACCCTCAACTCACAATTACAAAAATTATATTACACGATACAAAGATCGACCACTGGACCAATATTCTGATTTACATTACATAGCATGGACCTAATTCAAATTCCCAAATGATTACATTCACCGGAAATCTTGCCAAAATCAACCGCAACATGCTACACCACTAGAAATACTGCATAACACACAAATTATCACTTGTTCAAAGAAATTACCAAAAACTCGCTCAACGATCAATGTGGATCACCAAAACAAATAGGACACAGCTAGGAAATACCATCAAGCATGTTAGAATCATCCAGAACAATTGCATCAACATCTCTTTTCAAATCTTCATTGGTCATTGTCTCAAAGCTCAAGAGCACAACCAATCAGCATCTATCATGAAGAAAGATAACTTGTGGCTCACCAAATCATGAACCATTTGAAATGAAGATAGACAAGATTATCCCAAAAAATAATCCAAAATCTCAGCACAAGATCTGATCACACCGAAATATACCTGAGGGAATACCGGATTCTGCAAAACAGTGATTAGCAAAACCAAACTACAAAACCAAACCAAAAACCTTCTCCAAACTCATAGGAATATGTTAACATCAATGACAAAAACATATCCTAGCACCAACAATGAACAATAAAATATAAAAACCTCCTCAATAATCCAATAAGAGGCTCTTAATAATTCAAAATAAGTTGTTTTGGTTTATTATTTTCTATGTTTTTTGTCTTATATTTTTTTGTCAGTTTTATGCCGGTTTAATAATTTTTATCTCTTTGAAAGCTTAATGTAAAAAGGGTTTTGGGTTCCTTCAAAACTTGTTTGAACCTTAATAAAATATTAATATAACATTGTAGTAATTAAAATAATATAATAATACAAATAATTATAATATTGTCATATTAAGAATAATCTAATAATTCTAACATTAATAATGTAATACCAATATTTTTAATAATACCCCATAGTGCAATGGCTAGTTACAAGTAGCGTTAATATAGTAATTAAAATATAGGCCTGCTAATGGGATTTTGAGGGTTTATCCTCCTAGGATGGGCGATAAAAGCCAAAAGTGGATTCTGCCAGATAAGGGATGGACCAAGATCAACTTTGATGGGGCATCAAGGGGGAATCCTGAGATCTCCAAGGCAGGGGTTATAGCTCGTGATGAGAATTGTAGTATTCTTGCTCTTGGAGCAAAGAGATTGGTGGATGGCACTAACAACGAAGCTGAGTGTTAGGCGGCAATTGAAGCAATTCTTTTGGCGAAGAAATTGGAGGTGAAAAAACTCCATCTTGAAGGGGACTCCCAGATAGTGGTGAATGGTATTGCTAGGGGATGGATGGAGGCTTGTCACCTAGATAAACATATCAGAAGAATGAATAACCTTCTGAGTGGGTTTGAGGATTTGAAGGTATCGCATGTTCTCAAGGAAGCGAATGCTGAGGCTGATAGGCTTTCGAACGTAGGTGCAAATGGTTCCTTGGCTGATCATTTTAATTTCTTTGAAGACCTAAGGGATTTGAGTCCCTTATATTTTGGATGAAGGTGCTTTTTGTTTCAAAGGGGAACCCGAGACGTGGTGTTGAGACTTGCGTGATCCATTTTACATACGCATGATGGAGGGGTGGGGATGGCTCACGTGGTTTGTATTCATCGAACTAGTAGCAAGTTGTAATGGCAGCGCAGGTGCAATGATGTCAATGTATGGAGTTTTGTTATGTTGATGATGCGTGGTATAAGGTTGTGCATGCGAAGAATTTAATTTTTGGAGTGGCTGCGGATTGTTATTTTAGGCCCTCATTTTCCTTTTTTTGGCATTGTGCAGAGGACTGTTTTAGCTATTGTGAGTGTTAGTTTTGGTTGTGAGTTTGGGGAAGGATGGAAGCCAACTTCTCGTTATTTACAGAGGGCCAAATGCCTGCATTTCGAGGCACAATCTCAAGAAACTGCATGTTGAATGTTTTTAGGGTGGATGAGGAATTTTTCTGGAGGGTTGTTCGACTGATGTTTGGGGAAGAATTCTTGGACACTGGCTGTCGTCTGCGAATAAATTTGGATGTTTCATCCCTATTTGTGGCTCTAGCCCTAATGATGGGATGTTCAAAGGAGGAGGTATTGCGGGTGGCATCCCTACTACTGAGACCAAAATGGTCAGGTGGCCTGGCAGAGGTGATGGCTTAAGCGGAGATTGGCAAGTGTTTGAGAATGGAGCAAGGGTCATGGTGGCATTTAGGTGGGGGAATGGAAGCAGTGCAGCCTTTGGTGGTGTGGTCATCTTCTCATTTGGTGGAATCCCAGATGGAGGGTGCAAGGAATAGGTGGCAAGAAATTTTAGAATTTGTGCAGGGTTTGGGACCAGTTGAGAGAGCGAAAATGTGTGGCAAGTAGACCCCGGTGAAGTTGTAGGCTCCAATTGGCAAAGATGGGTGGCCACTATTGTGTCACCAAATCCCACGGAAGAATGCAAAGGTGGTGGATCGTAGTATGCTGCGAGGTAGACATCCAGGAACCACCATAGGTGTCGGGATGGAGCTGCCTAAGGTAGGTCCCAGTCAGGCCATTCCCAACTTCTCTAGGGAGGAAGCCCTTGGCTAGTTTTGGTAGGATGGTCTCTTGTGGGTTGTCAATTTTTTGGGTGGGGATTCATAGTTGTAAGGAATGTATCTGGTATGGTAGGCTTTATAGGTGTGGTGTTTGTCTCAGGTTCTTTTTGTTATTGTAGGGGTGAGACCACATTTTGTGGAATGTTGCTGAGTAGCTAAAGGCATGTATACTTTCCTTTCAAGAAATATAAATCTTAAACTGGTTATTGATCAAAAATAAATAAATAAATAATTAAAATACATTAATGTAAGAATCCTAATTTATATATATATATATGATAATTAAAATACATAAATATGAGAATCCTAATGTTTATCTATATGACTCTAACCCTAACCTAACCTTAAATCTAGCCATATTTTTTAATCGAACCTTAATCATAAACTAAAGATTTAATGTAAGCTTAAGTCCAACTTTAAAAATAGCCCTCACTTAACCATAGTCCTATCTTTAATTGAACTATAAACATAATTATACTAATATACAAAATAAATTTAAAAAATTAAAATTGGTAAGGTTACAAATAAATTACATTTATGTAGAGAAGTATCATTTATGTTGGATGGCTTGAATATTATTGAAGGGTTTTTATAAGGTGCAAGGTAGAATCTATAAATGCATATGAACCTTGAAACACCCCAACCTAAAAGATGACTATTTATGCATAGACGTTTTCTTTAAAATGAAATAAATTAGTTTCACAAATTAAAAAGATTATGTTTTTAACAAAAACATGTTGAGCCATTATTGTTAGAGTCTGATTGAATGAGATTAACAATTGGGATTTAACATATCTTTTGTCCATGAAAGATTTATTTAATATGTAAATTTTGATAGAAAGATTAATTTCTATTAAGATCCATTTTATTCATTTCTATTATTAATATTTTATGCATAAGTACAATTCTTAGGTTCTTGAACAAATCTATCTTGCTTGATATTCGTTTTCTATAGTTATTTTCCACAAGTGATTTGTAAGCTTGTGGAATTGAACACATAGAGAATTAACACTTATTAATCTTTTTATTAAAACTATTGTTTTAATTAAATTTTTACAATAAATTTTTGTTTCTCCTAAGATGATATATTATTCTTCCTTTCCAATTTTATATTTATATGACATTTTTGGAGAAGTGTAATATGGATGATAAATATGTGCATCATAAGATCTATCCCTATTCTTCTACCAATAGTCATTATTTCATTTTGTTTCATAATCAATGTTTAGAACTTTCTATTTTTAATTATGTTATCATTTCTATATTTAGTGGTATGCATGTATTAATCTCTTTCTTCTGTGAAATGTAAGCTATTTCTACCACATGTTCCTACTTCTAACCTTTGATAGGTAGGTCAAAATGAAAATATTATTTTGAATTTTTCATGGTGTTGCTTTCCTCCATGAATGAGTTATACATCCTTCTACTTTTTCACCACTTTCCAAGAAAAACATTTACATGATATGGTCTATATTTTAGAAGAAGTTATCATTTTCCATAATTGTCTCATAATTTGATAAGAGTTCTTACATAGGAGAGTCATTTCCCCCTTATGCTTTGTAATCAATCAAACTTACATTTTAATTAAAAATTCATCAACTATTTATAAATCCAAAAAAACCTAATTAGTTCTCTAAATTCACCATGTGTACATATCCAATAATTCCCCAATAAATACTCCAAATTCATCACCTACCTACAAATCAAAGAAGTCTCTTATAAATGCTCTTAAATCATTAATATATCTCGTCAAAATAGTGGTGGTTCCAACAAATCTAATGTTCTTTCCATTAGATATTTCATCTTTCCCTATAACTGTTTTTTTTTTATTTAATTTATGATAAAAAAATTTATGTAATTTGTAATTCAAGCATGAAACTATTTAGCATTTCAAAAGTAAAAGAATATATATTATCATTAAATTTAAGTCCATACTTCTCAAAAAGATAAATGTTATCATTTATATTATTTCTATAGATCTCAAAAATTTGGACTGCTCTTTTATGGTGCAAGGTCCTTTTTTTCTCCTCGCATTGGATTCCTTTTGATGGGATGGTTAGGAAAAAGCTGATCATTTTCCCCTTTATTCTAGGTTCCTCTTATAAATGAAGGAGAAAAATTGTTGATGATGGGAAATATTTACCAAAGTAGTATGTTCCTTCTTCTTGACCTGCCCCGGATTCAAATCTTTATTATTTTTCCCTGTTCTTAAGGTTGTTTGTATCATTATTTTTCTTCCATTCTATCTTTTCCCTATCATTTTGTCTTTCATGGTAAGATTTCTTATATTCGCATATTTATGATTTTAATCTTATCCTTTTTTTGGATTTGGACAATATTGTAAGGGTTTAGGCTCTATCCCAATTTACCTAATTAGAATAATATCAAAAATAATATCATGCTATAATAAAGTGTTGAAATTTATAAATATTAATTTTAAGCTGTTATAAAAAGTTAAAAGTTATTTTATCTTTTGTTAAGATAGATAAAGTTTATTTGTATTTACTTATATAATTTTAGTTGAGCAAACTATTTAATTGTTTAAAATTTATATATTCACTCAACTTGTGTCCTTCAAATTTTTATTTATAATTAACAAATTCTCCTTCTCAATTTATGAACTCTATAAAAAATTGATTAATATTTACATTTAAACTTTAAAAAAGTCATAGATCTTGTAAGTATGTATGTATGTATGTATGTATGTATGTATGTATGTATAGACACACATATATACACATATCTAGATGTATGTATGTATTCATGCATGTGTGCTATTTATTAATATTTTAACATATAAATGGTTACCGGCAATGCAGGCCGGCATGGTTTAGAATCAAGTTATCGATATTGGAGGCCGACATCATTTGGAGATCCAACATTATTTTGATATTCATGTGTTTATGTTGTTGAGGTGACATGTATATTTATATTGTAATTATCTTTGTAAGATGACATAAGGCATGTTGAATTGTAAAGGGTATATAGGCTAGTAGGTTAGATCATTTTGGATATGTATGAGAAAGGAAATAATAAAGGAGATGCAAAATATATGAGAGAGATCATGTATGTGAGGATATTTATGTAAGGTTTATTCCAGTAAGGGTTTAGGGTTTCAAACCGGAACAGACAAAGCTTAACTGGAACTATATTAAGGCATAGAAGATGATATCATTGTAGTTCAATCATTTCTCTAGATTGTAGTCTGGATTTGTATGTAGTCAGTGAGGCTCCTTTCCTGATTGAGTAGTGTGGTCTAGGCTGTAAGACTTCCTGCAAGTGCATGCCACTATATTTTGTAATATCTCTTCATATGGACAGTGGATTGACATTATGGGTCACAAATCCCACCATGTTTTTTCCTCTTTGAGGTTTTCCATGTATAATTGTGTGTGTTATGGCATTCATTTGTGTGATTGGCTTATTGGTTTCTTTACTTCTTTCAATTCTATATGTACCGGTATAATAGTTGGTGTATGCATGTTTTAATAAGGTTAAAGTTTATCATTCTAGTAGAACACTGATTCATCCCCCCTCTCAGTGTTCTTAGATTCCAATAATTGGTATCAAAGCCTTGTGCCTCGAAGGAAGTTTAACAACTTGAGGAAGATCCTGAATCCAGAATCCATGGATATGAGTTTGGAGAAGCAAATTAAGGTAGCACTTGAAGATTATGATGTTGAAAGGATGAAGAAATTGAAGCTACAAGATGAATTGAATTCTTCTTAGGAATTCATTCTTGTCTTACAGGAGAGACTGTCATTTGTTCAGGATAGGAGGAAGGAACTTTTGCAAAATAAGGATAATGATAAGAAATATACACTTAATGAGAGATGTCTGAAGCTGAGTTAGGAGAACATGATTATTAGGAATGAAATGCAAGCTATAACTATGAGAATGTCTAAAGAGATTGAGGACCAGAAGAAAAAGGAAGAAAATATTGATGTATCTCTGAAAAAAAAATTTGAAAAATGTGGTAGGTTGGTTCATGAGAATGATATGTTGAGAAATGATTTAGTACAATCCCAAAGTAATGAATAAGAGCTTGAGAGAAAAATGATAATTTTGAGAGATGATCTAGCTATTGCAAGTGAGTATAAAGAAAAATTCAAGATTAGTTCAGCAAATCTTGATGAGTTATTGAAGAGACAAAGGTAGAATGGAGATTCCAGTGGACTTGGATTTGAACAAGGACAAAGTTTCCATACTAAAAATGAAGATCAAAATCATAAAGCACCGGTAAGGCAATTTAATGCTTATAAATTTAATGGTAGATGCTTTGTTCATAATAAATTTGGCCACATGGATAGGAAATGTAGAAATAGAGCAAATCAGAACCCTAATTCTACTCCTGGTCAATGTTCTAAATTTAATAAGTATGGTCATAAGATAGAAGATTGCAGAATGAATGTTAAATATCATGCATGTGGAAAATTTGGACATATGGCTAATCAGTGCAGGTCAAGCAATCACACTGGTTTTAGAAAAGCAATTCAAAAGAACAATGTTACATGTTATGCATGTAATGAGATTGGACATATTGCTAAGTTTTGTAGAAGTATAAATCCACTAGTTGGTAATGGAGGATCAAATTAGAAAGGAAAAGAGAGGGTTAATGAAATCTGGCAAGATCATACCTAGAGATGGGTCAGAAAGTTAGAAGAACAATCAGCAAATGGAAATGCACCAGTTACTCAACCAGTAGAGGAGGTTTCTCCTGCACCGACAGGAAACTCATCTGGTAACTAAGGTAGATGCCTTAGGGGTAGGCAAATTCATGAAGATACTGCATATGCCCCAAGAAGAGGTTCTGGAAGATATTCCAGACATTGGAGATGTTGATCCGACATGGAGATGTTTGATCGAGATTCGGTATCTTCCACTCGAAGTCATTAATATCAATGATAGATTAGGGTTTCTTGGAGGATAAAAGGTTGAATTCACTTCATTTTTTATCACTTTGCATTTAGAGCGATTCAGAGCGATTCAGAGGAAGTCTAAGGTGATTCAGAGCTATCGATATCATCTTGACCAATTTCACCAGTGATCGAAAGAGGTCTTTAGGGTTTTTCACTAGTAGCTATTCACGGGTATTTATCTTCAATCATGGAAGTGGGATCATAATATGTACCTATATTTAATGCAAATCTGACTATTGTTGAGGTCAAGGACCATCCCAAGCTAATTTTCAAGTGATATCCACATGTTGCTACCTTGGACGATTCGGTTGGTGTTTTTTCCCATTTCTTGGAAGGAGTCATGTATGTCAAAGATGTAAGAGCTTACATTCACTATCATAGTGAGGATTTACGAATGACTGATATTAAGAGCATGTACATGAATGAGCTAATGGGAGATTTTGGAAAGATTAAGCCTGAATACTAGCATATTGTGGATTTAGGGTTTACCAGCATTCTAGATATTCTAGAATTTGAAGATGAGATTGTTAGGTATGTTTTGAGCAAAGTGCATGGAGAGTTTATCTGGTTCGATAGACTGTATAAGATTACAAAGGAGGCCATCAAGGAAATCATAGGTTTACTGCATGTTGGACAATGTTTGGAGAAGAAAGTTTCAAATGATCGGGTCAACAAGATTATCGGTGCAACATCAGACAAGTGATCAATGAGGACCAGTACTATCACTGACACAGATATCAGATTTGGAAGCACATTGTTGAGAAGTACTCAACTGACATATGCTTCATGGTCAAGAAAGATGAAACTTTGATGGAAGTTGTAAGACCCTGAAATATTTGGATTGAGGAAATGGGTTATGAAGTTGATGCACGGATTCTTGATGCTTATGCACAAATGCTAATTGAGGCACCTATTGATGAATCTGTAAAAACCTTTGGTACTGCTAAGCAGAAGAAGCAAGAGGTTGAAACTGAGTTCAACCGAAAGAAGAGAGAGAAGCAGGAAGGAAAGGCAAGTAAATTTTTTGAAAAAGTTTCATAGGATATCAAAGCATTGATTGATATTGTTTTGGAGAAAGGCAAGAAGAGGAAAGAACCAAAAATATTCATTGAGCCTATTACAGCAGAGTCTACATCTGATGATGACACACCCCTAGCATTTTAAAGGCTAATAAGGAAGAAAACAGAAGAGACTAAGGTAGAGGATAAGAAGCAACCAGTTAGGAAAGTTACTATCAGGGTACCAGCATAGAAAAGAGCACTAAAAGAAACACCTTTAGCCCCATCTGGTACTGGATGGAGAAAGAAGGATGACATTGATATGGAAATTGAATCTATTAATGTATTTATTATTCCACCAAAGAATTATGTAGATTTAGTTGATGAAATTACTAAAGATGGCATGTTAAAGAATGTAAAGTTTTATTATGAACATTTAGATAATGATGAACAAAGAGGATTAGAGGAAGCAGTTTTGTTATATTTGGATATTTATAAGAAATCCTTGTTAGAAATTGAAGACCAAATACCAGCACAGTTGCATGACATGTTAGATGCTAGAAGACTATCAGCAATGTAAGAGGATAGGCATATAAAGATTTGGGACTTGTTATCTATTTGTGTTTCTATTTCTCTAGAGGAGATGGACAAGACACTTGAGGTTGCAAATATGAAAATCTTTAACAACAAGCATAGAATAATCAGTCTTATGTTAGGTAGGGTCAATGAGATAATCAAGGAGACCCACAAGGTATGGGTTAATTTCTTTGAAGAGAACCATGGTTTTTATACTTCACCAGGATCTAAGATAGATACTACAGACATCTTGGTTGAAGGGAAGGGTAAACGTATTATGGGTGCTTCACCCTCAATTTTGAAAAATATTAAGATAGTAGATATTGAGATCCCAGTAGATATAAATGTACAGGAAAATGTTAAGATATCAGTAGATACAGAGAGTGTAAAGGTTGATAATTTATAGGTTAGTAATGTTGAGGATAATAGTTCTCTGGATCAAATTGTATAGGATGAGGTCATAGTTCCTAGGGTAGAACCAGTAGTTACTGAGACTACACCAAGTGGAAAAACCACCAATGAAAGTGAGAAAGCTATAAAGGTTAAAACATCAGAGGAGGTAAAAGGGGAATCTGGCAGGGAACCGGTAGTGATTCCATCATTGTTGTCAATTGACACCTCGTGGGTTGAAAAGAAAAGCATAACCGAGATGAGTTCTACTAAACTCATGATGATGGTTGCACAGAAAATGATGAAGGAAGGATCCATGGATAAAGGTGTTATTGATCAATCTATCACTGTTTTTCATAAACTTGTCCTAGAGTGTAAATTTGACAAAGAAGCGAGCCCATCTAGTAAGATTAAGATAATCACATAACACATTTCAAAGGACTTTCAATCTTTGGAGAAGATATCAAACTGGAAAGCACTATCTGAGAGATTTACATAGGTAAAGAGAGCTACATTTGATCAAATGATTGAATCTGAAAGGAAGGAAATCAATGATAAGTTGAAATTGATAGATAATTCTTTAAGGAAGTGCACCAATATCTATAGAGTATGTTGTAACATAGGTTTTCCCACAACTGAGACAGATACAAAGATTAAGGGCATTCAAGAGGATATTGCAGGTATAGCCAATTCTTTTGATGGATTGAGTTCATTGACTACATCTATTGATGGTCAGATTTTAATTTTGGAAGCCCAAGTTTTTGCTCTTGAGAGGGAAAAAGACAAAATCATAAGAAGAGCCAGAAGTCTTAGAGGATTGGTGAGTCCCTGATTGGACTCATTAAGTGTACATAAGAAGGAGTGTCTAGATATGGTTGGTAAGCCCACACTGATACAATTAAATGAGAAATAGTCATTTGCCCATATGCTAAATGGACTTGTATCTATTTTCGGCACTTTCAAATCTAGTTCGGATACTTATCTAGAGCTTTTGGAGAAGGCCTATCCAAAAAATTTCAAATATATTCGGCTCCAGTGAGGTATTTTTGGGATATTCATTGTATAGTCTTTTCATTCTTCATCCTAGTTTTTGGCTTTTTCAGTATTTTTGGATGGCATTGATGTCAAAGGGGGAGAGATATTGATGTGAAAAATAAAAAGAGGAAAATGTATACATTGGGGGGAGTTGGAGTATAGGTGAAAAATATTCAGGAGATATGGAGTATTTTGCTCATATGGATATTTAGCTCATGGGGAGCAAGCTTAGGATGAAACTGACAGTTGGAAACCATAATCATTTTTCACATGAGTGTCAGCATCAATGCCAAAGGGGGATATTGTTGGAAATTGACACTGAATTGGTTGGCTTCAATATGTTGTCATTGATGGCAACATGGTAACTTGTTCTAGCTTCATATTTTGGTTTAGTTGTGTATTGATAGGCACTTCATAGACACTTCACTGGCACCGGCACCGGCACCAGAAGGTTGGAAGGATTTCTTTGGTTACCGAAAATGCAGGCCAATATATTTTAGAATCAGGTTATCAGTATTGGAGGCCAACATCATTTGGAGATCCATCATCGTCAATTGTTTTGATATTCATGTATTTATGTTATTGAGCCAACATGTATATTCATATTGTAAATATCTCTTTAAGCCTACATAAGGCATGATGAATTGTAAAGGGTATATAGGTCAGTAGGTTAGATCATTTTGGCTATGTATGAGGAAGGAAATAATAAAGGAGATGCAAAATATATGAGAGAGACCATGTATGTGAGGATATTTATGTAAGAGTTATTTTGGTAAGGGTTTAGATTTTTAGACCAGAATAGATAGAGCTTAATCAGAACTATATTCAGGCATAGAAGATGCTATCATTGCAGTTCAATCATTTCTCTGGATTGTAGTCTATATTTGTATGTAGTCAATGAGGCTCCTTTTGTGATTGAATAGTGTGCTCTAGGGTGTAAGCCTTCCTGCAAGTGCAAGCCCCTATATTTTGTAATATCTCTTCATATGACCAGTGGATTGATATTGTGGGTCACAAATCCCACTGTGATTTTTCCTCTTTGAGGTTTTCCATGTATAATTATGTGTGTTATTGTATTCATTTGTGTGATTGTCTTATTGTTTGTTTTACTTCTTTCAATTCTATATGTACCAGTATATCAGTTGGTGTATGCATGTTTTAATAAGGTTAAAGTTTATCATTCTGATAGAACACTGATTCACCCCCCCCCCCCCCCCTCTTAGTGTTCTTGAATTCCAACAATAAGAACACCCATAAGCATGACACCATTAACATCCATTACATTTAGTTCCTAATCAGTTACTTCCTTCCTAACATGAGAATTATGAATTATCAAATGCAAATCTTACTTATCCCTCATTAACTCTTAAATTCATTTGAAGGCACCAAATCAAATGTTCCTAATTCCTTTAAAACCATCTAACATGATAATATCAGCATTCCACACTAAGTATCACGTAATGAAAATATAGTTCATTTCCTTTATATATAGTCATACATACATACAAGCTACTCATACATATTCATTTCCAAGATATAACCATTGATTAAGAATTGCATCCCTTTCACTCTAATGCTTACATGAACATTTAGCATCCCATAAGATAATTCCAATAGTAATATCTTCTTCATCAATATTTCCAATTACTAAATATGTACAAGAATATCCAATTATTACTAGGCTTGCTACAATGACGACAATAGCATAATCCATTACAATACAACATGATCTCAACCCTCTACAAGATCTATTACATATGATTTCAAGATACAAGATACGTAGCTTCTTTTACAATTTATATCTTCATAAAATAAGCTCCAAGGATCTATCCAATGAATAAGAGATACAAATCTACATCCATGCACGCTAACAACCAATGAAGAATATCCCAATGGAAGAAGGCATCAAACCACCTAACCATGTGGAACCAATAAGGAACCACCCCCCATCCTAGGAGATGACACAAGGTTCCAAATAACATTCTAGACCTAGGCTGACACCTAACAACCAAAATATAAGAACTCACAATGACAGAAAGGCAACCACATAAAGAATACTCCAATTCATATCATGTCAAGGCTAAATTGAAATGCAATAAATTACTAGGGGCATACCAATAATCAAGGCATAAGGATCATGGACATGTGTATGGAAAGTGTTTCAACACATGATATCCTCAAATAGAATGGGCCAAGCCACACCCTGATAGACATGTGGAACCATCTCAACCTTAGAGCCAATCAAGGGAGTTTAGTTTACCATCTCCATGGTCTTCCAAAGCTCATCCCGAGTCTCCACTCAAGAGCTATGACGTGGGGCTCCAAAACCAATTTCATTATCTCGATTAAGTGAATCCTAATTACCTAGCCCACAAATCAAATTATTATGGTTATCACTTGCAAATTAAAGGTAAACTCCCCATGCGGTTCCTTAATAGGTCTAGGCCCTAAGAATCCTTACAAGGAACCTCTTAGAAATCTATTTCTCATGACCCCGGTCCTACACATGTAATATCCTACTCTCCCTAACCATGGACCAAGACCTTAGGGTGATACATAAATAACCAAATCATAAGGAGGCTCATACAAAGAGAATCCACAAATAAGAACATCATATTGATATAAATTTGAAGTATAACAAGGGCCATGAAACCAAGATGAAAATCAAGAGTCTCAATCATCAAAAGCATGACAATAAGAAAGAGTAAGGCATACTTCCATCTTACTCAACAATATACAAATATGATCCTCAATAGTGAGGTACATCCATCTCACCAGAGATCATATAAATCATCCTCAATAGCAGGGCATTCTCCTTCTTGTTGGAGCTATAACAACATATAAGCACAATCCTCAACAAGGAGGCATAATCCTTCTTTTTGGAGCCAAAATAAAAAAAGAAATAAACAATACTGATCAAAACTCATCTCAGAGAAACTGAAGACCTTCACGAAAAGTCTTTAGTACAAGCCAAAATCCAAAAATTGATCACAGAAGGACAAGAACTGTCAAACTGACAAGACTGGGTAGATTGGCACATCTAGGGAGCAGTTTAGTGCATCCATGGAGAAGATTAGTGCATCCATGGTGTAGAATGGCACATCCATGTCATTATATAGTGCATTGGTGGCATTCTCTAGTGCATTGAAGATAGAGACCCAAAACTCACAAAGCAGAAGAAATAAAGTCAGGATTCCACTCAAAACTAAACATAGACTCACAAAAGGGTACATAATCACTCCCAAAAGGTGTGTAAGGCTAAAATAGAGGTAAATAAAAAACACCAATAATGCAACAAGACCATATAAAATAAATCCAACATCACTACCTAGCAACATTGCACACGGTCAGTCATGGACAAAGCTCAGACTCAACAAGCACTGGCAAAATGTCAAGACACTAAAAATTCCAAATCAAATAGAATGAAAGATTGTAATTTCCATTGCTCCTAGGCCAAAGGAATACTCAGATATCCTATGGAAATCATAGAGTAGTCACAACGCATTCAAGACACTTACAGGAAAATACACAAAAGCTCTTAATGTCGTACATGGCAATAGCCAAACAATTAACCAAAAATATATAAAGATTAAACCCCCAAACCATATAATATACCTATATTATTTTATGCTATTCACAACAATATTTCTCCCCATTTCTACAAACAACAAGAAAGGCATGGAGAAGACAACCTTTTCCAAATGAAAATCTGTCGAGAGAGAAAATTGAACCAACCTAGAAATTGAAGATAAGGCAAATGAAATACGAAGAAGAGCCAAGATACAATTCCAAATCCAAAAAGCTTCACCCAATCAAAATTCAAGCTCAAGTCAACCAAAATCTCCAAACACTTAGATATTTCTCCCCGAAGGCAACCTAGAAAAATTTCTAGAAAAACCATTAAATAGAAATTGAATTCATGAGTATAGAAAAATTCCCACCAATCAAAAAATTCCCCAAAACTATATCATATACCTACCATGCATAGTTTCGAGGTAAATAATATAAAATAATATAATTTACTTACCTTCACAAAATCAACCAATAGGATAAAAGGGTACGTAACAAACATATTATATTGATTAACCAAATAGTAACAAAGGAAATAATAAATCAAAAGCCATTTAAATAAAATAACCTTATGGAAAAATAAAATATGAAATCCCAATAAACAAATAAATCTAACTAACAAATAGAGATAATTTTTTTCTTAAAACATCTACTAATGCAACATATCACGCTACAAGTACTCATATGCATTAATCATAACATTACATGAATGCATAAACAATTTAAACATAATCATATTCTTAACAATATAATATGCAAGCAAAAATAACACTACAACAACTATCCATTCCTAGGGTATCTCAATGCCATTACTTAACTAGCAATAACACATAAGCACACCCATGTGCATGACACCATTAACATCCATTAAATTTAGTTCCTAATCAATTACTTCCTTCCTAACATGAGAATTATGAATTATCAAATGCAAATCCTACTTATCCCTCATTAACTCTTAAATTCATTTTAAGGCACCACATCAAATGTTCCTAATTTCTTTAAAACCATCTAACATGATAATATCATCTTTCCACACTAAGTATCACGTAATGCAAATATAGTTCATTTCCTTTATGGATAATCATACATACCTACAAGCTACTCATACATATTCATTTCCAAGAGATAACCATTGATTAAGAATTACATCCCTTTCACTCTAATGCAACATGAACATTTAGCATCCCATAAGATAATTCCAATAGTAATATCTTCTTCATCAATATTTCCAATTACTAAATATGTACAATAATATCCAATTATTACTAGGGTTGTTACAATTAGGACAATAGCACAATCCATTACAATACAACATGATCTCAACCCACTACAAGATCTATTACATATTATTTCAAGATACAAGATACATAGATTCTTTTACAATTTAAATCTTCATAAAATAAGCTCCAAGGATACATCCAATGAATAAGAGATACAAATCCACATCCATGCATGCTAATAACAACAAAGAATATCCCAATGGAATAAGGAATGAAACTACCTGACCATGTGGAACCAATAAGGAACCACCCCCCATGCCAGGAGATGACACAAAGTTCCAACTAACACTCTAGACCTAGGCTAACACCGAACAACCAAAGGACAAGAACTCACAATCATAGAAAGGCAACCACATAATGAATACTCCAATTCACATAACAATGCTAAATAAAAATGCAATAAGCTCCTAGCTTGGCAACCAACAATCAAGGCATAAGGATCATGGACACATGTAAGGAAAGAGTGTCATCATATGCTATCCTCAAATAAAAGGGGCCAATTCATACCCTGATAGTCATGTGGAATCATCTCAACCTTGGATCCATTCAAGGGAGTTCAGTTTACTATCTCCACGGTCTTCCCAAGCTCATCCTAAGTCTCCACTCAAGGGCTATGAGGTGGGGCTCCAAAACTAATTTCATTATCTTGATTAGGTTAATCCTAATTACCCAACCCACTAATTAAATTGTTATGGTTATCACATGGAAATTAAAGGTAAACTCCTCATGTGGTTCCTTGACAGGTCTAGACCCTAAGAATCCTTACAAGGAACCTCTTAGAAGCCTGTTGCTCATGACCTTGGTCCTACAAATGCAAGAGACCACTCTCCCTAACCATGGACCATGACCTTAGGGTGATACATAAATAACCACATCACAAAGAGGCTCATACAAAGAGAATCCACAAATAACAGCATCATACTAATACAAATCTAAAGCATAACAAGGGCCATGAAGCCAACATGAAAATAAAGAGCCTCAACCATCAAAAGCATGAAGATAAGAAAGAGTAAGGCATAATTCCATCTTACTCAACAATATACAAATACGATCCTCAATAGTGAGGCATAGTCATTCTTCTTCTTGTTGGAGCTATAACAACATATATGCACAATCCTTAGTAGGAAGGCATAATCCTTCTTGACAAAGCCAAAATAAATAATGAAATAACCAATAATGAACAAAAAGAATCTCAGAGAAATTCAATACCTTCACGAAAAGCCTCTGGTACAAGACAAAATCCAAAAAATGAGCATAGAAGGACAAGAACTATCAAATTGTCAAGACTGGACAGATTGGCGCACCTAAGGAGAAGTTTAGTGCATCCATGGAGAAAATTAGTGCATCCATGGTGTAAAATGGTGCATTCATGCCATTCTATAGCATTGGAGGAATTTTGTGGTGCATTGAAGCCACATACCAAAAAACTTGCAAAACGGAAGAAATAAAATCATGATTCCACCCAAAACTAAATATAGACTCACAAAAGGGCACATAATCACTCCCAGAAGGTATGAAAGGCCAAAATTGAGCCAAAGGAGAATGCCAATAATGAAAGAATACCATACAAGAGAAATCCAACATCATTACCTAGCAACATTGCACACAATCGGTCATGGACAAACCTTAGACTCAACAATAACTATCAAAACTTCAGGACACTAAAAATTCCAAATCAAATAGAATGAAAGACTGTAATTTCCAACACTCCCAAGCCAAAGGAATACTTATATATCCTACAAAAATCACAAAGTAGTGACCGTTCATAGACACTTATAGCAAAATATACAAAAGCTCTCAATGTTGTACATGGCAATAGCCAAACAATTAATGAAAATATATAAAGATTAAACCCCCCAAACTATTGGGAAAATGGTATCTCAACCTTGCATTTAAATGAGGTTACTATTTAAAGTAAGTTTTCATTTGACCACAAAATGGTACGAAGTTATCCCCAAAGCTTCTTGTTGGCTAGATAAGCATATCAATAAAGTTTCCTTGCAAGATCATAGCTAGTTTTGAAAATATTAAAGTTTCCATTTTGGAGGAGTGCGAAGAAAGGTTTAAACTTAATTTTGAGTACTTAAGACCATTCAAAATGCCCTAAAAAGTGATCGTCAATTGTGTAACAGTTTATGAGGTGATAGAGCACTTCGCGAGATTTTCGATGCTTCGAACGATTTGTCAATCAAACATATGGTTCACAAGTTATGGCCTCTAGAAGTTTAGAATTCTAAAATAGGAAATATATAATGCATCGGACACATAAATGAGCTATAAAAGGGAGGGACATGTGTTGATGACATGTCATGGGGCATCTATATTGGAGATAAGGTCAACTGTACTTTATTGGGTGGTCTTAGCCCATGGTTTTGTCATATTGTTTAACGGTTTCTTGTATTGTATATCTTATATATGAGGTGTGTGAGATAGAGATTGTGTGTAAGAGTCTTATGGCTATTGAGTTACTTTTGAATCTCTGATTAGTAGAACTCCTATGAAGAGATTTCTTTGCACGTATATTGTAATCTATTTTTGATTATTGAATAATATATTGGGAAGCTTTTGGAGTGTGGGGTTTTTCTCCCGAAAGGTTTTTCCCCACATAAATCACTATGTTGTGGCATGAATGTTATTATGTCTATTTTTGTAAAGTTTCTATAACTATTGTAACAATCTATAAAATATTTTGCATTACCCTCCTCTCAAGGTTAGTGTAAGAAGTTGTTCCATGAAGACAGACTAGGATATCAACTAGGACCTAGAGTATAATAAAGGAAACTTATGCCATCTCCAACAACTTTCCATTGGGAAAGAGACACACTCAGACCTATGAGACCAAGTGGGGTCGATGTCTAGTACCTACAATCTTGCAACCACCAAAAGCTATGAAACACTATATGCAATAATATATACATATCATAAATGATTAGGCAAGTGATAGAGAATCATAAAACCATATCATGTTCATAACAAGTGGTATGACATTATCTCTAGCACAAATACACTAGAAGACAATCGCAATCATTATATCATCATAATCATCGAATAGAGTTGGCATCCCCTTTGCCTACGCTTACTCCTGGAAGCCTAAGAACAAATAGGAGTAGAGCTCTCTCATCCATGCAACATCCTCCCAAGTCACCAAAAATCATCACTCGAGTCCCATTGGACCCTTACCTACTCTATGTACAGACCCCTGAGGGTCTTCCCTTGATGTTGAAGAATGTGCACGGGCTCTAGTGAAAGTTGCTTGTCCTCTACCTGCAATGTATTCCAATCCAAAACATGTGATACATTAGGATAATAAGGCCTCAAAATAGATACATGAAACACATCATGAATATGAGACAAGTTGGATAGCAAGGCAAGGTGATAAACTATAGGATCAATCCTCTCCACAATCTCAAATGGTCCAACAAATTGAGGCATCAATTTAGAGCCTTTTCCATAACGGATAGGACTCTTTTATGGATGCATCCTCAAAAACACCTTGTCTCCCACTGAAAAATGCCTATCCACATGATGAGCATCTGCATATGTCTTTTGTCTATCTTGTGCTACTATCAAATGCTCTCTAATATGTATCACCTACTACTCCATGTCCTAAAACATACCTTCATTCCTTCCAAATATTATTTCATCAACATAAACTACAATAATTAATATTTTTCCTATTTCAATTTTGAAATAAAGATTGCTATAAGAAAATCCATTCAGAAAACTATTGACATTCTACACTCTTATGAGGATAGTTGGTGTTGTCATTGATGGAAACAATCTGGAAACCTTCTGGCATTCATTTGGTAAGCCACTAATAGGCACTTCACCGGTAGCAGCAACAATGCATATCGACACCCCAGCCGACAGGGAATAAAATTTTGTTTATTGTATTTAATTGCAATTATCTTCTGTAAAAGCCAACATGGCATATTGTAAAAGACTCATATATATGTATGAGATCTTATAGGCCATTTTGTTTAAAAAGTAGTATGCATGGAGAGAATATATGGATAAATTTTGTATAAAGAGATATAGTTGACAATGAAGGTTTTGGTTATAGAATGAGCTTAAACCAATACTGAACCTGGCATAGTTGATGCTGATTTGAAGTAGTACATTGTATTGGGTCTCATAATCCACTTTTGTAGTTAGTGTGACTCTTATTGAGGAGTGAGCTCTAGGCAGTTGGCCTTCTTGCATGTGCAAGCCCCTCATTGCAAATAATATTTATTCATTGGCTAGTGAGTGAATATTGTGGGTCACAAATCCCACCGAGGTTTTTCCCACACTGGGTTTCCTCGTTAAACATCTTGTGTTATGGTGTGTTTTCTATGTTGTCTTTATTGGTCCTATTTACTACATTAATTCTCATTTACCAGTACATTTTTTTGGAATGCAAAGTTCTTAATAAGGTTAAATATTTTGATAACCGGTTAGATACTGATTCACCCCCCCTCTCAGTATCTTTGGGACTATCATTAATCCTAACAATTGGTATCAGAGCATAGTCCTCTATTTTCAAAAGCCTAACTGCTTGAGGAAGATTCTGACATTAGTACAAATGGAGAACTTAAGAAAACAATTGGAAGGAGCTCTTGTAGACTATGATGCAAAGAAGTTGAAGAATATCAAACTTGAAGATGATCTAAGGACTGTATAGGAATTCATTCAAGGACTTCAGGAGAATCTTACTATATCTTGAAATAAAAGAAAAGAATTTTATGAGAAGATGCAGAATGATAATGATGAAAAGGAATCTCTTAATGAACTTGTGAACAAATTGAGACAAGAAAATAGTACTATGAAGAATGAAATGCAAGATATGACTATGAGGTTTTTTAAAGACATTGAAGATAGGAAGAAGAATGAAGATGACTTGACTAGGAGACTCAATGATGCTGGAAATGAAAATCTAAGACTTAGTCATGAAAATGATATGTTGAAGACAAATTTGATTCACATGCAGTATGACAAAACTGAACTTATGAGACAAAAAGGAATTCTAGAAAATGAGTTGGCTACTACAAATCAACACAAAGAGAAATTCAAGAAAAGTTCAGAGAAACTTGATGATATGCTGAAAAATCATAAACCTAATGGAGATACAAATGGACTTGGATTTGAAGTTGGAGAAAGTTTTGGTATTGCAAACAATCATGATCATAGTAAACTGGCAAGACAACCTAGTGCTTACAAATTTAATGGGAAATTCTTTAATTGTAACAAGTATGGTCATAGAGCAAATTAGTGTAGATCTAGAAACAATCAGAACATTAATGCACCCACCGGTCAATGTTCCAAATGCAACAAAGTTGGTCATAATTCAGAAAACTACAGAATAAATGTGAGATGTTATGTTTGTGGAAGATTTGGGCACTTATCTAATCAATGCAGAACACAAACTGGCTTAGGATATGGAAAGGCTATTCAGAAGAATAATGTGACATGTTATGCTTGTAACAAAATTGGACATATTGCAAAATTTTGTAGAAGCAAGACTTCACCGGAAAATGATAAAGGACCCAATTTGAAAGGCAAAGAAAAGGTAGATGAGGTAAAGCAAAAAATTTCAAAACAATGGATTAGGAAGATAGATCACAATGTTGATGAGACTATTTCTTCACCAGTAGAATAGAGTATTACTCCACCGGCAGGGGATTCTTCATCCAGCTGAGAAGTAACCCTTTGGGGGTATTGCAGCAAATTGAATATCATGCAGATTACCCTCGATCGATGGTGAGGAGATAGATTTCTTCTTTACTAGTAGATGTGTTAAGTTTTTACTTAATCAAAAAGCAATTAATGCGGTTGTTGAAATAAAAGTCATTATAAATCATCAGTTTTCCCTCATTTTTGATTCACCGAGCATTCAAATTAGCAGAGAGCATGAAATCTAAGCGAAGGCATTCAAGGCAAAGGTGTGAAGTGATTTCTTTCAAGCATTCAGATATTATCAGGCAGCTAAAGGTATTTTTCAAATGGCTTCTTCTTCTACTCCCAAATTTATTGTGAATACTGCTATTGTGGAAAACATAAAATGCCCTAGGCCCCTATTTAAAATTATTCCTGAAGTAGCTAAGCAAGATGCTTCCATAGGAGCATTTTTGAAGATTCCTAAAGTTGTAGCTAATGTTGAAGACCCTAGGATATATATTCATTGCAACATTGAAGAATTGGGTTTTGAGGAATTGTTAAAAATGTTTAGAACCATAATTTGTGATGAAAATGGCACTGTCAAACCCAAGCACATGATTGTGGAGACTTTAGGTTTTGTTGAAATATTGAATATCCCTGAATTTTCAGAAGTAGTGAAAATTGTCCTATGTAGGGCACATGGAGAATTTCTATGGTTGGACTTTGTTTGCAAATTCACATGGCAAGAAATTAGGGTAGTAACAGGTTTACCCTCAACTGGTAGCAAACTAGACAAAATAAAGAAATTTCCTAACAACAAAGTGATGACCCTAACTGCAGCAACATCAGACAGTAGATCACTAAGAGTGAATGACATCAAGGACATCAATGTGAGATTCATAAGTATGATTTTAGGTTACAAGACTACATATGCAAATGGACTTAATTCAGTTTCTAGTCTTTGCATTGATAGTGAATATACAATGGTAAAAAATAATTCAATGATTGATGTATGTGAATGGTTGAAGGATGAACTCATTGATAATTTGAAAAAGATTAAAGGTGATAAGAAAGGGACATCTCATTTTGGTAATCTCTTAGTATGCTTAATGTTGTATTTCACAAAGGAAATCCCTAGTATAGGATAGAAAGACTTTGGATATGACATACTGGTAGGAAAACAATTACAAGAAGCTTTTACCGGCATAGGGACTACTAAGGAAAATAACATAACGAAATACTTTAAAGTTTTTCAAGATAAAATGAAAACTAGAGAAAGACTACCACAGAGTGTAGTGGATAAATATGACAAAGAAATTTGTTTTGTCATCAAGAAGGATGAGACATGGATGGAAGTTGTACTTCCTAGAATTGTATGGGTAATTGAAATGGGATATGAGGTAGATCTCAACATTATTGAGACATATGCAAAAGCTTTGTTAGATGCACCAAGAGAACCAACAGAAGAAAATTTTGGTAGTGCTGAAACAATTGAAAGTAATGTAAAAAAAATGAAGCAAAGGAAGAAAAGAGAGAAATATATAAGAGATGCATCAAAGCAGGTAAAGGAAATCAAAGAAAATGTTATGAACATTACTGGTATAATGGCTAGTGAGTTGGAAGGACTACAATTGGAGGCACGGATTTCACCAGTTGGCACATATTCTGATAATGAGATACTAGCTGAATTCAAAAGAGTTGAAAGGAAGAGAAAACCTTCACCGGTACCCTCTCCTCCACCCAAAAGAACAAGGACCTTTAGGAAGAGACAATAGGCAGTAAGGAAACCAGCTAAGAAACTAACTCCCAAGAAGAAACAAAAACCAGTCGTACCTACATTGGATAATTTGTTGAATGAAATAACAGATGATGGCAATTTGGCTAATGTGAGTAAATTGTATAGCGCATTCAATGATTCAGACAAGGAAAGCATTGAAAACAGTATAATTTTACATCTGGATATATAAAAGAAAGTTTTAATTGAAGTTGTGGATGACTTGCCTAATGAACTATATAGAAGGTTAGATGCAAAGAGGATTGTAGTGATGGAATTGGACAAGAAACTAAAAGTTGAAAAACTTCTCACTGTACATCCGGTTAACTCAAAAGAGTTGATTGATGACCTGATTTGTGAGGCTAACAGATCTATTTTTTCTAGTGGTCACCCTCAAGTAAGTTTGATAGCAGGTAGAGTAAATGAGATTGCAGAGGAGATTGCTGATAAATGGGATATCTTTTTTGTGGAAAAAGAAAAACAAGAGGAAATGAACAAGCCGAAAAAACATTCAAATTTTTTCAGAAGGATAAAGAAAAAGGGAAAGGTAAAGTTGGTGGAATACCAAACATCAAGATAACTGACAATTTTCCACCACCCTTGGATACTACACCAATACATACTGATGATCTACTGGTTACTGACACTGAAGGTGTCACACATGATAATGCTAATCCTAAATCTGAAATACTATTCACCATTAATGTAGATACTCAGGAAGTGAATATTGTTGTGGATAAGGACAATACAGAGGCTAAGGATGTTAATGTTGACAGTGGCAACATTGTTGATAAACCAGTAGAGACTATTGAAGTTGAGATCCCAACAGAACAATCATTACAAACAAAGAAACCATTGGATACTCGAATGAATACTGAAAGTATAGATACTGGCATAGAGAAACCTATTGAGACTGAGACACCGACAGTTGAGCACACAAAGAAACATATAGAGGCAGAGGTACATATTGAGGTAGTGAAACTGGTAATCACTGAGATATCTAAACAATCAGACAAACCTTTACTGGTTGAAATGCAAACTCAGACTAATCCACCAAAGGTTAACACAAGCAAAATGGCTGTAAATATTGGAAGCACAGAGGTAATCAAGGTAGTTGGTAAGACATTTGGTACTTCATCAAGTGAATTCAGACCTACTAACGTCACAAAGGTACTCCTAGACTCTATCAAGAAGATAACTGACTGTAATGCATTGGCTTACAAGGAAATTGATGACACCATACCAATTCTTAAATTGATTGCACCAAAATGTAACATAGATCATGTAAAGGATTCTTTAGGTAAATTGGACACATTGTCCAAATTCATTACTGACAATGTAATAACGGTTAATAAGGTGAATGGGGACACCTTCAAAGAGAAAGTTGAAAAGGAGAAGGATAAATTATTTGAGGATACAATAAAGAAGTGCATAGAACACATGAAAACACTTTTACTGGCACTGAACACTACAATTTTGGAATATAAAGAGCTATAAAGAGAAACATGCAAACCACATCTTTTGACAAAGGACATTGAAAAGGAAAAAAGCAGAGTACAAAAAGAAATAGATGACATAGCTGATAACATAATTGGTTCATCCGAACCTATATCAGTTATTGAGTAGGAAATAACAGGTTTTGAGGAGAAACTAGAGAAATTTGAGAAAGAGAAGGCAAGGATTAAGGATAATGCCAGAGAACTTAAGTATAAACTTGGTCCTAAGTTGGACAATCTAATCTCTCTGAGAAATGAAATCTCTAAGGCATTACTTCAAGGAGAAAGATCACCGAAAGAGCACATGCAACATCTCACCTGCACAATCCAACAAACTGAGGCAACCCTGAATGATAGCAATAGATTCATGCAAAGTTTAAATTTGGTTTTGGCAGACATATTTCAGATTGTAACCAACCGGTTAAAAACTTTGAGGTAAAAATTTTGCACTTGTTTGACAATTTTTGACAACCTTTGTCATTGATGTCAAAGGGGGAGTAGTGGATAGAGAAAAATGATTATTTAGAGGAGATCATCTGCTCAGGGGGAGTACATCTTTTTGGTAACTTTTTGGACTTCACTTTTTGGAAACATTTTTTTGGATTTTTCTCATGAGTGTTGCCATCAATGCCAAAGGGGGAGATTGTTGGCATTCTACACTCTTATGAGAATAATTGGTGTTGTCATTGATGGCAACCATTTGGCAACCTTCTGTCATCCATCTGGTAAGCCACTGGTAGGCACCAGCACCGGCATAGACATCTACATACACCGGCAGGCACTTCACTGGCAGCAGCAACAGTGCATACCGGCACCCCAGCCGACAGGGAATAAACTTTTGTTTATTGTATTTAATTGAAATTATATTTTGTAAAAGCCGACATGGCATATTGTAAAAGACTCATATATATGTATGAGATCTTATAGGTCATTTTGTGTAAAAAGTAGAATGCATGGAGAGAATATATGGATAAATTTTGTATAAGGAGATATAATTGACAACGAAGGTTTTGGGTTATAGAATGAGCTTAAACTGGTACTAAACCTAGCATAGTTGATGCCGATTTGAAGCTATACATTGTATTGGATTTCACAATCCACTTTTGTAGTCAATGTGACTCTTATTGAGCAGTGAGCTCTAGGCAGTTGGCCTTCTTGCATGTGCAGGCCCCTCATTGTAAGTAATATTTATTCATTGGCCAATGAGTGAATATTATGGGTCACAAATCCCACCAAGGTTTTTCCCACACCAGTTTTCCTCGTTAAACATCTTGTGTTATGGTGTGTTTTCTATGCTATCTTTATTGTTCCTTTTTACTACATTAATTCTTATTTACCGGTACACTGTTTTGGAATGCAAAGTTCTTAATAAGGTTAAATATTCTGCTAATCGGTTAGATATTGATTCACCGCCCCACTCCCCCTCTCAGTATATTTGGGACTATCATTAATCCTAACAAAAACCTCGATCAATCAAATACTTGTCTAGTCTTACATACCAAGATCTAGGAGCTTGTTTCAATCCATACAGGGCCTTTTTCAATCTACAAACAATGTTCGGATAATATTTCAACTTAAATCCTTTTAGTTGTATAATGTAAACATCTTATTTCAGCTCTCCATTCAAAAAATTTGACTTTAGATCCATCTGATATACCTTAAAATCCTTGAAGGTTGCAAAAGCCAAAATCATCTTGATAGCCTCCATCAGGGCAACAAGTGTGTATGTCTCCTCAAATTCAATGCCTTCAACCTCTGTCTAACCTTTGCAAACTAACCTTGCTTTAATTCTCACTAATTTTCCATTCTCATCTAACATGTTCTAGAATACCCATTTTGTTTCAATTACATTCTTGTCTATCGGTCTATGAACTAGTTCCCATGTCTAATTTTTCTCGATCTGATCTAGTTCTTCTCTTATTAATTTTATCCAAATTTGATCATTGCAAGATTATTTTATTTATTTGTGTTTAATCTCAAACAATAAACATAAGAGAAAATTTTCTTGATCTACTTTGCTTCCTTTGATAATTCCTTTGTTTATATCTCCAATAATTTGATATATTGAATGATTCTTCTATACATACCTTGGAGTTTTAGATGTAGATACCAAAGAATCCTGAGTTTCTTTTTCTCCCTCAGTTTCTCATCCATTTTTGTGTTAGTTGATTCATCATAGTAATAACCTGCCAATTTGTTAGAGTCTTTAGAAATGTCTTCATCAACCTTCACATTTGCACTTTCAACAATCTTGTTTAGTCTTCTGTTGTAAGATTGGTATTCCTTTCTCCTTGTATAGTTGTTGGAATCAAGGAACACTGAGAGGGGGGTGAATCAGTGTTCTACAATTTTTAACTTTATTTAATTGTTCATTCAAATACTTAATGCATGTGAACAAAATGAAGATGCAAGAACATAAAGCAAACAACCATAACACCAAGATTTATGTATGTGGAAACCCAGTTAAGGGAAAAACCACGGTGAGGATGAACCCACAATATAAATATACTCAACAGAAGTATAGAAATATTACAATGGGGAATGCACATGCATTCAAACACACTGCTTAGAGCTCACTGCTCAAAAACAACAAAGGAAGCTCGCTACCTATAAATCTATTACAATTGATTATTGAAGTGTGTGAACTAAAAATTAACATCTACAAATGCCTGATAATAGTTTCGGTTAAGTACAATAATCAAATTTTCCACACTTATCTCACTCTGCTTTGTTCCACTATTTTGTCATGAATCTTGAACATAGATCTTAGACCTACACATGTGAAATTGGGCACACTTGATCATACAACCTTTCACATATCCACTAATGTCCAAAATTATCATAACAGTTGGTCTTATACATCTTCAACACACAATCATATCGTCTATATGTCTTCTCAAGAATATTTATCATATTCACTAAATGTGTGTGAACCGTCAGCTGAATCTGATCTCCAATGTATATGCAGACCAAAAACAATTGTCAACATGCTTCCCATATGTCATCTAAACAACATTGAACACAAACATAATCACCAAAACTTCTCCATCAATTCCACACAGTAATCAATTACACAAGTTGGCCATACTACACTGTTCAACCCAAAACCCTGTACACCAAATCTCCTAACTTGCACATGAATTATCACTGGAGGCTAAAATCATGGAATAATGTACTATAGACATCTATCAAGCTTCCCTTAGCTCCAAAACATAAAATATTCAACATAAATGAAATATCAATCGAGATACTATACTCTATCAGATGCTTTGTTCTAACTTACCGAACTTAACCAAATCTTCACTCATACTTTCGGTATAAGGAAATAAATCACTGCAGATGGGAATTCTAACTTGAGTTACCATCAATGACAACATTTAACAACCTGAGCAATGTCTCTTACCAACAATCTCCCCCTTTGGATTTGATGGCATCACTTAGTGAAAAATAACTAAGTGTTGGAATCAATACCGACATATAAATACACTACAAAACTCAAAATCTCAAAATTTTGGAACTCCCCCTTAAATGAATACAACATTTTTCACTTCCCTACTCTCCCGCTTTGACATCAATGGAAAATGCCTAAAATTTATACAAAAATTTAATATACATATGTACACATAGACCTTTACATGAACTTGAAGAAATTTGAAAGAGTGTTCTTCAATGAACTCAAGTGTGTTGGATATTGTTGCTTCTAGGATATGTCATTGTCATTGATGTCAACATATTCATGTGTTTTGGTTTTGCCAAGAAATTTTTTAGTGATCCGGTGATTGAAGTGAGTTGATCTAATTAGTTTATCTATTTGGAATGTTGAATCAACTTGAGATACTTCATTCTTTATTGATTACATGATTCTATGTGATGATTTGGTCGAGTTGTGGATTTTGGTATTCATGAAGACTATTCTTTTGTTTTCAGTGGTTGGTAGTCTGGTATTTGATCCATTGTACTCTAGTATGATCATATTTTTGGTTGTGGATTTGGGAGAGTGTTTTAGATGTTCATGTGTATCTTCATTTCAGAGGGTTTGTAATTTGGTGCTCTACAAGTCATCTTTCTTGTCTGAATTACTTCTATTAAGTGTTCATTAGTGTTAGCAAGTTGATTGATGAAGATTTGAATAAGTGGTGTTGGTGCAGCTATTGCAGATTGTTCTAACATGCTTGTTAGTGTTTCCTAATCATGTTCTATTTGTTTTGGTTGTCTGCATTGATTATTGTGTGAGTTCTTTATGATCTTCTTGGTCCCATGATATTCTTCATGTTATATGGTATTTTGGTGGTGTAACATATTGTGGTTGGTCTTGGCAAGATTTCTGGTGGTGAAGAGTGTTTGGATATTTGATTTAGGTCCATGTTATGATGTCTATGATATTGTATTGGTTTGTTTGTTAATTTATGTATTGTATGATGCAATTTAATAATTAGGTGTTAAGGGTTTGGCTGACCTTGTAGTCAAGGTTGATGATTTGTATAAATGGGTGTAGTATTCATATAATTGGTGGTGTTTTTGGTGAGTGGTGTATGTGCAAAAATAATAATTTATCCTTCACTATGGTGTGTTGAGTTGAGATTGATGAAGGGCAAACATATGAGCTTAACTGGAACTGTTAGTAGGCATTAGTAGATGCTATTTTTGTAGTTCATTCTTTACAGATTGTAGTTTGAATCCTTTTGTAAGGTAGTGAACCTTCCCTAAGGATCGGACCCTTTTGGGTTATTGTTATTTGAGCAGTGAGCTCTAGGCAGTGTACCTAAATGCATGTGCATTCCCCATTATAATATTTACACATACTACTGCAGAGTATCATCTTATTGTGGATAGGTTCCCACCATGATTTTCCCTTAACCATGTTTTCCATGTCAAAAATATTGGTGTTATGGGTGTTTTTGTTATCTTTCTTTTTGCTGTAGTTGATCAGATCTGAGATTATGTTTAATTGGTTTAATCTAGTGAAAACTGATTCACCCCCCCCCTCTCATTTTTCCTTATTGCCAGCAAAGTGACTATCCCATCCTTTATTTAGGAATTCCAAAATTGAGATTAGGCCATTGAAGAGATATGCTTGCATTTCTTCTGACTGAAGATCTGTAGGATCATCTATGGCAATAGCATCTTGAGCTTCCTTCAATGCATTGAGCATGATGTCTAACTTGGGAGCAATGAAGCTTTAGATCTTGCCAACTCTACCAATAATCTTCTCCTTTTCATGACTTGGATTCTTAACCTTATCAAGCAAAGATATAACTTGAGTTTCCATGGAGTTTCTTGACTGGGAACGGAAACCAACAAAGGATGAAAAGATTATGATATACCTACCAATGTCTTCTCATTCTCCATAATTTTCTTCTCAATATTTGCAACAAACTTAGAAAATGATAAAGAAAACTTGTAGACATTTCCACCTTCTAATAAGTCATCTTGGATTCCTTTTACACATGTGTCTAACAAGACTCTATCATTAGCAAACATCTTTTATAGCTCACCAAATCTCCTAGCATCAAACTCATTTCAGACCTTATTCTCTGCTAACTTCTCTAATAATTCAAAATGAGTTCTCACAAAGTTAATCAAATTCTTTAGTTGCCCAAACGGAGAATTTGAAGAGTCCTTGACATATGTAGGCATTATCTTTTGCAAGACACCAAATGCAAGGGTTAGTAACTCACTATCTACAATATGAGATTTTAAAATTTCCTATCTAGCCTTGGCCTGAGCAAGTGTTGCTAACTTCATTTTTTGTATAGGAGAGAGGGTGGATAAGTTAATAGGCCCTTGGGATAGTGTTGGATCATCGAAAATCTACTCATCCTTCTTAAGAGAATCTTTCACATCATCTACAATGTCTCTTGCTTCAACCTTCTTATCCTCAGCATCAATTTCTGCTTTGACCTCATGTACACCTACATCATCAACCAGAGCTTGAGTCTCCATAGATGACATTGAATCCATAGGCTAATCCGAAGGATTTTGTGTATCCTCTATTGGAAACATGGTTGTCATTGCACCAAAAGATCGACCTCTTAATGCCCAATACAACCACGTGATACAAAGAATCTATGGGAGGTGATTAAGACATGTCACAAACCCATCACTTATTCTACATGGAGATCAAGGGTACACACCTTGCAACAATCCCTCTCTCAACACAAGTAGGGTTTGAACACGTGACAAAGATTTGATACCACTTGTTGAAAACATAGTTGTTGTTGCACCAAAAGATCAAACTATTAATGCCTGATACAAATACGTGACACAAATAATCCATGGGAGGCGGTTAACCAATGTCGAAAACCCATCGCTTGTGTTGCACAAAGACCAAGGGCGCACACCTTGCAACATCCTTATCCTCATTACATTTACCTACCTCCTCTTCACTCTTATTCAACTCATCTTGCTGCTTATCTTTATCTACATCTACTTTTTCCAAAACTGAGGGAATATTTACATCAGTTTGATCATCTTTTGGTTGTTCTTTTTGCATTATCAGCGCTGATGAAACATCATACTAATTCTATTCTAAAATTAGCTTCAAAATCATTTCCATATCTTTTATTACCTCATCTATTTTCCCAATCATAAGCTTATTGATTCTTGTTTTTCTCCTAAAATACTTTTGGGCTTCCTTAAGTATTCTCTTTACTTCCTTTATTGCTATTACTGGAAATATATTAACTATTACATATTATTTTAGTCTATCATCTTCTACTCTTGCAGTATTTCTTCTCATTTCAAAAATATCATATAAACTTTTAGGAATTTCTGACATGATCTCTACAAGAGCCCTATTGAAAATGTTTAAATATTTAATAGTGGCTTGGGAAAAAGCATGAAGTTGTGTCACACTTTGGGCCAACTAAGAGTAGTCTTGTCAGACTTTTCCAGGCCATATGGCACCCCGTGGTGCTTGTGTGGCATCGAAGTGGCGTTGGGAGTCCAGCTCGATTGTCGATTATATAAACTAATTTTTTGCCGACTGATCCTCATTTGCACCCTGAGGAGCTTTGGGAGTTCAGTCAGACTCATAAGGAGCTTATTTCTAGCCCCCATTTTTCCAAGTAGGTTCATTTTTTTTTCTTTTGTATTTGTAATTTAAAAAATTAATATATTTATTGTTATATTTTTTTATTTTATAGTTTATCAATTTTTAAAAAAAAAAATAGAATGAAAACATTAGAAAAATGTAAGAAAAAATTAAACCTAGCAAAATTTGAAAACCGAGACTATGAAACTATTTGAAAAATATGCAGATATACCTATTAAATTTTTATTTTTTTAAATCATTTTCTCATTACCCTTACATATAAACCATAAAAAATTATAATCAATACACTACACAAAAAAAAAATCCTCATACTTATACAAAGACATAGACACATACACCTACACTCACACCCACACCCAGACTCACATGCACATACATACCAATACACATACACACACATATACATGCATACATAGATGTGCATGTGTGTGCATGTATGTATCTGTGTATGTATATATGTACATGTATATGTATGTGAGTATATGTATGTATGTGTGTATATGTATGTATGTGTATGTATGTATGTATCCATGCATGCATGCATGTGTGTATGGGTGTATATGTGTATGTGAGTGTGAGTGTATGTATGTGTACTATATACGGTGAAAATGGATAACAACAATATTGAAAGACTAAATGAATTCAACCACAAAACCCTAGCCTAACAACAACAAAGATCCACCATAACATATGATGATTACCTAAGACAATGCAAATCAAATGAAATCACAAAGATTATACCATCACATGTCCAATAGGGTTTGGATCTCCATTCTTCCTATCTCCATTGATCTTGCTTGATATATTTGCTCTCAGATTTTATGTGCACAAGATCTAAACAAAGAACAGAAATGTGGTTGCAAGTAGGATCACATATGAAAGATCGAATGCTAGGATGCTTGATTAGAATGTATATGTCCTGGGGGTTGATAATGAAGGAAGCATCTCCTTCTTTAGAAGACACCATAAGAAATGGAGGGATAAGATTGAGAGGTGTAAGACATAAATGGTCGACTATGATTAGAGGGTAGGTAAAAGAAATAATAAAATAATGAGAGAGTAGGTAGTGTATGAATTAAGAGATGAATGACATGTGTCATAGGTAGAAAAGGCTAATGAATTAATTAAATAAATAAATATTTATTTAATTAATAGAAGAAGTGGGATCAAATTAAATAAATAAAAGTATTTATTTAATTTAGAATTATTTAAATGAGAAATAAGGCTAGAAGAGGATAAATGAATTAATTAAATAAATAAAGATTTATTCAATTAATAGAAGAGTTAGGCTTAAATAATTAAATAAATAAAGATATTTATTTAATTAGACTAGACAATTTTAGGTGTCTACATTTTGCCCCTCTTTGAGATAATGCAACTTGTCGCGTTGTTTCAAAGAAGACAAGATGAACTGATACAAAGTTGCCCCAAGATGGGAATGATATGACCCCTCGAGAGATTGAATGAAAATGTCTAAAAAGATCATAGGCAATCTCTCAATAAGAAAGAAAGGCTAGAATGGACTGATAGATGGAGTGACAGAGTCACAAGATAAAGAAGACTAACTCAGGAAATGAGGGCTAGGTCTGGGGCAGTCTATAAGATATACCATGAGGGGTTGACATCCTCATTGTCATCCACACATCTAAGAGATCAGAGTGCAGAGAGAGAATAGAGCAACAACAGTTAGTAGCGATGGCATTGGTTCACAGATTTGATCACGTTCATCAATTTCAGAGGCCAGCAAATGCAGGAGAGCCGGTAAGTACCACAAAACCTCCTTGCACTTTGTCACAATAAATATTGTCATTAATGCATGTTAGGTAGTGCATTTAATGCATTTTAGAATATGTTAAACAAGGTCAAAAAATGTCAAGGCACGTCTGTACTGGTGCCAGGCGTGTTAGGGTTGGCTAGGTGCATCTGTGTTTGTGCCAAGCGCGTCTATGAAGGAAAAGATGTCTATGTCAAATGCGAGCATGTCTATGTTGTGCAGGTGTGTCTGTGCTATGTGGGCATGTCTATGCAGAGCATAGGCATGTCTATGTATATCAGGCGTGTCTATGCAGAGCAAACATGTTTGTGCAATATGTAAGTGTGTTTATGTCATGAAGGCGCATTTGTGTCTTCTAGGTCAAATCGGTAGTTCTGTAATGAACATACATTGTCGATTGGATAAGTTGTTGAGAGGATACACTCAAGGAGGTCCTCTAAGGAAGACTAGGATAGCAAATAGGGCTAGGATTGACAATTCTGTGATAGAACATACATTGCCAATGAAGAAACTACTCAAGAGGATACACTCAAGCAAAGGCCCTAGGATAGGATAGATCAAGGCACTTTGTGATGAACAAAGAGTACCAAGAAAGAGTACTTTGTGATGAACAAGGAGTACTAAAAAGAGCAGCACTTTGTGATGAACAGTGAGTGCAAATATGAGCAGCACTTTGTGATGAACAAGGAGTGCAAAAACATGTAGTACTTTGTGATGAACAGGGAGTACCACTAGGATAAACAACAACACTTTGTGATGAATAGTGAGTGTCACTAGGATAGAGTGCCATATGATAGATATAAGCACTAGGATAAAGAGCAGCATTTTGTGATGAACAGGGAATGCCACTATGACTGACATGATTGATTTGCTTGACTGTAGGAGTATCTACCTATGCTAGAGTCATGGGAGAGATTCCTATCGACTCAGTATTTGTGAGAAGAGCTGATAGTTGAGGAGAAAGCAGTGGTTTAGGCTATGGGCCTATGACATATTTTGTATGTGCCTGAGTTTCGGGCGAACATGGGGTTTTTGACTACGCTTCCTGAGAGATGGCACTCAGAGACTTGCAATTTTCATTTGCTGATGGGTGAGATGACAGTAACCTTATAGGATGTTTATAGGATTCTGAGGATACCGATCGATGGGGAGTTAGTACCCTACGATCAAGATGGAGACAAGGATGCACTGAGATGAGTGTTTCAGGATCCAGGACTAGAGATGAGGGTTGGACACGTGGCTTGGGACATGATGACATGGACTAAATTAGCATTACCAGCAGTACTGGCAAGAGTGATTAGTGGATTCCTCTGTCTGGATAGGGTGACATGAGGATTAGTTGTGGGCTGGGGGAGCACATTGAAGACACTGGTGACATAGCATACCAGATATGCTTGGGGACCGTGCATGCTGGCACATTTGTACTATGAGCTTCATTAGTTTGTATACCATGGATCTATAGGATTGGGCTGCTGAGTGACATTATTTCAGGTATGGGCTTATGAGCATTTGTCGGTTACCCAACCGATTCATTTCAAAGGTAGAGACCATGGGTACAATTTTGTGTATTTATATGATATGATTACATCTTAGTCGTGGATCGAGAGATTGGAGTACTGGCGTCGGGTCATTGATGATATTGACACTGTGGTATGGAGACCATACCGAGAGTGTGAGGAGTGGGAGGATGACATCATGGAGCTGCCATACACATTCAGAAGCAGGTATTTGATTGGGAAGATGCCCTATGTACTGGAGAGGCAGTTGGTTGACAGGGTTTGCAGGCAATTCGACAGGATTCAATGGATGCCACGGGGTTCCAAGATGTATACTCAGACAGTGAGGGATCAGGTACACTTCGGGCCATTATTGTCATATGATCAGGAAATGATGCAACTAGTAGAGATGACTCCCTTTCCTTGGGATATGTGGCTAGAGATAAGGATGTAGGGATGGATGCCGAGTATACTACATATTGGGCTGAGCATCCATTTCCACAACTGACAAAACCTAGGGAGCAGATAGATGGAGATGGTGGGGATGATGATGGAGATGGCAGAGGTAGAGGCTGATGAAGGAGGTGGGGTGTGATAGGAGAGAGGAGAGTGGCTCTGTGGAGAGAGGGTGGAGAGGAGAGATAAGCTTGTGTGGTGAGAGGCAGAGGTGGATTGTCGTTACAGATTCCAGTAGCATAGGGTCCCAGATAGGTATAGGGAAAGGGAAAGGGATGAGGATAGGGGTAGGGGCAGCCACAAGAGTAGCCACAGGTATAGGGGCATGACCAGCCATAGGTACAGGGGGGAGAGGAGGAGGATGAGCTATTGGAGTTGAAGGAGACTTGCTAGGGATAGGAAGATGAGATCTAGGAACTCAAGTGGGAGAGGGATAGGCTCAAGAGATAGTTGATCAACGTGGAGAGGGAGAGGGATTGGGCTATTCAGTGTTATACAGAGGCTGAGATAGCACTGAGGGTAGGGAGATAGGCGGCAGAGGACACAGGAGCTAGTTATGCTTATGTTCTATGAGTCGGGGAGGAGATAGGCTACTAGAGAGACCTATACTATGGGGTCGTGCCACCAGAGCAGCGGGCTAGGAGCTTCCGTACACCATCACGGGCTACGAAAACTAGTGGAGGGAGAGATAGGAGACAGGCATCAAGTGGTGGGGTCATGGGTCCTCCACCACCACCAGATAGAGGGGATAGGAGAGATGATCCTGGGGCAGGGACTTCTAGGGCTCAGACTCCATCGAGGCTAGGTGGCTCTGAGGGAGGGAGTTCATCATAGCCTAGAGGGCTCCCTATGTATCAGTTTTGTACCATTTTGTATTATGACAGTGATTTTGTAGCCATATGATTTTGACATCATTGTATCATGACACTTATGATTATATATATATATGTGAGATTCATCCTTGTTGTAGCTATATGCATGTGTACCTATGTGATGAGATGTTTCATGATGTATGTTTCTATGTGATGCTTATGATATGGATGCAAATATGTACATGATGTAATGCAATAATTTTGTTCTTTTATGTTTTATGTGTTATGTAAATGCAAATGTGAATGTATGAAATATAGATGAATATGATAAAATGCAAATAATTATTTACATGATGAGAATGTAAAATGTGCTTGTTACTATTTACTAAGTTGTCATTACTTTTATATCCAAAGTCATCCTATATACTCTAGTCGGTTAATACTACTGGAACATTCAGTCGGTAAGCACTAAAGCAGTCGGTTATAGAAGATAGAAGTCACGGAGTTTAGTATACACTGAGCTATCTACCGAGCAGAAAAAATGATATACCGAGTGCACACACACCGAGTGAAAACGTGTTACCATATTCATTGAACCTGGACACATGTGTGGAAATGTGTTACAAGATTGAGGAACAAAAAACTGTTATCACATAGGAAATTGCACCATAAAGATTTTGTATGATCTTGAGGTCATCTATCCAATGAAATATTTTGTATAGTTATTCATTCGATGAATCTTGTTTGTAAGATCGATGCATGAACAAGATCACCATCCTAAAGAGATCTATTTATATGCAGAATGATTTAAGGATTAAAAAAAAGAGAAAAAGAGTATGAGACATGTGTGATAGATAAGTTGAAAAGTAATATCATGAGAAAGCATAATGTGTTATGATGGTTATGACTGTCAGAAATATTCACAGGTCACCGAGAAAGATTTCAGAGAACGGTTAAGGGACAGAGTAAACAAAAGGGTTTACCTAGTTGATTTATCAATTACCGAGGTATGCTATGAGAAAGGTAATATTATATTGAGCACATAGAATCTGCTATAACATTTCAGATGTAAAGTTGCAGATAATTGTAAAGATTTTATTGTAATATTTTGAGTTGTAAGAGAAACCTTTAACAGGGTAAAAGACTCTAACAAAGTCTATAAATTGTAAAGCCTTTAACCAGGTCCAACATTTAGTTTAAGTGTTGTAAAATCCTTTAGCAAGGTAGATCTAAAGATCTTGATACTCCTAATAGGATAAGCTATCAGAAATAGCTAAAAATGTAGCTCTAACCAAGCAACCTTTATTATTGCAGTAGTGAAGTTGTGGGTGTCATCCCCACTGTAGTTTTTCTCTATAACCAAGAGTTTCTGCATAACCAAAATATATGTGTTATGGAGTGAATCATGTATGATTGTTATTTATTTGTTTTAGAATTATATTATGTTACAATAGTTTTTGGTTTATGCTTAATAGTAAAGTTATTGTTGAAGAAAAGATTTCAAGTACTGATTCACCCCTCCCCTCTCAGTACATTAGCTTTCCATATTGGGCCTAACAATTGGTATCAGAGCTTTAATCTTGGAAAAGGGTTTAACAGCCTAAAGAAAAAGATCTTATCAATGGAAGGCTATAAACAATCTCGGAGAATTGTGTATCTGCAAGAAGAGTTGGATCATGCTAATCAAGTGATTGCAGACATGCAAAGACAAATGCAAATATCAGTTAAAGTTATAAGAATATTGTCTAATGATTTGTAGGACTCTCAAGAGCTGGTGGAATAGATTGAGACATCATTTGAGAATAGTATATCTAAAGAGACTGAAGAGATGATTGGAGAATAGAAAGAAAATAACAAAGCACTGATTGAACAACTAAAAGCAATTAAAAGAGAACATGAGCATTTCAGCACATAGATGACTGGAAATCTAGATGCATTGAGAATAGCTGAGGATAAGATAAGAGATACAGAAAGAGAAAAACATCAACTTGAAGTATTAGTGACTGGAAATAATGATGAAATCACAAGGATGATTGGAATTCAATAGAATATGTCTGATCAATTGGGTTATGCACATCATGAAGCAAATTTGAAGGATAATGAGAATCAAGCATTTAAACTTGAATTATCAAGATTGACTGATGAACTTGAAATAGAGAAGAAATCAAAAGAAACATTGAAGAAGAGTTATGAAGCATCAAAGATGTTGGATGAGCAACTAAATACAAGAAGACCCAACAAAGATGTAGGACTCGGTTACAAAGGAAAAGACTCTACTGAGAAGGGAATCCACACTACCAAGAGAGGAGAATCATCAAAGCAAGCTAGAAACAAGAAACACATCAAAGGAAAGAAGCCTATTTGCAACTAGTGTGGAAAATAAGGACATACTACCAACTTGTGCCAAATCAAAAAAGGTAAGCAACCGAATATCATTAGGTCTAATGGTTATTGTAACAATTGCAATAAGTATGATCACACATCTAATCAATGTAGGACAAAGTCTGTTAGCAATTATCAAAAGGCAAAATTCAAGGGGTTTTACAAAAAATGCAATAGATATGGACATAGTACTGAGAAGTGTTGGTTTAATCAGAAGAACTATATGTGGTCTGCACACCGAGCAAATACTGGAAGCTACCAAACTCACACAGATCCTAACCGACAATATGTTGCAGTACCATGGGATTACAACACAAGGATATGGTGTGAATGTTGTGGAAGATATGGACATATAAGTGTCAACTGTTTTATAAGGTTTGGAATGAACAACTGAAGATCATGGAGAAATCCTAGTATGGCATGTTTTCATTGTCACAAAGTTGGACACTTGGCTGGGGATTGCAGAGATCAACCTAGAGGAGATACTGAGGTAATAAGAAGTACATTACAGATGATTTGGAAAAAGAAAGGTAAATTGGTTTAGTGGAATTGAGTGCATTTAATGTTTTTTGACCTAACCGCATGGAGCCCGACAAGGTAAAATGTGTACTTAAAGAACTTTGCATGGTCATTTCACACTTACCAAGTTTTTCAAAGAGTAGAGCTAAGCGATTAAAAGGCAATCAAACACCTCCCAAGTGAATGTCAAGGTATTTACACATCAATCTCAAGCATTTCTAAGAGCTAGCTAACTGAGAAATATCAGTGTGATTATCTATTTTATATTTACTAAGTGAAAGCATTTGCTGGTTAAGTTTCAAACCCTAAGATTTTTTCGCTAGTAGATATCCTGAGTTTGTAATGGCTCCAAAGATTCAGAAACCCACTATTGTTGAAACCATTGAGAAGCCCTCATTGAAATATTCCCTACCTCCCAAAGTAGAATCTAAATCGGATGATAAAACAACATTTTCACTCATTCCGTATAGGGTTCTGCTAGTTGAGGATATTAGATTTTTCACCAAATGTCATGTTGGGGAACTAGGTCATGTTGAGATCAAGGACACATATGACGAATTGTGTACCAATGGAAAACTAGATAACAAGTTTGAACACATTAAAGTCAAGGGATTGACCAAAGCCCTAACCTATCCCTGTGTCTTCGAACCCCAATGGGTCAAGTTTGTTCTGAGCAGAGTTCATGATGATTTCATGTGGTTAGAGGAGCAACCATTCAAAATCACCAAGGAAATCATTCACTTGATAACCGGATACCCTATATACGACCATGCCCAAGCTCAGAAAATGATTTCACAGAAGGAATTGATCACTTTAACCGGAGTTGAATCCGATTGCAGAGCTGAAGTTTTCCATTAGAATAATAGGCTATTGTTTTTTCAATCGGCAAGGGAAAATAGTGTACCATGTGCAGTTGTTGATGTAGCATATAAAATTGTGAAGAAGGGAATGAAGATTGATCTTTGTGAAGTGTTGTTGAAGAATCTATTTGAAAATCTAAACACCATAAGGAAGCCTAAGAAGAACAACTCAGCTAACACATTCCTAAGGTGATAACGTAGTTTGGGAGCTACACTGACCAATCACCCATCAAATAAATGAATTCATCAAACAGCTAGGTGATAACTTTAATAAGATTATGGATGATTACTTCAGCAAGTTTCAGGAAAGGATGCATAACAAGTACCGGATCCCACCTCACTTAGTGGAAAAATACAAGGATGATATATGCTTTGAAGTAGACACCGACTACTGCTATGTCAATGCGATGGAACCGAGAACTCAATCTTTGCCACCTATGGGTTATGAGATTGATTTTGACATTTCACAATAGCAGATAGATGCCTTTCTTGCACTTCCAAGGCATGCTACAGAAATCAGGTATGAAACCTATGAAGAGGTTAAAGAAAAAGTTAAGATGAGCATTGTAGTACCTAAGGCTACAAGGAAAGCAACTAAAATGATTAAAGTGTTAACTGAGAAATTTGGAGAAGATTCTTCCTCCACTCCTATCAAGAGTGAACTACTTACAATTGAGGAAGAATTTGAAGCTCATGAAGTTGTTGTTACTTTGAGCACCGAGTTGCCAAAAGGCAAAATTTTGAAAAGGAAGAAACAGGACTCATCACAAGTATCACCGACTCATCTAGCAAAGCGGCCTAATACTAGATCATCTACAGTGTCATCGAGTAAGAAGCAGAAAAATGTCACAATTCCTAAGGTCACAAGGACTTATAAGAAAATGCCTTAGAGACTCATTTTGAGCAAAGAGTCAAGTGACACAAAGTCTAAAGACGCAAGCAAATTTCAGATTGTTAAGAGTAAAAAGGAAGAAGTACATAGTGTTGATAATTTATGTGCTAACCTAAAACAATATGGTGGATTTGGAGCTTTTAGATATGTGAAATATGATTCTAGAAATGAAGATGAAAAGAGGCAAATAGAAGAAGTAGTAGTATGTACACTACTTAAATTCTGAATAGTCCCATTGGAAGTGACTGATTTCCTTCCTAAAACATTGTATTCACATATTGACACCAGGTGGCAATATGCTATGGACTCGGAGAAAAAGGTTAGAGAAAGAGTTTTGGTACATCTCTTTCCAAACATGTTGGTAGATGACATTAAAGAACATTTAAAGACCTCACAAACAAACTTTCAAGTAAAGAAGAGAGCATTGAAAATGATGAACAGTCTCTATCTTGAAGTCGAGAATGAAACTAAGGAAAAATGGCAAGAAATATTCTGACTCAAGAATGATGAACCTCATGCTGAACCTCAAAGTGAAGTTGAAATAGTTGACATCATCAAACAAGATCCTGCTGAAACCATTCAATTATATGAGGATGTCATGGCTTCTAAGGATCAGGGACAAGAAATGATAGAAGGCAATGCCTATGCCAAACTGGTATCCAGTGAATCAGTTTTGGAATAAGTCAAGTCATATCCTCCGATCACTCAACAAGTCCCAACTAAGCATCCTAAGGATACTGATCAAGGAAAAGGGGGTCAACAGTCTACCAAAGGAGAATCTACTTCTCAGACCACTAGGGAATAGACTTCTCAAGCACCTACAAGCATAGAAACTGTTGCCACCAAGACCCCAAGCACAGAAGCACCGAAGGACACAACAAAGGCTACAGGAACTGACAAAAGTGTTGCCTCTATCGAGCAACCTACTAAGGGTAAACAAGCCTCCCAAGCCATTGTACTAGTTCAACCGGTGAAAGCCTCCTCCTCTAAAGAAAAGAAAATGAAAAGGCATAGTTCCAAGATAGATTTTTCAAAACCAATTGTGTTGCCAAATGTTGACATTTCTAAACTAAAAGGGCAAGCACTCATTGAATTCAGAGAGCTATGCAAAGCCAAAGTTGAATAGGAAAGACAGATGGCTATTCAGAAAAAGAACCATGTACTTCAAAAGGTTAAGGCATTATTATTAGACATGCTACCTGAAGCTACCGTGAATAAAGATGCTGCCATCCATATGCAATTGGATGAACTCCTCACTCAATTAGAATCATTAGGAGTAGATGATCTAAATACCTCAGCAAGCTGAAGGATAAAGAGCTAACTGCAAAAATGATTGAAGAGGTACAGAAAGTGATTGCTCTCAGTAAAGTCAAACTAGTCAAATTTATTGTTGAGTTGTCCCCTCAACTTAAGCATATTCTTTATTTGTTTTAGAAACTCTGTACATTCTCTTTATTCATTAAGGATATCAAAAATAAAACTGAAGTCATTGAACAAGAGATCACCAATCTCTCCAAATTCTATTCAGAATTTCTACACCAAATTGCAAACTCTTATGGCTCAAGAGTTGGAACTTCGAAATGAAGAGCACAAGATCAGGATGGATATAATGACTCTTCAGACATTATTCATTCCTCATCTTTCATCTGTTCAAGAGTAGATCAATTGAGCCACTCATTTATCCACTCAACTAGAGGGAAGCACACTAGATGGTCTGATCTCCCTCCTAGCTGACATTATAGCTCAGAATTCACTCATGGATAGTGTTAAGGATGCCCTCTCTATCGCTCTCACTGATGCAAGGACAAAGTATAAATCCATTTTTGACCAGTTGCCTCCATCGAATGGTAACTAGTTTTAATGTTTGTCAAAAAGGGGGAGTATAGTATCAAAGTATCAAAGGGGGAGTCTAGTATATGGGGGGAGTCTACCGAGCAGAACAAAGTATCCAAATGCAATGCACAGTTGAATTTGACAGGGGAGCAGTAAACACCGAGCAATGATCAAAGAGAAAAGAACAAGTGCAGTAAACACAGAACATTGATCACCAAGCATGCAAAATCAGAATTATGTATAGTATATTGATAAGGGGAGTATAACTGAGTATACTATTTATTGATTATTGTATATACTGTCAGTTTAGTCAAATTTTGTAAGTATATAGATTTTGAGTTATGACTTTGAAAGGAGTTTTGTCAAACATTTCAAAACTAATGTCAAAAGGGGAGATTGTTACTATTTACTAAGTTGTCATTAGTTTTATATCCAAAGTCATCCTATATACTCTAGTTGGTTAATACTACTGGAACATTCAGTCGGTAAGCACTAAAGCAGTCGGTTATAGAAGATAGAAGTCACAGAGTCTAGTATACACCGAGCTGTCTACTGAGTAATACTCTATGTCTACTAAGCAGCAAAAATGATATATCGAGTGAAAATGTGTTACTAGATTCATTGAACCTGGACACATGTGTGGAAACGTGTTACAAGATCAAGGAACAAAGAACCGTTATCACATAGGAAATTGCACCTTAAAGATTTTGTATGATCTTGAGGTCATCTATCCAATGAAATATTTTGTATAGTTATTCATTCGATGAATCTTGTTTGTAAGATCAATGCATGAACAAGTAACCATCCTAAATAGATCTATTTATATGTAGAATGATTTAAGGATTAAAAAAAAGAGAAAAAGAGTATGAGACATGTGTGAGTGATAGATAAGTTGAAAAGCAATATCATGAGAAAGCACAATGTGTTATGACTGTTATGACTGTCAGAAATATTTAGAGGTCACCGAGAAAGATTTCAAAGAATAGTTAAGGGACAGAGTAAATAGAAGGGTTTACCAAGTTGATTTATCAATTACCGAGGTATGCTATGAGCAAGGTAATATTATATTGAACACATAGAATCTGCTATAACATTTCAAATGTAAAGTTGGAGATATTTATAAAGATTTTATTGTAATATTTTGAGTTGTAAGAGAAACCTTTAACAGGGTAAAAGACTCTAACAAAGTCTATAAATTGTAAAGCCTTTAACCAAGTGCAACATTTAGTTTAAGTGTTGTAAAATCCTTTAGCAAGGTAGATCTAAATATCTTGATACTCCTAACAGGGTAAGCTATTAGAAATAGCTAAACATGTAGCTCTAATCGAGCAACCTTTATTATTGCAGTAGTGAAGTTGTGGGTGCCATCCCCACCATAGTTTTTCTCTCTAACCAAGAGTTTCTACGTAACCAAAATATATGTGTTATGGAGTGAATCATGTATGATTGTTATTTATTTGTTTTAGCATTATATTATGTTACATCAGTTTTTGGTTTATGCTTAATAGTAAAGTTGTTGTTGAAGAAAATATTTGAAGTACTGATTCACCCCTCCCCTCTTAGTACATTAGCTTTCCATATTGTTCCTACCAGTGCTAACATGTGTTGTGTGCAGGATGTGATGTGATTGTGATATCTGTATGTATGTATGTATGTATGTATGTGGTAATGCAGGTGCAAAACTGCATGAAATGTAGATATTTTTGGCGTGTCATTATACTCAGTCATGTGATAGTGGACTACACAGACTCAAGAAGGATGATGGAAGTCAATAAAGAAAGGGGGATGGAAGATAGAAGGTATGAAAATGAAAGAGCTTCTTGTGTGTTATCATCATTGAGCTTTATTATGGCAAAATAGGTTATGACAATCAAGGCATATGTTCGAGCCAGAAAGTCATTGTACCTATTTGCATGTAGATAAGATAGTCACAAACAAGGAATGCCCCAGTTCACACTAGACCCATAGTGTCCTCATATCCTTGGACAAGTCATAGCATTACTAAGAGACAATCCACAGACAGCAAAAGAAAAATAGGTGATGATACCCCATCCTCGGCTTTCTAGTCAAAGACATCCTAGAGATAAAAATCTCTAGTCAAAGACATCCTAGAAAAGCTAAAAGACATGTCACTAGAAAGATAAAATCAAAAGAAAACCAAGACTCGACACCAACACCCACTGCAGTCCTCTAGTTTAGTGTCTCTTGTCACTTGTATAAGTCTTATTTGATTGTGGTCACAATGTTTACTTTCACAAAAAGGATAGATAGCACTAAACCATAATGTTGTCTGAGTCTATTGAAAGATTTGATTTGTTGAAGCCCATTTTTGCTGTCATGTCTCATCTAAAACTGACTGAATCCATGCAACTGATACTTTATTGTGGAGAAGATGAAACTATATTACGGATTGGTGAGGAAAATGCTGCTTTATTACAGATTGTGCGTGGATAGACTGAAGAAAATTGAAAGAAATTGTACTCCTCAGAACATGTGATGCTCTTAGTTACACACCCATCACTAGACGTAGGATTTGCCTTAGCCATAGATAGGAGCTGATTTATTATGAATGGGAAGGGTGAAAACGAAGGTTTATTATGAATTGCTAACCAATCTTAGGTAGATCAATAGCAAGCCATGATGGGAATGGGTGTTTATTATGGATGAAGAGGTTGTGAGTGTGTGCAAAGTGAAAGGATGAAATGGAATCTTGAAGGAGGGAGGAGCAATGTCTCTACGCATGGTGTTGGTGACTCAGTTTTCATCATGGTACTTGCCCAGGGCGCCACCGAAGTGGTTTTCACCATTGGACGAAAATATTTTTCTTTACCTTTTTTTTTTTTTTTTTCAATTTTTTTTGTGTCACAAGGCACTTCTTTGCCAGGTTTTCACCAAGTAATGATTTTTTTTGTTTTATGATTTTTTTTTTCGTATTTTAAAATTTTGAATTTTTTTGTATTTTTGAATTTTTTTTTTTTTTTTTGTATTTTTGAATTAGGATACTCTTAAGAGCTATGTGTAAAACCTAGGAAGGTGCATGATGTTGATAGGATCCTCCAAAGGTTCACCCTCTATGGTTGAGAGATGATATGCACCAGATCCATATGTTGTTGTGATGATGTAAGGACCAAGCCAATTTGGTTCGAACTTGCCCTTCTTCTCTCTGTCTTGTTGATTTTTAGGATTTTCTCTAAGAACCAAATCACCTACCTCAAATGTGCAAGGCTTGACTTTATGATTGTAGTTTTGACTCATTCATTGTTGATAAGCCTTGAGATGATTAAAAGCAGTTTGTCTTCGTTCATCCAATAGTTCAAGTTATTGTAAGCGAGAGACCTTGTAGTCTTCGTCACTAATAATGTTTTGCAAAGAGACTCGTAAAGAGGGTAACTCAACCTCAATAGGCAAGATATCTTCAATTTCATAGACAAGTGAAAAAGGGGTAGCTCTTGTAGGTGTGCAAATGCTTATGTGGTAAGCCCAAAGTGTGGGATTAAGCTGGATATGCCAATTGCGGCCAGCATCATTGACTATCTTTTTTAAGATTTTAAGGATTGTTTTATTAGATGCCTCATCTTGACCATTACCTTGGGGGTAATAAGGTGTCAAGAAATGATGAGTAATATGGAAGCGATCATAGAGTTCATGAACATCCTGATTTTTGAAGGGACGCCCATTGTCGGTGATGATGGAAATAGGAATGTCATATCGACAAATGATATAGTTGAGAATGAATGTAGAAATTTGTTTTCTAGTGACTTATGTAAGAGGCATGGCTTCGATACATTTTGTGAAATACTCTATGGTAGTGATGATGAATTTATGACCATTTGAGGAAGGAGGGTGAATCTTGCCTATGAGATCGAGTCACCACTGACAAAAGGGCCAAGGAGTCGCAATTGGTTGAAGTTCTTGTGCTGGAACATGAATGAGGTCTCCATGAAGTTGACATTGCTTACATTTCTTGACAAACTGATATGAGTCTTTTTCCATATTGGGCCAATAATATCCAATCCTGATGAGTTTCTTGGCTAAGGTAGGACCACTAGAATGTGGACCACATATCCCTTCATGAACTTTTCCTAATGCAATCTGAGCTTCATCCCTTTCTAAACATCTAATAAGAGTGCCATCTAGACCTCGATGGTATAGGATATCAGCTAAAATGACATATCGAGAAGATTGGCAAATGAAAGTGTGACGTTGGTTATTGGATAAGTCTGGAGGAAGGGTATTGTCACAAAGGTATGTGAAAATGGAGCCATATAATGGGGAATCAGGACCGATGACACATCATTTCAATAGGAGTGATCTCATATGAGGGAACCAAAAGGTTATCCACCAATAACTCATAGCTGGTTTCATTCTGTGGTAGATCGATTAGTGAAGAAATTCTAGCCATGGCATCCATGGCTCGATTCTGCTCTCTTGGTATCTGCTCAAAGTCTAACTTCATGAAATGTTGTTTCAGGTCATCCACCATTCTTTTGTAAGGCATTAATTTCTCATCCTTTGTTTGGTAGTCATTAGTTGCTTGATGAATTACAAGTTGAGAGTCCCCAAAAACATGAAGTTCCTGGATCTTCCACTAAACAACAATCCTTAATCTAGTTGTTAATGCCTCGTATTCTACTATGTTATTACTGCAAGGAAATGATAATTGATATGATTTTGGTATGGAATCCCCTTGAGGAGTTATGAAGAGGATGTCAGCTCCTACACCATGCTGTGTGTATGAGTCGTCAAAGTATAGTTGTCAAGGCTTTGCGTGTGACACTGTTAAGATGGATTCATCTGGAAATTCTAAAGTTAGAGGAACATCATCTATCATGGGAGCATCTGCTAATTGATCTGCAATAGCTTATCCTTTTATTGCTTTTTTGTCCACATATTCAATGTCGAATTCACTCAGGAGCATCACCCATTTGGCTAGTCGCCCAGTAAGCATTGCTTTATTGAGAAGGTATTTCAATGGATCAATCCTTGCGACAAACTTAGTTTTATGAGTCAACATGTAATGTTGTAATTTATGTGAAGTAAAGACCACAACAAGACATGCACTCTCAATTGGTGTGTAGTTTAGCTCATATCCCACCAATGTGCGATAGATGTAGTAGATTGCCTTTTCTTTGCCCTTAGCAACCTATTGTACCAAGAGTGCCCCTAGTGCTATTGAAGTAGTTGATATGTATAGTAATAGAGGTTGATCTGGAATTGGTGGCATCAATACTAGCGGATCCAGAAGATAATCTTTGAGTGTTTGGAAAGCCTGTTAATAGTTATCATCCCATTTGAATTTGATGTTTTTGTGTAGCAAGTGCTGAAAAGGATTACATTTATTTGCAAGTTGTGCTATGAATCTTCATTTAGACTGGAGTCTCCCTTGCAAAGATCAAAGTTGGCTGATATTTCTTGGTGGTTGCATCCCTAGGATGGCCTTGACTTTTGCTGGATTGGCTTTGATTCCTCTTTTTGAGACAATGAATCCCAGGAGCTTCCCGGAGGTTACTCCAAAGACACATTTCTTGGGGTTTAATGTTACTTTTTATTTTTCCAACTGATCAAAAATGACTGAAAGTATGTCCAAATGTGTATCTATGTCTATTGATTTTCCCAAGAGGTCATCAACATAATCTTCCACAGTAACGTGCATGAGATCATGAAAGATAGTACTCATGGCTCTTTGATATGTAGCGCCTGCATTTTTTAGCCCAAAGGGCATGACATTCCAGTAGGAAGTTCCCCAAGGACAAGTGAATGTTGTTTTGTGCTGATCCTCAAATGCGATTTTTATTTGATTATAACCAGAGAATCCATCCATCAAAGATAACATCGCATGACCTGTTGTGAGATCTATGATCAAGTCAATATTTGGCAATGGAAAATCATCCTTAGGACAAGCTTTGTTGATGTCTCTGAAATCTGTACATATTTTGATGCTACGATCTGGTTTACTGACAGGCACTAAGTTGGAGATCCATTCAAGATAATCAATTGTGTGTATGAATCTGACATCCAATAATTTTTCAAGCTCTACTTTGACTAATCATGTCACTTGTGCATGCATCTTTCTTAATTTTTGTTTCACTGGTTTTGCCCTTGATTTAACCATCAAATGATGCATTACCAAATCCAGATCCAATCCAAGCATATCAAGGTATGACCATGCAAAATTGATTTGTCTCTCTGTGAAGAAACTTATGAACTTTGATCTTTCTGTCTCTATCAGGGATTGAGCTAGGAATATGTTATGTGGAATTTCTTTTGTACCAATGTTTGTTTTGATGGTCTCCTCTACCAACATGGATGATTTTTCTTCATATGATGTTGGGAGAATGTCAAACCTTCCATCCTCGGGTGCCTCAAAGAGGTTTTCACCCTCAGATACATCCTTTCTTTTTACTTTTTTGGGGTTAGACAACACCACAATGTGGTTTTCACCATAAGACCTATGATTTGTTTTTATTTTTATGTTTTTGTGACTGGAAGGCCCGACACCATCACCAAAAGATGTCACGCTATTGAGTTCTATAGTGTATCCTACCTTATGGTCCCTAGGGGGAAGATCATCTTGTATGCCTAGATAGTCAATAAAGGCTTCATCATTTTGGAATGTGTCAAACTATGCAGGTCCTTCATGGTCCCAGTCAATAAGTTGGTGGTGAAAAAGGGGAAGGCCTTTGATGTCTTTGAAGTTAGCAGGGCTAAGGGTGAACATGCAGTTATATTCAAGTATGTCAAGGTAGTTGTTGAGGTCATCGTCAGCACTCTCCTCATCTATCTCGATTGTGAACGAATCCAAATTGTCATCACTATTTGCGCATTCCAAGATAGGTGTTCTCATTCTTTGTGATTTCAACCTAGAACCTAGAGGAAAGGACTGTGTGGGATCCTCAGGGGTTGTTTCTTGACCAACTTTGAATTTTTTATAAAATTCCTCTTCTTCTGTGGGTTCACCTGGTTCTCTAAATGTCTCAGTGAGTTCATAGTCACTGGAGGATTTGTCTGAATCCCATTCCCACTCCTTGGAGTTTGTGGAATAATGGTTCTCTTGTTGAATTTTGGCAGCTTTGATTTGTAATACTTCTTCTATCTTTTGAGTATTTACCTTGGAATACATGAAACCAAGCCCTTTCGAACATTCCTTTTTGACTTTCAATTTAGGTTGTAAAGGTTCAATGATGCCTTCCTTTCTTAAGCCAAGAGGACTTTTGCCATCATACCCAGATTTTTGTAGGATCTTGAACCCTTTGCCATATTTTTCAGATGGTATGCTGATGTGATCTTGTTTACCATTTTCAAGGTCTTTGTAAAGCATTTTGTATAAGTCTTCTTCTTCCATTTCACCCCACTTTTGGAAGATTGTAGGATCCCATTTGAGTGTAATGATAGATACCCGCTTAGTAGGATGTGGTCATCCATATTCTTTTGGTGAGCTCATTACTTGTTGTAAGCACATAGTTTGATTCAAATTGTATTCACCCATTCCCTTATCCTGATATTTCCCTTTAAGCTCACCTTGTTTTGATGTCGAAGGTTTTAATGATTCAGGATCAATGTATGCAAAAGAAGGGACAGCTTCCCTATTACTTGGAATGATCATCTCAATTTTTGGTCTCAAGTTATTGCAGTATATGAATGGATTAGGATCACCATTAACTGTTATTTCAACTTCGTTGTGAGGAAAATTAATGCATTGGTGATATGTAGATGGGACTGCACTCATTTCATGAATCCAAGGGCATCCTAGTAATATGTTGTATGTGAGATCCAGGTCTAGGACTTGATAAATCACATCCTTTGTAACTGGCCCAACTCTGAGAGGCAAGGTGACTATGCCTTTAGATGAATGCTCTTCATCATCATATGCCTTGATGGTAATTCTATTTATAGAATTCACAGCTTTATCTGAATATCCCAATTGTTTAATAGTGCTCAATGTGCAAATGTTTAGACCTGCTCCTCCATCTATCAAGACTCATTTTATTCAATATTTGTGTAGGAAGGCTTCAATGTGTAAAGGTGCATTATGTGGCTGGCTCACGAAGGTGTCATCAGCTTTTGTGAATGTAAGGGAGTGTGGAATGGAAAGGTATCCCACCATGGCTTGAAACTATTCCACATTCAGATCAGTAGGAATGGAAGTGTCTCTCAAGATTTTGTCAAGAATGGCTTTATGTGCAGGGGATATGCGTAAGAGCTCAAGGATTGAGATAAGTGTAGGTGTCTTCCCTAATTGTTCTACAAGATCATACTTAGGCTTGGTTGATGAGGAAGTGGTATTTTTAGCTAGAGCACCTTGCAAAGTGAATTTACCTCAACAAGTTGTAACATTACATTTAGAGGTAGGTTCGGAAGAAGATCCAATTCCTTTTAGGATGATCTTGGGTCTCTGCATATAATTCTCAGGCATTTTGTCCTTGATGATAATGGTAGAGACATAGTTGTCCATCAAAATGTGATTGATAGTTGAATCATAGTTATAGAATGCTCTGGTATAGTTGGTTTGGGCATCTATGGCTTTAGCTTTTCCCTTTTCATGTTTTGGAAATGGTTCTTTAAACATTTCATGTTCTTGATTGGATGAGTGTCCTTCAATCTCAATGTCACCTCTATTAATGAGATCTTGTATGATGTTCTTCAGTCGGTGACAATTTCCTATTTTATGTCCCTTGCTTTTATGCAATTCACAATATTCATCATCATTCCACCAATTTGGTTTGACCTTTGGCTCATATGGAGGTAGATCTGGAATTGTGATTATCTTGTTTGCCACTAGCTTTTTGAAAAATGACTCTAGTGGTTCTCCCAATGGGGTGTACTTCCTTCATGATTTTGAAGTTGCTTGAGTATTCACTTGATTGTTTGTAGAGCTTGATCCCAAAAAAATGATTTTGGGTCGCATTGTATTGGCATCAACAACACCATCATTGACTGTGTTCTTGTTTTTGTTCCAAAATCATGGCTTGTCTTTTCCTTTAAAGTCCTATTTATTTTCTTTGAATATTTTGATGACTCCTTATTCAATTAGGACCTTCTCTGTTGCTAAGCCTTTTTCAATGACATCCTTGAAGGTGGACAAACAAGAATTTCTTAGATCATAACCAATGTCTTTGTTAACATTCTGGGTGAACATCTCTACCATTTGTTTTTGTGGAATTTCACAAGAGCATCTATTGGCTAGATTTCTCCATCTTTGTAAAAATGATGAAAAATATTCTCCATCCTTTTGTTTGGTGTTGCACAAAGTAGTAACTGATATGTCTGTCTCTATGTTGTATGAGAAATGTTGGATAAATGTCTCTTCTAAATTACCCCATGACTTAATTCTGGGTGGAAGTTGGGAGAACCATCCCATATCTTGATCACCTAAGCATTGTGGGAATAATATCATCAAATATGTCTCTTATGCTGCTACCTCAATGCAAGCTGTGAAAAATTGTCTTATATGTGCCTCAGGATCTCCTTTGCCTCTGTACTTATCAAACTTAGGTGTCACAAAGTATGTAGGAAAAGGAGGCATTGGAATACTTTTATCAAATGGATAGCGACATATGTCTCTCATTGTGTAAGTTGGCTTTGGTGTATTTATGTCCTTCATTTTGTTTTGTAAGTCCTTAATTTGTTGTTCCAAATTGTTCTTAGGTGGAGACCAACTTCTTGGACCATACCCCATGCCTGAACCACTGGGTGGAGGAGGAGCATGTTTCATATATGGATGGTATTGATCATACACATGTTCATATGGAGGAGGCCTATAATGATGTTGCGTATAAGGACCACTTGGTATACAGTCATGGTGAGGAATGGAATATCTGCTTTGTCCATGTATACCATACTCTATAGGAATGTCATGAGCTTGTTCTAGTGTGCTGCCCCCAAATTTGACACAAGGTTTCCTTGTGTCCAAATTTTGAACATGCCTTTGAATATCCAATTGCTTTGGTGGTTGATCCTTAGCATTGGTATGTGATTCAATATATATTTCTGCATAAGACTTCCATAATGGTCTGTGAAGATGAGTATCATATGCTTGACCATGTGTGTATGGGACCTCTGGTTTTTGAAACAAAGATGATGGTGATTCAGGCACAAGATGTGGTCCTCTATTGCCTCCACTATTAGGCCTCCTATGATCCATGTTTAGGTGAGGTTGTTGCAAAGGTCGATTTTCCATTATTTGAGACATGTCAAAATCATGAGGGATCTTGGCTCCACTTTTTTTGCCATCACTTGTAAGAAACATTGTCTATCTCTCCTCATTATTTCCTCAACAAATCTTGTGAAACAGGGATCCATAATGGAGTCTTCCACTTCTACTGAATGTACTGAAATGTTGTCCATATTCTCATTGTGTGTATCATTGTTGTTTTTAGTGTCCATGTTCTCAACATTTGGAATGTTTCTGTAGGCATCCATGTCAGGTAATGTAGTATGATTAGAATTGAACAATATATCATTGTCATACTCATAGGAACTCATATTTGCAGACTCTTGAGCCTCTTTAGTTTCTCTCCTAGATTTTTGGGAATGGGTTTCAACCATGAAATAGGTATTGACCAAGATGTTTGAGACTAGATGATAATGGAAAGAGTATGGAAGACTAAGAGTTGGATGGAATGTAAATGAATCTGAGGTGTACTTGCAATATCCAAAGTGTAAAACCAAGTATGTATGTAGTAGAGTAGGTGTGGATTCCAAAGAGATGATAGTTTCTCTTGATGAGGTAAGTTGACCTTGACTCTAAGTAAGACCAAATGAGACCCAAAGGTGATAGACCTTGATGAGGGACCACTTAGAAAAATGTTGTTGTATGTAATATGTTGACAAAGTATGATGAGGACAAGCAAGTGACCTTTTGACTCAAGTTTAGACAAATGTGAATGTAATGTAAGGTGTAAAGAAAAGATGGACTTTGTGAGACCCAAAGATAGGTTGAATGCTAGATGAAAACCCAGAGAGATACCTAGGAAGCTCAATAAGTCTGAAACTAACTGTTTCTTGTTTGTTGGATTATGAAAGTTTTCAATTCTGAACACAGATGCACCTGTATACTTCATAGATGCGCTTAAATGACACAGATGTGGTTATGTCAGACACAAATGTGTTTCTGAGATTTTGTAAATACAGTGTTGCTCAAAAGGACACAGACACGTTTCTACCCTTCACAGATGCGGTTATATGACACAGATGCTATTCTATCAGACACAGACGCATTTCTGAAAACTGAGTACAGTTTTTTTCAATCTATGAAGTGACTTGTTGTGACCAAATCTGAATGTTTGACTATTTTTTGTGACAAGAGGACATAGTGTTGATGAGGACTCAATGTTTGCAAGTGTTTAGACTCAAAATGACTCAAAGAAGAGTGTGTTGTTTCATGTAAAATTGTCTTACATACACTTGAAGACACAAAAGACACAATGTTTTGATGTTTGGTCTTGAATGTTTGACTGTTCAAAATAAGACAAGCACAATTCTTATGGCTGGCCAAGACAATAGTTGTTGATCCTACATGAGGTTTTCCATGAGGCTACGCTATTCAGAGTGGATACTTAGATGCTTAACCCACTGGCTCCACCCTCAACACTCACTTCTCGAGGTAGCCAAGCATCAGTCCCCATGAAAACTCCTCATGGTGAACTTTGTATCTCTACTAAGAACCGTATGTGTGTGGGTCGCTCTAGAGGTTTGACCTCTTGACCCAACAACTAGAAGGATTTTAGCTTCTAAAACAAAAAGGTGCTAGTAAGAGAATCCGCTCGTGTGGCCATACATGCGGCATTTTCATCTCTGTAAATATAGAAGGCTTCCAGCCAGTAGGGGTTACACCCTACAACTGATCAAATAAATTTGATCAAACGGGTTTATGGAGAGACATAGTGTCGGTATGAACTAATCAGCGCACGTTATCCATAGTTTTCACCATGAATACAGTTGTTTATAGTGGTTCCGAAGAGGTGGGTTTTCCTCGCTACCACTTAGGTCATTCATTCCTTACTAGTAGTCCTAATGACCACAGGGGGAGACATGCCCTCTAGAGATCAAACAAAAAGAGCCTATTGCTCAAGACACAAAAGACACTGGTTCAATTTTAGTGCACCAATTGAAGTGGTTTCTAGTCTATGAAAACAAGACACACAATAAAGATCAAAAACCCTTGCCAAGATCCTGCAACAAAGATTTGTTAGTGGTTTGGATTGTTTCAAATGATCACCCCTTCTTGCAAGCACACAAGTTAGGTAAATTTTAGATCCAAAAGAATTTGTAAAATAGGGGCCTTCAACGAAATGATTTTGCTTTCAAGACAAGCTGCACCAATTTTGTTAGCTAGATTTGAAGATGTTAGCTCAATATAAACCAAATCTGAAATCCAAATGATGAAAAACTGAATCAAAGAAACCAAAATGCAAAAACTAAACATGGATGCAATTATCAGTAACACAAATGCTATACAAATATGCAAACACGGCTAGATCTGACGCATACGTGGTTCCTGAACACAAACGTAGTTCTCGAACATAGATGCGTCTAGAGACCTCGCAGATGTGATTAGGGAACATAGACATGATTCCTACAATTTGCCAAAAAAAAAAGAATAATGTCAAAGATGCAGACGCGATTCCAAATGTCACAAATGTGATAGAAAATAAAAAAAGTGATCTGAAGGTACACAGACGCGAAAATGTCAAAATGTTGTCATAAATGTCAGATCTGCAACTTCAAAAACACAAAATCTGCACAAAAGATGTTAAATGCAAAAGGGACAAGTATCCCACTGGGCATGCCAAAATATATACAGTGAAAATGGATAACAACAATATTGAAAGACTAAATGAATTCAACCACAAAACCCTAGCCTAACAACAACAAAGATCCACCATAACATATGAAGATTACCTAAGATAATGCAAATCAAATGAAATCACAAAGATTATACCATCACATGTCCAATAGGGTTTGGATCTGGGTGAACTCACAAAGCTAGTTCCCACTTTTGCCAATGAAGGAAATTGGCGAAAGTGGAAAAAAAATTTTATGGGGGGTTCGAGCAAAGTGGGGGTGTTCGAACGGAATACCCTTTGGGGTTTGAGCAAAGACCCCACTTCGCTCGAACCCCATCTTTTGAGCGAAGCACCTTTAATGCCCATTTATGTCATTTTTCAATTATAGCACGGGGGTTCGATCGAACCCCCCTTCATTAGAACCCCCCTAAAAATGGGGGGTTCGCTCAAACCCCCCTTTGTTCGAACCCCTTTTTTAACACTTCTCTGAAGATTTCTACATTTTTTTGTAGATTTTTGGCCTTGAAACCTCTACTTGAAGGCTCAAATGGAATGATCTTGACAACCCAAAATGTAGTATTATAGTCCTTGAAATAAGCTTTCCAATGAATATAATTTTATTACATATTGAGTTTATTATGAACTTATTTTTTTAATTTTACCAAATATAGGTTTTTCATAGAACATGAACTTCTCTATTCAACGCATTGGGAAAAATAGGAAACTAATTCAAAAAAATTCTGAAAAATATCTAAGCCCTGGGTATTGATGTCTTCTTTCTAACAAAAAAATAATAATTTGAATTTCGATATATATAGAATAAGTTATGTGTTCAAACGTAAACCTATATCTGAATTATGACTAGTCGGACTTCAAAACTTAATAAAATGAAAAATATTGAACGTATCACTATCAAACCAATTGCAAGCCTTGGATATTGATGTTACAAACTAAAATTCAAAAGAATTGAGTTTTTATCATTTATAGAAAAAAAGTTATTTGTTTCGGGAGGCACATCACTCTTAAAAAATGTAGTTTGTTGTAAAAAACTGCTTTTTGAGGGAGATGGAAAAATTAAAAAAAATCCTTCAAAAAAATTTGAAAAAATATATATAGAATCTATAGACAAAATTCTACAAACCACTAATTTACATCATCTTCAAATTCTTAATAGTTTAAAAGTTATAGTTGTTGGAAGTTGAAGATTATTTTAAAATTGTTCATCTCAGTGTCAAAAGTGGCAAAAAAGTGGAAACCATTATTGTGAGTTCACCCATCTCCATTCTTCCTATCTCCATTGATCTTGCTTGATATATTTGCTCTTAGATTTTGTGTGCACAAGAGCTCAATAAAGAACGGAAATGTGGTTGCAAGTAGGATCGTGTATGAAAGATCGAATGCTAGGATGCTTGATTAGAATGTATATGTCTTGGGGGTTGATAATGAAGGAAGCATCTCCTTATATAGAAGACACCATAAGAAATGGAGGGATGAGATTGAGAGGTGTAAGAGATAAATGGTCGACTATGATTAGAGGGTAGGTAAAAGAAATAATAAAATAATGAGAGAGTAGGTAGTGTATGAATTAAGAGATGAATGACATGTGTCATAGGTAGAAAAGGCTAATGAATTAATTAAATAAATAAATATTTATTTAATTAATAGAAGAAGTGGGATCAAATTAAATAAATAAAATTATTTATTTAATTTAGAAAAATGATTATTTAAATAAATAAATGTATTTATTTAAATGAGAAATAAGGCTAGAAGAGGATAAATGAATTAATTAAATAAATAAAGATTTATTCAATCAATAGAAGAGTTGGGCTTAAATAATTAAATAAATAAAGATATTTATTTAATTAGACTGGACAATTTTAGGTGTCTACATTTTGCCCCTCTTTGAGACAATGCAGCTTGTCGCGTTATTTCAAAGAAGATAAGATGAACCGATACAAAGTTGCCCCAAGATTATGTATGCGTGTATGTGTGTTTATGTGTGTATACACAAACACATACATACACGTACACACACATACATACATATTGATACAAATACACATATAAACATACATACATACATACATACATACATACCCACATATATACATACATACACCAAGATGCATATATACAGAAATACATACATGCATACACACATACACACACATACATGTACATACACATACACACACACATACACCTACATACATACATATGCACATTTAAACATAAACATACATACATACATATACACATACACATATATGCATACACACACACATACACCCACATACACATATACACATGCATGCATACATGCATACACATACACACATACGTGCACATACACACACATACGTGCATATGCACACACATACATACACACTTACATACACACGCACATGCATGTGCACATATGTGTGTATGTGCACGTATGTGTGTATGTGTATGTATGTATGCATGCATGCATGTGTATGTATGTATGTATGTATGCATTTGTATGTGTATGTGTATATGTGGGTGTATGTGTGTGTGTATGTATATTTGTGTATATGTATGTATGTGTGTTTATGTGTGTATGTATGTATGTAGGTACATTATGTGTGTGTATGTACATGTATGTATGTGTGTGTGTATGTGTATGTGTATGTGTATGTGTATGTCTATGTCTATGTCTATGTGTATGTGTATGTGTATGTGTATGTGTATGTACATGTATTTAATTTTAATGTTTCTTGAAAGTAATTTGTATGAAATGTTTCAATTACTTCGAATTGTACTTTAAATCATATTTGTATCATTTTCAAATATGTTTGAATTTGTTTAAAATAGTTTTCATAATTAGTTTGAATTATTTTAAAATAGTTTTGGATAATTATTTTGAAAATCCTTTTCTTTTATAACTACAAATATATTTTCCACATGGAATATCATGCAACAGATGATAATGTTCATCATGAGGGCACTGACCAAACATCTAGATAGTTTGGTCAAATGCCCTCCAGTGATAGTGATGTCAGGGCTCGGATTTTTTTTGAAACCATTGAGGCCCTATAGTGTGCACTAGAGCATCTTGAGTCTACATTAGATTCCTCTACTGACCAATTCAATAAGGAAAGGGCACAGACTATTAGGGCTGAGTTGATATGTATGATTGAGACTATTCAGACATATAATCCTTATGATGATATATTTTTTGATTATTTCTATACCTCCCTTTCTCATAGTGTGACTGGCATAGTGAAAAGGGAAACCATGAACAAAGATGTATCTTCCACACAGGTCATTATGATATTCTAGCATTATCAAAGTATGAGGTAGCATAAGGTTAGAGGCTATTTAGTTACCAAATGCAATGATCCACTTGTGTCACCATTCATATATCCTACATGGTTGGAAGCTCATCATATGTGGCCATAGAAGGATGAGTTTCCACTTTATTGTTGTTGTGGAGTATAAAAATGGAACCAAGTGGCTAAGACCTAATCCCACTCTCATGTACCCACACTAGAATACGAAAGAGCCTAGGGAGTTATTTCACTTTGACAACTTCTTCTAAGAGAGAGAGGGTCAAGGAATATCTCTTAGGGTTTCTATTCCTTTGTTGTAATATAGAGGATGATGGTTTGATGAAAGAATAACTATCCAGTATAATACTGAGAGCGGGGGGTGAATCAGTATATTAAAAAATTGATACAAAGTTCCCAAGCTCAAACTCAGTCAAACAAAGTAAACATATCTTAGTCAAGATCAATATTCTTAGGAATACTTGACATTAACTGGTTTGACTATTATGACAACTTTTAATAGTAAACACCTTCAATCTTGTAAACATCAACAATGCATAATATTAACTCAACATATTCATCTCTCAATGCTTCTACTTAACATGCCTTATCAAAAGTTAACCAAATCAACAAATAAGATCACAGCCACAAAAGCATTCACCACTTGACACAAATGTTTATACATGGAAAACCCAAATAGGTAAAAACCACGGTGAGATGGGACTCACAAGGATAGCTATCTGAACTCTTTCAAATTTTTCCCTGTTAGGAGCCAAAACCTATTAGAGCTTTACAATAAGTCTTGTTAAGAACTAATTCCCGTTAGGAATCACCCAGTTAAGGGATTTACAAATATGCCTTGTTAGAAGCACAATACCTTGTTAGGAGTAACCACACTGGAGGATTTAAGAATCCAAGCTAATGGACCACCTTGTTAGAGGATTTAATGAGTAACCAATCTTGTTAGAGCTTACCTAGTTAAGGGATTTACTTCTACTATAATTGTTAGAAAACAATAGGTTTTCTTGATCTGTCTAAGTAGCACTACATTTGCTTGATCGGATCCTTCTAAGCTTCAATCTGCCTTCACTCAAAGTGCAGATCCATTCACTGGTTGGGCAACCACACACTCAATAGGTTTTCTACCAATCTTGCCAACAAATTTTACAAACAACTTCATCGACCTTAAATACAAATTAATTAGGTTGATAACACAACAAAAACCTAATTCTCATCATTGAGATTACAAACAAGTCGGTTCAATATTAATCGTTAGAAATTATGATAATCTCTTCACATTCTTCAAGACAATTCCAACTGCTCCATTGGATTTTGTAACTCATCACGTGTTGTGCATTAAATGCAATCCACTTTGCTCCTTCCCTAGACAATAAGCAAACGTGCCAAACCAATTTGAATTTATCCTCATACAATGATCACACATGTCTCCATCATTCCCGCTTCATCAGATAATAAACCAACAAACTTCATCAGTCAGGACTTAACACTTGATAGGATTTACTAGTTACATTACAAAGAAAGGTTTAACCCTTTACACTAGTTCATTGGTTTAACTCACAAACTTTACATACACCGGTTACAACATCTTCTACAACTCTCTTCGTATCAATTACAAGACAATATCAAAAACAACAATATAAGCAATAACATGAATACCATTTACCAGTTCAATTGACATAAATGACAACATATCATTAATACAATCTCTATGCAAAATGCCAATAAACTCAAAATTCCAAAAATCTGCCCCTTTGGCATTGATGGCAATACAAATATCAATGCCTCTGATTGTTGCAGAGATTGGTGAATAGGAATCTTGGTTTACATTACCAAGTATTCACCGTGCTTTGTGTGTCTTCAGCCTGCCGCTGGTGAATAGGAATCCTGGTTTACACTACCAAGTATTCACCTTATCAAACACATAATTCTTCTCCTTGATCACATAATTCTTCTCCCCCTTTGACAGCAATGCCAAAGTGAAAGTAAAACATGTAATTCTGCTCTCATTGTGCATCAGCATTATTCTAGAACTTGATGTTCCCACTCCTTCATTAATCCATATAAGATTCTAGAAATAATTTGGGGACTGATGCAACCAACATCATGTTCAACTAACTTCATGAAGAGGGACAACCCCCAATTGACTTCTAAGATACTCAAAAGTGGTCTTAGGCAGAGGTTTGGTAAAGATATCTGCAAGCTGCTCCTTTGGTAGAAACATGCTCCAAGATAACATCTTTACTTTGAACTTTTTCCCTCAAGAAGTGATATTTCAATTCAATGTGTTTAGTCCTTGTGTGCAAAACAAGATTTTTAGAAATGTTTATTGCACTTGTATTATCACACAAAATATTTATAGGTTCTGATATTTTCATCTTCAAACCTTCCAAAATTTGCCTCATCCACATAGCTTGTGTTCAATTCATATAAGCTACTACATATTCAACTTCAATAGTAGATTCTGAAGTGCAACTCTACTTTTTACTACTCCATGAGACTAGCCTTCCTCCTAGAAAGAATGCTCCACTAGTAGTACTCTTCCAGTCATCAATATTTCCTACCCAATCAACATCTATGTATGCCTGCAAGTCAAAATATCCACCATATGGATACCATAATCCATAGTCAACAATACCTTTCAGATATCTAAGTATTCTCTTAGTTGTCATCAGATGTGCCTCCTTTGGATTCTTCTGAAATCTAGCCACAATACCAACTGCATGGGCAATATCCGATCGACTGTGAACAACATAGTGTAGTTTGCCAATCATTGACCTGTATTCTTTTTCATCTATAGACTTATATGCATCTTCCTTGGACAATTTACAACCTATAATCATTGGGGTTCCAACTAGTTTATAATCATTCATACGGAAAGTCTTCAAAACCTCTTTCACATACTTGGATTGAGTAATGAAAATACCATTCTTCATCTGCTGTATCTGTAAGCCTATGAAAAAATTTATTTCTCCTACAAATGACATCTCAAACTCATTCTTCATTTCATCTGCAAAATAATTACTCATGTCATCATTTCCTCCAAATATAATGTAATCTACAAAAAATTCACTAACTAGTATATCATCTCCTTCAGATTTGAGATAAATTTTGTTGTCATCACTGGCTCTAGCAAAGCCTATCTTCATCAAATGAGTATGAGGTCATTCATACCATGCTCTGGGTTCCTACTTTAATCCATACAAAGGTTTATATAGTTTGCAGACCATGTCTTCCTTATCTGTCAATGCATAACCATTAGGCTTCTCTATATAAACCTCTTCTTCCAGTATCCCATTCAAGAATGCAGACTTGATATCCATCTGGTATACCTTGAACTTCTTATGAGCTGTAAATGCAAGCAATCTTCTGACACCTTCCATTCTTGCTATTGGTGCAAAAGTTTCTCCATAGTCTTCTCCTTCTTTTTGCGCATAACCTTTGCATACTAATCTTTCTTTATTGCGAACTACAACACCATCTTCATTTAACTTGTTTTTGAATACCCATTTAGTACCTATAACATTCTTGTTTACCGGTCAGGGTACCAGGCTCCAAGTGTTGTTCTTCTCAATTTGTTCTAACTCCTCCTCCATAGCTTTCACCCAATGATCATCATCAAATGCCTCCTTAGAATTTCTGGGTTCAAAGGTGGATATCATGCAAGACTTCTCTCTTATTCTACTTCTAGTTAGTACTAAAACATCCTTATCCTCAATTATCTATTCAGGACTGTGATTCAGTCTCACATACCTAGGAATAACATGATCATTCTCTTTAGGTTCAGCTTCTTCATTGTCATCTTCCTCTGAATTTATTTGTTTCGGTTGAACAAGTACATCAAGATTTGCCTTATTGGTTTCTGATTTAACAGTTTCAGGTTCTAAAAGAAAAATGCAAGGATCTTCATCCTTCTTTTCCGAACTGGTTCCTTCTGATATTTCAGGACATTCATCTACACATACATCAACACTCTCAACAATTTTTTGTTTCTGGTTGTTGAAGCATTTATAGGCCTTACTTTTGGTGGAATAGCCAAGAAATATGCCTTCATCACTATTAGCTTCAAACTTTCTTATGTAGTCACCTCTTTTAATAAAACATTTGCTACCAAATATTTTAAAATAGCTAACATTAGGTGATCTCCCATACTAGTACTCATATGGGGTCTTGTCCTTACCTCTTTTTACCAAAACTTGGTTCATTGTGTAGATAGTTGTACTTACAACTTCTTTCCAAAAAAAATTTGATACACCTCCTTGTATCAACATAGTTCTTGCAGCTTCAACCACTGACTGGTTGTTTCTCTCTGCTATACCATTCTGTTGTGGTGTCCTTGGTATAGAAAGTTGTCGCTTGATACCATTATCATCACAATATTTAGTGAGCTATGCATAAGTGAATTCAGCACCTTGATCTATTCTTAGACATTTTATCTTCTTGCCACTCTCTTTCTCAGCTAAGGCTCTGAATGCCTTGAATTTGCCAAAAGCTTCATTCTTATCCTTCAAGAATGTGACCCACATCATCCTTGAACAATCATCAGTGAAGATCATAAAGTATTTGTCACCTTGAATGCTTCTTGTTCTTATTGGTCCACATAGGTTTGTATGAACCAAATCTTGCAAGTGCTCTACTAAGAAGGACTTGCTCTTGAAAGTTGAGGAAGTCATCTTTCCTAGTTGACATTATTTACAAAGATCATTAACTGGTTTGTCTAGTTGAGGTAGACCTCTTACTATCTTAGACTTTCTTGCTTTAATAATATTGTCAAAATTTATATGACAAAATCTCCTATGCCAAAGCCAGCTATCATATATTTTTGCAATCAAACAGTTGCTAACTTTAGGATTGAGATGAAATAGATTACCTCTAGTTTGTTTCCCGGTTGCAATCAATTCACCTTTTTTGTCAAATATTTTTTATATACCACTTCTAAACTCCAGTGGGTAACCTTTGTTATTAAGTTGTGCCACACTTAATAGATTGTGTTTTAGGCCTTCAACCCAATAGACATCATCAGCACTACTCTTCCCATTAAGATAAATAACTCCTTTACCTTTTACCATAGAGGGTGAGTCATTGCCAAATCTGACAACACTGCCATCAAATTCCTTTAGGGAAAGAAATTTGCTCTAATCATCGGTCATGTGATGTGAACAACCACTATCAATGATCCAATCATGAGAATTATCCATTCTGGATACTAGTGCCTTTTGATCTGATACTTCTTCCTTAATTGCTACAAACACAATATCTTCACTAGCATCATCATTAGATTCATCATCAGTAATACCATTGTCAATAGCTACAAGACAATCTCTCTTGCCTTTACCCTTGTACTTCTTAAATTTGTCTCTCTTGTAATCATTATCACCATTAGGGAAATTTGCTGCTATATGACCAATCTTATTGCAATCAAAACATTTTAAAGGTCGCTTACCTCTATATTTACCAGTGCCTCTAGGCAGTTGTTTTGCCAACAATGCTTCAAGTTCCACTAAGTTGTCTTCATCATCAGCATCTCTGCTGGGTCTAGATTCATAGTTATGGCTGGTATCTCTACTTCTTCTCACAAATGGGATAGAGATAGAAGCTCTCAATGCAGATTCAAATTTCTGTACACTACCATCATAGCCATTAAGTTCAAAAGTAGTAAGTTAGCCAATAATAGAGTCAAGAGTTACCTTTGTCTTTTCAATGGATTTTAGCTCTTGAATAGCTGCAACTTGGATAGCATAGACTAGTAGTAGGGTTCTCAGTACCTTACTGATTACTATGCCATCTTCCACTTTCCCTCCTACACTCCTTATCTCTCCAACTATCTCTTTGATCCTTTGACCATACTATTGGATGTTCTCACCTTCAGACATTCTCATGTCATCAAACTTGCCTCTTAAACTCTCTTCTTTAGCAATCTTTACATGCTCATCACCGCTATAGATATCTTCAAGTTTCTTCCATACTACATGTGCAGTTTCATGACCATGAACATCTACATATTCTACATCAGACAGGGAATTGATAATAGCTTCTAATGCCCGGTGGTTTTCTTGTTGTTCTTTCTTTTGTTCATCAGTCAGGGCTCTAGTAGGTGTAGTATACTTATGTTCTATATGATCCCAATACTGACTACCAAGACTCTTAATGTAAATATTCATTTTGTCACTCCATTTCTATAGTTATCTTTGTTAAACTTTGGACCTTCTTTATTCATCATGATCTACAAGATATTTTCCTCAAGTTGTTAGGCTTTTAGATTAAGAGGACCTGGATAGCTCTAATACCAATTGATGGTATGATGAAAGAATAAGTATATGGTAGAATACTAAGAGGGGGGGTGAATCAGTATATCGGAAAACTAATACAAAGTTCCCAAGATCAAACTCAGTCAAACAAAGTAAACATATCTCAGTCAAGATCAATATTCTTAGGAATACTTGACATTAACCGGTTTAACTATTATGACAACTTTTAACAGTAAACACCTTCAATCTTGTAAACATCAACAATGCTTAATCTTAACTCAACATATTCATCTCTCAATGCTTCTACTTAACATGCCTTATCAGAAGTTAACCAAATCAACAAATAAGATCACAACCATAAAAGCATTCATCACTTAACACAAATGTTTATACATGGAAAAAACAAATAGGTAAAAACCACGGTGAGATGGGACTCACAAGGATATTTATCTGAACTCTTTCAAAGTTCACCTTGTTAGGAGACAAAGCCTATTAGAACTTTACAATAAGTCCTGTTAAGAACTAATCCTGGTTAGGAATCACGTGGTTAAGGGATTTACAAATATGCCTTGTTAGAAGCACAATACCCTATTAGGAGTAACCTCATTGGAGGATTTAAGAATCCAAGCTAATGGACCACCTTGTTAGAGGATTTAATGAGTAACCAAGCTTGTTAGAACTTACCTAGTTAAGGGATTTAATTCTATTGTAATTGTTAGAAAACAACAGGTTTTCCTGATCTGTCTGAGTAGCACTACATTTGCTTGATCAAATCCTTCTAAGCTTCAATATGCCTTTCACTCAAAGTGCAGATCCATTCATTGGTTGGGCAACCATACACTCAATAGGTTTTCTACCAATCTTACCAACAACTTTTACAAACAACTTCATCAACCTTAAATAGAAATTAATTAGGTCGATAACACAACAAAAACCTAATTCTCATCATTGAGATTACAAACAAGTCAGTTCAATCATGATCATTAGAAATCATGACAATCTCTTCACATTCTTCAAGACAATTCCAACCACTCCATTGGACTTTGTAACTCATCACGCATTGTGCATTAAATGCAATCCACTTTGTTCCTTCCCTAGACAATAAGCACACACACCAAATCAATTTGAATTTATCCTCATACAATAATCACACGTGTCTCCATCATTGTCGCTTCATCAGATAATAAACCAACAAACTTGATCAGTTAGGGTTTAACACCTGATAGGTTTTACCGGTTACATTATAAAGAAAGGTTTAACCCTTTACGTCAGTTCACCGGTTTTAATTCACAAACTTTACATACACCGGTTACAACATCTTCTACAACTCTCTTCTTACCGGTTACAAGCCAATATCAAAAACAACAATATCTACATTAACCTAAATACCATTTACTGGTTCAATTGATATCAATGACAACATATCATTAATGCAATCTCTATGCAAAATGTCAATAGAGGAGATGTGAAAAATATGATGCAATAACCAACTATGCTAGGAAAAGAACAAGGAAGCAAGTAGAAGATAAAAATGTAGAAACTAACTGAACTAAATCTAAGAAAAAAAGCACAGAGTAGGGAGGGGTATTCTAATGTGTACTTGTCATTGAAATTGGGGGCCGACTAAGCAAGACCATGGTGCCACGACCTAGTCCTTGATACTGCAGAAAGATGAACTTCAAGATATGAGGTTCTAAGATACATAAATGCAAAACTGCCAAAAATGATGTAAAACAAGGAGGACCAAGGCGCCATGCCCTAGTCCCTGGAAACTTGGATCTACTTCTGAAGTTGAGTCTACACCTTTGTGTTTCGTTGGTCCTGAAATTCGTGCATTTGCCAAATTCTTGTACCAACACTTGCAACTTGAAAAATGGTGTCTAGGTGGCTATATAGGGTTTTGCCTTAGTCAAACCCCTTGTTTTGGTGATTTCCACCTCCACAAATAGCTGATATTGAAAATTTGTGTGCAAGAGTGTTGTGTGTATGCAAGATCCTAAATAAGAGTAATAAAGAATCTAGAGTTCTACCCTATGCTTTGGAGAGAAAATCATAAATGATTATAAATGTAAATGTAAATGCTTTAAATCACAAATGAACTAAGAGATCTAAAGCATGAATGTAGATCTGAAAATGAAGCTCATGCAAAAACATGAAAATAACATGAAACCATACCAAACCCTAAGGGAGAGGTACAAGCCAATCATTAGTTGGTGATCTCCTGTTATTATTCAATGTCTTCAAAGCTCCTAATGGGTGTTGAAAATGCTTGATGTAGACTTGGTAAATCCTTTATTTTATGTTGTATACTTCATATAACCTACACTTTCACTTCACAAGAGGCTCCTTCAAATGAGGAAAGGAAGGCTTTATGTAGGAAACCCTAACTTGTTTTTGAGTCATAGGTTGACCTAGAAATAATATTTTATGCCAATCTCTTGGATTTGAATATTAAAATACCACAAAAACATGCTCCCAAAATTCAAGGAGAAAAAGTCAGGATGATGTTGGTACCAACATGGTTTGAACACACGGTCTGACCAACTTTTTCTTGAATTTTCGGGGAAGCAAGATATTGTGATTTTAGAGATAATTTCAAGAGCATGTGGGAATTTGAGATGTCTAGATATGCGAAAGTGGGCCTTAAATGTTGAAATAAGACATAACTAGAGAATTTGATGAAATTATTAATTAGGAGAATGAAATAAAAAGGGGAACACTTAGGGTAAAGGGCCCAATTTTATGATGTGTAGAGTGATAAAAAAAGATTTTAGATTTAATTAAAGAAATTAATTAAATTATTAAAAGGAATTTTAAATACAAGATGCAAATACACTAAGGTTGGTGATAACCTAAGTGTGGAATTGTACCACCCAATTAAGAGTGTAAAATTAATGACACTACATTTAGTCCCTTCTTTAGCTGTCATATGACACTACATGCATATGCAAGCTAAAGTACAAAAAAGTAAACATTTCATGAAAAAAGGACTATATACATAAGCTGTTGGATGAAGCCCATAGTGCTATCTACAATACACTGTTAGGAACTACACCCTACAAAACCACATGTTAGATATGATGAATAATGATGAACTACTAAGGTCCTAATTGGTACTGAGAAGGGGGGTAAATCAGTACACACAAAAAAAATTGCTTCAACACTTTGTCATATCAAAACACAGCTGACTGGTTGTCTTCACCACTGAACTTAACCATATCTATATCGGTTAAACAAAGATACTTCAGACAACATTCAATAGATCTCAAACCTTGATAACTACTTCACTGATATAACCATGCATGAGTTGTACCAATAATACCACAACCATTTAACAATGCATGCATATCTAATTTAATCAAAACCACACAATCATCACATGAAAATATCACAACCCATAACATAGAGATTTTTCACGTGGAAACCCAAATGGGAAAAACCACGGTGGGAATGAATACCAATAGCTTGTTTGCGAACTCTTTTGAAATCCACTCTATTACAAGCCTAGTATGGTTAAAGACTTTACAATAAAGGTCTTGTTACGAACCGATCATGTTAGGGATCACTCGGTTAAGGGATGGCTATATACCCTATTAAAGGTTGAAACCCTGTTAGGAGTTACCTCGCTAGAGGATTTAAATAACTCAATAACCTTGAGCCACCTGGTTAGAGGATTTACAACAAAGCCTGTTAAAGCTACTTGGTCAAGGGATTTACCTTCTATTGAAATGGTTAAAAGACAATAGATAAAACACCGATCTGATAATAGCACTTCTTGCTAAGGCAAATCCTTTTCAGTTCCTCTCTTTTGCAATCACACTCTGCAGATTCCTCACTCTAGTTTGGCAAGTATCAAATCTCCAACATGCGGACACAAATACAACTTTTGCCAACTCCTACAATAACAAAACTTATCAACCTTATAGACAACAACTAGGTCAGTAGCATAAACCCTAAACCCTAAATATTTCAAGTTTACACTTACAAGCGATCCAATCCTAACTGTCCAAACACATTACATAGAATGAAATGATCTAAAATAGATCTCAAGACATGTTGCATTGTCTAATCTTCACCGCATCTGAAAATCAATAACCTATCATGCGCTCTTCACACACCACTAAGAAAAATGCTCATTCCCAAGGTAGGCATTCAATGCATTCAATCTTCATGTGCACACAGTTGATGCGGTATCTCGATCCTTATCCTTATTCCTTAACTAACTGGTCACAAAACATCATCTATTGCACCGCACAAGCCAAACCGGTAACCCTAGAGTTGAACTGAGACTACCAACCGGTAGTCACACTTAGTGAACCCCAACACTGGTCCACTCCATCCCAGTTGACCATAACCACTTCTGATCTTCATACCAGTTCATATCGGTTCACCTGCTTGAGTACTTATTGACATCAATGACAACATACATTATCACCCCTTCATCATATGCCAACAATCTCCCCCTTTGGCATTGATGGCAATACTCAGTGTATCATTGCTTAGTATCTGCACCATTCTCAATAACATATACTGGTTCAACTTTAAAAGATCACCACCACCACCTAGACTGGTCAGTGTGTACTTTGCTCAATCACTTCTCACACCACTTATTTCATCTCCCCTTTGCATATTGACTTTCAAACATATTCTTCTCCCCATTTGATAGCAATGCCAAAGTGGAGGCACAAGCTTCTGGGCTCCACTATGTTGCTCTCCCTATGGAGTAGCATCCTTCAACACATCAATCCTATAAGATTTGATACTGTAGTACCTAACTGATGTGGAGCACACATCTTTAATTTACTTCATGAAGGGGAAGAACCCCTAATGCACCTCTCAAATAGGTAAATGTAGTCTTCGGTAAGGGCTTAGTGAATATGTCTGCTAGCTGCTCCTTACTAGAAACATGTTCTAACACAACCTCTTTATTTTGAACCTTTTCTCTCAAGAAATGATACTTAAGCTCAATATGCTTGGTCCTAGCATGCAATATCATATTTTTGGAAATATTTATTGCATTGGTATTATCATAAAATATACTCACCAGTTTAGATATAATCACTTCAAAGCCATTTAGTAAATGCTTCATCCAGATTGCCTAAGTGCAGTTCATAAATGCTGCCACATACTCCACTTCAGCTGTAGACTAGGAAATACAACTCTGCTTCTTGCTCGTCCATGAGACTAGTCTTCCACCAAGGAAGAATGCTCCACCAGTTATTCTCTTCCGATTATCCATATTACCTACCCAATATGCATCGGTAAACACTTTGAGATCAAATTCACCATTGTATGGATACCACAATCCATAATCAACTATCCCTTTTAGGTATGTAAGAATCCTCTTTACCACTACCAAGTGGGATTCTCTTGGGCTCTTCTAAAAATGGGCCACTATACCCATTGCATGAGAAATATCAGGTCTATTGTGCATCGTATAATGCAACTTACCAACCATTGACCAGTACTCCTTCTCATCCACCAATGTTGTATCATCCTCCTTTGTTAGTTTGCATCTAGTCACCATCAGCGTTCCAACTGGTTTTCTCTCCTCCATACTAAAGGTCTTCAATAACTCTTTGATATAATTGGACTAGGTAATGAACATACCCTCTTTCATCTGCTGAATCTATAGACCAATGAAAAACTTTATCTCTCCAATCAGAGACATATCAAACTCCTTTTTCATCTCATTTGCAAATGCATGACTCATATCATCATCTCCACCAAAGATTATATCATCTACAAATACTTCACATATCAAAATCTGACCACCTTCACATTTTAGGTAGATGTTGTTTTCCTCACTTGTTCTTTGAAATCCTATCTTCACAAGATGAGAGTGTAACCATTCGTACCATGCCCTTGGTGCCTGTTTCAATCCATACAGGGCCTTATGTAATCTACACACCATGTCACTATCTTTTGACAAATCAAACCCATCTGGTTGCTTAATATACACTTATTCCTCCAAGATTCCATTCAAGAAGGCAAATTTCACATCTATCTAGTATACCTTAAATCCCTTGAATGTTGAAAATTCAAGTAGCATTCAAACACCTTCCAGTCTAGCCACTGGGGCAAAGGTTTCTCCATAGTCTTCTCCTTCTTCCTTAACATATAACTTGCATACAAGTCTTGCCTTATTCCTTACCACTATGCCTTCTTCATTCAGCTTATTCCTAAAGACCCATTTGGTACCTATGACATTCTTGTGTTCTAGTCTGGGTACTAAGGACCATGTTGCATTCTTCTCTATTTGGTCTAACTCCTCTTCCATTTCCTTTATCTAGTCTTCATGGGTAAGTGCCTCTCTAGGGGTCTTAGGCTCAAAATTCTGAAATCATGCAATAATTTTCTTTCACCTTTCTCCTTGTAAGTATTCCTGCATCTTTGTCTCCTATGATCTTCTTCGGATCATGATGCAGTCTTACATACCTAGGAATGACTGTAGCAAGTTCTGCTTGCTTTTCCTCTTCTTTTCCACTTCATCTTCTTCTTCACCCACTGAAGCTTCTACCAGTATAGAAACACTAAGGTCTTTCCAGTGTTTGTCACTTGTTTCTTTCTTAACTAGTTCCCAGAAGGCTAAACCTAGTTCATCTTCCATTTGCTTGTTGTCAGTTTCCTCAAGCTTCTCAGGGGATTCATCAACCTTGACATTGATATTCTCAACAATCTTCTGAGTCTTGTTCTTGTAGCACTTGAGAGCTTTTCTTTTAGTGGAATATCTCAGGAATATTCCTTCATCACACTTAGCATCAAACTTACTCAGGTGCGCACCTCTCCTAATATAGAATTTACTCCCAAACACTTTGAAATAACTCACATTGGGAGTTCTCCCATTCTAGTACTCATAGGGGGTTTTTTTCTTTACCTTTCTTAATGAGTACTGGATTCATGGTGTAGACTACAGTGCTCACTACTTCTCTCCAAAATGTGTGAGCAACATTTCCTTGGATCAACATAGTTCTGGCCGCTTCAACCACAGTCCTATTGTTTCTTTCTACTATGTTGTTCTATTGTAGTGTCCTTGGGGTAGACAATTGCCTCTTAATCATGTTCTCCTCATAGTACTTATTGAATTCATCAGAAGTGAATTCACCTCCCTGAGCAGTCCTTAGGCATTCTATCCTTCTACCACTCTCCTTCTCCACCAATGCCCTAAAGGCTTTGAACTTTCCAAATGCCTCAGATTTGTCATTCAAGAATGTGACCCACATCATCCTTGATCAATCATTAGTAAGAATCATGAAGTACCGATCTCCCTGAATGCTTCTAGTTTTCATTGGACCACACAGATTGGTGTGCACTAGATCAAGTAAGTTCTCTAGAAAAAGACTTACCTTTGAATGTTGAGGAAGACATCTTCCCAAGTTGGCATTCTCTGCACAAGGCATTCTCCAGTTTGTTCAACAAAGGCAATCCTCTTACTAGCCTTTACAATATTGTCAAATTTTATTTGACAAAGTCTCCTATGCCATATCTAATTATCATCAAATTTCACCATCAGGCACTGACTAATCTTGGTATTCAACTGAAACGGGTTTCCTCTGGTCTTCTTACCGGTGGCAATAAGTTCACCAATTTTTTCCAATTATTCTACAGACCCCACCTTTAAAATCCAGTATGAGTCCTTTGTTGTTCATTTGAACAACACTCAAAAGATTATGCTTAATGCCTTCCACCTAGTAGACATCATCCACACTGCTCTTTCCATTTAGTGAGATGGATCCTTTTCCTTTCACCATGCAAGGTGCATCATTGCCAAACCGGACAACACCACCATCATATTCTTCAAGAGACAGAAACTTTCTCTGGTCATCAGTCATGTGGTGAGAACACCTGCTATCAATTATCCACTCGTTAGAGTTGTCAATATGTGAGACAAGGGCTTTCTGGTTAGACAACTCTTCCTTGACAGCCACAAACACTATGTCCTCATTCTCTTCATCCTCAGATTCTTCATTGGTAAAACCTCCATCCACTGCAACAAGATAGTTTCTCCTACCTACTCCTTTATACTTCCTAAACCTCTCTGGTTTATCCTTATTGTTATTTTTAGGACAGTTAACAGCTATAAGTCCTATCTTATTGCAGGAAAAACACTTCAAAGGAAGCTTACCTTTGTATTTTTTGGTGCCTTTTGGAAGTCTCTTGGCAATAAGAGCTTCAAACTCCATCAGAATCTCCTTGTCATCCATATCTCTACTTGGCTTGGATTCATAACTGATACTGACCTCTTTTCCTTTCCTAGTCGATGTAGAAGAAGTAGACACTCTAAAGGCTAACTCGATCTTTTGAACACTACCATCATAGCCATTCAATTCATATGCAATCAACTTTTCAATAATAGAGTCTAAAGATACCTTGGTTTTGTCAATAGACCTTAGCTCCTGAATAGCGGCAACCCTGATTGCATAGACCGATAAAAGTGATCTCAGAACTTTATTGACAATAGTGGCATCATCAATTGTTCCACCAATGCTCTTGATCTCTCCAACCACTATCTTGATTCTTATGCCATACTATTGAATGGTCTCTCCTTCAACCATCCTCATATCTTCAAACTTTCCTCTAAGGATTTCTTCCTTAGCCTGCTTAACATGTTCATCACTGCCATAAATGGATTCCAATTTGTCCCATATTCTTTCAGATTTTCCTTATCTTGTACATCAATGAACTTTACATTGGACAAGCTGCTAATAAGGGCTTCCATGACTTGCCCATTTTCTTGTATCTCTCTTTTTTGATCATTAGTTACAGTGCCAGAGGGGATTACATAGGAATTCTCAACATAGTTCCAGTGTTGTGCACCAAAACTCTTGATATGTATCTTCATCCTATCCTTCCATATTTTAAAGTTGTCCCTGTTGAACTTAGGACCTTCCCTCTTCATCATTAAAATAGGATATTTTGTCTCAAGTTGTTAAGCTTATATCACTGAGGACCTGGATGAGCTCCAATACCAATTGATGAATAATGATGAACTACTAAAGTCCTAACCTATACTGAGAGGGGGGGGCGAATCAGTACACAAAAATAAAACTGCTTCAATATTTTATCATATCAAAACACAGTTGGCCAGTTGTCTTCACCACTGAGCTTAACTATAGCTATATCAGTTAAACAAAGATACTTCAACCAACATTCAATAGATCTCAAACCTTGATAACTACTTCACTTATATAATCATGCATGGGTTGTACCAATTGTTTACAGTGAAAATGGATACAACAATGATAATATTGAAAGACTAAATGAATTCAACCACAAAAACCCTAGCCTAACAACAACAAAGATCTACCATAACATATGAAGATTACCTAAGACAATGCAAATCAAATGAAATCACAAAGATTATACCATCACATGTTCAATAGGGTTTGGATCTCCATTCTTCCTATCTCCATTGATCTTGCTTGATATATTTGCTCTCAGATTTTATGTGCACAAGAGCTCAACAAAGAACGGAAATGTGGTTGCAAGTAGGATCGCATATGTTCGAAAGTGCAATGTAGTCGAGTAGTCAACCAGGGTTTGATAATGAAGGAAGCATCTCCTTATATAGAATACACTATAAGAAATGGAGGGATAAGATTGAGAGGTGTAAAAGAGGTTGGCTATGATTAGAGGGTAGGTAGAGGAAATAATAAAATAATGAAAGGGGTAGGTAGTGTAGGAATTAAGAGATGAATGACATGTGTCATGGGTAGAAAAGGTTAATGAATTAATTAAATAAATAAAGATTTATTTAATTAATAGAAGAAGTGGGATAATTAAATAAATAAAATATTTATTTAATTTAGGAAAAAGGATAATTTAAATAAATAAATGTATTTATTTAAATGAGAAATAAGGCTAGAAGAGGATAAATGATTTAATTAAATAAATAAGGATTTATTTAATTAGTAGAAGATTTAGGCTTAAGATAATTAAATAAATAAAATATTTATTTAATTAGACTGGACAATTTTAGGTGTCTACATTTTGCCCCTCTTTGAGACAATGCAGCTTGTCATGTTGTTTCAAAGAAGATAAGATGAACTGATACAAAGTTGCCCCAATATGGGAATGATATGCCCCCTCGAGAGATTGGATGAAAATGTCTAAAAAGATTGCAGATAATCTCTTGATAAGAAAGAATGGCTACAATGGACTGACCGGATAGGATAGAGTGACAGAGTCACGAGATAATGAAGACTGACTCAAGAAACAAGGGCTAGGGCTAGGGCTAGGGTAGTCTATAAGATAGACCATGAGGGAAATACATCCTCATTGTCATCCACACATCCAAGAGATCAGAGTGCAGAGTGAGATAGAGTAGCAGCAGTTAGCAGCGATGGAAATGGTTCATAGATTCGATCGTGTTTGCCAATTTCAGAGGCCAGCAAAGGCAGGAGAGCCGGTGAGTACCACAAAACCTCCTTGTACCTTGTCGCATTAATTTATGTCATTAATGCATGTCAAGTAGAGCAATAAATGCACTTTTAGGTATTGTCAAAAAATGTCAAAAACGTCGAGGCACGTCTGCATTAGTGCTAGGTGCATCTATGTTTGTGCCAAGCGCATCTGTGCCGAAAAAGGCCTCTATGCAGGATGCAATCGCGTCTATGTTTTTTAGGCACGTGTGTGCTAGGAAGGCATGTTTGTGTCTTTCAGGCACATCTGTGTAGATCATAGACACATCTATGTCTTTCAGGCATGTCTATGCAGAGCAAGCGCGTTTATGGAGGCTCTAAGCACGTTTGTGTAATGAAAGCGCATCTATGTCTTCAAGGACAAATCGGCAGTTATGTGATGAACATACATTGTTGATTGGATAAGCTGCTGAGAGGATTCACTCAAGCAGGTCCTCTAGGGAAGATGTAGGATAGGTCGAGGCACTTTGTGATGAACAGTGAGTACCAAGACAAAGTACTTTGTGATGAATAGTGAGTACTAAAATATGAGCAGCACTTTGTGATGAACAATGAGTGTAAATGTGAGCAGCACTTTGTGATAAACAGTGAGTGCAAAACACGTAGTACTTTGTGATGAACAGTGAGTACCACTAGAATAGAGGCAACACTTTGTGATGAATAGTGAGTGTTACTAGAATAGAGTACCATACACACTTAGATAAAAAGTAGTATTTTGTGATGAATAGGGAATGCCACTATGACTGACATGATTGGTTTGCATTTTTGTAGGAGTACTTGCCTATGCTGGAGTCACGGGAGAGATTCCCATCGACTCAGAGATTGTGAGTTAAGCTGACAGTTGTTGAGAGAGTAGCCATTGATGCTATGGGCTTATGCCACATTTTGTATGTGCCTGAGTTTTGGGTGAACATGGGTTTGCTGACTGCATTAGCTGAGAGGTGGCAATCTGAGACTTGCACTTTCCATTTGCCGATGGGTGAGATGATAGTCACTTTGGAGGACGTTTACAAGATTTTCAGGATACCGATTGATGGGGAGTTAGTACCATACGATCGAGATGGAGACAGGGATGCACTGAGACGAGTGTTTCAAGATCCAGGACTGAAGATGAGGGCTAGACACGTGGCATGGGACATGATGATAGTGATAGGACTGGCACTACTAGCAGTATTGGCAAGAGTGATCAATGGGTTCCTCTGTCCAGATAGGGTGACATGAGGGTTGGTTGTGTAGCCATATGTATTTTGACATCATTTTATCATGACACTTATGATTATATATATATATATATATATGAGATGATTCATCTTTGCGGCAGCTATATGCATGTGTACCTATGTGATATATGTTCTTATGTGATGCTTATGATATGGATGCAAATATGTACATAATAAAATGCAATATTTTTGTTCTTTTATATTTTATATGTTTATGCAAATGCAAATGTGAATGTATGAAATGTAGATGAATATGATAATGCAAATGATTATTTACATGATGAAAATGTAAAATCTGTTAACATGTGTTGTCTGCAGGACGTGATGCACTTGTGATATCTATATGTATGTATGAAATGCTTATATGTGGTAATGCAGGTGAAAACTACATGAAATGAAAATGTTTTTGGCATGTCATTATACTTAGTCATGTGATAGCGGGCTACATGGACTCAAGAAGGATGATGGAAGTCAATCAAGAAATGGGGATAGAAGATGGAAGATATGGAAGTGAAAGAGCTTCTTGTGCATTATCATCATTGAGCTTTATTATGGCAAGTAGGTTATCACAATCAAGGCATATGTTCGACCTAGAAAGTCATTGTACCTATTTGCATGGAGATAAGATAGTCATGAACAAGGAATGCCCTAGTTCATACTACACTCTCAGTGTCCTCATATCCTTGGACAAGTTGTAGCATTACTAAGAGACAATCCACAGACAGCAAAGAAAATAGGTGATGATACCCCATCCTCGCCTTTCTAGTCAAAGACATCCTGGAGATAAAATCTCTAGTCTGAGACATCCTAGAAAAGCTAAAAGACTCGACACAAACATCCACTGTAGTCCTCAAGTTTAGTGTCTCTTGTCACTTGTATAAGTTGAATTTGATTGTGGTCACAATGTTTACTTTCACAAAAAGGATAGACAACACTAAACCATATGTTGTCTGAGTCTATCAGAAGATTTGATTTGTTGAAGCCCATTGTTGCTATTGTGTCTCATCTAAAACTGACTAAATCCATGAAATTGATATTGTATTGTGGAGAAGATGAAACTTTATTGCGGACTGGCGATGCAGATGCTACTTTATTGTGAATTGTGCACGAATAGACTAGAGAAAACTGGAAGAAACTGTACTCCTCAGAACATGTGATGTTCTTGGTTCCATGGATAGGAGCTGATTTATTATGAATGGAAAGGGATGGAAAGGAAGGTTTATTATGGATGGCGAACCAATCTTGAGTAGATCAATAACAAGCCATGATGGGAATGGGTAAGTTTTATTATGAATGTATATGCTATGAGTGTGTGCAAAGTGAAGGATGAAATGGAATCCTGAAGGAGGGAGGAGCAATGTCTCTACACATGGTGTTGGTGACCTAGTTTTCACCACGGTACTTGCCCAGGGCACCACCAAAGTGGTTTTCACCATTGGACAAAATGTTTTCTCTTTACTTTTTTTATTTTTCAATTTTTTTTTGTGTCACAAGGTGCCTGTTTGCCAGGTTTTCACCAAGTAATGATTTTTTATGTTTTATGATTTTTTTGTATTTTTGAATTGGGATACTCTGAAAAGCTATGTGTAGAACCTGCGAAGGTGCATGCTATTTATAGGATCCTCTAAAGGTTCACCCTCTATGGTTGAGAGTTGATATACACTAGATCCATATGCTGCTGTAATGATGTAAGGACCAAGCCAATTTGATTCGAATTTGCCCTTCTTCTCTCTATCCTGCTGATTCTTAGGATTTTCTCTGAGAACTAAGTCCCCTACCTCAAATGTGAGAGGCTTGACTTTATGATTGTAGTTGTGACTCATTTGTTGTTGATAAGCCTTGAGATAATTAAAAGCAGTTTGTCTTCATTCATCTAATAGTTCAAGTTCTTGTAAGCAAGAGACCCTGTAATCTTCATCACTGATAATGTTTTGCAAAGAGACTCGTAAAGAGGGTAACTCAACCTCAATAGGCAAGATAGCTTCAGTGCCATAGACAAGTGAATAGGGTGTAGCTCCTATAGGTGTGTGGATGCTTGTGCAGTAGGCCCAAAGTGCGGGATTAAGTTGTATATGCCAATTATGGCCAGCGTCATCGACTGTCTTTTTTAAGATTTTAAGGATTATTTTATTAGATGCCTCAACTTGACCGTTACCTTGGGGGTAATATGGTGTGGAGAAATGATGAGTAATATGGAAGCGATCACAGAGTTCATGAACATCCTGATTTTTGAAGGGGCACTCGTTATCGGTGATAATGGAAACAGGAATACAATATCGACAAATGATATAGTTGAGAATGAAGGTAGCAATTTGTTTTCCAGTGACTTGCGTGAGAGGCACGGCTTCGATCCATTTTGTGAAATATTTTGTGGCAGTGATAATGAATTTATGACCATTGGAAGAAGGAGGGTGAATCTTGCCTATGAGATTGAGTCCCCGTTCACAGAAGGGCCAAGGAGTCGCAATTGGTTGAAGTTCTTGCGCTGGTGCATGAATGAGGTCCCCATGAAGTTGACACTACTTACATTTCTTGACAAACTGATATGAGTCTTTTTCCATATTGGGCCAGTAATATCCAGTCCTGATGAGTTTCTTGGCTAAGGTAGGACCACTTGAATGTGGAACACATATCCCTTCATGTACTTCATGTAACGCAATCTAAGCTTCATCTCTTTCTAAACATCTAAGAAGAGTGCCATCTAGACCTCGACGGTATAGGATATCGGCTAAAATGACATATCGAGAAGATTGATAAATGAAAGTTTGATGTTGGTTATTGGATAGGTCAGGAGGAAGGATATTATTATGAAGGTATGTGAAAATGGAACCATATAACTGGGACTCAAGACTGACAACACATATTATCTTAGTAAGAGTGATTTCATATGAAGGAACCAAAAGGTTATCCACTAAGAACTCATAGCGGGTCTCATTTGGTGGTAAATCGATTAATGAAGCAATTGTAGCCATGGCATCTGTGGCTCGATTCTGCTCTCTTGGTATCTACTCAAAGTCTATCTTTGTGAAATGTTGTTTCAGGTCATCCACCATTCTTTTGTAAGGCATTAATTTCTCATCCTTTGTTTGGTAATCATCGGTTGCTTGACGAATTACAAGTTGAGAGTCCCCAAAAACTTGAAGTTTCTACATTTTCCATTGAACTGTAATCCATAATCCTGTTGTTAATGCCTCATACTCCGCTATGTTATTAGTGCAAGGAAATGATAAGCGGTATGATTTTGGTATGGAATTCCCTTGAGGAGTTATGAAGAGGATGCCAGCTCCTGCCCCATGCTGTGTGTATGAGCCATCAAAGTATAGTTGCCAAGGCTTCGCGTGCGACAATGTTAAAATGGATTCATCTGGAAATTTTGAAGTTAGAGGAACATCATCTATCATGGGAGCATCTGCTAACTGATCTACGATAGCTTGTCCTTTTATTGCTTTTCTATCCACATACTCAATGTTGAATTCACTCAAGAGCATCACCCATTTGGCTAGTCACATAGTAAGTGTTGCTTTATTGAGAAGGTATTTCAACGGATCGATCCTTGCAACCAACTTAGTTTTATGAGTTAGCATGTAATATCATAATTTCTATGAAGCAAAGACCACAGCGAGACATGCATGCTCAATTGGTGTATAATTTAGCTCATATCCAACTAATGTGTGACTGATGTAATAGAGTGCCTTTTCTTTGCCTTTAGTAACCTATTGTGCTAAGAGTGCCCCTAGTGCTGTTGAAGTAGCTGATATGTATAGTAGTAGAGGCTGATCTAGAATTGGTGGCATCAAAACTAGCGGATTCAGAAGATAATTTTTGAGTGCCTGGAAAGCTTGTTGACAATTATCATCCCATTTTGAATTTGATGTTTTTATGTAGCAAGTGCTGAAAAGGATTACACTTATCTGCAAGTTGTGCTATGAATCTTCGTATGGATTGAAGTCTCCCTTGCAAAGATCGAAGTTGACTGATATTTCTTGGTGGTTGCATCTCTAGGATGGCCTTGACTTTTGCTAGATCTGCTTCAATTCCTCTCTTTGAGACAATGAATCCTAGGAGCTTCCCATAGGTTACTCCAAAGACACATTTCATGGGGTTCAATCTTACTTTATATTTTTCCAACCGATCAAAGATGATTGAAAGTATGTCCAAATGTGTATCTTTGTCTATTGATTTGCCCAAGAGGTCATCAACATAATCTTCCACAGTAACATGCATGAGATCATGAAAGATAGTAGTCATGGATATGTAGCGCCTACATTTTTTAGCCCAAAGGGCATGACATTCCAACAGAAAGTTCCCCAAGGACAAGTGAATGTTGTTTTGTGCTAGTCTTCAGATGCAATTTTTATTTGATTGTAACCAGAGAATCCATCCATCAAGGATAACATCGCATGACCTGCTGTGAGATTGAAAATCAAGTCAATATTTGGTAATTAAAAATCATCCTTAGGACAAGCTTCATTGATGTCTCTGAAATCTATACATATTCTGATGCTATGATCTAGTTTACTGATAGGCACTAAGTTGGAGATCCATTCAAGATAATCAATTGGGCGTATGAATCTGACATCCAATAATTTCTCAAGCTCTGCTTTGACTAATAATGCCACTTGTGGATGCATCTTTCTTAATTTTTGTTTCACTGGTTTTGCCCCCGATTTAACTGTCAAATTGTGCATTACCAAATCTGGATCCAATACAGGCATATCAGCGTATGACCATTCAAAATTGATCTGTCATTCCATGAAGAAACTTATGAATTTTGACCTTCTGACTCTATCAAAGATTTAGCTAGGAATATGTTGTGTGGAACTTCTTCTATACCAATGTTTGTTTTGATAGTCTCCTCTAGCAACATGGATGACTTTTCTTCATATGATGCTGGGAGAATGTCGAGCCTTCCATTTTCAGGTGCCTTAGAGAGGTTTTCACCCTCAAATACGTCATTTCTTTTTACTTTTTTGAGGTCAGATAGCACCAGAGTGTGGTTTTCGCCATAAGACCCTTAGTTTGTTTTTATTTTTATATTTTTACAACTAGAAGGCCCAACACCCTCACCGAAATATGCCATGCTATTGAATTCTATAGTGTATCCCACTTTATGGTCCCCAAGGGGAAGATCATCTCATATGCCAAGATAGTCAATAAAAGCTTCATCATTTTGGAATGTGTCAAACTATGCAGGTCCTTCATAGTCCTAGTCAATAAGTTGGTGGTGAACAAGGGGAAGGCCTTTGATGTCCTCAAAGTTAGCAAGGTTAAGAGTGAGGATGTAGTTATATTCAGGTATGTCGAGGTAGTTATTGAGGTCATCATTGGCACTCTTCTCATCTGACTTGATCGTGAACGAATCCAAATTATCATCACTAGTAGCACATTCTGGGACAGGTGTTCTCATTCTATGTGATTTCAACCTAGAAACCTAGAGACAAGGGCTGTGTGGAATCCTCAGGGGTTGTTTCTTGACCAACTTTGAATTTTTCATAAAATTCCTCTTCTTCTATGGGTTCATCTGGCTCTCTGAATGTCCTGGTGAGCTCGTAGTCACTGGAGGATTTGTCTGAACCCCATTCCCATTCGTTGGAGTCTGTGGAATAGTGATTCTCTTGTTGAATTTTGGTAGCTTTGATTTGTAATGCTTCTTCTATCTTTTGAGTATGAACCTTGAAAGTCATGAAACCAAGTCCTTTGGAATGTTCCTTTTTGAATGTCAATTCAGGTAGTAAAGGTTCAATGATGCCTTCCTTTCTTAACCCAAGAGGACTTTTGCCATCATAACCAAATTTTTGTAGAATCTTGAACCCTTTGCCATACTTCTTACATGGTAAACTGATGTGATCTTGTGTATCATTTTCAAGGTCTTTGTAAAGCATTTTGTATAAGTCTTCTTCTTCTAGTTCACCCCATTTTTGGAAGATTGTAGGATCCCATTCAAGTGTATTGATAGATATCTACTTAGTAGGATGTGGTCGTCCATATTCTTTTGGTGAATTCATGTCTTGTTGTAAGTACATGGTCTGATTCAAAGTGTATTCACCCATGCCCTTGTCTTGGAATTTCCCTTTAAGCTCACCTTGTTTTGATGTTGAAGGTTTTAATGATTCAGGATCAATGTACACAGAAGAAGGAACAGCTTCGTGATTACTTGGAATGATCGTCTCAGTTTTTGATCTCAAGTTATTGCAATATATGAATGGATTAGGATCACAATTAACTGTTATTTCAACTCCATTGTAGGGAAACTTAATGCATTGGTGATATGTAGATGGGACTGCCCTCATTTCATGAATCCAAGGATGTCCTAGCAATATATTGTATGTGAGCTCCAGGTCTAGGACTTGACAAACCACATCCTTTGTAACCAGCCCAACTCTGAGAGGTAAGGTAACCAGCTCAATGTACAAATATTTAGACCTGCTCCTCCATCTATCAAGACTTGTTTTATGCAATGTTTGTGTATGAAGGCTTCAATGTGTAAAGGTGCGTTATGTGGCTGACTTATGGAGGTATCATCAGCTTTCGTGAATGTAAGGGAGTGTGGAATGGAAAGGTATCCCACCATGGCTTGAAACTGGTCCACGTTTAGATTGGTAGGAAGAACAGTTTCTCTCAAGATTTTGTCAAGAATGGATTTATGTGTGGGGGATATGCATAGGAGCTCAAGAATGGAGATGAGCACAGGTGTCTTCCCTAACTGTTCTACAAGGTCATACTCAGGTTTGGTGGATGAGGAAGTGATGTTTTCGGCTGGAGCACCTTGCAAAGTGAATTTACCTCGATGGGTTGTAACATGACATTCAGAGGTAGGTTCAGAAGAAGATCCAATGCCTTTTAGGACAATCTTGGGTCTCTGGGTAGAATTCTTAGGGTTTTTGTCCTTGATGATAATGGTAGAGACATAATTGTGCATCGAGATGTGATTGATAGTTGAATCATAGTTATAGGATGCTCTGGTATAGTTGGTCTGATCATTTGTGGCTTTAGCTTTTCCCTTGTCATGTTTTAGGAATGGTTCCTTAAACATTTCATGTTCTTGATTGGATGAATATCCTTCAATCTCAATGTCACCTCTATCAATGAGATCTTGTATGATGTTCTTCAGTCGATGACAATTTCCTATTTTATGTCCCTTGCTCTTATGAAATTCACAATATTCATCATCATTCCACCAATTTGGTTTAATCTTTGGCTCATATGGAGGCAAATCTAGAATAGTGATTACCTTGTTTGCCACTAGCTTCTTGAAGACTGACTCAAGTGGTTCTCCCAATGGGGTATACTTCCTTCGTGATCTAGAAGTTGTTTGAGTATTCACCTGATTGTTTGTAGAGCTTGATCCTAAAAAAATGATTTTGGGTTGCACTGTATTGGCATCCACCACACCATCATTGATTGTGTTCTTGTTTTTATTCCAAAATCTTGGCTTATCTTTTCCTTTAAATTCATCTTTGTTTTCCTTGAATATCTTAATGACTCCTTGTTCAATTAGGACCTTTTCTGTCGCTAATCCTTTTTCAATGACGTCCTTGAAGGTGGCCAAACAAGCTTTCCTTAGATCATAGCCAATGTCTTTGTTAACATTTTGGGTAAACATCTCTACCATTTTTTTTTGTGGAATTTCACAAGAGCATCTGCTGGCTATATTTCTCCATCTTTGTAAAAATGATGAAAAAGATTCTCCATCCCTTTGCTTGGTGTTGCACAAAGTAGTGACTGATATGTCTGTCTCTATGTTGTAACAGAAATGTTGAATAAATGCCTCTGCTAAGTCACCCCATGACTTAATACTAGGTGGAAGTTGGGAGAACCATTCCATAGCTTGATCACCTAAGCTTTGTGGCAATAATCTCATCAAATATGTCTCTTTTGAAGCTACCTCAATGCAAGCTATGAAAAACTATCTTATGTGTGCCTTAGGATCCCCTTTTCCTCTATACTTATAAAATTTAGGTGTCACAAAGTGTGTAGGAAAAGGAGGCATTGGAATGCTCTTGTCAAATGGATAAGGACATATGTCTCTCATTGTGTATGTTGGCTTCAGTGTATTTATGTCCTCCATTTTCTTTTGTAAGTCCCTGATTTGTTGTTCCAAATTGTTCTTAGGTGGAGATCAACTTCTTAGACCATACCCCATTCTTGAGGCACCAATTGAAGGAGGAGCATGTTTCATATATGGATGATATTGAACATACACATGTTCATATGGAGGAGGTCTATCATGATGTTGCGTATATGGACCACTTTGTATAAAGTCATGTTGAGGAACGAAATATCTGCTTTGTCCATGTATACCATACTCTACAAGCATGTCATGAGTTTTTTCTAGTGTGTTGCCCCCAAATTTGACGCGAGGTTTCCTTGTGTCCAAGTTTTGAGCATGCCTTTGGATATCCAATTGCTTTGGTGGTTGATCCTTAGCATTGATATGTGATTGAGTATATTTTTCTGCATAAGACTTCCATAATGGTCTGCGAAGGTGAGTATCATATGCTTGACCATGTGTGTATGGGACCTCTGGTTTTTGAAACAAAGATGATGGTGATTCAAGCACAAGATGTGGTCCTCTATTGTCTCCACTATTAGGCCTCCTTTGATCCATGTTGAGGTGAGTTTGTTGCAAAGGTCGATTTTCCATTATTTGAGACATGTCAAAATCATGAGGTATCTTGGCTCCACTTTGTGCCATCACTTGTAGAAAGTATTGTCTATCTCTCCTCATTATTTCCTCAACCAATTGATTAAAATGAGGATTCATAATGGTGTCTTCCACTTTTGTTGAATGTACCGAAAAGTTGTCCATATTGTCATTGTGTGTATCATTGTTGTTTGTAGTGTCAATGTTCTCAACATTTGGAATGTTTCTATAGCCATCCATGTTAGGTAATGTAGTATGATCAGAATTGAAAAAGATATCATTGTCATACTCATAGGAACTCATGTTTGCAGACTCTTGAGCCTCTTTAGTTTCTCTCCTAGATTTTTGTAAACGGGTTTCAACCATGAACTAGGTCTTGACCAAGATGTGTGAGACTAGATGAAAATAGAAAGAGTATGAAAGACTAAGAGTTGGATGGAATGTAAATGAATCTAAGGTGTACTTGCAATGTCCAAAGTGTAAGACCAAGTATGTATGTAGTAGAGTAGGTGTGACTTCCAAAGAGATGATAGTTTCTCTTGATGAGGTAAGTTGACCTTGACTCTAAGTAAGACCAAATGCGACCCAAAGGTGATAGACCTTGATGAGGGACCACTTAGCAAAATGTTGTTGTATGTAGTGTGTTGACAAAGTATGATGAGGACAAGCAGGTGACCTTTTGACTCAAGTTTAGACAAATATGAATGTAATGTAAGGTGTAAAGCAATGATGGACTTTGTAAGACCCAAAGACAGGTTGAATGCTAGATGAAACCCTGGAGAAATAACTTAGGAAGCTCAAGAATTCTGAACATAGACGTCCCTGTATACTGCACAGACATGATTTCCAGACACAGATGTGGTTCTATTTAACACAGACACGAGTCTAAGATTTTGTAAATGGAATGTTGATTCTGGGAACACAAACACATTTCTACCTTTCACAGATGCGGTTATACGACACAGACACATTTCTGCAAAATTTGTGCATTTTTTTCCAATATGTGAAGTTACTTTGTTGTGACCAAATCTAAATGTTTGACTATTTTTTCGTGACAAGATGACACAGTGTTGATGAGGACTCAATGTTTGCAAGTGTCTAGACAAAAATGACTCAAAGAAAAGTGTGTTGTTTGATGTAAAATTGTTTTTCATACACTTGAAGACACAAAAGACACAATGTTTTTCTGTTTGGTCTTGAATGTTTGAATGTTTAAAATAAGTCAAGCACAATTCTTATGGCTGGCCAAGACAATAGTTGTTGATCCCACATGGGATTTTACCCCCGAGGCTATGCTATTCATAGTGGATACTTAGATACTTGACCCCACTGGCTCCACCCTCAGCACTCACTTCTCGGGGCAGCCAAGCATTAGTCCCCACAAAAACTCCTTGTGGCGAACTTTGTATCTCTACTAAGAACCATATGTGTGTGGGCCGCTACCAAAGGTCCGATCTCCTACCCCAACAACTAGAAGGATTTGGGCTTCTAAAACAAAAAGGTGCTAGTAAGGACATCCGCTCGTGTGGCCATACATGTGGCACTTTCAGCTCTATAAATATAGAAGGCTCCCAGCCGGTAGGGGTTACACCCTACAAATGATCAAATAAATTTGATCAAACGGGTTTATGGGGAGACATAGTGTCGGTATGAACTAATCAACACATGTTATTCATAGTTTTCACCATGAATACAGTTATTTATAGTGGTTTGGAAGAAGATGGCTTTTCTTTTGCTACCACTTGGGTCGTTCTCTCCTCACTAGTAGTCCTAATGACCACACGGGGAGATAGGCCCTCTAAAGATTAAACAAAAGAGCCTATTGCTCAAGACACAGAAGACAATGGTTCAAATTTTAGTGCACCAATGGAAGTATTTGCTAGTCTATGAAAACAACGCACTCAATAAAAATCAAAAATCCTTGCCAAGGTCCTTCAATAAAGATTTGTTAGTAGTTTGGATTGTTTGAAATGATCACCCCTTCCTGCAAGCACACAAGTTAGGTAAATTTTAGATCCAAAAGACTTTGTGAAAATAGGGGCCTTCGACAAAACGATTTTGCTTTCAAGACAAGCTGCACCAATTTCGTTAGCTAGATCTAAAAATGTTAGCTCAAAATAAACCAGATCTAAAAAACCAAATGACTAAAAACTGAATCAATGAAAATCCAAAATGCAAAATAAGTGCACACAGACATGGTTACCATAAACACAAATGTGACTTCTGGACGCAGACGCACCTGAAAATCCCACAAACGCAATTCTGGAACGTAGATGTGGCTTCTGGATGCAGACGGACCTGAAAATCCCACAGACGCAATTTTTGGAATCTGCAAAAAAAAAAAAAACTATCGAGGGTGCAGACATGATACCAGATGTCGCAGATGTGGCAAAAAACCAAAAACGTGATCTAAAAGTGCTCAGACATGAAAATACCAAAATACACCCGAAAATGTCAGATATGCAACTTCAAAACACAAAATCTACAACAAGGATGTTAAATGCAAAAAGGGACAAGAGTCCCACCGAGTGTGCCAAAATGTTTATGGTGAAAATAGATACAACAATGATAATATTGAAAGACTAAATGAATTCAACCACAAAAACCCTAGCCTAACAACAACAAAGATCCACCATAACCTATGAAGATTACCTAAGACAATGCAAATCAAATGAAATCACAAAGATTATACCATCACATGTCCAATAGGGTTATTCTTCCTATCTCCATTGATCTTGCTTGATATATTTGCTCTCAGATTTTATGTGCACAAGAGCTCAACAAAGAACAGAAATGTGGTTGCAAGTAGGATCGCATATGTTTGAAAGTGCAATGTAGTTGAGTAGTCAACCAAGGTTTGATAATGAAGGAAGCATCTCCTTATATAGAAGACACTATAAGAAATGGAGGGATAAGATTGAGAGGTGTAAAAGAGGTCAACTATGATTAGAGGGTAGGTAGAGGAAATAATAAAATAATGAAAGGGGTAGGTAGTGTAAGAATTAAGAGATGAATGACATCTGTCATGGGTAGAAAAGGTCAATGAATTAATTAAATAAATAAAGATTTATTTAATTAATAGAAGAAGTGGGATAATTAAATAAATAAAATATTTATTTAATTTAGGAAAAAGGATAATTTAAATAAATAAATGTATTTATTTAAATGAGAAATAAGGCTAGAAGAGGATAAATGAATTAATTAAATAAATAAAGATTTATTTAATTAATAGAAGAATTAGGCTTAAGATAATTAAATAAATAAAATATTTATTTAATTAGACTGGACAATTTTAGGTGTCTACGCCAATAATACCACAACCATTTAACAATGCATGCATATCTAACTTAATCAAAACCACATAATCATTACATGAAAATCTCACAACCCAGAACACACAGATTTTTCACGTGGAAACCCAAATGGGAAAAACCACAATGGGAATAAATACCCACAAGATGTTTGTGAAATCTTTTGAAATCTACTCTATTATGATCCTAGTCTGGTTAAAGACGTTATAATAAAGGTCCTATTACGAACCGATCCTATTAGGGATCACCCGGTTAAGGGATGGATATATACCCTGTTAAAGGTGGAAACCTTGTTAGGAGTTACCTCACTAGAGGATTTTAAAAACTCAATAACCTTGAGCCACCTGATTAGAGGATTTAAAACAAAGCTTGTTAAAGCTACCCGGTCAAGGGATTTACCTTCTATTGAAATGGTTAGACGACAATAGGTAAAACACCGATCTGATAACAACACTTCTTGCTAAGGCATATCCTTTCCAGCTCCTCTCTTCTGTAATCACAATCTGTAGATTCCTCACTTTGGTTCGGCAAGTATCAAATCTCCAACACACGAACACAAATACAACTTTTGCCAACTCTTGCAATAACAAAACTCATCGACCTTATAGACAACAACTAGGTCAGTAGCATAAACCACAAACCCTAAATATTTCAAGTTTACACTTACAAGCGGTCCAATCCTGACCATCCAAACACATTACATAGAATGAAATGATCTAAAATAGATATCAAGATATTCTGCATCATCCAATCTTCACCACATCTGAAAATCAATAACCCATCATGTTCTCTTCACACACCACTAAGAAAAATGCTCATTCCCAAGGTAGGCATTCAATGCATTCAATCTTCACATGCAAAAACCACAAAGAAATCCTTCACGTGCACACAGCTGATGTGGTATCTTGATCCTTGTCCTTATTCCTTAACTAATTGGTCACAAAACATCATTGGTTGCACTGAACAAGTCAAACCGGTAACCCTAGAGCTCAACTGAGACTATCGACTAATAGTCACACTTAGTGAACCCCGATACCAGTCCACTCCATCCCAATTGACCATAACCGCTTTCGATCTTCATATCAGTTCATACCGGTTCACCTACTTGAGCACTTATTGACATCATTGACAACATACATTATCACCACTTCATCATATGCCAACAAGATAAAATCACAAAATCACCTAAATGCTTACTAGGGAAGTGATGAAATTTGTTGGTAGCTATATGCCCCCCTTGTTTCGGCTTGCTAATTAGTGAGGTGAAATAAGGTATCATGTTTACCATAGCGAATTGTGAAAAGTGGTGATGACAAATGCTCACAATGAAGCTTGATACAAGATTGAAGCACGTCATGGAACATTTGGTAAGAAAGAGAACTAAACCCAATTACAACACAACCAAGAGTATGAGGATTGGAGCTCTCTAACACAAGATAAAAGATTAAGTGGAAAAGAAATGCTAAATTAGGAATTAAAAAAGAATTACCTTTTAAATTGTGAAAAAGGAGGAAGAGATCATTATCAAAGACATCCATCTTTGAGAATAGAGGGTATCTTTGATAAAGATAACATCTTGAAGGAGAGGAGAAGGAAAATAAGAATACACACCTTCTCCAATATTTAGGAAAAGAGGGTTCTTAGCAAAGGATTGCACACCTTCACTAAGGATCTAGATTGTTCATGAAAGACGTATCATTTCAAACAAAGAATGGGATCTAGATGAGGAAGACACATATGTCAGAATCAATGAACACTAAGAGGGGGGGTGAATTAGTGTTTTATAATTTTCAAACTTCTTGATCTGATTCTTAAACCACGAAATACATAAGAATGAAAACAAAATGTTGAAACATAAAGAAATTAACCACACAACCATAACACCAAGATTTTTACATGGAAACCTAGAAAGGGAAAAACCACGATGGAATTTGAACCCACAATATTATTATACTATGGCCAGAAGTATGATAATATTATATAAGGGGAATGCACTTGCATTCCAGCACACTTCCTAGAGCTCACTACTCAATTACAAAAAGAGCTACAACCTAGAGGAAGGCTCATTGCCTTACAGGATAATATAATTGATTGCAATGATAAATGAATTGGATTATAGCATCTAATATGCCAAAAAGTAGTTTTGGTTAGGCTCTTATGATCTTTTGCATCTAATCTTTTATTCTACTTTGTTTTTCAGCTCTATAACACACTTCAATTACATTCATTAACTTTACAAATTCACTCATACAAACTTTCTTCACTCATAACATATATCAAAATGATCAACCAAATCAATTTATATATATGCACCAACAAAAAGAATAATTTCCTAAGTTGGCTTCTAGAAACCACATAACACGCAACATGAAACATGTATCACCAACGGCTCAATCCATCCACAAATCAAAATACAGACTAAAACAAGATGATAATAAGTTTCCCATAAGTTGGTCCAATCTCCTCAAGCATGAAACTGAACATTGAAATCAAACCAACAAATCTGCAACACACGTTACACCAAAATAATAGCTCTGCCTTAACTGAATTATCGGATAACAGATCACTAAAATTGCACACAATTCAACACCAAATACTGGGATCATGAAATAAGCTACCTCGAACCTCAAATAAACTACCATAGCCACCACAACCAAAATTATAACACTAATTTCAAGATGTGGACAATGATCTCATGCTCTACCGGTTACTGAGTTCCACCTTCCAAACTTATGCCTTAAGAACAGTATGACTTTTGGTAAGTCAAATCTATGTATATCGGATGTGATTTGCAAACAAAATTTCCATCAATGACAATTAGCCCAAGCATCTATCATGCACCAAAATTCACCAGAATAGTATCTCTTGCCAAAAATCTCCCCCTTTGGCATTGATGGAAACACTGAAAAATGAACTGTACACTCAAGACTGCAAAAATTTAAAATTTCAAACTCATCAAGAATATACAAGCTCCCCCTGATAATTAGGACCATTTTTCACTCTCTCATCTCCCCCTTTGACAACAATGCCAAAGATAGGAAACTGCCAAAATCTATATACAGGAACATGTACTACTGCACACAGAAATTTGAATATGTCTACAAAAATTATTCTAAGGGACAACAAATGGTTATCCCATGCCTTCTTCAAACTCTCCAAAATGTTGGTCATTCTTCTAAAAAGGTAGGCATGCATATCTACTCCTCTTATGTCTGCATAAACAGGATTATCCAGAGAATCATTAGCATCTTCAAGAGTTCATCACCGGATACTCAAACCACCATGAAATCTACCGGATATCAACTTCTCAGTTAACCTCCATCATCTACAATCATCCTTGACCAGTTACAGATCTCCAAAAGGAGGTTTTAAAGATCTGCATGAAAATGTTCCCCCTAAGGCATTAGGCCTTAGTTACCGAATGATGTTCCAACACCGAAATTAGGTTTCAAGCCATTTTCAACATTTGAATCTTCCTTTTTTAACCCACATCCTCTTATGTTGATCTTTGATCTCTTCCACCTTAGCTTTTCCATTTTCATATGATTTATTCTTGTCTACTAGAGCATTTCTGCTTGAGCAATATCTTGCAATATGACTAAGTTTGTTTCATGCATGACAAATAACACTTCTTTGCATAGGCCTAAAGTTCATTTGATTTGGTCTCATCCTACATTGATTAGAAATGTGTCCAAACATTTCACAAGCATAGCATCTCTTATTCTGAAAATTATTCATCACTATTCTACACATGTTTGACTAATGACCAAAGTTGTTGCATATGAAACATTGACTGGTAAAGTTAGGACCATTGTTCATCACATTATTCATCATCCCATTATTCATCCTACTTCTATATTTATTTTCCATATGACCAAATTTTCCACAAACAAAATATTTACCATTGAATTTATAGGCATTAGGTTGTCTTACCAGAGGTTTCTTGTTCTTCTGTTGATGATTGCTTTGTCCACAACCGGAGGATTCTCCTTTCCCAAATCCAAGTCCTTGCATGTCTTTTCCATGTCTCTGACTTTCGAGCATCTCATCTAACTAAGCTGAACTAGCCTTGAATTTTTCTTTGGACTCATTAGTAGTAGAGAGCTCATCCCTTAGAATTATGATCTACCTTTCAAGTTCTTGTCCATCATTCTTGTATTGCACCAATTCAAGCTTTGACTAATCATTCTCATATGTCAATTAGTAGAACTCATCATATCTGTCCTTTAGCAAATGAGTCATATTTTCTTCACTTTTCTTTTGGTCTTCAATCTCCTTTGTCAGCTTCATCACAATAGATTGCATCTCATTCTTCAAAAATGTATTATGCCTAGCCATCTTCTCATATTCGTCTGTCTTGTCTTGTAGGGCTTTATTGTCAACACTTTGTTCTTCTTTCTCCTTGATTTTTTCCACCATCTCCTTTCTCTTTTCTCTAGAAGTGCTCACTTGATCTTTCAATGTCTCAATGAAGTCTTTAGCTACATTCAAATATCTTTTCAGGGAACTTACTTCGTTTCAAGCTACATCAAGATCTTCAAGTGCCACACTAAGCTGTCTCTGCAAACTAGAGTCCATTGATTCATTTTTTTGGATCTTCCTCAAGTTGTTAGGCTTCTTCCGTGTCACAAAGCTCTGACACCAATTGTTGAAATCAATGAACACTGAGAGTGGTGAGTGAATCAATGTATTACAATTTTCATACTTCCTAGTCTGAATCTTAAACCACTAGATATATAAGAATGAAAGAAAAATGTAGAAACATAAATCAATTAACCACACAACCATAACACCAAAATTTTTACCTGGAAACCCAGAAAGGGAAAAACCATGGTGGGATTTGAACGCACAATATTATTATACTATGGCCAAAAGTATGATAATATTACATAAGGGGAATGCACTTGCATTTAAGCAAACTACCTAGAGCTCACTGCTCAATTACAAAAAGGGCTTCAACCCGAAGAAGGGATCACTGCCTTACATGTTAATATAATTGATTAGCATGATGAATGAATTGGATTATAGCATCTAGCTATGCCAAAAAGTAGTTTCAGTTAGGCTCTTATTATCTTCTGCAACTAATTTGTTATTCTCCTTTGTTCTTTTTCTCTGCCACACACCAAAGCACCAACATCTTCAATTACATTCACCTAATTTATAAATTCACTCACATAGACTTTCTTTTCTCATAAGATATATCAAAATGATCAACAAAATCAATCTTATATATCCGCACCAACAAAAAGAATCATTTACTAAGTTGTCTTTCAAAAACCACATAACATGCAACACGAAACATGTATCATCAAGTCGGTTCAATCTGTCCAAAAATCCAAATGCAGACCAAAACAAGTTGATAATAAGCTTCCCATAAGTTTGTAGGTCCTAGAGACAATTGAGAGGGGGGGCGGTGAATTAGTTGTCTAATAAATTCAAGCCAAAAACTTATTAACCAACTTAATGCTTAACACCGATAAATCAGTTAAGTATGTCGATAGATAGTGTTAATAGTAAATTGCTATACTGGTAAGAATTAATGCATGAAACATAAGCACAAAGTCATCCACAACACATGACACCAATATTTGTACGTGGAAACCCTGTAAGGGAAAAAACCATGCTGGGAAACCTTACCCACAATTAGATGATACTACTATAGATAGTAAGTGTACAAAAGGGGTCTGCACATGCAGAAAGGCCAACAGCCTAGAGCTCACTACTCAATCACAAATGGGAGTCACACTAACTAGAGTTGGATGGTTAAATCCAATAAGAATGTACTGCACAAAATAGCATCTTCATATGCTAGATTTAGTACCGGTGTAATGCTGATATGCTTCTACAAAAACCTAACTTCACCTTCAAATGATGTCTTCATGTATGCCTCTACTTTATCTCGCATATACCTTTTCTTAAATCTTTTTCGCATTCCACACTTGATCTTACAAATAAGATCTTACATTTATACCATACCCTAAGACCAATTTTAGTAGGTCGGCTCTACAAGATATTACAATAAAAACATTTTACAAACAATACAATATCTGATGCAATAACCAATTGAACATGTCAGCTTAATGCATTTACAATAATAATAAATCATCTCTATAGCGTGCCATGCTGATCTGGAAAAGATAAACCTGTTGATGTAACCCTAGATAACCTGGGCCTATTTGCCGGTAAAAGAAAATATGCAAATAAGAATATACCAATGATTATTACTTCAAATTAAAGTGTCCAAATGATGTCTTTGACATTACCAAGTGTCTTCTATGTCATTCCAAGTATCGGTGAACATTATTTCTTGTCGGTTAATCATATATCGGTAACTGTTGCACAATTTATAGTTTGCTGGTGAATGTTGTTGGATCTCCAAAGTAGGTGTATTTAGTAGGTGTTGACACCAATGACAAAACCATACCAAAATACCAACAATCTCCCCCTTTGGCATTGATGGCAACACAAGATGGAAAAACCATCAAAGTGCCAAAACAGAAATGCCAAGTGTAAAACCAACAATCTCCTTAAAGTGACAATCTCTCCCCTTGGAAGCAACATGAGTTATTTTATGTTATCCTATACCAATTTTCACCATAGATATCTTTTCTCAATTGATAATGTGTTTTTCCATATATCTCTCCCCCTTTGACATCAAATGCCAAAGCTACAAAATTTAAGTCCATAAAAAAATACCAACTCCCCCTGAGAAGTAGCTTCCTCATCAAATACCGAAATAAAAGATTTGTCCATTTAATTCTACAGGTTGATGACAATCATCAACTATCTAAAACTCTAACGGTGGAGGTATGACTCCAAGCTGATCTCTGAGACACTCAAAAGTTTCCTTAGGCAAAGGTTTTGTGAAAATATCTACAAGCTGTTCTTTAGTATTCACATAAACCAATTTTATCTCCTTTTTTTCAAATTTTTCCCTTAGAAAATTCAGTTTGATAGAAACATGTTTTGTTTTAGAATGTAATACTAGATTCTTAGATATATCAATTCCTATAGTGTTATCGCAATATATAGTAATAGGTTCCTTGCATTTTACCTTTATGTCTTTCAGCATTTGCTTAAGCCAAAGTACCTGTGTACAGTTTGTTGCTGCTGCAACATATTCTGATTCTGCTGTTGATAAAGATGTACAACTTTGTTTCTTACTTAACCAAGAAACTAATCTCTTTCCAAGAAAGAATGCTCCTCCAGTGGTGTTTTTTCTATCATCCACATCTCCTACCCAATTTGCATCTATGTATGCATATAGATCAAAATTTTCATCTTTAGAATACCATAATCCAAGATTTGTTGTGCCTTGTAAGTACTGGAAAATCCTTTTTACTGCTGATTCATGATTTTCCCTAGGATTACTCTGAAATCTAGAAACTATACATACTACATTCATAATATCAGGTCTTGTTTGTGTCAAATATAGTAAACCTCCTATCATAGATTTGTATCTAGTTGGATTAACAGGTGTAGATTCATCCCTTTCAGATAATTTGTCATTTGTAGCCATAGGTGTGCTTACCAGTTTAGAGTTCTCCATCCCAAATTTCTTAAGTAGTTCTTTCAAATACTTAGATTGACTTAAAAATATGCCTTTATCAGTCTGTAAAATCTGCAATCCTAAAAAGAATTTTATTTCTTCGATCATAGACATTTCAAATTCTTGCTGCATTTCAAGAGAAAATTCTTTGCATAATTCATCTTCTCCTCCAAAGATTATATCATCAACAAATACTTCAATAATCAAGATGTCATCATTAGTTACTTTGTAATATAAATTGCTATCTGCATTTCCTTTAGTAAAACCAATCTTTAAAAGATACTTATCCAATCTTGCATACCAAGCTCGTGGAGCTTGTTTTAATCCATACAGAGCTTTTCTTAATTTGCAAACCATATCATTGTCATTTGTCAAGGAAAACCCATCAGGTTGTTCAACATAAACTTCCTCTTCAAGATCTCCATTCAAAAATGCACATTTAATATCCATTTGATAAACTTTGTAATCCTTGTGAGCTGCAAAAGCCAAGAATAATCTAACTGCCTCAATTTTGGCTACCGGTGCAAAGGTTTCATTGTAATCAACTCCTTCTTTCTGAGAATATCCCTTACACACTAGTCTTGCTTTATTTCTGACAACCTTACCATCTTCATTGAGTTTGTTTCTAAATACCCATTTGGTTCCTGTGTATGGTGAAAATGGATACAATAATAATAATATTGAAAGGCTAAATGAATTCAACCACCAAACCCTAGCCTAACAACAACAAAGATCCACCATAACATATGAAGATTACCTAAGACAATGTAAATAACACAAAATCACAAAAATGATACCATCACATGTCCAATAGGGTTTTTGATCTCCATTCTTCCTATCTCCATTGATCTTGCTTGATATATTTGCTCTCAGATTTTATATGCACAAGAGCTCAACAAAGAATGGAATGTGGTTGCAAGTAGGATCGTAATGTAGTCAATTGATCAAGTTGTTAGGGTTTGATAATGAAGAAGGCATCTCCTTAAATAGAAGACACAATATGAAATGGAGGAATAAGATTGAGAGGTGTAAAAAGGAGGTCGGCTAGGATTAGAGGGTAGGTAGAAGAAATAATAAAATAATGAAAGAGGTAGGTAGTGTAGGAATTAAGAGATGAATGGCATGTGTCATGTGTAGAAAAAGCTAATGAATTAATTAAATAAATAAAAATTTATTTAATTAATAGAAGAAATGGGATAATTAAATAAATAAAATATTTATTTAATTTAGGAAAATGATAATTTAAATAAATAAATATATTTATTTAAATGAGAAATAAGGCTAGAAGAGGATAAATGAATTAATTAAATAAATAAAAATTTATTTAATTCATAGAAGAATTAGGCTTAGATAATTAAATAAATAAAATATTTATTTAATTAAACATGACAATTTTGAGTGTCTACATTTTGCCCCTCTTTGAGACAATGCGGTTTGTCACGTTGTTTCAAAGAAGATAAGATGAACTGATATAGAGTTGCCCCAGAATGGGAATGATATGCCCCCTTGAGAGATTGGATGAAAATGTCTGAAAAGATTGCAAACAATCTCTCGATAAGAAATATGGGATAGAATGGACTGATCGGATAAAGTGACAAAGTCACGGGATGAAGAAGACTGACTCGGGAAATGAAGGCTAAGGCTAGGTTAGGCTATAAGATAGACCACGGGAAAAATACATCCTCATTGTCATCTACACCTTCACGAGATCAAAGTGCAGAGTGAGAAAAGAGCAGTAGCAGTTAGCAGCGATGGCTTTCATTCACAGATTCGACTGTGTTCATCGATTTCAGAGGCCAGCAGAGGCAGGAGAGCTGGTAAGTACCACCAAACTTCCTTGTACTTTGACGCATTTAATTTTTTTCATTAATGCATGCTAGTTAGAGCAATAAATGCGCTTAGAAGTAGGGCTAAAAAATGTCAAAAACTGTCTAACTACGTCAGCATCGGTGCCAGGCACGTCTGTGTCTGCCAGGCGCATCTGTGTCGGTGCCAGGCACGTCTGTGTCTGGAACTGCGTCTATGTCAATTGCGGCCGCATCTGTGTTGTTCAGGCACGTTTGTGCCAAGAAGGCACGTTTGTGTCAACTAGGCGCGTCTATGCAGAGTATAGGCATGTCTATGTCCTGAAGGCGCATCTATGTCAGACAGGCGCATCTGTGCAGCCCTAAAAAGCGTTTGTGTCATGTAAGCGCGTTTGCGCTTGAAAAGTATGAATTTGCATCTTCTAAGTCAAATCGACAGTTCTATGATGAACATATGCTGTCGATTGGATAAGCTGCTGAGAGGATACACTCAAGCAGGTCCTCTAGGAAGACTAGGATAGATCAAGGCACTTTGTGATGAACAGTGAGTACCAAGATAGAGTACTTTGTGATGAACAGGGAGTACCCAAAGTATGAGCAGCACTTTGTGATGAACAGGGAGTGCAAATGTGAGTAACACTTTGTGATGAACAGGGAGTGCAACACACATAGTACTTTGTGATGAATAGGGAGTACCACTAGGATAAATAGCAACACTTTGTGATGAACAGTGAGTGCCACTAGGGTAAATAGCCATATGCATTTAGATAGTGAGTAGCATTTTGTGATAAACAGTGAATGCCACTATGACTGACATAATTGATTTTCTTGACTGCAGGAGTATTTGCTGATGCTGGAGTCACGGGAGAGATTTCCATCGACTCTGAGGTTGTGACCTGAGTTGACAGCTGAGGAGCGAGCTGCTATCGAGGCGATGGGCTTGAGACATATATTATATGTGCCTGAGTTTCAGGCAAGCATGGGTTTACTGACTGCGTTTGCCGAGAGATGGCATTCTGAGACATGCATTTTTCATTTGCCGATGGGTGAGATGACAGTCACCCTAGAGGATGTCTACAGGATATTGCGGATACCGATTGATGGAGATTTGATTCCATATGATCGTGATGGAGATCGGGAGGCACTGAGACGGGTGTTTCAGGATCCCAGATTAGAGATGAGGGTAGGACACGTGGCATGGGACACCATGATAGACACAGGGTTAGCATTGCCGGGTGTGATCAGAGGAGCTATCAGTGGGTTCCTATGTCCAGACAAAGTGACACGGGGATTGGCTATGGGCTGGGGAGGAGCACTGGAGACATTGGTGATGCAGCACACCAGATATGCCTGGGGACCTTGTGTGCTGGCCCATTTATATTACGAGCTTCACCAGTTTGTCTATCACGGGTCTGTGGGATTGGGTTGTGGAGTGACACTATTGCAGGTTTCGGCCTATGAGCATCTGCCGATTACCCAACCGATACACTTCAGGGGTAGAGTTCATGGATGCAGCTTTGTTCATCTATATGACATGATCACATCACAGCCGCAAATTGGCAGGTTGGAGCATTGGCGGTGAGTGATAGATGACATTGATGTGGTCATCTAGAGACCATATCTGGGATGCGAGGAGTGGGAGGATGATGCAATGGAGCTACCCTACACCTTCCGGAGCAGGTACCTAATTGGGTGGACGCCCTATGTATTAGAGAGACAGCTGGTGGAGAGGGTGTACAGGCAGTATGGCAGGATGTAGAGGATGCCACAAGGCTTAGGCATGTATGCCTGCACAGTTAGGGATTAGGCATAGTTTGGACCGCTACTATCATATGATCAAGTGCTTATATAGCTGGCAAAGATGGTGCTCCTACCCTGTGATATGTGGCTAGAGATCAAGGATGCTAGGATGGATGCAAAGTATACAGCATATTGGGCAGAGCATCCATTCCCTCGATTGACAGATCTAGGAGAGCTACTGGAGGGAGATGGAGGTGGAGACGATGATGATGATGGTGGAGGTGATGGGGGCAGAGGCCGATGGAGGTAGAGGGGAGTAGTTGGGGAGAGGAGAGTTGCACCTCAGAGAGAGGGTGGACAGGAGGGACAGGCTCAGGTGGTGAGGGGTCACGGTGGATTGCCCTTATAGGTACGAGCAGCACAGGGTCCGAGAGCACAGGTACAGAGACAGGGACAGGTGCCAGTATAGGCACAGGAGTAGGGACGGAGATAGGTATAGGGACTGAGGCATGTACAGAGATAGATACCCATACAGGCACCAGTACAGGTACAGGTACAGGGGTAGGTACCCGTAGAGGGAGAGCCACAGGCAGAGGTAGAGGGGGGGGATCCAGAGGAGGATGAGCTGATTGAGCTTAGGGAGATCTGCCAGGGCTAGACAGATGAGATACAGGATCTGGAGAGGGAGAGAGACCGGCTCAGGATGAGGCTCAGGGATACTGAGCGGGAGAGAGATCAGACGATTCAGTGCTACACAGAGGGTGAGACAGTGCTGAGGGCAGGGAGACAGGCGACAGAGGACACAGGGGCAGGCTATGCATATGTCATGTGGGCAAGAGAGGAGATTGCCTACCAGTGGGACCTCTACTATGGTGCAGTGCTAGCAGATCAGCGAGTGAGGAGCTTCCATAGACCATCGCGGACAACGACAGCTACGGGAGGGAGCTGGAGGAGACAGGCATCGAGTGGTGGGGTTATGGGTCCTCCACCACCACCAGATAGAGGGGACAGGAGGGATGATCCTGGGGCAAGCCCTTTGGGGGCTCAGATTTCATCAAGGCCAGGCAGCTCCGAGGGAGGGAGTTCATCATAGCCTTAGAGGGCTCCCTATGTATCAGTATTGTACCATTTTTGTATGATGATGTAGACACCTGCGGGTGATTTTGTAGCCATATGATTTTTTGACATCATTGTATCATGACACTTTATATATATATATGAGAGGATTCATTTTAGTGGCAGCTATATGCATGTGTACCTATGTGATGAGATGTTTTATGATTTTTGTTTATGATATGGACACAAATATGTATATGATGCAATGCAATATTTTTGTTCTTTTATGTTGTATATGTGATGCATGATGCAAATGTGAATGTATGTAATGCAGATGAATATGATAATGCAAATGTAAATTGTGCTAACAGGTGTTGTGTGCAGGATGTGATGCAGTTGTGATATCTATATGTATGTATGAAATGCTTATATGTGGTAATGCAGGTGCAACTACATGAAATGCAAATATTTTTGGTGTGTCATTATACTCAGTCATGTGATAGCAGGCTACACGGACTCGAGAAGGACAATTGAAGTCAATCAAGAAAGGGGGATGGAAAATAGAAGATATGAAAGTGAAAGAGCTTCTTGTGCGTTATCATCATTGAGCTTATTATGGCAAGTAGGTTATGACAATCGAGGCATATGTTCAACCCAGAAAGTCATTGTACCTGTTTGCATGGAGATAAGACAGTCATAAACAAGGAATGCCCCAGTTCGTACTAGACTCACAGTGTCCTCATATCCTTGGACAAGTCATAGCATTACTAAAAGACAATCCACAGACAGCAAATGCAAATAGGTGACGATACCCCATCCTCGCCTTTCTAGTCAAAGACATCCTGGAGATAGAATTTCTAGTCAGTGACATCCTGGAAAAGCTAAAAGACATGTCACCAAAAGATAAAATCAAAAGAAAACCAAGACTCGACACCAACATCCATTGTATTCCTCAAGTTGAGTGTCTCTTGTCACTTGTATAAGTCTTATTTGATTGTGGTCACAATGTTTACTTTCACAGAAAGGATAGATAGCACTGAACCATAATGTTGTCTGAGTCTGTTGAAAGATTTGATTTGTTGAAGCCCATTGTTGCTGCTGTCTCATCTGAAACTGACTGAATCCATGAAGCTAATACTTTATTGCGGAGAAGATGAAACTTTATTGTGGATCTGTGATGCAAATGTTTCTTTATTGCGGATTGTGCGCGAATAGACTGAAGGAAGCTAGAAGAAATTGTACTCCTCGAAACCTGTGATATTCTCAGTTCCACACCCATCACTCGACGTAGGATTTTCCTTAGCCACAGATAGGATCTGATTTATTATGGATGGAAAGGGATGAAAAGGGAGGTTTATTATGAATGGCTAACCAATCTTGGGTAGATCAATAACAAGCAATGATGGGAATGGGTAAGTTTATTATGGATGAATTGGTCTTGAGTGTGTGCAATAGTGAAAGGATGAAAGTGAATCCTGAAGGAGGGAGGAGCAATGTCTCTACACATGGCACTGGTGACCCAGTTTTCATCATGGTACTTGCCCAGGGCACCACAAAAGTGGTTTTCACTGTTGGACGAAATTATTTCTCTTTACTTTTTTGATTTTGTCAATTTTTTTGTGTCACAAGGCGCCTGTTTGCCAGGTTTTCACCAAGTAACGATTTTTTTGTTTTTTTGAATTAGGATATTCCAATGAGCTATGCGTAGAACCTGCAAAGGTGCATGCTGTTGATAGGATCCTCCAAAGGTTCACCTTTTGTAGTTGAGAGCTGATATGCCCCAGATCCATATGTTGCTGTAACGATGTAAGGACCAAGCCAATTTGGTTCAAACTTGCCCTTCTTCTCTCTGTCTTGCTGATTCTTGGGGTTTTCTCTGAGAACCAAGTCACCTACCTCAAATGTGCGAGGCTTGACTTTGTGATTGTAGTTGCGACTCATTTGTTGTTGATAAGCCTTGAGATGATTAAAAGCAGTTTGTCTCCGTTCATCCAGTAGTTCTAGTTCTTGTAAGCGAGAGACCCTATAGTCTTCATCAGTGATGATGTTTTGCAAAGAAACCTGTAAAGAGGGTAACTCAACCTCAATAGGCAAGATGGCTTCAGCGCCATAGACAAGTGAAAATGGTGTAGCTCCTGTGGGTGTGCGGACACTTGTGCGGTAGGCCCAAAGTGCAGGATTGAGTTGGATATGCCAATTACGGCCAGCGTCGTCGACTGTCTTCTTGAGGATTTTAAGGATTCTTTTATTAGACGCCTCAGCTTGGCCATTACCTTGGGGGTAATATGGTGTGGAGAAACGGTGTGAAATATGGAAGCGGTCACAGAGTTCACGAGCATCCTGATTTTTGAAAGGACACCCGTTATCAGTAATAATGGAATCAGGAATACCATATCGACATATGATATAGTTAAGGATGAATGTAGCAATCTGTTTTCTAGTGACTTATGTGAGAGGCATGGCTTCAATCCACTTTGTGAAATACTCTGTGGCTGTGATAATGAATTTATGACCATTAGAAGAAGGAGGGTGAATCTTGCCTATGAGATCGAGTCCCCACTGACAAAAGGGCCAAGGAGATGCAAGTGGTTGTAGTTCTTGTGCTGGCGCATGTATGAGGTCTCCATGAATTTGACATTGCTTACATTTCTTGACAAACTGATATGAGTCTTTTTCCATATTGGGCCAGTAATATCCAGTCCTGATGAGTTTCTTGGCCAAGGTAGGACCACTAGCATGCGGACCACATATCCCTTCATGCACTTCATGTAACGCAATCTGAGCTTCATCTCTTTCTAGACATCTAAGAAGAGTGCCATCAAAACCTCACTAGTATAGGATATCAGCTAGAATGACATATCGAGAGGATTGGCGAATGAAAGTGTGACGTTGATTATTGGATAGATCAGGAGGTAGGGTATTGTCACGAAGGTATGTGAAGATGGAACCATATAACTGGGATTCGGGACCAACAACGCATATCATTTCAGTAGGAGTGATCTCATATGAAGGAACCAATAGGTTGTCCACCAAGAACTCATAGCAGGTCTCATTTTTAGGTAGATCAATCAGTGAAGCAATTGTAGCCATGGCATCTGCAGCATGATTCTACTCTCTTGGTATCTACTCAAAATCTATCTTTGTGAAATGTTGTTTCAAATCATCCACCATTTGCTTGTAAGGCATTAATTTTTCATCTTTTATTTAGTAATCATCAATTGCTTGACGGATGACAAGTTGGGAATCCCCAAAAACATGAAGTTCCTAGATCTTCCACTGAACTACGATTCGTAATCCAATTGTTAATGCCTCATATTCTGCTATATTGTTAGTGCAAGGAAATGATAAGCGGTATGATTTTGGTATAGAATCACCTTGAGGAGTTATAAAGAGAATACCAGCTCCTGCCCCATGCTGTGTGTATGAGCCGTCAAAGTACAGTTGCCATGGCCTTGCCTGTGATATTGGTAAAATGGATTCGTCTGGAAATTCTGAATTTAGAGGAACATCATCAATCATAGGGGCATCTGCTAATTGATCCGTGATGGCTTGTCCTTTTATTGCTTTTCTGTCCACATACTCAATGTCGAATTCACTAAGGATCATTACCCATTTAGCCAATCGCCCAGTAAGTGTTGCTTTATTAAAGAGATATTTCAACGGATCAATTCTTGCAATCAACTTAGTCTTATGAGTGAGCATGTAATGTCATAATTTCTGTGAAGCAAAGACCACGGCGAGACATGCACACTCAATTGGTGTGTAGTTTAGCTCATATCCCACCAATGTGCAACTGATATAGTATATGGCCTTTTCCTTTCCTCCAATAATTTGTTGTGCTAAGAGTGCCCCCAGTGCTGTTGGAGTAGCTGATATGTATAGTAGGAAAGGCTGATCTGGAACTGGTGGCATCAAAATTGGCGGATTCAAAAGATAATATTTGAGCGTCTGAAAAGCTTGTTGACAGTTTTCATCCCATTTGAACTTGATATTTTTATGTAGCAGGTGTTGAAAAGGATTACACTTATCTGCAAGTTGTGCTATGAATCTTCATATAGACTGGAGTCTCCCTTGCAAGGATCGAAGTTGACTGATATTTCTGGGTGGTGGCATGTCCAAGATAGCCTTGACTTTTGTTGGATCGGCTTAGATTCCTCTTTTGGACACAATGAATCCTAGGAGCTTCCCAGAGGTTACTCCAAAGACACATTTCTTGGGGTTAATCTTACTTTGTATTTTTCCAACCGATCAAAGATGACTGAAAGTATGTCCAAATGTGTATCTCTGTCTACTGATTTACCCAAGAGATCATCAACATAATCTTCCACAGTTATGTTTATGAGATCATGAAAGATAGTGGTCATTTCTCTTTGATATGTAGCACCTGCATTTTTTAGCCCAAAGGGCATGACATTCCAACAGAAAGTTCCCCACGGACAAGTGAATGATGTTTTGTGTTGATCCTCAAGTGCAATCCTGATTTGATTATAGCCAGAAAATCCATCCATTAATGATAACATTTCGTGACCTGTTGTGAGATCAACGATCAAGTCAATATTTGGTAATGGGAAGTCATCTTTTGGACACGCTTTGTTGATATCTCTGAAATCTGTACATATTCTGATGCTGCGATCTGGTTTACTGACAGGTACTAAATTGGAGATCCATTCAGGATAATCAATTGGGCGTATGAATCCGACATCCAATAATTTCTCCAGTTCTGCTTTGACTAGTAACGCCACTTGTGGATGCATTTTTCTTAATTTCTGTTTCACTGGCTTTGCCCTCGGTTTGACTGTCAAATGATACAGTACCAAATCCAGATCTAGTCCAGGCATATTAGCGTATGACCATGCAAAGTTGATTTGTCGTTCCTTGAAGAAACTTATGAACTGTGACCTTTCAGACTCTGTCAATGATTTAGCTAGGAATATGTTGTGTGGAACCTCTTCCGTACCAATGTTTGTTTTGATAGTCTCCTCTACCAACATGGATGACTTTTCCTCATACGAGGCTGGGAGAATGTTGAGCCTTCCATCTTTGGGTGCCTCAGAGAGGTTTTCACCCTCAGATATGTCCTTTCTTTTTACTTTTTTGGGATTAGATAGCGCCACAGTGTGGTTTTCGCCATAAGACCCTTGATTTGTTCTTATTTTCACATTTTTGCAACTGGAAGGTCCGACACCCTCACCAAAATATGCCATGTTGTTGAGTTCTATAGTGTATCCTGCTTTATGGTCCCCAGGGGGAAGATCATCTCGTATGCCAAGATAGTCAATAACAGCTTCGTCATTTTGGAATGTGTCAAACTTTGCTGGTCCTTCATAATCCCAGTCAATTAGTTGGTGGTCAACAAGGGGAAGGCCTTTAATGTTTTCAGAGTTTGCAAGGTTAAGAGTGAAGATGTGGTTATATTTGGGTATATCAAGGCAATCATCAAGGTCATTGATGGCACTCTCCTCATCAGTTTCGATCGTGAGCGAATCCAAATTGTCATCACTAGTAGCGCATTTTGGGACAGGTGTTCTCATCCTATGTGATTTTGACCTAGAACCTTGAGACAAAGACTGTGCGGAATCCTCATGGGTTGTTTCTTGACCAATTCTGAACTTTTTATAAAATTCCTCTTCTTCTGTGGGTTCATCTGGCTCTCTGAATGTCTCAGTGAGCTCATAGTCACTGGAGGATTTGTCTGAACCCCATTCTCATTCATTGGAATCTATGGAATAGCAATCGTCTTGTTGAACTTTGGCAACTTTGATTTATGATGCCTTTTCTGTCCTTTTAGTGTGGATCTTGGAAGTCAGAAAACCAAGTCCCTTCGAGCGTTCCCTTTTTACAGTCAATTCAGGTTGTAAGGGCTCCATAGCGCCTTCTTTTCATAACCCAAGAGGGATTTTTCCATCATACCCGAATTTTTGTAGAATCTTGAAGCCTTTGCCATATTTCTCACAGGGTATATTGATTTGATCTTGTGTGTCATCTTCAATGTCTTTGTATAGCATTTTGTATAAACCTTCCTCTTCCAGTTCGCCCCATCTTTGAAAGGTAGTAGGATCCCATTTGAATACCATGATGGATATTTGCTTGTTAGGATGTGGCCTTCCATATTCTTTTGGAGAGCTCATGACTTGTCATAAATACATGGTCTGATTTAAAGTGTATTCTCCCATGCCTTTGTCCTAAAATTTGCCTTTAAGTTCACCTTGTTTTGATGTCGAAGGTTTCAATGACTCAGGGTCAATGTATGCCGAAGAAGGAACAGCTTCATGATTACTGGGAATGATGGTCTCAGTATGTGATCTCAAGTTATTGCAATATATGAACAGATTAGGATCACCGTTAACTGTTACCTCAACTCCATTGTGAGGAAACTTAATGCATTGGTGATATGTCGATGGGACTGCCCTCATTTCATGAATCCAAGGACGTCCTAGCAATACATTATAAGTGAGATCCAGATCTAGGACTTGACACACCACATCCTTTGTGACTGGCCCAATTCTTAGAGGTAAGGTGACTGTGCCCTTGGATGAGTGCTCTTCATCATCATATGCCTTGATGGTGATTTGATTTTTTGAATTCACAGCTTTATCAGAATATCCCAACTGTTTAATGGTGCTCAATGTACAAATGTTTAGACCAGCTCCTCCATCTATCAGGACTCGCTTTATTTGATGCTTGTGTATGAAGGCTTCAATATGTAATGGTGCATTATGTGGCTGACTTACGGAGGCGTCATCGGCTTCTATGAATATAAGGGAATGTGGAATGGAAAGGTATCCTACCATGACTTGAAACTAGCCCACGTTTAGATCAGTAGGAATAGTAGTGTCTCTCAAGATTTTGTCAAGAATAGCTTTATGAGCAGGGGATATGCGTAAGAGCTCAAGGATGGAGATGAGCGCGGGTGTCTTCCCTAACTATTCTACAAGGTCATACTCAGGTTTGGTTGATGAAGAAGTGGTATTTTTAGTGGAGGCACCTGGCAAAGTAATTTTGCCTCGACGAGTTGTAACATGACATTAAGAGGTAGATTCAGAAGAAGATCCAACACCTCTTAGGACAATCTTGGGTCTCTGAGGAAGATTCTCAGGGTTTTTGTTCTTGATGGTAAAAGTAGAGATATGATTGTCCATCAAGATATGATTGATAGTTGAATCATAGTTGTAAGGTGCTCTAGTATAGTTGGCTTGATCATCTGTGACTTTGGCTTTTCCCTTGTCATGCTTTGGGAATGGTTCCTTAAACATCTCATGTTCTTGATTGGATGAGTGTCCCTCAATCTCAATGTCACCTCTATCAATGAGATCTTGCACAATGTTCTTCAATCGGTGACAATTTCCTGTCTTATGACCCTTGCTCTTATGAAATTCACAATACTCATCATCATTCCACCAATTTGGTTTGACCTTTGGTTCATATGGAGGAAAATCTGGAATTGTGATTACCTTATTTGCCACAAGCTTTTTGAAGACTGATTCAAGTGGTTCTCCCAATGGAGTGTACTTCCTTCGTGATCTAGCAGTTGTTTGAGTATTCACTTGATTGTTTGTAGAACTCGATCCCAAAAAGATGAATTTGGGTCGCATCGTATTGGCATCAACAACACCATCATTGACTGTGTTCTTGTTTTTATTCCAAAATCTTGTCTTGTCTTTTCCTTTAAAGTCATCTTTGTTCTCCTTGAATATCTTAATGACTCCTTGTTCAATTAGAACCTTTTCTATTGCTAAGCCTTTTTCAATGACATCCTTGAAGGTGGACAAACAAGCTTTCCTTATATCATAACCAATGTCTTTGTTAATGTTCTGGGTGAACATTTCTACCATTTGTTTTTGTGGAATTTCACAAGAGCATCTGCTGGCTAGATTTCTCCATCTTTGTAAAAATGATGCAAAAGATTCTCCCTCTTTTTGCTTAGTGTTGCACAAAGTAGTGACTGATATGTCTGTCTCTATACTATAGGAGAAATGTTGAATAAATGCCTCTGCTAAGTCACCCCATGACTTAATACCAGGTGGGAGTTGGGAGAACCATTCCATAGCTTGATCACCTAAGCTTTGTGGGAATAATCTCATCAAATATGTCTCTTCTGCTGCTACTTCAATGCAAGTTGTGAAAATTTGTCTTGCGTGTGCCTTAGGATCCCCTTTTCCTCTATACTTATCAAATTTAGGTGTCACAAAGTGTGTAGGAAAAGGAGGCATTGTAATACTCTTGTCGAATGGATAAGGACATATGTCTCTCATTGTGTATGTTGGCTTTGGTGTATTTATGTCCTCCATTTTCTTTTGTAAGTCCCTGATTTGTTGCTCTGAATTGCTCTTAGGTGGAGATCGACTTCTTGAAGCATACCCCATGTTTGAGGCACCAATTGGAGGAGGAGCATATTGCATATATGGGTGATATTGATCATACACATGTTCATATGGAGGAGGTCTATATTGATGCGGCATGTATGGAGCACTTGGTATAGATTCATGTTGAGGAACCCCATATCTATTTTGCGCATGTATACCATATTCTACAGGCATGTCATGTTCTATTGTGTTGCCCCCAAATTTGACACGGGGTTTCCTTGTGTCCAAATTTTGAGCATGCCCTTGAATATCCAATTGTTTTGGTTGATCCATAGCTTAAGTATGTGATTGAGCATATCTGTCTGCATAAGACCTCCATAATGGTCTGCGAAGGTAAGTATCATATGTTTGACCATGTGTGTGTGCGACTTCTGGTTTTTGAAGCAAAGCTGATGGTGATTCAGGTACCATATGTGGTCCTCTATTTCCTCCACTATTAGGTCTCCTTTGATCCATGTTGGAGTGTGTTTGTTGCAAAGGTCAGTTTTCCATTATTTGAGACATGTCAAAATCATGAGGTATCTTGGCTCCACTTTGTGCCATCATGTGTAAGAAGTATTGTCTATCCCTCCTCATTATCTCCTCAACCAATCGATTGAAATGGGGATTCATAATGGATTCTTCCACATCTGCTGAATGTATTGAAAAGTTGTCCACATTGTCATTGTGTGTAGCATTGTTGTTTATAGTGTCCGTGTTCTCAACATTTGGAATGTTTCTATAGACATCCATGTCAGGCAATGTAGTGTGCTCAGGATTGAAAAATAAATCATTGTCATACTCATAAGAACTCATGTTTGCGGACTCTTGAGCCTCTTTAGTTTCTCTCCTAGATTTTTGAAGATGGGTTTCAACCATGAACTAGGTATTGACCAAGATGTTTGAGACTAGATGAAAATGGAAAAAGTATGGAAGACCAAGAGTTGGATGGAGTGTAAATGAATCTGAGGTGTACTTGCAATGTCCAAAGTGTAAGACCAAGTATGTATGTAGTAGAGTAGGTGTGACTTCCAAAGAGAGGATAGTTTCTCTTGATGAGGTAAGCTAACCTTTGACTCTAAGTAAGACCAAATGAGACCCCAAGGTAAGAAACCTTGATGAGGGACCACTTAGCAAAGTGTTGTTGTATGTAGTGTGTTGACAAAGTATGATGAGGACAAGCAAGTGACCTTTTGACTCAAGTTTAGACAAGTATGAATGTAAAATGAGATGTGAAGCAATGATGGACTGTATGAGACCCAAAGACAGGTTGAATGCTAGATGAAACCTAAAGAAACAACCTAGGAAGCTCAAGTATTTCGAAACTGATTTTTTTTGTTTGTTGGACTATGAAATTTTTCAATTCTGGACACAGACGCACCTGTATACTTCACAGATGCGATTCCCAGATACATACATGTCTCTGTTCGACACGGACGCTTCTAGACACACAAATGCTATTATGCCCTTCACAGACGCGTTTAGACGACTCAGACGTGGTTAAAACAGACACAGACGCGTTTCTGTAAACTTATTGCAATTTTTTCCAATCTGTGAAGTCGTTTTGTTGTGACCAAATCTGACTATTTGACTATTTTTCGTGACAAGAGGACACAATGTTGATGAGGACTCAATGTTTGCAAGTGCTTAGACTCCAAAATGACTCCAAGAAAAGTGTGTTATTTGATGTAAAAAAAATGTTTTGCATACACTTGAAAACACAAAAGACATAATGTTTTGCTGTTTGGTCTTGATTGTTTGAATGTTTAAAATAAGTCAAGCACAATTCTTATGGCTGGCCAAGACAATAGTTGTTGATCCCACATAGGGTTTTACCCCCAAGGCTATGCTATTCAGAGTGGATACTTAGATGCTTGACCTCACTAGCTCCACCCTCGGCACTCACTTCTTGGGTCAGCCAAGCATCAGTCCCCATGAAAACTCCCCATGGCAAACTTTGTATCTCTACTAAGAACCGTATGTGTGTGGGCCACTACCAGAGGTCCGACCTCCTGTCCCAACAACTAGAAGGATTTGGACTTCTAAAACAAAAAGGTGCTAGTAAGGGCATCTGCTCATGTGGCCATACATGCGGCACTTTCAGCTCTGTAAATACAGAAGGCTCCCAGCTGGTAGGGGTTACGCCCTACAAATGATCAAATAAATTTGATCAAACAGGTTTATGGGGAGACATAGTGTCGGTATGAACTAATCAGCACACGTTATTCATAGTTTTCACCATGAATACATTTGATTATAGTGGTTCAGAAGAGGTGGGTTTTCCTCGCTACCACTTGGGTCGTTCTCTTCTCACTAGTAGTCCTAATGACCACATGGGAAGACAGGCCCTCTAAAGATTAAACAAAAAGAGCCTATTGCTCAAGACACAAAAGAAAATGATTCAATTTTAGTGCACCAATGGAAGTGTTTGCTAATCTATGAAAACAAAGCACACAATAAAATCAAAAACCCTTGCCAAGGACCTGCAACAAAAGTTGTTAGTAGTTTGGGTTGTTTAACATAATCACCCCTTCCTGCAAATACACAAGTTAGGTAAATTTTAAAAACCCAAAAGACTTTGTGAAATAGGGGCCTTCAACAAAACGTTTTGCAAGACAAGATGCACCAATTTAGTTAGCTAGATCTGAAAGTGTTAGTGCAAAATAAACCAGATCTGAAACCCTAAGTGCAAAATCCGAAAAACTGAATCAATGAAAACTTCAAAATTTTGAAATAGGAGATACACAGATGTTGTTACCCTTAACACAGACGCATCTGGGTAACACAGACACGGTTCTGTGATGCACAGACGTGATTAAAAATCATAGACGCTCCTTCCCGACACAGACGCAGATAGAAATGACACAGGTGCGTTTCTGCAACACAGACGCTCTTTTTTGAAACCTATAAAATAAAATTTTTCTAAAACACAGACGCGATTCCAGATTCCGCAGACGTGCTAGAAAATCAAAAATGCGATCCGAAAGTGCGCAGACGCGGAAAAACCTAAAATGCTGTCAAAAATGTCCGATTTGCAACTTCAAAAACACAAAATTTGCAACAAGGAGGTTAAATGCAAAGGGACAAGAGTCCCACCGGGCGTGCCAAAATGTGTATGGTGAAAATGGATACAATAATAATAATATTGAAAGGCTAAATGAATTCAACCACCAAACCCTAGCCTAACAACAACAAAGATCCACCATAACATATGAAGATTACCTAAGACAACATAAATAACACAAAAATCACAAAAATGATACCATCACATGTCCAATAGGGTTTTTGATCTCCATTCTTCCTATCTCCATTGATCTTGCTTGATATATTTGCTCTCAGATTTTATATGCACAAGAGCTCAACAAAGAACGGAATGTGGTTGCAAGTAGGATCGTAATGTAGTCAATTGATCAAGTTGTTAGGGTTTGATAATGAAGAAGGCATCTCTTTAAATAGAAGACACAATATGAAATGGAGGAATAAGATTGAGAGGTGTAAAAAGGAGGTCGGCTAGGATTAGAGGGTAGGTAGAAGAAATAATAAAATAATGAAAGAGGTAGGTAGTGTAGGAATTAAGAGATGAATGACATGTGTCATGTGTAGAAAAAGCTAATGAATTAATTAAATAAATAAAAATTTATTTAATTAATAGAAGAAATGGGATAATTAAATAAATAAAATATTTATTTAATTTAGGAAAATGATAATTTAAATAAATAAATATATTTATTTAAATGAGAAATAAGGCTAGAAGAGGATAAATGAATTAATTAAATAAATAAAAATTTATTTAATTAATAGAAGAATTAGGCTTAGATAATTAAATAAATAAAATATTTATTTAATTAAACATGACAATTTTGAGTGTCTACAGTTCCAATTACATTTTTATTTGTAGGCCGAGGAACTTATGTCCAAGTATTATTTTTCTCAATTTGTCCTAATTCTTCTTCCATAGCTTTAATCCAAAATTTATCTTCACATGCCTCATTGATAGATAATAGTTCAATTTGAGAAATAAGACATACCTCTTCGTTTGCCAATCTTCCTCTTGTCAGGACTCCTTTAAATTTGCTTCTAATTATGTGATCTTCAGAATGATTCAGTCTTACATACTGGGGTGTCTTAGTCTATTGTTGTTCTTCAATTACTGTGGAATCCTCTGATGATACCGGAGTAACTAGATCATCATTCTGTACCGCTAGATTTATTGTAGGTTCATTTGTCATAAGTTCTATTCCCGGTTCAGAGTCTATATACCTTGAAGTTCCTCTGAATTGTTCATCAATCTTTACATTTGTACTATCAACAATTTTCTATAATCTTTTATTAAAACATCTATATGTTTTACTCTTAGATGAATAACCAAGAAATATTCCTTCATCACTTCTAGGATCAAACTTGCCAATATACTCATCTCTTCTAATATAACATTTACTTCCAAAAATTATGAAATACTTAAGAGTAGGAGTATTACCAAACCATAGTTCATGAGGGGTCTTACCGGTTTCACCTTTGATGTGAACTTTGTTGAATGTATAGATAGCAGTGCTTACTGCCTCTCTCTAGTACACATGTGGTAGATTTGCTTCTGATAACATACTTCTTGCTGCATCCAAAATAGTTCTATTTTTTCTTTCAACAACTCCATTCTGTTGTGGTGTCCGAGGTGCTGATAACTATCTTTTGATTCCATTTACTTCACAAAATGTATTAAAATCTTTAGATGTGAATTCTCCTCCTTGATCTGATCTTAAACATTTGATTTTCTTATCGGTTTCATTTTCAACCATTTCTTTGAATAGCTTGAACTTCCCAAGTGCTTCTGATTTTTCTCAGAGAAAAGTAACCCAACACATTCTAGAATAATCATCAATAATTAGCATGAAATATCTATCACCTTGTAAGCTTTTAGTTCTAGTTGGACCACATAAATCAGTGTGAATTAAATCAAGGGCATTATTGGATTTTTCTGGAATACTTTTAAAACTATCTCTAACTTGTTTTCCAAATTGACATTCCTTGCAAATTGTATTATGAGGTTTCACAATTTTAGGTAGATCTCTAACTACCTTAGAAGTACTGATTTTTACCATGCAATCAAAATTTACATGACATAGTCTTTTATGCCATAGCCAACTTTCATCTATATGTGCAATTAAGCATGCCTTTTCACTGTTATTCAAATGAAAGATATTACCTCTAGTCTGATTACCGGTTGCAATTTCCAAACCAGTTCTATTCATGATTTTGCATTTTCCATTTTTAAATTGTAACTGAAAACCTTTTTCAACTAATTGACCAACACTTAAAAGATTATGTTTTAATCCTTCAACATAGTAGACATTATTAGTGTTATGTTTACCATCAAGAGATATTGAACCCTTACCTTTGATTAAACAGGCTTTGTCATCTCCGAATCTTACTAAACCTCCATTGTATTCTTGAAAGTTTAAGAATTTACCTTTGTCTCCAGTCATGTGATGTCAGCATCCCGAGTCAATAATCCATTCATCCTTTGATTCAACTTTAGCTGCTAGGGCTTATTCTACTAGTTGAGCAATAAGTATTGGTTGATCTTCTGTTATAGCAACAAAGACCCATCCATTGTCTGCTAGATCCTCATTAGAATCATCAGTCACACCTTCATCAACAATGTAACAAGATTTATCTTTGTTTTTCTTAAATCTGTATCTTTGATATTCAGGATTAGGTTTGTATGTTCTTCTAGCTTCTTCTCTTAGTCTAGCATGTCTATCAGGGCATCTTGAAGCCATATGACCAATCTTATTGCAGTTAAAACATTTAAAGGGTGCTTTACCTTCATACTTACTTCCAATTGGGCCTTTTGGCATTTTTCTTGCAAATAGTGCTTCAAGTTCTTCAAGCTCTTCATTCTCCTTCCTGGTTTCTTCAAGTTCTCTTGCATAAAAGGCTCTTCAGTCTGATTTGTCAAAGGATGGAGCAAATGATGTTGATGCTTTGAAGGCCAAATCAGTTTTTATAGTAGTAACAGGACCAAATTCCTTAATTTCAAAAGCTGAAAGTTTTCCAATCAATGTATCACTAGTTACCAATGTATTAGGCATTGTTCTTAACTCATTTCTAGTAGTAACCTTCATTTTACATGCCAGTGGCAAACCTCTTAAGATTTTTGAAACAATCTCATCTTCACTCAAGGTTCCTCCACAACATTTGATACCCAAAACAATTTCATTTACTCTTTCCATAAAAGAAGAAATTCTTTCATCTTCTTCCATTTTTAGATGTTCATACCTGACTCGGAAGCTTTCAAGTTTTGCAATTTTGACTATGGAATCCCCTTCATTCAGTGTTTCCAAGTGATCCCAAATAGCTTTTTCCAGTGGACCTATCTGATAATCCCATGATTTGTTGATCTGATAATGCGCTCAAGAGTGCTTCTCTTGCTTTGGAATCATTTTCTTCATCTTTAGCTAAAGTAGTTTAAGCAGTCTGACCAACCACAATAGCAGTATAACCATTCTTAGTAACTTCCTAGATGTCTTTACCAATGCAATTCAGATGTGTCTCCATTCTGATTTTCCATATCCCATAGTTGGTTCCATCAAGTTTAGGACTATCCTTTCTGAAATAATTCATAGACATTGGATCTCCTCAAGTTGTTAAACTTTTGCAAAAAGAGGACTAAGCTCTGATACCAATTGTAGGTCCCAGAGACAACTGAGAGGGGGGGGGCGTGAATCAGTTGTCTAATAAATTCAAGCCAGAAACTTATTAACCAACTTAATGCTTAATACTGGTAAATCAGTTAAGTATGCCGGTAGACAATGTTAATAGTAAATTACTATACCGGTAAATCAATTAAGTATGCCGGTAGATAGTGTTAACAGTAAATTGCTATACTGGTAAGAATTAATGCATGAAACATAAGCACAAAGTCATCCACAACACATGACACCAATATTTGTACGTGGAAACCCTGTAAGGGGAAACACCATGATGGGAGACCTTACCCACAATCAGATGATACTGCTGCAGATAGTAAGTGTACAAAAGGGGTCTGCACATGCAGAAAGCTCAATAGCCTAGAGCTCACTACTCAATCACAAATGGGAGTCACACTGACTACAGTTGGATGGTTAAATCCAATAAGAATGTACTGCACAAAATAGCATCTTCATATGCTGGATTCAGTACCGGTGTAATGTTGATATGCTTCTACAAAAACCTAACTTCACCTTCAAATGATGTCTTCATGTATGCCTCTACTTTATCTCGCATATACCTTTTCTTAAATCTTTTTCACATTCCACACTTGATCTTACAAATAAGATCTTACATTTATACCATACCCTAAGACCAATTTTAGTAGGTCGGCTCTACAAGATATTACAATAAAAACATTTTACAAACAAGACAATATCTGATGCAATAACTGATTGAACATGTCGGCTTAATGCATTCACAACAATAATAAATCATCTCCATAGCGTGCCATGCTGATCTAGAAAAGATAAACCTACCGGTGTAACCCTAGATAACCTGGACCTATTTGCCGGTAAAAGCAAATATGCAAATAAGAATATACCAATGATTATTACTTCAAAATAAAGTGTCCACATGATGTCTTCGACATTACCAAGTGTCTTCTATGTCATTCTAGGTACCGGTGAACATTATATCCTGTCGGTTAATCATATACCGTTAACTGTTGCACAATTTACTGCTTGCCAGTGAATGTTTTTGGATCTCCAAAGTAGGTGTATTTAGTAGGTGTTGACATCAATGACAAAACCATACCAAAATACCAACAAAGTTGACCCAATCTCCTCAAGCATGAAACTGATCACCAAAATCAACCCAATAAATCCGCAACACACATTACACCAAAATATCTCTACCCTAACAAAATTATCAGATACCATATGTCTAAACTTACACACAATTCAACATTGAATACTAGGATCACAAAATAAGATACCTCGAACCTCGAATCAACTGCCTTAGCCACCGCAACCAAAATTACGACACCAATATCAAGATGTGTACCATGATCTCATGCTCCACCGGCTACTAAGTTCCACCTTCCAGACTTATGCCTTAAGAACAATATGACTTCTGATAAGTCAAATCTATGTATATTGGATGTGATTTATGAACTAAGTTGCCATCAATGACAATCCCTAGAAATCTATCATGCACCACTTCATTAAAACCGTGTCTCTTGCCAACAATCTCTCTCTATAGCATTGATGGCAACACTATGAAAAATTAATTGTACACTCAAGATTGCAAACCTTTTAAATTTCTAACTCACCAAGAATATATAAGCTCCCCCTAATAATTAGCATCATTTTTCACTCTTCTCTCTCCCACTTTGACAACAATGCCAAAGATAGGAAATTGCCAAAATGTATATACAGGAACATGTACTATTGCTCAAAGAAATTTGTATATGTCTGCAAAAATTGTTCTAAGGGACAACAAATGGCTATCCCATTCCTTCTTCAAACTCTCCAGAATGCTGATCATTCCACTGAAAAGATAGGCATGCATCTCTGCTCCTCTTTTGTATGTCGCAACAGCCTTATCCAAAGCATCCTTAGCATCTTCAAGATTTCATCATTGGATAATCAAACCACCATGAAATCTACCGGATATCAATTGCACAATTAACCTCCATCATCTACAATCATCCTTGCCCAGTTATAGATCTCCAAAGGGGTGTTTTAAAGATCTACATGAAAATATCCCCCCTAAGGCATTAGCCATTAGTTACCAGATGAGACCTTACATCACCAAAATTGGGTGTGAAGCCATTTTGAACATTTAAATCTTCCTTTTTAACCCACATCTTCTTATGTTTATTTCGGATCTCTTCCACCTTATCTTTACCCTTTTCATCTAATTTATTCTTGTCTACTGGAGCATTCATTCTTTTGCGATATCTTTCAATATGATTAGGTTTGTTGCATGCATGACAAAAAACACTTCTTTGCATAGGCCTAAAGTTCATCTGATTTGGTCTCATCTTTCATTGATTAGAAACGTGTCCAAGCATTCCACAAGCATAGCATCTCTTATTTTAAAAATTATTCATCAATGTTCTGCACATGTTTGACTCATGACCAAAGTTGTTGCATATGAAACATTGACCAGTAAAGGTAGGACCATTGTTCATCACATTATTCATCATCCCATTATTCATCCTACTTCTGCATTTACTTTCCATATGACCTAATTTTCCAGAAACAAAACATTTACCATTGAATTTATAGGCATTAGGTTGTCTTATCAGAGGTTTCTTATTCTTCTGCTGATGATCACTTTGTCCAGAACCAAGGGATTCTCCTTTCTCAAATCCAATTCCTCATATGTCTTTTCCATGTCTTTGACTTTCTAGCATCTCATCTAACCAGGATGAACTAGCCTTAAATTTTCTTTGTACTCATTAGGAGTAGAGAGCTCATCTCTTAGAATTATGACTTTCCTTTCAATATCTTGTCCATGATTCTTGTATTGCACCAATTCAAGATTCAACCGATCATTATCATATGTCAATTTGTAGCATTCATCATATTTGTCCTTTAGCAACCGAGTCATATTTTCTTCACTCTTATTCTGGTCTTCATTCTCCTTTATCAGCTTCATCATAATAGATTGCATCTCATTCTTCAAAATTGCATCCTGCCTAGCCAACTTCTCACATTCATCTGTCTTGTCTTGTAGGCTTAATTATCAACACTTTGTTCTTCTTTCTCCTTCAGTTTGTACACTAGCTCATTTCTCTTTTCTCTAGAATTACTCACTTGATCTTTCAATGTCTCAATGAAGCTACATTAAAATTTCTTTTCAGGGAACTTACTTCATTTCTAGCTATATCAAGATCTTCAAGTGCCACACTAAGTTGTCTCTACAAAATAGAGTCCATTGATTCAATCTTCTAGATCCTCCTCAAGTTGTTAGGCTTCTTCCAAGGCACAAAGGTCTAATACCAATTGTTGGAATCAATGAACACTGAGAAGGGGGGGTGAATCAATGTTTTACAATTTTCAAACTTCCTAATCTGATTCTTAAATCATTGGATACATAAGAATGAAAGAAAGATGCAGAAACATAAAGCAATTAACCACACAACCATAAAACCAAGATTTTTACATGGAAACCTGGAATGGGAAAACCACAGTGGGATTTGAACCCACAATATTATTATACTATGGTCAAAGTATGATAATATTACATAAGGGGAATGCACTTACATTCAGGCACACTGCCAAGAGCTCACTGCTCAATTACAAAAAGGGCTACAACCAAGAGGAAGGATCACTTCCTTAAAAGCTAATATAATTGATTATAATGATGAATGAACTAGAGTATAGCATCTAAATATGCCAAAAAGTAGTTCCGGTTAGGCTCTTATTATCTTGTGCAACTAATTTGTTATTTTGCTCTATTTTTCTACTCTCTCACACACCGGAGCACCAAAATATTCAATTACATTCACCAAATTTACAAATTCTCTCACACGGACTTCCTTCACTCATAACATATATCAAAAAGATCAACCAAATCAATCTTATATATATGCACCAACAAAAAGAATCATTTACTGGGTCAGCTTCCAAAAACCACATAACATGTAACATGAAACGTGAATCACCAAGTTAACGCAATCTGCCCACAAATTCAAATGCAGACCAAAAAAAAGATGATAATAAGCTTCCCATAAATCGGCCCAATCTCCTCAAGCATGAAACTAATCACTAAAATCAACCCAACAAATTCGCAATGCACATTACACCAAAATAGCTCTGCCCTAATAGGATTACTAGATACCAGATCTCTAAACTTGCACACAATTCAACATTGAATACTAGGATCATGAAATAAGCTACCTCAAACCTCAAATCAACTGCCTTAACCATCGCAACCAAAATTACAACACCAATGTCAAGATGTGCACCATGATCTCATGCTCTACTAGTTACTAAGTTCCACCTTCCAAACTTATGCCTTAAGACCAATATGACTTCGGGTATGTCAATCTATGTATATCGGATGTGATTTTTGAACTGAGTTGCCATCAATGACAACCCCTAAGAATCTATCATGCACCAATCTTCACCAGAACAGTGTCTCTTGCCAACAACATATTCTATGCAGGAAATAACATCAAATGAAAAATACCAGTCAATAAAGGAAAGGTGAATCTTTTAGAAAAAGAGAGAAGATTGAAATATCACTCCTTGCCCCTCAAGAATAGAGGCAAGGACATCAAAGAGAGATCATTTATAAAAGAAACATTCTTCTAAAATAAGGAAAGAGATCCTCATTAGGGATGTGCACATTCACAACATAGAAGGGTTCCTTATAAAAGATACCTCAATGAAGAAAATAATTTGATGCATGATTAAAGACTTCCCACACTAAGGAGGAGGTCTAATTAAGGATATGTACCAAAGTTTCTCATTAGGGATTCTTGTTCCAATATGAGAGAGGGAGGTTTCAATAGGAATATATAGTTCTACAATCAATAAGAAATCCTTATAGAAGACACTACTTCACAAAGGGGAAGGTTTTAACCCTAAGAAGGAGAGATGTTTTAAATCACCCTTGCCCCCCCATACATAAAGACAAGAGATGGGAAAAAAAATAGGCTATTATTTTTCTTCCAAAGTATGATTGCATGTGAGATTTTACTATCATGAATAACAATGAACCCCTAGTAAGTGAGCTACCAATGTCACATAATTATGAGCAACATAATAGTCACTAATGTTATTTGAATATATGATAGATTGGATGAAGAATTTGAATATGACATGTTAAATGCTCTACCATCTATGAGATTAAAATCATGTATAAGATGATAAAAAATTCTTGATCAAGAGAGTACTTTGTAGGAGAAGAATTGGCCACTAAGTCATGTTCCTCTTGTACACAAGAAGCCTTAGGAGAGGTATAAGTATAACTCATTAGGGCCTTATTTCTAGAAGAGGGTATAATAGAATTAATAGAGGATAAGGCCTCATAAGTGGAATTAGAAACCTCTTGGGGAGATTCATAAAGAGGCTTGTCAATCACCATAATTTCCTTATGAGGGGGATGAGTGTTGGGATATATAGAGGATGATCTAATTGAAGTGAATTTATCATCACTACTAAATATAGCATTCACATTGAGAGATGGTCTTTTAGATGCTTTAGTGGACTTTGAAGGATTATATCAAAGGCCAAATGAAGCTTCATGCATGTTATTTTCTAAAGGAACTTTAATCACTTGTTCATTTGTGCCACAACTATTGCCATTATATCCACTCTTAGAAAAAATGTAAAAACAAGGACCATAAAGGGATGCCAAATTGGAAAGAGGTGGTGGGGCCTCATAGGTCTTGATGCCATAGTTATATGAATAAGAAGATTGTGAATAATTTCTTGAATTAGAAGCAGCCACAAAATTGTTACTTAATTGTTTAGACAAATTGGGTTGCTTTTTTAGGTTCATCCTTATCTTTCTCCTTCTCAAGTTTAGATCCTTTCCAAGAGACCATATATTATCCCAAAAAAGTAGGTTTAAAGTCTAGAAATCCCCAATCATCATCTGAGAATACCCCTTTGGAAGAAAAGATAACTTTGGAAGAGGATTCAAATTGAGTAGAATCCTTTTCAGGAATCTTGGAATCACTAGAGGGAACAAGGGTATTCAAGGAAATAGGCATAGTTGGAGATGTAGGAGTATTTTCAGAAGGATTGGAAGTAGTTGAACAAGAAGATGATGTTTGCAATGGGACTTGTAAATTGGTATCAACAAACAAAGTATACATCATATTGTTGTAGATGAACTTAAGTTGCCTATGCAAAGTAGAAGGGACATCTTGCATACAATGAAGACAAGGTCATCCTAATAGAAGATTGAAGGTCAAATTATTAGGCATGACATGAATAGGTGTGGGTAAAATAAAAAGTCCTACCTTGATAGGTAAGGTTATAATACCTAACAAAGACCTAGAAACATTATCAAAGCCATGAATAGTAAGGGTGTCTGGTTTAATGAGAGATGTGTCCACCTTAATATTATGTAATAGATTAATGTTGCAAATATTAAGGCCATAGATATTGTCAACAAGGGTCTGTCTCATAGAATTACCATTGATAATGACAACAATCATAAGGGGGTCATATTGATGTTGAATCTCATGGGAGGGAAACTCATCTTGGGTGAACAAAATTTGAGCTTTAGGAGTATTTATAGGATCAATCAAAGAAGTCATATTATTAGGTGTCACTATGGGTGGGACATCTAAGTTCTTTAAAGTATCTTGTAGCATTCCATGATACATGGATGAAGTTTCAATCAAATCCCAAAGAGATATCTTGGCAGGAGTAGCTTTAAGTTGTTCAATAAGATCATACTCATTACCAAGAGTTTGTGACATACGAGGTTCTTGTGGAGGAATAGGTTGAGAAGTAGGAAGTGAAGAAGGAATAATAGAAGGAGGAATAGGTTACCTATTGTTCAATGTATTATATGTGTGAGCAACTAAATTGCAACTCTTTCAGGTTATTTTCTTAGCATACTCATAAGGACTCTTAGTGGGATATCCTCCTTGCACAATAATACCAGGTTTGTTAGGAGTGCAAAAGGAATCATTACTATAACCACCTTGAACCACAAAGAGAGGCTTGTTTAGATTTGTAGAAGGACTAGAACCTTGAACTATGAAGAGGGGTTTATTAGGTGTTTCATAACCATTCACATGCACCATATTGATTGAAGAAGGTTTGGGAATATGTAAAGAGGATCTAGTAGAGATAAAATAATGAGGTGGTTCATAAATAGAGTTATCATCCTTAAGAATTTCTTCATGAATAGGTTTTTCTTTAGATTGGATGAAAGAGAGATCTTTATAGAATGGATTAATAAGGATATCAAGCCCTTGTGACCTAAGATCATTCTCTTGTTCCAAAGTATCCTTACAAGGAGTGTACATTTTAGGAGAAGGATCCACATCATTTATATGGTCGGAATTATTGAAAGACGTTTTGATAGTCTCTTCTTGCACCAAAATGTTATCATGGGTAGGATCAATTTTGGGAGAAGGAATATAATTAGATATTAATCCTTCATCAAAATAAGGTGTAATGTGACTAAGAAAGGTGGCTATAATTTCCTCCTCTTCCAAAGGATCCACATGGGGGAGGTACACTCTAGGAGAATGATAAATTTTCAAAGGTTCATCCTTGAGAGGGAGATCTTTGGAAGAAATGTTAAGAATCTCTTCTTGAACTAGGGTATCCTCATGAGTAGAGCCAAGTTGGGGAGAGGAAGATGCTTCATCTTTGGAGGAAAAATGATTGAAATCAATAGAATGTGAGGTGTTATTAAGAGAATTGTCAATCATATCACCCTCTATTATCATAATTTCATCCTCTTTGACCAAGGTACTCTCATTGGGGAGAAAAAAATAAAGAGAATGATCAACATCATCATCTAATGGTTCATCCCAAATAGTGAGATCATTAGGAGGAGTGTTAAAAATATCTTCTTGCATAATGATGTCCTTATGGGTAGGGTCAATTTTGGGAGAGAGAATACCACTACTTATTAATGCTTCATCTTAAGAGGGGGAGAATTAATAAAGGTGTTATTGAAATCATCTCCTTTCCTCAAAATCTCCTCAATAGGCTCATTAGAAAGGGGGTGAAGTGTTAGAACAATGTCTAAGAAACTATCACGATGTTGGCATTTGATCATTTGAACTAAACCAGTAATGTGTGTTTTGCAACCGGTATAGTAAAAGGTTAGATTTATGTATGATGACTATTTTGTGTGATGTCATTGATGGTAACTATGTTTCTTTAAGTCATATAAGTTCTACAGCTCAACTGGCTAAACTTAACCAGTAAAGAAAAGACCATTTTTATCAGAACCGGTAGTTGGGACTTCAACTAGTAAATGATAGATAGTGTTACATTCTGACAACCGGTACATGAAAATCATGAAGATTGAGATGATATGGTTTTGCAAAAGCATTGAAGATTATCAGATGAAGATATATTTGTAACCTCACATGCTAAACCATTCATGTGAATGAGATTTGTTTGACAGAACAGATTAGTGGATGGAGACTTAACTGGTAGTGATGAAAATCACTCAAATTAGTAAAATGACATAGAATTGGTTTTGTTATGTCAATGGCAACATAACTAAAGCGTACAATGCAAGATTGTATAGATGAATTGAACCTAAGGAATTGTAACAAGGTTCTAGCCAACCTTATGATGATTTTAATTGTGTGATGAGGCATGAAAGGATATATATACATGAGCTTGATAGTGTGACATGTGATGAGCGAATTTTCTATTTCCGATAGTGTGAAGATTGGAGGAAATGAGAGATGAAGTCTTTGTGATGTTGTAATATTCTGAAGCGGATCTTATCAAACATAGAAGGTGTTATACTAAGATCATTTGTACTTGTTGTCTCCCTAAAGGTTGTACCAAGAAAATTATCTTACAAGGTAACTCCTAACAGGGTGCAATCAGATCCTAACGGTTCTGATCATTAAATCCTCTAACCAAGTGACACATTCACTTGTGTTTACAAATCCCAATAACTTGGGTAGCTCCTCATAGGCCTTATTGTATAGCTCTTAATCAGGATTATACACTTCTAACAAGGTGTGCCCTTAACCGAGTGTTGTTGAGCTTAACCAGTCAGATCTCTATACTGCAGATAGTGGATCTTGAGAGTACTAACTCTCACTATGGTTTTTCCCATTTGGGTTTTCCACGTATAAACTCTTGTGTCATGTGGTTTATGCTTTGTGTGGTGATTGCATACTTGGTGTTATTTCTTAAATTTCTATTGAGTTTTTAGTTGGTGAAATTGATATTCAGATTTGTATTGTTTTTACTATCACTGATTCACCCCCCCCCTCTCAGTGTCTTATAAGTTCATCAATTAGTATCAAATCCTAGCTTCCTTAAGTCTTCACCACTTGGAAGGGATCTATAATCCTAAGGCAAATATGGGTGAAGGAATGAGCTATAGAGAGATGGCTAGAGAACTTGCTAAAACCAAGGATGAGCTAGAAACCTTGAGAGGCAAGTATAAGACATCACTAGCTAAAAGGAAGGAAGTGACTGAACAATTGTTGGAGATCTCTAACAGCGGCTGTTCAGATGAGGCAAACATTGATGCACTGGTTGAAGAAGTGGAGAAGCTGAATGGTGAAAAGACTAACCTGAGAAGAGAGTTGGAAGCGCTTACAATCTAGATGAGTGAGGAACTTGAAGCTAGAAGAAAGGTTGAGGATCAGATCTGATATAAGAGCATGAAATCTTTAAGATCAAGAAGAAGAATGCAACTTTGTATGAACATTGGAATGAGGAGAAAGAAGAAAAAGAAGCATTATAGTCAGATCTTGAAATGGCAATGTCTCTTAGAGAGACCCTCATGAAAAGAAATGAAGATCTTACAAAATAACTGATGAATACTAAGGGGGGGGTGAATTAGTATGCCAAAAATTATTGTACTTAAACACTTTACTAGACTACCAGTAAATCGGTATAACAATTTAGCAGACAAACTAGTTAGCACACATGCAAACCAAATAGCTAATAATGCATTCATCCATAGAAGCACAAACACCATAACACAAGAGATTTTGATGTGGAAACCCAAATGGGAAAAACCACAGTGAGATGGAACTCACAAGTAACTATCTGCAGAATAGGAACCAGACCGGTTAAGGTCATACAATGTTCTTTACTAGAAAATATCCTGTTAGGAATCTCAATATTTGTTAGGAGGTAAGTCCGATTAAAGACTACCTTGCTAGAGGATTTTAGATCCACAGATGTGAACCATCTTGTTAGAGGATTTACAAAAGGCTTTTGGGCCTACCCGGTTAAGGGCTTTAGACTTGTCGAAGATGTGAGTAATCAACAAGTGAGTGATCTAGCAAATAGCACAGATTGCTTGGTTAGATCCTTGATAGCTCATTCCTAATGCATTCCAGCATTACTTCATTCTTCAACATATTCACTCTCTGCCTCTTCTCATAGACTTGAACTTCTCTTCTATCTTAACACTCACAAAAACTCTTCAACCACCTTAAACCCTAGCAACTTACTAAAACCCTAGACATGATGTCCTTATAAAGGAATTTGTTTTCATGTCGATCCAATAGGATTACAATATAATTTCCTAGGTTCAATGCATCTAGACATATTTGGTTCATGACACAAAAAGCACCGCCAAAGTGTCGGAACTGCCAAACAATCAATGGATGGTAACTCATCACAAAATGCCAGTTGGTAACTCATCATAGAGTATTACCGGTTCATACAAAATACTGGTTTAAGCAAAATACCAGTTTCCAGTTTGACAAAATGAAGACTGGGAAATATGAGTTGTGCCGCTTCGTTCCTCTGTACCGCTTGAGATCCTCAAACTACTTGGGGTCTTCATACCACTTCAGATCGGTAAACACTTTCTGCAAAACACTGATAGTCTAAAGACTATAATACATCATACCAGTTGGAACAAATACCGATTGAGCTTTAACTTATACATACAAAAAGTGAACTCAAATCAAGTGTGTGTCCATAAATGACAATCACAACATCAATCATCAAAAATGCCAACAATCTCCCCCTTTTGCATTGATGGCAACACTTAGGAAAATTTTGACATCTAAGTATTTTACAACAAAAATATGCCATAATCAAAATTACTCCCCCTAATCATATACACTATCCCTTTTGCAGAAAATACAATGTATACTACTCCTTAACAGAAATAACATGAAAGTATACATCAAAACATTAAAAATTAATACTTCTCCCCCTTTGCCAACAATGACAAAAGTATTGTAGACTAACCCCTGTTTCATTAAAATAATAAGTGTTTATGAGAGTAAAGAGTAAAACTTGTCAAAAACTGATTTAAAGTCCTACAAAAATTGCTTCATGGATAAGGACCATGAGTCAAGTAGGGAGGTAGCCACCTCTTTCTCTATCTGGATCTGGGAGACTTGTTCTTCCATGGCATCTATCGTGCTCATCTCTTGAGTGACTGTTACGGCATCAAGATTTAGATAGCACTTTTGGAGAATTTGCAGTCTTGGCAATAGGACCAGTTGAAGTTCCTACAAATTTCATGTTCGGTTGCTTATCTCTACCTCTTGTCTTGCAGACTATAGTTAAATCTAGTGAACAGTTTGTCCATATGTGGAAAAGCAATCATATGGCATCTTGAAGGTGCTAATAAATGACTGCATATCAAATTGTAGTTTGTTCTTCTAAATAAGCACATCATCATAGAATAAATGAGGTTGGCAAATCTTGCTGAGTAGAAGATTGCCCTTATTCATTGCATCTCTAATGTCTTTTTGTGCCTCCTAGAGATCAAATCGGAGCTCTGTTAGCTTTTTCACCAGGGCAGTGTCCAGAGCCTTTTGATGTTCCTTCTTGGCATTGGCTTCTGCGACCTCTTCTAGGCTTTGTACCTAGTCTTCTACAACTGAGCATAGGAGCTTCAATTATGCAAGTGATGAATTGGTATTGGGAAGCTTCGTACCAAATATCAAACTGGTAAGTGTTTCCACTATAGTTTGGATAACATCTTCCTCCTTTTTCCTCCTTAGAGCATCCAATCACTCTTGAGCAAGCTTAATGCTCTACAACAGCTCCGATTCATTTGTAGACTGGAGGTCAATAGGACTGGTAATTGCAGCTAGTTTGGCTTGACTATTGGTTGCCATTGGAGACTCCACCTGTGTGCTCTTTTTCGCTACTTCCTTGTCCTTGGCTTTTTGCTGGTCTTCTTTAGCCTTCCTCTGCTCCTCTTCTTCTTTCTTTCTTTTCTCTTCTTGTCTCTTCTCTTCATCTTTTTGCTTCTTCTCTTCTTCATCCTTCTTCTTCTCCTCGTCCTTCTTCCTCTTTTCCTCTTCTTGTTTCTTCTCTTCCTCTTTCCGCTTCTCCTCTTTTTTCTTTTCCTTTTCCTTCTTCTTCCTCTCTTCCTCTTGTTTCTTATTTTCCTCTTCTTTTCTCTTCTTCTCCTCTTCTTTTCTTTTATCATCTTCCTCTTTCTTCTTTTTCTCCTCTTTTCTCTTATCCTCTTCCTCTTTCCTCTTTTTCCCTTCTTTTCTCTTATCCTCTTCATCTGCCTATTTCTTCTTTTCAGCTTCCTATTGCTTCTTTTCTTCTTCTGCCTTCTTTTCCTATCCTGTTCCTTCTAATGGTGCATCATGAGTAACATTTTCACCATCTAAGGTGTCTACATCAATGGGGTCCATTTGTTCTATGACCGGTTCTTCTTCACTATCATACACCTCATTCAGTTTTCCAGTTTTTGATTCTTGCTCAACTTTTCTATTGGCTTCAGCCACTTGATGCATCTTAAGAGCTTCTTGAGCATGAGTATGTGTATCCTTCATCACTTCTTGACCCTTTCCTTCTAGTAACAAGAGTCTTCTTCTTCTCATGAAGAAGAGGCCTTTGTATTTATTCATAACTTTGAAAAGTTCTGAATTTGATACATCAGGAAAATGTTGAGCAAATATTTTCTCCCTCATTTCCTATTTTTTTCTATGGAAATGCGCCACTTATTGTCTAAAGAATTATACAAAGAATTTGGTGTCTCGGATCTAATTTCTGAAGGTGACTAGTCATTAACACATAAATACTTAATGATTTCCTATTCAACTGCTTCCTTTTCATCATCATTGAAATCATCAAAATAATCAATTAAATCATTCAGGACTTTTCTCCTAATATTTTTTATAGTTCTTTGACAATGTGTCAAAGGTTTGTAAGAAGAAATGTCAATATTTATCGGTATAGATCATGTCAGTTCATTCTTTGTCTTTTTCTTTGTTTGCCTAGTCTTCTTCTTAGGTGGTTCTTCTGACACAGTTTCTTCTGAGTCGGGTGTACTTCTTTTTGTCTTCCGCTTCCTCTTGAAGACTTTTGCAGGTGTCACTTCTGGTTTCTTCTTAACTGGAGACTACTTGGTCACTTTGGGACTGGCTGCAGTAACCAATGTCGATGCTGAAGGGATTGCCTTTCCTTTCTTTTTAGAGGGTTCTACAATCAGTGCAACCCTTTCCAAATAAGTGTCGGTTCTCTTTTCCTTAGGATCAAGTGGTGAGGTGATTAGGGTAGAAGCATACCCGACCAGCATATCACTCATTACCTCATAGCCCATAGGCTCTACTTTTTCCTGCCTAGGCTCAACAGCCTCCATTATGCATTCATCCACTTTGATGGTGAAGCAGATGTCTTCCTCATAATTTTTTACTAAATCACTAGATATTCTTATCCTTTGGCTCATCTTACGTCTGAACTCATCAAAGTATTTGTTCAGTACTTCTGGATAGTCGGTTCCAATCGCTTGTAGACTTTCCTTGATTTGTTTTGTTACCAGTTGGTCGGCAAACCACTAAATATCACCTACTCCTGGAAAGTAGCCTTGAAAGTAAAAGAACAACCCAACCAGTAGTTCTTTGAACTTGAATCTCAATGTATTGTCCTATTTTATTGATTTAAAATTCAACATAAGTTGTCTTTGCATATAGGTGCATAGATCAAATGATGCATCCTCCTTGATCATCCTGCAAGTGGCATTTACCATTGTAGCAAAGAAAGAATTAATTCTGCTAGTAGAAGAATGTCCTATAACCTATCACCATGCAAGCATACTTGAGCAAATTGTCCTTGATTGAGTTGAAGGTCATACCACGTGAGTCGCTCACTAAACCGATGAGCTTGGACATTTCAGTCTTGCTAACCCTCCTTAGGGCTGACACTTCCCCTATATTGCAAAAACTGTTGACGACATTAATCACTTCCAGTGTGATATCATGTGTCTGCTTGAGGGAATCTTGTCACTGTGTACCCTACTTAGAATAATGTGAATGTGATCATCTGAAAATTCTTCAAGAAAGTAAACTACATTTTGAAGTTTCTTCTTTTTTAGAATGTTGAATTTCAATTTAATCTTCTTATCCTTTCCATAGAATAAGCTCAGTTGGGAATGGATTACAAGAGACCCTAGGTCTTCGATTTTGCAGTCTATGTAATGAGAAATCCCTTCTTCTACTATAACACCAGCCGGTACTTGAGACAAGGCATTATATTTCAACTTTCATTGTATGAAGTCCATAGAATCAACAGTTGCACTAGAACTATCATGAGATGCGGAAGCCATGATAAATGAAGATTTATGAGAAATACCTTCACAAATTGAAATTTAGGGCTTTGCAATTTGAACTTCGCTTCACACTCCTTCAGTTGTAGAAATACCGCTTTACGTTCTTCACTCCTTCAACAAATGATAGCTTTAGATTCTCCTTCAAGAATTTGATAAATTCTTTGATTCGCAGTGTAAATCACTTTCCTTCGCTCTGCACTTGAAAAACTTCTTCGCTTGAAAAATGATAAGTGAGAAATGATTTAAAAATTCCTTTTAAATAGGTTCTCCACCTACCATAATAAATGCTCCAATATTAAGGCATAAACCCTAATTTTCCTTTTACCATTTCTAGTCTTCTGCTGACTGATAGGTATCTCATACCGGTTAAGGTCTTTTACCGGTGTAACCCAGGGGTTTGAAGTATTTCACCATTTGCTCCCCCTAAGCTTTTCTAATGCTTAGTTTTTTGGTTCCATGATTTCCACACTAGGTGCAAAAACTAGTTCTTCTTGCAACACCGCTGGTTTCTTTTTCCAGGTTTTGTTCTTATCTGCTTGAACTGTTTCTATATCAATCTTTCCTTCTAGAGTGACTAGTATGTCATCCGATATGTTCTTTCTTATTCTGTAGAATCTGGCAATGTGACCCGGTTTGTTGAAATGATATCAGACCATTCCAGGTGCTCTCCAAGGTCCATTATTCATGTTACCGTTCTTCCTTTTGCATGTTGCAGCTGTGTGACCATGACAATGACAAATCAAATAGTTTTCTCTCCATCTGGTTGCCGCTTCATAGCCACTGCTTCCTGACTAATGATTAAAGGCATTAAACTGATTGTGATTCCAGTTCACAAAAGGTTTCGGACCAACTCCTTGAGTCCTCTGAGGATATCTTCCAGTTTTGTTCATAACAGACCTGCATTCAGATGCTCTATGCCCAAACTTGTTGCATGCATAACAATTACCATCAAACTTATTGGATCTAGGTACATTGTTTATAAAGTAAGGAAAATTATTGTAGGCTTTGCTCCTACACACATTGGTAGTATGTCCTTCTTTAAGATAGTTAAAGCAAACAAGTATAACTTTTGCTTACCTTTACCTTTGAATGTCGGTTGCTTCTTCGATGCTTCAGCACTTGCACCAGAGGTCTCACCTTCCTCATGACCGGAATAACCAATTCCATCAGTATTCTTGATAGGTTTGGTAGATTCAAGCTTTTTCTCTAGTTTAACAAATCTCTTGTTGAACTTAGCAAGTATTTCCTTCGACTTAGAGAGTTCTTTGGAAATAGTAGCATTTCTTTCCATCAAGTTTACATTCTCGGAGATGGCCATGTTTAGTTCTCCTTGCATGTCTTCCTTTTCCACTTTGCTCGCATGGAGTTGAGTAGTTAAGGCACTGATCTCTTGCTTCAGCTTGGAGATTTCATGATCCTTGTCTTTTACCAGATCTTCATCTTTCCTCCAGTTATCAAGCTCTTTGCACATTCGAATAGTCAGTCCTTCCAACTCTTTTCTCAGGTTGGAATTGGATTCATTCAACTTTTCTACTTCTTGAATTAGAGCTTCCATGTCCACTTCATCAGAAGAACTATTTTTAGATAGCTCCATCAGTTTTTTAGCATGTTCTCTCCTTTTTGCTTGAGAGGCCTTATATTTGACCATAAGATCATCATAGGCTTGATCAAACTGAGTGAGCGGATGAGTAAGTTCCTCATAGTATATTCCCCCATATTTCTTTCCAAGTGGTTAGACTTATAGAAAGGTTGGCTCTGATACCAATTGATGAATACTAAGAGGGGGGGTGAATTAGTATGCCAAAAATTACTATACTTAAACACTTTACTAGACTACCAGTAAACCGGTATAACAGTGTAGCAAACAAATTGGTTAGCACACATGCAAACTAAATAGCTAATAATGCATTCACCCACAGAAGCACAAACACCATAACATAAGAGATTTTGACATGGAAACCCAAATGGGAAAAACCATGGTGAGATGGAACTCACAAGTAACTATTTGCAGAATAGGAACCAGATCGGTTAAGGTCAAACTGGTTAAGGGCATACAATGTTCTTTACCAGAATAGATCCTATTAGGAATCTCAATCTCTGTTAGGAGATAAGTTTGATTAAAGACTACCTTGCTAGAGGATTTTAGATCCACAGATGTGAACCACCTTGTTAGAGGATTTACAAAAGGCTTTTGGGCCTACCCAGTTAAAGGCTTCAGACTTGTCAAAGATGTGAGTAATCAACAAGTGAGTGATCTAGCAAATAGCATAGATTGCTTGGTTAGATCCTTGATATCTCGTTCCTAATGCATCCCAGCATTACTTCAGTCTTCAACACATTCACTCTCTGCCTCTTCTCGTAGACCTGAACTTCTCTTCTATCTTAACACTCACAAAAACTCTTCAACCACCTTAAACCCTAGAAACTTACTAAAACCCTAGACATGATGTCCTTATAAAGGAATCTGATTTCATGTCAGTCCAATAGGATTACAATACAATTTCCTAGGTTCAATGCATCTAGACATATTTGGTAACATGACACAAAAAGCATTGCCAAAGTGTCAGCACCGCCAAACAATTAATAAATGGTAACTCATCATAAAATGTCGATTGGTAACTCATCACAGAGTATTACCGGTTCATACAAAATACCGGTTTAAGAAAAATATCAGTTGCCAGATTGACAAAATGAAGACTGGGAAATATAAGTTGTGCTGCTTCGTTCCTTCATACTGCTTGAGATCCTCGAACCGCTTGGGGTCTTCATACCACTTCAGATCAGTAAACACTTTCTACACAACATCGATAGTCTAAAGACTATAATACATCATACCGATTGGAACAAATACCAGTTGAGCTTTAACTTATACATAAAGAAAGTGATCTCAAATCAAGTGTGTTTCCATCAATGACAATCACAACATTAATCATCAAAAATGCCAACAAGAACTTGCTAAGGCCAATGAGAATATTGATAAATTCAATAAGAGCTCCTCTATGCTAGATGAATAGATCCAATCTCAGATGATGAAAGGTGATGCATATGGGCTATAATACAATACATCTAAGAAGGGAGAAGCTTTAGGTACCAAGAGAAACATGCATGAAGGTAAAACTACTCCTAGGGCTCAGAAGCCTACCGGTAAGAAAGTTTACAAACCTATTTGCTTTAATTGTCATAAACTAGGACATACTACTAATGTTTGTAGAAGTAGATTTGATGCTAATATTGGTTATAGACCTAATACTAGATATGTGCCTAGGATATTTGAAGGTTATTGTTATACATTCAATATGTATGGGCATAGATCAATTGAATGCAAATATGGAGCAAACAATCCAGCACCTCACATGAACCCAAGACCTATTGGTGACTGGAGAAGGAATTTCACTGATCGGAGGAACACAAATTGGCAAAGACCCTATGTTAACTGGTCTAGTCCTTATGAGATACAAAAGAGAGTCGATGTGACTTGTTCAATCTGCAACAATTTTGGACATGTGACAATGAACTATAGAAGAAGAACAGGTAGAGGAAACTCAGGACCTTGGAGAGCATCTGGAATGGCATGCTATCATTGCAACAAACTAGGACACATTGCAAATTTTTGCAAAACATGGAAGAACCAACTAGTGAATCATCCTGTAGACCAGAAAGGAAAGCAAAAGGTTGATATTGAAGAAACTAGAGTTGAGATGAATAATACCTGGAAGAAGAAGAGTGATGAAAAACCATATGAGGAATCAGATTCTCCACCTAATGTGGAGAATCCATCTCTGGCAAACTAAGTTGTTTCTACAACTTGGGGTGAGCTTATTGTCAAATCTTTAATTGAACCCCTGGATGATGTATTGTAAGTTAAATTTGCATATTTTGATGCATTTTGATGATTAATGTTGTGATTGTAAGTTAAAGTGATAAATATCATTGTTTTTTGCTACTAGTAATATGGTTTAGAGTATTTTAAGGTGCTTTAGGGTTTTGTCAGTAAATACATTTATTGTAGTAGTTAAAGTGCAAATAAATAGAACTTTATATGTAGCATGCCCACCCCAACTCTAGATAGTAAAGTTCTATTTATTTGTACTCTGCATATTGAGAACTTTTGGCAAAGTGAGCAGAGTAGAGATAAGTTTGTGCAAGCAGCATTCAGATCATTTACCAGCATTTGAGGTGATCAAAGTGAAGTTTGATTCAATGATTGAGTATTGAAAGTTTTTTATGATTGGAAACCCTAGCATCGAAGAAGAAGAGGTATTTATTAGTGAATCTTACACTTTTCTTTGAAGATTTGTACATTGTAGTATGGATACTCTGCATCTAGTTGATGTGACCGAGAGGGTAAGACCTGAATACAAATGACATCCATATAAGTCAGAGAAAACTAACCTTGTCGATGCCCTATCTGGTGTACCCAATGGTGTTTTGCGTGTAGAGGATGTAAGATCATTTTATCACTGCAAACTTGAACACTTGGGAGTTGCAGTTATTTATGAACAATACATATCTATGTGCAATGAACAGGGTGTTGGCATTATGTTGTCATTCATGTCAACCGGTATAGGATGACTATTGGTATAAGAGATGTTTGTGCAACACTGTCATGGAGGAGTACAGGATGAGATATCTTTGATATCACCTTGTGCTACAGAATACTGGTAGGGTAAGGGATAGTATGTCATTTAGATGAATGGCCATTGGAGTCACCAGTACACAAGTTTGTGTTTGACTTATGTCAATGAAATGGATAGTTTACCGGTAAATTGTATCACTGGTAAGGAGAGTATGTCAACTGGTAAGTGAAGTGTTGACAATGAGAAGGATGCTTGGATGTTGTTTGTGATGAAGAGGTAGAATGTTACCTAAATTACATCAACATCAGAGGAGAAGAATGAATAGGTCACCAATATGCCGTGTGGATTCAGAACAACAGGACTCCCACCGGATAAGATTTGGAATCACCATGTGAAATGATGACTGACAATGAATGTGCCCACATCAGATCACATGTGCCTATTTGAAGATATGTTGTACAAACAAGGAAGCCACATGAGTGCATTGCAGGATGCAGATGACAAGATGAACCATTGGTAAATGGAACTTATCTCCTATTATGCATAGTATGCATCATAGTTTGGTGAGATAAGGAAGAAGAGGTAAAGGAAAATGTTTGAAGACTAACACCGGATCTACCAGTAGATCAAATGGATGCCTCAAGTGCATTAAATCAGGGATATACACTGGACCGACATAGAAGGCATGTTATGCCACTAGAACAAAAAAGGAAGACTAAAGAATTGATGAGTTTGTCAACCTCATAAACCGGCTAAGATGATACTCAGTCTCATGATGAAGAAGGCAGAGTGGAGAAATTGACAATAGAGAATGAAACTGGCAAGCAGATGCTTTAGATGGAAATCACTGAAGGTTGATGACATGGTGTCATGAGGATGGCTACCGATAAGCATGAGAACCAGTAAGGAAGCAAAGAGGCTATGAGATGTGCTTCTACCTGATGAGAATGAGCATGCTATGGATAGACATGTCTGGCAACCAATTAAGGTGTTCCACCGATAGTTCAAAAAAGAGCAGACATGAAGGTTAACCAGTAAAGTGTGAGATACTAGCAAGGTTAGTGAACCGGCAAAAAAGAAGAACTGATTGAGTGTTTGGTTGGTGATCCTATTTGAATTGACACAAAGGTCCAAGCTGGGAGTTGGTCAACAAAGGTTCCACGTGGAGTCAAGTTGGAAGACTTGCATGCAGTGGTAGATGGAGTGTGCACCAACGAGGTTGTTGAAGAGTTGGTTGATATTAATGGTAGACCCCATAAATCATGGGATGTGTTGTAGAGGTGTGCGGATCAAGGAAGGTCAAATAGAGATGATTAATGAGATGCATCGATTGATGCAAAGTGTTTAGATGTAGAATGGGGTTGATGATGAAATGTACGAACCATTAATGATGATTGATCTTGTATCTCGCTGACTAATTGTTTGTGTTTGCTAAACTTAGCAAACATGTTTTTGAAGGTACATTAATGGCGGTGATGTGTAGATAGCTATCTGGGAGATTAGATTGTTGGCATTGACATAACCAGTCAATCTTGAAAACTATTTTATGTACTAAGGTTTGTCATTGATGTCCAACACTTACTGGTGAAGACACTAACCAGTGAAGTAGTATAAGGTAAAGTCGCATTTCTTTTCAGTAAGAAATAGTGAATGGAAACAACATTGATATTGAATAATCAAAGGTTACTTCAGCTCAAGGTAAAATACATTAAGTCAACCGATCTATCATTCAAGAAGATCAGTTGCTTTGGTGATGGTAAAGTTACAAAAGGTGACTCGAGCAAGAAAACTTGTTTTCTCCAACCAACCGGTAACTCACTGATAAATAGGGGAGAGACATGATGCTAGCACAACAAACCAGAAGTCAAAGAATGAACCGGTAAAGTAAGAAGTGTAGTTACATACCGGTATACCGGTATGATAGAAGGAAGACAGGCAATCACCATAAATCTCAGAGCAGTGATCAGCCATTTAGTTACAATGGCAAAGAATGAGTTGGTAAGCTTGTGTCTATGCCAAATCATTTGTTGGTAAAGTTAACTTTCAGTTATCATGCAGTCAAGCATAATTGCATGCAGATTCTCTGGTTTGCATTTATTTGACTGAACTTGTCTCAGAAGTTTCTATCTTTGGGAGATGCGGTAGCAGAACTGGTTGAACACTTGGCGGAATTGCTAAGAGGCGCACAAAGAAAGAGTGGGAGAGTTTGAATTTGAAATCTTTCATAATCCTTGATTGATCTGATTGAGGATATGGCTAAAGGTGTTGACAGAAAATGTATAAAGAGTTTTGGAGCTCTTTCTGTAAGTTTTGATCATGAAATTTCAAACAAGTAAATCTTGCTAAAGGCGATCCAAGGTGAAGAATAGAGTGAGAGGATGTGTTAAGTGGTGTTAGCATAGTTGAGTGTGTATGTGAAGCAGATCAGTTGATTGTAGAGTTGACTGATAGAGAAATGGTTGAGTGTAGAGCCAAAGGACAAACAACCGGCTGAAAGCAGAGCCAAAGAATAGTGAATAGGCAGACTGTAGAGCCAAAGAATAGAAGATCAACAGAGTGTAGTGCAGAGGGACAAGTGACCAGCAAAGTGAATAGTCGAAGGAACTGATGTTGTTCAAAGAAGTCACAACCAATGTATATTGAGTGACATGCATATGGAGATCTGATCAAGCTATCAGTAGCTAATTTAGCAGATCATCCAAGTGTTGCTTTCTAACAACTACAACATAAATCCCTTAACTAGGTGGACTTTAACAGGTCCCATTGTATAGATCCCTTAACCAAGTAATATCTTAACTGCTGTTCTAAGTCCTTTAATCGGGCTACCTTTAATAGGGTAAAGGCACTAACCGTGTAGTACCCCTACCGTAATCGATCTCTAACCTTGGTTTAATCTTGATTAGTTAATCGTAATATGATGTTACAATCAGATGTTTGATTTAACGCATAGCTATTGATGTGGTTCTCACACTAGTTGTATGCAGATTTTCAGTGTTCCTATTTCATGATGTTAGTATCGGACTAATGATTTCATTAAATTGTATATATGTATGCATGTATGTTCTTTGGTTGCAGGAAATTTCAGGTACAACGCCGCATGAGTGCGAGGTTCGTCTTCACCTGGGTGTGCAGGTTTGAGTGTGCCTTTTTAATCCTTAGAGTTGGCTTAGGTGGTCGTAAGACCCTAGTTGACCTTAGTCGTGCTCCAGTGAGCATCGTCAGTCGTCGTCGGTAATCCCTCTTTGTTTGGGTTTGCGAGTCATCTGTTTGGTTGACTTTCTCAATTTGCGTGCCTAGTGTGTTTGGTTAAATTGATTAATTAGTCCTTAGTAATTATCTGGATTAAATTAATCAGGTTTTCGTTGATATTGAATTGCTTATTTTAAATTGGAAGTAAATTTGAATTAATGACTGTTTTCAAATATTTAATGCATTTTAGATATGCTGTTGAAAAAGAAAGATTTGGATTATTAAATTAGAACGGCTAAATTTGATTATTTGAGAAAATCGATTTTTGATTTGAAAAACAAGTTAAATTGTTGTTATAGTTGAAAAAGTATTAAATTTGGAGAATTATTTGTAAATAAAGTTTTTAATTCCAAAATAGAAATTTTGGGGGTCAACTCTTTCATACAACCCAAATTTGGGGAAAAATGAAAGGATGGACATTTTTGGAAAGGATTTTGGTTGGGAATGAAAATTGGAGGCTTTGGCAGCTGAGATGGGGATTCTTCAGCCGATCTTGCCAGGAACGCGAGATCAGGTAGGAACCAACTCTCAATTTTAGTTTTGTTTGGAATGAAAATGGGGGTTTTATCTTGGTTTAGATTCTCCTTCGAATGCCATGCTTATGATTTGTTTTGGTAAATTAACCAGCTTGGCTGGAAGTGTTTGAGGTGTTGTTAATTCCTCTTTTCCCATTGGGCGTTTGAAACCCTTGAGTGTTTGTTATGGATGAGCAAAACCATCAAAAAAAAAAATGATCCTAACGCAGTTCGTTAAACCCAGATCATGGCAAATCAAAATTTATTAAAACATAGTTGGGTATGGTGTTTTTTAGCCAAGTTCGAACTGTGTAAACAGAAAATATATTATTTTATGTTCGAACTATATTATGTTATGTTCGAACTGGGCGTATTTTGTTTATTGTGTAACCGTACGTTTTTATTGGTTTAGCGGACTGTTGTTGGGATGGAGGGCGGGGAGCGGAGCTCCACCTGCTCCCCTCCCCTTCCCCCGCGCGTTCCCCCGCTCGCTCCCCCTGGTTTCTCCCCCCACCTTCTCGCTGTTGTTTATGCCTATGCCGCGGCACACTGCGGTGGCCGCAGGGCGCCGCGGACCTGCGGGCACCGCAGCGGCGCCGCCCGCATCGGCTCCCCTGCGGTCTTGGTGTGGACGGCGGCTAGGGTTAGGGCACGGCCCGCCCAGCTCGCCTCCCCACTTTTTTTTTTTTAATGCGTTTTGTGGTTTTAAACATGGTTTAAAAAGAATGGTTGTTTTAATGTATATTTTGTTTAGTATTTAAAAAAAGAAAATGCATATGATTTGTAATATCATTTTAATGAATGGTATTTTAATGTTGAGTTTTAACGAGTTCTTAATCTTGATTTGGTAGCATAAGAATGATAAACGATAATTTGATATTGATTAATCCTATAATGGAGTTCGTAAGTTAATCATTTGAGAAATTGAAAAGTAGTGAAGTATTTATCGTTGGGCATTAGAAATTTAAACGATATGCGTTGGAAATGATTATCTCCATTTAGATTCTCTTTTTATATTTTTTTATATTCCGTAATCCGTATAATGTATCTAGAATTGAAATTATGAATCTGTAGAGTTTGATTTTAGACCAGTATGTTAATGACGTTTTGATAGAAGATTAAATATCTTATTTTAGTTGATTAATGGTTGTCTGTGATTTATTAATATGAATTGGTTAAAAACTCTTTATGACTTATTTGCCTGTTCGATGCTTGAACCTTAGGAGTTAGAAAACCAAGAACAACTTATCCCTTGATGAGGTAGATAACTGTAAGCTGATTTAGATCTTGTAGAAAACTTGATCGACTTGTAATGATTAAATCAATTTGAGGAATATTGTCTTTTCTGATTATTGCCTTGCGAGTTTAATTTCTGTATTCGCCTTTAATTATGAAATGGCATGTTTTGCTTTGTTTAGTAGGACCCTGTCGTATGGCTTGACTTGGGGTACCTGATTCAGTCCTCTGTTCCGAGTTGACGATTGTATTGTGGTAGTGTCGTGTTGATCATACCCTCCTTGTGTGTGAGTCGAATGATGATTGTGTGAGTCGTGTTTGACCAGATGATTGTTTCTCTCTTCTTGAACTCCGTTCGTCTGACCATGTCTATTCCTTGGTTTTGAGTTCGTATGAGTTTAGTCTAGTGTCGTATGGGAAAGTGGCTTTCGATTGGGGGCCGCGCCCAAAGTGGCTGCTGGGTAACCCGTCGAAAGTGAGTCTAATAAGTGATAACCTAAGTAGATTAGAAAATAATCTCTAAATAAGATAATGTGCCTCACACATGGGACGAGTGCTATCATAGATTCGACATGCTGTGAGAAGGCCTGAAATGGCAAACTACCATCCTTGTCATCACGAGAGGATGTGTGGGTCCACATGAGGCTTGGATGGGCCGGAAGCTTGGATTAGGTTGCCAGGGTGACCCAGTGTATGGGATCGGGACCTATGAAGACTTGCCATGGTATCCATACCAGGTTGTGTGATGACACTTGTCCCTACGTTCGCTAGTGTGTTGTCGTTCTGTCCTGTTAGGAGTATCTTTGTGAGTCGTCCTTTTGTCTCTGCCCTTGTGAGTGTCGGTTTCGTGATAGACCTTGGGTGGTGATGGCTCAGTCTTGTGGATGCTCTTCTGGACTTATGTTTTTAGCTTTGATTATGTTCGGCTGGATCCTATTCTTTTCAAGGATCGTTTATGTATTAATGGACCGATGTGGTCGCTTGTATATTGTTTGTATTTCGCCTTGATGGCTGGATTGTAATTGGTGTAACCTCTTGTATTCTTAACCTTATTATTTATCAGAGGGGTCTTGCAGTTGAGCAGACCCGGAGATGTAGCCCTTAAGGGGTGAACTCCGAGATCATTATGGTGTTATGTGATGTATTCTCTTATGTTTCCTTTATTCAGCTTTATAATGTATGATTAGCTTATGTTAGAATGGTTAAGTGGATAATTGAAATTAACTATAAATGCTTATATTCAGTTCTTTCTTGAATGCCATGTTGATCGGATGCGTAAGTGGTTTAGTTGAGATTTATCGTTGATGCCTGTATGTAATCGTCTTTTACAATGCAATAAGTTGGAATATGAATGAATGTAACTTAGAGTAGTGAATTATTCTCAGTTGTTGTTAAGGAATTTAAATATGCTTGGAGAGATCTCTTAAGTTATGATGAAATCCTAGCGTATTAGAATGTTAGATGTATGGTTTGTAATTTTAAATGAAAAGCTTGAATGAGAATTATGAATGGATCTTAATGATGAATCTTGCTTGTGATTATATTTCCATCTTTTGAAAGAAAATTATCCTGATTATGAATTATCGCTTTGGAATAATTGTGAGAGTTAAGTGATTTGTGAAATTTAAGTAATATCGTTGGGAAACTCTTTAGGTGTTAGTTGATGTCTTCCGCTATGTAATCTGAATCTTTGATATCTTGTTGCATCTTATGTGTTGTAACTTTAAAAAAAAAAATTTGCACTCTATTCTTGTATTTTGGCTTATCCCTTCGGGGTTTCCTGGCGGGGCATTACATTTGGTATCAGAGCGCATGTTGCAAACATTGGGATCTCTGGTGTCGCGTGTGCCCTCTATTTGTGTGAGGTGTATCGACCTTATGTGTATGCTTGTCCTCTTTTTGCATGTGAGTGATTGAGCAGACCTTGGCTGGTGTGTAACGTGTGTGTTCACACCTTGTTTTCACCTTCTTGATGTTGGTGTTTGAGTGCTTATTTGTGCTTTATGTGCTTATTGATGTTTTGGTCTACGATTACTCTTATTTGAAAGAGAGTCGTATGTACCTTCTCTTATTGAGTGTTGTACTCTTTAGACTAACCCATTTGGGTTGGTCCGTGCTTGTCTTGAATCTGAAAGTGCGAATTGTGTTTGTTTAAAGATTTTGATCTAGCTTAGTGTTGTCCACTTGAAGGACTTATATGGCAATTATTGAATGCTTATTTTGTAGAAAATTAAATGATCATCACCATTCCTCTCTCTCTTTCTGGAAATTAAATGATTAAGATATGTGTAATTATCTTTGATTTGAGTTTCTTGATTGCAAGAGAAAAGGGTGTGACTTCTTGAACCCTTGTGTGAGCTTTATGATGCTTATGTTTTTAGATTATTAAAGAGCTATGGGTTTAAAAATTTATTTGGGTGAATAGGAGAAAATTGTATGAGTACGTTTAAAGAATTCTCCATGTGTGTTTTGTAGGAGTAGCATGATTAATTTCTACCTTAGTAAGGTGCTTTGCTATGTGAATAGTTGAATTATGTGAAACTGCTTGGTTTGTAGAAGTGTTAAAAAGAGCATGTTATTGTAGCTTCGAGAGAGTATTAATGTGTTCCCTGAAAGATTTTGTATGTGTTTTCCGAAAGATTGTCTTATGTGTTTCATTAAACCAGTTTGATTGAAGATTTAATTTAGCAAATGCTCCATTGAACTCGCTTTTGGGTATATGTAATTGCCTTAATGTGTTTAGAAAGTGCGAATGAAAAGCTTGGTTGATGTGCATGCATTAATATGTTTTATTTGGGTTAATAGCTCTTTGCTTATCTTTGATCGTAATGTGATCTTCTCTAATAGGTTGCAAATTATGACATGTGTCTATATTGTATTATTAAGTGAGTGTTCTTAAGAGGTCTTGCATTATCAAAAAGATTGCCTCTCTTGATCTTTGTTTTGTATGGAAAACTAGAACCTCTTGTTGCAACCATAATTATTGGAAATGCTTTGTGAGACTGATTGTCATCCTTCTAAATGGCAGCGAAACGAAAACCGTGTAATTGAAATGATAGGCTTATAGTGAGAAATTTAATATTATAGCGTGATCTTGATTGATCTTGTGTCTTTGTAGGAAACAGTTTGATTATCAAGCTCTCTTTCCCCTTCTCCTTGCCTAATCATAAGATTTTTAGAAATGGTATTAAAGAATGCATTGATTTAAATAGAATGTTTATAAAACATGTGAAATTGTGTGTTTGCTTTTGGCTTCATAGTGATAGATGAAAGTCTTAAGCTTTAGAAATGAATTTGCTTAGCTAGTAATTTAATTATGAATGCTTAGTGAGATTCGAGAAAGATATAGGAATGATGTTAATTCCTTATATAATTGTGAATTGTTAATGAATTAAGTACTTGTATCTAGAGTAAACTTGATTCAGATATTTATATAGAAAGCATAATTGAAATCTTCCCTGTATAGATGTTAGCGTACCGAAAAGTACTCCCCGTATATGTGACTAAACCAGTATTGGTGTATTTGTGTGTGTTGTGAGAAACCAGTGCTTATTATTTGTGCCCATGGATTGGTGAAGTAATCAACCATGGAGGATATGTTGCTTATGAGTATGGGAAACCATACTGTTTATGTGATGTTGCTTATTTGTTTCCCTGCTGAGTACCAAACCTCGGGTTGTGGGTAACTCAGTATGTTAAGGGGTAGTATTCGAAGCGACCGTTCCTTGAATAGTATGGATTGGCGTACGAGTAATGTCAGGGCGAAGCGACTTTAGCTTCTCTACTTCGAGGAATGATATAGTTGTACTACTAAACTGTATCAAGGTGTACTCAATACTTTCCCTTTGATGAACCTATTTATAGGTTTATGTGTGTCAGTCTATTCCTCTTCCTTATTTGAGCAGTTTGGATGGTGATTCTTGTGTATAGTGATGGTATGATTTGGAGGATCCTTTGCCTTGTCTTCATGAAAGGTAGGTTTATTCACTTGTGCTGCCAGTTAGTTTGTGTTGGTGGGCATGTGGGTGGACCATAGTCATGTATACCTCTGACTTACGGCGAGTATCCTTCTAGATACGTCGCTATGCGGGATGTGGCTTGTGTGTGCTTTTTTCGCGAGGTGCACTACCATGCGGGATACGTCCATTGTGTGTTTTCTCCACTTGGGGTATTGCCATGCCGCGTGACGACGTGATGCGGGGTGATGTCGAGGTGCATACCGCCATGCCATGTGGATAGTGTGACTATGTCGCACCACATGATGAGCTACTGCAATAGCTAGTCAGTTGTTCCTTCCTTCCTCGTTGGTGGCTAGATGCTAGTCACACAGTACTGTTATGTGCAGTTGTGATATTCTTTATATTTCTTTGGGAATCAGCAACTTATTTTACCTTGACTTTGAAGGTTTGGCCACGATCTTGTGATCTTTTGCACTTTGATTTGGTGTTGAAATTCTGGATTATTTTCTTACCTTATTGTTGGAATTGATGATTTATTATCTTTATTCATCTGTACTTTGGTGGCTAAACTGGTTTATCATTATTGTTTTCGAATGCTGGTCTTGTGTCGAAATGTGAAATTCCTCTCCAAGGAAGTATGATACGGAATTGGTAGAGTGTATGCGAGGAAGTTGATATAGGGAACCGTGAGGATAGGGGGTATGTGAGGCTGTGACGCAGCTAGTACCCACTACCTACCTATGTGTGGTGACTATCTCTTGGAGGCTAACCACCTTGTTCAACAAGGGATATTCACAAAGGTCTTGTATGGAAGGTAGCACCGCTATGGTGTGCCTAGCACCATCGAGCCCTTGAGTGAGATATTGGATATTTATGATCATATTGTGGTTCTGGGATCAGGCATAGAGATGCTGATCGTGCATGTTATCTGTGACCGAGCATTAGACATGCTCACATGTGGCCTTTTCTGTTATGCATTCCAGTTATGTGGATGGTTATTATTTGTATCATGGAGTAAATTGTGTTAGCTTGTCGCTATGTTATGGGACATAGTCTTTGGAAAGGTTTTCTTATGCCTGGCAAGTGTAATCAATTGAATTAATTATGTTGCTCTTATTTCATGAAAGCTAATTTGGTTGTAGAAATTGATATTTTGAGCTAGTTCTATGTTATTAAATTTTATGATTAAGATGGATTGGTAAAGGAAATTGATCATGATGGCATGTTTCTTGTCATTTGATGATTATGGTAAGTGTTGTTTACCTCTTTGTAATGCTTTAATTTGGTGTAATGAAAGGAAGAAAATTCTTGTTTCTTTGCTATGAATGTGGATAATTCCTCGAATATTTTAAGGAATGTATGGTTTTAGGTGTATCTGGCCAATGGATAATGGCGTTTGTCAAGAACTTTGCAATAATATTTCATTTATTTATGGAAAGATTTCTATGTGCAATTTGATCTTTGTTGAATGAGTTTCAGGGTTGATGCATACGACATGTTCTCCGTCTAGCCTTACGACTTCCAGGAGTAAGTCGGAACCTAGGGGGGGAGAATGTAGTACCCCTACCGTAATCGATCTCTAACCTTGGTTTAATCTTGATTAGTTAATCATAATATGATGTTACAATCAGATGTTTGATTTAACGCATAGCTATTGATGTGGTTCTCACACTAGTTGTATGCAGATTTTCAGTGTTCCTATTTCGTGATGTTAGTATCGGACTAATGATTTCATTAAATTGTATATATGTATGCATGTATGTTCTTTGGTTGCAGGAAATTTCAGGTGCAACGCCGCATGAGTGCGAGGTTCGTCTTCACCTGGGTGTGCAGGTTTGAGTGTGCCTTTTTAATCCTTAGAGTTGGCTTAGGTGGTCGTAAGACCCTAGTTGACCTTAGTCGTGCTCCAGTGAGCATCGTCAGTCGTCGTCGGTAACCCCTCTTTGTTTGGGTTTGCGAGTCGTCTGTTTGGTTGACTTTCTCAATTTGCGTGCCTAGTGTGTTTGGTTAAATTGATTAATTAGTCCTTAGTAATTATCTGGATTAAATTAATCAGGTTTTCGTTGATATTGAATTGCTTATTTTAAATTGGAAGTAAATTTGAATTAATGACTGTTTTCGAATATTTAATGCATTTTAGATATGCTGTTGAAAAAGAAAGATTTGGATTATTAAATTAGAACGGCTAAATTTGATTATTTGAGAAAATCGATTTTTGATTTGAAAAACAAGTTAAATTGTTGTTATAGTTGAAAAAGTATTAAATTTGGAGAATTATTTGTAAATAAAGTTTTTAATTCCAAAATAGAAATTTTGGGGGTCAACTCTTTCATACAACCCAAATTTGGGGAAAAATGAAAGGATGGACATTTTTGGAAAGGATTTTGGTTGGGAATGAAAATTGGAGGCTTTGGCAGCTGAGATGGGGATTCTTCAGCCGATCTTGCCAGGAACGCGAGATCAGGTAGGAACCAACTCTCAATTTTAGTTTTGTTTGGAATGAAAATGGGGGTTTTATCTTGGTTTAGATTCTCCTTCGAATGCCATGCTTATGATTTGTTTTGGTAAATTAACCAGCTTGGCTGGAAGTGTTTGAGGTGTTGTTAATTCCTCTTTTCCCTTTGGGCGTTTGAAACCCTTGAGTGTTTGTTATGGATGAGCAAAACCATCAAAAAAAAAAATGATCCTAACGCAGTTCGTTAAACCCAGATCATGGCAAATCAAAATTTATTAAAACATAGTTGGGTATGGCGTTTTTTAGCCAAGTTCGAACTGTGTAAACAGAAAATATATTATTTTATGTTCGAACTATATTATGTTATGTTCAAACTGGGCGTATTTTGTTTATTGTGTAACCGTGCGTTTTTATTGGTTTAGCGGACTGTTGTTGGGGTGGAGGGCGGGGAGCGGAGCTCCACCCGCTCCCCTCCCCTTCCCCCGCGCGTTCCCCCGCTCGCTCCCCCTGGTTTCTCCCCCCACCTTCTCGCTGTTGTTTATGCCTATGCCGCGGCACACTGCGGTGGCCGCAAGGCCACGGTGGCCGCAGGGCGCCGCGGACCTGCGGGCACCGCAGCGGCGCCGCCCGCATCGGCTCCCCTGCGATCTTGGTGTGGACGGCGGCTAGGGTTAGGGCATGGCCCGCCCAGCTCGCCTCCCCACTTTTTTTTTTTTAATGCGTTTTGTGGTTTTAAACATGGTTTAAAAAGAATGGTTGTTTTAATGTATATTTTGTTTAGTATTTAAAAAAAGAAAATGCATATGATTCGTAATATCATTTTAATGAATGGTATTTTAATGTTGAGTTTTAACGAGTTCTTAATCTTGATTTGGTAGCATAAGAATGATAAACGATAATTTGATATTGATTAATCCTATAATGGAGTTCGTAAGTTAATCATTTGAGAAATTGAAAAGTAGTGAAGTATTTATCGTTGGGCATTAGAAATTTAAACGATATGCGTTGGAAATGATTATCTCCATTTAGATTCTCTTTTTATATTTTTTTATATTCCGTAATCCGTATAATGTATCTAGAATTGAAATTATGAATCTGTAGAGTTTGATTTTAGACCAGTATGTTAATGATGTTTTGATAGAAGATTAAATATCTTATTTTAGTTGATTAATGGTTGTCTGTGATTTATTAATATGAATTGGTTAAAAACTCTTTATGACTTATTTGCTTGTTCGATGCTTGAACCTTAGGAGTTAGAAAACCAAGAACAACTTATCCCTTGATGAGGTAGATAACTGTAAGTTGATTTAGATCTTGTAGAAAACTTCATCGACTTGTAATGATTAAATCAATTTGAGGAATATTGTCTTTTTTGATTATTTCCTTGCGAGTTTAATTTCTGTATTCGCCTTTAATTATGACATGGCATGTTTTGCTTTGTTTAGTAGGACCCTGTCATATGGCTTGACTTGGGGTACCTGATTCAGTCCTCTGTTTCGAGTTGACGATTGTATTGTGGTAGTGTCGTGTTGATCATACCCTCCTTGTGTGTGAGTCGAATGATGATTGTGTGAGTCGTGTTTGACCAGATGATTGTTTCTCTCTTCTTGAACTCCGTTCGTCTGACCATGTCTATTCCTTGGTTTTGAGTTCATATGAGTTTAGTCTAGTGTCGTATGGGAAAGTGGCTTTCGATTGGGGGCCGCGCCCAAAGTGGCTGCTGGGTAACCCGTCGAAAGTGAGTCTAATAAGTGATAACCTAAGTAGATTAGAAAATAATCTCTAAATAAGATAATGTGCCTCACACATGGGACGAGTGCTATCATAGATTCGACATGCTGTGAGAAGGCCTGAAATGGCAAACTACCATCCTTGTCATCACGAGAGGATGTGTGGGTCCACACGAGGCTTGGATGGGCCGGAAGCTTGGATTAGGTTGCTAGGGTGACCCAGTGTATGGGGTCGGGACCTATGAAGACTTGCCATGGTATCCATACCAGGTTGTGTGATGACACTTGTCCCTACGTTCGCTAGTGTGTTGTCGTTCTGTCCTGTTAGGAGTATCTTTGTGAGTCGTCCTTTTGTCTCTGCCCTTGTGAGTGTCGGTTTCCTGATAGACCTTGGGTGGTGATGGCTCAGTCTTGTGGATGCTCTTCTGGACTTATGTTTTTAGCTTTGATTATGTTCGGCTGGATCCTGTTCTTTTCAAGGATCGTTTATGTATTAATGGACCGATGTGGTCGCTTGTATATTGTTTGTATTTCGCCTTGATGGCTGGATTGTAATTGGTGTAACCTCTTGTATTCTTAACCTTATTATTTATCAGAGGGGTCTTGCAGTTGAGCAGACCCGGAGATGTAGCCCTTTAGGGGTGAACTCCAAGATCATTATGGTGTTATGTGATGTATTCTCTTATGTTTCCTTTATTTAGCTTTATAATGTATGATTAACTTATGTTAGAATGGTTAAGTGGATAATTGAAATTAACTATAAATGCTTATATTCAGTTCTTTCTTGAATGCCATGTTGATCGGATGCGTAAGTGGTTTAGTTGAGATTTATCGTTGATGCCTGTATGTAATCGTCTTTTACAATGCAATAAGTTGGAATATGAATGAATGTAACTTAGAGTAGTGAATTATTCTCAGTTGTTGTTAAGGAATTTAAATATGCTTGGAGAGATCTCTTAAGTTATGATGAAATCCTAGCGTATTAGAATGTTAGATGTATGGTTTGTAATTTTAAATGAAAAGCTTGAATGAGAATTATGAATGGATCTTAATGATGAATCTTGCTTGTGATTATATTTCCATCTTTTGAAAGAAAATTATCCTGATTATGAATTATCGCTTTGGAATAATTGTGAGAGTTAAGTGATTTGTGAAATTTAAGTAATATCGTTGGGAAACTCTTTAGGTGTTAGTTGATGTCTTCCGCTATGTAATCTGAATCTTTGATATCTTGTTGCATCTTATGTGTTGTAACTTTAAAAAAAAAAATTTGCACTCTATTCTTGTATTTTGGCTTATCCCTTCGGGGTTTCCTGGCAGGGCATTACATTTGGTATCAGAGCGCATGTTGCAAAGATTGGGATCTCTGGTGTCGCGTGTGCCCTCTATTTGTGTGAGGTGTATCGACCTTATGTGTATGCTTGTCCTCTTTTTGCATGTGAGTGATTGAGCAGACCTTGGCTGGTGTGTAACGTGTGTCTTCACACCTTGTTTTCGCCTTCTTGATGTTGGTGTTTGAGTGGTTATTTGTGCTTTATGTGCTTATTGATGTTTTGGTCTACGATTACTCTTATTTGAAAGAGAGTCGTATGTACCTTCTCTTATTGAGTGTTGTACTCTTTAAACTAACCCATTTGGGTCGGTCCGTGCTTGTCTTGAATCTGAAAGTGCGAATTGTGTTTGTTTAAAGATTTTGATCTAGCTTAGTGTTGTCCACTTGAAGGACTTATATGGCAATTATTGAATGCTTATTTTGTAGAAAATTAAATGATCATCACCATTCCTCTCTCTCTTTCTGGAAATTAAATGATTAAGATATGTGTAATTATCTTTGATTTGAGTTTCTTGATTGCAAGAGAAAAGGGTGTGACTTCTTGAACCCTTGTGTGAGCTTTATGATGCTTATGTTTTTAGATTATTAAAGAGCTATGGGTTTAAAAATTTATTTGGGTGAATAGGAGAAAATTGTATGAGTACGTTTAAAGAATTCTCCATGTGTGTTTTGTAGGAGTAGCATGATTAATTTCTACCTTAGTAAGGTGCTTTGCTATGTGAATAGTTGAATTATGTGAAACTGCTTGGTTTGTAGAAGTGTTAAAAAGAGCATGTTATTGTAGCTTCGAGAGAGTATTAATGTGTTCCCTGAAAGATTGTGTATGTGTTTTCCGAAAGATTGTCTTATGTGTTTCATTAAACCAGTTTGATTGAAGATTTAATTTAGCAAATGCTCCATTGAACTCGCTTTTGGGTATATGTAATTGCCTTAATGTGTTTACAAAGTGCGAATGAAAAGCTTGGTTGATGTGCATGCATTAATATGTTTTATTTGGGTTAATAGCTCTTTGCTTATCTTTGATCGTAATGTGATCTTCTCTAATAGGTTGCAAATTATGACATGTGTCTATATTGTATTATTAAGTGAGTGTTCTTAAGAGGTCTTGCATTATCAAAAAGATTGCCTCTCTTGATCTCTGTTTTGTATGGAAAACTAGAACCTCTTGTTGCAACCATAATTATTGGAAATGCTTTGTGAGACTGATTGTCATCCTTCTAAATGGCAGCGAAACGAAAACCGTGTAATTGAAATGATAGGCTTATAGTGAGAAATTTAATATTATAGCGTGATCTTGATTGATCTTGTGTCTTTGTAGGAAACAGTTTGATTATCAAGCTCTCTTTCCCCTTCTCCTTGCCTAATCATAAGATTTTTAGAAATGGTATTAAAGAATGCATTGATTTAAATAGAATGTTTATAAAACATGTGAAATTGTGTGTTTGCTTTTGGCTTCATAGTGATAGATGAAAGTCTTAAGCTTTAGAAATGAATTTGCTTAGCTAGTAATTTAATTATGAATGCTTAGTGAGATTCGAGAAAGATATAGGAATGATGTTAATTCCTTATATAATTGTGAATTGTTAATGAATTAAGTACTTGTATCTAGAGTAAACTTGATTCAGATATTTATATAGAAAGCATAATTGAAATCTTCCCTGTATAGATGTTAGCGTACCGAAAAGTACTCCCCGTATATGTGACTAAACCAGTATTGGTGTATTTGTGTGTGTTGTGAGAAACCAGTGCTTATTATTTGTGCCCATGGATTGGTGAAGTAATCAACCATGGAGGATATGTTGCTTATGAGTATGGGAAACCATACTGTTTATGTGATGTTGCTTATTTGTTTCCCTGCTGAGTACCAAACCTCGGGTTGTGGGTAACTCAGTATGTTAAGGGGTAGTATTCGAAGCGACCGTTCCTTGAATAGTGTGGATTGGCGTACGAGTAATGTCAGGGCGAAGCGACTTTATCTTCTCTACTTCGAGGAATGATATAGTTGTACTACTAAACTGTATCAAGGTGTACTCAATACTTTCCCTTTGATGAACCTATTTATAGGTTTATGTGTGTCAGTCTATTCCTCTTCCTTATTTGAGCAGTTTGGATGGTGATTCTTGTGTATAGTGATGGTATGATTTGGAGGATCCTTTGCCTTGTCTTCATGAAAGGTAGGTTTATTCACTTGTGCTGCCAGTTAGTTTGTGTTGGTGGGCATGTGGGTGGACCATAGTCATGTATACCTCTGACTTACGGCGAGTATCCTTCTAGATACGTCGCTATGCGGGATGTGGCTTGTGTGTGCTTTTTCCGCGAGGTGCACTACCATGCGGGATACGTCCATTGTGTGTTTTCTCCACTTGGGGTATTGCCATGCCGCGTGACGACGTGATGCGGGGTGATGTCGAGGTGCATACCGCCATGCCATGTGGATAGTGTGACTATGTCGCACCACATGATGAGCTACTGCAATAGCTAGTCAGTTGTTCCTTCCTTCCTCGTTGGTGGCTAGATGCTAGTCACACAGTACTGTTATGTGCAGTTGTGATATTCTTTATATTTCTTTGGGAATCAGCAACTTATTTTACCTTGACTTTGAAGGTTTGGCCACGATCTTGTGATCTTTTGCACTTTGATTTGGTGTTGAAATTCTGGATTATTTTCTTACCTTATTGTTGGAATTGATGATTTATTATCTTTATTCATCTGTACTTTGGTGGCTAAACTGGTTTATCATTATTGTTTTCGAATGCTGGTCTTGTGTCGAAATGTGAAATTCCTCTCCAAGGAAGTATGATACGGAATTGGTAGAGTGTGTGCGAGGAAGTTGATATAGGGAACCGTGAGGATAGGGGGTATGTGAGGCTGTGATGCAGCTAGTACCCACTACCTACCTATGTGTGGTGACTATCTCTTGGAGGCTAACCACCTTGTTCAACAAGGGATATTCACAAAGGTCTTGTATGGAAGGTAGCACTGCTATGGTGTGCCTAGCACCATCGAGCCCTTGAGTGAGATATTGGATATTTATGATCATATTGTGGTTCTGGGATCAGGCATAGAGATGCTGATCGTGCATGTTATCTGTGACCGAGCATTAGACATGCTCACATGTGGCCTTTTCTGTTATGCATTCCAGTTATGTGGATGGTTATTATTTGTATCATGGAGTAAATTGTGTTAGCTTGTCGCTATGTTATGGGACATAGTCTTTGGAAAGGTTTTCTTATGCCTGGCAAGTGTAATCAATTGAATTAATTATGTTGCTCTTATTTCATGAAAGCTAATTTGGTTGTAGAAATTGATATTTTGAGCTAGTTCTATGTTATTAAATTTTATGATTAAGATGGATTGGTAAAGGAAATTGATCATGATGGCATGTTTCTTGTCATTTGATGATTATGGTAAGTGTTGTTTACCTCTTTGTAATGCTTTAATTTGGTGTAATGAAAGGAAGAAAATTCTTGTTTCTTTGCTATGAATGTGGATAATTCCTCGAATATTTTAAGGAATGTATGGTTTTAGGTGTATCTGGCCAATGGATAATGGCGTTTGTAAAGAACTTTGCAATAATATTTCATTTATTTATAGAAAGATTTCTATGTGCAATTTGATCTTTGTTGAATGAGTTTAAGGGCTGATGCATACGACATGTTCTCCGTCTAGCCTTACGACTTCCAGGAGTAAGTCGGAACCTAGGGGGGGAGAATGTAGTACCCCTACCGTAATCGATCTCTAACCTTGGTTTAATCTTGATTAGTTAATCGTAATATGATGTTACAATCAGATGTTTGATTTAACGCATAGCTATTGATGTGGTTCTCACACTAGTTGTATGCAGATTTTCAGTGTTCCTATTTCGTGATGTTAGTATCGCACTAATGATTTCATTAAATTGTATATATGTATGCATGTATGTTCTTTGGTTGCAGGAAATTTCAGGTGCAACGCCGCATGAGTGCGAGGTTCGTCTTCACCTGGGTGTGCAGGTTTGAGTGTGCCTTTTTAATCCTTAGAGTTGGCTTAGGTGGTCGTAAGACCCTAGTTGACCTTAGTCGTGCTCCAGTGAGCATCGTCAGTCGTCGTCGGTAATCCCTCTTTGTTTGGGTTTGCGAGTCGTCTGTTTGGTTGACTTTCTCGATTTGCGTGCCTAGTGTGTTTGGTTAAATTGATTAATTAGTCCTTAGTAATTATCTGGATTAAATTAATCAGGTTTTCGTTGATATTGAATTGCTTATTTTAAATTGGAAGTAAATTTGAATTAATGACTGTTTTCGAATATTTAATGCATTTTAGATATGTTGTTGAAAAAGAAAGATTTGGATTATTAAATTAGAGCGGCTAAATTTGATTATTTGAGAAAATCGATTTTTGATTTGAAAAACAAGTTAAATTGTTGTTATAGTTGAAAAAGTATTAAATTTGGAGAATTATTTGTAAATAAAGTTTTTAATTCCAAAATAGAAATTTTGGCGGTCAACTCTTTCATACAACCCAAATTTGGGGAAAAATGAAAGGATGGACATTTTTGGAAAGGATTTTGGTTGGGAATGAAAATTGGAGGCTTTGGCAGCTGAGATGGGGATTTTTCAGCCGATCTTGCCAGGAACGCTAGATCAGGTAGGAACCAACTCTCAATTTTAGTTTTGTTTGGAATGAAAATGGGGGTTTTATCTTGGTTTAGATTCTCCTTCGAATGCCATGCTTATGATTTGTTTTGGTAAATTAACCAGCTTGGCTGGAAGTGTTTGAGGTGTTGTTAATTCCTCTTTTCCCTTTGGGCGTTTGAAACCCTTGAGTGTTTGTTATGGATGAGGAAAACCATCAAAAAAAAAAATGATCCTAACGCAGTTCATTAAACCTAGATCATGGCAAATCAAAATTTATTAAAACATACTTGGGTATGGCGTTTTTTACCCAAGTTCGAACTGTGTAAACAGAAAATATATTATTTTATGTTCGAACTATATTATGTTATGTTCGAACTGGGCGTATTTTGTTTATTGTGTAACCATGCGTTTTTATTGGTTTAGCGGACTGTTGTTGGGGTGGAGGGCGGGGAGCGGAGCTCCACCCGCTCCCCTCCCCTTCCCCCGCGCGTTCCCCCGCTTGCTCCCCCTGGTTTCTCCCCCCACCTTCTCGCTGTTGTTTATGCCTATGCCGTGGCACACTACGGTGGCCGCAGGGCGCCGCGGACCTGCGGGCACCGCAGCGGCGCCGCCCGCATCGGCTCCCCTGCGGTCTCGTTGTGGATGGCGGCTAGGGTTAGGGCACGGCCCACCCAGCTCGCCTCCCCACTTTTTTCTTTTTAATGCGTTTTGTGGTTTTAAACATGGTTTAAAAAGAATGGTTGTTTTAATGTATATTTTGTTTAGTATTTAAAAAAAGAAAATGCATATGATTTGTAATATCATTTTAATGAATGGTATTTTAATGTTGAGTTTTAACGAGTTCTTAATCTTGATTTGGTAGCATAAGAATGATAAACGATAATTTGATATTGATTAATCCTATAATGGAGTTCGTAAGTTAATCATTTGAGAAATTGAAAAGTAGTGAAGTATTTATCGTTGGGCATTAGAAATTTAAACGATATGCGTTGGAAATGATTATCTCCATTTAGATTCTCTTTTTATATTTTTTTATATTCCGTAATCCGTATAATGTATCTAGAATTGAAATTATGAATCTGTAGAGTTTGATTTTAGACCAGTATGTTAATGACGTTTTGATAGAAGATTAAATATCTTATTTTAGTTGATTAATGGTTGTCTGTGATTTATTAATATGAATTGGTTAAAAACTCTTTTTGACTTATTTGCCTGTTCGATGCTTGAACCTTAGGAGTTAGAAAACCAAGAACAACTTATCCCTTGATGAGGTAGATAACTGTAAGCTGATTTAGATCTTGTAGAAAACTTGATCGACTTGTAATGATTAAATCAATTTGAGGAATATTGTCTTTTCTGATTATTGCCTTGCGAGTTTAATTTCTGTATTCGCCTTTAATTATGAAATGGCATGTTTTGCTTTGTTTAGTAGGACCCTGTCGTATGGCTTGACTTGGGGTACTTGATTCAGTCCTCTGTTCCGAGTTGACGATTGTATTGTGGTAGTGTCGTGTTGATCATACCCTCCTCGTGTGTGAGTCGAATGATGATTGTGTGAGTCGTGTTTGACCAGATGATTGTTTCTCTCTTCTTGAACTCCGTTCGTCTGACCATGTCTATTCCTTGGTTTTGAGTTCGTATGAGTTTAGTCTAGTGTCGTATGGGAAAGTGGCTTTCGATTGGGGGCCGCGCCCAAAGTGGCTACTGGGTAACCCGTCGAAAGTGAGTCTAATAAGTGATAACCTAAGTAGATTAGAAAATAATCTCTAAATAAGATAATGTGCCTCACACATGGGACGAGTGCTATCATAGATTCGACATGCTGTGAGAAGGCCTGAAATGGCAAACTACCATCCTTGTCATCACGAGAGGATGTGTGGGTCCACACGAGGCTTGGATGGGCCGGAAGCTTGGATTAGGTTGCCAGGGTGACCCAGTGTATGGGGTCGGGACCTATGAAGACTTGCCATGGTATCCATACCAGGTTGTGTGATGACACTTGTCCCTACGTTCGCTAGTGTGTTGTCGTTCTGTCCTGTTAGGAGTATCTTTGTGAGTCGTCCTTTTGTCTCTGCCCTTGTGAGTGTCGGTTTCGTGATAGACCTTGGGTGGTGATGGCTCAGTCTTGTGGATGCTCTTCTGGACTTATGTTTTTAGCTTTGATTATGTTCGGCTGGATCCTGTTCTTTTCAAGGATCGTTTATGTATTAATGGACCGATGTGGTCGCTTGTATATTGTTTGTATTTCGCCTTGATGGCTGGATTGTAATTGTTGTAACCTCTTGTATTCTTAACCTTATTATTTATCAGAGGGGTCTTGCAGTTGAGCAGACCCGGAGATGTAGCCCTTTAGGGGTGAACTCCGAGATCATTATGGTGTTATGTGATGTATTCTCTTATGTTTCCTTTATTCAGCTTTATAATGTATTGTTAACTTATGTTAGAATGGTTAAGTGGATAATTGAAATTAACTATAAATGCTTATATTCAGTTCTTTCTTGAATGCCATGTTGATCGGATGCGTAAGTGGTTTAGTTGAGATTTATCATTGATGCCTGTATGTAATCATCTTTTACAATGCAATAAGTTGGAATATGAATGAATGTAACTTAGAGTAGTGAATTATTCTCAGTTGTTGTTAAGGAATTTAAATATGCTTGGAGAGATCTCTTAAGTTATGATGAAATCCTAGCGTATTAGAATGTTAGATGTATGGTTTGTAATTTTAAATGAAAAGCTTGAATGAGAATTATGAATGGATCTTAATGATGAATCTTGCTTGTGATTATATTTCCATCTTTTGAAAGAAAATTATCCTGATTATGAATTATCGCTTTGGAATAATTGTGAGAGTTAAGTGATTTGTGAAATTTAAGTAATATCGTTGGGAAACTCTTTAGGTGTTAGTTGATGTCTTCCGCTATGTAATCTGAATCTTTGATATTTTGTTGCATCTTATGTGTTGTAACTTTAAAAAAAAAAATTTGCACTCTATTCTTGTATTTTGGCTTATCCCTTAGGGGTTTCCTGGCGGGGCATTACATTTGGTATCAGAGCGCATGTTGCAAACATTGGGATCTCTGGTGTTGCGTGTGCCCTCTATTTGTGTGAGGTGTATCGACCTTATGTGTATGCTTGTCCTCTTTTTGCATGTGAGTGATTGAGCAGACCTTGGCTGGTGTGTAACGTGTGTGTTCACACCTTGTTTTCGCCTTCTTGATGTTGGTGTTTGAGTGCTTATTTGTGCTTTATGTGCTTATTGATGTTTTGGTATACGATTACTCTTATTTGAAAGAGAGTCGTATGTACCTTCTCTTATTGAGTGTTGTACTCTTTAGACTAACCCATTTGGGTCGGTCCGTGCTTGTCTTGAATCTGAAAGTACGAATTGTGTTTGTTTAAAGATTTTGATCTAGCTTAGTGTTGTCCACTTGAAGGACTTATATGGCAATTATTGAATGCTTATTTTGTAGAAAATTAAATGATCATCACCATTCCTCTCTCTCTTTCTGGAAATTAAATGATTAAGATATGTGTAATTATCTTTGATTTGAGTTTCTTGATTGCAAGAGAAAAGGGTGTGACTTCTTGAACCCTTGTGTGAGCTTTATGATGCTTATGTTTTTAGATTATTAAAGAGCTATGGGTTTAAAAATTTATTTGGGTGAATAGGAGAAAATTGTATGAGTACGTTTAAAGAATTCTCCATGTGTGTTTTGTAGGAGTAGCATGATTAAATTCTACCTTAGTAAGGTGCTTTGCTATGTGAATAGTTGAATTATGTGAAACTGCTTGGTTTGTAGAAGTGTTAAAAAGAGCATGTTATTGTAGCTTCGAGAGAGTATTAATGTGTTCCCTGAAAGATTGTGTATGTGTTTTCCGAAAGATTGTCTTATGTGTTTCATTAAACCAGTTTGATTGAAGATTTAATTTAGCAAATGCTCCATTGAACTCGCTTTTGGGTATATGTAATTGCCTTAATGTGTTTACAAAGTGCGAATGAAAAGCTTGGTTGATGTGCATGCATTAATATGTTTTATTTGGGTTAATAGCTCTTTGCTTATCTTTGATCGTAATGTGATCTTCTCTAATAGGTTGCAAATTATGACATGTGTCTATATTGTATTATTAAGTGAGTGTTCTTAAGAGGTCTTGCATTATCAAAAAGATTGCCTCTCTTGATCTCTGTTTTGTATGGAAAACTAGAACCTCTTGTTGCAACCATAATTATCGGAAATGCTTTGTGAGACTGATTGTCATCCTTCTAAATGGCAGGGAAACGAAAACCGTGTAATTGAAATGATAGGCTTATAGTGAGAAATTTAATATTATAGCGTGATCTTGATTGATCTTGTGTCTTTGTAGGAAACAGTTTGATTATCAAGCTCTCTTTCCCCTTCTCCTTGCCTAATCATAAGATTTTTAGAAATGGTATTAAAGAATGCATTGATTTAAATAGAATGTTTATAAAACATGTGAAATTGTGTGTTTGCTTTTGGCTTCATAGTGATAGATGAAAGTCTTAAGCTTTAGAAATGAATTTGCTTAGCTAGTAATTTAATTATGAATGCTTAGTGAGATTCGAGAAAGATATAGGAATGATGTTAATTCCTTATATAATTGTGAATTGTTAATGAATTAAGTACTTGTATCTAGAGTAAACTTGATTCAGATATTTATATAGAAAGCATAATTGAAATCTTCCCTGTATAGATGTTAGCGTACTGAAAAGTACTCCCCGTATATGTGACTAAACCAGTATTGGTGTATTTGTGTGTGTTGTGAGAAACCAGTGCTTATTATTTGTGCCCATGGATTGGTGAAGTAATCAACCATGGACGATATGTTGCTTATGAGTATGGGAAACCATACTGTTTATGTGATGTTGCTTATTTGTTTCCCTGCTGAGTACCAAACCTCGGGTTGTGGGTAACTCAGTATGTTAAGGGGTAGTATTCGAAGCGACCGTTCCTTGAATAGTATGGATTGGCGTACGAGTAATGTCGGGGCGAAGCGACTTTAGCTTCTCTACTTCGAGGAATGATATAGTTGTACTACTAAACTGTATCAAGGTGTACTCAATACTTTCCCTTTGATGAACCTATTTATAGGTTTATGTGTGTCAGCCTATTCCTCTTCCTTATTTGAGCAGTTTGGATGGTGATTCTTGTGTATAGTGATGGTATGATTTGGAGGATCCTTTGCCTTGTCTTCATGAAGGGTAGGTTTATTCACTTGTGCTGCCAGTTAGTTTGTGTTGGTGGGCATGTGGGTGGACCATAGTCATGTATACCTCTGACTTACGGTGAGTATCCTTCTAGATATGTTGCTATGCGGGATGTGGCTTGCGTGTGCTTTTTCCGCGAGGTGCACTACCATGCGGGATACGTCCATTGTGTGTTTTCTCCACTTGGGGTATTGCCATGCCGCGTGACGACGTGATGCGGGGTGATGTCGAGGTGCATACCGCCATGCCATGTGGATAGTGTGACTATGTCGCACCACATGATGAGCTACTGCAATAGCTAGTCAGTTGTTCCTTCCTTCCTCGTTGGTGGCTAGATGCTAGTCACACAGTACTGTTATGTGCAGTTGTGATATTCTTTATATTTCTTTGGGAATCAGCAACTTATTTTACCTTGACTTTGAAGGTTTGGCCACGATCTTGTGATCTTTTGCACTTTGATTTGGTGTTGAAATTCCGGATTATTTTCTTACCTTATTGTTGGAATTGATGATTTATTATCTTTATTCATCTGTACTTTGGTGGCTAAACTGGTTTATCATTATTGTTTTCGAATGCTGGTCTTGTGTCGAAATGTGAAATTCCTCTCCAAGGAAGTATGATACGGAATTGGTAGAGTGTGTGCGAGGAAGTTGATATAGGGAACCGTGAGGATAGGGGGTATGTGAGGCTGTGACGCAGCTAGTACCCACTACCTACCTATGTGTGGTGACTATCTCTTGGAGGCTAACCACCTTGTTCAACAAGGGATATTCACAAAGTTTTTGTATGGAAGGTAGCACCGCTATGGTGTGCCTAGCACCATCGAGCCCTTGAGTGAGATATTGGATATTTATGATCATATTGTGGTTCTGGGATCAGGCATAGAGATGCTGATCGTGCATGTTATCTGTGACCGAGCATTAGACATGCTCACATGTGGCCTTTTCTGTTATGCATTCCAGTTATGTGGATGGTTATTATTTGTATCATGGAGTAAATTGTGTTAGCTTGTCGCTATGTTATGGGACATAGTCTTTGGAAAGGTTTTCTTATGCCTGGCAAGTGTAATCAATTGAATTAATTATGTTGCTCTTATTTCATGAAAGCTAATTTGGTTGTAGAAATTGATATTTTGAGCTAGTTCTATGTTATTAAATTTTATGATTAAGATGGATTGGTAAAGGAAATTGATCATGATGGCATGTTTCTTGTCATTTGATGATTATGGTAAGTGTTGTTTACCTCTTTGTAATGCTTTAATTTGGTGTAATGAAAGGAAGAAAATTCTTGTTTCTTTGCTATGAATGTGGATAATTCCTCGAATATTTTAAGGAATGTATGGTTTTAGGTGTATCTGGCCAATGGATAATGGCGTTTGTAAAGAACTTTGCAATAATATTTCATTTATTTATGGAAAGATTTCTATGTGCAATTTGATCTTTGTTGAATGAGTTTCAGGGCTGATGCATACGACATGTTCTCCGTCTAGCCTTACGACTTCCAGGAGTAAGTCGGAACCTAGGGGGGGAGAATGTAGTACCCCTACCGTAATCGATCTCTAACCTTGGTTTAATCTTGATTAGTTAATCGTAATATGATGTTACAATCAGATGTTTGATTTAACGCATAGCTATTGATGTGGTTCTCACACTAGTTGTATGCAGATTTTCAGTGTTCCTATTTCGTGATGTTAGTATCGGACTAATGATTTCATTAAATTGTATATATGTATGCATGTATGTTCTTTGGTTGCAGGAAATTTCAGGTGCAACGCCGCATGAGTGCGAGGTTCGTCTTCACCTGGGTGTGCAGGTTTGAGTGTGCCTTTTTAATCCTTAGAGTTGGCTTAGGTGGTCGTAAGACCCTAGTTGACCTTAGTCGTGCTCCAGTGAGCATCGTCAGTCGTCGTCGGTAATCCCTCTTTGTTTGGGTTTGTGAGTTGTCTGTTTGGTTGACTTTCTCGATTTGCGTGCCTAGTGTGTTTGGTTAAATTGATTAATTAATCCTTAGTAATTATCTGGATTAAATTAATCAGGTTTTCTTGATATTGAATTGCTTATTTTAAATTGGAAGTAAATTTGAATTAATGACTGTTTTCGAATATTTAATGCATTTTAGATATGCTGTTGAAAAAGAAAGATTTGGATTATTAAATTAGAACGGCTAAATTTGATTATTTGAGAAAATCGATTTTTGATTTGAAAAACAAGTTAAATTGTTGTTATAGTTGAAAAAGTATTAAATTTGGAGAATTATTTGTAAATAAAGTTTTTAATTCCAAAATAGAAATTTTGGGGGTCAACTCTTTCATACAACCCAAATTTGGGGAAAAATGAAAGGATGGACATTTTTGGAAAGGATTTTGGTTGGGAATGAAAATTGGAGGCTTTGGCAGCTGAGATGGGGATTCTTCAGCCGATCTTGCCAGGAACGCGAGATTAGGTAGGAACCAACTCTCAATTTTAGTTTTGTTTGGAATGAAAATGGGGGTTTTATCTTGGTTTAGATTCTCCTTCGAATGCCATGCTTATTATTTGTTTTGGTAAATTAACCAGCTTGGCTGGAAGTGTTTGAGGTGTTGTTAATTCCTCTTTTCCCTTTGGGCGTTTGAAACCCTTGAGTGTTTGTTATGGATGAGCAAAACCATCAAAAAAAAAAATGATCCTAACGCAGTTCGTTAAACCTAGATCATGGCAAATCAAAATTTATTAAAACATACTTGGGTATGGCATTTTTTAGCCAAGTTCGAACTGTGTAAACAGAAAATATATTATTTTATGTTCGAACTATATTATGTTATGTTCGAACTGGGCGTATTTTGTTTATTGTGTAACCGTGCGTTTTTATTGGTTTAGCGGACTATTGTTGGGGTGGAGGGCGGGGAGCGGAGCTCCACCCGCTCCCCTCCCCTTCCCCCGTGCGTTCCCCCGCTTGCTCCCCCTGGTTTCTCCCCCCACCTTCTCGCTGTTGTTTATGCCTATGCCGTGGCACACTACGGTGGCCGCAGGGCGCCGCGGACCTGCGGGCACCGCAGCGGCGCCGCCCGCATCGGCTCCCCTGCGGTCTCGGTGTGGATGGCGGCTAGGGATAGGGCACGGCCCGCCCAGCTCACCTCCCCACTTTTTTTTTTTTAATGCGTTTTGTGGTTTTAAACATGGTTTAAAAAGAATGGTTGTTTTAATGTATATTTTGTTTTGTATTTAAAAAAAGAAAATGCATATGATTTGTAATATCATTTTAATGAATGGTATTTTAATGTTGAGTTTTAACGAGTTCTTAATCTTGATTTGGTAGCATAAGAATGATAAACGATAATTTGATATTGATTAATCCTATAATGGAGTTCGTAAGTTAATCATTTGAGAAATTGAAAAGTAGTGAAGTATTTATCGTTGGGCATTAGAAATTTAAACGATATGCGTTGGAAATGATTATCTCCATTTAGATTCTCTTTTTATATTTTTTTATATTCCGTAATCCTTATAATGTATCTAGAATTGAAATTCTGAATCTGTAGAGTTTGATTTTAGACCAGTATGTTAATGACATTTTGATAGAAGATTAAATATCTTATTTTAGTTGATTAATGGTTGTCTGTGATTTATTAATATGAATTGGTTAAAAACTCTTTATGACTTATTTCCCTGTTCGATGCTTGAACCTTAGGAGTTAGAAAACCAAGAACAACTTATCCCTTGATGAGGTAGATAACTGTAAGCTGATTTAGATCTTGTAGAAAACTTGATCGACTTGTAATGATTAAATCAATTTGAGGAATATTGTCTTTTCTGATTATTGCCTTGCGAGTTTAATTTCTGTATTCGCCTTTAATTATGAAATGGCATGTTTTGCTTTGTTTAGTAGGACCCTGTCGTATGGCTTGACTTGGGGTACCTGATTCAGTCCTCTGTTCTGAGTTGACGATTGTATTGTGGTAGTGTCGTGTTGATCATACCCTCCTTGTGTGTGAGTCGAATGATGATTGTGTGAGTCGTGTTTGACCAGATGATTGTTTCTCTCTTCTTGAACTCCATTTGTCTGACCATGTCTATTCCTTGGTTTTGAGTTCGTATGAGTTTAGTCTAGTGTCGTATGGGAAAGTGGCTTTCGATTGGGGGCCACGCCCAAAGTGGCTATTGGGTAACCCGTCGAAAGTGAGTCTAATAAGTGATAACCTAAGTAGATTAGAAAATAATCTCTAAATAAGATAATGTGCCTCACACATGGGACGAGTGCTATCATAGATTCGACATGCTGTGAGAAGGCCTGAAATGGCAAACTACCATCCTTGTCATCACGAGAGGATGTGTGGGTCCACACGAGGCTTGGATGCACCGGAAGCTTGGATTAGGTTGCCAGGGTGACCCAGTGGATGGGGCCGGGACCTATGAAGACTTGCCATGGTATCCATACCAGGTTGTGTGATGACACTTTTCCCTACGTTCGCTAGTTTGTTGTCGATTTGTCCTGTTAGGAGTATCTTTGTGAGTCGTCCTTTTGTCTCTGCCCTTGTGAGTGTCGGTTTCGTGATAGACCTTGGGTGGTGATGGCTCAGTCTTGTGGATGCTCTTCTGGACTTATGTTTTTAGCTTTGATTATGTTCGGCTGGATCCTGTTCTTTTCAAGGATCGTTTATGTATTAATGGACCGATGTGGTCGCTTGTATATTGTTTGTATTTCTCCTTGATGGCTGGATTGTAATTGGTGTAACCTCTTGTATTCTTAACCTTATTATTTATCAGAGGGGTCTTGCAGTTGAGCAGACCCGGAGATGTAGCCCTTTAGGGGTGAACTCCGAGATCATTATGGTGTTATGTGATGTATTCTCTTATGTTTCCTTTATTCAGCTTTATAATGTATGATTAACTTATGTTAGAATGGTTAAGTGGATAATTGAAATTAACTATAAATGCTTATATTCAGTTCTTTCTTGAATGCCATGTTGATCGGATGCGTAAGTGGTTTAGTTGAGATTTATCGTTGATGCCTGTATGTAATTGTCTTTTACAATGCAATAAGTTGGAATATGAATGAATGTAACTTAGAGTAGTGAATTATTCTCAGTTGTTGTTAAGGAATTTAAATATGCTTGGAGAGATCTCTTAAGTTATGATGAAATCCTAGCGTATTAGAATGTTAGATGTATGGTTTGTAATTTTAAATGAAAAGCTTGAATGAGAATTATGAATGGATCTTAATGATGAATCTTGCTTGTGATTATATTTCCATCTTTTGAAAGAAAATTATCCTGATTATGAATTATCTCGTTATTAAGATGTTCAGCTTTGGAATAATTGTGCGAGTTAAGTGATTTGTGAAATTTAAGTAATATCGTTGGGAAACTCTTTAGGTGTTAGTTGATGTCTTCCGCTATGTAATCTGAATCTTTGATATCTTATTGCATCTTATGTGTTGTAACTTTAAAAAAAAAAAAATTGCACTCTATTCTTGTATTTTGGCTTATCCCTTCGGGGTTTCCTGGCGGGGCATTACAAACCAACCTTGATCAAAATCCCTTAACTAGGTGGCACCTAACCATTATCTTTGTAATCTCCTAATAGGGATGGCTCTTAATCGAGCGTACTCCAAAAGAGTACAAATTTTGTGAGTTCCTACTCACACCGTGGTTTTCTCCCTATTGGGTTTCCACGAGATAACTCCTTGGTGTCACTGTCAATTTTTCATGCTTACATATTTTACTTCAGTATTTAAGTATACTATTGGATTTTAGATGAATGAAGATTTAAGATAAAAGTTAAATTGTGAGAATTTGATTAACTGTTGATTCACCCCTCCCCTCTCAGCACTAGTTGGGACTAACATAGATCAGATAATATCTGATTGGATTTGGTTTTCCCCGAGGTTGATGAGGAAACCCTAACCGCCTATTATTTGAATTGGCTTTTGGCGGGAAGACTAGGCTATAAATATGCAAGCCAAATATATTGTTAAGAGCTGTTGGATGGGAGAGGATAGACTATTGCGAAGTGATTGAGTGCTGCATGAAAGAGTTAGATCAGTCATAGTGAAAATAGCAGAAGATAACAGTGACTGAGTGAGTGAACATGAAATTGATGATAAGGTTTAACAGAGGGTTTAACTGGTATGGTTTGTGCAGCCAGTAAAATAGCTAGATTGCATCAGAGAATATAATTGGTAGGTACTTGTACCATCAAGAAGACAATAGAGGGTGTTGAATTGTAGAATAGTGAAGGAGAGATCTAGAAAAGCAGATGCAGAGCAAGGTAACCAGTAGTGTGTGAACCGGTAAAGTAGTAGAAGAGAGAGGTGAACTAGTGTAGCAGAGAAGGTTTCTCACTAGAAGAGTGATGTATATGAAATGGTTACAAGATTCACTTGTAATAGTATGACTACTTTTGTATTTGATGTTATCATTGTGATCACTGAGTTGTAGCTCGGTGTAGGGGTTGTAGCTCCTTTGGGTTGGTGCCCATAAACTAGCAAGGTTGTAGCTCCTTTGGGTTGTAGCCCATAAATTAATTAAGGATTGGTTCTCCTTGGGTTGGTGCCCTAAACTTTGTAACAAATTTCATTATGAGGCTGGATTGGAGCAGTAGACTCTAGTAGCATTGCTCACCGAGGTTTTTCTCATCTTGGGTTTTCCTCATACATACTGGTGTTATGTGATGTCCATTTGTGTGTGTTTGCATTTGTGGTGGTCTCTCATCTAATCGGTAAGTCTGCATTGAGTTAGATATGATAACTGGTATACTCACATAGGATAGTTAAAGGGAAAAGTTTGAGAACCACTTATTCACCCCCCTCTCAGTGGTGCATTGTGTCTAACACAGGGTAGATTGAAAGAACAATTCAAAAGCATAGCCAATAAATTTTTTCATCATGCGATCAATTTCATTGATGATTTTGATGATGGGTTGGTAAGATTTGTTTTGAGTAGCATTCATGATCAGTTCATGTGGTTGGATAGACCTCACAAAATAACTAAGGAAGCAATCCATGCTATAACCGACTTCTACTCAACCGGTGAAGTGTCATTGCTTAGGTCTATACCTAAGAATGATGTTGAGAAGTTAACTGGATCTAGATGGGATAAAAGAGCCATGACTGTGAATGATATTAATGATCCTACTGTTAAATTTGCATCTATGGTGATTGGCTATAGAATTTTCTATTCAAGAAGAATGAACAGTATACCAGCAACATCAATTCACACTACATATTGGATGAACATGGACTATGACTTGACTAAAGCTTTAAGGAGTCAATTAGTGACAAATTTGGAAGCAGTCAAGAAGGATAAGAAGATTAGATTCAAGTTTGGACAACTTATCATGGGCTTATTCTTTTATTTCCAAAAAAATTTCCTTGGTATTGGTGATGTACAATGGATAACTAGGACATCTGCCCTATGTCAGACGAAGAACAACATTAGGATGCTGAAGAACAAGTTTGATGATATTTCATGGGGATATTTTAAGAAATTTCATAAGGAAATGCATGCTAGGGAACACATAATGGTAGAGGTAGTCAATCAGTATGAGGATTCTATCTATTTTGTGGTTGACATAGATACATGCTTGATGGAAGTTGTTATTCCTAGGACCACATGGGTAATGCCCATGGGTTATGAAGTAGATAAAGATCTACCTATTTCTTATGTTGATCATTTGTTAGCTCAACCTGTTGATACCACCGCTGAGAGGTTTGGAACCTACAAGGAGAAACTACTAAAAGTGCACTCTGAATTATAGAAACCGGTGATAGCAAAGAAAGTAAAAAAAGAGGTAGAGGCCTTTGCTAAGAAGGCCGAATTCACAAAAGATCACATTGTTGCAGAAAGAGCCAAATATGAGACTCAACAAGGTGGAACTTCCAGTGTACTAGCTAGTAACCCCACTGGTAAGACTAGAGTAGCCAAAGAAGCTGAGAGGAAGAAAGAAGAAGAACCTAAGGTGAAGCCTACTGAATCTCAAAGAGGGAAACCCTCTAAAATACAATTCTGAAGTAAAGGTAAAACTATTGAACCTTCTGTTGTGCCTACCCAAACCGGTGACAAATATAGAGGAAACATAATCAGAAGAAGGTAAGAGAGTACTAAGGGCAAGTGCTAAGAATCAAAAGACTACTTGAAAAGGTAAAGAAGCTACTAAAATATTGACACTTGAAGATTCTCACTAGAATGATTAGAATTATTAAGGAATATGGCATTTGTAAAGGTTTAAACATATTGTTTACTCATTTGTCTGAAAATCAATGAAGGGAGATTGAAGATGCAATCATCTTCAGTATAACAAGTTTAGTAGAGCCCTCATTGAATTACAAGGGCAAATTCTAGATTCCTTATATAATTTGATTGATGCTAGGTGGCAAGGGGCAATTAGACTTGATAAAGAATTTATTGATTATACACTTAAACACTTTCAACCATAAGAAAATGAAGAGGAAATCGAATAGATAAAGGTTAATACAAAATCTTTTTTCAGATCAAAGAAGAGATTAACAAGAATGCTTGTTGGAGAGACCAAATCAATTCAAAAGGAGACTGAGATTTTGGTGAAAAAGGCTTTAGGTCTCATTCCCAATGAAGAAGAGGAGAAAGATGAAGTAATTGATGATATTACTCCTGATAAGCCAAAGTTAGAAGAACTTCAAGAAGGTGTAAAGATCATAGGCTTTGAACCAGACAACAAATATATGTAAGATGATCCTATTGATACTGGACTGGTAGATATAATAGATGATGATATCAGTAATGCTGATTATGTTGCTAACACTGCTGACAATGTAGATGTATAGATGTTTGATACTCAACAAGAATAGGTTGAGAACAAAGGAGAAGAGAAAGAAGTAGACAAAATCTCAACTGAGCAACCAGTGAATGCACAAAATCAATAGAGACTCAGACTGCACTAGTCAATGTAAGTGCAGATGCAAATGTAAATGTTGCTACTGAGGATAATCAAAAGGATTTAGTTGATAAGGAAGAGGAAGCACCCATGAAAGAATAGATTGTTGAAAATCTGCAACTGGTCAAAGACACCACTAAGGAAAAGGAGACAACAAAAGATAAGGAGGAAGAGAAGAAAATAGAGAAGGTGGAAGAGGAGAGGAGAACAAAGGAAATAAGAACATCTCTTGAGATACCTCCTAAACCCAAACTGAAGAGAACAATAGTTGATGATGATGATGATGATGACAATGTGAGCATAAAAGTTCCTATTAACATGGACAATTTGAGTTCTTTAGAATTAATGGAGATTGCTACTGTAATGCAATCCCGTGCACAAAAGAAAAAATCAATGGAACAACAGAAGGAAGTAGAGACTATAAGGACCGATGTTGATATTTTGTCAAGTCTCCTTTCGGAGACTAATACAAAACATTTGGCTACCCCTATTACAAAACTTGGATAGTTAGTTGTTAGTGTTGGTGAACAACTTGAATCCCTTTAAGAAGCTATATAAATGTTTTTGGCAAAGGATTACAAGAAGAAAAGGGGAGAATAGTCAATGGTTGAGATAGATAAAGGCAAAGTAGCCCTAATGGTGAATAAAGACTTGTTGAAGAATGGATTGGAAACCGGATTTAATATTTTGGCTAATATCTCTCAATTTTCACTATTTTGTGCAAACTTGAGAAAGAAGAGAGCTGATAGTGAGAAGGAAATACAAAAGTTAAGTAAAACTTTCATACCAGTATAGGACTCAGTGATCACTTTTGATCTACAACACTAATTAGAACTTTGTGAACATGAGCAACTCAAACAGGTCAGATCACTGAAAGAACTCCAGATTTAGCTACTTCCAAAAGTAGATATTCTTCAGAGCGATTTCAAGGAGTCAGAGGCAATTTTGGCTACTCATGAGATGAGTACAATTGATGCTATGGAGGAGTTTGCAGCATAGATCTTGACACATGTTGAGATTACCGAGACATTGTTGGAAACATTGGACACTGATCTTAAGCAGTTGAAGTTTCATTATAGTGATGTTTTCTTGAGAATTGCATTGTAGAGACCTTAACAATTTTATTTCTATATATACATGCACTTTTGCTCACAAATTTTTGATGTAATGTATGTATTTTACTTCTTTATTTGGCATTGTTGTCAAAGGGGGAGTAGAAATAGTTAAGAGTCCAGTCAAAATTTTGTATGTATTGTTAAGGGGGAGTAATGATTTCATTTTTGTAATGGAATGCAATTGCTAAGGGGGAGTGTATGTCATGAAGTCAATTTTTTTTTTGCACACTTGGTTGACAAAATTTTCCTAAGTGTTGTCATCAATGCCAAAGGGGCAAATTGTTGCAATTTGATCATTTGAACTAAACCAATAATGTGTGTTTTGCAACCGGTACATGTAAAAGGTTAGATTTATGTATGATGACTATTTGGTGTGTTGTCATTGATGGAAACTATGTTTCTTTGAGTCATCTAAGTCCTACAGTTCAATCAGCTAAACTTAACCAGTAAAGCAAAGACAGTTTTTATCAGAACCCATAGTTAGGACTTCAACCAGTAAATGGCACACAGTGTTACATTCCAACAACTGATACATGAAAATCATGAAGATTGAGATGATGTGGTTTTGCAGCAGCATTGAAGACTATCAGATGAAGATATGTTTGTGACCGCACATGCTGAACCAATCAGGTGAACAAGATTTGTTTGACAGAACAGATTCGTGGATGGAGACTTAACCGGTAGTGATGAAAATCACTCAGATTGGTAAAACGACACAGAATTGGACTTTTTATGTCGGTGGCCAACATAACTAAAGCATACAAGGGTAAGTGCACAAAGATGATGGTCAAAGAGGGGGGTCTAAGAGGACACTTTTTTTTCTAAAATTAAGTGAACCTGACCTTGGAGGCAAATTAGAAAGTCATCCACTCAAGATATGAAGATAATCAAAGAACAAATATTGTAGTACTCTGAATCTAGTTTCCAAACTACTAAACTTTTTCAAAATTGGATAATATTAAGGAGGTCAAATCCTTTACACCCAAAAAATAGACCTTGATTTTTTCTATAAAACATAACATATTGTCAGACATGCACATCAAAAAGGTCATAGTTAGATTTAGTATTTTGACAAATCCTTTGGCAAAAAGATAGTTAAGAGTGAGCACTAGAAGATGTATATTTTGTTGTAATTTTTTGTTGTGTGATTATTTTTTTATGATTTCTCCAATCGAGCACATCCTGAAAATTACGTACATGTTCGTGCATGAAGCATAACTTGCACTAAAAAAATCAAAAATACAAATTTATTAGTATAAATTGTAAAGAATCAAGTGTACTACAATAATATATAATTTTTTTAATTTGGATAAGTAGATCAAAAAAAATTTTAAAAATGGTACACGTATGTCTATGAGAACTATGGAGACACTAGTAAAAGAAATTCAATAATAATATGTTATTGTTGTTCAAATTTAAAAAAATCATATATGGTTAGAAAGCTGAAAAGATGGGTGAAAATATGGTGGCAATTTCAGAAATACCCACTTGATGAAGTGTAAACCTGGTTATGACAAAGTTGAGAAACCAAGTTGATAAAGTAAAACACGTCAAAAAGGAGGGAAATGGAGGGAAATCAAACTTCCAACCCGTAGCTTTGTCATCCAAGCCTATTCCAAGCCTAAACAGTCAAAAGCACGTACAGGGTACCTATGGTATAAAAAGTGTGTACGGGGTACTTGTGGTGTAAGAAGCGTCTACGCTCCATCTTTACTATAAACAACACGTACGTGCTACTTTTGTTTAAAATTTGGGAGTGTGTATAATATGATATTGTATATATAATATGTGTATATACATATAATATATAAATATATAATATATAATATTTATATATATATGTGTATATAATAATATATAATATATTAAGTATATATATACACATATGTGTGTATGTATGTGTATTGTCTCCCTCTCTCCCCTTCTCCCTTGCTCCATCTCTCCATCTCTCTCTCTCTCTCTCTCTCTCTCTCATTATCGAGTCATAGGAGTCATAGATTGAGTCTAGATACAATTTAGAAAAAATTGTCATTATTGTCAAAAAGTTATCAAGCAACTTGTACATCGTGCTAGTAGGGTATGACTCTCAATGTTTCAGTGCTTTGGGATGCATGAGAGGAGAATTCCTAGCATAAACCTACCCACTTCAATGAGCTCATGATGTCATTTTGTGCACATGATGAATAGTATCAATTCTAGCCAATCTTGCAACTGACGGTTTTTGCAGCAGGCAAAAAATGCTACCAATTGAAAATGGCTCTAAGTCATCAAAAACTGAGATAGGCCATTGTAGAGGAGCCTCAAGAGACCCCATAGGTTCAAATGGATCAATAATATGTTTCTAGGACTGGAAGAAATAGTCTGTCAAAGTTTGACAATTTTTTGCACTCAAGGCACTTGAGAGATCACGCCAGTAGGGTATGACTCTCGATGTTCCAGTGCTTTGGGATGCATAAGAGGAGAATTCCTAGCGTAAACCTACCTACTTGAACATGCTCATGATGTTGGTTTGTGCACATGAGGAAACAAATCAATTCTAGCCTATCTTGCAACTTTGCATTGCATGCAACTAACAGTTTTTGTCGCAGGCGAAAAAATGCTATAAATTGAAAATGGCTCCGAGTCATCAAAAATCAAGATAGGCTATTGTAGAGGAGCCTCATGTAACCCCACACATTCAAACGGATTGATCATATGTATTTTGGATTGGAAGAAATAGTCTGTCAAAGTTTGACAATTTTTTGGACACAGGGCACTTGAGAGATCATGTCAGTAGGGTATGACTCTCGATGTTTCGACGCTTTGGGATGCATGAGAGGAGAATTCCTAGCATAAACCTACCCACCTGAATACACTCATGATGTTGGTTTGTGCACACGATGAATCGAATAAATTCTAGCCTATCTTGCAACCTTGCATTGCATGCAACTGACAGTTTTTGCAGCAAGTAAAAAATGCTACCAATTAAAAATGGCTCTGAGTCATCAAAAATTGAGATAGGCCATTGTAGATGAGCCTCACATGACCCCACAAGTTCAAATAGATCAATCATATATGTCCTGGATTGGAAGAAATAGTCCATCAAAGTTTGACAATTTTTTGGACTTAGGGCACTTGAGAGATTGCATCGGTAGGGTATGACTCTCGACGTTCTAACACTTTGGGATGCATGAGAGGAGAATTCCTAGAATAAACCTACCCACTTGGATGCACTCATGACATCAGTTTCTATACACCATGAACTGAATCAATTTTAGCCTATCTTGCAACTTTGCATTGCATGCAACTGATGATTTTTGCAGCAGGTGAAAAAATGCTACCAATTGAAATGGCTTCGAGTCATCAAAAATTGAGATAGGCCATTGTAGAGGAGCCTCACGTGACCCCATAGGTTCAAATGGATCAATGACATGTTTCCTAGATTAGAAGAAATAGTCTGTCAAAGTTTGACAATTTTTTAGACTTAGGGCACTTGAGAGATCGCGTCGGTAGGGTATGACTCTCAACATTCTAACACTTTGTGATATATGAGAGGAGAATGCCTAGCATAAAATTATCCACCTAGATGTGCTTGTGAAGTCAGTTTGTGCACACGATGAAGCGAATAAATTATAGCCTATCTTGCATTGCATGCAACTGACGGTTTTTGTAGCAGGCAAAAAAAATGCTACCAATTCAAAATGGCTCTGAGTCATCAAAAACTGAGATAGGATATTATAGAGGAGCCTCACGCAACCTCATAGGTTCAAATGGATTGATCATATGTGTCTTGGATTGGAAGAAATAGTCCATCAAAGTTTGACATTTTTTTGGACTCGTGGCACTTGAGAGATTGCGTCGGTAGGGTATGACTCTCGATGTTCCAGGACTTTGGGATGCATGAGAGGAGAATGCCTAGCGTAAACCTACCTACTTGAACATGCTTGTGATGTCAGTTTGTTCACACAACGAAACAAATCAATTCTAGCCTATCTTGCAACTAATGGTTTTTGCAGCAAGCGAAAAAATGCTACCAATTGAAAATGGCTCTAAGTCGTCAAAAACCAAGATAGGCCATTGTAGAGGAGCCTCACACAACCCTATAGGTTCAAATGAATTGATCATATGTGTCCTAGATTGGAAGAAATGGTCCATCAAAGTTTGACAATTTTTTGGACTTGGGGCACTTGAGAGATTGCGTCGGTAGGGTATCACTCTCGACGTTTCGAAGATTTGGGATGCACAAGAGGAGCATGCCTAGCGTAAACTTGCCCACCTGGATGCACTTGTGATGTCATTTTTCTCACACGAGAACCAATTTTGACCATTGCGAGCATAAGGGTGCTCTCGCACCACACACATATTGTCGTTTATATTCATATTGTCAATTTTTGTTGTTTATATTCATATTGTTGATTACATAGGCAAATATTCATTTAAATTTATAAAAGGGTAGCCACCAAATATAGCAAATACACAATAATGAACTGAATACAAGGAGTTTTGTAGGGTTAATTCAATATTTTAGAAATTTTATCAAATCATATTCCACGATTGCAATGTTTTATATCATAGATTTTTGTTGTTTATATTCATATTGTTGATTACATAGGCAAATGATCAATTAAATTTATAAAAGGATAGCCATGAAATACAATGAATACACAATAATGAACTCAGTACACATTTATTGGATCGAATATCAACATTTATATATATCAAAAAAAGGCATGTCTGCCAAGTCCATAAAAGTATTACAAAAATGTGGCATATGCCATGTCCAAATTGATATACAATAAAAATGTAGAATATATCTACATGTATTGGTCATTCAATGACCAAAACTAACACTATATGATCCTAAACTTGTGGTGGATCATCAAAATCGAGCCTGTTCGATGCAGTACGTGACTTTGTGGATGGCTGCAAAACCACAATTCAAAAGCCAAGTTAGAATTCTTTTGTAGAAAATAGTTCATAATTAACAACATAACTATAGATTTAACTATAATTCCTTTGCAATTGAAATGTAGATTACCTTATCGGTTGATCTTGGAGCTAATGTCTATGTTCTCCTCTCCTTGTCACTCTTAGGAGTTTTCTTGAAGACAAACTTAAAAGTATCCATGTTATGGCCGAACCGCGAAGGGGGCTATTGTAGATTAAATGTACAATTAATACAATGTACTAACATAAATACATCAAAAACACTTAAAAGATATAATATAGAGAAAAATTAAGTACCAATGCCTGAGATGCTTCTCCAATGGATTGAGGATGGTTCACCATCGATGGAGAAACGGTCGCTATTACCTATACAAAAAATGATCAAAGATTAAATACAATTAATATAATGATAAGTATTGTAGGTTAAAAACAATTAATATAATATATCAAACAAAAGTGTACTAGATCCTGAGATGCTTCTCCAATGCACGGAGGAGGGCTCACCATTGATGAAGCAGCTATGGATATTTCCTATATGAAAAAATTATAATATTATAATTTATCACAAGTTCACATGTACACGTGCATATAATCATGAAATCAAGAAAATAAAGTAGAGATACATACCTCCACCCTCTCTTGATCCATGGATGAATCAGGTGCATTCAACAAATCCACATAGCTCAATGGTCGTTGTACATGTAAAATAGACAAAAAACACTAATCAATCTACAAACCCCAACTAAGACTTGATTTCAACATTTTCAAACAATTGTACAACTAAAAATGTGTTCAATTACCTTCTTCTCACATTTTGGCTTCTTTGAGGAATTCTTTTGCTTAGGACGAGGCCTAGATGCAGAGGGGGTACCCTGAAAAAACAAAATTAACATGAGATATTAGTACAGATAATATATTAAACATAATTTTAAAAATCTAAAATGAAATGACTTGCATATTCCATCAAAACAATACATAAAAAAGGTTGTACAAAATATGATACCATATGGCCTTGTAGGCCAAAATCGATTGTTGAGAGCGTGATGTCATGAATCTAGGACATTTGGTCCCTTGTCAACACCTACAAACCAAACATTGGACCAAGCATTAAAGATAGTTAGTATATCTTGTAAATTTTTTGAATTCAAAGTGTACTATTCTATTTTAACATGTTACAAAATTTATACCTCAGGCATCAAAATTGCAACTATAGTAACTGCGGGAGGAGTATGGGATACCGTTGTCACATCCTGAAATGCATATTATTTGTCTCAAATTAAATCAATGTATAAATAAAAATTCATTTATGTAATTAAAAATTCAAAGTGACTCATAAATAAAATTCTATGAATTCAAATCAACACACCTGTGTATGTCGTTGATGGCGAAACAACATATGTAACTCCTCTATCAGCACCACATCCTTAGCCATGTAGGTCTGACATCTACTCCCATAAATTATGCATGAATGAGATGTGGATCCATTTGCAGCAGCCTCATCATCTAGCCCTGAGCATATCCTCGAGCAACTAACACACAGATGTTGAATGGGCTCTCTATCACCACCTGGAGCAACTAATGGCTCATCATCCAGTACAAGAGGGTGTGCTAATTAACTATGTCCCATGCTAGATGAATTCACTAGTCAATTTTATGGTTGCCTAAAGAGTATGTAGCTCCATCGACTCTTTCAGCTCTACTGAGACAGCCTGATGCACCTTGGGTTTGGGTGCTAAGGGGTGATGACTCTCTGAGGCTACTTGCATATGGGCTCCAGGTCTATCTTGGGCAGAGCCGCCACCTCTACCATGGAACTCTCTCATGTCAAAATAATTTGGCTGCACATTGAGGACAAACTCATAGTATACTTTTCTCAAAAAATATGATGGCACCTCATAATTATTACAAGGTGGATCATCAAAGACCATCCACCACCTCTACCAAAAAAGATTCTTCATCTGGACATTGGTACACCAATGTATGGGAAACCTCTTTGTATTAAGAGGTAACGACTGACTAGTTTTAGGATCAACAAAAAAGGCACATATTTGTTGTTTACTAATATTTTTTTTTTTCACTCCCTCATATGATAACCCACCCGCATAGTATTGATGAAACCTATCCCTAACATTTCCCCATTTTATAATTTGTGTGGAAATGGTTGTGGCACCACTAGCTAATGTTTCTAGGCTAGTGGCGAGGGATTTATGATGCTCAAGCTCAGATGTTTTCAATTTATTAATCAATCTATTTATTTTAGACGTGTTTTTCCCTAACTGATTAATCAATTGCTCCTATGTTTCAAGTGTACTGTCAAAAGGAGGAACTGGAGATGTATCTTGTGGGTTTTGTTTGGGGTTTTCAGGAGGTGCATTTTGTTGTTGTTGTTGTGGATTATCATATTCTAATTTTTGAAACAAAAAATAAAAAAACCTAATCAAAATAAATCAAATTAAATTCAAAACGTAAAACAAATTGAAGAAACGAGAAAGAAAGAAAAAAATTAAGAAAAACTAACCTTGATCCATAGCGTGTGGAGGTGAAATGAGGTAGCCCATTTGCGATTTCATGGAGGAAATGGAGGAAAAAATGTTGTGGTCATGAGAAAATAAGACCCACTTTTTTTGACAAGTACTGCGTATGTGGTTCTTTAGGGCTTATGAGTGCGTACGCACTCACTTTCCTAAAAGCAGCACGTACGCACTCACTTTCCTAAAGGCAGCATGTACCTGCTCACTTTCCTAAAGATAGCGCATATGCACTATCTTTTTTTGGCTCGGGTACAATGGACCTAAGCACATACGGGGTGATTTCAAATTTTGGAACCGCATACACGTTGCTTGTTTTTTCATGTTTTTTTGGGTGGTGTCCACTTTTCTGACCACCATCTTTGTGCACATAACCACAATGCAAGATTGTCTAGATGCATTGAACCTAGCGAATTGTAACAAGGTTCTATCTGACCTTATGATGATTTTAATTGTGTGATGAGGTATGAAAGGATATATATACATGAGCTTGATAGTGTGACATGTGATGAGCGAATTTTGTATTTCTCGTAGTGCGAAGATCAGAGGAATTGAGAGATGATTTCTTTGTGATGTTCTAATTTTTTGAAGTGGATCTTATTAGACAGAGAAGGTGTTATATTGAGATTATTTGTACTTGTTATCTCCCTAACACTTGCAGCAAGAAAATCCTCTTACAAGGTCACTCCTAATAGGGTGCAGTCAGATCCTAATAGTTATGATCATTAAATCCTCTAACCAAGTGACACATTAACTTGTGTTTTCAAATACTAGTAACTTGGGTATCTCCTAATAGGGTTGGTCCTCATAGGCCTTATTGTATAGCTCTTAACTGGGCTTAGACACTTCTAACAGGGTGTGCCCCTAACTGGGTGTTGTAGACCTTAATCGGTCAGATCCCTATACTGCAAATAGTGGATCTTGTGGCTACTAACTCCCACCATGGTTTTTCCCATTTGGGTTTTCCACGTATAAACTCTTGTTTCATGTGGTTTATGCTTTGTGTGGTGATTGCATACTTGGTGTTATTTATTACATGTCTATTGAGTTTTAAGTTGGTGAAATTGATATTCAGATTTGTACTATTTTTACTATCATTGAATCACCCCCCCCTCTTAGTGCCTTATAAGTTCATCACATGATGCAAGGACAAGTCAGCCGAAGGCCGACGTAGGTAAAGTGGGGTTCATGGTAGTGCCTTGAAAAAAAAAATTGGCATGAAAATATTTGAAATTGTCCTTTTTTTCTTTTTTTTCTTTTTAAATGAAATGAAAGAAACAATGCAAGAAAAGAAAGGATTCAAGTAGATGTCTAAGATTGAATCAATTATGTGATCCACAAAATGCAAGCATAAAAGTGCATGAACTATATGTTTAAGAAATGAATACACAATGCATACAACAATATTTTGGGGGTTTTTATGTTTTTGATAGAAATGAAACATGCAATAATGAGATCTAATTAGGAAATATAGATCTAAGAAGGTGGATTCATGTTAGGTTCACCAAAATGTGGAGCATAAAAATGGAACCAAATAGCTAAGACCTAATCCCACTCTCATGCACACATAGTGGAATACGAAAGAGCCTAGGGAGATATTTCACTTTGACCACTTCTTGTGAGAGAGAGGGTCAAATAATATCTCTTAGGGTTTCTATTCCTTTGTTGTAATGTAGAGGAGATGTGAAAAATATGATACAATAACCAGCTATGCTAGAAGATGAACAAGGAAGCAAGTATAAACTAAAAATGCAGAAACTAACATAACTGAAACTAAGAAACTAAGCACTGAGAAGGAAGGGAAATTTTGATGTGTACCTAGAACTAAAATTGGGGGTTGACTGAGAAGGACCAAGGCGCCATGTGCTAGTCCCTAATATTGTAGAAAGTTGAACTTCTAGATTTGAGGTTTTGAGACACGAAAATGTAGAACTACCAAAAAATGATGTAAAATAGAGAGGACCAAGGCATGGTTCCCTAGTCCTTGGAAACATGGATTTTCTTCTGAAGCTGAGTCTGCACTTGTGTGTTCCATCGGTCCTGAAATTTGTCTGTCCGTTGTCTAGGTGTCTATATAGGGTTTTTCCTTAATCAAACTCCTTGTTTTGGTGATTTCCACCTCCACAAATAGCCAATATTAAAAATGTGTGTGCAATAATCTTGTGTGTATGCAAGATCCTAAATAAGAGTAATAAAGAATCTAGAGTTCTACACTCTGCTTTGGAGACCAAACCCTAAATGCTTATAAATGTAAATGTAAATGCTTCAAATCACAAATTAACTAAGAGAGCTAAAGCATGAATGTAAATCTAAATATGAAGCTCATGCAAAGACATGAAAATAGCATGAAACCATACCAAACCCTAAGGGAGAGGTACAAGCCAATCATCAATCAATGATCTCCTATTTTTCTTCAATGTCTTTAAAGATCCTAATGGGTATTTAAAATGCTTGATGTAGACTTGTCAAATGCTTGATTTTATGTTGTAGACTTCATATAACTTTCACTTTCACTTCACAAGAGGCTCCTTCAATCGCTAGATCTTGGATCATTCAAATGAGGAAAGGAAGGCTTTATGTAGGAGACCCTAACTTTGTTTTGAGTCATGACCGACCTAGAAATAATATTTCTTGCCAATCTCTTGGATTTAAATATTAAAATACCACCAAAACATGCTCCCAAAATTCAGGGAGAAAAAGTTGGGACCATGTTGGTACCAACATGGTCCGAACACATGGTCTGACCAACTTTTTGCCAAATTTTTGAAGAAGCAAGATATTGTGATTTTAGAGTGAATTCCAAGAGTATATGGGAATTTGAGATGCCTAGATATGATAAATTGGGCCTTGAAGGTCGAAATATGACATAATTAGGGTATTTGATGAAATGATTAATTGAGAGAATAAAATAAAAAGGAGCACACTTGGGGTAAAGGGCCCAATTTTATGATGTGTAGAGTGATAACAAAAGACTTTGGATTTAATTTAAATAATTGACTAAATTCTTAAAGGTAATTTTAAATGCAAGATGCAAATATACTAAGGCTAGTGCTAACCTAAGTGTGGAATTGTACCACCCAATTAAGGGTGTATAATTTATGATACTACATCTGCAAACAATTGTTTGCAGAGTTTCATAGGGGCTTACATGTCAATTATACATCTATACTAGCAAATGTTGGGCAAGGGAGAGGGAGGCTCAGTGATAAATATAGACCACCTAATGCACTAGCACTCGTTAATAAACAAGCATTAGTTGGTCCAAAACTTTTGGTTTTACCAAAAAGTTTGGAGCTATCATAGGTAGCAAATGATTCTAGGTGTCATATCTACTCTAGCATTACACAGATTACCACTTAGGTCGGCCAAATGACATCTAATTGGGTTGGGAGATATTTGTTGTTGTTGTAGACTTCCATTCCATAGGCTACAAATGTGACATCTAGCAGTGGCACTAGTCCTTATGCCCGTGTAGACATACCATTTCCACTTGATGTTGCACGGTTGACAGAGGTTTATCCTTTACAGTAGAGGAGTGTATTGTTGTATAGAAATTTATTGGATTCATATACACTTATTTCTTTGATTCTTGGGATCCCACTCGAGGATGTATCGGTACAAGTGAGACGACATGTACATGGAAGTGGATCTACGAGCCATGGTGGTAGAGCATCTCAAGGTGATATGGGGAGAGAGGAGGGAATTCCAGTGCATTCTACATCCCCTCCACCACATACATCAATTGATCCCACGCCTCCTCCTCAGCCTACACCAATTGATCTGACACCTGAGCCACCGTGACCTACACCACTATCGCTTGTTACTTTTACACCTCTTGCTCGAGCTCATGGTCACTATATCAGTCTACACATTCATGGTTTAGAGATGCATCGCTGGATATAGGCGTTGACCATGTGTCCTTCCATTCATCTTAGGTCAGTAGGATCGGGAGAGCCTTCGAGTCTCATGAGGTACACATTGTTTTTTTTATGTAAGCTCATATTATTTAATTGATTTTAAATAATGGATTTCAGCTTCAAAATTGTTAACACAATTTTAATTTTGAATTATATACAATATCCTATTTCATTGGAGACATTAGGAGATTTGCAGGCTCCTTCTACTCCTACACATGGTCACAGTCAAGTATTTTAAGATTTAAATATGTACTTATTTTGAGAGCTCATTCCAATTCAAAGACATGCATGTGAATGGTATATATGATCCAGGTTCATGTACCATGTTTGAGTTCTTCATCTTGGATACCTATGGCCCATGCACACTCTGGTGGTTCATATGAAGGATCAGACCAAGTAAAGTTTTCATGTACTTATGTTGAAGTAAAATTTGTATACTTATAGTTAGATAATATTTGCATGTGCTTATATATACGTGTGCTTACGTGTACATGTACTTTCTTGTGTAGGGACAATATTCAGGACATGGATCAGTGGAGGGCCCACCAACTTAGTTTAATGAGATTATTTGTATAGTACATGTACTTTTTTTTTACATATATGTATCTAACACTTGTTTGATGAGATTACTTGTTTATTACATGTGTTTATGAGCCCATGCTATATTTTTATAATTGGTTCAAGTTACATAGAATTGATCATGTTATTTTAGATGATAAATCTTGATATTTAGTTAGTTGAATTGTTCATTTAATAAGTTTAATTATTAAATCAATTATTTAGTTGAGTTGTTAATTATTGATTTGATTTAGTTAGTTGAATTATTGATTTAATTATTAAATTAATCAAATCAATTAATTAATTCAAATCAATTCAATGAATTTATCAAATTAATTCAAATCAATTAAAACCAATTCAATGAATTAATCAAACTAATTCAAAAACATTTAATTAATTCAATTCAAAAAGTGATTCAAATCAATTAATTATTTCAATTCAATTAAGTGATTCAAATGAATTAATTCATTCAATTCAATTAAGTGATTCAAATCAATTAATTAAGTGAATGAATTAATTAATTCAATTCAATTAAGTGATTCTAATCAATCCAATGAGTTAATTCAAATCAATCCAATGAATTAATCAAATTAAATCAAATCATTTAATCAAATCAAGTCAAGTCAATTTATTAATTCAATTCAATTAAGTGATTCTAATCAATCCAATAAATTAATCAGTTAACTGATTCAAATCAATTAAGTGGTTCTAATCAATCCAATGAATTAATCAATTAATTAAGTGATTCAAATCAATCCAATGAATTAATCAATTAATTAAGTGATTCAAATCAATCCAATGAATTAATAAAATTAAATCAAATCAATTACTCAAATCAAATCAATTAATTAATTGAATTCAATTAAGTGATTCAAATCAATTAATGATAGCATGAAACAAATTAACTCTTGAATGTACATGTGTGCATATGTATATATTGCAAAAAATAACTCAAATACATATGTATACATGTGTACATATGTTGTAAAAAATAACTCAAATGTACATGTGTACATATGTATATATGTATAGCGATCCAAAAAATAGCTCAAATGTACATATGTATAACGATCCAAAAAAATAGTACATACATATATATTAATATGTATACATATATATGCATATATAGACATGTATCATGTTCAAAAAAATACATGAGTTCACTTCTTCTAATAAATTAAGTAAGATCATGGTACATAAAATCTGAATCCTCTTTGTCTTTTACTATCTCTAATATCCTTTCATGATCTTCGATAGGCAACCACCACTTTTGGGGGCCATGACCTCTTTTTTGTAAAGTTTCAAAATGTAATCTTGTTGATATAACTAAGTGACTATATTGCAAAACTTTTTGGTCGAGCATGTACTTAGTAAATGTAACATTTTGGTCGAGCATGTACTTAGTAAATGTAACACCATTGTTATCTATCTTCATTTGTTGATAATAAGTACCTTCAACAATGATTGATCCAGTATGATATTGTTGCCCATCAACATCTTCCATTGATTCTAAAAATTTACATTTTGGTTTTATGCATCATAGTAGGTAATAGTCAACACCTTCTACATTGTTAGGATCTACAACCATTGCAAAAATATCACCTATACACCACAAATTATAAATTATTAAATTATAAAGTGTATGGTAGAATGTAAAAAGAATTTAAATTTAAATAAAGTACATAAAAATGTGTAAGGATATTTAAATAAAATGCAACTGTACCTAGCACAACTAAATCAGAAACACATTCATAATCAGTTGAATATAGAGGATCATTAATATCTACAATGTCACTATCTTCATAAGGAGGCATTGTGACTAATTGTTTCATCTCCCATTGTGAAACAAGTCCATATCTAATGTTATGACATTGTTGAATATTTGTGTTGTTTTCAATGCAATCAACACAAAAACATGACTTTTCTTTTACCTGAATCACAAGAGGTTTGTTAAGTTTTGTAGACATGACTTATTTTCAATTTAATTTCAATAGAAAAACAAGTTATAAGTTCTCATACCTGAATCGCAAGAGGTTTTCTATATCCTGTAATCATCACTTTATGCAAACTTCTAATGCCATTAATTGTTTGGCAATTATAAGGATTGGATCAATCAATATCTTTAACTTCCAAAAAATAGCATTGTTGTATGTCGTGTCACAATCACCAAAATGAATTTTGCACCATTCTACGATCTCACCTGAATTTTGTATGTTGTTACCTGCACATTAACTTATTTTAGGAATTTAACTCTGACCCATAAGATACAAACTCAAGTAAATTAAAAACTTGTTGAATGAAGTACACAAATATACATTGAACATGTACCTCCAAGTTCATGTTGACAAAGTGCACGTTCACACAAGATCCTGCTCAATCATGCTCTCCTTTTCCATGTCCACTTCAAAAAATTTGCATAAAAACTTTAGGCCACATTTAGAATGCTATTGTGACAACCAATTGAATAATTTTGCAGATTTAAATTGTCTTGTGAAGTTACAATCAAATCTAATATATTAGTTTAGAAAACCTAATTATACTAGATAATTAAAAGATTGCAAGAAATTTAATCAATTTTTATGCTTACCAGCACATCCATCAAACCAAATCCAATGTTGTGAAGCATTTATCCAATGATATATTGATATTTTCAAAAAGAAATCTCAAAACAATGTGCTACATAAGTCTTGTTATGAAAAGTATCATCATTAGTATAAAAATGAACTTCCTTAATGAAATGTGTTCATCTTCATTAGATTCTACACTATCCACATGAAACTCTACATGTCTATACAAAACTTGTACAAAAATTGCACCCTGCTCAGAATGATAGCATTAACTTTCAATCTTTGTGTGAGGATTGATTGTATAGTTCTCTAAGAATTCTACTATTGAAAGAATACAACTTGGAGGAAAGCAATTTTTTGAGTTACAAAACTGTTTTGCTTGCCAACTTGCACCATGACAATGTAGGATATGTTGATATATCATATTCTAAAATCTACACATAAACTCTTTGTAAGGCAATTCACTCTCTTTTAACATAATTTTTTTTTATTCAACTCCTGACTTTGTTTGATATTTTTCATATTCAAATCTCTTCCACAAAACTTGCTCTGAAAGATCAATGTTCTTAATTTGTACAAATTTCTTCAAAACTCCACAATCAGCACATGTATTTTTTATATATTGTACAATCATCTAAACCTTCTAATCTGTCACATAAAATAGACTTCACAAATTGTGTTGTACTTGCAAGGATGACTACATTTGGATTAGTTTCTTCCATTAGCTTTTTATATGACTAAAGGTGCAGCTAAAATTCAACATGATTTTGATAAGAAGTTTCATGTACCTTATTGATACACACAAAACATGGTCATAATCCATCAAACATTCTTTGACATATCTTTGCATCTAGAAATTATTGTTTGAATGCTTCAAACAGTTCGCTCTGTGTTGTGTCAATAAATTGTTTAGGATGTGAAATTTTTGTACCATCTTCATCTCTAATCTATATAGTGTCTCTTCTATTGGAAGAAACATGAGAGTGATTGGTCCGGTATTCAATAACAAGCCTTTTTACATCTTTACCAATTCTATCTTTTCGAGGAACCCTGCAAATACTGGCCCAATTCTTTTTCAATATTCTCATCCAGCCTATTTCTTTTCCTAATATATCTCTGGACAGTTCTTCTAGACACATTCAATAATAGAGAAATTGCTTTAGTTTGTCTTCTATGTGATAATTTCTTACTAGAAATCATAGTCATTAATGCTCTTTGGACAACACTTAAATTAGCAGCTCAACTCGTGCTCTCAATACATTTTAGAGCTTCTTGAAAAAATTTCAACCACTATCTGATTTACTGATCCCTCTAATGATTTCTTCTTTTTATCAACACCCAACAACTCCAAAATAAGAGTCATTTATTTTCTCCTAAATAACTTTGCAAACAATTGTGCTCTTCCAATTAGAGATTTATCTTGAAAATATACATCCCAAAATATTTTATTGTGTAATTTTATTGTGCTTTCTGGTACCATATCCTCAGTTGAAATCTCATTGAAAAGAGTGTCATCATCTATCTCCATCAAATTGGCCATACCAAAGAAAAAATTTATGGATTGACTAGGACCAATTTCTTCTCTTTCCTAAATTGGGACCACTTCATCGTCAATGGGAACTTGTTCTTGAGCAGGTGTTGTATCCCTTTTTCTATGTCTTTTATTCGATCATACTTCTATAGTCTAGTCCTTTTATTGCCCATTGGACAAATTTCTTTTTGAGAAGCAATCCAAATCTGTAGACCCCTTCATACACATGCCCACATGCACATATATGTCAAGTCAATTGGACCAATCTTTAAATATGCATACATGTTTAAGTTATTCTACTTGTCAACTGAACGTACAAAATGAACATGGATGGTCCACTTAACTAATATACTTAGCGGATAATAACTCTCTTGTTAACTAATAATGAATGGTCCACTTAACTGATCTAATGAGTCCATACGTTGTATGAGAACCATACATATTACATAGATGCACATACATACATACACAAACACACATTAACACACATACACATAGACACATGCACGCACACACACACATAGACACATACACACACACATACGAACACACATATACACACACATACATACACATGTACACATACACATACACATATATACACATACATACATACACACATGCATGCATACACATACACATACATACACACATGCATGCATGCATACACATACACATGCATATACACATATACATGTACATCTACACATACATACACATAGTATGAACATACATACACACATATTACATATATACACATACATATACATATACATACACATACACATTTACACTTACACATACACATACACATACACATACACATACATATACACATGTACATATGCATACACATGCATACATACACGCATGCATGCATACACATACACATATACATAAACATACATACACATGCATACATACACACATGCATGCATACACATACACATACATATGTACATACATGCATATACACATATGCATACATATACACATATACATACATCTACATATACATACACATACACATGTACATATACAAATATACACATACACATATACATATACACATACACATATATATACACATACACATATATACATATACACACACATAGATACACATACACACATACACACATACACACACATACATATACACACGTACACATACATACATACACACACATACATATACACATGTACACATACATACATAGACACACATACACATACACATATACTCACACATACACATACATAAACATACACATACACACATACACATACATACATATATGCATACACATACTCATACACACATACACACACACATACATACACACATACATACACACATGCATACACATAAACTCACACATACATGTACATACTCACATATGCATACACACATACATACACACACGTACATACACATACATATACACATACATGTTATATATACACACACATGTGTGCACATACATATACACATACACATATATACATACACATACACACATGTACTCATGCACGCATGCATGCATGCACACACATACATGTACATATATGCATATAGAAACACATACATAATTTTTTTGTAGCCATTTAGATCAAACATCGCAAACAAGAAGACACAATGGTTGTTACAACTAGCAATAGTATAAAAATTAACATCAATGTGTATGTTCATAGACCAAATTCATCCCAATTTCCATGGGTCTAAACACAATCGAAAACACTTCAAACACTTTCTTATCCTAAGGTCAATGTTGTCATGGTGGTAACTTCAGCCCATAACCTGGAATCTTCAGCAACTCAAGTGTAGGGACACCTTGAGGGGTGTATTCACTAATTTTGCCTTTTTCATGAGAGTACAACTAGGAGCCTCTAGGACTGGAAGGATGACCCTATCACCCTCTCCCTAGAAAGATACAAGCAACTTATGCTAAGCCGAGGATTTCTACCTCATCTCACAAAAGCCTTATGGTGAGTATCTTGGGGGAAAAACCAGCTATCCCCTTGCACTAAAATTATCATGATGTTCAATCAAAAAAGGGTGGGCCACTGCTCTAAGGTGTCTAGTCAGGGAAATTCAATGGTCTTTGGTGCCTATCAATGTGGTGGTGATCCACTTAAGAATCTATCCTAGACCTCATAAAGAGGATTTTAACGCATCTCACACTAGTGTAGATACTGAGGGAACCATCAAATAGGCCAACTTCACCAAGTTGTCATGGCTTTCGCCTAACGTATTAATTTATATAGTGGGCTAAAGAAGTATCGCTTGGGTCATTCCCCTCTCACTTGACCTTATGGGCTTCTTAGGAGGGCAGGCCCTTCTACCTCAAAATAAGACGATAACAATTTCTCTTACATGTAATGCCCAATGGAAGACAAGGGCAGTTAAGATACTTTGGTTATCATTTTTAGGGTTCTATCTAAATATAAACCATGCCAAAGGCACAAGACACTTCAAACAAGTTAATTAACCCCAAAATAAAATAAAGATGTGGGCTTAATTAAAATAGAAAGTAAAAACAAACAGACATGTAGACAAATTTTCTCACATTATTTAAAAGAAAAAATGGGTAAAAACTCAATGTTGTCACTTTTATCCAATTTAATTTTTTTTATATCAAATTGCACATGTAATATAAATATTTAAATATTATTTATATTAATAAATTAAAATTAACATAAAAAATATTAAATTGAATAAAAAATACCATTTAAAAGTCGTCAACAAAAATATGTTCAAATGGCCTTCAAATTGACCCTGATAACCTAGTCAATTGATTTTGTAAATAAGACAAAAAAAACACAAAAAAGTCACTTTTTGTCCCTTGGTCAGGTGGGGGACCAATCTTGGTGCCAAGTAGTTTGGTCAGACTCGGTCTAGCCGAACTAACCTAGTCAGGTCGAACAAAGTTCAGTCGGACTCAGTCCGGTCGAACTAGCCAAGGTGTCATGTGATGTGGCACCAAAATGTCATAAAACTCTGCATTTCAACAAATTTGAACTTCTACCCTATTTTTTTGGCTTACAGAATTTTTTTAATAAAAATAAAAAAATACCCTTTTGCAGAGCTCGAAGTCACGAATATGGTCATATAATTTTTTTAGTATATTAATTGTTTTTAATATTTTTTATTAATTAAACATTGCAAGTATATTTTTAAAGTTAAAAAAGAGGATGATTAGAAATTAAAAAAAAATTAAATGATATTAAAAAATAAAAATAAAATATTTTTACTAAATGAGAGAATCTTCTCGAAAAGAGTATTTTTTTTTTGTTAATGATAAATTTAGTAGTCAAAAGGTGATGCTGAATGAAAACTGTCAAATTTAGCTATGTTGAACTTCAAAATATTATAACGAGAAAAATTTACATGAAATTTTTTTTTAAAAAAATTAACACTACATATATATATTCTCTATTTGGGAAAAAAAATTAGAAAAAAATAAGTCCGTTTTCTTTTTTTTTTGGTGACACTGACTAGAACCCCTAATTTTCAGCATTTTTCAGTAATGAAAAATCTGTCTTTGAATTTATAAAAAAAAAATATCAATTTTTTTCCCAAAAAAATTTTAAAAATAATACACACAAATTTCATTAATATTTCTACATTTGATCAGTTTACATCATTTCAAAATTCAATTTAGAAATGTCACTTTTATGCAGTCGAAGTTAAACAGTTTTAGTTGTGTTGTCTTGTTCTTTTATAAAAGTGTGACACAGGTTTGTGCTTTTATCCGCTTCTTCTAGAGTACTTTTCCCAGCATCAAAAAAAATAGAAAGACGCTTCAAGGTACCTTGCATTGTTAAATCTTCTTCAACCTCTTGGACTGTCATACCAGGCTTTTCAAAATCCTTCTTTCCTTTCTTGTTGGCTTTTCCTTCACTAGAGGGCTTGTCCTTAGAAACTTTTGTAGCCTAGGTGCCTTTGGTCTTTATTTTCTTCACCTCTTCATCAAACTCAATCTCCTCATCATCCTTCACAATCACATATACACTTGTGCTCTTCTCTTTCTTCCTCTTTTCACCTTTACCAAATGGCTTGATTGGTGATTTGGTAGATTTGGCTGACTTGGCAGAACCAAAGGAGGGAACAGTACTTCTAGTCTGTCTTGGCTTAGGAGCAAAGGCTTTTGAACCAGTTGGATCAACTTTTACTGGCTTCTCTACTTCTTGGAATATTTTCCTAGCCTCTCGGAATGCTTCCTTGGTGATTCCAATACTCTCTGCATATTCTTCAATGTGCTTCCTCACCTTCTTCTGAATTTTTGGCTTCTTGAATTTGGAATATAGTTGTAAGTCATTTTCAAAAAATGTTCCAAATGTTTCTTCTGATGGATCTACCGGCTTTCTCAAGAGATGTTAAGCATATAGCTCAAGATTTTTCTCCTCAACTTCATACCCCATGGACATGATCCAAATAGTTCTGGGCTCAACTACTTCCATCAAGCATTGGTTTGTGTTAACCATGAAGCAAATAGAATCTTTGTACTTCTCAACTATAGACTTAGGGATTCTCTCCCTATCATGCATTTCACTCTAACTATCGGTCTGTCATATGCCCATTGCACTTAGTATCACTAACACTAACACTATATAACAATTATCTGATTTGGATAACTATCGGTCTGTCATATGCCCATTGCACTTGACCTACTCCTGGAACCTCATTCATGAAGTAAAAGAATAAACATAGGATCAAAGTTCCATATTTGAATGGATGTTTCTTATCTTGTTTGATCTTGGCCAAGTTCTTCATCAACTCACTCCAGAGCAACCCGCATAGGTCATACTTTTTGTTCTCCCAGATCATCTCATATGTTGCATATATGGTGGTACCGAATACAGAATTTTCCTTGCTAAAACTATAAATATTGTAACCTATTACCATGAAAATAAATCTCACATCATGTTCCAGAATATCATTTATAGTCATAAACCTTCTATCAAACTTTGAATTGATTGTATCGATAATAGTTTGGTTCTTCACAGATTTCAAGGTAGACAAATCACTAGTTGAGCATAACCCTATTACGTCCCTAATGAAATTTTTAGTGATTTTGAATGGCTTGTTCAACCACATAAACTCATTGTGCATCCTACTAAGCACATACCAGACCCACTCGTATTGATCGAGCAATGGGAATTTGACAAACTACACAAAACCCTTTTCCTCCAACACTTTGAATTCTGGTTTTAGCCTAAAATTCTCATCAATCAGCTACTTATTGTAAAGATTCAACAAATGAGAACTTCCCAACTCATCGAGGTTGCAATGAGTATAAACCCTAATGTCCTTGATATGCAAAACACCATATGGGACTAATGAGAATGCACTTTTCAGGTCATCTTCTATAAAAATGAATGGATGTTTCTTGAAATTAGGTCGGGATCTTAGTGATATCAACAACAAGAGGGGTATCCATCTTCAGAATTCTTGAATTGAAAAGGTTTGTAGAAAAATACATTCTTACCCGGATTAGGGTTTTGCACGAGGAATCTTGTTCACACTTTGGTCTCTTGGATGATCTTCTCGCAGAGCGCTTTCCTTCACTTCTCTCAAAAGAAAAGTGACAAATGGTGTAAAGTTGTCATTTATCACTTGCATATCTAACTTTTAGGGTGCATTAAATATGTTTTTCCCTAAATCTTCTGGATACTCGGCTTTCATAGACTGCTTCATAGATTTTATTTGTAGATCTTCATTGAAGATCAAATTATTTTAGAGAACACCTCAAATCATTTGCAATACCCTAACATAGTATCAACCAATCTTTCATATTCAAGTATCATCTACTACAGGGGTGTATAGGATTTTCATGAAAACTCTCCTTGGGCCAGAGCCCTTAATTATCACTCTTCTTTACCCATTTCTTCTTCATTTGATTATGGACCTCATCTAATTTCACTTTTCCTTTATCATCTACTTGCACATTCTTGTTCTTATCTGTCGAACCATTCCTATCCATATTTTTGCTCCAACAAAATCTTGCAATGTGACTGGATTTGTTGTAATTGTAGCACACAACATTTCCTTGTCTAGGCCTAAAATTCCCTTGATTTCCTTTTGATCTGCACTATTTAGCAATGTGTCCAAACCTACCACATGCATAACATCTGATATTCATCACACTTTTGCATTCATTTGACTTATGTCCATAGTTATTGCATTTGAAACATTGACCAGAGAAAGATGGACCAATATGATTCATCTTATTTCTGCAATGAATTTCTTTATGACCAAATCTATTGCAAACAAAACAATTTCCATTGAACTTTTGAGCATTAGGTTGTCTTACCGAAGACCTTTTAGTTTTGTTCTTCCGATTTGTTGACTAGGGATTGCTTTGACCAGATCTAGAGCTTTCACCTTTCTCAAATCCAAGACCTCTCTTATCATCTGCATCCTTCTGGCTTCCAAGCATTTCATCAAGTTTAACTGAGCTAATTGTGAACTTCTCCTTGTACTCATTTGCGGTAGCAAGTTCATCCCTAAGAATGATAATCTTATTTTCAAGTTCTTCCTCATTTTTTTTGGATTGTTGTAGTTCAAGCTTCAACTGATCATTCTCATAATTAAGTCCATAGCATTCATCAGATCTATCCTTCAGGGATTGAGCAAGATTCTCCTCAGTCTTCTTCCTTTCTTCAATCTCTTTTGTCAACCTCGTCATAATGGATTCCATCTCATGCTTCAAGTTTGAATTTTCTTTTGCAAGTTTCCCACATTCTTTGAATCTCTCCTTTAGGACTTGATTTAGGTGACCATATTCCATGCATTTGCTTTCCTTCTACTTTAGTTGATCAATAATTTCCTTTCTCTTTTTCCTAGACTTATTTATTTCCTCTTTCGATAATTGAATTAAATACTTATCATCCTTAAAATTTCCTTGCAATTCTCGGACTTCAACTTTGGACTGATCAAGATCATCAAGTGCAACAAGAAGCTAATGTTGAAGACCACCAAAATCCATTGAATCACCTTCACATATCCTCTTCAATCTATTAAACTTCTTCCAAGGAACTAGGTTGTGATACCAATTATTGGAATCAAGGAACACTGAGGGCGGGGGGGGGGGGGGGGGGGGGGTGAATCAGTGTTCTGTAATTTTTAACTTTTTTTGGTTGTTCATTCAACCACTTATTGCATGTGAACAAAATGAAGATGCAAGAACATAAAGCAAATAATTAAAACACCGTAACACCAATATTTTTGTATGTGGAAACTCAATTAAGATAAAAACCACAGTGGGGATGAATCCACAATATAAATATACTTTTTAGAAGTATAGAAATATTACAATGGGGAATGCACATGCATTCAGACACACTGCCTAGAGCTCACTTCTCAAAAACAACAAATGAGGCTCACTACCTATAAATCTATTACAATAGATTACTGAAGTATGTGAACTAAAAATTAGCATCTACAAATGCCTAATAATAATTCCGATTAAGTACAATAATAAAATTGTCCACACTTATCTCACTCTACTCCATTCCACTGTTCTGTCATGAATCTGGAGCATAGATCTTAGACTTGCGCACATGAAACTATGCACACTCGATCATACAACCTTTCACATATACACCAATTTCCAAAATGATCATAACAATTGGTCTTATATATCTGCAACACACAATCATATCGGCTACATGTCGGCTCAAGAATATTTATCATATTCACCAAACGTGTGTGAATTGTTGGCTAAACTGATCTCCAATGCATATGTGGACCAAAAAGAATTGTCCACATGCTTCCCATGTGTAGGCTAAACAACCTTGAACACAAAAAAAATCACCAAAACTTCTCCATCAATTTCATACAATGATCAATCACACTTGAGTTGGCCATACTACACTATTTGTCCCAAAAACCTATACACCGGATCTCCTAACTTGCACATGAATTATCACCGAAGGCTAAAATCACAAAATAAGGTACTATAGACATCTATCAAGATTCCCTTACCTCCGGAACACAAAATATTCAACTAAAATGAAATATCAATCGAGATACTATACTCTATCAGATGCTTTGTTCTAACTTATTGAACTTAACCAAGTCTTCACTTAGACTTCCGGTATAAGAAAATCAATCACTGTGGATGGGAATCCTGATCTGAGTTGCCATCAATGACAACAATTGATAACCTGAGTAGTGTCTCTTGCCAACAAGAATATCCTAAGAATATACCTTCATCTGCTCTGCTATCAAATTTTCCAATATTATCTTCATCTCTCCAGATATAACACTTTCTTCTAGAAATGCCTTAAAATATTTCATTGTAATTCTATCATGTCATAGTTCATATGATGTCTTTCCATGTCTTTTCTGATATATGATTATATTAAGAGTGTATATTGTTGTGTGAATTGCTTCTCTCTAGTAGACTTCCAATAGTTTTTCTCCTTTGATCATTGTCTTGGCTACCTCTTGTATCTTTTGATTCATTCTTTCCACTACACCATTTTCTTGGGGTGTCATAGGGGCAGAGAATTAACTTCTTTTACCTTGTATGTTTCTTGTTATGGTAGGACCACATAATTCTGTGTGCACCAATTCCAACAATCCAATGGACAATTATTCCTTCCCTTTAAATGTTCCTTTCGTCTACTTTCCAACTTGACATTATTTGCAAATATTGTTATCTGGTTTTATTAGCCTTGACAAATCTCTCACTGCACTTGATGAACTGATCTTTACCAAATTATGAAAGTTGATATGACACATCCTCTGTTGCTAGAGCTAGCTATCATTGATCTAAGATAACAATCAGTTTGTTGTAGCTCCTTCTAGTAAATACATATTTCCATCAATCTTTTTCCCTATTGCAATAACAATTTCAGATCTCTTCCAGATCTCACAACCACCATTCTAAAAAACAACATTGTGACTATTTTTGCACATTTTCCCAACACTCAAGAGATTATGATGCAAACCATTTACATAGCAAACATTGTTACTAGTATTATGTTTTCCATCAAAATAATCGATCCAATTCCCACAATTTGTGATGTTTGATCGTCTTCAAATGTAACAGAAGCTCCATCATACTTTTCAAGTTTTACAAACTTACATCTATCACCAGTCATATGATATGAGCATCCACTATCAATCAGTCATTCATTTTTATCTCTTTTAGCATGTAAGGGATTATCAATAGTCTTAGGAACATCAATCTTAGGTATATCTTTTTTTACCAAAACCAAACAGTCACCATCTTCATAGTTTGATTCATCATCTAAAATACCAACATCATCTTTAACATAGTAGGCTCTCTTATTAAACTTTTCTTTACCTTCTCTAAACTTTTGTCTTAGTCCTTTTTCCATACATCTAGTGGCTATATGGCCAATCTTTCCATATCTAAAGCATTTAAGAGGTAACATACCTTTGTATTTGTTGGTGCCTTTCTTCAATTTCCTTACAAAGTTCGCTTCCATCTCATCCATGATTTCGTCTTCCTTGGAGACTTTAAAGATAGTCTCAAATTTAGCTTTGTCTTTTTCAAAATTCCTTATCTCAAATGCAAACAAGGTACCATATAGTTGTTCCCTAGTAAACTTCTTTGGATCATAAGTTTCTTCAATAGCAAAGATCTTGTCACTATAGCTTTCTGCTAGAGACATCAAAATCTTCTCAATGATATCCTCATTTGTCAATGTGCTACCAAGTTCTTTGATTTCATTTACTATACTATCAACCTTTTGAAAATAGCTTGTTATATCTTCTCCTTCTTCCATTTTCAAGTTCTCATATTTGTGCTCAGTTGTTAGCTTCTTTGATAATTTAACTTTGTCATTTCCTTCATAGATGTCCCTCAACTTTTATCAAACCTCATAGGTAGTATTTGATGAAATAACTTTTGTTAATTCATTCTTTGATAAGGCACTAAAGACGACATACCTTTCCTTTCCATTTTCTTCATAGGCTTGAATCTTTTATGGAGTGGTAAGACCATTCACCAGTTGTACATATTTAGTTTCTGTAGACACTTAAAAATAATTATTTTTAATTATTTTTAATTCCTCACATAATTAATTAATTAATTATGTTAAATCAAATTCTCCTCAATATTAATTAAATATAATTAATATTGTCACTATGGTATGTGACTGATTTATTTAATAAATCAATCCCTTTCTTTATTCTTCTAAAGATTAAATCCTTGCAAATATTCCTCTTGGCTAATTAATTTCAATTAATTAGTTAACCCACATGCTTCCTACAAACCATCTTCTTAATTCATCATTAACCTAATAAAGTCTTCTAGAAACTCCCTAAACTCACTTAGCCTTATTCTTCTAATTTTTAATTCCTTCCACTCTTTCTCCCTCCTAGTCAAATCCTCCTACAAATCCTAATCCCACCTAACATTTCCTCTAATCCCCCTCCTAATGAGTTGCTAATGGCTAATCATCATGATTAGCCACGAAGTCAACTCCTTGTCCCTTCCATCCAACCACTAGCTTTTAATGCTATTTTCCTAGGTGAATGTGAGATTTTTGAAATCTCACAATCCTCTAGGCATCTCCTCTCCCAAGGAATTTTTAATTCCTTCTTATTCCTCCAATCCCCATGATTATCCCTTTTTGGAGAATTTTAAATTCCTCCTCCCCATTCTTCAAGAATTCCACATCCCTTGCTCCTCTCAAGGCACATTGGGAAGTCTTCCCAATGCACTTTTCTCTTCTCAAGGTACCTTGGGAAGTCTCCCCAATGTACCTTGAGGAGTGTGGAGACAAGAAATGCCTTTAAGGCATATCTCTTGGTCTCCACACCCTCTCTTGGGCCTTGTGTGAGCTCACAAGCAATCCTAACCCTTCATCTTGAATCCATCTCAACCGTCCATTCTTCCTCTCCTCCTCTTATAAATTGAGGACTCCATCCCTTCATTTTTCATCTCCAAGTTCAGTAACCTTATGTTGCCCTTTTGAGCCTAGGAAAATAATTTTAGCATCCTTATCATGTTCAAATCATATCTCATCCACACTTGATCATCTCATTTCTATCATCCTCCAAGATCCATCTCATTTGTGCACAACATTGGAGAGCCATCCACATCAAGCAAGCAAGAGCAGCACATCAAGTGGAGCATCATCCAAGGGTGCCTTCACTTCATCAAGCTCCATCTGAAAGAGAAGGTATAAGGTTTTGTGAGGTATATGCATTCTTATTCTTGTTTTAAGCATTTCAAATTATGTCTTTCAATTTCTTATGATTATATGTTGGCTTTGCATGCTTATTAATTAATCCACCTCACAGGTCTTTTTCCCCTCTTCATTCTAGCATGCCTGGTGGGACCCACGTCCCTAAGAACTAATGTTTTTTTAAATGAGTTTTTGTGAGTTGTGAGATGCAAGTTTTGGAATAGCGTGACTACAAAAAAACAAAAAAATCTTTGGCGGCTCTGTATTTCAGGGCGAGCACTCTGCGCATTCTCCCATATCCTCCTCATTCTTCTTCTTCTATCTTCTATTTCTTTTTTGTTTCTGTTTAATTTTAATAATCTGTCTGACCGCAAGAATTAATTAAAAAAATTTGTTTCTTTTCTGTTTCTATGTGATCCTCATTTTTGTTTCTTTTCTGTTCCTGCGCGATCCTCATTTTTTTTGTTGTGAAAATTCAAATTTGAAATCTGCTCTATTTAATTATAATCTATCTAACCGCAGGAAAGTGTGAAAGTAGGAGAGTATGCTCTTGTCTATCTGGACAATCAGAAATCTAGACCATTGGCACTTTTCTATTCTGTTTAGCGCCTATCTGCTCTGTTAAATTTAGGAATTAAAAAAATCTTTTTATTCTATTTTTTTGCCATATCTGCTTTATCTTCACTCCATTTCCCTCCAAACTTCACTAGATCCCCCGCATTGCCATTTTGCACATTTCCTTCCTTGGGGGCCTTATCCCAAAAATCCACTTTTTGAAGCCCAAAATCCCACATTCCTCTATTTTTAGGGTTTGCCATAACTCCTTCCCCTTTTATCCAATCACCTCCAAATTTTCCCATATTGTCCATCTCCAACTTTTGCTTCTTTGTCCCTCTTAGACAAATTTTTCCATTCCTTCATCTCTCCTTCAAAATCCCCATTTTTTTGCTTGCTTATCCCTTAGAAAGTAGCAAAAACCTAGTCAAACACCATTTACCCATCAAATTTTCCTCCAAATCCACATTTGTCATTAGTAAAAAAGTTTGTATTCATATTTTTCTATTTATTCCCAAAAATTCAAAAAAATTAATATTTTTGTCATTTTGTTGTCTTTTGCAAGATGCTTGTTGAAGACTCCATTTTTCAAACTACTAATCAAGTTGTTTTGCAGGTTGCCTAAGAAATCTAACCAAACATTGTGCATTTATTTAAATTAGGCACCTAGATATTAATTAAAATGGAATGAACCATTTTCTTGTGTGTCTTTAAGAAAAGCGTAAAGGTAGGAGAGTATGCTCTCATCTAGCTAGATGATCAGAAATTCAGACCCTCCAACCTTTTCTTGTTTGATTGCATGTTTACCTCTAGCGGGCCTACCCTCCCAACTTTCTCTTTGAGAAGGTAAGAGGGGAATGACCCAAGTGAGTACACCCGGACCTAGAGTTCCCAACTCACTATAATAAATAGGCCATTGACTACGAAAGGGTCAATGGTTGGGGCTATATGAGAGTTCACTCTCACATTGAGTGCTTAGTAGGATCCTAGAGATCTCAATCATGCTTGCGTGACTACTAAGCTCTTGGTGCTTCATTGGGCTATAGGCCTCAATTGTGCTTGCACAACTTCGAAAGGTAGCTCCTAGCGGGAAGACTTACTAAACACCTTGTGCATAGTGGCCAAAAATCTTCTAGTCATTGGTGCAGGTGGTCGGACCTCTGAAGCCGCCCATATTTTTATGGCCCTTAGTAGAGACAAAAAGTTCACCATGAGGAGTTTTCATGGGAATTGATGCTTGGCTACCTCGAGAAGTGAGTGTCATGGAGGGAAGCAAATGGGGTCAAGCATCTAAGTGTCTGCTCTGGGTAAGCATAGCTGGGAAACCGATTGGGATCCAATGACTATTGTCCTTGCCAGCCTTAAGAATGTTGTATATGAGCATGAGTGTCTTTGAGATAATATGCATTTGATCATTTTGTTTGTTTTGTTTCATACATACTTGCCAAGAGAAGACTAAAAACATATCACTATCCCCAAACACTTTACAAAAACACTTATCAAGACACAAACAATTGTTCGAGTCATTACCCACACAAAGTCCAAAATTGCGTCAAACTCTGTCCATCCCATATTTCATAAGCCCAAGAGAGAAGCTAAGAGTTCATCCTCTCCATCAACATTCAAGTTTTTCCTTTGAAACACCTAATATCATCCAAATCAGGGTGGTCGTGTCCCTTCATACAACTTGCCATTCGAATCAATCCTTAATTTATGTTCTTGCCAAAGACAACCTAGTCATCAAGTTTCTTCTAAGCCATCACTACCATACCTCCTCCATCAATCATCCTCAAATTTCCCAAGGACTTAGTACATCAAATCAATCTCCCTCTGTTATCAAATCAATAATCAAAATTCAGATCCAATCATCCTCTAATCCAATTTAACCTCGCGTTAAGGTTACATGCCTTGTGAAATTCCATTTAGACCTCATCATTAATCAATTCGCTCTCGTTCTTGAAGGGGAATCCTCTCCAAGTACCATTTTCCTAATCCTTTTGAGTCAATCAAGACTCTTAACTCATGTCTTTACTTTGCTTAGGGTCATTAGTCAACCCTTGGTATAAGAGAGGCTTTTTAATCATCAATCCAAGGTCTAAATTCTACACAACTTGTCCATCACCTTACTTGTGGTTGCATCCACCACCTAAAATCCTCATCCAAGGACTAAGGTGTCAAATCCTAATCAAATCTGGGCTCTAACACCAATCAACAAAATCCCTTGTCATAAAAGACAAAATCCAAAATTCCACAAATATCTTGCTAAGTCCTTTCATCACAAATTTCCCCCTCCAAACTTTTCCAAGGTTATTCATGTATGGTTACAACTCGAACCCAAAAAAGAAAGATGGCTAAACAACAATATGGCATGTCAAACATTAGTGCCCTATATGAAGATCCCATGCAAGATCCTACACAAATTGGGCAACCTAGCAATCAAGATCAAAGCCAAAATCCTAACATGGTTAGCCAAGATGAACTCTCTCCGGAAGTGCAAACTTTCTTAGCGGATTCTTATAACCAAGAGATGATGGAAAAGTTTATTCAACACAATCCCACTACACTTCTAAAAACTCTCCTTGAAAATGGAGCTCAACTTCCACATGAATTTAATAGGTCCACTCTCACCCAACAACCACAAGGAGACCTCACTCCCACACAAAGTGTTGCACCTATTATTCAAACTCAATCAATCGCAACCCCATCAATCATCCAAGCTCAATCAATGCCACTCGCAGCACCTCCCATCATGGTCTCCATCCCATCTTCTTCCTCCTTACCATCTATACCACTATCAAATCCGATCTCATCTATTCTCCAACACACTTCTATACCACCTCCTTCCATTCAACCACATATTTCTATTCCACAAAATTCCCTTCCTGCCAACTATGTCACAAATTTCATCTGGGCCATACTCAATCCCGTCACAACAGTTTGCAGACTACAACCAACTATCACAAAAATCCCTGCAACATCAGTCCTCACATCCCACGTTCCCACCTCCTCATCATATCAATACATTGGTGGCGGTGCACCTTCTTTAGCTCACCCAATTCTTGGGGCAAAAACAATTCATCATTATCAAAGTCCACAACAAGATCTCATCAAGGAAATTCAAGACATGAAAAATATCATCAAGGACATGAAACAAAGGACTAATAAAAGGAAAACTTACTCATTTGAAGAGTTTTGCCCTTGTCCTTATGACCCATCTATATTAGTTGCACCCTATCCCCGAGGATTTGAGATCCCCAAATTCACCAAGTATGAAGGCAAAGGAGACCCCCACGACCATGTTCGAGAATTCCACATCTTATGCCAAGAAGTCTCCTATAGTCACCTTTATCTTCCCAGACTCTTTCCCAAAAGTCTCATGGGAGATGCCCTGGCATGGTTCTCATCTCTACCGCGAGGTTCCATTGTCTCCTTTCCAAACTTGGTAGAAAAGTTTGTGGCCCACTATGCTTACAACATGGTTAATGATGTTTCTATGATGGACCTATGCAATACAAAGCAAAGGCCTAGAGAAACCTTTGCAAATTTCCTACAAAGATGGCGACATCTTATCAAAAAATTCTAGTGGGACATGCCAGAACAACATCAAAATGAGTTATTTCAAAAGAACTTGGTGCCTGAACTTTCGAGACCCTTAATATCCCAATGTATCAAATCCTTCCAAAAATTGACCAATAAGGGCCTCGCCCTCAAATGTGTCTTGTTGGAGGAAGGAACCTTGAAACATTACCAGAAATTGACACAAAGTTCTTCCTCTTATCAAAATGACAAACCAAAATTTTGGTCTAAGAACAAAAATGTGGTCAATGATGGTGTAACTGATGCAAAGCGGGTCCAAATTGTGGCTGCTCTCCCATTATCCACCACCAATAATCATTAATTCAATAATCAAAAAAATCAAAATCAATCCCAAAAACCTCACAACAATGTCTCAATCTAGGGATGACCACCCCGATCGAATAACAGGACCCCAAGAGACTTCACTCCTCTTGTTGAGCCTATTGAAATGGTGTTTCAAAAACTTGTCCAAGCAGGTGTAGTGGTTTTTCCAATCACTTGCTCGTTTGACCCCAATCAACCTAAACCAAGATGGTATAATGAAAATGAGTATTGTGAATACCATCGTATCAAGGGACATGATACATGAAAGTCTATGAAACTGAAGATCTACATACAAGATCTCATTGATAGAGGTGAGATTGAAGTAACAAATGCAAAACCTAATAATAACAATGATAAACTCAAAATGTACCAGGAACCCTTCACGAAGCATGATAAAGGAAAAGGCTCAACATCTAATGTAGTGGGTTATGACTACGCTAATCACATAACCAACTTTGATTTTTTAGTAGGTCGCATTGAACCTGTAGACACTCATATCAATGTCATAACCATCCAAGGAGTTAATCCTCCTTCTTCCCAAAATAGACCAAATCCTACTAGGATAGTCATTCAAGTCACCACGCCTTCCACCTCCCATTTCAGAATGACTGCAATGTAACTATGTGCCGAGGTGAAGTCACCATCCAAGGAGTCCCTCCCCCACCAAATCCACCACCCATGTCTTCCACCCACCAATATGACCTCTTGGACCAACTTGGGAAGACCCCCACTCAGATCTCCATTTTGGAACTTCTTAAAACTTCCCCGATCCATAAATAAATTTTGGAACAAGCCTTTCTCAAATCATGCATTCCTGATAACATCAATGCCACCCAATTCCGAGCCCTCATTGGAAACCTTGCTGCCTAGTAGCACCTTGTATTTACCTACAAAGATGCTCCCACAGATGAAGACCATAACAAACCTTTGCACATCAAAGCTCTTATCCACAAGCATAAGGTCAAACATATCCTGATAGATGGTGGATCCAGGCTTAATCTGTGTACATGCAAATTAATAAAACAATTGGGACTTTCTGAGGATCTGATAGACACATCAGGAAGGATCACAATAAAGGCATATGATGATGCAGAAAGAGTTTCAAAGGGCATGATCACCTTACCTCTTCAAGTGGGCCCCATTACAATTGAAACGCCTTGCCAAGTACTAGATCTTGATCTCCCCTACAACATTTTCCTTGGTTAGTCATGGATTCACTCCTTAAAGGCTATACCCTCCACCTATCACCAACGCATCAAATTCCCCTTCAATGGAAGAGAGATAACTATCAAAAGTGATCCACAACCCTTCCAGTATTGCAAACTCCTAGAGGAAAACCATCCATATCATTGCCCATTAAATAGACCCTCGCCAATGTCTCCCTCTGACACACCAAATGTTGCCTCCACATCATCCCAACCAGATAATCAACTCAAGATCTTGGACAATGGTTGTGGAGAATACAAATTGGAGGACGTCTTATTAATAGGCAACCTCCCTCTCTCTCCTAAATCATTTGGCAAACCAAAAGAGCTCTAAAAGGACCCAAAACCAGTCATGCAATGCCAAAATACCACCTTCTAGAAATGGGGCCCACTTAATGAGGAGAACCTTGAAGAAGATGTCTCTTCCTGGTTGTACCGGGAAGAGGATGATAATCCAGCAAGAATATTCAAAAAAATGTACCCAAAAGAATCTGCCATAGTTGAAAGAATGGGTTACAAAGGACACAGCTTGGGACCAGAGGAGAAAGGAAGAAAAACACCCATAAATCCTATCTCCTATAGATACAACAGAGGCTTGGGGTACACCCCAATGCCTAAGATTACTATCGCTAGTGCCCCTTCTAGTCCTTCTTCGGATATCGAAAGTGCTGATGAAGAGGAATTCCATGAAATGCCTTATGAATACGAGAAAGATATCTTCTTTGACACTTACATCAATACCATCACCCCTGTAACCCCTCCCACTTCACACAAGCTACATCTTGTCCATCCTGAACTCATTGACTGGGGCCAATAGGATAAACCCACTTTAGATATCTATGTTGATGATAATGCTCTCATTGCTCTCCTGACGATGTGAAACCTGTAAGATTGTAATAGAATCGAGGGTATTCAACTACATGAAAAGGGATACTTTGGTAGTCAAGTCAATGCTCTTAGCCACAAAAAAGATAATAAAAGGAAAAGACATGATTCCCTAGGTGAAAACCTCCCTGAGGCACATCTAGATGAACAAAAAATAAAAACAAAGGGCATATCCAAAAGTGAAAATTTGGAAAAGGCACTTGACGATGAGGGACCTGACCTCCCTACCATTGGTTACCTTCCACAAGACAAATCAAATTTACTGATAGAAGAAATAGACAACATCAACATGGGCACTGAAATCATTCCAAAAAATGTGCTCATTGTCAAATCCCTCATAGAAATAGAGAAACAAGACTTCATCAACTTCCTTACAGAGGTAAAAATTAATTTTGCATGGTCCCATTCCGATATGCCAGGGTTGGATCCTGCCTTGGTGGTTCACAATCTCGTCGTCCACCCAGACGCAAAACCTGTAAAACAAAAATTGCACAAAATGCACCCACATATTGCTCTCCTAGTCAAGGCAGAACTCCAAAAGATGTTAGATGCAAAATTCATCAAACCCATAGACTACACTAAATGGGTCTCTAACATTGTATCTGTCGGCAAACCTACTGGGGGCATCCGCATCTGCATAGATTTCTGAGATCTAAATAGAGCTTGTCCTAAAGATGATTTCTTGCTCCCCAATATAGACATGATTGTGGACCTTACAGGAGGACATGAAATGCTATTGCTAATGGATGGGTTTTCCAGATACAACCAAATCAGGATAGAAGATGAGGATCAGCATATAACCGCATTCACAACACCATGGGTACTTTCTATTACCGAGTCATGCCTTTTGGCCTTAAAAATTCTGGAGCTACATATCAACGTGCAATGACAATAATTTTTCATGACCTCTTGCACAAAATTATGGAGGACTACGTGGATGATCTGCTAGGCAAATCCAAGACAAGACAAGAGCATATCCTTATTCTAAAACAGATCTTCAAAAGATTGGAAAAATACAAGCTACGCCTAAATCCCAAAAAGTGTGTGTTTGGCGTCACATCGGGAAAACTACTAGGATTTGTTGTTTCCCGCAGAGGCATCGAGGTTGATCCTGCAAAGGTAAAAGTTATTATGGAAATGCCTCTGCCAAGAACTCTCAGACAACTATGCAGTCTCCAGGGAAAATTCCATTCTGTCAGGTGTTTCATTTCACAGCTAGCAAACAAGTGCCATCCATTTGCACACCTATTGCGTAAAGACACAAAATTCAAATGGGATTACTTATGTCAAAAGGCCTTTGAGAAATTAAAAGAATATCTAGCATCACCTCCAGTTTTTATGCCACCTACCCCTGGAAAACCCCTCATTTTGTACATATGTGCTACTATAGTGGCATTGGGGGCATTACTAGCGCAAACAGATGATCAAGGGAAGGAACACGCCATTTACTATATCAGTCGGACATTGGTAGGATATGAACTCAATTACACCCCAATTGAAAGAGCATGTTTGGCATTAGTGTTTAGCACACAAAAACTTTGACACTATATGTTGAACAACAAAACAAAGTTGATTACCAAGATAGACTCGCTTAAATATCTCTTGTCTAAAGTTGCTCTCACTGGCATAACCGCTAAATGGGTCATGCTCTTGAGCGAGTTTGACATTGAATACATGGACAGAAAGGCAATCAAGGTACAAGTTATTTTAGATCAATTGGTTGAAGCTCCACTTCCAGGTGACCATCCTCTTCTCACAGAATTACCATATGAGTTCATTATGGCTGTCACCTCATACCCCACATGGCAATTATACTTTGATGGCTATTGTACTCAAAATGGATCGGGGGCAGAAATATTATTGGTTACACCTCAAGGAGATGGCATCCCCAAATCATACAAAATAGCCTTTGCATGTACCAATAACATAGCAAAATACGAGGCACTCATCACAGGTTTGCGTCTGGCTATCCACTGGAAAATAAAGGAGTTACAAGTTTATGGTGATTCTCAGATCATTATAAAACAAGTCAATGATGAGTACCAGAAAAAAGATGATAAACCCCTTCCTTACCATACCATGGTTAAAGATCTTAAGAAACATTTCATAGCAATCACATTTAATCAAATCCCATGAACAAACAACAGGGCTGCAGATGCAATGGCCACCATTGGCTCCCTCCTTCAAATGTCAGCACACATTCAGAAGTGTGAGTTCTTGGTCGAGTAATTATTTATACCAGCATATGACCTACCAGAGTCTAAAATGGTGTGTGTTCTCATTGCTCCTGAGTCCCCTTGGTACCAAGAAACCTTCGCTTTCCTCAAAGACAACACCATTCCCCCACATCTCACAAAAACTCAACAACAAACCTTCATCCGCCAATGTGCTCGTTACACCATCCTCAAAGACACCCTATTTAGAAGGCAATTCGACGGTTCCCTCCTAAGGTGTTTAGATAAATAAGAGGTAGAATGGGCATTACGCGAAGTACACGAGGGTATCTGTGGGGCACACTCAAGTGGGCTCACATTGGCTAAAAATCTTTTGAGAACATGATACTATTGGCCTAAAATGGAGGTAGATGCATATAATTACGTGAAGAAATGCATCCCTTGCCAGCAACATGGTGATAAAATTCATGCACCATCATAAGAATTGTAGCCATTTATAACACCATGGCCCTTCTCACAGTGGGGGCTCGATCTCATTGGGAAAATCCACCCTTTATCTTCCAATGGACATAAATTCATTATCACCACCACCGAATACTTCACCAAGTGGGTAGAGGCTATCCCTCTTACTTTCACCACCGGCAAGCAAATATCCAAATTCATCCTGAACTATCTAATCTGCTGGTATGGCATCCCAAAAGTTATTATCATAGATAATGGCAAACAATTTAAAAACTAGGATGTCAAAGAACTCTGCCGAAAATTCAACATCCAACATCACTTCTCCACCCCATATTATCCCCAAGGCAATGGCCAAACTGAGGCTTCTAATAAAACCTTAATCAAAATCCTCAAAAAGACAGTCAATGAAGTTGGTCATGATTGGCACCTCCAACTCTATCCCTCTTTGTGGGCCTACCGCACCCCCACAAGCACCACCCCTTATTCTTTGATCTTTGGCTCTGAAGCCATCCTTCCCCTTGAGATTGAGATCCCCTCTCCAAGGGTATCGCTACAAGACATCCTACCAAAGGAAGAATATAGAATTGCCTACTTACAAGAGCTAGAATTGTTAGATGAAAGGCACCTCAAGGCCTTGAACCATCTCTGGGTATATTAGAACTGCTTGCGGACGAGTTATCACAAAAGAGGGGAATTCCAAGTTGGTGATCTTGTCCTCATGGAGAATCAAGAAAATCTACAAGAAAGAGAAAAGAAAGGCAAGTTTGAGCCTAATTGGCTTGGACCATATGTAATCACAGCAAAATATGGATCAGGAGCTTATCAATTGGCTACTCCTGAAGGCAGTCCTTTGGATGATCCAATGAATATCATGCACCTCAAAAGATTTTATGCTTAGTCCTCAGAAAGTCTTAAATTGTGAAAAAAATAAAGAAAAAAACTTAAAAAATGAGAAAAAGATCCTAGAAAAATCATCACTTTGGTGAAAACCTGGCAAACAGGCGCCTTATGACACAAAAAAATTTAAAAAGAAAGAAAAACAATTCATCCACTAGTGAAAACCACTTTGTTGCACTATGGACAAGTACCTTGGTGAAAACCTCTGTGCAGGTGCTAAGGTAAATAACCGGATCCACTATCTAGCATGAGGATACTACAAATCATCTGCCATCTAGCCCACCCATGCGCAACATTCCTTCTTTTCCTCCTCCCAATAAAACATGCGTATGATGATGAGTCTTCACCTAAGTCATGAACAAGGAATGTCCCATTAAACTAAGCTTCTATACCTGTCTATAAACTTCAAGAAGTCTTGAGAAACAATCCCAAGTCCACAAGTCACTCTCCAAAACCATAGAATCACTTGCCTAATCCAAAAGCTCACTTTTTCCTAGGGATGAGTGATGACCCCTTCCCTCACCTGGCAACCTAATCCTTCATCCTAGTTCTACTCTTGGCAAGAGGTATCATTTGGTCGCAAGGAAGTGACTTGTTAGATTTTGTTAGATCTTTTCATATAGACTTGCATATTTTGCTCTATGAATGCCACTATTTATGACTGCTTGGGTTCTTCCATATCCAGTTACATTATGATAGGTGCATACTGGGGTATATTTCATAGTATGGCATGTTTTGGATCCCTCTTTTATAAACTGCCGACCTAGTACTAGTGTTTATCAACACTTACCTTCTTGTGTACAAGAGGTATCGGTGTGTTTGAGGGTTTCCTTGCACAAACCCACAACTTTGTATTAGTGTTTCTTGACACTTGCATTGTTGTGTGCAAGAATTTCCCATTTGTCTACAGAGTTAGTCCATGCCCTGGGTTTCTCATGGCATCCTGATTTCTATAATCAGTGGTGCAAGCCACTCAAGGCAGCATCAAACTAGGTTGGCTCTCCACATTTTCTGTGCACAAAATCTCACCATCATTCCATCAAATCCTAAACTCAATAATCCCATGGAGTTCTCAATTTCCCCCACTTCCCATCTATTCCATATTCTTCTATCTAAGATCATTGTGTTATTATTGGCATATTCCCTCTTTTTATTAATTCATTCACATCATGTAGAGTGCATTTCTTACACAGTCAATTTTTTTTCACAAAACATTTACCATATAAGATTGCATCAATAAAAGATACACTCATCCATATAGCATTACATTTAGACTGCATCATAAATCATTCACATATGTGTATAAAGTATAAAAAACACGCATCCTGCATCCAAAAACTATGTCAGCAACACATCATAAACATACATACATAAGCATCCACTCTGCATCACAAAATAGGTCAGCATAGCACATCCATGATTGCATCCATATATGACATCATAAGACAAACAAAAATAATCCATCACAATAAATGCTACACATCATCTGTCACCAATCGAATCATGTATACATATATATATAAAGAGGAAAATATGTCCATCATGATACAATGACCCCTCATTAGGTCCGTTGTGGCATATATGGACCCCCTATGAGGACCCATCTTCCCCCGCAGTCTCACCTCTCCTATTCTTCCTTCCAAATTCTTCACAACTGCTTCATATTTCTTCCTCATTTATCCCTTCCACCCTGATTCTTCTTCCTCTCTTTTTTCAAGAATTTTTCGTCCTTTTTTCAAAAAAATTCTCGAGGGGGCATACACCTCCCATGCTTTACACTGGGGCATCCTTTTCTTCTTCTATCTTCTACACATCATCATACACCTCACATAATTAATTCTGATTCTGATCATATCTTATACAGGATGAATCCTTCCTGAAACTAGACGTTGTGATCAGTCATGTCTTATATAGGATGAATCCTTCCTGAAACCAGACGTTATGCTCTGATCATGTCTTATACGGGATGAATCCTTCCTGAAACCAGACATTGTGATCAATCATGTCTTATACAGGATGAATCCTTCCTAAAACCAGACACTCTGATCATGTCTTATACACAATGAATCCTTCCTAAAACCAGACGCTCTGATCATGTCTTATACAGGATGAATCCTTCCTAAAGCTAGATGTTGTGATCAATCATGTCTTATACAAGATGAATCCTTCCTGAAACCAGACGTTGTGATCAATCATGTCTTATATAGGATGAATCCTTCCTAAAATTAGACGCATTGATCATCTTTGTCTTATACAGGATGAATCCTTCCTAAAACCAGACTGAATCTAGATCTTATCAATCAAATCAATATCATCATCAAAAAACAAGATTATTCTTTGAATCAACGCATCATCACACCTCGCTTCAAAGAGGGGCAAAATGTAGAGACTTAAAAATAATTATTTTTAATTATTTTTAATTACTCACATAATTAATTAATTAATTGTTAATTCAAATTATCCTCAATATTAATTAAATATAACTAATATTGTCACTATGGTATGTGACTGATTTATTTAATAAATCAATCCCTTTCTTTATTCTTCTAAAGATTAAATCCTCACAAATCTTCCTCTTGGCTAATTAATTTCAATTAATTAGTTAACCCACATGCTTCCTACAAACCATCTTCTTAATTCATCATTAACCTAATAAAGTCTTCTAGAAACTCCCTAAACTCACTTAACCTTATTCTTCTAATTTTTAATTCCCTCCACTCATTCTCTCTCCTAGTCAAATTCTCCTACAAATCCTAATCCCACCTAACATTTACTCTAATCCCCCTCCTAATGAGTTGCTAATGGCTAATTATCATGATTAGCCACGAGGTCAACTCCTTGTCCCTTCCATCCAACCACTAGCTTTTAATGCTATTTTCCTAGGTGAATGTGAGATTTTTGAAATCTCACAATCCTCTAGGCATCTCCTCTCCCAAGGAATTTTTAGTTCCTTCTTATTCCTCCAATCTCCATGATTATCCCTTTTTGGAGAATTTTAAATTCCTCCTCCCCATTCTTCAAGGAATGTCACATCCTTTGCTCCTCTCAAGGCACATTGGGAAGTCTTCCCAATGCACTTTTCTCTTCTCAAGGTACCTTGGGAAGTCTCCCCAATGTACCTTGAGGAGTGTGGAGACAAGAAATGCCTTTAAGGCATATCTCTTGGTCTCCACACCCTCTCTTGGGCCTTGTGTGAGCTCACAAGCAATCCTAGCCCTTCATCTTGAATCCATCTCAGCCATTCATTCTTCCTCTCCTCTTCTTATAAATTGAGGACTCCAACACTTCATTTTTCATCTCCAAGTTCAGTAATCTTATGCTGCCCTTTTGAGCCTGGAAAATAATTTTAGCATCCTTATCATGTTCAAATCATATCTCATCCACACTTGATCATCTCATTTCTATCATCCTCCAAGATCCATCTCATTTGTGCACAACATTGGAGAGCCATCCACATCAAGCAAGCAAGAGGAGCACATCAAGTGGAGCATCATTCAAGGGTGCCTTCACTTCATCAAGCTCCATCCGAAGGAGAAGGTATAAGGTTTGGTGAGGTATATGCATTCTTATTCTTGTTTTAAGAATTTCAAATTATGTCTTTCAATTTCATATGATTATATGTTTGATTTGCATGCTTATTAATTAATCCACCTCACAGGTCTTTTTCCCCTCTTCAGTTTCCATTGTTTTTCAAGTGTTGTAGCCCAAGGAGATCAGGTAACCTCTCATCTTCAATTTCTAAAAGATATGGTCATATTCTTCAAAGATAGGAATAGTTATTTTATGTGCCATCGGATCAGGATCTACCTCAAGTAGTTAAGCTCTTTTCCAAGGAACTAAAGCTCTAAGACCAATTGTTAAATATCTAGGAAACTAAGAGGGGGGGTGAATTAGTTGACAATAAAATTTTCTTCAATACTTTCACAAATCCAAAATAACCAAGAGAACTAATTAAAATAGATATAACATGAAATGACATACACAAAACCGATCACACAATGAACACCAGATGTGATATGGAAAGCCCAAGAAAGGAAAAACCACAAATAATGTTAATTCTAAATATATAACACTAGTTACAGTGACACCAATTAAGGTGATTTTTATAAAAGGTGGCTCACTTCCAGAATGCTCACTGCAGGATGATTCACTTTCGAAAGAAGAAGAAAGAAAAAGAGAATCCACCACTATGACACAATCTGTAATACCGAAAATACTTATGATGCGTCTCAGGAGCAACATATTTCACATATTGATAGCAATCGAATTGTTCATTTTCAATCACACACATCTTCCATATCCTCATACATTCAATTCATCCTTTTATTTATACTATCTCTGGGAAACATAATCTTCTAAGTCAGGCAAGATAGAGATTTCAAATAGGTTAGCACTAAACATTCTAGTGGTGGGAAGGAATGAGAAGTGGACCAAACCAATCATACTACATTGAACAAATCAACATGTTACATCCATCATAAATACTAGACCCAAATCATGACTCATGTGCTACAAAAATCTTGTTACACATTCTCTAATTCTAGATCAAACCAGACCCAAAGATAGCACTACCCAACTTAGAAAAAGTAAGAATAGAACCAAGATACTCATGAATATGATCAATCAATACCATATTTGGTAAATAGAGAAATCTGGATCACCCTCAACATGAACAAACAGTATATCAACTATAACACATCTTCCAGAGCACCAAACATTCTAGGAACACATCTTTCAAAATAACCATTAATGACAACCATCAACATCACGAACATACCTGTCTTCCACTCCTACTCAATATGCTACATTTGGTCCCAACTAAATCATAGGATTTGACATAAATGAGAACATTCAAAAAAAGTCTAACATATTTTGGTGCTATTGGTCCAGTAGTGATGTAATGCAAAAGTATATGGTGAAGTGTATGGTCTGGTTGTTTATTCTAGTTAAAGTCCTTGATGATTGGTTGTATTTGGTTGTTGGTTTAGATGTAGTCCAAATGTCTATTTTTTGGTAATATGATATAGAGCTATATGTAGACTGATGTGGTGTTTTCAAGAATAGGGGAATATGATATATTAACTATCTATAAGATTTTTGGATGGCTAACATTGATTATATGATGTATTTCCGAAAGATTAATTATGGTGTTTGATTTAGAAAGTGTGTTACCATCTTTGCTAACTATTATGGTGATTAGTATCATTGTCTATAATATATATATGCACCAAACATGTATCAGATGGCTATGTTGATTGGAGTAGAATGATTATGGCATACTAATCTTAGTTTTTTAGTTGATTAGAGATTTGTCCTTAAAGTGACATTTATGTCGATGATCGACATTACCACAATTTCAAGACTGTGGGGAGGAATGTGTTGCTTTCCTCATATTTATATTGCCTTGAGGTTATTATGGATCATTAGATATTGTTCTTAACATGTTGTTCTTCTTTCATAGTGGACTACATATTCTATGTTTGGGTTCGGATTAATTTTGGGTAAAACAGTTTTGTATGAATCGACTTATGTATTTTGGTCCATGCGGTTGTGTGTAGAACCTTTGTGAGGATAATTGGAAGGTGTTATGATTTAGTGTGAATATTCACACTTCTTCTTTACCATGTGCATGCAATGTTTTGTTGCAAGGTGTGCGCCCTTGGTCTCCTTGTGCTATGTAGCACAATAGTCAGGTTTGTGACATGGCTTAATCACCTCCTGAGGATTCTATAAGTCTAGTGGTTGTATTGGGCATTAACAAGTCAATCTTTTGGTGCAATGGAAACCACACTTGTAACAAGTGGTAAAAAATCTTGGTCACATGTCCAAACTCCTCACTTGCACTAGGGGGATTGTTGCAAGGTGTGTGCCTTTTGTCTCCTTGTGTTGTGTAGCACAGCGCTCGGGTTTGTGACATGGCTAACCACCTCTTGTGGATTCTATAATTTTAGTGGTTGCATCGAGCATTAATAGGTAAATATTTTGGTGCAACGGTAACCACACTTGTAACATGTTTTGGGTTGATAATGCATATGCATGTTACATATTTTATGCCGACCTAATAGAAGTTACTAATGTTCTAGTTGGTATATAAAGGATAGATCAATTGTGTTGAGATATATGGATAGATGGCCTATGTTAAGTGCCTATGTTAAGTATGGAGATGAAAAAGTAAGATATATAATGTGTGTTTGAAGTGAGGAATAGGTTCAGAAGTGTTACAGAGTAGAGATGTATCAAATGAGTACTAAGTTGTGAACTATTATCTACATGTTGGTAGATGTTATTCCTTCTATAGTTCAAATTTCTTATTCCTATTGTATCTAGATAGTTGTTTTGTATCTTGCCATGAAGAAGTTCTCTTTATTTGTGCAAGTCCCTCTTTTATATCTTGCCTAAGGTTGTTCACCTTAGTATGAAAGTTTGGAGCAGTGAGCTCCATGGCCTATGGCCTAAATTATTGTAAATAGTTGTTATATACATTATGAGTTAGAATCTCGCCATGGTTTTTTTCTAGTTTGGGTTTTCCACATAAAAATCATGGTGATCTTATGTGGATGCATTTATTGTTTCTATTATTTACTTTCACGCACTTTTTGAATGGAGATTATGGTTTAAGTGTTTTAATTTGATCAATTTTTGGTGCATGCTAATTCACTCCCCTCTCAACATCAAGTAGTGTTCAATAATTGGTATTAGAGATTTGGTTCCTGAAGAGACAACTTAACTATTGAGGTAGATCTAGGATTTTGAACAATATGTTTGGAGAAGAATTGAATGACATGGATGCTTGAGATGATGTTGATGATTTTGTTGACATGGAAGGAGAGTTGAGATCTGTAATAGCAAATCCAGATGAAAGCAAAGAAAAACATAAGAAGCTAGTTAAAAAGATTTATTATCTAAGAAGCTTGCTCAATATAGCAAAGAAGGTTATTGATGGTTTTGAAACAAAGCTTTATGACAAGACTAAATAATGTTTGATACTTGAGGAAGAAGTAATTAGACTGAAGATGGAACTAAAAGATTCTGAGGATCAAATCAAAAATGGGTTGAAACTCAAAGGTGGAAGTGATGTATTTGATGCTATGTGTGCTCAAAAAAGAAGATAAAGGTGGACTTGGTTTTGAAGATGGTGAATGTTCCAAGTCATCTAACAAGAAAGATAAAGAAAAAGAAAAGGTCAAGGATTATTTGAAGAACCCTAACAAAGATCAAAAGAATCACATTGCAGACCAGATCTTTCAAAACTCAAAGAATGTCAGGAAACTTCCTCTTCTTCCTTCGAGGTATTCATCTTTTAGTTGTAACTATTTTTAATGCTATAGATTCAGATATAGAGATAGTCAATGCAGAAGTCAGATCATAAATCAATCTTTTAATGGAAAATGACACTATTATAATAAATTTGGCCATAGAGCAACTGAGTGCAAAAGTAGGTCAAATTGGAATAGTAGTAATTTAGGTTTTTCGAAAAAGAGTTCAATCTTTCAATGAATATTATTATGTTTTCAATGTATATGGGCACAAAGTTGTTGAATGCAGATTAAATAGAATTGTAGAAGAAGTGAAAATGACAGAATGAATGGAGGAAAATCATGACAAGGTCCAGTATGCTATAGCTATAGTAAAATTGGACATATTGTGAGACATTGCACAAGAAGGAATGAGATGATAGTCAATTCAAAAAGTAAAATTGATATCAATGAAGAGAATGAGAAGATGAATAGAAGACTGAAGATGGATCAACACCTATTGTAGGTACTGGCCCTTTGCTGATACCTAAAATTTCTTGTAAAGGGAATAGTATTATGGTAAGTTCATTGAGTGAGGTACTTATTGCACCTCAACAAATGTGTTGGCATTATGTGAACCGGTATGAAGACATAATGATATTGTATGTTGTCATTGATGTCAATATGTGACATGATGTGAACCAGCACATGTGACATGTGAGAAGAGAGAACCGGTATATATATATGAACTGGTATATATGCCAAAGTGAAGCGGTATATTTGTTCAAGATGAACCGGCATGCTGTTATGGGAACCGGCACATGGAAGCATTGTATGACTACCGGTTGGTAGGTAGTTTCCACTTCAGGATTTCTGATTGGAATACCTCAAGCCTATGTAACTCAATCAGTGATCTTTGTGTGATGAGTTAGTAGTATAAAAGAGAATAGATCATGTTGCCATGTAAGCCTTGTGCATGTGAAGGATCTTGCATGAAGAAGACTATCCCTGTCTACCTTGGGAATGTGCGAAGTTTGTCAAACAGTGATAACGCGTGATGGGTTATCAACCGCCATGAAATTGGTGGATAATGGACGATGGAGAATATCTTGAGATCGATTCAAGAGTGTTGCATTTAATGCAGTATGATTCAACGGTCAGGATTGAACCATTTGAATTGCTTAAACCTAACAGGTTTAGGGTTTAGGGTTTTTGCTACCGACCTATCTATTTCCTATAAGGTTGATGTTATGTCTCTTTCTAAGGTTGTTGGCAAAAGTTGTATGTATGTATCCAAGAAAAGTGATACGTAATTCTTGCCAGACCAAAGGAGAGAAGAGATACCTACAAAGTGAATGTGCAGAAGGTGGAGATGAGCCAAAATGGATCTACATTAGCATTGAGTGTTGTTACCAGATCATTGTAATTCCTATTGATCTTTAACCACTTCAACAATTGTGAAATCCCTTAATAGGGTAGCCTTAACCAGATTGATACAAATCTCTTAACAGGGTAACTCAAAGTTATTGAGTTCTGGCAAGCTATAGAGCTCTGAAGATCCTTTAGCTATTGAGTTCTTGAAATCCTCTAACAAGGTAACCCTAACTGGGTTTAACCCTTAACCGGGTATTATAGCCATCCCTTAACTGGGTGATCCCTAACAGGATCGGTTCTTAGCAAAACCTACTGTAATGTCTTTAACTAGATAAGGCTCCTAACAGAGCGGACTTCTAAAGAGTTCAAAAAGTAGCTTGTGGGTATTCATCCCCACCATGGTTTTTCCCAGTTGGGTTTCCACGTGAAAAATATGTGTGTCGTGTGTGATGCTTTTATCTTGTGATGCTTTGTTATTACCTATTGAGCATATGATGGTTATGTGTTTTATGTCTATCTATAAAACATATTGAACTAACTATTGTGAAGATCTGATGATAGTTTACCTATTCATGCATGAGGGTGTAATGGTACTATAGTATTGAGCTAAGAGGAAAGCTTAGTGAGTAACCGGTTTATGATTGTTTTAGTTATTCTGGGTCCTACCGATTGCACTCTGTTTTAACCAGAGTCACTGCTTGCCAGTCACTTGGAGTATTGGCTGACAAACCGGTTTTGGATAGTATTTTTCCTGTACTGATTCACCCCCCCCTCTCAGTACCGGTTTGGTACTATTCGTTCATCATTGAGTTATCAATTGGTATTAGAGCACTCTAGGTCCTCTATGTTGTAAGCTTAAACGCTTGAGGTAAAGATCCCATTCAAATGATGAAGAGGGAAGGTCCAAAGTTTAACAGGGAAAATTTTGGTATATGGAAAGATAGGATGAAGATATTCATCAGAAGCATCGGTGCTCAACACTGGAGTTATGTTGAGAATGTCTATGTTGTCCCTACCGGTACTCTCACCGATGACCAAAAGAGAGAGATACAAGAAAATGGGCAAGTCATGGAAGCCCTTATTAGTAGTGTATCTAACATTGAGTTTATTGATGTTCAGGACAAGGTAAATCCCAAAGAGGTATGGGATGTTGTTGAAAATATCTATGGTGGTGATGAACATGTAAAATAGGCTAAGGAAGAAAGCCTAAGAGGGAAGTTTGAAGATATGTGGATGGTTGAAGGTCAGACCATTCAGCAGTATGGAATAAGAATCAAAATAGTCGTTGGAGAAATCAAGAGTGCAAGTGGTAAAATAGAAGATTCTACTATGGTAAGCAAAGTCTTGAGATCCCTGTTGCTGCTCTATGCAATAAGGGTTGCTGCTATTCAGGAGCTGAGATCAATAGACAAGACTAAGGTATCCTTGGACTCCATCATAGCCAAGTTGACAGCCTATGAGCTAAATAGTTTTGATGGCAGTGTTCAAAATACTGAATCAGCATTTAAAGCTTCTGCTATACCATCCAGAAAAGGAATTGAAGCTAGCACTAGCGGTGAACCTAGAAAAAGTAGAGAAATGAATGATGAGGAGATTCTGATGGCATTTGAAGCTCTCCTTGCCAGAAAGATTCCTAAAGGAACCAGTAAATACAAAGGTAAGCTACCTTTGAAATGCTTTTCTTGTAACCGGATAGGACATATTGCTATAAACTATCCAAATGGTGATAACAAGGACAAACCAGAAAGGTTAAGGAAATTCAAAGGAGGAAACCGGAGAAACTGTTTTGTAGCAGTTGATGAAGGTGTCACAGATGATGAATCAGAAGATGAAGAGAATGAAGACATTGTGTTTGTTGTTGTAAAGGAAGATGTGGTAGACAAGAAGGCTCTTGTCTCCCAGTTTGATAATTCCAATGAGTGTATCATTGACAGTGGTTGTTCTCACCATATGACTGGTGACTGGAGCAAGTTTTAATCCTCAGAGGAGTATGATGGTGGTGTGGTTTGCTTTGGCAATGATGCACCATGCATGGTCAAAGGCAGAGGGTCCATCTCTCTGAATGGAAAGAGTAGTGCTGACAATGTGTACTGGTTTGATGGTCTCAGACACAACTTTCTGAGTGTTGCCTAGCTGAATGGCAGTGGCCTCACTTTGGAATTCAAGAATGGAGTTTTCAGAATCAAAGGAAAAGAGGGTGAATTGGTGGCCACCGGCATGTAGACCAAAGGTTACCTATTTCATCTGAACTCAAATATAAGCACATGTCATATGGCTAAGTTTGATGATAGCTGGATATGGCATAGGACACTCTGTCATATAAACTTTGATAACATTGTGAAGGCTAGTAAGATCAAGGTAGTTAGAGGGTTGTCAGTGCTAAGCAAACTGGATAATACCTTGTGTAGAGAGTGTCAATTGGGGAAAATGTCTTCCTCAACCTTTAAAAGTAAATCTTTCACTGCTAACAACTTGCTTGATCTTGTGCATACTAATTTGTGTGGTCCTATGAAAACTAGAAGTGTGCAGGGTGATAGGTACTTCATGATTCTCACTGATGACTACTCAAGAATGATGTGGGTTACATTCTTCAAAGACAAGTTTGAAGCCTTTATGAAATTCAAAGCTTTTAGAGCATTAGTGGAGAAGGAAAGCAATAAAACGATCAAATGTCTTAGAATTGATCAAGGAGGGGAATTCACTTCTGATGAATTCAACAAGTATTGTGAAGAATTTGGCATCAAGAGACAACTATCTACCCCCCAGACTCCATAGCAAAATGGCCTAGCAGAGAGGAATAACCAGATTCTGGTTGAAGCAACTAGAACCATGTTGATTCACGGGAAGGTAGCTCACACCTTCTGGAGAGAAGCGGTGAGCACTGCAATCTACACAATGAACCGGGTACTCATCAAGAAAGGTAAGGACAAAACTCCTTATGAGTATTGGATCGATAAGACACATGTGGTTAGCTACTTTAGGGTATTTGGTAGCAAATGTTACATCAAGAGGAGTGAACATCAGGGCAAATTTGAAGCTAAATATGATGAGGGAATATTCCTAGGATATTCCACCAAGAGTAAATCTCTCAAGTGCTACAACTATAGGACTCAGAGAATTATGGAAAGTATCAATGTAAGAGTTGATGAATCCTTTGAGAAAACTAAAGAAACCGACAGTGAGCAAGCTGTAAATGAACCAGTTGCAACCTTCTGGGAACTGGTTGTTGGTCAACCAAGTACCAGTAACAATGTTCCTAAACCAGTGAATGCTGATATTGATGAAGATGAGGATGAAGAGAAAAAGCAAGAAGAACCAGTCAAGACCATTCCTCGGTATGTCAAGCTGAATCATGATCCTAAGTAGATCATAGGAGATAAGGATGTAGGAATCCTTACAAGAAGAAAGATCAAAGAAAACTCATGTATGATCTCTGAAGTTGAGCCTAAATCATTCAAAGAGGCTCATAAAGATGAAGACTAGATCAAGGCAATGGAAGAGGAACTTGACCAGATAGAGAAAAATGGTACATGGTCCTTGGTACCCAGACCGGAGCATAAAAATGTCATTGGCACCAAATGGATGTTCAGAAACAAGCTAAATGAGGATGGCATAGTGATTAGGAATAAAGCCAGATTGGTGTGCAAAGGATATGCTCAAGAAGAAGGAGAATACTATGGAGAAACCTTTGCTCCTATAGCCAGATTGGAAGGAGTTCGTATGCTTCTTGCATATGCAGCTTTTAAAGGATTCAATGTATATCAAATGGATGTAAACTCTACATTCCTAAATGGTGTACTTGAAGAGGAGGTGTATATAGAGCAACCAAATGGGTTTTCCCTATTTTAAGTCAGTGATATGGTGTGCAGGCTACATAAAGCCTTATATGGTCTAAAGCAGGCACCTAGAGCATGGTATGAATGTCTACATTCCCATCTTGTGATGATTGGATTTGAGAGAACAAGTGAAGATAGTAATATCTACTTGAGGTCTAAAGGAGATCAGATCCTAATTTGTGAGGTTTTTGTTGATGACATTATCTTTGGTGGAGATGACAAGATGAGTCATGAGTTTGCTAATGAGATGAAGAAAGAGTTTGAGATGTCACTCATAGGGGAGATTAAGTTCTTCATTGGACTGCAGATCCAGCAAATGAAAGATGGAATCTTTATCACTCAGTCCAAATATGTCAAAGAGGTGTTGAAGACCTTTGGCATGGAAGATAGCAAACCAGTTGGTACACCAATGGTGACAGGTTGTAAATTATCAAAAGAGGATGATTCCACACTAGTTGATGAGAAAGAATACCGATCAATGATTGGTAAGTTGCATTATGTAGTGCATAGCAGACTGGATATTGCACATGCAATTGGCATTATTACAAGGTTCCAGAAAGAGAATCCCACTTGGTTGCAATCAAGAGGATTCTTAGGTATCTGAAGGGAACAATTGACTATGGATTATGGTACCCATACAGCAATGATTTCATTCTAAAAGTATTCATAGATGTTGATTGGGCAGGTAATGTGGATGACCGGAAAAGCACAACCGGTGGTGCATTCTTTCTCGGTGGTAGACTGGTCTCATGGATGAGTAAAAAGTAGAGTTGTATCTCTCAGTCTATAGTGGAAGCAGAGTATGTTGCACCCTTCATGAACTACACTCAGACAATCTAGATGAAGCATGTTTTAAATGGCTTCAAAATCCCTGTATCTGAACTTGTAAGTATATTATGTGATAACACAAGTGCTATCAATATTTCAAAGAATCTGGTTTTACATTCTAGAACCAAGCATTTTGAGCTTAAGTATCATTTCTTGAGGGAAAAGGTTCAGAATAAAGAGATTACACTGGAACATGTTTCCAATAAGGAGCAGTTAGCAGACATATTCACCAAGCCTCTCCCAAAGACTAAATTTGTGCATTTAAGAGGTGAATTGGGGGTACTACCCCTTCAGGAGGTGAACTAAAAGTATTTGTTCCAGATCAGTCAAGTATTGCATAGTCAAATTTTTTGTTGATTGAGGTGTTGAAGGGTGCTACTCCTTAGGGGGAGCAACATAATGGAACAGGGATGCTTGTGCCTCCACTTTGGCATTGTTGTCGAAGGGGGAGAAGATGTGAAGTGGAGAGATATCTTTGTATATGAAGCGAAGAGATATCTTTGTATATTGCCATCAATGCCAAAGGGGGAGATTGTTGGCATTATGCGAACCGGTATGAAGACATAATGATATTGTATGTTATCATTGATGTCAATATGTGACATGATGTGAACCAACACATGTGACATGTGAGAAGAGAGAACCGGCATATATATATGAACCAGTATATATGCCAAAGTGAAGGGGTATATTTGTTCAAGATGAACCGGCATGCAGTTATGGGAACCGGCATATAGAAGCATTGTATGACTACCGGTTGGTAGGTAGTTTCCACTTCAAGATTGCCGATTGGAGTACCTCAAGCCTATGTAACTCAATCGATTATCTTTATGTGATGAGTTAGTAGTATAACAGAGAACGGATTGTGTTACCACGTAAGCCCTATGCATGTGAAGGATCTTGCATGAAAAACACTATCCCTATCTACCTTGGGAATGTGCAAAGTTTGTTAAACGGTGATAACGCGTGATGGGTTATTAGCCGCCATAAATCGGTGGATAATGGATGATGGAGAATGTCTTGAGATCAATTCAAGAGTGTTGCATTTAATGTAGTATGATTCAACGGTCAGGATTGAACCATTTGAATTGCTTAACCAAATAGGTTTAGGGTTTAGGGTTTTTGCTACTGACCTGTCTATTTCCTATAAGGTCAATTTTGTGTCTCTTTCTAAGGTTGTTGGAAAAATTTGTATGTATGCATCCAAGGAAAGTGATACGTAATTCTTGCCAGACCAAAGGAGAGAAGAGATACCTACAAAGTGAATGTACAGAAGGTGGAGATGAGCCAAAACGGATCTACATTAGCATTGAGTGTTGTTACCAGATCATTGTAATTCCTTTTGATCTTTAACCACTTCAACAGTTGTTAAATCCCTTAACAGGGTAGCCTTAACTGGCTTGATACAAATCCCTTAATAGGGTAACTCGAAGTTATTGAGTTATGGGAATCTATAGAGCTCTAGAGATCCTTTAGCTATTGAGTTCTTGAAATCCTCTAACAAGATAACCCTAACCGGGTTTAACCCTTAACCGGGTATTATAGCCATCCCTTAACTGGGTGATCCCTAGCAGGATCGGTTCTTAGCAGAACCTATTGTAATGTCTTTGACTGGACAAGGCTCCTAATAGAGCGGACTTCTAAAGAGTTCAAAAATCAGCATATGGGTATTCATCCCCACCGTGGTTTTTCCCAATTGGGTTTCCACGTGAAAAATATGTGTGTCGTGTGTGATGCTTTTATCTTGTGATGCTTTGTTATTACCTGTTGAGCATATGATGGTTCTGTGTTTTATGCTTGTCTATAAAACATATTGAACTAACTATTGTGAAGATCTGATGATAGTTTACCTGTTCATGCATGAGGGTGTAATGGTACTATAGTATTGAGCTAAGAGGAAAGCTTAGTGAGTAACTGGTTTATCATTGTTTTAGTTGTTCTGGGTCCTATTGGTTACACTCTGTTTTAACTAGAGTCACTGCTTGCTAGTCACTTGGAGTATTTGCTGACAAACTAGTTTTGGATAGTATTTTGCCTGTACTGATTCACCCCCCTTCTCAGTACCAATTTGGTACTATTCGTTCATCATTGAGTTATCAAAATGACCTTCGGAATTTTAGAAGCCGACTCTTCAATATTGATAGGAAAAGGGGAAAAGGGAGAAAACAAGCATTAAAATGAAAGGCGATACGCCATTGTTTTAGATATAACTCTATAGCACAGTAAATCACACATATATATGCATAATTCAAAGGCTAAACATTTTTTGTAAACTTATGTATTCACTTTTGACTCACAAAACAACATAATACATCCTAAATATAATTACGAGTTTTAGATGAAAGAGTTTCAAAATATTATTCATCTCAAAGAATTTATGTTTGGAATGATAAAAGCTTAACACAGATGTAAAATCTTAGTCTGCTCATATTGACATAAAGCATAATGTAAAATGAAGAGTCTGCAAAAAGGTCAAAGAATTGGCACATTCTATTAAACCAAACACAAGACAGATACTAAATTTTGACCAAAATAAAACTCTACCTTGTCTTTTATGATTGTGAACCCCCCTAACAATAAAAGGACCCCAAACATATAGCCCTATCAATAGGGTGATTCTCTCTAGGCACCAACCTCCACATGAAACTTTCTATTTTCCCTTGTAAAACAAACTCCACGATCTGTCATGATGGTCCATAACCGCCATCGCCTGCAAAAAGGTCATAAAGAAGACATGGAGTTTTGTCTGTACCATTCTAAAACCTTTCCCTTTGCTGATGGGCTTCCCAAAATCACCTTTATTTGCCCAAAAGAAGATGCCCGGACAAGGTGCCACGTAGTGATCTCGAACTAATAATGAATGGGCCTAGGTTTTCATATGAAAGCTCAGGAGTGACACGTGCCAGCATGGTGGGACCCAACTACAAAAGGAAGAGGCCTCCTTAAAATGCCCCTGGGGAAAGAGTGCCAAGTGGTGAAGCTGAACAAGGCATTTACTTTTGAAAAATAGAGGGGACAATGAAAGGAAAAAGTAGAAGGGGTTCCATGGAAATGAGTAAGACTCATTAACATTTCTTGGTAGCTTAATGAGGCTATTTTCTTACAAATTTATGAACCTCAGAAACTTTGATTCCACAAACAAGATCCTGAAAACAAAGGTTCGGAGCTGAGAAAGGGCTTTTTGCAAATGAGCCCATTCCTCTACAAATGGATGAGTCTGAGTGCACAAGAATGTGAAAGCCTAATCTAATTAGAAAATTTCCCTAAAACGAAGATTTCCTAACAATCTGAAAGCCTGCTCCAAAGAGAAGGTGATTTGAGCTGAGGGATGAATAACATTTTCTACATATATGGAAGTAGGGGAATTCCCTAGCAATTACAGGAATCTTTGATCCTATTGTTACTGCTCTATAAGCTGCATAATTTTCTCCTCTATTGTTGTAGACCTATCTACAAATAAAGGAGATGGAATACCAATCTACACAAAATATTTAAATTGCCTCTTGAGTTGGGAAGAAGTGGCTATCAACACACCCAAATAGTCTCTAGTGTGAGTAACTGCTCTATTACAACTTATAAATTCATAAGCTCTTTGAGATGAAACTCTTCGGTCTGCTAATCTAGCAACAACTAATAAATCATCTAATAAGGTACACATATTTTCAAGGAGAGACTCTGCTTCAAGTATACTAGGTGTAATATTCTGCAAGGTTTTCTCAACTGCCACATCAACCTCCAAACTCAAATGTTGTGCATTTACTAAGAATTTCAAAGTTGTCCAGAGTGAAGTGATAGCATTTCTGATTTTCTCCCAATATGAAAAGTGCAATTGTTGAACAATGGGAAGTAAATCGGTCCCAGGGGTGGATTCTTCATTGGAAGTCTAGAGCAAACTGATCTAGGCATCTTTTGATGTTGCTTTGATAACCAGGATTTCAACTCTCACATCCAGGCTGTGCTTTTGCTATTGGAAATCATAAATGATTTCTTGAAAAGATCGCTTTGCATCTAAATTAGTTTCTTTCTCCTTTTCCAATGGCATTCAATCCTCATGGATTTCTTTGTTAAATTGTGACTTCTTGTAGATCAGATCTTGTTGTAGATGAACCTACCCAGTAGAAGAGATGAAGTATTCTTGGTGTACACTTGAAAGTTTGGTTGTTCGATCCCATAGCTGGTAATCCAAAATCTTCTTGGCATGATTCTCTTCAACCAACATTACTTGATGTTTACTAAGCTCAGCCCGAAAAAAAATTTCTATCGCTTACGACCTAGGCAAGATCCTCTTGCAGGGTTGACATGTTGGTGAGAGTGCTTTTGAGCAAGGAAATCTCTTGGTACCGATTTTGAACATCATTGACTAAACTCTCCTTTTCCTTTCTAGCATCTCCAAGCTGAGCTATTAAGCCATCAAGTCACTCTTGTAGTTTAGTCTTTTCTTCTTGGTCTTGCTAGGAAAGATTGAGAGTCTTTTCTTGCAATTCCTTTGTTAACATAGAAATCTCCTTGGATAGCTTAGATATTTACAAATCTTTTTTTCCCTTAGTCCTAAAGAGGTCAAGGGTTGATTTAGTGTTTTTTAGCTCAAATTCCCTCTTTTCCAGACAGTGGAAAGCCTTTAGGAAATCTATAGATACTATTTTTTACGCCTCCTCCACAAATTCCACTTTGTCCTAGGCCTGAGCCTAACTTAGATTAATGCCTACCACATGAACAATGTATTCCTCAGGTCTCATCTGACCTTCTAGCTTGATTGTAGATGGAATTTTAGTAGTGATCGTGATAGACATGTGGGATTCATCATAAATAGTTTTGAAAAGGGGATCAGTAGGCCTAAGATAATCCTTGTCCCTTCTCTTTTACGCACGCTTCACCGAGGCCATCTGAGTAGCATCTAATTGGTTGTTGAAAACAACCAAGGATGAGATGTATTGTACTACAATAGGATATCAGGAGGTAGGGTGAAAGGAATAGAGACCACCAAGGATCCAAACTAGGCTTGACCTGGAAGTTTAAGCATTGAGGGTGAAAAAGGAGGGATGTTGTGGAGAAGCATGGAGGGCATTGCCCTTGACTATGGAGTCTAAGTAGGTATAGCAAGGGAAGCTACATCCGTGAAGGCGGGGGAATTAATTGGGAGGAAAAATGGAGGAACTATCCTAGGAGATGTGAAGGATACACTTGCAATTGGAGCCAAGGAGTTTGAAAAGTGGTTGATTTAGTAATAGGGGCTTGCGAAGGAGGCAGTTGCATTGAATAAATAATATTGGCATGGGGGGCAACAAGAGTAGACACTAAATTCCAATTAAAGACTAAGAGGAGAGAAGAGAAGGAGTAAAACATACCTAAGCTTCCATCGTGATCGGGCAAGGGCCCGCTTGAGCTTGTAGAGTTGGAGATGCCTCCTAGGTATCGCTTGTCTTTTGCCTTTTCTCCAGCACTAGATTATTGGCTCTAGAATTTTATTGTGGAGTTTCTACATCTTGAGGATTCCTCTTCGGTGCATGAGTATGAGGGTGGTGGAGTGTCAGGAATTCACCCTTGTGTCCAAGGACTATAGAAGTCTCTAATGCTATCTTCTTTCTTTTAGCCTCTCGAAGCCCCCAAATGGGTTGTTCTTCCTCCCCCTCTTCTTCAGTGTCAGTATGCATGATTCTAGATGTCATCGAAAGTATCGTCAAGGGGGTTGGCCTAGAACTTAGGGGAAAGGTATTTTATTTCTTGATGGAATGTCCAGAAGTCTGCAATTTTATCTTCCCTCCACCCACTCTACTCCAGCTTTCTCCTAAGGGATGCGTTTATCTTCTTGGCAAGGTTCATCACCCGGAAATATCATAGAAGGATAACCATCTGGGTCTCACCAAGTGAGACATAGTAATATGAGCGAGGTCAATATGGATTTCTGAAGTGTCTACTAATGGATTGCATCATTCTTCCCAGTAAGTACATGAAATGCGGTAACTCAGATCTTGCAATCCAGCAAGCAGTCGTCCAGATCGTAGTGCCATTCATCCAAAAAGATGACCAAGCCCAGGTGTGCTAATTTGGTGGTAAGAACAAAATCAATATTATTATTGTGCCTTGGCAGGGTGATGGTGCCTAAAGATTTTGGGATGTCATATAAAATGGTCTGATGCTTGCCCGACCCATATGCTTTGTCAGCAATGGAGAGTTGTCTAAATAGTTCTAAAGAAAGGAATCTATCTGAAGGGCAAGTGAGCAGCTATAATGGTTGCTCATCAAAACCATGAACTCTAATCAACTAAAAATTTGACCCCAGGAACCAGTCACATGGGGTTTTTGATTTAGACATCCACTCCACCTATTTTTGGGAGAAGCGAGTGCAGGGCTTCTCTCGGCTCAAATCCTCTAGAATAGGGGTCAAGAAACAATCACATAAAGTATAATAATCATGGGTGGTAGATAAAATATGGGTCCAGGTAGACACGGGTTTTCTACATCATTGGTCATCACAAATAGACAAGGGTATGTACCGGCTAAAGAAATATGGGTTTTGGTGAAGGAAAAGGTGAGCTAAGACAAAGAGATACCTAGATTTTCCTTGAGACTCATATTCTCTGAGTTGTTTCAGCATACCCTTTTGACTGACACCTGCAAAGTTGAAACGGAAGGGAGGAGTCCTTTGTTTCCTTTACTTGAAGGCCAAATCCATCTGAAATTCATGCACACATGTGTTGGAATCAAGACAAAAAATAAAAGCGAGCATGGAGAAAACATCCCTCGGGTCTTGTTGGAAATATTTGATGTGCAAAGGGAAAATGGGCAATTCTTTTTCTTCTGCCCTTAACTCCTCATTGAAAAATATGAGGTTGTCGTTTCTCAAAACCCAATATTCTTCCATTTTTTTTTTCTAAATTTCTCAACATTTGCACTTGGTGTCAGGACACATAGCATCTCATTTATGCTAGCCTCATTTATAATGACCCATAGGGTTTTGCCTTGAATTATCCCAATATCAGCATGAAAATTCATAACACTTGAATGTAGCAACTCATAGCAAAAATGGACAAAAGGTACCATGTATTGGGGAAGGTCATAATTCCATAAATGGTAACCCAGGGTTGCTAAGTTCCTCTTCTTCACTTTCTCTTGCATCCTTGCACAAGCGCCTTCATGGAGCGACTTTGGATTTCCTTGTAAATCTAGGTCATACACATTGTCTGATTCATCATTTACCAAGGCAATGTTCTTGTGTGCCATTTTAGAATTGACTAAGACTATCTTGGTATGCAGGTACGTCATATTTTGTGGCATTCATGCATAGGCGAATGATACCGACCTGGAAAAATCTACAATAGTTGGAGTGGTGGAAGAGCCTTCTTCTATAGGAATTCTACAGACACCAGGCTGGAAATACTCTAGACAACTTTTCTTTAATTCAACTTCTCTTCGATCTTCTTGCAGCTTCTTTGCCAACCTCAACACTTAGCTTAATTTGAAACAAAATCTCTTAACCAAGGGATAACTCTAGATTAACCACATGGAAGAGCAACACATCTCGGGACATGCCGATATTAAAGATTGTCGTGCAAAATTAATACATAGTTGATGCAAGAATGCCACCTCATAGTGGTACTTGATAACTTTCTCTTCTTGGAAAGCTAATTTTTGAAAAGAAGAGATGAAAGATGAAGATATGACACCCATCACAACTTTTCATCTAATTTCAAGCCATCGCGGCTGACATAAATTATTTATTGCTTGATTTCTTTGTAGATTCAATTCTTTAATAAAAGACATTTAGCACGTGTTTGGACAGCGCCCCTTGATTAAGAACACTACCACCAGTTGAAGGTCTTTGGGCCACCTTGGATCCGTACTCAACCCTTTAGTGTTTAAAAGATTTTAATAGATTTGTTTCTAACAATATCTCTATACCTTTTCCAATTGGAATTTCTAGCTCGACCTATAAATCAATATGAGCTCTTAACCAAAAAAATACAAAGCTAGCTTTTGGGAATAGTGTGTAGTTGGTTAATAGTCTCTTGTCGCTTTCCTTCTTTCTTAAGTAAAATGTTGCTAGATACTCCTATTAGGCTAGTTAGATCGAGAACACAACTAGCTTTTCTCAAGAAGATCACAGACAATCAGTTGATGCGTATGACTAACTTGAAGCATGTCCTAGGAATAATTGTGATTAAATGGGTTCTTGGGGATGACTTCATTATTGGGGAGGATAGGTATCAGGTAAATGCTAACGTTGCTTCTGGGTTTGTGGCCTCCTTGTTGGACCTGGGTGGGCAGAAAGGGAAAATAATTTTGCTAGTCAAGGAAGTGTTTCTGAAACACTTGTTGGGTGGTCTGGATTAAGTTGTTCACTCCTCTGCCATAGGTCTTGGAATCCTTATAGCTATGAACTTGAGGGTTTACAATGATCTTGGGGGAGTGGTTCCATGGCTGCCTTTTCTTGGAGGATTTTCCACTACCAACATAAATAGACATCGGGAGAGGTTTTCCAGTGCTTGCCATTTCCTTATGTGGTTCATGGGAATAGAGCCTATGTTCGAATGGGATGGTATGTGAGTTTTCAAAAATTGGTCACACCTCATGCCCTTGTTGCTTCTCTTGCCGAATTTCCTCTGCTTATGTTGATACCTCCTATTGTTGCCATCACCTCCAACTCTAAAGATGAAGAGGAAGATTTTGATTAGGCAACCTACTTTTCCTTATATGCAAAATATTCACCTTTGTGGGCCTAAGAGCCCTTTTTGGAATGTAATATGTAAATACTATGCTTATAAAAATGAAAGATACTCTTTATCTTGCAATGGTTCTACTATCTCTGGAAAACTAACACTAACAGTCTAAAAGAAACTGTACAAAATTTATAAATTTACACACATATAAGACTAAAAAATCTTAAAAGAAGGGTTTGAGGTGAACCCCATTTATAGGGATTCCTAATGGCTTGCCTTCCACTATTTCTGATTCGAAAGCATTTGATTCTTTGCAAAGGCTAATACGATATGGACCTTCCCATAGGGAGTCAAACTTCTAATGTTGTCTTGGCTTGGTTGCACGTTCATTATATTTCAATACTAAACCTCCGCTCTTAAAATCAAGGTCGGAAGATTTCTTGTCAAATCATTTTTTCACCACCGATTGTTTGGTCTCAATCGCCTCTCTGGTAACTTCTCATTTCTCTTGAAGTTGAAGGAGTTCCACTAAATGGACTTTCATTGCCTTGCTTTCCTCAATGTCCATAGCTTTGAGTAGTTGTAATGTTGGAATCTCCATATAAATAGGAAGAATTGTTGATTTCCCATAGACTATTTCATAGGGAGAGGTTTTTAAGATTTGTTTGGGGGTGATTTGGTCAACCCAAAGAGAATCTACTAGGTGTTGATGCCAGTCTCTCACATGTTCTAAGCCTATCCTCTTAATCAACCTTATCAAGTTCTTGTTTGTTGACTCCGCGAGGTCGTTTCCCTGAGGATAATAATTAGATGACATTTTGAGGAAGATTATGTGGGTTAGCATGAACTAGCAAATCTCGGATCCTAAAAAATCTCTAGCATTATCGGAGATGATAGGTTTTGGAACACCAAACCTTTTAAGCAGCTCCTTTAAAAATTTTAAGATCTCAACTTCGTTTGCATTTTTAAGGGGAACTGCCTCTGACCATCTAGTGAAATAGTTTGTTGTTGTTAATATCCATTTGTGTCTAGAACCAGATGGCAAATTGATCAAACCTATGAAATCCATTCCCCATTGTGCAAACAGATCATCTACCACAATAGGACTGAGAGGCATAGCTGAGTTCTTCCTCTTACCCACAAAAAACTGGCATTCTTTGCATGTTATGACCATAGAGTGAGCTTGATTAAACATTTAGGGCCAGAAGTAGTCAGCACACATAATCTTGGCAATGGTAGTTCTTGTGGAAAAATGTTTGCTTGCTAAGCCTTGATGGAATTCACAAAGAATCTTGTCGGCTTGTACTTTGTTTATACATCTCAACAAAACTCCACTAAATTTTTGTCTAAATAAGGTACCTTGAATTAATACATAATTGCTAGTTTGGAGCCTATAGAATCTTTTTATATGGGGGAAGGTTTGTCAGGTACTTGTCGATTTGCATGAACTTGATTCTATCTTGGACCCAACAAACTTTGGATTATGTTTCATTCACTAGCATGCATTGTTCATTTTTTTCATCAAATGAAAGCTCGTGGGCCAAATATTCACAAAGCCCTCTTCCCCTAACTGTTTTGGCTGGCTTGACCTCAATGTCATATTCTAAAATTTTAGTTATCCAGTTAGCTTTTTTCTCTGTTATTTCACGTTCCATGATATATTCATGCATGCTAGGGTGCACAACATATACCATTGTTTTGTTGCAAGCCATCAGGTGCCAGAATTTCTTCAATCCTTTCACAATGGCAAAAGTATGGGGGCTTCACTTAGTGAACCTGGGTTATAGCACGTGTGTTCATGGCATACTAAAGAATCCCCTATCTTCTAAAAATATTACCCTAGACTCCCTTTTGTCACCACCTCCCAATACACAACCCAATTTAAAATTCCCCCTATTTTCACCAAATATTGTATTTTTTCATAGTCGGAATTAAAAACCCCTTCACCGATAGGCAATATATTGCACCATTTTTGGGGGGATATTAAACCCCTCAATATGAATGCACATGATATAATATTTCCTAGTTAGTGAAGTCCCCATGGGAAAAAGCTTGTCTTTCAACAAAGTTGTAGTTGACTTCATAGCTTTTCAATGTTTCAGAATAAAAGGCTATAGGGTGTTCAATTTTCCCATAATCAAAGCTAGGAGCATGGCAACACTGAAATCACTACTATAGACATACATTATGAAATATTTAAAAGGTCGGGCTTGACTAACACCGAAGTGGAAGTTATGGCTTCTTTTACCCTCTCAAAGGCCTATCTTGTTGGGTCATTCCATTTGAATGGTTGGTCCTTTTTTAGCATAAGGGTAATTGGTCAAATCATTCTAGCAAAATCTGGAATGAATCGATTAACAAAGTTTTTTTTCCTAAAAAGGATTGCACGCCCTTCTTGTTTACAAGCAAGGGTAGATTTCTAATAGCTTCTACATGGTCAGGGTATATTGAAACACCCTCCTTGGACACTACATGACCTAGGATATTTCCTTACAGGACCCTGAATATAAATTTTTTAGGGTTTAAGGAGACCACAAATTCTAGGCATTTTTGAAAAATAAGTTCCAGGTGATCAAGATGATCTTCTTTATGTTTTGAAAAGATAGTTAAATCATCAAGATAAATAAGAATAATCTTATTTATCAACTCTCAGAATGATATGTCCATAGCTCTTTGGAAAGTGGCTCTGACATTAAACAATCCAAACGACATATTCTAGTATTTAAACATTCCCCACTTAGTGGTGAACGTGGTCTTCTGGTGTAGGAGCACCGGTTTGAGCAGTTTTCAGTGGAATTGCTTGAGATCATGGCACTTCTTCTTATTTGAGTGTTTAGCATTGTGTTTTTGGGTTTCTTCCCTTTTTTTTGTAGTCTTGTTTGTGTTTGAGTTTCATGGCTTTTGGATTTGATTTCGGTGAGATATCGATTCTGGTACTGGCCCAGTTGATATGTTCTTATTAGTTAGTCTTGCAGTGTGTTGAGCGAAGTTGGATTAGGTTGTGGTTGATCTTCGTGACTTGTGGATCATTGATTTATGTTTCTTGTGCCTTGTTTGATATTCTCAAAGAATCGCATGATGTTTTGTGCATTGGAAGTTGTTCTTAGTGATTTGAGCCAACATGTTGCCGTTGTACGTTTCATGAGCCGGTTGGTCTTTGGGCCAACTTGATCGAGTTGTGATTATTTGCGGGAAGTATAAATGGAAGCTTGTGAATCATTTGAGAGGGAAGAAGTTAGAAGATCAAAGATAGAGTTTAGAGATCGAGCAAAGATGTAGATACGGCGAGATTTTGATCCGGTGGACTAAGGCCAGAAAGGCTGAGGTCCGGATTAGGGTGGAACCGGCAAATGGTTTCTAGAGCCCAATCTGATATGTGGATGATCTACGGATCTTGTAATTGTGTTGTAAGCATTATTTATTTCCTGGACTATGATCTAGCATGTGGCATGTGTAATTATCTAGACAGTAATAAGGATTGTTTGTATTGTTTACCGGTTATGTGTTTTGTTATGTTACCGGTTGTTCTTTATGTTGTTTCTGGCATCTTGTTACCGGTTACCAGTATATTTTTCTTGGTTTATGTGTTAGGCTACAAGGATGGACTATCCTTCATTGGATCTCCCTACTTTGACCTCACCAAGTGGTATCAGAGCTGGTTTGTGAACCTGTTGTTGCACATAGTGTTGATTGTGCACCGGTTGGTTCGAGAGAAAGTTGAGGCAACTTGTGGACTTGTTCAGATCACCAAACGTGAGGTAGAGAAAGGTTTGTAGGTAGACCATCGATCCTAGAGCTTGAGATTGAGGTAGTTAGTGGGTGGAGACTTGAACAGATCGCCGATTGAGACAGGTTGTAGTTTGGACAGGCAGATTATCATTGAGAGGCAAATGGAAGTTGTAGTCAAATCGTCAAACCCCATGAGGCAATTGCAAGTACCTACTGACAGATCGCTGAACCAGATCAAGTGATGGGACTCACTTTTCAATTAACCCCGAGATTCTGATGTAGGAGCACCCATCTAGTTCTTACCGGTTTGAGCAGTTTTCAGTAGAATTGCTTGATATCATGGCATTTCTTCTTATTTGAGTGTTTATCATTGTCATTTTGGGTTTATTCCCTTGTGTTCATAGTCTTGTTCATGTTTGATTTTCATGGCTTTTGGATTTGATTCCAGTGAGATATTGATTCTGGTATTGGCTTGGTTGATATGTTCTTATCGATTAGTCTTGTAGTGTGTTGAGTGAAGTTGGATCAGGTTGTGGTTGATCTTCGTGACTTATGGATCATTGATTTATGTTTCTTGTGCCTTGTTTGATGTTCCCAGAGAACCATGTGATGTTTTGTGCATTGGAATTTGTTCTTAGTGATTTGAGCCGACATGTTACCATTGGATGTTTCATGAGTCAGTTGGTCTATTGGCCAACTTGATCAAATTGTGATTATTTGCAGGTGGTATAAATAGAAGCTTGTGAATAATTTAAGAGGGAAAAAGTTAGAAGATCAAAGATACAGTTTAGAGATCAAGGGCAAATGTAGATCTGACGAGATTCTGATTTGGTGGACTAAGGCCAAAAAGGCTGAGGTCCGAATTAGGGTGGCATCGGCAGATGGTTTCTGGAAGCCGATCTGATATGTGGATGATCTGCGGATCTTGTAATTGTGTTGTAAGCATTATTTGTGTCCTGGACTATGATCTAGCATGTGGCATGTGTAATTCTTTAGAGTGTAATAAGGATTGTTTGTATTGTTTACCGATTATGTGTTGTGTTATGTTACTGGTTGTTCTTTATGTTGTTTATGGCATCTTGTTACCGGTTACTGGTATATTTGCATGGTTTATGTGTTAGGTTGCAAGGATGGGTTGTCCTTCATTGGATCTCCCTACCTTGACTGCACCATCTTGTCTTGATCTTCTAGTTTGACGAGAACTTGATTGTACCTAGAGAAACCATCAAGCATTGAGAACATTTCATCTTTGGCCATTGTCTGCAAGATATGTTCCATAGATAGCAGTGGGTAATGGTCTTTTAAAGAAGCTCTATTTAAGTCCCGAAAATCCGCGTATAGGCATATATCTCCATTTTTTCAGACTGAACCATATTAGAAATCCAAGTGTTGTGTTTAATTGCATATACTATATGAGACTCGACCAATTTTTTTAATTTTTGAGCCATGAGGGACTAAATTTTAGGATTAACAGGCCTTTGTTTTTGCCTTACCAGCTTGGTTTCATCTGCCAGCTCAATAGTAAGTTGGATGATTGAAGGATTGTATCCTTTCAAATCATCATAAGACTAGGAAACCACCCCCTTGTACTTGTTATAGAAATGAGCTAACCTATATTTGTCACACTGAGGAACATCTTTTCCCAACTTCAATTTCCTTCCTCCAGCTAGCTGAATTTCAGTGTAATCACCTTTATCTGCAGTGAAATTCCTTTTGTTGTTCTACACATCATCATTGTCAAACGATTTTTCCAAAGTGATTAATCCTCTTGGTAGTTTGTTAGTTCGAAGTTGAATGATATGCTACTCATATGCTTCAGATTCTTTAGGTTGAAATTGTTCCACAAACTTACATGATTGTTGAACAAACATGGCTATCTATTTGTCACTATCGAAAACTTGCCAATTCTGGTTGTTATCTGGGATTGCTAGTCTAACGACTAACCAAATAGAATGTTTGTTTTCTAGCACCGGTGAGGTCAGATCAAATTGAGACCCTATGGTCACCATCTGGTCAGCTGCTATATTCTAGTGTCTAGGAATTCCTACAATGTTAAAAGCCTCAAATCTCTCTATGAGGTCCCATACCCTATGCCAGTATGAGCGCATTTGGACATTCTTTGCTGCTGACTGACCTCGAACTTGTTTAACAACAAACTCAAAATCTCTAAGGACCTTATATTGCTTGATACCTTTGCGTTCAACAAGGCACAATCCCTAAACCAGGGCTTCATATTTCGCTTCATTATTTGATTACAAGAATTAGAAATGGAAAGACCTCAAGGTTTGATCTCCAAAAGGAGATGTTATACAAATACCAGCTCCGGAACCTATCTTACATCTTGCTCCATCAAAACATAGTGTCCAGAGTTTTGAATTTAAATCTTCTTCTCCTTTCCCTATGTCTTGTGAATCTTTAGAGACCTTAGGGATGATTTGATCTTCATAAAAGATCACATATGTCCCAGTGTCAGTGGCATGATAATTGTTGAAGGGAATAGAATCAGTGAACTCATTCAAAAATACTTCCTACTTGGGAGTTTTGTCATAGTTACCTCCTCATCTTCCATAAATTCTACAAAATCATCTCTTCTTTAGAAATGGAGGTATGGGTTGGTTCAAATTTCATTAAGGCTTCATCTACTACATGCTCTGAGTGCAAAGGTTTGGACATAATCTTCAGTTTGGCTCCATGCTTGGTTTTTAAAATAAGATGCGACCAATCTAAGGAAAGGTACCCACTAATTTTAGTTGTGAAATCTATAGATAAACAAAGGTCGAAAATAGGAGGGATGTCAATTATCACTACTTATTGATGGACTATGATGCTAGGGCCAGCATATAATGTTAGTGAGAGTTTTCTAATTAAGCCTATGGCTTGCACTTTGTTCCCATCCAGTTGCATGACACCTCTCTCTAAAGGCTCACACTCCAATTTCAAAACTTATTCTATTTGCTTCAGCATTACTGTGATACTGGCTCTGAAATTGATCATAGAATTATGAAGCAACTTATCCCCAACAATTAGGGTTATAAAGAAAGGGGTTGGTTTAGGATTTTCTACCTTTCCGTTTGAATATGCCTCTCCCTGATTTGTTAGCACTACATCCAGATGCACCTCATTTGCAGATCCAAACCTTCTTTCCTCAGCAGATGTTGGCTCAATTTGTAATGTGGCTGAACTTTCATCTTTACCATCCAAAGCTTCTCTCAACAACAGAGACTTTTTTTCTGAAATGGCAAGGATGTCCCACAAAGATACACTTGTGGAAACCCTCTTTAGTTGTTTCACAATGTTGAGTCATAGGGATAGATGCTTTTGATTCCTTAGATTTGAAAGGTGTGAACTCTTTAGTCTTCTGAACAAAAGGGTTCGTGGTAGAATTCTGTGGGATTATCTTGGGTTGTTGTGTTACCAGATTGCTAGTAAATTTTGGCTTGCTAGTAAATTTGTGCTTGGAGCAGAGATTATTGCAGCATTCAGATTAGGTGCAACCATATCATTAGCAAATGCTACTTCTTCACCTTCCATCCATGAGAAGAGAGCATGATCCGAAGTGATCTGGGCTTCTTGTTCCAAAGACATGCCTTGCATCTATGCAGTAAGCACAACATTGTCCATTCCCAGAGAATTGTAAATTTTGGCTTCAAGATTGATTCCTTGGTTACGTTGCTTCACCACATTTTGCTGAAGATTCCCTTGGGGGAAATTTCTTGGCATGTGGGCTTTGTTACAAGGGAAACATCAAGAGTTGGTGTCATCTGCCAAATTATTTTGCCCCACAACCAACTCCTTACTTTGACTGGGTCATATAGCTTGGAAAGGGGATGGTAATGGAACAATCTGATTGTTTAGTTGAGACTGACTAGCTTTAATATTCCCTTGATACTAATTTTTTTTTATTTTGTTGATAGGGAGGCCTTCTGGCTTGGTAGTTTTGGAAAAGGGGTCTTGCAGGAGTCACTTGTTGCCTCTTCATATTTATCATCTCATTTGAGAAGGTTCGTAGGAGGTTTTTCATATCATTTACTTCCACCACTAATGAAGGGGAAGTAGCAGCAACACTATTCTATTGGGAATCAAGGTAATAATACATAGATTGCGGTTGGGATGAGGTACTGGGGATTGATTGTTCTGAGATTTGACCTGATAAATCTAGAAATACTGGCATGGGAGGTCTTGGAGGAAGCTTCCCAACATCAATGAGGTTGTTTTTCGCCCTGACTGCCAATTCATATGCATCCAGAAGCATACTTCCACTGACAGATTGGATCATGACTGAGATGTCAAAATCGAAAGCCTTAAGATAAAAGACAAATGTCATATCCGTAGGGGGGGCGAGCACCAACAAGGATTCCTTGCCAGGTTTTATGAAATCTAGTGTTGAAATTAGTCATAGCTTCTTGAGGAGCTCTTTTCATAGTTATGAGTTGTTGCAATAGAGAGGATTTGTCACCTTTCTCTGTGAATCGTTCAAAAAAATGATCTCCTAATTGATCCTAGTCCCCTACTGAGTTTGATGGGAGGAATTTGTACCAGTCTTGAGCCTTCCCTTTAAAAGAGGTTGTAAGCAGCCTTAACGTCACATTTTTCTAGGTGAAATTTTGCACAGTGCATACATCAGCTAAATCTTAAAAATATTCCCTAGGAATTATGGAATCTTCTCTAGTAAATTTGGGTAAATCTTTTAATGCAAAAGTTGGAATAACATCCCATTGAGCAGGGGGAGTAGGTGGGATAAAGGGACTCCCACTATTCCTCGTAACAAAGTTTCTTGGAGGAGGGATAGCCATGGGTATAGGGATTTGAACTAAGATTATTTTTCCTCCTCTAGATGATCGGACTGTTACTAGGGGTGGTAATAATGAGCTTAGATTTAGTGTGGTCTAACTTCAAGTGATAGGGCTATGGCTCATAAACCCATGCAAGATATAAGGAATTGGTGTCCCACTGGGCGTGCCAAAAAAAGGAACTGTTGATCCCTAAAATTGCTTTTAAAGGAAACAACCTTATGGGAAGTTCATTGAGTGAGGAACTTATTGTGCCTCAACGAACGACCTCTAAGATTTTAGAAGTCGGCTCTTCAATATTGATAGGAAAAGGGGAAAAGGGAGAAAACAAGCATTAAAATGAAAGGTGATACGCCAATGCTTTAGATATAACTCTGCAGCATAGTAAATCACACGTCTATATGCATAATTCAAAGGCTAAACATTTTTTTGTAAACTTATGTATTCACTTCTGATTCACAAAATAGCATAATACATTCTGAATATAATTATGAGTTTTAGATGAAAGAGTTTCCAAACATGAATCATTTCAAAGAATTTATATTCAGGATGATAAATGCTTAACACAAAAGTAAAATCTCAATCTGTTCATATTGACATAAAGCATAATGGAAAGTGAAGAGTCTACAGAAAGGTCGAAGAATTGGCACAGTCTGTTAAACCAAACACAAGCCAAATACTAAAGTCTGGCCTAAATAAAACTCTACCCTATCTTTTATGACTGTGAACCCCCCTAACAATTAAAGGACCCCAAATATATAGCCCTATCAACAAGGTGCTTCTCTCTAGGCACCAACCTCAACATGTAACTTTTTATTTTCCTTTGCAAAACAAACTCCACGATGTGTCATGATGGTCCATAACTGCCATCGCCTACAAAAAAGTCATGAAGAAGACATGGAGTTTTGTTTGTACCATTCTTAAACGTTTCCCTTCATTGATGGGCTTCCCAAAATAACCTTTGTTCCCCAAAAGAATATGCCTGGACAAGGTGCCATGTAGCGATCTCGAACTAATGATGAACGGGCCTAGGGGGTGCATATGAAAGCTCAGGAGTGACACATGTCAACACGGCGGGACTTGATTGTGAAAGGAAGAGAGGCATGCTTAAAACTCCTAGAAAGAGTGTCATGTAGCGAAGTAGAACAAGGCGTCTTCTTTTTAAAAATGGGGGGGACCGCGAAAGGAAAAAGTAGAAGGGGGTCTATGTAAATGAGTAAGACTCGTTAACACCCTTCTTTCAAAAACTAAGTAAGACAACATTGTTTGAGGGGGAGAACTTATGCAGATATCTTGTGCCCCCTTGTGATTTGATGTTGAGTTGCTCTCAGCATGGAATATTTTTTACTGGATCTGGAAATCTAGAACTTTTTCCATGTTCTCTGGTGTATAGTGTGTCATCTTTTTGAGAAAACCCTAAGTGGCGAATATATATTGTGTTTCAAAGATCATTTTATGCAATTGTGATTGAGGAGATGGTGAATAAGGAGAGGTAGGATGATATTGTAGTTGATCAAACGTATTTCTTTCAAATTATAATATTTCAATGAAAAATTCTAAAATGATTAGTGTTCATGATGAGACTCGACCTATTTTTAAGAATCATTCATTTGTTGCTATGGTAGTTGGCCCTATATGTTCTTTTTTCTCTATTCCCAACAAGGTTATACAGAAACAATATATCTACTATTACATACATGTTTCTATGGAATAATATAATCGTGGCCAGATCAATGACTTTAGGAGAAATCTTCTAGTCAATGGTTTGTGGGGGTTTATATCTGATTATGTTAATCTAGGGCATATGGGGTTAGATACATGGAGAAATTTCCCTATATTTTTTGATGAAGAAATAATAAAGATTGTGTTGAGCAGAATTCATGAACATTTTCTATGGTTGGATCAACAATACTTGATTTCTAAGGAATCCCTGAGGGATGTGACTAGCTTGTGTGTTATTGGAAAGGTACCTGCTTTGAAGTCAATACAGAATGAAGAGATGAACAAGCTAATTGGAGTAGTATTTGACAAGAAAGCTCTTCAAATTGGCAATTTTGTTGATTTGGGTTTAAGTTATGCGATTATGAGCATTTTGTACAAGGTATGTTTCAAGAATTGGGAAGGATCATCTTCCTCTATGATAGTTTATGTGGCCTATCAAATGGTGAAAGAGAATCAGGATTATAATTTATGTGAGCTTTTGAGGCATCAATTGTTGGACAATCTCGAGATGACAAAGAATGAAATGACCCATTTTGATATGACTCTCTTATTAAGGAATACTAAGAGGGGGAGGTGAATTAGTATACCAAAAAATACTATACTTAAACACTTTAATAGTCTAGTAGTAAACTGGTAAAATAGTTTAGCAAACAAATTGGTTAACACACATGCAAACCAAATAGAAAATAATTCATTCACCCACAGAAGCACAATCACCATAACACAAGAGATTTTAACGTGAAAACCCAAATGGGAAAAACCATGGTGAGATGAAACTCACAAGTAACTATCTGCAGAATAGTAACCAAACCGATTAAGGTTAGACCAGTTAAGGTCATACAATGTTCTTTACCAGAATAGATCCTATTAGGAATCTCAATCTCTGTTAGGAGATAAGTCTGATTAAAGACTACCTTGTGAGAGGATTTCAGATCCACAAATGTGAACCACCTTGTTAGAGGATTTACAAAGGCTTTTCTGGGCCTACCTGATTAAGGGTTTCTAACTTCTCAAAGATGTGAGTAATCAGCAAGTGAATGATCTAGCAAATGGCACAGTTTGATTGATTAGATCCATTATAGCTCATAGCTAATACATTTCAGAATTACTTCAGTCTTCAGTAACTCCTTACTCTGTTACAACTCACAGACTTGATCTTCTTAGTTAAGATCGCACATTCAAGAGGTTTTTTCAACCACTATAAAACCTAACGGCTATACTCGCATACTCTCTCTTCCTCAAAACCCTAGACATGATGTCCTTAAAAGGAATCTGATTTCATGTTGGTCCAATAGGATTTCATTACAAGTTCCTAGGTTCATTGTATCTAGACACATTTGATAACATGACACAAAAACACCATCAAAGTGTCGGTGGATGGTAACTCATCACAAAAATATACTATTTGGTAACTCATCACAGAGTATTACTGGTTTGTCCAACTTTCTGGTTACTGGTTGGTGACTCAAAGTAATATCGGTTTAATGGATTACCGGTTTAACAGATTACTTGTTGACAAAAATTGAAGAGTGGGAAAAAGATAACTGTTGCTTCTGGCTCCTTTGCTCCGCTCCACTTGAGATCCTTAAACTGGTTGATCTCTCTATGCTGCTTGGGTCTTTATACCTCTTGATATTGGTAAACACTTTCTACATAACAATAGTAGTCTAAAGACTACAACATGATACTGGTTTGGAACAATTACCGGTTGAGCATAATTCATACATTCTCAAAGTGATCTCATAGCAAGTGTGTGTCCATCAATGACAATCACAACATAATCATCAAAATGCCAACAATATCCCCCATTGGCATTGATGGAAACACTTAGGAAAAATTTTGACATCTAAGTGTTTTACAACAAAATTGCGCCATAAGTAAAATTACTCCCCCTAAGCATATACACTATCTCTTTTGCAGAAAATACAATGTATACTACTTCCTTACTGAGATAAACATGAAAGTATGCAAAAAATGCATCAAAATTTTAAATACAATACAAAATACTACTCCCCCTTTGCCAACAATGACAAAGTACAATTGAAAAACCCCTATTCCATTAGCATTAAAAACTGATTTAAAAAAGTTTATGACAATAAAGAGTGAAACTTGTCAAAAATTGATTTAAAATCCTGCATAAATGTCTTCATGGATAAAGACCATGATTCAAGAAATGAGGTAACAACCTCATTCTCCGTTTGCATTTGATAAACCTACTCCTCCATGGCATCCATGGTACTCATCTCTTGAGTAACCGTTAGGGCATCTATATGGAGGTAGCATTTCTAGAGAATTTGTAGTCTTGACAGTAGGACCAGTTGAAGTTCCTACAAATTATGTGTCTGGTTGCTTATCTTTGCCTCTATTCTTACAGATTGAAGTTGAAACTGGTGAGCAGTTTGTTCATATGTGGAGAAGGAATCATATGGCATCTTGAAGGTGCTAATAAATGACTGCATATCAGATTGCAGTTTGTCCTTCAGAGTGAGCACATCATCACAAAATAAATGAGGTTGACAAATATTGTTGAGTAGTAGATTTCCCTCATCAGTTGCATCTCTGATGTCCTTTTGTGCCTTCTGAAGTTCTGATCAAAGCTCATTCAACTTCTTCACCAAGGCAATGTTCAGAGCCTTTTCATGCTCCTTTTTGGCATTTGTTTTTGCAACTTCTTCTAGGCTTTGGACCTGGTCTTCCACAACTGTACACAGAAGCTTTAATTGGGCAAGTGACGAATCGGTATTGGGGAGGTTTGTACCAGGTATCAAATTGGTGAGTGTTTCCATCACAGTTTGGATAACATCTTCCTCCTTTTTCCTCCATAGAGCATCCAATCGCTCTTGAGCAAGCTTAATTCTCTGCAGTAGCTCCGATTCATTTGCAGACTGGAGGTCAATAGGACTAGTAATGTCAGTCAGTTTGGCTTGACTAATGGTTGCCTTTGGAGTCTCCATCTGAGTGCTCTAAGCCACTTATTCTTTCTCTTTGGTTTTTTCTTGTCTTCCTCTACCTTCTTTTTCTCCTCATCTTTCCGGTTCTCTTCCTCTTCATCCTTTTTCTTCTCCTCTTCCTTTCTCTTCTCCTCTTCCTTTCTCTTCTCCTCTTCTCCTCTTCCTTTCTCTTCTCCTCTTCCTTTTCCACTTCCTCCTTCTTCTTCTCATCCTCTTGTTTCTTATTCTCCTCTTCTTTTCTCTTTTCTTCCTCTTTCTTTTTCTTCTCATCCTCTTTCTTCTTTTCTTGTTCTGCCTATTTTGTCTTTTCTTTCTCCAATTTCTTCTTCTCTTCCTCTGCCTGTTTTCTCTTGTCTTCCTCTTGTTTCTCCTTTTCTTCCATTTCTACTAGTGCATCTGGAGTAACATTGTCACCATTTAAGGCATCAACATTAATCGGTTCCATTTGAGTGGTGACCGGTTCTCCTTCACTGTTGTATACTTCATCTGATTGAGTGATTTTTGGTTCTTGCTCTACTTTCCTATTGGCTTTAGCCACTTCATGTAGTCTTAAAGCTGATTGAGCAAGGAAGTGGGTATCTTTGACCACTTCCAAAACTTTTCCTTCCAATAACAGGAGTCTTCTTCTTCTCATGAAGAAGAGGCCCTTATATCTCTCCACCACTTCATACAGTTTTATTTTAGGCACATCAGGAAAGTATTGTGCAAATACTTCCTCTCTTATTTCTTGTTCCTTTTCTATGGCAATGCGCCACTTGTTGTCTAAAGAATTATACAAAGAATTAGGCATCTCAGATTTAATTTCTGATGGCCACGGGTCATTAATACATAAATAATTGATAACTTCTTGTTCAACTTCTTTCTTTTCATCATCATTAAAATCATCAAAGAACTCTTTCAAATCACCAAGTACTTTTCTTCTAATATTCTTAATTATTCTTTGACAATGTGTCAAAGGTTTGTAAGAGGATGTTGTCAGTTCACTCTTTGTCTTTTTCCTCATTTGCCTAGTCTTCTTAGGTTGTTCTTCAGAGATTGTCCTCTGAGTTTGGTGTATTGTTTTTTGTCTTCTGCTTCCTCTCAAAGACTTTGGCGAGTGTCGCTTCTGGTTTCTTCTTTGCTGGTGACCACTTGGTCACTTTGAGACTTGTTGTGGTAACTGGTGTCGATGCTGAAGGCACTGCCTTTCCCTTCTTTACTGAGGGTTCTTGAACCGGTGTAACCCTTTCCAAATAGGTGTCTATTCTCTTTTCCTTTGGATCAAGGGGCGAGGCGATTAGGGTAGAGGCATACCCATCTAACATGTCATACATTACCTCATATCCCATTGGTTCCACTTCTTCCTGTCTAGGCTCAACCGCCTCCATTATGCACTCATCAACTTTGATGGTGAAGCAGATGTCCTCCTCATACTTTTTGACAATATCACCAGATATTCTTACTCTTTGGTTCATTTTGCATCTGAACTCACAAAATATTTGTTCAGCACTTTCGGATAACCAGTTCCTACCGCTTGTAGGCTTTCCTTGATTTTCTTTGTCACCGGTTGGTCAGTAGACCACTAAATATCACCTACTCCTGGAAAATAGCCTTGGAAGTAGAAGAACAACCCAACCAATAGTTGTCCAAACTTAAATTTTAGGGCATTGTCTTGTTTGATTGACTTGAGGTTCAACAAAAGTTGTCTTTGCATTCCAGTGCACAGATCAAATGATGCATCTTCCTTGATCATCCTGTAGGTGGCATTTACCGCTATAGCAGAGACAGAGTTGATTCTATTGGCATGGAACGTCTGGTATCCTATCACCATACATGCATATTTGACCAGATCGTCCATGATGGAATTGACAATCATTCCCCATGAATCGCTCATAGAACCGGTGTGCTTAGTCATTTCAGTCTTGCTAATCTTTCTTAGGGCTAGCACTTCATCGACGTTGCAGAAACCGATGATGGCATGAATCGCTTCTAGTGTGATATCATCCATCCTCTCTAAGTACATCTTATCATTGTGTACTCTACTTAGAATAATTCGAATGTGATCATCCGAAAATTCTTCAAGAAAATAGGCTGCGTTGCGAATTTTCTTCTTTTCCAGAATGTTGAGTTCTGGTTTAATCTTCTTATCCTTTCCGCAGAACAGACTCAACTAGGAATGGATCATCAGAGATCCTAGGTCTTCAATCTTGCAGTCAATGAAATCTGAAATGCCTTCTTCCACTATGACACCAGCGGGTATTTGAGATAGGGCATTGTATTTTGCCTTCCGTTGAATGAAGTCTACAGAATCAACGAGTGCACTAGAGCTAGCATGTGATACTAAAGCCATGATAAACAGAGAATTTTGAAAAATACCTTCGTAGATCGAAATTTAGGGCTTCACAATTTGAACTTCACTACACACTCCTTCGGTTGCTAAAGTACTGCTTTGCATTCTACACTTCTCCAACAGATGTTTGCTTCAGATTCTTCTTCAGAATTTTGATAAATTCTTTGAATCGCAATGTAAATCGCTTTTCTTTGCTCTGCACTTGAAAACTTCTTTGCTCAAAAAATAATAGTGAGAAATTATTTGAAAATTCCTTTTAAACAGATTCTCCACCTACCATAATAAATGCTCCACTATTAGGGCGTAAACCCTAATTTTGCCTTACACCATTTTCGGTCTTCTGCCAATCTGACAGGTATCTCATACCGGTTAAGGTCTTTTACTGGTGTCAACCGGGGGTTTGAGATATTTCACCGTTTGCTCCCCCTAAGCTTTTCTAATGCTTAGTTTGCCGGTTCAACGACTTCCACACTGGGTGCAGAAACCGGTTCTTCTTGAATCACTTCTTTTGGCTTCTTCTTCCAGGTTTTCTTCATATCTGCTTGAACAATTTCAACATCAATTTTTCCTTCCGGAGTGACTGGTATATTATCTGATATACTCTTTCTTGCTTTGCAGAATCTTGTTGTATGACTCGGTTTGTTGCAGTGATAGCAAACCATTCCAGGTGCTCTCCAAGGTCCATTATTCATGTTTCCATTCTTCCTTTTGCATGTTGCAGCAGTGTGACCATGACTATGACAAATCACACAGATTGCTCTCCATCCGGTTGCTGCCTGATAGCCACCGCTACCTGACTAATGACTATAGGTATTAAACCGGTTTGGGTTTCAATTCCTAGAGGGTTCAGGAAAAACTCCTTGATTCCTTTGAGGATACCTTCTAGTATTGTGCATGACAGACCTGCATTCAAATGCTCTATGCCCAAACTTGTTGCATGCATAACAATTACCATTGAATCTATTGGATCTAGGCTTATCGTTTAGAAAATAAAGAAAATTATTGTAAGCCTTACTTCTACATACATTAGCAGTGTGTCCTTCCTTGAGACAATTAAAGAAAACAGGTTTGAACTTTTGCTTACATTTATCCTTTGATGTCAATTGTTTCTTTGATGCTCCACTTTTTGTTCCAGAGGTCTCACCTTCCTCATATTCAGACAAACCAAGTCCATTGGTATTCTTTACCGGTTTAGCTAATTCAAGCTTCTGCTCTAGCTTGATAGAGCTCTTATTGGATTTGGCAAGTATTTCCTTTGACTCAGTGAGTTCTTTGGAAATGGCAGCATTGGATTCCTTCAAGGTTGTATTCTTAGAGATAGCCATGTTTAGTTCACCTTGCACTTCTTCTTTTTCCATTTTGCTTCCATGAAGACGAGCTGTAAGTGCACTGATCTCTTACTTCAACTTGGAGATCTCATGATCTTTGTCTTTTACTAGATCTTTAGCTTTCCTCCGGTTCTCAAGCTCTTGACACATTCTAATAGTTAGGCCTTCAAGTTCCCTTCTTATGTTGGCATTGAACTCATTCAGTTTTTCAAATTCTTGAATTAGGGCTTCCATGTCCACTTCATTAGAAGAACTGTTTTCCGTTAGCTCCATCAGTTTTTCAGCATGCTCTCTTCTTTTTGCCCGAGAGGCTTTATATTTGACCATAAGTTCATCATAGGCTTGCTCAGACTGAGTGAGCCGATGAGTAAGTTCCCTCATAGTGTATTCCCCCATATCTCTTTCCAAGTGGTTAGACTTATAGAAAAGTTGGCTATGATACCAATTGATGAATACTAAGAGGGGGGTGAATTAGTATACCAAAAAATATTGTACTTAAACACTTTAATAGTCTAGCAGTAAACCGGTAAAACAGTTTAGCAAACAAACTAGTTAACACACATGCAAACCAAATAGCAAATAATGCATTCACCCATAGAAGCACAATCACCATAACACAAGAGATTTTTACGTGGAAACCCAAATGGGAAAAACCACGGTGAGATGAAACTCACAAGTAACTATCTGCAGAATAGTAACCAGACCGGTTAAGGTCATATAATGTTCTTTACCAGAACAGATCCTGTTAGGAATCTCAATCTCTGTTAGGAGATAAGTCCGATTAAAGACTACCTTGTGAGAGGATTTCAGATCCACAGATGTGAACTACCTTGTTAGAGGATTTACAAAGGCTTTTCTGGGCCTACCCAGTTAAGGGTTTCTAACTTGTCAAAGATGTGAGTAATCAACAAGTGAATGATCTAGTAAATGCAACAGTCTACTTGATTAGATCCATTGTAGCTCATAGCTAATCCATTTCAGCATTACTTCGGTCTTCAGTAACTCCTTACTCTGTTACAACTCACAGACTTGATCTTCTCAGTTAAGATCGCACATTCAAGAGGTTTTTTCAACCACTACAAAACCTAACAGCTATACTCGCATACTCTCTCTTCCTCAAAACCCTAGACATGATGTTCTTAAAAGGAATTTGATTTCATGTCGGTCCAATAGGATTTCATTACAAGTTCCTAGGTTCATTGTATTTAGACACATTTGATAACAAGACACAAAAACACCGTCAAAGTGTCGATGGATGGTAACTCATCACAAAAATATATCGGTTGGTAACTCATCACAGAGTATTACCGGTTTGTCCAACTTTTCGATTACCGGTTGGTGACTCAGAGTAATACCGGTTTAACGGATTACCGGTTGAGAAAATTTGAAGACTGGGAAAAAGATAACTGCCGCTTCTAGCTCCTTTGCTTCGCTCCACTTGAGATCCTTAAACCGCTTGATCTCTCTATGCCACTTGGGTCTTTATACTGCTTGAGATCGGTAAACACTTTCTACATAACTACAACATGATACCAGTTTGGAACAATTACTGGTTGAGCATAATTCATACATTCTCAAAGTGATCTCATAGCAAGTGTGTGTCCATCAATGACAATCACAACATAATCATCAAAATGCCAACACTTATTGTTTGCTTGGTATTTTATTTTCTTAATCTTTGCCAAGAATGAAGAATGTTGTGTGGAGAAATTATGTAACTATTGACCTGCTCAAATTAAGGAACATTTGGATAGTTTGGATGATAGTGATATTGCTTTCTACAAGTTCTTTTTAGATCTCCAAAAAGAGACGGTTATGAGGAACCAGATTCATTTGAATGTTGTGAACTGGTATAAGGATAGCATTACCTTCATGGTAGATAAGGATACTTATTTTGTGGAAGTGATTCCAATAACTTCATGGGTGTCAAAGCTTCCCTATGAGGTGGTTGAAGATGAGTGCATGACTATTGCAAAATTACTTCTTAAATTACCTAAAGATTTGAGTGTAGAAAGATTCAGAACATTTGATGAGATTGTAGGAAAATGTGGCAGAAAGAAAGTTGGGGATGTTGGAAGTGTATCAAAAGCTAAAAGGTCTAGGAAGTCATCTACAGAGGCCTCTACCTCTATTTCTAAAGCATTAAAATCTAAACGTATAAGTTCGGAAAAGATGGAATGTACAAAAGTCTAAACATATAAGTTCGGAAAAGATGGAATGTACAAAAGTTGTAATTGTAGAAAGTGATGAAGAAGAACTGAGAAAGGTTCTAGAATGATGATGAAAAAGGAGAAAATTTAGTTGGCTCTCTTATTTCTTCTAAGGAAAATTCTTTTGATGTTGATAAAATGCTTGATTTGATTGGTCAACTGAATGGTCTGAAGGATGTTGATGACTTATATCTTACTATTCATACACATGATCAAAATATTATTGAACAAGATTTAGTGACATATCCAATCCAAAATGATATTGTTCCTACTAATGTTTATGCCTTACTTTCGGAAGTGCTAGTACAAGTGTTGATTTAGCATATGGCTTCAGTTGGGAATTATGGTAGGGATTCAGATGAACCATGTTCAAAAATGAACTTGGCAAACAAGATGATAGAGAAATGTCTAAGGGCTCATTATAATTTTAAACTTAATTTGATTGGTTTAAGGAAAATGATGGATAATGCTGCCTCCAGTTATATCGATATTTCTAAAGGTGGCTTGTTATTACAAAGGAATCCAAGGATGAGATAGACTCCATTGAGTCGACTTACCGAGTTGGCTCATTCATTTGATATCTACAAGGAAAGAAATGGTGCTATAAGATCTAAGGTTCGAAATCTTCACTCTTAGTTATCCCTATGATAGAGACAAATAAAGGAGTAGATGAGATTGTTTTGTGGTCTTAAGGATGCAATGGAATTACAAATGTTCTCTTTCATCAGATTGCTAGTAGATGTTGAAAAGGTAGAACAAAGTGTGATAAATGCAAATATTTTTTATGTTGCAATAAATTTGTGTCATGAATGTGAGAGTCAAAATAAAATTCTTTCTACTAATGTTTGTGCATGGAACTCTTCTACTGTGGGTTTTTACTCAGTTTGTTCCTTTGAAGATTTTTTATACGAGGAATTACTATTATGATTGGTTCAATTTGTTTTTGGCAAGTACAGTTGCACTTTGCCTTTGATGTCAAAGGGTGAGAAGTATTATGTAGGGACAAGTATTAGTAGAAATATATTCTGCATTTTACCTTGATGCCCTTGTCCACCTTTTTTTCCAATCTTTAATGTTAGAGATGCGTATTGTTTTCTTTTTTATCCTTACGCACCTTTATACTCTAAGTTATGTCTCTTCTATCCATAGATCAGTTCAAGGAGTGCAGTGATAGATCTACTGAGATTGACTAAACCGAAGATTTGTATCCTTACATACCTTTATAGATCAGTTCAAGGAGTGTAGTGAGAGATCTACTGAGATTGACTAAACCGAAGAACAACATTTGCAAGGAATGTCAAGTAGGAAAACTAACAAGGAGCACATTCAAAGGAAAAGAGTACTCGTCCACCGGATTACTAGATTTTCACACAGATCTGTGGTCCGACTTGAACAAGGAGTTTGCAAGGTGAGAGGTATTTCATGTTATTGATTGATGATTGTTCTACGATGACTTGGGTTGCATTTCTAAGAGAGAAGTTTGAGGCATTAGAGAAGTTCAAGATATTCAAGGCAAAAATTGAGAATGGCATTGAAAGGAAAATCAAGTGATTAAGATCTGACAGAGGTGGAGAATTCATTTGATAGAGCTTAAAGTCAAAAATTTGATAGAGCTTAAGAACAATATTGCATTGGAAAATGGTTACAAGCTACATAAAGCTTCAAATTTACATTATACTTTTTTTTATTAAAACAGTATTCAAGTTTAGATACACTATCATGTTAAAATGTAATTAAGATTTAGGAATCTTCTACATAATTGAAGAAAAACTTTACTTTGAAAAGGTATGGCTAAGAAGTAATGTTTTCGAGTTACCTCAGAAAACTATTTTTGTTAAAATTACTATATAGTTCTTAATCTGCACCATATTGTGTTTTCTTGCAGGCATTTTGAAGAAAATGGAGTGCAACATATAAATATTCATTTGCAACTTTGTTAGTCCCAATCACCATGAAAGATACATGTATGAATTCAATTCCGTGTTGTGAGCTTTTTCAAGGATTCTTTGTCAATATTGTTCTTTTTTAATGAGAACTAATGTTTTAGAGTTACCTCAGAAAACTATATTTTTTGTTCAAATTATCATATAATTCTTAATCTTTATCATATTGTTTTTTCTTGCATGCATTTTTAAAATAATGGAATGTAGCATATAAATATTGATTTGTGACTATATTTTTGGTTCAAATTATTATAGAGTTCTTAATTTGTACATGTATGAATTCAATTCTGTGTTCTGAGCTTTTTCATGGATTCTTTGTTGATATTATTCTTTTTGGCTGAGAAGTTGTGAGTGAGAACTAATGTTTTACAGTTACCTCAGAACACTATTTTTTTTCAAATTATTATATAGTTCTTAATCTTTACCATATTGTGTTTACTTGAAGGCATTTTGAAGATCATTTCAGCTTCTTCTCCTTCATAGATTTCTTGCTAACTCAACAACCATTCCTTATAGTTATTAGGGTAGTGTTGTGACCTTTTCACACATCACCCCATTGCAAATGGGGACCCCCTTCGGTCTTTTGGCTTTGTTTTTTTGGGTCTTTTCGCAGCAGTCTCGTCAGTCTCATATTGATTAAGTCTAATTTTCGTTTGAGCAAGTTTGGTTAAGTCTAGGACTCATTTTGTCAATTTTAGGGTTTCTGCCTTCAGTCCTAGACTTTAGGGGGGTTTCTTTTAGGGTTTTGGAAAAATTGAACTTAGAACTGGAATTGGGACCCTTCAAGGAACCTCCCAGTAAAATTTGAGCGAATTCTGAGCACTTACTATTTATAGTAAGTTTCACTGCCTCCCAGATTGCTCTCAAATTTGCCAAAAATCAAACTTACTATTTTTATTAAGTGTTTTTCTGACCTATTTTGCCCAAACCTTGACATTTTGAAACACTTACTATTTGGGAAAATCTATTTTTGGCAAGATCTTCACAAGAAAACACTGAAAGCTGAATATATTTGAAAACATTGAAGACTGAACGTTCCTGACCATTTCTAAATCTGGAAGAGTTAGAAGGCAAACAAGTTGGATCAAAAAAGTGGTAAAGTATGGAACTCCTATTCCAAAAGAAGAAAGCATGAAAAATCATATAAATCTAGAAATTCACATCAATCCACCAATGTCATCCTGATCCGAAAATGGCCTGAAATTTGACTAGTCTGAAAATTTTGAAAGATCTTCCAAAATCCAAAATTTGCATTATGATTCCTAGGGACTTGAAACCACTCTCAAACATCCTGACAATATATATGAAATATAACTTTAAGTATAAATTTCATATATATCTTGATGAAGAGAATGAGGAAAAATCACGAAAAATCCTTCCCCAAGTCAGTTCAACGCCCAAGTTTGGCCAAGGGCGCCAAACAAAGGAGTCCATAGAGAATGTGGAGAATGTGAAAATCCTTGCCTAGGTGGTTTTAGTGCCCATACTTCACCAAGGGCACCAAAGTGAAGTTGACATGGAAAGCATGGAAAAATGTGAATTCCACCACTTAGTGAAAAATCTGCCCTACTCCAAGGGAGGGCGCCAAAGTGGAGTGCTCAAAGAGAATGGAGAAAGTTTGAAATTCCACGCCTAAAGGAGATTAGCGCCCAAGCCATGATGAGGGCACCAAAGAGGTGTTATCCTGGAAAACCTTCAATGTGATGAAATTTGTTCTTCCTAGCGAAATTTCGCCCTAAGACATGGAAGGGCGCCAAAGTGGATGATGCATGGAAAAATGTTGAAGGTAAGAATTCCTTGCCTTAGGAAGAATTGCGCCTAAGGAAGGTACCAGGGCGCCAAAACTTGATGGTCATGGAAAACTTCAAAATCACAAAATTTTTTACCAGTGCGGAATCATTCCCCGAGTCCAAAGACAGGCAGGTGGCTAAGTCCGGGGATCAAGGATGAATGCTTCAAGATGAGATTTCCTCCATCAAGGTCAAAATTTCAGTCCAAGGATCAAGGATGAATGCTTCAAGATGAGATTTCCTCCATCAAGGTCAAAATTCCATGCCCAGTCTGGAAGTTGAAGAGAAATTTTCTGAGGCATGGAAATAATGAAATTCCTTCACCAAGCTGGATTCCACGTTTAAGTCAAAGAATGAAGAGAAATTGTCTAAGGCATGAAAATCCAAGGGTCAAGGAAGAATGAAAAGCAGAAATCCCCTCGAGAAATGTTTTGAAATTTCCATTTTTAGACACCAAATCTTATCAGAATCCGAAATTTTTTGCAAATTTGGACTTGTGGGAGAATTCTCTCTCCTCCTGGACTCGAGTCCTAAATTTTAGGAAATTTCCTTAAAAATAGGAGATGTGAAAATTGGTCGAAAAGCTCCCTGCAAACATGGTGAATTCAAAGAGCACAAAAATTCCTTTCTTAAGGAAGAATTGCGCCCAAGAAGAAGAAATTCCAAGAAAAGTGAATTCCTTCCTTCAGGACAGAATTTCAAGAGAGGAAAAAAATTAACTAAGTGTTTGAAATTTCTTCCTTTAGGACATGGTTCTTGGAAATCATGAAAATTGGCTAAGGCATGAAGAATTTCCTTCCTTAGGGTAAGAAACAAATTTCTTTCCAAAGGAGAATTCCTTCACAACATGAATTCCACGTCGGGATGAATTGAAGGTAAAAAAACAATTTCTAAGGCAAGGTAGGAATCAAGGTTGAACTAAATAAGAAATTTCCCCTCCAGAATTTTTTTGAAAAATCCATTCTCGAGCATCAAATCACATCCAAATTTCAAAATTTTCATAGATTTGGATTCGTAGGAGAATTCTCTCCCTCCTGGACTTAAAACCCTAATTTGTGGAAAATTCCTAAAAAATAGGAGATGGTGAAAAGTGATGGAAAACCTTCTCCGAGCAAGGAAAGTTGAAGAGACTTCAAGAAAATTCTTCCTGAATCAAATTTTCCCTCTTGAACAATTCCAGATGTGTAGGAGCGGATATACGGCGACGGGGTCCACTTGCATGGCGAAGATCTATTGAACGCATGGCAGTATGGTGGCGCATTCATTGCCGAAATATTTGACCAAATGGCAACCCAATCATTGCATGTTGAATTTATGGTAGATTCTTTTTCCATACAGTCGTCACGTTCAATAGACAATGGTGCATTTATGGCATCATGGGCGATTTTTGCATGAGGGTACATTCATTGCATAGTGGGCACTTTTTGAATGTAATGGTTAATTAATGCTTTATGGGTGCCATTTTTGGAAAAATTGTAATTAATTGTATATGGGCTTTATGGGGTATTTATTGCTGATTCCCACCTTGTTGCACCTTGAGTGGGGAATCTTCTAGGGTGAAACCCTAATTAGGGTTTTGCATGTAATCATGGCATGAGGCCTATATAAAGGGGTGATCCCCCTCATTTGTAAAGGGGGGAGATTTGTATGGAATTTGTGTCCACTTAAGTTATTTTTTCAAAACTTGCATGGTTTCACCATCCTCACTTAAAGTAGAATTTTATTTTCTCATTTGTTAGATAAAATGCTTGGATTTCAATGGAGAATGTAATGGTGTTTGATGAATTTCCATGGTTCATACTTTTTGCATCTTGTTGATTGTAAGTTGCAGTGTAAAGTTAGTCCGAACCCCCAAATTTGTGCTAAGTTAGATTGTGAATGGTCGTTTGAATTGCACTGTGTTGGGTATTCAAATGCACTTTCTCAATATGAAAATTCTTCAACATCCTCAGAAGATTGCACCAGTTCTTGCGGAGTTGTAGTTAAACTTGGCGAAGCAGAGCTTGGTTTATTTGGAATTTGTCCACCAAAGCACTATTCATTGTTATCATTGCCCTTAGGAGTAGATTTAGATCCTTCTAAACCCTTTTCCCCTTTACTTTCAGTTCATTTTAGTCTGTTCAAAGAAACAGCATCTCAGAATTGCCATATCCAATGATGGAGTTCCAGCCACAACAAAGAAATGAAGGAATGATGCAAACATAAGGCCCCTTGGATTACCAGCAATCACATCAGCCCACTAAGTCACGTCTGTAGCATAAAGGAACCTTGGAGTCAATTGTTTGAACTTCTTGCAATCTTAGCATGCAATCACACTTTGATCAAGAGAGAGTGAAGTGACCGTTAGGCAACTTTATTTTGTGTTCGACGTAGTCATAGAAAACACATCAACAAGTAGGAACATGAACTAATAGTTATTTTAAGGTTGGTGTAATGCTGGAATGATTTGCTACAGGTACCCTTCCTCCTCTTGGCCAGTTTTATCTTTTATTTAAGCATATTCTAATTCGCATCATCTGCCTCAATTCCACTTCCCATTCAACATCTCCACCTGTGTTTCCTTCTCTGTGCCTGCCACGGTCAGCTTTGCTCATTTCTACATCACTGTGTATTGTGATACTTATTTCATGGTAGCCTCTATTTCCCAACGTCCTTCATTCTGTATCTTACGCTCCCGTGCTGTCCTCACTTTTGTGCCTCTACCAATTTTTAAAATGGCTTTTGCTCTCATGTTTCATCACCATCATGTCGCAATTTCCACGCTCATTCTCATCATCCTGTCAATCTCATTGGTTATCATTGCCATGTGTTATAAGATAATGCACTTGATCTTGTTAAAAACCCACATCTTAAAAAACCTCATTTCCGTTGGCACTTTATTGCCAATAACCCACCATGTAACCTGTCTACAGAGAAGCACATCAATGGTGAATATCATTGCTTCAACATTCATCAATTTAAGCGGAATCATCCGAGGCTGGAAAGAGACAATGAAAAATGTGATTCCATCCACAATCAATCTACCCAACAACAAAGTGAGATTATTTAACCTGGTACACGAGATTTTGTGGAGTTGACAGGCTTAAAAATCAACACGGCAGTGTTCCAAACTCAAGTGAACTCCCTCCTTTCATTAGCAGAACTATTTATTCATTAAGTACTTGTATTGGAGATTTTGTGCGGCTGCTACAGCTTCTATTGACGCAATGGACCTAAACTCTCTGGATGTCGGTGTTTTGAACACATTTGCACCCTTGGCTACTACGGTGGTTCACTCACCAACAAGAACCAACTATTCGTCATGGTTCCATACTACACTACCCACTCTCACTAACGCTTGGTAAGCCACTAGCATTGTCTTATTTTTTGCCTCTAGTGTCTGTGCTTAGCATGTAACTCTCAAGCATTTTGTAGCAGTTTAACTTTGTTTCGCTCTTGTAAATAGAAAATAAAAATTACTATTTGTTGAAAAACACGCTTTGATATAGAAAGGCAACTCAGCAAAACCGCCATTAACAAGTTCACAAGAAACAAATTTGTCCTTCGAGGACCATTGCTGGACAAGTAGAGCAAAGTTTAGGTTTAGACTGCAATTAACGACCTGTTCAAGATACAGACACATGGAGTATCCTTAAAAGTTCATCAACTATGACCATGTCGGGATACTTTCTTAGGATAGTTCATTATGCCTAAAACCAATAACATTGATGCTCCAAAATACCTATTGATATTTTCTCACAATAGAGCATAAAAGATATAGATAGTTTTCTGACAGTTAAAATTCTGTGGAAATAACTAAAGGTAGAAATCAATCAGCGCTTCCACAGATGCCTCTTAGTTTGAGCATTTTTGTCTCTGGAAAATTTTTTCCCAGACAGTCTTAAAAATTATCTGGTAGGAAAAGAAAACATTTAGTAAGCTATGGGATTTCTTTAAATACAAGTTTTGTAGTACAAGTTTGGGATTAATCCATCCAATGAAAGCAAAAATGACATTGGTTATTATTCCCTGTATGTCTTAATAATTTGAAGACAGGACCAAAGGTTATCCATGTCTCTTGGACCTACACTCGAGGCAAACGATAGGTTATAATAATTACTTGAATTGTCATGTGTGCCTGGACCTAAAGATTGCATCTCCAACTAAATTTGGTGGGTTCTTGCGCATCTCAGGAAAATAAAATTAATAACCCATTGATTGCTTGAAAAAAACTACATCGTCAATCATCTATAATAGAATGAATCTCCAATCACATGCTTGACATCTGACCATCACCTTACGGTTTGGCTTCAGCATCTTTAATTTTTTTATTGGAAAGTCATTTTTTCCACGCAATGATTTCTGGATCCAAAGCTTCCATTGAAAAAATGCCTAGAAACCTATTCTAACATCGTAGTTACTTAAAATGCATATAGTAATCACTTCGTGTATTTTGTGAGTTAGTACTAGAATTAGAAATTAGCATTTTGCTTAATTGGCAAGTAACGTAATGACTAGGATGTAAATTTCATTACTGTATGAACTACACATTATCCACACTTCAAAACCCAATTCTATTCAAAAGAAATTAATATTTATATGTTTCTGCAGCTAATAAGATTTCATTGGCATAACGAACTTTCATGTTAATTTTTATATGAACTTAAGGTCTCTGTTCTGAACACAGGCTGATCAAACATCACTTTTCACCAATAAGAAAAAAATAAATCTAGAACTCCTATACCTCGCATTTTTCCTTTATTTGGACAATTTGTCCATTTTATATTCCACAAAGACAAACTTTTATTCTATCGTCTCAGAAGCATCAATGCCCAATAGTTCTACAAAGTTTTATTTTCTCCCTTTCATGGGGATTTGCATACCAATAGAAGCTGTTGTGTATCACCCAATGCATCTTTTGGCATCTGGTGCCACCATTCTGAACACAGGCCAATCGAACATTGTTTTCCTCTCAATAAATATACCAGATCTAGAACTCCTATAGCTTGTGTAGTTTCTTTAATTGTTCTCTAATTTGTCTTCCATAAAGAAAATTTCATGAAGGTCTACCGTCTCAAAAGCATCAGTTCCCAATACTTCTACCTTCCTTTCTCTCTAAAAGGACATTTTCATATCTAGAGTAGTTTTTTGGTACCCAGAGCCAACCTTCTTTTGTGTGTAATATAAAGAAATATTCGTGCAGGAGCACCCAGGCATATCTGCAATCGGCACCACTAAAAAGATCTCCAGTTTGTTTCTTCAGTTTTGGTTTTATTTTGTTTTGATTGGCATCTCTCCTTCGGTGCCTAAACCTTCTAAATTTGTTCTCGATTTCTCTGTTTTGTTTTGACAAGAGATTTTCAACTACCCAGTAGAAATGCATGCGATATGTGGAAGTATAAACAAGGTGTAAAGCAAAATTCCATAACGTTTTCCAGCGTTCTCCTTGCCTGAAACTTTCAATGAAAGTATGGAGCTCTACTAAAGGAAAAAGGAAGACCGTTGTCAAAATGTTATAATTGCAACTGCACTGGAAGACGCGTCTGCAAAATGTAGAATCATAGACTGAGCCATGAACTGTTGACAGAATGCTTCAAGGAAATGCTGTCTCATGGACTGCAATGTTTGCAGTCGGATGCACAAAATGGACCTGTTGATCAGATTTTAAAATCTTCAAACAAATGCAATTGGCGGGTGTAAAGCCAAATTCCACAACCCCACCAACATCATCCCAGCCCGTGCCTAAACTAGGAGCTTTGAAACAGAGTATGGACGTCCTTCAAAGCCTAGCATAGAGGGGATTTTCGTCAGACACTATAGTTGCAATGCTCAGGTCAAATCAAATATTGAAGCATAGACAAGCATAAATTCCTCAACAAGATACGAGTGCAGGGGCTGCACAAAATGGATTTGTTAATAAGACTAGATAAATTTTCAAAGCAAATGAATATACTTGCAAAACCAATCGATTCAGCAAATAAATATTATTGAATGGGCATCCAGAATGGAAAATGAAACGATGGGGTTAAATTGCCAAGAGAGTAAGGGAAGGTGGAAGGGCAAGTATTCACAAATTGGGGCAGATGAAAACAGAAATATAAAAGAGGTAGATACAGTGTGTGAGGCGCACCAAGGGGAATGCATAGAAAGGAAAAACAGGGACCCATGTTGGAAGGAGATAGCAGAAGGAAGGGTGTGTGGAAGAATCAGAGAAGGATAGTATGCAGAAAGCAGTGGCAATGACAGGGTAAAAGCAGAGTTTTGTAATGATAAAAGATCAGATTGATTGTTAATAAATATTTCTAGTTTATAATTGAGTCAAATTGGAAAGGTTTTCATTTTGTGTTTCGCACATTGTGTTCCACCTTGTGCGTCTTGATACGACTTCTTTCAACTTGAATACAGAGAATCTCTGTTTCTGCTTGGTATTTGTTAAGCTTTGATTTTTGAAGGTTGAGGTTTGGAATCTTGCATCAAATATTTGTTTATTAAGTTCCTACCTTGTTAAGTTGTGGTCCTAGGTCCTCAATTGTTGTACTTGGTTGCAGAAAGGGCCTGATTATAGATATTCAACTAGTGAATTATGACTGGTTACCTTAGACAAGGAATTAATTCCCCCTTTAAAGGATGATTCTTTATTTTTAACAAATATAAGTTTTCCAACTATCCCATGCATCAATTGATCTTAATATTTTCTGAAGTACAATCAATCTGGTCTTGATCTTTAACCTTCAGGTGCACAGCTGCCGCCATCTCTAGTTAGTTGTTTAAAACTTATTTTAACTTTTAATACTAGAGGAGTTGTTCCACTACTGTTATGTAGAGGGGTATCCTATAGGTGCAATCAAAAAAAGCTTGACCAATTCAACAAAGGTCAGCAAACATAAGTTTGAGGAGAATATAAAGACATGTATTCATGGTTGTACAACATATACCTTCTTTATGAAAGACAACCACCAATACATTAAGGGAGATACTACAGAATGGTGACTTCGCCCAGTATATGTTTTAGAATCTGTGGACCCAAGGTTTAGGTTTCAAGGTCTTGATAAGACTTCTTCACAAAATGGGTCCACAAACCAACACAATAAGAGCTTTTAGAGCTAGACGAATAACACCCACATTTTGACTTGGTAAGAATGAAAGACAGGGAAGCAAAGGAAGAGCAAGAAGACTACGCCTTGAAGACAGTACAAGAGGGAAAAGGAGTTCAGTACTTCAGCCCATAACATATTTGCTTTGAATCACAGTAATATCAATGTCAATGTTGATGATTGACTTTATATTAAGCTCTTAGTATACTCTGTGAATGGCTATGCTGAACTATTGTTTTTTCGATAGCTATACCATGATCAAGCATGATTCCTTTTTTTGTTGCCCCTTATATATAAGTCAGTGAACAAATGAACTTCTTATTTCAATTAAAAAAATATTTATGTAAATTTTAATATACAATTAAAGGCTGCTGAACCCCAACCACATTTATTAAACCGGGATGTTGATAGATAACTGCAAACCTATTTGAATCCCACAATTAGAGAATTCTTAAATAATCGTGCAGAGATATATGTTCTAGATCATATTTCTGTTCTGATAGTTTAGTTATTGGTAGCAATTTCCTATATCGCTATTGCACACTTCTTTTCAATGGTTCTCATGAAATGTAGTTCACCATATCTCCATTTTTGCTTTCTTTTATGCTTGTTTGGTTTATACAATTCACTTTTCTAGTTTTGAATAAAATGTGTTCATAATAGTCACACATGAGAAGATACAAAATGCAGGTCAAGTTATGACATCTGCAATATAGGCATGATTCCAAAATGTTAGATGCTCGGACTACAGATAAATTAGCTCTTATAACAAGAAACTACTTTTTGTTGGAGGGAAAACTATATAGGACAATTTTGCTTTCAAATAGCAGTACTCAAGCCAACCATCACAACTTTGGCAAAAGTTATGGGGATGGCATACTTGTTTGATGCTACGTTGCTGAATCACAAATTAAAACATGGTGGGTGGTTGCAATCATAAAAGCAAATATGTTTCCTAGGAATTTTTCAGTATATCACATGATAAAAAGGTATTTTCAATTTTTTAGAGTATTATTGAGACAGACAACAGGAGAGCAGGGAACATGTTTTGGAGATGGCACGGACACACACACACACACGAGCTTTCTTATAAATTATAGAAATCTCATTTTTTATTATGATATACATATTAGAAAAATACTATGAACTGTGGCAGTCTAATATTTTTATTAATTATAACATTTTAACGAAAAGGTATTTCTCTGGACCTGTCTACCATTCATGCAATCAAACAAAAGAAACGATGGCAAGTGCAAATTGAAGCAAGAAGGCCACTAAAAGGTATTTCCGTAATAATATTATCTGTAGAAAGAAACAAATGACAAACTATTCTCTGCTCTACAGCAAAACATTATGGTGGACTATTCTCTGCTCATGTTGCCCTATCCCTGCAAATTTGCTTCCACGATCATTCTTGTAAGGATGTATCTTGTTGCGGGTCTGTGTAAAGCCCAGACATACAATTCAAGTGATGACACTGACAGTTTACTACATACTAGCAATTGCACCTTGGTGTGCAATGGGTATGCCAAAGAAGTTCAATGAGGAAAAATTTTGGTCCATGTTTTGCATACATTTGTGCAATACATGAGGTGAATTGCTTGATTGAATATAAAAAAATACATGAGGTCAATTGGCAGGTCATGTAGCAAATGGTGTTAGTGCAACAAAGGTCTCAGTGGACAAGTGATAAGTTCAAATCAATTATGCATCCATTTGCATCCATTTGCAGGGATCCAAATATGAGTGAAATAAAACCTCCAAATTTATAAGAGGATAGAGAGAGAGAGAGAGAGAGAGAGAGAGAGAGAGAGAGAGGAGAGACACATAAAGAGGGTGATAGGGAGAGATAAGTGAGATAGCTCATTGGAGAAAGATATGGATAAAGGGAGATAGATAAGAATGAGAGGAAGATCAGGAGTGAGAAATTGAGATCTAGGGTAGCAGAGATGGATTGAATCGGAGAGAGGGGGAGAGGGGGAGATATAGAGATAGAGAGGGATAAGGAGAGATATGGGAAGATACAGGTAGAGAGATATAGATAGAAAGAGATCTAGAGAGTGAGAAATGAGAGGGAGATATAGATAGAGAGAAATGGAGAGATAGAGTGAATAAAAGAAAGATGTGGAGATAATGAGATATAGATGGAGAGGGGGAGGGGGAGATAGGGATATAGAGATAAAGGGGGAAAGAGTGAGAGAGAAAGAAGGTGACAAAGTAAAGTAAGAGAGACAGAGATATAAAGAGGGGAAATATAAAAAGATAGATATATAGGGAGAGAGAAAGAGGGAGTGTGTGTATATGATGGTAAGATATATATTACGAGAGAGATAGTGAGGCAAATAAATATGCATAAATAGATAGAGAAAGGGAGAGGGGGAGAAATAGAGAAAGGATAGAGGAAAAGTAGAGAGATATAGAAAGAGGGAGTGATAGTGAGAGAATAAGAGAGGGAAAATAAGGGAGAGATAGGAATATAAATAATGAGATATATAGAGAAATATATAACTTAGAAAAAATAGAGGGTGTGTGACAAAGATAAATGCATATATAGAGGAAGATATGGAAGGAGAGAGGAAGAGGGAGATGATTAAAGAGGGCGAGTTGGAGAGATAGAGAGATAAAGGAGGTGATGGAGACAAGTAATATATATATATATATATAGAGAGAGAGAGAGAGAGAAGGGGTGATGGAGACAAGTAATATATATATATATATATATATAGAGAGAGAGAGAGAGAGAAGGGGGGGGGGAGTTATATAAATAGATAGTGAGAGAGAGAGAGAGAAGGGGGGGGGGAGTTATATAAATAGATAGTGAGAGAGAGAGAGAGAGAAGGGGGGGGGGGAGTTATATAAATAGATAGTGAGAGAGAGACAAAGAGAGGGAGAAAAACAGAGAGAGGATAGAATAAAGTAAATTATCTTTCATATACGCATTGCTTAGTGAATGTGGTTGCCATTGGGTGGCATAATGTGCTCCACCAAAGGTATCAATGAAAAAGTGATAACTTGAAATCAACTCTGCATCTACTTACATGGACTTAAATACAACTAAAACAAAAACTTTGAATGAATAAGATAATCAGGCTACATTACCAATAGGCTCATGTTAGGTTTGCAACATGGAGAGAGGAGGGAGAGGGAGAGGCAGTGATAGAAAGTGAGAGAGATAGAGAGGGGAAGAGTGAGCAAGAGAGAGAGGTAAATAGATAAGAAAAATTGTCCTTGAAGCCCATCATGTATTAAGTAGCAGAAAGAGATTGACGAGTATGAGGAGTGATTGCACAATGTAGTGAAACTCAATGATATTTGAAAGGCCAATAAACCCCATTTGTATGTAATCATGTTGTTCAATCTTTTGTCATAAAGAGACCCTTCCAAAAAGCATGTTGACTTCACTTTATTATTATAGTAGATAAGTTTGTATTTTGTGGTCTAACTTATTTACCATCGAGTTAATTAATCAAATTTTCAATTTGAATTGTTATTGTGCAGTCAACTTTGTGTCCATCAAGTGTCATGAAGAGGCTAAATTTTGATGATCCACCATAAGTTTAAGATTTTCTTGGACATCTAAGATCAATTGAACAATTAGGATTTGATACATAGCTATTTGACATGTACATTGTATAGAGATCTTGAAATGACATGCCACATTTTAAAACACTACCACTGTTGATAAATAAGGTGACGTATGTGAGAAAAGAGCTTAATCTCCAAATAATTTCAATTAGATCATGAATAAACCATCAAATTAAAAAGGAAGATCTTGCGTTCCAAAATACCAATTCAATAGACATGCTTTTAGGTGCTTAAATCTAGAATTTTACAGGTCAGCCATACAACAAACAAAAATTTTCTCCAAAAACTCATTAACATAATAAAAAACCCTAGAAGTGGCCTTCTAGCATTGGCAATGGAAACGGTGATTCCTTGTGCAGGTGAGGATTAGAGTGATTCAAAGGATGGCGAAGGCAATGGGGAAGACTCTGCAAACACAGAGATAGGTGCTTGGGAGCGAAAACGAGTCATTAACATTCTATTGGAAGCTACCTGGATGAGGAATTGCAATTGGACCTCTTATTTCTCTGTTGTTCACTCTCTCATTTCTCACTCTTGCGCTCTCTCTCAACACCTCACAAGTTGAAGTTATGAAAAAAATCTGCAATTTAATCCCCCCTTGCTACAATTGTAATCCTAATTCTGACCCATGCCAATGGGATGGTGTAAGTTGCAGTGAAAACCGGGGTGATGACGTTGTAGGACTCGACTTGTCTGATTTTTATATTAATAACAGTATTATTTGACAGTATGTGTGTAAGCTGCCAGCACTGTTGTTCACTCTTTCATTTCTCACTCTTGCGCTCTCTCTCAACACCTCACAAGTTGAAATTATGAAATATATCTGCAATTTAATCCCCCCTTGCTACAACTGTAATCCTAATTCTGACCCATGCCAATGGGATGGTGTAAGTTGCAGTGAAAACTGGGGTGATGACGTTGTAGGACTCGACTTGTCTGATTTTTATATTAATAACAGTATTATTTGGCAGTATGTGTGTAAGCCGCCAGCACTGTTGTTCACTCTTTCATTTCTCACTCTTGCGCTCTCTCTCAACACCTCACAAGTTGAAATTATGAAATATATCTGCAATTTAATCCCCCCTTGCTACAATTGTAATCCTAATTCTGACCCATGCCAATGGGATGGTGTAAGTTGCAGTGAAAACGGGGGTGATGATGTTGTAGGACTCGACTTGTCTGATTTTTATATTAATAACAGTATTATTTGGCAGTATGTGTGTAAGCTGCCAACACTTCAACTTCTTGATCTCAGTTACAGCTGGTCAGGAGGCCCAATCCCTGAGTGTGTTGGCAGCTTTGCCAATTTGAAAATTCTGCATCTCTCTTATAATAGTACTTCAAAAACATTTCCTCCACAATTGTGTTCTCTGCGCAATTTGCGAGTCCTTGATCTCAGTTACAACTCGCTACGAGGCCCAATTCCTGACTCTGTTGGCAGCTTTGCCAATTTGACAATTCTGCGTCTCTCTTCCAATAGGTTTTTCAGAATCTATTTTCCCTCATTTGCGTTCTCTGAGCAATCTGCGTGAGCTTGATCTAAGTGACAATCAAATGAAAGGGCTTATTCCTCCCCAGTTGTTTTCTTTGAGCAATTTCCAAACCATGGATTTAGCCAGTGTCTACGGCTTTTCAAAGCTACTTGAAGAATACTGCATGTCAATTCAATGGGGAATTCTGTGTTCTATTCCACTGCGTGAAATTCATGGCGCACTGGTTCCCCTTAAAGCTTCAGCTATTTGAAACCCTCTTGGCAGTCCCAGTCACCATGTATAACGTCATGGCCAACACATCACAACTCAACAACGGCTTGTGAATATGTCGGTAGAAATACCTGAAGGGAAAGAATTCGTCCGGAAAGGAAAAAATGTGACAGTCTAGATGCATGCGATTGTGTTGCAATGAATTTTGGATGATATTAACCATTGATTGTAAAAGTCAGTTGAATAACTTCATATAGGGTACGCCTTCGGGGTAATAATCGAATTTTTATTTTAAAACTAGGGTGGGGACACATGGATGTCTATAAAACTAGATGTCCCCGGATATCGTGATGGAAGCTAAACATTCCAGGGCATTATGTGGATGTCCTGGGCACATTACATATTTTTGCTTTAGTTTGGGATAGACATCGCCTGCCGCACCTCTGTTCTGGAAATAGGAATGGGGACCAAGTTTCAGGGAATGGGATGTGTCTCCGTGTTAAATAGGAAGTAACTGATGTTTTTACATTAAAAGCCATCCTTATTCCATTCACAGAGAGAGAGAGAGAGAGTACACAATGAATTTTGAAATATAGATTGTCTTCATTAATTTGGAGATCACTGATTGCAAATATGTCATGCCCCCTACAGTGAACCCCATTACCTGAATTCTAATCAGCACTGGGAACGACCAAATATCATTAACTTTGCAGTGTATATATTCAAGGACGGGAGCATAGAAGACCGATATTGGCTAGAAGTGTTTGATTGATTATGTGTGCAAGAAGTGCATGATCGATAATCATTAGTTAGTCTTAGTTTAGAACAAATTAGCATGAGGAAGGGATGCATTAACCAAGGGAATTTGCCAATTAGAAAAGAAATCACTTTTCCTCACATGATGGAGATGTATTAAAGACCAAAATCGAGCAAGGCAGAGGAGGCATAGAAGTATCTGGATTGTGAAAGAAAGAAAGCATTCGCGTGCCTTCAGACTGAGACATACACATCAACTGCTCAGCGATCTGATTATTTTCTTTATTATTTTTGGTGGTATGATTTATATTAAGATCAATATGCATTTATATGTAATTTTTTATATATATGATCTTAGAATGACAACTCTGTTGTCTTAAGTCTACATATATATTTCTAATCACTATTAAGTCTACTTGTATATTTCTAATCAATATTAAGTCTGCATATATATTTCTAAATCAGTATTAAACCTAATTACATTTCTAAAATCTGCATAAGATAGAATGAACAGATTCTGTAGAACTCGAACCAATCAGACCTCCTTTTGTGGACGGGATGATATGGTACATATAAGGAGGGCAAGCAGCCAAAAGGTCCATTCTAAGTTAAGCAGGGGGTGATTGATGGATGTGCTTCCGTACCCCTGACCTCTGAAGTGTTAAGCTCCAGTGGTACTTCCATAACCTCGAGCCTGTTGGATAGGCTCAAAGGCACCTTATGATCTCCCACAGTATTTCATAATAGCAATGGGTTGATTGGATGGAGCTCCAAAGGCATTTATTGAATATCATGAGCATGAAAGTTCTATATGTACATTGTTAAATATTATGATTATTTGTGTTACTAATCTGGTTGCAGTTTCAAGATTAGGGTTCTAATTCAATAATATACATTTCCAAGCATCCTCCAAACCCTAATTAAGGCAATTTAGAGCAAAGTGAGTAAAGTTCCCGTAGGGGGCATTACAAAATAATTGTAATATAAATCTCTTTAACAATGTTGATTAATTACTTTGCCAAAATGATAATGAACTCTTCATACAATAAAACATAACTAAGGTGAATAAAACCTCGATGGTACTACCATTCTCCTTAACTTTCAAGTTAAGGAGAATGGTAGTACCATTTCTACACACAAAATGGTAACTACAGCATTAAAATTGCCAGAAGTCTCCCTATCCTCTTCAAATAACTTTTAAGTTTACAACAGTGGCAACAGTCATGCCTGGCATTTCAGGACAGCAATGTCCCGTCTGAACAACAATGTTTTATATTAGTCATTATGATCAGCAATATTTCCTAAAAATATTATAACAGTAATGATGCTCATATTAATTGGTAAGAGTACCAATAATGATGTTAGCTAGCACTATACCAATCAATAATGCTACAAATCAGAATAATGCCAAAATGCTGCTGATTAATAATCATGAAGATTACTAAACTTAGGAAGATAGTTATGTCAAAAGACAATAAGGATGAAGACAATTTCAACATTACTAATACCTGACATGTAACAATTAAAATTCCCAAACACAGCTACAACATCATTAACAGCTCATATGTAACAATTAAACTTCCCAAACACTGGTCTCGACAATATAATTATGTTTACAAGTGATGTAATGACAGCAATAAACAACGATATGTAGAAATAATAGCAAATAAACAGCAAGATTAAAATCTGTAATGCAATAATTGACAAGCCAAAGAGTAGCATAATCATTAGACAAATTTTGTCAAGTAACCACAATGCTCATGAATCACAAATAATGACAGGCAGTCATAATCATAAATCACAATACACCAATCATATTCCTGCTTCACAAGGTTTTCTAACCCAATTATCTTCAAATTGTATAAATACATTTTATTTTTGAAATAACAACAGCAATAGTTGTCTTTGTTTGGTAACAGTCCTCACTGCTATTCAATTATGACAACTGGAAATCTTGACCACTAGTTCAAGGTGTATATCCCCTTTATGAAAGTTCCATAGAAGAATGATCAAAGAATTGCAGGTCTGAGGTTTTTATAGAAAAAAAAAATATTATCTAGATATTTCAGTGATATAATAATAATATAGCAATATATTGGTGAAATTTCAGTCAAAGTAACAGTCTACGATATCTTAAAAAGATCACAATATCTTCAGGAAAATCAGAGGAATCTTACCAAGGAAAGATATATCAGGATATGAAGTTTATATAGAGAAACAAAAGTTATCTGGATATTCCAGTGATATATCAATAATAATATAGCGATATATTGGTGAAATTTTAGTCAAAGTCACAGTCAACGATATTTTAGAAAGATCACAATATCTTAATGTAAACCTCACTTAAAGAGGGAAAGGAACAAAACAATATTATTATAAAGCCAGTACGAATTCTTCTGCTCAGAAAATGGTTTACAGAGAATTGTCGAGTTGAACGACATCTGTATACATAAGGCCTATAAGTTAGAAGTGCAATATTGAGCTCATTTTCCCTCCAAAGCAAATAAGATGATTGATTACATGATATTTTGGCGTAATTCCAAGTTATGCACAAGGTCAAACAAAATCTAATCGGTCATTTATGATCCCTAATACATACATATAGAAGGGATGAGGCTTGGTACAAGTCTTAATTTATTCTACCAGAATTGTTGCTTCTCAAACCGTTGTAAGACTCGAGTTTAAGTCTATTAGATAAAGACATCAGTTATGGTTTGATTTTGGCATAGGAGTTATCCTTACAGTACAAAGGCTATAAAAGTTTATTCCTTACTTCCAACCAATAAAACTTCCTTAATTTTTTTTTTTTAAAATCAAATGCTTTAGCAGTAAGAAGCTTCTTTTAGAACCTGTTCATGGGGTTAGGAAGGTTAATCTTTCTTCTAATCCAAGAGCAGAAGTGAGATAAACAGCACTGGATATAGGCTGGCTAAAGATTAACTTCGAGGCAGCCTAGACAGGCAATCCAGGGAAGTGTGGTGCAGGATGCATAGCCAGAGATCATTCTGATAGGATAATTGCCAAAAAAAGCATGAGATTGGAGGTGGGAATCAATAATGAGGCAGAGTTCCAAGCTGCGCATGGAACTAAAAGTGACGAGGATACACCTTGAAGGGGACTCGTTAATTATGGTCAATACCATACGACATAACCCTACTCCCAACGGGAAATTGTGTGGCTGCCTGCAATTTGGACTCTTATCAACAAGCTGGAAGAATTCAAAATCACCCACGTATACAGGGAGGGAAACATGTTGGCAGATGAGTTGGCAAGAACTGCTACAGAGGAGATGTTGGAGGCTGTAACGATTACCAATAGAGGGGCTGGAGATCTCCTGATCCATGACGAATGATAAGGGCAGCAAATACATCATATCAATTTAAACCTAGAGGAAATATAGGACTGGAATTTGATGATAAAAGGGTGGATACAACATTTCTTTCAAGAGTAAAGTGTGTGTGGTGACAGATTCTTAGCTGGAAGGAGATTATTTCTAGGCTGGGTGGCAGATGCAGGTTCATCATGAACGGCATTTGGCAGGAATGGACACTCCACTATGACTCACCTGCTAACAAAGACAAATGGCTTTTCTGGAAGAGGTCTCAGAAAAGCAACTGAAATGCATCTTCAATACTAGCCACAGGCCAATCATTCATGTAGTAAAAGGAGTTTTTAAGAAAGGATCATAGGTATCAAGTTAACACAGACATCTTGTCTATGTTTCTTGCCTCTGTCTTGGATTTGGAGGAGGAGAAGCAGATGGCAGGGGTAATTTGTCGGAGACTGGTACAGCAGATATCTTAGGGAATTGGATGACATCCTTGAAAATGTGGTGGTGTGGCGGTGTCCCTTTACCAAAGGGCTTTTACATCATACGGCTAAGGGGTCGAGAGGTTGATAAATTCCCTCTCATCTTCTCTGCCACTCTGAATCTCTTGCCCAGGCACATTAGTGCTGTGGGAAGAAGCTTGCTGTTTCTGAAAAGAATGCTGGACCTGGTTCTGAATGACGGTCTCAGATGGCTTCAGGACAACATTATGGAGGAAAGGCTAGTCCACTTTGGAGGTGGTGGGGTTGTTTTGGAGGGACTGAGGTTTCTGGGTGATGAGCAGGAGGATGAGGCAGCGGGTGTTGACATGGGTGTTGAGGATATGGAGGAAGAGGATAACAGACTCTGTGCTCCAGAATGTCAGAAGAAGTGAAAATATGGGACCTTGTCCAGTGCTTCAGGTGAGAAAAGAGGTAGCTGATGCTGGGATACTTTACTGGTAACCTCATTTTGTCTATTTATTAGGGGTTTTAGGCGAATAGGTTATATAGCTACAGATTCCTAGTGGTTACAGTTCTCCAATTTTGTTACTGGAGACAGTAGTAATTAGTTGCAGGATGGGGGTTTCTTTATTGTAACCCGTTCTGAGGTTCTGGTTGTTTGTAATTAAGCATGTAATAACTCATATTATCTAATACAGGAGGGGCTACTATTTACCGATCAAAAAAAGAAGCTTCTTTTAAGAAAATTGTAAAGTCATAAGCATTAGCAACTATCTCTCAATCAACTGTATAGTGGAATCAAGATCGCCCTTAATATACTTGACACAGTATCATTCAAGGACTTTCTTTTTGGATAAAGCTAGAAATCTACGCTTCAATATCATGACACTTACGAGAATAAGTTCAAGTATTTTAGTACATACTTCCGAAAGCTCCAAAATTGTCAAATTATATAATCTCAACTAATAAATCAATGGGTTTGTATAGTAAAGATCCAAAATCAAATCCTTGGAAGATGTTGATGCAATAAATAATTCAGACTCTAAATGATATGTTAAGAGTACATGAAATAAATGTAAATTTGATCAAACAACTACTTAAGCTCTAAAAGACATGTTACATAGTGCAACATATAGATGAGAATTTGACCAAAAATAAAGTATAAACCCATCTGTCTCCTTCAAAATGAGAATTTAAGAAAATTAATGAGAATCAAAAAAATCTATAGGAAACCATAGTTTTTGAGGAAAAAAAACATCATTATTCCTCTGTTCCCTTACCAATACAAATGTAAATCGACTTGTCTACTAAAAACATGAAATATCTAACAAAATCCATAAACATTTCCCTAGCTGAAAAACAAATAATGTTAATGAATAAATATTTGAAAATGAAATAGAAAATCCTAAATAATTCCCTGCTTGCCTCAAAATGAAAAATAAGGACATATTCCGTGAACCAAGGATGTTAGCAAAACTCAAAATTCTACAGATAGCAACCGTAAGTCTCAAGATTTATTTGCAGATTAGCTACATTTCTCGATAGCTATCTATCTAATGTAATAAATATCCAGCATGGACCCAAAGAAGAACGTACCATAATGCTAGGATTCGCCGATTAAAAACAAAAAGCAGACAAAGCCTTTCAATATGTAACGATTGATAGCCAATACTATTATAAGTAGCTGAGAGAATCGAGCAATTTTTGTACAAAGAGAAAGGTAAAATAGACGAGTTATAAAAAACAATCCCGCCCAGCAAATAAGTAGTGGTACAGTCAATTTGTTATATGCAATCGATGCCATTTAATTGCAGGGCGCAGATTGATTTTTATGACTCGAAGATCATTGATTTTACCTTCCCGTTTGGAACAAAAAAAATACCAGAGAAGATCCAATGAAATGTGCATCGTACGCGTTTCTGTTGCGATTACAAAATGGTATTAGATCTTCGTTATAAGATAGGTAGTCTAGGGCACGGAAATATGAAACTGGGTAGTTTTAGGGTTCAACACAAAATCCCACCCGAATGGCTCAAATTAGGAAATAACGAACTCTAATTATAAGTAATAATGTGAAATTTGCCATTCCAATTTTCGATAGATTTTTAAGGGTTTTTTTTTTTAAAAAAATTTAAATTATATATCCATAAATGATTTTTTTTTATACCATATTCATAAATGATATTTATTTTGTAATTTATAGTTGGACTTTTTTATCTCATTCATTTTTATTTGTACATATTTTCATGAATTCAATTTTATTTGAATATGTTATTTTTTAAATATTATTATCGTTTTCATGTTAAAATATTCAATATTCATGTTGATGCTCAACTTTCTCTAACATGGATTAGTACTACACAAAATAAGAGTGTTCTTACATCACATAAACTTTGATGTCATAATTTTAAATTCTAAAATTAAATGTTGTTGACTCCTATCTATTCACTAGCTATTAGGAATCAACTTGCCACATGCTTGCACAATTAATTGATACGTCATGATGTTTAAAGGCATATAATGTACATTAATTCATATATAAGAAATGTTGATTATCAATGTCTAAAAACATTCTAGGATCATTTCACTTTGGAGCACTAAAAAGAACACAATTCTACAATTTTAAGACACCTACATGATGTAAAGTGTCATCTATAAATTTTTAGGTGTCACAAATCATGGAAGTCTATTGTGTGCGAGTTCATGTCGTGGTGTTAGAACAGTCTTAGAGTAAGTGGGATCAATCATGTAGGGAGTACATTCAACTCTTAATAATACAAATAGTGTTTTATATCGAGGTACATATAAGACTAGGGATACTCATTTTTATTACTAAATTGATTAGAATATGCATAGTAAAAATCTTTCATTCTCTATCTTAGTTCACACAGATAAGAGCTTAATCTTTTGCATTTAATTTCTTAAATTAACATTCAATTATTTTGATTAGACTACCTAAATTAATTAAAGTTTACAAAGAGTATTAAATCGATTGACATAAGTAACTAGTTGAGGAAATTGTATTTTCCTTTACTTTTTTGGTTAACTCATTCATGAATTGACTTTAGACCTTCAATTTTCTTAAGGTTTTTAGATGTGAAACAATTCTAATGTTATTAAATTCATTTTTTAGATTTTCTAATAATTTTCCATTAAATTTTCTAATTGCTTATTATATCTTGATTGGAGCATGAATAAACCTAGTGATATGCATCTTTGATCCCATTTGTCAAACTTTGAATGATCTTACCTTATTTGTTCCTTTTCTAGTATACACACATGCATTTCACATTTTGATATGTTCTTATCTTTCATGTGACACCATTCATCTATCCTTGGTATTCATTTGACAAATTATTGCAAGGATAAGGATACATTGTATCTTCTATGGAGGTTTTGTTATATTATTCGCATTCTTTCCTTTCTTTGTGGAATTGATCAATTCTCATCAATGTATTTTGCATACACGTGTCATTCATCCATAAGCTCAATGGTGATATTATGAATTGTGATATTAATTTGTACACTCCTTGTGAGGTTTTACCTTGGAATACATTGTGTGAATGATAGACATGGCAATGTAGTTACAAAGTTAACCCACAATAATGTTTCCACTTTTTGGTGAAAGTGGGACACTGAATTCAACATTTTCATCAAATATTCGGTTTCTAACACCTATAACAATTAAACCACAAAGAATTTGAAATTGATGTGAACTAGTGATTTTTATATTTTGTCTATAAAATATAGATATACATTTTTAGAAATTTAAGAAATAATTTATGATTTTCTTATGTAACTTATAATAACTTCTTTTTCATAGTTAACAATATTTTTTTAAATTAACATTGTTGTATTAAAGCATATTTTATTTTCACAAAAAGGATAAAATTACAAATTTTTAAATATAAATTTGTAACACCAATATCTAGTGCACATATATTCTTCCTAATTTTTAATTGAATCTAGCTTGGTTTTTTATAACATTTTGAAGTGAGATTGACTAAAATTTAGACATAGGTTACTTGATAGTGCATAATTTTTTTTTATTCATAAAAATTAACTTCCTTGTTTTGTAGAAATAAGGACATCGATATCTAGTGCAAAGATAAAAGAAAAAAAAACTCTAGTTTTTGTGTGAGTGAAACAAAGACCTTGATGTTTGATGAAAAAATTAAATTCACAAGAAATATAACTGAAATAATAATCAAAATAAATATATTCAAAATTATACTATTTGGAAAACATAATAATGACTATATATTTGCAAAATAGATCTCCTAAATGATTCCATTTGGTCCCCCAAAAGTTGAATTCAAAGTGGCTTTTTGTTAGCATTTTAATAGGTGAGGAGGAGACTCCATTGAAAGTTTCATTTAAGATTATGGCTACACTATCCAAGGGGGTTTGATCTTATGGAGTTTGACTTAACCCTCTTCAATTATAAACCTTCATATAGAAACCTTTTAGGCCTCAATTTTTTAATTTTTAAAAAAATATGTGATTAAATTAAAAAAAATTTGAGATGGCACAAAAAGAGGACATAATATTTTGCACTAACCCTCCACCCCCTTTACCTATCCACTCCATTGTTACACATAATGATAATATATCTTTCATGTTTCATGATAGTCATACATTTATAGAGCTATATCTTTTTAATTTCATGTATTATCTTGTACATGATGATGCGATTCAAGTTTATCAATCTTTTATATCTCATATTTTCTTGACTAGTACATCACAAGTTTTCTTTGTCCATACAAACTATGATGATTCATAACTTATAGTGATAATATTTGATCTCTCCATTGGGATAATTGTGATATTATGACAGCTTTCTCATTACATGATGATAAGTTGAGCCTTAGTGAATAAATTTTATGTGATGATTATGATGGTTTTGTGGGTGTCACTTTATATGTTTGAATCATATTCTATTCTTGATTTTTTTTTAACTTTCTTTTTTGGCAAGGTGGCAATGCCACTTGATATATTTTATTAATAATATATAATTTTTATAATATATTTAAAAACTGGTTCAAATTGAGCTCACAGAGAAAAGAATTAGCAAGAAAAACTCCGGTCATTGCTCATCAACATGACTATAGAAGAGAAGTAGTGAACAATCCTCTAGTTGAAGCTAGTTACAAAATAGAGATCAGAAAAGGAGCATGCATACTCATTTACAAATAGGAGCATGCAAGCTCATTTTACAGAATAGGAGAATGCAAGCTTATTTACAAAATAAGGACATGAAAAAGAAATAACATAAGTTGCCCAGTGAATGAAGAAGAGAGCTCCAAAAAGCAAGAGGACTAAACCAGCATCGAAGGACAGATCCATCTTCATGGGATATCTTGAAGGCCCTGCAACAAATAACTCTTGCAACTAAAATTGACATGCCCCTGCACCAAAAAATATATATATTACAGAATGCAGAGAATTTACAAGAAACACAAGGGTTCAAAACATGACTGACACCAATGACATGAGATCTGCGGTCTGCCATTATAGACAAATTCCAAAGGAGAAGAGGCGAATGTGGAAATGCTAGAGAGAAATGAAGCCCAAAATTTTTATGTCGTGAATGAAAAGAAGAGGAGATATATCATAAAAAATCTGACAAACCAAAAGAAGCAACGTACAGAGATAATCATGAAAACAACACCACGCTAAACTTTAAATGGCATATGAAGGACGAATTCCCAATGTGAAAATAAATATCTCCAGATTTCACACCAGAAGAGAGTACCAAACACACAAACAACATCAATAACAACCAACTCATCATTAATGAATGCCAAGTGATGATCGAGTAAAGCAAAGTACCTCAAATAAAAACTAAATGGAATTATGAAAAGGAATACCTCACCAAGAGAAGAGAATATCAACTCATATAAATGAGCAATCATATAATAAGAAATATTAAATACTCGACTCTCTACAAGCTATACTTAATAGGTTTGGGAAGATCATCAAATCACACCCCAATCAAGAGGAATCAATAACAGTTTTGTCACAACCCATGTTAGCGAGGCAATCAACCAATGCATTACCTTCATGATAAACATGTGAGATGATGAGGTGCTCAAACCTAACAAGAAGAGTCCATATTTGTTCAAGAATATACCGGAAATGCCAATTATCAACTTTTCTTGCCTTGTAAGCATTAATGACAATAGCTGAATCACCTTCAATATGAAGGTATTTGAAATTCAAATCCTTAGCCATAACAAGACCTTCTAAAAGAGCACAAGCCTCGGCCATAATATTTGTGCCATAAGAAATTGGCATAGCTTTTAATGCTAATAAAGAACCCAAATGATCACAAAAAACTATCCCTATTCCTGAATCACTAGGATTTCCATGGGAGGATCCATCAAAATTCAATTTACAAAAATGGGGCATTAGGAGGATGCCATTTTATGGAATTTTTGTCTATAGGTGTTTTTCGAATCCTTGGAAAGGTGGGTGATATAGGAATAATGATACTTTTTCGAGAAGAAATCATAAAATTGTCCCAGGAAGAGAACTTTGAATTCACATTAAAATATTTTTGAACATGAGCATTAACTTGCTCCATAATACTTCTTTCCAAAATCCCAAGAACAACAGATAAATCCAATGAGTCGCGTCTAAAAATGTGCTTGTTTTTCTTTCCCACCAAATGGCCCATATGACTGAAGAGGGAATTATAAACCATAAACAAGCAAATAGAGAAGATGAATACAGAACTAGCCAAGATTGAAACATGTCCCATAAAGATAAAGGCAAAGGGAATGAAAGAGATAACTTTTGGAGGACAAAATGCCAACAACTACTTGCAAACTCACAATGAAGAAAAAGATGATTGGCATCTTCAAGAGCTTTACCACATAAGACACAAGAAAAGGAGGCTACAATATTAAATTTGACTAAACGATCACTAGTCAAAATTCTATTTTGCAACACGAGCCAGGAAAAAACACCAGCTTTAGGTAATACTAAATTATTCCAACAGAACAAAAAGGCACGATGAGGAGAATTTTGATTGGCCATTTGTTGAACAGTAAAATATCCTTCTTTTAATTTTTTATCTTAGATGGTGATATATTATTGATTAGTGATTTTATATTATCTAATAAATTTGTAGAGCTTTATAATAGTTGGATGAATCTCATTTGCTTTATATTTCCTTGAATTGATTTTGGTTTATGCTTACCTTTCATGTGAACACCAATCCACAATGTAGTTATAATCTTGTTAGAACATACAAATAAAATATAGCAAGAGGCTAAGATATTGCATTGCCATCACTTATTTTATCATAAAACTCACTTAATTCAATTCACACACCTTGATTTAGATCTAAATAGAATAAGGATGTTTATCACTTATCAATCACAAAGAACTCAAGCTAAGGTATCACTTTGATATATTGTGTGCATGTCACCTTTTATAACTATAGAATGAAAAAAAATCTAGGAGAATATCTAAATTGATTGTAAACTACTCTATATTTAGTTACATATTTGATTGAATCTATTAATTGCAAGGAAAATCATATAATATCTATGCATGCAACGAAAGGTGATTCTTGAATGGACCAAAATAGAATTAAAAAAACCCAAAATCACAAAACAATACAACACTCAAGATAGGGCTAAAAGGAGGTCAAACCATCACCAAATCCATTGGAAATGTAGTATGTTGATCTCCTCATTGCAACAATTTTCCCAACATTGTCCGATTTGGAGTTATGCTCTCAAAAATTTGGTAGCATAACGGTGCTCTTGAATGACAAAGGAGTGAGAGAGAGATAAAAATGGCTAAGGATTGGATATATAGGATTTGAGATGAAAATAGATGGATATAGTTGAGATTAAAGGATGAAGAGATATGGTGGAGGGTGGAGGAGAGGAAAAAGAATTAAATATTCCTTTTGCATACTTGAGTGGACAAGCCTAGTGCTTGTGTAAGGTGCCCATGTGCCTAATGTGATGGGGAGGGGTCAACCACACTTAATCAAGGATTGATTGTGCACTTTCGTAGAGAAGGATTAGGATAAGGATTAAGAAGAAAGTGGGAGATGTATGAGGATGTTACATGTGATGGATAAATTAAATAAATAAAAAATATTTATTTAATTTATTTGGAAGAAAGAGATGCAGATAAAGGTAAATAATTATATACCTTAGGCTAGGACTTAGGAAATAAAAGAATAATATAGATAATATTAATTAAATAATAGAATGTTATTTAATTAATATAAATGATGGAAAATTATATGAAATATAGGTAAATTGATCGAAGGTGGTCGATTTTAGGTTTCTACAATATTATTTTATGATAATGAGATACTACTTGAGAAGTTCATTAAACAAGACATTTCTTTACACATAATGGTGAAATGTGGCAAATTACATATTAAATTATTTTTATTTGACAATGAATCTAGTCTTAAATAATTATAAGTTATATTAGACCTTATTACTAAATAATTTTATAACGTGGCTAGATTTAGCATTGTTATTATTGCACCCTTAGTAAAGGTTGAACATTGCACACTGGATACCATGTTCCATTTCATGCCCAAAAAGTTAACTTACAATATCCTTGTTAGGAATCCATTGTTACATGAGCTATGAGATCATTCCATCCACTTTAAAGAGCTATCTAAAATTTTGGCATTAAGGAAAACTTATTATATAGTTGCCAATCTTCAAACATATCTCATGTGTCAACTAATAGATATTTCATGCAACTCTATTATAAAAAATCACATACGAGATGCAAAATCCATATATTGTGATATCATACTCTATATCATTTTAGGTGATTATGATTGTATTTGATCATATTTTATGACTTTGAATGTTGAAAAATATCATTAATATCCTAAATTTTACAAGATTTCATCTCTTTTTATGGATCCATCTATCAATGGGAAAACACTTATGTTATTTAGTATCGAGAATGACCCTTGCATATATGTTAGTGATCCTAAAAGTCATACTTATACAAGAAAATAATCTCCTCCTTGACCATTCAAACAATTATATGGTCTTGAACACAAAATCACATGTTAACTTGTTTATAAAGATAAGAGATGGGAAGAATAAATATGGTTGTCATAATTTTGTATAATCATTTAACAAGATCAACATCATGGAATATAGAGATGATACATTGGTTTAAAGAAAGTATTAAAAAGGTCAAGAACCTAAAATTCAACCTACAGAAAACCCTAATGAGGCATCTTGTTCATTGATTAAATAAGAAAATGGTTTTCCTTCTAATCCACTTATTGTTTCATTATTTGAGGATTTTACACAACATAGAGTGTTAATTGACTATTAAATACAATTGAGTGTATTGATTAATCATCATACATATTTCAAAAGAATTCATATGCATAAATCATATATATACATAAAAAGATACAAACACAAGCCTTAAATAAGACCAAATAATAAAAATAAACCTTGCATGCACCATAATACTAAATTACATGATCCATAAAAATGTCATCTATCATAAAATTATAAGAGGTCTAACATGTTATAATGAGAAATATCATGAATATATAATCATGAAAAAGGCACCCTAAGTGACCCCTCCCTCACACCATTATGACTACCATGATGGGTTCTCATCTAAGATTTCATATTGGACCTCAACTTGGACCTCTCCTAGAGGCTGAAATTCATACTAAGTAGCTATCATATCTCTTCCTTGAGGTTGAGAACCTTTTCCTTACTCAATTGGACCATCAATTGTCCATGTGCTATTTCCTTCATTAATATGTAGTCATCACATCACTCAAGAGTATAGGTAAATAATCAAAGAAGAACCTCTTGCATCCTCTTCAACATCATTTGTGCACTAAAATTAATTCAATGTTTAGAAAATAATAATCAAACATACAAGCACAAAACTATTAATGTGTGCATCCACATATAGTTATCTTAATTATGTCACCATGCATTACTACTCATGCATGTTTTGAGATCCTACACATAGCATAGTTGCACATGATTTAATGTCTAGGAAGACCATACATGTGTGACACATGGATCATTCTTTTCCACATGATATGCTACCATCATGCCACAACATGGTCATATAAGTAGCATCGTTAGAAATTTTAAAATTACAAAGTAATTAAAATTCTAAAACTAAGTCAAAGTAATTAAAATTCTAAAACTAAGTCAAAAGACTTATATTCAATTGGTAGGCCACTATGGTTCTCATGTTGGAAGGTAAGATTCAAATGTCCAGGCATATTCATGTTGGAGTGACATGATCACTCTATTTTTAGTGTGCAAAAGGTCTACAAGTGATAGAGGAGTGCAAGGAGGAAAAATACTAGTTGCTTTACTTGAAGAAATATAGTGTTCAAGATGTAAGAGTAAAGTCCATGTGAGGAAGACAAAAGTGGACTCCCTATAGGAGGAGAAAGGATGCAAGAAGTAGGTGAGGATTTAAAGTATTGTAGGAGCACAAGTAGGAGAATTGTGAGTCTAATGATATCCAATTCAAAGAGTATCAAATAAAAGTGACAACTTCGCTAATTATATAAGATGTGGGGTCAATTACCAATCCTTAATACATAAATTAAAAAATTGGTAAACTTTGTAAATCAATAATTTTAATTTTAGAAAAATAATTTTTATTATAAATTAAATTAAGGATCATAAAATTAATTTCAATGAGTATAGAATTAAATAAGTCTAGTTAAATTTTATTCATATTGTAGGCACCTAAAAATGGATTACACTTGTGGTATCATAATTTAACATGTATGTGTGACCTTCTTTTAGGTTTTTTGTACTTATTAACACTTCTTGTATGTTGCACATTTGTTTTTTATCATTTGTCAACATTGTGTCATTCTTCTGCATTCTTTTCCTATTTGATCCTTTTTTTTCGAATTTGACTTGAGTCTTATCAATGTTAGTCTCAACTTTCAATTTGTGACCATGATCAACCTTTTATATCAATTGGACATCATTGTAACCCTAATCGATGTTAATTAGGGTTTTGTCTTTGAATATTATCATTTTCAATATCAATCCGCTCTCCATCAATTATCAATTTTAATCATTTTCAGTCATTATCAATCTTGATCGATTCGTCATTGATCCCTATCAGTTGTTAACCATCAATCATTATCAATTCTTATTAATTTTGATTGATTCATCATCGATCCCTTATCAATTATCATTTATCAAATTAGTCTTTGTAAGTCTTTATCAAATTAATCTTTGTCAATTTTGATCGATTTGTCATCGATCTTATCCTTATCAATTTAATCAATGTTTTGGTCCTCATCAATTATTTTGTTGATCATGTTCATCATCATTCATTAATCATGATAATCTTATCATGGCATCATTGGACTTACTTTTTTCTCTCTTTTCACCTAGGGTTTTGTGATTCTTTAATCATTAATCCCTTTTACTAATATCTCTCTTTAGGTTAAATAAATTAATTTCATTTATCCTAGGTCTTGTGTCACAATTAAATATTTTATTTAATTGGCTAATTTTCCTTTTGTGGAATGATTAATAAATGAAAAGTTATTAATTATTCCCACATTTCTCTCCCTTAATTTTCTCCTAATTTGTCATTCCCTAATTTCTTCCATCATTTTCTCCTCTAATTTGTCTCCACTAATTTCTCAAATCATGTGTTATCATAAAGGATTGTGCCTATGATGCTAAGTATGAAACCCAACAATCCTATGAAACATGGAAACACCTTCGAGCTTGTGGGTTTCTCAAAGTGAAGGTGAATCTCCAAATTATAGACCATCTTCCTTTATGATAAATCTCCTGCAATTTTATTTTTTGTGGGAAAATGGATAGAAAGCTTGCATGTAATGAAAACCTATCATAATGGAGGTGATAAACCAAAATGATGCAATTCTACTTGTCCTAAAACTATAACCAACTGCAATAAAGAACCAATATGTCTCACAAATCAAATAAGATCATGAAATTCATCAACATTTAATGCGAAGGTTCGAAATCCACCAACGTTGTATGAAGGAAAAGTGATTTTTCACAATATGCAACTAATTGGGAACCAGATGAACACAACCCACAACCTGAATTTGCAATGAAATCTTCCTATTTTTGCAAAGCGTAAATGAGACAAAGAAAAGGATTCTAAAAATCACAATAACTCTATCAAATCATTCATCTAACAATGAAGAAAACAAGAATTTAATTGACAAGGAAACTGCACTCTGTATTGAAAACTGGAAAAATAACTCTATTACAATGCTGAAAATTGGGAAAAAAACATTGAGCTACAATGCTTTTTGTTGTATGTGTAAGTAAAAAGAAAGAACCATAAATAATAATGAAGAGGAGAGAAGAATATATAGAAAATAAAATCTCCAAGAATAGTGATCTAAAGATAGCATGAAGAAAATTGCATGAAGAAACCCTGAACTGAAAATTTGCATGAGAAAAACCCTTGGGTGTATTTACCCAAAATAGTGTGTAAAGAACATGTGAAAATCTATCAAAAATAGCTTTTGCTGCTAAAAATAGCTCTCCAACTCAAACTACATCAAAGTGATACTCAAACTGTTGCATGAGAAGCCCAAAATAGCCTAAAAAAAACACTCTTCCTCTATGAAAACTGCATAATGTCCAGATGCCAAAAATAGTTAAAAAAAAGCAACCCTTCTCTAAAAATACGCATGGATGCTAATGCTAAATATAGCTGCTGAAGACAAAAATGTCCCCTCTCTTTGAAATTCTGCATGCCCTTTCATTTCTTTATCTCCTAAAATAACTTCATTTTAACACTTCAAAAATAAATAAATATTCATTTTATTTATTTTACTTTTTCATTTCTTTTTATAATTTAATATAATTTTGTTAAGATTTTTTGATAAAATAAATTTTAATAAATTTATATTAATTATAAATAGATTTTAATAGATTTTAGATTTTAATACATTTTATAACTTAATGTATATTAATTAAGATTTTTAAAGAATTTAAATCTTAATTAAAACATATTAATTTATAATGGATAAAGAAAATATAAAGAGCTTAAAGCTCTTAGCCCTTGTGCATGTTAGGGCTTTACATGCTTTACCTAGGTCAATGACCTTGCAAGTCATGACCATGTCTTCACATAATGTATGCAATTTGTTTTCTTAAAAACAAACAAAAATAAAAGCCCATTCCATTTTGGTTGTTAGGGCATGCAAAAAGGGCTCGAACCGTAATTTAATTTTACTTTGCATCTTGTATTGTTGATTCTTCTTGGAGAAGACCCTACTCTACCACTAACATGCACTCTGGCAGTATGAGCTCGAGCTAGGGTTCTCTAAGTCTTAAAGGCTCGCATCTGGATGTGTATTGGACTTCTGCATGATTTTTCCTTGAACGAGGCATGAATTTTATTCTTTTATCCTCTATGTAACTATTCCTTGTGGAAAAGATCATTGCTGAAGCTTTTACTTCTTCATATGCATGCATTAGGGTTTTTCTATTCACTGTCTTTGCATGGCTTTCTAGGGCGATGTCCTTTGACAGCCCTTATGGTGACTATGATGAGCTCTTTGTATTTCAACACTTTACTGTTTGGTTATCCATGCTAATGGGTTTGCAAATCTTTGTTATACAAAATCTCTGTCATTATGACTACCTTGGTTGTGACTATCTTAGCATCAACATTTACTATTTTTGATATCTTGAATGCTTTTCAAAATGTGAAGGGGTTTATACTGTTCTAACTGTCCATTCATGCACAAGTAGACAACATTGTATTTGACACTATGACTGTTGTGTGTGCTCATTGTACCATTGTCATGTTTATTTTCCTATCATTGACTGTTATGAACTTAATCCTTGCATGCTATATGGTTTCTAATACCGTTCCTAGAATTCTTCTAATTGTCACTGTATTTGGTGACGGATACAACTTAGCCCTTATATTGTCTCTTGGGAGAAATCCTTTGCATCTTCTTTATTTTGTTGATTTTGTGAATGCCTTGAGATGTGTTGTTGACCATAAAAACTAGACCCTCTATTGATTTGGGACTATCATTGTAGATACTTTCCCTTTGTAAGATGCTTTTGAGATCATTCGTTGTGTATTGGTTTTACATAATCATTGTCCATTCATGTTTGCGGTGATCATTTATTGCTCTGTGGGTGTGAGACTATCATGATTATTGCTGAGTATACAACTTTGCATTTTCATGGAGTGCTCTTCATGTGAGATTAGCATTATGCTTAATCTTGAAATCTCTATATTCCATCGTCAATGAAGATTTCCCATGCTTTCATATATGAAATATGACTTCTTTAACATTGTTAGCTTTTGATGAAAAATCATTCTTTTGTTGATTGTGTCTTGTTCATATTCTTGAAGACTTCATACTCCATTTAATGATTGTCAAAAGACTTTATCATTACCAGGTTATTCTTTGAACATCATTAATGGATCTATGTATTGTTGTCCATGAAGCTCTAAGTGTTCTTTCTCTGTGTGATTCTCTCTAACTTGTATACACCTTTAGATTAAGCTTCTTAGTTTGGCTAGTGTGACTGACTTTGGATGAATGCTTCATGATAGGAAATTTATAATGCACTTTGAGTTTTTTTTTATTATAGTTTCAAGCATTGTATTAAACCTTCCTTTGCATTCACTATCTTCATGACTGTGAAATCACTTTTGTGGCTTATATTTGATGTTTGTGCTCTTATCTATTGTCATCTTTAAAACCTTCTTTGACTATCACTATGTGTTGTCCTTTGATACTCCTTTGTTTGTGTGATTATGCATGTGAGATGTATCTACTATGACAATGATTCTTTTGATATAATATAAGTCTACTGGAGCTGAGCATGGTTCATTAGGATGAAGGCTTATGAAGTGCTGAAATAATGACTGCTCTGAGATCCATGAAGATTACTATGTTTGGTCTCATTCAAAATATCACTGTAGCCTCTATATGTATTTTTATGAGAAGTAATATAGATTGTTGTTCATATGAAATGGAGGACTATTGTATCTTTATTGAACTTACATACACCTAGGGTTGTTCACAAGGCCTTGAATGACTGTCCTCTGTTGATTGATCATCATGAGTTGAGAATCATTTAATATTATTGATGACTATCCTTGGCTGATGGTTGGGTCTACTATATTGAGTCTGAGACAATGGTCACCCCTTTCTTTCCTTAAAACTTTACATGACTGTATTTCCATGTGTTTCTATACCTAGCACTGCTGAGTGCTGATTATTGTATGATGATTATAATGTAGAACCACTACATCTATGTACTTACTGCAATACTAAGTTTTCACTATGTGCCTTGGCTTGAGATTCTTATGTGTTCATAAGGTCTTAATATTGTGATTTCTTATGCTTGGGACTGTTACTCTCTTCAATATAAGCTCCTCATCTCTATCTTAGGCCTAAATTGTAACTGTTATGATAAGTGATGATTCTCCTATCACTATACAAACCCTTCCTCACACTACCAATACTCTGTATTGCTCTTCTTTTCATGATTTGTAGTTGCTCCTCTTCTTGATACTCTTATCAACGTATACCTGATACTCTTATCAATGTATACTTGTGTAACTACCTACTACTTTGAGTCTTGGTTCTGAATCACAAGTTCTTATCCTTTGCATAATGTTATTCATATGAATTGTCTAATGTATCCCTAGCTACATTGCATGGCTTTTGATCGATCACATGCATTAATACTACCTTCCTAATCCTTGACTGTGTATTGGTGATTCAAAAAACTACTTTGCCACTATATTATCACTGTGAAAGGAAAATCTAAACATGGTTGCTCTAATTTGTGTTGATAGTGATCTTCTTAGTCACTATTCCTATTGTCTAGGTCTTTCTACTATGACTTTTCTATGACTGGGACTTAATTCATTGAATTAAGGAGTTGCTCATCATTGTTTGTGCACAATGATCATACTATTTTGAATATGATCTCATTGTATTTCTTGTACATATACCTTGGATTCTGCTAAGAACACTTGATTGCTGCACTATCTTAAGATAGATTGATATCTCTATCTATCATAATGTCATTTTTTGGTATTGACTATGTCTCTTCATCTTTGAATTATGATTGTATTTTGTCATGCTCATTGATACTTTTGACTATCACTCATGGGTTTTGTGAGGTATTCTTTATTGTTCTTGTGACCGTATTCATGGAGTTTTAGAGAAAAATCTAGTGCATTAGAAAACTCTTAATGCATTGTTCACTATATTATCTTCATGACTGCACTATCCTTTGCCAGGGATATTTGAGACCTATTGGCTGCTAATAATGAATCTTATGATTGTCATGTGTTATGGTCTGCACTTTTAGCTGGTAGTTGTTCACATTGAATGGACTATGATATGCTCCTTTAAGGTTAATGCTCCTATATGGGTTGTCATTCATTTGTAACAAATATAGACATTCTATTGGTCTTCACTGCCTTCTTCATACATGAACTATTTTTTGGCAGAGATCTTCACTATATTTTCTTTTATCATTGCATTATGTCTAAGATTTACTGTGACATTATGCCTTTGTATGATCTTTTTGAGACCTTTGCAACTTGGTGCAATGATGTTACTGTTCGTATATTTCTATCTCCATTGTTTTATCACCTATCAACTGCACTAAGACACCTTGATGATTGTTTTATTGTAAGTGAACCTTTAGACAACATGGATGCTATTTTGAATACTTACTCTGAGATCCATTGCACTAAAAGGCCTACTTGTCCATGCATTTACTTTCTTCATACATATATTTCTAATATCTATCGTTAATGCAAATAGTCTTAATGATGGTGATCAAGAGGCTTTGAATTTACTATTTCATTATTAGCTAGTATTCACTTTATCTCTTGATGATTTGTTCCTAATAAACACCTCTTCACTGCAACTTGAGCATTTGGCATATTGTTCCAGTTAACTGGAAGATATTATGAATTGAGCAAACCAAAAAGAGGTGGGGATTTTTGGTTTTTACATGATTGGCTATCACAACTGGAGTATTTTGTGTTTTATTCAAAGTTGGCTTTCCTTGTTGTTCTACTTCTGAAATTGATAGCTTTTGTTGTTCTATGCTAGCTACTTGTGCTAAAAATGAAAAAATTATCCTTCTTATTGGTTCACTCACTCTTTCCTTTTTTTTTCTCTTATTCACATGATGCCTCTAGTTAGTTGTTTTTCATTGAATGCAATCATGTTCATTATTGTATATACTGCCATTAGATGGCAGTTCATACTATCATTGATTGACTATATATGGGACCATGGACGTTGTTGAACTCCATGTTTAACAACTGATTAGTGTCACCCTATGAGTGATGACTTGTATGTTGGGCTCAACCCTTGTGGGAGCCCATTTTTCCCTACATACTTGATACTCATGAAATGGAAATGTGTCCTATATCTGCACAATGAACAAACAAGTTAGAAAAAAAAAAAGAAGCTCATGAAGCTTCTGATGATTTGTCGCTTTGATCTCTCTAATTCTCTTGCTTGATCTAATCCGATTTTTTCCATTTGTAGTCTGATATATATGTGTATGAGTAGATTGTTAGAAGAATAATGATCTAGAGCTCTAACACATATGTTCTTAACCCCTTGCAGGAACTCTAGGACCACTAGGAGAATGAAGAAATGAGGATGCAACTTCAACAAACCAATGGTTTGTCATTTAAAGGCAATGAAAAATCTTTCTTCCTCTTTCTTTCTACTTATATATGTGTATATCATTCTACTTTCTGCACTTTATTAGTCATACCCACAACTTGTGTGGGTCCTTACACATTTACATAAAAATAAAAGAGCTTCTCTCATATGTAGTTTTAAGATGTACATTGTATTTGAAAAGAATTCTTCATTTGTATACTCAAATCTGATAAATGATGAAGTATGATAAAAAACAATTGTGTACCTTTTTTAACTCCAATGTGTAAGGCCCGCAACAAGCCACCAAATTTAGCTATAGCGAAGTTTTGGTAACATCATGAAGCTATATTTGCTCAAATTTTTCATAATTCAATAAAAGCTATAATTTTGGCTGATTTGTCATAATCATGAAGCATGAATTTCTCTTCAAATTTTCATAGCAATTTGTCATATCAATTATGCCATTTTTTGAATCAATTTGCCATTCTCATTTGCCATGATTTTCTCATGCCAATTTGGTGGTCAATTTTTCTATAGATTGAACTCTTGTTCCAATGTATGAATCTTGAATTTGAGTAAATAAATGCTACTAATTTGTCTTCAAAACTTTGGATCTTCTTTCCTTTTATTTCAACACACTTGCAAATAGGTTTGAGAACCACATTTCATCTTTGATCTAAAGAGAAGCAAGAAGGACAGTGGAGGGGATCATTTCAAGTGTATGAAGGATGGTTTGTATTTTCTTTTGATATTTCCTTATTTATGATTAGTTTTGTACCTTCATTGATGCAGTATTAGCGATTTCCTCGAATGCCTAACTTTTACTCTCACATTTTCAGGTGAACCTGACGTGAAATATGCTTAATTTGATGCTTGTTTGAGTGTTTTGAGTGATTGCAATTCTGGATTGCATCAAAAGAAGCCTTCTCAAGACTCTACCAATATTTATGTGCAGTTGTCATCAGAAGTTGCAAAGTTGCAAGGGACTTTTGTGCAATTGCAAGAGATTTTTGAGAAATTGAGGCTTAGAACTGCGTGATTATAGTTTATAGTTGTGCAGTTGCTCCAGATCTTTTAGCTTACAAAATTTTCAAATGTTTTCTTCTTGCAACCTTAGATTAGGGTTTTGAAGAATTGATTATGGCCTAAAATGAACTAATGTAGTTTTAATTAATCCTTAGATCAAACAACAACAATTGTTCATCTTGTTGGATATTATTGCTGCTAAGATATGTTGTTTTCATTGGTGTCAACATATTCTTGTGTTTAGTGTTCTGATGTTTGCATTGAGTTGATTTGGTTGGTTTATCTATTTGGGATGCTAAATCAACTAGAGATATCTCATTCTTTATTTATTCCATGACATTATGTGTTGATTTGGTTGAGTTGTGGATTCTGGTTTGAAGATTGTTCTTTTGTGTTCAGTAGTTGGCAGATTCTGGTATTTGACATGTTGTGCTTGGGTATGATCATATCTTTCATAGCAGATTTGGGAGTGTTCTAGATGTTCATGTGTATCTTCATTACAAATGGTTCATGATTTGGTGCTCCACAAGTTATCTTTCTAGTCCAAATTATTGTTGTTGAGTGTTCTTGAGTGTTAGCATGTTGATCAATGAAGATTTGTATAAGTGGTGTTGGTGCAACTATTGTGGATGGTTTTAACATGCTTGTTGGTGTTTCCTAATCTTGTTCTATTTGATTTTGTAGTCCGCATTGATCATTATGCATGGTATTGGTGATTTTGTTGATCCGGTGATATTCTTCATGTTATGCAATATTTTTGGTTGTGTAACATGTTGCGGTTGATCTTGGCGAGATTTCCGGTGATGATGTATGTTTGGAGAGTTGATTTAGGTCCATGCTATGTCATCTATAACATTTTATTTGTCTAGTGGTTTATTTATGTATTGTGTGATGTAATTTTGTAATTAAGGGTTGAGGGTTTAGCTGACCTTGTAGTCAAGTTTGATGATTTGTATAAATAGGTATTATATTCATGTAATTTGGTTGTTGGTGTAGTGTCTGCATTACCAAAGAGTAGTTTATGTGCACATAAGCGAATCTATTTTTTGGTATGGTGTATTAAGTAGAGATTGTTGCAAGGCAGAAAAATAAGCTTAATCGGAACTGTCATCAACCATTAGTAGGTGCTATTTTTGCAGTTCATGTAATCCAAATTGTAGTCCAATCATTATTGTAAGGTAGTGAACCTTCCCTGAGGGTTGGAAACTTCAGGGTCATTATATTTTGAGCAGTGAGCTCTAGGTAGTGTCCCTGAATGCAAGTGCATTCCCCATTGTAATATTTACACATACTACTGTAGAGTATCATCTTATTGTGGGTAGGTTCCCACCATGGTTTTTCCCTTAATCGAGTTTTCCACGTCAAAATCTTGGTGTTATGTGTGTTGTTGTTATTGTGTTTATCTTTATTCTTGCTGCAATTGATTGAAATTTGAGATTGTGCTTAATTGGTTTAATCCAGTGAAAACTGATTCACCCCCCTGTCAGTTTTCATTTATTGTTGTTGCCAACACATCTTTCTTTTCATGTAGAGGGGTTAAAAAGAATAGCAAATTTCACCAAATGATGGCTTAAAATCAATCAAAATCATACAATCTTAATGCAATTTGATCATATTTAGTGTAATTAGGGTTCTAAGTGGGAAAATAAGCACATATAGCTTAATTAGGAATGGAAATGAACAAAAAATTCACATCATAGCCTAATTAGGGTTTTTAGGGAAAAAACAATCTACATTTCATTCTTAGGCACTTCAAAGTTTCCATTTTGTCAAATTAAGATTCAAAATCATACTAGTAAGCATAATTTAACCTCATAATGTGTTGAAATTGAGTTTTACATTGCTAGTATGCTAAAATTTGAGGTCAATTAGGATCATTTCTATTAGAATTAGGGTTTTCATGATCAAATTAGGCTTACATTTGACCAAAATTTCCTTTTGCATGACTTTGCATGTTTGATTTGCAGGCATTCTTAGAAATTATGCAATTGTTCATTGTTTATGCGTAGTTACATGAGATTTCTACATAATTGCATGAGGTTTATACACAGTTGCATGAGATTTCTACATAGTTGCATGATATTTCTACACAATTGAAGCTAGTATTTGTGTAGTTGCATCATTAGGGTTTTAGGTATAATTTCCACTTTCAGTATTACATGAATGCAAAACCATTTCATTATTAGGTTTTAGTTTTTGGGGTACTAATGATCTATGCAATAGATTGGCATTTGTCAGGAGAAGACCTCATTGAAAACTATTGACATTTTCATGGAGGACACTATCAAACACAATCATTAAAATAGAGTGTTTTCATTTTCTAGATACATAACTTTTGGATTTGGGTTTTAAAATGAACCTTTGTATTTCATGTTTGGCACACTTATGCATGTGAGTGGACCTATTTCTAACACACACTATCCTCTCTCCTAGCTTTCATGTTCTTGGGTGCAAGAGAAAAGTGTTAGCAACGCTAATTTTTTTTTAGAGGGCCTACCTCCCAAGAAGTCTTTAAGGTCGAGTGAGAGGGAACGAACCAAGTGGTACTTCTTTAGCTTGCTATAAAAATTAAAGAGTCAGGTGAAAGCTGCTAATAATTGGTGATGTGTATCTACATCGACGGTTCCCTTAGTATCCACACTTTTTTCAAGAGATGAGTAAAAATCCTTTAACAAGGTCTAGGAAAGGCTCTTAATGTTGGCATTAGGTTGTCATTGATGTCAACTAGTATGGCATGGTCACCAGTGAGTAAGCAGTGGTGACTGGTATGGGTGAAGTAAGACATGATAATGTCAATCAATATGTGTGTAAGTAGACATAAAGTTATGTTACCGGTACATATGAAATGCATCATTGACTGGTAAAGAAGGACCACTAGAAAGGCAAAGCAAGTAAGAAAAAGAAGAACTGAAGGATGTGAATTGGTATACACAGAGAAGTTTAATGCTACCAATAAATGAGTTTAGTAGATGGACTAGCATGTTTGATGGAAGGCCAAGTTGATCCACTACCAGAGAAGAGGTCAGAAGGTATAAAGGTCCACTAGTGAAGCTAGGTTATACCGGTAAGGTGAGTTGAACCGGTAGTCAATCTTGGTTAGTGAAGGATGTCAAATGGACATAAAAAACTAAGCATAAGTGAATGTCGACAAGGATGACAAGTGGAAACCAGCAAAGATTACTTTAGTGGTGAATATTCACCAATGGCGAATTTTTCACGTTGGCGACCTGGGAAATGGCAAATATTTTGTACCGATTGGGGGTGGCCATGTCGCCAGAACATTATCAATTTCCATCAAAGTCACGACCCGATCTCCATATGTTTTATGCAATTAAATGTTTCTATGCATTGATTTTGCCAATACAATATACGATGGACACATAGTAAATTTAATTTATTCGCCTACACTCTCCGAGGTTTCATTAATAGATGACCATAATTCGCCTATAGGCATGTGAAGATTTGTTATCCATGATGACCCAATTCGCCTAACATTTTGTCGACGTGTGTCTCCATTCACCCCAATTTTCGCCAACTATATTGTATTTACCAATTATTTGGATGACCTATAACCGCCTCGAAAATTACATAAGTCGTATTTGGATGACCTATAATCACCTCAAAAATTATATGTCGTGTTATATTTACACGATATTCACCAAATATTTGTATACCATATAAAATTCCTGTAGATTTCGCCATATAAGGATTGGTATAAATACATGCAAAGATCAAATCTATCTCAACACAATCTGGTGGGTTCTAGGCTCTGAATTATGATCAATAGCGAAGTTTTAGACCAAGGAAAATCATTGTTGTTGATTGCATTGGCGACTGCTAGTGACCTAAAGCCTAAAGGTGAGCTATCATATTTTTGAAGTGGTATATTATACATTATAGTCTATTATTGCTTCTTCAACAAATTGATATTTTTTTGGCAGCCTTTATTTCATTGGAGATGTCGAACATGAAGAGGGGTAGGAAACCTGAATGTGGGGAAGGCCAGGAGAGGCCAACAAAAAGCAGAACATTGTCTTCGTACTTTAGCATTGGAAAAGATTGTGGTGAAAATCAGGAAGGTACGTCATCACAAGTACAAGTACAAAATTTGCCACCTACACCGTATGTTGAAGACAACAGCGAACTTGATATCTCAGATCAGGATGATCTTCAAGAAGATTATTTGGTAGATACCCAAGTTAGCCAGAATGATATAATTGACTTGGGTGATAATGCCATTGATGATAATGCATGGAAGGGGAAAAGAAAAGCCATATCAAAAAAGGATGAACCATAATCAAAAAAGGATCGAGAGTGGGATATGTTAGTGAAGAATTTTCAAATTAATTAGGCATCAAAGTATCCATTCATTGAACAGTGGAGAATCCAATTGAAGGCGAGCCTCCAATAGAATGTAGGTGTAAGATTTGCACTTGGAAAAATAACAAGGAAATTAGGTTGCAGCTAAAATTTGACACCATAGAAAAGCATATGGGTAAAGTTTATGAAAAACAAATGATAGACGGGGTTGAAAAATCAGTGATAAGATGGAAAACAAAGGAGGAATGTAAGCATGTGAGGAATGCCGAAGAGTATTATTTTCATGAGAAAATATAGACGAAGCTTGCTGAAGTTAAAGGTTTTATTGAAGTTGTTTTTGGAAAAACAATGCAAATAGAACAACTAGGAAAAGTTGTTCAGTTAAGCGTTATTTTTTATATTTTGAGCAGAGGGCATGCTATGACAAATTTCCCATCAATTAGTGGTTTATTACACTTTTTGAAAGTTCCTAACTATCCTAATAGACATTGGTTAGTAAAAAATGGATGGGAATGGGCAAGTTGTCTTGCTGAGGTTGAAAAAGAAGATGTAAAGGAAAAAATAAGAGAGTCAAACCTTATTGCATTTTCTTTAGACGAAGTTACGACAGTAGACAATACTTCATGGGCATGCATGCATGTTTATACTATAGAGAATCATACTCACCAACCTCATCTACTATTTGTTGCTAAAATGAAGGAGAGTGTGACAACAGAAAATTTATTTCAACTAGTAAAAAAAAGTTTAATTGAATATGGAGGTATGGATGAAATGACGGTAGCCAAAAAAATGGTTTGTGTTGGAGCAGATGGAGCTTCAGTAATGCAAAGTCACAGGAATGGTCTTTGTGCAAAGATTGAAACTTCATTTGCACCGTACATTACTACAATTCACTACATGACTCACATAATGAATCTAGGTTTTGGAATTGTGAGCAAGTTTGCTTTGGTTAAACAAATTGAAATTTTAATCAGAGGGCTCTACTCACACTTTTGTCGAAGTCCCAAGCAATTTATGGAATTTCAACACTTTGCTGATGGAATAACTGATGGGAACAAGCTTCTCAAGGATAATGATACCAGATGAATCTCTTTGGATGGTCCAATGCATTGAGTGTTTTCAGAATATCCATCCTTGATTGGACTATTTCACACGACTCGCGACAAATCAGATCAACCCAAATTTCCTGAACTTCTTCGTAGGTTAAGTAATTTAGAGACACTCTTAACTTTAGCAGCTCTTCTGCCCATGCTAGAGGAAATGAGGAATATTATGAAGGTTGCCCAAAAAAGAGCTCTGTATATTGTAGAATATGCTACGCTGCGTAAGATGACATGCATGACCCTCAACAATCTCTATCAAAATCAACCAACACTATCTGATGAAAAATTTGTTAAGTGGCGGACACTCACAAATTTGAACAATCTTGATAAATTTTTACAAATTGATGTAGACGGGGAGGTATGTGCCAATGTATGGGGAGTTGAGATACCAATGCACTTCTATGCCACGGTCGACCCCGAGGAACCAAGAAAGCACTCCAGGAAGCAACTAGCAAGAGTTACAAGGGAAGATTTCGACAAGATTATTGAGACTGTTACTACTTCTATGAAGAAAATTGCATATGATCTTTCCTCACAAATTAGAAGCAGATTCCCTCTTGACAACCTTCTCGAAGCCATGTCTATTGTGTTTCCTCATTATTGGAGCCTCAACATTGCATCTGATTTTTGAAGTAAGCTACTGATTTTGATAAAATAATTTTGCACATCCAGAGAATTGAATGGAGTAACTATAAATGGAATATTAGATGAAACTCATCTTCGAGAGAAATCATCTCATTTTGCATACACTATGAGAGAACAATGTGCTAAAATGGAGAACCCCCATGAAGAGGGATCAGTAACAAGGCTTTGAAAAACTATAGCTGAGAACAAAATGTTGTGTGATTCAATGCCAGAATATGTGAAGCTTGCTGATTTATGTCTTACCATGATATTGGGTTTGGTGGAAGATGAGAGAGTTTTTTAGTGCTTTGGGGTTCTTAAAATTAAAGCTAAGAAACAAACTAGACAAAAATTTGGAAAATTGCTTGAGGCTCTATACATCTAGGTATGATGTCCATACTTTTCCTTATGATAGGGCACTGCAAATCTAGAGGTCCAAATGTGAAAGAAGAGGTTTGGGCAACACTTCAAACCAAGGTGCCAGTGGGACTATTTCCCCATTGACTGGACCTATTGGTAGTGGTAGCATTGAGATGCAGTTCAGTGAAGGTATGCAGACTCAGAGCGAAGAAACTCAAACCACAGACAAGAATCAAGAAAGCTCTAAATTTGATGAGGATGAATGGCAACTGTAAGAGATTGGTATTTATTAATCTTATTACTGTATCTCATCATTCATATTACAAAAGCATATTACTTTTTGCAATTAGAATTTAATATTGATTTGTAATTGTATTTTTCAACTTTCTATTTCCAGATTTAAAATAGCATAATAAAGAAAAACCATAATGTGTTTATTGATATAGAGATGTTTATTGTTTATTTATACATATTTGAGTCTCAAATCTGTGTGATACATTTCAGAACCATATGGTACAATTCATCCAATAGTAATACACATGTCGAGAACTTAGATATTCATTAATTCTTTCAAAATATAGCCATATGGTACAATTCATTCAATAGTAATACACCAATCTGTGTGATTCTCCATGCAAATTGCAAAAGTGAATATAAAGTTTCAGAACCCTTTGCAAATGACCCTGAATTCCCTTTTATAGAAACAAGAGAGCAACAACAGCTCCTGTGTGATTCTCCAACGTCCATGCAAAAGTGAATACAAAGTTTCAGAACCCTTTGCAAATGATCCCGAATTCCCTATTATAGAAACAAGGGAGCAACAACAACTTTAGGTCAAATTGCAAGTTTGCAACATGTGAAGGCTAAACATCAAAATCACAAACTCAACATAGATTTATATGGCCATCACAGACCATATTAGCAATTTAACATTTGCTGATTCTGCTACATGTTTGATGTCTCTTGTTCAAAAAACAGAGTTCAAAATTAAATATTAATTCACGCCATGACAAATTAAACATAGATAATAGCAGTGCCTAAAACCTACTAATCATAAATAGAGAAATGCATAAATGTTAAAGCAAGGGAGAATTTGAGAATACAAATCTATTGGCTGAAGTTTTGCACTGTGCATCATAGATTCATAGGCTGGATTAGCAAAATAGCAATATCGAATGCTGGTTTTTTCCTATTCATAAAATAGATTCATAGGCTCGATTAGAAAAATAGCAATAGCAAGTGCATCATAGATTCATAGGATGGATTAGCAAAATAATAAACAGAAAAAACATAAAACCTTGAAATTAAGAGTAAAAGAAGAAAATTGTGCAATACATACTATGATTCTTAAGATTTTTGTGCCAGTTTTTGTAGGGTGCTCCACTCTTCGTCTGATGGAAGGTCAATATTCTGTAAACTATGGAAAGTCAACTCCAACTTCGTCAACATTCCATATTTAGAAGATTTACTTGACATCACTGTTTCATCCAATACTGAATTCAGAGTTGTAAATGGTTGGATGAATTCCAGAAAGCTTTGGGGAGTTGTGTCGATTGGAAGCAAGTCTAAATCAGACTTCATTTTTATCTCCATGATTTTTTTGTCAGCTTCTTCTCCAATGAATTTATTTGATGGTTCAACAGTCTTAGGCAAACCAAGTTTAATCAAATTATTTTTCTTTTCTTGTAGCTTCAAGATCTTTTTTCCACAATTATCCATAACTTCTGATGTTTCCCTTAGCTTCTAGCATTTTTGAATGATAGATGATGTCTTAACTATGGCATCAACGCAACTCTTAATTCCCTTGGATACCATGTAGTTGTCACTGGAACTGTAGACTACTTTCAGAATCTTTTTTGCCATATCCTCTTTTGATTAAACATTTGTGCTCTTCTCATAGTGCCCTTTGATTTTCATATAAATTTGTCTCAGACTTTCAGTCAATTGAAACCATTCACACAACTTGTCACTCCTCTGCATTATTTTCCACCAAATGTTTTCTTGTATATTCGTTGTATTTTTCATATTAACTTTCAATCTATCCTCCAAAGTTTTTATTTTATCATTTGCATTGTGCAAGTCTTCTTTCATTTGTGCACATTTTTGTCTTTCTTCCTCTACTTCCTCTTGCAAATGTTTTTTTTTCTCCTTCCCATGATCCAATAGGTCCTATAATTTTCTCATTTTGGCAGCAGCAGACTCATAACTTTTATATAATTTTTTAAAACTGGCTCTTTCCTCATCAAATTTTTTATTGCTTTTAGCCAGTTTTTCTGTCAAGTCCTTCAATTCTGCATCCATCTTCTCTTGCTCTGCAATTTCTACTGCAGAGCCCGAATTTTTTATCTTTTTTTGTAAATCATTGCACTTGCTATCTGCTGCTTTCCTCCTTGATTTTTTCATTTCTTAGGTCTGCCTGTAACTTTTCTATTTGTTTCTCCAGTTTATTTTTTTCTCTCTCCACCTTTAGTAGTGAAGTGTAGACCACTTCGTTACTCCTTTTTGACACACTAATTTTGTCCACATTATGTACTTTGGAAAAATCCATTTAGAGGGTGCTAACTTGAAATTTAGAGGGATATATCTGACTGTGTGGTGGACTTTTATCTTTAGTTGGGGTTGGGGGCATAACAACCATGAACTCCATCATATCTTTCTGTGGGTCATATGTTGGAAATACCCTATTCCTTGCAGGCTATTCATTTACAACTTCAGTCAGGGAAACCCTATGAAATGCTTTCTTTTTTTCTTTATTTGCTTTTGTTGTGTGTTCAAATTTTTCATAGTAATCATGAAATTGAAAATCTGGGCTTGCTGAAGCAATTGAATGTTTGAAAGGTGACATAGTAATACCATAGGCTCTAGTTCCACTTATTCATGTGGTTTTAACTAATGCTTGACTAGGATTACCAACAATAGTTCCTAATCCTGTCCCACTCCAACTGACACTTTCATGTATAGTTTTCATAATCTTTTGAGGTGTGTGATTTGAACTTGCAAATGATTGATTTGTAGTGTCAATGGCACTTGATATAGGATTCTCAATAGTATGAGATTGAGTATCTACCACTAGTGGCCTCTTGTGAGAGATTTTTTGTTGTTGCCTTTGTCCAACACCAAGACAACTAGTATCAGTAGTAGTACCCATGCCAACTCCACCAATCACAATGACACTTGACTGAACAATAATAGGAATACTATCCCCAGATTCCCCACCAGTGGTAGTGGCACTTGATTCACCACCAATGGGAATACCATGATGTGGTGGTGGTTGTGGATTTGAACCTGAAACAAATGTAGGTGGACCCTGAGCATAATGAGTAGTACCTATCGATGATGAATCTAAAGAATCAAATCCAATGACTGGTTTAACAAGACCTTTTGATTTTGACCCTGATGGAAGTTGTACCTGAAGTGGATACCAAATGCCCTCTCCTCTGGGACCTAGACCACCACCTTCAAAACCCATTTTTTCCACAATGCTTGCCCCTTTGCTATATTTTTCTTTCATTGCCTCACGGACTGCACCTAATATTTTAGGGACTATAGTAGTTGTTTGAGTGGGCTCAACCTCATACTAATCATAATCTTCACTGCTGTGATGTGCTATTGTGGGATGCTCCATATTCCACAATTTGCTAAACTCTCCATCCTTGTCAATGGTCTCAAATTCTGCACTTGTCTTTGGTTCACCGAGATTCCTCCTCATAGTCCAAAAATCATTTATTTTGGTTTGAGTCCAATAATTCTCTTTACATTCATGCAAAATTGATTTGGGAATAGTTTTCTTAGATGGATTAGCAGATTTTAGGTAGAAATTGTAGGACCTCCTATTTTGGATGCCCTAGCCCTCCTTTGTTGTCCTCTGTGTGTGCAAGGCCATCATTTGTGATGAAATTTCTTCTATTGAAATTTTATTCTCAGCTACAATTTTCTCCATCTCTTTTTTAACCTCATCCTAGGAGTCCATGTTTCTAAGCTTTTCTAGCAATGGTTTACTTTCATGTTGACATAATGCTAAAGAGTTCCCATTTTCTTAAGCCTTGCTTGAACTACATTGATTAGATCATACTGCTAGAGACCCTCATCACCAAAGTTAAAAACTATCAAAAAATCATGTGCCACATTGAATGGTTTTCTCTCAAATGTGAACCCTCCACATGAGAAAGACAAGGAAGGAAATATGCTCTTCTTTTGCTGACCATGGAAGTACCTATCTATGCTCTCCAATTTTTGTACATACTCTAATGCAAATGCCCTCTCTGTCACATGTATTGGAAGTTTGTATGGTTTTACTACCGATCCGTAAAACCTTAACACAGTGAATTCTTCCATGAAGAACCAGTCAGCCAATTCTATTTGACTTTCGAGTTGAATGCAATCTCTACAAGACACAGGCAACCTAGGCATTGGAGTGCTTGTAATTTCATTATACATTGGTGCCAAAAAGAAGTCTACAAAATGGTTGTAGTTATTTTTGTTATCATGCATCCTTATCTTTGGTGTCCAATCATATATTGGACACTCTGTTCTCTTCTCAGTCTTCTCATTAATCTTATAGCTCACAATTTGAAGCTTGTTGTTCTCGAATATTGCACGATACTTGAATAGAAGGAGATAACACAAGTAGGATGAGAACCTAAATGTCTTACAGGAACCTTTTTTGATCATTAGTAATTGTTTTTTCATGGATTTTACAATATGCTTAATAAAATTATATCTTACTGGCTGACCTACACAATGGATATTATTAATCATTTCAAGAAGGCTTGCACCCACTTCCCTATCATTTTCGAATCCCAGGCAAAATGATAGCAAGGAAATAGTATCCCCAACCCATGGAACAAAAATATTAGAATCATAAGGAGGCTTATGATTCTGATCCAACACAATACCAGTATCACTCTTTATTAGACCTTTGATAAATGAATCTCTACGACTTGGATTGAGACTCTCATAATTCCCTGCCACCTTTTCAAGGTCAATTTGGACATTTGAGTTTTGGGCTTCAAATCCTAGGTTCAACAAACGAGCAAATTCTTCCTCGTTTATGGATAGAATTTCCTCTTTTGTATTTTTATTGACAATTGTTTGTTTATCTTCATCATAATTTTTGATGCAGACCATGACAAAATCAGGGCAAGGGAATACTTCAGTTAACACCATGCTTCCCAATCCAACATCCCATGATGCGATTTAATATGTTCTTTGTTGTAACATTGGGTTGAAAACAATAATTTTTGCCTTGCATGGATCTGTCGCCTTACTAGACAATGCATATCTAATATCTATGATATGCTTTTCACCATGGATAGTAGGGTCATAAATATCATGGTATTCATTAGTGAAACCTAGTGTTTTTACCAGTTCAGTTAGGTACATTTTGTTTTTCACTTGTCTTCTTATTGAACTACTGCTTTCAATTTTCCTCATCACTATTATTGTTAATAATTCAAAATAATGCTAGATAAAAACCTGAAAATGCTAACCCTCAAATTGGACCACAAGATTACCAAAAGCAAAAAAGGCGGGATGTAGGTGTTCTAGATTTTACCCAGAATTTCTATTTCACTAGATTGGCGGACAGTCTCTGTTGCAACTTGCATTCCTCAATCTAGTAGTTGTTTCTGAATCTCCCTCGATTTACAGGTTTGTCCATGAAATGAAATACGATTATGATTTAATAGTCTCTTATTTTGAAAACTCTAAAAAGTAGAAAAGTAATACCTAAAGGGCAAAATATCTAGAATCATGTTGTAATTTTATTAATTACTATTAATAACTATTCGATGCTGAAGGACAAAACATTCATTACTTTAGTATAAATTCTGAGGACAATAAGAATCATGTTGTAATTTTATTAATTATTATTAATAACTATTTGATGCCAAAGGACAAAATATTAACTACTTTAGTATAAATTCTGAGGATATTAAATATAATACGTTCAATTCCGAGCGAAGTTCTCACAAATGAGTTCACTTCCCACATTCGGGTCGAAATCCACCCTAAGCAGTTGATCTTTTCTCATCCAATGGATGAGGGACCAGGGTACCTGTTGTGACTTTACGGGTCTGTGTTTTAAGTCTATTTAATAATTTTAAACTTCTGCTCGTAAAAGAGCTTTATAGACTTAATTATATTTAATTAAATTTAAAAATTTTCAATTTCGGGCGAAGTTCTCACAAATGTGTTCACTTCCCACATTCAGGTCGAAAACCACCCTAAATCATTGATCTTTGCTCATCCAATGGACGAGGGTACCTGTTGTCAGTTGTCGTGGGTCCCATGACTTCTGCCAGTTTTCGGGCACGTCACCATACTCGTGTCACTTTTCGGGTCTGTTTTTTTAAGTCTGTTCAATCATTTTAAACTTCCGCTCGAAAAAGAGCTTTATAGACTTAATTATATTTAATTAAATTTAAAATGTTCAAGAACAATTCCAGGAGAAGTTCTCACCAATGTGTTCACTTTCCACATTCGGGCCGAAATCCACCCTAAGTCATTGATCTTTGTTCATCCAACGGACGATGGTACCTGTTTACAGATGTAGTGGGTCCCACAACTTCTGCAATTTTTCTGGCACGTCACCATACTCGTGTCACTTTTCAAGTCTGTTTTTTAAGTCTATTTAATTATTTTAAACTTCTGCTCGAAAAAAGAGATTTATAGTCTATAGACTATAGACTTAAATTATATTTAATTAAATTTAAAATGTTCAATTCTGAGCAAAGTTCTCACCAATGTGTTCACTTTCCACATTCAGGCCGAAATCCACCCTAAGCAATTGATCTTTGTTCATCCAACGGATGATGGTACCTATTTACAGATGTAGTGGGTCCCATGACTTTTGCCATTTTTCTGGCACATCACCATACTCATGTCACGACTCACTTTTTGGGTCTATTTTTAAAGTCTATTTAATCATTTTAAACTTCGGTCTGAAAAAGAGATTTATAGTCTATAGAATATAGACTTAATTATATTTAATTAAATTTAAAATGTTCAATTCCAGGCGAAGTTCTCATCAATGTGTTCACTGCCCATATTTGGGCCGAAATCCACCCTAAGCCGTTGATCTTTGCTCATCTGAAGGACGATGATACCTGTTGAGAACTTGAGTGTTGTCAGATGTTGTCGGTCCCATAATGAGAGACATTTAAATTTTAAAGATGTGCAATAGACTATAGTTTGAGATAACTATTAAATATAATGTTAATATTATTTGTAAAAATTTGAAATTCAAAAATAGTATAAAACATGAAACTTAGTTTCTAGAATAAAACAAATAACTAAATAAAAATATAAATTTTGATATACAATTTGAAAGGTAAAAGTTTAATATAAGAAAGAAAATATTCAAAATATGTTTACGATATATAATTTTAAAAAATAGTTTAAAAATATATATAAAAGTTCAACATAAATTTAGTGTATTAATTTAAAAAAATGTGCACTCCTCAACTTGTTAAGGCGAGAAAATTTGGAAAGTACAAATGCCAAGGTGGCGATTAATTGTTGCAGAAGGAGTTATCTGTGGTAGGTCACACAAACGGAGGAAGGGGAGGATGACATGAAATCTTTTTCTTGATCTCATGGCATTAATGCCTTATTGTACACATTGATTACTCGACCTATACAACAGAGGCATAATTTATTACCTTTTGATTTGTGTGCCAATTTTTGCTTTGAGGTAGAACAAATCTGTAATTCATAGCTTCTATAAGACATTTTTTGCATGAAGTGCTTTTGAAATTGCAGGTGACCATGGAGGCCAATTTCACACTGCGAACAAACAAGAAGTTGGTGCCCTTTTTGGGCAAAGTATCTGATAAACGAATTCAAGGACTATTCAGGTTTAAGGAGGAGAAGTTGTGAGGGGCAGCTCAATTGATGCTTGCGGAGGAGGTGGCACATATCAGTCACCGATATTGAACTAACATGGATGTTTACTCTCTGATTCTGGTGTGGGCCTGTGAATTCGAACCGAAGGTGGAAAAGGTAAAACTCACACTGGTCAAATTGATCGATGGGGATTTTTTGATTAACCTGGATTCAATCTTGGAGTGGGTGGTGCCAAGAGTTGGCATTCGAATTAAGGAAGGGGATGACCAAGAGGAGTTGCTTCCTTTTATTCGTGGCCCAAAGGATGAAATCAAATACCAATGTCATGAATGTGCCAGAGTGGGGTGGGAAGCGATGAAACTATTTGTGAAATTAACCAGGGTGGATGAAGTCCTGAAGGATTTGTATGTGGTGGCAAGGATGGAGGTTGGTAGGGAATTGAGAGATAGGGCTGAAGAAGGAAGGGTCATACAGCTACTGGCAAGCTTGGAGGGCGACCCTGACTTTGGGTGCTTAAACTACATTCCAAAAATGAAAGCTGAAGTGGAAAAAGGGAAAGCATCAACCTCCAATGATTTTTAATTTGCTTCCAAATGATTTATTACTGCTGGAACATTTGTTATGGATATCTAGCAATGAATTGGTTTTTTTGTTTGCTTGCTATAAGCTGTGGGCAACATGGTTTTCTCTCTATCTGCATTTATGCATGAATGACTGCAAATTTTGTATCTTGAAACTTTTGAATTAATAGAATGAAAAAACCTTTATCGATAAACTTTTGTATCTTGAAACTTTTGAAATTTTGTATTTTGAATGACTATATATTTATAAAATTATAATCAACCATAATCAATGTACAAATAATTAATGGAGCAAATTGAATTTTTTTTAATAGCATTACATAAAAAAGATCACAGTATTAAATTTATTTCCATTGTTTAATAAATAATTGAAAGAACGTAGCTCATATACAAAAAGCATTTGAAAGAAATTAATTAATAAAAATGAAATAGAATTATAGAAAGCATTTTTATATCCATAAGACTGTAAGAGGCAAACTGAAACAAACTGGAATTTAAAAAATTATCATTAATATTTATGCTTTGGAAATTTACAATTTTTTCGTCTCAAGGCTGAGACCCTCAAAAACTTAAAAGCCAAACTGAGTGAGCCACTGAGCCTGTTAGGTTTCGAGGACATAGGAAAAAAAAACTACTAGGGGCCCAGGGGGGTGGGGCTAGGGCACATGTAGTGGATGGTTTACAACTTTGCACTAATAATCTGGCCCTCCTTCCATGTAGAATTATTTAGACAACATAAGTTGAGAGAATCCTTCAAGCCAATTGTAGTTTGGAAAGTCATCCAAGAGCAACCACTTCCTGTGACTCATCAACAGCTCTGCATTTAGGTTTAGGAGAAACGGTTGCCTGGCCACTGACACTATTTGGTCAGGGATGAGAAGCTTGGATAATTCACTCGCCCCAGGGATCCCCACCCCTACTTCTGCAAGGATGACAACAATAATGTCATCTCCAAGAAAGTCTTCCTTAAAAATCTTCCTCAACAGCATCATCATATCCACCTTGTCTCCTTCAAGGTCCAGAAGAGATGCTAAGAAATGGGATGTAAAGTCCATGTTAACACAATGCCTATTTTCATTTCACAGAAACTCTCTGCCCAACACCATCCGCAAAGCCTCATTGGTGAACGACCCAACCTCCTTGCAGACTGATTGGAGGGTTGGGTCTCTAACGGAGCCTAGAAAGGCCCTCTGGTCCTTTGCAGAAGTGCTTCTCAAGTGGATGGGAGTGTCCATCTTGAGAAAATAGATTAACAAATTAAACAACCTGAGCCTATAAACCTAAACCAGAGGAAGAATTTAAATATAGCTCCGACGATTTATCTACCAAATGGCAAAGGCTAATTGAAGATGAAAGAAGTAGAGATCGTATATAAATAGTTGAAGCTCTTGAAATTGTAATAATTAATTCTTTAACCGTATTAATTTCTTAAAATTTTTAAAATCTTTCTTATCTCTGCAAATCTTTCCCATAAATGCACTATTGTGCGAAAATGGAAATAGCTATAAACTAGTACCAAGTTGGCAAGTATCACATTGGAAGTCATGGGGACGTAGTGGATTCCAATTACTAAAAAGATATTTATTAAATGAATGAAATTATCGATCATGATTCGTGACATTTGATCCGTGTCTATTAAATCCAATTCCATTCCAGGCACTTTCTAGTGAGCTATGTTCTCTTCAAAAAGTTGGGCTGAAATAAAACTTCAACCATTGATCTACGATCATCGAACGGTTTAAAATCATTGATAGATTTTAGGTATGTGCCACCCTTCACGTGTCAAAGAGGTTGCGGTTATTGATACATCATGTAGAGTCCAGACTCAATATATTATGAATTTATGTGATGTGATGTACTGATCTGATGTGATGTGCCTTGTCTATTAATGGCAATGAATTCATGAAATCGTCAATAAATTATATATTTTTCCATAAATAATAAAATATTCACCAAAACAAATTCAATAATTTTGAAGTAGTGGATAAAAAATCGCCAATACATTTAAATAAATTTTCTTTCAGAGTAAAAATTTTCACTCATACAATTATATATTTGTTCCTTTTAACAAAAAACATTCGCCTCCCACAATAAATATTTTTCTCATAGAACAAGGTATTATTCGCCATAAATTTATGGAATTTTTGTACCCTATAAAAAAATCGCCAATACGAAATAATTTTTTACCCTATTTAAAAAAAAAATTTCACCATCAATTATGAAAAATCCCCCCCGAAAATAATGGTTGATTCGCCAGGATTTTACACAGTTGCCCGAGGGGTGGTTTCTTAAAATTATCGCTGGAAACCAGGTGGCAAGCATGCAGAGGTCAGTGAAGTATTCATCGACATAGTAGTCAACAAGAAGGTCATCTTTAATGAAAAACCCACAAATCATGGGAGGATGGAAGAATGTTGCAGCTCAAGGAAGACACGGTGGCAAGATGATTGAACTGACCTTGCAAGAAGACCTCATCTTTGTACCCGTTTGTCAAAGGAAACAACCAAACTATTAATGGCGATTGATAGAGAAACATAGAAAAGCATGTCGTAGATATCCCAAAATAGAAAATGCACATTGAAAAGTGAGGAGATGGTGGTGTTGTTTGGTGTGATGCAAATCACCATTCTTGAAAAGGAAATCAGATCAAATCTAATACGGATCAAATTGGTGAAGGTAAAACCTAACACGACACCATTTGAATGTTGCTCTTGGTGGGAACCCTCACAGATAAATAGGTGAACTCGAGACTGAAATTAGTTGATGCTAGATACGAGGAGGGAGAGGAAAGAGAGTCTAATAAAGAAAGACAATCTGTTTCAGAGTTATTTCTCAGAGAGTTAGAATGTGTGCTAGCAGGTTGAACCAATGAGAGGGTCTAACCGGTAGAGATAGAGTAACTGATAAACTGTTACAGTCTTAACAATCAAGCATATCGGTAAGGAGTGATTAGTTAGGAAGGAATCCAAGAGTGACTCTGTGAAGTGTGAGGCTGAGAGAGAGAGAGAGAAGAAAGGATGGAAGTAACTAATGAGTGATCAAAGAGAGTAATCTGATTACCAGAAATGTGAGAACTAGTGAAGAAGAAGAGGTTGTTAATCAACAGACATCTATTGATCAAGTGTTGCAAAATTCATTTGCAACTAGGTGCTTTCATTGCATCAAAATTGTATTGCAATATATTACACTGATTTGGTGCTTGGCGCAGGGATTGGTGCTCCTTGTGTTGGTGCTCCTTGATTTGGTGCCCTAAATCATTATAATTTGTTGCTTTATTGTGAGGCTGGAATGGAGTAGTAGACTCCAACAACATATCTCACTAAGGTTTTTCCCATATTGGGTTTTCCTTGTACATCTAGCGTTGTGGGTTATGCATTTGTATGTTTGGCTCTTTGGATACTCACTCTTATCTTACAGATTTGGTTGTTTAGTGTTTAGGTTGATAACCAGTATTCTAAGCTTTGTTTAAAAAGAAAATATTTCAAGAACCACTGATTCACCCCCCTCTCAGTGGTACATTGTGTTCAACAATTGGTATTAGAGCCTAGGTTCCCAGTTGATTAAATCTTTCTCTTGCTTGGGTAGATTCTAATCAAAGAACACAATGGCAAGAAATGAGTCCACCTCCTCAAAAGCCCCCATGTTTGATGGATCTAACTATGCCTTCTAGAGCAGAAGAATGGAGACCTATATTTCCTCTCTTGGTTTTGATGTGTGGATGTCTGTCAAGAATGGGTATATTGTCCCTAGTGTTCCTCCCACTAATTCAGATGCTAAGAAGGAGTATGAGTATAATGCAAAGGCTAAACATGCTATCTTAAGCGGGTTGTTAGATAATGAGTTTGTCAAGGTCATGGACTATGCATCCGCCAAGGAGACTTGGGATAAATTGCCACCGATATCAAGATGAAAGATGAAGAAAATATTGTAGACTACCTTCATAGAGTAGATGAAACTGTGAACACCATCAGAGGACTTGGAGAAGAAATTTCTAATGAGATTATTGTCAAGAAGGTACTTAGATCTATCACATCTAAGTATGATACTAAGGTTTCTGCCATAGAGGAAGCAAAGGATTTGGAAAACCTTCACAATGGATGAGCTATTTGTCTCTCTAAATGCCTATGAAATGAGGACAACCAGTGAAGCATCTTCAAGGAAAGAGGTAGCTTTCAACTCCACCAAAAGGGGCAAGGAAGAGGTTGCTCATAAAGGATCCAGTAAAGACTCAGATGTAGAGGTAGCAAACTTTGTCAAAAAGCTCAAGAGAGGATCTGGTAATTATAAAGGAAAGTTACCACTCAAATGCTTTAACTGTGGTAAAGTTGGACACTTTGCTGCAAAATGTCCTTATAATGAAACCGATGGAGATGAGCAAAGAAGTTTTGGCAGATCTATCGGTAAAGACAAAGAAAGGAATGTCTACTAGCAAGGAATAAGAGGCTACCAGAAGAAGAACAACCTATATACTATTGAGGATGATGCCATTGATGAAGAAAGTGCATCAAAAGATGACTACCATGAGAATGAAAGAGAAGTTAATCTCTTTATGGCACTAGATGAACTAGTTGGTGAAGATGAGGAAGAACAAGACATTGAAGCCAAAGTGGACCTAGAAGGTGAGCTCATAAGTTCTCTTGAGGAGTTAAGTAAGACAAGAAGAGAACTCAAGAAGGTTAAGCTCATTGTAGCAGAAAAACAAGGTCTCTTGAAGCAATCCCTGGATGAGTCTAATCAAGTTATCTCTTACTTAAAAATCCAATTGGAAGAATCCAAGAGGATATGTGAAGTTACATCCTCTGATCTGATGAAGAAGGAAAAGGAGCATCAAGATCTGGAAGCATAAATAGTGAATCTCAGAAAAGAGCTTGAAAAGAGTAAGGATGAACTAAAAGTGAGAGGCAAGTATGAGGGTAGCACAAAAGCCTTGGACAAGATGTTGAGCAAACATAAGCAATCTAAAGACACCAGTGGCTTAGGATTTGAAGAAGGATAAAGTTTAAACAACAAAGATACATCTGGTAAGGAGATACAGTTCACTTCTTCTAGTGAAGGTGAAGAAAAGAAAACATTCATAGTAAGCAAGGATACCGGTAAGAAGACTTATGCAGAAGCTGTTAGAAACCGTCACACAAACCAGTATACACAATCAATGAACTGGAGGCCACACTCAATGTACCAGAATATAGATTTGAGGGGAAATGCAAGGGTTGATTATGAAGGATTCACTAGAGTTAGCACCATAAAAGGAAGACCCCCAGCGAGACAGACGTTTGCAAGAACAAGGCAACCTAACCGATATTTTCCAAAATTTCATGGTTATTGTTACTAGTGTAACAAATTTGGACATAGGTTAGCTGATTGTGGATTAATCAATAAGCCCACTATGAGTTATGAGAATAGAAATCCATTTAATGCACTTCGAGATATGAATGTTGTCTTTTATTAGTGCAATGGATTTGGTCATAAGAGTTTTGAATGTAGGAAGAGTAAACTGGTGTCCTACAATAATCTTAAAGATTCATCTTATAATGTAAATGTGAAATGCTATAACTATCAAGAGTTTGGACATATTGCAAAGCACTATAAAAATGGGAAAATGAAGTAGAAGAGAACAACTCTTGAACAGGAATCAGTAGTCAAACCAGAGCATAAAATTGCTATTGACAAGAAGAAGGAAACTCAACCGATTTAGGTTGAGAAAGAAAAGGACAAGGCATAATCAAGTCTAATTGTGCATAATGCCCTACATGCTGAAAAGAGAAATCAATGGGTTGTAGAAAGTGGTTGTTCCAACCACATGACCAGTGATAAAAATAAATTTATCAAACTTGAAGACTAGAATGGTGGCTCGGTAAGGTTTGGAGACAACTCATCTATCAAGATAAAGGAAAAGGGTACTCTAAATATTGATGGCAAACTGAAAGAACATGATGTGTATTATGTGGAAGGCCTAAAGCATAATTTGTTGAGTGTGAGTCCAATCTATGACATAGGTTATAAATTCACCTTTGATTCTACCAAATGCCAGATAAAGAAGGAGAGTATCGGTAAGATTGTAGCCAAAGGTAAGAGGACTGATGGTAATGTATACAATCTGAAAGAATGTTTTGAATCCTAATGTATGTTGGGACAAGTGGATGAAAGATGGTTGTCGCACAAAATATTAGGCCACATAAATTTTGATAATCTAGTGGCAGTAAGAAAAAAGGGTTGTGTGAGAAATATACCACCCATCATCAAATCAGTAAGAACCTTTTGTGATGAATGTATGAAAAGAAAGTAGACTAAGGTGAGCTTCAAGAAAAAAGAACACAACACTTCAAGACCACTTGAGCTGGTGCATACAGATCTATGTGGTCCGACTAGGACAAGAGCTCTTGTCGGTGAAAGATATTTTATGCTTTTCATTGATGAATTTTCAAGAATGACATGGGTCACTTTCCTACAAGATAAATCACAAGCATTTGATAGATTCTCTTTCAGAAGATGGTAGAGAAGGAAAGTGGGTGCAAACTAAAATGCCTAAGATCAGTCTGGGGTGGAGATTTTACATCAAATGAGTTTGAAGATTACTATGAAAGACATGGAATTAGAAGGCAATACTCAGCCCCTAGGACACCACAACAAAATGGTGTGGTATAAAGGAAGAATAAGATACTCAAGGAGATGGCCAAAACCATGTTAAATGAGGCAAGTTTGTCAAACATGCATTGGAAGGAAGCAGTTCATACTGTTGTATATACCTTGAACCAGGTTCAACTAAGAACAAACAACAAAATGACACCTTATGAGTTGTGGTATGACCAGAAACTATTAGTCAAGTACTTCAAGGTATTTGGAAGAAAGTGTTTTATCAAGAGGGATATGGATGGTCTAGGTAGTTTTGATTCCAGGAGTGATGAAGGGATCTTCCTTGGTTACTCAACTAATAGTAAGGCCTATAAATTATACAACAAAAGACTAAGAAGAGTCATTGAGAGTGGGCATGTAAGAGTTGATGAGGATATACACAAAGGAAGACAAGCACAAGTGAACTGGTATGATGATTTTGGTGAAGAAGCTCAGTTAGACAATGAACCAGAAGAAGCATACAAAAGGGTTCCTAACTAGTATGTGCAGATAAACCACCTAGAAAAGTAGATTTTACGTAATAAGAGTGATGGTGTGCAGACTAGGAGAAGACTTGCTTGGAATGATGAACAAGTCAATTTCTACCTCATGACTGAAGTAGAACCTAAAACAATCAATGAGGCCAGCAAAAGTCAGAAATGGATGGGTACCATGGAAGAAGAGCTACAATAGATTGAGAAGAACAAGACTTGGGAATTAGTCCCTAGACCGAAAGAAAAGAAGATCATTGGCACCAAATGGTTCTATCAGAATAAGATGAATGAAGAAGGTAAAATTGTTAAGCATAAAGCTAGACTTGTGTGCAAGGGCTACTCTCAAGTAGAGAGCATTGATTTTGAAGAAACATTTGCACCGGTAGCTAGATTAGAAGAAATTAGGATGTTTCTAGCTTTTTTAGCCTACAAGGGTTATAAGGTATATCAAATGGATGTAAAATCTACCTTCCTCAATGGAAATTTGGAGGAAGAAGTGTACATAGAGAAACCAGAAGGGTTTCTGTTACATGACGATGAAACCTTTGTGCGCTAATTGAATAAAGTCCTATATGGTCTAAAGAAAGCTCCTAGAGCATGGTATTCAAGGCTAGATCAATATCTGAAGGAGAAAGGATTCAAAAAGAGGAGTGCTGACAACAATCTATACATCAAGGAAGATGGAAACCACATGATCATTGTGGTTGTGTATGTAGATGACATCATTTTTGGAGGCAACAAGGACACTCTTTGCAAAGATTTTGTTGATCAGACGCAGTTAGAATTTGAGATGTCAATGCTTGGAGAATTGACATACTTTCTTGGTTTGTAGATATCATAGCTAGATAAGGGAATATTTATCTCACAAACCAAGTATGTAAAGGACATGTTAAAGAAGTTTCAAATGGAGGATTGCAAACTGGTGAGTACCCCCATGGTGACTAGAAACAAATTAAGCAAGAATGATGAATCACTGGTGGTGGATGAGACATTGTATAGATCCATGATAGGAAGTTTGTTGTATATCTCTGCTTCTAGACTGGATATAGTGTAGGAAGTGTGTATGGTGGCTACATTTCAAGTGGCACCTAAGCAGTCACATATGAATGCAACAAGTAGAATTTTTAGGTACCTGCAAGGGACACTCAATTATGGATTATGGTACCCTAAAAAAGGGGAATTCATCTTGGATGCATATACTGATACCCATTGGGAAGGTTGCATTGATGATCGAAAGAGCACAAGTGGTGGTGCATTCTTCCTAGGTGATCAGTTGGTCTCATGACATAGCAAGAAGCATGATTCAATCTCCCTATCAGCTACTGAAGAATAATACATTATTGTTGCTACATGCTGCTCTCAGGTGCTTTGGATGAAGAAAACCCTCAAGGACATACAGATGGACATCTCTAATCCTATTCCCATCCGATGTGATAATTCAAATGCCATCAACATATTAGAAAAATTGATGATGCATTTGAAAGGACAAAGAATATAGCCATCAAGTATCATTTTCTCAGAGAGAAGGTTGAAGGACAAGAAGTAAAGATGGAATATGTCCCTACATGAGAACAAGTGGCATACATCTTCACCAAACCATTGTCAGTAAGAACTTTTGAGTACTTAAGACAAAAGTTGGGAGTGGTGTCACTTTCCTCATGCACTTAAGTTTGTAAGGATTTATATGGTTCAAGGGGAGTTCATAGCAGTATCTATATCTCTTGAACCACATGCTGATCATAGGGAAAGTTTAGGGTTGTGTGTCACAGTACCAACTGTAATCACTAAGAGAAGTTTTGACAAAGAGGGAGATAAGTATGAATCAAAGGGGGTGAATGAAGTACCCTAACCCTTTGTCATTGTGTCAAAGGGGGAGAAATCTATTGGTGTGAAGTCTTGTAATGATTTGAAATCAATGCCAAAGGGGGAGATTGTTGGTATTGTTGGATTAGGTTGTCATTGATGTCAACTGGTATGACACAGTCACCAATGAGTAAGTAGTGGTGACCAGTATGGGTTAAGTAAGACATGACAATTCCAATCAATATGTGTGTAATCAGACATGAAGGTATGTTACCAGTACATATGAAATGCATCATTGACCTGTAAAGCAGGACCACCGATAAGGCAAAGCAAGTAAGCAAAACAAGAACTGAAGGATGTGAACCGGTATACACAGAGAAGTTTAATGCTACCGATAAATGAGTTTAGTAGATAAAACAAGATGTTTGATGGAAGGCTAAGTTGATCCACTAACAGAGAAGAGGTCAATAGGTATAAAGGTCCACCGATGAAGCTAGGTTATACCAATAAGGTTAGTTGAACATGTAGTCAATCTTGGCTGGTGAAGGATGCCAAACTGACATAACAAACCAAGCATAGGTGGATATCGACAAGGATGACAGGTGGAAACTAGGTTGTGAGAACATAGAGGTCGGTGAAGTGGTCATCGACGTAGTAGTCAACAAGCAGGTCGACTTTAATGAAGAACCCAAAAATCATGGGAGGATGGCAGAATGTTGCAGCTCGAGGAAGACAAGGTGGCAAGATGATTGAATTGATCTTGTAAGAAGATTTGATGTTTGTACCCATTTGTCAAAGGAAACAACCAAGCCATTAATGGTGATTGACAGAGAAACATAGAAAAGAATGTTGTAGACATCCCAAAATAGAAAACACACATTGAAAAGAGAGGAGATGGTGGTGTTGTTTGGTGTGATGCAGATCACCATTCTTGAAAAGTAAATCAGATCAAATCTAATACAAGTTGAATTGGTGGAGATAAAATGTAACACGACACCATTTGAATGCTGCTCTTGGCGGGAACTGTCACAGATAAATAGGTGAACTTGAGACTGAAATTAGTTGATACTAGATACAAGGAGGGAGAGGAAAGAGAGTCTGATCAAGAAAAAAATCTGCCTAAGAGTTATTTCTTAGAGAGTTAGAATGTGTCCTAGTAGGATGAACTGGTGAGAGGGTCTAACCAGTAGAGATAGAGTAACTGGTAAACTGTTACAGTCTTAATAGTCAAGCATACCAGTAAGGAGCGATTAGTTAGGAAGGCATCCAAGAGTGACTCTATGAAGTGTGAGGTTGAGAGAGAGAGAGAAGAAAGGCTGGAAGTAACCAGTGAGTGATCAAAGAGAGTAATCTGATAACCAACAATGTGAGAGCAAGTGAAGAAGAGGAGGTTGTTAACTGACAAACATTTGTTGATCAAGTGTTGCAAAATTCATTTGCAACTAGGTGCTTTCATTGCATCAAAATTGTATTGCATTATATTACACCGAGTTGGTGCCCTCAATCATTGTAATCTGTTGCTGCATTGTGAGGTTGGATTGGAGCAGTAGACTCTAGCAACATTTTTTACTGAGGTTTTTCCCATATTGGGTTTTCCTTGTACATCTAGCATTGTGGGTTATGCATTTGTGTGTTTGGCTCTTTTGATACTCACTCTTAGCTTACCAGTTTGATTATTTAGTGTTTAGGTTGATAACTGGTATTCCAAGATTGGTTTAATTTTTTTTTTTCAAGAACCACTGATTCACCCCCCTTTTAGTGGTACATTGTGTTCAACACTTAAGTGAGTCACCGCCACATGGGTAGACACTAGGTTCCATTGAATTTCCCTCACTAAGATCCAATTTTTTTTAGAAGCCTTACCTTTTACTTGTTGACTAAGAAAATATGATACATGCATTCTGAAGAAACCCCTCATGTACCCTTCAACTTGAGAGAAAAATTATTGAGATCTTTGGGTCTTTAGAAATTCAAAGCTTGGTATGCCTAAGAAGTGAGTGTCGTGCAAGGGGGAGCCAATACTACCAAGCTTCTATTTGTCCAATTGAATATGGTATTCTAGGCAAGGGGAGGCAACAAATATTGTCTGACCATACTTTTAGGTGTAACTGAATGTCCTCTTATTCTTGTTCAAAATTCAAATAGCCATTCTATATTCTGTGTTTGATGACATAAAAAATTCAAAATAAATATCACATCAAAAACAAAAATTCACAAGGTCACAAACATTCAAACAAGGGTTTTGAAATCAAACTTGTCTCAAGCATCAAAGTTATCATCCAAAGATTTGAAAAGGTTCACAACATGGCTTATCAAACATTTGGATTGCTTGATTTCAACGTCCATGTCATTTTTGGTTAGGTCTTGCAATTTCCAATATTAGGTCTTAAAACATATTCTTTACCTTTCCTAGAGGTCTATTGCATTATCATTATCCCTTTTGCATCTAGGTCCCAAAGCCATTTCCTAGGTCTTGATCATTCATTTCCTTGAAATATCTTAATTATCTCAAAATTAGGTTTGTTATTAGGTTGCATTTTCCATATTTTAAATCATTAGTCCTCATACATTCTCATTATCATTACATAGCTCTAAAGTTCTAGTCTTGTCTTAGCTTGGTTTACCATATCATATCCTTGTATTATCATTGGCTCATACCATCAACTTCCACTTGCATTTATTCTCCAAAATTAGATTTGTAAAACTTGGAAAATCAAATATTTAGTTTGTACCCAAAGTCATTATTAGGGAGTCTTGAACTTGATCAACCCTTGTCCTTTTTGTCAATAATATTATCTTGTCAAACCTTATCTTAGTATCGAAGCAATAGGTGAGACTTTGTCAATTTTTCCTTTAGACCTTTAAAAGTCTTGATTCCATTTCAATTCCCTAGGGTATCTCTTTAGACTTGCACTCCTAATTTTTTTCATAATCTTTAAAAACAACAAAAGGATAGGTTGCATTTTCATCCTTTGAGATTGCATCTTGTCATTCCTTAGTCTAATTTGTCAAAAACAATAAAAACATAGATGGCATTATCATCCTCTAAGATTGCACTTAGTTTCATTGTCATCCCAAAAGCATAAAAGCCCAAAAAAAATTAGTTGCATTTTCACTTTTAGGGTTTGCATTTATCATCCTTAAAATTCAAAATCCCAAAACATAGCATAGTGACATGCTTGTTGAAACAAGGTCAAAGTCAAATAAATTGCAAGAGTCCACATATCAAGCCACAACTTCTCTAATGGATGATGTACCAAATACACAAATTCAACATTATCATACCCAACCACTTGATTCTAATGTGGGTTTTCCAAGGAATACATTACCACAATATGGGATGGTACAATTAGGACCACCATCATACTATGAACCCATATTTGTGCCAATAAAACTAGGTTTTGGAAGTGTACCAGCAACACCATCAGGGATTATACCATTTGACACCAACCAATTAAACCATAAACATGTTCACCAAACATCAACTTCATATGATAAACCAAATATTTTACAAGGATTTAGATCAACTATAGACCTTCAACAAGAAATGGATCCAAATGATTAAGCAGATTCAGAATCCCCTATAGATTTTGATATGGTTGCTAATAATTCCAAAATCTGTGGAAAGATGGATAAATTCATGAGTAAGATGTTCAAGAGGAATCCCATGAAATATTTAAGCATGATTAAAGAAAAGTTTGTCTCAACATCAGAGCCTCAAGTAAATGTCGAATTGCAACATGAGACAAACAATCCCTTAAATTTCGAGCCTCTTTAAAATGAAATTAATTCACAATAAGAGGCTCCAACTACATTACTTGAAAAATGTGTATTCAAGACCTTATGTTTGGACATTCCTCCAAAAGCAATGTTTGAAACTGTGAATAATCTATTGTTCAATACAACACCATTTGTGAAAAGATCAAATGGTAATAACAAACAACTTTGGCAACTTCAGTATAACAAAAAGCATATCAAAATCCTCAAGTCAATTCACAACTAGAGATGCAACAACATTTTACCATGGGGATGCCACATATTCTCGATGTTCAAACCACTCTAGTATCACATCAAAATTTGCTTATGTGTAAACAAGTTCTGCACATGTGACAACTTATGCACAAATGGCCCAAAATTTGTCGTTAGGGCTTTCTATTATGGCTACTCATTGAACAAATAATAATGCATTGACACAACACACATTACAACTACAAATTAGTTTGCAATAGGCTCCTTCGAATGTGCAAACAAATCAAGTGCAATAAAAACTTCATATTAAACAACACACAATGACACCTTCTATGGTGCCTCAAGTTAATGTGAACTTGCAACAACAACAATTTGAACATTCCTCACAATAGGTTAATATGACTGTATTACCGCACATAAAAGTTAAAAAGAAGAAAGAGCCCAATGTTCATATGCACAATTTATTGAAATTATTTGGATATGTACCAAATCAATAAGTTTCAATGCAAAATCAATAAATCCTAATTCAGTATCAACATCCTCAATATTAGAATCAACAAAATTAGATATAAGGACAAAATAATCATTATGTGCCTCAACAACAATAACAACAACAAGAGAATGTCTATTATCAACCAATGACACAATTTCAACAACTGATTTAGCCTACAAGATAGTATCAACATCAAGTACAAATGGCAATCCCATCTCAACAAGCATAATCAAACAATTAGTATTAAAACATGATGATGCTGCAACAACAAGAGCAATACCAAAATGTATATGTTCCTGAGACTCCAAAGACGGCCATTTCAGAGCATCAAAACCCATTTGGAGGCACTGTGTATTGACAAAGAGGACATGCAGGAATGAATGATGAACCTCCAAAACCTTCTGAATATGACGTGATAATGCAAAAAATAAAGAAATTGCAACAACAAGTTGAGTCTTTTCAAATCAAAGGGACTAAAAAGTTATATACACAACAAGTTTTATGTCCCAATCCATTTGATAAGAGTTTGTACATGAATCCCTTCACTCAATATTTTGAAGCACCAAATTTTGAGAAGTACAAGGGAAGAGGAAATCCTAAAGATAACATTTGATCCTTTTATTCATCATGCACAAAAGTTAATTATGATGACACGTATCTTATGCACCTCTTTCCTTGAAGTCTCGTAGGACAAGCCATGGAATGGTATGCTCATTTGCCTGGCAATATAAAATCTTGGAATGAGTTGGCCGAGAAATTCATTTGTCACTTTGCCTTTAACATTGATAATGACACCACAATATCAAATTTATGTGAGACAAAACAAAAAATTAGAGAACCTTTCATCAATTTATTGCAAAGATGGCGAAGCCTAGTTAGCCAACATCCTCTTGACATTCCTGAAGAGCAATAGGTTAATTTGTTTATTAAAAATATGGTGCTAGAAATGATGTATGAGCTGAAGCTTAAAAGTCCTTGTACAATTGAAAAGATCATTAAAAATGAATAAATATCAAGAATGGTCTTGTATCAAAAGGAATCATCAAAATAAAAAAAGATAACAACAATTCAAGCAAATCAAGTGACAAGAACAAATTTTGGTCCAGAAATAAGAATATCACGAATGGCAAAGCTGTAGATGCAAGGACACTCGATAAAAACAAACCAAATATTAGTATTAAAGGGTCGCCTGTTAAAAACACTAAGACCCCTAACCAGTCTTAACAACCAAATTATATGAGTAACATGGTTCAACAACAAGTCCAACCACAAGGTCAATAACGTAGGCCTTTTAGATCAAGGGATGCACCTCGTTGAAAATTCACACCATTGGGAGAACCTATTGAGTCAGTATTGAAGTAATTAATTCAAGAAAATTTCATCAAGTTTCTAGAGATAAAAGAGGAATCACTAGTGAAACTAAATTGGTGGAATGCTAATGCTTATTGTGAGTATCATTTCTTTAAAGGGCATAAAACTACCTCATATTTTTAGTTAAAGCACTTTATCCAAGATTTGCTCGATTAGGGTGTAATTGAAGTTGATCCTCCCATTGAGACTTCTAACACTGATCACACTATTTTCAAAATTCCCTTACTTCATCATGACAAGGGAAAAGCCTCCTCTTCAAATTTGAACCCAAAAGGCAACACCAATTATACTAGTGTGTCCCATAGTTACACTATCAATTGCTTTAGTGCATCAGATAATTATGTTTCAACCTTAAGGATTAAAGAAAAAAGATTCTCCATGTGTAGTGGCCACCCATAAATCCAAAATTGTGTTGAAAGGATCCCCTCCTAACCATGCTCCTAACCCTCCCAAGCTAGTGACTAAAAGTCAATAATCCTCCTTGATCATCTTAGGAAAACATCCACACAAATCTTAATCCTTGAATTACTGAGAATGTCTCCCATGCACAAAGATGTCCTAGATAAAGCTTTGAAATAGTCTACTATGCCTATTGATATTGATGTTGACCTGTTTTAGGACAAGATATGGCATCTTTCTGCATCTCAACACATTGCCTTTACAAATAATGACATCCCTCATAATAAGCCACACCATAATGATCCCTTTTACCTAGAAGTGTTTGTTCATGATTGCAAAATTAGACGAATATTGTTAGACAGTGGAGTGAGCTTAAATATTTATACTTTGAGAGTCATCATTGCTCTCAGTTTTGCTAAAAGTGATATAGATCCTTTTAGGAGGATCACAATAAAAGCTTATGATGATGTTGAATGTCTTTCCAAGGGAGTAATCACTTTTCTTATCAAAGTTGGTTCAGTTACAATAAACACTTTGCTATAGGTGTTAGATTTACATCTCCCCTATAACATGATCCTTGGCCACCCTTGGATTCATGCGATGAAAGAAGTCCCTTCTATTTACCATTAATGTCTAAAGTATTCATACAATGGGCTTGAGATAACAATTCCAGGAGATCTTGATCCTTTCCAATTTTGTGCCAACCTGAAGGTTACTCTTGAGCACCAAGTGCTAGTCAACAAAGAAACACCCTCTTTTGGCTCCTCTAAATATGTGGATCCTCAAGAATTGTTGGAATCAGTTATAGGAAAGATGAAAATCCAAGATCAAGGGTGTGGAGAATATTCTATGGACCAATCATTTCTCATTGGTAAGCTACCCGTCTCTCTGAAATCACATGGAAAACCACATCTTTTGCACAAAGAAACCAAAACTGTCATCTAGTATCAACCTCCCACTACATTTGCAAACTAGGGAGAATTGAACAAAGAAACTCTTGATACAATGTGTCAAATTGGCTATACAAAGATGAAGCAGACATAGCAACTATCTGGTTGCCTATGAAACAATATGGCAAAGGTTTTACCATAATGCAAAAAAAAAGGATATGATGGACATAGTGGTTTAGGTCCAAATAAACATGGAATAATTGATCCCATCATCCCTGAGATGAGACAAAACTTTGGGGTTAGGATTTGTACCATTTTGAACTGAAACCTCATCTACCAAAGTGACTTCGTGTGAAAAAGGGCATGATTTAGACGATGAAACAACACTTGAGGACCCCCACCCTAAAATCGATTCCAATGAATGAGAGTGGAAATATTATTCATCTATCTCATATGCCTTAGACAATGTCTTCAATGATCCTTATGAATTACCCATGGAAGACAAACATGAAAACATTCTCTTGCTTGTCAAAACCTATGGACTTAAGCTTGGATAGAAACATTTTGGGATCCTGGCACAAAATCTGAAACAAGTAGTTCAAATAGCAATGCAATGGAAATTCATGTTTTTACCATCTCTTCCCAAGCTTTTTACAATACCAATGATGGCATGCCTCTTGTCTGCCCTAACCTTATCCAATGGGACTAACAAGAATCACCACGCCTAGACTATTTGGAAAATGACAAGGCTATAGTACAATTTTTTGAGCTTTACAAAGGCATACCACGAAGCGACCATAAAGAAAACTTTGTTATTGATTTGAACTCCATAATATATTTTGGTTAGTCAACTCCATCTTCATGTCACAAAAGAAACAATAAAGATGAAAAAGGAAAAATAATGAAAATAATAGGTCTTTTGGTGAAAATCGGAAGGCATCTTTAGAGTATGAAAAAGTAAAAATAAAGGACGTATTCGAGGGTGGAAACCTCTTTGATACACCCAAGGATGGAAGATTGGACATACCCCTATTAGGATAGGAAAAATAATCATTTCTTGTGGAGATGGTTGAAGAAATCAACTTGGATACACCTAACAACCCTAAAGTTATCCACTTCGTAGCCTCATTACCAAAATAATAGAAGGTAGAATTTGTTACACTTTCCATTGAGAAGAAGATCAACTTTGCATGGTCCTACCCACATATGTTAGGCCTAGATCTTGAACTTGTCCTTCATCACTTGCCATTAAAGCTAGGCTCAAAATCAGTCAAACAAAAGTTGAGGAAAATGCACCCACAAGTTGCACTATTACTCAAAGTTGAGCTTAAAAAGTTGTTGGATGTGGGTTTTATATAGCCAATTAATTATGCTGAATGGATTTCCAACTTGGTACTAGTCAACAAAGCCACTGAGGACATAATAATTTGCATTAATTTTAGAGACTTGACTGAAGCATGCCCCGAGGATGATTTTCCTAGATATCAAATATTGATATCATAATAGACATGACGGTTGGCTATGAAGCGTTGTTGCTGATGGATGGGTTTTCTAGATATAATTAGATTTGAATAGCTCCTAAAGATCAACACAAGACTGCCTTCACATGTGCACGAGGAATCTACTACTAGAATGTGATGCCATTTGGCCTCAAGAATGCAAGAGAAACATATCAAAGAGCTATGACAACAATATTTCATGACTTTATGCACACATTGATGGAGGACTATGTAGATGACCTGTTGTGCATATTAGTTACTAGGGATAGTCATCTTGGCATCTTGGCCATGATATTTGACTGAATGAAGGGATATAAGTTTAGGCTAAACCCAAAGAAATGTGTTTTTGAGGTGACATTTGGTAAGTTACTAGGGTATATTATTTCTCACAAAGGCATCAAAGTGGACCCTGGAAAGGTGAAAGAAATTCTAGATATGCCTATGACCACAAATATTCATCATCTGAGAAGTCTTTAAAGTGAATTATGATCAATCTATAGATTTATATCATAATTGGATAACAAGTGCCACCTTTTTCAACACTTGCTTCATAAAGGGGTAGCTTTCAAATGGATAGAGCAATGCCAATAGACAATTCAACAACTTAAAGATTATCTCTTATCTTTGCTAGTTTTGATGTCTCCTATTGAAGGAAAGCCCTTTCTTATGTATATATCAACAACTACCACATCATTGGGAGCTCTCTTAGTGTAGTATGATGAAGAAGGCAATGATAGAGAAATTTATTACATCAGTTGGACATTAGTTGGCTAAGTTGAATTATTCTACCATTGAGTGAGCATGTCTAGCAGTAGTCTTGGTGGCTCAAAATATTTGACATTATATGTTGAACTATAAGGTATTATTGGTAGCCAAGATTGATCCACTAAAATACTTACTCAACAAAGCAACCCTCACTAGTTGATGAGCAAAATGGATAATGATCCTACGAAAATTTGATATTGAATACATTGACAAAAAAACAATTAAAGGACAAGTCATAGCTAATAAACTTGTGGCTATACCTATTCAAGCTGATCATCCCTTGTTGATTGATTTTCTTGATGAGTCAGTATTTGCAACAACAATTTTTGACTAGTGGCAATTGTATTTCGATGAATCACACATAAGATTTGGTTTAGGAGCAGGAATCCTATTTGTTACTCCTTAAGGAGATGCTATACCAAAGTCTAATAGAATCACCTTTGATTGTACAAACAACATTGCAAAATATGAGGCTTTGGTCATTGGATTAACAATAGCCATACAATGGTATAATATGCATCTTCAAGTCTACAGGGACTATCAACTTGTCATTCTACAAGTGAATGATGTTTATGACACAAAAGATGAAAAGCTCATTCCCTATAAGAAATTGGTTAAAATTTTCAAGACATAGTTCATTTCTATTTAGTTCAATCAAGTCTTAATACTTCAAAACAATTTCATAGATGTTATGGCAACAATTTCTTCCATGTTGGATATGCCTCACAATGTTGAGATGTGTGAGTTCTTGGTGGAGCAATTATTGATCTCATCTTTTGAGATTCCTATATTAGAGCTTGTGTGCATACTTGTTGGTCGTAATTCCACATGGTATAAAGACATATATATGACTACCTTAAGTCTCAAATTGTACCCTCAAATCTTTCCCATAACCAATGTCGACCCTTCATTCACTAATCAACCAAATATGTCATCATCAATGATACCCTTTACTGTCGCTCCTTTGACAAAACCCTCCTTAGGTGTCTAGATTTTGATATGAAGTGCAAACAACTTTACATGAGGTTCACAATGGTATATGTGGGGGCCATTTGAATGGTTTGAGCCTAGCCAAAAAGTTAGTAAGAGCCGGATACTATTGGCCTACAATGGAACAAGAGGCCCATGATTTTGCAAAGAAATGCTACAAGTGTTAGATGCATGGAGATTTGATTCACACACCATCACAAGAGCTTCAACCTGTTATATCTCCATGGCACTTTTCTCAATGGGGACTTGACCTCATAGGAAAGATTCACCCGACCTTTGCAAATGGACTCAAGTTCATCATAATTGCAACTGAGTACTTCACTAAATGGATCGAGACTATACCTATGGCCTATATCACTAGCACACAAATTTCTAAATTCATTTGAATTATATAATATGTTGATATAGAATCCCACTTACAATAGTCATTGATAATGGTCATCCATTTAATAATCAAGATGTCCAAGAACTCTATGAGAAGTTCAACATTCATCATCTCCTCTCTGCTCCTTATTATCCACAGATAAATGGCCAAGTTGAGGAATCCAATAAGACCATCATAAAGATATTGAAAAAGATTGTCAATGATATTGGTTGAAACTGACATGTGCAGTTGAATCCTTCCTTGTGGGCTTATCACACATCTATCTGAACACCTACTAGCACAACCCCATATTCCTTGGTGTATGGTGTAGAAGCTATCCTTCCTTTGGAGTTCAAGATCCCGTCACTAAGAGTTTCTTTGCAATACTTGATAGATGATGAAGCATACAAAGTATCCAAGCTCCATCAATTAGAAATATTAGATGAAAGGTGTCAAATAACATTGACACATCTGCAAGCTTATCAAAATTGTCTCCATCATAGCTACAACAAGAAAGTCAAAGCATGACATTTTGAAATAGGAGACCTAGTTGTAGAATAAAATACCAAGAACTCCCAATCTACATAAGTCATTAAGGGAAAATTTGGGCCCAATTGGCTAGGGTCGTTCATTGTCACTGCATCATATGGCTCAAGTGCATATCAGCTCACAACACTAGAGGAAGACCATTGTTCGATCCTGTCAACAACATGCACCTCTAGAAGTATTATACATGATCTTTCAACAATCCTTAATATGATCCTAAAAAAATACAAAAAATTGAAAAAGTAAAAAATGCAAAAAAAAATTGAAAAAGTTAAAAATACAAAAAAAGGGGAAAAATTAAAAAATACAAAAAAAGTGAAAAGTTAAAAACACAAAAATATTGAAAAACAAGAAAAACATCACCTTGGTGAAAAATTGGCAAACAGGTGCCTTGTGTGAATTTTTTTTTTAAATTGAAAAATGACAAAAAGAGTAAAGAAAAATCATTCGCCCTCTAGTGAAAACCTGGTAAAAAGGTGCCACACGTAAATGGTTGTTGCTCCATTGTCTATCTTTATTCTATCTGTAGTATGCATGGTAAAGATCTATCACACCCACTTTTCCTGATTTGACCCTATTGTCCTTGTCTAGGCCTGTGATTGGTCAGCATCGAATTTCATTTGCCCTTTAGTTGCCAATCTATACATATGTTTGTCTTGGTCACTGTACATAAATCAGACCTTAATTAGGGACAAATCCATTGTCATGGTCATTTGACAGAATTATCATTGTGAGTAGCTCGAAAGCTATGACATTTACAGAGTAAAGTCTTGAAAAAATTAATAAAAATCACATAAAGTCAAGAAAAGATTAATAAAAATAAAATAAAGTCTTGAAAAAATCAATAAAAATCACGTAGAGTCTAGAAAAAATCAAATAAATTCCTTAAAAAAATCATAAAAATCGAATAATGTCTTGAAATAATCCAAAAACATTCATAAAATGTACTAGAAAAAGCACAAAAAATCAAACAAGCTTAGAAAACCCTAAAAATTGGAAAACATCAAAATTAAAAAACAATCAATTTCATTTCATCTCATTAATAAATTGTCCCTCTTGTACATAGATAGACATTTTAGTAGACATCAAACTGAAAACATGACAAAAAAACATGACAAACACTATGCTTAATAAATCACACATCAATAGATAAACTATTCAATCAACCAAGCATTCAAACTGATCAAAATTGTCATATCAATCAAATAACATCAACATTATCGATCCTTTGTCAAGTATCATGCGTCTTATACATGGTGTGGTATACTCGAAACTAGACCGTGTCCTGTCTTAGATGAGGGACTACATTCTTTGAAACTAGGTAGCATGATCGTCCTATCATCAAACAAACATTATCAATTTTTGACAACAAGATCAGAATGACTGTTTAATTTGTTTGGATTTGTGAGTCTTATCTTTCATTGATTTATCTTTTATCATGTTCCTATATTGCTCGATGATATCACTAAGTGATTTAGAGTGGTCGGGATGGTTCATGATCTTTCTTGTTTTTATTTTTCTATTTGCAAGATGTTTCATAACATTCTGGGGCAAGTATATCCTGGGTATCTATGTCAACACATTCACATTGTGGCTGTCACACATACCTCAACCTTTGGTACACACAACTCCTTAGGATGGGTGAGCCATTCCTTGTATGCAATGTGTCTATTTTATGCAAAAGGGGTAGCATTATCACCTCAATTTTCCATGCCACAGTGTGCCACCTCCACTTTTTCCATATAAAATAAAGGCTCTCTACACTAAAGTGCATTATCTCTTTGTCTAATTTCTGCTTCTTACTAACATTTCTGTAGCCAGTCCTTTAAGTCATCTTGGTTTAGCATTGACGTTATTTTCGACAAATTGGCCTATTTTCTAATTCTTTTGGCCCAATTTCTCGAGGGGGCACCCTTGTTGCTGGGGCAATGTTTAATGCATTTTTTCTTTACTATTCTTTATAACAATGCTCAGAATCACATTTTCTCAAAGAGGAGCAAAATGTAGGCACCTAAAAATGGTTTACGCTTCTGGTATCATACTTTAACATGTATGTGTTACCTTCTTCTAGATTTTTTGTACTTATTAACACTTCCTCTATATTGCACATTTGGTTTTTATCATTTGTTAGCATTGTGTCATTCTTCTACATTCTTTTCCTATTTGATCCCATTTTTATAATTTGAATTAAGTCTTATTGATGTCAGTCTCAACCTTCAATTTGTGATCATTATCAACCTTTTATATCAATTGGACACCATTGTAACTCTAATCAGTGTCAATTAGGGTTTTGTCTTGAATTATTATTATTTTCAACATCAATCCTCTCTCCATCAATTATCAATTTCAATCATTTTTAGTGATTATAAATCTTTATTGATTCACCATCTATTCCTATCAGTTGTTGACCATCAATCATTTAATCTTTGTCAATTTTGATTGATTTGTCATCGGTCTTATCCTTATCAATTTAATCAATGTTTTGGTCATCATCAATTATTCCATTGATCATGTTCATAATCATTCATTAATCATTTTAATCTTATCATGGCATCATTGGACTTAGTTTTGTCTCTCTTTTCACCTAGGGTTTTGTGATTCTTTAATAATTAATCCCTTTTACTAATATCTCTCTTTAGGTTAAATGAATTCATTTCATTTATCCTAGGTCTTGTGTCATAATTAAATATTTTATTTAATTAGATAATTTTCCTTTAGTGGGATAACTAGTAAATGAAAAGTTATTAATTATTCCCACAATTCTCCTAATTTCTCCTAATTTGTCATTCCCTAATTTCTTCCACCATTTTCTCCTCTAATTTGTATCCACCAATTTCTCAAATCATGAAGCTATATTTTCTCAAATTTGTCATAATTCAATAATCTATAATTGAGGCCAATTTTGTCATAATCATGAAGAATGAATTTCTCTTCAATTTGTCATAGCAATTTGTCACATCAATTATGTCATTTTCTAATCGATTTGGTGGTCAATTTCTCCATAAATTGAACTCTTTTTTTAATGTATGAATCCTGGATTTGAGTAAATACGTGCTACTAATTTGTCTTCAAAACTTTGAATCTTCTCCTTTTTCTTTCAACACACTTGCAAATAGGATTGGGAGCCACATTTCATCTTTGATTAGAGAAGAAAGAAGGACAATGTAGGGGATCATTTCAAGCATATGAAGGATGGTTTACGTTTGTTTTCATCATTTCCTTGTTTATGCTTAGTTTTTAACCTTTATTGATGTGGGATAATGGGTTTCCTTAAATACCTAACTTTTCCTCTCACACATATAATAGTTAGAATCAATTTATTTATATTTTTTGATAATTTAAAAATAAAATAAAATTTAGTAATTAACATGGCCAAAGTTCAAATATATAGAAGCTATTCAAACAAAAAATATAAAGCCAAACAATAAAAGAGGCTAAATGTCATGATTAAGAAGTTTCATATCAAAATAATTAATATTTTGTCTAACATGAACCCTAATGATAAAGCAAAAGCACCTACACTTGATGCACCAAATTCCTCATTCCTTGTATAAGAGATATCAAACTATGATGAACCTTTAAATCCCTAGTATTAACATTGATAACATTAAATATCTCTATTTGATAATGCATAATTTTTCTTTCCCAATCACCTTTCATTCTAATTAAAACAAGTGCTATAGGGCAGCGCAGTTCCTGCCCAGTGCTACAAAGATTGTTGTAGTCTAAAGACTTCACACATGTCTTTTGAAATGAGGTAACAACTCCATCCTTAGGTTTAGCCATCAAGATTACTGATCTCATTAACAAAATAAGGTTCAAAAGGAAGCAACTTGTGGGAAGGACATGTAGCCTTCAAAGGCAAAATTACTATTGATAGAAGAATCCTCTATTAACATGCAGATATTCTTCTCTTTCATATTGTTATATTCATGTTGTTATATGCTTGTGTTTGACTAGTTATATTGACCTCTAACATTTAAGCTCAAATTGATTAATTTTATAATCATTCAACCTAAAATTAATTAATTCTCTAATAATTAAATCACATTCATTTTTCATCCATATGTTTTTCAAATTAGCCATAGTTTACATTGTGGGGGATGGTTGCGTTCTCTTATGAAATTTTGATTAGTATAGCTTCATTTAAGATGACTAGGGAGTTTCAAAGAAAATGATTTCATTGTTAATGTGCTAGATTAAGTTTTTTGATTAGTCATTTAAAAATTCTCAATAGTATTTTAGGGTATAGAATAGAAGCCATGGGCATCAAACATGGAGCAAGCTTTTGTTTCTCTGTAAATCAAAAAACAAAAGCTTTACATGGAGAGCTTTGCAACACCTTACCCAATATTTTTCTTTGAAGGCAAACATGATCAAGAAAAAGTTCATGTTGGTGTGCATTCTGCTCTTACATTCAAGTGCTTTTAGGCTTAGATGAGCCAGAAAACTGGGATTCTAGCCAAGCAGTTATTAGCATTTTATTTTTTTTTGTAAAAAGACATTTAGAGATGTCAAAAAATGGCAGAAGCTACATATAAATCAAAACACTAATTTCAGCATCATTCTCAATGAGCATAATCCAAGCAAAGAAAATGATTGCCACTTTTTTGGTTTCTATTAAAAAGTTCAAGCAGGAGTGGAAAGTTTAAAGGAAATGTAGTACTGGTATTGAAAATAACGCTTTCTTATCTCCCTCCTCCCCAATGGATTGGTCTTCTCCTTTTGAAAGTGGCAACAGTGGAGGATCTGGTAATGTTTCACCAGCCAATCGATCAGTATCTGATGGCAAGGTAGAGTTGACATTGCTAAGATGTCCAGACACTCTCCAATTTGGATATACAACAGAAAAAAGATGTGGATGATTGTCCTGTAGAATCACAGGTGGAAAATTGTTTAGGTGTTGTTGAAAGAAACAATGAGAGTGCAAACACACCTGCTGTTGTTCAATCTCATTCAGCAAAATTGAATGTGCTACAAGAATATCAAAGAAACTTGATGTACAAGCTATTCAAGAGATTCCTTTTGGAGCATATGAAGTTTTACATGAGAGAAATTTTATGTCCTCTTAGTTCAATGTCAATATGCCTCATTCTGAACTTTTTAATCAGGAGAGATATGGTGAAAATATCTCCCAAGTTCCAAATCTTAGACCCAACATGAGTATGATCAGAAATGGAGTTGTATCAGCAGGCTATGCAACTCCATTTAGCAAGGCACTGACTATGTCAACTTCCTTTTCGTTGTCTATGTCACTGCCTTTATCCAATCCTTTTGGAGGTAGGGTATCAACTTCATCAATGTCTTCTATAGTTTTATCCCCATCTAGAGTACAATTCCCCAACCCTTCTGCACCTGTTTCATTCACTTCAAAGGATATTAATCTGCAAAGAATGTAGTCTCACTTATTATAGGCTTGCCACCATGAGCCTCAAGTCCATATACCACCTCATTATTTTGCTAGATATAATGCAGGATTCTGCAATTGGGTACCTGTAGTTGCCATTCAAGGAGATCACCAGCAAAGCATCTGAAAGAAGATTGTCAATAGTCTATCCTAGACATCTTCATGCCGTGCATCGTGCCATGAAATAAATGATTCACTACCAATGTAAGACTAGGTTTTCATAACTTATGTTGCCTACAGGCCAATTGTTCCTATCAACCTACTCCCCTCTGCAATCCTGCAGTGATAGAATAACTAGCGAATAAGTAGTTTAAGCTTTTCATTTCACGTTAAGGCAGCCATAACGCTCCAATAATTTCTTCCAATAAGAAGACAACAAATTCTTTTATTAATTCATTTTGGTTTTAAAATTTGAGTACTTTCAAATAACAAAATATGATTGGTTGCAGTAGGAAAAACTATTCAAAAGTTAAAATTAACCCTCGCCAATAGTTCCTTGAAAGACATGAATTAAAAAAAACCATTAAGGTTTTGTAATAAGCCTTTGAGAGTTGAAAACATATCATGAAGATTTATATGCTTGTTTTAGATCTCTTATAAATAATCATTAACCTTTCCAAAAAGGCTTTATTAATTAGTATTAATATTAACCAAAGAGCCAAGTTGAGTATTAATAGAGGAACCCAAGGAACCGACAACATTAATGTTGTGGAAATTGGCCTAAGAAGGGCCATTTATACAATGCACTTTATTACCAAGATAAAGGCTCTCTTATTAGTTCCTGCCCCACATGGAACTATTGCGGGAGGCTGAAAATTTAAATTGTGATTAATCTTGTTGTTTTTGGCTAATCAAAATGTAATAATATTTTACATAAATTTTGATCGAATCATGTACTATAAGAAAGTTATTGGTTTTTTAATGGATCTTTTATTGCGAAGTGTTTTGTTCATTGTCATTGGGTATGCGAGAGGCAAATATTTGACTGCAAGGTGTTTTGTCTGCCTATCATTGGGTGTGCAGAGGCTAACAACAAATTCAACACAATATAACACACTATTCCCAAATAGAGCACTGACAAAACAAAGTTTATAGGAAAACTCACTATCTCCAAAGACACGTCCGACAAAACAGGATTTGCAGTGCTGACAATAACTGAATAATTGAAATCATGCAATTAGACAGCTAGAATGTTGTGACAGACTGTAGGCCATGTCGAGTGAGCAACATCGATAATAAAATAAGTATATGGGTTAAAAAAATTGTATTTTGTGAATGCTGTGGGCAATATCCTCTACAAGGCTACACTAATCACTAGATTAAACCCCCCCCTTTTTTTTATAGTCTATCGAGATTCAGTTGCCATTATTTTCGAAATGGCTCCTTTTCTTCCATTTTTCAATTGTTTCATAGTTTACTTCTACTCTTACAACCTTTTATTGTGCAGAGCCAAGTGATCTAGTTCCTACACTTTAATTTTGTGTCGCCTATGGATTAATTGGGCAAATTGTTTGTTTTCATTTTAGTGCTTGCATTTTAGCTTTTCACTGTGGCTCTCTTAATGATGATTGTTGTAGTCACATCCACCATTGCTTGCAGGATTCATTGCATAAATGTTGTTTTTCAATATTTGCAATGTAGAAGTTGCATATTGTTTTTGGGAAAATATTTTGTCACAGTGAATTGGTTTTGCAGATGGCTTGTAGAGCCGTTCACAAAACCAATGCAATATAATGCACGACTTAGAGGGTGCAGGGCCAACATAACAGTGGTCTTGAGGTGCTCATTTATGGGGATTATCATCTATGCATCATGCAAAAATGAACTGTCAGTGATTGGGTTTTTTTGCATACAAGGGAGAGGTGGATGATCTTGGTATAGACACAAATAATCAATTGTTTCGATAGTTGGCAATCAGATTAGTTGCATCAAGGCACATTCATTTGGGTCATTTTCATGGAACAAAATTTTGTGCCTGGTGCAAGGAGGGGAAGCCACTTATAGAACAAGTAGATCATATTTAAATTCTCACTATCAAAAATGTTTTGCAGTTTACAGAAGCTTTTATGTAATTTTGTTATCATTTGTATCACGGTCATCAGATTTTTTGGTTTATATTCATTCCATTTGTTTTAGAGGTTTCAGAAGTTTGTTAATTATTTGGCATGATTCTTTGTTTCACTGGCTTTGAAAATATCTTTCTTTCTCTGATTCACTTTGCTTTCTAGGGTTTTATTTTATGAAATTCTTGTACCTTATGTCTGCACTGTTCAGATTTCACTCGCTTCCAGAATTTCATGAGGGAAAAGGAAGTTGTAAATGAGGACTTGCAAGACATAATAGGTAGAGGCGAAAGACACAGCTCGAGGATGCGTTGTCTCAGGTGTTGTTTGCTACTACTGCTATCCTGTCACGAATCGTTTTATTTAATAATGTGCAATTTAAAGATTTAATGTGATTTTGAAATTAAAATAGATTAGATCATTCATAGTCTAGTGTGAGGAAATACAGTATGCTTTTTACTCCTGCAATTGATATGAAATTCAACATTTAATATTCTTTTGGGTTTGTCAATATTGATAAACTTTTGAGTGCAAGTAATGCAGGATGAGGTGAAGGAGGTCGAAGGTGAGAACACGAATTAGGTAGAATTGTTTTTAACTAAATGACTTCGATGGAAAAAGGGAATCTCACACACCACATTTGCATATACATTTATCTTTGTATTTATGAATGAAATATTATTTTAAATTCGACCATATAGAATCACAAATTTATTAATGATTGAATTATGTAGTGATTCCATGATTTCATTTGCTTTGTGTGAAATTATCAAAGTATGTTTGGTTTTCAGAATTTCATTTTAGTCATACGAATTAGGACTCTATACAAACTTGTATATTCAAAAGTGAATAGTTCATGATTTATATTGAATATTTTAGTATGATTAATTAGTTGTTAAATAAATTGAATTATATGACCTAGTTTATGAAATGATTAGTTGTTTGGTAGACAACTTGATTTGGTCGATTACACGTATTCGTAAATATAGAATTTTAGGCGAAATTGTAAATATTAATTAAAACGAATACTATTATAAGCTATAAAAATGACTATTCATAAAACGTATTTATCTAACATATACATAAATTATACAACTTTAAATATTTCTAAGTTTATTATTTATATTAAATAGTCGCATTTTAATGGGTGGTGGAATTAGTTTGAAAGGTGACTATGTCGCATGAACTAAGGAAGACCGATTAGACTCCAATCGATAAATGCATATCAACTAACATGGAGTTAAAAACCACGACTAATATAAGTCGATATACATGGCATAAAACAAAGATATTATTAAAATGTAGAAGATAAAGGTTTTAATGCATGAATTTAATGTGGAACTTAGCATACAAAGGAAATAGACCATGGTTAGCGTTAAGAATGCAGAGACTAATGAAATTAAGTGCAGAATTAAGAGTTCCAACGTGGGTAAGCAGCAAACAAACAGTTTACAACAAAAAAATAGGGAACATGGCCTTGCTTGGGGCGTTGAAATAGCCTTAGCACATGTTGAAAAACTCAGTTTCACTTCCTCCATCCCACATAGCACGTGTGAAACTGAAGTGTTACTTCTCCATTTCCACACAACAAGATAAGGTAATAAATGCAACTTATAGCAAACCATAAGATATGGTGAAGTTGATAAGAAGCATCGACTCATGCAGCAATTAAAGCTCAAATTGAAACCATTGCAAGGTTTAATGATAAAAGTCTTGATCTTGCCATGAAACGAGGGTTTGTATTTAACTTAAAGACTATGCATGTTATACACCTATGGGTTTAAAGACATGCGTGGAGATTAGAGTTAGAACCAACTACTACGTGGCTAGTTGAACTAATAGACGTGACAACAGAAATAATGGTAACAGTAAATAAAGGCCCAAAGGATAGCATAAAACGTAGCTCAGGATTTGAATAAATAGAAGTATAAACACACACATTCATTGATTCATTTTCACAAGGAGGGAAGAGCAATAAATTCTTGAAGGGAAGGTTAAAATAGAAGAGAGGTGAAGATATTTGGATATTATCGTAGAAAGTGAGAGATAGAGATAGTTTGATATAGAGATACGAATAGTTGGAGAGAGAGACACTTGCGATCAAGGCATGGAATTATTTGATGAAAGAGTGTCAAGGTCGAAATCTTACAAACCACTCTAAGTTTTCAAGAGGTTAGAATTCTTTTGTTTATGTTTATTTTATTTGTTATATTTGGTATAAAATGTATAGAAATGGAAGTTTAGATAATAGGTACGTACGTCCAAATGGGTAGCAATTATTATTATTTTATTTGAAATGCATTGTAAACCATTGTAGAATAAAAGAAAAGAATTTAGAGAAAAGATGTTGTCAATAACGTATTTCATCTAAAATGATTAGTTCTAATTTTATTTAAGAATGTGTTTGCATACTGTTTGTATATATATGAAAGTAAAATCATGCATGAATAACACCTTCTTTTGCATGTACCTTATTTAGTCGAAAGATTGATTTTAAAGATTATTGCTTATGAAAGTTTATCTTTTTCCAAAATATGAAAGATTGTCTTTGATAGATATATTAGACAAGTAATGATTACTAAAGAAAATGATATCTCTATTTTTGTTTTAAAAGAAAGATTGTGTTCTCAATGGAATTTGTGTTTGAGGGAACCAAGCTAGGGTTAAGCTTGAGTTAGAAAATTTACCTTTCAGGACGGGTGCCGAATGTGGATGTTTTTAGGGAGAATAGTTGCTTTTTCCAACTATTATTTTACTATGCATGGCATATACTCGGCCGAGTTATTGTTTGAATTATCCATAGAAAAAGATGGAAATTCCTTATTTATGCTCTCTACCACATCCTAGTATGATAGCGAATGCTTGTTTCTTAGAATGAAGTAGAAAAATGAAAATGCATATATTATCTAGGCATGCACAAGATTCCCTCTTGCTTTCAAATTCTTTGGTTAAACCAATTCATGCAAGGTCGGGTATTCTTGATTGACCAAGAATTTCGGGGAAGCGTAAGCTTCAAGGTTGGGCAGAAAAAGCACCCGATTCTTGTTCTCGTCTGCGTTCAAAGGACAAAAGGAAGCGACTCAGACTAAAGATTGACGAATGCATCTTCTTGTATATTCTTAAGGCAAATTTGGAAGCCTAAGTAGGAAATAAGAACTTCTTAGTATGAAATTGTATTATTCATTTGCATTATAATGATATATCTATGAATGTTTTTATATCCATATTTGATGTTTTCTTATATCTTGTATAAATATGCTTAGAGTTTGAAATTTAAGTTTATTTATGAATAAAGAGTAGTTTAGGTTTAGATCCTAGATTAACGACTTTACATATCTAGGATAATGGAGGCTTAGGAAATTTGAACATTGTAAACCTTATTAGCATCCTATCAGGGCTTCAAGCTGATGGCTTCTTCTGAATTTTGGTCTTAAAATCCTGACTTTTGAAGTACTCTATATTTTTTTTTTTGCAAGGTGGCAATGCCACTTGATATATTTTATTAATAATAAATAATTTTTACAATATATTTAAAAACTGGTTCAAACTAAGCTCCTAGAGAAAAGAAACAACAAGAAAAACTCTGGTCATTTCTCATTAACATGATTATAAAAGAGAAGTAGTGAACAATCCTCTAGTCGGAGCTAGTTACAAAATAGAGATCAGCAAAGGAGCATGCAGGCTCATTTACACATAGGAGCATGCAAGCTCATTTTACAAAATAGGAGCATGCAAGCTTATTTACAAAATAAGTTCCTGGGATATCTTGAAGGCCCTGCAAAAAAGAACTCCTGCAATCAAAATTGACATGACCCTGCACCAAAAAAAAACTGCAACCAAAATATATATATACTACAGAACGCAAAGAATTTACAAGAAACGCAAGATTCCAAAACATGACTGACACCAATGACATTAGATCTACAGTCTGCCATTATAGACAAATGCCAAAGGAGAAGAAGTGAATGCGGAAATGCTAGAGAGAAATGAAGCCCAAAATTTTTATGCTGTAAATGACAAGAAAGAGGAGATATATCATAAAAAAAACTGACAAACCAAAAGAAGTGGCGTATAGAGATAATCATGAAAACAATGCTACACCAAAATTTAAATGACACATGAAGGATGAATTCCCAATGTGAAAATAAATATCTCTAGATTTCGCACCAGAAGAGAGTACCAAACACACAAACAACATCAATAACAACCAACTCATCATTAATGAATGCCAAGTGATGATCAAGTAAAGCAAAGTACCTCAAATCAAAACCAAATAGAATTATGAAAAGAAATACATCACCAAGAGAAGAGAATATCAACTCGTATAAACAAGCAATCATATAATAAAAAAGATTAAATCCTCCACTCTCTATATGCTATAATGAATAGGTTTGGGAAGCTCATCAAATCACCCCCCAATTGAGAGGAATCGATAACAATTTTGTCACAACCCATATTAGCGAGGCAATCAGCTAATGCATTACCTTCATGATAAACATGTGAGATGATGAGGTGCTCAAACGTATCAAGAAGATTCCATATTTGTTCAAGAATATACCGGAAATGCCAATTATCAACTTTTCTTGCCTTGCAAGCATTAATGACAATACCTGAGTCTCCTTCAATATGAAGGTATTTGAAATTCAAATCCTTAGCCATAACAAGACCTTCTAAAAGAGCACAAGCCTCAGCCATATTATTTGTGCCAGGAGAAATTGGCATAGCTTTTAATGCTAATAAAGAACCCAAATGATCACAAAAAACTATCACTATTCCTGAATCACTAGGATTTCCCCGGGAGGATCCATCAAAATTCAATTTACAAAAAGGGGCATTAGGAGGATGCCATTTTATGGAATTTCTATCTACAAGTATTTTCCGAATCCTTGGAAAGGCAGGTGATACAGGAATAATGATACTTTTCCAAGAAGAGATCATAAAATTGTCCCAAGAAGAGAACTCTGAATTCATGTTAAAATATTTCTGGACATGAGCATTAACTTGGTCAATAATACTTCTTTCCAAAATACAAAGAACAACCGATAAATCCGATGAGTCACATCTAAAAATGCGCTTGTTTCTTTCCCACCAAATGACCCATATGACTGAAGAGGGAATTATAAACCACAAACAAGCAAATAGAGAAGATGAATACAAAACTGGCCAAGACTGAAACATGTCCCATAAAGATAAAGGTAAAGGGAATGAAAGAGATAACTTTTGGAGGACAAAATGCCAACAACTACTCACAAACTCACAATGAAGAAAAATATGATTGACATGTTCAAGAGCTTTACCACATAAGACACAAGAAAAGGAGGCTGCAATATTAAATTTGACTAAATGATCACTAGTCAAAATTCTATTTTGCAGCGCGAGCCAGGAAAAAACACCAGCTTTAGGTAATACTGAATTATTCCCACATAACAAAAAGGCTCGATGACGAGCATTTTGATTGGCTATTTGTTGAAGTACTCTATATTGATTTTGTATTAAGATTTAATTCTAGGCCATAGTGGGGAAGCTATCTTCAGACAAAGATCAGTTAATTCAATTATTGAACAAGATTATCTCAGTTTCTTCTTCCTTAGAAAAAAATGGTTGGGTCTTCTTTGGAGTTTGATCTTAACATTGCTCAAGGCATACAACAATCAAAGTACACATTTTGTTGCCTTTATGTAATAATGGAAAAATTCTATCACTATGTAAAAGAGAGATGTTCAATTTGAATAGGCTTTAGTGTTCTTATTTCTAAATGCATTCCTTGATACTCTTTTTGAATGTTATTTTCCTTTCTTATAAGATCGCCACCTTACACATATTCTATTTTAAGCATTTATAGTTCCCTCCCGCGTTTAGTTGGTTGGGAGGCGATTAAATCTTTTAAGGATTGTTAACATGCTATTTTTTGATGCAGACCACATTTTGAACATGGAGGTTAGTTTTCAAAGAAATAACATACTATGTTCAAACATAGTTTATAAAGATAAAGGGGAAAGCAAGATACATATTCAACAAGGCAATTTATGAAAAGTCTGTCAATATCTCCAATAACACCATATCATCTTATTGTGAACTTGTGGTATTTTTATTATTAATTAGTCTTTGGGATTGAATTATTCTGCTATCCATTTCTGCAAAACAAATTTGACAAAGCCAAAAACTAATCTTTCACTCTCTAGCAGGAACTTAGTTGCCCTGCAGCCCTTGTTTTTTTTATGCATTCCTTTAGAAGATTATTAAGTAGTAATATCACATCTTCATCATTCACTCTTTACAACATGTTATAAAGATATAAATAATAAATAACATATAACTTAAGCATCTCTTATATAGCGTCATGATCCATGGAAGTGGAGGGAGTAATATTATTATGGATATATTTTATGTGATCCCACAGTTTTAGATGAAACAATTGTATATGCTATGTATTTCAAGAATTATTACATCATAGTTTATTAATTTTTTGTATGTAGAGCACTTAAGAGATTGCATTGATATATTATAGCCTAAAATGATAAGAAAATATAAGATATGAAAAAGATATTTCCTAGCATTCACCTATCAACTTGGATGTGTTGGTGCTATTTGTTTGGCCCCATAATGCATTAAATGAAAATTATGCCTACCTATTACTTTTCACAAAATGTTGTAATTGACATTTTTGTTTTAAAAATTGTTTCATGATCAAATGGATTGGATATTTATAAAATTGGGAGAATTTATTATGGAGGGATCCTATGTGACCCTATAGGTACATAGATGAAATGTTGTAGGTTCCATGGATTTCAAGAACTAGTCCATCATAGTTTGATATGTTTTTGTACTTTGGGCTCTTAAGATGTTATATTAGAATAGTGTATCCTAGAAGAATAGGGATAAATGAGGTATGAAATTGGACCTTTCCTAGCATTCATCGACCCACCTAGATGTGCTAGAATTTTCATTGAATCGCACCATGACACACAAAAATGAAATTATTCTTTCCTATTTTGTTGAAAATTATGGATTCAAGATTTTAAAAACTAAGAAAGATAATTATAGAGGGACCCTACATGAAATTTTAGGATCAAAGAAAATATTTGCAGGTGCCATAAATTTAAGCAACTTGTCTTCCATAGTTCAACCTTTTTTTTTTTTCACTTAAGGCTCTTAAGAGATTATGTAGGAATTGTGTAGCCTAGAACAATTGAGATAGATAGAGTATGAAATAAGACCTTTATTAGTGTTCATCTAAGCACTTGGATGTTTCATCACTTTTGTTTGGTTCCATGACACAAGAAACAAAAATTATGATTGACTATAGCTTATTGTTGAACACAACTGATGCTTTTTGTAGCTTTTGAAAATTTATCATCATAAGCAATTGGATTGGATACTTAAAAAAAGTTAGAGAGGTTATTATGGAGGTAACGCCAACATATTTTTTTGTACATGTTCATCCTCATGGAATCATTTTATTAAGTTGGTGAACTTGATTCTGCCATTCAATTTAATTATTATTTTTGTTTGTTTTGTGTTTAAATTAATTTTGTTCCAGTTTTGGTCATAGATGAATCATTTTCATTTATGTTTCCATTTGTTTACCTTATATTTTTATTTTTAAATCTAATCTAGGATTTTTCAAATGAATGGATTTGGAATTTTCATTCATGATAGTGTTTATTTCTTAGTAAAATTAATATTATGGATTAAAAGGTTGTTTGTGCTACTTAGCCTTATGCAAATTTAAATGATCCATAAATCTTAAGTTCCTATAATACCTAAAAACTATACAACCTAACCATTTGAGTTTTTGAACTTCAAAAATACCTTATCATTATATAGTTTATCTTGAGTCCCTAATATTTGACACATTTTAAAAATTGAAATCAATAGGTGAAGATTTTGAGGTTTCATTTTGTACTTCAACCAATATCCTTAATTATTCCCACCACCCAAAATTCATGATGGGTAAGAAAGTGAAAAAAAAAAACTCAATGGAGCCCATGTTATTTCAAAAAATATGAATCTTGGGTTTAAAGGCCCAAGACCCAATTGATCCCAAAAACTCTCAATAGAAATATGCTATTCTTTAACACTTTATATCTTGGAATTTGGTAGGGAACAAGAAACTCAAGTTCAAAGTTCCAACTCCTATTTTAAAGTTAGACTTAAAACTTATTTCCAAGGTCTTAATTACATCCACCGACATCAACCCCACAAAATTTAAAGATACAAACATCAAAATTTTGATGACCTAAAGAACTTTTTCCCTTATCTTAAAGATCTAAAGAACCTTTTCTCCTAATATTAAGGTCCCAATTATCTCTGCCCATATAACTCCAAAGTATAACATTAGAACTATACCTTATTGGAATAATAGACAAGTTTTCTATACCCATTAGAACATGAGTCCACGTCTACATATCCTTCCAAAACCCAAGTACTTGAAATGACCTAAAAATTTGAATTTGGTAATTTTAATGATTTCTAGTATGGTTTTTTTATTTATTATAATTTATTGATTTGTAGGATTACTAGTAAGCTTATTTTTTTATTTTTAATTTTTGTAAAAATGAAGCATTGAGTTTGAAGGTGTATGCAAGACATAAAAAAATGCATCTTTAATATAGAGATATAGAAAATGTAGATTTAGCTATATATCTAGGGGACATTCCCTAGAGAATATTTAGAGATTCACAAATATTTAGAGCTAGGATTTTGGTAGAATTTGGGCTAGCACATATAATAGGGTTTTCATTAGCACTTTAGAGTCAAGAATTGATCTTAGCTTGTGCATAGGGGAACTTACTACTAGGACAACTATTATTTTGGATATAACCTTAGATTTATTTATCATGTATATTGAAAGGACACATTTAATTTAGTATTAGTGACCTTAACAAAGGCAAAGTTAGTGACTACATATGAAAATAATGAAGTAGAAAATGTTAGGCATCTAGATAGATATTAGTTATGCAAGGATCATCAACATTCTTAAGAACCTAATGAGATCACATTTCCACCTAAAATTTGAGGATATGATTAATTATTGGAATAGAGTGATGGGAAAAATTAAATTCTAAAATATATTAAGCATGGATATTCAAGTACATAAATGTGATCTTCAAGGGCTAGTAATTTAATTTATCAGGCCTAGTGTTTTAGTTATACAGTATTCATGCACGATTGACTTCAGTCATTAAGAGAAATAAATTTTCAATGACTACTTATGTAATTTATCTATTGGAAAGATAAGGTATCTTCCCTATATTGAACATAAATGGTTTTTCGGGAGAGGATGATGGACAAATGAAATTCTATGAATTCTATCAATAATTATCATATAAAGGAAAAAAATGAAATACAAAGGAGCCGATTTGATGTTTTCATATTTTCCATCATCATAAAATGATTGGGGAATGAATATATTAGACCTTCTATATGGGAAAAATAGTTGATATTAAAATGGGGACATTAGTTTATCTAGTTCCCAAAGACCACATACATAAGAACATCAACATTTACTAGGCCTGAACACCTTCTATCTAGGTTTTTTACCAATAATATTATGTTGTACATATCTTAAAGGAAGATAGTAAACGTTCATAAGAAGCTTATTGAGGCCTATATTGGGAGTCTAATTTATTTTCACTCTAGGATTATGCACTTATATAATAGTAATATGTGCCAACTTGGCCTCCAATGAGTAATTTTTAGCCTTGAATTTTGAAATGTTAGAAGCTAGGAAAAGTTATGACCTTAAAGGGAAGAGAGAAAGAATTTTTAGATCAAAGACTTCTGCACTAACTATTAGAACGAGCATGTTGCAAGGAAGATAATCTTCTATAGAATGATAGTCCTACAAATAAGAATATTTTATATTGAAGGTGAGGTTACTTTTGATTTATGCAATAATGAAATTGTTTTAAATGTGTTATATGGAACTCAAGGAATAAATATTCAATCAACTCCAATACATCAATTTTTAAAGGAAAACCTCTTACTAACCATAACAAGTTGAGCCATTAGAGATCATAATATATCTTGTTTGAAAAGAAGATTGTATGTTTCAAGTAGACAAGGGGAAAAAAGTAAAGAAAATAATATTCTTCCTTAGAGTTGAAAGAAATAAATAAAACTATCAATGAGGTCATGCTCAAATGAAAAGAATATTTCTCATGTTGGAGATCCATGTTCAAATCCCCCAAAGTGACTATATGTGGCTTCCATGTTGATTTGAGTTGATTAAGTACCTTATGTGGATTCTAAGTTAAATTTTTTGAATGGGGTGGAAGCCTCCCTTGTGACCTCGAACATCTTATGGAACAAAAGAAAAAAAAAAACAATATAACTAAGAAGATAGAATTAAGGCTATCCCTAAAAATTTGATAAAAGAATAACTAATTAAATGCCTTAACCAAGATAGAATATTATATGATGCACCTGATTCAAGGTTATTATACACTCTGTCACAAACTATATTACGTACTACATGTTAAGAAGTGCTAATATGGTTTTCTCAAGATAAACTTCTTGTTATAACTTCTCAAGAGGCAACAAATCAAGAAATATAAAATAAAAATGAATATAAATCCATCTCTTAAAAAATAACTCCTTCACTAGTGCATTCACCTATCATTAATGTAGCCTCTCGAGTAGTTGATAAATAAGTTAACATAGAGGAGCAAGTTGAAGTAAATAGAATAGCTAAAGATATCGTAAACAACTCCTCTAGGGGAACTTATTTACTAGACTCTCACGCCTCTTCAAAACTTAGGGATAAACATCTACTAAGAAAACAAGTGAGCCTCGAAGACAACCTTTGAAACATATAGAAGAGAGAAAATTTTGGTAAGGCTATAGATGAGAAGGAGAAAGAAGAAGAGAATGTGTGACAAGAAGAATGAAATGAAGAAATTATTGAGAAATAATATTAATAGAAAAAAGAGATATCTAAAAAGGTAGTTCAAGTTATCCAAGGCTAACCTACTATCCCAACTTAGTTAGAGATAATTTTAGATAAAAGACACAAGATAGAGCTAAAACCACTAGATATTATAACTATCATAGTTAAGGTGGAAATGAGTAGATCAATAAAGAAACCAATAACTAAGTTTATATAATAAGGAAAAATGAAACTAGTGGTAGAATTGCTAAAATTGCTACTCCCATTGTGGATAAGGGTGAAAAGGAGTTAACCATGAATTACCATACTTCTAGAGTCAATCTTGGTAAATAAACAAGAAAGGAAGATGTTTCTTCGATGGATTTAGTTATATTACAAATGTTGGTTAGGAGAATGGAAATGAACAAGATGACAAATAGGGAATTGGAAGAGTACCTAGAACAAATGAAAATATTCATCAAAGAGTTTTTTATTCCCTTGTCTTAACAATAGAGTAGTTTTGTCAATACACCAGTTTTGATGTCTAAGAAAAAAGTTTTTTCTTTAAAAACTCAAGGAGATGTATGATGCTATAAATGAATAGATTTTTTTTTTTGAATGAAGCAAATAATGTTATAGACTGCTGTTTCTAGTTATATGACCAAGCTTGATAGATCAAAAAAGACAATAGATCTACTTGTACAAGATCAAAGGATGAAGGAGATAGTCATGAAAAGAATCTTCAAAACATATGGGTGACAAATAAAATGAGCTTAGAATAGTACAATGTTGGATTCTTCAAGATAAAGATCTCGATTCTGTGCAAAAATATATAGAGCTAATTACCTTTAGAATAAATTTGATAATTGGGTATAGGGTCAAAATATTACATGAGACAAGGTTTATCAAGTCATGTGTAACATTGAATATTTTGTAGCTCAATTCATAATACCTAAGCCAGGGATAACACAAATTAGATTTAATAGAGATAACAAATAAAGACTTAGAGAGAAGGTGAAGAAAAGTTAAATCAAGGTATACAATTTGATAGTGCTATTTTGGACAAATGCATATAGACCAAGGTACACTTGAAAAAAGTATGAAAATAATTCACAACCCTATTAATTCTGGTTTCTTAACCTTGGCACCAACCAGAAAGCTTTTAGGGTTAGAGACTTGAGCTTTCATATAATTGAAAAGAAATAATACCAGCCCTTGGTATAGGGTATAGAAACAAGGGCTCATTTGCATCCTTGATATACGAGTACAAAGAAGAAAAGAAAGCAAATAAAATGAAAAAAAAAAAAACCTCTGATTTTATGCTGAAAGTGATTCAATAGCACAAAATGGTATCCATATATCTTACTCACATACCCTCGTTAAACAGTGTGCAACATATCCCTCTATGGATGATCTTCCCCAAGCTGAAGAGCTTCTCCTGAATTCAAGCCACCTACAATCAAATTAACTAAATTACAGTGTGAAAATTGAGGAGATGACGAAATGGTAATATGTTAAAATAATAATTTACATTACTATTTGCAAATAAACAAATAATTTTTTTGAAGAATGCAAATAGTAACGTAAATTCTTGTTTTAGAATATATCCATTTGATATCTCTCCAGTTTTCACGCTGGGTGATTTAGTTAATTTAATGATAGCCAACCTGAATTCTTCAGAAGCTCTTTGACGTAGGGAAGAAGATCATTATTACCATGCAGCAAAAATTGTTGTGGAAATCTTGATGGATTGAAAACATTGTAAATGCAATATGTGAAACCAATTATATATTTTACTTCTTGTAGATTATATATTTTAGCAACTGATTTAAGATAAAGTTTAATTGGAAATGTCTCATATCAACTAACTTTGATAAACTAGAACTGTAGGTTGATGTAAAGAGAAATGAGTATTAATGCGGAGAAAAAACAGATCAAAAAAAGAAAGCAGTGCACAGATTCAATCCATAGAGCTCGGAGATCAAATCCACCGTCTAAACTTGCATAACTTTCGAAATTTCTGAAACATTCCTGAACGATCTGAGAATAGATGAACATAATAGAAAGTTTTGTTACTTTTGATTTGTTTTTGTATTTAAGAATATTGTGAAAGCAAAAATTTCTATTGCCCATTTTGCATTTTTTTAGAGTCCTTTTTTCCTTAGTTCCTATCGTCTTGTAAAGCAATAAGTATACATTTGTAGAGATTTTTTTTTGGGTTAGGAGTTAAATTAAGTAAATTACTCTAATTAAATATAATACTTGAGACTTCAGAAATTAGATTATAGTTATATAGAAAAAGTAAATGTAATAATGTGGGCTTTTAGTTATATGATCAAAAAGTTATATATAATTATAGTTTTATTTTGCTTGATTTATTTTTATTTCTTTTGCTTGTTTTGATATCTAAGGTTTGGTAGCTTTTAAGAATATGATTGGAGGATTTCTCTTAGTGTCGTAAATGAACATATTCTTTTAGGTCAATCCTGTCTTCCAAGATGAGTAAACAATAGAAGACATCACTTTTTAGTTATTCACATAGGATGATTTTGAAGATCTAGATTCTTTTTATTACATCAATTGAAGTGTCTTCTTCCCTACATATGAATAATAAGCACTTAGATGTTCAAATGAATGTAACTAAATTCTTTTAAATACATAAATATATAACAACACATTACACAAATACTTCTTTGGTTGATTGGTTGGATCTAGGTACAAAATTAAAGTGTAGGACTTGAAGAAAACTTTGAATTATAATATTGAGAAATGTGTCAAATGTTCTTGATCAAAATAGTAGATAATTATAGTTTGGCCATCAAGACAAAAAAATAACAAAGTGTTTGTGAATTAGTACATAGATAGACATAATAAATGAAGACTAAATGGGAATATGGACCAATTTGGATAAGGTATGGATAAATAATGTGGGAGTGTTTGTAAGTGGAGGAGTAGCAACATTGAGGATAAATATTGACAATATGCAAATGTATCAAGACATTCTCTTAAAATAGATAAAAAAAACTAAATGGCAGATTTCAAGAGTATATGAGTTTTATCATTACAACTTTATATAAATTATCTAGGCTAATTAAATAAATATTAATAATGAGCATAATATTTGTGTGTGAAAAGTGGTAATTTGTAAGCTGTAAAGCACAAACACTTCAATAAATCATTGCATGCATGGTTAGACAGGAATATAATCAATGAATATAAAAACTATAACAAATCGACCTATTGCCTTCTAAATGATGCAAGTATAGACTTGCTCTTAGATTTATCGAAGCAATACCAATGACTAGACTACACCAATACGAATGATTTAATCTATATGAGCACAAAATTGAGTTAATGGATGCAAGATTAAGCTAGATAAACACAAGATTAAGCTATGAATTATTAAACTAAATATGCAAAAAAGTTAAGACACAATAATCTCAAAGCACAATATTCTCAATGACTCTAGAGCAAAAACTGCATAATAATAATAAATCTCTAGGGTGTCTTGAATGAGAGATGAAAGGTTGAATTTATAAAGAATCCAAAGAGAGACCAACGGTCAAGATTGATTAATGATGAGCGGTTAAGATTCCTCAAGAAAAAGAACAATCCAAGTTAATTAAAATAATTGGATTTTTTGATTCAGTTTCAAAGAATATTAGATTGAGTTAATCATGAGATAAAATCCAATTAAAGCTTGATTGAATACATTGAGATTACAAGTTTGAGTTTGCATTGGAGATAAAATTAGTTGATTCCATGCACATGAGATAAAATTAGTTGATTCCATGCACTTGAGATAAAATTAGTTGATTCCATGCATATTTCTCTTATTTGCTCAAGATTTTTATTAGAAAAAGCCATTTCAATGCAACTAATCTTCTTTCCTCAAGATTTGCTTTGAGTTTTAATTTTAGAGAAAATGATTTATTTAATTTAAATGCTTTTCTTGCTTTTTTGAGATTTCTCAAGTTATCTCAAATTTAGAAAATGAAATATCTCGTGTTGATTTCTTTACTCAATTTAATTCCTTTTTGTTTTTCAAATTAATTCCTTTTTGATGATTTAAAGACAATTTTTTTTTTTTTTTTTTATGCTACGACATTTAAATAAATAAATAGGATAATTGATTAAAATGATTTACTTAGAATGATTAATTAATTAAATAAACATTTAATTAATATAGAATGATATATTTGCAATGTGACATTAATGATTTAAGAATTAATTAATTACGTGCTCCAAATTGATTTAATTTAATTGCCTTTGATTAGGACCTTGGTGATGTAGTTGAGATTAGGGGCCCATGGTTTAGATGACCATTTTTAGGGTATTACATTTGCCCCTCTTTGAATTGATGTGCAAGAAATGCATTGAATCAAAGAATAGTTGATGTCAAATAGATATCAGTTCTAAACTTGATGGACCACAAACCGATGAAAAGAAAGTTATTCAGCTTGATATGAAGTGATGAAACTGGATAGATTGATTAAAGTGATACCGATCCTGAACTTGATTGAACTAGGACCAATGAAGAGCGAGATACCATTCTTGAACTTGATGGATCAAGAAACAAGCACCAATTTAGAACTTGATTGAACTAGAATTGGTTGAGAAAAGAGATAAAATCGATTCCAAACTTTATTGAGCAAGAACCGATTAGCGAAATAGAATGTTCAGCTTGATTTGAATCGATGAAACTGAACACCTGTTTGAAGGTTGAGCATGTGATCACTGTCAAAAAGAGTCTTTAAACCCTTGGTTAGGTTTAAATGAATAACCAGCTTGATGAGATGTGATGAAAATGATTACTGGTAAGAGAATAATTTAGATGAAGGCATTATCAGCTTGATTTGGTGTGATGAAACTGATATGCCCCTAGAGATTGATTGAAGTTCGATTAATCTTTGATTTGAAAAGATTTTCTGCTCAACTTTAGATGAAGATTTGAAAAAAAATATCAAATTTTTGATGATGTAATCACTGATAATGATGATGTAATGAGTATGCCCCCTAGGGAGCGAAATCTAAAGATAGCGATATCGTAGTGATTTAGGCAATTTTATTTAATAAAATGATCTATCAATGATAATCTGAGCATAGAGATTAATTTGAGATCAAAGTTGATTCGGAAAAGATTTGAGCACAAAATGATGTAAAGATTGACGCGAAGATGAAAGTGTCAAGTGGTCAACATTGTGAGAATTTGACTAGAAAATTGACGTTAGATTTCGATTTCGATCCTAAAAATTAGCGAAAAAATGAGACTGTTTCAAATTCAGGCTCTTATTCAAACGATGAAGAGGATAATGTTATCATGCACAAATCACTTGAAATGCAAAAAGCTTAGTATGAATGAAACCTAAAACTTAGTCACTGGATTTGGTATGCTTAATTATCATAATTGAGCATTTTACAATGTCAGAGATAGACATAAGCACTAAGGTATGAAGAGCCAGGATGTCTTGAATGTCACATCCTTTTGACCTAGCAAGCAAACATAAGTACCAAGGCATGAAGAGCCAGGATGACTTGAATAAGCACCAGAGCCAAAGACACCCTGGAGATTTATTGTTATTATGTAGTTTTTTCTCTAGAGTCATTGAGAATATTGTGCTTTGAGATTATTGTATCTTAGCTTTTTGCATATTTAGTTTAATCATTCATAGATTAATCTTGTGTGCATCTAGCTCAATCTTCCATCCATTTAGCTCAATTTTGTGCTCATATAGATTAAATCCTTCATCTTGGTGTAGTCTAGTCATTGGTATTGCTTAGATAAATCTGAGAGCAAGTATATGCTCACATCTGCTAGAAGGCAATAGGTTGATTTGTTATGGTTTTATATTCATTGATTATATCTGTCTAACCATGCATGCAATGATTTATTGAAGTGTTTGTGCTTTACAACTTACAAATTACCACTTTTCACACACATTTTTGGCATGAATATTAATGTAAGAATTAATTAATTAGGTGCTCCAAATTGATTTAATTTAATTTCCTTTGGTTAGGACCTTGGTGATGTAGTCTAGATTAGGGGCCCATGGTTTAGATGACCATTTTTAGGGTATTACAATAGTAATTTAAATGTAATTAATAAACATTGATGAAGAATAAATTTTGAAATTGTGTAGAACCAAATTCTTTAAGAATTATGACCTATAGTAATAATATGACTAAAACTCATTGTTAAGATCTACTCATATTCACCTTGTTTTTATAATAATCAAGATAGTGTTTACAAACACCCTTAAGAAGATTTATATATTGCTAAAATCAATTTATATCATAGGCAACATGCAAAACCATATAAATAACCTAAATATAGTTGTCCCAAAATCTAAAATGATAATAAGTTCACATTGAATACCTTTAAATACTAAGACAATAATAATCACACAAAAGATGTATCAAATCAAACCATAATGGCTAGTAGGAAAGGGTCATATCTTATAAACTTATATTTAAAATTAAAAATTTTTGGTGCCAACCATATGCCACTCATGATTGACCTAGAAAAAAAGTTAAGTTTTTCGGAAATAAATGAATATATGGACATATTTTAAAACATAGACTAATAAATGATGTGTAATTATTGGCAAAATGGTCAGCGCTCCCTCCGAGATTCATGACAAGGGACTAAATGCCTCTTGTACAATCCATATCTCTACAGTTTATATTGGGCATTAATAGATCGGTCTTTTGATGCAAAAAAAAACTAGGCCAACAAATTGTATGAGGGCGTTGGGTCACAAGTTCGAATCCCCTCAGGTAATGCTGAGGGGGAGATTGTTGGAAAAATGGTCAGTGCTCCCCTTGGGATTCATGACAAGGGACTAACGACCTCCCATGCTATCCATATCTCTATAGTTTGTATCGGGTGTTGATAGATCGGTCTTTTGATGTAATGATAAACTGGGCCAACATCAATAGGGAATACATGAGAATATGCATAAATAAGGATGAGATAAGATTGAATACACAAAAAGTAGTTATAAATAAATATTAAGTGGATTAGGATAAACATTGAGCAATGAACCAAAATTATTAGTAAATTATTCTATATTTCATTAAATTCCCCAAAACTAGATGCAAATTGGTAGGGGTATACAAATTTAACCATTATATTTAGCCCATTTCAAGGTGAATGTAACTTTAATATGAACATACATTTCAAAATATATGAAAATAATTAGTCCAAATATGAAAAGTAAACATCTTAGAAATGTTTCAAAAGCATGTTTAGTCCAGGAAAATTAACTGTATTGGGTTCTTCTTTTGTTCATCTCCTTAAAATAAATCCATAAGGAATTACAAAATGGAAAAGATATATGAAATAAATAGCTTGTTGCACAAGTCGAGAAATAAAAAATAAGTAGTTTCACTTATACATAAAAAATGAGAAGTAGAGAAATATATGAGGATTAGAGATTGTGCATGCAAGAAAAGTGATACAAGAGTACTTAATACAACAATAGTATATGAAACATTAAGTTTGGTGATGTGAATCTACTCCACTCAATGTGGAAAATATGATTTTCTTAAGTATAATAATGCAATAGAACCTCACTTATTTTTTGGCATATAATGCGATCAAGATTCATCTAGGCATATATATCATTACCTAAAATCTCTACTAGATGAAAGATTTGGTCAATTATGTGCTCCTTTAATTTTACATGATGCAAAAAAAAAAATTAAGGAAATTTGATACATGATAAAGAAGTAAAGTAATTGAATCACATAAACATGCAAGAAAACACCATCATTTGATCAAAGTAAAAGAATGAAATAATTGTAATGGATAGCATCATGTGATTCTAAAATAATATATATCGAATAATAATCATAATATCATACAAAGTATATGACCATTTATTGTCATAAATTAATGATGTTTATAAAGAAATGTAGTTTCACCTAAAATATGAAAATTATGAAGCAAGGTTGGCATTAAAAGGCTAGGTAAGGATCATGTAAGCAAATGAAAAGAGTAAAAAAAATTAAAGATAGGAATTTTTTTTTTTTTTTTGATCGGTAAGAGGCCGAAGCCAAGATTTTTATTAATCGTAATTTAAAGCTTACAATACTCAACTCATGCGGGTGCCGGTAGGAAAGAGTGGAGGCGAGAAAACCTCCAGCCTTACCTGGGACCATAGTCCAGAAAGTCTCTACAATTATAAAAAATAACAAATTTTGAACAATACAGAAGCACCCCGGGCTGAGGGTGAACATATGGGAAGATATTTTCTTTCCCTTACAAGCCCTTATTACCATTTACAATTGGCATTATTCTCCTTGTGCCCTAAGATTGAGCATTGGTTGCATGTTATTTATAGCCTATTTAGCACAACTGTCATCCTTTCACTTGTTAAAGATGGCCTCGCTCCTCCTGCAAGGTTAGTTTTAAAAACACTTGCCAAACTTTGTTAGTAACATTAAATTTTCTTATTCAGATAATAAAATTTTGTCTTCCATACTAGGATTATTCTATAGTAAATGGGACTATCAATTTGAAACCTCACACAGAGAGATGAAAATAGAAAATGATTTATCAAGAAGACTTAGGCCTCAATGAACTTCAAAAGGGACTAATTAGAAGCACTATTTCCATCGATAGAAGGTATGTCAAAGAAACCAAAGGAGATTTTATCGGTGAAGCAAGGTTGTCGAGGAGGTTGCGGTAATGGTAGGACATGTAAAGATTTCACCGAAGGAGATAGTTCTACCGAAACAATGAGATCGAAGAAACTAGGGAAGGTTTCATTGATAGGAACTTTCGAGAGAAGAAAGGTGTCAAAGAGATACTAAAGATATTGAGTGACAGCAATAGTTTCATCAAAAGACAAAAGGTCGATAAAACATGAGAGATATTTCTTCGAAAACATGCCATCGGTAAAAATCATAGTCAAAGGAAGATATTATTCTTTCACCGACATAAGGAATTTCATCAATGCCAATGGAGGAGCTGTATAATGAGGAGCCTATATCAATAAACTTAAGGATCGGTAAGATGGTTGTGAATTCCTATCGAAAATAGGGTTTCAGTGAACCAATGGAGGATTTCATCGATACGAACACATGAGGAAAAGCTTTCGATGAATATAAGGAGATCGATGAAGCCACAAAGCTTATTGATGATAATGATGGTTTCATCAAAACAAAGGTAACAAAGGTACACACTAACCTCTCACCAAAATGACTAGTTTTACTGAAATGGTACACCTGTTGTATCGAAGAAACCTATCGATGTTTCATCGATGAGATGATTTATCGAGGAGACTTAGGCCTCGGTGAACTTCAAAAGGGACTTATCAAAAAAACTATTTTCATTGATAGAGGGTATGTTGAAGAAACCAAAGGAGGTTTCATAGATGAAGCAAGGTTGTTGAAGAAACTACGATAATGGTAGGACAAGAAAAGAATTCATCGAAGGAGATAGTTCTACCGAAACAATGAGATCGAAGAAATCGGGGAAGGTTTCATCGATAGGATTTTTCAAGAGAAGAATGGTGTCAAAGAGATACTAAAGTTATTGACCGACAGTGATAGTTCCATCGAAAGACAAAAGGTTGATAGAACATAAGAGATTTTTCATCGAAAACCTACCATCAGTAAAAACAAAAGGTCGAAGGAAGATATTATTCTTTCACCGACATAAGGAATTTCATCGATGCCAATGCAAAAGCTAGATAATGAGGAACCATTATCGATAAACTTAAAGATCGATAAGACGGTTGGGATTCCTATCAAAAAGCAGGGTTTCGATGAACCGAAGGAGGGTTACATTGAAACAGATACATAGGTAAAGCTTTCGATAGAAATAAGGAGATCGATGAAACCACAAAGCTCATTTACGATAATGATGGTTTCATCGAAACACAGGTAACATCGATGAAAACACAGGTGCACACTAACCTCTCATCGAAATGCCTAAGTTTACCAAAATGGTACACCTGTTGTTTCAAAGACATGCCATTGGTAAAAATCAAAAGGTCGAAGGAAGATATTCATCTTTCATTGACATAAGGAATTTCATCGATGCCAAAGCAAAATCTGAAAAAGTGAGGATCCATAATCGATAAACTTAAAGATCGAAAAGGCAGTTGTGAAATGCAGTGACAAAAGGATACCTGTCAAAAATAGGGTTTCGATGAACCAATGGAGCATTACATCGATGAACACGTAAGGTAACAATTTCGATGAAAATGAGGAGATCGATGAAACCACAAGGCTCATTGACGAATACGATGGTTTCATTGAAACAAGGAAACTTCGATGAAACATAACATTTTGAAGGGAGATAAAGTGATGCTATCGAAGTGTATGAATCTAAGAGATTATGAAAATGGGAAAAGGCATATATACCTTCAAGTAAATGAAGAGATGGATAAGACCCAGGTAATCCATGAAGGATCCCAGGTTGTAAGAATGTGGGATAAAACCTACATATATATATATATATATATATATATATACACCTATGAGAGGCTGAATATGAGGATGGATGATTGAATCAAGGTGAGGGTTTTATAAAACCCAGATAAGTATATTCAAACATATTAGATGTGGGGCCTCTGAGGACTGAAAAATATATGATTGAGATTTGTATTCTAATGATTATATCTGATAATGGGTTGAGCCTAACTTCTTGAGTTAAAGTCTGGGAGACCAGATATATGGGCATATTAAAACTAAATGTTTGTTTGAGTATCTATTCAAAAATACAGGGGCAGGAAGAGGAGAAAATAAGGGGGTTAAAAATAGAGTCTTGGCAAGAGAAACATAACGGGATGAAAGGAGAAACATGCTTACGATCACTTAGGACACCAAACCAAAAGAGGGGATTACCTTAAGGTGGCACAGATAGGAGATTGATGCCATCAGCTCCCGAGTTGGCCAATTCATCTGCTCTTTTATTGCCCTCCCTATAAATATGATTGACTATGAACCTATCAAAATCTCTGCATAAGTCAAGAGATTTTGACAACAAAGTATTTAGTCTCCAATTAGCCATACTACCTTTCCTAAGAGCATTGACAATTATAGTCGAATCTCCTTCAATTTCCAAGTTCTTAACTCCTAGTTTCCTACATAAATGTAGACCCTCCACCAAGGCCAAAAGTTCTGCCCAATTGTTTGTGTTGATGCCAATCAGAGAGGCAAGGGTTGCAAGTTCTCTGCCTTCCCAATTATGAACAACACATCCTATCCCTGCTTTCCCAGGGTTGCCACAGGAAGCCCCATCAAAGTTTAGCTTCACCAAGCCTTTGCTTGGGGGCTGCCATCTGCATGCATCCCTTGAACGAAGACTTGCAATAGGACCCTCTCCTACAAAGGGAGGAAAGGACAAGCCTTCCCAACATCTTTTCATCTTTTCATCCCAATAAGTGATAGAGACATTCTTCAATGTGCCTGATGACAGTCGGTTGTTTAAGAGCTGAGTGATAGCTGACTCTATCCTATTAATGATTATGGAACCTCTAGTTTTTCATTATTAAAGAGACGCCTATTTCTCTCCTTCCATAGTTCCCACATAATGGAAGAAGGAAGAGCTGTCCATATACCTTCAAAGAGATAGCCACGCCTAAGGAGAGGCCATGCCTTGAGCATTCCAAAGATGGTGGGAGGGAAGGCTGCGGACCATTCAAGTTTGTTGGTAAACCAGATCCAACATTTGTGAGCAAAGGGGCAGTTAAGGAGGATATGATTGGTGTCTTCCTCATCTGCCTCACAAAGAGGATATCTACTAGGGCCCTCATACCCCATTCTTCTAAATTTGTCCGTAGTTAGGAGCTTGTTCTGAACCGCAAGCCAAGAAAAGATACCTGCCTTAGGCATACAATATTTATCCTAGCAAAGTTTCAAGGGAAGCTCAGTTATAGGTCTTAAAAAATGATTTGAAGATGAGAGAGTACCCATCCTTGGAGTTGTATTCTCCTCTTAGGGAGCCATCCTAGATGAGCTTGTCCTCATTTTGACCTAAGGCAATGTTCCTTGATTTAAGAATTTCTATAAGTTTATGTTTATCCCTTACCGGGATATCCTCATCTTCCTTCTCGATGCACTACCATCCGGCCCCATCCTCTAAAGGGGAGATATATTTATTTAACAAGGGTCCTCTATGAGATTCTAGAAGGATACGAGTAGAACCAAAGTCATGAATATTATTAATAGCCTTATATCCACCCCATGAATCCAACCAGAAAAGGGCTTTATCCCTAGACACGAGGTTCCAAGTAAGTCTGTCTGAGATAATCCTCCTACAGTCTAACATAAAATTCTGTAGGTAGCACCCTCTGGGAGGATTGGTTTCTCTGAAGATTTGGATAGGATTCCCTCCATTAAGGTATTTGCGGTGCATCAAGTGAGCCCATTTGAGGTGGGGAGTTTTGAACATCCTCCAAACCAACTTGGCACCCAAGGCTTTGCCCTGATTATGAAGGTTTTTAATTCCAATTCCTCCTTCTTCTTTAGGTTTGCATATCTTGTCCCAGGATATTAGTGATATTTTACGACTATCATTAGCACCTTGCCAAAAGAAAGTCCTGAGATGCTTGTTGAGCTCTGCAAGTTTAGAAGAAGATAAATGTTGACAGGAGAGCTGGTAAATGGGCATAGCTGACAAGACCGATCTAACCAAGGTTGCTCTACCTGTAGATGAGAGCCATTTTCCTTTCCAAGTGTTAATCCTAGACTTGATTTTATCCACCAAGTTGTCCCATAATTTTGAGGGTCTATGACCCTTTTCAAGGGGAATGCCTAGGTATTTGCAAGGAAGAGTTCCTTCACTAATCTCAAGGACATTGCCGATCAATTTCCCTAAGGAGGGGTCTATGTTGAACATAAAAATTGCAGACTTGGCTAGATTCACCTCTTGACCTGAGGCTAGCATATAGGAATTAAGGATGCCTTTGAAGGCACTCGCTTCCCTTACACTTCCCTGCCCAAAAAGCATCGTGTCATTGACAAATTTCTAGTGGGTAAAGGGAGGGAGACCACTCGTAATGGGGATTCCTTGGATCCCACCTTCCTCTTTGGCCTTAGAGATGGATCTACCTAGGGCTTCAACCATGATGATGAAGAGGAAGGGGGACATAGGATCTCGTTGCCTAAGCCCTCTTGAGCTGCTGAAGAAACCTTCCAGGAAACCATTAACCAAGACCGAGAATTTGGGGGTGGATATAAATTCAAAGATTAGGTTGATCCAGTATTTGGAAAATCCAAAGGCCTCCAAGCATTTGGATAGGAAGCGCTGATCAACTTTGTCATAAGCTTTGCTTATGTCTAATTTGACTAGCATACTTGGGGCCCTATTGAGCTAGATCGAATGAATGACCTCTTGAGCTATAATAACCCCATCATAGATTGATCTATTTGCTACGAATCTAGTTTGTTCTTCACTAATGATAATGGGGAGAAGATTCTAGAGTCTAGCTACTAAGGTTTTGGCTAAGAGTTTGTACAAAGTGTTGCAAAGGGCTATTAGTTTGAAGTCATTAAAGCTTTCAGGATTCTCTTTTTTGGGGATGAGAGCTAAGAAGGCATTGCTGATTTCTTTGAGAATCTTATCAAAGTTCCTAATACCTTCTAAGGCATTCGTGATCTCTGTCCCCATAAAACCCCAACATTGTTGGAAAAAGCTGGTGGGGAAGCCATCCGAGCCCAGGGCCTTGTCGGGATTCATCTTCATAAGGACAGATTTAACCTCCTCCTCAGAGAATTTCTTTGACAGGATTTTGTTGTGGGCATCGTTATTGAGTTTTGGAAGATTTTTGGTGATATTGAGTTGGCCTCTAAGGTTGGAGCCTTCAATATTATTTAAGATTTTATCAAAAAACCTAGTTGCCTCTGAGGCTACATCATCTGGTTCAGATAGGATGGAGCCCTAGCAATTCTTAATTTTAGAAATTCGATTGACCCATCGGCTCTACTTAGTACTGTTGTGGAAAAAATTAGTATTTCGGTCCCCATCACACAACCAAGTCTCCCTTGATTTTTGTTTCCAAAAGATCTCTTCATTTGAGAGTGTCTTTTCATACTCAGAGAGTAGAGCCTTTTCTTTGAAGAAGAGATGTTCATCCATCCCTTTCTCAAGAACCTCACTGTTAACATTCTTAAGATCATTTTCTATTAGGAGTTTTTTATCGAAAATATTTCCAAAATTAGTCCTATTCCATTCTAAGAGCTTCCTTTTGATAAGCTTTAACTTGCTTGTGAGAATAAACATCTTCGAACCAGAGAAAACAGAGCTTTTCCACTAGTTCTCAATTAAGTTTAAAAAGTTAATCATCTCTGAACCACATGTTCTCAAATTTGAAGGGACACTTTTTAGGGGAGTGGTCAGATAATAAGATTAGTTGGAGTGGAAAATGATCACACCCTGCTAAAGGGAGGAGTTCTACATTCAGGGTAAAGTTAAGCTCTAAGAGCCCTCCATCAATAAAGAACCTATCTAGTTTCTCCGTAATGTTACAGAAACCAAGCCTTCTATTGTTCCAGGTGAAGGCATTATCTATCGTCTGGATTTCCAACAGGGAGTTCCTATTAATCCAATGATTGAAATCTATAGCCGTTGGAGGAAGTTTGTTGCTACCTCCTCTTTTGTTTTCTACCTTAGTGATGGTATTGAAATGTCTGCCAATGATGCATACATCATTTGGGAAACTACTGAGGAAAGACTCCAGTTCCACCCACACCCTAGCCTTATCCCTATTTTGGATGGGATGGTAAACATTAATCAATTTGAATCTTAGGTTATTTCTATAACTTACTACTTCTCCTCCCATCTAGTTTTGATTAATCTCTAAAGGTGTAAACGAGATGAATCTAGAGTCCCAAATGATGGCTAAGCCCCCTGAGGCCCCTGTTACAGGGGAGTGCTTTAGCTGTCTAACACCTAGTTTTTTTCTCAAAAAGGGCTATCTCAGAGGAGTTCATTTTGGTTTCTTGGATTAACATTATATCTGGTTTATAATCAGAGATGCAATGCTTTAAAATGTGCTATTTGCTAGGGGCATTCAGACCCCTAACATTCCAAGTTAAGATTTTCATGGCTTTGTGGGGAGGAACTTCCCCTCCCCTGCATTAAAAAGATTAGATATTTTAGATTGACCCTTGGCTTCTCCATCCTTTGATCTTAGTTCAGCAAGGGATCTCCTACCTCTTCTCTTACTATGTTTATCACAACCAAGAGAGTCTTTGCTTCTATCAGAGTTGAGAATGCCTAGAAAATTAGGGTTATCATTTTCTAAGTTATCTAATGCTACAAAGAGTTCATCTATTTCTAAGTCAACTCTAGTTACATCCAGTAGATTTTTGACAAAGAGATCCCTTTGTCTTTCCAACTCCTCATAATCACATATTTCATCAACCAATAGGTCCATGAGGTTGTTTACTACTTCTTCCTCTACAAAATTGGCAATGATATTAACTTCCCTAGCCACTTGATCATTCTCAGATTCTACAATTGGATCAGAAACAACCTTCAGGGATGGAGGGCAAACCTCTGCCTCCTCAAGGCCCTCCATACTTGAGACTATATAGATTGGTTGATCCTGTAAGGATGCCAATCCTAGATCCAAGGAAAGCCTAACCAGCTCTGCTGGTTGCTCTGAGGCAATTAGTTCCATTAAAGGGGAAGACCCCAAGGGACCCAGCCTTTCTGGTGGAATGAGAGAGCTAGATGATGACATATTTTTTAGGCCAAGCTTCTCTTTCTGGGGGATAACCTCATTGATTTCACCATCTTCCAGATCTTTATCCCCCAGAAGAGAGTCAACTATAGGTGAATTTATAGTTGGTAGTGAAGGAAGAGGGGAGTGAGAGGTCTTAACAGGGGAGCTATGAGGATATAGGTTTGAGATAAGACGATTAGGGTTAATATTAATCTTATAGCCCTCTAGGGTAAAATCCCCTCCTTCCACGAATCTGAATGGAGCACCATTAGACTTGAGTAACGATACTGGGAAAGGTTTCTCAGAGGGGATCTTCCTTGGCATAGAATCTTCGAAAGGGCCATTATAAAAGGGTAATTCTAGGGTTAAACAAGATTTATCACATTTCAGAGTTATAGGCTCTAAAGATTTAATGTTGATATTCATATTGACGATTCAGAGCTAGTTAAAGAAGCTTAGGGCTGATTTTTTGACTTCTACAAATTTACCTATTTTGTTGCCTATTATTGTTAAAAAGTCATTATTGTGCAATTCTATAGGGAATTTATCAAGTGAAATTGCCCTATTAACCATACAAGAATTGAATTGAGATGGGAGAAAGAGAGGTTGCCATTCCCAGCAATCAAACCCTAGACCTTTAAATTTTAATATATCCTCATTCAGTAATGAATTTTTGAGATTCTAGTTACCACATTCAATAGCTAAGAAATTATCAGGAAGGATGTCAATTTTTACCTGGTTATTGAAGGAAGATGACACCCAGTTGGCAATTTGTTCTGACGGGATCCCCCAACCTTTCCATCGAGCAAAGATCATTCTATCGCTGCAGTGCATTTGATACCTAGCCTTGGTATAATTATCAATTTCAATGACTTACCTGTTAGGAATAACTGGGGAATTTGAAGGTGGATCTGACATAGGGTGATTGTGATGGCCAGAGGTTTCCTTATTCTCTGATAATTTGCCCAGGGATTTTCATGGAGGAATGAAGCGAGCAAAGGAACTCTTTGGCTAGATAGGTTTTACAGAACCCTCCTCTCGACAGTGATTGGAAATCCTTTTGAGACTGTTTGGTTGCCCTAATGCCCTTCTACAGCTAACCACATGCCAATCCTGATCCCAACCCTTGTAAAGAGGAGGGGGAGCCCTAGCTGCATTAACCAGAGAGTATTTTGTTTTTGCAAAGAAGGCCTCTTGATCACAGGTCCGTGAAATGACCCTACAAAAATCCTCAGTCCCAGAGTTGTTAGCCAAAATAGCGAATCGATTAGCAGGACCTCTGTAAATTCCCCGCGGTGGATAAGAGCACTCAAAAGAGGATGTCGATGAATGGATGCTGAGAGCCAGTCTAGGGTTCCCTTATTTTCCATACCAACCAAAGGCTCCTGCGACAGATGCAAGGTTTAATTTTTGAGATTCTGAGACCTCAATACTGATTGGAGGACCCTTAGGAACCCTAACTGTCTCCTTGCATCTTTTACTCAAGGAAACCGAAATGGAATTTGCCCTTGTAGTGCAGGTATTTAAGGCTTCAAATCTGTTTGCAGACCCCACCTTATTACAATGGGCAAAATTTTGAGGTTGACCAGTTTGCCCGGGTGAGCGCTTGGTGAATACAAGAGATTTCTTCTACTTTGTTCCTTTTGAATTTGCAGTCAATTTTTTCAAAAATCCACTTTTCATGAATGTGAATTTTTGCAGAGCCATTTTTTACACATTAAGACTACTCTATTATTTATTAAAGATAGGAATATTAATGTGAACAACAAATATTAAAATGTAAATGAAGGGTAAAACCATAATATATTAAACTCCGCCAATTCTAAATATTAAATATTACATTAGATTGAGATATGTATAAAAAATAAGAATAAAATTAAATAAAGCATTTTATTCAAGAGTTTCTATTTTACCGCAAAGATAATTGTGCTCTAGGATTGTTCATTTGAAGGAATTTGATTGCTCATACAAGAAACATGTTTATGAATTGCAATTGAGGGCACCTAAAAATAGCTTATAAATGGTATCCTTATAGGCTTTAGATTGGATTGATCAATGATCAACATTAAATGAGAGATGAATAGTTATATAGTTATAGGATGGAGGGTGTAGTGAAAGATGATGTTATAATCATCTTACTTTATTTTGAGTTTTTTTACATTGAGCATGGAGATAAATTGTGATTTTCAAATTATTTTTATTGATTCTTGAGTGAAAAGGCGATTTAATAGATAAATTATATTGAATAACATGTAAACTAGGAAAGGGAATAAATAAATATCAAATATATGTTTTAGGAATCAATAAAATGGATAAATAATTAAATAAAGTATTATAGTTTAATTAATTAATAAACAAATATAGAAGTAATGTTTTAATTAAATTTGAGAAGGGTCCCAACTCATTATAGATCAAACAATATACACTATAACCAAGAAAGAAGGGCAGAAAAATTGCACCTAGATATCTCAAGAATAGAACTACAAAATTGAAACATAATCAAACAATACACATAACTAAAAGCCAGAGTAAGGATTGAGGAGTAGGCCCAACAAAAGTATCTAAGATTTTTTGGGTTAGAAGAGAATGATCCTTTTCCTTTCATCATACAATTATCTAGGAAGAGTCCTTTTCCTTTCATCATACAATTGTCTAGGAAGAGTCCTTTTTGGAGAAACAAGGGGAGCAATGCTAGAAAAAATTTCCAAAGTAATAGATAATTTAAAAGTTGAGTTTCCAAGCCTAAATGAGGAATCTAGTAGTCTGAAGAGAGGGAATCAAGGACCATGGAGGGAATAAGTCTAGTGTTCAAAAGAGAACTTGAAGGAGCCAGAGTTGCATCAGTATTTTGCAAAGAGGGAATGATAGGAGTAGGGTCCACCAAGGCATAAACAACACCAACTATAGATAAGTAATGTTAGGATGAGAGCAACAAGAGTTGAGTAGACACAAACTACTAAAGAGGGGATGATCGATGGAGAGGGGGGTGCCAAATCCATAAGAGAGTCCAAAGCCGAATTATTATCTCTTGAGAAGATCATGAGATGTCACTGTTTAGTGTATGTCCACTAAGTGAGAGAGGAGCGAAGCCAAGAACCGCAAGGATAAGAAGAGGCCAAGTGCCTATTTACAAAGCAGTGTCTACACCCAAATAAAATACCTTAATAGTCCAAGATTTTCCTTCATTGTAAATCATAAACTTTAAGAGAAATCTTAATAGGGAGTGGTTTTGTGAGGTCCAAATCCACCAAAATTATTACAAAGGAGTTATGGGAGAAGAGGTTGGTATTAGGGTCAACTTTAATAGAGTATCCTAGATTGTTGCCAATAGATTCATAGATGGTAGATCACCAAAAGTGGAGAGGAAGATGGGAGATCATGACCCAAGAAGGGGAAAACTAAGTAGGATTCATAAGGGGATTAAAGGAGTGCAACTAAAGGTGGAGAGAAAGAGCCTAAGAACCCCACTTTCACAAACCCATAGATAGAACATCATCCCTATCATCTATATTAAATATTACATTAGATTTGTTGTTCTTTTTACCTTGCAATGAGGTTCTTTTTAAGTTCAAAAGAAAATTTGATTTGTTTTAAGCCCAAAATAAAATGAGATTCTTTTTAAACCAAAGGGAAATGAGTTCTTTTTAAACCAACTTGAAAAGCTAGAAAGAAATGATTAGTAACCTACAATAAAAGAAAGTTAGTGAAAAATCCAAAGTTTAGGTGGACTTACACAAGCCTAATTTTTTTAACTCTATTACAAACTTTCTTTTTCTCTGTCAGAGTTATGTGCTAAACTTCTACACATATGCACTACAAAATGGTAGAAAAGTGCTAAAAGATGACTCCTACGTGCTACTCTGATGCCCGAATGTGCTACGTTGATACTTCTATGTATAGAAAAAAACAAAGAAGGTTATGCATTGAAAGGAAGTTCAAAAGCACTGGAAAATAGGTCCTACATGCCTAATAGTGCAATGAATGTGCTATAGTTTGACATAGATGTGCTAAAGTATACTCCATATGTGCTAAAAGGGTATTCCAACATACTTTCAATCGTTATCCTACACAAAAAACAATGTTATATATGGGGACATGTCACACGGTGGGCGCCACAAATGTATGCAGGAAAATGCGATGATGAAATCGAATAAACCGAACCTAAAAGACCCACACACCAATGAGACTCTTGGTGCAAGTATGTGAACTAATTCAATTAGTTCAACTTGCCAAGGGCTGTCCTATTGTTCTCTATCTCTCAGGATCCCTAAAGTCAATATTTTTCTCTCAGATCGTTGAGAAAATGACTTAGGAATGACAACTCCAAGAACGAGTGATATTTGATTTATATGCATGAATGTACTATAAGATATATATGATGTTAAAACTATGATGATTAAGCTAGTATGAAGATGATCATATGATAAAATATTACCAAATTATCCTAGCATGATATACTATCCTAGCATGAATATCGTATGATATTAAAATATTCCTAAATGCTATGATGATACTCTAACAAATAGAGGCTAAAATTCTTAGTAAATTAGACTATAATGTAGATGCACAAAGACTTGGTTTCTTTTTTGAAAATGAGGAATGAGAGCTCTGTTTATAGGGAAAATAGGACAATGAATGGTTAAGATTGAATAATCTTAACAAGGGCTAGGATTTAAAGTTAATTAATCCATGTTTACAATTATCACTAATTAAATGGTGACAATTGTCAACAAGAGGTTTCTTGAGAGGAGATGTAAGAGGCATTAAATGCCTGGGAAGACATGAAGGTTACCCTAGGAGGTAAGGGTTAAGGTTAGATTAGGGTTATCCAATGGACAAAGCTTTTACCTAAGGGGTAAACTCTTGTGCAAGGGTTAATAGGATAACCAAGGTTAAAGCCATGAATGGTTGATGAGACCCTTGGCTTATATGAGGGTTAAGTTAGAGAGAAAGTCTCTAACTGTAATGCCCATACCCTAGTCGGACTTTTAAAACCCGTTTAACCTTGACTGACTTCCTAGGTGGCATTCTCGAATGGTAGATTAACCGATATGCAATGTGTAGTTTAGATAATATAAATAAACTGAGCATACTTATTATTGTGTTTTTTTGCATCGATTCACGTGTAAATGCAATTGTTCCTAACCCTTGTGATAAATCTTGAGCTAACATCTTCATTGAATATGTATTTGTATATGCATGCTTGTATGAATTCATGGGTGCAGGAGATTTCAGGTACAACACCGCTTAGGGCAAGGTTCATCTCCTTTGGAATTTGCAAGGTTGAGTATGCTCGTTCATCTTTTGAATTCGGATTTAGTGGTCATATAACTCTCGTCTTGCCTTAGCCATGGTTAGGTGAGCATCGTGTGTGGATTCGTGGGCTTGCTCTTCAATGGGATGCGTGTCGAGTGATTTGGAGGACTTCCTCGATTTGCGTGCCATGCGCGAGGTAAGTGAGGTTTGTGATCCTAAGTATTAAATTTAAATTTATGAGTAGACGAGCGCATTAGAAATTTAGAAATTTAAATGGGTAACTTCTTCTATATGATTAATCACTAATTTAAGAGATTGCTTTAAATTGTTATTGTAGCAAGCTTAAGGTGTTTAACTGAGGTTAGTGTGCCCATTTACGCATTTGTAACTTTTATGCATTTGTAGTTGAGAAATTTGAATAAACAAGACTCTTGCATTAGATTAGTCATTTATTTAAAAATGTCGCTTTATTAAGTTATAGCGAGTTAATTTAATAGTTAATTTTAATAACTACGATTTTAATAAATTATGCATTTTAGAAAGGAAAATTTTTTAAGTCGTTTGGGAGATAGTAATAAATTACTCATTTTCGCATTTTGGAAGAAAAGGGATAAATTATTATTATTTAAACGAAAATTATTTCCTTTTTACTTATATAGTTGACATAGTATAAAAAGATTGATTCTTAGAAAATTTAAATTTAAATTAAAACGCCTTACCCGGTAAGTAGTCCCAAAATATAAATGTAGGCCTAAATCGATATTAAGAAATAAAAAATTTAAAACTCAATAAGAAAAAGAAGCATTTTAATTTTAATAAGGGAAAACAAATAAGATTAATAAGTAATGGAAAGAAATGACTTCCATTTGGGGACTTTCAATCATTTTATTTTTAAAAATAAATACCTAATTTCGAAATTGAAATTAGGGCAAAAATTAGGGCTTTCTTTTTAATCTTGTTTGGTAAGCATTTTGGGGGTCTTCTTGGCCTTTGGTTTTTTTTGGAAAAACATGGTTCTTGCAAGGGAGTTTGGGGATTTTGGAGAGAAATGAGGAATGAGAACAGCTGATTTGGGAGCTCATCTTCATCAAAATCCCTTCCTGGAAAGCGTTTGGAGGTAAGAAATTTTGATCTCCCCTTTTGTTTTTTTGTTATGCCCTCCATGAAATGCTGGAAAAACAGAGAGGGTTGCTACCCATGAATGGTTATTAAGATTCAGTTTTTCAGTTGGTTGTTGCTATGAAAATTCTGGAAAAATGTATTGATTATGAGTTTCTTGCAAAATAGGAGGTTTGTTTTTGGAATGTGAGTTTCTTCAAATAATAAACAAATAAAGAGGTTGCTGGAAAACGTTTTTCTTTAACCCCTGTCTGTGAGACTGAGTTAAGCTTCTGGAAACTGTTATATTTTTATGACTGTTTTTTTTTCTGTTTTTACCATAACAAATTTTATTTTAAAAACAAAAAAAAAAATTAAAAAAAAAAAGGGTTTTATTGCCTCCCACGACATTGCTACCAGTTGGTAGCGATCTGCTACCAAATGGTAGCAGCGCTACCTTTGGTAGCGTCCTGCTACCATTTGGTAGCAGTGCTACCAAAAGGTAGCTAGGCTGCCAAGGATGGGGGAGGGCCCACGTGGATGTCCACGTGGGTACCCTCTCCCCTCTTTTCTTTTTTGAAATTTAAAAAAAAAACAGTTTGTGTTATTTGTTTTATTTAATTATTATTATTTTATTTTATATAATTTGTTTTTTTTAAAAAAAGGGGGTTCAGTTTAATGGATTTTTAATTAATAATTGTGTATTATTTTATATAATATGTTTAGAAGAAAAAAAAAAGGAGATATATGCATGTCTCATGAAAAGAAGAATTCAGATTTATTTAGTGAACTAAAAAAAAAAAAAAATTAGTATAAGGGATTTACTTTTAATTCCTTGATAATATTCAATTTTAAATTCAATTCTTATACTATTAATTTTGGATTATAAATTAATATATATTTGGACTTTAGGGAATCAACTTTAGTAAACCCATACTTGAATACAAGTTTGCTTTTAAATTTCATATTGGTTTCAGCATACTCAAGTTCACTCTTATCTTTTTTTACATGGTCTAAATAGTCATGGTGGACTAATACGAATTTTTGAATAAAAGTTAAATTATCAAATCCGTAAACTTGTTCGACATTAATGGTTAGACAAATATGGTAAACGAACACCTCTTTCGGATTATGCTCATGTAGGTTTAAATTTTCTATAATAGAATTTGGTTATGGAATGGCAAGACTTGTCATGATAGTGGATGGTTATAAGTCGGTTAAACCCCCTTAGTTAGGCTACCGTCAAACAATAGAATTTTGGTTTGTTTGTCTTCTTGGTTATGTTTTAATTTGACCCGTTTTAAAAAGGAATCACTATGTAATAAACTAACGAGGTAGAGGTGGAATGGTGTATGTGTTCGCCTAAAAGGCAAGATTGTAAAGACATGTAATTATGTAACCTTAACTATAATAAATACCAAAAGGGTCTTGCAGTTGAGCAGACCCAGAGATGTAGCCCATCTGGGGTGAACTCCGAGATCATATTCTGTGTCATGCGATGTTTATAGCGTACTTTGTTTTATGTTTTAAATTATCTTGAATGGTTGTATTTTTGCAAAGTGTATGGTGTAAATTAAATAAATTCAAATTTAAATGTATAACATTTTTCATATGGGTAAACGTAGTTATTCAAGATCATAAAACGTTGGGAATTATGAATAGGGCATGGTATTTAAATATTGAAATTAAAGTGTGGAAAAAAAAAAGTAAATTGGTAATGTTAATTTGAATTGTAATAGTGGAAGAAATCTAGACAGAATTACTTCATTGGATTAATTGTTAAAAAGTATGTTAATTGGAATGAATGTAAAGAGGGGAAAACAAAGTTAAAAAAAAATTATGCCACAATTCCTAGATTGAAATTTAAAAGAAGAACATCATAGAAATATCTATCCTTCTACCTTAGTAAATGAATCACGCCATGTCAGTTATGTTTCATTACATTGGATAAAATTTGTTAAGTTATTTCACGTTTCAATCATGACCAATAATCCTCACCGGATTAAATTGTTAATCGTGTGGACTCAATCAAATATTCATGTTGTATATTGAACGAATATACTTAGTAATTTATGATGTAATTTTGAATCATTAATCCTCACCAGATCATTTCTGTAACCGGGTGAACCCAACTAGAAAACCCATTTGTTAATCTTTTTAAAAGGAATCCCTCATGTTGCTAAGATTGAACTAGAAGGGGAAACGTCATGATAATTATGTTTCATTATATTGGGTATAGTGGTTTGGTTAAGTACGTTTAATCTTAACAAATCAACCTTACCGAAGTAAAACTTGATAATTGGTGTAACTCAACTAGTCCACCCTAATTATAATCTCAACAAATGAATTTCTTATGATATGTTAAAGATGAATTGAAAAAGAAGGGATTCAATTAGTTGTTGATACATTAAATCTAATAAAAGAATCTCTCTCACATTATTTTCATTTAACAAAAAAATATGCAATAAGATAATTGTAATTCAATCCTAATGGAAGAGCATCTCTTGAAATTTATACTTTAACCTTGAAATGATGAACATCATCTAGTTAACGATACTTTGAAAGGGAGGATGCTCTCGTGTGTTCTCATGCATATCCACCTTATTGAAATTAGTCCATTTAATTGCATTATTAAAACTTCAGATGAATTCCCTGTCTACGCACATTTTATCTTCATTTAAGGACTGCATCTCATTAGTTGGTTATGTATGAAACCAAACGAAGGGACTTCACTCAATTAATGGTGGTTAATCCTTAAGAAATAAATTTCTCTCATTAACCATGCTTTTAATATAAAAAAAAGGAGATAACAAATGTGGGTGAATATTTTAAAATCAAATGATGAAACCCTCGCTTTACTAATCATAGTTTAACCTTGAATGAATGAACCTCATTAGGCATATTCTTAAAACATTAAAGGATGAAATCAATTGTGAATGGATACCACAACCCAAGGAATGGAATTCATGAACCCATTTTGGGGGCCTCTTAAAGTAATTATGAATTAAAGTGCGATGGATAAATAATCTCCTCAATGGCCTCCTAACCATCGAAGTAATTGAACGCCTCCTAAAGATATAAGGTGTTAAACCATTGAACACATATTTAATCAAGGACTATGCATTACCTCGTAATTAAGTTATCCAGTTTAATGGATCTAATGACGCAAGTTGAGTTAGGTGTAAGGTTGTGTAATCGCGTTAGGAAACTCCTTAGGATTGGCTGAGCCTTCCGCTGTGATATCTAAGTTGACAGATAACTCTAATGTATCTTAATGTTTTGTCTAATTATGAACTGAGACAACTTCAACTATCCTAACGTTGTAACGTTTCATTAACGCACTTAATTATATTTAAAAATAAAAATAAAAAAATTTACACTCTATTTGAGTGTTTTTAATTTAAACCCATAGGGGTTTCCTGGCGGGGCATTACACTAACCATGCAAGAAGATTGAGTTAACCATAAATGGTTATGTAGACTTTGAGGATTAAATTGTTGAAGACATAAAGCCTTTAATGCATTTCAAAGACTTTGGAGGCTTTGAGAAGTGACTTCCCTTTGCTAAGAAATGTGACAATAATTAGGAGATGAATTAGGCTAAATTGGAAGTGATTAGAAGAATCTAGAAAGGTTTAGGAGACAAGTGGGAGATGTAAGAAAATGCAAGTGGATGAGGGAAAATGATTTTAATTAAAATAAAATTACTTCATTTCAACTAAAATAGATGCAACTTGCATGTTGCATGCAACCTAACTTGAAAAAAATGGCTCTGCAAAATATCGCTGAAAGGAGCAGGTGAAATAAATTTTTGGAAAAATGCGACAATGGGGTTCCTTCAACATCTGGAAGGGGTCCCCCTCTGCTGGACAGCACATGGCAAGTTGTGAAAAATAGAAAAACCATTAACGCAGAAAGGAGGATGGAAAGAATGTTGAACCAGGTTTGGGCAGTTCCTATCACTACACGAATTCCACCCTTTGCCACTAATGCGAACAGGGTGTCGTTAGGGTTTAAGGTGAACAATGATTGGCCTCAACACGGCCCGCAAAGAAGCCAGGCAGAGGGTTATCTAAAACCGACCAGAATTGGGGAACCCACATCGCAGAAATTTTCCAAATCTAAAAACAATTATGCAGTACAGAAAATATGGAAAGAACTGAAAATGCAGGGTAATAAACAGGTCAAGATAAATTCAAAACACCCTAGGATGGAGCCCATCAAAATCCTAACTCCGGATACCACTATGGAGCTAAGGAGTTACTGTGCTAAGCACGGATTATTTGCCAAATGGGAAGGCCGTGGGCAATCTTCCTCAGAAATAGCTGACTGGTGGAGAAAAAAATTCTGCGGCCAAGTAAGTATAACAGCCCTAACTAATAAATACATCTTTATTGAATGCTATGAAGAATCATTGAAAATTAGAATGCTCGAAGGAGAACAAGTGTTTTATAAGCGAATGAATTTTAGATTTTTAGATTGGAAACCTAAATTTGATTCGGACAGACACGAATTCAGCACAGAATCTAGATGGATAATCATACAAAACATTCTAGTAGAGCTAATGCATGTTAAGATTTTGATGGAAATAGGCAATAGCTTAGGTAGTTTTGTAGCCCTAGAAAAAAATTGGACAGACAACTCTGACATTAAAATTCTAATAGATATGGAAAGAAACAATAAGGATTTAAGAAGCATATCCATTAATACGATGGACAGGAACTATAATTTAAATCCAAAATGGTTTAATGGCAAGATATCAGAAGAAATATGGGCCATAAACACTAATGTCAGAAAAACTCAGGTCAAGAAAACAAAAAAGGCTAAAAAACCAGATAACAAGGTCGACATTCAATTTAACGATGAAATAGGTGGATTCATCATCACAAATACACAATGTGGTGAAAAACTGGGGCTGCAAGCTTGCTCCCAAAGCATCAAATCTATCAATAATAAGCAGATCCATGCATCGCCTGAAAAAGAAATCCAAAAGGAGCTGCATGAGGTCATTGACAGCCTGATGCAAAAATTTGCAGAAGAGATAGCAGATGAAATGTTGAAGAAAGATAAGATAGTAGAAAACACATGCCATTCAAATGGACATATTCACGTGGTAGAAAACCCTCAAACAAAGGAAATTGAAAATAATGATGTAGAAGGGGTTCCAGAGATACAAAACATGGAGGACCTATCCCCTGTGGTAAAAGGAATGAACGAAGAGGAAGAAAGAAACTTTATAATCAAGGAATTAATGAATATACAAGAGGAGGAAAGATCGGGGGATGCAAACACAAACTTGGGAGAGCTACCCAATAAAGGTATTATGATGGTAGATGGAGATAAAGAGAACCTAGACTGTGGTAAACTCAGCAGCAATAAAAGGGGGCAAAAATCTTTTTTAGACAAAATGAGAATGGATGGGGAAGAGGAGGGGCAAACCAAAATAACAAACCTATTCAGCCCAATAAAGAACCCGACATCCCCCAACCTAAACTAAAAATACTAACATGGAATGTAAGGGGTCTGGGAGCCCCTAGTAAGCAACGCTTAATTAAGCATAGCTTAAAAAGAACTGACATGGATATAATAATGATACAAGAAACAAAACTAAACAGAGCAGACATGGCACAATTTAGTAAAAATCTATATCAATGGCAGATGGAGGCAACAGATTCCATTGGGGCGTCGGGAGGATTAGCATTACTATGGAAGAAAAATACAATAACGTATACTAGTTATGTCAAAATGCAGCATTGGATGGCAGGAAAAGTTAAAGCAATCAATAGAGATACAGAATTCATCATCATCAATGTTTATGGCCCAATAACCACGGAAAAAAAAAAGCAGTTTGGTTAGAAATTAATCATTTTTTAACAAATCAAAAGGCTCCTCACTGCATTATAGGGGGAGACTTCAACACTATTTTATATCAATCTGAGAAAAGTGGAGGTGCCAAGACAATTAGACAATCGCAAAAAGACTTCATGGAATGGGTAAATAACAATTACTTGCTAGAAATAAAAACTGATAAGAATGCACACAAATGGAATAATAGGAGGTCTGGCATTTCTAATATATCAGAAATACTGGATAGATTCTTCTTTAAAGGGGACCTAAGCTCCTTTCAAGTCGAGATGAAGGCCTCGGTTCTCCCATGGTCAGGATCAGATCATTTTCCAGTATTGCTGGAACTTATGGGGGAACTGAAAATCAGTAGGAGACCTTTTAAATTCGAAAATATGTGGCTCATGCATGAAGATTTCCTACCAAATATACAAAAATGGAGGACTGAATGTAATATCCAAGGTTCTAAAATGTTCCAAATAACCTTGAAACTAAAAGAAATAAAACATAAATTATTAGTCTGGAACAAGAAAAGATTCAAAAATATCTTCGAAGAAAAATTAAGAATTGAAAAAGAAATGGATGAAGTAAATATAGAAGTCATTATGCATGGAATGGATCAACTTTTATATAATACAGAGAAAAGGCTTCTAAAGGAATATGAAGATATCTTAACCAAGGAAGAAATCTTTTGGAAGCAAAAATCTAGAGAAGTATGGCTAAGTGAAGGGGATAATAATACAAAAAATTTTCATAATAGCGTTAAAGTGAGGAGAGCTAAAAATAGAATCACACAAATTGCTAATGAAGAAAACCAGATTATCACAGATCCAAAGATGATTGTGGAAGACGCTACCCAATACTTTAGAAACATACTGAATAACTGGGAACATTCAGACCTGACGCACAGTCAGGACTTGGTTAAAAACATATCGAAATTATTATCAAAGGAGGATAATCAGATGTTAAATGCCAAAATCACTAAGGAAGAGGTAAAGTATGCTCTATCCCAATTTTCAGGGGATAAGGCTCCTGGACCAGATGGTTTCTTGGCTAACTTTTATCAGAAATGCTGGCATATCATAGGTGATGAGGTATCAAAGGCATTAGAAGCTGCTAGAAATGCTTGCAAATTTCTGAAAGAAATAAATAGTACATTTTTAGCTCTTTTACCCAAGAAAGAAAATCCATCCAAATGGGAGGAATTTAGACCCATATCCTTATGCAACATGACATATAAAATGTTAACAAAAATCATGGCCAATAGATTGAAAAAATTATTACTAGTTATCATCTCAGAGGAACAAACAGGCTTTGTTCCAAATAGGTCAATTTTAGATGGGATAATCATTGTTCAAGAGGTGATTCATTCCATACATAACCAAAAACAACCTAATATGTTAATTAAACTTGATATCAAAAAAGCCTATGATAAAGTGGACTGGTACTTCCTCTGCAACTACATGAAAGCCTTTGGCTTCAACAAGCAATGGATCAATTGGGTGTATAGATGCATTTCAAGCCCTCGATACTCAGTCTTGATAAATGGAAAACTGGAGGGGTATTTTGGAGCAACAAGGGGCCTGAGACAAGGGGATCTGATTTCCCCTTTTCTATTCATCATAATGTCTGAAGCTTTAGGAAGGGCCCTTAATGCTTCTAGAATTCAAGGTAGGTTGCAAGGTATTCAGATAACGACAGGGGTAGAACCTTGCACACATCAACAATTTGCAGATGATACAATGATTCTAGGAAGAAGCAATCTCAAAGAAGCTAAGGAAATTAAGAGAATTATATTGTCATACGGGAAAGCTTTCGGAGAATTAGTAAATAACCAAAAATCTGAAATCTTCTACTTTAATACACCTATACATGAACAGATAAACATAACAAACTGGCTAGGATATAAGATTGGACAGTTACCATTCTCATATTTAGGAATACCCATTGACAAAGGAATAAGATCAACCAAGCTATGGGATCAACTCATTGATCACATCAAAAAAAGATTGTCATCATGGTGGGGCCTATGGTTGACAGGGGCAGCAAGATTGACATTGATCAAATCAGTCTTATCGGCAGTACCAATCTACATGCTTTCGTGCATTCCCTTATCAAAAGGGGTATATAAAAACATATCCCAATTCATCAGGAATTTCTATTGGCAAGGCATGGAGGATAAAAAAAAAATAAAACTAATTGCTTGGGATAAAATTTGTAGGGAAAAGTGTGATGGGGGTACGGGTATAAGGAACTTGAAATGGTAGAACAAGGCCTTAGGGGCAAAATTGATCTGGAAAATATACGGTTCATCCGAAGCCAAATGGGCAAAAATTTTGATAAATAAATACCTAACAACTAATCAAAAAGAAGCAATATTTAGGGAAAAACATCTGCCAAAAGGCTCAATAATATGGAACTTCATCAAAGAATGTAGATCCGTTATAACAAAACATCTGACTTGGGATATCCACAATGGCAAATTGGCCTTGTTTTGGGAAGACTCATGGGGGGACCAACCTCCAATAGATATATTGATGGATATGTCTGAAATCAAACAACAGATGAAGAATCTCTGGGGAAATTATGTTAAAGACTATATAACCCTTGAACCAAATTCAGCATTAGGATGGAAATGGAAAAACATGAGTACATTTATGCCTGAAAACAAATCCCAGGAACTTCAAAGGATTCTGGCTCTTAGAATGATCTCCATCAGAGAAGGGGAAGATAAATTAATATGGTCAGGCTCTAAGGACGGACAATATAATTGTAGGGATAGCTTTAAAAGAATATATAAAGAGGTAAAAGTAAGCAAAGACCACATCCCAACTATTCTATGCTGGAACAAATTTTGCCTTCCCAAAGCAGGCTTCTTTACTTGGGCTGCAATTCAAAAGAAAGTACTTACTACTGAACAATTCAAGAGCAGGGGATATGAAGGACCATCGATTTGTATATTATGTAGGGAAGATGAGGAAACAAGTGACCATATTTTCATGACATGCAAGTTTACTCAAAACTGCTGGTACTGGTTAATGGCACAGTTAGGATGGTCGGGAGCTATTAGCTCTTCCCTGATAGAATGGTGTTCATATTGGCCAATTGTCATGAGCAACAGTCTCTTTCATAATCTATGGATCTGTAGTCCATCCATTCTAGTCTGGGAAGTCTGGAAAGAAAGAAATAGAAGAATATTTCAAGAAAAGGAAATGCAGGTAGAAAAACTAATAATAAGGATAGAAGTTGCAATTACTGAAACAGTTAATAGTAAGAACATATGTTTTCCATCATATGGGAAATCATTCACTGAATGGGATAATTTCATTAGAAAACAGTGGAATGGAATAAAAATACCCCCCTTTTATGGTAAAAAAGGAATTGATAAGGAAAAGATTAGGAAAGCTTGTAAATGGCAACCACCAAAGCCGGGTTGGTTCAAATTAAATTTTGATGGTGCATCCAGAGGTAACCCTGGAATAGCAGGGGTAGGATGTATAATTCACTCAGGTAAAGGAAAATGCATGGGATCTAAGGCCATGCACTTAGGAAAAGTCACCAACAACACTGCTGAACTCCTAAGTCTAATAGAAGGATTGATTATGTGTAAAGAATTAGGAATATCCAAGTTGGAAATTGAAGGCGACTCAGCAATAATTATCAATGCAATTAGGAATAAAGGAATGCCTAATTGGAAGCTCAAGGGCATACTTGACAGAGCATTAGAGTTGCTTAACAATTTCACAGATTACACTATTAATCATATTTATAGAGAGGCAAACTTGGCAGCTGATGAGTTAGCTAATTTAGGGGCAGATGGAACAAACAAGAAAACTATAAATAATTAAGAATCCATTCATAAAGTATAATATGGACACACATAAATTTGAAAATCACATATACACCTTTTAAAATGTGGAGTATGCTCTAGATACTTCTATATATATATATGCAAGATTTATATATATATATATATATATAAACATATATATACTACCAGAGATATCTATACATGAGCACATATATACAGAAATCATGATAGATATGTATATATACATATATAAATATTTATAACATATATATGTTTACATATATATCTATGTATGGGAGCAAATGTATAAATACCCTGATAGATATGTATATATATATGCTTATATATGTATTAAATATACATATATAGATATAGATAAGTATATGGAAACATACTAGGGGAAGACTTAGCATTAGATTATATATGTTTAACTGGTATTATTAAAATCGCAAATAGGTCTGGAATATAATAGACTCTATCTATAGAATTTTGTCCTGACTGGTAGATATGTTTAGGGTTTTTTGGTATTGTCATAAATAGACAGACATATATAGCAATTGAAGAATGGGGTTTACATATTATGGAATATATTTCATTTTTAAAAAAAATGAGCAGGGACATTCTAATGAAATTACATGAAGTGCTCTTTTTGAAGCAGAGTTTAATATTAAGCTCTCACAGCTGTGAGGATCCTGGAAATGGGCAGTATCAGGGGGGAGGCGGGTTTGCGAATTTACAACACTCACAACAGCCATGGCTTTGACAAAACAGGTAAAATGAAAGATGAAATATGAGCTAACAAAATAAAGCTAGAATGAAATTCTCCTTAATACAGTTTGTCTATTTAATTTTAGTCTGAAAAAGGAGTTTCAGAATGGATGGAAAGATGGTATTAATATACATTTGCATTTATATATATATGCATAAGATTATATATATATGAGTGCAAATGTATGGCCTCTGGATGACCTAGGGGTAATTAACAATATCAACTAAGGATAGGCTTGATGAAGATATAGATTGTGATAACGGAATTTTAAATAGCTGACAATTTTGGGCCCTAGAATCTTTGTTTTATGTTTCTATTTTTTATATAGTACTGTATGGCCTCAAAATGGAAAAGAAACGATAAACAGGGAAGAGGAACACTCCTTATTCAGAAGTAAACAATATTATTCCTAGGAAGTAGGAGATGATAATGTGACAGTTCAGAAAGGCTACAATATAGGATTAAGGAGAACTCAGGTAATATCTGTGAAAGAATGATTATGCTATCATGGTTTGGCATATGCTTCTCAGGTCTCTTAAATTTTGGCTCGGGACTTCCGAGGCTGTAATGGCCCTTGGAAACTAAAGTTTAACACAAAAGATCAGACTTAAGGTCAAAATTGAAAACAAATTGGGGAAAGATTAAATAATAGATAAAATTGTATGGTTACTTTCACTCTTTGACATATAGTTAAATTATATTCATGGTTAGGTTGTCAGTAGTTTTATTTCAAATTATCTGATAGTAAATTTGGGCTAATACAAGCCTAAAACTTAGAAAATTATATGGTTAAAAGATGGAATTCCGTTTTTTGTTTTCGGCAATCATATATATATATATATATATAAATATGTAGATTTCGATATATTTATATACATATATAGCATTTCAGATCTGTCTCTGTGGCACTAATCAATCTGGTTTCCATCTGGCTTATTCGAAATCAAACAATTAAATCTACAATTTTCCTACAGAACCTCAATGATTTATGTATTAAGTATATTTGGCAGACAAGCTATGGCATCTATCCACATTATAAATTATTGTAGCTTGGCTAATCTCTTAAATTGATGCTAAAATGGCAAAGGTAGTTTCAAAATAAGAGATAACCAAGCTGCAGTAATATTATTGAGGGTAGATGAAGGCAAGTATTGAAAGGATGCTTTTGTCATTTGTCATTTATCTATATAACAATGCTACTAACAGAATGGTAGGAAGGTGTGTGAAAATGTCTTTTGCAGATTCAGGATAGAGATCAGATAGCAAAGATGTAAATGCAGCAAGAAAGTCTATACGAACGAGGAATTCATAGCAGGGACAATGGCAACAAGAAATTTCATGTGTAACTTAACTCAAAGAAATGAATATGGCTTTGCCAAGAATGTATTGTCATTGTATATTCCTGAAAAAGGAATTATAAACTGAAATGTGTACTGTATTTCTGATCCAATTAGGGATCTGGGCTAGACCAGAGGTTTTCTTTCCTCCATTCTTTCCTACCGGTGCCCACACTGAATGGAGGTGTATCTTTTATTAAGATAATATATAAATTTTTTGGCTTCAGCCTTTGACCAAAAAAAAATAAAAAATAGATGCAACTTGCATAACTACAAGTGGGGGGATTTTAATAAATAAATTAGATTTATTTATTTACAAGGATCAATTTAATTAAATGTAAATTTAATTAAAAGGGGAGAAAAGGGAATTAATTAAATAAAGTGATTTATTTAATTAAAGGCTAGAAAAGGTTTAGGTGAATTTAATTAAACAAATTGAGTAATTCATTTAATCAAAATAGATGAAAATGAAGGAATTAATTAAATGGAATTTAATTAATAGGAGGAATGGAGGTAAAATAAATATTAAATATTTATTTAGGAAATTGGTCAGATTCATACGTCTACATATACAACCCGCTCTCCATGGATAGGAATGTGGAGTATCCTCCATACATCCTCAAGTGTCATAGAACTCTCCTTAGTGGGCAAATGGAATGAGAAAGTCTCTAAATGCCATCTCTCAACTAAAGTTGTAATGAGACCCCTATTGGTCGCAACCTCAGGGAGATGAAGAACATAAGTGGCAAATCAGGGTAATATCCTTAGGAATAATTTGTGTTCGTAAAGCTAGTCCACTTAGTCTAGTTTGAGGCCTGCATGAAAAACACATTAGAGCATTAGCAAAAATTATTCATTTTTATGATAAATTGGAGCAAAACAATGAAAATTTTCGTTATTCAAATGTATGTGATATAGATAAGTCTTTTGTGAAAATATTATTACTCATGTGAAAGGAAATCACCATATGGGCAACATATATGACATATGCAACACACTATAAGCATATGCGATGAAGATCAGTCCCATGCAAAATTGTTATGACTAATACGAAACATATACCAAATGTGAAAAAAAAAAAACACTCATGCAAAATATTTAGCATGCATGCGAAAAAAATGAACTACACATGCGACATGATTAAAAATTTGAGCTCTACCTTTTTTTTGGAAACATTGGACAAATAGGCAAAAATTGATCAAAATTTTGGACAAACTTACCATATTGCCTATGCTAGCTAGACACTGGTAAGATCAGACTCACTCGAACAAGTGTTGTTGTGTCCTAATGACGACCATCCTGCTCACAACGAATGCAAAAAAATCAAAAATCACAAGGAAAGCTATGAACTCAAAAGAATGCAAATGAGAAAATGACGGGTTGGATTTTCTATTTATAGCCCAAAATTAGGGTTTTTCTCCTCCAAAACAACGACGGTTCTCCTGAACTTTGAACCACTTGTAGGTTAGTCAAATAGAATCAAAATCATGTGAAACTAGAAATTATTACTCACTAGCATAGAATTGTTAAATTGGTCTCAATTCCATTATTTTTGACCAATTTTCCGAGGGGGCATATTTAGACCCTAGCGTCATCGATGCATATAGGGGCAGGAAATTTTGAAAATTTTCTTCGATACATTATCATTCCAACATTGTCTCAAAGAGGGGAAAATGTAGACACCTAAAAATGTCTCATTGCTAACACAAATTATTCATCTTAATCAATTAAATAATTCCTTAATTATTTAATTAAGCTAATTTGTATTCTTTTGAACTAATGTAATAATTACGAATCAACATTATTAATTATTCAATTTCTTCTTCTTCAATTAATCAATTAACCTCCCTTTCTTATTAATAATTAAATATTTATTATTTAATTAATTTTGAATTAATACTTTTAATTAAATAATCTTTATTATTTAATCGAATTCAATTTCTAAAAGTTAAATAATTTCTTTAAATTATTTAATTAACTAATTTATTCTTCTAATTTACCAAAATTCTAATTTCAGTAAATGTGCATTTCAATTTCATGATTCAAAATTCAAAATTCAAATCAAATGCAAAATCAAATTGAATTTCAAATAAATAATCCTACAACACATGCTAAAATCCTAACCAATCAATCAAATCATTTATCTACTCAGTTAACTCCTCAATCACATTTTCTCACTCCAAATCAACTTTTTCTAACATGTAATTAGATCAGTCATCTCCTTAGTTAACTTTGTTAACTAATCAATCCATCTAGTCATCTATTAAATCTATTCTCTTAAGAATTCAATCAAATGAGTTCCACCTCTCAATCAATCCAGTTCAACTATCAATCATCTCTTTAGCTCACTTCAGTTCCACTTCTCAACCAATCTCCTCCAAAAATTTATAAATTGAGCATCAAAATTCCATTTTCAACAATCACAAACTTTGAATTCTTGTGTGAATCTTATGTAGGTTAGCAATGCAATATCTTAGAGCCATCATAGCATAAGAAGAAGAAGAACAATGGAATAAATTTGCATCTATGCAATAGGGTGTTTTAAATTGTTTATTTAGAGCCTTATTATATTGAATGAATACTTTCATTGATGTTTTGGAATGTGTTAATTAGATAGGATTCATGATTTCCTATCATTCTAATTGGCAATGATGAATTTTAATGTAACACATAGATCACACATCATACAACAAAAACTAAGATAAAATAGTAGGGTTACAACTAGGTAACCCAATCAGCAAAACAACACAACTAAAATTAAAATAAAAAACCCTAAAAATCAAATATGGGACCAAGGCATGTGCGTAGAGGAACATTTAAAGATCTCTGTGAAGAATAAGAATGACCTTTTTTTATTTCTACAAACAATAGTCCATGAAGAATCTTTGAAAGGAGAAGCAAAAGGAAGAGTATTATCCAAGCCAATAAAAGTTGTCACAAAGTCACAAAAAGGAGCTACTAAGCCTAGGATGAGAACCTAGTAGTTAGGGTAGAGAGATTTTGGGACCAAAGAAGGGTTGTGTCCTATACTCAAGAGAATTCCAAAAGGATCTTGCAGAACATCACTAGCACACACAACCAACAAAGAATGATCAACTGAAGAAAAAACCTCGGTAGTTTGAGGAGTAGGGAAATTTATAGGAGCCATTTGGGCTAAAACATTGTGTTTCGTAGAATTAAAGGTACTAGACAAGGATGAAAAGAGTCTAACTATGAAAGAATAAGAAGGATAGTGAGATGATTCCTATATACATCATTTCACCAGGTAGGAGAAGATTGGGGAGAAGATCCAGAGGGACAAGGTGCCCCATGGCAAAGAAATGATGATATCTAAACAAGATCCCTTAGTAGTCGAAGCATTTCCTCCTTTGGAGATCTCTAATCATAAGTGAGATCTTAGTAGGAAGGGGTTTAGAGAGATCAAGATCCACTAGGATCTACATAAAGGAGGTGTGGGAGAAGAGATTAGAGTATTAGGGCCGACCTTGACAAAGCAACCTAGTTTATTACCAATAGACTTGTAAGCAACAATTCACCAAAAATATAATGGGAGGTCAGGGAGCTAGCCCCAAGTACAAGAGACATCAATAGAGTCCACCAAGGAATTAAAATATGGAATCTATGGGCATAATGATAAAGCATGAGTGTCATATTTTTAGGGGCCCATAGAGAGGACAACATACCTATCATCCGTGTTATCAAAGTAGATGAAAAAAAATCCTATGAGAGCAAGGATAGATTTCAAACTTACAAGAGAATAGAGAGTTCCAATGAGTTGACATATAGGAGTGAAGTGAAGGGAGTGATGGCCACAATTTGTTGACTCTTTCAACCAGCACAATTTTTTTGTATTAGGAAATGCGGTCAAGAACCTCCTTGCCTACATTTATTTTTGTAATCAAGGAGTTGCGTGGAAAGCATTTCATTAGAAGAACAAAAGTATCTGATGACTACTAAGAGGGGGGGGGGTGAATTAGTATACAAAAATGTACTGTAAACAAACTCTTAAACAATTTACTAGATAACTGGTACAACAATTTCACTGATAAACCGGTTAAGATAAATGAAAACCAAATAGAAAACAATGCATTCACCCACAAGAGCACAATCACCATAACACAAGATATTTGACATGGAAACCCAAATGGGAAAAACCACGGTGAGCAGAAACTCACAAGTAACTATCTGTAGAATAGAAACCAGACTGGTTAAGGTCATACAATGTTCTTCACTAGAACATATCCTATTAGGAATCTAGATCTCTGTTAGGAGATAAAACTTGTTAAAGACTACCTTGTTAGAGGATTTTAGATCCACAGTTGTGAACCACCTTGTTAGAGGATTTACAAAGGCTTTGCTGGGCCTACCTAGTTAAGGGTTTCAGACTTGTCGAAGATGTGAGTGATCTAGCTAATAGCACAATCTCCTTAATTAGATCCTTGATAGCTCATTGTTAATGCATTTCAGCATTATTTCAATCTTCAATATCTCCACATCCTAACTCTTCATACAGACTTAATCTTTTCTGCAAAGATCACACATAACCTTTTCTCTATCTCTCATACATCATACATGCAAACCCTAGACATGTTGTCCTTATAAAGGAAACTAATTTCATGTTGGTCCAATAGGATTAGACTACACATTTGGTAACACAACACAAAATCACCACCAAAGTGTCGGTGGATGATAACTCATCACACATTATAGAAATACCGGTTGGTAACTCATCACAGAGTAATACTGGTTAATACAATATACTGATTATTGGTTGTCAAAAATGAAGACTGGTAGATGGAAGTGTTCAGATCAAAATTTAACTACTGCTTGGGTCCTTTGTACCACTTGAGCTCGTCGAACTACTTGGGGTCTTCATACCGCTTGAGCTCTTCAGTCAATCTGTGACCAGTAAACATCTTTTGCGAAATACCGATAGTCTAAAGACTATACATTACTCAATACACAATATCGGTTAGAACAATTGCCCGTTGATTCATAACTCATACATCAAGAAAGTGTATGTCCATCATAAAGAAAGTGTGTGTCCATCAATGACAATCAAAACACCATCAAAATGCCAACAATCTCCCCCTTTGGTATTGATGGAAACACTTAGGAAAATTTTGACATCTAAGTGTTTTTACAATAAAAATTGCCATAATCAAAATTACTTCCCCTAAGCATATACACTAGCCCTTTTTGCAGAAATTACAATATATACTACTCCCCTAAAATGGTAACATGAAAGTACATGAATTGGTAACATTCACCAAAATTTGAAATACTACTCCCCCTTTGCCAACAATGACAAAGTAATGCAGAATAACCCCTGTTTCCTTATATATAAAAATAGAGTAAATGTTTATGACAATAAGGAATGAAACTTATCAAAAACAGATTTAAAGTCCTACATAAAAATTTTCATGGCCAATGTCCATGACTCAACTAATGAGGTAGTAACCTCACTTTCGATCTACATCTAGAATGCCAGTTCTTCCATTGCATCAATGGTACTCACCTCTTGAGTTATCGTGATGGCTTCCAGATTGAGAAAACATTTCTAAAGAATCTGCAGTCTTGGCAATACGACCAGTTGAAGCTCCTGCAAATCTCTGGTCTGGTTGCAAATTTCTGATTCCATTCTAGCAGTCTGAAGTTGATAGTGATGAATCGTTTGCCCATATGTGGTGAAGGAATCATATGGCATCTTGAAGTTGCTTATATATGTCTATAACTCCGATTAGAGTTTATCTTTTTGTTTAAGCACATCATCACAAAATAGATGGGGTTGGCAGATTTTACTCAACAGTAATTTGCCCTCATCGATAGCAACACCAATATCCTTCTACTATTTCAATAGATGAGACCGAAGCTCATTCATTTTCTTGACTAAGGTAGTGTTGAGTTCCTTTTCATGAGTCTTCTTCATAGTGGCTGAAGCAACATCTTCCAAGCATTGTACCTGGTCCTACACTACAATACAAAGAAGCTTAAGCTTGGACAAAGAGGAATCGATACTGGGGAGGTTAGTACTGGGAATTAGACTGGTAAGGGTGTTAATTGTAGTTTGAATGACATCCTATTCCTTCTTCCTCTGCAATGCTTCCGGTCTCTCTTGTGCAAGTTTTATGTTGTGAAGCATCTCAGACTCATCTGCAGATTGAAGATCAATAGAACTGGTGGTGTCAACCGGTTTGGCTTGACCACTGGTTGCCTTGGGAGTCTCTGCTTGTTTGGTTTTCTCTACTTCCTTCTCCTCTGCTACTTTTTTATTTTCCTCTTCTTTCTTCTTTTTCTCCTCTTCTTGTTTCTTCTTCAGTTCTTCCTTCTTCTTGTCTTCTTCCTGCTTTTTCTTCTCTTCCTCCGTCTTCTTCTCTTCTTCCTTTCGTTTGTCTTCTTCTTTCTTCTTCTCTTCTTCCTTCTTCTTCTCTTCTTCTTTTCTCTTCTCCTCTTCTTTCCTTTTCTCTTCTTCTTTCCTTTTCTCTTCCTCTTTCTTTTTCTCTTCCTCTTGTCTCTTGATTTCTTCTTGTCTTGCTTTTTCCGCTTGCTCTTTCTCCGCTTTCTCTTTATCAACCATTTCCTTGTCCTATTTCTCTCTCTTCTTTTTCTTTGTCTTGTTTTTCTTTCTCTACTTTTTCTCTATCAGGAGTGACATCCTCAACATCTAATGCATCCACATCAATGGGATCCATTTTCTCTATCTCTCTTTCACCTTCACTATTAAACACTTCATCCAGTTTACCTGAGGATAGGTCTGGTTCTTGTTCAGCCTTCATATTGGCCTCAGACACTTGGTGTAATCTAGCAGCAACTTTTGCATGTAGATGTGTGTCCTTCTCTGCTTCAGAAGCTCTTCCTTCTAGCAGCCTGAGTCTTCCCCTTCTCATGAAAAAGAGGCATTTTTTTAATCCATTATCTCAAATAATTCTGAATTTGAAGCATCAAGAAAATATTGTGCAAAAAATTTCTCCCTGATCTTCTATTCTTTCTCAATGGCAATGCACCATTTATTATCCAAAGAATTATATAAAGAATCAGGTGTAACTGATCTAATATTTAAGACATAAATATTTAATGATTTCTTGCTCTACTTCTTCTTTCTCACTATCAGTAAAATCATCAAAATATTCTTTTAAATCATCAAGCACTTTCCTCTTAATATTCTTAATAGTCCTCTGACAATGTGTCATTGGCTTATAAGAGGAAATATCTATATTTACCGGTGTAGAGGTTGCAAGTGCATTACCGGTAGATTTTTCTTTCTTTCTTGTTTGCCTTGTCTTCTTTGGTTGGATTTCCGGTTGAGTATCCTCTGACTCCGGTGAGCTAGTTTTGGTTTTCTGCTTCCTCTCAAAGACTTTAGTAGGAATAACCTCAGGTTTCTTCTTAGAAGGTGACCACTTGGTCACTTTTGGATTGGCAGAGGTAACTGGTGCAGATACCGATGGCACTGCTTTATCCTTTTTCTATTTTGGTTCTTCAAACAGTGTTACCCTCTCCAAATAGGTGTCAGTTCTCTTTTTCTTCCATCTAGTGGTGAGGCAAGTAGGTAGAGGCATACTCGATCAGCATGTCATTCACCACTTCATATCCCATTGGTTCAACTTCTTCCTTTATGGGTTCCACCGCTTCCATTATGCATTCATCTACCTTTATTGTGAAGCAGATGTCATCTTCATACTTCTTCACAATATCATCTGATATCCTCATTCTCAGGTTCATTTTCTACTTGAATTCATCAAAATATTTGTTAAGGACCTCAGGATATCTAGTTTCCACTATTTGTAGACTTTCCTTGATTTGTCTCGAGACCTGTAGGTCAGCAGACCATTGCACATCACCTACTCTAGGGAAATAACCTTGAAAGTAGAAGAATAAGCTGACTAGAAGTTGTCCAAACCTAAACCTTAAAGCATTGTCTTGTTTAATGGACTTTAGGTTCAATAGCAATTGCTTCTGCAAACAGGTACATAGGTCAAATGTAGTATTTTCTTTAATCATTCTGTAAGCGACATTCACCGCAGCAGTTGTGACAAAATTCATTCTGCTGGCATAGAATACCTCGTAACCAATCACCATGCAAGCACACTTCACCAAATTATCTTTGATGGTGTTGACGGTCATCACTCATTGGTCACTCAATGAACTAATGAGCTTTGTCATTTCAGTCTTGGTGACCTTCCTCAGAGCTGGTACCTCTCCAATGTTGCAGAAACCAGTGATGACATGAATTGCCTCCGGTGAGATGTCATGCATGTGCTCAAGGTACATCTTATCACCATGTACTCTGCTAAGGATGATGCGGATATGATCTTCTGTGAACTCTTCTAGAAAATATACTACATTATGTAGTTTCATCTTCTCAAGGACGCTGTACTCCGGTTTGATCTTCATGTCATCCCCATAGATCAAACTTAGCTAGGAATGAATCATTAGGGATCCTAGGTCTTCCAATTTGGAGTCAATATACCCTGAAACATCTTCCTCGATGATAACTTTGGCGGGTATTTGGGATAGGGCATTGTATTTCATTTTCCTTTGAATAAATTCAGCTAAATCTACTGGTACACTAGAACTAGAGTGCGATGCAGATGCCATGATAAGAAATAAATTTGAGAAATACCTTCACAATCCAAAATTTAGGGTTTACCAATGTCGCTCATAATACACCACTTTGATTGCTTGATTACCACTTTAGTGTTCTTCATTGATAGATTGAAAAAGGTCATTGGATTCCTCTGTAAGATTTTGAATTCACTTTGAATCGCTAGACGAATCACTCTTTTTTGCTCTGCTCTTGAAAATTCTTCGCTCAAAAATAGATAAGTGAAAATGATGACCAATATCCTTTTAAATAGACTCTTCACCTACCATAATAAATGCATCACCGTTAGGGCATAAACCCTAATTTTGCCTTTTACCACTTCCAATCTTCTACCGATTGACAGCTAGCATATACCAGTTAAGGTCTTTACCAATATAAACCTAGGGTTTGAAACATTTCATTGATATGTTCGCCCTAAGCTTTTCTGAAGCTCAGTTTGCCGATTCAGAGATTTCCACACTAGGTGCAGAAACCGGTTCATCCTATGACACTTCTTCAAGTTTCTTTTTCCAAGTTTTATTCATTTCCATTTGAATGGTTTCAACATCAATCTTCCCTTCTGGAGTGATCGGTATATCATCTGATAGGTTCTTTCTCAGTCTGCAAGTTCTGGCAGTGTGTCCCAGTTTGTTGCAATGATAGCATACCATTCCAGGTGTTTTCCATGGTCCATTATTCATACTACCATTCTTCCTTTTGCATGTTGCTGCAGTGTGACTGCTACCATGATAGATCAAACAGGTTGCTCTCCAACTAGTTGTCGCTTAATAACCACCTGACCGATGGTCATAGGTATTGTACCAGTTCATAGAAGGTTCTGGGATAACTCCTTGAGTCCTTGGAGGGTATCTCCCAGTGTTGTGCAAAACAAACCTGCATTCAAATGCTCTATGCCCAAACTTGTTGCATGCATAACAGTTTCCATCGAATCTGTTGGATCTAAGCTTATTGTTTAGAAAATAAGGAAAATTGTTGTAGGCCTTGCTTCTACACACATTAGCAGTATGTCCTTCTTTGAGACAATTAAAGAAAACATGTTTAAACTTTTTCTTACCTTTATCCTTAGATATTGGTTGCTTCTTTGATTCTTCAACTTTTGTTCCAGAGGACTCAAGTCCAGTGGTATTCTTTACCAGTTTTGATGATTCTAACTTTTGCTCTAGCTTAGCAGTACTATGATTGAATTTGGAAAGTATCTCCTTTGAATTAGTAAGTTCCTTGGAAATAGCAGCATTAGATTCCATCAAGGTTACATTCTCAGAAATAGCCATGTTTAGTTCACCTTGCATTTCTTCTTTTTCCACTTTACTCTCTTGGAGATGAGTGGTAAGGGCACTAATTTCTTGCTTCAGCTTGAAGATCTCGTGATCTTTGTCTTTTACCAAATCTTCAACTTTCCTTCTATTCTCAAGCTCTTGACACATTCTGATAGTCAGTCCTTCCAACTCCTTTCTCAGGTTGGCTTTAGATTCATTCAGTTTTTCAACTTCTTCAACTAGGGCATCCATGTCTGCTTCATCAAAAGAGCTATTTTCAGTAATTTCCATCAGTTTCTCAGCATGCTCTCTTCTTTTGGCCAAAGAGGCTTTATACTTGACTTTGAGTTCATCATAGGCTCTCTCAGTCTGAGTGAGATGATGAGTAAGTTCCCTCACACTCTATTCCCCCATATCTCCTCCCAAGTGGTCAGACTTATAGAAAGGTTGGCTTTGATACCAATTGATGAATACTAAGAGGGAGGGGGTGAATTAGTATACCAAAAAATACTGTAAACAAACTCTTAAACAGTTTAGCAGATAACTGGTACAACAGTTTCACTAATAAATCGATTAAGATAAATGGAAACCAAATAGCAAACAAAATATTCACCCACAAGAGCACAATCACCATAACACAAGATATTTGACGTGGAAACCCAAATGCAAAAAACCACGGTGAGAAGAAACTCACAAGTAACTATCTGCAGAATAGAAACTAGACCGGTTAAGGTAAGACCGCTTAAGGTCATACAATGTTCTTCACCGGAACAAATCCTATTAGGAATCTAGATCTCTGTTAGGAGATAAGTCCTGTTAAAGACTACCTTGTTAGAGGATTTCAGATCCACAGTTGTGAACCACCTTGTTAGAGGATTTACAAAGGCTTTACTGGGCCTACCCGGTTAAGGGTTTCAAACTTGTCGAAGATGTGAGTAATCAACAAGTGAGTGATCTAGCTAATAACACAGTCTGCTTAATTAGATCCTTGATAGCTCATTGTTAATGCATTTCAACATTACTTCAGTCTTCAATATCTCCACACTCTAACTCTTCACACAGACTTAATCTTTTCGGAAAAGATCACACATAACCTTTTCTCTATCTCTCATACATCATACATGCAAACCCTAGACATGATGTCCTTATAAAGGAAGCTAACTTCATGTCAGTCCAATAGGATTAGACTACAAGTTCCTAGGTTCAGTGCATCTGGACACATTTGGTAACATGACACAAAATCACTACCAAAGTGTCGATGGATGATAACTCATCACACATTACAGAAATACCGGTTGTTAACTCATAACAGAGTAATACCGGTTAATACAATATACCGATTACTGGTTGTCAAAAATGAAGACTGGTAGATCAAATTGTTTCGATCAAAAGTTAACTACGGCTTCAGTCCTTCGTACCGCTTGAGCTCCTCAAACCGCTTGGGGTCTTCATACCGCTTGAGCTCTTCAATCAATCTATGACCAGTAAACATCTTCTACAAATTATCAATAGTCTAAAGACTATACATTACACAATACACAATACCAGTTGGAACAATTACCAGTTGAGTCATAACTCATACATCAAGAAAGTGTGTGTCCATCATAAATAAAGTGTGTGTCCATCAATGACAAACAAAACATCATCAAAATGCCAACAGTACCAAACGAGGAATTTTTGCAATAGATTAGCAAATAATTTTTTAAGTGGATAGATTAATGAAGCACTAGCTTCTTGGGCAACTAGGTGTGTGTCCAACTAGGGAGGTGAGCTAGAAATGTCAACAACAATGTTGCAGGCAGGGGAGCCATTTTAGACAGCAATGGGTAGGAGTGTCACATTTAAGTTTTGGAGTGGAGAGGCCATGAGAAAGAGTCGTTGGATGCAATATTTGCCCTAAAATGTTGTGTCTCACCTCTTGGCCTAGACTTGTAGCAATCCACCCTAAGATTGGAGGTATCCAAGGAGATTGAGTAAACACGAGAAGATAACAAAAATAATGTAAAAATATACACATAAGCACATAAAAAACACCTTGCCCAAGAGTTTTCACAATCACGAGAACCTTCACTTGATTCTCAAAAGTAGAGACAAGGTGACTTCACAAACAATAGTGTTATCAATTCATAATCTTCCTTTCAAATTCTCATTACTCACAAGACATCCTCTCACAATATTTTTCCACACCCATACAACCAAAATTTATGAAATATTGGGTACTCATACACAAACCACTCCAAAGGAGTTAAACAACCCCATTGAGGTTCACCCTTTCTTCATCCCACACAATAGATACTCTCAATATGTTGGAGCTAAAATACAACATAGATAATCCCCGATAAAACATTGAAAGAATAAAAAAAAACACAATCATACACATGACCACTATCATTCCATTCTTTTTCTAGAGAAATAAAAAAAGGGTTTAAATCCTATCTTAACAAGGTGATCCAAAGAAATAAATATTCTAGAAGATCTTTCTTTCTTTTCAAAACTTCTCAAAAACTCTCTATCAGACGTAGCCAAATAAAGAGTAAAACTCTCTAATCCTCTGCTAATTATTTATTTAAAAAAATTCAAATAAGGAACTATTGGATGAGATGGTGACATTTTTCATAATCTCATCAAATCTTTAACTCACACACTCCCCAAAGACTTCCACAAAATTTATCTACCTCATAAATAAGGTATGTTGTAACTTGTGCTCCCTTTCCTCCAAGGTCTCTTCTCATAAATGAGTTTTGGTGATAAATGAAGATGAGGTTGGGACAAGCCCATCCCTTCATTTCCCTTGGCCTTCTAAACTCATAACCCATATTAATTTCTCACTAAGAGGGGTCATAAATTGAGTATGGTCCAAGATATAGCCTAAATTTGATTCACAACCCATGGGTGACCCACCTAGGGACTTAAAAACAATAAAAATATACAAGATAGGACATTTTTCACCAACTTAAAAACCCAAATAAATTTGAATCGAAAGCCATTCACATGAACTCAATTATAAAATAAATAACAAACTTAAATAGATTACAAAATTTTAAAATAAACAACAGAAATGTCTCAAACCACATTATGATTACAATAATCTAGCCCCTCCATGGATTGATTCTACTTAAACATGTATTAATCATATAGAGTTCTCCTAGACACCTTCCATTTCATTGACATTGAAAGATTAGTCTTACACACCTAAATTTGCATGTTACTCTATTCAATAATATTAAATAGATGAAGCGGTGAATTGAAATAATCATCTACACACATATTCATAAACACTTAAATGTAAAAGCACAATTATTAAACTTTATTTTCTTTCAAATGACAAAAAATTTAGCTCTTACAATCATATATAAAACAAGTGCCATGTAGTGGCTAGTACTTGCCTTTTTAGTATTGTAATTTAATTATTGAATAGTTAAAACCATTTAATTATTATTAAATTTTAATTTTAATTTTAAAGATAATAATAACTAAAATTATAACCATAATTTAATTATTTTAGAGAATTAAGATTATAATTTATTATTAAGACTATAATAATCTTAATTAATAATTATTTAGTTAAAATTATCAAATGATTATAAATTAAAAAAACAATTAATTAAAACTAGAGTTATAATATAATTGATCATAATACTTATGATCGTAAATTATAATAATTTACATGAGAGCCCAATCTAAAGAATCTTCCAATGGAGTATAAGTTTAGTAGAGTTTTATGTTTTTTTACCCTATTCTAGGTCAACTGTTAATGTGTTATTCTCAAGGGTTTTTGCTACAAATGTATGGGTCTCTTAATGATTGAGGGTTGAAAGATTTTCCTTCCATTTGGTTTTATTTCTTAATGTTTGTAATTATAATCTTTATATTAATATATATTTTTATCTTCTATATTAAAATTATTATATTTATAATTGTTTGAAGTGAAGTCCAACAGACTCCTTCCTTTTGCCGCCAAAACTATTGGCCATTCGACTTCTCCTTGCAAGCTCTTTAAGAGCTGATTGTAATTTATTTGTAGAGGTTAATTTTTCTGGAGCTAATTGCAGCTCTGTATATGTAAACCAGATTGGTGATTAATATATTGATTCCCCTGCTTCAAGTGTGGATGTAAGCAATTGCTGAACCACGATAAATGTATGTGTCTCATTGCCTGCGTTGTGTGTGTTTTTAATTCTGTTTATCTTTTGTTTAAATTCATTTCTTCATTCTAACAATTGGTATTAGAGCGAGGTTAGATTGCTGTTTAGATTTTGGTGGTTGAAATTCCAGAATCATGGAAGAATCGAAGATAGAGAAGTTCTCCAGTCAGAGCTTTGTGTTATGGAAGCTGCATATGGAGTCTTTGTTGATAAAGCAAGACCTTTCACTCGCGCTTGAAGGGAAAGCGAGGAAACCAATTGGGATGGCTGATGAAGAGTGGGAAAAATTGGACAAGAAGGGAAGATCAACAGTTTTTCTCTTGCTATCCAATAATGTTCTCTTCAATGTTACGGGTGATGCAACAACAAAAGATGTATGGGATAAACTCACAACCATGTATGAAATGACATCGATTGTAAACAAAGTGTTTATTATGAAGCACTTATACAAATTGAAAAATGAAGGAAGGTTGTGCTATGGCAAACCACATCAATGAATTCAATACATTGATTAGTCAACTGACATTGGTGGGGATGACACAAGATGATGAGAGTAAGGCTACTCTGTTATTATGTTCTTTACCAAGCAGCTGGGATGGTGTTGTAACAACAGTTAGCACATCTATATCCGGTAAAAATAAGTTGGTTTTTAATGATGTAGCAGTTGCTCTTCTTAGTGAGGATTTGAGAAGAAAGAATGAAGAACCTTCATCCGGTGAAGCCTTAACGGTGGTCAACATTGAAAATAGAGGTAGAAGTCATAATAGAGGCAAAAATAATTACCATAGATGTTCGAAATCAGCAAAGAGATAGAAGTTTAGAAACATAAATGGTGAATGTTGGTTTTGTGGCAAAGCTGGTCATGTGAAGAAGGATTGTAGAAACTTCAAAAGGACACAAGAGAGGGCATGGGACAATGAACCAAATATAGTTTATGATAAAGATGATAGTGTATTAATCCTTTCAACAACCAACACTTCTTCAGATTCATGGGTGCTTGATTCTGATGCCTCCTATCATGCTACCTCATGTCATGAAGCGTTCATTAACTACCATGAAGGTCATTTTGGCAATGTTTTCTTAGGAGATAACAAAGCTTGTGAAATTACAGGCAAAGGGGATGTATTGCTACCATTAGAAGGTGGTAAAACATTTCTGCTCAAAGATGTTTTCCATGTCCCAAAATTGAAGCGAAATTTGATATCCGTTGGACAGCTCTTTGACTAAGGTCTAAATGTAAATTTTCTCCCGGATACATGAAAGGTAAGTCATGGTACCATGCTGATTGTAAATGGTAATAAAGTGGGAAGTCTATACATATTTAAGACTCATGGTCAAGTGGGAGCTGCAATGGTGATTGAGGATAGCAAAGCGGATCTTTGGCATTAAAGACTTGGGCACATTAGCAAGAAAGGTCTCCATGTTATGCATATAAGAAATCAGCTACTAGGCCTCAAACTTGTTGACTTAGCCTTTTGTGAACATTGCCTTTATGGCAAACAAAAGAGAGTCAGTTTTTTGAAAGGTGGGTGTGACACAAAGACAACACCACTGGAGCTTGTATACTCAGATGTTTTTTAGGCATATCAAGGTTGATAAAACAATGATGAACGAATAGTACCAAACCGGTACTGAGAGGGGGGGGTGAATCAGTACAGGCAAAATACAGTCCAAAACTGGTTTGTTAGGAAATACTCCAAGTGACTGGCAAGTAGTGACACTGGTTGAAATAAAGTGCAACTGATAAGACCCAAAACAACTAAAACAATCATAAACCGGTTACTCACTAAGCTTTCCTCTTAGCTTAATACTATAGTACCATTACACCCTCATGCATGAACAGGTAAACTATCATCAGATCTTCACAATAGTTAGTTTAATATGTTTTATAGATAGGCATAAAACACAGAACCATCATATGCTTAATAGGTAATAACAAAGCATCACAAGATAAAAGCATCACACATGACACACATATTTTTCACGTGGAAACCCAACTGGGAAAAACCACAGTGGGGATGAATACCCACAAGCTGCTTTTTGAACTCTTTAGAAGTCTACTCTGTTAGGAGCCTTGTTCGGTTAAAGACATTACAATAGGTTCTACTAGGAACCAATCCTGTTAGGGATCACCCAGTTAAGGGATGGCTATAATACCCGGTTAGGGTTACCATGTTAGAGGATTTCAAGAACTCAATAGCTAAAGGATCTCTAGAGCTCTATAGCTTCCCAGAACTCAATAACTTCGAGTTATCTTGTTAAAGGATTTGTATTAAGCCAGTTAAGGCTACCCTGTTAAGGGATTTCACAACTGTTGAAGTGGTTAAAGATCAATAGAATTACAATGATCTGGTAACAACACTCAATGCTAATGCAGATCCGTTTTGGCTCCTCTCCACCTTTCGCACATTCACTTTGTAGGTATCTCTTCTCTCCTTTGGTCTAGCAAGAATCACGTATCACTTCGTTTGGATACACACATACAACTTTTTCCAACAACTTTAGAAAGAAACACAACATCGACCTTATAGGAAATAGACATGTCGGTAGCAAAAACCCTAAACCTGTTAGGTTAAGCAATTCAAGTGGTTCAATCCTGACCGTTGAATCATACTGCATTAAATGCAATAATCTTGAATCGATCTCAAGAAATTCTCCATCGTCCATTATCCACCGATTTCATGGCGGTTGATAACCCATCATGCATTATCACTGTTTGAAAAACTTCGCACATTCCCAAGGTGGATAGGGATAGTCTTCTTCATGCAAGATCCTTCACGCACACAGGGCTTACGTGGCAACACGATCTGTTCTCCGTTATACTACTAACTCATCACACAAAGATCACTGATTGAGTCACATAGGCTTGAGGTACTCCAACCAGAAATCCTGAAGTGGAAACTACCTACCAACTGGTAGTCATACAATGCTTCCATGTGCCGATTGCCATAACTACATGCTGGTTCACCTTGAACAAATATACCACTTCATTTTGGCATATATACCAGTTCACACATATGTTGGTTCTCTCTTCTCGCATATCACATATGCTGGTTCACATCATATCACATATTGACATCAATGACAACATACAATACCATTATGTCCTCATACCGGTTCACATAATGCCAACAATCTCCCCTTTTGGCATTGATGGCAATATACAAAGATATCTCTCCGCTTCACTCCTTCTTCCCCTTTGACAACAATGCCAAAGTGGAGGCACAAGCATCCCTGTTCCATTATGCTGCTCCCCTTGAGGAGTAGCATCCTTCAACACATCAATCAACAAAAATTTGACTATGCAATACTTGATTGATGTGGAACAAATACTTTTAGTTCACCTCCTGAAGGGGCAGTACCCCCAATTCACCTCTTAAATGCACAAATGTAGTCTTTGGGAGAGGCTTGGTGAATATGTCTGCTAACTGCTCCTTACTGGAAACATGTTCCAGTGCAATCTCTTTATTCTGAACCTTTTCCCTCAAGAAATGATACTTAAGCTCAAAACGCTTGGTTCTAGAATGTAAAACCGGATTCTTTGAAATATTAATGGCACTTGTGTTATCACAGAATATACTTACTAGTTCAGATACATGGATTTTGAAGCCATTTAAAACATGCTTCATCTAGATTGTCTGAGTGCAGTTCATGAAAGCTGCAACATACTCTGCTTCCACTGTAGACTGAGAGATACAACTCTGCTTTTACTCATCCATGAGACTACTCTACCACCGAGAAAGAATACACCACCAGTTGTACTTTTTCGGTCATCCACATTACCTGCCCAATTAGCATCTGGGAATACTTTCAGAATGAAATCATTGTTGTATGGGTACCACAATCCATAGTCAACTGTTCCCTTCAGATACCTAAGAATCCGCTTGACTGCAACCAAGTGGGATTCTCTTGGACTTTTCTGGAACCTTGCAGTAATGCCAACTACATGTGCAATATTCGGTCTGCTATGCACTACATAATGCAACTTACCAATCATTGATCGGTATTCCTTCTCATCAACCAGTGCGGAATCATCCTCTTTTGACAACTTGCAACCTGTCACCATCAGTGTACCAACTAGTTTGCAATCTTCCATGCCAAAGGTCTTCAACACCTCTTTGACATATTTGGACTGAGTGATAAAGATTCCATCTTTCATCTACTGGATCTGTAGTCCAATGACGAACTTAATCTCCCCTATGAGTGACATCTCAAACTCTTTCTTCATCTCATCAGCAAACTCATGACTCATCTTGTCATCTCCACCAAAGATAATGTCATCAACGAAAACCTCACAGATCAGGATCTAATCTCCTTCAGATTTCAAGTAGATATTACTATCTTCACTTGTTCTCTCAAATCCAATCATCACAAGATGGGAATGTAGACGTTCATACCATGCTCTAGGTGCCTGCTTTAGACCATATAAGGCTTTATGTAGCCTGCACACCATATCACTGTCTTCAGATAGGGAAAACCCATCTGGTTTCTCTATATACACCTCCTCTTCAAGTACACCATTTAGGAATGCAAATTTTACATCCATTTGATATACCTTGAATCCTTTAAAAGCTACATATGCAAGAAGCATACGAACTCCTTCCAATTTGGCTGCAGGAGCAAAGGTTTCTCCATAGTCTTCTCCTTCTTCTTGAGCATATCCTTTGCACACCAATCTGGCTTTATTCCTAATCACTGTACCATCCTCATTCAGCTTGTTTCTAAACACCCATTTGGTGCTAATGACATTTTTATGCTCCAGTCTGGGTACCAAGGACCATGTACCATTTTTCTCTATCTGGTCAAGTTCCTCTTCCATTGCCTTGATCCAGTCTTCATCTTTATGAGCCTCTTTGAATGATTTAGGCTCAAATTCAAACATCATACATGAGTTTTCTCTGATCTTTCTTCTTGTAAGGATTCCTACATCCTTATCTCCTATGATCTACTTAGGATCATGATTCAGCTTGACATACCGAGGAATGTTCTTGACTGGTTCTTCTTGCTTTTCCTCTTCATCCTCATCTTCATCAGTATCAGCATTCACCAGTTCAGGAACACTGTTACTGGTACTTGGTTGAATAACAACCAGTTCCCAAAAGGTTGCAACCGGTTCATTTGTAGCTTGATCACTACTAGTTTTCTTAGTTTTCTCAGAAGATTCATCAACTCTTACATTGATACTTTCCATAATTCTTTGAGTCCTATTGTTGTAACACTTGAGAGCTTTACTCTTGGTGGAATATCCTAGGAATATTCCCTCATCACATTTAGCTTCAAATTTGCCCTGATGTTCACTCCTCTTAATGTAACATTTTCTACCAAATACCCTAAAGTAGCTAATCACAGGTATCTTACTGGTCCAATACTCATAAGGAGTTTTGTCCTTACCTTTCTTGATGAGTACCCGGTTCATTGTGTAGACTGCAGTGCTCACCGCTTCTCTCCAAAAGGTGTGAGCTACCTTTCCTTGAATCAACATGGTTCTAGCTACTTCAACCATAGTCCGGTTATTCCTCTCTGCTAGGCCATTCTACTATGGAGTCCAAGGGGCAGACAGTTGCCTCTTGATGCCAAATTCTTCACAATACTTGTTGAATTCACCAAAAGTGAATTCCCCTCCTTGATCAGTTCTGAGACACTTGATCCTTTTACCGCTTTCCTTCTCCACTAATGCTCTGAAAGCTTTGAATTTCACAAAGGCTTCAGACTTGTCTTTCAAGAATGTGACCCACATCATTCTTGAGTAGTCACCAGTGAGAATCATAAAGTACCTATCACCCTGCATACTTCTAGTTTTCATAGGACCACACAAATCAGTATGCACAAGATCAAGCAAGTTGTCAGCAGTGAAAGATTTACCTTTAAAGGTTGAGGAAGACATTTTCCCCAATTGACACTCTCTACACAAGGTATTATCCGGTTTGCTTAGCACCGGCAACCCTCTAACTGCCTTGATCTTACTAGCCTTCACAATGTTATCAAAGTTTACATGGTAGAGTCTCCTATGCCATATCTAGCTATCATCAAACTTAGCCATAAGACATGTACTTATATTTGCATTCAGATGAAATAGGTTACCTTTGGTCTGCATGCCAGTGGCCACCAATTCACCATCTTTTCCTTTGATTTTGCAAACTCCATTCTTGAATTCCAGAGTGAGGCCACTGTCATTCAGCTGGGCAACACTCAGAAGGTTATGTCTGAGACAATCAACCCAGTACACATTTTCAGCACTTCTCTTTCCATTGAAAGAGATGGACCCTTTGCCTTTGACTATGCATGGTGCATCATTGCCAAAGCGAACCACACCACCATCATACTCCTCCAAGGATAGAAACTTGCTCCGGTCACCTATCATATGGTGAGAACAACCACTATCAATGATCCACTCATTGGAATTATCAAACTAGGAGACAAGAGCCTTCTTGTCTGCCACATCTTCCTTTACAGCAACAAACACAATGTCTTCATTCTCTTCATCTTCCGATTCCTCATCTGTGACACCTTCATCAAGTGTCACAAAATAGTTTCTCCGGTTTCCTCCTTTGAATTTCCTGAACCTTTTTGGTTTGTCCTTGTTAACGCCATTAGGACAGTTTATAGCAATATGTCCTATCCGGTTACAAGAAAAGCATTTCAAAGTTAGCTTACATTTGTATTTACCAGTTCCTTTAGGAAGCTTCCTGGCAAGGAGAGCTTCAAATGCCATCAGAATATCCTCATCATTCATTTCTCTACTCTGTCTAGGTTCACCGCTAGTGCTAGCTTCTTTTCCTTTTCTGGACAGCATAGCAGAGGCTTTAAATGTTGATTCAGTCTTTTGAACACTACCATCAAAACTATTTAGCTCATAGGCTGTCAACTTGGCTATGATGGAGTCCAAGGATACCTTAGTCTTGTCTATTGATCTCAGCTCCTGAATAGCAACAACCCTTATTGCATAGACCGGCAACAGGGATCTCAGGACTTTGCTTACCATAATGGAATCTTCTATTTTACCACCTGCACTCTTGATTTCTCCAACAACTATTTTGATTCTTATTCCATATTGCTGAATGGTCTCACCTTCAACCATCCGCATATCTTCAAACTTCCCTCTCAGGCTTTCTTCCTTTGCCTGTTTTACATGTTCATCACCACCATAGATATTTTCAAGAGCATCCCATACCTCTTTGGGATTTACCTTGTCCTGAACATCAATAAACTCAATGTTAGATAGACTACTAATAAGGGCTTCCATGACTTGCCCATTTTCTTATATCTCTCTCTTTTGGTCATCGGTGAGAGCACTGGTAGGGACAACATAGACATTCTCAACATAACTCCAGTGTTGAGCACCCATGCTTCTGATGAATATCTTCATCCTATCTTTCCATATATCAAAATTTTCCCTGTTAAACTTTGGACCTTCCCTCTTCATCATTTGACTGGGATATTTACCTCAAGCGGTTAAGCTTACAACACAAAGGACCTAGAGTGCTCTGATACCAATTTATAACTCAATGATGAATGAATAGTACCAAACCGGTACTAAGAGGGGGGGGTGAATCAGTACAAGCAAAATACAGTCCAAAACCGGTTTGTCAGCAAATACTCCTAGTGACTGGCAAGCAGTGACACTGGTTGAAACAGAGTGCAACCAGTAAGACCCAGAACAACTAAAACAATCATAAACCGATTACTCACTAAGATTTCCTCTTAGCTCAATACTATAGTACCATTAGACCCTCATGCATGAACAGGTAAACTATCATTAGATCTTCACAATAGTTAGTTCAATATGTTTTATAGATAGGCATAAAACACAGAACCATCATATGCTTAACAAGTAATAACAAAGCATCACAAGATAAAAGCATCACACATGACACACATATTTTTCACGTGGAAACCCAACTGGGAAAAACCACGGTGGGGATGAATACCCACAAGCTACTTTTTGAACTCTTTAGAAGTCCACTCCGTTAGGAGCCTTTTCCGGTTAAAGACATTACAATAGGTTCTACTAGGAACCAATCCTGTTAGGGATCACTTGGTTAAGGGATGGCTATAATACCCGGTTAAGGGTTAAACCCAGTTAGGGTTATCTTGTTAGAGGATTTCAAGAACTCAATAGCTAAAGGATCCCAGAGCTCTATAGCTTCCCAGAACTCAATAACTTCGAGTTACCTTGTTTAAGGATTTGTATTAAGCCAATTAAGGCTACCCTGTTAAGGGATTTCACAACTGTTGAAGTGGTTAAAGATCAACAGGAATTACAATGATCTAGTAACAACACTCAATGCTAATGCAGATACATTTTGGCTCCTCTTCACCTTCTACACATTCACTTTGCAGGTATCTCTTCTCTCCTTTGGTGTAGCAAGAATCACGTATCACTTCGCTTGGATACACACATACAACTTTTGCCAACAACTTTAGAAAGAAACACAACATCGACCTTATAGGAAATAGATAGGTCGGTAGCAAAACCCTAAACCCTAAACCTGTTAGGTTAAACAATTCGAGCGGTTCAATCCTGACCATTGAATCATACTACATTAAATGCAATAATCTTGAATCAATCTCAAGACATTCTCCATCGTCCATTATCCACCAATTTCATGGCGGCTGATAACCCATCATGCGTTATCACTGTTTGAAAAACTTCGCACATTCCCAAGGTGGATAGGGATAGTCTTCTTCATGCAAGATCCTTCATGCACACAGGGCTTACGTGGCAACATGATCTGTTCTCTGTTATACTGCTAACTCATCATAGAGAGATCATTGATTGAGTCACACAAGCTTGAGGTACTCCAATCGGAAATCCTGAAGTGGAAACTACCTACCAACTGGTAGTCATACAATGCTTCCATGTGCCGGTTCCCATAACTACATACCAGTTCACCTTGACATGCCGATTCACCTTGAACAAATATACGACTTCATTTTGGCATATATACCGGTTCACAAATATGTCGGGTCTCTCTTCTTACATATCACATATGCCGGTTCACATCATATCACATATTGACATCAATGACAACATACAATATCATTATGTCCTCATACCGGTTCACATAATGCCAACAGAGGTAACCTCCATTGGAGGAACTAACTAGTTTGTAACATTTCTTGATGATTGTACAAGAAAAGTATGGATTTAGATGATTTCTAGGAAATCTGAAGTCTTTTCAAAATTTAAAATTTTCAAGGCTTTAGTTGAAAATCAGATTGGGCATAAGATTAAATGCTTACAAACCAATAACGGTGGGGAATTTTATTCAAATGAATTTGATGAATTTTGTGTTGATAATGGGATTAGAAGAATTAAGGTTGTTCCTTTCACTCCTCAAGAAAACGGTGCAACCAAGAGGATGAATAGAACAATTCTTGAAAAGGCACGATGTATGTTGTCTAATGCAGGTTTAGGCAAGGAATTTTGGGCAGAGGCGTGTAGCACAACAGTGTATTAATCAACTGAAGTCCATCATCTAAATTGGATTTTGGTATTACAGAAGAGGAATGGCAAGGGAAGAGGATTTCATACTCACATTTTCATGTGTTTGGATGCGAAACCTTCTCGCATATACCCAAGGAAAAGCAAATGAAATTGGATCCAAAGTCGCTGAAATGTATTTTTGTGGTGTATGGAGAAGAGCAATTTGGTTTCAAATTGTGGGATCCAATTCACAAAAAGATTATTCGCAATAGGGATGTAGTTTTCCATGAAACCTCCTTTCCCGCACTACAAGATTCAAATAAATCAGAGATAGAATATGTCAATATGTCTTTGTTTCAGAATTTGACTACCAACGCTTTGCCTCCGGTCTCTCATTCAGTGGGAGCTCTTATGACGTCTACCTCAGTTGAATATAATTCTCAGTCTAAGAATGAAGAAGCAAGTGCCAATAATGAATGGTCTTCATTCAATTCTAAAATTTGGAGTCTACCAAACAGTGCAAATCCTCCCCAAAATAGCACTGATGTTGGAGGAAACTTTGAAGATCACCCTTACGGTGAGCATCTTGGTGCACGTTATTCCACATTGTTTGGGCATCCTCCACAGTGCTCTGCACCTCCACCACATTCTACAAATTTTGATTTATACTCCCCATGGCATGCTGCATAGTCTTCACACGCAACACACCCATCGTAGCCCCCACACCCCACAGCTTCCTTACCCTCCATGCAAGCTCCCTGCAGTCTACTCCATGGGGTCCCTATAGGCTCCACCTCCGCAGTCTCACTGTGGAGTCACCCTCCAGCCCAGCCTATGGAGGATGCCACCATGACTCCCCACTCCCTGCACTCTCGATAGCCCAAGGCCGTGGAAGATGCCGCCACGGCTCCCAGCCCTCTGTACACTCGCACAAGGCAGCCCGTGGAAGGTGGTTCTACGGGTTTATCCAATAGTGATATTCGTGCATCAAACGTGGATAAAAATCCACAAGTTTCTGATTACGTTGCAGACAGAGATCTTACCAAACTCAAAAATAGAGTCATTACAGGGAACATAAATAGAGACAATATGAGAGATATGAGTTTGCATAAACAGGGATTACAACAATTGAATGACTCTACTACTGAAACAGAGAGTCAATTGAGGAAATCAACCAGACAGAGGCGACCTCCTGTAAAGTTCTCCGATTATGATTTACCATTTTGTGAAAAAGCCGAACCTTCTTTTCTCTTCTTTGATCAAACAAAGCTTGCAACATATAAAGAAGCTTGTATAATTGTAGATTGTGATAATTGGCAAGCTGCAATGTACGAAGAAATGGATGCACTAGTGAGAAATCAGACATGGGATTTGGTGCTACTTCCTCCTGACAGAAAGGCATTAAGAAATAAATGGGTGTATAAACTAAAAGATGAAGTCGATGGTCACAAAAGATTTCGAGCAAGACTGGTTGTAAACGGATATGCTCAGCAGCAAGACCTCAACTTCAAAGAAATTTTCTCGCTAGTAGTTAAAATAACTACCATCCAAGCAGTATTGGGCTTAGTTGCAACCTAGGATCTTGAACTTGAACAGTTGGATGTGAAGATGACATTTCTCCATGGCGATCTTGATGAGGAACTATTTATGCATCGGTCGGAAGGGTTCATTAAAAAGGGGCAAGAACACCTTTATTGCATATTGAAACACAGTTTGTATGGGCTTAAGCAAGCCCCCCGACAATGGTATCTTAAATTTGATAAATTCATGATTGATCACAAGTTTACTCATACCGAGTGTGATCCTTGTATCTATTACAAGAAGCTTCCTAATGACAAATTTGTTATTCTTCTCCTTTATGTGGATGATATGCTAGTGGCTGGCACAAGCATGAGGATTGTGAGTGAACTTAAAACTCACTTAGCAAAGGAATTTGCCATGAAAGATTTGGGGGTAGCAAAGAAGATCCTAGGAATGATTATTTTTTCGGGATAGAAAAAAGAGAGAACTTAAACTATCTCAGCAAGACTACATCAAAAAAGTCTTGGATAGATTTGGTATTACAGATGCTAAGTCTGTTTGTGTACTCTTAGCCTCTCATTTTCAGTTGTCTTCTCAATTGTGTCCAAAAACACAAGAGGATAAGGAGTTTATGGATAAAATTCCCTACCAATCTGCAGTTGGAAGTCTCATGTATGCTATGGTGTCTAGTCGATCGGACATTGCTCATGCCATGGGATTGGTGAGCAGATTTATGGCTAATCTGGGCAAATCACATTGGGAGGCGGTTAAGTATATCTTGCAGTATCTTAAGGGTACTTCTGATTTTTGTTTATGGTTTGGAAAGGACAAGGCAATTTTGCAAGGGTTTACCAATTTTGATTTTGTCAGTGATTTAGACAAAATAAAGTCTACGTCAGGTTATGCTTTCACATTTGCTGGGGCAGTGATTAGTTGAGCTTCAAAATTGCAACATACAGTTGCTCAATCGACTATGGAGGCTGAATACATAGTTCTTTTTGAAGGAGCCAAAGAGATGGTATGTTTGCAACTCTTGTTCAACGAGTTGGGTTTTAAGCAATTAGATTTTGCTTTGTTTTGTGATAACTGCAGTGCCATTTTTATAACTAAACATCAAACATCTCAGTCGTGGTCAAAACATGTTGATATTCATAGTCATTATGTTCTCCATATGGTCGAAGTAGGCAAATTTAATGTAGATAAAATTCATACCGACATGAATGCAGCTGATGTGCTCACTAAAGTGGTTAAGTGGGAGAAGTTCAATTTCTGCCGAGCTTCTCTCAGCCTTTCCAATAACTGATAGCAGGACTGAGTTGGGGAATCTATTTGTTGCAGCAGTTCGTTGGCCTTTAGTGGGAGATTGTTGGAAGTGAAGTCCAACGGACTCCTTCCTTTTGCTGCCAAAACTCTTGGCTATTTGACTTCTCCTTGCAAGCTCTTTAAGAGTTGATTGTAATTCATTTGTAGAGGTTAATTTTTCTGGAGCTGATTGCAACTGTGTATATGTAAACAAGATTGGTGATTAATAGATTTATTCCCCTGCTTCAAGTGTGGATATAGGAAATTGTTGAACCATGATAAATCTGTATGTCTCATTGTCTACGTTATGTGTGTTTTTAATTCTGTTTATCTACTATTTAAATTCATTTCTTCATTCTAACAATTGGTATCAGAGCGAGGTTAGATCGTTGTTTAGATTTTGGTAGATGAAATACTAGAATCATGGAAGAATCAAAGATAGAGAAGTTCTTCGGTCATAGCTTTGGGTTATGGAAGGTGCAAATGGAGTCTTTGCTAATAAAGCAAGACCTTTCACTCGCAGTTGAAGGGAAAACAAAGAAACTAGCTGGGATGGCTGATGAAGAGTGGGAAAAATTGAACAAGAAGGCAAGAGCGATAATTTTTCTCTCGCTATCCAATAATGTTCTCTTCAATGTCATGGGTGATGCAACAACAAAAGATGTATGGGATATACTCACAACCATGTATGAAATGACATCGACTACAAACAAAGTGTTTATTATGAAGCACTTATACAAACTGAAAAATAAAGGAAGGTTGTGCTATGGAAAACCAAAATCAATGAATTCAATACATTGATTAGTCAAGCGACTTTGGTGGGGATGACACAAGATGATGAAAGCAAGGTTGTTCTATTATTATGTTCTTTACCAAGCAGCTGGGATGGCATTGTAATAGTAGTTAGACATCTATATCCGATAAAAATAAGTTGGTTTTTAATGATGTAGAAGCTACTCTTCTCAGCAAGGATTTGAGAAGAAAGAATGATGAACCTTCATCCGGTGAAGCCTTAATGGTGATCAGCACCAAAAATAGAGGTAGAAGTCATAATAGAGGCAAAAATAATTACCATAGACATTCAGAATCAGCAAAGAGATCGAAGTCTACAAACATAAATGGTGAATGTTGGTTTTGTGGCAAAGCCGGTCATGTGAAAAAGGATTGTAGAAACTTCAAAAGGGCATAAGAGAGGGTGCAGGACAATGAAGCAAATACTGTTTATGATAAAGATGATAGTGTATTAATCATTTCAACAATCGACACTACTTCAGATTCATGGGTGCTTGATTTTGGTGCCTCCTATCATGCTACCTCATGTCTTGAAGCGTTCATTACCTACCATGAAGGTCATTTTGGCAATGTTTTCTTAGGAGATAACAAAGCTTATGAAATTTCAGGCAAAGGGGATGTATTGCTGCCATTAGAAGGTGGTAAAACTGCTCAAAGATTTTCACCATGTCCCAAAATTGAAGTGAAATTTGATATTTGTTGGACAGCTCTTTAACCAAGGTCTAAATGTAAATTTTCTCCTAGATACATGGAAGGTAACTCATGGTACCATGCTGAATGAAAATGGTAATAAAGTGGGAAGTCTATACATATTTAAGACTCATGGTGAAGTGGGAGCTACAATGGTGATTGAGGACAACAAAGTGGATCTTTGGCATCAAAGACTTGGGAACATTAGCAAGAAAGGTCTCCATGTTATGCATACAAGAAATCAGCTATCAAGCCTCAAACTTGTTGACTTAGTCTTTTGTGAACATTGCCTTTATGGCAAACAAAAGAGAGTTAGTTTTTTGAAAGGTGGGTGTGACACAAAGACAACACTGCTAGAGCTTGTATACTCAGATGTTTTTGGGCCTACCAAGGTAACCTCTATTGGAGGAGCTAACTATTTTGTAACCTTTTTTGATGATTGTACAAGACAAGTATGGATTTATATGCTTTCTAGGAAATCTGAAGTCTTTTCATAAATTTAAAATTTTCAAGGCTTTAGTTGAAAATCAGATTGGGCATAAGATTAAATACATACAAATCGATAATGGTGGGGAATTTTGTTCACATGAATTTGATGATTTTTGTGCTAATAATGGGATTAGAAGAATCAAGGTTGTTCCTTTCACTCCTCAAGAAAATGGTGCAACCCAGAGGATGAATAGAACAATTCTTGAAAAGGCACAATGTATGTTGTCTAATGCAGGTTTAGGCAAGGAATTTTGGGTAGAGGCGTGTAACACAACAATGTATTTAATCAACTGAAGTTCATCATCTAAATTGAATTTTGGTATTCTGGAAGAGGAATGGCAAGGGAAGAGGATTTCATACTCGCATCTTCATGTGTTTGGATGTGAAGCCTTCTCGCATATACCCAAGGAAAAGCAAACTAAATTGGATCCAAAGTCACTGAAATGTATTTTTGTGGGGTATGGAGAAGAGTAATTTGGTTTTAGATTGTGGGATCCAGTTCAAAAAAAGATTGTTCGTAGCAAGGATGTAGTTTTCCATGAAACCTCCTTTCCCGCACTACAAGATTCAAATAAACCAAATACAAAATATGTCCCTATGTCTTTGTTTCAGAATTTGACTACTAGCGCTTTGCCTTCGGTCTCTCATTCAATGGGAGCTCCTATGATGTCTACCTCAGTTGAATATAATTCTCAGACTAAGAATGAAGAAGTAAGTGCCAATAATGAATGGTCTTCATTCAATTCTGAAATTGGGAGTCTGCCAAATAGAGCAAATCCTCCCCAAAATAACACTGATGTTGGAGGAAACTTGGAAGATCACCCTTACGATGAGCATCTTGGCTCACGCTATTCTACATTGTTTGGGCATCCTCCATGGTGCTCTGCACCTCCACTGCATTCTGTAAATTTTGATTTATACTTCCCATGGCATGCTATGCAGTCTTCATGCGCAGCACACCCACCGCAGTCCCCACACCCCGTAGATTCCTCACCCTCCGCGCAAGCTCCCTGCAGTCTACTCCACGGGGTCCCTGTAGTCTCCACCTCCACAGTCCCACTATGGAGTCACCCTCCACCGCAACTTGTGGAGGATGCCACCATGAATCCCCACTCCCTGCACTCCCGACAGCCCAAGGCCATGGAAGATGTCGCCACGGCTCCCAGCCCTCTGTACACTCGCACAAGGCAGCCCGTGGAAGGTGGTTTTGTGGGTTTATCCAACTGTGATTCACGTGCATCAAACATGGATAAAAATCCACAAGTTTTTGATTACCCTATAGACAGAGATCTTACTAGACTAAAAAATAGAGTCATTACAGGGAACATAAACAAAGACAATGGGAGAGATATGAGTTTGCATAAATAGGGATTACAATAATTGAATGATTGTACTACTGAAATAGAGAGTCAATTGAGGAAACCAACCAAACAAAGGTGACCTCCTGCAAAGTTCTTCGATAATGATTTATTGTTTTATGAAAAAGTTGAACCTTCTTTGCTTATCTCTGATCAAACAGAGCTTGCAACATACAAAGAAGCTTGTAAAATTGTAGACCGTGATAATTGGCATGCTGTAATGTGCAAAGAAATGGATGCACTAGTGAGAAATCAGGCATGGGATTTGGTTCCACTTCCACCTGATAGAAAGACATTAAGAAATAAATGGGTGTATAAACTAAAAGATGAAGCCAATGGTCACAAAAGATTTCGAGCAAGACTGGTTGTAAAGGGATATGCTTAGCAGCAATACCTCAACTTCAAAGAAATTTTCTCACCAGTAGTTAAAATGACTACCAGCCGAGCAGTATTGGGCTTAGTTGTAGCCTGGGATCTTGAACTTGAACAGCTGGATGTGAAGACGACATTTGTCCATGGCAATCTTGATGAGAAACTATTTATGCATTAGCCGGAAGGGTTCATTAAAAAGGGGTAGGAACACCTTTACTGTAGATTGAAACACAGTTTGTATGGGCTTAAGCAAGCCCCCTGGTAGTGGTATCTTAAATTTGATAAATTCATGATTGATCACAAGTTTACTCACAACGAGTTTGATCCTTGTATCTACTACAAGAAGCTTCCTAATGGCGAATTTTCTATTCTTCTCCTTTATGTGGATGATATGCTAGTGGCCAGCACAAGCATGAGGATTGTGAGTGAACTTAAAACTCACTTAGCAAAGGAATTTGCCATGAAAGATTTAGGGGCAACAAAGAAGATTGTTGGAATGACTATTTTTTGAGATAGAAAAAAGAGAGAACTTAAACTATCTTAGCAAGACTACATTAAAAATGTCTTGGACAGATTTGGTATGGCAGACGCTAAGTCTGTTTGTGTACCCTTAGCCTCTCATTTTCAGTTGTCTTCTCAATGGTGTCCAAAAACACAAGAAGATAAGGAGTTTATGGATAAAATTCCTACAAATCCGCACTTGGAAATCTCATGTATGCTATGATGTCTACTCGATTGGACATTGCTCATGCCGTGGGATTGGTGAGAAGATTTATGGCTAATCCGGGCAAATCACATTGGGAGGTGCTTAAGTATATCTTGAGGTATCTCAAGGGTACTTCTGATTTTTGTTTATGGTTTGGAAAGGACAAGGTAGTTTTGTAAGGGTTTACCAATTCTAATTTTGCCAGTGATTTAGATAAAAGAAAGTCTACGTTAGGTTATGATTTCACATTTGTCGAGGCAGTGATTAGTTGGGCTTCAAAATTGCAACATATAGTTGCTCAATCGACTACGGAGGCTGAATACATAGCTCTTTTTGAAGGAGCCAAAGAGATGGTATGATTGCAACTCTTGTTCAGCGAGTTAGGTTTGAAGCAATCAGATTTTGCTTTTTTTTTGTGATAACAACAGTGCCATTTTTTATGACTAAACATTAGACATCTCAGCTGCGGTCAAAACATGTTGATGTTCCTAGTCATTATGTTCGCCATATGGTCGAAGAAGGAAAATTTCATGTAGATAAAATTCATACCGACGAATCCAACTAATGTGCTCACTAAAGTGGTTAAGTGGGAGAAGTTCGATTTCTACCGAGCTTCTCTTGGCCTTTCCAATAACTGATAGCAGGACTGAGTGGGGGAATCTACTTGTTGTAGCAATTCGTTGGCCTTCAGTGGGAGATTTTTGGAAGTGAAGTCCAACAGACTCCTTCCTTTTGTCGCCAAAACTCTTGGCTATTCGACTTCTCCTTGCAAGCTCTTTAAGAGCTAATTGTAATTCATTTGTAGGGGTTAATTTTTTTGGAGCTGATTGCAACAATGTATATGTAAACCAGATTGGTGATTAATAGATTGATTCCCCTGCATCAAGTGTGGATGTAGGCAATTGTCGAACCACGATAAATCTGTGTGTCTCATTGTCTGCGTTGAGTGTGTTTTTAATTCTATTTATCTGATGTTTAAATTTGTTTCTTCATTTTGACAATAATTACATAACCCAATTTAATATGATTATATTCATCTCATACACCCTTGTCATAATATTTACCATGTCATTTACTTTTCTCATTTTTTTATTAGTATTATTTTTGAGTTATTTAATTTAGGTGAATTATTTTATAATTATTTTAAATATTAAAATTACTTATATCATTTTCTCAAATTGAATATTTTTTAAATATATAAATATTAATATGTATTTAAATAGTATAAAAAATTATTTAATTATTTAATCATAACTATAGTTTAATTATTATAGAAAATTAAAAATAAAACTACTTATTTTGATTATAACAATCTTAACTAGTAATTATTTAGTTAAAAATTTAAATAATTATAAATCAAAAAATGATTTATTTTAGTTAAAATTTATAGTTTGGTGGACGTGTAAAATAAATTTGATAAAAAAATTTAAACATGTTAAATATTATTTTAACATACCTAAAAAATTGCCTAGAAAATTTAAACATGTTAAAGATTTAGTAGATTAAACTCTATTAAAAACATATCTTTGTTAATAATAACTTATCCATATTTCCACCCAATTTAAATGAAATAAATATATTTTTTTAATAGAAACAAGTTTGATTATATAAGGGAATTGTAGCAATTCAAATAAGCATAGATTTAAACCAAAAATCATCTTTGGTTAACCAAATGCAAGAAGATCCAATTTGTCAAAGTCATACAAGGGTCAAAACCTAGTCCAAACAACTACCCAGATGCACCATAAGTTACTCTAATGATAATAACTTATGCATTGAATTTGGTACATCTTAAGGATTGCATAGCCATTTCATTTGGGGCAAACATACCTTTAGGAAATTTGAACATACCATAATTGATCATCCTTACAAATTTAGGGCAACGTCTACCCAGCCCCTACGATGCACCGACATCTTATGCATACAATACATGTTATACATACATTACATGTTACACATACATATAATTGCATGGCAACGTCTACCACATCCTATGCATACAATACATGTTACCCATACATTACATGTTACATATATATATAACTGCATGCTGGCATGTCGGTGCATCGTAGAAGCTGGGTAGACATTGCCGGATTTTGCATAGCCATTTCATTTGGGGGCAAACATACCTTTAGAAAATACCATAATTGATCATCCTTAGTAATTTACTGTCAATTTCATTCAAAATGCACGTTTCTTTTACCTGGGTAGCGTCTTTATGAAGATAATTAAATTCCGCACTAACTAATATCCGGGCTGCTGGGGAATTAATTAAACAAGGAACGATAATTTATTTCCATGTAGCCGTTGCAGACCAGAGACAGATGGCAGAATTCAGTTACCAGACACAAAAATTAACGGAGCGTATTTAACTGAATTTATGAGGGAGGGCTTCGAATGTTTCAACGATAATTTCAAATTGTGAAACACTACCATAGTGCCGTGTGATTTCACACGTTTTTCCGATAGATTGGGAAACTTTAAAACAGTAAAACTAAACTGCATCAACAACTCAGCGAGCTGGCAATTGCATATAAAACGGCAACCTGGAGTGAGGAATCGGAATATTCCGGCTCTTAGAGCGTTTTAGGCGGCGGCGTTCCAGAAACATACGACTCTACAATTTCCCTGCGTGCTTTTTCAATAATGACTTCGCGCGCACGCATGTTAATCGTAAAATAATGATTGTCGTATTTGCATTTGTTTCGTGACGTTATTGGAGTTTGGGCCATTGTCAGGTGAGAACGACCCTTCCAACGCATACGTCCCGACTGTTGCTTCTTTTTGCCCTCCCATTTCAGACGAAGTACGATAAAATCAGATATGCGCCGAATTTTGTCCTGAAACACTGCCACGTCGGCGAGCTCTAATTAGCCACGTAATTAGGCATGCGGGGATAAGCTGTCTGTCTATTCGTACGTGCGTGGAGGTATGAAGTTTCGTAGCGTGGCAAATTTGGCAGAACAAAATTTTGATGTCGGAAAATGCTGTGAAAATTTTAGATACTAAAAATCTTGTAAATATAATACTTGAACTCTTTCGGTGACATTTCTTTTCCTGTAGCTTATATTTTGGTAACCAAGTTCGATTTGAGTTTAATTGGCTACGTCTTATATCAACGAATTTTGCAATAGCATGACTCTATTATCTGGATGTAGAGCGAAACGAATATTAATGCGGAAAAATAATATAATTCAAAATGAGAGAGTAGCGCACAGATTTAATCCAAATAGCTCGGAGTGCATATCGACCGTCCAGTACAATGTTTTTGACAGGGAAAAGCGACTCTAAATTTTTTCCACAGTGATCTTTCTAATTTCTTTTTGTGTTAACAATGTTTTTTTGCAAAATTTCTCTCGTGCACTTTTCCGAGAATTGTGATTATTTTATTTTAATATATTTATTTATAAATTATAGTATAATAACATGTTTATTAAAAATTTGAAACTTTCTTATAATTAAATTGGTAAAATTGTGTACATGAATCATTTTTTAACACTTCTGATACATGAGACCACTTTATAAGAAATAATTAACTATTATATTTTAGTTGAAGGTTTGAATTCTTAATGATTTATATTATATATTTTAATTAAAATTTTAATTGTTGAAAAATATTCATTCTAATTTTTGTGTCTAATAACTTTTAATTAAAACATAATTTTGTCATATTTTAAAAAAAAAAACTATATAGATAAGATTGTGACATTATTATATAAATCTGAAAAATTAAAAATTTAGTAGGTTAAATTTTAAATTAAAAAACACAGATTTTTTTATAACTTATTCATATTTCCACCCAATTTAAATGAAATAAATATAATTTTTTAATGGAAATAAATTGTCCCAATTGGGTTAAGCATACATCTAAACCAAAAGATACCTTTGGTTAACCATGTGTTGTTGGATAATGACAATAATTGTTGGTTAATGGGAACAAAAGAAGACAATGGAAATTTCTAATTTAGTCTTACCTTTAGAATATTAGTTCATCCTTATGAGAAAGTTACTTGATTTCATTAATGCAATTAGTTCATCCTTATGAGAAAGTTACTTGATTTCATTAATGCAATTAAGGAGACCTTGTCGAAATGTTCCTAATTGCTTTAATGAAATTAAGAAGGTTATTTCCATGTTGGATGTTGATTCTAATTTAGAGATATTCTATATATCTTTGTTGTAATGAAGACAATGTTGTAATGAATTGTAGATTGCAAGAGCAATTGATATGGATTGCAGATTGCAAGAGCAATTGTTAAGATAATGTTGTGAATTACAAATTCAGATTGTATTCACAAATGCATACTCTAAAAGTGATAGCAGCACTTGATAGTGGTATCTAGTTATGGAGTTTGTAATTGTTTTCTCAGAAAAATAAGAATACTGATACCCTTGATACCCTTGCCTTGTGGACGTTTCCTTGATACTTTGTCAAGGTTTTCCCACATAAATCAACTTCTTATGTGTTGTTCTATTATTCCATTTAATTCTCTTATTATTGCTTTGCAACTAATTTGTGCTGCAATATTTAATTTTCTAGGTTTGGATGGCTTGTATGTCGCATACCATCACCCTCTCTAATTATACTAAATCAATTAACTTACAAATCTTCTTACAAAATAATTTGTTTTGAAGAAAATCAAATGAATGAAAATTAGAAACATATAAATAGTCAATATGAATGCAACATATATTATTTAACCATGCATAAGATGTATTTTGTTCATTCATATATTATTTAACCATGCATAAGATGGTATTTTGTTTTTTATAGGCTTTTCCTTTCAAAGGAGGTCGTAAGGACATAGTTTTGATAGTAAAATTTATCGCAATATTTTGAATATAATCTAATTCAAAAAAATATTTAGAATTTATTGGTCTGAAACCAGGGATGCTTAGTTTTCAGTTACTTAAAAACTATCAATTTATAACAAAAGAAACCAAACACTCAAAATGCACGTTTCTTTAACTGGGTGGCGTCTTTGTGAAGATAATTAAATTCTGCACTAACTAATTTCCGAGCTGCGGGGAATTAATTAAACAAAGAACGATAATTTCCATGTAACCGTTGCACACCAAAGATAGACGACAGAATTCAGTTAGCAGACACAAAAAATAACGGAGCGTGTTTTACATAATTTATGAGGGAGGGCTTCTAATGTTTGAAAGATAACTTCAAATTGTAAAACACTAACGCCTGGCTTTTGGCTAAACTGAAATTTAAAAATAGTGCCGTGTGATTTCACACGTTTATCCGAGAGAATGGGAAACTTGAAAACGGTAAAGCTAAACTGCATCAACTACTGCATATAAAACGGCAACCCCGAGTGAGGAATCGGAATATTCCGGCAAATCCACGGCTCTAACAGCGTTTCAGGCGGCGGCCGTGCAGAAACATAGGACTGTACACCCACTCACAATTTCCCTGCGCACGCATGTTAATCGTAAAATAATGATTGTTTGTATTTGCATTTTTGTTTTCACGTTATCGGAGTTTGGGCCGCAGGCCTACAAGCCAGCCAGGCAGCCAGCTCAGCAAGACCGTTGTCAGGTGAAAACGACACTTCGACTTAATACGTCCCGACTGCTACTTGTATTTGCGATCGCATGTCAGACAGGCTACGATAAAATCAGATATGCGCCGAATTTTCCCGTGGAAAACTGCCACGTGGGCGAGGCCTATAGAGCCACGTAATTAGGCATGCGGGGATTGCAGTTTTTTTTTGGTTGATTAAAGAAGCTGTCTGTCTATTCGTACCGTCGCATGGTTTTAGATTGTAAACTTTCTTAGATTGTAATGTTTTTTTTTATCTATCCATATTCTATCTTAGTTACATTTTATTAAATTTTTTAAAATATCATATTAATATTATTTACTTAGAGATCTTAATACACGGAGAAGTTATTTCCTCTAGACCATGTCTTTTATTTTTAGGATTGATCCAAATCTAGGAAGTTTTACATTATATTTTTATAAAATATTATCTATTTTGTTCTCTTGGTGCTTGTTTCTATAATGAAAGGATGAAATTTTTTTGAGCCATTCACTCCTCACAATTATCATACATGCAAGATGAAAATGAAATATTTGATCCATTTTACTTGTTTATGTCAGCTTTAGATAAATATCAAACTAGATTTGATAAAGAGGATAAGAGATTTTATGTCCGGTTTTGTATCCATTAACATAGTATTTTTGTAGGTTCATTTTCACACTTGCATCAAGGTTCTTAGACCTCTTTATTAGTGGCCACCTTTTCCTATTGCCTTTGCATTATCCCTATGTTTTTTTGTCACCTATTAATTTTTAACACAAATTATCTATGCAACAATGCTTAGATTGAAAGTCCATGCATAGTGATAGTATATTGCCATAATTCGATACTTAAAGGAAATTTCTAAGAATTTTTTCACTTGTCATCTTCTAAAGTTAGTCAAAATGGCTCAAAATTATTCCAAATGATTCATCAATTATTTTCTTTTACCTCATCTTCTCATTTTAAAATATTTTATTTTGAACAATCTCTACTTGCTCTTTCTCTCTATCTCTCTTATACTCTTAAGCCCATAGACAATTCTCTAGAGCTTATTATAGCTCACTATAAAAATATCACAACAATCTCTATAGGTCTCTTTCTCTCATTGGATTTTCAAGCTTCTCAAGTAATATTGTTCTTTTTTTATTAATTACAACTATCTATTGTCCCCTTTGACAAGCCTATTTTAATAAAATTTTCTTTTAGCTTCATAGACCTTTATTTCCTAATTGCTATAGAATTTTTATTTTTAAGAAAATGATACATTCTAAGTGATAAGACAATTTGAGAAGTACTGAGCATTTTAACTTGTGAATGATAGATATAATACATATGCATAATTATATGTGAAAATGTGATGGAACTATGTCATTCTTGTAATGAAGTCTTTCTTAGAACTAGCATAACTATTGCAACAAAATCCCAATAATTTTTTTTTAGCCAACTGCAAGAATATTATATGTTCACATATCCAAGGAAAAAAGAGTACAAATTGAGCATTCAAATAATGAGGTGACTATCCAATGACATTATAAGACTCCTATCTATAATAGACCTCTTTATCTCATGCAAGGATACTTCCAGCATAAGCATCCATTAATATTAGTTTTGTTACATTTTCATGATGTCTATTAAAGTTCTTAGTTATGACTAGGTATACAATTTCATTAGGACTCCGTTTAATGCTACATTTCTTAGATTCAGTAATCCTCTTTCTATATATCAAGAATGAGTGGTTGCTTAGGATTAGTTTGTTAAATCAATTTAATTTATAAATTAGGTTTTTGTTACGAGTAATATATCATTTTCTATATATGTTTAATTTTATGAATGTATGAATGACTGTATGAGAAGATCATGATTGTAGTAACCTTATTTGAAAACTAATATGATAGTGCACCTACTCAATTTAGGGCTCACTTGAGGTAAAGTGCTACTCTATAGATTACTTAGTATTTTGTAATTTGTTTTGATAGTTTACTCAATGTTTTTCTTTTTGATTGTGGAAGATTTCTTCACATACATTTGGTATCATGTGATTATTTATCATAGTATACCAATTTTAAGCTTTCACAGAATATTCTTAATCCAATGTTGATCATATTTGTATACTCTTTAAAGATATAATATTTGTATTAATACACATTCATTTAACAAAAAAGTTATAATTTTGTCTTTTAATGGGTTGTATTTGTTTCCATATGAAGGAAGATTTCAAAGGTGGGAAGATCAAGAGCCATCTAGAATATCATAAATATCTCCTTAAAATGTCATAATATTTCCTTGACACATCATAAGTTTTTATATACTCTAGTTTGAAGCATGATTATTTTGTCAAATGCTATCGTAATAATTGTAGGTTAAAAGAGAAAAATATTTAAGAGAGAAGATGAGTATATTATGTGTTCTATCATTACTAATTAATGCAAGCTTGTGTTCTCTAGGGTGGTTAATTTTTTACCTAGATTGGTCTTTCATATTTGACATTGTTCTTTGTTTCATGGCTGATTGAGTTTAAAAGATTAATTCTTAATAATTTATATTAATTCACCTTAATTTTATGTCTAATGAATTTTAGGTAAAACATATTTTTTCTTCATTTTTATTTTAAAATAACTTCATATGGATTAGATTCTTGTGACATTGTCTATTATGTAAATATGAAAATTAGACTTGGTAAATTAAAATATATCTTTTTTTATACCTTATGCATATTTCTACCTAATATAAATGAAATATTTTTTAGTTTATTTCTATAGAAATAAGTTGGATTACATAGATGTTACATCTTTACATTTATATAGTATATTACAATAATTTGCATAAACATACATCAAAACGAGAAGTCATCTTTTGTTAACCATATATACAAAGAAATTGAGTTCGTCAAAGTCACCTAAAGATCAAACCTAATTCCAACATGCCTAGAGAATTTGAACCTTGGTGAATGACTTTTATATCACATGCCAATCATCCTCATTCATTATTGTGTTCAACTAATTAACTTACAACCCATTTACAAAAAAAATATTTTAAAAAATAAAATCTTTCTATTTAATAATAGAAAAATATACAAATAATCACCATAATATATGTTATTTACCCATTTGTAAAATATATTTTTCTTTTTGTAGGCTTTTCCTTCCACCTTATCAATGCCTCTACTATCTACTCTTGTAGATGTAATTGTCAAAGGAAGTGGTAAGGGCATAATTGTGATGGTTAGTTAAATTTATCAGAATATGTTTTTTATATAAACTATAAAAAAAAAAGATGGAATTATTGATCTGAAACCAGTGATGCTTAGTTTTGGGTTACTTAAAAAAGCAATTCATTATAAAAGAAAAAAACATACAAAATGCACGTTTCTTTACCTGGGTGGCGTCTTTGCGAAGACAATTTAATTGAACACTAACTAATATCCGAGCTGCGGGGAATTAATTAAAGAAGGAACGATAATTTACATTTAGCCGTTGCAGATCAAAGATAGATGAAAGAATTCAGTTACCAGACACAAAAAATCACGGAGCGTGTTTTACAGGAATTTATGAGGGACGGCTTCGAATGTTTGAGCTATAATTTCAAATTGTAAAACACTAACGCTTTCGCTAAATTGAAATTGAAAAATAGTGACGTGTGATTTTCACACGTTTATCCGAGAGAATGGGAAACTTGAAACGGTAAACCTAAACTGCATTAACAACTGAGCGAGCTGGCAACTGCATATAATACGGCAACCTGAAATGAGGAATCAGAATATTCCGGCTATTCCACGGCTCTAACAGCGTTTCGGACGGCGGCGGTGCACAAACATAGGACTGTGCACCCACTCACAATTTCCCTGCGTGCTTTTTCAATCATGACTGCGAGCGCACGCATGTTAATCGTAAAATAATGATTGTCTGTATTTGCATTTGTGTTTACACGTTATCACAGTTTGGGCCGCGGGCCTACAAGCCAGTAAGACAGCTCAGCAATACCGTTGTGAGGTGAGAACGACCCTTCGACTTCGTACGTTTTGCCTGCTGCTCGCGTGTCAGATGGGGAAAAAATTGTACGATAAAATCACAGCGGGAATATATGCGCTGTGTTTTTCCCCGAAATCCTGCCACGTCGGCGAGCACTATAGGGCCACGTAATTACAGTTATTGTTCAAATGAATGAAGGGTTAAAACTTAAAAAGACCATTTTAGGGAACAATAAAGGCCGGGGTGAGTTTTGAAGGAGGCGCATGGGATTACACGTCACTCTGTTAATATAACGGAATTTGCCGCCACCCGTTGCAAGTGTCAACCGTTTCTGCATTGCCGCCTTGCCGGCAAAATAGAGCCCAGGCCGTTATTTTATATTATACACTTTCTTCTTCATTCGATTCCGGAGAGAGAGAGAAAAGAACTGTTTAAGGCAGTAAATATAGTATTGAGCTTGTGTAGTGGTTTTTCTTTTTGTGATTTTAAATGGAGTGTTGGATTCACGACCAGTGGCCCGTTAATGGTGAAAGCTCCTTTGCCGAGAGACAGGCTATGCTTAAGGCACAAGTGTTTGGAAGCTTAGCCTCCGGTCTTGAAAGTTGCGGGAATTTTGAGCAGCGATTTTGGCCATACGACCAGCTGCTTATAAAGCATGAGGAGCTTTATGGTGCTGGGAAGAGCAACGCACCGGTTTCGAGCTGGGGACCGGATGGAGCATTTAACTTTGCCGCCAGCAATTTCAATGAAGAGGAGTCGCAGCAGTGCGGATTTGAGCTCGAAAGTCTGCCGATTCAAATGCAAGGGTTTGGTAATTTTCAGTTCGTTCCCGTGCCAGATTTTCAAGATGAAGATTTCGGTTACGCGGAGCTCAATCTTCCAGTCTGGCAGACTCAACCGAATCTCTCAGAGGTATGCTGTGCTTCCGCCGAGCGGCCAAGGAACAGCTCCTTTTATACACTAGAAGACGTGATGAAAAAGCTCCCCCGGGTTGCTCCTCTGCTTATTCCTAGCCCGCCGATGAACCTCGGTATTCCTCCTTCCCCTCAGTTTTCTTCTGATGTGAGCCTGTCTTCATGCCTACCGTTTTCTGCTAGGGTTTCATGCCCGCCGGCCTCGTTACAGCCGAGCGAGTCGGAGACAGAGCATTTAAATCAGTTCACACAGTTACAGAGTTGCCGTAAGCCGCAGTATGCTTCCGTGGAGCCGCAGAGCGTCGCGGCTCGTCACAGGAGAAGCAAAATCCGTGAAAGGATTCGGTCTTTGGAGAAACTGATCCCGCAGGGTTCGAAACTCGACACGGCCAGAATGCTGGATGAGGCTATTAAGTACCTCAAATTCTTGCAAGCGCAAGTTCAGGTTTTGGAAGCCATGCCTCACGGCGATTCGAAGCCAGATCTCAAATCAAACCCTAACGGTGCCGATGATAAAGAGAATATTTGTCTGAAATCGAATTATGTTAGCGACGCCGCACGGAAGATTGCTCTAACAAACGCTTTGACGCTGCATAGATCAGGTTCTGCTTCCGCTTCACCAAAGAAGCTATCTGCTAACCAGATGCTTCACAGTTTACTGAGTTCGTCTAGAATTCAGAAGAAGCTCTTCAGCGCCGGAAAAATCATCGTTACGGTGCAGCAGAAGGAAACGCTTGCATCTGCGCGGCCTGATCTATCCGGTGATTTCTCCAATTTTCTCTTCGACTAATAAATGTTTAAGCTTCTTCTTTTTGTCCATAGCTACTCTGAAATTGATCAAGAGCTTCCTATTGTAATGTCGGCCCTGCAACTCACTCGTACGTGCGTGGAGGTATGAAGTTTCGTACCGTCGCCTATTCTCAGAATTTGGCAGAACAATCTTTTGATGTCGGAAAATTCTGTGAAAATTTTACTCGATCAAAAATCTTGTAAATATAATACATGGAACCGTTTCGGTGACAGTTCTTTTCCTGTAGCTTATATTTTGGTAACCAAGTTCAGTTTGAGTTTAATTGGCAACGTCTTATTTGAACAAATTTTGAAAAAGCAAACTGTATTATCTGGATCTAAAGCGAAACGAATATTAATGCGAGAAAAAATATATTTCAAAATGAGAGTAGCGCACAGATTTAATCCAAAGAGCTCGGAGTGTATATCCACCGTTCCGTACAATGTTTTTGACAGGAAACGTGCATAACTTTAAAGGACTCTAAATGTTTTCCACACAGTGATTTTTCTAATTAGTTTTCGTGTTAACAATTTTTTAAAACAAAATTTCTCTTGTGCGCTTTACATGTTTTCAGGGTGGTTTTTTCTCAGTTCCAATCAGTGTTTAAAACATTTTGTACGCTTCTGTAAAGGAGAATAAAATTTCGTTAGTAGTTAAAGTTAGATTAATGAAGGAAACAGGCAGTTAATTAAATAAAGTAAGTTTGATTAATTAATGATTTTCAAAATTTAATGAAGTAGATTAATCGTAAGAGTTATTTTAAGAATATAAATGTACTAAATGAGTGTTTTAAATTCTAAAAGAGTAATATTTATAATTATGTGTCTTGATATATCTTCATTTCTTTGGGTTTTTTCATATCTAAAAATTAGTTATATTTAATGATACATTTTTGAGTATTTTTCTTGGAGTGTTAAATGGACATGGTGTCTTTAAGTTATCCCCACTCCTCAAAATGAGTAAGCAATAGAATACATCAATTGTATGGGGGTTATGCATATCTAGATTTCTTTTATTGCATTAATTGAAGTGTCTTCTTTCTTCACTAAATGCAAATAATGAACATTTTGATGATCAAGCAAAATGCAGCTAAACACTTTTAAATACATAACCATTTAGAAATAAATTACTTAAATATTTATAGGTTGATTGGATGGTAGGTTCTATGTGGGAAAGTAAGTATAGGAATTAAAAGTAAATTTGAGTTACAAATTTTTGTTTGTGAATCAAAAGTTATGACAAAAAAATAGTAGACAAAACCATTATGAGAGAAGGGTGAAAAAATTAATGAAATGTTTGTTGATTAGGGCATAATAAATTAAGAATATATGGGAATGAGATCCAAAAGGTATGTATAAAATATGTGAGAATGTGTTCCAATGAAAGAGCATTAAAATGGGAGAAAAAGCTTCACTTCTCTCAAAAGGTTATGACATTTGTTGATGTGTAAATATATTAAAATATTTTTCTAAAATGAAAAAATCTAAATAGTAAATGGTATTAAATATATATATTTCACCATTACAAATTTATATCAATAATCTAGAATAAATTAAAAATAAATACAAATAATAAATATAGAATTAATTCATATGTAAGTAGGGAAGAATGATGAAGAATATATGTTGAAATTGTGTAAAATCCAATTATGAATTCTTTGATGTGTAGGAATGAACTATAAATTAAGTAATAATTTGGATATAAATGATTGCCAATATCTCTTCACATCCACCTTCCTTTGTCTATAATTATGAAGGATGTGTTTACAAACACCTTGAAGGAGATTTCTATATTGTTGTAATCATTTTTTCATAGACAACATGCATGACCATCAAAGTCTCTAGATTTACACTTAAAATTTAAAAGTATGGGACCAATCTTACCCCACTCAAAATTGACCTAGAACAAAAAAGTATAAATCTTGAGGTAATAAATGAATATATGCACATGGTTTTGAATGTAGGTTAATAGATGATTCCTAAAAGTGAATATATGAGAATATGCATAAATAGAGATTGGATAACATTTAGTACATTGAAATATTTATAAATGGATTGGGATAATAATCAAATAATGAGCCCAAAATACCATTAAATTGTGATATTAAATCAAAATGCCTCAAAACTAGATTGGAATAAGTAGGGATATAAAAATTTAACCATTATATTTAGCCCCCATTTTGAGGTGAATGTGAATTTAATATTAAAATATATTTCAATGTATAAGGACATTCCAAACATTTCAAAAGGATATTTAATCCATGTAAATTAATTGACAATTATTGGATTATTATTTTGTTCCTCTTCTTAGAATGAGTAACCCATAAGGAATTATAAAATTAAAAGAGATAAATATTTTAAATAGTTTGTCACACAAGTGAAGAAATAAAAAATACATAGTAGTTTTAGTTGTTGAAAATTGAGATATAAATAAATAAAGAAGGATCAGAGATTATGTAGGTATGAGAAGTATTAGAGATTTTGTAGGTATGAAAAGTGATGTGAGAGTAATCTACTTGATGCAACAATAGTATATGACACATTTAGTATGGCCATGTGATCCTACTCTCCTTAATGTAGAAAATATGATTTTCTTTGTTATAGTATTACAATAGAAGATCACTTTATAGTGGGCATATGATGTGATCACACACCACCTATATATAATGATATGTCTCTATGTAGCATAACTGAACATCTAAACATCTCTACCATGAAAGTGTTATTGGTATATTATAGTCTCCTTCAATTGGTTGCATCAAGTAAACACAAGAAATTGGAGGAGAAGAAAAAATAATGTAGTATAAGAGAAACAAGAATTGAATCACATAACCATGTAAGGAACTACAATCTTTTGGTAGATAGAGGCATGCAATAGTTGTAATAAATAGCATCATGTAAAAATAAAATAATAAATATTGAATAATAATCATGTAAGTATATAATTTACATGAGCATATAAGGTCATAGATTGAATACAAGTATAAAGGAACAAAGGTGCCCCAAATATAGAAAAATCATGAAGCAAGGTGGGAATTGTTATCATGGTGGGGCAAAGCTACACTAGGGTTCCACATCAGCTAGGCATGTTTTTAATCAAGGCCCAATGAATGTTTTAAATTTCATGAGTAAAATAATAATGGGTTAGATGATAACAGATGCATTCATTTTAAATGATTTAAAGGAAAATATGGTTGCAACAACACAAGCAGGTGCAGAAGAGCCTTTAAAAAATTCTAATAGATGAAAATTGACGAAGGAAAATGCAAGGAGGTATGACATCATCTACATTATTGTATGTACTACCTTGTCTTCTATATTTATTATCTACCAGTCTACACTACCTAGTCTTCTACATTATCATCTACTAGTCTGTGCTATTATCATATACAAGTCTCAACTGTTATCATCAACCTTATATTCTAGGTTATCATCTATTCATCTGCACCTTATTGCCAGGTTATTGAACTACTCTAGTTTAGCCTTCCTATTTCCTCTCGTTTAAGATTTTATGGAGATGGAAAAAATTAAAGTTATAATGTCTTTCTCATTCTTTTATCCATAATTTCTACTATAATGTATTTTTTTAAAAAGATTTTTAGATATGGGAGAGGGGTGAGTAGTTGTATGCGTTAACTTTGTAGGTATGCAGTGGTTGTATGAAGTATCATATTATCTTGTTTCAGTTTAATGTGAATTGATTTATTATCTATTTATAACTAGCAATCACACCTTGGTGTGCAATGGGTACATCGAATAGGTGTAGAAGGTTAATGAGGGAGAGATGGGAATAGAAAGAGGGAGAGTTAGAGTGGGGAAGAGCATGGGAGGGGGGGTGTAAGGAATATAGATAAAGATAGAGATAGAGATGGAGACGGAGATGGAGATGGAGATGGAGATGGATAGAGATGGAAGAGATAAATATATTAAGAGGAAGAGAATGTGAGAGGGAGAGAATATTCCTAACTAAGATAAAGATAGATATAAGAAGATATACATAGAGAGGGAGAGAGGGAGAGATATAAGGGTACAAATATAGTGATAGAGATGGAGATGGAGAAGATAGAGGGATATAGATGAAAGAGATAAATATATTGAGAGGAAGATAATACGAGAGGGAGAGAATAATCTAGATAAAGATAGAAAAAGGAAGTGATCTATAGTAAGGAGATATAGATAAAGGTGAAGATAAAGATAGAGATGGAGATAGAGATGGAGATAATGAGAGAAGGAGATATAGAAATATAAAGATAAATATAGGAGATGATATATAGAGATTGTTAGCAATATCAATGAAGGAAAACTAAGAGGCGGGGGGTAATCAGTTTTCACCAGATCTACAAACTTAACCACAAAAATAGATTTGATAAACTGCAACAATAACCAAGATAAGAAAATTGAAAGCACAACACACAACACCAAGATTTTGACATGGAAAACCTAGTTAAGGGAAAAACCATGGTGGGAACCTCCCCACAATAAGATGATACTTTGCAGTAGTATGTGAAAATATTACAATGGGGAATGCACATGCATTCAGACACACTACCTAGAGCTCAATTCTCAAAAGATAATAACCAGAAGGCTACAACCCTCAGGGAAGTATCACTGAGTTACAACAAGATTTAGACTACAATCTGGGAGAGATGAATTAAAGAAATAGCATCTCCAAATGCCCGATGATAGTTCCGGTTAAGCACATTGTCTTCTCTGCAACACCATTCTCTGCTCAATCACAACGTCAAAGGATGAATCACTTGTTCGCACGTACACCACTCTCTAATAAAGCAGACACAACCTTGATACCAAAATTACATGACAATATCACTTATTTATACAATTCATCAACCTTGACAGCAAGGTCGGCTAAACCCTCAACTCACAATTACAAAATTACATCACACAATACAAAGTGTCAGCATTTCAGTACAAAGAAAGATTGTTGATATTCATTGAGGATATTGAGAATGTTGTTGAAGATTATTTGATATAACTGAAGAAGGATGATAACTATCTTTATAACATGATTTTGTCATTGATGTCAAGAAATTGATTTTCTGATTTAGTATGATGTTGCCATATCTTGAGAAGATTGATTTGAAGAGAATTAAGATGTCAGTAAAAGACAAAGAAAGAATGTGATGAATAAGGGGAGGAATAAGATATTCAATGGGCAACTATTACTGAGTTAGACAATGATGAGATCATGATGTTTAGATTGTTTTGATATCCTACATATATTGCTGAATGTAAGGTTCATACTATACTATGTCACCGAGCAAAGAACCTAGTCAGTAAACCCTAAGGTTATCAATATTGATTAATGAAGGTGGAATGTCTACTGAGTAAGGTTTAGTATTTACCAAGTTGCAACCGAGTTATGTCAGATTGCATTGGATGAATAAAAGCATTATTTAATGAAGGACAATGATTAGCTGGAGATGCATAAATGATTGATATGTTGTGCATGAAGTTTGTTAAGAATCTAAGGCAAAGGAAAATCGACAGGAAGATCTACAGCTCAGATTGAACCGCAATAACCTTGTGCAAGTTACAAGAAAGGAATGCAAGTCCCTAGGTGAGGTAAAACATTTTCAAATTGAAGGATACACTGAACCTAGTCAAGATTGAAGATCTGATGGCTAAGATTGATAAAAAATTGTTTATAAATAAGAAATTGTTGATAAAAAATGTATGCGGGCAAGTGTAAGCACATGGATGCTACATAGTGATTACTGAGCACAAAAGCTTGAAGACCTATTTGAATAATAGAGTAGAGAGCCCAGCAGAGGGACAAGATAAGTCTTATGACTAGATTGTTTTGAGAAAATAAGAATCTGCTTTAGCATTTTAGATGTGAAGTTGTAGATATATTTTTATTATTGTTATTTTGTAAGTGACAGAAAATCTCTTAACCGAGTGGACTTAACAGTCTTATTTGTAAACCCTCTAGCAAGGTAACATTCTAAATGAGTGTTTGAAATCCTTTGACAAGGTCACTTCTAACAAAGTGAAGATCCTAACAGATCTGAGGGAAATCCCTTAACTGGGTCACATCTAGCAATGTGTTTGTAATCTTTAACATGATTTGCTTTTAACCGAGCATACTCTAGAAGAGTATATTTCTTAGTGGGTCTGAAATCCCATAGTGGTTTTTCCCTATTTGGGTTTCCACATTAAATCTGGTGTTATATGTGTTATGATGATTATGTGTTCATGAGTTAGCATGTTTAGTAGTTTTTGGTTATGTTGCTGAAGTATAAGTTACCGAGATTGAATCTGTTGATTTTATGGAAGATTAAGTTTGTATGATTCACCCCCCATCTCATCTTTTTAACTATTGGCATCTGTACTTTACATTTAGTATTAGAACTTACAATTGGTATCAGAGCTTTGGACTCCCGAAGAAAAAGTTTAAAGGTACTTGAGGCAAAGATCCGAAGATGTATAAAAGGGATGCACCGAAGCTGAACAAGTCAAGTTTCTCCACATGGCAGAAAAGGATGAAGCTGCATTTATCAAGAATTGGAGAATATGCAACATATTATCTGGAGAATGATTACATTGCACTAAGCACCAACCCAATGACCTTGGAAGAGATAAAGGCAAAGCAAGAACATATTCAAGCTATGATTGAAATAACATCAGCATTGACCAACTCAGAGTTTAATGATCTAGAAGGCTGTAATGATGCAAAAGCAATGTGGACTAAGCTCATATCTTTGTATGGCGGTGATGAACGTGTTCAAAGAGCAAAAGTAGATAGTCTAAGAGGACAACTTGAATCCATGAGAATGAATGAAGGTGAGAACATAACCCAATACAGTACAAGGCTAAAGGAGTCTGTTAATCAAATTAAAGGAGTAGGAGGAACTATTGAAGAAAAGGATGTAACAAGTAATTTTTTGAGAACCCTTCTACCTGCTTATGCTATTCGAGTCTCTGCAATCAATGAATTGAGGTTTGTACCTAACATGCTAGTTTCTTTGGATGCTACTATTGGTTAGCTACATGCATTTGAGTTAAGTAATTTTGATAACAGTGGGTCTTTGGTAAATAAAGTAGAATCTGCATTCAGTTCTTTTCATATTGGTGAATCTGATGATTACAATGATAGAATGAGTAAGTACTCTGAAGGGAATCACAGTGGAGCAAGTGAAAGATTTCGTAAGAACATGGAAGAAGTACACAAACTGTATGAGGAAATCAAGAAGCAAGAAGAGTTAGAAGCATTATTAGCCAGAAGGTTACTGAGAGGAAAAGGTAAGTATAAAGGAAAGCTACCTTTAAAATGTTTCAATTGTGATAAAATATGACATATGGCTTCTAACTGTCCTGACAAGGAATCTAGTGAAAAGAGAGAATACCAAGATAACAGGTAGAAAGACAACCAATACAAAGGACACTAAGACTTCAGAAGGAGAGATAGAAAAACATGTCTAGTAGTTGATGAGGAATCGAACGATGAAAAATCTGATGAAACTGATATAGAGGAAGTTGTTTATGTGGCTATTAAAGATGGATCTAATGAAGAAAGGTATGAAGAAAAAGCCCTAATATCTCACATAAATAATAATGATTCTTGGATCATAGATAGTGGTTGCTCACATCACATGACAGATGATAAACACAAGTTTGTTAAATTAGAAGACTATGATGGAGGCTATGTAAGATTTGGTAATGATGCACCATGTCTGGTGAAGGGTAAAGGATCTATAACACTTCTTGACAATTCTAAATGTGATGATGTATACTGGGTTGAAGGTTTGAAATACAATTTGTTGAGTGTAGCACAACTAAACAATACAGGATATCGAATAAAATTTTAGAAAGGAATTGTCAAAGTTCATGACAAGCATGGAAAGTTAGCTGCTACCGGTACACAAACAAAAGGTAATAAATTTCATCTTGACTCAACTCAGAACAAGTGTCTTTATGCTAAGATAGATGATACCTAGATATGGCATAAAAGGTTTTGTCATGTAAATTTTGATAATCTGATCAAAATAAGTAAGAAGCACCGAGTAAGAGGTCTATCAAGTCTTGAAAAACCTATGAATGCTATGTGCCGAGGATGCTAGATGGGTAAGATAACAAGATCAAGCTTTACAAGTAAGTCCTACACTTCTGAAGGAATTTTAGATCTAGTACACACTGATCTTTGTGGTCTCATGAAAGTTCAAAGTTATTATGGTGATAAATATTTCATATTATTTGTGGATGATTACTCAAGGATGATGTCAGTCATGTTTTTAAAACAAAAATCAGAAACTTTTCAAATATTTAAATGGTACAAGGCAAGAGTTGAAAATGAAACAGAAAGACAACTGAAATGACTTAGATCTGATAGAGGAGGAGAGTTCACTTCTGATGAATTTAACTTATTCTGCAATGATCATGGTATAAAAAGGCAAGTGTCTACACCGAGAACACCTCAGCAAAATGGGATAGCCGAGAGAAGAAATAGATCAATTGTGGATTGTGCCAGAACCCTGATGATAAAAAAAGGAGGGTACCTCAAACATTTTGGAGAGAAGCAATCAGCACTGCAATTTACACCCTGAACCAATTTTAACTAAAGAAAGGAAATTTGAAGATACCATATGAGATTTGGTATGACAAGAAACCTAATGTAAGTTATTTTAAAATCTTTGGAAGTAGATGCTATGTTCACAAAGATGACAGAAATGGAAAGTTTGATCAGAAAAGTGAAGAAGGAACATTTCTTGGTTATTCTTCTAGAAGTAAAGCATTTAAATGTCTGATCAAATCATCTAACAAAATAGTGGAAAGTGCAAATGTGAAAATTGATGAATTTGCAGAAAGAAATGATGAAGGAAATTCCAAAGAACTAGAAGATTATGAAGAATTTGTTTATGTTCAACCAAGAAGTCCTACCGAGAAAGTTGCTGAAGAAAATGAAGATAATGTCCAGTTACTGAGTGAGGAAGAAGATCATATAGAGCATACCGAGCCTATATTAGCCAAATATATCAGAAGACATCATGCATCAAGTCAGATTATAGGAGATAAGGATGATGTAGTGATGAAAAGGAACAAATTGAGACAGAACATATGTCTGATTTCTGAATTTGAACTGAGAATAGTGAAAGAGGCATTTAACAGTGAAGATTGGGTAAATGCTATGACAGAAGAGATTGATCAAATCAAGAAGAATGACACATGGACACTGATCCCAAGACCAAAGGACAAAAATGTAATCGGTACAAAGTGGATTTTCAGAAATAAGCTAAATGAAAAAGGTGAGGTCATTTGCAACAAAGCAAGACTAGTTTGCAAAGGTTATGCTCAAGAAGAAGGAATAGATTATGGTGAGACCTTTGCACCTGTGGCTAGACTTGAGGGATTAAGAACATTGTTGGCATATGCTGCTTTCAAAAATTTCAAGGTATATCAAATGGATGTTAAATCTGCATTTTTGAATGGTATACTAGAAGAAGAAGTTCATATAGAACAACCTGAAGGATTTGTTGAAGACAAGAGTAAAGATCAAGTATGAAAACTAAACAAAGCTTTATATGGTTTGAAACAAGCACCTAGAGCATGGTATGAGATATTGTACTCTTACTTAATCAAGATTGGTTTTATACAGACAAGTGAAAACAACAATATGTACATGAAGAATGATGAGAACAATGGAATACTAATCTCAGCCATATTTGTTGATGATATTATTTTTTGTGGTAATGACTCCTTATGCAAGAACTTTGGTAATGAAATGAGCAAAGAATTTGAGATGTCACTAATCGGTGAGATAAAGTATTTTATAGGTTTATAGATACTGCAAATGAAAGATGAGATTTTCATTACTCAATCCAAGTACATAAAGGAAATCTTGAAGAAATCTGGAATGGAGGATTCTAAACCAGTAAGTACTCCTATGACTACTAACTGTAAACTATCAAAGAATGATGAACCTGCATTTGTTGATGAGACACTTTACCGATCTATGATTGGAAAGTTGCAATATGTTGTGCATAGTAGACTAGATATAGCACATGCAGTAGGTATTGTTGCAAGATTCTCTGCAGATCCCAAGGAAACACATATGACAACAATCAAGAGAATTTTCAGATACCTGAGAGGCACTAAAGATTACGGCTTAGTATATGAAAATATAAATGATTTTGATTTAAAAGTTTATATTGATGTTGACTGGGCAGGCAACATTGATGATAGGAAAAGCACAAGTGGTGGAGCTTTCTTTTTAGGAGAAAGACTAGTGAGTTGGCTTAGCAAGAAACAAGGATGTATCTCATAGTCAACAACAGAAGATGAATATGTTGCTGCAGCATTGAATTGTACCAATATAGCATGGATCAAACAACTGTTGGAAGTTATAAATGATAAAGTTACCGGGCCAGTAACTATATTTTGGGATAATACTAGTGCCATTAACATTTCAAAGAATCCAGTAATGCACTCAAAGACAAAGCATATATCTATAAAGTATCATTATCTCACAGAAGAAGTTCAAGAGAAGAAAGTTGTGCTGGAATATATCAGTTCAAAGGAGCAATTAGCAGACATCTTCACAAAGCCATTGCCAAGGGACACTTTTGAGTATCTCAGAAGCAAGTTAGGGGTCCTACCCCTATCTTCTACTCACTGACTGAGTTTGGTGAAAGCATCAATTAGATGAATCTATAGAATATTATGTGTGGATTGATGCTGATTTACGTACTTTAGAAGGCTTTCTAAAGATGTGTAGGAAATAGTGAATAGAGACAAGTTGCTCTGACCGAGACTGAGATGATACACAACAAGGCAAATCACTTCACAAGGGAAGAAATCATGATTTAGTTCTTTTACTTTTTGGCATTATTGTCAAAGGGGGAGAAGACTAAATGGTTGACTGAATGAAGAAAACCCTGAATGATGAAAATAACAGAAGACTAATGACAGGGGGAGAAGGTTGCAAAAATAGAGAAGACTAAATGCAAGACAATAGCTCAGAAGCCTAATGAAAAAGGGGAGAAGAATTTAGAATATTTTAACATCTCAAGGATAACAGGAGAAGTCTAACAGCAATCTAAATCCGAATCAATTTGAATATCTTGTTGGTATTACCATTTAAAAGTTGGTTTTGCCATCAATGCCAAAGGGGGAGATTGTTTGCATTTCAGTAGAAAGAAAGATTGTTGATATTCATTGAGGATATTGAGAAGGTTGTTGAAGATTATTTGATATAACTGAAGAAGGATGATAACTATCTTTATAACATTATTTTGTCATTGATGTCAAGAAATTGATTTTCTGATTCAGTATGATGTTGCCATATCTTGAGAAGATTGATTTAAAGAGAATTAAGATGTCAATAAAGACATAGAAATAATGTGATGAATAAGGGGAGGAATAAGATATTCAATGGGCAACTATTATCGAGTTAGACAATGATGAGATCATGATGTTTAGATTGTTTTGATATCCTACATATATTGTTGATTGTAAGGTTAATACTATACTATGTCACCGAGCAAAGAACCTAATCGGTAAACCCTAAGGAACCTAGTCAATAAACCCTAAGGTTATCGATATCAGTTAATGAAGGCGGAATGTCTACCGAGTAAAGTTTAGTATTTACCGAGTTGCAACCGAGTTATGACAGATCACATTGGATGAATAAAAACATTATTTAATGAAGGATAATGATTAGCTGGAGATGTATAAATGATTGGTATGTCATGCATGAAGTTTGTTAAGAATCTATGGCAAAGGAAAATCGGCAGGAAAATCTACAGCTTAGATTGAACTGCAATAACCTTGTGCAAGTTCCAAGAAAGGAATGCAAGTCCCTAAGCGAGGTAAAACATTTTCAAATCGAATGATACATTGAACCTAGTCAAGATTGATGATCTGATGGCTAAGATTGATCATGGGAAATGTGATCAAGGAGATTTAGCGGTTAGCAATTGTTTATAAATAAGAAATTGTTGATAAACAATGTATGCGGGCAAGTGTAAGCACATGGATGCTACATAGTGATTATCGAGCACAAAAGCTTGAAGACCTGTTTGAATAACATAGTAGAGAGCCCAACAGAGGGACAAGATAAGTCCTATGACTAGATTGTTTTGAGCAAATAAGAATCTGCTTTAGCATTTTAGATGTGAAGTTGCAGATATATTTTTATTACTGTTATTTTGTAAGTGATAGAAAATCTCTTAACTGAGTAGACTTAATAGTCTTATTTGTAAACCCTCTAGCAAGGTATTATTCTAAATGAGTGTTTGAAATCCTTTGACAAGGTCACTTCTAACAAAGTGAAGATCCTAACAGATCTGAGGGAAATCCTTTAACCGGGTCACATCTAGCACTGTGTTTGTAATCTTTAACAGGATTTGCTTTTAACCGAGCATACTCTAGAAGAGTATATTTCTTAGTGGGTCCAAAATCCCACAGTGGTTTCTCCCTATTTGGGTTTCCATGTTAAATCTGGTGTTATATGTGTTATGATGATTATGTGTTCATGAGTTAGCATGTTTAGCAGTTTTTGGTTATGTTGCTGAAGTATAAGTTACCGAGGTTGAATCTGTTGATTTTATGGAAGATTAAGTTTGTATGATTCACCCCCCCTCCCATCTTGTTAGCTATTGGCATCTGTACTTTACATTTAGTATCAAAACTTACACAAAGATCAACCACTTGAACAATATAATGATATCCATGAAATAACATGGACCTAATTCAAATATACAAACACTCAACACCATCGATAATCATGCCAAGATCAATCACAACATGCTACACCACTAGAAAATCCGCATAACACAAAGAACATCACCGGTTTAACAAAATACCAAGAAAAAACACAATGATCAATGCGGATCACCAAAACAAATAGGAAATGCTTAGGAAACACTAGAAAGAACGTTAGAACCATCAGTAATAGCTACACCAACACCACTTATCAAATCTTCATCGATCAACATCTGAACCTCAAGAATACACAAATATCAAGAACTGTCACAAAGAAGAGATAACTTGCAGAGACCAAACTATGAATCATCTAAAAAGAAGATACAAAAGATCATCCCAAACAATATCTCAAAAAATTAGCTCAAGATCTGATCATAGTAGAATATATTGGAGGAAATACTGAACTCTGCAAAGCACTGACCAGATAAACAAACTACATAACCAAATCATATGATATGATCAATTAAGCTTACCAGAACATAAAAACTAATACATAAGAATATAATGATACTATAAATATTCCATACACCAAACCAAAATCCTATTAAACAAATTAGCAATCACCGGAGCAGGAATATGTTGACATCAATGACAACAACATATCCTAGTAGCAAAAATGTCCAACAATCTCCCCCTTTGGAAATGATGGCATATGAATGTGAAAAATAATCAATGCAAAGAAAGAAAACATCTCCAAAAAAATCCTCCTAAGCTCAAGAAGATAAAACAATTTTTCACATGCTTCTCTCCCCCTTTAACAACAATGCCAAAGACAAAATACAGATTATGCTTCTCTCTCCAAAACTCATCCTCTAAGAAGGATAATCCCCCCCTTAGGATAAAATCACAATAGATCATCTAAAACACATACTGACTACTCTAACTGAGTAGTAGTATCAATTCACCAACCCGGATAGAAAGATAAGGCTCTGAAATCCACTTGATTGATGCAACTCAATGCATCGAGTTGTCATGAGGAGAGGTAGATAACCCTAACTTGTCTCTCAAATAGACAAATGTATCTATAGGCAAAGGTTTAGTGAAAATATCAGCAATCTATTCCTTTGTAGATACATACTCCAACTTCACTTCCTTTTCATTGACTTTTTCTCCCAGGAAATGATATTTGATTGACACATGTTTAGTTTTTGAATGTTGCACCAGATTCTTTGACATATTAATAGAACTAGAATTATCATAATATATGACAATAGGCTCATCATAGATAACTTTGATATCCTTCAACATTTGCTTCATCCATACTACCTAAGTGCAGCTACCAGTAGCAACAATATACTCAGCTTCACCAGTAGATAAGGATACTGAATCTTGTTTCTCGCTAGCCCATGAAACCAATTTCTTACCTAAAAAGAGTGCACCACTGGAGGTACTCTTTTGGTCATCAACATCACCAACCCAATCAACATCAGTGTAAGCACATAACATGAAATCATCATTCCTCAGATATCACAAACCATAATCCATAGTCCCCTTCAAATATCTAAATATCCTCTTAACATCAGTGACATGACTCTCTTTTAGATTAACTTGATATCTAGAAGCCATGCACACAACATGCATAATGTTCGGTCTAGTTTGAGTAAGATATAGCAGTCCACCAACCATAGATCTGTACAAACTTTGATTAGCTTTCAAAGATTCATTATTTTTAGACAATTTGTAGCCAGTCAGCATAGGAGTTCCAATCAGTTTGGAGTCATCCAACCCAAACTTCTTCAATAATTCCTTCATATATTTATCTTGAAATATAAATATACCTTTTCCAGTCTGTGAAATCTGCAATCCTAAGAAAAATTTCATCTCTCTTATCATATACATCTCGAATTCTTTCTACATATCACTGTAAAGCGGAAAATCACGAGCGAACCCTAAGTGTTCCCCCCACCACTCCGAGGAGAGGGGAAGGAGGTCACTAGGGTTGACGGTTTTCACTTAGGGGAGACTTTACATTCAAAAGAGGGGTTGAAACCCACAAGATCCAATCCCACACAATGCAAGATTGGATTCTAAATGAGTTTCAAGGGTTAAGACAGCAAGGCTACCCTCTTTTGTAAAGAATGTAGATAGAATAATTAAGCTAGGAATGCATGTAAAGTAAGAAAGATTCACTTATAAATAGAGATAGGAATATAGGATGAAGCTACGGACCTGGAATTAGTAGTAAAATGTCGAGACAGCACTGTCCTGCAAATTTGAGCGAAAGTTGACCGGACGATGGCGCCCGACGTGCACACGGTCCTCCGAAAAATCCGCGAAACGAAGGGGGATCTGTTCGTCTCTGCACAAGGATTCCAGATCTTCAATTACAGCCGCGTACCTGCAACCTACACACAGAAAAGTGAAGAGGATTGGGGGGTTAGGGATTAGGGGTTTGCCCTTAGGTCAAACCCTGGTTTTGGAATTAACCAAGAAATGAGAAATGCTAAAAATGACTGTAATGCAAAACAAGTACTAGTACCTTGTTGTAAGAATGTTTGTATTCTTACATGCGAAGGTGTAAATGTTGTTGTATGTTGTATGTTGTAAGTGATCTCCTCTTCAATGGTTGAATCCTTGTCTTGAATGCAACACTTAGCCTTGAATGGAGACTTAGAATGATCAATTTGCTTGAAGGAATGCTTGAATGCTTGAATGCTTGAATGTTTGAATGTTTGAATATCGCTTCTGCCTTTTTTCCATCTTCTAAATGAGAGAGGAAAATGTAGTTTATATACTTGTCAATTAGGGTTGATAGACTGAATTTTCCGACCTTAGGCCAACCAGGAAAGGTTATTTTCCAATTTGCAAACTTAAAGACCCGAGACCCAAAAGAGACCGGGCCCAAAAATAGGGCCAGGGACCAGGGCGCTGGGCACCATGGTTCCACCTCCAGGGACAACAGGGTGCAAGGAGGATCAGGCCAGGGTGTTGAAAAATGCAGTTTTTGATGTCGTGAACAAGTTTCGGGGTCTCCATTCAGGTTCAGTGTTGCGTCGCCATCGTGAAGACCCAAATGCAGTCAAAATTGCAAGTGTCACAATTTTAGGATGCTACATTTAGCCCCCACTTTAGCGGGAGTATAAGCGTACGCTCATACTTCCAGTAAAGTACAAGGAAACAACATTGAAAGACTTTCACCACGTCAAGGAGGCAAGACACACCAAGCCCCCAGTGGACTAAGGATCTTACGACTTCGATTGACAAAGTAAAAGGGAAGATCATGAGGGAGAACCATGACTGTCAGTAGTAAGGTTCCCTCACTATGAGTCATGCAAGAAAAATACCAAAAATTTTCAAGGCAAAGCTAAATTCGCCAAGAAATTTTCAAGTATCCTGAAGGGATAGACGGGGTGTATGCCCCCCTACGTTAAAGCGATCGCACACGCCTCGACGGGGGTGATTGCTTTAAGGTAGTGATACACATAAGAAATGAGAAGGGAAGGAGCACGTTATCGCAAAGATTTAGCCCCCAAGTGTGAGATAAACCCAAGGATAATAGACACAAAACACAAAGCACGAGGTGACTTCGCTTTCCTCAAGGTCAGTATGCTGTATGATAATTCATTTATATCATATGTATGTATGCATAATTGTTCTTCATTCCCCAATCAAGGAAGGTCACCTAGAAGAAGGGAACACATGTCTTTTGAGTCAACATGAGAGAGACCAAAAGAGATCTCAATGCTTTGCATCATCCTCAAGTAGACAACACTAAGGACAACAAATAGAAGAATGAGAATAACACATAGAAGAAGTAACAAAAGAGAGGAGGAGAGAGTCTGCTATGCTAATGAAACTAGTCTAGCACGTCATCTACCCCCCGATCTTGCTGATCAATGTTTCGGGAAGGCAGGGAACACGCTAGAGGAGGAACATCCAACACAGCAGATGGAGCTATCACAAGATCCAAACAAGGGCTATGTTCATGTTCCAAGCCACGTTGTTCTTGTCTAGGAGCTAGGATAAGTGCTTTAGAAAATTCATTAGATAAATGGTTATCAACATCAACAAATTCATATTCACTATCAGAAGCAAGAGAAGTAACATTTTCATCATGAATAACATTTTCATCTATATCATCATCAAGATTTATAAAAATAGGATCTTTAACTCGCACAAGATCAAGACCATCATGCATCTTATTTTAAGGAGATCTTGGAGAAAATGGAATAATGCTTGTTGAAGGTGTTTTTGGGGATTGCAAAGTTTGAGAAGTAGCTTCTTGAGCTCTAAGACGATGCTTTCGTCGACGTTCACGCGCAGAACAATTTCGTCTAGTCTTAGTAGGAAGTTGAGAAGATTGAGGAGGAGGAATGTTCTCATCCCTATCACTTGGGTGTTTAGGTTGTGGTCTCTTAGGCTGGATAATAGGAGAAGAGGAAGGTCTCTTCTCTTTATAAAAGGAAGGAGGAGGAACTGCTCCATATAAAGGAGGAATATTTGGTTTAGGAAGAAGACCAAGTCCATCATGACGAGGAGGTATAGCCCTACTTTTAGAAAGTTTATTAGGCATAGACGTAGTCACATCCATAGGGATGGGTTGGGAATCTTCTTGAGGAAAGACATTAGTTTTATCTTTCAAAGGAAGAAATTCCTTCTCAAGAACGATAGGAATATCAAGTTTGGGTGTTCTAGGTTCACTTAGAGATAGGATCATATCTGTTTTCCACTTTTGATAAGATTTGAAAAGATGATCACTTCACGGAGGAAAAGATTGGAATTGTTTAGGCCAAAAATAATCAATAGGAACGCTAGAAGTTCTTTCAGCTGGTTTAAAGAGACTATGATTGATAGTAACAACTTCACCATTATGGGGAAATTTCAAACACTTATGAATAGGAGAAGCAATAGCTTTCATGGAAGATAGCCAAGGATAGCCAAGCTTCACACGAAATTGTTCGGATGAAGGAATAATAGAAAAGTTCACATCAAGGGATTTGTTATGGACTTCAATAGGTAATGTAATAGAACCAATTGCAGGAGAAGAAAATGCATCGAATAATTTCACAACCACATCTATTTTGTCATAGACCACTTGATTCAATTGCAAAGTAAAAAGAAATTCTTCAGTAATAACATTAACCATGCAAGCAAGATCAATAAGCACTCCACGGCAAGGTGTATTCTTGAATTTTGCAACTATATATAAAGGACCATCAGGTGCCCTGATAGTTTCACTAGAATCAAATGTGATGGAAGGTTCTTTAGGGTTTTCTTGCTGTTCTACAAAGTTAATCACATTCGGAGTCATAGACACAAGACCATCAGATGAGAAAGAAGAATCATTAGCCTCAATTGCATTAGAGGTATGAGAAGGTAATGGATCAGTAAGAATCTGAAGATTTTGGTTAGGAGGAGCTACAGATGTATTGCCTTTATCATTCACTCCTGAAACAGAGATAGTATTATTATCAATCAAATCTTGAATTTTACCCTTTAAAGCAAAACATTTTTCAGTATCATGCCTAGGTTGACGATGAAATTGACAAAAAGATTTGTTATCAAAATAGGGTGAATTAATCTTTGTAGGATCGATTTGCTTTATAGGAGGGAGAGTAAGCACATTTTGTTCCAATAACTTATTCATAATACTATGCAATGTTTCATTCAAAGGATTAAACTTTCTTTCTTTCTTGAAAAACTTAGAAATAGGAGGCACACCTGATGCTGCATTCACATTGTTGTTGATGATGTTTTCATTGAATTTAATGGACTCTCTATTCGGTTTAAACTTCCCAAATGGTTGTTGACTACTATCACCCTTATCACTCAGAGCCATAGGATTTACTTGTTCCATTTGACTCACAGTCAGTTGATAATTGTGAAGAGTTGCACACAATTGTTGGAAAGAAGTAAACTCAGAAAACAGAAGTTTATCTCGAATATCTTTTTGTAAATTATAAATAAAGATTCTTTGAATATCATTGTCAGGCACTGGAAAATAAATTTGAGAATACAAATGCTTATATCTACCAATGAAATCAGTCACTTTTTCTTTAACACCTTGTTTACAATGCATTAAATCAATCAAAGTAACTTTAGGACGTATATTGTTTTGAAATTGTTGAATAAAAGCATTTGCAAGTTGTTCAAAAGAAGTAATAGAATAAGAAGGCAACGAGCAATACCATTGTAGGGCTTTATCTCTTAATGTCCTAGTAAATAGTTTCGCAAGAAACCTTTGGTCATAAGCTATAGCGTCCTAAAATTGCGACACTTGCAATTTCGACCGCATTTGGGTCTTCACGATGGCGACACAACACTAAACCTGAATGGAGACCCCGAAACTTGTCCATGACATCAAAAACTGCATTTTCTTGCACCCTGGCCTGATCCTCCTTGCACCATGCTATCACGGGAGGTGGGACCAGAGCGCCCAGTGCCCTGGTCCCCCAGGACCATGGCGCCCAACGCCCTGGTCCCTGGCCCTATTTTGGGCCCAGTCTCTTATGGGGCTTCGGGTCTTTTAGTTTGCAAATTGGAAAATATTGTTTCCTGGTCAGCCTAAGGTCAGAAAAATTAGTCTATCAACCCTAATTGACAAGTATATAAACTACATTTCCTCTCTCATTTTAAAGGAGATGGAAAAAGGCGAAAGCGATACTCAAATATTCAAACATTCAAGCGTTCAAGCATTCAAGCATTCCTTCAAGCAATTGATCATTCTAAGTCTCCATTCAAGGCTAAGTGTTGCATTCAAGACAAGGATTCAACCATTGAAGAGGAGATCACATACAACATACAACATACAACATACAACATACAACATACAACAACATCTACACCTTCGCATGTAAGAATACAAACATTCTTACAACAAGGTACTAGTACTTGTTTTGCATTACAGTCATTTACATTTACAACATTTCTCATTTCTTGGTTAATTCCAAAACTGGGGTTTGACCTAAGGGCAAACCCCTAATCCCTAACCCCCCAATCATCTTCGCTTTTCTGTGTGTAGGTTGTAGGTACGCGGCTGAAATTGAAGATCTGGAATCCTTGTGCAGAGACGAACAGATCCCCCTTTGTTTCGCGGGTTTTTCGGAGGACCGTGTGCACGTCAGGCGCCATCGTCCCGTCAACTTTTGCTCAAATTTGTAGGATAGTGCCATCTCGACATTTTACTACTAATTCCAGGTCCGTAGCTTCATCCTATATCCCTATCTCAGTTTATAAGTGAATCTTTCTCACTTTTCATGCATTCCTAGCTTAATCCTTCTATCTACATTCTTTACAAAAGAGGGTAGCCTTGCTGTCTTAACCCTTGAAACTCATTTAGAATCCAATCTTGCATTGTGTGGGATTGGATCTTATGGGTTTCAACCCCTCTTTTGAATGTAAAGTCTCCCCTAAGTGAAAACTGACAATCCTAAGTGACCCCCTTTCCCCTTTGGAGTGGTAGAGGGAACACTTAGGGTTCGCTCGCGATTTTCCGCTTTACATTTTGGTGAACCCGACGTGAACATCCTTTCTGATTATCCATGGTTGGATCTAAAAATTGGATGCCTTGATTATATTCCCATGTTTGATCTTTTGCAAATTTTAGAGGTTGATTGCATAAAAACCCTAAATTTTCTTTTTAAAAATTGAACTTGTGAAATGTTTAATTGTTAATGCTTGTTTCAGATCTACCCTTCTATTACAAATTGTCAATTCATATTGTGCTTTAATTCTGAAAATTAAGTGGTTAAGTGTCAAAACCCTAATTTTTAAAACCTCCTTGATTCAACCTTTGACCGACAATTTCACTGATCAAAACATCTCCAAATCGGTTGTAACTTTGGATTCCACAATAAAATCATAATATCTTTCATCCCTGAAAATTTGGAAAAAAGTTGCGAGGACTGTGTGCACTTCGAGCGCCATCGTCCCCGACATTTTTTCCGAAATTTCGGGAGCTAGATCTTACTGTATTTTTCTGCTAAAATCCAGAATTTTGGCTGATTTTATCAATTACAACACTTTCAAAATTAAAGTCAAAGTTGGTCTAGGGATTGCTTGGATTAAGGCTTCTAATCATTCAAAAATTATTGAAATTGAAATTTTGTGTCAAAATTGTGTTCTTACTGTCCTAAATCTGAAAAGTGTGTTGGCATTCATTCGAAATTTCAGTACTTTATTCAAATTCTTGCAATTTGTGACTTTTGAAATTAAGTGTTTAATTACAACAACTTTGATTTCCGCTTTCAAAATTGAATTTTGCGTGAAATTGAGTCAACTTTTAAAATTCAAATCTTGCATTGCTTTTGGTATTCCCTCTAAAATCATAAAATTCAAAATTTCAGTTTCCCTCTCTTTTTCAAAATTCAAATTTTGCATTTTCTAACAATCTGGGTAGGGTTCAATTTTGAGATTGCAACTTTAATTTGGCCTATCTACAGATCATAAAATCACTCAATTTTTTCAGGTTGGCTTTAAAATCATCATAACTTTCATCCCTGCAAATTTCGAAAAAAGTTGCGAGGACCGTGTGCACTCCGAGTGCCACGGTCCCTGACATTTTTTCTGAAATTTCGGGAGATTGTCATGATTGCATTTAACAGCTTAAATCTAGGAGATTGGCTGATTTTATTAAAATTTGCTACCTCTAAATTCAAAATCTTCTCTCTCTCTCTAGTGCATGAGTTTTACAACAATAAGCCCTACTTACACTATTCCCGTTAGACGAAGCCTTAGAATTAAGTCTTTCCAAGGTTTAATTACCGAGGAGATGGAACCTAATTTGAATGGCCTTTTTAACGAGGACACGGGTAATTCCTCTAATCCTCCTAATGATGAAGAAGCTCTCCATGAGGTTTCTGTAGAACAACTTTCAAAATTGGATAACCAATTTGACGATTTTCGACAATGGATGTCTCAAGAGTACCCCAATAGTCAAGCTCTTCCTTTAATTGAGGGTCTAAAACGTATGGTTCAAAGTGATAAGAATGGAATTGATATTTTGCGTGGTATTGCACACATTGTGGATTCGAATGTGATGCCTATGAAGAGTTGTGCCGAAACTTTAGGTTATACACAACCTCCTACTCAAGTCAATCATTCTATTCCTTTGACAACTTCTATTGCTAGCATACCTACCTTTACATCAAACATAATGACTACTTCTATACAAGACATTCCCCCTATGATCACCAATCATGGGGGCAATCCTTCCTCTTCAATTAACCCTCTTCCTTCATTCAATCTGACTTCTTCATTCATTCCTTCAATGAGTGTCCCTATTACATCTCCACAAATGAACATGACGCAAGGGGGCAATTCATTTAACCATTCCATTCCTCCTTGTAGTGTTCCTCCTTTCCAATCATCTCCTATGACTAATTATCATAGTGTCCCGCCACCCTACTCTTTACCTTCTTTCAATAACATAACACCTCCATCTCAATCTAACACGTCTAATATGAACTCTTAGACTGAAGCGACCATTAACAATCTTGCACAAACTGTCTCTTCTTTACAGCAACAAATTGCCTCTATGAATCAATCTAAGTTTAGTGTGGCCAAATTTGATGTTGCGAGCCCACTTTCTCTTGACATTGCGAGCTATTCCTCCCAAACATGTTGAAATCCCGCATTTGGAGCTTTATAATGGTAAAGGTGATCCTCTAACACATGTTAAGACTTTTCAAACAATATGTACCGATTTTGCTTATGACCAAAGGTTGCTTGCAAAACTGTTTACTAGAACATTAAGAGATAAAGCCCTACAATGGTATTGCTCGTTGCCTTCTTATTCTATTACTTCTTTCGAACAACTTGCAAATGCTTTTATTCAACAATTTCAAAACAATATAAGTCCTAAAGTTACTTTGATTGATTTAATGCATTGTAAACAAGGTGTTAAAGAAAAAGTGACTGATTTCATTGGTAGATATAAGCATTTGTATGCTCAAATTTCTTTTCCAGTGCCTGACAATGATATTCAAAGAATCTTTATTTCTAATTTACAAAAAGATATTCAAGACAAACTCCTGTTTTCTGAGTTTACTTCTTTCCAACAGTTGTGTGCAACTCTTCACAATTATCAACTGACTGCGAGTCAAATGCAACAATCACATCCTATGGCTCCAAGTGATAAGGGTGATAGTAGTCAACAACCATTTGGAAAGTTTAAACCGAACAGAGAGTCTGTTAAATTCAATGAAAACATCATCAACAACAATGTGAATGTAGCATCAGGTGTGCCTCCTATTTCTAAATTTTTCAAGAAAGAAAGAAAGTTTACTCCTTTGAATGAATCATTGCATAGTATTATGAATAAGTTATTGGAACAAAATGTGCTTACTCTTCCTCCTATAAGGCAAATAGATCCTGCAAAGATTAATTCACCCTATTTTGATAACAAATCTTTTTGTCAATTTCATCGTCAACCTGGGCATGATACTGAAAAATGTTTTTCTTTAAAGGGTAAAATTCAAGATTTGATTGATAATAATACTATCTCTATTTCTGGAGTGAATGATAAAGGCAACACATCTGTAGCTCCTCCTAACCAAAATCTTCAGATTTTTACTGATCCATTACCTTCTCATACCTCTAATGCGATTGAGACTAATGATTCCTCTTTCTCATCTGATGGTCTTGTGTCTATGACTCCGAATGTGATTAACTTTGTAGAGCAGCAAGAAAAACCTAAAGAACCTTCCATCACATTTGATTCTAGTGAAACTATCAGGGAACCTGATGGTCCTTTATATATAGTTGCAAAAGTCAAGAATACACCTTGCCGTGGAGTGCTTATTGATCCTTCATGCATGGTTAATGTTATTACTGAAGAATTCCTTTTTACTTTGCAATTGAATCAAGTGATCTATGACAAAACAGATGTGGTTGTGAAATTATTTGATGCATTTTCTTCTCCTGCAATTGGTTTTATTACATTACCTATTGAAATTCATAACAAATCCCTTGAGGTGAACTTTGCTATTATTCCTTCATCCGAACAATTTCTTGTGAAGCTTGGCTATCCTTGGCTATCTTCCATGAAAGCTATTGCTTCTCCTATTCATAAGTGTTTGAAATTTCCCCATAATGGTGAAGTTGTTACTATCAATCATAGTCTCTTTAAACCAGCTGAAAGAACTTCTAGCGATCCTATTGATTATTTTTGGCCTAAACAATTCCAATCTCTTCCACCACGAAGTGATCATCTTTTCAAATCTTATCAAAAGTGGAAAACAGATATGATCCTATCTCTAAGTGAACCTAGAACACCCAAACTTGATATTCCTATAGTTCTTGAGAAGGAAGTTCTTCCTTTGAAAGATAAAACTAATGTTTTTCCTCAAGAAGATTCCCAACCCATTCCCATGGACGTAACTATGTCTACGCCTAATAAACTTTCTAAAAGTAGACCTATACCTCCTCGTCATGATGGACTTGGTCTTCTTCCTAAACCAAATATTCCTCCTTTATATGGAGTAGTTCCTCCTCCTTCTTTTTATAGAGAGAAGAGACCTTTCTCTTCTCCTATTATCCAGCCTAAGAGACCACAACCTAAACACCCAAGTGATAAGGATGAGAACATTCCTCCTCCTCAATCTTCTCCACTTCCTACTAAGACTAGACGAAATCGTTTTGCGTGTGAACGCCGATGAAAGCGTCATCTTAGAGCTCAGGCAGCTGCTTCTCAAACTTTGCAATCCCCAAAAACACCTTCAACAAGCATTATTCCATTTTCTCCAAAATCTCCTAAACATAAGATGCATGATTGTTTTGATCCTGTGCGAGTTAAAAATCCTATTTTTATAAATCTTGATGATGATATAGATGAAAATGTTGTTCATGATGAAAATGTTACTTCTCTTGCTTTTGATAGTGAATATGAATATGTTGATGCTGATAACCATTTATCTAATGAATTTTCTAAAGCACTTATCCTAGCTCCTAGACAAGAACAATGTGGCTTGGAACATGAACATAGCCCTTGTTTGGATCTTGTGATAGCTCCATCTGCTATGTTGGATGTTCCTCCTCTAGCGTGTTCCCTGCCTTCCCGAAACATTGATCAGCAAGATCGGGGGGTAGATGATGTGCTAGACTAGTTTCATTAGCATAGCAAATTCTTTCCTCCTCTCTTGTGTTACTTCTTCTATGTGTTATTCTCATTCTTCTATTTGTTGTCCTTAGTGTTGTCTACTTGAGGACGATGCAAAGCATTGAGATCTCTTTTGGTCTCTCTCATGTTGACTCAAAAGACACATGTGTTCCCTTCTTCTAGGTGACCTTCCTTGATTGGGGAATGAAGAACAATTATGCATACATACATATGATATACATGAATTATCATACAGCATACTGACCCCAAGGAAAGCGAAGTCACCTTGTGCTTTGTGTTTTGTGTCTATTATCCTTGGGTTTATCTCACACTTGGGGGCTAAATCTTTGTGATAATGTGCTCCTTTCCTTCTCATTTCCTATATGTATCACTACCTTAAAGCAATCACCCCCGTTGAGGCATGTGCGATCGCTTTAACGTAGGGGGGCATACACCCCATCTATCCCTTCAGGATACTTGAAAATTTCTTGGCGAACTTAGCTTTGCCTTGAAAATTTTTGGTATTTCTCTTGCATGACTCATAGTGAGAGAACCTTACTATTGACAGTCATGGTTCTCCCTCATGATCTTCCCTTTTACTTTGTCAATCGAAGTCGTAAGATCCTTAGTCCACTGGGGGCTTGGTGTGTCTTGCCTCCTTGACGTGGTGAAAGTCTTTCAATGTTGTTTCCTTGTACTTTACCGGAAGCATGAGCGTACGCTTATACTCCCGCTAAAGTGGGGGCTAAATGTAGCATCCTAAAATTGTGACACTTGCAATTTCGATCGCATTTGGGTCTTCACGACGGCGACGCAACACTAAACCTGAATGGAGACCCCGAAACTTGTCCATGACATCAAAAATTGCATTTTCTTGCACCCTGGCCTGATCCTCCTTGCACCATGTTGTCCCGGGAGGTGGGACCAGAGCGCCCAGTGCCCTGGTCCCCCAGGACCATGGCGCCCAGCGCCCTGGTCCCTGGCCCTATTTTGGGCCCAGTCTCTTATGGGGCTTCGGGTCTTTTAGTTTGCAAATTGGAAAATATTGTTTCCTGGTTGGCCTAAGGTCGGAAAAATCAGTCTATCAACCCTAATTGACAAGTATATAAACTACATTTCCTCTCTCATTTTAAAGGAGATGGAAAAAGGCGAAAGCGATACTCAAATATTCAAACATTCAAGCGTTCAAGCATTCAAGCATTCCTTCAAGCAATTGATCATTCTAAGTCTCCATTCAAGGCTAAGTGTTGCATTCAAGACAAGGATTCAACCATTGAAGAGGAGATCACATGCAACATACAACATACAACAACATCTACACCTTCGCGTGTAAGAATACAAACATTCTTACAACAAGGTACTAGTACTTGTTTTGCATTACAGTCATTTACATTTACAGCATTTCTCATTTCTTGGTTAATTCCAAAACCGGGGTTTGACCTAAGGGCAAACCCCTAATCCCTAACCCCCCAATCGTCTTCACTTTTCTGTGTGTAGGTTGCAGGTACACGGCTGAAATTGAAGATCTAGAATCCTTGTGTAGAGACGAACAGATCCCCCTTCGTTTCGCGGATTTTTCAGAGGACCGTGTGCATGTTGGGCCCCATCGTCCCGTCAAATTTTGGTCAAATTTGCAGGATAGTGTCGTCTCGACATTTTACTGCTAATTCCAGGTCCGCAACTTCATCCTATATCCCTATCTCAGTTTATAAGTGAATCTTTCTCACTTTTCATGCATTCCTAGCTTAATCCTTCTATCTACATTCTTTACAAAAGAGGGTAGCCTTGCTGTCTTAACCCTTGAAACTCATTTAGAATCCAATCTTGCATTGTGTGGGATTGGATCTTGTGGGTTTCAACCCCTCTTTTGAATGTAAAGTCTCCCCTAAGTGAAAACCGACAATCCTAAGAGACCCCCTTTCCCCTTTGGAGTGGTAGAGGGAACACTTAGGGTTCGCTCGCGATTTTCCGATTTACATAAGCAAAATCGGTACATATTGTTTGAAAAGTCTTAACATGTGTTAGAGGATCACCTTTACCATTATAAAGCTCCAAATGTGGGATTTCAACATGTTTAGGAGGGATCGCTCAAACAATGTCAAGAGAAAGTGGGCTCGCAACATCAAATGTGGGCACACTAAACTTAGATTGATTCATAGAAGCAATTTGTTGCTGTAAAGAAGAGACAGTTTGTGCAAGATTATTAGTGGTCACTTCAGTCGAAGAGTTCATATTAGACGTGTTAGATTGTGATGGAGGTATTATGTTATTGAAAGAAGGTATTGATTGAGAGTAAGGTGGCGGGACACTATGATAGTTAGTCATAGGAGATGATTGGAAAGGAGGAACACTACAAGGAGGAATGGAATGGTTGAATGAATTGCCCCCTTGCGTCATGTTTATTTGTGGAGATGTAATAGGGACACTCATTGAAGGAATGAATGAAGAAGTCAGATTGAATGAAGGAAGAGGGTTAATTGAAGAGGAAAGATTGCCCCCATGATTGGTGATCATAGGCGGAATGTCTTGTATAGAAGTAGCCATTATGTTTGATTTAAAGGTAGGTATGCTAGCAATAGAAGTTGTCAACGGAATAGAATGATTAACTTGAGTGGGAGGTTGTGTATAACCTAAAGTTTCGGCACAACTCTTCATAGGCATCACATTCGAATCCACAATGTGTGCAATACCACGCAAAATATCAATTCCATTCTTATCACTTTGAACCATATGTTTTAGACCCTCAATTAAAGGAGGAGCTTGACTATCGGGGTATTCTTGAGACATCCATTGTCAAAAATCATCAAATTGGTTATCCAACTTTGAAAGTTGTTCTACAGAAACCTCATGGAGAGCTTCTTCATCATTAGGAGGATTAGAGGAATTACCCATGTCCTCGTTAAAAAGGCTATTCAAATTAGGTTCCATCTCCTCGATAATTAAACCTTGGAAAGACTTAATTCTAAGGCTTCGTCTAACGGGAATAGTGTAAGTAGGGCTTATTGTTGTAAAACTCATGCACTAAAGAGAGAGAGAAAATTTTGAATTTAGAGGTAGCAAATTTCAGTAAAATCATCCAATCTCCTAGATTTAAGCTGTTAAATGCAATCACGACAATCTCCCAAAATTTCAGAAAAAAGTCAGGGACTATGGTGCTCGGAGTGCACACAGCCCTCGCAACTTTTTTTGAAATTTGCAGGGATGACAGTTATGATGATTTTAGAGCTAATCTGAAAAAATTGAGTGATTTTATGATCTGTAGATAGGCCAAATTAAAGTTGCAATCTCAGAATTGAACCCTACCAAGATTGTCGAAAAATGCAAAATTTGAATTTTGAAAAAGAGAGGGAAACTGAAATTTTGAATTTTATGATTTTAGAGGGAATACCAAAAGCAATGCAAGTTTTGAATTTTAAAAGTTGACTCAATTTCACGCAAAATTCAATTTTGAAAGTGGAAATCAAAGTTGTTGTAATTAAACACTTAATTTCAAAAGTCACAAATTGCAAAAAATTTGAATAAAGCACTGAAATTTTGAATGAACACCAACACACTTTTCAGATTTAGGACAGTAAGAACACAATTTTGATACAAAATTTCAATTTCAACAATTTTTGAATGATTAGGAGCCTTAATCCAAGCAATCACTAGACCAACTTTGACTTTAATTTTAAAAGTGTTGTAATTGACAAAATCAACCAAAATTCTGGATTTTAGCAGAAAAATACAGTAAGATCTAACTCCCAAAATTTCAGAAAAAATGTCGGGGACGATGGCGCTCGGGGTGCACACGGTCCTCGCAACTTTTTTCCAAATTTTCAAGGATGAAAGATATTATGAATTTATTGCGGAATCCAAAGTTATAGCTGATTTGAAGATGTTTTGATCAGTGAAATTGTCGGTCAAAGGTTGAATCAAGAGGGTTTTAAAAATTAGGGTTTTGACACTTAACCACTTAATTTTCAAAATTAAAGCACAAATATGGATTGATAATTTGTAGTAGAAGGGTAGATCGGCAACAAGCATTAACAATTAAACATTTCACAAGCTTAATTACTAAAAAGAAAATTTAGGGTTTTTATGCAATTAACCTCTAAACTTTGCAAAATATCAAACATGGAAATGTAATCAAGGCATCCAATTTTCAGATCTAGCCATGAATAATCAGAAAGGATGTTCATGTCGAGTTCACCAAAATATAAAGCAAAAAATCAGGAGCGAACCCTAAGTGTTCCCCCCACCACTCCGAGGAGAGGGGAAGGAGGTCACTAGGGTTGACGGTTTTCACTTAGGGGAGACTTTACATTCAAAAGAGGGGTTGAAACCCACAAGATCCAATCCCACACAATGCAAGATTGGATTCTAAATGAGTTTCAAGGGTTAAGACAGCAAGGCTACCCTCTTTTGTAAAGAATGTAGATAGAATGATTAAGCTAGGAATGCATGTAAAGTAAGAAAGATTCACTTATAAACAGAGATAGGAATATAGGATGAAGCTGCGGACCTGGAATTAGTAGTAAAATGTCGAGATAGCACTGTCCTGCAAATTTGAGCAAAGTTGACGGGACGATGGCGCCCGGCGTGCACACGGTCCTCCGAAAAATCCGCGAAACGAAGGGGGATCTGTTCGTCTCTACACAAGGATTCCAGATCTTCAATTACAGCTGCGTACCTACAACCTACACATAGAAAAGCGAAGACGATTGGGGGGTTAGGGATTAGGGGTTTGCCCTTAGGTCAAACCCCAGTTTTGGAATTAACCAAGAAATGAGAAATGTTGTAAATGACTGTAATGCAAAACAAGTACTAGTACCTTGTTGTAAGAATGTTTGTATTCTTACATGTGAAGGTGTAAATGTTGTTGTATGTTGTATGTTGTAAGTGATCTCCTCTTCAATGGTTGAATCCTTGTCTTGAATGCAACACTTAGCCTTGAATGGAGACTTAGAATGATCAATTTTCTTGAAGGAATGCTTGAATGCTTGAATGCTTGAATGTTTGAATGTTTGAATATCGCTTCCACCTTTTTTCCATCTTCTAAATGAGAGAGGAAAATGTAGTTTATATACTTGTCAATTAGGGTTGATAGACTGATTTTTCCGACCTTAGGCCGACCAGGAAAGGTTATTTTCCAATTTGCAAACTTAAAGACCTGAGACACAAAAGAGACCGGGCCCAAAAATAGGGCCAGGGACCAGGGACCAGGGCGCCATGGTTCTGGGGGACCAGGGCACTGGGCGCCCTAGTCCTGAAGGAATAGGGCGCTGGGTGCCATGGTCCCACCTCCAGGGACAGCAAGGTGCAAGGAGGATCAGGCCAGGGTGTTGAAAAATGCATTTTTTGATGTCGTGAACAAGTTTCGGGGTCTCCATTCAGGTTTAGTGTTGCGTCGCCATCGTGAAGACCGAAATGCAGTCGAAATTGCAAGTGTCACAATTTTAGGATGCTACAATCACTGACAAACTTCATGCTCAAGTTAAAATCTCCTCCAAAGATAATATCATCAACAAAGACTTCAAAAATTAAGAGGTTATGATTCTCAATCTTAAAATACAGATTACTGTCAGTAGTACCTTTATTAAATCCCAATTTTAGCAAGTACTTATCCAATCTAGCATACCAGGATCTAGGGGCTTGTTTCAATACATAAAGAGATTTCTTAAATTTACATACAATGTCTCCATCATTTGATAATGAAAATCCATCAGGTTGCTCAATGTAGACTTCTTCCTCAAGATCACCATTCAAAAAGGCAGATTTGACATCCATCTGATATACCTTGAAATATTTATAAGTAGCATATGCAAGCAATAGTCTAACAGAATCAATCCCTTCTTTCTGTGAATATCCTTTGCATACCAATCTTGCTTTATTTTTGACAACTTCACCGTCTTCATTGAATTTATTCTTGAATACCCATTTAGTACCAATAATATTCTTATCCTTAGGTCTAGGCATAAACTCCCATGTGTTATTCTTTTCAATCTGATCTAATTCTTCTTCTATAGCTCTCATCCAATTTTTATCTTTTCAAGCTTCAACAACATATTTAGGTTCAATTTTAGAAATCAAACATACCTCTTCAATAGCTAGCCTTCTTCTAGTCATCACACCTTTACTTTTATCTCTAATAATTTGATTTTAAAAATGATTCAATCTTACATACCTCAAAGTCTTCTGATTATTCTGATTTTCAAGTTCCTGTACTTCTTCACTGATAGCAACAACATCCACATTAATAGTCTCTACCAAATCAGTCTACTTCAATTCTTCAGTCTGAATATGCCTTATAACAATATGCTAACCATCGTCATATCCACATTCTCTGGTCTATTTTCAAAGGTTCTCATCAACCTTCACATTTGCACTCTCTATTACCTTTCTTACTCTCTTATTGTAGCACTGGTAGAATTTTCTCTTTGTTGAATATCTTAAGAAAATTCCTTCATCACTTCTTGCATCAAACTTTCCTATATCCTCATCTCTCTTGATATAACACTTGCTACCAAAAACTCTGAAATATCTCACTGTAGGAACATGACCAAACCATGGCTCATAAGGAGTCTTACTGGCATCACCTTTAATATAAACTCAGCTGAATGTGTAAACAACATTGCTAACAACTTCTCTCTAGTAAATCTTCGGAAGATTTCCTTCAATCAGCATAGTCTTTGCAACATCCAAGACAATCTTGTTCTTCCTTTCAATAACTCCATTCTATTGTGGGGTTCTAGGAGAAGATAATTATCTTCTAATCCCATTCTTCTCACATAATGAATCAAATTCACTAGAAGAAAATTCTCCTCCTTTGTTAGATCTCATACATTTCACCTTTAATCCTATCTCATTCTCAACCTTTGCTTTGAATATATTGAACTTGTCTAATGCTTCAAAATTTTCCTTCAAAAAGACAACCCACATTATCTTGGAATAATCATCAATTAGCAGCATAAAATATCTCTCCCTGCACACTTCTAACATTTGTAGGTCCATATAGGTCAATATGCACACTATCTATCAATCCATTAGATGTATATTGTTTTCTCTTGAAAGGAATTCTTGTTTACTTACCCATTTGACATTCTTTACATACCGGATTAGCAAGCTTAACAATATTAGGCAAATCTCTAACAACTTGAGTAGAACTGATCTTAATCATTGAATCCAAGTTAACATGACACATTCTCCTATGCCACAACCAAATTTCATTAATATAAGCAATCAAGCAACTTTTCTCACCAGCATTCAAATGAAAGATATTGCCTTCAGTCTTAGTTGTAGATGCAATCTCTATACCAGAGGAATTTAAGATCTTGCATTTACCATTCTTGAATTGCAAATCATAACCTTTTTCAACCATATATCCAACACTCAAAATATTATGCTTCAAACCTTCAACATATAAGACATCATCAATATTATGCTTACCATCAAAGGAAATAGAGCCTCTACCATAGATCACATAGGCTTTGTCATCTCCAAATCTTACTATTCCACCATCATACCTTTCCATACTCACAAATTTTCTTTTATCACCAGTCATATGATGTGAACAACCACTGTCAATCACCCATTCATCTTTTTCTTCAACTTTAGCAGCCAATGATTTTTCCTCAAAAGTGCAACTTGTGGAATCAGCAGGAACCGGTCCATCTTCTTTGATAGCAATAAACACAACTTCATCTCCTGATTCTTCATTTGCAACACCTTCATCAACAATATAGCAGTAGTTTCTCTGATGCTTATACTTTTGGTTAGACTTGTAAGGCTTATCATACTTCTCATGCTTCTCATATCTATCACGCTTATCAAATTTATCATGCCTATCATACTTAGCCATTCTCTCTAGACATCTAGAAGCAAAATGTCCTACCTTATTGCAAGAGAAACATTTCAAAGGAAATTTTCCATCATACTTACTAGCTCCTTTAGGCAATCTCCAGGCAATCAGTGCTTCAAGCTCATCCAGTTCTCTTTCTTTCTCTTCCATTTCTCTTCTCTCTCTTTCATATTAGGATATTCTGCATTCATCAAGATCATTCTTCTTCTTTCTGGATATAGATGCTCTAAATGTTCTCAGATTTTCCATGTGATTCACCAAATTCACTCAGCTCAAATACAACAATCTTTCCAACTAACATATCTCTTGTTACAGTAGTCACACTCCGGATTTCATCAATAGCAGATACCTTGTGTTTGTAAGCAAGAGGCAAAGATCTTGGCACCTTAGCAACAATTTCATCTTCTTCAAGGGTTCCACTGGCATATTTGATACCTAGGCCAAGATCATTCACCTTATCCATGAAAGTGTTTATGTTCTCATTTTCTCCCATCTTTAGCATCTCATATTTTCCTTTCAATCTCTTCAACTTAGCAACTTTAACTTATTTGTGTCCTTCATATAGGGTTTCAAGCTTTTCCCAGATCTCATGTCTTGTCTAAAGTCCCATTACATTTGTCATTTCTGAATCAGTCAGGGCACTCAACAATGCTTCCTTTTCTCTGATGTTATTTTCAGCTTCCTTGATCTCATCAATGGTAACCGGTCCATTCTGAGGAACAAAATATGCATTCTTAGTAATTTTCCAATAATCTTCTCTAAGACATCTCAAGTGGACCTCCATCCAGTTCTTCCATATAGCATAGTTACTACCATCAAATCTTGGACTCTCCTTCTTAAACATAACACTTGCCATCCTGGATATCCTCAAGTGGTTAAACTTCTTCTAGAGGATCTAGCTCTAATACAAATTGTTGGCAATATCAGTGAAGGAAAACTAAGAGGAAGAGGGGTGGATAAGTTTTCACTAGATCTACAAAATTAACCTTAAAATAGATTTGATAAACTACAACAATAACCAAGATAAAAAAACTGAAAGCAAAAAACACAACACCAAGATTTTGATGTGGAAAAATTGGTTAAGGGAAAAACCACGGTGGGAACCTACCCACAATAAGATGATACTCTGTAGTAGTATGTGAAAATATTACAATGGGGGATGCACATGCATTTAGGCACACTGCCTAGAGCTCAATGCTCAAAAGATAATAACCTAGAAGGATACAACCCTCTGAAGAGTCTCACTGACTTACAACAAGATTCAGACTACAATACTGAAGAGATGAACTACAAAAATAACATCCCAAAATGCCTGATGATAGTTCCAGTTAAGCACATTGTCTGCTCTACAACACCAATCTCTACTCAATCACAATGTCAAAGGATGAATCAATTGTTCACACATACACCACTCTCTAATAATGCAAACACAACCTTGATACCAAAATTGCTTAACAATATCACTTATTTATACAATTCATCAACCTTGATAGCAAGGTCGACTAAACTCTCAACTCATAATTACAAAATGTAAAGTGAAAAATTGAACCCTAGTGACTCCCCACCTAGAAGAGAGAAAGGAATTCACTGGGATGATTTTCACTTGGAGGAACTTTACATTCAAAAGAGGGGCTTGAATCGACTAGATCCAAATCTAAGGGAAACAAGGATGTGAATTCCAAGTGGATTGCAAGGGTTGAAGTGTGTTTTACCCTCTTTTGTAAATAGGAAAGTTGACTTGTTGACAATGTGTTACAAAGAGAGAAAATGAGTGAAATGAGAAGCTACCAGGTCGGGATCGCATTATAACATTGGATCTGAGATAATTAGATTGATAAGAATCTACCATGCAAATTTGGAGAGAAGTCATCAGGATCATGGTGAAAATGTACATGGTCCTCCAAAAAATCCACTGAATGAAAAGGTGTTTTCTGCCTTTGTTAGTGGAGTCCAAATCTGAAAAATACAACAATGCATCTGCAACCTACACACAAAAAAGAAGGGGAGAAGGGTTGTGGATAGGGGTTTGCTTTAGTCAAACCCTGGTTGAGGAATCAACCTTGAAAGAAAGTAATTTCAAATGCTGAAATGTAAATAATGGAATTGTATACCTTGTAGATCTGCAATTTGTCGATGATGATTTATTTGCTTCTTAAATGTAATCACAAGTGTTGCATGAAATGGCATGTAACATGACAAAACCCTAACACACACATGCTTACAAATGAATGTTGTAAAATTTCTCCAATGGATGAATGAGGAAGAATACTTGATGGATGCTTGAAGACTTGAATGCTTGATGAAGACCTTTTGCTTGAATTTTGCCTATCATGTATTTTGTGTATTTTTTGTCCATCCAAATAAGAGGACCAACTCCCCTTTTATACATGCCTCAGAAGATTAATTCATTTCACCAAAGGCCGACATTAGGGGGATTTGGAATCCCAAAATGCAGATAGGATCATAGGGACCTATCTTGGGGTCACCCTAAGAGGGGCGACAAGGGTGTCGTGCCTCTTTCCTAGGGGGACAAGGGTGCCACGCCCCTATCCTGCCCTATCTTGGGGTTTGGATAGGGTCCTGAGGCCATCTTAGGGCTCAAATGGGAGAAATTCAAGGGTGAAGGAGCATAAAGGGGTCTTGATTAGGAAGGAGGATGTCATCGCCAAGGCAAGGACCTCAAATGTGCTTAAAATTGCTAGGGTCACAATTTTATGACACTGCATTTAGGCCCCACTTTAGTGGAAGTATGGCTTATGCCACTAGTGCCAGTAAAGTAGAAGAAATAGAGATGAAGATGAGAGATGAGAAGAAATACCACAAGGAGTATAAGACAGACCACTAATCTTGAGGAACAAAATCCCCCAATCCTAGGATCTTAACTCACTCAAACATATGCAAGAGCACACAAAACAAAAAAGAACAAGACACACAAAATAAAAACAAAGCACAAAAGACACACAACAAAAACAATACACAAGATGACAAACCATCTAGCCAAAGAGACGTCGATACTTAGATGTCTTAATAACTAATCAGGGCATGAAAACGAATGCCATCACATAAAAATAAGCGATCACATAAAAGAGAAAAGTTGACATCATCCATTAACCATCAATAGAAAAACTATGGGTTCATGAGAGGAAGGAGAGAGAGGACATGAATACACACTTTGGTGATCCATTAGAAGAAAGGCAAATAAGAGAGAAACCATGGATATCTTGCCCCTAAAACTAGGTGATCCATGGAGAGAAGGACATGGAAATATAGCCCATAGAGTCTATCTAGGTGATCCATGCAAGGGAGGAGAGTGAGAACACCATTAGTTCCACCCAACCTCAAACATGTGTGTGTACAAGTGAGGTTCATCTTGGCCATTTGGAGGAATTGATTATGTGCTACATTGATGTTTTGTCATTGATGTCAACACTAGTTGTTTTGGTTGCTTTACCGGTATCCTTTTGGTCCCAGTAGGATGTTTGGTTTCTGGTTGGATTAGATCAGGATGATTCGATATACTTTGGAATGCTTTGGCTTATGGAATTGACTTAGATATGCTATTCATATTACTCAGATACATGTTTAGTTAGTTGGTTTTGATTTGGTGATCGGTTGCCATCTTATATACTGGTAAGGTTGGTTTGTTGATCCAGTGAGGGTTTCACCGATAGAGCTTTGTTGAATATATTTTGATGTTATGCATAAGTGGTGTTGGTGTGGCTTCTAGTAGAGATTTAGGATGCTGATGGTGATCATGTTCGAGACTTGGCTGATTGAAATCATTGCTTTAGCATGTGTGGACCTAAATTGGGTCCTGTTCTATCTAGGTTATGGACCGACTTAATGTAACATGTTGTTTGATATTCTTGATGTGTTTCTAGGATGTCTTATGGGTTGGATAGTATTTGTTTGGTCTCAAGTCAACATGTTTTGTAATTATGTAATTGCTTTATGTCTGGTGGCCGACCTTATTGTTTATGGTTGATGGTTTGTATATATATGATGTAAGATCTCATTGTAGATCATGAAAAAGATAATGTAAGGATAAATGGGAGTGAATAATGTAATAATCATTCATGTAGAGGATTTGGTCAATCATCGATGGTCAAGTTGGGTTTATGCAAGAGGATTAATTCCTCTGATATTGAGCTTAATCATTAGGCATTGGAGATGCTATCATTTGCAGTTCATTCTTGCTTCCAGATTATAGTCTAGATTTTTATGTAGTCAGTGAGACTCATTTTGTAATGAGCAGTGTGCTCTAGGTTGTTGGCCTTCCTGCAATTGCAGGCCTATCAATTTGTATTCACATACTTACTATAAAAGTATTATCTGATTGTGGGTAGGCTCCCAATGTGGCTTTTCCCTTTACAAGGTTTTCTACATACAAATCTTGGTGTCATGTGGATGGTATCTATTCTCTAATTGTTGTTTGTGCTTAATTGGTATATTTTCTATTTTGGTAATTGGTTTATGCATTCCGGTATTGATCTTATGTACTATTTCGGTATTAAAGTTTTAATTTCTTAAGGTTTCGGTAATCTGGCGACAACTGATTCACCCCCCCTCTCAGTTGTCTTCCACTTATTTGAATTGTCTAAGAATTGGTATTAGAGCTCTAGTCCTCTCTGCAAAAGCTTAACCGCTTGAGGAAGATCCTATGGCGACTAACAGTTCAAGTTCATCTAGTTCATCTGCTGCTGTCTTTCAGAGAGAAATTCCTGGGCTTGATGGAACAAATTACAGAGTATGGAAGATTCAGATGGAGACTCATCTGAGATGTCTTGGTAAGGAAATTTGGGAGATCATTAAGAATGGTGTTACACCTTTTAATATGACATCTAGCAATCCTCCTCTAGAAAAATTGGATAAGGAGCTTGAGAATGATTGTAGAGCTAGAGAAGCCCTCTTGTGTGCACTTTTTGATCAACAAATAATGAGATTGATTGACAAATCATCAGCAAAGGCTATATGCGACAAGTTGGATACTCTAAATGAAGGTGACCCTATTGTTAAGATTGCTAAACTTGATGGTTATTAGGTGAGATATGATAATTTGAAGATGGAAGAAGATGAAAGGATTACTGTATTTATGGAAAGGGTAAATGAAATTGTCATGGGAATTCAATGTTGTGGTGGATCTCTGAGTGAAGATGGAATAGTTTCTAAAGGTATGAGAGCTTTACCACCGACTTATAAGATGAAGGCTACTGCAATTAATGAATTTAGAACAATGGTTAATACTTCTGTCAATAGGGACACCTTGGTTGGGAAATTATCTACTTTTGAGCTTGAAGAATTTGGACCTTCTGGAGTTGTGAAGTCTGAACTTGCTTGTCATGCATTTACATCATCAACCAGCAAGAAAGATTGGAAAGCTTTGTATGCAAAGGAATTGGATGATATGAAGAGAGAAGATGAATAATTTGAGCAACTTGAAGCCCTATTGCTAGAAGATTACCTAAAGGACCGGTAGGAAGTAAGTATGAAGGAAAATTATCTTTTAAATGTTTTGCATGTAATAAGATAGGTCATTTTGCATCTAGATATCCTAAAAGGAATTCATGATTTGAAGAAAGAGCTAGAAGATCCTTTAAGCCTAACCTTGGATATCAGAATGAGCATAAGTACAGGAAAAAAAAAGATAAATCATGTTACTTTGCGGATGAGGAAGGTGTGACTAATTCTGATGATGAACTAACACGTGACTCTACTAGTGGTTCCAACAATGGAAAAGAATGGGTGTTCTTGGCTATCAAGGAAGATGATCCGACACTGGAAGAAAATGTACCTAAAGAAAAGGCCTTGGCTACTAAAATTGAAGATAAGGATGAATGGGTAATTGGCAGTGGATGTTCACATCATATGACTGGAGATAAAAGGAAGTTTCTATCTTTGAAAGAATTTGATGGTGGTCTAGTTAGATTTGGAGATGAAAAAGCATGCATGATCAAAGGAAAAGGAACTATATCATTAGATGGTAAGAACAATACTTATAATGTTTATTACGTTGAAGGTTTAAGGCATAATATTTTGAGTGTAGGACAATTGGTGGATAAGGGTTTTCAATTACAATTCAAGGATGGAAAATGAAAAATCATTAATAGATTTGGATTGGAGATTGAAACCAGTACTCATACAAAAGGTAATATATTTCATTTGAATTCTAGTGAGAAGACATGTTTGATTGCACAAATTGATGAGAGTTGGCTTTGGCATAAAAGGTTATGTTATGTGAATTTTGATTGCAAGGTAAAGATCAATTCAACTAAGGCAGTTAGAGATATACCTAAGATTGTGAAAACCTATAATCCAGTATGTAAAGAATGTGAAATGGGAAAAAAGGTTAGAACCTCTTTTAAGAGTATACAAGACAAATCTAATGATGTTCTTGATCTTATTCATACTAATTTGTGTGGCCTTGATAGAATTAAAAGTTTTCAAGGTGATAGATATTTTATGCTAATTATTGATGATTATTCTAGAATGATATGGGTTACTTTTCTAAGGGAGAAATATGAGGCTTTTGAAAAGTATAAAATCTTTAAAGCTAATGTTGAAACTGAGACAAGATTGAAGATTAAATGCTTAAGTTTAGATCATGGTGGAGAATTCACATCTGGTGAGTTTAATAACTTTTGTGAGAAGCATGGCATAAGCAGACAATTTTCTACTCCTTGGACACCTCAGCAGAATGAAGTTGTGGAAAGAAAGAACATAACTATCTTGGACGCTACTAGAACCATGATGATGGAAGCTAATCTAACTCATATCTACTGGAGAGAAGTAGTGAGAACAACAGTCTATACATTCAATAGAGTTCATATCAAAGGAGAAACTGGTAAGACACCTTACAAATTATGGTTTGGCAATACACCTATAGTTAAATATTTCAGAATCTTTGGTAGTAAATGTTATATCAGGAGAGATGATTTCATTGGCAAATTTGATCCTAGATGTGATGAAGGAATATTTCTTGGTTACTCTAATGAAAGCAAAGCATATAGATGTTATAACAAAATATTACAGAGAATTGTGGAGAGGGCTAATGTCAAGGTAAATGAGAAAAATAGAAGTCAAATCATAATTTATGAGCAAGAACCGATAGTGGTAATGATCATAATTGAACTGGTAACACCTTTACCAGAAGAGAATGTTGAGCTAGTTACTCCGATAGTATTAGAAAATTCAATTGTAATTGAAGAACAAGAAAGAGGAATAGAGAGTCAGAAGACTCCTAGGTATGTAAGGTTGAATCACTCAAAACATCATATCATTGGGGATAAGAATAATGGAGTGATGAGAAGAGGATGATTGGTAGCTAATGAGGTATGTTTAATTTTTCAAGTTGAACCGGTATCAGTAATTGAAGCATGTAAAGATGAATGTTGGATGAAAGCTATGGAAGAAGAATTAGATCAGATAGAAAAGAATAACACATGGATTTTAGTTCCTCGACCTAAAAATAAGAATGTTATTGGAACTAAATAGGTATTTAGGAATAAATTAAATGAAGATGGACAAGTTGTGAGGAATAAAGCTAGATTGGTTTGTAAAGGATATTCTCAGAAGCAAGGAATTGATTATGGTGAAACTTTTACACCTATAGCTAGGATTGAAGTTGTAAGATTATTTCTTGGCTATGCTGCACATAAAAACTACAAGTTTTATCAGATGGATGTTAAGTGTGATTTTTGAATGGGGATCTTGATGAGGAAGTTTATATTGAGCAACCTGATGGTTTTTCACTTTCAGATGTTAAAAAAATGGTTTGCAGGTTAAAGAAAGCCTTATATGGATTGAAACAAGCACCTAGAGCTTGGTATGCAAGGTTGGAAAAATATCTTTTAAAGCTTGGTTTCACTAAAGGTAATGCTGAAAATAATCTATATTATAAAGTCACTAATGATGATATATAGACTATTGAAGTCTTTGTTGATAACATCATTTTTGGAGGTGAAAATAAGTTGTGCATGGAATTTTCTAACAACATGGACAAAGAATTTGAGATGTCTATGATTGGGGAAATGAAATTTTTCTTACGTTTGCAGATTACTCAGACTAATAAAGGTATTTTTATCTGCCAAGCTAAGTATTGTAGGGAGATGTTGAATAAATTTGGTATGGAAAATTCTAAACTAGTTAGTACTCCTATGGTTACAAGTGAGAAATTGACAAGGAAAGATGAATCTGAACCGATAAATCCTACAAGATACAAGTCTATGATTGGAGGTCTTCTATATTTGACTCAGACTAGACCAGATATAATGAATGCTATTTGCATTGAACCAAGATATCAAAGTGATCCTAGAGAAAATCATGAGATTGCGATGAAAAGGATTTTTAGATACTTACAAGGAACATCTAAATATGATTTATGGTACCCTAAAGATGATGACTTTACTTTATGTGCATATACAAATGAAAATTGGGCAGGTGATGTTGATGACCTAAAATGTACTTCTGGTGGAGCTTTCTTTCTTGGAAAGAAACTTATTTCATGGATCAACAAGAAACAATCATGTACTTCTCTATCTACTATTGAAGTTGAGTATGTTACTGCTACTACTAAGTGGACACAAGTTCTATGGATGAAGAAAATGTTGAAGGACATAAAACTGCATTGAAATAGACCGGTAGTTATTCACCATGATATCTCTACTGCTATAGACATATCAAAGAATCGGATATTTCACTCTAAGACAAAGCACATATCTATCAAGTATAACTTTTTAAAGGAGAAGGTGGAATAAAATGAAGTTAGATTGGTTTATGTGAACACTAAAGAGAAGATTGCAGACATCTTCACTAAACCTTTTCCTAGAATCATTTGAGTACCTCAGAGATAGATTAGGGGTTTGTTCCCCTCCGACAGAGAACTGATTGATGCTATTAGGAATTAGTCCAATATGCATTATCAGAGATATTATTCATTCCGGATTGATGTGGTGATGCTACTACTCAGGGGGAGTAGTTAGTCTTGTGATTCAGTGGTTTATGATTTTTCTTTGATATTTATGTCAGATTTCTAGCATTGATGTCAAAGGGGGAGAGATATTCATGTGAAAAAATTAAGGAAATATATACATTAGGGGGAGAAATTTGTAGAACTTAATTGTGATATCATGTCTAGGGAGAGTGTGGATCAGAACTTCATTTCTATATTCTTGTGTGGGAGATTTGTTTAGCATTTCTTGGCACTTGGATATTTTTCACATCTAGTGTTGCCATCAATGCCAAAGCGAGAGATTGTTGGCCATTTGGAGGAATTGATTATGTGTTGTATTGATGTTTTTTCATTGATGTCAACACTAGCTATTTTGGTTGCTTTATCAATATCCTTTTGGTCCTGGTAGGATGTTTGGTTTCTGGTTGGATTAGATCATGATGATCTAGTATACTCCGGTATGCTTTGGCTTATGGAATTGACTTGGTTTTTCTATTCATGCTACTCAGATACATGTTCAGTTAGTTGGTTTTGATTTGGTGATTGGATGCTATCTTATATGTTGATAAGCTTGGTTTGTTGATCTGGTAAGGGTTTCACCGATAGAGCTTTGTTGAAGATATTTTGATGTTATGCATAAGTGGTGTTGGTGCGGCTTCTAATAGAAATTTAGGATGTTGATGGTGATCATGTTTGAGACTTGGCTGATTGGGGTCATTGCTTTAGCCCGTGTAGACCTAAATTGGGTCTAGTTTTATCTAGGTTATGGACCGGCTTAATGTAACGTGTTGTTTGATCTTTTCGATGTGTTTCTGGGATGTCTTATGGGTTGGATATTATTTGTTTGGTCTCAGGCCAACATGTTTTGTAATTATGTAATTTCTTTATTGTCTGGTGGCCAACCTTATTGTTTATGGTTGAGGGTTTGTATATATATGATATAAGATCTCATTGTAGATCATGAAAAGGATAATGTAAGGATGTATGCAAGTGAATAATGTAATAATAATTCATGTAGAGGATTTGGTCAATCATTGTTGATCGAGTTGGGTTTATGCAGGAGGATTAAGTCCTTCAGTGTTGAGCTTAACCGGAACTATACTCAGACATTGGAGATGCTATTATTGTAGTTCATTCTTCCTTCTGAATTATAGTATGGATTTTTATGTAGTCAATGAGACTTGTTTTGTAATAAGCAGTGTGCTCTAGGCTATTGGCCTTCTTGCAAGTGCAGGCCCCTCAATTTGTATTCACATACTTACTACAAAAGTATTAGCTGATTGTGGGTAGGCTTCCCATCGTGGTTTTTCTCTTTACCGGGTTTTCCATGTAAAACTCTTGGTGTCATGTGGATTGTATCTATTCTCTAATTGTTGTTTGTGCTTAATTGGTATATCTGCTATTTTGGTAATTGGTTTATGCATTCCGGTATTGATCTTATGTGTTCTAGTAATCTAGTGACAACTGATTCACCCCCCTCTTTGTTGTCTTTTGTTTATTTGAACTATCTAATAGTTCAAAGCACCTGATAGGAGTCTATGCTCGAGTACGCTACAACCTGTTATGGAATGTATAGTAAAAGTGTAAAGAAAGGGGTGATATCTTACTCTAAGAGTTTGTTCTCTAGGTCCAAGAATAATCACCCTGCATAAGAAAAAGTGGTGTCATCTCGCTCTAAGAGTCTATGCTCTAGCTCTAAGAATGAACCATTGTACAAGAAAAAAAATAGTTTCACCTCACTCTAAGAGTCTATGCTCTGGTTTTGAGGATGACCTACTGTACAATGTATGAGAGAAGTATAGTACAAAGGAGAAGTGTGGGTGCCCCCCCTTAAGATGTCAACATAGGTTAATGTTGATATCTTAAGGAAAGTAGAACAAGGATACCTACCTTCATCACAAAGAAGATATCCGTTATGCAACAATGTCATAAATCCAAGCAAGAGAGTGAATACTCTTCAAGCAAGGATAAGATATTTGAAAAGAGATATCTTGTTGTAAGTGTAAAGGATATCCTTGGAGGAGAAGAAATCTTTGATCAAAAGACATCTCCCTCCAAGAAGAATTATCTCAAATAAATATAACATCTTCTAGAAAAAAGAAAAGGGGAGAACAAGAATGCAATAATTCCTCCTATTCCTAGGTGAAAGGGATTTTTAATGAGGGATGACTCACTTTTAGCCCCAAGAGGGATGGGTCAATTTATCATAGATGTACATTACCAAGTGTGAAAGACATTGTAGTCAAGGATCTACACCTCTTTTATAAGGGAGAACTTTTGAGAAAACTACCAACAATTTTGCACAAGGAATGCCATCAAGTAATATAACTCACACCATCCACAAAATAGGGTAAAGTGGATCCCTAGAGAAATAGAGAGAGAGAGAGAGAGATCATTGCCCCCCAAGTGTAGGAACAATGAGAAGAACCTACACAATCTTCTAGAACTAGATTAACATAATCAAATGCACAATGTACTGTCATGAATGTATGCAAGAAAAGACATTAGTTTATGTAAAATACATGTCTTAAGAAGTGGTAATCTTTGAAATGAAGAAAAAAATATTAGATATTCCCCAAGGGGGATTAAGCATATAAAAATGATAATCATATATGAAAAATGCAGCCCCTAAAGGAAATAATGATACACAAGATAGAGAGAAAGGGATAGGAGTGAAAATTCTTTCCCTCAAAATAAGAAGGACAAGGGGAAAAGGTGTACACATTTTCCAATGTTGTTTATTTTCAAATGATATGCATTCCTAATAGAACAAATTATCTAAAGGAAGGAATATGCACTTTTTGAGAGATCATTCCATGAAAGGAGGTGTTGGCAATATGGAGGAATTGATTATGTGTTGCATTGATGTTTTGTCATTGACATCAACATTATTTGTTATGGTTGGTTACTGGTAGACAGGTTCTGGTTACCGGTAGAAGATCTTGTGTTATCGGTAAGGGTTTAAGGTTTTTCCGGTAGAGCTTTCACTGAGAATCTTTGATAGGATGTGCAAGTGGTGTTGGTGCGGCTTCAAGATAGAATTAAGGATGCAAAAGATGATCCTTGATCGTGCCTCGCCTGATTGGGGACATTGTTTTCGCATGGTATGACTACAATTTGGCATGGTAGGCAAAGTACAGTCATAGATAGATAAGAAGATCAAGTCTATCAAAGAAAAACAAGAACTCAAAGGCATTCAAAGATGTAATAGTCATAAGGCATGCACAAAGGCTCAGTACAATGGTGATACAGTGTTGTAGACCAGTAATGAGGAGTGAAGAATAAAGATTGTGATAGAAATCAGGTTCTAAATACAAAGGCACATGATAGTAAGTTTGAGATTAGACAATCCAACATGGAGATATGATCACCTTCTATGAGAAATGAAAGTGTAGTCATGATAGTATTTTTTAGTAGATTGGACTACCATAAACATGCACATGGAAATGACTAAAGGGTGGGAGCTTCAGTTAAGTGAACTTCAAGTTAGAATGCAAGTTCTTAGTATCATTCATGAGTTTAGGCATTCATTTTTTAGAGAAAATGTAGATTTCTAAGTTCATCATTAGTTTGAGGGCTGAAAAGGTGGAGTTTGGAGTTTTGAGGACAATTTCATTAGGATCTCCTAAGCTTCTCTAGCTTCTCAGAACTCATTAGCTTTGAGTTACCTGGTTAAGGGATTTACAGCAAGCTGATTAAGACCACCCAATTTAAGGGATTTTGAATCAAGTCAGTTAAGGCTACCCTGTTAGGGGATTTTACAACTGTTGAAGTGGTTAGAGATCAACAGGTATTACAATGATCTGTTAACAACACTTAATACTAATATAGATCCATTTAAGCTCCTCTTTTCCTTCTACACATTCACTTTGCAGGTAGCTCTTCTCTCCTATGGTCTGGCAAGAATCTTGTATCACTTTCATTGGATACACACTCACAAATTTTGCCAACAACTTCAAACAAAAACCTAATATTGACCTTATAGGGAACATACAGGTCGATAGCAAAAACCTTAAACCCTAAACCTATTGGGTTGAGCAATTCAAATGGTTCGATCCTGGCCGTTGAAACATACTGCATTAAATGCACCAGTCTTGAGTCAATCTCAAGACATTATCTATCACCCATTATCCACCATTTTCATGGTGGCTGATAACCCATCATGCGTTATCACCATTTGACAGACTTCGCACATTCCCGAGGTAGATAGGAATAGTCTTCTTCATGCAAGATCCTTCACATGCATAGAGCTTACATGGAAACATGATCTGTCCTCCATCATACTACTAACTCATCACACAAAGATCACCGATTGAGTCACGCAGACTTGAGATACTCCAACCAGAAACCCCGAAGTGGAAGCTGCCTTACCAACCAGTAGTCATATAGTGCTTCCATGTGCCGGTTCCCATAACTGCATGCTGGTTCACTTTGAACAAATGTGCCCCTTCACTTTGGCATATACCGGTTCACACATATGCCGGTACCTCTTTCTTCACTTATCTCATGTGTTGGTTCACACTATGTCTCATATTGACATCAATTACAACATACAATATCATTATGTCTTCATGCCATTTTACATAAGGCTCATGTCGGTTCATATAATGCCAACAATCTCCCCCTTTGGCATTGATGGCAATATACAAAAGATATCTTCTCTGCTTCACATCTTCTCTCCCATAACTACAGATATCTTTTCGCTTCACTTCTTCTCCCCCTTTGACAACAATGCCAAAGTGGAGGTACAATCATCACTGTTTCCTCATGTTGCTCCCCCTAAGGAGTAGCATCCTTAAACACACCAATCAACCAAATATTTGTCTATCAAGTACCTGACTGATGTGGAAAAACCACTTTTAGTTCACCTCTTGAAGGGGAAATACCCCTAATTCACCTCTCAAATGCACAAATGTTGTCTTTGGGAGAGGCTTGGTGAATATGTCTGCTAACTGCTCCTTACTAGACACATGCTCTAGGGCAATCTCATTATTCTAAACCTTTTCCCTTAAGAAATGATACTTAAGCTCAAAATGCTTGGTTCTAGAATGTAAAACTAGATTCTTTGATATATTGATAGCACTTGTGTTATCACAGAATATACTTACCGGTTCAGATACAGGGATCTTGAAGCCTTCCAGTACATGCTTCATCCAGATTGTCTGAGTGTAGTTCATGAAAGCTGTAACATACTCTGCTTCCGCTGTAGACTGAGAGATGCAACTCTACTTTTTACTCATCCATGAGACCAGTCTACCACCGAGAAAGAATGCACCACTGGTTGTGCTCTTCCGGTCATCCACATTACCAACCCAATCAACATCTGTGAATACTTTCAGATTGAAATTATTGCTGTATGGGTACCACAATCCATAGTCAATTGTTCCCTTCGATACCTAAGAATCCACTTGACTGCACTCAAGTGAGATTCTCTTGGACTCTTCTGGAACCTTGTAGTGATGCCAACTGCATGTGCAATATCTGGTCTATTATGCACTACATAATGCAACTTACTAATCATTGATCGGTATTCCTTCTCATCAACCAATGTGGAATCATCCTCCTTTGTCAGTTTGCAACCGGTCACCATCGGTGTACCAACCGGTTTGCTATCTTCCATGCCAAAAGTCTTCAACACCTCTTTGACATATTTGGACTGAGTGATGAAGATTCCATCTTTCATCTGCTGGATCTATAGTCCAATGAAGAACTTAATCTCCCCTATGAGTGACATTTCAAACTCTTTCTTCATCTCATCAGCAAACTCATGACTCATCTTGTCATCTCCACCAAAGATGATGTCATCAATAAAAACTTCACAGATCAGGATCTGCTCTTCTTCAGACTTCAAGTAGATATTGCTATCTTCACTTGTTCTCTCAAATCCAATCTTCACAAGATGGGAATGTAGGTGCTCATACCATACCATAGGCACTTGCTTTAGACCATATAATGCTTTGTGTAGCCTACATACCATGTCACTGTCTTTAGATAGGGTAAACCCATCTAGTTGCTCAATATATACCTCCTCTTCAAGTACACCATTTAGGAATGCAGATTTTACATCCATTTGATATACCTTGAATCTCTTAAAAGCTGCATATGCAAGAAGCATACAAACTCCTTCCAATCTGGCTACAGGAGCAAAGGTTTCCCCATAGTCTTCACCTTCTTCTTGAGCATATCCTTTGCATACCAGTTTGGCTTTATTCCTAATCACTGTGCCATCCTCATTCAACTTATTTCTGAACACCCATTTCGTGCCAATGACATTTTTATGCTTTGGTTTGGGTACCAAGGACCATGTACCATTTTTCTCTATCTGGTCAAGTTCTTATTCCATTGCCTTGATCCAGTCTTCATCATTATGAGCCTCTTTGAATGATTTAGGCTCAAATTCAGAGATCATACATAAATTTTCTCTGATCTTTCTTCTGGTAAGGATTCCTGCATCCTTATCACCTATGATCTTCTTGGGATCATGGTTCAACTTGACATACCGAGGAATGGTCTTAATTGGTTCTTCTTTCTTTTCTTGTTCATCCTCATCTTCATCAGTATCAACATTCACCGGTTCAGGAACACTATTACTAGTGCTTGGTTGACTAACAACCGGTTCCCAGAAGGTTGCAACCGGTTCATTTACAACTTGCTCACTGCTAGTTTTCTTAGTCTTCTCAGAGGATTCATCTACTCTTACATTGATACTTTCCATAATTCTCTGAGTCCTATTGTTGTAGCACTTGAAAGCTTTACTCTTGGTGGAATATCCTAGAAATATTCCTTCATCACATTTAGCTTCAAATTTTCCCTGATGTTCACTCCTCTTGATGTAACATTTGCAACCAAAGACCTTAAAATAGTTTACCACAGGGGTCTTACCAGTCCAATACTCATAAGGAGTTTTTTCCTTGCCCTTTTTGATGAGTACCCAGTTCATAGTGTAAACTGCAGTGCTCACCGCTTCTCTCCAAAAGGTGTGAGCAACCTTTCCTTGGATCAACATAGTTCTAGTTGCTTCAACCATAGTCTTGTTATTCCTCTCTACTAGCCCATTCTGTTGTGGAGTCCGGGGGGCAGACAACTGTCTCTTGATGCCAAATTCTTCACAGTACTTGTTGAATTCGCTGGAAGTGAATTCCCATCCTTGACTAGTTCTAAGACACTTGATCCTTTTACCACTTTCCTTTTCCACTAATGCTCTGAAAGCTTTGAATTTCTCAAAAGCTTTAGACTTGTCTTTCAAGAATGTGACCCACATCATTCTTGAGTAGTCATCAGTGAGAATCATGAAGTACCTATCACCCTGCACACTTCTAGTTTTCATAGGACCACATAAATCAGTATGCACGAGATCAAGCATGTGGTCAGTAGTGAAAGATTTACCTTTAAAATTTGAGGAAGACATTTTCCCCAATTGACATTCTCTACACAAGGTATTATCCGGTTTGCTCAGCACCAGCAACCCTCTAACTACCTTGATCTTACTAGCCTTCACAATGTTGTCAAAGTTTACATGGCAAAATCTCCTATGCCATATCCAGCTATCATCAAGCTTAGCCATAAGACATGTACTTATATTAGCATCTAGACGAAATAGGTTACCTTTAGTCTGCATGCCGGTGGCTGCCAATTTACCATCTTTACCTTTGATTCTGCAAACTCCATTCTTGAATTGCAGAGTGAGTCCACTGTCATTTAACTGGGCAACACTTAGAAGGTTGTGTCTGAGACCATCAACCCAATACACATTGTCAGCACTACTCTTTCCATTCAAGGAGATGGACCCTCTACCTTTGACCATGCATGGTGCATCATTGCCAAAGCGAACCACACCACCATCATACTCTTCTAATGATAGAAACTTGCTCCGGTCACTAGTCATATGCTAAGAGCAGCCACTATCAATGATCCACTCATTGGAATCATCAAACCGGGAGTTAAGAGCCTTCTTGTCTATCACATCTTCCTTTACAACAATGAACACAATGTCTTCATTCTCTTCATCTTCCGATTCCTCATCTGTGACACCTTCATCAACTACCACAAAACAATTTCTCCAGTTTCCTCCTTTGAATTTCTTGAACCTTTCCGGTTTGTCCTTATTGTCACTATTAGGACAGTTCATAGCAATATTTCCTATCCAGTTGCAGGAGAAACATTTCAAAGGTAGCTTACCTTTTTATTTACCAGTTCATTTTGGGAATCTCTTGGCTAGAAGAGCTTCAAATTCCATCAGAAACTCTTCATCATTCATTTCTCTATTTTGACTAGGTTCCCCACTAGTGCTAGCCTCTTTTCCTTTTCTAGATGGTATAGAAGAAGCTTTAAAAGCTGATTTTGACTTTTGAACACTACCATCAAAGCTATTCAACTCATAGGCTATCAACATGGCTATGATGGAGTCCAAGGATGCCTTAGACTTGTCTATTGATCTCAGCTCAAGAATAGTAGCAACCCTTATTGCATAGACCGGCAACAAGGATCTAAGGACTTTACTTACCATAGTGGAATCTTCTATTTTGCCACCTGCACTCTTTATTTCTCCAACAACTATTTTGATTCTTATTCCATACTGCTGAATGGTCTCTCCTTCAACCATTCTCATGTCTTCAAACTTTCCTCTCAAGCCCTCTTCCTTAGCCTGTTTTACATGGTCATCACCACAATAGATATTTTCAAGAGCATCCCATACTTCTTTGGGATTTGCCTTGTCTTGAACATCAATAAACTCAATGTTAGATAGACTACTGATGAGGGCTTCCATGACTTGCCCATTTTCTTGTATCTCTCTCTTTTGGTCATTGGTGAGAGTACCAGTAGGAACAACATATATATTTTCAACATAACTCCAGTGTTGAACACTCATGCTTTTGATGAATATCTTCATCCTGTCTTTCCATATACCAAAGTTTTCCCTGTTGAACTTTGGACCTTCTCTCTTCATCATTTGGCTAGGATCTTTTCCTCAAGTAGTTAAGCTTACAACACAGAGGACCTGGAGTGCTCTGATACTAATTGATAACTCAATGATGAATTACTAGTACCAAACCAGTACTAAGAGGGGGGGATGAATCAGTATAGACACAAATACAGTCCAAAACTGGTTTGACAACAAACACTCATAATGACTAATAAACAGAGATACTGGTAAAATAGAGTGCAGCTGGTAACATCCAATATAGCTCAGTCAGTCATGAACCGGTCACTCACTAAGCTTTTCTTTTAGCTCAATACCACATTATCATAATATTCACATGCATGAACTAGTTGACTTAACCATCAAATCTTCACAACAATGAGTTCAATATGTTTTATAGACAGGCATAAAACATAGAACCTTCATGTGCATAATAGATAAAACAAAGCATCACAAGACAAAAGCATTTCACATGACACACATATTTTTCAAGTGGAAACCCAACTGTGAAAAACCACAATGGGGATGAATACCCACAAAATACTTTTTGAACTCTTTAGAAGTCCGCTCTATTAGGAGCCTTGTCCGGTTAAGAATATTACAATAGGTTTTGGTAGGAACCGATCCTGTTGAGGATCACCCGGTTAAGGGATAGTCGGTTAAGGATTAAACCCGGTAGGGTCACCTTGTTAGAGGATTTTAAGAACTCAATAGCTGAAAGGATCTCCTAAGCTTCTCTAGCTTCTCAGAACTCATTAGCTTTGAGTTACCCAGTTAAGGGATTTACAACAAGCCAGTTAAGACCACCCGATTTAAGAGATTTTGAATCAAGCCAGTTAAGGCTACCCTGTTAGGTGATTTTACAACTGTTCAAGTGGTTAGAGATCAACAGGTATTACAATGATTTGTTAACAACACTTAATACTAATACAGATCCATTTAGGCTCCTCTTTTCCTTCTGCACATTCACTTTGTAGGTATCTCTTCTCTCCTATGGTCTGGCAAGAATCTTGTATCACTTTCGTTGGATACACACTCACAAATTTTGCCAACAACTTCAGATAGAAGCCTAAAATCGACCTTATAGGGAACATACAGGTCGGTCACAAAAACCTTAAACCCTAAACCTATTGGGTTGAGCAATTCAAACAGTTTGATCCTAACCGTTGAAACATACTGCATTAAATGCACCAGTCTTGAGTCAATCTCAAGAAATTCTCCATCGTCCATTATCCACCATTTTCATGGTAGCTGATAACCCATCACGCGTTATCACCATTTGACAGACTTTGCACATTCTTAAGGTAGATAGGAATAGTCTTCTTCATGCAAGATCTTTCACATGCACAAAGCTTACGTGGCAACACGATCTGTCCTCCATCATACTGCTAACTCATCACACAAAGATCACCAATTGAGTCACACAAACTTGAGATACTCTAACCAGAAACCCCGAAGTGGAAGCTACCTTACCAACTGGTAGTCATATAGTGCTTCCATGTGCCAATTCCCATAACTGCATGTCGGTTCACTTTGAACAAATGTGCCGCTTCACTTTGGCATATACCGGTTCACACATATGCTGGTACCTCTTTCTTCACTTATCTTATGTGCCAGTTCACACTATGTCTCATATTGACATCAATGACAACATACAATATCATTATGTCTTCATGCTAGTTTACATAAGGCTCATGCCGGTTCACATAATGCCAACAAGGACCTGGGAGGAATCCAAGGGGAATCAAGCTCATACCAGGACCCAGGCAGAATCAAAATCAGGATCTAGGGGTTTTAGTGAAGAATCACTAACTTAGTTTAACAGTCAGTTTCCAGTAGTGCCATGTCCTTTTATGCATGCTCTTTCTTCAAATTTGATCCAAAATAAACTTAAAATGAACAATGAATGAACAAATTGAGGCAGTGTGTCTATTCTAAACCAAAATGAACAAATGTTAAGGAATGAACAAAGAAAGTATGTCTATTCTAGAAGAAAATAAACTCACAAAACCAATGAGGCATGCATTCACTTGTAATGGGGAACTATCTTATAGAAACATGTTTGCAACCTGCAACACTGAATATGTAACCTAAAAACAAGATTCTTAGCATCAATAAGATTAATAGTGGAGCATAATGAAATATTGAAAAGTGTGTTACTTTATTAAGCTTCTCTTTGTTTCAAGAATAGTTTAATATTCTCTACTTAACAGGGCTAACCACGCAAAGGTGGAAGCTCATTTGGCCCCTCCCCCCCTAATATCACTCTAAATTCCTTGTTAACATCTAACATTCTTTCATCCATTAATGAAACATAACATTCATTCATTATCACGTAACATTTATTAACACATAACATTCATTAACATGTAACATTCATTAACATGTAACATTCATTAACACATATCATTCATTAACATTCATTAACAAGTAACATTCATTAACACATATCATTCATTGACATTCATTAACAAGTAACATTCATCAACATTCATTAGCACATAAAATCTAGTTGTTAACATATAATAAGATTACAATCATTTTTTTTTCTTTTTGAAGGTTGGAGGTAAAGACTAATTGGACCATCGTTGTACTCATGATGAGGACGCATATACAAATGGGGGTCTGCTGCAATAACAAAGAAATGTTTTAAATTCATGAGTTTTATTATTATTGTTACAAGTATTCCATTAATTAAAAGAAAATTACAGGGGTGCTCTTTACTTGATGGGGCCACATCATCTTCTTGATCATTTTGTCTAGCCTCATCCTCAACATCCTGAACACCCTCTAAATCCTCTGGAGTTGAACCACAAAATGTTACATTAATCAATACACCAATTGCAATTAAATTCATTTAAAGGAATAACAGTGGTCATCTTTACCTGGTGGGGCCCCATCACATTCCTGATGTTGTCTACCTAGATCATTCTCAACTTGCTCACTACGGTCTACATGCTCTAAAATAAAATGAGGGCTAGCCGACACTATTAGGACATCATGAATAAATTATGTAATAACATTAGAATTTAAAATACAATGAATTAATTATGTGACTATATATATAAGTGAAATAAATTTCTATCAAGAAATCAATATCAAATAGATAATATTCTAATCACATACCAATACATTTGATTCATGTCATTGATCTTCTTCTTCTTCTTCCAACTAATCGTCATCATCATCATCATCATCATCATCATCATCATCATCATCATCTTGTTCTTCATCATGAACATTTTCGTCAAGAACATCATCAACTAACTATCAATCGTGATCATCATCTACATCATCTTCTACTTCTTTGGTATCTTCTTCTTCCATCACATTACACTTTACCAGCCTTCCTCTTAGATCATGTCTAACAACAAATGACCAACCCGGTTTATGAGGAAACTCTAAGTAAAATACCTGCTCACATTGGATTGGAAGACATAGGGCTCATTTCCAGCTCACTCAAACGACCTTGTATTAACCATTGTAAATCCATTATCATGTTCAATAACAATTTTGTCATGATCATTTTCATTCAATCATAGCCTGTACCATTGGACAACAAAAAGAACTAATTTGAAGGACCTAAAGTCACACTCAAGTATATCATTCAAAATCCCATAGTATTGATTTTCTAAGAATTGAGGATGTATGTCGCTTCTAGATGAAACATTAGTCACCTGAAATACTGCACTTATTCCATAATCACAAGTTTTCTTCGTGTCACCCAACTTTTTGATGCAAAATTTATGACCATTGCACCACATAACCTTGTGGTGTTTCACCTACAAAATGTCAAACATATATAATATTTACATCATTACAATTGGAAAAAAATTAAATAATATGGGTGATTAATATATTTATATGTACATGTTTATCTCTTAAACCATATGCTCAATCAATTTATCTTTGTGTAATACTGGAATCTCCATTACGTTGAGCTTCTTTAGCCAATGAAGACACACCTTCCCATGTTAATGCACGACAATATTGTTGACATCGTTGAATCCATATCATCATCCAATCAATATTGTTTGCAACATACAAATGTAGTGCATCCCACTCTCGAGAAACTATACAAAAAATAACTAGAAATTTACAACTGAAGTATATTGAAGATATGAATAAATTAACTACAATATATAAAAATAATTGAAATATTGAATAATTACCTCTCACTTTTCTCATTGTACCTTTCCCCATCAGGTTCTCCGCTTCAAATTTGTTAATGGAGTTGAGATCCCAAATACGATCTACACCGATCTTTGCCACAAACTTAGGAAGGTATTCAGTAATGTACACCATAGTCTGGTATACCATATATCCCTCCACCATAGAACCCTCAGGATGTTCTCTTTGTCGAACCAAAGATTTCAAAAATTTCAAGTGCCTCTCAACCATCCACATTGACCTTGTGTGTACAGGTGCACACAATTCAATCTCCTCAACTTGGTGTATGAGGTAGTGTTCTTGTGCATTGAAAAAAGTTGAAGTAGACACTTTTGCATTTCACACATTAGATGAGGAATTTTTCTCTTCCAATATTTTATATCTTCTTTATGGATTTCTTTAGATGACAACCACCTACAAGAGATTCTAGACGCAAATATATTAATGAGACTTTACAAAATAATATAAAATATATTAGATAACAAGTAATATCACTACAAATTAAACAGATATCACTACTTACCTCATGTATTTTCCAAGATCATATATAACTTGCTTGACATTATTGTCAAAGTGGTTTGGGAGAGATAGAGGTAGAACGTACTACAATAATTATAAAATGATCTTTTTCATTATTTTCTAACATAATACAATGAAAAGTACATGTGGTATACAAATATATAGTAAATACACAAGAACATGAATTACCTTAATGAAGGTACAATCATGTATTTTCATCCTTGACCCAATTTCATTTTTCTTTGTTACGAGATTGTTTATGCTCGCAGTAAATCCTGTGGGAAATCGAGTTTTTTGTATGACTTCTTTTATAGCATTGCTTTGCTGCTCTATTAATAACCAAGGAAGGGCACTTATATTAATCTAGTCTCCATCACTATTTGATTGAATGATATTTTTCATTGCATGATTGGATTCCTAAATGTCACTACCAATTTTGACAATTTTTCTTTGTCACGCCTTTCATCCAATATTTTTCATAATATCTCTATTATATTCTTTCCAATATGTACAGTATCAAACAAATTCACAATTTGTAGCTACTCGTAGTAGGGCAATCTACTAAATTGTTTGGGATAACTCTTTAGTCCCTTTGGAAGGTGGTCATTAATGCCTTGACGACCTTCACGAGGCATATAATATGTTAAAAATTTAACAACGACAATAATCATCAATTACATCATCGGTAGACAAAACACAATATAAAAATATAAATTCCAAATATAAACCATTAGATAAAATGGCATTACCTTGATGATTAATTTTATTATATTCCAATGTCATTTTTGTGTAGGAAGTGCCTATACTCATCAAACACCTTCTTCCCTAAGCTTTTTGAATAACGTGATTTCATCTTTGGATGACAAATTGGATATCCAAATTTTTCCTTTGTTTGAAGACTTACAAGATCATGTATAATTGGATTAAATATGATAATTTTTATATTTATAACTATGCACAAGTTGATCACTATAACATACCAAAAAAATGTGTTAGCCCTAGGGCATCATGAATTGTCCATACAAGCATTGCATGGAATTAAAACTGTCTTTGTCCTATTGGTCTAGAGACATCATACATAGTGATACCATTCCATAACTCCAACAACTCATCGATAAGAGGCTCAATATATACATTCATATCTTTAACTTGGTACTTACCTAGTTGAATGAACAAAAACATTACATAGTTATAATGACCATTTTGCTACAATATTTATAATTTAATGTGGATGACTATTAAATGAAAAAATATGTAGTACCCCTACTCGTTTGAACTCATTGGACTCATATATTATTATTGTTTACTTTCAGTGGATACATTATCATGATGTGTTATTAAGACTTATATGAAATTATTTCATGCTTTATGTAGATATGAGATGCATAATTAATTTGCAGTATTTCAGTACTTGTGGTTTATGGCATTTTATGGATTATTGGTACATACTGATACTTTACTTTATCTATGCAATGTGAAATTATATGTGGTGTGTCTACGAGTGTATTGGATGCAAGGGGACGGTTGTCCTTCACTCACTTCAGTTAGACAGGGAACGTCGCAATTCTCCTTCATCGGTGTGTATGTCGTGTTTTCTATATTGTATATATGTATGTGTGGTTCCGTGATGCAAGATATTGCAGGTACAAGTATCGGGTAGGTATGGGGTATCGTCTCCTCCTAGCTTCAGAGGTCTAAGCATGCCTTATATTTTCGATGGAAGTGGAGGAGATAGTAGTTGACCCTATTTTACTCAGTTACACTCTTGTAAGTGTCATCAGTTGGTCATCTTGTTAGTTTGTTCAATCTTTGTCGTTTGTCGTTTGATCTTTTTATGAGTATTTGCTTGAGGTTTTCTCAGTTTGTGTTTAGTGGTTTTAAATTAATTAATTAAATTTATGGAGTTATCTCATAGTTGATATTTTTGAATTTTGTATTTTATGCATTGAGATTATAAATTTAGTTAATTAAAAGAAGTTATTAAACTAAATTGCAAGCTACATGATATTAGAAATATATTTTATTTAAATTTTAGTGAAAAATAAATTAGATTAATTTCATTTATTATTTCCTAGAATTCTAAATAAATAAAAGAATAAATAAATAAATGAATAAAAGAATTAATTACAATTAAAGTATTGCTTTAATTTCTTTATTTAGAAAATTACTTAATTTGCATTCAGAAAGAAAAGAAAGAAAAATGATTTTTAATTATTGTATGTTAACTTATCCCTTTATTAGAAAATTAGAAAAGAAAAGAAAATTGCTTTTATTACTAAATTTAGGTTTTTGAAAATAAAGATATTCAACCTAGAATTTTAGTTTAAAATGGGGAATAGGTCTTTATTTTAGAAGACACAGGAAACAGGTCAGGGATTTAGGTGAAGAGATTTATTTGGAAGCTTGTTGAAGGATTGGTTCTCTTCTACAAATTTCTTCCAAGAAAGCTATACCAGGTTGGGTGGCTTCTTTTGATTGTTTGTTTTAAAGAAAATATTTCTATTTCTTTTATCTTTCTGAATGATGTGTGTGTTAAGATGTTTGTCAAATTTAAAATCATGTCTGATTATTTCTTGTTCTTGGCTAAAGTCCATTCCCGAAGTTAATTTTTGGTTTATGGAAAGAAGTTATTTCCTGGGTGTTTTTAGATTTAAATTTTTGAAGATTGGGAAAAGTTAATGTGTCAAATTTTGCCAAGATTTTTATTGTGCATGGAAGTTGCAAGATTTGGGAGGAATGGGATTTTCTAGAGAAATCATTCCCTCTTGTTTGTTTTGATAATGTTGGACTATGATTGTATTCTCTATATTATCACTGAGATTTAGCCAAATATTTAATTATCTTTGTTATTTATTCTAGATGTTAATTAAGTTTTATGTATCCTTGTTTTAGCTGTTAAACTATGGAAATTGCCATATGAATAAATTTATTTGTGAAATAAATTTATTGTTTTTATTAAATATTATGGGAAACTTGTATTAATCAAATAATGGGGATTAAAATTTTAATGTGTTAATTATTCTGGGAAATTGTTTTTATTAAACTGGGAGAGAAAAAGATTTTTTATGTTTTTCATGTTGGGAGAGGCGACAGCCTGCTACCCCATGGTAGCAATGCTACCGTAAGGTAGCAGCACTACCCCAAGGTAGCAGTGCTACCATAAGGTAGCACTTGCTACCCCGCAATAGCAAGGGGGGCTTCCAATAAAATAAACAACGCCTTCCTCATTAATATTTTTGTTTTTATATGTTTAAAAAACAAAATATTATATATATAGATAGTATTGTGGTTTTATTATGTTATTTTAGAAATAAAACGTTATTGTAAAATTAAATCTTCATTTTATTATATATTTTTAATGTGATATAATTACATGATATTATATTCGATGAGTATATATATTTATGTAATTTTATTATATTATTATATATATATATATATATATATATATATTTAATTTGGAATTTAATTTAGATTATTGGTATAAGCTAATCGGATATATTTGTAAATTAATCATGAGCATATAATTAGGGGGTTAATTTTTATTTGATTGATTTAACCTTATTGGGCAAATGACAGATTGATTTCTTTGTATTAAAATAGTTGTATTTTCTTATTGTCTGGAAAATCTTTAATTGCAAGTTATTTATGCTTTTGGCTGTTTTAAGAAAATATTGCTTGTATTAGGATCTTGTGTAAATGGTGTTTGCAATCAAGCTTAATTTCATTGCAATTTTGGTTGAGTTCTCATTGTGTCTTATGTTATTATATCTCCTTGGTGAGGTGTTGTTGTATAACCACGTTGATGTGAGTCATTGTGTGTTTTGTCCAAATGGTCAATCTTGGGTTAGTGATTGTGTATCTTTCACCTGTGGTTTGTCAGGATTAGATATGGTTGTCTATTTCGCCATAGAGTTCTCGTAGAGAGACCTTTCTTGTTAGTGTCCTATGAGAGAGAGTGGATTTCGAGTAGGGGCCGCACCCGAAGTGGATGGCAGGATAACCCCTCGAAAGTCAGTTAAAAAGTGATAACCTAATAATTGATTTGGGGGTGGGTGGAATAAATATTAATTAAGATAATGTACCTCCTACATAGGTGAGTGCTAGTATAGGGCTCAAAATGTTGTGAGAAGGCCTGGAATGGCAAACTTACCACCTTGTCTTCACAAAAGGATTGGTAGGGTCCACATGAGACTTAGATGGAGATGGAGGTTCGGGAGAGGTTACCAAGATAACCCAAGATGGGGGTCGGGACCTATGGATGCCTACCATTGTAACCACAGTAAGCCATACGATGACACTCTCTCCTTAGAGTCACTAGTGTTTGTGAGTTGAGTCACATGGATATTTGTGGAGGCATGTAGTTCTTTCGTACTTGTCTTATTTTGCTTGCTTGAGGGTTTTCTACTATCTCCTAGCATGGTGGGGTGGTTCCATTTCAGGATCACATGGTCGGGTACCACTAATACATTTGGGGTCAAATTCCGATAGAGGTTTCTGATGGACAAGGAGCATTGTGTGAAAATTTGATTTTTAAAAAATAATATGCTCGTGTTCGTCGGAATTTTGATGACATTGGGCATTTTATAAAAAAAAAAACACAATGCATTTTCATTTTGATCGAATTAATTCGAAGCAAGCGGCGACCGTCTTGCCTCCCTACCCCCCCTGCCGGAGCGATCTCTGCACAAGCAAGGTAAGGGGAACTAATTTTTTTCCGCAATCATATTGAGACTAGTTTTTTTTTGTGAATTAATCACATGTAGTGTGTATGCTACCCCATTTTGCGATTTTTGTTGTTGGAGCATTTGCAACTAATTTCTGATAAAAAACCCCCTTCGATTATGCTTTGATGGATGTCCATACCTTGTTCCAAAGATCCTATTTTAGCACATGCAGGGAGGATGCTAGCAAACGTTGCAGAGAAACTTTTTTAACAAAATACAATAGTTATGGATCATGAAACCCTTGACCCAATAGACACTACACATGCAAAGCTCGAAATGAGTTAATAAAATCTTTTTGAACCAAATGCTTAACAATATTTAGACACGACTGTAATGAATATTTTTACAAAAACAACCCTTAATCATACAATAAATATACATACTAGTTTGTATATTTATCAGACATAGGCTACCAGTTACATAGTTGAAAATATAACAATCAATGGGAAACAGGGTAACAAACTTTTACTTTTCAAACCTTGAAACAAAATGAGAATAATGAAAAGATACACATAAATATCCATTGTAACTGAAACCAATTCCTTTCATTCACTATTCAATGAGTCATTGACTTCCTTACCAAACTATCATGGAATGTCCAAATTTCTTCCTCATCCAAGAAGCAAGAACCCTAACTATTGTGTGTCATAGCTAGAGCTCGAGATATTGTAAATGAATTTCGATGGGATGATAAAAAAATGTTAAGTATAATATATTCCCATTTTCTAGTGACATAAAGTGACCCATTCTTTTAATGCCTTTAGAAAGTGTTTCAAGCCCAAAGTCTTTTAGACACTATATTCAATGTCGTTAGAAAACTACTAGGCAACAATTCTCTTAGCCAATGATCAAAACCATATAACATATGCTCACGTATTCAAATAGTATCACCAAATTTGATATTATATGCAATATAAACATAGACTAGAGTAAACATATGAATGATGAGTCTTGCTAATAAGACCCTTTTCCAAGTACATATTAAATTTTATCTTTGTCAACCTATATCATATGGTAATGTTTCCTTTTTCAAACCATGTAATTGTATTTGCATATGATCACTATATTTTTCTATAGTAACCAAAGTCAATGAAGATACATGCTAAGAGATGATTGTTCACTGATGTCATTGTAATGTGAATCTTGTAGTGTTCTTTTTTCATTGTTCTACTGTGCTTCTCAAGCTGCACCAACATAGTTTTATTTAATGGCTTTGTTTTGATAGTGATTTCTCCATGGCTTCCACTGTCTTTTTCTTGGCACATTCAATGCATTGTCATCTATCACTACTATTTATTGTCCTTTTTACCTTTATTGAGGTTGTTCTCATACATGTCATTCACTTTGTCTATGAGTATATCTCAACCAATTCACTGTTGTAAGTAGAAATAAAAGATTAGTCTCATCTCTTTTACTATTTTAGACCTTCATAGTAATCTTTGCAATATATCATTTCCTTCCAATTATATGGAATAATGATTTTCTTTTTATGGAATTTGATGAAGGCTTGAGTGTGTCTTCTTGAACAAAAAGAGGACTTAGAGAAAGTAGATTCACATAAGGATAGGTGGATTTTCCTAAAGATGAAGGGATAAGACTTAACAAAAAGAGGACTTAGGATGATGACAAGGAGGATTCATTTAAGGATATGGCATATTCACCTAAGGGATAGTGTATTCTCCCAATAATATGGAAAAATTATTGATTGGTGGAATGACATACTAGATCAAGGAATGATACAAGGGTAGATTCACCTAAATATAGGGTAAATTCAGCTAAAAGGGTACCCATGAGATTGTGGTACTGAGTACCTATCTATGGATGGTGTATTTGGATACAAGTATGATGAAACCATGCTTGTGTATGATGAAACAAAGTCTAGATCTCTATTATAGGTCCAACATAATCTCTATTATTTGAGACACCATTTTATTAGCATATCCAATTAGGGTAATTTATGGGTTTAATTATGGATCATGTTGTCTATTTCCATGCACTATTGAACTTATTTGGATGTATTGTGATCATTTTAATTTTGAATTTATAAATAAATTATGTTTGCACCTTAGAAAGGGTAACTCCAATTGATGTTTGGGCAGTTTATTTGAAAACTTATGGTGATTATTACCCTATGTTATGTAATGGAGTTATTTTTACACTAAATTAACTAGAAAAATGAATTTGTATTGTTGTACAAGTATGATACAATACAAGTATGATGAAACCATGCTTGTGTGTTTACATGTTTGTGCATCCTATTGAGAACCAACCTCACTGTTGAGGAACTCAATAAATGTGGTGTTAAGTAGAAGAATGGAAAACTCAAGAAGCTATGGTGACATATTGTGGCATTAGTAGGGATTATCTCTATTCACCACACCTTTCAAAGATAGTATCCCCTAGTTCTCCTCATAGAATGGACCATTGGATGGCTCATAGTGGTATCCTATCCTACATTTATCTTGATGGCATTGCTGATAGTTGGTATGTGGTTCTTGGTACGGGTTTCCTCTTACCCTATTATCTTATTTATATCTTTGTTCCAACATGTGGAGATTGATTTTTGTCATGCTATGATGATTTTCATGTTTGCATGTGTTTTGACATTATGCAAATAGATATGACGTCACACCATACTTATGTTTTGATATAGTGTAGGTGATGGTTACATGTTGTTGATGGTAGTGATTTGGGTTCAAAGACACAATTCCACACACACACACAAATATTTGAAGATGCATTTTATATTATTCCTCTTAGTGGTGATTAGTGTTGGAAGATTTGCACACATGTAGAGAGGAACTCATGTTAGATACAATAGGTTGTGTTTGATAACATATGAATGTGCCTCATGATGTATACATATAACTTTGGTGTGTGACATGCATGCACATTTTTCCATAAGACACATTGCTATGTGGCATGTGCCCTATGCATGTCTTCTTTGTGAGGCACGTTTCTATGTGCAATGTGGCCCTAGGTGTGTCTTCTCTATGAGGTGTATTGCCATGATATGTTAGGATTTGTAGTGTGCAGGCCACAACTGCATGCATGAGGGACTGTTATTATAGTCATGTTTTTTGGGCATGTAGCCTAGGCATGTCTTCTCCATTAGGTACATGGCCATGCCATGTGGGAGTTTTTGTGTTCATGCCACAAATGCACACATGAGGGACTATTATTGGAGTCATGATGACTCTTCACTCTATTTAGCCACAATTTCTAGTCGTATAGTTATGTAATGTGCACTTTTAAGGATTGTGAAGTTTCCTTCAATTATTGATGATCTCTCATCTTTGTTGCATGGGCCAACAATTTTATTTTATCTTGTTTGAATTAGTTTAATCACTATTGTGAATTTTCTATATTGTGTAGTTATTGTGGCTATGTTTGATTTGCTATTGGAATTGAACACATTTATTTGACTTATTATTGGTACTATTTTTTCTTTCTTTCAATATTTATGATCTTTGGTAGTTTAGTGAAACTCTTGCTATTTTTAAATATTGCCTTCTTTGTTGTGATATGATTCCTCACCAAGATCGATGTAGATAACCTTGGATGAGTGTATATAAGGAATCAAACATTGGGAAAATTGAGGATAGGGGTGAGTGTTTGTTGTATGGGTAGCTACGATCCACTTGTATATTCTTAGTGATTATTGATGGCTATGTCTTGGAGGCTAATCCCATTAAACAAATAAGTGGGAAGTCATACATAATCGTATGGATCCTCCCTAGTTGTGTTTGGATTCAAGACCATCATTTCATATGGTTCTTGGTTACTTTGTGAGACCATGGCATCCTCTTAGACCAATATGTGAGCCTTGTATTGTTATCCTTGCAATGTGGATGAATAAGTGTATGTTAAAATAAATGCTTTTCTTAGAATACTCAAAAATGTCTCTCAGAAAGTCTGCAATAGGCAAACTTTTAGTAAGAATTTGCAGACACAATGCTCAGAAATTCACACAATCAGCTACATTAAATACATTCTCCATTAAGTTCAATGTTTTAAGATGAAAAAGAAGAGTTAAATGGTTTTGGTTCAATTTGCAATCTTTGTGAAGCTTTTGCACTGAAGTTTCCATAGCCTGATTGTTTTGCCTGTGAAGAAAGACCAAGTCAGATAATATCAGTGAAGAACAAAATAAGGAGACAATTGCTAGATTATGGTCTAACTTGAAAAGAAAAGGTGATGGGAAATGTTATTGTCCCTGCAAAATTTTTAAGGGCTTAAAGACTAGAAGACTTCTAATCAAAACAACTAAGAAACATTGTAGGCAGCATGGTCACATTGAAGGGGGACATGATTATCATCCACTGGTAAGTTGTTCATTATATCGTTTTAACAATTTATATACATAAGAAATCACTTGATAATGAGATCAATGATCACGGTTTATTTATGTATATCAATTTTATATAGGTGGAGCACCCTAGAGCACATGGTATGGATCAACAAAACCCTAAGAATATTATTTTCAAAGTGGAGGAACATGGAGGTGTGAATATCGAAGCTGAAGATAATGATCCCATGGAAGATGACGATCATGCACCAGAAAACATAATTGAAGATGATGGTACAAATACATTGATCCATGACACATTTAGTACTGGCACAGCTAATCATGATGACCAAGATGACCTTGATGTTCATGATTTACCTCTTCTTGAGAAGGCATATGAGCCCCTTTACAAAGGCTCCCAAACAACTCTTCTCTCTATTGTATTGTTATTGGTGAACTTGAAGGTTATGAATGGTTTATCCAACATAATCTCACGTATGTTAAGGTGTGTCATACATGTCATTACAATTAATAAATGGTGAATCATGTACCATTAATATTCTTTATATTCACACCTCAAACTTTTTTTTTTGTTGTAGATTGATAGGTGAGTTTTTCTTACCACCATCAAATATTCTACCTTGCTCATACCGAGAATTATCTACCATTATGAAAGATATTGGAATGGAGTATCAAACAATAGATGCTTGTCCCAATGATCATATTATATGTCATAAACAACATGAATTTGGAATAGAATGCCCTGAATGTCATATCAGTAGATATCGAATAGATCAAATAACAAAAAAGGTGCCTCGCAAGGTTCTTCGTTATATTCCCATTATTCCACGTATGCAACAATTATTCAGGTGCACTAGCTTGGCACCTTTTATGGATTACCCTGCACGCAATAGAAGTCAAGATGACATTATTTGAATGCCTACGGATGGTCCAACATTTATGGACATAGAGGAAAAGTGGCCACACTTTAAAGAAGAACCTCGTAATCTCAGGCTTTCATTGACAGTGAATAGTGTCAATCCATTTGGAGAGTTGAGATCTGTTGACTTGGTGTGGCCTATTTTTGTTATCAACAATAATATTCCTCCATGGATGTCAATAAAGAGGGAGCACATAATGTTGGCAATGATTGTTCCAGGTATTTTATCATTTAATAGTCATCTACATTTAATTATAAATATTGCAGTAAAATGGTCATAATAATTATGTAATGTTTTTGTTCATTCCACTAGGCAAGTACCAAGTTAAAGATATGAATGTATATATTGAGCCTCTTATTGATGAGTTGCTGGAGTTATGGAATGGTGTGACCATGTATGACATCTCTAGACCAATAGGACAAAGACAATTTCAATTCCATGCAATGCTTGTATGGACAATACATGATGCCCCAGGGCTAACACATTTTTGTGGTACGTTATAGTGTTCAAGTTGTGCATGATAATTATAATTATAAAAATTAACAGATTTAATAGAATTATACATTATCTTGTAGGTCTTCAAACAAAGGGAAAATTTGCATGTCCAGTTTGTGGTCCAAAGATGAAATCTCGTCATTCAAAAAGTTTAGGAAAGTAGGTGTTTGATGAGTATAGGCATTTCCTTCACAAAAATCATAAGTACCAGAATACAGAAAAACATCTTTTCAATGGGAAAGAAGAGACTACATCAAAGCCACGAAGAATGACTCCTCACTTATGGATGTTGGAATATAATAGAATTAATCGTCAAGGTAATGTCATTCCATCTAATGGTTTATGTTTGGAATTTGAATTTTTCTATCGGGTTTTGTTTACTAATGATGTAATTGATGATACTGAAGGTCGTCAAGGCATGGATGACCACCTTCCAAAGGGACTAAAAAGTTATCCTAGACAATTCAGTAGGTTGCCTTACTACGAGCAGCTACAAATTGTGCATTTGTTTGATACAATGCATATTGGAAAGAATATAACAGAGACATTATGGAAAATATTGGATGGAAGGCATGACAAAGAAAAAATTGTCAAAATTTGTAGTGACATCGTGGAATCCAATCATGCAATGAAAAATGTCATTCAATCAAATAGCAATGAAGATCAGATTAATATAAGTGCCCTTCCTTGGTTATTAACCGAGCAACAAAGTAATTCTATAAAAGAAGTCATACGAAAAATTTGATTTCCCACAGGATTTGTTGCGAACATAAACAATCTCATATCAAAGAAGAGTGAATTTGGGCCAGGGATGAAAATGCATGATTGGCATACCTTCATTAAGGTAATTCACATTCTTGTGTATTTACTATATATTTGTATACTGCGCATGTACTTTTCATTGTATTATGTTAGAAAACAATGAAAAGATCATTTTATAATTTTTGCAGTACGTTCTACCTCTATCTCTCCCAGACCACTTCGACAATAATATCAAGCAAGTCATATATGATCTTGGAAAATACATGAGGTAAGTAGTGATGTTTGTTCAATTTGATGTATAGATATTATATTTGCCATTTGTTTTACTTGTTATGCAATATATTGTATATTATTTTGTAAAGTCTCATTTATATATTTTTGCATCTTCAATCTCTTTTAGGTGGTTGTCATCTAAAGAAATCCACAAGGAAGATATAAAATATTGGAAGAGAAAAATCCCTCATCTAATGTGTGAAATGCAAAAGTGTCTACCTTCAACTTTTTTCAATGCACAAGAACACTACCTCATACACCAAGTTGAGGAGATCAAATTGTTTGGACCGGTACACACTAGGTCAATGTGGATGGTTGAGAGACACTTGAAATTTTTGAAGGCTTTGGTTCAAAAAAGAGCACATCCTGAGGGTTCTATGGTGGAGGGATATATGGTATACCAAACTATGGTGTACATTACTGAATATCTTCCTAAGTTTGCAGCAAAAATCCACGTAGATCACATTTGGGATCCCAACCCCATTAATAAATTCGAAGGGGAGAACTTGATGGGGAAAGGTAGATTGAAGAAAGTGAGAGGTAGTTATAAGATGTTATTGTAGTAAATTAATTCTTCATCTTCTAAATAAATCAGTTGTAAGTGGTCTATTAATTATTTGTACAGTTGGTTGGTAGTGGGATGCGCTACATTTGTATATTGCAAACAATCTTGATTGGATGATGGTGTGGATTGAACGATGTCAACATTCTGGTCGCACATTAACATGGGATGGTGTCACTTCATTGGTTAAAGAAGCTCATCGTAATGGAGATTCCAATGTTACACAAAGGGAAATTGATTTAACATATGGTTTAAGAGATCAACAGGTACGTATAATTTTATTAATCACCCATATGTTTATCAACTCATGATGCAATAATTTTAATATGTTAGACATATTGCAGGTCAAACACCACAAGGCTATGTGTTGTAATGGTCATAAATTTTGCATCAAAAAGTTGGATGACATGAAGAAAACTTGTGATTCTAGGATAACTGCAGTCTTTGAGGTGACCAATATTTCATCTAGAAATGACATACATCCTCAAGAGTCTCAAAATTGATACTATGGCATTTTGGATGATATACTTGAGTGTGACTTTAATTCTAGTTCTCGGAAGTTGGAACTGGTGAGGATGCTGGTTATTAAGAAACTCTATTTGCGCCTGGAATCGGATTTGCTCGAATAGGCTCTGGTTCTCAATTAATGAGGTCAACTACAGGTGCTAGCTTTACCTTTGACTTTGCTCCTGGAACTAAATCCCCTGCCTCTTAATCACCCCTAGGAACAAGCACTTTAGAATTAGTTCTATTTGTCGTCAAATGGTATAGGCTACAACTGAATAAAAATGATCCTGATAGAACTATTATTGAACATGATAATGGATTTACAATGGTTAATACAAGGTCATTTGAATGAGTTGGGGATGAGCCCTATGTTCTTCCAAGTCAATGTAAGCAGGTATTTTACTCGGAGGTTCCACATAAACCGGGTTGGTCATTTGTTGTTAGACATGATCCAAGAGGAAGGCCGATAATGTATAATATGATGGAAGAAGAAGATACTGAAGAAGTAGAAGATGATATAGATGATGATCATAATCGGCAGTTAGTCGATGATGTTCCTGATGGAAATGTACATGAGGAAGAAGCTGATGATGATGATGATGTTGCTGCTGATGATGATGGTGATGGTGATGGTGATGGTGATGGTAATGGTGATGGTGATGGTGATGGTGATGATGATGACAATGATGAACACAATGACGACGACGATGACAACGACGACGACGACGACGACGATGATGATGATGATGATGATGATGATGATGATGATGATGATGATGATGATGATGATGATGATGATGATGATGATGAGTTGTATGAAGAAGAAGATCAATGACATGAATGAAATGTACGAGATGCGATTATTATATTATCTATTTAATATTGATATCTTGATAGAAATTGATTTGACTTATATGGTTACATAAATAATTCATATGTTTTGAATTCTAATGCCATTACTTAATTAATTCATGATGCACCTCTAGCTATGTGATAGATGGTGATTTAAAATACATATGTGATGGATTACATGCTTATGATGATACATGTGACATTTTTTGAACTTTGTGTTTATTTATGGAATGTGGACTACTTATTAGCTATGTGATAGATGGTGATTTATGATACGTATGTGATGGATTACATGTTTATGATGATACATATGTGATTCTTATGATGCTCAATTACATATATGACGATACATATGTGATGCTTATGATGCTTATGATACTGGAGTATTTATTGTTTATCAAATTACAAATGTAATGCTTATGATGCTCAATTGTTGGTGCAGGAACCTTAACCCCTTTGACGAGGATCTTGCACAGTCTCATGGATCGACAGGTATCAGTCAATACACCTTATAGAAATAATATATTTTTTTAAAATTACAAGAGAAAAAAACTTCCTCAGTTTTTCAAACCTCAACATTAGCAGCAAATCTAATACAGTTATCAACACTTGAGGCCCCAGTTGGACTTACTCAAATTTTAATCTCAACATCAACTTTATGGCTAACTTCTTCAGCAATATTACCCTCATTTGCAAAATATCTCTCTCATTACCAACTAACTCTCTCATTTGATGGTGCACAAGTATCACCAAATAGGTATTTGTCAGATGTATCTTCCTCGAGTGAGGGAAATGCAGTAATAGAAGAGGAAAGTGACACATGTAGTAGATCTCAAATAGGGAGATCAACTAGAGGTCAAAAGATTAGAAGAAAATTCAATAAACACATGGAATTTTTTCTTGCTCAAGGGGGATCATGTTCTTATGATGATGAGACCAAAGGCGACATTGAGGTGCCCTTGAGGTACAAACATCTACTAAAACAATGTGTACCCAAGGAACTTCCTCCAATAAACACTGATTTTTGTGTTAATGGGAGGATATATCGCATAGCACCTTCATCGTTACATGGTTTGGGCCTATTTTCCATGGACAACATAAAGGTCTCTTACAACAAAGTTGCTGAATTGATGGAGTTTGTTGGACCTTGTTACAATTATAATGATTGGATGCAGATTGTTCGATATAAAAAAAGTATGCGTAGGTATGCACTGTCAGCCAATTATATACAACAAAAAGATAATGATCAAAGCAAACGAGTGGCTGTATACATTGATGGAAGGCCAAAAGCAATAGGGAATATTGCAGGTTTTATAAATAGTACACGACTTGGGTCAACTAATAAGCAATCCAATTACATATTTGAGGCACGTGAGGGAAATTGTGTGTTTGTATGTGCGATAAAATCAATAAGTGCAGGCGAAGAGCTGCTAATCAATTACAATTTGAATCGTATAGATACAAACAAAGTTACTATCATGGGGGTGGTACATACTATATATATACCATTTAAGCCAACTTCCAATTAATGAATCCAATAAACCATTGTATTATTAAGTTTTTTTGCTAATTCTATTGGTTTCATTTCGCTAACATTTTTATATTTTTTCTTTGTCACAGGGCCACATGGATCCACCATATAGCATAGATAGGGGTGTAAGTCCCGACACTTCTACGAAGCAGGTAAACCTCATTATAATTGTACAAATTAGATAGAAGAAAAATGTTACATTATGATATTTTCTTGAGTGTTTTGAAGTAATTTGGATAGTGTTAATTATATTCTTGTCATATACGGATGTTCAGGATAAGGGAAAGGAACCTGCAGTACCTCAACACCTCCATAGGGATGTGGGGCACTCGACGATGTTTTGCGCTGATGACATCGCACTTAGCGCAAACCCTTTACAATTGGTACAAAAGAATATTAGAAAAATTGGCCAAGAGATTGTTGATTTGGCAACCATAAGCCCTCAGATTGATGAGATAATAGAGAGGGTGCAACTATTGTTGCGGACAGTGAAAAACTTGCAAGTAAGCAGTAATCAAAGCTTTAATCATAACAAAAGTTCAATAATGGTTTATATTTTTTTCTCTTTTATGTCATTATCTAAAATATGTATGTGTTGTTTTTACAAAAATTTATAAGGCCTCATCATCATGGTGGCGATGATCAGGGTATTGCGGTTAGTTCAAGTGATGACCTTGTTCTATATATTAAAACCACTCCTTTGGACTTGTGAACTTGCTTTTTTAATGTTTTACATATTTAATGTATTACTCTTTAGGTACTCACATGGGTCTGAGGTCGACCCCAACTATATTGCTGACTACAATGTCGATAACACGTAGCATGCAGACATCGTCTATTGCACCGGCTCGTGTTGACCCACCCACTGGTGGTAGATCCCTCTTTTTCTCTCTCTTTCATTATGTGTTTATTACCCTTGAAGTGTTCTTTCTTGGAGGCATTTCATAGTGGATTCATTTACTGTGGCAGGAGATGCACATGAGGATGCGCCAGAGGCAACTACTAGTGATAACATACAATCATTTCCTAGATCTTTCTATATTGCTAGTACAGGAATGTTGCAGGCCACATTGTTGGTGAGCGACGAAGAATTGCTTCCCTTGAAGATACAGAAGGTTCCAGGTACTTTAAAATTATTATTATATATAGTCTAATTGTAATTTACTTACTGATCGCTCATTTTGGACTAATGATCTCATGTTTTTTTTGTAGGAAGTGATATTTTTTATAAAAATATTAATGACATTACATTGCAGATATTTAGGCCCACCATACGTAAAAGGTGGAACATCATATGTGAACTAACCCTTATCCACTATTTTGATTTCATATCATTGCTAGAATAGTTTTCCTTTTATCCATTTCTTGAACTATATCAAAGGTAGCTTCAGTTTCTTTCTAAATCTAATAGGTTTGTTTTTGCTTTAAAGGTGGAATGACCAAGAAAAAAAGTTAAAAGATGAACTCACAAACCGTATGGGAGGGTTGTTTGGAAATGACACATTCGACAAGACTAAGCTCCTGGAAAAAGCTGGCACATATCTAAAGTATGTGAGGGACCAATACAGGACACATTTAGAGAAGAATGTAAAGTATGAGCATCCCCCCATGATTCCAGAGAGGGAGTGGAAGGACCTGATTTTGGATGCAAAGGAGAGAATTGAAAAGAAAAAAGGAAATACACCACCAGATGCCAGAAGAAGGTATGTGATACTATTAAGAATGTGAATATGTACTAATTATTCATTATATTTATATAATCTAACATATTTCAAACTTTTCATAGATTGAGTGACACGTTAAAGGCAACCAAGGCAAGACAAGAAAAGCATGGGCAACACAAACTTGGCTTTGGTGGTTATATGAAACTTGCCACATGAATTGTAAGAATCAGTAAATTAAGTATCACATCAAAATATTTATAAATTGTAAACAATTTTTTTTTATCAAACAATACAAGCAAAATTCACAATACTAAGCAAAAATGCAGGGCTCTGAATTCAATAGAGCACCCACAGAAGATGACAAGAGAATTGGCTACCAGCAAGGCTATATAGCCATGGCTGAATGGCTATGAGAATTGAGTGGGAAAACATGAGATTCTGATGCATCTGTCACAACGGTAATTAAGCTAAATGAAAATTATTTCAAATTGAATACTTAACCAATAATCTATTTGATGTTAAGTTTCAACATAAAGTGACTATATTTTTTTTAAATAAGCAAGCAATGATAACACTACGTGTGACATTGGAATGCAACATGATAATCATGGAACATAACCTGTACATGAAGGTCCGGATGTGCATCCTAGTAGTGGAGGTATTCATTTGCTATTCAAATTTTTTAATGTAATTATTAATACAATTAAACATCTTAAATTGAAAATTAGTGTAATAATTAATGTAACCTTTATTGTTAATATTTTAGAGCATGTAGTCGGTGGTGACCAAGTGGAGCATGATCTGGGTAGACAACATCAGGAACGTGATGTTCCCCAATCAGGTAAAGAGGACCACTATTATTCTTTTAAACAAATTTAATTGCAATTGGTGTATTGATTAATGTAATGTTTTGTATTTCAACTCCAGAGAATCTAGAGGGTGTTCAGCATGTCGAGGTTGAGGCTAGACAAAATGATGTGGAAGATGATGTGGCCCCATCAGGAAAAGAGTGTAACAATTGTGTTCTTTAAATTAATGAAATACTTGTAACAATAATAAAAAAATGTTTTGAATTTAACCCAATTCTTTGTTATTGCAGAGAACCCCCCTTTGGTTCAGCATCCTCGTCCTTTGTATAGAACTAGGCATACATCAAGAGCATGAGAAGAGGGTAGAACATCCCAAGATGGGGGAAATGATGAAGAAACTGATGTTCCACTTAGTCTTTTCATAGCTTCAAAGAAAAAACAAAGAAATAAATGATTGTAATCTACCTTATTTGATAATGACTAATTTTTATGTGTTAATGAATGTAATTATGTGCTGATGAATGTTCATGAATGATATGTGTTGATGATTATTGATGAATGTTGCATTTTAATGAAAGTTAATGAATTTTATGTGTTAATGAACGTTATGTGATAATGAATGAATGTTATATTTTAATAATGGATGAAAGAATGAATGAATGTTAGATGTTAATGGGGAATTTAGAGTGATGTTAGGGGGGGGGGGGGGAGGGGCCAAATGAGCTTCCACCTTCACGTGTTTGGCTTGTTAAGTAAAGAATATTAAACTATTCTTGAAACAAACTGAAGCTCAATAAGATAACACACTTTTCAATATTTCATTATGTTGCACAGTTAAGTAGGCCTCCCAATGAAGTGGATCTCATAGACACAAAGAATTCTATATAGAGAATCATTGAGAGCCCTTGAAGAAGAAAATTTGAACTTCGATGAAGCAATACATGATGGAGGAATATCTTGAAAGAGGAAATCAAAGTCATTATGGTGTCATCTAGATCTGAAATGTGGTCTACTTTTCAAAAAAGTAAAGATGTTTGATATGAATGTGTCCTAGTGGGGTGAATCTAGAAGACATATAATCCTAATGCAAAGAATCATGGAAAGTTCTAGAAGAAGCAACTTTTAATTCTGAAGTAGCAACATGTATAAGAGATGTTCTCATTTGTAGATGGAGTATCAAGAGGAGGATCACTAGTCCATGGACCATGTCATTGTTGTTAAATACCTACACTTTTGTTCATAGTCACTTGGTGTAGGAATGAATTCAATGAGATAGGGTAGGAGATCCTACATAATGTAATTTTTCACTATCCCTTGTTTCGAGTTCAAATGGTTCTCTGAATTTATCTTGACAATAGAATGTCGGAATTTAATACCATAATCCATGATGAAAACTACCAAAAATGGAAATTTATCTTAGTTCGCAATTACAAAATGCTTTTGTATAGGCCTCTCAAAGATTAAGTACATCAAATTGAGACTTTATAAATTGAGTGTATGTATTAGCAATCTCCCAAATTGTTCAATGGTCTCCAAACCTTGTGAATTTTTTATTTTTATTTTAACTCAAATATGTATGGTATAGGCATATCATTGGTTGTGTAATTTTTTTTGCCCTTAAATGCTTCTACGACCAAAAGAGACAAGTTTTAGATGAAAATGGGGTCTTATGGGCCTTTTTGACACAATGGTAAGTTCTTTAGACTTGAAAATGCCCCAACAAGTAGTCGGTTGCCTTAAGTTACAAACAAATCCTTGTTTGTGAGCATGCTTCTTGATCTCCAATTTTGGTGGAATGAAAGATAATATTGAATTTCTCAAGCCTTTTGGATGCTTCAAAACCACCAAAAAAAATCTACTTTGATCATTGAAATGTTGTAGTGGCTTGGATAAAAAAGGAAAACTAAGTCTAAACTTTAGAAGTTAGTTTTTTCTTGTCAAATTGTTTTCAATTTTCAAATCATCCAAGGATGCAAGAGGAGTATATTTTGTTATGACAAGATAAAAAAAAAACTTAGAATCTTTTGAAACCATTGAAACATGGGGAAACCTTCTCCCCCTCCAAAATCCCTATTTTTTTAGGATGCAATACTTAGGGGAAACATCCCCTTGCCACTTCACTTAGGGATGTCCTAGGGACTCCAAGGAGTCTCTTGACCATCTTGAGGATGCCTATGAGTCTCCCATGGCCCCCAATTAGAAACTCCAATTCTAAACAAAAATGGTGAAATTATTGTGAAAATTTCATCCGTATTAAAGGTTTGGCAATGCCCCCTAACCTTGATGGGGGCTCTGCCCCAAACCCCCCACAAGGGGCACTACCCATTGAACCCAAACCTCTACCCACCATTCTTATTGTTAATGCAATCATTTCCATTTTTTTATGTTGACTAGTTTAAACACTTAGTATGCCAAAGTTTCATTTGCAATTCTTATACTTATTCTTAGTTTGTTCCCAAAGTTCCAAAACTCTACCACCATTGTTAATGTTCAAATTTCAATGGGCAGACATGTATGCAACATGTGGAAGCAGAGACAGGGTATGTGAACTATTTGACAAAATTCCTCCAAGAAATGTGTCTCATGGACTGCGATGGTCGTTGGATATGCAAAATTTGGACTTGTTGAAAAATTTTACAACCTTTGCCAGCATCCTCCCCACCTATGCCAAAATGGGAACCTTTGGAATAGGGAATGGACATTCATTTAAGCATAAGGGAATATAGCTAAGATCACTGGGATCCACATCTTTTCTTGTGTTTTCATCTATTACATAAAGCCACTGGTTCTACAATTTTATTTATGTCTTCCTGGGCAACTATTTTGTCTTTGACATTCAGTTTTTCTCAGCTTTCTTCAATTTAGAGAAAAAAAGAAAAAGAATAGGTTAGATGGAGGAAAATATAAATCCATGATTTGGGTTAAATCTAGGTTACTGTTATACAAACAAAACAATGTATCTTTCTGTGGAAAAGTTAAAAGTTAAATCATCTACACATTCTGACTATTCATGTGGGAGGATTGCCCATATTAAGCACCGTACTCATCTACTTTAATGGTGTTCTTAAAGATACTTTGTCCCCATGTTCCAGCTTTCAGCTTTGATCTTTTTGTCTATGTTGCTCAATTTTTTAATTTTTTTGTGAGTGCTTTGTAAAATTGATTTCTATGCAGGTTTGAAGATTTCACAACATTATTATCTTTGCGAATCTTCCAACTCGAGCTTGAAAATTTTGTTCTAGCTGGAAAATCTCTTGGTATTTTTTTTTTTTTTAAGATAGAAAATTGAATTGTAACTAACAAATATTATGGTTTCAATGTTCAGAAGTTATCTTTACTATTAAGTTAAGAATTCCCTCAAACTCCAAGATTTTATCAACATTTGAGGTAACACAATCACTGCACTTTTTTAAACTTTGATGTTTTGTTTCTTAATTTCTGAGATTAAATTATGTATTTAAAGCACTACTGTGCAACATGATTGCACAAGATTGATGCTCATTAAAGTTTACATTGTACAGACTTCAAGCAAGGCACTGGAAATGTTTATATATTCATAACATGTCATGGAAATAAACTTCATAGTGCTAAGGTTGACTCACTTATTCTTTCTTATCAATAAGTTGATTATCTATTCTTTCTTATAATAAGTTTTATCTTACCGAAGCTGTCATGCATTAATAGATAGGACATCAAGGATAATTACATCTGCATCAAGGAAAGTAGTTCAATTAGCATCAGCACTCATAAGAGCATATCAACTCCTAATATATATCAGCAATCAAGCAAACAAATTAGATATGAAATTATTGTTTACTGCAGGCAATAGTAATCTTACTCCATTTGTGGTATGCATCATAATAGTACTCTTATGATTAATTATTCTCATATAGACATAGATAATAATATGCAATGCAATATTATACTTGATACATAACCTCCCCTACATTGGATATGAGAAATAATATTGAATATCTGATTCTTAAATTGCTACAATCAATCATGAGGGGGTTAATAGGGGAATACAAGGAGGGGAAACTGTGACGAGGTCCTCCTCTAAGTACACTACCCCATGGTGGATGATTGATGTGTTTGCCACATGTGGGCCAAGGGGGGCAAAGGTGTACCCTGCCCTTGGGCTTAGAAGGGAGGGATGCTCAAGACACCCTATTGTGGTTTCCCCATCAACCTCTACCATTGTGATTAAAGGGGTCTTAATCATAGAAGGGTGGATTAGGTAGCATGGATAGGGAGGGCAAGTACAAGTTTACCCACTAAGCACACCACCTCATATGGATGGCGGACTGCCACATGGGGCCAAGAGGGATGGTATATTCGCTCTTGGGCTTAGCATGTGGATAGGTTTGGGTGCCTTATCATGTTTCTCATCCAAGCCCTATTATGGTTTAAATCCAATTATGCATTATAGATATTGTGTAGTTCACATAAAATTGAAATAGTTATGAATATATGCTATCTAAACCTAGTTGAAATGGTTGCTCTATGAATTATACTTTCAATACTTGTCTAACATGATTGCAGGTTTTATCTTGATGAAAATGTTTTATTGATAAAAATCAGAACGAGGTGAAGCACACCAGCTAGAGGAATACGTGGACTGAAGAAACAAACTTGTGGATAAATCCAAACATGGCGGAATCCTTGCTGCAACTTTTGTTCTCTGTAAGCATTTAGAAAAATGTTGAATTTGTGATCTATAATTTACATGTTTCTCAATTTGGTTGACATCTTCAAAATAGACTCAAAAACTTATTTTTAGTACTGTGTGTTATTATACTTACCTTTTAATGTTCTTTAAATAAAGAATGGTTACAGAAAGCGAAGTTCCTTGCAAATAGAAGAAGCTCAATTTTTCTTTTGTGACTTTGTCTATTATGCCTGATTGTTAACAAAATACAGAGACATACTGAAGACGATTATGGTTCATGGTTGTTTTTTTAGTTTAAACCATTATTATGAATTTTATGATTTGTTTTTTTAATAATGACATGGCCAAAGCCTTAACTATGCATACTGTTCTCTTCAAATTATTATCTTACCCCACCTTTTCCATTTTAATTCATTTTAGTTTGAGTCAATCTTTTAGTCAAGTTTAATGATAGTTTCCATTATGCCTTTTTAATAACAAAGATTAGATGTAGACATTTTCTTGTCCTTCTATGTTAGTGTGTTCTTACAAGGTCAATTCTTTTTTATCTCAAGAAACCTCATTGACCTATAAATTCTTATACTACGCTACTTACTACCACTGATATCTTAACAAAAGAACACAAACATGTAAGGTAAAACTCTCTCTAGAGAAGCCTGAGAAACACTGTAACTAAAATGCCTTGACCTCTTGCCAAGCATTCAATAGTTAAAAGTCTTAAATCCTATCCAAATCATAGGATAGACATTCAAATCCTGAGATCATTAATTCCCCTAATAAATGGATCCATGGTAGAAGCCTATAGAAAATGTGTTGCACAATAGAAAGGCAGATTCAAATTCAATTTTGACATTGCTCCAAAGGACAACCTAGGTATTGCAGGAAGTGGAGGACTCATTATGGATAGTGAATGTAAAGCCCTTCACATTATTAAGCTTTAGCCCTCCACTTTGGCATTAGGGGACTAGAGATAGAAGAATGCTCACTCCTTGTGATCAAAGGAATGCAAAATAAGGGAGTGACTAGCAGGAGGTTATATAATATTAGAACAGTATCAGTGCTAAGCACAGACATAACTTTTGCACATTGTTATGAATAGGCAAAGTTGGCAAACAAACTAATGGAACTCCTCGTCTCTAGAGGTACCCTTCAAAGAAATCAAATAATTTACTAACGTCATTACAAAACTATCCAAAAGAAAACACTAGATTTCATTTATAAGACAAATAATTTCAATAATTTGAGCGAATAACCATCTGACATCCCATGTTTAAACCTTTCCCGCTAGCATGCAAATATTTAAACTAAGCTCTAAGGACCAGGAAAATAAACAACTATAAGCAATCTGTTATGTACAATAGAAAACTAGGATCATATAGAACCTATGTTTTTGTTGTAATTAATTAGCCTTGAACAAATAAAAAAATGCGATAACATACAACCTATTGTTTTATGCTCAGAAATGACAGTGGAATTCAACTTGCAATACTGTTATTTCCAGAGTTTACTAAAATTCTTCCCAACTTGTTTAGATTCTGATGTTCATGAAATATGCAGGGTTGGGTGTTATTAACAATACAAGCACATTTTCCTTCACTAAAGCCTCCGGCATGTGACATGGGAAGTGCATACAAAGCTGGGATTTGCAAGCAGGTGGAAGGTGGACAAACTATAATACTCTACACTTGTTTGTATGTCATGGCTCTTGGCATTGGAGGCATTAAGGGCTCTTTTCCTATTCATGGGGTAGAACAATTCAATGAGAATGATGGAAAAGAGAGAAAGCTGATATCAAATTTCTTCAACTAGTTTTTGTACAACATAAGCATTGCACTTGTATTAGCTTTCTTTCTATCATATACACTATATGCAAAATTAGCTCATTGTCTTAGATCAAATAATAGTTTGTTTGCATGATGAAATTTCATAATGTACAATAATGGATTTATGCTTTCATTAGGCTTTAATTATTAGCCACTTTTCTACAAAACCTTCTTTCTGCAATCATTAACATATTTTTAATGTTTATTGTAAAATTTACATAGTGTGGCAAAGTTTTATTTATGGTTGTTATACTTATTCTATACACATGCTTTTATAATTAATTTTTTAAGTTGTATATATATTTTCATCCCACCCCGCCCCCTTCGTCATCCCACTATCATCCCCAAATTTAAGCCCTTGGTATGTTAAGATATGAAATCTCACAATAGTTTCATTTGATATGTTAATCAAGGAAAAACCTACAATATATAGCTTCCAAGATTCCAAATCCATGAGGATCATGAAGAGGTAGAAAACCAAAAAAAGAAATTGCTTATCCAAGTTTCCAAATTTGTGACAAGGAAAAAGTAGAATCTCAATCAAAGAAGGAGAATGTGCAATCATTATCTTATTCTACCTAAGTAAAAATATTACCCAATTAAGCTTTTTAATAGTGGAATATCACACTTAGGATAAAACATATCCAAGGTAAATAAAATATTACATTGATAGGCTTCTTTGGTTGCTCTAAAAGTGGTGCCTTATTAATTATGTTCTTGGATACTAAAGTTTCCAAATTCTGGGCACTCTTGATAGCTTCTCATAGAGATTGTGATTCGAAAGCTTTAACCAAACCTTTCAATGGTTTATGTTGATGTCTTTTTTATGCACTATGCAACACAAAATAAAATAATAAGTATTCTATCCTCTCTTGAACAAAATCCTCCCAAGTGCTAAACTACGTGATCAAATGGGATGACTCCAAGATTCCAATAGTCAAGTCTTGACTTTATATTGTAGATAGACTCAATGATTGTAATGTGATATCTGCTGGAATCACAAGGGGGACTTACGTTGCTTGGGTCAAGACCTATCCATTCTCATGTTTCATGATTGATTTACACTCCATGATTTAGGTCATCCTTGAGCAACATGTCGACTTAGCCAAATTTTGTTTTTTGTACCCTAATTCTTTAATTTTGATCCCTTACTAGCATTGCCTTAGGTTCTATTGGAATTCTTGCTTCTCTAGCATGGGCACATTTCTAGGGTTCATTCGCACAAATTGCTCTTGATGAGAAAGCTAGTATCATGACCATGACTTCAACAAAATTTTAACTTAGTCAAATTATCTCCTCCAAACTTCTATGAGTTCATCGCCTTCATTCTTCATCATTTGGATGTTTTTTGTCATTGGAAGGTAATTCTTGACCACCATACCTCAATCTTGACCTATGCTATACCCTAAAACCCTAGAACCTAGTCATGTTTACAATTGAGATCTTGGTGACTTGATCACTTAATACAGCTTAATCATGTAGGTCTCATCTAACTCCAACTCCAACACTTAAGCAAATCAACCCTAGCAACCAAGTACTTTGGGAAATATCTTGCAACTTGACAACATGGGTAATGATGGAGGAATGGAAGGTGAGACCTATAGAGGTGAGAGAGAGAGAGAGGGTGGGAGGAAGAGATAATGATCTGGAGAGGGTAGAGAAAAAGAAGTAGAGAGGGATGGAGAAAGAGACCTAGAGAGGGGAGAGAGAAGAGAAATAGTAGAGAGGGATAGAGAAGAGAGATAGAAGAGAGATACCAATGTCAATCTTTTTCTATAAATTTTCTTTTCCAAAAAGTCGGCCTATCATTGGAATTCGGACTCCAAAGGATAAAATTCTGATAGAGAAGTGCTGTCGGATGCACAACATCCTTGTCGAAACTCTCGTGGAGGCTGTCATCATTACAATGGCTTCCAAGAGAGTTCCGATGAGGATGCTGTGCATCCAATGACACTCATCTATCAGAATTTTATCCTTTGGAGTCGGAATGCTGATGATAGGCCGAGATCATGATGGTAATCTTTCGAGGTATGAGCATCCATGGCAGCCATCAGAAAGGTTGGAGGTGATGTCACAATTGCGACGACCACAAGGATAGTCGGAACTTCCGACACAAAGTTTTCGACGACTTTTTTTGTCGGTAGTGCGACGAAATTGTGTTGGAATTATCACGATTTGCTGTCAAAATTTTCACCCAAATGTACTAGTGGGTGGTAATGCCACTTCCCATCAGATGTTCTAGATTGTATCTTCAGGCGAGGAAAAACTTCTCTAGTGTTTCTTGGTTCGTGCTTCATTGGTGCAGGAGCACCCATGGCATAAGGAAAATATATGGTCAAATTCATCATTTGAAATATAATTTATATTTTAAGGTCATTTATAATGTATTTGAATCCATTTGGAATGATTTGTAAGACTTGGAAGCCTAAAAATGTAAGCAAGTCCTGATTATGTCCTAGTTGTCCATATAGGCCCTTATAGGTCAAGATGGCCAAAATTGTATAAAAGGCCATGAGAAGGCTATCAAGTATGTAAAAGGTATTAAATGGATTATTTGGACATGTTTATGAGGTTTTTATAATTTTGAGAGTCATTAGGAAAAAGTGTCAAAGTTGCAAGAAAATTGCAAAAGTGCAACATTTGCAAAAATGTAAAAGTGCAAAAATTGCACATAAAGTTGTAAAAGGGAAGATGAAGGGTCATAAAGGTAGTTGGATGGTTTATAACTACCAAAGAGTCTATAAATATGTTTTATTGTTCGAACCAAATCATTATTGGAAGAATAGAGAAGAAAGGAGAATATTTTGAATACATTTTGGTGCATTCTACTATTGTTATTTTAGTTGGCTTTCCAGTTTTTGTGTTGGTTCTAGGCCTTGTATGACCATGTATAGCTTGGAAAACTTTGTATATGTATAATTTATAGCTAGATATGTCAATTAAATTTCTTCTCCTTTTTTTTTGGAGTTATTATGTTTAGAAATGAAGAAGATATGGAAGTTTTGGTGAAAGTTGTTAATTGCAGATTTGATACTTCCTGAGAATAGTCACATTGCAGTGTATGGTATGAACTCATATGATATTATTAAGACCTCTAAATAAAATTATTGGAAAGATATGTGAATCATATTTATTTTCCCTTTGGTTTGAGGCATTTTTGTTTATATTTGTGGAAGTTATGAAGATTTTGGTGAAAACTGGTTTTAAACTATCTTAAATGGAGTTGCTAGAAAGGGTTTGTACTTATCTTGTGATTTCACCATTGGAAAAATTAATGACTTGAATATTATGAAAGTAGACTCATAATGATTTCATTTTATTATGGTATTGTTTTAGTTTTGTTAAGTATTTTTTGTGAAATATGATGCCCTAGCAGGCAGCAAGCATACATTTTCCAGATTTATGACAGTCAAAATTGGTCTCGGTACAAAGATGATAACTTTTTATTGCACCGTTGGATCATTCTCAATGTTGGATATGGTTTTATATACCTATTTTTCTACAGCCTCACCGAAGAGATCTTCCAAATATGTTAAGGTTTTAAAGTTATTAATAACTGAGTACGGGTATATCAAACTATCATTAACCGGGACAGCATAATGCATTGTTTTGGTCTTGATTAATGTTCAAAGGGTTGTAAAATGATATGATGGATTTTATATTGTATTGGTTGGTTGATATTAATATTGTTTTGGACTGTAGAATAATGATTATGATCAGATTATGCCTCTAATACAGGTGAAGATGTTGTGTTGATATTGAAACTCCATGTTGATTTGGGGTTCTTGAAGGGTTTTTCTTGTTGCTCCACATCAAATTGGTATCAAAGCCAGAAGAGCTTGAGTGTGTGGGTAGAGCGCCGAAGGAGGCAATCCACACCAGGACCTAGCCCATGAGATTGTTTATTTGATTCTTTTGATTAAAGTTTCTTGGTTTTAGGTTTGGTTCAGGTTCACTCAGCTGGAAGTGGGTGGACAGGAAGGTCTACCAGAGGGTACCATAGAAGATGGTCCAAAGGGCCTGAGAAGGAGGTCCAGTGTGTCACCAAGAGTCTTGGGGAGAGAGGCAAGAGAGGACTCCCAAGTGAGGGACAGAAGTTGTTGGGTGTTTGTAGCAGCTTGGAGGAGTGGACTTTAGATGAGAGATGCACCATTGGAAGCAGCCAGTATAAACTCCATTGATAGGAGTCTTGATTGAAATAGAATGTAGCAGAGGCATCATGTTACTCATTTCCAAGAGACTTGGAAATCTTTCAAGGCCGGTAGTATGGTGCAGGAGAACCCATGGCATAAGGAAAATATATGGTCAAATTCATCATTTGAAATATAATTTATATTTGAAGGTCATTTATAATGTATTTGAATCCATTTGGAATGATTTGTAAGACTTGGAAGCCTAAAAATGTAAGCAAGTCCTGATTATGTCCTAGTGTCCATATAGGCCCTTATAGGTCAAGATGGTCAAAATTGTATAAAAGGCCATGAGAAGGCTATCAAGTATGTAAAAGGTATTAAATAGATTATTTGGACATGTTTATGAGGTTTTTACAATTTGGAGAGTCATTAGGAAAAAGTGTCAAAGTTGCAAGAAAATTGCAAAAGTGCAACATTTGCAAAAATGTAAAAGTGCAAAAATTGCACATAAAGTTGTAAAAGGGAAGATGAAGGGTCATAAAGGTAGTTGGATTGTTTATAACTACAAAATAGTCTATAAATATGTTTTATTGGTCGAACCAAATCATTATTGGAAGAATAGAGAAGAAAGGAGAACATTTTGAATACATTTTGGTGCATTCTACTATTGTTATTTTGGTCGGCTTTCCAGTTTTTGTGTTGGTTCCAGGCCTTGTACGACCATGTATGGCCTGTAAACCTTTGTATATGTATAATTTATAGTTAGATATGTCAATTACCTTTTTTTTACTTTTTGTTTGGAGTTATTATGTTTAGAAATGAAGAAGATATGGAAGTTTTGGTGAAAGTTGTTAATTGCAGATTTGATACTTCCTGAGAACAGTCACATTGTAGCATATGGTATGAACTCATATGACATTATTAAGACCTCTAAATAGAATTATTGGAAAGATATGTGAATCATCTTTCTTTTCCCTTTGGTTTGAGGCATTTTTGTTTATATTTGTGGAAGTTATGAAGATTTTGGTGAAAACTGGTTTTAAACTGACTTAAATGGAGTTGCTGGAAAGGGTTTGTACTTATCTTGTGATTTCACCATTGGAAAAATTAATGACTTGAATATTATGAAAGTAGACTTAGAGGGATTTCATTTGAGTATGGTATTTTTTTAGTTTGGTTAAGTATTTGTTGTGAAATATGATGCCCTAGTAGGCAGCAAGCATACATTTTCCAGATTTATGACAGTCAAAATTGGTCTCGGTACAGAGATGATAACTTTTTATTGCACCATTGGATCATTCTCAATTTTGGATATGGTTTTAGAAACCTATTTTTCTACAGCCAAACTGAAGCAATATTCCAAATATGTTAAGGTTTTAAAGTTATTAATAACTGAGTACGGGTATATCAAACTGTCATTAACCGGGACAGCATAATGCATTGTTTTGGTCTTGATTAATGTTCAAAGGGTTGTAAAATGATATGATGGATTTGATATTGTATTGGTTGGTTGATATTAATATTTTTTTGGACTATAGAATAATGATTATGATCAGATTATGCCTCTAATACAAGTGAAGATGTTGTGTTGAGATTGAAACTCCATGTTGATTTGGGGTTCTTGAAGGGTTTTTCATGTTGCTCCGCATCATTCATGTACCAGCTCATGTTCATGATCTTTGTTCAGTTTATACCTTATGGTCATTATATGATACTTTTGTGAACCCTTGATATTGTAACTTTGTATTCCGTGGTTTTATTGGAAGTCGTGTATTTAAGGATATTGTAATATCATGTCAGTGAAATGTATGTTAATTCAATTGCTTTGATTTTATGTATAAATGGTTTATGGATAATAAATGCATTGGAATACTTTGGTTCGTTCATTATGGAATTTAGATGTATGTGTAGTTTTAATCTTAAGCATTTAATTTATCTAATTAAATGGACAATTGGATTAACCATGATGTTAATATAATTTGTGGATTGATCATCATTGGTAACCCTTAGGAAATCATGTGTTAGACTTCCACTATGTTATTAAACGTGCTATTGTTATAATTAATGCACTTAATCTTTAAAAAAAAAAATTATTTCACCCTTTATTTGCCTAGTGTTGTTTTCCTTTAGGGTTCCTGGTGGGGCATTACATTTGGTATCAGAGCCCAAGTTTCAACATTGGGTACTCTGGGTTTGTAGTGTGCCTTTCAGTTGACCATCTTCCTTAGTTCTTAATGTTTGTATCTCTCTTATCTTATCCTAGCTGTAGATCTAAACCATTTTCTCTTTTGTGGTGCTAGGTCATGGCTAGGAAGCTAGTGGAGGTGGCTGTGTGGGTGGCCGCAAGGGAGGCAGAGGTGGAGGATAGGGCCGTGGTTCTAACTATCACAATCCTTCACCACCAACCACTCATGTGAGTGTTGAGCCAAAATAGTCTATTCATGAGGATCCAAAACAATCTGTTCATCAGGATTCTCAGCATGTAGGAGAGAAGGTTCCGAAAAGGGAAGAGCTGAGACAGATGTTTCGGGAGGTTCTGGCTAGGTTAGGCCACAGGCCTGAGTTTAAGCAGTCTATTCATGCTCAGGTTGAGAATCCGCATTAGCAAGTTACAGAGGAGAGAGAGAGGGAGAGATCGCCAAGGAGGAGGGAGATTCCAGCTAACCAAGATCCACCTTCTTTGGGTCACATAAAGGACTTGATGAGGTCCAACCCTCCTTACTTTGATGGTATGAGTACCCATCTCAAGGCAAAGACTTGGCTCATCAGTTTGGACCGGTGTTTTGCTATGTTTCCATATAGTAGCAACACCAAGGTGAGATGTGCTATTATGCATCTCAATAGTTTTTCTTCAATCTAGTGGAGATTAGAGGAGGAGAAAATCAGTGTATGCATTAACACCGTAACATGGGAGCTATTTTTGGAGAGATTCAGGGCACGATTTCTCTCACCCCAGTGGAGGCAGACTTGGGCAGATGACTTCTATGTCTTGCGTCAGTATGGTATGACAGTAGACCAGTATGAGCACAGGTTCTATGAGCTCAAACAGTATGTTGGGATTGGTAATGATGAGGCTATGCTTGTTCAGCACTTCTTGAGAGGTTTGAATGACCGCATCAATGGAGGAGTGAGGGTGTTTGAGCCACCTTTAGTTGAGATAGCCATGGTGAAAGCTAGATTTGTTGAGCTAAACCTTAGCCATTCACCTGGTGGTCAGAAAGGTGTGTAGATAGGTAGTGCACCTTCCAATGGGAATAGAGCTCGGGGAAATCATTCCCAGTCAGCTATATCGTTTAGGACTCCTCAAGGACCCGCTAAGGGTGGACAACAACAACAACAACCATCAAAACCGAAACAGTTCCAGGGCTAGCAAGGTGGAAACTCTTAGTTTAAGAAGAACAGGAACTGGTAGAGGGGCAAACAAGGCCCGACAGGGCAGTCCTTGTAGAGTGCATCTCATGCCCCTAGCCATGGAAGTTTCCAGTAGTCTAGTGGGCCGATGGGTAATAGAGGAGCTTGCTTCTCTTGTGGGTAGTTTGGTCATATAGCCGCGTAGTTCCCTCGGCATTTCCATAATTTAGGTAGTCAGAGGCCAGTAGCACCAGAGCCTATAGTGGGAGATGCAAGGAGATCCCATAGAGTGTTTGCAATGGTGGATGACCGCCAAGCTAATCATTAGGGTACAGTTATTGAGACAGTAGGTATGTTGCATGGAATCTCTATCTCTGTACTTTTTGATTCTGATGCTTCAGATTCTTTCATTTCTTCATCCATTGTGGAGCGGTGCGGACTCGTGTTTGCTAAGCAGGCAGATAGGTGGTAAGTAGAGTTGGCTATAGGTGTCCGTGTCTTTGTAGATGCCTTTATTCCCAGTTGTGAGTTGGACCTAGGAACCATAGTTACCTCAGTTGACCTTTGAGTCATTCCTTTGGGTTCTTATGGAGTTGTGTTGGGGATGGATTGGCTATCATCTCATAGTGCTCACGTTGATTGTCGCAAGAAGACAGTGGAGTGTTTAGATGACTCTGTAGAGAAGTGGAGATTGTTGGAGTTTAGAGACCAATATCCCTACGCATGATCTCCGCTATGCAACTTAAGTGGTGCATGTGTAGAGGGTGTCAACTTTTTGTAGTTACTCTTGAGGATGTGGATGAGTCAGAGAGTCAAGAAATCTCTCTTGATGGTCACCCTATTCTTAGAGAGTATGCTGATGTGTTTTGATTAGATATTCCTAGTATGCCTCCGAAGCGAGACATAGACTTTTGTGTCGATTTGTTTCTTGGTGCAGAACCTATTTTGAGAGCTCCATATTGGATGACTACTCAGGAGATGAGTGAGTTGAAGTTGCGGATAGAGGAATTATTGGCCAAGGGATTCATTCATCCTAGTGTTTCTCCTTGGGGTGCACCTGTGATCTTCGTTAAGAAGAAAGATGGTTCTTTTCAGTTATGCATTGATCACCAACAACTAAATAAGGTAACCATCTAGAATAGATATCCATTGCCTCATATAGATGACCTTTTTGATCAAGTTAAGTGATCCAAGGTGTTCTCTAAGATTGACCTGAAATCTAGATACCATTAGTTGCGCATTAAGGATGCAGACATTCATAAGACAACATTTCGTACTCGTTATGGTCACTATGAGTTCACAGTGGTACCATTTGGGTTGACGAATGCCCCTTCAGTTTTCATGAGCCTCATGAATGGGGTTTTTCGCACCTATCTTGATCACTTCATCATTGAATTCTTGGATGACATTCTGATTTATTCTAGAACTATGGAGGAGCATGAGGGTCACTTACATCAGGTATTGCAATGCTTGAGGGAGAATCAACTTTATGCCAATTTGGCGAAGTGTGACTTCTTCTAGTCTGAGGTGAACTATCTTGGTCATGTGGTTTTGTGAGAAGGTATATCCATGGATCCTTCAAAGATCCAAGCCATTGTTGATTGGCCAGTGCCGACCAACATTTCATAAGTTAGGAGTTTCATGGGTTTGGCCAGATATTATCGTCGCTTTGTTGAGGGCTTTTCCCGGATAGGACACTCGATTGCTTCTCTTTAGAGGAAAGGGAAGAAGTTTGTTTGGTCAGAGCAGTGTGAGGAAGCTTTTAGGACCTTGAAGGAACTCCTTGTCAGTGCTCCGATTTTGGTAGTTCCTGATCCATCTAGAGATTTTATGGTATGCATAGATGCCTCTTTGGAAGGTATAGGTGCAGTGCTTATGCAGGATGGATGTGTGGTTTCTTATGAGTCTCAAAAACTCAAAAACCATGAGTTGAACTATCCAGCTCACAATTTAGAGTTGGCAGCTGTAGTTCATGCTTTGGTTAGATGGCAACATTTCCTGTTAGGGCATCGATTTGAGTTGCATAGTGATCACCGCAGTCTGTAGTATATATTCATGTAGCCGAACTTGAATGCTCGACAACGAAGATGGGTGGAATTCTTATGCGAGTATGATTTTGGGGTTCATTATATTCAGGGGAAAGAGAACGTAGTGGCAGATGCTTTGAGTCGTAGGCGGCATGAAGTTTTAGCATTGTCCCTTAGAGTAGACTTGAGAGAGAGGATTCTTGGAGTTCTTCCTCAGGATACTTGGTATCAGGATGTTAGAGCTGTGATAGAGTCCAGAAGGCCTTTAGAGGGTAGATTTTATGGATATAACCTTGAGGCAGATGGACTTGTTCATCACCTTGGACAGATTTATGTACATCCTTTGGAGGGTCTTCATGTTTTGATCATGACTGAGGCCCATAGTGCACCTTATTCGGCACATCCAGGTGTCAAGAAGATGCACGTAGATCTTAGACAGATTTATCATTGGATTAGCATGAAACGTGACATTTTTGATTTTGTGTTGAAGTGTTTAGAGTGTTAGCAAGTGAAGGCAGAGCATCAGCACTCGACAGGGATTTTACAGCCTAATTTGGTATCGGATTGGAAATGGGATATCATTTCCATGGATTTCATTGTTGGTTTGCGTATCTCTTCACATCATCATGATGCTATCATGGTCATTATTGACATATTGACTAGGTTGCTCATTTTGTTCCTATTCGAGCTTCCTATATGGCAGCAGTGGTGGCACGAGTCTTCTTGGAAGATGTAGTGAGATTGCATAGGATTCCAAGGCGGATCATCTTTGATAGAGATCCTGTCTTTACCTCAGCATTGTGGACCTCACTTCAGCATACTTTGGGGACTGAGTTAAACTTCAGTTCATCTTATCACCGAAAGATAGATGGTCAGATCGAGTGAGTGAATCAAGTGTTAGAGGACATGCTTCGCATGTATGTGATGGACTAGCAATCGTGCTGGGAGGACTATATCTATCTAGTGGAGTTTGCTTATAATAATGGATGTCATAGCTCCATAGGTAAGTCCCCCTTTTAGGAATTGTATAGTCATCCTTGCCACACTCTTTTGAGTTGGGATCGGCTAGAGGATAGGGTGCTTATAGGACCGGATATTCTTCAAGAGATGGAGTGGCAGGTAGAGCGGATTCATGAGCATTTGGTAGCTGCACAAGATAGGCAGAAGAAGTATGCAGACGCTCATAGGGTACATCATCAGTTTTCTGTTGGTGACCGTGTGTTCTTGAGAGTGCGTCCGTGGAAGAGTTTGATCCGTTATGGAAAGGGTTCTAAGTTGGCGCCTCGGTTGGGTGGCCCTTTTGAGATCCTTGAGAGGATAGGACATGTTCCCTACCGTCTTGCCTTGCCACCAAGTCTATCCCGCATCCACAATGTCTTTCATGTTTCAGTTCTTCGACCTTATCATCCTGATGTGACACATGTTCTGGATTGGAAATCTTTGTAGGTCGAGGACAGACAGCTTTCCATGGAGCCCATGCGCATTCTTCAGTGTCAGGATTTGATCCTCAGGGGTCGCACCATCGACCAAGTAAGGGTCCTATGGGACCCAAATGATGAGACCTCGGTGACTTGGGACGATGCAACGAAGATGAGAGAGTTGTATTCTTATTTCTTTTAGGCTTCTAGGAGCAAGCCTAGTTTTCGGGTGAGAATGTAGTACCCCTACTCATTTGAACTCATTAGACTCATATTTGATTATTGTTTACTTTTAGTGGATACATTATCATGATGTGTTATTCAGACTTATATGACATTATTTCATGCTTTATCTAGATATGAGATGCATAATTTATTTGCAGTATTTTAGTACTTGTGGTTTATGGCATTTTATGGATTATTGCTACATACTGACACTTTACTTTATCTATGCAATGTGAAATTATATGTGGTGTGTCTGCGAGTGTATTGGATGCAAGGGTACGATTCTCCTTCACTCACTCCAGTGAGATAGGGAACGTTGTGATTCTCCTTCATCGGTGTGTATGTCATGTTTTCTATATTGTATATATGCATATGTGGTTCGGTGATGCATGATATTGCAGGTACAAGTATCGGGTAGGTACGACGTATCGTCTCCACCTGGCTTCATAGGTCTGAGCATGCCTTATATTTTCTGATGGAAGTGGAGGAGATAGTAGTTGATCCTATTTTACTCAGTTACACTCTTGTGAGTGTCGTCAATTGGTCATCCTATCAGTTTGTTCGGTCTTCATATTTTGTCGTTTGATCTTTTTATGAGTATTTGCTTGAGGTTTTCTCAGTTTGTGTGTTTAGTGGTTTTAAATTAATTAATTAAATTTATGGAGATATCTCATAGTTGGTATTTTTGAATTTTGTATTTTATGTATTGAGATTATAAATTTAGTTAATTAAAAGAAGTTATTAAATTAAGTTGCAAGCTGCATGATATTAGAAATATATTTTATTTAAATTTTAGTGAAAAATAAATTAGATTAATTTCATTTATTGTTTCCTAGAATTTTAAATAAATAAAAGAATAAAAGAATAAATAAATAAATAAATAAAAGAATTAATTAGAATTAAATTATTGCTTTAATTTCTTTATTTAGAAAATTAATTAATTTGCATGAGAAAAGAAAAGAAAGAAAAATGTTTTTAAGTCGAGAGGCGTAACCTACAATGGCATCAATAGGAGGTCATCATGAGTAACGGTGTAAGAAAAAAGAAACCTTTTGTATTCCTGTCAGTCATGCATGGAAATAACAAGAACCTTCGATAATGTTTCACAGCTTACTAGCCTTATGAAACTGACGATAATGGAAGAAGAAGCGGTTGTGGAGAATGGAAGTGCAAGAGGCATTCACCTTTTCCTATTTTAGAGGGGCAGATGATAGCAATGTTGAAGAATTCCATTGTAAGCTCCACAAATAAGCTCTGCAAAAGATGGAATGGGTGTTAGAAAAGGGCGATCATCCAATGATTCAAAACATGGAATGGGTATTAGCAAAGGGCAATCTCCAATCAAGAACAAATGTAGCAACTATTGTAGAAAAGCTGGCCAAAGTGAATGAACCAGTCGCTATGGAAATCAGCTCCATGGACAAAATACCAGATGTTTATTGCCAACTTATTTATGTTATGAGATAATAGGACATTATGTTCTATTATTCCTTGATTTAATTTTCCACTTTCCAACCACTATTTTAGATTTAGAATAGTTCAAGCAATTTAGACTTTCTATTTTAAAATTAGCTAATACGATATTCGTGGGAGTCTTTCTTTGATGATTCTGCAATTTAGACTTTCTATTTTAAAATTAGCTAATTTGTTTCTGCAATTTACATTTTTTGAAATTGAGGATACCCCTAAAACCTATAAGTTTAAATTTTAAAATTAGCTTTCTACAACTAGTTTAATTGCTGCACTCAGATATCTTCATGAAGGAAGGTGAATCTCTATGGGTTTCATTGTTAATCACTTTTTCCATGAATTTTCTGAGTTCAGAGAAAATGTTGAAACGTTGTTGCAGGCAGTTGCAATAGATGGACAAAACACGAATATGATGACATATTATATCTTCAAGGTAATTTTTTTTCAGAATTAGTGTGAATTTGCTAAAAACGAACAACTTACATCTTTTTTCCTTGTCTGTTGAGGTTTTGAATGTTTGAAAGAAAAAAAATTGAAATTTTTGGAACAGATATCTGCATTAGACACCATAGTAGGAAATCAAATGCACCAATCAGTGTAGGATCAGGGCACACCATCAAATGATGAGATGGGAATGTTGAATGAAGTTGCTCAGAATTTTCTCAAGGAAGAATACAATCACTCTCTTAAAATGATTCCCAAGAGTTTTATTTTCAATCTATACATAGACAGTTCTCCTATTTTTGTTGAAATTTTTAATTTTTTTTTCTATTTATTTAAATGATCTATTCATTAATTTCTACAGATCTAGTAATATTTAATATTGGGTGAGCCTTGGAAACTAATATTTAGATGCAAAATTTTACCCAATTTTCATATTTTTTTCATTAAAATGTTGATATTATTTATTTATTTATTGTTTGGTCTAATTGTTCAGTGAACAGTTTCACATTCTTATAACAACTCAATTCTTCTTATTAGTCTTTTTTGCTATTTTGTTTTGGTTATTGGAATTTAGCTATTTTGCCAAGAAGATAGATTGCAGTTCATATAACTTTACTAGAATCTAAAATCATTCTCAAGCTGTAAAAAGTATGGTAGTAAACAGAGACAAGTTTTGTTCTTTTTAGTGTACACTAATGTAGAAAGGGAGGCAACACATAGATCTTATTCTCATTCAAGTAGATAAAAATGGAGTTAGAAATTTTAGAATGTGAAATTTGATTGTTTTGTTTTGATTTGTTGTAACATTACTACAAGATATAAGCTTCATTTTTGGCATCTTCCATAAGCTCTATTAAACCCAAATAAATTTTTCCTATCTTGAGCTTTGTATAACAACATGCATTGAGAGAATACATGCCTTATAAGCATCATTTTTTGCATCCTCCATAAGCTCCATTAAACCCCAAATAAATTTTTTCTATCTTGAGCTTTGTATAACAACATGCATCTGAGAGAAAATAGATGCCTTTAGATGCCTTTTCTATATATTGAATTCCGAGCATAATGATCAAATCATGAATGTATTAATCTATATTCGAAAAGTAGTTTTTGTTGCTATGTAAACTTTCCAATGTAAGTTAAAAAGATTGAAAGTTTCAATATAGCTCAATTGTTGAAGTACTACTTCTTTCTAAAATTTAATATGCATAGTCATTTCACTTTAATATTTTAGATCTAATGTCTTTTAATGTCTTTTAATGTCTTCTATGTTGTTTAGCAAAAATATAGAAAGGATCTATTTATATCTAGATTTTAGTTTTAAATTTATTCTAAAAGATTGATGATTCATTTAAAAATTAGAAATGTTTTATTCATACCTAGATTTTAGTTTTAAATTTATTCTGAAATTGATTGTTTATTTATTTATAAATTTAAAAAAATTAGTTTAATTTTATAATTTAAATTTATTTGGTATATTTAGAAATATCAAAAAGATTTTTTTTGCTTTTGTTTCTATATTTCAATCATAAAAATATAAAGTTTCTAAATTCAAAAAATCAAAATTACATGCTACAAGTAGAAAGAATAAAAATGGTATATAATTTTAATTTTCAATTTTAAAAAATAGAAAAAATTATGTTTCTAAAGTTTAATCATAAAAATATAATGTTTCTAAATTCAAAAAAATCAAAGTTACATGCATTCACAAACATTTCAAAAATATGATATAGATTTGATTTTTCTATTTAGATCTCATTTATCTATTAGTTGAGTTTGAATATTTTATTATATATTAATAAAAATTTCATTTTTTTTGTATCAAAATTTAAAAAATTAGTTGCTTTAAAATAGTTTTCTAGAAACTCTAAACCTAATATTATCATTAAAAACAAAAAGTTAATAAGATTTTAAATTTATATTAATAAAATTATTTTAATTAAAATAAAGTTTAAGCTATTTTAAAATGTATTTATTTTTTAGAACAAAATTTAAAGCTATTTATTTCATAAATTGAAAAAAGGAGAAAAAATTAACCCTACTTACAACTTGAACCCTAATCTAACCATAATTGAACTTTAACCCTATTTGAACCCTAAAACTAATTATAACCCTAATTAAACCCTAATTGAATTGTAATACTAACTCTATTCATAATGGAACCCTAGCCATAATGCTCCCACTAATTTTAATGGAGCCTCAACCTTTAACTTGAGCATTATCCTTCAATATTTACCCTAATTATACCCTAACATTAACACTAAACCTAATCTTACCAAATTAAAACCTAACCCTAAACTTAAGTATAATCCTAGAGAATTAAACACTACCTATAACTTCAACCCTCATCTAATTATGATTGAGTCATAACCCCAAACTAAACCTTAACACTAATTGAAACCTAATTATAAACTAACCTTAAATTTTATTATAAATCTACAATTAATTTCTAATTACAACTTGAACCCTAAAATAACCATAATTGAATCCTATCCCTCAACTTAAACCCAACCCTAATTGAACTATAATCCTAATTAAACTCTAATTCTAAGCTATCCTAAACCCTAATCTACTCTATACCTTGATCCTAATTTAACTCTAATCCTAACCCTAACTATACTTAAATTGTTACCATAATCAAATCCTAATCGTAATTGAACCCTAAGTCTAATTAACTATAACCTTAACCCTTAACCCTAATCCCTTTAATTGAATGCCAACCATAACCTAACCATAAACTTAACTCTAGCCATATAATTAAACCCTAATCCTAACAATAACCCTAATCATATGCCCTAACCCTAATAATAACCCTATTCATGATGTAAATCCTAACCATAACCCTAACACTAAACCTAACCCTAACCATGGTGTAAGCCCTAATATTAATCCTAATAGTATCCATTAAAACATACCATAACCATGATATAAAAAACTACCCTAACTCTACCCCTAAATTAAATTATATCTCTAATTATAACACTAATCATAAATCCTAACCCTAACTCTAACCTTGAATCCATCTCTAAGCTAAAACCTAACCCTAAAGTTAAGTCTAACCCTGTCCATTAACCTAAACCTAACTATGATATAAACCTTAACCATAATCCTAAAGTCTAATCCTAACTAGACCCCAAAATCTAACCCTAATCCTAACACTATACCCTAACCCTAACCATAACCATAACCTTACCCCTAACCCGATCATTGTCCTTAACTATGATGCATCCCTAACAGTAACTATAATTGTAAGTATAACCCTAAACCTAAACATAATCCTAAGCCCTAACCTTAACTATAAAAGTAATCATATACCTTTTCCCTAACCTTGAATCTATTTCTAAGCCAAAGCCTAATTGTAATCCAAACCCTAAACCTAAGGCTAACCCTATTCATTAACCTAAAATTAACTATGATGTAAACCCTAAACATAATCCTAAACCCTAACTTTAATTATAATCCTAAACCCTAACAATAATCCTTATCTCTAATAAAAACTCACCCTAACCCTAAACTTGACCATAATTCAATCACTAAATCTAACCCTAACCCTCATTGTTAACTTAACCTAACCATAATGTCAACCCTTACTATAATCTTAAACCTAAATTAACACTAACACTAATTATTAACTTGACCCTAACAATGATGTTAACATGAGACTAACAATATCCCTAGTTGTGCTAGAAACCCTAACCCTAACCATATTCCTGACCCTGACCATGAACTCTAACCCTAACCATATTCCAAACCCTTACCGTAAATCCATCCCTAAGATTATCCTCAACCCTAACCCTAAACCTATCCCAAAACCTATCCCTCATCCTAAGAGTAAATCCTATTCATAATCCTAATCCTAACCCATACCATAACCCTAACCCTATCCTTAATCGTAAACCCTAACCATAATCCTTGAACCCTAACCCTAAACCTAAACGTAACTCTAAACATGGTGTTAATTATGACCCTAACTTGAATCATAACCCTAACCCTAGGCATAATCCTATTAATAACCCTAACCCTAATCTTAACCATAATCCTAAATCTAACCTTAATGCCAATCATGATATAAACAATAAACTTAACCATAACCCTTATCATAATCCTAACCTAACCCTAACCCTAAGCCTAACCTAACCATTATCCTAAACCCTAACCCAAACAATAATCCTGCCCTAAACATAACCCCAACCCAAATTGAACTTTGATCCTAATCTATTCCTAACTTTAATCTAGCCCAAACCCTGATCCTAATTGAACTTTAATACTAACTTAACCCTAACCTTAATGTAATTGAACCATGACCCTAATTCTAACCCTAACTTTGATGTAAACCCTAAACATAATTGTAACCCCAACACTAAACTCTAATCATAAACTTAACCTTAAAACAAAACCTTAACCCTAACCATAATCCTAATTGTAACCATAAACCTGTAGCGTCCTAAAATTGCGACACTTGCAATTTCGACTGCATTTCGGTCTTCACGATGGCGACGCAACATGCAACCTGAATGGAGACCCTGAAACTTGCTCACAACACTGAAAACTGCATTTTTCAAGCACCCTGGCCTGAACCTCCTTGCACCCTGCTGTCTCGGGAGGTGGGACCAGAGCGCCCAGTGCCCTGGTCCCTCAGGACCAGGGCGCCCAGCGCCCTGGTCCCTGGGTCCTATTTTGGGCCCGGTCTCCTAAGGGGCTCGGGTCTTTTTGTTTGCAATTTGGAAATTACATTTCTTGGTCGGCCTAAGGTCAGGAAAATCAGTCTATCAACCCTAAATAACAAGTATATAAACTACATTTTTCTTTCTCATTTGGGATGAAGAGGATATGTGTACAAGGCGTGGAAACTATACTCAAGCATTCAAGCATTCAAGCATTCCTTCAAGCAATTGGTCATCTCAAGTCTCCATTCAAGGCTAAGTGTTGCATTCAAGACAAGGATTCAACCATTGAAGAGGAGATCACATACTACATGCTACAACATACAACATACAACATACAACATCTAAACCTTCGCACATAAGGATACAAACATGCTTAGAACAAGGTATTAGTACTTGTTTTACAGTCATTTACATTTACAGCTCTTGCTCATTTCTTGGTTAATTCCAAAACCGGGGTTTGACCTAAAGGCAAACCCCCAATCCTTAACCCCCCAATCGTCTTCGCTTTTCTGTGTGTAGGTTGCAGGTACGCGGCTGAAATTGAAGATCTGGAATCCTTGTGCAGAGACGAACAGATCCCCCTTCGTTTCGCGGATTTTTCGGAGGACCGTGGCGTCGGGCGCCATCGTCCTGACAACTTTTGCTCAAATTTGCAGGTTAGCGCCGTATCGACATTTTACTGCTAATTCCAGGTCCGCAGCTTCATCCTATAACCCGAACTCAGTTTATAAGCGAATCTTTATGACTTTCTATGCATGCTTAGCTTAATTTCCTTAACAACATTCTTTACAAAAGAGGGTAGCCTTGCTGTCTTAACCCTTGAAACACATTTAGTATCCAATCTTGCATTGCGTGGGATTGGATCTTGTGGTTTTCAACCCCTCTTTTGAATGTAAAGTCTCTCCCCTAAGTGAAAAACCATCGAATCCTAGCGAACCTCCCTTCTCTCTCCTCGGAGTCGGAAGAGGGGAGAACAACTAGGGTTCGATCGTGATTTTTCCGCTTTACATTTTGGTGAACCCGACGTGAACATCCTTTCTGATTTTTCATGCTTAGATCTGAAAAAATTGATTACATTTCCATGTTTGATCTTTTGCAAAATTTTAGAGGTGATGGCATAAAAACCCTAAATTTTCTTTTTGGTAATTGAACTTGCGAAATGTCTAAATGTTAATGCCTGTTTCGGATCTGCCCTTCTATTACAAATTATCAATTCATATTTGTGCTTTAATTCTAAAAATTAAGTGGTTAAATGTCAAAACCCTAATTTTTGAAACCCTCTTAATTCAACCTTTGTCTAACAATTTCACTAATCAAAACATCTCCAAATCAGCTGTAACTTTGGATTCTGCAATAAAATCACAATATCTTTCATCCCTGAAAATTTGGAAAAAAGTTGCGAGGACCGTGTTGCACTCCGAGCGCCATCGTCCCCGACATTTTTTCCAAAATTTCGGGAGCGAGATCTTGCTGTATTTTCCTGCTAAAATCCAGAATTTTGGCTGATTTTGTCAATTATAACACTTTCAAAATTACAGTCAAAGTTGGTCTTGCGATTGCTTGGTCTAAGGCTTCTAATCATTCAAAAGTCATTGAAATTAAAATTTTGTGTCAAAATTGCATTTTTATTATCATAAATCTGAAAATTGTGTTTGCAGTCATTCGAAATTTCAGCGCTTTATTCAAATTCTTGCATTTTGTGACTTTTGAAATTAAGTGCTTAATTACAACAACTTCGATTTCCGCTTTCAAAATAGAATTTTGCGTGAAATTGAGTCAATTTTTGAATTTCAAAATTTGCATTGCTTTTGACATTCCCTCTAAAATCATAAAATTCAAAATTTCAGTTTCCCTCTCTTTTTCAAAATTCAAATTTTGCATTTTTCGACAATCTTGATAGGGTTCAATTTTGAGATTACAACTTTAATTTGGCCTATCTACAGATCGTAAAATCACTCAATTTTTTCAGATTAGCTCTAAAATCATCATACCTTTCATCCCTGCAAATTTCGAAAAAAGTTGCAGGGACCGTGTTGCACTCCGGGCGCCACGGTCCCGGACATTTTTTCCGAAATTTCGGGAGACTGTTGTGATTGCATTTAACAGCTTAAATCCAGAAAATTGGTTGATCTTACTGAAAATTGCTACCTCTAAATTCAAAACTTTCTCTCCTTCTCTAATGCATGAGTTTTACAACAATAAGCCCTACTTACACTATTCCCGTTAGACGAAGCCGTAGAATTAAGTCTTTCCGAGGTTTAACTACTGAGGAGATGGAACCTAATTTGAATGGCCTTTTTAACGAGGACATGGGTAATTCCTCTAATCCTCCTAATGATGAAGAAACTCTCTATGAGGTTTCTGTAGAACAACTTTCAAAATTGGATAACCAATTTGACGATTTTCGACAATGGATGTCTCAAGAATACCCTGATAGTCAAGCTCTTCCTTTAATTGAGGGTCTAAAACGTATGCTTCAAAGTGATAAGAATGGAATTGATATTTTGCGTGGTATTGCACACATTGTGGATTCAAATGTGATACCTATGAAGAGTTGTGCCAAAACCTTAGGTTATACACAACCTCCTACACAAGACAATCATTCTATTCCTTTGACGACTCCTATTGCTAGTATACCTACCTTTACATCAAACATCATGGCTACTTCTATACAAGGCATTCCTCCTGTGATTACTAGTCATGGGGGCAACCCTTCTTCTTCAATTAACCCTCTTCCTTCATTCAATCCTACTTCTTCATTCATTCCTTCAATGAGTGTCCCTATTATATCTCCCTGGTCGGCCTAAGGTCGGGAAAATCAGTCTATCAGCCCTAATTGACAAGTATATAAACTACATTTTTCTCTCTCATTTGGGAAGGAGAATGATGAGAAGGACATATGTGAAAAGCATGGAAACTATACTCAAGCATTCAAGCATTCAAGCAATTGATCATTCCAAGTCTCCATTCAAGGCTAAGTGTTGCATTCAAGTCAAGGATTCAACCATTGAAGAGGAGATCACTTATTACATGCTACATACTACAACATACAACATCTAAACCTTTGCACATAAGGATACAAACATCCTTAGAACAAGGTATTAGTACTTGTTTTACATTACAGTCATTTACATTTACAGCACTTGCTCATTTCTTGGTTAATTCCAAAACCAGGGTTTGACCTAAAGGAAAACCCCTAATCCCTAACCCCCCAATCGTCTTCGCTTTTCTGTGTGTAGGTTGCAGGTACACGGCTGAGATTGAAGATCTGGAATCCTTGTGCAAAGACGAACAGATCCCCCTTCGTTTCGCGGATTTTTCGAAGGACCGTGGCGCCGGGTGCCATCGTCCCGACAACTTTTTCTCAAATTTGTAGGACAGCGCCGTATCAACATTCTACTGCTAATTCCAGGTCCGCAGCTTCATCCTATAACCTAAACTCAGTTTATAAGCGAATCTTTATGACTTTCTATGCATCCTTAGCTTAATTTCCTTAATCAACATTCTTTACAAAAGAGGGTAGCCTTGCTTTCCTAACCCTTGAAATTCATTTAGCATCCAACCTTACATTGTGTGGGATTGGATCTTATGAGTTTCAACCCCTCTTTTGAATGTAAATTCTTCCTCCTAAGTGAAAACCCATCGAATCCTAGCGAACCTCCCTTCTCTCTCCTCGGAGTTAGAAGAGGGGAGACCAACTAGGGTTCGACCGCGATTTTCCGCTTTACATTTTGGTGAACTCGACGTGAACATCCTTTCTGATTATTCATGATTAGATCTGAAAATTGATTCCTTGATTACATTTCCATGTTTGATCTTTTGCAAAATTTTAGAGGTGATTGCATAAAAACCCTAAATTTTCTTTTTTTTGAACATTGAACTTGCGAAATGTTTAATTATTAATGCTTGCTTCAGATCTGCTTTTCTATTATAAATTATCAATTCATATCTGTACTTTAATTTTGAAAATTAAGTGGTTAAATGTCAAAACCCTAATTTTTGAAACCCTCTTAATTCAACCTTTGTTTGACCATTTGACCGATCAAAACATCTCCAAATCAGCTGTAACTTTGGATTCTGTAATAAAATCACAATATCTTGCATCCCTGAAAATTTGGGAAAAAGTTGCGAGGACCGTGTTGCACTCCGGGCGCCATCGTCCCCAACATTTTTTCCAAAATTTCGGGAGCGAGATCTTGCTGTATTTTCCTGCTAAAATCCAGAATTTTGGCTGATTTTGTCAATTATAACACTTTCAAAATTACAGTCAAAGTTGGTCTTGTGATTGCTTGGTTTAAGGCTCCTAATCATTCAAAAATTGTTGAAATTGAAATTTTGTGTCAAAATTGCTTTCTTACTGTCCTAAATCTGAAAATTGTGTTTGCATTCATTCAAAATTTTAGTGCTTTATTCAAATTCTTGCATTTTTGTGACTTTTGAAATTAAGTGCTTAATTACAACAACTTTGATTTCCGCTTTCAAAATTGAATTTTGCGTGAAATTGAATCAATTTTTAAATTTCAAAACTTGCACTGCTTTTGACATTCCCTCTAAAATCATAAAATTCAAAATTTCAGTTTCCCTCTCTTTTTCAAAATTCAAATTTTGCATTTTTCGACAATCTTGATAGGGTTCAATTTTGAGATTGCAACTTTAATTTGGCCTATCTACAGATCGTAAAATCCCTCAATTTTTTCAGATTAGCTCTAAAATCATCATACCTTTCATCCCTGCAAATTTCGAAAAAAGTTGCAAGGACCGTGTTGCACTCCGAGCGCCACGGTCCCGGACATTTTTTCCGAAATTTCGGGAGACTGTTGTGATTGCATTTAACAGCTTAAATCTGGAAGATTGGCTGTTTTTACTGAAAATTGCTACCTCTAAAATCAAAATCTTCTCTCTCTCTCTAGTGCATGAGTTTTACAACAAAAAGCCCTACTTACACTATTCCCGTTAGATGAAGCCGTAGAATTAAGTCTTTCCGAGGTTTAACTACTGAGGAGATGGAACCTAATTTGAGTAGTCTTTTTAACGAGGACATGGGTAATTCCTCTAATCCTTCGAATGATGAAGAAGCTCTCCATGAAGTTTCCGTTGAACAACTTTCCAAATTGGATAACCAATTTGATGATTTTCACCAATGGATGTCTCATGAGTATCCCGATAGTCAAGCTCTTCCTTTAATTGAGGGTCTAAAACGCATGCTTCAAAGTGATAAGAATGGAATTGATATTTTGCGTGGTATTGCACACATTGTGGATTCGAATGTGATGCCTATGAAGAGTTGTACTGAATCTTTAGGTTATACACAACCTCCTACACAAGTCAATCATTCTATTCCTTTGATGACTCCTATTGCTAGTATACCTACTTTTACATCAAACATAATGGCTACTTCAACACAAGACATTCTTCCTATGATCACCAGTCATGGGGGAAACCCTTCTTCTTCAATTAACCCTCTTCCTTCATTCAATCTGACTTCTTCATTCATTCCTCCAATGAGTGTTCCTATTACATCTTCACAAATGAACATGACGCAAGGGGGCAATTCGTTTAACCATTCCATTCCTCCTTGTAGCGTTCCTCCTATCCAATCATCTCCTATGACTAATTATCATAGAGTCCCACCACCTTACTCTTTACCTTCTTTCAATAACATAACACCTCCATCTCAATCTAACACATCTAATATGAATTCTTCGACTGAAGCGACCATTAACAATCTTGCACAAACTGTCTCTTCTTTACAGCAACAAATTGCCTCTATGAATCAATATAAGTCTAGTGTGCCCACATTTGATGTTGCGAGCCCACTTTCTCTTGACATTTTTCGAGCTATCCCTCCTAAACATGTTGAAATTCCACATTTGGAGCTTTATAATGGTAAAGGAGATCCTCTAACACATGTTAAGACTTTTCAAACAATATGTACTGATTTTGCTTATGACCAAAGGTTGCTTGCAAAACTATTCACCAGAACATTAAGAGACAAAGCCCTACAATGGTATTGCTCGTTGCCTTCTTATTCTATTACTTCTTTCGAACAACTTGCAAATGCTTTCATTCAACAATTTCAAAACAATATAAGTCCTAAAGTTACTTTGATTGATTTAATGCATTGTAAACAAGGTGTTAAAGAAAAAGTGACTGATTTCATTGGTAGATATAAGCATTTGTATGCTCAAATTTCTTTTCCAGTGCCTGATAATGATATTCAAAGAATCTTTATTTCTAATTTGCAAAAAGATATTCGAGACAAACTTCTGTTTTCTGAGTTTACTTCTTTCCAACAGTTGTGTGCCACTCTTCACAATTATCAACTGACTGTGAGTCAAATGGAACAATCACATCCTATGGCTCCGAGTGATAAGGGTGATAGCAGTCAACAACCATTTGGGAAGTTTAAACCGAACAGAGATTCCATCAAATTCAATGAAAACATCATCAACAACAATGTGAATGCAGCATCAGGTGTGCCTCCTATTTCTAAATTTTTCAGGAAAGAAAGAAAGTATACTCCTTTGAATGAATCATTGCATGGTATTATGAATAAATTATTGGAACAAAATGTGCTTACTCTTCCTCCTATAAGACAAATTGATCTTGCAAAGATTACTTCACCTTATTTTGATCACAAAGCTTTTTGTCACTTTCATCGTCAGCCTGGGCATGATACTGAAAAATGTTTTTCTTTAAAGGGTAAAATTCAAGATTTGATTGATAATAATACTATTTCTGTTTCTGGAGTGAATGATAAAGGCAACACATTTGTAGCTCCTCCTAACCAAAATCTTCAGATTTTTACTGATCCATTACCTTCTCATACCTCTCATACCTCTAATGCGATTGAGGCTAATGATTCCTCTTTCTCATCTGATGGTCTTGTGTCTATGACTCCGAATGTGATTAACTTTGTAGAGCAGCAAGAAATCCCTAAAGAACCTTCCATCACATTTGATTCTAGTGAAACCATTAGAGCACCTGATGGTCCTTTATACATAGTTGCAAAAGTCAAAAATACACCTTGCCGTGGAGTGCTTATTGATCCTTCATGCATGGTTAATGTTATTACTGAAGAATTTCTTTTTACTTTGCAATTGAATCAAGTGATCTATGACAAAACAGATGTGATTGTGAAACTATTTGATGCATTTTCTTCTCCTGCAATTGGTTCTATTACATTGCCTATTGAGGTTCATAATAAATCTCTTGATGTGAACTTTGCTATTATTCCATCTTCCGAACAATTTCGTGTGAAGCTTGGCTATCCTTGGCTATCTTCCATGAAAGCTATTGCTTCTCCTATTCATAAGTGTTTGAAATTTCCCCATAATGGTGAAGTTGTTACTATCAATCATAGTCTCTTTAAACCAGCTGAAAGAACCTCTAGTGTTCCTATTGATTACTTTTGGCCCAAACAATTCCAATCTCTTCCTCCGCGAAGTGATCATCTTTTTAAATCTTATCAAAAGTGGAAAACAGATATGATCCTATCTCTAAGTGAACCTAGAACACCTAAGCTTGACATTCCTATCATTCTTGAGAAGGAAATTCTTCCTTTGAAAGACAAATCTAATGTCTTTCCTCAAGAAGATTCCCAACCCGTCCCCATGGATGTGACTATGTCTATGCCTAATAAATCTTCTAAAAGTAGACCTATACCTCCTCGTCATGATGGACGTGGTCTTCTTCCTAAACCAAAAATTCTTCCTTTATATGGAGCAGTTCCTCCTCCTGCCTTTTATAGAGAGAAGAGACCTTCTCCTTCTCCTATTATCCAGCCTAAGAGACCACAACCTAAACACCCAAGTGATAGGGATGAGAACATTCCTCCTCCTCTATCTTCTACACTTCCTACTAAGACTAGACGTAATCGTTCTGCACGGGAACGCCGACGAAAGCGTCATCTTAGGGCTCAAGCAGCTGCTTCTCAAACTTCACAATCTCCAAAAACACCTTCAACAAGCATTATTCCATTTTCTCCTCAGTCGGATATTGAGCCTAAATCTCCTAAACATAAGATGCATGATGGTCTTGATCCTGTGCGAGTTAAAGATCCTATTTTTATAAATCTTGATGATGATATATATGAAAATGTTATGCATGATGAAAATGTTACTCCTCTTGCTTCTGATAGTGAATATGAACTTGTTGATGTTGATAACCATTTATCTAATGAATTTTCTAAAGCACTTATCCTAGCTCCTAGACAAGAACAACGTGGCTTGGAACATGAACGTAGCCCTTGTTTGGATCTTGTGATAGCTCCATCTGCTGTGTTGGATGTTCCTCCTCTAGCGTGTTCCCTGCCTTCCGAAACATTGATCAGCAAGATCGGGGGGTAGATGACGTGCTAGACTAGTTACATTAGCATGGCAGATTCTCTCCCCCTCTCTTTTGTTACTTCTTCTATATGTTATTCTCATTCTTCTATTTGTCGTCCTTAGTGTTGTCTACTTGAGGACGCCGCAAAGCATTGAGATCTCTCGGTCTCTCTCATGTTGACTCAAAAGACACATGTGTTCCCTTCTTCTAGGTGACCTTCCTTGATTGAGGAATGAAGAACAATTATGCATACATACATATGATATATACATGACTTATCATACAGCATACTGACCCTGAGGAAAGCGAAGTCACCTCGTGCTTTGTGTTTTGTGTCTATTATCCTTGGGTTTATCTCACACTTGGGGGCTAAATATTTGCGATAACGTTCTCCTTTTCCTTTCTCATTTCTTATGTGTATCACTACGTTAAAACAATCACCCCCGTTGAGGCGTGTGCGATCGCTTTAACGTAGGGGGACATACACCCTGTCTATCCTTTCAAAGATACTTGAAAATTTCTTGGCAAACTTAGCTTTGTCTTGAAGATTTTTGGTATTTCTTTTGCATGACTCATAGTGAGGGAACCTTACTACTGACAGTCATGGTTCTCCCTCGTGATCTTCCCTTTTACTTTGTCAATCGAAGTCGTAAGATCCTTAGTCCACTGGGGGCTTGGTGTGTCTTGCCTCCTTGACGTGGTGAAAGTCTTTCAACGTTGTTTCCTTGTACTTTACCGGAAGTATGAGCATACATACTCCCGCTAAAGTGGGGGCTAAATGTAGCGTCCTAAAATTGCGACACTTGCAATTTCGACTGCATTTCGGTCTTCACGATGGCGACGCAACACGCAACCTGAATGGAGACCCCAAAACTTGCTCACGACACTAAAAACTGCATTTTTTAAGCACCATTGGCCAGAACCTCCTTGCACCCCGCTGTCCCGGAGGTGGGACCAGAGCACCCAGCGCCCTGGTCCCTGGGTCCTATTTTGGGCCCGGTTTCCTATGTGATATCGGGTCTTTTTTATTGCAATTTGGAAATATACTTCCCTGGTCGGCCTAAGGTCGGGAAAATCAGTCTATCAGCCCTAATTGACAAGTATATAAACTACATTTTTCTCTCTCATTTGGGAAGGAGAATGATGAGAAGGACATATGTGAAAAGCGTGGAAACTATACTCAAGCATTCAAGCATTCAAGCAATTGATCATTCCAAGTCTCCATTCAAGGCTAAGTGTTGCATTCAAGTCAAGGATTCAACCATTGAAGAGGAGATCACTTATTAAATGCTACATAATACAACATACAACATCTAAACCTTTGCACATAAGGATACAAACATCCTTAGAACAAGGTATTAGTACTTGTTTTACATTACAGTCATTTACATTTACAGCACTTGCTCATTTCTTGGTTAATTCCAAAACCAGGGTTTGACCTAAAGGCAAACCCCTAATCCCTAACCCCCCAATCGTCTTCTCTTTTCTGTGTGTAGGTTGCAGGTACACAGCTGAGATTGAAGATCTGGAATCCTTGTGCAAAGACGAACAGATCCCCCTTCGTTTCGCGGATTTTTCGAAGGACCGTGGCGCCGGGTGCCATCGTCCCGACAACTTTTTCTCAAATTTGCAGGACAGCGCCGTATCGACATTCTACTGCTAATTCTAGGTCCGCAGCTTCATCCTATAACCTAAACTCAGTTTATAAGCGAATCTTTATGACTTTCTATGCATCCTTAGCTTAATTTCCTTAATCAACATTCTTTACAAAAGAGGGTAGCCTTGCTTTCCTAACCCTTGAAATTCATTTAGCATCCAACCTTACATTGTGTGGGATTGGATCTTATGAGTTTCAACCCCTCTTTTGAATGTAAAGTCTTCCTCCTAAGTGAAAACCCATCGAATCCTAGCGAACCTCCCTTCTCTCTCCTCGGAGTTAGAAGAGGGGAGACCAACTAGGGTTCGACCGCGATTTTCCGCTTTACATTATCATAGAGTCCCACCACCTTACTCTTTACCTTCTTTCAATAACATAACACCTCCATCTCAATCTAACACATCCAATATGAATTCTTCGACTGAAGCGACCATTAACAATCTAGCACAAATTGTCTCTTCTTTACAGCAACAAATTGCCTCTATGAATCAATCTAAGTTTAGTGTGCCCACATTTGATGTTGCGAGCCCACTTTCTCTTGACATTGTCCAAGCTATTCCTCCTAAACATGTTGAAATCCCGCAGTTGGAACTTTATAATGGTAAAGGAGATCCTCTAACACATGTTAAGACTTTTCAAACAATTTGTACCGATTTTGCTTATGACCAAAGGTTGCTTGCAAAACTATTTACTAGAACATTAAGAGACAAAGCCCTACAATGGTATTGCTCGTTGCCTTCTTATTCTATTACTTCTTTCGAACAACTTGCAAATGCTTTCATTCAACAATTTCAAAACAATATAAGTCCTAAAGTTACTTTGATTGATTTAATGCATTATAAACAAGGTGTTAAAGAAAAAGTGACTGATTTCATTGGTAGATATAAGCATTTGTATTCTCAAATTTCTTTTCCAGTGCCTGACAATGACATTCAAAGAATCTTTATTTCTAATTTACAAAAAGATATTCGAGACAAACTTCTGTTTTCTGAGTTTACTTCTTTCCAACAGTTGTGTGCAACTCTTCACAATTATCAACTGACTGTGAGTCAAATGGAACAACCACATCCTATGGCTCCGAGTGATAAGGGTGATAGCAGTCAACAACCATTTGGGAAGTTTAAACCGAACAGAGATTCCATCAAATTCAATGAAAACATCATCAACAACAATGTGAATGCAGCATCAGGTGTGCCTCCTATTTCTAAATTTTTCAAAAAAGAAAGAAAGTATACTCCTTTGAATGAATCATTGCATAGTATTATGAATAAGTTATTGGAACAAAATGTGCTTACTCTTCCTCCTATAAGACAAATTGATCCTGCAAAGATTACTTCACCTTATTTTGATAACAAAGCCTTTTGTCAATTTCATCGTTAGCCTGGGCATGATACTGAAAAATGTTTTTCTTTAAAGGGTAAAATTCAAGATTTGATTGATAATAATACTATCTCTGTTTCTGGAGTGAATGATAAAGGCAACACATCTGTAGCTCCTCCTAACCAAAATCTTCAGATTTTCACTGATCCATTGCCTTCTCATACCTCTAATGCAATTGAGGCTAATGATTCCTCTCTCTCATCTGATGGTCTTGTGTCTATGACCCCGAATGTGATTAACTTTGTAGAGCAGCAAGAAATCCCTGAAGAACCTTCCATCACATTTGATTTTAGTGAAACCATTAGGGCACCTGATGGTCCTTTATACATAGTTGCAAAAGTCAAGAATACACCTTGCCATGGAGTGCTTATTGATCCTTCGTGCATGGTTAATGTTATTACTGAAGAATTTCTTTTTACTTTGCAATTGAATCAAGTGACCTATGACAAAACAGATGTGATTGTGAAATTATTTGATACATTTTCTTCTCCTGCAATTGGTTCTATTACATTGCCTATTGAGGTCCATAACAAATCTCTTGATGTGAACTTTGCTATTATTCCATCTTCCGAACAATTTCGTGTGAAGCTTGGCTATCCTTGGCTATCTTCCATGAAAGCTATTGCTTCTCCTATTCATAAGTGTTTGAAATTTCCCCATAATGGTGAAGTTGTTACTGTCAATCATAGTCTCTTTAAACCAGCTGAAAGAACCTCTAGTGTTCCTCTTGATTACTTTTGGCCTAAACAATTCCAATCTCTTCCTCCGCGAAGTGATCATCTTTTCAAATCTTATCAAAAGTGGAAAACAGATATGATACTATCTCTAAGTGAACCTAGTACACCTAAACTTGACATTCCTATCATTCTTGAGAAGGAAGTTCTTCCTTTGAAAGATAAAACTAATGTCTTTCCTCAAGAAGAATCTCAACCCATCCCTATGGATGTGACTATGTCTATACCTAATAAACTTCCTAAGAGTAGACCTATACCTCCTTGTCATGATGGACTTGGTCTTCTCCCTAAACCAAAAATTCCTCCTTTGTATGGAGCAGTTCCTCCTCCTTCTTTTTATAGAGAGAAGAGATCTTCTTCTTCTCCTATTATCCAGCCTAAGAGACCACAACCTAAACACCCAAGTGCTAAGGATGAGAACATTCCTCCTCCTCAGTCTTCTCCACTTCCTACTAAGACTAGACGTAATCATTCTGCACGCGAACGCTGACGAAAGCGTCGTCTTAGAGCTCAGGCAGCTGCTTCTCAAACTTTGCAATCTCCAAAAACAACTTCAACAAGCATTATTCCATTTTCTCCTCAGCCGGACATTGAGCCTAAATCTCCTAAACATAAGATGCATGATGATCTTGATCATGTGCGAGTTAAAGATCCTATTTTTATAAATCTTGATGACGATATAGATGAAAATGTTACTCCTCTTGCTTCTGATAGTGACTATGAACTTGTTGATGTTGATAACCATTTATCTAACGAATTTTCTAAAGCACTTATCCTAGCTCCTAGACAAGAACAATGTGGCTCGGAACATGAACATAGCCCTTGTTTGGATCTTGTGATAGCTCCATCTGCTGTGTTGGATGTTCCTCCTCTAGCGTGTTCCCTGCCTTCCTGAAACATTGATCAGCAAGATCGGGGGGTAGATGACGTGCTAGACTAGTTACATTAGCATAGTAGACTCTCTTCCCATCTCTTTTGTTACTTCTTCTATATGTTATTCTCATTCTTCTATTTGTTGTCCTTGGTGTTGTCTACCTGAGGACGATGCAAAGCATTGAGATCTCTCGATCTCTCTCATGTTGACTCAAAAGACACATGTGTTCCCTTCTTCTAGGTGACCTTCCTTGATTGGGGAATGAAGAACAATTATGCATACGTACATATGATATATATACATGAATTATCATATAGCATACTGACCCCGAGGAAAGCGAAGTCACCTCGTGCTTTGTGTTTTGTGTCTATTATCCTTGGGTTTATCTCACACTTGGGGGCTAAATCCTTGCGATAACGTGCTCCTTTTTCATTTCTTATATGTATCACTACGTTAAAACAATCACCCCTGGTGAGGCATGTGCCATCGCTTTAACGTAGGGGGGCATACATCCCGTTCATATCTTTTCAAGATACTTGAAAATTTCTTCGTAAATTTAACCTTGCCTTGAAAATTTTTGATATCTTTCTTGCATGACTCATAGTGAGGGAACCTTACTACTGACAGTCATGGTTCTCCCTCGTGATCTTCCCTTTTACTTTGTCAATCGAAGTCGTAAGATCCTTAGTCCACTGGGGGCTTGGTGTATCTTGCCTCCTTGACATGGTGGAAGTCTTTCAATGTTGTTTCCTTGTACTTTACCGGAAGTATGAGCATACATACTCCCGCTAAAGTGGGGGCTAAATGTAGCGTCCTAAAATTGCGACACTTGCAATTTTGACTGCATTTCGGTCTTCACGATGGCGACGCAACATGCAACCTGAATGGAGACCCTGAAACTTGCTCACGACACTGAAAACTGCATTTTTCAAGCACCCTGCTGTCTCGGGAGGTGGGAGCGCCCTGGTCCCTGGGTCCTATTTTGGGCCCGGTCTCCTAAGGGGCTCGGGTCTTTTTGTTTGCAATTTGGAAATTACATTTCCTGGTCGGCCTAAGGTCAGGAAAATCAGTCTATCAGCCCTAAATAACAAGTATATAAACTACATTTTTCTTTCTCATTTGGGATGAAGAGGATATGTGTACAAGGCATGGAAACTATACTCAAGCATTCAAGCATTCAAGCATTCCTTCAAGCAATTGGTCATCTCAAGTCTCCATTCAAGGCTAAGTGTTGCATTCAAGACAAGGATTCAACCATTGAAGAGGAGATCACATACTACATGCTACAACATACAACATACAACATACAACATCTAAACCTTCGCACATAAGGATACAAACATCCTTAGAACAAGGTATTAGTACTTGTTTTACAGTCATTTACATTTACAGCTCTTGCTCATTTCTTGGTTAATTCCAAAACCGGGGTTTGACCTAAAGGCAAACCCCCAATCCCTAACCCCCCAATCGTCTTCGCTTTTCTGTGTGTAGGTTGCAGGTACGCGGCTGAAATTGAAGATCTGGAATCCTTGTGCAGAGACGAACAGATCCCCCTTCGTTTCGCGGATTTTTCGGAGGATCGTGGCGCCGGGCGCCATCGTCCTGACAACTTTTGCTCAAATTTGCAGGTTAGCGCCGTATCGACATTTTACTGCTAATTCCAGGTCCGCAGCTTCATCCTATAACCCGAACTCAGTTTATAAGCGAATCTTTATGACTTTCTATGCATGCTTAGCTTAATTTCCTTAACAACATTCTTTACAAAAGAGGGTAGCCTTGCTGTCTTAACCCTTGAAACACATTTAGCATCCAATCTTGCATTGCGTGGGATTGGATCTTGTGGGTTTCAACCCCTCTTTTGAATGTAAAGTCTCTCCCCTAAGTGAAAAACCATCGAATCCTAGCGAACCTCCCTTCTCTCTCCTCGGAGTCGGAAGAGGGGAGAACAACTAGGGTTCGATCGCGATTTTTCCGCTTTACAAAACCCAAACCCTAACCCTAATCCTAATCCTAAACCAAACCCTAACGCTGATGATAACCCCAACTATGATATACAACCTACCCATTATCATAATCCTAAGCCTAAACCCTAACCCTAATCATAACTCTAGGCACGATTTAAACCTTAACCTTGATCACAATGTTAACCTTAACCACGATCCAAAACATAACCATAAACCAAATCGTAATCCTAACCATACCCCAAATTATAATTTTAACCCTAACTCTAACTGTAATTATGCTTACCCTAACCCTAAGTTTGATGTAAACCCTAAACATAATTGTAAACATAACCCTAATCCCTAACCCTAACCTTAGAACCATAATTCTAATCGTAATCCTAAACCCTAACGTTAACCATAATCCTAAACCAAAAGAAAACCCTAACGTTGATGCTAACCCTAACCATGATATAACCCCTAAACATTATGATAACCCTAATGGTAAAACCAAACCCTAATCATAAATCTAACCCAAACCATGATGTAAACTTTAACGTCGACCATAACACTAACCTTAACCCTAACATTGACCATAACCATAATACTTGTGATTAAATAAAGTTAAATAATATATCTCAGATTTTAGTATTTGCTTTGATCTTGCAACACATATATGCTATAAAAAATAGTCTAAATAGAAATATTAAATTTCATATATCTCTACGTATTAATATAATAATATTATAATATAATTTATTTTAATAAAAAGATACTATATAATTATATATTGATTTATTTTATGTTTTCTATGTTGTGTCGTGCGAATGCCACTAGCATATACACCTTAAATTTTAATTTAATCTATATAAAATATGCCGAGAGATATCCTTCTCGAGGCGCCTATTTGACTTTAGGGTGTCAAATTGATTAAAAATAGGTGCCTCAAGAAGGATATCTCTCGGTGTATTTTATATAGATTAAATTAAAATTTAAGGTGTATATGCTAGTTTAGTTATTGCATGTTAACTTATCCCTTTGTTAGAAAATTAGAAAAGAAAATAAAATTGTTTTTATTACTAAATTGAGGTTTTTGAAAAAAGAGATATTCAGCCTAGAATTTTAGTTTAAAATGGGGAATAGGTCTTTATTTTAGAAGACACAGGAAATAGGTCAGGGATTTAGGTGAAGAGATTTATTTGGAAGCTTGTTGAAGGATTGGTTCTCTTCAACAAATTTCTTCCAGGAAAGCTATACCAGGTTGGGTGGCTTCTTTTGATTGTTTGTTTTAATAAAGAAAATATTTCTATTTCTTTTATCTTTCTAAATGATATGTGTGTTAAGATGTTTGTCAAATTTAAAATCCTATCTGATTATTTCTTGTTCTTGGCTAAAGTCCATTCCTGAAGTTAATTTTTTGTTTATGGAAAGAAGTTATTTCCTGGGTGTTTTTAGATTTAAATTTTTGAAGATTGGGAAAAGTTAATGTGTCAAATTTTGCCAAGATTTTTATTGTGCATGGAAGTTGCAAGATTGGGGGGGAATGAGATTTTCCAGAGAAATCATTCTCTCTTGTTTCTTTCGATAATGTTGGACTGTGATTGTATTCTTTGTACTATCATCGAGATTTAGCCAAAGATTTAATATCTTTGTTATTTATTCTAGATGTTAATTAAGTTTTATGTATCCCTGTTTTACCTGTTAAATTATAGAAATTGCCATAGGAATAAATTTATTTGTGAAATAAATTTATTGTTTTTATTAAATATTATGGGAAACTTGTATTAATTGAATAATGGGGATTAAAATTTTAATGTGTTAATTATTCTGGAAAATTGTTTTTATTAAACTGGGAGAGAAAAAGATTTTTATGTTTTTCATGTTGGGAGAGGCGGCAACCTGCTACCCCATGGTAGCAATGCTACCGTAAGGTAGTAGTGCTACCCCAAGGTAGCACCTACTACCAAATGGTAGCAGTGCTACCGTAAGGTAGCACTTGCTACCCCAAGGTAGCACCTACTACCGAACAGTAGCAGTGCTACCGTAAGGTAGCACTTGCTACCCTGCGGTACCAAGGGGGGTTGCTAATAAAATAAACAACGCCTTCCTCATTAATATTTGCTCACTGAAAAATTATAGTTTCAGTTCTTTTTTCTTTAAATTATTTTTATTTTTGTTTTTGTATGTTTTAAATTTATTTTTTTATATATATATATATATATATATATAGTATTGTGGTTTTATTATGTTATTTTGGAAATAAAAAGTTATTGTAAAATTAAATCTTCATTTTATTATATAGTTTTAATGTGATATAATTATATGATATTATATTCGATGGGTATATATATTTATGTAATTTTATTAAATTATTATTATATATATTTAATTTCGAATTTAATTTATATTATTGGTATAAGCTAATTGGATATATTTGTAAATTAATCATGAGCATATAATTACGGGGTTAATTTTTATGTGATTGATTTAACCTTATTGGACAAATAGCAGATTGATTTCTTTGTATTAAAATAGTTGTAGTTTCTTATTGTCTAGAAAATCTTTAATTGCAAGTTATTTATGCTTTTGGTTGTTTTAAGAAAAGCTTGCCTGTATTAGGATCCTATGTAAATGGTGTTTGCAGTCAAGCTTAATTTCGTTACAATTTTGGTTGAGTTTTCATTGTGTCTTATGTTATTATATCTTGTTGGTCAAGTGTTGTTGTATAACCCCATTGATGTGAGCTATTGTTTGTTTTGTCCAAATGGTCAATCTTGGTTTAGTGATTGTGTACCTTTCACCTGTGGTTTGTCAGGATTAGATATGGTTGTCTATTTTGCTATAGTGTTCTCGTAGAGAGACCTTTCTTGTTAGTGTCCTATGAGAGAGAGAATGGCTTTCAAGCGGGGGCCGCACCTAAAGTGGATGGGAGGATAACCCCTCGAAAGTCAGTTAAAAAGTGATAACCTAATAATTGATTCGGGGGTGGGTGGAATAAATATTAATTAAGATAATGTACCTCGTGCATAGGTGAGTGCTAGTATAGGGCTCATAGTTTTGTGAGAAGGCCTGGAATGGAAAACTTACCACCTTGTCTTCACGAAAGGATTGGTAGGGTGTGCATGAGACTTAAATGGAGCCAGAGGTTTGGGAGAGGTTACCAGGATAACCCAGGATGGGGGCCGGGACCTATGGAGGACTACCATGGTAACCACCATAAGCCATGCGATGAAAATCTCTCCTTAGAGTCACTAGTGTTTATGAGTTGAGTGACATGGATGTTTGCGGAGTCATGTAGTTCTTTCGTACTTGTCTTGTTTTGCTTGCTTGAGGGTTTTCTACTATCTCCTAGCACGATGGGGTGGTTCCGTTTCGGGATCACATGGTCGGGTGGTAGTGCCACTTCCCATCGGATATTCTGGATTGTATCTTCAGGTGAGAAAAGGCTTCACTGGTGTTTCTTGGTTCGTGGTTCATGTACCAGCTCATGTTTGTAATCTTTGTTCAGTTGAGACCTTTTGGCCATTGTATCAGACTTTTGTGAACCCTTGATATTGTAACTTTGTAATCCGTGGTTTTATTGGAAGCCATTTATTTATGGATATTGAAATATCATGTCAGTGGAATGCATGTTAATTTAGTTGCTTTGATTTTATGTATAAATGGTTTATGGATAAATAAATGCATTGGAATGCTTTGGTTCATTCATTATGGAATTTAGATGTATGTGTAGTTTTAACCTTAAGCATTTAATTTATCTAATTAAATGGACAATTGGATTAACCATGGTGTTAATATAATTATGGATTGATCATCATTGGTAACCCTTAGGAAATCATGTGTTAGACTTCTATTGTGTTATTAAACGTGCTATTGTTATAATTAATGCACTTAATCTTTAACAAAAAAAATTATTTCACCCTTTAGTTGCCTAGTTGTTTTGTTTTCCTTTAGGATTCCTGGCAAGGCATTACAAAATACCTGGAACAATCATTGCCAACATTATGTGCTCCCTCTTTACTGACATCCATGGAGGAATGTTATTGTTGATAACAAAAATAGGCCACATCGAGTAAGTAGATCTCAGCTCTCCAAATGGATTGACACTATCCGTTGCCAACGAAAGCTTGTGAAAGCCTGAGATTACGAGGTTCTTTAAAGTGTAGCCACTTTTCATCTCTGTCCATAAATGCAAAATCATCCGTAGGCATTCAAATAATGTCATCTCAACTTCTATTGTGTGCATGGTAATCCATAAATTGCGCTAAGCTTTCGCACCTAAATAATTGTTGCAAACATGGAATAATGGGAATATAATGAAAAAACTTGCGAGGCACCTTTTTTGTTAGTTGATTTGTTCGATATCTACTCATATGACATTTAGGGCATTCTGTTGCAAATTCATGTTGTTTATGATATATAATATGATCATTGGGACATGCATCTATTGCTTGATACTCCATTCCAATAGCTTTCATAATGATAAATAATTCTTGGTATGAGCGAGGTAGAATATTTGATGGTGGTAACAAAAACTCACCTATCAATCTACAACCAAAAATATAATTTGTTAATATAAAGAATCTTAATGGTGAATGTTTCACCCTTTATTAACTATAATGAAATAACAACAAAATTAGATGAAAAAAGATGATATATATGACATACCTTAACATACGTGAGATTGTTATGTTGGATAAATTGTTCATAACCTTCAAGTTCACCAATGAAAATACAATAGAGAGAAGAGTTGTTTGAGAGCCTTCGTAAAGGGGCTTGCATGCCTTCTCAAGTAGAGGTACATCATGAACAACATCAAAGTCATCTTGATCATCATGATCAGTTGAGCTAGCACTAAATATGTCATGGATCAATGTATTTGTACCATCATCTTCAATTATTAGTCCTGGTGCTTGATTATCTTCTTCCAAAGGATCATTATCTTTAGCTTTGATATTCACACCTCCATGTTCCTCCACTTGGAAAACCACATTCTCTAGGTTGTGGTAATCCATATCATTTACCCTAGGGTTCTCCACCTATATAAAAATGATCAACATATATAAACCATGATCATGATCTCATCATCAAGTGATTTCTTATGTATATAAAACGTTAAAACAATGTACAACCTAAGTTGGTTTAGTGGTAGACAACTTGTGTTCTTAAAAGAGAGGTCACAATTTCAAATCCCAAAGGGGGTAAGGTATGTACACCTCATCATCTTTGGCCCATTACCTATCAAAAATAAAATAAAGTTGTTAAAATAATATAATGAACAACTTACCAATGAACGATAATCATGCCCCCCTTCAATGTGACCATGTTGCCTATAATGTTTCTCAGTTGTTGTGACTAGAAGTCTTCTAGTCTTTAATCCCTTACAATTTTTGCAAGGATAATAACATTTTCCATCACCTTTTCTTTTCAAGCTAGACCACAATCTAGCAATTGTCTCCTTATTTTGTTCTTTGCTAATATTATCCAACATGATCTTTCTTCACAGGCAAAAAAAAATAGGCTATGGAAACTACGGTCTATAACCTTCACAAACTAAGTAAAACGATGTCGCAAGTATGGAAGTATTCTTAGAAATAGTTATAAAGAACTTGAAATGTTAGATATGAATTGATGTTTCAGTATAATGTACCAAATTGAAATGCTTAAACATTGAAAAATTGTAAAACGAACCAAAACCATTGAACATTCAATAGAATAACATCATGAACAACATTCATTGACAAAACACAAGAGAAATAATTATATTACAACAATGTCAAAGCAATCTGGTAAGATCAAAGTAGTGATAAGGTCAGGAAGGTTCACAAATATTTGAGGGATCCTATAGCCACTCTGCATCACTAAGATTCTCTAGAGTTTGCAAACTAGGCCAAGTAGTAAGTAAAGAGAAGCTACATTTAAAGGAGCTTGAAGGTGACCAGCTCCCATCCATCTATGATTTGGCTTTTGTAAACCAACCATTAGCTGGGCATCTTGAAGGTGGTACTAAGATGAGACAAGGAAGACATAGATCCTCTCAAGGTGTAGATTGGATGATAGAAAGCTTATTAGACATTTCTTGGAGTGATAAATAATGCAAATGTGATTGTGGCTACTTATCAAATGGTTTTCAAGATTCCTTTGAAGCGAAACCATGTGTCATTATCAAATGGTAGATATGGATGAGCTTTCACTTTGAACATTTTTGCCAAAATGTATGCCTCAAAAGTATCTTAAAGAATAACTAGGAATAGTGGAGTCCATTTTTGTGTTAGAGGTTTTGTTCAGTTTATATTGAACCCATTAAGGAGATTATAAACATCTGTATTCATAAGGAAAAAAAAAAGTTACAAAAAATTTGAAATATGTACTATTGGCAAAATTCAACCCGATGGTAACATTTAAGACAAGTAGAAGCATGTGATCGGGATAGAATACACCGATGAAGTCCATCATCAGAACACACACAAGCGGCAATGGATAAATCTTATCTTGCTGATAGCTGATGAGGCTATTGATAAGACTATTCCTGATGAGAATGTTGGCAGAGCTTATGTTGAGGAGACATAATGTATTAGGAGGAGCTACGCCAAGGGAAAAGATATCAGGGAAATTATGCCCATCACTTGAATACATTTTAAGCTATCCCAATGTCCGATGAGACTAGTGGGATAACTCGCACCAATTAGCAGGAAGACAGGTCATTGACATGTTATCCCAATGAATAAGAAGAAATCAGGAGGTTGTGAAAATCATCAGATCAATGTATTCCAATCAACAGGTAATCTGAATGTATTGAAGAAAGGGAGAGAGTTATGCCAATGGTGTCAAAATGAAGTTACATTGGGGAGACTTAGGCCTATGAGCCGTTGTCAAATCAAATTTCAAAACTGAAGCAGAGGACTCTTATTAAATGCTTGTGTTGTTGTAAATAAATATTCATTATGGATATTATTACACTTACTTAAGCTAACTTAGGATAATGCATCTCTTCGCACTTAGGGAAGTGTGCACTTAGGGATAGAGCTTGTAGGAGAAATTCCACCTTTTGTGGTCTTATTTTGCTGTTACACTCCACATTCGGTGGTTCATCCACCTCTTGTGGAATATTATATTATTTCTCATACCTACCTTTAGTATTTCTTACCTACCCTTGTTTCTCATTGAGCCACATGTCATATTTGTGTGCTCATACATCCATATGGCCTTGCCTATATAAGCAAGCCTCTATTCATTGTATTGGTTAATCCAGTTGATCATTTTGCATATTGATGAGAATACAGTTTGTTCTTGTCATTCTATTGTCTCTTTTATGATTTTCATTGTGCCCTTGATCTTGGCAAAATCCTACATGGTATCAGAGCTATTGGGGCTTCGTTGATCAATTTTTGGAGACATCGTGGAAGACTTCTACTTTCGGATTTGGGGATCTTCATTTTTGGGGGGCATCATACAGTGATTTGGACATCACCGTTGAATCCGAGAGGCCATTTCCATAAATTTCGACTATAAATTCGACCTATTTTGGTGAGAAATTTTTTTTCCCCATTTTGGCTATTATCGTATGGATTTCGAAATTTTAAAAAAAAATAAATAAATTTATTTTTCAAAAAAAAATTTATTTTTCAAAAAAAAAAATTTCGAAAAATCAAAATAAAAAATCAATTTTTTTTTTTTGGGGTCCGCAGACCCCCCCATACACCGTACCTACGTGTCGCAGGTCTTGTAGGTGCTGCAGACCCATGTCACCAGCCGCTGCCGCCTCCGTACCTCCTGGTCCCCGCGCCCCGCTCGCTGCCGCTGCCCATGCAGGTTCCAGTCGCTGCCCCCGGTCGTGCCGTCTCGTCTCATCCACGTGGCTTCCTCCTCTAGCAACCACTCCAGTCCTCCCGCCGACAGCTTCACCTGCACGCCGGCTGCCTCTGCTCCCGACCGTCGCCGGTCTCCACCGCCTTCGACCGCTTCGTCCGCCGGAGACCACCAACACCGGTAGCCCCACGTCTGGCACGTGGTAGGCGGCCACTGGCCTGCGGGCTAAACCGTTGACATGTCATCTTGCCACATTGATAGTATGGTTTGCATAGTCACTGCACCACGCAGTTTGTCCATACAGTGCCATGTCAGCATCCGTACTGCACAGTCACATGCATAGTCAGCAATCCGTACTATACGGACGCCCAATTAGTAGGGACGCGAAGTTTTTGTGACGGTCATATGGTCATAAAATTTAACATAGTGACTTGCTAACATCACCACCACATCAGCACTTTTTGAAATTTTTTTGACCCCTCTCCATTGGGCTTTTCAGTTTTGCAGTCCAACTTTGAAAGGCCATATCTTGCTCATTTTTGCTCCTTTTTTGGTGCAATTTTTTTTGAAATGGGCTAAAATTTTGTGATCTTCATAGTGGTGTGGTTATTTTCTGATTTTGGTGCATAGGTTTTTCATAATTTTCAGATTCTCTCAGCTATACCTGTCCAATCCTCAATTTTGCAACTTCAAAGGCCTCGTTTGAGCTCATACGACCTCCTTTTCAGGTGCCATTTTTTTTTAAAGTGCTTATTTTTTCATCTACTTTCAGAATCTATGATCAGATTTTAGAGATTTTGAGTGGAAATTATACTTTTAGATATTGGTCTTATTTGGCCTATTAGGTACTTGTAAATTGCTTGGATCTTAGTAAGATCTCTTGCATTATCAGTTTGAGACTCTTTTGGCCTTATTGAGGCAGTTGTAAAATTGTAAATCAGAAGTCCACTTTTCCATTTTTTGCAAGTGGCCCATTGTATACGCACTACTTATAAAGTGCCAAAATCATCACATTTGGGGGGGTTCTTTGATTGAGTGAATTTGGGGGGGTGTCTTGTGTGATTGTGCCTCTCTTTGTGCTCTTTCCATTCTTGTTGCAATGAGTCCTAACAAATTTCCACCTTTAACTCCACATAATTATGCATCATGGAAAATTAAAGTATGGAGTAAACTAATGGAAAAGGGTCTCACACACTACATAGATGGAACAATAACAGCACCACCTGATCCTAAGGCTGATCCAAATGCTCAATTAGAATGGCTCACAAAGAATTGCATGGCTCTTGGAACCTTACGCAAGTATGTATTAGATGACCTCATTTTTCACATTGAGAAGTGTAAAACAATCAAAGAGGCTTGGGATATGTTTCAAAAATTATATGGACAAGTTGATGAGATCAGAGGCTATCAGATTGACAATGAGCTCACCAACTTAGATCCCAAGAGTTTTGATACAATCCAAGATTATGTCACCAAAGCAAATGACTAAGAGAAAAGCTTAAGGATTGTGGAATTGACAAAAAGGATGCTCAATTCATATTCAACTTGTTGGATAAGCTTGCACCAGAATATGTAGCATTTGTGTCTAGCTTCCAAACTCATCGTTTGACAGTGGGGAGTTCTTATGTTATGCCTTCATTTGATGCTTTCACAGAAATGTTGATATTGGAACAAACTAAGTTTTGAACATGGGGTTTCTCAAGTCTTCAAAGTCCAAGGCTTTGGTAGAAAATCAAGGAAACCAAGGAAGTCAAGGCAAAAATTCTAATAAGAAGAAGAAGCAATTCAAGTCTAAGCCACACCAGGAAAAAGGACAATCATCCTCTCCATCACAAGGCGATTTTTCATCCTCTTCCAAGAAGGGGACACCACCTAAGAAGTATAAACCAACTTGTGCATATTGCAAAAAGTATGGTCATGATGAGCATCGATGCCACGCAAAACAAGTTGATGAGTTAACCAATCTTCTTAAGAAATACAACATCAACTTGCCATCCACCTACACAAAGAAGGATTCATCTCCTTCTTCTTCCTCAAAGTCTAAGGGAAAAGGGAAAGCATTTGTCACTTCAACAAGTTCTTCACAGCAATGGATACTTGACTCGGGTGTCTCATATCACATGGGTTCTACAAAGGAGTAGTTTTCTTCATTGGAGCCATCTAAGGTACCCCACATTTACATAGGTGATGATACACAAGTAGAGGTTGAAGGGAAAGGTTCAGTTGACATGGATGATGGAACATTTGAGAATGTTCTCTATGTTCCTAACTTGTCTACCAACCTTCTCTCCATCTACCAAATCACTCACTATGGGAATGGGAAAAAGGTTGAGTTTACACCAGATTCAGTTGTGGTAAAGGAACTTAATGATGATGCTTTGGTAGTAGTGGGACAAGTTAATGACAACTCAAGGCTTTATTCATTCTCCCACTTTGTGCCAAGTTCACCTTCTAGGGCCTTGCTTACTCATTCAAATTCAGAAAGTAAGCTTTGGCATGAGCGGTTTGGTCACCTCAACTACCGCTATCTTCAGCAGCTAAGCACTAAAGACATCGTCACAGGTCTACCTCGAATTAGTTTTTCAAAGGGTGTATGTTCAGGTTGTTCCATGGGCAAGCATCCCGAAGAGAAGTTTGATAAAGGGTAAACTTGGAGAGCTTTGGAAGTTCTTCAACTTGTTCACAGTGATGTAGCAGGTCCATTTCTAGCACCTTCATTTAGCAAGGCCCGCTATGTCCTTACCTTCATTGATGACTACTCCCGCTTCACTTGGGTCTACTTTCTCATTCATAAGAGTGAAGTATTTGATAGATTTAAAGACTTCAAGACTCGTGTGGAGAAGCAATCAAGGAAAGTGGTCAAGATTCTTCGCACAGATAATGGCAAGGAATATGTGAACAAGAGACTTGAGGATTTTTATACATTTGAGGGGATTGATCTTCAGCATTTTGTTGCATACACTCCATAGCAAAATGGAGTTGCAGAACACAAGAATACAACTCTAAAAGAAATGGCTAGCTGTATGATACATGCATGTTCTCTTGATCCCACCTTTTGGGCAGAGGCTATCAGTTGTGCCACACACATCCAGAATCGGGTTCCTCACAAATATTTGCAAGGTATTACTCCTTTTGAAGCTTGGGCTTGTAGGAAACCGATTGTGAGACATTTCAAAGTCTTTGGGTGTCCAGCATGGGCTCGCATACCTCCACAAAAGCACAAGGCATTGGAACCACAGAGTCAGACTTGCATATTTGTTGGATATCCCAAGGGTGTTAAGGCATACAGATTGATGGATCCAGAGACACACGAGGTATTCATTGAGAAGAGTGTACACTTTCAAGAAAGCTCTCCTAGTTTAGCTTCTCTACCTCCTCCACCTTCCTCCATTGTGGATAGTGATGTTATTGATTCAGATGATGAGACTCCCTCAACTCCGACTCGCAGGGTTACACCTCTGTAAGGTCCACTTGCAGTTGAGAAGCCTCATTCTCCACCTCCACCTAGACCTCATTGGGCTCAACAGACACTTGAGTCCGTGGGTTCTCTTGTTGGCGATCCTTCAGATACATGGAGAACTCGATCACAACATCAAGATCTTCCACATGCATTCATTGCTACCGCTTCCGATCCATAGACATTTAGGGAAGCATCAAGAGTTCCTGAGTGGGACCAAGTTATGGAGGAAGAGTATAGTTCCTTGATGAGGAACAACAAATGGGATTTAGTCCATCTCCCTAAGGGGAGAAAGATGTTTCGATGTAAGTGGATCTATCAGACCAAGTTTGCAGTAGATGGTAGTGTGGATAAGTATAAGGCTCGGCTTGTTGCAAAATTTTTCTCACAGGTTGCAGGTGTTGATTATACTGAGACCTTTGCACCCATAGCCAAGATGAACTCCATTCATTTGACACTTGCTATTGCTGCAGCTCATGGTTGGGCTGTACATTAGATGGATGTGAAGAGTGCTTTTCTTCATGGTGATCTTGATGAGGAGATTTATATGGAGCAGCCATAGGGTTTCATCCAGGATACTTCCTTGGTTTGCAGACTAAGGAAATCTCTCTATGGCCTTAAGCAAGCCCCTAGGGCTTGGTACGCCAAGATGGATTCCTTTCTTCTCTCCGCAGATTTCACCAGGTGTCATTCCGATCCGAATGCCTACATTTTGCACCAGGATGACTCTCACTTGATAATTGTGCTCGATGTTGATGACTTGATCATTACAGGGAGTACTTCATCCATCATTAGCAGGGTCAAATTTGCTTTGCATGACAAATTTTCTATGACTGACTTGAGTCTTTTGCACTACTTTCTCGGGATAGATATTTCACAGTCACCTTTTGGGATTACACTATCGCAGCCCAAGTATTCTCTTGATTTACTTGCATGTTTTCATATGGCTGATTGTAAGCCTACCCCGACTCCCTTTGCCCCGACTCCCTTTCTTTCAGGAGTCAAGCTTGAGGCTCAGTGTTCCTCTCCACTCATTGATGCCACTTTGTATCATCAGCTTGTGGGTAGTCTCATCTACTTGACTCATACACGCCCTGATATTTCATTTGCAGTTGGCATGGTTTCCCGCTTCATGCAGGATCCACATGAGCTTAATTGGAAAGCTGCCAAATGCATCCTTCATTACATCTAGGGTACACATCACTATTGGATTCACTATGAAGCAGGCACAGGACTTTTCTTGGTTGGTTACATAGACTCTGATTGGGCTGGTGATCTAGTTGATCGTAAGTCTACTTCTAGTTACAATTTTCACCTTGGTTCAGGCCCCATTTGTTGGTAGAGCAAGAAGCAACATGCTATTGCTCTCTCTTCGACTGAAGCTGAGTATCAAGGCGCTATTAATGCAGCGACTGAGACCATTTGGCTTTAGCAAATCCTCACAGAGTTTGGATTCACTACTCCACGGCCGACAGTCCTACATTGCGAAAATCAGAGTGCTATTTCCATCTTGAAGAACCTGGTCTAGCACTAGCAAACCAAGCACATCGAGATTCATATGCACTATATCTGAGAGCTTATCCAGGAGCAGGTCATTGATTTGCAGTATTGTCCTACAGTAGAGCAGGTTGCTGACATATTCACCAAACCTTTCACTGAGAGTAAGTTCCAGCAGTTGCAAGCTCTCTTGGGGGTGCGGGATGTGTCATTAGGGGGGGTCAGCTGACTTCTCCTTCCTCTCTTATGGGGGGGACTTTTTCCTCTTTGAGGTTTTGTCCTTCTTCTTTGAGAGACTTTTGTACATTCATCTCTCTTTTGGGGGAGAGTTTTTTCCCACTGGGTTTTCTCCCTTTCTCCGTTTGTGAGAGATTGCATTGCATAGTTTTGCTTGCATATTGTACATGGGTACCTATCATGGCCTAGTAGCTGGGACCCATCTTGCATTGTTGACTTGAGTCTTCATTCCCCTAAGTTGCACTTAAGGGGGGGGTGTTGGTGTAAATAAATATTCATTATGGATATTATTGCACTTACTTAAGTTAACTTAGGATAATGCATCTCTTCGCACTTAGGGAAGTGTGCACTTAGGGATAGAGATTGTAGGAGAAATTCCACCTTTTGTGGTCTTATTTTGCTATTACACTCTACATTCGGTGGTTCATCCACCTCTTGTGGAATATTATATTATTTCTCGTACCTACCTTTAGTATTTCTTACCTACCCTTGTTTCTCATTGAGCCACATGTCATATTTGTGTGCTCATACATCCATATGGCCTTGCCTATATAAGCAGGCTTCTATTCATTGTATTGGTTAATCCAGTTGATCATTTTGCATATTGATGAGAATACAATTTTGTTCTTGTCATTCTATTGTCTCTTTTATGCTTTTCATTGTGCCCTTGATCTTGGCAAAATCCTACAGCTTGCATTAGGTGCACACGAAGCCAATTTATGGGATGCTAATCATTGTGAGTTCGACATTGAATAAATTTGTTATATAATTGAAGTTGCCTGACATATATCTCACACAATGAAGGAAATTGGTAGTATAGAGACTTCTAATTCGTAAAGGGTAGAGTGAGAAATTACAGTTGCAGAAATGGAGGCATCTAGTTCTATAGAGAAAAAGAGATTAGCCAAGAGTTTGGAGTCAGGAGCTAAGAAATCCAAAATAGGAGAAGATTCCCTAGTTAGAAAATTGAACCAGGATATGATTGATCAAATGCAAGCACCTCGCCCTAAGTCTAGAAGATCAAAACAACATCTACCTGGTCGGAATCAATTGGAAGATAGATACAAGGATTTCAAGGATGTTTGGACTAGGGTAAGGGGCTATGAATTTTTTTTATTCCATTACTTGAGGGAAAATAGGGAGGTTCCACTCTACAACCCCTGGGTTACAAATCTAGGTAAGCTAATTGTCCCTAATGTTTTTGTAAATTTGAAAGTGTTAGAGATTCTAGTGAGAAATTATAATTCTACGGGCAGATAAATTCAGACTCGAAATGGAGAATCCTTCATAACATTTTCAGTAGACACTATAAATGAAGTATTTGTTAGGATTCCCAAAGATACTGAGAGCGGGGGGGTGAATCAGTATCTGACCAGTAATAATATTTTCTTAACTTATAACATGAAAAGCATATTAAAACTGTGTACCAGTAAACTAGAAATAATGTAGCAAATAAGAATAACAACCACAACATGAAAAACACACCACAACACAATATTTTAACGAGGAAACCTGGTGTGGGAAAAAGCTCGGTGGGATTTGTGACCCACAATATTCACTTACTGGCCAATAAGAGAATATTACTGCTACAACAGGGGCCTGCACATGCAAGAAGGCCAAGTGCCTATAGCTCACTTCTTGATTACAAAGGAAGTCACACTGACTTACAAAAATGGATTATACTAATCCAATGTCTTGTACTGCTTCAGATTAGCATCTACTATGCCAGATTCAGTACCAGTTTACGCTCTGCTACATACATAAACCTTTATCCAATAATTCGCATAATAGATTTGCTACCCTCTAGATTTTGCATCATACCTTAACATATATAAAGTGATATACAATGATCTCATACATATATGAGTCATATTACAATCTGCCATGTCGGCTTACAAAAGATTTTACAATTAATTACAAAATACATTAATACAAAATTGATGTCAGCCAGGGTGCCAGTAATCTTCCTTTTTGGTGTCAGTGTTTTGTATGTCAATGTAGAGTTTATCGGTGCCTTAACATATATAAAGTGATCTATAATGATCTCATAAATATATGAGTCATATTACAATTCACCATGTCGGCTTACAAAAGATTTTACAATTAATTACAAAATACATTAATACAAAATTGTTGTCAACCAGGGTGCCGGTAATCTTCCTTTTCGGTGCCGGTGTCTGCCTATCGGTATCACATGATTGCAAGGTTTCCATAAATGAAAATACCTTCAATCACTTATAATATCTCATTGGAGTGTGCATTTGCCAACAATCTCCCCTTTTGGCATTGATGGCAACACTCATGAGAAAAATTCAAGAATGTATCCAAAAACTGAAGTCCAAAAAATCTTTGCCAAAAACTATATGTCCAAAAATGTGTGCTCCCCCTAAGCAGATAATCTTTACTTCCTTTTGACCATTTTTCTCATCACACTACTCCCCCTTTGACATCAATGACAAAGGTTGTCATTTGCTGTTAGTGGAGTCCTTCCTGGATTCTTGTAACTGGTGGGTTACAATCTGAAAAATATCTATCAAAATCACATTTAAACCATTACTAAATGATTTGCTATCTTTTAGTGCCTCTTGATTTCTCTGCATTGTACCGGTGAGTATGTGCATTTTCTCTTCTGATGTCTTCAGTCTCAGAACTAGAGCCTCAAATACTTCTTTTCTCAAAGAAATGAGGTAATCCAGTTTGGGACCAAGTCTACATTTCAAGTCCTTTGCTTTATCCTTTATTCTTTCTTTGTCCTTTTCTAACTGCTTGATTTTCTCTTCTTGCTCTGCAATCTTCTTCTCTATCTCCAAAAATGAATCTGATGTACCTATCAGATTGTAAGCAATACTATTTATCTCATCTTGTGCTTTGCTGATTTCTTTGTCTGGATCCTCTGTTAGAATGTTTGTTTTACAAGTGTCTCTATACAGTTTCTTGAAGTAAAAAATTATCTCTCCAAGTTCCGATAATAGGGTATCCATTTTCTCTTTGTTCTTCTTCACAATTTCCTCAAGGAATTTCTCTTTTTCTTTAATCATTCTCTCCTTAATTGTATCCTCATTTATTTGATCAACAGTTAATATGTTGCTGGTGATGAACTTAGACAATATGTCTAGTTGACCTAAAGAATCTTTGTTATCTACAATACACTTTGGTTCTATCAGTTTAAGAATGGGAATTGTGTCATCAATTGCCTTATAGGCTTGTGCATTACATTTTGTGATCTTCTTTATTGAATCCAATAAGACCTTTGTTACATTTGTAGGTCTAAATCCTGCCATAGAAGTACTAGATGTCTGTCCAACTGCCTTCACAATATCCATACTACCAATTGTAGTAATCACCTTTCTTGGTTCGACCTCTGGTAAGTTAGTCTGTATTTGCATTTCTACAAACAAAGGTTTAGGCTTTTCAGTTTTGGCTGATGGCACTGTTTCTGTTTGAACCTATGTCTGAACCTGTACCTATTCTAGTTTCTCTATTTGTGTCTCAGAAGGTTTCTCTGAGCTTTCAACTACCATTTTTTTAGATGTATTCTTAGTTTGTACCTCTGTACTTTCCTTAGCTGGTTCTTTTGATGGTTTTTTAATTGTATCTACCAGTTTCTCAGTGGTATCCTCTGTCGATTGCTCTATCTGAGTAGGTTTTTTTGTGTTTATATTTATAGTTTCATTTACCTCAACCTCAGTATCTTTAGCCAGTGACTCAGTAGTCACATCTGTCCTCTTGTCCTCAATGGTTTCTTTATCAACCACAACATTTACTTCTTGAGTATCAATATTTACATTGTACAAAACTTTAGACTCAAGATTTGTATCCTCTAATGGAGTCTCCATACTCTCAGTAGCCGGTTGACTATCAGTAGTATCTACCGGTGGAGTATCTAAAGGAGGTGGGGGTACATTATCAATTATTTTAAGGCTTAGAGGACCACCTACCTTACCTTTCCCTTTATCCTTATCCTTTTGATATACTTTAATAGCCTTTGGTCTAAGTAATTCTTCCTGTTTTTCTTTTTCCACAAAGAATATATCCCATGCATCTACTGTTTCCTCATAGACTTCATTTACTCTACCTGCCATCAGTACTACATATCGGTGAGTAGTGGAGAATATTGTCTGGTTTGCTTCACTGATAAGTTTATCTATTTCATCATTTGAGTTGACTGGATGTACTGCAAGTAATTTTTCAATCTTAATTTTCTTGTCCAGATCATTTGGTATTTCATCAACAACTTGCATAAAAAATTTATTATAAATATCCAAGTGTAAGATTACATTGTTCTCTATGCTTTCCTTGTCATCTGTTGATAGTGTGTTGTATATTTTGTTGATGTTCTTCAGCTTACCATCCTTAGTGATTTCATTAAGAAGTTTGTCTATTGGGGCGATATCTTGTTTCATCTTCTTCTTCTTAGGAGTCATTTTTTTTTCACTAGAGGCCTTACTACTTGTTGTTTTTGCCTTGTTTTCCTGGGTGTAGGTCAGGGTACCGGTGAGGGTTTTCTTTTCCTTTCTACCCTTTATATACTATTGGTATATCACTCTCAGAGGAGGTTCCAACCGGTGAAAGATGAGCTTCCAGTTGAAGTCCTTCCAACTCACTTTATTTTATACCAGTTTGCTTCAAAATATCTTCTTTAATTGCTTTAGCCTATTGGGTTCCTTTCCTTACCGTTGCTTCAACTTTCTTAACCCTTTTTCTAGATTGAATTCCACTTTCTATTGTTTCAGCATTTCCAAAAACTTTCTTAGTGGGTTCCTTTGGTGCTTCAAGGAGGGCTTTTACATAAGTTTCAATAATATTGTCATCTATCTGATAGCCCATTTCAGTTACCCAGATAGTTCTAGGGACAACTGCCTCCATCTAGATTTCATCCTTTTTTACTACAAAACAAATTTCTTTCTATACTTGTCCACAATAGCTTATGACAGTCTTACTCTAGTTTTCATTCAAGCCTTTAATGCTTGAAAGTGTTCATTTAAGTTTTTCTCCCATATTGTTTAGTAGATCCAATAGTTGTTTTCCTACCTGAATGTCAAAACCAAAATCTCTTGCACCAATACTGGGTACTTGTTTAGTTATATACAACATCAGACAAACAAGTAAATTTCCAAATCTGAATGTTCCTTTCTTATCTCCTTTAATTTTCCCCAGATTGTCTATCAATTCATCTTTGATCCATTCGCATACATCTATCCTAGCATTGTTGTTGACCATGTCATATGCACTTTTGATACATAGGCTAGAAACTGAGTTCAACCTATTTGCATGTGTAGCTTTATAACCTAAGATCATACTGATAAATCTGATATTTATGTCCTTTACATTGTTTACCCTTAGAGACCTTTTGTCAAATGTTGCACTGGTTAAATCCATCACTGTGTCATTTGAGACTCTCTTTGTTTTGTCAGGTCTGCTACCGGTGGAAGGTAACCCCATTATAGCCTTGATGACTTCCTTTGTGATTTTATGAATTGTATCCAATTAAAAAAATTCACCATGAACTCTTCTTAGCACAATCCTTATAATATCCTTGGGAAAATCCAGGACACTAAGGATTTCAGTAAAACCTAGGGTTTCCACTATCTTATGTTTCAGCTTGATATTTCCAGATTCACCACAAATCATAGTGCTATACATTTTTTTGATCTCATCATCACCTAATTCCTTTATATAACAATGTATATACATCCTAGGGTCTTCAACATATACTACTCCCTTAGGAATTTGAGAAAATGCACCTATGCTATCATCTTTCTTTGCTATTTCAGGAACCAGTTTGAAAATGGGTCTAGGGCACTTAATTACTTCAACAACTATAGGATTTGCAATAAATTCAGGAGTGGATGAAGATGCCATGATTATAAATACCTCAATCTACCTTTAGGATGAATGCTTTGATGAACTGCTTCACTTTTTTGCTAAGGATGCCTTCGCTTGGGAATTTTTGTACTCTCGAAGATTTGAATGCTTGGTGAATGAAAAAGGAGCCAAAACACTTGCTTCATAATGTTATTTTCTCCAACTACCATATTTAATGCTCATAGGTTAAGTCACAACTTAACTCATTTGCTGGTATAGAAGTAATCTCAACTTCTCACCATCAGCCGAGGGAATAATAGCATGTTTTTCATTTTGTTGCTAAACCCCCAAAGTATTTTCCTTCAGTTAGATGAAGAGTCCCCTGTCAGTGGAGTGATACTCTGTTCTACCAGTGGAGGGGTATTCCCTTCAACATTATGATCTGACTTTCTGATCCATTATTTTGAGAATTCTTGCTTTACCTCTTCAACATTTTCTTTACCTTTCAAACTAGGACCTTTGTTATTTGTCGATGGGGACTTGCTTCTACAAAATTTTGCAATATGTCCAATTTTGTTACAAGCATAACAAGTCACATTTTTTTTTTTGAATAGCTTTCCCATATCCTATGTCGGTATGTGTTCTGCATTGATTAGATAAGTGTCCAAATCTTCCACAAAAATAACATCTTACATTCATTCTACAATTTTCAGAGTTATGACCAACTTTGTTGCATTTAGAACATTGATCGGTGGGTGTATTAGTGTTCTGATAATTTCTAGATCTACACTGATTTTCTCTATGACCATACTTGTTATAGTTAAAACATTTCCCATTGAATTTGTAAGCATTAGGTTGTCTTACCAGTTTGCTATGAGCATGAGTGTTTGCAATATCGGAGCTTTCACCAATTTCAAAGCCAAGGCCATTTGTATCACCATTAGGTTTCTGATTCTTCAGCATGTCAACAAGTTCTTCTGATGTTTTCTTGAATTTCTCCTTGTGTTGATTTGCAGTAGTCAATTCATTCTCCAAGATTCCTTTCTGTCTTATGAGTTTAGTTCTGTCATTTTGTGTATGCATCAGATCTATCTTCAACATATCATTTTCATGACTGAGTCTTGTGTTTTCATTTCCAACATCATTTAGTCTTCTAACCAAGTCTTCTTCGTTCTTCTTTCTGTCTTCAATTTCTTTACAAAATCTCATAGTCATATCTTGCATCTCATTCTTTGTTGTACTTATTTCTTGTCTTAGCTTGTTTACCAAATCATTAAGAGTTTCATTTTCATCTTCCTCTTTCTGCATCTTCTCACAAAGTTCTCTTCTTTTATTCCTTGCTATAGTGTAATTTTCTTGAAGTTCTTGAATGATATCCCGAGCAGCCTTCAGATCTTCCTCAAGTTTGATATTCTTCACCTTTTTTGCATCATAGTCTGAAAGAGTTGTTTCTAATTGCTTTCTCAAGTTTTCCATCTCTACCGGTGACAAGATCTTCCTCAAGTTGTTAGGCTTCTAAAAATGGAGGACTAAGCTCTGATACCAATTGTTAGGATTCCTAAAGATACTAAGAGACGGGGGGGGGGGGGGGGGGGGGTGTCTATCAATATCTAACCGGTAATAATATTTTCTTAACTTATAACATGAAAAGCATATTAAAAATGTATACCGATAAACTAGAAATAATGCAGCAAATAAGAATAACAACCACAACATGAAAAACACACCATAACACAATATTTTAATGAGGTAACCCGATGTGGGAAAAACCTCGGTGGGATTTGTAACCCACAATATTCACTTACTAGCCAATAAGAGAATATTACTGCTACAATAGGGGCCTGCACATGTAGGAAGGCCAAGTGCCTAGAGCTCACTACTCAATTACAAAGGAAGTCACATTGACTTACAAAAATGGATTATACTAATCCAATGTCTTGTACTCCTTCAGATTAGTATCTGCTATGCGAGATTCAGTACTGGTTTAAGCTCTGCTACATAAATAAACCTTTATCCAATAATTCACATAATAGATCTGCTACCCTCTAACTTTTGCATCATACCTTAACATATATAAAGTGATCTACAAATATCTCATACATATATGAGTCATATTACAATCTACCATGTTGTCTTACAAAAGATTTTACAATTAATTACAAAATACATTAATACAAAATTGATGTCGGCCAGGGTGTCGGTAATCTTCCTTTTCGGTGTCAGTGTTCTGTATGTCGGTGTAGAGTCTGTCAGTGCCAGTGCTGGTGTCTGCCTACCGGTATCACATGATTGCAAGGTTGCCATCAATGACAATACCTTCAATCACCTACAATATCTCATTGGAGTGTGCATTTTCCAACAGTGTTCAACCTAGATTCTGGTTTTGATAAACCTCTATCTTTTGGGGAATTGGAAGAGGAATATCAAAGAGTGGACACTACATACCTTGTGTGGAAACTAGTTGTCCATAAAGAAGAAGTGGGAGAACTTACAAAACAAGATGAGCCACCATTTAATATTGATTTTTTTAGACATTACCTTCAATACACCTATATGTCTTGTTGCCAATTAGGAGGCATTGAGGTTCCAGACCTCATGAGTATTGGGCCATTAGTTTTAGCTTTAGGCATTCAAATGTATGAACCCAAGTCATTTGATTATGCATCATATTTGGTGGAGAGATTGCATAAGGGTTTTTTGAACCTCAGGGATAATAATTTCCCTAATTTTAAGTTTTACTCGTTATTTATGCATTCAATCTTATTCTATGGACATTTTAGGGGTACATGTGGCCTAAGGAATTGAGGCTTAACATCAAAAACAGGCAAGGGGAGGAGCAACCTATTCAATTATGGACTTCTGTTTGGGATTCTCATTACACAATATTAAATTATATCAAATTTGAGGAATGGATAGTAAAGCCAATTTATCAGATGTATGGATTTCCTTGCGATGGATCAATCTCAGATGATATTAAAATATTTTTAAGACCTAAAAATTTTGATGACAAAAAGATAGTGAATCATAACTGGGGAGATTGGTATGTCTATAAGGGCTTCATATATTTTAGGATATATGGGTTCGAAGGAACTCCCTGTATGTTGCCAAAATGTGTTCCTAACTGAATAGCATACTTGGAGATTGTCAGACAATTGAGTATCTCAAATGCTAAAAAATTTGGGATCTACGTAAGCAGGGCTTCTTCCCACATACTCTCAACTTTGGAGATTTCACAATTGTTTCAATAAAAGCCTATGATGTAATTGACAAGAAATTAATGGAAGAATATAATTTATTCAAACATTTTGCAAGAGAATTATGATTCAGAAGGATATATCCATCACTGCAAGGAAAGGGAAAATCTAGGTGATTATTTGCATGTGAGTCTAGAAGAAGAAGATATTTTTAGGAACATGGAAGATGGAGAGGCTCAAGAAGTTATTGATAACCTAAACAAACAATTGGAGGAGAAAAGACACAGGTTAATGGAGATGGAGTCAAAAGAAGAAATGCCAGAAAATGAACCAAAAGACACTGAAGCCATTTCTAGGTCACAAGAAAAAGATGTGGAAGAAGAGTTCAATGAAGATGATCAAATTGTAACTAAAATGGAAATTTATAAAGATGCAAGATTGGATGGACATGCTCCTTTTGTGGCAGATGATGTATTTGTTAAATCTAAATAATTTAAGTCTCTTCTTTATAATTTCAAAGGTAAAAGGCTGAGGGATTCTATCCCAAATGTGAAACCTGAAAATGAGGCAGAATTATTGAAGAAACTAAAAGAGTATATAGAAGCAGAATTGGTGAAAATGACTCTGTACAGAGGGAGACAATTATTGATAGAGGCCAGAATAATTATTTTTCCAGGATGGGACCTGAGTGCCTCTTTTATTTTTGATAGTTTATTGCACTCTAATAATAAGGAATTCAAATTGGATATTCAGGGAGTTAATGACATTTTTATTGGGTCAAGGTTTGATCTAGAAGAGGAAGAACTAATGCTATGGGCACTCTATCCACCAAACAAGAGACCAACAATCATTGATGTGGATAGGGATTTTGGACACATGATGAAATTAAAGGTGGGAGAAATTGATCCTATTGTCTTAGCAGATATAGGAGTAGATATTTCCAAATTCAACATGGCAGAAAGGCTTAGAGTGGTAAGGGAAAGGAATTAGTACAAAGCTATGTATGAGAAGGCCATCAGAAGAAGTGGACAGTTTGAACCCATGTTGCTTTCTCCTAAAAATTCAAAATGGAAGAAGAAATGTGAGGAATTGTAGTAGGAAAATCAAATAATTTTCAAACATATGCAAAGTGTAAGAATTGATACTGCTTCTTTCTTGTTGAATAAAAGATTTGAAAAGCTGCAGGGTCACTTGGAAGACTTTTGGGTTGTGTTTCAAAAAAATGTGGACAATGTAGTATCACATAACAAGATCAAAATAGAGTGGGGATCAAGCTGCATGAGAAGAATTTAGAGGGAGTAGATGCCAAAGAGATTGAGAAAATTGAAAGGCTACTTGGAAAGTATGATAAATTCGATGCAGAATTACAAAAAGAATATGACGAGTTTAAAGATGTAATCCAACATGGTATTCCTATTTTAGTTGACCAGAAAGGTGAAGTTAAGGATAAGGATAAATGGATTGTTGAATACCAGAGTCTCCTCAGTGTTGCCCTTGATGTTGCCCGAACAGATAGAATAGAGCTAAAAGAAACCACTGCACAGATGGAGCAGTTTGTCACATTGAAGATCATATATTTATATAGGTGGAGATGTTGTGAATTTAATTATTAATGAAGTTAATATTTATGTTAAATTTAAATAGATTGAGATGTTTACAAATTTAAATATTAATGGAGTTAATATTTAATTTTTAAATTCAAATAGATTGAGTTGTTTTGAATTAAAAATTAGTGAAGTGATATTTAATTTTAATTAAATAAACTTAGATGTTGAAAATTAAACAATTAGGAATTTAAGTTCTAAAGGTAAATTATTGAACTCAAGGGTTTGAATTTTATCTCTCCTAGACATAGGTGCATGTGATTAAACTTGAATAGGAAAATATTCAATTGCGAATATAACCGACCCTTTAGTTGTTTTAGTTAATCTACTACTTAATTATTGCTAAGTAAAATATTTTATATTTGTCAATTTAATGTTTTAAAGTTATGTTTAAAAAAAAAAAATTCATCCCATTCTTGCCCTAAATTTTGGGCATGACAAAGGATAAATGGATTGTTGAATACTAGAGTCTCCTCAGTGTTGCCCTTGATGCTGCCCAAACAGATAGAATAGAGTTAAAAGAAACCACTGCACAGATGGAGCAGTTTGTCACATTGAAGATCATGGTCAGGGATGTGATTTATGATGCGGATACCTATAGGTTGGAAAAATATTTGGAGCATATTAAGAACTATGGTGAAGTGCTTGGCAATTAGATCTTGTTTTGAATGTTTTAAATTGTTGTCTTTTAAAGTCTTATGTAATATGTTTGTTATGTTGGTAGTTGTGTTAGGGTCAGTTGGTTGGGTTTTTTTAGTTAAGATATTAGTTAGTGTAATTATGAATGAAGGGTTATGCCCTTTCATTTTGAAACTAAATCCTCATCTATATATACAAAGGGTCTTTTGATTTAATGAGAGATAGATTTGGAGATGCAATTATATACAATACTCTCAGGGTTTATTTTCTGGAAATGCCAAACTGGTGAAAAGACATTGTGCTATATTTAATCAGTTGATTATCTTATGTTTATTTCAATACAAAGATCGATTGTTTTTAATCTATAATGGTATTTATCTTTTTGATTGTTTGATTAGTTCCCTATTTTAAATCTATTCATTTAGATTGTTTCAATATGTTATCCTATGTTATTGTAGTTTGGGTTAAGTTTCAGTTTGATTATAAGTTTGAAGGATTGGATGTCAAGCTTCATTCTATCTTATTGGTCTTTCAGAGAAAAGTTAAATTCAGTAAGACTAACTACAACATTATGTCAGGGGCGAATGCACTGGTCTACTATTGTTTGAAGATAATTTAATCAGGTGTTTTCTGCGTAATCTCAATTAAGAAATCTATAATGTCCCCACTTTGAAATAGGATTCAATAATATATAATAATAATAAAATTAAAATACAAAAGATTAAAAAATAAACATTTAAATTAAAATACAAATTAAATATAATTAAAATTTATTATTAAGTTAATGAATGATCAAAAGACATAAAATGAAAAGGTATGACTCCCTCAAACATGAGATATAAAAGGGAGAGGTCAACCTCATTTGAAAAGGGGGATGATTGGGGAATGAGAGGTGCAAATCTTATTTAAATAAGAAGTGCATATTTGATTGTGAAAGGTTGTGTCCCTTTAAAAGGGTAAAAAGAATGAAGAGGTGCACTCTTTCAAAGGGAGCTAATGGTGAAAGGGTGTGTCTCTTGCCAAAAAGCATACATGAAGAGAATTTGATAGTAATATTAATATAGAACATGGAGGAAACTATAGGCAATTGTAATCTGGTCTGTGCACACAATAATCACATCCAAGCTTCCGCCCTTTTTCTAGTATGTATTTCTATTTAGCACTTGCATATACTGCAACCCCCATATTAATCTTTGTATATTATTGGTCCAATACTTTTACAATAATAAGTTCTTACAATAATAATAATAACCTTTATATATACATATATATTTAGAGTGATCACTGATATTTAGTGGCCAATGTCACTTGAAGATAAAACTGGAAATAATCTGAAAAATTATTAATTCTTTGAAATTGTAAGTGCTAACGGATAAACTAGAACTAAATAACCATTCTAATTTCTAGTAATAGATTAGATAACTGATGATATTTTGAGCACTGGTAACAAAAGTAAATAACTGGTAATAATCTGAGTATTGACAATAAATTCAACAACTGATAATAATTCAAATAACTGATAATAAATCTGAATGCTGGTTATGATTTTTAATATTGATAACCTGAATAAACTAAATCAATTCATAAGGACTAGGGGGAACTACTAAAGGGAACCCTACCTAATAATATGGGTAGGGAGAACTGCTAAAGAGCACCCTACAAAATCATTAAGTGGGGAGAACTGTTGAAGGGAACCCTACCTGATAAATGGGTAGGGAAAACTTCTATAGGGTACCCTACATGATCATTAAGTGGGGAGAACTATTGAAGGGAACCCTACCTAATAAATGGGCAGGGAGAACAACTATAGGGCACCCTACGAGATCATTGGGTAGGGAGAAATCCTATAGGGCACCCTACATGACAATATTAGGTAGGGAGAATAGTTGTGTAAGGCACCCTACATGGCTATATTGGATAAGGGGAAATGGTCAATCAAGACACTCCACCAGATCTTGCATCACAACTCACTAACATAACTTATGATTCTATCTCTAATATTATTACAAGGATCCCTCTTTATGTTATATACAGTTAATTCTGTATATAGTCATTTATATGACAATTCCTTAATGAAATTTGTAGCACCTTTTGAGTTTATTTTTGTAGGATTTTTACAATAGCAAAGGCTAAGGTATTTTCTCTTAACCCCTACACTAAGAACTGAGATCCATAACTAGGATATTTTAAGGTATTTTATTAGGGGACATTACAAAATCATACTTATATATAAAGTAACCTTTTAATTAAAGCATTCATTTACAAGCAAGCAATTCAAAGTTTTTAGTAATTATTTAATTGAAGTGACAATCTCAGGAATCATTTTCCCTCTAATGCACATAAACCTTGGAAACATTCAATTCCAATCAGGCATACTTGACAATAATGGGATTAATACCCATCAAAAGTTTCTTCTCAATCTTCACAACACCCTTACAAGACACCAACCATACTTTGACGAAGACAAACTTGATAAAGGCTGCCCTACCTTGTAATGAAGCCAATCACTTCAATCGATCTCTTGATATCATTGTTACAGACTTATCCTCCAATTTATAGAAAGATCCAACGGTTCAAATGAAAGTTATGATAATTATTCCAAAACTGCTAGAGGATACAAGGAAGACAATATTAAGATAAACTATACAAGATACACATTATGAAGAAACTAGTCAAAATTCTTGATAACATCAAATGAAATATAGTGTTTGATTAGATTCTACTTTATTTTTAAGTTCTATATAATACCCAAATTTCTATTAACCCATAACAAAATATGCAACTAACAAATAAAATATGCAATTTGTAGCTGGCCTTGGACCTAGAAAAGTTGCTTCCATACAAACAACTATTTTAAGGGTTGGAAGCATTTACAGTCGCAGAGAATCATTGACCCCTCTAGAAGCTATGAAGCAACTTGTCTTTATAAATGCTACTAGTTTTTCAAGGGTTAGAGGGACCAAACAAGCAACTTCTAGGAACCATATTATGGATCCATTGGATGATACTAGAATTCATCCAGAGTCATATTAACTAGCCAAGAAAATGGTTGAGGATGTATAATATGAAGATGCAGGATAGAATATAGATGATATGTATGAGGAAACACAAGAAATGGTAGTTGAACATGTCAAAAACTATCCCCATGTGTTAAAGGCCCTTGATATTGATGAATATACTAGAAGTGTGGAACAACAGACATCTAATAAAAAGCAGGAAACTCTTGCTGACATAAAGTTTGAATTGGTACATGGATTTATGGATTGGTGAACACCATATAAAGAACCATCCCAGGATGAGGAATTTTATCTGCTAACTAGAGAAAGTGAAGAGACCCTTTAAGTGGGGAAAATTGTACAAGCAACTGCTCGTAGAGTCCTGAATAATTGTATAAAAGCTGCTTCCATACAAAGGGCTATTTTGAGGGTTGGAAGGGTTTACATTGGCAGAGAATTGTTGACCCCTCTAGAAGCTATGAAGCAACTTTTCTTTATAACTGGCAGCCATAGAATGGAGAGGTTAAGGAGGTTGAGGATCCATATTTTTCCAAAGCAGATACCATTAAACAAAGTGAACATGTTTCTAACATTCTACTATTTGGCAAGGGAATTCAAGCTAATAATTTGGTCACAATTTGATTACTATTTGCTAACGCCCTACTATTCAGCAAGGGAATTCGAGATAATTCGAGCTAATAATTTGGTCACACTTTGATTACTAGTTGCTAATGCCCTACTATTTGGCAAGGGAATTCAAGCTAATAATTTGGTTGAAATTTTCTTAATGGAATAACTCAGGATTCATGTAGTGAGGAACTGAGGCCCCAATAGGGGCAGCTCCAAATCAACTGACTTTTCCATCCCTACATAGGGAGGGGATTACTGGGGAAGAAGCTACGGAGTCTACCCACCTATATGCCATGGCTCCCCACTTCTCTTCCCTCTTCCCGGGCTTCACCCCTTCTTACTGTTCCTGTTCTTGCTATAGGAATACAAATGATCTGGACAATTTTCCATCTGGGCAAGGGATATGCCCATCTGTTCATACTATAGGAATACAGACAAAATACAATCTCATGCAATCTATTCTTGCTATAGGAATACAAACAAAATACAATCTCATGCCCGTACTATTATAAAGGGAGGTGTTAGGAACCTCTTTTTATGGAAGTTTTTCGAACAAATACAAAAACCAAAAGTAAGCTTAAAAGATTTAACCAACCTAAAAAGAAAAGGCATAGAATTGTAGGGCTATTTCATTCAAATTAAATTCCAATTCATTCAAACTAAAAGCAAAGGCCCTACTATTCTATGGGGCCATTTACTAGGAATTAAAGCTAGTTACTGCTAGAAATAAAGTGAACAAGAGAATGCAAGGAAAGCAAAGGAACTTGCAAAAAAATCTTGATGACAAGAACAGAAGTACCAACCTCTTGTACAGTTGATGTCGAGCATCTATCTACAGAAATTGTGTTCGCTTCCTCCAATTTTCGCACCCTGAGCCCGCGTATAATGATGGTGCGTAATTACTTTTTTTTTTGAAAAATACCTCATGTTTGTCGGAATTCTGATGTGAAATATGAAATTTGCACTATCAAAAAAAGTAAACCTGATGGTAACACACAAGTAGAAGCATGTGATCAGGATAGAATACACTGATGAAGTCCATCGACAGAATGCACACTAGTGGCAATGGAGAAATCTTGTATTGTCGAAAGTGATGCTATCAGTAAGACTTATCCTGCTGGACACTGGGAAAAGTAAAATGTATCGGCAAAGGTTACAATGATAAAGGGTCAAAGTTTATGCTAAGGAGACATGATAGATCAAGAGGAGCCACACTAAGGGAAAAGACATTGGGGAAATTATGCGCATGGCTTGGACAAATTTTAAGCTATCCTAATGCCTGATGAGACTAGTGGGATAATTCTCACCAATAGCAAGAACAAAGGTCATTGGCTTAAGTTATCCCGATGAGTAAGAAGAAATCAAGAGGTTGTGAAAATCATCTAACCAACATACACCGATCAACAGGTAAAATCCATGTTCATCGGGATGCCGATGTGAAATTTCAACATGTCTGAATTCTGACGAACACGAGGTATACTTAAAAAAAAAATTAATCTAACAAAGAAAAATAAATTCCATAACCAGTCAGAAATGTTCGTCGATTTTTCATCCAAATTCTGACGTGAAATTTTAACATGTCAAAATTCCAATGAACACGGGGTAATTTTAGAAAAAAACAAATTAATCTGATTAAACAAAAGAAATCCCATAACTCATCGGAAAACTACTCCAAATGTACTAGTGTGTCATTCATCCACTGTGCTTCTCTTTGATTAAATTCTCTCTCATGGAGATCTTCGGAAGGCACAACTGGCTTCCCTTGAATAAAATATCATCTTGGATTATGAAATCTAGCCACTTCATCCTGTCTAAAGTAAAAGGCTCCTTGCAAGCTTTCCAAGCCTCTACAAAATCAGGATCCTCAGGATACAATACTTTGAGTTCATTGAATCCAACGACCTCAAACTGAATCTTTGTCAGCAAAATATTCCTCCTACTTAAGGCATCTACAAGTCTGTTAGACCTCCCACTCTTGTGCTTCAAGACAAAAGTATAACTCTACAGAAATTCCACCCATTTCAAATGTCTCTGATTCAATTTTCCTTGACTATTCAGGTACAACAATGCTTGATGATCAATATATAAAACAAAATCTTTTGGCAACAAATAATGTCTCCATTTCTTTAATGCATAAACTATTGCATAAAATTCTTGATCATAAACAAAATATTTCTTCTTTGCATCATTTAGCTTTTCACTGAAGTATGCAATGGGCCTACCTTCTTGTCTCAATAGAGCTCTAATGGCATTACCATTGGCATCACAATCCACCTAAAACACCTTGTTAAAATCTAGAAGGGCTAAACCAGGTTACTCTGTCACCTTCTTCTTCAACAAATCAAAACTCTTTGCTTCTCCCATACTCCACCTAAATTCTTTCATATCCCCTCTCATTGTTTACAGTTAGGGGTACACAAATGCTACTAAAGTTTCTAGTTAACTTCCTGTAATAACTAGCCAAACCATGGAAAGATCTCACCTCAGTAGTAGTCATTGGGGTTGGCCATTCCAGGATAGCCTTCACCTTCTCTAGGTTCATTTGAAGACCTTCTATTGAGACGAAAAACCCCAAGTACACTTACTCTTTCACCAAAGTACACTTCTTCAAATTAATCAACAATTTCTCCTCTCCCAACTTCTCAAAAACTCTACGAGTATGCATCAAATGCTCCTCCAATGTCTTGCTGAAAATCAAAATGTCATCGAGGTACATAATAACAAAACTACCTAGAAATTCATTCAATACCTCGTTCATGAGCCGCATGAATGTACTCAGTGCATTGGTTAGCCCAAAAGGTATGAATAACTACTCATACAAGCCTTCTTTAGTTTTGAAGACGGTCTTCCACTCGTCCCCCTTTCTAATATGGATCTAGTGATATCCACTCTTCAGATCAATCTTTGTGAAGTACTCTACCCCACTCAAGCAGTCCATCAGGTTATCTATCCTTGATAGGGGAAATCTATACTTGATGGTTGTCTTTTTTATGGGCCTGGAGTCCATACACATCCTCTATTCTCCATTCTTCTTTGGTGCGAGTACTACAGGTACTACACATGGACTCGGGTTCTCTCGAATCAATCCTTTTCTCAACAACTCTTGAACCTATCGGTTCAACTCTTCATTTTCTACTGGAGTCATTCTATGGGCTACCTCATTCAGCAAATTGGCTCCAGGGATCAAGTCAATCTGATGATTGATCTTCCTCACAAGTGGTAAACCCTCAGGTACATTATCAGACACGATGTCCTGAAACTAATCCAACAACCCATAAACTTGTATAGGCACCTCTACACTATCTTGATTATCCACTCTAGGAATTAAAGAAAAACACACAGGTTTTTGTTTCATGCCCTCCAAAAATTTCCTTCCATCAACAAAACATATTCTGACATTACTACATACATTTTCTTCCACCTCCTTCAGGGACTTTAGCTTATGACGAAGTCCATCCTTTGTTAGGGTATAAGTATTTGCATGACCATCATATACATCATGCCTATCAAACTACCATGGTCTCCCTAATAGAATGTGACATGTATCCATGGGTATGATGTCACAGAGTACCTCATCATGGTAACTTCCAATCTTGAATTTCACTAAAGGGTAAGTGCACAAAGATGGTGGTCAAAAAGGGGGGTATAAGTGGACACTTTTTTTCTGAAATCAGGTGAACCTGAACTTGGAGGCAAAATTTGAAAGTCATCCACTCAAGATATGAAGATAATCAAAGAACAAATATTGTAGTACACTCAATCTAGTTTCCAAACTACTGAACTTTTTAAAAATTAGATAAGATTAAGGGGGTCAAATCCCTTGCGCACGAAAAAAAGACCTTGATTTTTTCAGAAAAACATAACATAGTGTCTGACATGCGCATCAAAAAAGTCATATTTAGATTTAGTATTTTGACAAATCCTTTGGCATAAAGATAGTTAAGAGTGAGGACTAGAAGATGTGTATTTTTTTGTAATTTTTTGTTGATTATTTTTTTTTAATGATTTTTCTGATAGAGCACATCCTGAAAATTAGGTACTTGTTCATGCGTGAAGCATAAGTTTCTCTAAAAAAATTGAAAATGCAAATATTTTTTTTTTTAAATTGTAAAGAATCACGTTCACTACAATAATATATAAATTCTTTTAAATTTGGATAATTATATCAAAAGTTATTAAAAAAATGGTGCACGTATGTTTGTGAGAACTATGGAGACACTAGTAAAAGAAATTCAATAATAATATGTTATTGTTGTTCAAATTTAAAAACAATTATATGGTTAGAAAGCTCAGAAGATGGATGAAAATATGGTGGAAATTTTAGAAATACCCACTTGATGATGTGTAAACCTGATGATGACAAAGTTGAGAAACCAAGTTGATAAAATAAAACATGCCAAAAAGGAGGGAAATGAAGGGAAATCGAACTTCCAAATTGTAGCTTTGTCATCCAGGCCTATTTCCAAGCCTAAATAGACAAAAGCGCATATGGGGTACCTATGGTATAAAAAGCGCATAGGAGGTACTTATGGTGTAAGAAGCGTGTACGTTCTATCTTAACTATAAAAAGCACATACGTGCTATTTTTACTATAAAAAACACGTATGCACTATTTTTATTATAAAAAGCGCGTACGTGCTATTTGTACTATAAAAAGCATGTACGCGCTATTTTTACTATAAATAATGCGTACGGGCTAAGTTTGTTTAAATTTTGGGAGTGTGTATAATATGTTATTGTATATATATATATAATATGTGTATATACATATAATATATAATTTCTATATAATATAAAAAATTAAAATATACAATATTTATATATATGTATGTATGTATATAATAATATATTATATATTCAATATATATATGCACATATGGGTGTGTATGTATGTGTATTGTCTCCCTCTCTCCCCCTCTCAAGCACGTACAAGGTCTCTCTCTCTCTATCTCTCTCTCTCTCTCTCTCTCTCTCTCTCTCTCTCTCTCTCTCTCTCTCTCTCTCTCTCTCTCCCCCTTCCCTCTCTCTTCCTCTCCCTCTCTCCCTCCCTCCATCCCCTTTCTCTTCCTCTCCCTCCAATATATCTTCTTTTTGTTTGCATATATATAAGGTGATAAGAAGATTGACAAGGTGGTCGGTTTTCTTTTTTTTTAAAGAAGATAGGATATAAAGTAGAACATTTGAAGAAAATGAATGTATTAGATTCTTTGGATCATGTGGATATATTGGTTGGATAATATTTATTTTTCGTATGGTGTACTAAGGTGTCATATGGTGTATTATGACCCCTTAGGTGTCATTATGGGTCATATGGTGTTCTATGATCCCTTAGGACACCATATGACCCCTTAGGACACCATATGGTGTCGTTGTGGGTCATATGGTGTCCTAAAGGGTCATATGGTATTCTATGACCCCTTAGGATACCATATGATCCCTTACATGTCATTAGAGGTCATATTGTTTCCTAAGAGGTCATATGGTGTCCTATGACCCCTTAGGACACCATACAACCCCTTAACACACCATACGACCCATAACGACACCATATGGTGTCATAAGGAGTCATAGGATACCATACAACCCATAACGATATCATATGGTGTCCTAAGAGGTCATAGGATTCCATATGACCCCTCAAGACACCATACAACACATAACAACACCATATGGTGTCCTCAAAGGTCATTTCATGTTTCATGACCCCTTAGGACACTATTCGGCATCATTATAGGTCCTATGGTGTGCTAAGGGATCATATAGTGTCCTATGACCCCTTAGGATACCATATGACCCCTTAGGATACCATATGATCCCTTAGGACACCATATGATCCCTTAAGACATCATACGACCCATAACAACATCATGTGGTGTCCTAAGGGGTCATAGGATGCCATATGACCCCTCAGGATACCATACAATCCATAACACCACCATATGGTGCCCAAAAGGGTCATATGGTGTTCTATGACCCCTTAGGACACTATTTGGCATGATTATAGGTCCTATGGTACTCTAAGGGATCATATAGTGTCCTATGACCCCTTAGATGTTGTTAGGGGTTGTATTGCATTCTAAGGGTCAAATGGTGTACAATGACCCATTGGACACCATATGGTATCATTATGTATCTTATGGTGTCGTATGACCCCTAGGACACCTTATGACCACTTAGGACACCATATGGTGTCATTAGGGGTCATATGATGTCCTAAGGGGTCATATAGTCTCCTACAACCCCTTAGGACACTATTTGACCCCTTAAGACTCCATATGGTGTTGTTATCGGTCGTATGGTGTCCTAAGAGGTCATATAGTATTTTATGACCCCTTAAGATACCATTTGGTGTCATTATGGGTTGTATGGCATGCTAAGAGGTCATATGGTGTCTTATGACCCCTTAGGACTCCATATGACCTCTTATGTGTCATTATGGGTCATATGGTGTCATAAGGAGTCATATGGTGTCCTATGACCCCTTAGGACACATGCATGGATCCCTAGGATACCATATGACCCTTGAGAATACCTTTTGACCCTAGAGAGGGATAGAGGGGGAGGAGAGGGAGGCAATGAGAGAGAGATACATCTAAGAGAGGAGGAGAGTGAGATAGAGAGATAGAGACTGAGAGGGAGAGACAAGAGATAAATGAGAGAGAGAGAGAGGGGGGAGGTATAGAGAGATCTAAGAGGTGGATAGAGGGATTGGGAGAGAAATAAATACCTAAGACGTGAAGGGAGGAAAGGTGAGAGAGAGAGAAAGAGAGGGTGAGAGAGAGAGAGATTCTGAGTGAGAGGGAGGAAGGGGTGGAAGGATATTACAAGAGACAAGAGAGAGAGAGGTGCAAAGAGAGGGAGAGAGGGAGAGAGTGAGAAAGAGAGGTAATGAGAAAGGGAGAGAGGGAGGGAGAGGGGAGAGTGAGAGAATGAGAGAGAGACACCTGAGAGAAGGAGAGAGTGAGATAGAGAGAATGAGGATGAGAGGGAGAGACTTCAGAGATAAAGAGAAAGAGAGAGAGAGAGAGAGAGAAACTTAAGTGAAAAATAGAAAGGGAGGTGGGGAGGTAGGGAGAGAGTGGGAAAGAGATACACTTGATAGAGGAGGAGAGTGAGATAAAGAGATAGAGAGGTAGATAGGGAGAGAGACTTTAGAGAGAGAGAGAGAGAGAGAGAAACTTGATAGAAGAGGAGAGATATTTGAGAGAGGGGGAGAAACTTGATAGAGATATTCGAGAAAGGGAGAGAAAGAGAGGGATATATGGAAGAGAGAAAGAGGGTGAGGGAGATGAGAAAGAGATAGAGAGATACCCGAGAGAGGGAAGAAAGTAGAGAGGGAGATTCTTAAGAGACAAAAAGGTAGGGGTTAAGGAAGAGAGAGGGGGAATGTAGGGAAGAGATGAGAGACATAATGGTGATATGAGCATGTTGATTACTGAAATTTATAAGAATACTCAAAAAACTAGAATCTGCATTATAACTCTTAGAGATTTGGAACCACTCTCAAACATCCTGACAATATATACATAAAATATAACTTAAAGTATAACTTATACTTAAATGTTATATTTTATGTATATATCCTACTGAAAAACCTAATGGAATGCTAAGTGAATTGCATTTTATTGACAGACAGAACCGCATACGCAGTTTTAGTTTTTAAACCACATACACGGTTAGTATGCTTTAAATCGTGTATGCGGTTAGTATTCTTTAAACCATGTACACGATTAGTATGTTTTAAACTGCACACGCGATTTAGCTTTGGTTAGGCTCGACAAAACGAGCCTAAACACATATGGGATTCTTTAAATTTGAAATACCTCATATGCGTTTTGGTGTTTTTCATGTGTTTTTTTTGGTGTTTCCACTTTTCTGACCACCATCTTTGTGCACTTACCCTAAACATCATTCATTGACCAAAACTTTGTGGTCATTTTACAACTAGGCTATCCAATATGGTTGCAGATGTCTTTCTCTCTTTAGACATCAGATTATTAGTGCTCCCACTATCAATAATCACATTACAACATTTGTTTTCATATTTGCATCTGGCATGGAACAAACTCTTCCTCTAATCTGGTTCTTTCTCCTCATTCATAAGGGTTCTCCTAACAACTAGGGCCTCTCCCCTTTTTGCATCATTAGAATGTTCTAATTGAGGTTCCTCATATGCATGTGTGGCTCGTGCATGGCCCTCATTTATTCAAATTAAGGCCATGGAAAATATTTAAAAGGTGCTTTTCCTTCATACTTACTTCCTACCGGTCCTTTAGGTACTCTTCTAGAAAATAGTGCTTCAAGTTTCTCAAACTCATCATCTTCTCTCTTCATATCATCCAATTCCTTTGCATATAAAGATCTCCAATATTTCTTACTAGTTGATGATGCAGATGCATAAAAAGCAGGTTCAGACTTCACAACTCTAGAAGGTCCAAATTCTTCAAGCTCAAAACCAGATAATTTCCCAACCAAGGTATCTCTGTTGATAAAAGTATTAACCATTGTTCTCAATTCATTAATTGTAGTAGCCTTCATCTTGTAATACAGTGGTAGGGCTCTCAAAACTTTAGAAACAATTTCATCTTCACTCAGAGTTCCACCACAACATTGAATTCCCATAAAAATCTCATTTACCCTTTCCATGAATGCAGTAATCCTTTCATCTTCTTCCATCTTCAGGTTTAGCAATCTTCATAGTAGGGTTACCTTCATTAAGAATCTCCAACTTATCCCATAAAGCCTTTCCAGATGATTTATCGGTGTAGACACCTAAAATTGTCATGTCTAATTAAATAAATATTTTATTTATTTAATTATCTAAGCCTAATTCTTCTATTAATTAAATAAATCTTTATTTATTTAATTAATTCATTTATCCTCTTCTAGCCTTATTTCTCATTTAAATAAATACATTTATTTATTTAAATTATCCTTTTCTTAAATTAAATAAATATCTTATTTATTTAATTGATCCCATTTCTACTATTAATTAAATGAATCTTTATTTATTTAATTAATTCAATAGCTTTTTCTACCTATGACACATGTCATTCATCTCTTAATTCCTACACTACCTACCCCCTCTCAGTATTTTATTATTTCTTTTACCTACCCTCTAATCATAGCCGACCATTTATCTTTTACACCTCTCAACCTTATCCCTTCATTTCTTATAGTATCTTCTATATAAGAGGATACTTCCTTCATTATCAACCCTAATCAATCTATGCATCCTAATCAATTGACTACCCGATTACACTTTCAAACTTGCATATGCAATCAAGCCTACTTGCAATCACATTTTTGTTCTTTGTTGAGCTCTTGTGCGCACATAAAATCTGAGAGCAAATATATCAAGCAAGATCAATGGAGATAGGAAGAATGGAGATCCAAACCCTATTGGACATGTGATGGTATAATCTTTGTGATTTCATTTGATTTGCATTGTCTTAGGTAATCTTTATATGTTATGGTGGATCTTTGTTGTTGTTAGGCTAGTGTTTTGTGGTTGAATTCATTTAGTCTTTCAATATTATCATTGTTGTTATCCATTTTCACCGTATACATTTTGGCACGTCCGGTGGGACTCTTGTCCCTTTTGCATTTAACCTCCTTGTTGCAGATTTGGTGTTTTGAAGTTGCAGATCTGACATTTCTGACAACATTTTGATATTTTCGCATCTACGTACTTTCAGATCGTGTTTTTTGTTTTATGCTGCGTCTACGACATCTGGGATCGCGTCTGCACCCTCGACAGTTTTTTTTTGCAGATTCCAAAAATTGCGTCTGTGTTCCCTAATCATGTATGTGGTATTTTTAGGTGCGTCTATGTCCATAAGCCGCGTCTGCATTCTAGAACCATGTCTGTGTGATTTTTAGGCTCGTCTGCATCCAAAAGTCGCATTTGTGTTTATGGTAACCACATCTGTGTACACTTATTTTGCATTTTGGATTTTTATTGATTCAAGTTTTTAGTCATTCAATTTTTCAGATCTGGTTTATTTTGAGCTAACATCTTCAGATCTAGCTAACGATATTGGTGCAGCTTGTCTTGAAAGCAAAATCATTTTGTTGAAGGCCCCTATTTCACAAAGTCTTTTGGATCTAAAATTTACCTAACTCATGTGCTTGCAGGAAGGGGTGATCATTTGAAACAATCCAAACTACTAATAACTCTTTGTTGCAAGTCCTTGGCAGGGGTTTTGGATTTTTATTGTGTGCCTTGTTTTCATAGACTAGCAAACACTTCAATTGGTGCACTAAAATTGAATCATTGTCTTTTGTGTCTTGAGCAATAGGCTCTTTTTGTTTAATCTTTAGAGGACCTGTCTCCCCATGTGGTCATTAGGACTACTAGTGAGGAGAGAACGACCCAAGTGGTAGCAAAAGAAAAGCCATATTCTTCCAAACCACTATAAATAACTGTATTCATGGTGAAAACTATGAATAACGTGTGCTAATTAGTTCATACCGACACTATGTCTCCCCATAAACCCATTTGATCAAATTTATTTGATCACTTGTAGGGCATAACCCCTATCGGTTGGGAGCCTTCTGTATTTACAGATCTAAAAGTGCCACATGTATGGCCACATGAGCGGATGCCCTTACTAGCACCTTTTTGTTTTAGAAGTCCAAATCCTTCTAGTAGTTGGGGCAGGAGGTCGGACCTCTGGTAGCAGCCCACACACATATGGTTATTAGTAGAGATACAAAGTTTTCCACAAGGAGATTTTGTGGGGACTAATGGTTGGCTGCCCCGAGAAGTAAGTGCCGAGGGTGGAGCCAATGGGGTCAAGCATCTAAGTATCCACTCTGAATAGCGTAGCCTCAGGGGTAAAACCCCATGTGGGATCAACAACTATTGTCTTGGCCAGCCATAAGAATTGTGCTTGACTTATTTTAAACATTCAAAACATTCAAGACCAAATAGTAAAACATTTTGTCTTTTGTGTCTTCAAGTGTATGCAAAACAATTTTACATCAAACAACACACTTTTCTTGGAGTCATTTTGAGTCTAAACACTTGCAAACATTGAGTCTTCATCAACACTGTGTCCTCTTGTCATGAAAAATAGTCAAAACATTTAGATTTGGTCACAACAACAACCTAATAGATTGGAAAAATTACACAAAGTTTACAGAAACACATCTGTGTCTGATAGAACCGCGTCTATGTTGTCAAAACACGTCTATGTCTGACATAAGAGCGTCTGTGTCTTATAACCACGTCTGTGAAGGGCAGAAATGCGTTTGCATTCCTAGAATCAATATTGCATTGACAAAATATCAAAAAGACGTCTGTGTTAAACAGAACCACGTCTACGTCAGGAAATCGCATCTGTGTAGTATACAGGTGCGTCTGTGTTCAGTATTGAAAAACTTTTATAATCCAGCAAACAAACACAGTCAGTTTCAGAATTCTTGAGCTTCCTAGGTTATTTCTCTAGGGTTTAATCTAGCATTCAACCTTTCTTTGGTTCTCACACAGTCCATCATTGCTTTACACCTTACATTACATTCACATTTGTCTAAACTTGAGTCAAAAGGTCACTTGCTTGTCCTCATCTTGCTTTGTCAACACACTACATACAACAACATTTTGCTAAGTGGTCCCTCATCAAGGTCTATCACCTTTGGGTCTCATTTGGTCTTACTTAGAGTCAAGGTCAACTTACCTCATCAAGAGAAAATATCATCTCTTTGGAAGCCACACCTACTCTACTACATACATACTTGGTCTTACACTTTGGACATTGCAAGTACACCTCGGATTCATTTACATTCCATCCAACTCTTGGTCTTCCATACTCTTTCCATTTTTCATCTAGTCTCACACATCTTGGTCAATACCTAGTTCATGGTTGAAAATCGTTCCCAAAAATCTAGGAGAGAAGCTAAAGAGGCTCAAGAGTCCACAAACATGAGTTCCTATGAGTATGACAATGATATCTTTTTCAATTCTGATCATACTACATTACCTGACATAGATGCTTATAGAAACATTCCAAATGTTGAGAACATGGACACTACAAACAACAATGATACACACAATGACAATATGGACAACTTTCGGTACATTCAACAGAAGTGGAAGACACCATTATGAATCCTCATTTTAATCAATTGGTTGAGGAAATAATGAGGAGAGATAGACAATACTTTCTACAAGTGATGGCACAAAGTGGAGCCAAGATACCTCATGATTTTGACATGTCTCAAATAATAGAAAATCGATCTTTGCAAAAAACTCACTCCAACATGGATCAAAGGAGGCCTAATAGTGGAGGCAATAGAGGACCACATATGGTGCCTGAATCACCATCATCTTTGTTTCAAAAACCAGAGGTCCCATACACACATGGTAAAGCATATGATACTCACCTTCGCAGACCATTATGGAAGTCTTATGCAAAAAAATACACTCAAGCACATGGTAATGCTAAAGACCTACCACCAAAGCAATTGGATATCCAAAGGCATGCTCAAAGTTTGGACACAAGGAAACCCCGTGTCAAATTTGGGGGCAACACATTAGAATATGACATGCCTATAGAGTATGGTATACATGGACAAAGCAGATATGCCATTCCTCAACATGAATCTATACCAAGTGGTCCATATACACAACATCATTATAGACCTCCTCCATATGAACATGTGTATGGTCAATATCATCCATATATGCAACATGCTCCTCCTCCAATTGGTGCCTCAAGCATGGGGTATGGTCCAAGGAGTCAATCTCCACCTAAGAACAATTTGAAGCAACAAATCAGGGACTTACAAAAGAAAATGGAGGACATAAATACACCAAAGCCAACATACACAATGAGAGACATATGTCATTATCCATTTGAGGTAGCAGCAGAAGAGACATATTTGATGAGATTATTCCCATAGAGCCTAGGCAATCAAGCTATGGAATGGTTCTCCCAACTTCCACCTGGAATTAAGTCATGGGGTGACTTAGTAGAGGCATTTATCCAACATTTCTCCTACATAATAGAGATAGACATATCATTCACTACTTTGTGCAACACTAAGCAAAAAGAGGGAGAGTCTTTTGCATCATTTTTACAAAGATGGAGGAATCTAGCCAACAGATGCTCTTGCAAAATTCCACAAAAGCAAATGGTAGAGATGTTCACCCAAAATGTTAAGAAAGACATTGGCTATGATCTAAGGAAAGCTTGTTTGTCTACCTTCAAGGACGTCATTGAAAAAGGATTAGTGATAGAAAAGGTCCTAATTGAATAAGGAGTCATTAAGATATTCAAGGAAAACAAAGTTGACTTTAAAGGAAAAGATAAGCCAAGATTTTGGAATAAGAGCAAGAACACAATCAATGATGGTGTTGTTGATGCAAATACAGTGTGACCCAAATTCATTTTTTTGAGATCAAGTTCTACAAACAACCAAGTGAATACTCAAACAACTTCCAAATCATAGAGGAAGTACACTCCATTGGGAGAACCTCTTGAGTCAGTTTTCAAAAAGCTAGTGGCAAACAAGGTAATCACAATTCCAGATTTTCCTCCATATGCGTCAAAGGTGAAACCAAATTGGTGGAATGATGATGAATATTGTGAATTTCATAAGAGTAAGGGTCATAAAATAGGAAATTGTCCTCAACTAAAGAACATCATACAAGATCTCATTGATAGAGGTGACATTGAGATTGAAGGACACTCATCCAATCAAGAACATGAAATGTTTAAGGAACCATTCCCAAAGCATGACAAGGGAAAAGCTAAAGCCACAGATGAACAAACCAACTATACTAGAGCATCTTATAACTATGATTCAACCATCAATCACATTTCAATGGACAATTATGTCTCTACCATTATCATCAAGGACAAAACCCCTGAGAATTCTACCTAGAGACCCAAGATCGTTCTGAAAGGCGTTGGATCTTCTTCCGAACCTACCTTGGAATGTCATGTTACAACCCATCAAGGTAAATTCACTTTGCAAGGAGCTCCAGCTAAAAACACTACTTCCTCATCAACCAAGCCTGAGTATGACCTTGTAGAACAATTAGGAAAAACACCCGCGCTTATTTCCATCTTTGAGATTTTACGCATATCCCCCACACATAAAGCTATTCTTGACAAAATCTTGAGAGACACTGTCATTCCTACTGATCTGAATGTGGACCAGTTTCAAGCCATGGTGGGATACCTTTACATTCCATACTCTCTTACATTCACAGAAGTTGATGACACCTCCGTAAGTCAGCCACATAATGCACCTTTACACATTGAATCCTTCATACAAAAACATCCCATAAAACGAGTCTTGATAGATGGAGGAGCAGGTCTAAACATTTGTACATTGAGCACTATTAAACAATTGGGATATTCTAATAAAGCTATGAATTCTACAAACAAAATTACCATCAAAGCATATGATGATGAAGAGCATTCATCCAAGGGCATAGTCACCTTACTTCTAAGAGTTGGGCCAGTTACAAAGGATGTGGTTTGTCAAGTACTTGATCTTAATCTCACATACAACATATCGCTAGGACATCCTCAGATTCATGAAATGAGGGCAGTCCCGTCTACATATCACCAATGCATTAAGTTTCCTCACAATGGAGTTGAAATAACAGTTAATGGTGATCCTAATCCATTCATATATTGCAATAACTTGAGACCAAAAACTGAGACCATCATTCCCAGTAATCATGAAGTTGTTCCTTCTTCTGCATACATTGATCCTGAGTCATTAAAACCTTTGACATCAAAAAAAGGTGAACTTAAGGGAAAATTCTAGGACAAAGGCATGGGTGAATACACTTTAAATCAGACCATGTACTTACAACAAGTCATGAATTCACCAAAAGAATATGGACGACCACATCCTACTAAGCGGGTATCTATCATTACACTTGAATGGGATCCTACAATCTTCCAAAAATGGGGTGAACTGGAAGAGGAAGACTTATACAAAATGCTTTACAAAGACCTTGCAAATGATACACAAGATTAAATCAGTTTACCATGTGAGAAGTATGGCAAAGGGTTCAAGATTCTACAAAAATTTGGGTATGATGGCAAAAGTCCTCTTGGGTTAAGAAAGGAAGGTATCGTTGAACCTTTACAACCTGATTTGACATTCAAAAAGGAACATTACAAAGGACTTGGTTTCATGACTTCCAAGGTTCATACTCAAAAGACAGAAGAAGCATTACAAATCAAAGCTGCCAAAATTCAACAAGAAAATTGCTATTCCATAGACTCCAATGAGTGGGAATGGGGTTCAAATAAATCCTCTAGTGACTATGAGCTCACCAAGACATTCAGAGAGATAGATGAACCCACAAAAGAAGAGGAATTTAATAGGAAATTCAAAGTTGGTCAAGAAACAACCCCAGAGGATTACACATAGTCCTTGTCTCTAGGTCCTAGGTTGAAATCACATAGAATGAGAACACCTGTTCTAGAATGTGCTACTAGTGATGATAATTTGGATTCATTCACGATCGAGATTGATGAGGAGAGTGCCAACAATTACCTTGATAACTACCTCGACATACCGAAATATAAGTGCATCTTCACTCTTAGCCCTGCTAACTTCGAAGACATCAAAGGCCTTCCCCTTGTCCACCACCAACTCATTGACTAGGATCATGAAGGACCTACATAGTTTGACACATTCCAAAATGATGAAGCTTTTATTGACTATCTTGGCATATAAGATGATCTTCCCCCTGGGGACCATAAAGAAGGATACACTATAGAACTCAATAGCGTGGCATATTTTGGTGAGGGTGTCGGATCTTCCAATTGCAAAAATATAAAAATAAAAACAAACCAAGGGTCTTATGGCAAAAATCACACCGTGGTGCTATCTGATCCCAAAAAAGTAAAAAGAAAGGACGTATCTGAGGGCGAAAACCTCTTTGAGGCACCCAAAGATGGAAGGCTCGACATTCTCCCAACATCATATGAGGAAAAGTCATCCATGTTGGTAGAGGAGACTATCAAAATAAACATTGGTATAGAAGAAGTTCCACACAACATATTCTTGGCTCAATCTTTGCAAAAGTTAGAAAGGTCGAAATTCATAAGTTTCTTCACGGAACAACAAATCAACTTTGCATGGTCATACGCTGATAGGCCTAGATTGGATCCGGATTTGGTAATGCACAAATTGACAGTTAAACCAGGGGCAAAACCAGTGAAACAAAAATTAAGAAAGATGCATCCACAAGTGGCATTATTAGTCAAAGTAGAGCTTGAGAAATTATTGGATGTCAGATTCATACGCCCAATTGATTATCCTGAATGGATCTCCAACTTAGTGCCTATCAGTAAACTAGATCGTAGCATCAAAATATGTATAGATTTCAGAGACATCAACAAAGCTTGTCCTAAGGATGATTTTTCGTTACCAAATATTGACTTGATTGTCAATCTCACAGTAGGTCATGCAATGTTATCCTTGATGGATGGATTCTCTTGTTACAATCAAATAAAAATTGCATCTGAAGACTAGAACAAAACAACATTCACTTGTCCTTGGGGAACTTTCTGCTGGAATGTCATGCCCTTTGGGCTAAAAAATGCAGGCATTACATATCAAAGAGCCATGACTACTATCTTTCATGATCTCATGCACGTTACTATGGAAGATTATGTTGATGACCTCTTAGGAAAATCAATAGATAGAGATACACATTTGGACATACTTTCAGTCATCTTTGATCGGTTGGAAAAATATAAAGTAAGATTAAACCCCAAGAAATGTGTCTTTGGAGTAACCTCCGGGAAGCTCCTAGGATTCATTGTTTCAAAGAGAGGAATTGAAGCAGATCTAGCAAAATTCAAGGCCATCCTAGAGATGCAACCACCAAGAAATATTAGTCAACTTCAATCTTTGCAAGGGAGACTTCAATCCATACGAAGATTCATAGCACAACTCGTAGATAAATGTAATCCCTTTCAGCACTTGCTACATAAAAACATCAAATTCAAATGGGATGATAATTGTCAACAAGCTTTCCAGGCACTCAAAAATTATCTTCTGAATTTGCCAGTTTTGATGCCACCAATTCCAGATCAGCCTCTACTACTATACATATCAGCTACTTCAATAGCACTGGGGGCACTCTTAGCACAACAGGTTACTGAAGGCAAAGAAAAGGTTGTCTATTACATCAGTCACACATTGGTGGGATATGAGTTAAACTACACACCAATTGAGCGTGCATGTCTCGCCATGGTCTTTGCTTCGTAGAAATTATGACATTACATGCTAACTCATAAGACTAAGTTGGTTGCAAGGATCGATCCATTGAAATACCTTCTCAATAAAGCAACACTTACTGGGCGACTAGCCAAATGGGTGATGCTCTTGAGTGAATTTGACATCGAGTACGTGGACAGAAAAGAAATAAAAGGACAAGCTATCACATATTAGTTAGTGGATGCTCCCATGATAGATGATGTTCCTCTAATTTTAGAATTTCCAATGAATCCATTTTAACAGTGTCACATGCAAAACCATGGCAATTATACTTTGACGGCTCATACACACATCATTGGGTAGGAGGTGGCATCCTCTTTATAACTCCTCAAGGGGATTCTATACCAAAATCATACCACTTATCATTTCCTTGCACTAATAACATAGCAAAATATGAGGCATTAACAACAGGATTACGGATTGCTGTTCAGTGGAAGATCCAGGAAATTCATGTTTTTAGGGACTCTCAACTTGTAATCTGTCAAGCAACTAATGATTACCAAACAAAAGATGAGAAATTAATGCCTTACAAAAGAATGGTGGATGACCTAAAACAACATTTCACAAAGATAGACTTTGAGCAGATACCAAGAGAGCAGAATCGAGCCGCAAATGCCATGGCTACAATTGCTTCACTAATCGGTCTACCTCCAAATGAGACCCGCTATGAGTTCTTGGTGGATAACCTTTTGGTTTCTTCATATGAAATCACTCCTACTAAGATAATATGTGTCATCAATCCTAAGTCCTAGTTATATGGTTCCATTTTCACATACCTTTGTGACAATACCCTACCTCCTGATCTATCCAATAACCAACGTTGCACTTTCATTCGCTAATCTTCTCGATACATCATTTTAGCTGATATCCTATACCGTCGAGGTCTAGATGGCACTATTCTTAGATGTTTGGAAAGCGACGAAGCTCAGATTGTGTTACGTGATGCACATGAAGGGATATGTGGTCCACATTCTAGTGGTCCTACCTTAGCTAAGAAACTCATCAGGATTGGATATTACTGGCACAATATGGAAAAAGACTCAACAAGAAATGTAAGCATTGTCAACTTCATGGAGACCTCATCCATGTGCCAGCACAAGAACTTCAACCAATTGTGACTCCTTGGCCTTTTTGTCAGTGGGGACTCGATCTCATAGGCAAGATTCACCCTCCTTCTTTCAATGGTCATAAATTCATTATCACTGCCACAGAGTATTTCAGAAAATGGATCAAAGCCATGCCTCTCATGCAAGTCACTAGAAAACAAATTTCTACCTTCATTCTCAATTATATCATTTGTCGATACGGTATTCCTATTTCCATTATCACCGATAACGGGCGTCCCTTCAAAAATACGGATGTTTGTGAACTCTGTGATCGCTTCCATATTACTCATCATTTCTCCACACCATATAACCCCCAAGGTAACGGTCAAGCTGAGGCATCTAATAAAACAATCCTTAAAATCTTAAAAAAGACTATCGACGACGCTGGCCGTATTTGGCATATCCAACTTTATCCAGCACTTTGGGCCTACCACACAAGTGTTTGCACACCTACAGGAGCTACACCCTATTCACTTGTCTATGGTGCTGAAGCCATCTTGCCTATTGAGGTTGAGCTACCCTCTTTATGAGTCTCCTTGCAAAACATCATCAGTGATGAAGACTATACGGTCTCTCACTTACAAGAACTTGAACTATTGGATGAACGAAGACAAACTACTTTTAATCATCTCAAGGCTTATCAACAACAAATGAGTCACAGCTACAATCACAAAGTCAAGCCTCAGACATTTGAGGTAGGTGATTTAGTTCTCAGAGAAAACCCCAAAAATCAGCAAGATAGAGGGAAGAAGGGTAAGTTCGAACCAAACTGGCTTGGTCCTTACATCATTACAGTAGCATATGGATCTAGAGAATAGCAGCTCTCAACCACAAAGGGTGAACATTTAGAGGATCCTATCAACAGCATGCACCTTCACCAGTTTTACACATAGCTCTTCGGAATATCCTAATTCAAAAATACAAAAAAAATCATAAAACAAAAAAATCATTACTTGGTGAAAACCTGGCAAACAGGCGCCTTGTGACACAAAAAAAAAAAAAAAACATTGAAAAATCAAAAAAAGTAAAGAGAAATAATTTTGTCCAATGGTGAAAACCACTTCGGTGGTGCCCTGGGCAAATACCATGGTGAAAACTGGGTCACCAGCGCCATGCATAGAGACATTGCTTCTCCCTCCTTCAAGATTCACCTTCATCCTTTCACTTTGCACACACTCACAATCTATCCATTCATAATAAACATACCCATTCCCATCATGGCTTGTTATTGATCTACCTAAGATTGGTTTTCCATTCATAATAACCTTCATTTTCATCCCTTTCCATCCATAATAAATTAGATCCTATCTGTGGCTAAGGTAAATCCTATGTCTAGTGATGGGTGTGGAACTGAGAGCATCACATGTTTCGAGGAGTACAATTTCTTCCACTTTTCTTCAATACGTGCACAATCCATAATAAAATAGCACTTGCATCGCCAATCCACAATAAAGCTCTGTCTTCTCTGCAATAATGTATCGGTTTCATGGATTCAGTCAGTTTTAGATGATACACAGCAGCAACAATGTGCTTCCACAAATCAAATATTTCAACAAACTCAGACAACATATGGTTCAGTGCTATCTATCCTTTTTGTGAAAGTAAACATTGTGACCACAATCAAATAAGACTTATACAAGTGACAAGAGACACTAAACTTGAAGACTACAATGGATGTTGGTGTCAAGTCTTGGTTTTCTTTTGATTTTATCTTTTTGGTGACATGTCTTTTAGCTTTTCTAGGATGTCTTTGACTAGAAAGGCAAGGATGGGGTATCGTCACCTATTTCTTCTTTTCTATCTATGGATTGTCTCTTAGTAATGCTATGACTTGTCCAAGGATATGAGGACACTGTGAGTCTAGTGTGAACTGGGGCATTCCTTGTTTGTGATTGTCTTATCTCCATGCAAATGAGTACAATGACTTTCTAGGTCGAACATATGCCTTGATTGTCATAACCTACTTGCCATAATAAAGCTCAATGATGATAATGCACAAGAAGCTCTTTCACTTTCATATCTTCTATCTTCCATCCCCCCTTTCATGATTGACTTCCATCATCCTTCTCGAGTTTCCATAGCCTACTATCACATGACTAAGTATAATGACACACCAAAAAATATTTGTATTTCATGTTGTTTGCACTTGCATTACCACATATAAGCATTTCATACATACATACCGATATCATAATTGCATCACATCCTACATGCAACACATTTTAACAATCTTACATTTTTTATCATGTAAATACTTCTTTTGCATTATCATATTCATTTGCATTTCATCATGTACATATTTGCATCCATATCATAACCATCACATAAAACATACATCATTAAACATCTCATCACATAGGTACACATGCATATAGTTGCCGCAAAGATAAATCATCTCATATATATATATATATAAAGTGTCATGATACAATGATGTCAAAATCATATGGCTATAGTCACCCACAAGTGTCTACATCATCATACAAAAATGGTACAATACTGATACATAGGGATCCCTCTACGGCTATGATGAACTCCCTCCCTCAGAGCCACCTGGCCTCGAAGGAATCTGAGCCCTGGAAGGACCCGCCTCAGGATCATCTCTCCTACCCCCTCTATCTGGTAGTGGTGGAGGACCCATAACCCCACCGTTGGACACCTGTCTCCTCTGACTCCCTCCAGTGGCCGTCGCTGTACGTGATGATCTCCGGAAGCTCTTGGCTTGTTGATCAGTTGGCATTGCACCATAATAGAGATCCCGCCAGTAAGCGATCTCCTCCCTTGCCCATAGGACATAGGCATATCCAGCCCCTATGTCCTCTATCGCCTACCTCCCAGCCCTTAGTGTTGTGTCAGCCTCAGTGTAGTGCTGTATAGCCTAATCTCGCTCGCGCTCAGTATCTCTGAGCTGCCTCCTAAGTCTATCCCTCTCCCTCTCCAAGTCTTGAATCTCATCTGCCTATCCCTGGCAGATCTCCCTCAGCTCAACCAGCTCATCCTCCTTCGTCTCGGCCCCCTATACCTCTTCCTATGGCTCCCCCTGCATGAGTGCCTATGGTTGTGCCTATCCCTGTGCCAGTACCTATACCTACCTTTGTCCCTATCCCTATCCCTGCACCTGTCTAGGACCCTATGCTACTGGCACCTATACTGGCAACCCACTGCGACCCCTCACCACCCGAACTAGTCTCTCCTCTCCACCCTCCCTTCACGGAACCACTCTCCTCTCTCCTACCACACCTCATCTCCTCCATCAGCCTCTGCCCCCACCATCTCCATCATCATTGTCATCTCCTCCGCCATCCCCATCTATCAGCTCTCCAGGGTCTGTCAATCATGGGAAGGGATGCTCAACCCAATATGCAGTGTACTCTACATCCATCCCTGCATCCTTGATCTTTGGCCACATATCCCATGGCAAGGGAACCATCTCCACCAGCTGCATCATGGCTTGATCATATGATAGTAGTGGCCCAAAATGTGCCTAGTTGCACACTGTCCACGCATACATACCTGAGCCCCGTGGCATCCACTAAATCCTACCAAACTGTCTACCCAATCTGTCCACTAGCTACCTCTCCAATACATACAGCATCTGCCCAATCAAATATCTGCTCTAGAAGGTGTATGGTAAATCTACTGCATCATCCTCCCACTACTCGCACCCAAGGTATGACCTCCATATAACAGTTTCGATCTCATCCAAGACTCGACGCTAGTACTCCAATCTGCCAACCCATGGCTGTGATGTAATCATGTCGTACAAATGCACAAAGTTGCATCCATGCCCCCTACCCCTGAAGTGTATAGGTCATATCACTGGTAGATGCTCCTATGCCCACACCTGTAGCAATGTAACCCCGCAGCCCAATCCTATGGATCCATGATAAACAAACTGATTTAGCTCATAATACAAGTGTGCTAGCACATACGGTCCCCAGGCATATCTAGTGTGTTGTGTAACCAATGTCTCCAAGGTGCTCCCCCAACCCACAACCAAACCTCGTGTTGCCCTATCGGGACACAGGAACCCACTGATCACTCCCCCTAGCACTACTAGTAGTACTAATCCTGTAGCTATCATGGTGTCCCATGCAACATGTCCTGCCCTCATATCCAGTCCTAGGTCTCGAAATACTCATCTCAGGGCATCCCTATCTCTGTCTCAATCATAGGGTACTAACTCCCCATCGATCGGTATCCTCAGAATCTGGTATACATCCTCCAAGGTGAGTGTCATCTCACCCATCAGCAAATAGAATGTGCACGTCTCTGAGTGCCATCTCTCAGCTAGCGCAGTCAGCAAACCCATGTTCGCCTGAAACTCAGGCACATACAAAATGTGGTGTAGACCCATACCTCAATGGCAGCTCTTTCCTCGAATGTCAACTCTGGTCGCAACCCTCTTAGTCGATGGAAATCTCTCCCGTGACTCCAACATAGGCAAATACTCCTGCAGTCACGCAAATCAATCATGTTAGTCCTAGTGACACTCACTGTTCATCACAAAGTGTTGCTTCTATCCTAGTGACACTCACTATTCATCACAAAATGTTGCTTCTATCCTAGTGACACTCAATGTTCATCACAAAGTGTTTCTTCTATCCTAGTGGTACTCCCTGTTCATCACAAAGTACTGTGTGTTTGGCACTCCCTATTCATCACAAAGTGTTGCTCACATTAGCACTCACTATTCATCACAAAGTGCCTTTGATTTATCCTATCCTAGGGCCTCTGATTGAGTTAAACCTCTTGAGTAGTTTCCTAATAGGCAAGGTATGTTCTATCACAGAATTGTCAATCCTACCCCTATTTGCTATCCTAGTCTTCCCTAGAGGACCTGCTTGAGTGTATCCTCTTAGCAGCTTATCCAATTGATGGCGTATGTTCATCACAGAACTACCGATTTGACCTAGAAGACACAAATTCACATTTTTAGACACAAATGCGCTTTCATGACATAAACGCACTTAGAGACTGCATAAACATGCCTGCCTAGCACAGATGTGCCTGAAACACATAAATGTGCCTATGCTATGCATAGACGTGCCTAAAAGACACAAATGTGCCTACCTATCATAAACACACCTAAAAAACACAGACGCGATTGCATCCGACATAGATGCCTTTTCTAACACAGACGCGCTTGGCACAAACATAGATGCGCCTAGCCAGCATAGACACGTCTGGCACCAACACAAATGTGCCTATGCATTTTGGACACTTTTTGACATTTTCCTAAAACACATTTATTGCACTAGCTAGCATGCATTTATGACAATAATTAATACAACAAAGTACAAGGAGGTTTTGTGGTACTTACCGGCTCTCCTGCCTCTGCTGGCCTCTGAAATCGGCGAACACAATCGAATCTGTGAATCATTGCCATCGCTGCTGACTGTTGCTGCTTTATCTCACTCTACACTCTGATCTCTTCAAGGTGTGGATGACAATGAGGATGTTTTCCCCTCGTGGTCTATTTATAGACTGCCCTAGTCTTAGTCCTAGCCCTCATTTCCCAAGTCAATCTTCATTATCCCGTGACTCTGTCACTTTATCTGGTCAATCCTTTCTAGCCATTCTTTCTTATTGAGAGATTGCCTACGATCTTTTTAGACTTTTTTTATCCAATCTCTTGAGGGGGCATATCATTCCCATCTTGGGGCAACTTTGTATCAGTTCATCTTATCTTCTTTGAAACAACGCGACAAGCTGCATTGTCTCAAAGAGGGGCAAAATGTAGACACCTAAAATTGTCATGTCTAATTAAATAAATATTTTATTTATTAAATTATCTAAGCCTAATTCTTCTATTAATTAAATAAATATTTATTTATTTAATTAATTCATTTATCTTCTTCTAGCCTTATTTCTCATTTAAATAAATACATTTATTTATTTAAATTATCATTTTCTTAAATTAAATAAATATCTTATTTATTTAATTGATCCCATTTCTACTATTAATTAAATGAATCTTTATTTATTTAATTAATTCAATAACTTTTTCTACCTATGACACATGTCATTCATCTCTTAATTCCTACACTACCTACCCCCTCTCAGTATTTTATTATTTCTTTTACCTACCCTCTAATCATAGCCGACCATTTATCTTTTACACCTCTCAACCTTATCCCTTCATTTCTTATAGTATCTTCTATATAAGAGGATACTTCCTTCATTATCAACCCTAATCAATCTATGCATCCTAATCAATTGACTACCCGACTACACTTTCAAACTTGCATATGCAATCAAGCCTACTTGCAACCACATTTTTGTTCTTTGTTGAGCTCTTGTGCACACATAAAATCTGAGAGCAAATATATCAAGCAAGATCAATGGAGATAGGAAGAATGGAGATCCAAACCCTATTGGACATGTGATGGTATAATCTTTGTGATTTCATTTGATTTGCATTGTCTTAGGTAATCTTCATATGTTATGGTGGATCTTTGTTGTTGTTAGGCTAGGGTTTTGTGGTTGAATTCATTTTGTCTTTCAATATTATCATTGTTGTTATCCATTTTCACCGTATACAATCGGTTAATCCCATTATTTGTTGATTAGAAAGTGCACACAAGAGGGATTCTCTTGCTCTACAATCTTTCTCAAGCTCCTTATCCAATTTTTCTAGAGGAGGATTGCCAGATACCAGATTATGAGGTGTAACACCAATCTGTGTGATCTCCAATTGTCCTTACCAAGACATCTCAGATGAGTCTCCATCTGAATCTTCCATACTATGTAATTTGTTCCATCAAGCCTAGGAATATCTCTCTGAAAGATAGCTCAAGATGAGCTAGATGAACTTGAACTATTAGTCGCCATAGGATCTTCCTCAAACGGTTAAGCTTTCTATAGAGAGGACCAGATATCAATTGTTAGACAGTTCAAATAACCAAAATACAACTGAGAGGGGGTGGAGCATGAGTTAGTTGTCACAGATTACCAAAACATTTAGCAATTAAAACTTTAATACTGGAACCCAAAACATTAATACCGAAATGCTTAAACCAAATACCAAAATAATAGATAAAACAATTAAGCATAAACAATAATCAGAGAATAAATATCATCCACATGACACCAATATTTATGCATGGAAAACCTGGTAAAGGGAAAAACCACAGTGGGAAGCCTACCCACAGTCAGATAATACTTCTACAGTAAGTATGTCAATTATAATTGAGAGGCCTGCACTTGATAGAAGGCCAACAACCTACAGTACACTACTCATCACAAAAGGAGTCTCACTGACTACATATAAATCTAGACTACAATCCAGAGAAATGATTGAACTGCAAAGATAGCATCTCCTATACCTGAGTATAGTTCTAGTTAAGCTCAATACCAGAGGACTAAATCCTCTTACATAAACCCAACTCGATCTCCAATGATCGACCAAATCCTCTGCCTGAATGATATTACATTATTCGCATATTACATATCCATATCCCTTTCCTATGACCATGATCTACAATGAGATCTTACATCATATATATAAAAAACCCTCGACCATAAATAGTCAAGTTGGCAACCAGACAATAAACCAATTACATAATTACAAAACATGTTAGCCTTAGACCAAACAAATAATATCCAACTCATAAGACATCTCGAAAACACATCAAGAGGTCCAATCCACACGTTACATTTAGCCGATCCATAACCTAGATGAACCGGGACCCAATATAGTTCCATACACACCAAAGCAATGATCCCAATCTGCCAAGTCTCGAACATCATCACCATTAGTATCCTAAATCTCCATCAAAAGTTGTACCAACACCACTTATGTATATCATCAAAGCTTTATCGGTGAAACCCTCACCAAAACCACAAACTAATCTTCCAAGCAAACAGGATAGCATCCGATAACTAGACCAAAACTTGCTAACTGAATATGAACATGAGTAGCATGAATAAGCCGATTCTATAACCAAAACATATTGGAGCATACCGGATCATGTCAGATCCAATCCAACCAGAAACCACACAACCTACCGGGATCAGAAGGGTGTCAGAAAAGCATCCAAAATAGCTAGTGTTGACATCAATGACAAAACATCAATGCAATAAATAACCAATTCCTCCAAATGGCCAACATTTTTTTGTAGTCCTGAGATTTTGCCTATTACTATTAAGGATAGGGTGGCCTTTTTATAATCATGCATCAATTAAATGAGGCTAATATGTCTTTGATGGGAGGGTCATACAATAAAGGATCAATGATCCCCACAAGTTGTGATTGGGATGTATAACTTTTAAAATAGGAAAGCATATGATATCTTGAATTTTATGTTGAACAAGTATAGACTTCCCCTAGCTAGATATAGGTTTTATGACTCTTAATGGATTGTCAAAAAGTTTGGGAAGAATAAAACACCAAAGCATCAATGGGATGAGGAAGATGATGAAGACCTCATAAGGAATGCATAAAACTATGAGGAAGTATTGAAAAGAAAGGAAAGGTAGTATAAAGTCCAATATGAGGAAAATAGAATAAAAAAGGAGTATAGTTCTTACTCCCCAACATGGGAGATGCAACTAATAGCAAAAGAAAGGATGAGAGAAATTTTTTCTACTTATATAGATGTTGATAGAATTCCCCTTCCTCATGAGAGACCCCACCTGGTGTTGGCATATGTGCAGAGTATGATGACATGTTGATATTGTATGTTGTCATTGATGTCAATATGCTGAAGAGTGAATCGGTATATTGAAGTAAGCAAATTGCAAGAGAACTGGTATGATGTTGTGAATCGGTATATGTGAAAAAGTGAAGTGGTATGTTTGTCCAAGTGAACCGGTATGTTGGAATGTGAAACAATATATACAATGTTTTGTATCAAGTTTTCATATGGTATGACTACCAGTTGGTAGTCTTAGCTTCAGGGTTTCTAGTTGAAGTATTCCAAGCCTGTGTGATTCAACTGATGACATCATGTGCTGAGTTAGCCTTGTAATGAAGATAGATTGTGTTTCCATGTCAGCCTTGTGTGCGTGAAGGATCTTGCATGAAGGAGATTGATCCTATCTACCTCAGGAATGTGTGAACTCTCTATAAATAGTGGAGAACATGTGATGGGTTATCAGCCTCCAAGAAGTGGTGAAGAACGAAGGTTGGAGAATGTCTTGAGATCCGTTCAAGACTGTTGTAATCAATTAAATATGTTCAATGGTTAGGATTGAACTGACTAAATTGCTTAACCTAAATGTTTAGGGTTTAGACTGACGACCTATCTTTCCTATAAGGTCAATGTTGTTTTTTGTGTTGAGGTAGTTGGAAAATGTTGTGTGTGTATCTAAGTGCAGAGATACATGATTCTTGCCAAACCATATAAGAGAATAGATACCTACATAGTGTGATTGCAGAAGGAAGGAACTAAAGTGGATCTGCATTGGCATCGAAGTGTTCTTACCAGCTCATTGTAATACCTATTGACCTCTAACCACTTCAACAATTGGAAAATCCCTTAACAGGGTAGCTTTAACTGGCTTGCTATAAATCCTTTAACAAGGTGACTCAAAATCATTGAGTTTTTAAAATCCTCTAACAAGGTAACCTTTAACAGGGTTTAACCCTTAACCGGGTATTTTAGCCATCCCTTAATTAGGTGATCCCTAGCAGGATCGGTTCCTAACAGAACCTATTGTAAAGTCTTTAACTGGACTAGGCTCCTAATACAATAGACTTCAAAAGGGTTCAAAGAATAGCTTGTGGGTATTCATTCCCACCATGGTTTTTCCTAGTTGGGTTTCCACATGAAAAATATGTGTGTTATGTGTGATGCTTTGTTATTCTCTATCAAGCAATAAAGCATGTTGAACCAATAAGTCTTTACATTTATGTTGATGTATTACTAGTGCATGCATATGGGTGAAATGGAAATAAGATGTTAGATTGTGTGGAAAGCTAAGAGTTACCGGTTTATGTCTTTCACATTCTTATTGTGTTTAACTAGCAGTAATCTGGTTTAGACCAGTGTTATTGCTTGCTAGTCAAGTGCATTGTTTTCAGTCAAACTAGTTCAACTAAAAGTGTTTTTGTTAGTACTGATTCACACCCCCCCTCTCAGTACCAGTTTGGTACTAACTGTTCATCATTGATTCATCACTTGGATGTTATACCCCCAATGCAAGTAGTAGAGGAGGAAAGGCCAAAATCCCCTTAGTCAATTTTCTCTCCCATTCATCTTGTTTCCCCTCCCCTGAGACCTTAAGAACCTCCATCCACATTTTCTCTTGATCTAGAATAATCACACCCTTCCCCCTCACAAAGATTGTTTTTAGAAGCTACCATGAAGTAGCCCATGAGTGCACCATCTTCGAATGGTTCTCTTTTTCAAGTTCCAGAGAGTCCTAGAGTTGTCACTCCCTTGGATATATTGTCTCTGGGAAGAGAAATCCCTTTCTAGTCATATCAAGTTTTTGAATTCTAAGGGGATGATCCCTTACCTCCTCATAAATTTGATACAAGGATAAGGGTTACCATTCAAAATCCTCCTAAGGAGTGGGCCCTTGATGCTTTTAAACTTGGGGGAGATCTCAATGAGATGTGAGATTGAATGCTTGTGAACAATTCATGAGTGATGATGATTTCATAAATACCAGGGAATTCAAGCATTTTGTTATAAGAAATTTGACACATGAAATGGAAAAGAGAAGAGGTATTAACTTTGATAATTTGGGGAATGAAGAAGGATTGAGAATGAAAGATGAGGTCCTAAGAGCTGCAAAGGAACAATTTGCTGCTATGACCGCAGAGATAGAAAGGTAGATTATAAAGAGGAGTAAGATACTCCTTTTGGAAGGATGGGATATCTCTTTTTCATGTGATGCTTTGTTATTCTCTGTCAAGCGGTAAAGCATGTTGAACCAGTAAGTCTTTACATTTCTGTTGATGTATTACTAGTGCATGCATATGGGTGAAATGGACATAAGATGTTAGATTGTGTGGAAAGCTAAGAGTTACTGGTTTATGTCTTTCACATTCTTACTATGTTTGACCGGTAGTAATTTGATTTAGACCAGTGTTATTGCTTTCCAGTCAAGTGCAATGTTTTTTAGTCAAACCAGTTCAAGGAAAAGTGTTTTTGTCAATATTGTTTCACCCCCCCCCCCCCTCTTAGTACCAGTTTGGTACTAACTGTTCATCATTGATTCATCAATTGGTATTAGAGTGTCTTCCAGGTCCTCTATGTAGTAAGCTTAACCACTTCAAGTAAAGATCCTACTCTAATGATGAAGAGGGAAGGCCCAGAGTTCAACAGAGACAACTTTAAAATATGGAAGGACAGAATGAAGATATACATCAGAAGCATGGGTGCTCAACACTAGAGCTATGTTGAGAATGTTTATGTTATCCCTATGGGTATTCTCACCGAAGATCAAAAGAGAGAGATTCAGGAGAATGGGCAAGTCATGGAAGCCCTAATCAATAGTTTATCTGTCATTGAGTTTATTGATGTTCAGGATAAAGAGAATCCCAAAGAAGTATGGGATGCCCTTGAGAATATCTATGGCGATGATGAGCATGTGAAACAAGCTAAGGAAGAAAGCCTTAGGGGAAAGTTTGAAGGCATGCGGATGGTTGAAGGAGAGACCATTCAACAATATGGAATAGGAATCAAAACTATTGTTGGAGATATCAAGAGTGCAGGTGGTAAAATGGAAGATTCCACTATTGTTAGCAAAGTTTTGAGATCCTTATTACTGATCTATGCAATAAGGGTTGTTGCTATTCAAGAGTTGAGGTTTGTAGACAAGATAAAGGTATCCCTGGAATCCATCATTGCAAAGTTAATAGCTTATGAGCTAAATAATTATGATGGTAGTATTCAGAAGATTGAATCAACCTTCAAAGCATCTGTTGCACCATCTAGAAAAGGCAAAGAAGCTAGTACCAGTGGTGAACCAAGACAAAGTAGAGAAATGGATGATGAGGATATCCTGATGGAATTTGAAGCTCTTCTTGCCAAGAGACTTCCCAAGGGAACTAGTAAATACAGAGGTAAGATCCCTTTGAAATGCTTTTCTTCTAACTAGATAGGACACATTGCTATAAACTATCTTAATGGTGACAATAAGGACAAACCAAAAAAGTTCAAGAAGTTCAAAGGAGGAAACCCTGAGAAACTATTTTGTAGAAGTTGATGAAGGTGTCACTGATGAGGAATCAGAAGATGAAGAAAGTGAAGATATTGTGTTTGTAGCAATCAAGGAAGATGTGTCAGACAAGAAGGCTCTTGTCTCCTGCTTTGATAATTCCAATGAGTGGATTATTGATAGTGGTTGTTCTCACCATACGACCAGTGACCAGAGTAAGTTTCTATCTCTAGAAGAGTATGATGGTGGTGTGGTTTTTTTTGGTAATGATGCACCATGTATGGTAAAAGGCAGAGGGTCCATCTCTTTGAATGGAAAAAGTAGTGCTGATAATGTGTATTGGGTAGAAGGTCTCAGACACAACCTTTTAAGTGTTGCCTAGCTGAATGATAATGGACTCACTCTAGAATTCAGAGATGGAGTGCATAAAATAAAAGGTAAGAGTGGTGAACTGATGGTCATTAGTATGTAGACCAAAGGTAACCTATTTCAACTAAATGCTAATGTCAGTACATGTCTAATGGCTAAGTTTGATGATAGCTGGATATGGCATAGGAGACTCTACCATGTAAAATTTGATAATATTGTGAAGGCTAGTAAGATAAAGGCAATTAGAGGATTTCCTATGCTGAGAAAACCAGAAAATCCTTTGTGCAAAGAGTGTCAATTAGGGAAAATGTCTTCCACAACGTTCAAAGGTAAATCTTTCACTACAAACAATTTACTTGATCTTGTGCATACTGATTTGTGTGGTCCTATGAAAACTAGGAGTGTGCAAGGAGATAAGTGTTTTATGATTCTTACTGATGATTTCTCAAGAATGATGTGGGTCACATTCTTGAAAGACAAATCTGAAGTTTTTGGAAAGTTCAAAGCCTTCAGAGTACCGGTTGAAAAAGAAAGTGGTAAGAGGATTAAGTGCTTAAGAACTGATCAAGGAGGAGAATTCACTTCCAGTGAATTCAACAAATACTATGAAGAGAATGGAATCAAAAGGCAACTATCTACCCCCCAGACTCTACAACAGAATGGCCTAGCAGAGAGGAACAACCGAACTATGGCTGAAGCAGCTAGAACTATGTTGATCCAAGGGAAGGTTTCTCACACCTTTTGGAGAGAAGCGGTGAGCACTATAGTCTACACAATGAACCGGGTACTCATCAAAAAGGGTAAGGATAAAACACCTTATGAGTATTAGACTGGTAAGACACCAGTGGTAAGCTACTTTAGAGTGTTTGGTAGCAAATGTTATATGAAGAGGACTAAACATCAGAGCAAGTTTGATGCTAAATGTGATGAGGGAATATTCCTAGGGTATTCCACAAAGAGAAAAGCTCTCAAATGTTTCAACAATAGGACTCAGAGAATTGTTGAAAGAATCAATGTTAGAGTTGATAAAACCTCTGAGAAATTTGAGGAAACTGACAATGAGCAAGTAGGAGATGAATCGGTAGTAACCTTCTGGGAACTGACTGCAAAATAGCCTAGCACCAGTAACAGTGCTCCTACACTAGTAAATGTTGATGCTGATGAAGATGAGGATGAAGAAGAAAAGAAAGAGGAAACAACTAAGATCATTCCTAGGTATGTAAAGTTGAATCATGATCCAAAACAGATCATAGGAGACAAGGATGCAAGAATTCTCACAAGAAGAAAGGTCAGAGAAAACTCTTGCATGATCTATGAATTTGAGCCTAAAACATTTAGAGAGGCACATAAAGATGAAGACTGCATCAAGGAAATGGAAGAGCAAATTGACCAGATAGAAAAGAATGGTACATGGTCTCTGGTACCTAGACCTAAGCATAAAAATGTCATAGGCACCAAGTGGGTTTTCAGAAATAAGTTGAATGAAGATGGCACAATGGTAAGAAACAAAGCCAAACTAGTGTGCAAAGGATATGCTCAAGAAGAAGGAGAAGACTATGGAGAAATATTTTCTCTAGTAGCCAGATTGGAAGGAGATCGTATGCTTCTTGCATATGCATCATTCAAGGGATTCAAAGTATATCAAATGGATGTAAAATCTACATTCCTGAATCAAATAGTAGAAGAGGAGGTGTATATAGAGCAACCAAATGGGTTTTCCCTATCAGAAGACAATGACATGGTGTGTAGGCTACATAAGGCCTTGTATGGACTAAAGCAGGCACCTAGAGCATGGTATGAATGCTTGCACTCCCATCTTCTGAAGATTGGATTTGAGAGAACAAGTGAAGATAGAAAAATCTATCTGAAGTCAGAAGGAGATCAAATTCTAATCTGTGAGGTATTTGTTGATGACATAATCTTTGGAGGAGATGACAAGATGAGTCATGATTTTGCAAATGAGATGAAAAAGGAGTTTGAGATGTCACTTATAGGGGAGATTAAGTTATTCATTGGACTACATATTCAACAAATGAAAGATGGAATGTTTATCACTCAGTCCAAGTATGTCAAAGAAGTGTTGAAGACTTTTGGCATGGAAGACAACAAATCGGTTGGTACACTGATGGTGACCGGTTGTAAACTATCAAAGGAGGATGACTCAGTGTTGGTAAATGAGAAAGAATACAGATCAATGATAGGTAAATTGCACTATGTAGTACATAGCAAACCGAACATTGCACATGTAGTGGGAATTACTGCACGGTTCCAAAAAAGCCCAAGAGAATCCCACTTGGTAGCAGTCAAGTGGGTTCTGAGATATTTGAAGGGAACTATTGATTATGGATTATGGTATCCATACAATAATGATTTCAACTTGAAAGTGTTTATAGATTCTAACTGGGCTGGTAATGTAGATGATCGGAAGAGCACAACCGGTGGTGCATTATTTATTGGTGGTATACTAGTCTCATGGATGAGTAAGAAGCAAAGTTGTATCTCTCAGTCTATAGCAGAAGCGGAGTATGTTGCAACATTTATGAACTGCACCCAGACAATTTGGATGAAGCATGTATTAAATGGCTTCAAAGTTCATGTATCAAAACTGATAACTATATTTTGTGACAACACAAGTGTGATTAACATCTCCAAGAATCTGGTTTTACATGATAGAACCAAGCACTTCGAGCTCAAGTATCATTTCTTGAGGGACAAGGTTCAAAACAAAGAAGTTGTACTAGAACATGTTTCCAGCAAGGAGCAGTTAGCAGACATATTCACCAAGCCTCTACTGAAGGCTACCTTTACCTATTTGAGAGGTGAATTAGGGGTGTTGCCCCTTCAAGAGGTGAACTAAAGGTGTGTGCTCCACATCAGTCAGGACTTACATTGATATATCTTTTTTAGGATTGGTGTGTTGAAGGATGCTACTCCTTAAGAGGAGCAACATAGTAGAACATAGATGCATATGCCTCCACTTTGGCATTGTTGTCAAAGGGGGAGAAGATGTGAAGAGGAGAAAATATCTGCAGTGTTGGGGCAGAAGATGTGAAGCAGAGAGATATCTTTGTATATTGCCATCAATGCCAAAGGGGGAGATTGTTGGCATATATGTAGAGTATGATGACATGATGATATTGTATGTTGTCATTGATGTCAATATGCTGAAGAGTGAATTGGTATATTGAAGTAAGCAACTTGCAAGAGAACTGGTATGATGTTGTGAACCAGTATATGTGAAAAAGTGAAGTGGTATGTTTGTCCAAGTGAACCGTTATGTTGGAATGTGAACCGGTATATGGAATGTTTTGTATCAATGTTTCATATGGTATGACTACTGATTGGTAGTCTTATCTTCAGGGTTTCTGGTTGATGTATTCCAAGCCTGTGTGATTCAACCGATGACATTGTGTGATGAGTTAGCATTGTAATGAAGAACAGATTGTGTTGCCACGTCAGCCTTGTCCACGTGAAAGATCTTGCATGAAGGAGATTGATCCTATCTAACTCGGGAATGTATGAAGTCTCTGTAAACAGTGGAGAATGTGTGATGGGTTATGAGCCTCCAAGAAGTGGTAAAGAATGAATGTTGGAGAATGTCTTGAGATCTATTCAAGACTGTTGTAATCAATGCAATATGTTCAACGGTTAGGATTGAACTGACTAAATTGCTTAACCTAAATTTTTAGGGTTTAGGCTACCGACCTATCTTTCCAATAAGGTCAATGTTGTTTTTCGTGTTGAGGTAGTTGACAAATGTTGTGTGTGTATCTAAGTGCAGAGATACGTGATTCTTTTCAGACCAAATAAGAGAATAGATACCTAGAGAGTGTGATTACAGAAGGAAGGAACTAAAGTGGATCTGCATTAGCATTGAAGTGTTGTCACCAGATCATTGTAATACTTGTTGACCTCTAACCACTTCAATAGTTGGAAAATCCCTTAACAGGGTAGCTTTAACTGGCTTAATGTAAATCCTTTAACAGGGTGACTCAAAATAATTGAGTTCTTAAAATTCTCTAACAAGGTTTAACCCTTAACCAAGTATTTTAGCCATCCCTTAACTGGGTGATCCCTAGCACAATCAGTTCCTAATAGGAAACTATTCTAAAGTCTTTAACCAGACTAGGCTCCTAACAAAGCGGACTTCAAAAGGGTTCAAAGAACAGCTTGTGGGTATTCATCACCACCGTGGTTTTTCCCATTTGGGTTTCCATGTGAAAAATATGTGTGGTATGTGTGATGCTTTTCATTTGATGATTTGTTATTCTCTGTCAAGTAGTAAAGCATGTTGAACCAGTAAGTCTTTACATTTCTGTTGATGTATTACTAGTGCATGCATATGGGTGAAATGGAAATAAGATGTTAGATTGTGTGGAAAGCTAAGAGTTACCAGTTTATGTCTTTCACATTGTTATTGTGTTTAACCGGTAGTAATCTGGTTTACAACAATGTTATTGCTTGCCAGTCAAGTGTAGTGTTTTCAGTCAAACTAGTTCAAGGAAAAGTGTTTTTGTCAGTACTGATTCACCCCCGCCTCTCAATACTAGTTTGGTACTAACTGTTCATCATTGATTCATCACTTAGATGTTATACCCCCAATGTAGGTAGTAGAGGAGGAAAGGCCAAAATCCCCTTAGTCAATTGGCTCTCCCATTCATCCTATTTCCCCTCCCCTGAGAACTTAAGAACCTCCATCCACTTTTTTTCTTGATCTAGAATAATCATACCCTTCCCCCTCACAAAGATTGATTTCAGAAGCTACCATGAAGCATCCCATGGGTGCACCATCTTTGAATGGTTCTCTTTTTCAAGTTCTAGAGAGTCCTAGAGCTGTCACTCCCTTGCATATATTGTCTTCGGGAAGAGAAATCCATTTCTAGTCATATCAAGGTTTTGAATTCTAAGGGGATGATCCCTTACCTCCTCATATTTTTGATACAAGGATAAGGGTTACCATTCAAAATCCTCCTAAGGAGTGGGCCCTTGATACTTTTAGACTTGGGGGAGATCTCAATGAAGATGTGAGATTGAATGCTTGTGAACAATTCATGAGCGATGATGATTTCATAAATACCAGGGAATTCAAGCATTTTGTTATAAGAAATTTAACACATGAAATGGAAAAGAGAAGAGGTATTAACTTTGATAATTTGGGGAATGAAGAAGAATTGAGAATGAAAGATGAGGTCCTAAGAGCTACAAAGGAACAATTTTTTGCTATGACCACAAAGATAGAAAGGTAGATTATAAAGAGGAGCAAGATACTCCTTTTGGAAGGATGTAATATCTCTTTTTCTATTGTTTTTGATGAATTGAGAAAGAGACATGACATAGATCTAGACTCAATGGATCTAGTGTAGAGAGGAAGTACTTTTAGGAGCACTATTTGATGATCATCTTGATTAATTAGTTATTTGGTGTCTTCATAGAGTCACACAAATGATTAGTATGAGCTATGAAGTTGATCAATTATTGGGGGGTCTGTTAGTCAAAAGAGTGGCTAACACTTCCATTACAAAGGCAACAAGCCTAAATCTAAATGTGGCAAAATTTACTCATAAGGTGGCTTTGAAGACAAATAAAGAGGTCACAATTTTGAGAGAGAAGGTGGTTGCTCCGGAAGAAAAGTTGAGAGTAGGACCAACATACACACCTCTGGGAAGGATTGAGTATACCTTTGATAAAGATATGGGATTAAGGAATGATCTGGCTCAAGATAGATTGGAGATAGTTAGTTTGATTAATGAAAGAGATGTGCTAAAGATGGATGCTTTGTAGATGCAAAGAAGAATAAAGATAGACATGGCGAAATCACTGTTGGAATCAAAGATCACTAAAATTTTGGACCATGCTGATGATGCATGGGATGAGCAGAGGGATTTGTTGAGGTTTTCTCAAGAGCATTTAAGATGGCAAGGTTTCATGGCCCGCTCATTATCTCATATGAGTAAGACAATTGCAGTGTTGGAGATTTTATTGATTAAGCTTCTCCCAAGTTTCTTACATGACATGATCAAAAGTTTTAAAACTAGGTTTGAGATGTTAAAGCAACTCTTTATTATTAATAGGATGTATACATATAAAATTAGTGGTGAACTAAGAGTATTTCAATGTTTAGTCACCAACCACATGCCTACTCTATTTGATAGAGAAAGATGTAGAATAGAAGGAGAAAAGGTCTTGAGATCCAAAGCAAATTGGAAGGATAATATCAAAACTCTTTAGGATAAAATGTTGCCAGATATAACTTCAGATGATACATAGTTCATTAAGAAGTTAGAATCCTACATGGATGCACTCTTAAAGTTCAACAATGGTATGACCAAAATAGATGTGATCGGGCCAGAAAATTGAAGATCACAACTATAAACAACATCTCAAGGATCTTTATGACCTCAAACAATATGGATTTGAAGACTTCTAATCCTTTTTCCTCTCTTTTCTATGTTTCTTCTAGTTTTCAAATTTTAAATTTTTAAACAAAGAAAAGGAAGAACACATCAAGAGGCTTCAATAGTTCAAGCAGCATGGATTTGATCACTTTTGATCCTTTTTCCTCTTTTTTCCTTAGTTTTCAAATTTTGATATTGTAAAAGGCCTTGCTTTTCCCCCTCCTTCTTCAACTTCTACATATACTACAAAAGACCAATAGAAGAAGATATACTAATTCACCAAGGGTGAATAATATACAAAAAGTACATAGTTGTTATCTAGAATCATATATGAATCAATAAAATTGAGGATTTTTTGGTTGAGGTTCATATGTCTACACTGTGTTGTTGAGTTTGAATGTCTTTGAGCTTCTTCTAAAGTAGAAGATTAAAATTTCTTACTCTATTCAAAGGGATTCTATGTAGATAACAAGTAGTAAGTTGCAATTGGGAAAAATCATCTCATGTTGTGGTTGATATCAAATATTAATCATATTTTTTGATACTAATGCAGTTAAAATTTTCCATGATCATGATGTAATTACTAATGAAACACTACAATTTTTTGATACTTGAATGTTGAATCAAAATTATCAAATAAATAATTACTAATGCAACCTTATTTTTGAACACTGAAAAATAGTAGTATGCTAATTTATTAACTTGTAAATATAAATTTGAAAAATATAATTGCATATCAAAATTAAATGACATTGATAGAAACATAAAATATCATCAAGCACAATTAGGATTTTGCAATGTGACAAATGAAATACATTATGCAATATGCAACCAAAAGTTTAATAAATACCTAGTAATGGCTAGTGCTCAATCTCTTAAATTTTCCAAATCATCTCATCATCCTAATCATCAAATCAAGAGCTTCCTTAATTATTGTCTATGTTTTCTCTACTCTCCATACCTCCTCTTGATCACATCTCAAAAATAGTAGTACATGTGTCACTGGTATCCATTTTGTAATTGTCAATTGTCCCACTTTGCTTTGTAGGGTTGCCCAACATCCTTATTTCAAATTTGGACTTCTAGATTCCTAGTGCCCTTTCATAAGGAAAAATTTGAAAATCATACCTCGATGTATACAAACGCAAGCAATTTTCCAAATTCTTGTCTAGTTTGTTCCTAATCTTTGATTTTAAGAACCTGAAAGCACTGAAAACTCTCTCATCCTCTACTGAACCCAATATCATGTTTTGACATAAATCAACAAGTTTGAGAAACTGTGATAATGAATTAGCCAATTGTGCGCTCTGACCTATCTTTGTCCAAACCTTTTTTACCGATCTCTCTTCCAAGGGGTTCTCTGCTTTTTTTGATTCTTCAAATTGTTGCCTCATATTTAATGTAAAATAGGCTGATTGCTCTCTAAGAATTGTTTCATTCAAAATTCCTCTATAGTTTGTCCATTGATTTCTACAGATTTGAAAAAATGGTTTATCAAAGTCATTATCCTATGATGAAAATCAATTGGATTGTTGAGTTCTCAATATTGAGGAAACACAATAGACATGGCTTCAAGTAATTCATCATGAGGGAATCCTTTTCTAATTTTTGAGGAAACTGAAGAGGTGATTTTCTTCAGACTAGTAGTCATAGAATCAACAATCTTGCTTAAATCTTCCCTTGTGAAACTTACTTCTTGCTTCTTAGAGTGTTTTCCTAGTTTTGTGATCATGGAAAGTTAGTGCATTGGTATCTCAAATCCACATACACTGACACATAACTCCCCATTTGCATTAAACTAAAAACAATTGTTATCACTGTTCAAATCTGTCAATGTCTGATAGCTAGCAAATTTTACATCTACAAATGTTTATTTTGATTGATAGAGATTATCAAGGGTCATTCATGTCATTTTACGTAGCTTAGCATATTCTACAATATACATAGCTCTTTCTTGGGCTTTTTGCACGAGATGGTTCACTTCCTCTAGCATGGGGAGAAGACCTACTAAAGTTAGGATTGCCTCTATACCACATAACCTACAAAGTAGGTCAGGAGCTTTGTCTACTATGTGGAAATGTTCTTACATTACTCCATTCTGAATAAACTTGATGAACATGACCATGCAAGGAGATCCATCTAACATTGACATCCTTAAGAAGCTTGTTCCCATTGGTTATTCCATTTGTAAAATTTTAAAAACTCCAAAAATCATTTGGTTCGACAAAAGTATGAGTAGAGCTCTCTGATTAAATCTTCAACATTTGTTACTATAGGATATTTGCTCATAATTTTAAAAGCTAGATTCATTCTGTGGGCCATGCAGTGAGTGGAAATCATGGAGGGCAAAAAAGATGTTTGTAGCTTTACGTAAAGACTGTTCTTATGACCTTGCATTACTGAAGCTCCATCTACTGCTACACATACAAATGTTTTTGCAATTGTCAAGTCATCCATACTTCCATATTCAATTAATGAATTCTTAACTAGTTGAAATAGAGTTTCCGCTATTGCACTCTCCTGCAATTTAGAAACACATAGTAGATGAGGTTGGTAGACATGATTCTTTAGGGTATAAACATGCATACATACCCAAGATAGATTATATATTTCGGTAACTTCATCCAAAGACAATGCAATAAAGTTTGACTCTCTAATTCTTTCCTTTATATCTTGTTTTTCAACCTCAGCAAGATAACTTATCGTTCCCAACCACTATTTACTGACCAAAGACTGTTACGAAAGTTAGGAATGCCCAAAAAGTATAATTTAAAGTACTAATTTTTGGGTATTCAATCATAGGATGCCCTCTGGTCAAAATATGAAAACAACACTTAATTGAACAGTTTTTCCCAGTTGTGCTACTACCATTTCCTTTCCAAAGTTAGCTTCAAGAGAACCTCCAGATTTAACAAGATTTTCTTGTCTTTTCAAATGTGCATCATATTCTAAGGCACACTTAACATGCTGACATTTCTCCATTGTTTTCATCTTATCACTGATTTTTCAATTCCATCTATGATTTTATTTTCATAAACTTTGCTAATATTCTTTTCAATGGTGCCAAGATTTAGCTGCAACCTCTTCTCCTTTTTATATTTCCAACTACAAATATTGTGCCTGCATTCTATTGGAGGTTCACCTTTGTTTGGATTCTCCACTGGTTCAATGAATGGATACTTTGACACCCAATCAATTTGAAAATACCTTGCCATATCCCACTCCTGACCCATTTTTTATTTCGATTTTCTTTTCTCCTTTCCCGCATCATCATCACCTATGACATTGTCAACCAGGTTGATTATCACATTTCTGCTATCCTGGGTATCTATCAGATCTTCTGCTTCATTATCATGTAAGATATCACATTCACCACCTTCTTCAATATTTAGTGTAAGTTATGAATGTAGTTGTGGTAGTTGTGATGATGAACCTTCATAATCATTTTTTTGACCACAAACATTACTAGAGTATGAATTTAAGGTTCTACATTTTTTTGCCCTCTCTTTCCCTTCACCATATTCAAGAGTCTTACCCTTCTTCTTGTTTGACATCTCCGAAGAAATAAAGGCTCGAAAAAAACTATCTACTTGTTTAAGAAGCAATAATAGACTATAAGATTCATTGCCCCTATGGCCTAGAATCTAGATGTGTGAGGTCTCCACGCACAATAAGAATGATCAAAAAATTGCTAACAAATCGAGATGAATAATATTATAACACTTCAGATAAATTATCACTTACTTTTAGATTCTCAGAGAGTAGCACATAGCACTAGTAGACTGCAATACAACAATGGTTGTTTTTGTCTATAACTTGGCTATTGATCCGAATTTAGAGCTCCAAACTGAGTATTGACCAAATTGTGTAAAAATAAATTTGATTTTTCATACAATCTTATACCAATCTGTATTAGGTGAATATTGTGGGAATTTTAAATCATATACAAAAAATTGGGCACACTAAACTTGGGTTGACTCATAGAAGCAATTTGTTGTTGTAAGGAAGACATTGTTTGAGAAAGATTGTTAATTGTCATTTCGATAGAAGAATTGATGTTAGACATAGGTGATTGGGAAGGTGGTGTGATGTTATTGAAAGAAGGCATGGACTGAGGATAAGTTGGTGGGACATTATGGTAACTAGGCATGGGTGATGATTGGGTAGGAAGAGGGAAACTTAAATGAGGAATAAAGTTGTTGAAGGAATTGCCCCTTTGTGTAACACTGATTGGTTGAGGATCATGGAAGACATAGGTAATGATGGAGGATTAAATAAAGAAGAGGTATTACCCCCATGACCCATGGTTGTAGGAATGACATTTTGAGTTGAAGTAGCCATGATGTTGGATGTGAAAGTAGGAATACTAGTCATAAGAGTAGTCAAAGGAATTGAAGGATTGACTTGTGCTGAAGGTTGTGAATAACATAGGGTTTCGGTACCACTCTTGATAGGCATGACATTAGAATCAACAATATGTGCAATGCCACATAATATATCAATTCCATTCTTATCACTTTGAATCATGTGCTTAAGGCCTTCAATTAATGGAAGAGCTTCACTATTAGGGTATTCTTGGGATATCCAATGTTGAAAGTTATCAAATTGTTTGTCTAATGTGGAAAGTTGACCTAAAGAAACCCTAGTTAAAGCTTCTTCTTCATCATGGGATCCATCAATGGAGTGAACAGGCACATGATTAGGATGGGAAGAATTAGCATGATCCTCATTAAAGAAGTAACCCAAATTAGGCTCCATTTCCTTAGTAATTAAACCTTGGGAAGCCTTAATTCTAATGCTTCGTCTAACAGGGATAGGGTAGGTAGGACTAATAGTGGTAAAACTTATGCACTAGAGGGAAAACTTGAATTTTGAATTGTGGAACAAAGATTACAAAATTGAGTAATGCAAAATTTAAAAAAATAATGATTACACAGTTTGAACTTTTTTGGAAGAAGGGGATGACACAATTTCCAAAAATGAAAGGAAAATGAAATTTTAATATTAGGGCCAAGGGAAGGCCACTTAATTTTAAAATCAGAATTTTTAAAATCAGAGCAAAACTATAATTAACCTCTTAGTTTTAAAAAATTTCTTGAAAGTTGAAATGTTGAATTTTGAAGGTATTTCTGATTCTAGAGGGATCAAAAGTCCATAAAATCAGCCAATCTTCTGGATTTAGGCTAGTAAATACAGTCATAATAGTCTCCCAAAATTTTGGGAAAAAAATTGAGGACTGTGGTGGGAACACACATGGTCCGACCAATGTTTTTTAAAAATTTTCAGGGATGGATATTACGATGATTTTAAAGATAACCCCCCAAAATTAGTGAATTTAACGATCTCTAGATGGGCAAAATGAAGGCACAAATGTAAAGATAGGACCCTATTAGGGTTGTGAAGAAAAAGAGGAATTGAATTGCAATTTTGAAAAAGGTCAAACCTAATGGATAGGGACACCTTGGAAAATGTTTAGAAATCTGAATTGAAATGAAATTGATTTGAGATTTGCACAAAATCCAATTAGTTTTGAAAATTAGGATTTTATGACCTAACCACTTAATTTTAAAATTTGAATTTTGGGAAAAAAGAGGGGAAATTGAAAATTTGAATTGTAGGATTGAAGACAAATTTGAGAACAATCAGAAATCTGAAAATTAAATGGAAATCCAATTTTTGCACAAGTGCAATATGATTTTTTAAAATTAGGGCTTTAACAAGTAACCTCTTAATTTTGTAAATTTTATTTGCAAATTGAACAAGACAAGGAGAAAATTGAATTTGACAAACTCAACAATTTTCAGATCTAAGATAACCAAAAACAATTTTTATAAATTACAAGCTCAATTTTAATTAAAAACTAGGGCTTTTAATGATTTAACCACTAAGTTTTTTGCAGAAATTTGAAACTCGTAAATGAAAAATATGCAATTTTGTTCAAAGAAAAGCATGCAATGCATTGGGTTCACCAAAATGTAATGGTGAAAAAATGGTGAATGATAGATCAAGAGGAAAACTACCCTTTCCCTCAAAGAGAGATGAGAGTTTCACCATTGATTACCCTTCAAACACTTTTCACCATGTTACATTTGGAAGAGGAGAGGATAATTTACTAGATTCAATCTCTCCACATGAAGATGGTAGATTGAATTATGAATGAAATAGGAATGATAAGTTGATCCCCTCTTCCTTGTTTGAAATGGAAAGGAATTGATTGAATTATGTAGTGCAAAGTGACAAAGAACTGATTATAACTTGAGATCGAAATATGGGATGAAGCTGTGCACCTGGATCTAGTAGTAATATGTCGAGATGAAGTCACCCTGTGAATTTGAGGAAAAGTTTCCTGGACAGTGGTGGAAATGTACACGGTCCTTCGAAAAATCAGCGAAATGAAAAGGATTTTTTCGCCTCTATAAATGGAGCCCGAATCCAAAAGTATAGTTGTGCACTTGCAGCCTACACACATAAAAGAGAGGAAAATGGGTTGGGATTGGGGGTTTCCCTTTAGGTCAAACCTCAGTTTTGGAATTAACCAAGTAATGAAAGAAATTACTTGCAAGCAGATGTAAAGGAAAGACTGAATTGTAAATCACCTCAAGGGAGGTTGTGATAGCAATGTTGATAGAAATGCTTGTGTAGAATTGAATGTTGAAATAAATCTCCTATTCAATAGTTGAATCCTTGACATGAATGCAACACCTAGCCTTGAAGGGAGACTTGAGAATGCTCAATGCTGAAAAAGAATGATTGAATGCTCTTGAATGCTTGATCACTTATGCAACTTGACACACTCCAATCTTATCCAACTTCAACTTCTTGAACTTCTAAAAATGAGAGGATGAATGTCCCTTAAATAAATTTTAGTGGATTTGATTTTGGTCATGGGCCGACATCAGAGGAGTTTCCCGCATGATGCACAACCAGCAATGCAACCCTTGGAAGGGTCCTACCCCAAAATAAGGCGGGGTGTCACACTCCTATCCTAGGATGAAAAGGGTGCCATGACCCTATCCAAGAGGAGAAGTGGTGCCATGCCCCTATCCTACACCTTTCTCTAGGGTAGAGTGTGGACGGGGTGATGTAGAGGCCAAGGAAGATGTTGTTTCTGAGGGTTGTGCAATCTTCAGCCTCCGATCAGGCTAGATGATTCAAAGTCATATGCGTGAGGACCCTAATGCAGTCAAAAATTGCTAGGGTCGCAATTTTATGACACTACAGTTATAACAAGAGATTGTAGAGAATTGTGGAGAGTGCTTATGTCAATGTGGGTGAGCTGAATAGAAGTCAAATCGGAGTTTATAAGCAAGAACCGGTGGTGGAAATGATTATATCTGAACCAGTAGCACCTTTACCAGAATAGAGTGTTGAAATAGTTACTTCGATAGTATCATAAAATTCAATAGTAATTGAAGAACCAGGAAGAGGAACAAAGAGTTAGAAGACTCCTAGGTATGTGAGATTGAATAATTTAGAAGATCAAATCATTGGGGATAAGAACAATGGAGTGATGACAAGAAGAATATTGGCAACTAATAAGGTAAGTTTAATTTCCCAAGTTGAACTAGTATCAGTAATTGAATCATGTAATGATGAATGTTGGTTGAAAGCTATGGAAGAAGAATTAGATCAGATTGAGAAGAATAACACATGGACTTTAGTTCCCCAAACTAAGAATAAGAATGTTATTGGAACTAAATGGGTTTTTAGGAATAAATTGAATGAGGATGGTCAAGTTGTAAGGAATAAGGCTAGATTGGTTTGCAAAAGATATTCTCAGAAGGAAGGAATTGATTATGGTGAGACTTTTGCACCTATAGCTAGGATTGAAGCTGTAAGATTATTTCTTGCCTATGCTGCCCATAAGAACTACAAGGTTTATTAGATGGATGTTAAGTGTGCATTTTTGAATGGGGATCTTGATGAGGAAGTTTATATTGAGAAACATGATGGTTTTTCACTTTCAGATGATACAAACATGGTTTGCAAGCTAAGGAAAGATTTATATGGATTGAAAGAGGCACCTAGAGTTTTTTATGCAAGGTTGGACAAATATATTTTGAAGCTTGGTTTTACTAAGGGTAATGCTAACAGTAATTTATATTATAAGGTCACTGATGATGCTATATTTATTATTGAAGTATTTGTTGATGACATCATTTTTGGAGGTGAAGATAAGTTGTGCATGGAATTTTCTAAGAACATGGAGAAAGAATTTGAAATGTCTATGTTTGGGGAAATGAAATTTTTCTTAGGTTTGCAGATTACTTAAACTTATAAAGGTATTTTCATCTATCAAACTAAGTATGCTAGGGAATTGTTGAAGAAATTTGGTATGGGAGATTCTAAATCAATGAGTACTCCTATGGTTACAAATGAGAAATTGACAAGGAATGATGTTTCTACATCGACAAATCCTACAAGATACAAATCTATGATTGGAGGTCTGCTTTATTTGACTAAGACTAGGCTTGACATAATGAATGTTGTTTGTATTGCATCTAAATTTGAGAGTGATCCTAGAGAAAATCATGAGAGTGCGGTGAAAAGGATTATTAGATACATGCAAGGTACATCTAAATATGGTTTGTGGTACCCTAAGGATGATGAGTTTACTTTATGTGCATATACAGATCTTGATTGGATTGGAAATGTTGATGACCGGAAAAGTACTTTTGGTGGAGCTTTCTTTCTTGGAAAGAAGTTGGTTTCATGGATCAGCAAGAAGTAATCATGTACTTATTTATCTACTTTTGAAGCTGAGTATGTTGCTGCTGCTACTAAATGTACATAGGTTTTATGGATGAAGAAAATGTTGAAGGATATCAAAGTTCATTCCACTAGATCAGTAATTATTCATTGTGATAACACTACTGCTATTGACATATCAAATAATTTGGTATTTCACTCTAACACTAAGCACATATCTATCAAGTATAGCATTTTGAAGGAGAAGGTGGAAGAAAATGAAGTTAGACTAGTTTATGTGAACACTAAAGAGCAGATTGCAAATATTTTCACTAAACCTTTGCTTAAAGAACTATTTGAGTACCTAAGAGATAGGTTAGGGGTTTCTACCCCTCTGGTTGAGAACTTATTGATGCTTTTTGGCATCAATACGTTATGTATTATCATAGATATTATTTATTCTAGCATTGATGTGGGGATGCTACTACTCAAGGAGAGTAGTTAGCCTTGTGATTCAGTGGTTTATGTTTTTGCTTTGATATTTTTGTCAGATTTATGGAATTGATGTCAAAGGGGGAGAGATATTGATGTGAAAAACTTAAGGAGTTGTATACACTAGGGGGAGAGATATATGTATAATACAGAGCTTTATAGAGATATCATTCACAAGGGGAGTTTGGTCTTTGTTTCAGAACTTCATTGCTATATCTTTGAGTGGGAGATTGTTGGTTGTCTTCCATTGGGGGAGACTTGTTTGGCATTTCTTGGTACTTAGATATTTTTCACATCTAGTGTTTCCATCAATGCCAAAGGGGGAGATTGTTGGCTATTTGGAGGAATTGATTATGTGTTGCACTCATGTTTTATCATTAATGTCAACACTAGCTATTTTGGATGCTTTACCGGCACCCTTCTGGTCTCAGTAGGTTGTGTGGTTTTTGGTTGGATTGGATTCGGCATGATTCGGTATTCTTCGGTATGTTTTGGTTATGGAATTATCTTATTCATGCTACTCATGTTCATATTCAGTCAGTTGGTTTTGGTCTGGTGATCAAATGTTATCCCATTTGCTTGGAAGTTTGGTTTGTGGTTCCGGTGAGGGCTTCACCGACAAAGCTTTGATGAACATCTTTGATGATATGCAAAGTGGTGTTCATGCAGCTTCTGGTGGAGATTCAGGATGTTGATGGTGATCATGTCTGAGACTTGGTGAATTGGGATTCTTTGGCGTGTATGGACCTATATTGGGTCTCGGTTGATCTAGGTTATGGACAAGCTTAATGTAATGTGTTGATTGGACCTCTTGATGTGTTTTCAAGATGTCTTGTGAGTTGGATATTATTTTTTTGGTCTAAGGCCAACATGTTTTATAATTATGTAATTGGTTTATTGTCTGGTGACCGACTTGATTGTTTATGGTCGAGGGTTTATATATATATGATGTAAGATGTCATTGTACATCATGGTCATAAGAAAGGGATATGGATATGAAATGTGCAAATAATGAAATATCATTCAGGTAGAGGATTTGGTTGATAATTGGAGATTGAGTTGGGTTTATGTAAGAGGATTTAGTCCTCTGGTATTGAGCTTATTCGGAACTGTACTTAGGCATTGGAGATGCTATCTTTGTAGTTCAATCATTTCTCTAAATTGTAGTCTAGATTTTTATGTAGTTAGTGAGACTCCTTTTGTGATGAGCATTATGCTCTAGGTTGTTGGCCTTCTTGCAAGTGCAGGCCCCTCAATTGTAATTCACATACTTACTACAGAAGTATTATCTGAACGTGGGTAGGCTTCCCATCATGGATTTTCCCTTTACCAGGTTTCCACATATAAATCTTAATTTCATGTGGATGGTATTTATTCTCTAATTATTGTTTATTCTTAATTGGTTTATCTATTATTCTGATATTTGGTTTAAGAATTCTGGTATTAATGTTTTGGGTTTCAGTATTAATGTTTTAATTGCTAAATATTCTGGTAATCTATGACAACTGATTCACCCACCCCCTCTTAGTTGTCTTCTGGTTATTTGATATGTCTAACAAAAACCCTTATGATTGTGTGGTCCTTAAAGTAGAACCAAGATCCCTAATTGTGGGTGATACCTAACACAAGATTAAGGGCTTTGGGTTTGAAAAATTCCTTAGCCATTGGGCTTAGACCCCACCTAACTTCCTGTTGCAAAATACTCAAGCTTTCTCATGAATAAATTTTTAAAAACTACATAGTTTGACTTATTCATATGTGAGTCCCAGATATAGGTCCATTCTTGAACCGGAAGCTTCTTCCCTTTAGCCATGGTTACAATATGAAAATTAGGATGTCATACTTTAAGACCTTTGTATAAAAGTATATGCATCAAGAGAGAGTAATACCTAAAATAAATTATTTTCCCATTTTGAAATCACACAAGGCATTATGAAAACCCTAAGCTACCACAAAAACATAGTCAAAAGGCCTATTGATATCCTTGTGTGGTGTCATAAAATTGTGACCCTTACAATTTGCAACCACATTAGGGTCTTCACGTTGGTGATTTGAATCCCCAAGCCTGATCGGAACCCCCAAACTTGCTCAACCCCCAAAAATTGCACTTGCTCTACCTTCCACACTACTTGAACCTGCTTCTTGTCCTGAGACAAGGGCAGGACAAGGGCATGGCACCCTTGTCCCTCCTAGGATAGGGGTGTGGCGTGCTTTTCCTTGCCCTATTTTGGGCCCCTCTCTGTCCTATCTTTGTATTAGACATTGCATAAAGAAGGAAAACTTTCCCTATGTCGGCCTGTGATGGAAAATCAGTCAATTAACCCTAATTGATGAGTATATAAGTCACATTCACCCTCCCATTTGCATTAGGGAGAAATTGGATGAGCTTCAAATACATGAGATCATGCATTCAAGCATTCAAGAGCATTCAAGCATTCCTTTCTAGCATTGAGCATTCTCAAGTCTCCCTTCAAGGCTAGGTGTTGCATTCAATTCAAGGATTCAACCATTGAAGAGGAGATCCCTTTCAACATTCAATTCCATACAAGCAAATCTACCTACATTCTATCTACAACCTCCCTTGAGGTGACTTACATTTGAGTCTTTCATTTACATTTACTTGCAGGTAATTTATTTCATCATTTGGTTAATTCAAAAACTAGGGTTTGACCTAAAGGCAAACCCCCAATCCTAACCCCTTTTCCTCTCTTTTCTATGTGTACATTGCAGGTGCGCAATTGTGTTTGCATATTTTGACTCCATTTGTAGAGGTAGAAAAACACTTTTCGTTTAACAAATTTTTCGAAGGACCGTAGACACTTTCAGCATGGTCCTCACAACTTTTCCTCAAATTCGTAGGTCAACTTTGTCTCGACATATTGTAACTATATCTAGGTGCAAAACTTCATCTTACACTTCTATCTCAAGTTATAATCAGTTCTTTACTACTTTTACACTTAGTCTTACAACACATAATTCAATCATCTTCCATTCTAAAAGAGGGGTTAGCTTGTCACTTCTATCCCATTATCAATTCATTTAGTATTCAATCTTTGCCCTAAGAGATTGGATCTAGTGAATTCCCCCCTCTTTTAAATGTAATTTGAATAAGGTGTTTGAAGGGAAATCTGTAGTAAAACTTTCATCTCTCCTCGGAGGGAAGAAAAACTTTCCTCTCGATCTCTCCATCATTCACCCGTTTTCACCATTACATTTTGGTGAACCCGATGTCCTACATGCTTTATTCTAAAAATCATTGCATATTTTTCATTTACAAGTTTAATTTTTCTGCAAACTTAGTGGTTAATTCATTCAAAACCATAGTTTTTAAAATTGAAATTGAACTTGCGTTTTGAAAAAATTGCTATCTATTGTTTTAGATCTAAAAATTGCTTTGTTTTTCAAATTCAACTTCTTCATTGTCTTGTTCAATTTCCAAATCAAATTCACAAAATTAAGAGGTTAATTGTCCAAACCCTAATTTTCAAAAATCATCTTGAAATTGTGCAAAAAATGAATTTCCATTTAATCTTTAGATTTGTGATTGTTTTTAGACTTATCTTCTGACCTAAAATTCAAATTTTCAATTTCCCTCCTTTTTCAAAATTCAAAATTACAAAAATTAAGTGGTTAGGTTGGATTTTGTGCAAATTTCACTCAATTTCAATCATTTTCAGCTTTCTAAACATTTTTCAAGGTGTCCCTATCCATTAGGTTTGACCCTTTTCAAATTTTCAATTCAATTCCTCATTTTTTCAAAACCCTAATAGGGTCCTATTTTCACATTCAAACCTTCATTTCGCCTATCTAGGGATCATAAAATTCACCAATTCTTTGGGGTTCGCTTTAAAATCATCATAACTTTCATCCTTGAAAATTTCAAAAAAGTTCGTCAAACCATGTGCACTTTCAACACGGTCCTTGGCTTTTTTCTAGAAATTTCAGGAGACGGTTATGACCGTATTTAATAGCTTAAATCAATAAAATTGGCTGATTTTGTCAATTTTTGATCCCTCTAAAATAAAAAATACCTTCAAATTTCAAGAATTTTTTAAAAATTAAGTGGTTAATTATACTCTGCCCTAATTTTAAAAATTCTGATTTTATCAATTTTAAAATTAAGTGGTATCCCATTGGCCCTAATTTTAAATTCCAATTTCCTTTCATTTATCATCAAAATTATTTTTTGGAAATTATGTCATTTTGTTCTTCCAACAAAGTAAAATTGTTTAATCATTATTTTCTCAAATTTTGCATTATTCAATTTTGGTGCACTTTGTTCCTATTATTCAAAATTTCCAATTTTCCTTCTAGTGCATGAGTTTCACCACTATTAGTCCTAGCTGCACTATCCCCATTAGATGAAGTATTAGAATTAAGGCTTCCCAAGGTTTAATTGCCGAGGAGATGGAGCATAATTTGGGTGACTTCTTTAATGAGTATAATGCTAGTTCTTCCCATTCTAATCATGTCCCTATCTATGCAATTGATGAATCCCATGATGAACAAGAAGAAGCTTTGAATAGAGTTTCCATAGATCAACTTTCAAAATTTGACAATCAATTTGATAACTTTCAACAATGGATGTCCCAAGAATACCCTAATAGTGAAGCTCTTCCATTAATTGAAGGCCTTAAACACATGATTCAAAGTGATAAGAATGGAATTGATATATTGCATGGCATTTCTCGTATTGTTGATTATAATGTCATGCCTATAAAGAGTTGTGCTAAGAACTTAGGTTATTCACAACCTTCGAATCAAATCAATCATTTCATTCCTTTATCTACTCCAATGGCTAGTATTCTTATCTTCACTTCAAACATCATGGCTACATTAACTCAAAATGTCATTCCTACAACCATTTGTCATGGGGGAAATCCCTCTTCTTCATTTAATCCTCCATCTTTACCTATTTCTTACATAAGTATTCCTATTATCCCCCAACCAATCAATGTGACACAAAGGGGCAATTCATTCAACAATTTTATTCCTCCTTTAAGTGTCCCATTTCCTACTCAATCATCACCTATGCCTATTTACCATAATGTCCCACTACCTTATTCTCAATCCATGTCTTCCTTCAATAACTTCACACCACCTTCTCAATCAACCATGTCTAACATCAATTCTTCTACCAAAGCAACCAATAATAATCTTGCTCAAACTATGTCTTCCTTACAACAACAAATTGCTTCCATGAGTCAATCCTAGTTTAGTGTTCCCATATTTGATGTTGCAAGCTCACTTTCTCTTGATATTGTTAAAGCCATCCAACCTAAGCATGTTGAGGTCCCTCAATTGGAACTCTATAATGGAAAGGGTGATCCTGTCACACATGTTAAAACATTTCAAACCTTGTGTACTGATTTTGCTTATGATCAAATATTACTTGCAAAATTGTTTACAAGAACACTAAGGGATAAGGCTTTACAATGGTATTGCTCTTTTCCTTCTTATTCTATCACATCTTTTCAACAATTAGCAAATGCTTGCATTCAACAATTTCAAAACAACATTGCTCCTACAATCACTTTGATTGATTAATTCATTATAAACAAGGTGTTAAAGAAAAAGTGACTGATTTCTTTGGTATATATAAGCATTTGTGTGCTCAAATTTCTTTTCCTGTACCTAATAATGATATTCAAATAATTTTTATTTCTAATTTGCAAAAATATATAGGGGAAATACTTATTTTGTCTGAGTTTACTTCCTTTCCATAGTTATGTGCAACACTCCACAATTATCAACTGGTTGTGAGTCAGATGGAGCAATATACTCCTATGGATTTGAGTGATAAGGGGGAGAGTGTTCAACAACCATTTGTGAATTTTAAACCAACAAAAAGCGTCATCCAGTTCAATGATACAATCAACAACAATAATGTGAATGCTACAACAGGTGTGCCTCCTATTTCTAAATTCTTTAAAAGAGAAAGACAATTTAATCCTTTGAATGAATCTTTACATAGTATTATGTCTTAGTTGTTACAAAGAAATGTGATCAAACTTCCTCCTATTAGACCAGTTGACCCATCTAAGCTTGCATCCCCTTATTTGATAGCAATTCCTTTTGTCAAATTCATCGTCAAACTGGTCATGATACTAAGAAATGTTTTGCATTGAAAAGTAAGATTGAAGATTTGATTGATAATAATACTATATCCATGGTAGATGTGAATGATAAGGGAAACAAATCAATAGCTCCTCCTAATCAAAATCTTAAGATTTTAAGTGATCCTTTGCCTTCTCATACTTCTAACATGATTGAGACTAAACATACCTCTTTCTCTCCTTCTGATCTTACTACCATAGCTCCGAATTTGGTGAACATGGTAGAGAAACAAAAGACACCTAAGGATCCTTGTATTACATTCAACCCTAGTGAAACCATTAGGGCACCCGATGGGCCTTTATACATAGTTGCAAAGGTTAAGGACATACCTTGTCATGGTTCTCTTGTTGATCCCTCTTGCATGGTTAGTGTTATCACTAAGGAGTATCTTTTCACTTTACAATTGCATAAACTGATCTATGATGACTCTAATGCGGTTGTGAAGTTATTTGATGGATTCTCTCATCCTACCATTGGTTCTATCTCTCTTCCTATTGAAGTTCAGACTAAATCTATGGATGTCAATTTTTCTATCATTCCTTCTTCCGAACAATTTTGTGTGAAGTTGGGCTACCCTTGGCTATCTTCCATGAAGGCTATTGCTTCTCCTATTCATAACTGTTTGAAATTTCCTCACAATAGGGAAATCATGACAGTGAACCATATCTTATTTCACCCATTCGAAAGAAGCCCTAGTGTTTCTATTGATCTCATTTGGCCTAAGAAATTTCAATCTCTTCCACATAGGAGCGATACTCTTTTCCAGTCTTATAAAAAATTGAAGAAAGATATGATCTTATCCTTGAGTCAACCAAGATCCCCAACACTTGACATTCCCATCATTCTTGAAGATGAAATCCTTCCCCTAACAGATAGGACTAATCTTCCTCCTAAGGAATATCCTCAACCTATTCCTATGGATGTGACTATGCCTTATCCTAAGAAGAAGAACAATATTCCTCCTCAGGTTAGACCTATACCACCTCCTCATGATGGACCCGGTCTCCTTCCTACACCTAATATTCCTCCTTTATATGGTGCAGTTCCACCTCCTTGCTCTTATAGAGAGAAGAGACCTACGTCTCCTCTTGTCCAACCTACAAGACCTCAACCTAAAGCATCAACTATCAAAGAGGAGACTATTCCTCCTTCAACAAATATTCCTCCTCCTTCTCAATCTTCCACTAAGACTCGACAAAATTTTTGTGCAAGAGACCATCAATGAAGGCATCATGCTTGAGCTTGTGAAGTTGTTCCTCAACCCATTCAATCTCCCAAGACTCCAACAGTTGATATGATTCCCTTTTATCCTAAGTAAGATGTTGAACCTACATCTCCAAATCATAAGTTGCACAAAACAGGTGATGGTTTTACTCCTATTTGTGTTCACGCTCCTCTTTATATAAATCTTAATAAAGAAATGAGTGAAAATGTTATTCATGATGGCAATACAACTCCTAATGCTTCTGATAGTGACTATGAATATGTTTATGTGGACAAGCATTTATCAATTGAATTTTCATAAACCCTAATCCTAGCTCCTAGAATCAAACAAAGTGACTTACCACATTAGCATATTCCTTATTTGGATCTTGTGATAGCTCCATCTGTTGTGCCTAATGTCGCTCCTCTGGCATGTTGCTTTCCTTCCTGAAATAGTGATCAACAAGATTGGGAGGTGGATGTCATACTAAATTAGCAATATTATCACTATAGATAATCTCTCTCTCTCTCTCCTTTCTTGCTCTTTTGTGACCATTCTTCTATGTGTATCCCTGTTCTTGTATTTTTCCCTCAATTTCTACTTCAAGATGATGCAAAGAATTGAGATCTCTTTTTGGTCTCTTTCATGTTGACTCAAAAGACATCCTCTATTCCCTTTCTTCCAAGGTAGTGTCCTTTCCTTGTGGAATGATGATTATGATATGCACATATACATATATGATATACATGAGTTATCATACAACATACTGACTTCGAGGAAAGAGAAACTACCTCATGTTTTGTGTTCATTATCCTTGGGTTTATTCCTTTGTTGGCATATGGACACTCCAATGAGACATTGTGTGTGATTGAAGGTTTTGTCATTGATGGAAACCTTGCAATCCTATGGCACCGGCAAGACATTATACCGGCAAAGCATTATTCAAACAAGACAGTGCACCGGCATCAGCAAGATCACTCTACACTAGCACTGGCATAGAAGATGTACACCGACACAGAAGAGAACATGTATACTGACATAGAGGCCGACAGGATTTTTTGATATGGAATATTTTGTTTATTATTGTAAGCTGACTTGGCAAATTGTACAATGACTCTTGTATATAAAAGAGATCATTGTAGACATTTGTAGGATATGGATAGGAAGCATATTAAATTATAAGGCAGACCTAATGTGCGAATTGTAGGTCAAGGGTATATGTAAAGAACAGAGCAAGAACCGGTACTGAATCTGGCATTGAAGATGCTATTGTAAAGTAGTACAAAATATTGGATTTGTGTAAATCCTCATTGTAAGTCAGTGTGACTTCTTATTGAGCAGTGAGCTCTAAGGAGTTGGCCTTCCTACATGTGTAGGCCCCTATTGTAAGTAATATTCTCTTATTGGCCAGTAAGTGAATATTGTGGGTCACAAATCCCACCGAGGTTTTTCCCACACCGGGTTTCCTCGTTAAACATCTTGTGTTATGGTGTTCTTTTCATGTGGATGTTTTTGATTCTATTATTTACATTAATTCTTGCATACCGGTATACTGTTACTTTATGTTCTGCATATTCAATTTTAAGAAAATTACATTACCGATCAGATACTGATTCACCCCCCCCCCCCCCCCTCAATATCTCTGGGAACCCTAACAATTGGTATCAGAGCTTGATCCTCTATTTTCAGAAGCCTAACAGCTTGAGAAAGATCTTAACACCGGTAAAGATGGAAAATCTGATGAAGCAACTTGGAGGAGCCCTTACTAACTATGATGTAGAGAATTTGAAAAATATCAAATTAGAAGATGACTTAAAAGCAGCTCAGGACATTATTCAGGCACTTCAAGAAAATCTTATTGTTACAAGAAATAAGAGAAGAGAACTTTGTGAAAAATTGCAAAATGAGAATGATGAAAAGGAATCACTAAATGATATGATAAGAAAATTGAAACAAGAGATCATGACAACAAAAAATGAAATGTAGGATATGACTATGAGATTTTGCAAAGAAATTGAGGACAGAAAGAAGAATGAAGAAGAGTTGACCAGAAGACTAATTGATGCAGCAAATGAGAACACAAGACTTAGCTATGAAAATGACATGTTGAAAACAGATCTGATGCATACTCAGAATGACTCAAATGAACTAATGAGACAAAAAGAAATCTTGGAAAGGGAATTGGAAACTGCAAATCAACACAAAGAAAAATTCAAGAAAAGCTCAGAAGAACTTGGTATCTTATTGAAGAATCAAAAACCCAAAGGTGACACTTCTAGAATTGGATTTGAAGTTGGAGAAAGCTCTGGTACTACAAATACCAAGGATCATAGCAAACCGGTAAGACCTAATACTTACAAATTCAACGGAAAATGCTTTAACTACAATAAATATGGTCATAGGGAAAATGAATGTAGATCTAGGAATTATCAGAACATCAATCCTCCCACCGGTCAATGCTCCAAATGCAACAAAATTGGTCATAACTCTAAAAATTGCAGAATGAATGTAAGATGTTATGTTTGTGGAAGATTTGGTCATTTATCAAATAAATGTAGAACACAAACTAGCATAGGTTATGGGAAAGCTATTCAGAAAAATAATGTAACTTGTTATGCATGTAACAAGATTGGTCATATTGCTAAATTTTGTAGAAGTAAAGGTACACCGGTAGATAACAAAAGCACTAGGTTGAAAGGTAAAGAAAAGGTTGAAGAAGTTAAGCAAGAATTCTCAAAACAATCGATTAGAAAAGGTGATCTAAATATTGGGGATACTCCTCCACCGGTAGAACCAACAAATGCTCCACCGGGAGGACAATATGATGCTCCACCGGCAAGACAAAGCAATGCTCCACCAATAGGATGTTCTTCATCAAATTGAAGAAAATTATCTTGAGGGTTTGGCAATCTAATGACACATGTGCTATTATTCCCTCAGTTAGAGAAAAGAAGTTGAAAATCATTCATTACTGGCAAATAAAGTTAAGCTAATACATTACCGACAATCAATTAATGTGGTAGGTAGCAAAAAAGACTTTATAAAATAAGGTTTTTGGCTCCATTTCCTTTCACCATGAATTCAAACTTTCAAAGAGTGTGAAGATTTCTGAGCTAAGGAATTCCAAGCAAAGAGGCAAAGCACTTTAGCAATCAATCCATCCAAAGGAAAAAAAAGGTATTTATCATCATGGCATCCTCCTCTGCACCTGAATTCATAGCAAACCCTACAGTAGTCAAAGTTATAAAATGACCTAGGTCTGTGTTTCAGCTAGTTCCCGAGGTAGCTAAGAAAGATGACAACACAGGTGCTTTTTCAAAAATTCCAAAAGGTGTTGTTTATGCAGAAGACCCTAGAATGTATATTCATTGCAACATAGAGAAATTGGGTGATGAAGAAATCAAAAACATGTATAAGTCTATTATATGTGACAACTCCGGAAATGTGAAACCTGAACATAAAATTGTTGAAACCCTAGTATTCATTGAAATCCTCTACATTCCTAAATTTCCCAAGGAAGTGGTTAGGATAGTTTTAAGCAGGGTACATGGTTCATTCTTTTGGCTTGACTCAGTGCATAAAATTACAAAGGAAGCTGTGAGAGCAGTAACAGGGTTACCTTCCACCAATAACAGACCTGACAAAACCAAAAAGGTCTCCAATGACTTAGTAACAAACTTAACTAGTGCAACATCTGACAAGAGATCATTGAGGGTTAATGATGTGATCGATACAAATGTTAGATTTGTTAGCATGATTTTAGGTTACAAAGCAACTCATGCTAATAGGCTTAACTCGGTTTCTAGTTTATGCATAAAGAGTGCTTATGACATGGTTAAGGACAATGTAAAAATTGATATCTATGAATGGTTAAAGGATGAGTTAATTGACAATTTAGCAAAAATCAAGAAGGATAAGAAAGGAACCTTTAGATTTGGAAATTTACTTGTATGCTTAATGCTACATATAACCAAACAGGCTCCCGGTATAGGCAACAAGGATTTTGGATTTGACTTACCAGTAGGGAAACAATTATCTGACTTATTCAACAACATGGGTGAAAATAGAGAGAAGAATATCAATGAGTATTTTCAAGCACTAAAGGTCAGAATGAATAAAAGAATCAGACTATCATAGGAAATTGTCAACAAATACAAAGATGATATATGTTTTGTAATAAAAAAGGATGAAATATGGATGGAAGCAGTCATTCCAAGGACAATCTGGGTAACAGAGATGGGGTATGAAACAAATGACCACATAGTGGAAACTTATGCCAAAGCACTTCTAGAAGCCCTTAATGAACCAAAGGAAGAAGTATTTGGTAGTGCTGAGACCATCAAAAGTCAAATTCAATCTAAGAAGAGAGTGAAAAAGGTTGAGGCATTTGTGAGAAAAGGAACCAAACAAGCAAAAGCCATAAAGGAAGATGTATTAAAGAAAACCGACATAACAAAAGATGAGTTGGCAGCCCAACAACCTGAAACTCATCTATCACCGGTAGATACTTCCTTAGAAGGAGATATGTCAGCAACCTTCAAAAGAGTTGTCAAGAAAAGAGATCCCTCACTGGTAGCCACTCCTTCACCTAGAAGGACAAGACAGAAGCAACAAGCCGTGAGATCTCTAGTCAAGAAGGTCACACCTAAGAAGAAGCTGACCCCCAAAAAGAAGAAGAAGACAAACACTGACTTGGCCCCTCTTGACATATTACTGAATGAGATCATAGAGGAAGGTAAATTGAAAAACATAGGGAAAATCTATGACACCCTATCAGATGATGAGAAAGGACAAGTTGAAGAGAGTGTCATATTACACATGGACATGTATAAAAAGTTTTTGTTGCAAGTCCTAAATGAAATTCCTGATGAACTATATAAAAGACTTGAGGCCAGAAGGCAAGGAATAATTGAGTTGGATAAGAAAATAAAAATAGAAAAATTACTTGCAGTATACCCAGTCAACTCACCTAAGGAAATTGATGATCTGATAGCTCAGGCCAACCGGATAGTTTTTTTCCATTGCACATCGGCAAATTTCACTAATGGCAGGTAGAGTTATAGAAGTTTCAAAGGAAACAAAAAATGGTTGGGATACATTCTTGGTTGAAAAAGAAAAACAAGAAGAATATAGGAATCCCAGGCCTATTTTGGTATATCAGAAGGACAAAGGGAAAGGTAAAGTTGGTGGACCACCAAGTATCAAGATTAGAGACAACTTACCCCCACCTCCTTTAAATACTCCACCGGTAAAAATGACAACTGCAGAAGATCAACCGACAGCTGAGAGTATGGACACAGAGGATAATAATCCTAATCCTAAAGTCCTATATACTATGAATGTTGATACTCAGAAGATCAACATAGTGGTAGATAAGGATACAACAGATAAATCAGGAAACAAAGAGCAACCGGTAGTAGCAACAGAGAAAAAGATGGAATCTGAAACACAAACAGAGAAACAAACAAAGTTGAAGGCTCCAAAATAGATGCCACCGATAAGAAATGATGCAAGAAAACCAATGCTTAAAGAGATGGAGACACAAACAGACCTACCAGAGGTCAATACTAGCATGGTCACTTCCACCGGCACTCAGTTTGTTGGGTCACCATCAAATGTGATTGAGGTATTACTTGAATCTATCAAGAAAATAATTGATTATAGCTCACAAGCTTATAAAGCGATAGATGATTCAATTCCATTTTTGAAATCAATAGCTCCTAATTGTAATATAAACAATAAAGATTCTTTAGGCCAGTTGGATACACTTTGTAAATATATTTCTGGAAATTTTGAGCAAACAAAGGTAGAATCTGTAAAGGAAACTGTAGAAAAAGAGAAACAGAAATTCTTTGAGGAAGGAATAAAGAAGTGTAACAGGGAATTTGACACACTTCTACCGGATCTATGCAATTTATTGAAAGAGTACAAAACTCTGTACAAAGACATCTGTAAGATAAACTTTTTGACCATAGATGTAGACAAAAAGATGAGCAAGGTACAGGAAAAGATCAATAAACTTGCAGATAATTTTGTTAACTCACCCGATACATTATTAGTTTTTGAGGAAAAGATAACAAATTTTGAGGAAGAATTGCTCAAATTAGGAAGAGAGAAAGAGAAAATAATAAACAAGGCAAAACTCTTGAGATCTAAACTAAGTCCAAGATTGGACTATTTAGCATCTCTACGGAAGGAAATCTTAGAGGCTCTAACACAGGGAAGCAAATCACTGGCAGAGCACTTGCAGCATCTCACCGGTACAGTATACAGAATTGAGATAGCAATAAAAGATAGTAAGAAGTTTATGGATGGAATAAACTTAATTTTGGGAGATATTCTTCAGATAATAACCACCCAACTATAAGGTTGAGGTTATGAATTGGTACAACTACAAAATCTACTAACTTTTGTCATTGATGCCAAAGGGGGAGTAGTAGGATGAGAAACTTCAAAACACAGGGATCACATGCTCAGGGGGAGCTCTCACATTATTGGTAACATTTTTGGTCTACACTTTTTGGATATCTTTTGAAATTTCTCATGAGTGTTGCCATCAATGCCAAAGGGGGAGATTGTTGGCATATGGACACTCCAATGAGACATTGTGTGTGATTGAAGGTTTTGTGATTGATGGTAACCTTGCAATCCTATGGCACCGGCAAGACTTTATATCGGCAAAGCATTACATAGGCAACCTTGCAATCCTATGGCACCGGCAAGACATTATACCAGCAAGACATTATACCGGCAAAGCATTATTCAAACAAGATAGTGCACTGGCATCAGCAAGATCACTCTACACTGGCACCGGCACAGAAGATGTACACTGGCATAGAAGAGAACATGTATACCGGCACAGAGGTTGATAGGATTTTTTGATATGTAATATTTTGTTTATTATTTTAAGCCAACTTGGAAAATTTTTAAATTACTCTTGTATATAAAAGAGATCATTGTAGACATTTGTAGGATATGGATAGGAAGCATATTAAATTATAAGGCAGACCTAATGTGAAAATTGTAGGTCAAGGGTATATGTAAAGAATAGATCAAGAACCGGTATTGAATCTGGCATTGAAGATGCTATTGTAAAGCAGTACAGAATATTGGATTTGTGTAAATCCTCATTGTAAGTCAGTGTGACTTCTTATTGAGCAGTGAGCTCTAGGCAGTTGGCCTTCCTGCATGTGCAGGCCCCTATTGTAAGTAATATTCTCTTATTGGCTAGTAAGTGAATATTATGGGTCACAAATCCCACCGAGGTTTTTCCCACACCGAGTTTCCTCATTAAACATCTTGTGTTATGGTGTTCTTTTTGTGTGGATGTTTTTGATTATATTATTACATTAATTCTTGCATACCGGTATACTGTTACTTTATGTTTTGCATATTCGATTTTAAGAAAATTACATTACCGGTCATATATTGATTCACCCCCCCCCCTCTCAGTATCTATGGGAACCCTAACATCCTCAACTAGGGGCTTGTCTATATTATGGATGTGTTGCATTGGTTTTGTCATTGATGTCAACACTTATCAACACTTGTGAAGACTTATCAGCATTGAAGATCTTTGGTTATGTTCACTGGCATGTTCAGTGACTTATGCATAGTCACTGATATCTGGTTCACTGATAGATTATATTGTTCACCGGCATTGAGGATGATCTGTTATCATCTAGAGATTACTTGGCTATGCCAAAGACATTGTTTGGACACTTGGTTTTGGTGATTTGGTTATTGATCTAATTGAGTTTGCATATTTTTTGTTACCAGCAAATGGGTCTAGGTTATGGACCGGCAAGCATTATCTATTCCAGATCAACACGACACATTATGGAGATGTCTTATTGATTGATTATTATTGTAAATGCATTGAGATAACATGATGCATCGCATATTGATTCATTTGTGATTGATTTAATTATAATATTCTTAGTGAGCCAACCTACACATTTGGTCTTAGGTTTTGGTATATATGTAAGATCTCATTTGTGAGATTAATGTAAGGTGTGAAAGGAATGCAATAAGGTATTACAAGGTTGTGATATTTGATATAAGTAGAGATATACATGCAGACATCATTTGAAGATTCAAGAAGGTATGAAGAAGACAATCAGAGCTTAACTAGTACTAAATCCAGCATATGAAGATGCTATCTTGAGTAGTACATTATCATTGGATCTAACCATCCAATTGTAGTCAGTGTGACTCCCATTTTGTGATTGAGTAGTGAACTCTAGGCAGTTGGCCTTTCTGCATGTGCAGACCCCATTTGTACACACATACTATTTGCAGTAGTATCATCTGATTATGGGTAAGGTTTCCCACTGTGGTTTTTCCCCTTATAGGGTTTCCACATACAATTATTTGTGTTATGTGTTATGGATTTTATTTGTCTTTCTATTTCATGCATTAAACTTTACTGGTACTGTTATTAATTGTTAAACTGTCTACCGACATTAAGTTTGGTTAAGTTATGTTTGGGTTGAAATTAATAGACAACTGATTCACCCCCCCCCCCTCTCAGTTGCCTCTGGGTCCTAACAATTGGTATAAGATTTTCAGGATTAATGATAGTCCCAAAGATACAGAGAGGGGGGGTGAATCATTATCTAACCAGTTAGCAGAATATTTAACTTTATTAAGTATTTTGCATTCCAAAATAATGTACCAGTAAATAAGAATTAATGCACTAAACAGGAACAATAAAGACAAAATAGAAAACACACCATAACACAAGATGTTTAACAAGGCAACCCCATGTGGGAAAAACCTCGGTGGGATTTGTGACCCACAATATTCACTCACTGGCCAATGAATAAATATTACTTACAATGAGGCCTACACATGCAAGAAGGCCAACTACCTAGAGCTCACTACTCAATTTACAAGATAGAAGTCTCACTGACCTACAAAATGGACTATCAAAATCCAATACAATGTACTGCTTCAATTCATCATCAACTATGTCAGGTTTAGTACCGGTTTAAGCTCATTCTATAACCAAAACCTTCGATGTCAACTTATATCTCCTTATACAAAATTCACAACTCCTCTCTTACAAAATGACCTATAAGATCTCATACATGTATATGAGTCTTTTACAATATGCCATGTCAGCTTTACAAAAGATAATTACATTAAATACAATAAACAAAAGTTTATTCCCTGTTGGCTGGAGTGTCGATATGCATTGTAGCCACTATCGGTGAAGTGTCTATCGGTGTATGTAGATGTTTATGCCAGTGTCGATGGCTTTACTAGATGAATGTTGGGTGGTTTCTAGAAGGTTGCCATCAATGAAAACACCATCATTTCTCATTAGAGTGTAGAATGCCAACAATACCCCCCATTGGCATTGATGGCAACACTCATGAGAAAAGTCCAAAAATTTATCAAAAAGATGTGCTCCCCTTGAGCAGATGATCTCCCCTAAATGATCATTTTTCTCTATCTACTACTCCCCCTTTGACATCAATGACAAATGTTGTCAAAAATTATCAAATGAGTGCAAAATTTCACCTTAAGGTTTGTAACCGGTTGGTTACAATTTGAAATATGTCTGCCAAAACCAAGTTTAAACTCTGCATGAATCTATTGGTGTCATTCATGGTTGTCTTAGTTCATTGGATCATGCCAGTGAGATGATGCATATGCTCCTCCAGTGATCTTTCCCCTTGAATTAATGCCTTAGATATCTCATTTCTCAGAGAGATAAGATTATCCAACTTAGGACTAAGTTTATACTTAAGCTCTCTGACATTTTCTTTGATCCTTGCTTCTTCCTTCTCAAAGTTCTCCAACTTTTCCTCAAATCCTGCTATTTCTTTCTCAATAACAAATATAGGTTTGGATGAACCAATAATGTTATCAGCTATATCATCTATCTCCTTCTATACTCTGCTTATTGCCTTTTCAATGTCCTTTGTCAACATATGTGGCTTGCATGTTTCTCTATACAATTTCTTATACTCCAAAATTGTTGTATTCAGTGCTGGTAAAAGTGTGTTAATATGTTTAGTGCACTTCTTTATTGTATCCTCAAAGAATTTTTCTTTCTTTTTCCATTTTCTCTTTGAATCTATCCTCATTCACCTTATCAACTGTTATTACATTTCCAGCAATAAATTTAGACACTGTGTCCAACTGACTTAAAGAATCCTTTACATGATCTATATTACATTTTGGTGCAATCATCTTAAGATTAGGTAATGTATCATCAATTGCTTTATAAGCCAATGCATTACAATCAGTTATCTTCTTGATAGAATCCAAGAGTACCTCTATCACATGGTTGGCCTGAATTCACTTAAAGAAGTATCGAATGTCTGACCAACTACCTTAATCACTTCAGTGCTTCCAACATTAGTTACCAATTTTCTTGTATCAACCTCTAGTGGATTAGTCTGAGTTTGCATTTATACTAGCAATGGTTTGGGTTTCTTAGTGATTACCGGTTTCTTTGCCTCAATGTGTACCTATGCCTCTTCCGATTTCTCTATTGGTTTCTCTATGTTCTCACTTGCCAGTATCTTTGTCTCTGTAGGTTTCTCAGTGCCAACATCTATACTACCCGTATTCATTCCACTATCCAAAGGTTGCTCTATTTTCTCTATTTGTGTTTTGACCTCAATATTCTCTGCCAGTTGCTCAGTAATGTTTCCACTGTCAGCAATATCATTTTGTACCTCTGTGTTGTCCTTATCCACAAAAATGTTTACTTCCTGAATATCGACATTCATGGTGAATGGAATTTTTGGTTCAGGGTTAGTGTCATCTTGTGTTATACCTACACTATTAGTAGCTAGTGCAGTGTCCAAGGGTGGTGGTAAGTTGTCAATTATTTTGATGTTTGGTATTACACCAACTTTACCTTTCCCTTTGTCCTTATCCTTCTGATATACCTTAAATTTTTTCTTCAACTTTTTCAATTCCTCTTGTTTTTCTTTTTCTACAAAAAAGATATCCCATTAATCAATCGTTTCCTCTGCAATTTCATTAACTCTACCAACCATCAAACTCACTTGTCAATGACCACTAGCAAAAACTGATCTATTGGCCTCACAAATTAAGTCATCAATTTTCTCTTTATAGTTAACTGGATGTACAGCTAGAAGTTTTTCAACTTTAAGTTTCTTGTCCAACTCCATTACTGCAATCCTCTTTGCACCTAACCTTCTATACAGATCATTTGGTAAATCATCTACAACTTCAATTAACACTTTCTTGTATATATCTAGATGTATAATTATATTGTTTTCAATACTTTCCTTTTCCGAATTAGTGAATGTGTTGTACAATTTTCTCACATTTTCCAAGTTACCATTATCAGTGATTTCATTCAGTAAAGTAGATGACAAAAAGAGTACCACCGGTGGAGCATTTTTTCTTGGTAGCAGATTAATTTCGTGGTTGAGAAAGAAACAAAGTTGCACATCATTATCAACAACAGAATCAGAATATGTTGCAGCAGTAACTAACTGTACATAGGTATTATGGATTAAGCAAATGTTGAGGGACATAAAGGTAAAATGCAAAGAACCTATAATCATTTACTGTGATAATGTGGCAGAAATTGATATATCAAAGAATCTAGTATTTCACTCTAAAACTAAACATGTGTCTATCAAATTTAATTTTTTGAAAGAGAATGTTGAAGCAAAAGAAGTGAAATTGTTTTATGTGAATACTAAAGAGAAGATTGCAGATATCTTTACTAAGCCTTTGCCTAAGGAAACTTTTCAATATCTCAGAGAGCGGCTTGGTGTTATACCCTCACTGATAGAAAATTAGACAGTTGGAGCATGGCATTAGACCAACATAAATTAACAAAGAAATCTTTTTCCGGCTTTGATGAAAGAGAGATACTTCTCAGGGGGAGTAGATTGGATAAATTTGGTTATAACAATTGGTATCAGAGCTAAGTCAACTTTTTGCAGAAGTTTAACAAGTTGAGGAGATTCTATGGTAACTAACTATTTTAGGAAGGATAGTCTGAAGCTTGATGGAACTAACTATGGTATATGGAAGATTATAATGGAGACACATTTGAATTGCATTGGAAAAGACACATGGGATGTTACAAAGAATGGATATGTTGGTCCTACACAGAGCCAACCTAATCCACCTACCTTGGCTAAAGATCAGGAGAATGATTGAAAAGCAAGAGAAGGACTTTTGAGCGCATTGTCAGATCAGCAAATTAATAGACAACTGATTCACCCCCCCTCCCAGTTGCCTTCGGGTCATAACAATAATGAGAAATGATGGTGTTGTCATTGATGGCAACCTTCTAGAAACCACCCATCATTCATCTAGTAAAGCCATTGGTAGGCATTGACATCGGCATAGACATCTACATACACCAACAGACACTTCACAGGCAGCAGCTACAATGCATACCAACACTCCAGCTGACAAGTAATAAACTTTTGAACTTCTCTACTATGGGGAATGGAATGAAAGATATGACTATGATATTTTGTAAAGAGATTGAAGACAAGAAGAAAAATAAAGATGACTTGACTAGGAGACTCAATGATGCTGGAAATGAAAATCTAAGACTCAGTCATAAAAATGATATGTTAAAGACAGATCTGATTCACATGCAAGATGATAAAACTGAACTTATGAGACAAATGGGAATTCTTGAAAATGAGTTGGCCACTACAAATCAACACAAGGGGAAATTCAAGAAAAGCTTAGAGGAATTTGATAACATGCTGAAAAGTCAGAAACCTGATGGAGATACTAATGTACTTGGATTTGAAGTTGGAGAAAGTTCTGGTACTACAAACAATCATGATCATAGTAAACTGGTAAGACAGCCTAATGCTTACAAATTTAATGGGACATTATTTAACTGTAGCAAGTATGGTCATAGAGAAAATCAGTGTAGATCTAGAAACAATTAGAACATTAATGCACCCACTAGTCAATGTTCCAAATGCAATAAAGTTGGTCATAATTCAAAAAACTACAGAATGAATGTGAGATGTTATGTTTGTGGAAGATTTGGGCACTTATCTAATCAATGCATAACACAAACTGACATAGGATATGGAAAGGCTATTTAGAATAATAATGTGACTTGTTATGCTTGTAACAAAATTGGACATATTGCAAAATTTTGTAGAAGCAAGACTTCAACGATGAATAATAAAGGACCCAATTTGAAAGGTAAAGAAAATGTTGATGAGGTAAAGAAAGGATTTTCAAAACAATAGATGAGAAAGATAGATCAAAATATTGATGAGACTATTTCTTCACCAATAGAATAGTGTATTACTCCACCGGCAAGAAATTCTCCATCCAACTGAGAAGTAACCCTTTGGGGGTACTATAGCAAATTGAATATCATGTAGTTTACCCTCTGTCGATGGTGAGAAGATAGATTTCTTCCTTATCAGTAGATGTGTTAAGTTTTCACTTAACCGACTAGCATTTAATGCGGTTATTGAAAGAAATTTCATTATAAAGCATTGATTTTCCTTCATTTCTGATTCACCAAGCATTCAAATTAGTAGAGAGCGTGAAATACAAGCGAAGGCATTCAAGGCAAAGGTGTGAAGCGATTCCTTTCAAGCATTCAAACATTATCAAGCAGCTTAAGGTATTTTTCAAATGGATTCCTCTTCTGCTCCCAAATTCATTGCAAACCCTACTATTGTGGAAAATATAAAATGCCCTAGGCTCGTATTCAAAATTATTCCCGAGATAGCTAAGCAAGATGATTCCATAGGTGCATTTTCAAATATTCCTAAAAGTGTAGCTTATGCTAAAGACCCTAGGATATATATTCACTACAATATTGAAGAATTAGGTTCCGAGGAAGTGTTAAAGATGTTTAAAACCATAATTTGTGATGAAAATGGCAATGTTAAACCCAAGCACAAGGTTATTGAGACTTTAGGTTTTGTGGAAATCTTGAACATCCCTGAATTTCTAGAGGAAGTTGTGAGAATTGTCCTAAGTAGGGTACATGGAGAATTTTTTTGGTTAGATTCAATCTGCAAATTCACCTGGCAAGCAATTAGGGCAGTGACAGGTTTACCCTCAACTGGCAGCAGACCTGACAAAACTAAGAAGGTTCCTAATAACAAAGTCATGACCTTAACTAAAGCAACATTTGATAGTAGATCTCTAAGAGTGAATGACATCAAGGACATTAATGTGAGATTCATAAGTACGATTTTAGGCTATAAGACTACGCATGCAAATAGACTCAATTCAGTTTCTAGTCTTTGCATTAATAGTGCTTATGAAATGGTAAATAATGATGCAAAAATAGATGTGTGTGAATGGCTGAAGGATAAACTAGTTGATAACTTGAAAAAGATGAAAGGTGATAAGAAAGGGACATTTCATTTTGGCAATCTCTTAGTATGCCTTATGTTGTATTTCACAAAGGAAATCCCCGGTATTGGACTGAAAGAATTTGGATATGACATATCAGTAGGCAAATAGTTGCAAGAAGCTTTCACCAGCATGGGTACTACTAAAGAAAATAATATAACTGAGTATTTCAAAGCTTTCCAAACCAAAATGAAAACAAGAGAGAGACTACCATAGAGTGTAGTAGATAAATATGATAAGGAAATTTATTTTGTAATTAAGAAAGATGAAACATGGATGAAAGTTGTATTACCTAGAACTATATGGGTAACAGAAATGGGTTATGAGGTAGATATCAACATTGTTGAAACTTATGCAAAAGCTTTATTAGATGCACCTAGAGAACCATCAGAAGAAGTTTTTGGTAGTGTTGAAACAATTGAGAGTGGTGTACAAACAGTGAAACAAAGGAAGAGAAGAGAAAAGTATATAAGAGATGCTTCTAAATAGGTAAAGGAAATAAAAGAAAATGTTATGAACCTTACTAGTATAAAGGAAAGTGAACTAGAAGGACTGCAACCGAAGGCACACATTTCACTGGTTGGCACATCATTTGATAGTGAGATACCTGTTGAATTCAAGAGAGTTGATAGGAAGAGAAAGTCCTCACCATTACCCTCTCCTCCACCCAATAAAACAAGAACTTTGAGAAAGAAACAACAAGTAGTAAGGCAACCAGCAAAGAAACTTACACCCAAGAAGAAACAAAAATAGGTTATACCACCATTGGATAATTTACTGAATGGAATCACTGATGATGGTAACTTGGAAAATTTGAGCAAATTGTACAACACATTCACTGATTCAGAAAAGGAAAGGATTGAAAACAAAATAATTCTACATCTGGACATATACAAGAAAGTGTTAATTGAAGTTGTAGATGATTTACCAAATGATCTGTATAGAAGGTTAGATGCAAAGAGGATTGCAGTAATGGAGTTGGACAAGAAACTTAAAGTTGAAAAACTTCTAGCTGTACATCCAGTTAACTCTAAAGAGGAAATTGATGACTTAATTTGTGAGGCCAACAGATTAGTTTTTGCTAGTGGTCACCAGCAAGTGAGTTTGATGGTTGGTAGAGTTAATGAAATTGCACAGGAAACGACTGACAAATGGGATACCTTTTTTGTAGAAAAAGAAAAACAAGAGGAATTGAATAGGTCGAAGAAAAAATTTAAGGTATATCAGAAGGATAAGGACAAAGGGAAAGGTAAAGTTAGTGGAATACCAAACATCAAAATAACTGACAACTTATCACTGCCCTTGGACACTGCACTGGTACATACTGATGATACACTAGCTACTAATAGTGTAGGTTTAACACAAGATGACACTGACCCTGAATTATAAATTTTATTCACCATGAATTTTGATACTCAAGAAGTAAACATTGTTGTGGATAAGCACAACACAGAGGTACAAAATGATATTGCTAATAGTGGAAACATTGATGAGCAATTGGTAGAGAATGTTGAGGTTGAGACACAAATAGAGCATACACTACAAACAAAGCAACCTTTGGACACTGGTATGAATATTGGTATTATATATGTAGGCACTGAGAAACCTACAAAGTCAGAGATACCAGCAGGTGAGAACACAGAGAAACTGACAAAGGTATAGGTACATACTGAGCTAGAGAAACTAGTAATCACTGAGAAACCCAAACCATTGCTAGTAGACATGCAAACTCAAACTAATCCATCAAAGGTTAATACAAGAAAATTGGTAACTAATGTTGGAAGCACTAAAGTGATTAAGGCAGTTGGTCAGACATCCGGTACTTCTTTAAGTGAATTTAGGCCTACCAATGTGACAGAAGTACTCCTAGACTCTATCAAGAAGATAAATGACTATAATGCATTCGCTTATAAATAATTTGATGATACAATACCTATTCTTAAGATGATTGCACCAAAATGTAATATAGATCATATAAAGGATTCTTTAAGTCAGTTGGACACATTGTCCAAATTTATTGTTGGAAATGTAATAATAGTTGATAAGGTGAATGAGGATACATTCAAAGAGAAAATGTAAAAAGAAAGAAAAATTCTTTGAGGATACAATAAAGAAGTGCACTGAACATATTAACACACTTTTACTGGCATTGAATACAACAATTTTGGAGTATAAGAAATTGTACAGAGAAACATGTAAGCCACATCTGTTGACAAAGGACATTGAAAAGGAAATAAGCAAAGTATAGAAGGAGATAGATGATATAGCTGATAACATTATTTTTTCATCCAAACCTATATCTATTATTGAGAAAGAAATAGTAGGATTTGAGGAAAAATTGGAGAAGTGTGAGAAGGAAGAAGCAAGGATCAAAGAAAATGTCAGAGAGCTTAAGTATAAACTTATTCCTAAGTTGGATAATCTTATCTCTCTGAAAAATGAGATATCTAAGGCACTAATTCAAGGGGAAAGATCACCAGAGGAGCATATGCATCATCTCACTAGCACGATCGAACAAACTAAGGCAACCATGAATGACAATAATAGATTCATGCAGAGTTTATGTTATGGTGTGTTTTCTATGCTGTTTGTATTGTTCCTATTTACTACATTAATTCTTATTTACCGGTACATTGTTTTGGAATGCAAAATACTTAATAAGGTTAAATATTTTGTTAACCGATTAGATACCGATTCACCTCCCCCTCTCAGTATCTTTGGGACTATCATTAATCCTAACATTGTGTTCATTATCCTTGGGACTATTCCTCAACTGGGGGCTAAATCCTTACAATAATGTGCTCCCTCTGTTCTCTCTCATGGGTGTATCCTACCTTAAATCAATTACTCTGTATAAGGCGTGCATGATTTTTTTAACATAGGGGCATACACTCCACTCATATTTTCATTTTTTGATACTTAGAATTATTTAGTGACCTTGGCTTTGCTTCATAATTTTGGTATCATTTTTGTGACTCATAGTCAGGGGAACCTTGCTACTTGCAGCTATGATTTTCCCTTCTTGATCTTCTATTTTACTTTGTCAATCGATGTTGTAAGATCCTAAGTCCACTTGGGGCTTGGTGCATCTTGCCTCCTTGACATGGTAGAAGTCTTTCAATCTTGTTTCCTTGTACTTTACTAGCAGTATTGGCGTATGCTTATACTCTCGCTAAAGTGGGGGTGAAATGTAGTGTAATGAAATTGTGACCCTTGTAATTTGCGACCACATTAGGGTCTTCACGTTGGTGATTCAAATCCCCAAGCCTGATCAGAGACCCGAGAATTTCTCAACCCCCTGAAATTTCACTTGTTCTACTCTCTGCACTACCTGAACTTGCTTCCTATCATGAGATAAGGGTAGGATAGGGGCATGGCATCCATATCCTCCTAGGATAGGGGCATGGTTCCCTTGTCCTTGACCTATTTTGGGGCCCCCTCTATCTTATCTTTGCATTGGACATTGCATAAAGTGGGAAAACTTTCCCTGTGTCAGCCTATGATGGAAAATCAGTCAATTAATCCTAATTGATAAGTATATAAGTCGCATTCGCCCTCCCATTTGCATAAGGGATAATTTGGATGAAGTTCAGATACATGAGATCACACATTCAAGCATTCAAGAGCATTCAAGCATTCATTTCTAGCATTGAGCATTCTCAAGTCTCCCTTCAAGTCTAAGTATTGCATTCAAGTCAATGATTCAACCATTGAAGAGGAGATCCCTTTCAAAATTCAATTCCATACAAGAAAATCTACCTACATTCTATCTACAACCTCCCCTGAGGTGACTTACATTTCAGTCTTTCATTTACATTTACTTGCAGGTAATTTCTTTCATCATTTGGTTAATTCCAAAACTGGGGTTTGACCTAAAGACAAACCCCCAATCCCAACCCCTTTCCCTCTCTTTTCTGTGTGTAGGTTTCAAGTGCACAATTGTGTTTGCAAATTTGGACTTCATTTGCAAAGGTGGAAAAACCCTTTTCATTTTGCAGATTTTTTGGAGGACCATGGATACTTTTAGCATGGTCTTGACAAATTTTCCTCAAATTCATAGGGAAGCTTTGTCTCGACATATTATAACCAGATCCAAATGCAAAGCTTCATCTCATGCTTCTATCTCGAGTTATAATCAATTCTTTGCTAACTTTACTCTTAGTCTGACAATACATAATTCAATCATATTACATTATAAAAGAGGGGTTAGCTTGTCACTTCTATCCCATTATCAATTCATTTAGTTCTCAATCTTTTCCCTAAGAGATTGGATCTAGTGAATTCGCCACTCTTTAAAATGTAATGTGAACAAGGTGTTTGAAGGGAAATCCGTAGTGAAAATTTCATCTCTCCTCGAAGGGAAGAAAATATTTCCTCTTGATCTCTCCATCATTCACCCTTTTCACCATTACACCCTACTTTGGATATCCATACAAACCATCAAAATGCAGTTTGGAATTAGGTCCTGGTGTCGGAGCACCTAGTTGAGTAAAAACTCTCCTTTTTTAGTATTTCATGCTTTCATGTTTGTAATGTCTTGTGTTAGGTTTATGTGTTGTTTTAGGTTTTTTTGTGTCTTTTCAAGTGTTTTTGATCTCATTTTGTGCTCAAGAGGTCAAGCTTTGCCTTTCAGGATGAGAGTTGACAATTTTGGGTTTTTAGGCCAAAAAGGGCAAAAATGTGTAAAATTGCCTAAAAGGTCTAGAAATATTTTCCAAAGCATTGAAACATGTTTGATAAGTGTTTTTAAGCATTTCTTATGTGTTTAGATAAGTTGATGCGGTTAGGTTGTCAAAAATGCCTCTTGGCGCAACAAATGTTGTCATTTGGGCTTGAAAAGTTGTCATTTTTTGACATTTCTAGTATAATGAAGTTGTGGAAACCTCATGTCCATAATAGGCCTGATAAATAACTTGAAGGAATATAAAAATTCCTCCCTTCTCCTTGAAAAAGGTTAGTGATTGTATTAACTAAGGTTTCTTAATCTGAAAATGATGAAATTCTGGCTTTTAATGTGTTTTTCTTTCTTATAGAGCAGCAGTCTGTACTGTAGCAAATCTGGTCCATACTGTACCTTGTGGGAAGTTTTCATACTATTTTCCCAATTCTCTCCAAGTGATCATTGTATCATTTTTCCATTTGCAAGTTGATTAAATAAAAATTCTTTCATTTTGTGTGCTCACTGCCCTGTCAAGGGTTTGGAGTTTTAAAATGCAACAACTTGACTAATCTAGGTCTCAGCTCCCACCAAATGGATTTGTTCAAGTTGGAATGCATGTAAATAGTGTATATATTTTCATTTTATGCCAGAGCTATGCTTGGAAAGGTGAATTTGAGCACTTATTAGGCAAGTAGTCTAACTTGGCTAATATTCTTCCTTAATGCTCAAAATTTGAATTCTAAAGCACCAAGTGTTGAAACAAACATGGACAGAGGTCTATACCTATCCTAGAATAATTTTGAAGGGATTGGAGCACCAAACTTTATCCATTTTGCATTGTAATGTGTCACTGTTTGTGAAGGACAATGAATTCCCTGTTTTGGGAAAGTGATTAGTTTTGTTACTAAATTGGCTCTATGAATACTTTTGTATTGGAAAATGATTCCTGATGTTATAGTAGAGTTGAAGACTTATTTGGTAGCATCTATTTACAATGGTGGTGTTCTATTTGTGCTCCTAACCAACTCCCTTGCAAAAATAACAGTGAAAAGATAGAAAAACAATGATTGACAGTGAATTTGTGCTCATTTACACTTTGATCACCAAATGTTTGGCATAATGCTTGTTTGTCAGTGGTAGGGGATGGTTTTTTTTATTGTGGAAGAGGTTTCCTAGTAGTGTGGAAGCTTGAAACAAGCTTGGTAGTGAGAACCTATGGTAAATGCATCAAAACCCTCACTAAACCCTACATTTAAGCCCAAAATTGAGGACAGTCACTAAACCTGCATGGAGCCTAAGACCTGAAAAACCCTTGAGCTTAGACCTCTAAAACATCATCCAATAGAATTTTTTTGGTTCAAATTCCCATCATTGAGTGGGGTGAGCAAAAAGATGCCAATTAGCCCTCGACGGGCTACTAGCCTTCTTGTTCTACAAAATTGCATTTTCAAGGACCCGTTTGGTTTGGGCTTGTTGGAACTTGTGAAACTTTTGGTGAACTATCTAGGAACACTAAGATAGACCCATCCACCTTCGTGACAAAAGACAAAAACTTTTGGGGTTTTCCACCTAGCAAAGGGGTTTGAGTAGAAGAGCAAAAATGCCTAAGTGCTACAAGAACATACATGATCAAAGACAAAACCTTTGCCTTGCTTCATAGAATCTTTGGAGGAGTTTGCCTAGTCTTGGTGCAATAGGTATGTATGCTTAGATAGAAGAGAATTGAAGTTAGAAGAGTATACAATCAAGGAGGAGTAGGTTGAGTAAGTGTGTAAGCCTTCATCAAAGGATGGATGTTGGAGAAGCTATGCATGAGATACTTAGCATTAAAACCTAAAGACGATTCTACAAACATGCATGATAGTCACAAACAAGAATTTTGGAAACCAATTGAACCATTAGACCTAATTCACCTTGTTGAGTACTTTTCTAGCAATCTCCCCATCACAATGGTATTAGAGCCATTGAAAGATTCAGGAGAAAAGGATCATTAGAAGAAAACATGGTGACTAATGTTGAATTAGCCAAGAAGGTCGAAGACCAAGAAGAAGAAAATATAGCACTCAGAGAAAGGTTGGATCAACTAGCAATGAAATTAGTTGAAGTAGAAGTCAAAACTAAAGAAGTCCATGATAAGGCTGGAGATCAGGGCAAAATGGTGGCAACAGAAGATGAGGTTCCCATACCTGACCCTGTCATTGAGCAAGAACCATTCTTGAAGGCTTTGAGATCTATGAGTGGTAAAACCCTAGAGGGAGTGACTCTTTTCAGTGGAAAGATGGATCCAGATGCTCTTATAGAGTGGACTAAAGGTCTAGAAAACCATTTTGAATGTGATGGAATAACTGAAGCACAAAAGGTTAAGGTAGAAAAATCAAGGTTAAGAGGGGCAGCCTTAACTTGGTGGAAGTTCATCCAAGAGGAAAGGGTGAAAGAGGGTAAACAACCAATAGCCACCTGGAAAGCAATGATATCCAAAATTAGATAAACCTACCTTCTTGAAGACTATGAAGTCCAACTTCACAGGAAAAGACAAAATTTGAGACAAAAAGACTTAGATGTCAGTAGCTACACTGAGGAGTTTCAAAAATTGTGCATGAGATCCAAGGTAGTAGAGGATGAGAGTATAAAAGTGGCAAGGTACTTGAATGTATTGAGATGGAACATCCAGGAAGAGATGAGTTTGTTATGCCCACAAATAGTACACAAGTGTTATCAACTAGCACTTAAAGTGGAAGAGAAAAGTAGGAGAAAGCAAGAACAAAATAACAGAGGAAGAGGTAGGGATAGAGATGGTAGAGGCCATAGAGGAAGTTTTGGTGGAACAGGAGATCAAAGATCCCAAGGAGAATCCAAACTTATTGAGCAAAGTGGGGATTCATATAGCAAGAGCAGCTATAGAGGAAGGGGATCTAGCAACCCAAGTAGAGGTAGATCAAGTGGACCAAGAAGAGGGTCCTACTTCTCCACCACAAAATACTACAACTGTCAGAAGTTGGGGCACCCTGCCTATAGATGTCCAGAGAAACCCACCTCTTCACAGGGAGGTGAAAGAAGAGTGAACTATGTGCAAGAAAATTCAGCAAGTTGTAAGGCTCATGAAGTGATCTTAGCATAAAAAGATGGGGAAAGTCTGATGATGAGAAGAGTCTTGATAAAAGAACCAATCAAGGAGGAACCTACTCAAATAAGGTAATTGTTTAGAATTAAGTGCAAGATCATGGGAAAGGTATGCAAGGTGGTCATAGAGTCTGGATCCACAGATAATATAATCTCATAAGAAACAATTGGTAAACTCAAATTTGAGAGAATCCCACACACACATCCCTATAGAGTCACATGGTTGAATAGGGAGCAACATGTCCTTGTAAACGAACAAACATGGGTAGAATTCACCATAGGAGGGTATCAAGATAAGATCCTATGTGACATTCTTCCAATGGATTCTTGCCATCTACTTCTTGGTAGACCTTGGAAATTTGATAGGAAAGCCATCCACAATGGGGAAAAGAACTCATACTCTTTTCAGAAGAATGGAGTTACATGCAAAATTTAGTCCATAAATGATGAGAAAGAGGGCAGAAAGTCAACAAATCAGAATGTCATAATTGTGAGTGAGAAAGAGTTCATAAGTACACTTGAAGAAGGTGAAGGAGTGGTATTCACACTCATAGTGAAACCCGAGGAAAAGATAGCAAAGAAAGTTGAGATACCATATGAGGTACAATAGATCCTAGATAACTTCAAAGAAATAATCAGTGATGGTACACCTATAGCCTTACCACCTCCTAGGGCCATTAGCCATTAGATTGATTTCATATCTGGAGCCTCTTTACCCAATAAGGCAGCCTACAAGATGACCCCTAAACAAAATGAAGAAGTAGCAAGACAAATACAAGAACTCTTAGACTAAAGGCTGATTAGGAAAAGCATTAGTCCTTGTGTAGTGCCTATAGTGTTGGCACCTAAGAAGGGTGGAACATGGAGACTTTGCATAGATTCTAGAGCCATAAACAAGATCATCATCAAATACAAGTTTCCCATACCCAGGATAGAGGATTTGATGGATTGCTTGGGGGGTGCACAGTATTTTATTAAGATTGACTTGAAGAGTGGTTACCATCAGATACGAATCAAAGAGGGTGATGAATGGAAGACAACTTTCAAAATGAATGAGGGTCTCTATGAGTGGCTTGTTATTCCATTTGGACTCTCTAATATTCCTAGCACATTCATGAGACTCATGAATGAAGTTTTACATGATTTCATTAGCAAGTTTGTTGTTGTGTATTTAGATGATATTCTTATTTTCAATAAAACTAAGGAAGAGCATCTGAATCATTTAGCTATTGTTTTGAGAAAGTTATCTGATGAACAACTAACCATTAATCTAGAAAAGTATGATTTTATGAAACAAGAATTGGTCTTTCTTGGTTTTGTTGTATCAAGAGGCAGTCTAAAAATGGATCAATCTAAAGTTGTAGCAATAACTAGTTGGCCAACTCCTAAAATAGCCAGTGATGTCAGAAGCTTTCATGGTTTAGCACAATTTTACAGGAAATTCATCAAGGGATTCAGTGAGATTTGTGCCCCTATGTTGGACACAATCAAAGGGGGTGTGAAGGTAAAGTTTCAATGGATAGATGTAGCCAATAAAGGGTTTGAATATTTGAAAACTAAAGTAGCTTCTCAACCAGTACTCATTTTACCTAGTTTTGATAAACTATTTACTATTGAATGTGACGCTAGCAATATTGTTGTAGGAGTTGTTTTAAGTCAAGACAATAGACCAGTTGCATTCTTTAGTGAGAAGTTAAATGATGCCAAGAAAAAGTACTCTTCCTATTATTTAGAACTTTATGCATTAGTACAGGCACTTAGGAAATGGAGACATTATCTTCTTCCTAAAGAGTTTGTTGTATACACAGATAATTAGGCATTGAGTTTCTTGAACTCATAGGATAAACTGAATCATAGGCATGTTAAATGGGTAGAGTACTTGCAAGCTTACACTTTTACTCTTAAGCACAAGAAGGGTCAGTAGAATAAATTAGTAGATGCTTTGAGTACGAGGTTGTTAACTGTTCATGAGATTCAAGTACAGAGCATTGGTATTGATAGTTTTAAAGATATGTATCCTACTAATGATGATTTTGCTGAAGCTTATAAAGTTTGTCAAGATTTTGAGAATTATTTCCATGGTGCATATGCTAATTTCACTTTGTAGGATGGTTTGTTATTCAAGGATGGATAGTTATGTGTTCTAAAAGGTTTTATGAGAGAGAACCTCATTTAGAAGAAGCACAATGGGTGCTTAAGTGGACATTTTGGTCTCAACAAGACCTTAGAGTTGGTTCAAAGATTCTACTATTGGCCCAAGATGCAGAGAGACATTAGGAGGTATGTTGAGCAGTGTTTGGTATGCCAGAAAGCAAAAGGTAATTCCTCCAATGTTGGTTTATATCAGCCTCTTCCCATTCCACATAGACCTTGGGATTGCATTAGTATGGATTTTGTGGTAGGATTACCTAGAACTCAAGCAAGATTTGATAGCATCTTTGTAGTAGTTGACAGATTTAGCAAAATGGCTTATTTTATTCCTTGTAAGACAACACATGATGCAAGTCATATTGCTTACCTATTTTTCAAAGAAGTTGTTAGAATACATGGTTTGCCTACTAGCATTGTTTTAGATAGAGATGTGAAATTTCTTGGTCATTTCTGGAAAACATTATGGAAGAGACTAGCTACTAATCTCTCTTTTGGTTCAACTTATCATCCACAAAATGATGGTCAAACTAAGGTTGTGAATATGTCTCTTGGAAACTTGCTTAGGTTTTTGACAAAGGAATATGGACTGAGTTGGGATCAGCTCATTCATCAAGCAGAGTATGCCTACAATGATAGTGTCAACCGGTCTATAGGTAAAAGCCCTTTTGAAGTTGTTTATGGTATGCATCCAAGGGGTATAATGGAGTTGAGAGATATAACTAACTTTCAGCCTAAGAGTGGAACAACAGATGACATGGCTCAATCCATGAAGGAGGTTGATGAGCAAGAAAGAAAAGCTCTTGAGAGATATAATGGAGTTGAGAGATATAACTAACTTTCAGCCTAAGAGTGGAACAACAGATGACATGGATCAATCCATGAAGGAGGTTGATGAGCAAGAAAGAAAAGCTCTTTAGGATACCTCCCAAAAAGTCAAAGCAAGAGTGGATACTACAAAGAGAGATGTTCAGTTTTTTGTAGCAGATTATGTGATGGTTCATTTGAACAAGGCAAGGCTACAAAAAGGAGTTCCAATCAAACTTCAGATGAGGAGAATAGGCTCTTGCAAAATCTTGGCTAAGTATGGGTCTAATGCTTACAAAGTTGATTTGCCTACTGATATTTCTTTGTCTCCCATTTTTAATGTTGTACATTTGATTGCTTTCAAGGGGAAGCCACCTGAGGAGATTCAAGGAGTTTTAGATGTTACACAATCCCTTTCTGATCTTTCTTTTCCTCCTCTCTCTATTCCTCAAGCAGAACAGGTTCTAGACTCCAGGGTTCTCAAGAAGACAAGGAATCACACCTATATGGAGCACCTCCTCAAATGGAAGGATAAGCCTATCTAAGAAGCTACATGGATACCTAAATCTGACTTTTAGAAAGTTGGAATACCTTCTTCTTTTCTTCCTCAAGGAGTTACATGACTTCTTTGTCTTTGGGGGAGCATGGTGCAGGAGCACCTAGTTGAGTAAAAACTCTCCTTTTTGAGTATTTCATGCTTTCATGTTTGTAATGTCTTGTGTTAGGTTTATGTGTTGTTTTAGGTTTTTTTGTGTCTTTTAAAGTGGTTTTTCTCTCATTTTGTGCTCAAGAGGTCAATCTTTTCCTTTCAGGATGAGAGTTGACAATTTTGGGTTTTTAGGCCAAAAAGGGCAAAAATGTATAAAATTGCCTAAAAGGTCTAGAAATGCTTTCCAAAGAATTGAAACATGTTTTCTAAGTGTTTTTAATAACTTCTTAGGTATTTAGATAAGTTTATGAGGTTAGGTTGTCAAAAATGCCTCTTGGAGCAACAAATGTTGTCATTTGGGCTTGAAAAGTTGTCATTTTTTGACATTTCTAGTATAATGAAGTTGTGGAAGCCTCATGTCCATACTAGGCTTGATAAATAACTCTAAGGACTATAAAAAGGTCTCCCTTCTCCTTGAAAAAGTTTAGTGATTATATTAACTAAGGTTTCCTAATATGAAAATGATGAAATTCTGGCTTTTAATGTGTTTTTCTCTCTTTTAGAGTAGCAGTCCGTACTGTAGCACATCTGGTCTGTACTATACCTTGTGGGAAGTGATAATATTGTTTTCCCAATTCTCTCCAAGTGATCATTATATTGATTTTCCATTTGCAAATTGATTAAATAAAAATTCTTTCATTTTGTGTGCTCACTGCCTTATCAAGGGTTTGGAGTTTTAAAATGCAGCAACTTGACTAATCCAGGTCTGGGCTCCCACCAAATGGATTTGGTCAAGTTGGTATGCATGTACATAGTGTATATATGTTAATTTTATGGCAGATCTATGCTTGGAAAGGTGAATTTGAGCACTTATTAGGCAAGTAGTCTAACTTGGCTAATATTCTTCCTTAATGCTCAAAATTTGAATTCTAAACCACCAAGTGTTGAAACAAACATGGACAGAGGTTTGTACTTGTCTTAGAAGAATTTTGAAGGGATTGGAGCACCAAAATTTATCCATTTTGCACTGTAATGTGTCAATGTCCGTGAAGGACAACGAATTCCCTGTTTTGGGAAAGTGATTAGTTTTGTTACTAAATTGGCTCGATGAATATTTTTGTATTGGAAAATGATTTCTGATGTTGTAGCAGAGTTGAATATTTGTTTGGTAGCATTTATTTACAATGGTGGTGTTCTATTTGTGCTCCTAACCAACTACCTTGCAGAAATAACAGTGAAAAATCAGAAAAACAGTGATTGACAGTGAATTTGTGCTCATTTACACTTTGATCACCAAGTGCTTGGCATAATGCTTGTTTGCCAATGGTAGGGGATGCTTTTTTCTTTTGTTGTGGCAGATGTTTCCTAGCAGTGTGGAAGCTTGAACCAAGCTTGGTAGTGAGAACCTATGGTAAATGCATCAAAACCCTCACTAAACCCTACATTTAAGCCCAAAATTGAGGACAGTCACTAAACCTGCTTCATGGAGCCTAAGACCTAAAAAATATTTGAGCTTAGACCTCTAAAACATCATCCAAGATAAGTTTGTTATACAAGAGCTCATTTTTCTTATACTCCATATCTAGCTCTTGCAGATCAATAACCCAATTTGTATTAGGGTTGATCATGAACACTTCATTGATAACATCTCTGGTGATCTCTATTAACCTATCACCTTCACTAGACACAATATGTCTAGTATCAAGCTTTTAATTTGCAGCATTTGCAGCAATCAATTCGATATTCATGTAGACATTTGGCACCACAAGTTTTGCCAGATTGCAATTCCATATGTTGGACACTATAACTCTATCCTTCTTCTTGTTGTAACCTCTCCTCCAGAGACTGAAACCTAATGGTGGAATCAATGCATCCCTGATTCCAATGGAGTGATCAATGATGAATTCATCTAATTGAGATCTAGGCTTGGATCTCTTTTATGTCTCTGATGATCCAGGGAGTTGTGCAATTATTTCTTCAGAGAACTTTCTCTTCCCCAAGTCAAAAGACTCTATCATTCCTAGGGTTAGGGTTCTATAGACTAACAGAAATGAGAAGCTTAATTTAATTCAGCTCCAATTAAATCCTATGGCATTCAGACAATAATGAGCAATCTAGAATTATCAAGAGGAGGTCAAAAGCTAGTAGAATTGTAATGAAAGTGCAGACAACAATCACTTCTTAGAAACCCTAATTATGATAGAGAAAAGCACAAAAAAAATTTTAGAATATGCAGAGCACTGTAAATACGAATTAGAGGGAGATCGGTGTTAATATAGTAGAGAAATTCACATCATAATGGGAAAAATAGATTCATTAGCTATAGGCACGTATGCAGGTGTGATGGTAGGAGGTAGGAGTGTAATTCATATTTCAACATTGGGGCACGTAGTAGATTTAATATTTTTTATTTCACCATTGCCTCTTAAGCCTCCTCGACAATGTTGATATTGTGGAGTTATCTTGGTTGTGCACCTTTTCCTAATCACACAATCACGTGACAATCTCATTTGTAGATCTCATGTGAAAGTGTCTCCCTTTATCACACTTAGAAAATGGGGGCATAGGTCCCACACTCTTATTGCGTGGCTTAGCTATCCATATGCTCTTGTCTTATTAGTCAAGAAATTTACTGTCAACCTTCATGGGTCCCACATGTCACATCTATAGCAACATTGTATAATTAGACTTTGGATACATCTTTAATTAGTTGTGCAGTCGCACAATCACTTCTAGCCATTGATCTTTGCCAAACTATTTGCTTAGTAAATTGCAAAGGACGTAACCATGTCAGTCCACCTTTCCACCATGTCAACTTGCCCTCCATGTGACACTTGTTGATTGGTCCACATATATGCACAACAAGCTTGAGTGGGTCCCATCTACCATATAAGTGGTAGGGTTGCAGAGTTGACATTTGCCAACCCATTAATCTAATCGTGAAATTGCATGCAAACACTAGCCATGAATTTGATCAAAGATGAAGAGAAGTTAAACAAAAAAGGAAAGAGAGGGGAACTAGATGGCTAACACAAAGAGTCGGTCATAGGACAACATAATGGGACTCAATGGATAACTTAGGACACCAAAAACTGGTTGTCGGGGGTCATTGTTGAAATATATCAAAAAGAGAATGTAGCACGGTTAGGACCTAATGTTTAGGGTTTTAGGCTTAAACCTTTTAAAACACAAAAGATAAACCCTAAACCATATAGGAAAAAAATTTTAAAATGCCCAACACTAAGGTTTGCCTTCCACTCTAATTTAGATCTAAGAACCTTTCCAGAATTTAAATGGAGATAAAACAGAGTTAATTCAAGCCACGACAAATTACAATATTCTTAGAATTACAAATAAAGTAAATCAAAAAGCTTGATTGTATTTGGGAATACAAATTATATAATATATATTATGAAATCATTGTACAAGCTTTTGTAGCATGCTCCACTCTCCATCTAATGGAACTCCAAATTGTTCTAACATATAGTAATTGACTTGCAAATTTGTCAGCAATGCATAATTGGAAGTGGAAGTTGACATCAATGTTTCATCCAAAGTTGCATTCAAGGTTATCAATGGTTTGGCCATGGCCAGAAAGTTAGCCTCATTTGTCTCCTTAGGAAATAGGTCCAAATCAAGCTTCATTTATCCTCCATCTTACTTTTGAAAGTAGCATCTCCAATACATTTTTGTGTTGTATCAAAATTCATCGACAAACCATGTTCTATCAATCTCTGCACCTTTCCATGCAACTTCTTCAATTTTTTTGCTGTCTTATCCAAACTTTCATGTGATTCCATAGTTTCTTACATTTTTGAATGACAGATGAAGCCTTTACTAAGGCATCAATGAAGCCGTGAATTCCTTTGGATGCCAAATATTTGTCATTGGACTTGTAGAGTGTTTGCAAATTTTAATTTACAATTTTCTCTCTTGAAATCAACTTTCTATTATAAGCAATGTATTCAGTCAACTTCACATAATGTTCTTGGCATTATGTTGTAATTGATGTCAACTAGCATGGAATGGTCACTAGTGAGTAAGTAGTGATGATTGGTATAGGTGAAGTAAGTAATTATGTCAATCGGTATGAAGGATGGAGTGTGTAAGTAGACAGAAAAGGTATGCTACCAATACACATGAAGTACAACATCTACTAGTAAAGCAGAACCACCAGAAAGAAAGAAAAGAAGCAAAGAAGAACATAGGGATGCAATCACCGGTATATAAAGAGAATCCAAGTGTGACACTATGAAATGTGAGGTTTAGAGAAAGAGAAGAAAGGAAGGGAGTAACCAGTAAGTGATCACAGAGATAAATCTAATAACTGGCAATGGAAGAACCAATGAAGAAGAGGAGGTTGATAACCGACAGACATCAGTTGATCAGGTGTTGCAGAACTCATTTACAACTAGGTGCTATCATTGCATTAAAATTTGTATTTCATTATATTACACCGATTTGGTTCTTGGTGCAGGGGTTGGTGCTCCTTGAGTTCGTGCCCTAAATCATTGTAACCTGTTGTTTCATTGTGAGGCTATATTGGAGAAGTGGACTCCAGTAGCATTTCTCATCGAGATTTTTCCCATATTAGGTTTTCCTCGTACATCTGATGTTGTGAGTTGTGCATTTGTGTGTTTTCCTCTTTTGATATCCTCTTATATCTTACCGGTTTGATTACTTAGTGTTTAGGTTGTTAATCGGTACTCCAAGCCCATGTTAAAAGGAAATGATTTTTAGGAACCATTGATTCACCCCCCTCTCAGTGGTACATTGTGTTCAACAATTGGTATCAGAGCCTAGGTTCCTAGTTGATCAAATCTTTCTCTATCTTGGGTAGATTTTGTTCAAAGAACACAATGGCAAGAAATGAGTTTGCCTCCTCAAAATCCCCCATGTTTGATGGAACTAACTATGCCTTCTGGAGCATAAGAATGGAGACCTATCTTTCCTCTCTTGGTTTTGATGTGTGGATGTCTGCCAAGAATGGATATATTGTCCCTAGTGTTCCTCCCACTAATCCAAATGCTAAGGAGGAGTATGAGAACAATGCAAAGGCTAAACATGCTATTCTAAGTGGGCTGTCAGATAATGAGTTTGTCAAGGTCATGCACTTCTCATCCACCAAGGAAACTTGAGATAAATTGCAAAGATTATTTGAAGGAAACACCAAAGTCAAAGAGGCCAAGCTACAATCACTAAGAGGTCAGTTGGAAGGCTTGAAGATGAAAGAAGAAGAAAAGATTGTAGACTACCTTCACAGAGTAGATAAAACTGTGAACACCGTATGAAGACTTGGAGAGGAAATTTCTGATGAGATTATTATCAAAAAGGTACTTAGATCTCTCACATCTAAGTATGATACTAAGGTTTGTACCATAGAGGAAGGTAAGGATCTGAAAAACTTCACAATAGATGATTTATTTGGCTCCCTAACTACCTTTGAAATGAGGACAACCGATGAAGCATCTTCAAGGAAAGAGGCAACTTTCAACTCTATCTAATAGGGAAAGGAAGAGGTTGCTCATAAAGGATCCAGTGAAGACTCAGATGCAGAGGTAGCAAACTTTGTCAGAAATCTCAAGAGAGGATGCAGTAAGTATAAAGGAAAGTTACCACTCAAATACTTAAACTGTGGTAAAGTTGGACACTTTGCTACAAAATGTCCCTATAATGAAATTGGTGGAGATGAGCAAAGAATTTTTGGTAGATCTATCAATAAAGACAAGGAAAGGAAAGTCTACCAACAAGGAAGCTCTCCAATTCACCAAACTTGATGTGGTTTCAATCACATACACATGTCAATGTTATGAGCATATATTATAAACTGCAACATCTAAATCATCTCCAATCGTTCGTACAGGTTTCTTGAACACCACTATGTTCCTATTTACCAGTTGACAAAACCCATGCCTGCATACCAGTAACACACATGATAACACCATGCCAACAATCTTCAACTGTCACCAATAGTGGTAACACCAATCTCCATCTGCATCCCGATATAGCTCCATTTATGCAATGCTAAACCTTTCCTTCTTATTTTACGTTAGACCATACATCATCTCAATCAGTTTATCAAAGTGACAAACTCATCACAACTTACTCTTCCTTTTTTGTCCTGGTATCTCATCATGCATTCTCTTGTTGATCCAGTGCATATCTCTGATTCCATATATAGGAAGCTTCCTCATGTTCCACTGGGGTCATTTGGTATAAGCCTTCAACTACCAATAGGAGTAGATAGATAGTTGCACTCATTCTACCAAACACCCGGTGGGAGTGGATCCTTGTCACCTGCAGGCCAATAACTGATGGGAACTAGTTGTCATTACATTGTGCTCTCTGCTTTTGGTATTGCACCAACATGACCTCCCTATTTGAGCAGACACAACTTCAACCAGACATATAATTTGGTTCAGCACACTCTTTGTCAATCTTCTCTTCATCTTGTGACAACATCTTTATCCAGTGGGAGTCCTATTGTATGACATCAAATTAACTTGCATATGGGTTGCCTGCACATTCTTCATTAGTCCAACCATGCTTTCTTACTAGTCACATGATTATCGGTTGGCAACAACACATTGCCAATACATCACTCACCAGTTGACAATCTATACCGGTAACATGCTATACCAATTCACATCAATGACATCAATATCAGTTGACAAAATTGACAACACAATTCCAACACCATTCAGGACATGGATTAGTGGAGGGTCTACCGACTTAGTTTATACATTATCATTGCTTGATGAGATTATATGTATGTAGTGCATGCATTTTTTTTACATATATGTATTTGACACTTGTTTTATGCATTTGACACTTGTACATATCAGACACGTGTACATGTTTTATGACATTATATACGTATCAGACACACTTGTTTGATGAGATTACTTGTTTGTTTATTACATGTGTCTATCTGTCTATGCTATATTTTTATAATTAGTTCAAGTTACATAGAATTGATCATGCTATTTTAGATGGTAAATCCTGATATTTAGTTAATTGAATTGTCTATTTAATAAATTGAATTATTAAATCAATTAGTTAGTTGAATTGCTGATTTAATTATTAAATTAATCAAATCAATTCAAATCAAAAAGTGATTCAAATCAATTAATCAAATTATCAAGTCAATTCAATTCAATGAATTAATCAAATTATTTCAAATTAATTAATCAAATGAATTCACTGAATTAATCAAATTAATTCAAATCAATTAATCAAATCAATCCAAACCAATTCAATGAAATTAAATCAATTAGTTAGTTGAGTTGTCAATTGTTGATTTGATTTAGTTAGTTGAATTGTTGATTTAATTATTAAATTAATCAAATCAATTAGTTAGTTCAATTGTTAATTGTTGATTTGATTTAGTTAGTTTAATTGTTGATTTAATTATTAAATTATTTAAATCAATTCAAATAAAAAAGTGATTCAAATCAATTATTCACATTATCAAGTCAATTCAATTCAAATCAATTAATCAAATTAATTCAAATCAATTAATCAAATCAATTCAATGAATTATTAAATCAATTAGTTAGTTGAATTGTTAATTGTTGATTTAATTATTAAAATTAATCAAATCAATTCAAATCAAAAAGTTAATCAAATTATCAAGTCAATTCAATTCAATCAATTAATCAAATTAATTCTAATCAATTAATCAAATGAATTATAATCAATTAATCAAATGAATTCATTGAATTAATCAAATTAATTCAAATCAATTTACTGAATTAATCAAATTAATTCAAATCAATTCAAACCAATTCAATGAATTAAACAAACTAAGTCAAATCAATTAATCAAACCAATTTAATGAATTAGTCAAACTAATTCAAATCAATTAAAACCAATTCCATGAATTAGTCGAACTAATTTAAATCAATTCAATGAATTAATCAAATTAATTCAAATCAATTCAAACCAATTTGATGAATCAATCAAACTAATTCAAATCAATTAATCAATTAATTAAGTGATTCAAATCAATCCAATGAATTAATTATTTATCAATTCAATTAAGTGATTCAAATACATCCAATGATTTAATCAAATTAAATCAAATTAATTAATCAAATCAATTAATTAATTCAATATAACTAAGTGATTCAAATCATTATAAGATAGCATGCAAAAAATTTACTCAAATTGTGCAAATTTTGATTTCAACTTAGCAGTTGCAACAAATAAACTCAAATGTACATGCGTACATATGTATATATTGCAATTTAAAATAACTCAAATGTATATGTATATGTACATGTGTACATGTGTACATATGTTGCAAAAAATAACTCAAATGTACATGTGTGTGTACATATGTATATATGTATAGCGATCCAAAAAATAGCTTGAATGTACATATGTACATATGTATGACGATCCAAATAAATAGTACATACATATATATGCATATATAGGCATGTATCATGGTCAAAAAAATACATGATTTCACTTGTTCTAATAAATTAAGTGAGCTCATGGTACATAAAATCTGGATCCTCTCTATCTTTTACTATCTCTAATATCATTTCACGATCTTCATTAGGAAACATCCACTTTTGGGGGCCACGACCTCTTTTTTGTAAAGTTTCAAAATGTAATCTTGTTTCTATAACTAAATGACTATAATGCAAAACTTTTTGGCCAGTCATGTATTTAGTAAATGTAACACCATTGTTATCTATCTTTGTTTGTTGATAATAAGTACCTTCAACAACTACTGATCTAGTGAGATATTGTTGCCCATCAACATCTTCCACTGATTCTAACAAATTACATTTTGGTTTTGTGCATCATAGTAGGTAATAGTCAAGACCACCTACATTGTCAATATTTGCAAGCACAACAAAATCATCACTTGTACACAACAAATTACAAACAAATAAATTAGTGTATGGTATAATGTAAAAAGAATTCTAATTTAATTAAAATTTAAACAAAGTACATGAAAATGCGTAAGGATATTTAAATAAAATGCAAGTGTACCTAGCACAACTACATCTGAAACACATTCATAATTAGCTGAAAATATGGGATCATGAATATCTACAATGTCGCTTTCTTCAAAAGGAGGCATTGCGACAAATTGTTTCATCTCCCATTGTGAAACAAATCCATCTCTAATGTTCTGACATTGTTGAATATTTGCATTGTTTGCAATACAATCAACACAAAAACATGATACTTCTCTAACTTGAATCAAAAGAGGTTTGCTATGTCTTGTACTCATCACTTCATGCAAACTTCTAATTCCATTAATTGGTTGGAAATTATAAGGATTGGATCGATCAATGTCTTTAACTTCCCAAAAATAGTGTTTGTTGTATGTCGTGTCACGTGCCCCAAAATAATTTTTGCACCATTCTACTATCTCACTTGAATTTCATATGCTATTACCTCCAAGTTCATATTGGCGAAGTGAATGCTTCACATAGGCTCTTGCTCCATTATGCTCTCATTTTCCATGTCCACTCTAAAAAACATTCCGTAAAAACTTTAGACCGTGTTTAGCATGCTATTGTGATAACCAATTGAACGCTTTTGTAGATTTGAATTGTCTTGTGAAGTTACAATCAAATCTATTATATTAGTTTACAAAAATTAATTATACTAGATAATTAACAGGTCCTACAATAAATTTAAACAATTTTTTCGCTTACCAACACATCCATCAGACCAAATCGAATGTTGTGAAGCATTTATCTAACAATGTATGATATTTTCAAAAGAATTCTCAAAATAATATGCTACATAACTCCTCTCAAGAAAACTATCATCATTGATATAAAAAATAAACTTCATTAATGATAGTGCATTCATCTTCACCAAATTCTACACCGTCTACATGAAATTCTACATGTCTATACAAATCTTCTACAAAAATGGCAACTTGCTCAGAATGATAGTATTGACTTTGAATCTTTATGTGAGGATTGAATGTATAGTTCTTAGAGAAGTCTACTATTGAAAGAATACAACCTAGAGGAAACTAATTTTTTGAGATATGAAACTATTTTGCTTTCCATAATGCACCATGACAATGTAGGATACGTGGATATATCATATTGTGAAATCTACACATAAACTCTTTGTAAGGAAATTCATCTCTTTTAACATTTTTTTTTTTTTATTCAACTCCTGAATTTGTCTGATATTTTTAATATTCAAATCTCTTCTTCTCAATTTGTACAAATTTCTTCAAATCTCCACAATCAACACATGTATTTTTTATACATTGTGTAGTACCCCTTTCTCGATCAGACTTTTAGACTCATGTTTGACTTCAATTGAATTTTTTAGTGCATATATTATTGTGATATTTTACTTAGACATTATGCAGTATGGTGATATGCTTTAATTTGATTTGCAGTATATGTCTTTCATGTAGTATTTCCTTATGGATGTTAAATGTGATTTTTATTGGATTACTGTCATGGACTGACACATTTACTTGATACATGTAATGCGTTATATTCATGTTTAATGTTTTTAAGTGTATGGGGTGTGAGGGGATGATTTTCCTTCACTCACTCCGGTGAGATAGGGAAAGTCACGATTCTCCTTCATCGGTGTGTGTCATGTCTTTTATATGTATGTCTATGTGCATGTGTGTTTCTTTGATGCAAGATATTGCAAGTACAAACGTTGAGTAGGTATGGGGTATCGACTCCACCTGGTTTCACAGGTCTGAGCATACCTTATTTGTCTAGTGGGAGTGGAGGAGATAGTTGTTAGACCCTAAAATTGACCCGCAGTTACACTCATGTGAGTGTCGTCAGTCGGTTGTCATTTTCCATTTGATCGATATGCAAGTCTTGGTTCTTTGGCATTTTCGTTTTGTGAGTCGCCGGGTGTTTATTTCTCATTTTGCATGCTTCCTGTTAGTTAGAAATGTTAGTCTGAGTGAATAGTGTTATTTCATAGTGGTGTATTTAAATTAAATTGATATGCCTTTGCTATTTCATGTTGATGTATTTAAATTTAAATTAATATGACTTTGTGATTATTATTTTTTTCAATAAAACTAGAAGACCACTAATTTTATTAATTATAATATTTATACAATCTTGGTTCAAAGAGCACCGGTAGGAAAGAACTAGGCAAATAAAACCTCCTATCTTGCTCATAAAAATCCCATTGGGAGGATAATATGACCGATTATATTGAAGTAGAGAAGTGAAAATTCAAACCAGCCCCAACCCATCCCAAAAAGCCATATAAGCCAGTACTAGTTACAAAAATGATACCCAAACCCCCAAAATCTATGGAGCAGATACAAAACTTTTCAGAGAAGAAGCGAAACAAACAATCATCAAGAGTGTAGAAACCGAGTATTAGAACCCTCATCTGGGGGGCCAAAGACTGGGAAGTAGCCACATTCTGAATATCTAGAGCAACTACCTACAAAGGCTCAACTACTCTCGAAAGAGACATAACAACCTTCATCGAATCAAGAAGGAAATGTATACCTAAAAAAACATTAATAGCCATAGCCAAAGTATCTTGAGAAACATGATCTAAAAAATCTACAAGAGCAAACATTGTGTCATCATATATGTCAGAGATCAAACCACCTCTTAAAAGTGAAAGTAATTCACCATGCCAGCCATTCGATAGTAATTCAGTCTGAGATAAAAAACCACTATAAGGAAAAGCACCAAGCTCAAAATGATAAGAAGAAAAAGCATTATCCAAATTAGAAGCAAAATAAAAAGAGGGATGAAAGTATGCATCCAATAATGTCCGAACCAAAGAAGCATCCAAGAGCATATCCATACACACAATAATAAAATGAGAAGCAACTTCAGCAATGAAAATATTAGTGCTCTCCACCAACCACCATCTGCCCACCACCTTCCGAATAGCAAGACAAAACTTTGAGACTGAAGTTTAAACCGCAATGAAAAATAAGACACAAAGCAAAATGTCACGAGCACATAAGAGAGAAGAGATACATCATTAATAAGTAAGCTTATCGCACAAGAACTCAGAGAATGACTCAAGTATAACATAAATAATACAATATCAAAGATCCACACGAGCCATATCCCAAACACCGTACCAACAAGAACACATAGGCCGCCTCGTTTGAGGAAAATAATTAATAGACAATTCCTATGAAAAAGAAACGAGGAGTGTCATTAATGAGAAAGCATCACACCCACAGCCAAAGAATGACAGGAAATGATATCAGGTCAGATATTCACATGAGCCATATCCCAATCACCATGCCAACAAGCACACACAAGCCGCCACATCATAGGGCGATAATCATTAAACACTGCCAAGAAATAAATGTGCAAGCCGCCACTTCTAAGGATGATAATCATTAAACAATGCCAAGTAACAGAGATACCATGCAAGCATAATAATACAGAAGAAATGATAATGCAAATAAGAAAAGAACCCCTCAATTAGTACGATACCCCATGGAACAAATCAATTCAAGAGCTCGGCACCGGCCAACACATCCCTTGAAATTATGAACAAACATGCAAATTTAATGAAGTAAAGTAAAGAGGCCAAAAAGGCCCCTTACAACATCCCACTAAAACTGCATGCATATTCACAATTCCAAACAAAATGCAAGGTCGAGGCAAAGAAAAAGAGTATGACCGAAAGGAAAACTTAAGACTTTGAAGGCAAAGGAGGCTGACAAATCTCATCAATATCTACCAAGGTGTGAATATTCTCATTTAGAGCCTTATTCGCCGAAAACTCAGCGATGAAATTAGCCTCTCTATAACAATGAGAAATAGAGAAAGAGTTAAAAAACTTAATTTGCAACAGAACCTTATGCAACTAGTATTGTAAATGCCAAGGATTACAAGTTCGATTAGTAACCGCATAAAAGATAACTAAAGAATCTCCTTCAATCACAACATCTTTAAGATTTAATGAAATTAGAAAATCTATTCCAACAGATAGAGCATGAATTTCTGCCACATTATTAGTCCTATTTGGAATACATTGACACGTAACTTTAATAACTCTAGAACTGTCATCAGTGACCACCACCCCAATAGAAGACTTCCCCAAGTTACCCCGAGAAGCATCATCAAAATTTAACTTAAACTTGGATGGGGGGGGGTAACTAAATTTAAATGGTTAAAATGCATGTTAAATTTAAAAAAGTAATTATATTTATTTGAGAAAGGAAATAAAGTTAAAAAGTATGCTATTGGAATTTTTAATTTATATGTTGAGTTATTTTCAATTTAAGGAAAAGGAAAAGATAAAAAGAAAATATCTCCATTAACCTTTTGGAGGAGATTAGATTTTACTTTTTTGGGAAATTTTCTATTGGTTGAATGAAACTTTAACCTAAAAGTTTTTAGGTTAAATTTTTTCATATATTTACTTTAGAGTTCATGGGAAGAGGAGAGGAAAAATTTTGGAAGCCTAGTTTTGAAAACAAAATTGGAGATTGGATTTTGGATTGAAGATTTTGGTGTGCAAGTTGAGACTCATCTCAATTTTTCTTCCAAGAGTGCATTTACAGGTTGGGTAGATTTATCTTTCATTTTATTTAAAAATTTAAATGGTTTGAAAAACTTCCTGTTTGTGTTTGGAATTCATGAAATTTTTATTGGAAGCTTTTAATTTAGTTTTAGTTGTGGAAATGGAGTGATCTATATTTGAGTTAATCTCTTCCCAAATTAGTTTGTTAAATTTGGTGAAATTGGAATTTAGAACCAAAAAATTTAGTTCTCTCTGTGCTTTTTTCCAGTTGAGAAATTTGTTGTAATTCTTTTCATTTGAAGTTTGGGAGTAAAAGATTTGTTTTTTGTTTGTATGGAGATTTTTCAGTTTGTTAAAAAACAAAGGTTATGCTAGCAATCTTTTTACAAGTTGACCTCCATGTGTGTGTTCTTGATTTTTCTTTCATTTGTGTAATAACAATCAAAATTTGAATTAAATCCTCTCTATTTTATTTAAATTTGTCATGGATTTTTCCCAAAATCATTTGATTTGGGTCTTATATATCTATTAGTTAATAGAAATTTTAATTAAAAATTTTAATTCAAAGAAAAAATTTATGTGTATACTATGGTTTACACAATGATATTTTTGTGTGCAGTAAGAAAATTTTTACCATAAATTTTATTAAATTTTAAAAAATAATAATAATATTTAATGACCAACGTGGTAGGGGACCCACCTCCCCCCACCACATGAGATGGTAGTTGCACTACCATAAGGTAGCAATGCGCTACCATATGGAAGGCACTACTACCATATGGTAGTAGAGCTACCATTAGTAGTCTCTGCTACCGTATGGTAGCAACACTACCAATCAACAACAACCCGTGTTATTATAAACTCGTCTGTTAAATGATTTTGTTTTGTTTGTTGCAACATAAACAAAAAAAAAAAAAAAAAGTTTCGCCCAAATTTTCTTATGCAAATTTTTATATTATATATATATATATATATATATATATATATATATATATATATATATATATATATTATTTAAAATGTAATTTTCCTTTATGATTATTGTTGTTAAAATTATCTTTATCCATTAATTAAGTTTTTGTTAAGATATGATATATATACATAATATGATATGTGTATATAAGTATATATTCGATGAATACATAATTATATACATATATTTATATTATTATATATATTTAATGTGATTTTTTAATATTTTTTAGAAATTGTATTATTTTGGAAATTAAATTAAATGATGATTTTGTGAAAAATATATTATCTAATATGGGATGTTTTATTTGTTAAGTTATTATGGTTTTTGCTTGTTCAAAACGAAAAGGGGGCATTTGGTTATTTGTGGTTAATATAAATTCTAGCCTTATTATATTAATGACCGCTTTGAATTTATTTTAAACAGTGTGGTGTTTTATTAAATTTTAAATGTTGAATTGCAAATATATAATGATTTTATTATTTTCAAAAGATTGTTTGAATTATGATCTTAGTGAATTTGGTATTTCTGAGCAAAGAGCTTGATTTTGTTGCAATTCTTGTAAATGATTGGTCATCATGTTGTAGTGGTTGTTGTACCCTCTTGATCAGGTGTTGTCCTTATAACCTTGTTGTTTTAAACCATGTTGTGTTATGTTCCATATGGTTAATCAAGGGTTAGTAAGATTGTGTTTTTCATCACCTGTGTTTTGTAGTGATTATGTGGCTTTTAGTATCACCATAGGGTTCTCATAGAGAGACTGTGATTGTATAGTGTCCTATGGGAGAGTGGCTTTCGAGTGGGGGGCACACCCGAAGTGGTTGGCTGGATAACCGCTCGAAATTGAGTTAATAAGTGATAACCTAATAATTGATTACAGGGTGGCTAGTTCTTAAGATTAAATAAGATATTGTACCTCGTGCATGGTTGAGTGCTTGTATGGAATCGAGATGTAGTGGGAAGGCCTGGAATGTGAGACCGACCACCTTGTCTTCACGAAGCGTTGGTAGGGTCCACATGAGTCTTGGATGGAACTGGGGGTTCAGGAAAGGTTACCAGGATAACCCAAGTTGGGGGTCAGGATCTATGGATTCCTACCTAGATTTACCATCACAAGCTATACATTGACACTCTCTCTTTAGGGTCACTAGTGTATTTTGATGTTGAGTTCACTTGGAGTATTGTGGAGTCACACTTGTATTGTCAACCATGTTTTGTTTGTGCTTTCTTGAGGGTCTTCTGATATCTCCTAGCATGGTGGGGTAGTTTGGTTTTGGGATCACATGGTCAGGTGGTAGTGCCACTTCCCATCAGATGTTTATGTTCATGCCTTCATGCGAGGATTGGCTTCACAGATATTTTTGTGCTTCGTGATTCTTGTATCATCTCATGTTGGAGATTTTTGTATTTGAGACCTACGTGGTCATTTGTATCAGTGGATTATGCTATCCTGGTATTTGGTAAAGATGTAATCTTATCTGTATTATTGCAAGCCACATAACACATGATTAGTGTAATCTTTGTTTATATGGATGTGTATTATATTAGTTATCTTTATTCAATGTGCAAATGCTTTCTTGAAAAGAAATATACTGTAATACTTTTAATCTTTAAATGATGTAATCTATTGTATGAATATGTTTTATTGTGTTCAATAAATAATTGATGGATAATTAGATTAACTTTTATAATGAAATTTAACCCTTCGAATAATTCTTCATTGGTAACCCTTTAGGAATTCTTTGTGTTAGACTTCCGCTTGTGTAATAAACATGCAATGTAGTAATTAAAGCACTTCCTGTTGTTAAACTTTAAAAAAAAAATGTTTCACCCTTAGTTGGTTAGTTGTGTGGTTTTTCTTTTAGGGTTCCTAGTGGGGCATTACATTTGGTATCAGAGCCCATGTTTTAACGCAAGGTGCTTTGGTTTTAAATTGAGCCCATTCAACTTGACCTTTTGATTAGGTCTTAGTGTTTGTGTTTCTGTTGTCACTCTCCTTGTTGTAGATCTAAACCTTTTTCTCTTGTGCAATGATAGGATCATAGCTAGGAAAGCCAAAGGTGGTGGTCATGTTGGTGGCCGCAATTGAGGTAGAGGTGGAGGACATGGCAAAGGTTTGGGTTGTTATAGTTTTTCACCACAACCCACTCATGTTATTATAGAGAAGGATTAGTTTGTTCATCAGAATGACCAACATGAAATAGAGTAGATTCCTGAAAGGGAAGAGATGAGGTAGATGTTCCAAGAGGTGTTAGCTAGACTAGGCCCTAGACCTGAGGCTAAAGAACCTAGTCATGCTTATGTGGGAGAGTCGCACCAAAAGGATCTTGAGGAGAGGGAGAGAGAGAGGTCTCCTAGGAGGAGAGAGGTAATAGTGGACCAGGCCTCAATTACTTTGAGGCACATGAGAGATTTGATGAGGCCCCATCCTCCTTCATTTGATGGTTTGGGTACCGGTCTTGAGGCAGAGACCTGGTTGATTAGTTTAGATTGGTATTTTTCCATGCATCCATTTGGCAGTAACACTAAGGCCAGATGAGCCATCATGTGTCTTGAGAGGCTTTCTTCTATCTGGTAGATGATTTTTATGTATTATGCTAGTTTGACATATTTGTGGATCAGTTTGAGCATAGGTTTTATGAGCTCAAATAATATGGTGGAATTGGGAATGACGAGATGATGCTAGTCCAACACTTCTTGAGAGGTATAAACTACTGCATCAGTGGAGGAGTGAGAGTGTTTGAGCCTATTTCAGTAGAGATAGCCATGGTGAAAGCTAGGCTGGTAGAGCTGAATCTTGGTCATGCTCATGGTGGTCATCCTGGAGTGTATATTGGGAGTGTGCCTTATAGTGGTTCCAAAGTTAGAGGGAATCAATCCCAGACTACTACACCTTTTAGGAGTTTTTCAGGCACTCGCTAAGGGTGGGCAATAGCAACAGACTTTTTCAGTCGAGGCAGAAGCAGTTTCAAGGCCAGTAGGGTGGCAACTCTTAGCCTAAGAAGAATAGGAGATGACAGAGCTTTCCATGGTTGTTTTCTTAGGGTGTATCTCAGGCCCCTAGTAGGGGAAGTTTCCAGCAGTCTAGTGGGCCATCTGGAGGTAGAGGCCCTAGTAGGGGAGCTTGCTTCTCCTTTGCTCAGTTTGGCCACATAGTCGCTCAGTGCCCTCATCATTCTCATCAAAAAGCTAGTCAAAGGCCAGCAATGTCAGACCCGACAATGGGGGATGTACATAGATCCCATAGAGTTTTTGCGGTGGTTGATGACCACCAAACTGCGCACTAGGGTACAGTGATCGAGACTGCAGGTGTATTGGGTGGTATTCCTATCTCTGTACTTTTTGACTCTGGTGCTTCTGATTCTTTCATTTCTTCCTCCATTGTGGAGTGTTGTGTGATCGCTTCTGCTAGAAAGGCAGATAGGTGGCAAGTAGAGTTGGCTACCGGTTTACGTGTTCTCATAGATACCTTCATTCCCCATTGTGAGTTGGACCTAGGACCCTTTGTTACTTTAGTTGACCTTCGAGTCATTCCTTTGGAGTCTTATGGAGTTGTGTTGGGGATGAATTGGTTAGTATCTCACAATGCTTGAGTAGACTATCCTCAGAAGACAATGGAGTGTTTAGATGATCATGGCAGGAAAGTGGGGATCGTTGGGGTTCAGAGATTGATATCCTAACATATGATTTCCACTATGAAACTTAACCAATGTATGCATCAGGGGTGTCATCTTTTTGTAGTTGCTCTTGAGGATGTGGATGAGAAAGAGAGTTGAGGAATCACTCTTGATTCTCACCCTATTCTTCGAGAGTATTTTGTTGTGTTTCCTATGGATATTCTCGGTATACCTCCAAAGTGGGACATAGACTTTCACATTGACTTGGTTCCTGGTGTAGAACCTATTTTGTGAGCACCATATCAGATGACTACTTAGGAGTTGAGTAAGTTGAAGCTGCAGATGGAGGAATTGATGGCCAAGGGGTTCATTCATCCTAGTGTTTCCCCTTGGGGTGCACTAGTTATCTTCATTAAGAAGAAGGATGGTTCTCTTCGGTTATGCATTGATTACCGAGAGTTGAATAAGGTAACCATCAAGAATTGATATCCATTGCCTTGAATAGATGATCTTTTTAATCAAGTAAAGGGAGCCAAGGTGTTCTCTAAGATTGATTTGAAATCTAGGTATTATCAGTTGCGCATTCATGATGTAAACATTCATAGAACAACTTTTCATACCCGTTATGGTCACTATGAGTTCACAGTGGTGTCATTTGGGTTGACAAACATGCCTTCAGTTTTCATGTGCCTCATGAATGGGGTTTTTTTCACCTACCTTGATCCTTTTTTCCTTGTGTTCTTGGATGACATTTTGATTTATTCTAGATCTACGGAAGAGCATGAGAGCCACTTGCGACAGGTATTGCAGTGCTTGAGGGAGAATCACCTTCATACCAACTTGGTGAAGTGTGATTTCTTCCAGTCAAAGGTGAACTATCTTGTTCATGTAGTTTCAAGAGAAGGTGTATTCATGGATCCTTCTAAGATTGAAGCAATTGTAGATTGGCTAGCACCGAACAATGTTTCTAAGGTTCGAAAATTTGGCCAAAGAGTACCGTTGCTTTGTTCAGAGTTTTTCTCGGATAGGTCACCTGATCACTTCTCTTCAGAGGAAAGGAAAGAAGTTTGTTTGGTCAGAGCAATGCGAGTAATCTTTTCATGCCTTGAAGGAAATCCTTGTTAGTGCTCTGATTTTGACAGTTCCAAATCCATCTAGAGATTTTATGATTTGCACGGATGCCTCTTTAGAATGTATAGGAGTAGTGCTTATGCAGGATGGTCGTGGGGTAACCTATGATTCTTGCAAACTCAAGGACCACAAGCTGAAATATCTAATTCATGACTTGGAGTTGGGATTTCTAGTTCATTCTTTGGTTAGGTGGCATCATTTTCTATTGGGGTGTCAGTTTGAGCTGCATAGTAATCACTGTAGTTTGCAGTATATTTTCACATAGTCGAACTTGAATGCTCGATAACAAAGATGGATGGAATTCCTCTGTGAGTATGATTTTGAAGTTTGATATATTCAAGGGAAAGAGAATGTAGTGTTAGATTCTTTGAGTCATAGGTGACATGAGGTTGCAGCATTGTCCCTTGGGGTGGACTTGAGAGAGAGAATTCTTGGGATTCTTCCTTAGGACACCTGGTATCAAGATGTTAGAGTCATGATAGAGTCTGGAAGACCATTAGAGAGTAGATATTATTGATATAACCTTGAGGAAGATGGTCTTCTTCAACATCTTGGATGGATCTATGTACCTCTTTTGGATGGTATTCGTATTTTGATCATGACTGAGGCCCATCGTGCACCTTATTCGGCACACCCTAGTGTCAAGAAGATGCATGCAGATCTTAGATAGATATATCATTGGGCTGGTATGAAATGTGACATTGTTGATTTTGTGTCGAAGTGATCAGAATGTTAGTGGGTTAAGGCGAAGCATTAGCACCCTGCAGGGCTTTTACAGCCTTATTTGGTACCAAATTGGAAATGGGATATCATTCCCATGGATTTCATAGTGGGGTTGCCTATTTCTTTGCATCATCGTGATGCCATCATGGTCATTGTTGATAGATTGACCAAGTTTCTCATTTTGTTCCTATTTGATCTTCCTATACAACAACAATGGTGGCACGAGTTTTCTTGGAAGTTGTGGTGAGGTTGCATGGGATTCCTAGGCGGATCATTTCTGATAGAGATCATGTCTTTACTTCAACATTATGGACCTTACTTCAACATGATTTGGGGACCCAGTTGAACTTCAGTTCATCTTATCACCCAGAGATTGATGGTCAGATCGAGCATGTGAATCAGGTCTTGGAGGACATGCTTTACATGTATATTATGGACCAACAGTCATGCTGAGAGGAATATCTATGCCTTGTGGAGTTTTCTTATAGCAATGGATATCACAGCTCCATAGGCATGTCTCCCTTCTAGGCATTGTATGGTCATCCTTGTCATACTCCTTTGAACTGGGATCGATTAGAGGATAGGGTGCATTTAGGACCGAATATGCTTCTAGAGATGGAGCAACAGGTTGAGCAGATTCGTGGGCATTTAATAGCTGCTCAAAATAGGCAGAAGAAGTACGTTGATGCTCATAGAGTGGATCATCAATTTTTTTGTTGGCGACCATGTGTTCTTGAGAGTGCATTCGCGGAAGAGTCTGATCCATTATCAAAAGGGTTCTAAGTTGGCACCTTGTTTTGTTGACCCTTTTGAGATCCTTGAGAGGATAGAACTAGTTGCCTACCATCTTGCCTTGCCACCGAGACTATCCCACATCCATGATGTTTTTCATGTTTTTGTTCTTAGACCTTATCATCTTGATGTGACCCATGTTCCTGATTGGAACACTTTGTAGGTTGAGGATGAACAACATTCCATGGAGCCCATGCGTATTCTTCAGTGTCAAGATTTGACCCTCAAGGGTCATACCATTGACCAAGTAAGGTTCCTATTGGACCCAAATGATGAGACCTTCGCAACATGGGAGGATGCAACAAAGATGAGAGAGCTTTATTCTTATCTATTTTAGGCTTCTAGGAGTAAGCTTAGTCTTGGGGGGGAGAATGTAGTACCCCTTTCTCGATTACACTTTTAGACTTAACTTTTTCAATGGATACATTATTGTGATATTTTACTTAGACATTATGCAGTATACTGATATGCTTTAATTTGATTTGCAGTATATGTCTTTCATTCAATATTTCCTTATGGATGTTAAATGTGTTTTTTATTGGATTATTGTCATGGATGAACACATTTAGTGTATGGGGTGTGAGGGGATGATTTTCCTTCACTCACTCTGGTGAGACAGGGAATGTCACAATTCTCCTTCATCGGTGTGTGTATTGTGTCTTTTATATATATATGTCTATATGCACGTGTGGTTCTTTGATGCAGGACATTGTAGGTACAAGTACTAGGTAGGTATGGGGTATTGACTCCACCTAGTTTCATAGGTCTGAGCATACCTTATTTGACTGGTGGGAGTGGAGGAGATAGTTGTGTGGTTTTTCCTTTAGGGTTCCTAGTAGGGCATTACACATTCTACATTGTACTCATCTGAACCTTCTAATATGTCACATAAAATAGAGTTCATAAATTGTGTTGCACTTTAAGGGATGACTACATTTGGATTAGTTTCTGCCATTGCCTTTTTATATGACTAGAGGTGCAACTAAAATTCAACATGATTTTGACAACAACAAGTTTCATGTACCTTATTGATACACACAAAACATGGTCGTAATCCCTCAAACACTCTTTGACATATCTTGACATCTAGAAATTCTTGTTTGAATGATTCAAACAGTTTGCTCCATGTTGTGTCTATAAACTATTTTGGATGTGCAATTTTTGTACCATCTTCATCTCTAATTTGTATAGTGTCTCTTCTATTGGAAGAAAAATGAGAGTGATTGGTCCAGTATTCAATAACAAGTCTTTTTACATCTTCAACAATTCTATCTTTTTGAGGAACCCTACAAATATTGACCCAATTATTTTCAATATTCTCATCCAACTTCTTTTTTTCCTAATATATCTCTGCATAGTTCTTCTAAAGACATCCAATAACTAGGCAATTTCTTGATTTTTTCTTCTCTGTGATAATTTCTTACTAGAAATCATAGTCATTAATGCTCTTTGTGCAGCACTTAAATCAGCAGTTTGACTTGTGCTCTCGATGCATTTCAAATCTTCTTTCAATTTTTTAACCATTGTTTGATTTATCGGTCCCTCTGATGATTTGTTCTTGTCATCAACACCCAACAACTCCAAAATGGGGGTCTTTTATTTTCTCCTAAATAACTTTGCCAACAATTGTGCTCTTCCAATTAGAGATTTATCTTGAAAATATTCATCCTAATTTTTTTTTCTATGTAGTTTTATTGTGCTTTCTAGTACCATATCCTCAACTGAAATCTCATTGAAAAGAGCATCTTCATCCATCTCCATCAAATTGGACATACCAATAAACAATTTATGGATTGACTAGGACCAATTTCTTCTCTTTCCTGAATCGAGACCACCTCATCGTCAATGAGAACTTGATCTTGAGAAGGTGTTGTATCCCTTTTTATTTCTCTTTTATTGATCATACTTCCATAATCTAGTCCTTTTATTGCCCATTGGACAAATTGCTATCGAGAAGCAATCCAAATCTGCAGACCCCTAAATACACATGCCCACATGCACATATATGTCAAGTCAATTGGACCCAGCTTTAAATATAAATATACACATATACACAGTATATACACACATAAATGCAGAGACACACGCATACATGTAGATACAAAAACATACATGCAGACACACACACATACATGCAGACACAAAAATATACATGCAGATACATACATGCAAACACACACACATACATACATACATACACATATACATAGTATATACACAAACATACACATACACATATACATAGATGCACATACACACACATACATACATACACATATACACAATATATACAAAAATATACACATACACATACACATACACATACACATAAACATACACATACATATACAATATATACACATACATATGTACATACACATACACACATAGATACCCACACATACACATACACATACACACACACATACACATACATATGTACCCATACCTACATACATTCACACATACATACACACACATACACTCATACACACACACCTACTCACACATACACACATACACATACATACATAGATAAACATGTAGACACACACACACATACATACACACATACATACAAACATTCACACACACATACATACACACACATACATATACACATATACACATACACACCCATACATGCACACATTCACTCATACATACACACACATACACTCATACACACATACACATACACTCACATACACATACACATACACATACATACATACATACACTCATACACACATACATGCATACACACATACACACATATTCACACATACACATACATACACATACACATACTCACACGCATGCACATACATACATACATACATACATACATACACACGTACCTACACACACATACACACATGCACATGTAGACATACATACACATACTCACACAAATACACATACATACATACATACATACACATATACTCACACATTCACACACACATGTATGTACACATAAACATACATGTACATACACACATACATACACACACATACACATATATACTCATGCACATATATACTCACACATACACACATGTACACATGCATACATACATGCATACACACATACATACACACACATACATACATACATGCACACACACATACACACACACACACACACACCTGTACATACACACACATACACCCATACATGCACAAATTCACACATACATACACACACATACACTCATACACACATAATCATACATACACATACACTCATATACTCACATATACACACTCATACACTCACATACACATACATACACACACATACACTCATACACACATACACATAATATACACATACACATACATACTCACACATACACATACTTATACATACACACATACTCACACACATACACATACTCACACACATACACATACATACATACATACATACATACATACATACATACACACATACATATACACATATATACATACTCACACATGTAGACATGCATACACATACACACATAGTCACACACATACACATACATACATGCATACATACACACATACTCACATACTCACACATTCACACACACATGTGTGTGGACATACACATACACACATATGCACATATATACACACACATACACATACTCATGCATATATATATTCACAGATACACACACATATATCTACACATACTCGTACATACACACATGTACATATACACACATATAATCACATACACATATACACACAGATGCATGCACATACATATACAAACATACATGTATACACATACACAGACATACACATACACACATGTACTCATACACACATGCATGCATGTACACATACATGTACATATATATACATATATAGAAATAAATAAATAAATTTTTTGTATCCATTTAGATCAAACATCACAAACAAGAAGACACAATGATCATTACTACTAGTGATACTATAAAAATTAATGTGACCAATGTGTATGTCCCTAGGCCAAATTCAACCCAATTTCCATGGGTCTATATACAATCGAAAACACATCAAACACTTTCTTATCCTAAGGTCAATGTTCTCATAGCGGTAACTTCATACCACAACCTGGAATCTCCATCGCTCAAGTGTAGGGACACCTGAAGGGGTGTACTCACTAATTTTTCCTTTTTCGTGAGCAAACACCTAGGGACCTCTAGGACTAGAAGGATGGTCCTATCACCCTCTCCTCATAAAGCTACAAGTAGCTTATGCTATGCCAAGGATTTATGTCTCATCCCACTAGAGCCTTATGGTGAGTATCTTGGGGGGGAAACCATCTATCCCCTTCCACTAAAGGTATCATGATGTTTAGACCAAAAAATGGTGGCCCACTAATCTAAGGTGTTTGATGGGGGAACTTCTGCGGAACTTGGTGTCTACCCATGCAATGGAAGCTCATTTAAGAACCCACTCCTTGTTCTCAACACAAGTGCGTACACATAGTGTAGATACTAGGGAGTAATGTCGATGTAGATACATGTCACTAAGGCGTTGCAAATTTTGCCTAATGTATTAATTTATATAGCGGGCAGAAGAAAGTATCGCTTAGGTCATTCCCCTCTCACCAGCCTTATGGGGTTCTCGAGAGGGTAGGATCTTCTACCTAAAAAGATGATGATAGCAATTTCTCTTACACCCAATGCCCAATGGAAGACAAGGGGAGTTTAGATACCTTTGTTATCATCTTTAGGGTTTTATCTAAACACAAAGCATGCCAAAGGCATGAAACACCTCAAACAAGTTAATTAACCCCAAAATGGAATAAAGATGTGAGCCTAATTAAACTAGAAAGAAAAAACAAATAGACATGTAGATAAACTTTCTAATAGTATTTAAATGAAAAATGGGTAAAAAATCAGATTATACACGTAATTTAAATATTAAAATATTAATAAATTAAAAATAACATAAAAATTATTAAATTGAATAAAAAATACCTTGTCAAATTCATCAACAATATGTCCAAATGGTTGTCAAATTGACCCTACTAACCCAACTAGTTGACTTTGCCAATAATAAATAAATAAATAAAAAATCTAATTTTGTCCCATGGTCAGATGGGGGACCAAGTTTGGTGGGTAGGAGTCTAGTTGAACCGAGTTTGGTCAGACTCCCCTAGTCTATCCAGACTCAGTCCGGTCGGACTAGCCAATGTGGCCTGCCATGTGGCACCAAAATAGCCATTTTCTCTGCATTTTCACTAGATTGAACTTTTGGCCAATTTTTGTAAATTGAATTTTGATGGATCCTCCCATGGAAATCCTGGTGATTCAGGAATAGGGATGGTTTTTCGTGATCATTTGAGTTCTTTATTAGCATTAAAAGCTATGCCAATTTCTTCTGGCACAAATAATATGGCTTAGGCTTGTGCTCTTTTAGAAGGTCTTGTTATGGCTAAGGATTTGAATTTCAAATACCTTCATATTGAATGTGATTCGGCTATTGTCATTAATGCTTGCAAGGCAAGAAAAGCTGATAATTGGCATTTCCGTTCTTGAACAAATATGAACTCTTCTTGATACGTTTGAGCACCTCATCATCTCACATATTTATCGTGAAGGTAATGCATTGGCCGATTGCCTTGCTAATATGGGTTGTGAAAAAACTGTTATTGATTCCTCTCGATTGGAGTGTGATTTGATGAGCTTCCCAAACCTATTAAGTATAGCCTATGATTGCTTGTTTATACGAGTTGATATTCTCTTCTCTTGGTGAGGTATTCCTTTTCATAATTCCATTTGGTTTTGATTTGAGGTACTTTGCTTTACTCGATCATCACTTGACATTCATTAATGATGAGTTGGTTGTTATTGATGTTGTTCATTTGTTTGGTACTCTCTTCTAGTACAAACTATGGAGATATTTATTTTCACATTGGGAATCCATCCTTCATATGCCATTTAAAGTTTGGCATGGTGTTGTTTTCATGATTATCTCTGTACACCGCTTCTTTTGGTTTGTCAGATTTTTATGATATATCTCCTCTTTCTTTTTATTTATGAGATAAAAATTTTGGGCTTCATTTCTCTCTAGCATTTTTGCATTCACGTCTTCTCCTTTGGCATTTGTCTATAATGGCGAACTGCAAATCTCATGTCATTGGTGTCATTCATGTTTTGGACCCTTGTGTTTCTTGTAAATTCTCTGTGTTCTATAGTATATATATATTGGTTACAAGTGTTTTTTGGTGCAGGGGCATGTCAATTTTGGTTGCAGGAGTTCTTTGTTGCAGGGCCTTCAAGATATCCCATGAAGATGGATCTGTCTTTCGATGTTGGTTTAGTCCTCTTGCTTTTTGGAGCTCTCTTCATCATTCACTAGGCAGCCTATGTTATTTCTTTTTCATGTCCTTATTTTGTAAATAAGCTTGCATTCTCCTATTTTGTAAAATGATCTTGCATGCTCCTATTTGTAAATGAGTCTCCATGCTCCTATTTGTAAATGAGCTTGCATGCTCCTTTGCTGATCTCTATTTTGAAACTAGCTCCGACTAGAGGATTGTTCACTACTTCGCTTCTAAAGTCATGTTGATGAGCAATGACCAGAGTTTTTCTTGCTGGTTCTTTTCTCTAGGAGCTCAGTTTGAACCATTTTTTAAATATAGTGTAAAAATTATATATTATTATTAAAATATATCAAGTGGCATTGCCACCTTGCCAAAAATAAATAAAAAATTATTAATTAAACATTGCGAGTATCTTTTTAATGTTAAAAAAGAGGCTGATTAGAAATTTAAAAATAAATATTAAATGAAATTAAAAAAAATTCATTTTTTTTTCACTAGATGAGAGAATCTTCTCGAAAAGGGTTTTTTTTTTGGTTAATGATAAATTAAGTAGTCAAAGGTGACGTCGAACAAAAACTGTCAAATTTAGCTATGTTGGAATTCAAAATAAATTTGTGTTTTAATCAATCCAAAGGATACCCTACCCAAGACCTGCAATATTAAATCGGATGATGGTATTTGGAGGTAGAATATTGTTAAAGATAGTAATGTTTTTGCTAAAACATCTTTTGTTATGGATGCTTCATTTCTTTTTTATTTAAAAAAGTGTTTAGTATCCACTCCAATTTCAGAGACTTTTGAAGAAAGGAGCTTCGAATATGGCTGCTCCTTCTATTGTCTCTAAGTGTCCTATTTTTTATGTTTTAGTGGGTTTTTCAAATCCTTCCATATCAGTAAAGGTGGGAATTGTCTCTCATTTGTTGCCTCAAGCTAGCACTTTACTTAATGAAAATTCTTTCTTATTTTCACTAAGGTGTCCCCCAAGAATAGTCTATTTGTTCCACCTCCTGCTAATCCTAATATGGGTTCTAATGTTTTGAATTTGGTCGGGTCTCATATTGGTCCTTCTTCTAGGAATATAGTTGATGTTCCTTTTATAATTCCTGATGATCATTTAATTAATCAGGTACAGGATCTAGTGAAAAAACATTCTATGCCAGTTGATGCTTTGACTATAGATAAAGTCATTAATTCCATTTCTAATGATCTAAACATTATTCAGAAAGACTTGTTTATTCCTTCTTCTAATAATCCCTTTGATTTTCTTTCCAATGCTCCAGATATGGATAAAGAAAACTTACCTCCTTCTGAGAGTCTATTAAAGATTAGTAAAGGTTTGCCTCTTGTTCAATCTCCTTTGCCTAAATTCTCCCCTTTACTTTCTCCTAGATCTAGAGGTCGCATACCAAAGCATCTCAAAACACAAGAAGAGATTGATGTTGGTATTCAATCTACTCTCATTTCCTCTCCTAGTTCGTTGGTTAAATGGAAAAAGAAGCCTCTTAATATTCTAGAGGGTGTTGTTGATGATCAGACTGCAAACCCATCTTCTCCTAGTTCTTCTGTTAAGAAAAAACAAATCTATGATTATCCCTCTAGTTACTCGATCGATTGCTATCAAAAATAACTTGCAAAGTGTCTTTATTGAGGGTAGGAACTCTCAAAAACATGAAATAAGGGGAGCCTCTACCTCCCCTTGAAGCCAATGAATCTTATTTCTTGGAATGTTAGGGGCTTAAATTCCCCTAACAAAAAGAGCTTAATTAAGTCTCAAGTGGATTTAATGAAGCGTGATATTATTATTGTACAAGAAACAAAGCTTAATCTTTCTTCTACAAGCTCTCTTTTTTCGTCTTGGAGATTATAGAAATTTATCTCTTCTCTTGCTATAGGTGCTTCAGGGGGTCTTTCTTTCCTTTGGAATGATTTTAAGGTTGAATTGAACCTTGTGGCATCTTCTGTGAATTGGATGTTAGACTTGGTTAAGAGTAAGGTTTCAAATGTTAAATTTTGTCTTTTTAATATTTATGGTCCTACCAATATTATGGAGAAGAGAAAAATTTGGAAAGAGATTTTGCTTGTTTCTTCTCCTTTAAAGGACTGTATGTTAGTCTTTGGTGGGGACTTCAATGTGATTTCAGATTTGGATGAGAAGTCTGGTAGTATTTTACCTAATCAAATTATTGTTGCTGATTTTGGATCTTTTATTTAGGACTTGGATCTTTTTTATTGTAAAACTCAGAATGGTCCTTTTACCTGGACTAATATGAGAAGATATTTTTCTCATATTTCTGAAAGGTTGGATCATTTTCTTGTTTCCCAGAATTGGATTGAGTCTTATTTTGAATTTTTTACTTTGGTTTTACCCAATGTAGGGTCTGATCATTTCCCAGTTTTGTTTACAATTTTGGAGGATAGAGATCCATAGAAGATATCTTTTAAATTTGAACTTATGTGGTTCAGGGACCTTTCTTTCTTGTCATTATTAAAGGAATGGTGGTTGTCTTCTCCTTTTTGTTTGGGGTCTCAAATGTTTCAGATTGTCAAGAAGCTGACTTTTTTGAAAGAGAAAATTGGATCTTGGAATTCTACTCATTTTAAGAATATTTTTCATGAAAAGGTTTGGCTTCAAAATGAAATTGAATGCCTGAATGATTACGTTCTCCTTAATGGTATTGATTCTGTAGTTTGAGATTGAGTTTGAAGTCAGATGTATTTTCCATAATCTTGGTCTTTTGACACAATGGTTCAAGGACAATTTCATGATCATTATTTCTTGTTTCTTTCAATTTATCTATTTCATGGTCATTATTTCTTGTTTCTTTCAATTCATCTATTTCATTCTCTATCGAAAGATAATGAGTCTATGGTAGCTTTTTGTATCTTGCTTTGAGACATCGTGTTTTAGGTCTACAAGTTATTTGTATCTTTCCTTGAGCTTGTGTGCCTTAATTTTGCAAGTCCTTTTAGGATCTGAGAGTTTTAGAGGCAACATTGTAATAAATTATATTCATATTGTGATTTTGATTCTCACCATAGTTTTTCCCTACTTGGTATTTCTATGTAAATTTGGGTTCATATGTTTGATGTGCTTGGTGCCTTCATGATTTATTACTTTTATGACTATATAATTGTAATGCTGGTAAAACTAAGGTTTCACTGATTAAGATAATAAAACCATTAAATTTAACTTGGGGCCAGCTACATTGAAAGAGGTATCAATCCAATAAATCTAGCCAAAATTTGAATAGGAAAAGGGCTGAAATTTTGATTAGATTCACTGGTTTTCCACTTTTCCCCACTTTCTAGTTGAAGATAGGATGTGAATTATGAAAATAGGGGAAAAAAAAAGACAATCGATGAGAGTCAGTGATAATAAACTACTACAAATGCCCCATGGAGCCACAAACTAAAATCTGTGTAAAATAAAAGATTCAAAACCTATTTCCAGAAGTTTGGCCTGATATTTTGAGACTAGTTAGTACGGATTCACTCTGTTCCTCTAATTTTCACTCCTTTGAAAGATAAACTTGTTCATTACCATCAACCCTGTCAAAATTCCTAAGTATAACTCCTAAGCCAATTCCCTGCACATAGAAAGAGAGATGAAAGTGTTGTGGATAGGCGTTTGTTTTAGGTCAAACCCAAGCTTAGGAATTAACCTTGAATTGAATAATGTAAATAATAAAGTAAATGCAAGGAGATATACCTCAAATCTACAATGGTCAATAGAAAGATTGATGATGCAATTATCTTTGAATGTAATCATAAGTGTTGCATGTAATGTCATGAAAAACATGTGAACATGAAAATCGTATTAAAAAATGCATGTTTACATAAAGATTGAAGTAACTTTGTTGCATGATACTTGAAGGATGAGATACTGACTTGAATACTTGAGAATGTTGGATGATGAATTCTTGGTATGAATTCTTCTCAATTTCTCCTAGATCTTAGTGAATGTCAAAATTAATTGATAAGATGTATTTATATAAGGTTCCCTAGGTAAATTATTGATTAGGTTGACCTCCAATGGTCAAGTGTAGCCATGAGGACCAAATTCCATCAGGAAGGGAGAGAGCCCACCCGGTCCTAAATTAGGATATATTTAAGGGGGACCAGGAATTGGGGGGTACCAGGGCATTGGGGGGAATCTTGGCCCTCCAAAATTAGGACTAGGAACTTAGAGACGGGGGAGGGCAGCTCCAAGATGGGGCCCACCCAGTGGTGTCAATAGATGATATCAAGGTTGGAGTAAAAGGGATCAAAACAATCCTAGGGGAAATTAAAATGGGACATGCTAAAGTAGGAGCACAAATATGAGGTGTAAATTGTATCGATTATAATTTACGATGCTACATTTAGCCCCCAATTTAATGGGAGTATGAGCCTATGCACATACTCACGATAAAGTACAAAGATGAGAGAGAGGAGAAACTAGGAGAGAGATCACAAGAGGATAAGACATCACTAATTTCATGGGATCAAGCTCCTAATCTTAGGATCTTAACTCATACAATCCCATGCAAGGACAAATAAATGAAGACAAAGACAAAAAGCCAAACAAAGAAAAAAGACACACAACACAAGGGGTTAATACTAAATATAAAAAGGCTCCAAGTCAACTAGTTGAAGACACCTCAATAATCAAATGTATCAATTACTAACATTATTCTCAGAATTCTATCAAAAGAACACAACTGGTCAGATAAAAAGAGTGAGCGCATGCATCAAGTGGTGAACCATGATCAACAAATAGAAAAGCTATGAACTCATGGGTAGGAGAAAAGAGATAAAATGGATGTGATAGGCTATCATGTTGTGTTATGCTAGGTGATCTATGAGAAGAAGAGCAAGAGAGTCCATGGAATCGACAAGCTAGCAAGTTATGTTATGTAGGTAACCCATAAGAACATGAATACTCATGGCACAACAAGTGTTAAATTTTATGTTATTCAAGTAAATAAGGAGTCAAAATATTCTACCAAGCCATGTTAGGTTAGTTCCACTCATGTAAAAAAGGAAGAGTTGAATAGTCTAGAAAGCTATGTTATGCTAGTCAACTCACCTTGTTACATATGTCATTGTCTAGTTTCAGGATTTAAGCATCTCATCTAAGAATTGGGTATGGTTTCTAGCATGCAGCAACTTATATAAGACATGCAATAAAAACAAAAATATGTCCTATTTCGAGAACATCCCATATAAGAACTGGGTTTGGTTAAGACTCTTAGAAGCGAAGAAAATATTTGTAAAAGAGAAATATTACAACAAGTGTAAATGGAATCCTTGGGAGGAGAAGGAGGAAGAGATATTTTCTCAAAGAAATCTACCTCCAAGAGGATATTTTGAACAAAAATAACATCATTGACAAAAACCAAGGAAGGAGAACAAAAATTTACACCTTCCTCCCATTGCTAGGAAAAATGAATTCTTGATGAAGGATAACACACTTTTGACCCAAAGTGAGGGGTTTGTTTTAAATAGATATGCATTGCCAAGTGAAGAAGAGGTTGTACTCAAGGATACACATCTCCTATATAAGAGAGAATTGTGAGAAAACAATGACTTCACATAATGAATAACATTGTTTCATAGGCAAACACCACTCAACAAAGGAAAATTGGATCCTTAGAAAGGATAAGTAAAATCACTACTCCCCAATTATAGAGACAAAGAGAAGGATTACACAACCTCCAAAGAGAGATTATACATAAAACTTGTAGCACTTAAAGCAAAGAAAAGTTCCTAAGCAAGGAACGCACATGTACTCACATGAACAAAAATTCAATGTGAGAAAAAGACATCAAGATATGTAAAATACAACTCAAAAGAAGAGGAAATATTTGAAAGGAGAGAAGATTGAATATAATATCCTTGCCCCCTGAGAAAGAAGACAAGGATATATTATGTTGTTGTCTACGTATGATTAGAAAATTAAGACATGCATCACCACACATGACAAAGTGTACATGAGAGTGGGATTAGGTCTTAGCTACTTGGTTCCATTTTTATGCATCACACAAAGATCCCCTAACAATTTGAAACTACTAGTGTCTTAGGTTGAGTAGCAACATGATAAGGTGAATGGAGTGTTAGAAATGTATGTTTGGTTATCATTGATGACAAACCCGATGATTGGATAGGTTCAGATAAAGTACGACACTGTATAGAGTGAAGGTGATGCAGAAAAGTGGAAGATAGGTATGTATGTATGAAGGGGATGTAGAACAATTGAAGATGGGTATGTATGTATGAAGATGAATAACCTTGTTATTATGTCAAGAAGTTAGTGTTACAGAGAAAGTTGTTGTAGATGTGTTATAGTTGTTATAGATGTGTTTTCTGGAAGGTTGTTGCTCCAAAAATGTATGATTGATAATATGTTGACCAAGTTTTGGACTTCATTGTGGCAATTGGATTTGTTCTCTAGATGTATGTGTAGTAGTAGTAGTAGTGATGTCTAACAGTATACAATTGATTATCTAACAGTTCTAATAGTGCATGATAGTTTTATGTGCCCCACATTCCTCTGCTTTTTGGTTTCTAATAATGATCTTTTGATAATCCATTGTTTATGACCTTAACTTATTTTTGTCAAGATGGATCATTTTTTTGTGCTTCAAAAACATGCTTGTGGAAGTTTGAGGATATGATCATTCCAAGTCTAGCCGGCCTTGAATGTTTTCCTTTTTATTTTTTCTTTGGTGATTGTAATGTATAATTTGACCATTGGAAGATTCTTGAAAGAAAACATGTAGAGGACTGTTGGAGAAGTATTATTGGGGAAAGTATTTTGAGGCCAACTTGGTGCATATACCTACTAGTATACATATTTGTTATGATATTCTTGGTATGATGTGCATTTTTATGTGAGAGTGATTTTATGTGTGTGTATGTGTCTATGAGTGTGTGTGAATAAGAAAGGCAAAATTGGTGTGACAATGGATTAGAGAAAGTAGATTGCAAAAAAGGTGTAAATATTCTTGACTGGATCTATTACAAGTAGTTCTTTAGATCTCTGAGCTTATCAGGAATTGAACCCATGCATATGTAGATGCAATTTTTTTAGTCCATATATATTTCTATCTCTTGGCAGTGAGTCTTCCAACAACAAGCCATTATAATCTGGGCAGTGAGCCCTTCGTATAGTGAACCTTGTAATCTCATATAACTAGTTATATTATCTTGAAATTTAACACTCTTTGTGGTTTTTCCCATTTACGTTTTCCATGTACAAAAATATAGTGTCTCCCTTATGGTTGTGTATCTCTTACATTTCAATTATGTTGCATGAATTACTTTTGTGCTAAGATTAATTAAGAATTAAATAAGTTTTAGAAGTTCAATTTGGGAATACTGATTCACTCACCCCCTCTTAGTATTATAGACTGCTCAACATGGAGTGCTAAGGCACTATGTATTCACCAAGGAAAATTGCAAGATCATTTGTAAGAGATATACGATCTCGATCATATTGGTCTTGAACAAATTCTTTAAAAGCTTTACAATTTCCAGGATAATGAGAGTAAAAACAATGAAAAAGACAATGCTTGTTACCTTCTTTATTCTTATCATTATATCTTATGAAAGGAAGAAGAACATTATTATCATACTTCAATCTCCAATAGATTCTTGGAGCTAATTTTTCTTGATTTTCAATAGGTGTAGGTCTTGTCTCTTGGGATGTAGGACAAGATGTGGTAGAAAAAAAAGAATCGTTTTCTATTATTTTGAGAGTTCCATTACCAATGAGTCCTTGTATTTCATTTTGAAAATAGGGACTTCATTGTATGATGATCATAATGTTTTTGATTATATGGAAAAAATAGGTTTTGAAGGGACCCAAAACCCTTTAACAAAGAACTACATCAAAAAGCTGCCATGAATAAAACCAAAAGAGGTACAGACCAAAGGCAACAAAAGACTAGCAAAAATAAAAAAGCTATCAAAAAGACAGAAGAACAAAAGAAGCTAGTATAGATTTTTTAGGGCCTCCGCAAACTCTCTAGTTGAGTCATGTTTAGAGCTATTTTATTAAGCTCACATATTTCTTGATTAGAAAAAATATTCTTCATATTAGCTCTGGTTCTTTTACAAGGCCCAATAGTTTCCTATTTCTTTTTGTCCAAGGCATCGACATCTACTGCAGTACCTTCCTGACGGAGAGATTCAAACTTTCCAACCATGGTGTTTATACTCTTTGCAGAATTCTTCACCACTTTGTGGCTGTAGGTGACCAAACATATCAAATTCTTATTGACTTTCTAGAACTTGTTCTCCATCTGGCTCAATCTACCCTCAAACTCTTTCTTAATTTTTTCCTTCAACTATGACAATCTGCTATTATAATATTTCTTCATCCCACTTACCATACCCACTATTTTCTACATGGAATCCACAATTGAATTTATCTAGTCCATCGTCCATTTTCAATAGCTTGGATATCATGTTTGTTGTTAATTGCCTAAATTTCACATTGATGTCCTTAATTTCATAAAAAGCCCATTTAAACATTCTAAAGTTGTCCACAATAACATAGCAGTCCATGGACAACACATCATCAAGGCTCTCCTTTCCCAGACTAAGGAAGTGGGAATTGGCATTAAGGTCCTTCAGAAAGGGGGTTCTATTACATCTGGAGGAGGGTAGGATAGATTTTTTTGAGATGGAATTGTGGGACAACTGGTTGTTCGAATTTGAAGTAGAAGCAGGGGAGGCTTTGCCTTGTTTAGCTTTCCATCTAGTCTTAAAAGAAGACTCCAACCTAGAATCAGACTCATCCATGTCAGTATTCCATTCTTCCTCATTAGAGGATAGGCTAACATGATCTTCTTCCTTAGACTCGCTAGAATCTTTAGGAACCCTAGTCAAAGTGGAGGGTAGGGTTTTGATGTGCTCATGGATAAGGAAAGGCAAATCCCCATGAATGACAAGGAAATTATTTTTTTCCTATGATCCTTAATGATATCATTAATGGATGCCACTAAGAAGAAGGGGAAATAAATCTTCACATAGTGCCTAAAATGATTAAGCAGAACAAAATGATGCCAATAGGACCTAGTATATCTCCCATCAAGGGTAACATATTTCATCAAAATAACAAGAATAGAGTGCCAAATGGATTTGATGTTACTCGTGTCATAGTTTCTTTTATCCACTTTGGTGAGCTTCTCCCTCTCCTTTTCATTTCTCAGAAATATTTTAATGGGAGTGTCGGACATTTTTCTCTTTGTAGAATTTCACACCTTCCATTGACAAACTAGTGACTTTGGCAATCAACTTCTCATCAATTTCCACCTTTCTACCCTCAATTTGAATTTTTCCATCCTTCAAACCCTTGCTAATTTATTTGTGAAATTTGCATGCACTTTGTGCAATCTTTCTATGAAAGGGGTAAGACCACCACAATCCAAGATCTGCCATTTCATTTTGTTCTTCTTGAGTTCTTCACAATTTAAGGGTTCAACCCTTTTCCTTTATCCTCCCATGGTGTCAATAATGGAACTAGTTCGCAGGGTAGGGAAATTCCAAAAAGGGTCCCAAGGTACCCAGAAAGCGTGTGACACAACCAAAAATAATACAAGAATGACACGCTTAATAATTAAAATTTGAGCTATCATATTAAGGCATGACATAGTCATTTACTATTATACCTTTATTTGTCTAAGCCAAATCATATAGCATCAAGGCCTTAATTTTGGTCAATAGCATATCACCAAGCCCCCATACATTTTCATCATTTCTCCTAATTAGAAAAGTGGTCCGCCAACCCATTAGCTTCGCAATAGGCATGGGATATATTAAAGTTTTAAAATAAATCCTTAGCTCGCTCAACCCAACTATTGATATTCCAAGAAGGTTTTTGTTTTTCAAATAGGTGTTGGATTATGTTATTAGAGTCCCCCTCAAGCTCAATAGCATTAGCATTGATTTTTTTTCCAACAAAACCCCATGGTAGGTAGCCACAAGTTCAGCAAGGTGGTTTGTCTAACATCACAAAGGGAGTGCCACCACTAATAAGATCCTACCATTTTCATCCCCAATCACTCCACCATGTCCAATTGGCTCGAGGTTTCCCTTGGCTACCCCATAAAAGTTGATTTTGACCCATCTAGCCAAAGGAAGTGTCCAACAAGAATATTTCCTAGGGGATTTGATCAAACTAGGATCACCAGGATAATCCAACCTTATGTTCCATCTGAAAGAAAAATCAACATCAAAAGAGGAGACAATATTCACCTTAAGCTTAAGATTATTGCTCGCAGATAGAAAGTTATCAGTAATAACTCTTCGAATTTTATTGAAAACAACTGGAGGGGGAGAGGTGACATTCATAAATATTCTATTATTATGTTCTTTCCAAATGCCCCAGGCCAGATGAGGGAAAGATAAGGACCAACGTAGCTTAAGGGAATTATTAGTGGTCATCCCTCTCCATTGGGCGAGGAGGTCACAAGATATGAATGGAAAACCCAATCCACATTCCATAACTTCAAAAGAGGCTACCAAACTTTACAAGTGAAATCACAATGCAGGATCAAGTGATGAATAGTTTTCGCCTCCTTCATACAAAGGAAACATTTATTAGAAAGATAGAAGCCTCTTTTACACAAATTATCAATAGTAAAAAAAAATTATGCATTAGAATCCAAAAGAAAATATTGATCTTTGGAATAAGAGCTTTCGACCACACACCAGCCCATGGGGGGAGGATGATGATTATGAAATCAAAAGGCCATGGCCAAAGCAACTGAAAAAGTCTCCCAAAGGGGGAGCACTTTCATACGATCTGATCTTCAACATTCCAATTGAGCATATAAGAGTTCTAAGCCATTTGAAGGGGTTTTAGATCAACATTAATTTCACCCAGGTTAACCCACTTGTTATTATTGAAGTAGTCAACCACCCAAATGTTGAACTTGACTTTACATCTTTCCATATACTTACTAAAGGTTGTATGGTTGCAGAGTGGGCCATGGCCAATCCAACTATCTTCCCAAAACATAACTACCCTACCAGATCCTAGATTCCATCCAACTCCACTCTTCTCTATGGATCTCACACGCACCATGAAATTCCAAAGAGATGAGCCAGAAGGGATATCATTAGTAGTGAAAAAGTTTTGGATTGAATCATTATTTTGAAGATATTTCCTTTTCCAAATAACATTCCATGGGTGAATTCACAAAGCTGGTTCCCACTTTTGCCAATGAAGGAATTTGGCGAAAGTGGGAACTTTGATTTTCTAGGTGTTTGAGCGAAATAGTGGTATTCGCTCGAACCACCCCTGGGAGTTCGAGCGAACCACATTGCGGACCTGGGTTCGCTCGAACCGCAGGTGACTTTGTACGGGCTGAAATCAAGCCTATTGGTTCAAGCGAATGGGGGTTCTCTCAAACCATAATGGATTTGAGCGAACCCCATTCGATCGAAGTACTGTTCATTCGAACCCTCTAATTTGAGGTTTCTCCCAAAAATTTTCAAAATTCTGAAGAATTAATGACTTCAGAGCTCTAGTTCAAAGCACGAATGAAATAATCTTGATAACCCAAAAATATTAGATTGTAGTACTTGGAGCAAGCTTTCCAACGAGTATAATTTTGTTATATTTTGAATTTATTATGTTCTTGTTTTTTTAATTTTATGGAAAATTGGTTTTTCATCGAACATGAACTTCTTTGTTCAACGCATTGGGAAAAATAAGAAACTAATTCAAAAAAATTCTGATAAATATCTATGCCCCTGCTATTGATCTCTTCTTTCTAACAAAAAAAATAAAATTGAATTTCGATTTATATAGAACAAGTTATGTGTTCAAACATAAACCTATGTCTACATTATGACTAGTCAGACTTCAAAACTTTATAAAATGAAAAATATTGAACATATCACTATAAAACCAAAGGCAAGCCCTGGATATTGATGTTACAAACCAAATTTTGAAAGAATTGAGTTTTTATCATTTATAGAAAAAAATTTATACATTTCGGGAGGCACCTCACTCTTAAAAAATGTAGTTTGTTGTAAAAAACTACTTTTCGAGGGAGATGGAAAATTTAAAAAAAAATTCATCAAAAAAATTTGAAAAAAATGTATATAGAATCTACAAACAAAATGCTAGAAATCACTAATTTACATCATCTTTAAATTTTTAATAGTTTAAAAGTTATAGTTCTCGGAAGTTGAAGATTATTTTAAAAATGTACATCTCAGTGTCAAAAGTGGCAAAAAAGTGGGAACCATTATTGTGAGTTCACCCCCATTCCCCTTTCGAATTAAAAATTTTCTAGATCATCTTAGCAAGGAGGGAATTATTGAAATCCAGAATACTTCTCAAACCCAGGCCACCCCATTTTTCGGTGTTTTCAAACAGAGTTCCATGCCACAAGAGGCATTCTCTTTAGTTCTTCAACCCCAAACCAGAGAAACTTCTTTTGAATGCTTTCAATTTATTTAGCATATTTGGTAGGAATTTTGAACAAGCTAAGAGCGTAAACAGGAAGATTTTGGAAGGTCACTTTTAAAATTTACACTTTTCTAGCCTGACTTAAAAAAGCCCCCTTCCATCCAACCATTTTTTGATGAAACTTGTCAATCAAAGAAATCTAGAAAGAATCGGTCACTTTAGAACATAGAGGAAGTCCTAAATAAATAGCAGGTAACTTTCCAATTGAACAACCTAAATTTTAGAGATCCTCCTTTGTCTAGCTTCAAGAGTATTAATGGAGTAAAGAGATATTTTAGAGTAATTTATGCATTGTCCTGAAGCATTAACATAATCCATCAAGATTTTCTTTAGGGAATGCCCTTCCCCCACTAAAGCCTCCCTCATCACAATAGTGTCATCCATGAATTGTTGGTGTGAGAAAACATGCACATTTGACAAAGGTTTAAGCCCTTTCAATCCTCCATTCCTAATCATATTGAGCATATATCTTCCAAAGTCTCTGTCGCCAAAGTGAATAGAATAGGAGATAAAGGGTCTCCTTGATCACGAGGGCTTCAGTAGCTAGGCAATATTATATCATGTGCATTCATATTGGGGGGTTTAATATCCCAAAAATGAGGGTGCAATATATTGCCTATCAATGAAAATAGGGGGTTTTTAATTCCGACTATGAAAAAATACAATATTTGGTGAAAATAAGGGGGCTTTTAATTTGGGATGTGTATTGGGAGGGGGTGACAAAAAAGGAGCTTAGGGCAATATTTTTTGAAAATAGGGGGATTCTTTAGAATACCATGAACACATGTGTACTATAACCTAGGTTCACTAAGTAAAGCCCTCATGTCCTTGATGATGACCTTTAGATATTTCAAAGAAATTTGAAGGGGCTCCATTGATAATCACTGTAGATTTGGAAGTAGAAATGAGTTGCCAATCCAAATCAATAAATTTACTGCAAAATCCATAGGCAGCCCAAACCTTAGTAAGGAAGTTCCAATCATCTCGATCATAAGCCTTGGATCGATCAAGTTTAAGAAAAATGCCTTGATGATTGGCATTCTCAAGAGAATGAATATTCTCATGAATGGTGATGACAGAGTCCAAAATCTGACAACCAAGTACAAAACCTTTCTATTGAGTAGTAATGAAATGATGGAGCACCTCCGGTAATCTAGAAGTCAAAACTTTTGAGAAGATTTTGTATACATAATTGTAGAGACTAATGAGATGGAAAACCTCAAATGAATCCGCTCTAGGAAATTTTGGGATAAGCATGATGAAAGTAGAGCTTATCTCCTTTAAAATTCTTCTAGAGCAAAAAAACTCCTTGATCGCATTACCCACATCTTCCCCCATAATCTCCAAAAACATCTGAAAGAAGAATACAGGAAAACCATCAGGGCCCAGAGCCTTATTTCCTTCAAATGAGAGGATTGCTTTCTTGATTTTCTAAAGGGAAGGAATAGCTATTGGGTGTTTATTACAACCTTCATCTTCTAGTCTAGGGATGGCTTCAAGGAAGTCTTGTTTAGCCTCATCTAGAAATTTTTCAGCCTTTAATAAATTCAAAAATAAACTCACTTTTTTTTCTCTAATAGCATCTTCCTTATCAAAAACTATCTCATTCTTTAGAATCCTGGAGATTCTGTTAATAGCTCTATGTTTAAGAGTTGACATATGGACAAATATAGTGTTCTTATCCTTAGAAGCAATCCAAATAGATATAGACCACAACTCCTTTTCTTTAAAAATAATATCATGGTATTGAGTGAGGATCTCATTTTCCTTAGCTAAATAATCCCCAATATAACCCTCCTTTTGAATTTTGTCCTAAATATCTTTTAAATCTAGTTGGATAGAAGCTTTAGTTTGGAAAATATTTCCAAAACACTCTTTATTCCATTTTCTAATATAATAATTGATTATTCCAAGATTTTTAGCAATACGGAACATGGCATTACGATCAACTTTTTGATGCAGCCATAACCGGTGAAACCCTCAAAAGAGTATTGATTGGCTTAAGCAGCAAGAGTAACACAATGAAAACAACAAGAAAACATAGAAAGATTATAGAAACAGATCATATGATTCCCTTAGAACTTCCAGCAACCAACCGGTTATCATCATACAATCATCATAGAACATCCAGAAGTTAATTGGTTACATGTAGGCTTCAAGCTAGATATAATCCAACCGAGACTCTAAGAGTCAACTAGATCACTAACTGTGAATCTCAATCCTCATTCTCATTTCTACTTCCTCTGCCCCACAAATGATTACATAATACCCTATATATACCCACCGAAACATATCCAGGTTGGCCTCAAAAGATTACATTTACCAATGCAAGATAATGAAATGTGTAACTAGGTTGACCCTAAGAATGCAAGAAATCTTTTCGAAAAATAACAACCAAGAAGTGTGGTTCAGCAAGAAGGTCGGCCACACACCAAAGAACATTGGACAAGACCCAAAATAGATCCACATGCCAATAACTACTCCAGTACTGAAGGAAAACCAACCAGTAAGCACAAGAACTGTCCCATAACCCAAAAACAATCAACCGAGAGCGATAACTAATCGGAAAAGACTCCAAATGGACTGAAAATATGGAATTAAGCACATGAACTAGCCTGAAAATCGAAAATAGGATCTGCAATGAAAAGCAAGTGACTATCAGTACCAATCAGTAAGAACACAAAAAACTGCACACTGAACTAAACAAGAACTAAACTAAAAGGAAATATTTTTTGGTTGATGCAAGATTTCTCATAGACCGGGGATTCTCCTGCATCAGACACCCCAAGTAGAAAAATATGTTCCATGAGAGGAAACTCATGAACATCTAAAATGATTCAGGATAAAGACCCCATGCTCATTTCTGATGCAAACATCTTCCTTATCTGCTAACCTCTTCTTTAGCTCCTCTGGGACCTCAACTGGCTTTGCTAACCCCTAACTCTCTTCGTTTCTCTTCCTTTTCTTTAGATATGCACATTGCCTCTGTTTACTGCTCTCTTTAATCTGCAACTCTGATTTGTTTCTACCACAAGACTTCATTTAGTGTGTCACCATAAGCTCTCTGTCATCCGATTCTATTTGTCCATCGGTCTTATTTATCAGATCTTTTTACAAACTTATGTCACCTTACGGTATACCCTCTGCAATCGATTTCTCGGTACTGTAACCTTTCTCAAGAATTATATTCTTTACCTCCTTCTCTTTGTCCTTCAAAGAAGTCAATGTGAACTTCTTCCCATCTTTGTCAATAGTGACTAGGTTTCTTCTACAATCATAAATAGCTCCTCTATCAAACTACCAAGGTCTTCCCAACAAGACAATGTGACAAGCACTCATAGATACAACATCACACAAAACATCATCCCTAAAAGGCCCAATATTAAAATTCACCAAACACTGTTCTTTTATTTTTTTATCTTGTGATCATCTTGTAACCAACTTACCTAGTAAGGACAAGGATGCTCAATCCTTTTCAATCCAAGCTTCACTACCATCTCTTCAAATACCAAATTATCTGTACTTCCACTATCCACAATAACCTTACAACACTTACCACCTGATTTGCACACGGTCCAGAAAAGACTCTCTCTCTGAGTGGGTCTTGTATCCTCACTGTTCTTCTCCATCATGACTCTCCTAAATATAAGGGATTATCCTTGGTCCGGTATACATTCAGGTCTGGTAACTTCACCTTCTATTTCCTCATTATCCACTCAACTTCTTGCCATTCCCTGCTTACATTGATAAAATCTATGTCTGATTTCTCCACACTTGAAATATTTGCTAGGAAATTCTCTACCGGTACTGCCAGTGCCTTTCTTCTGTGTTTTCTATTTTGGTTCTTTACTCCACTTAGGTTTTGATTCTTCCTCAAAGATTATTTCTTTGTACTCATCTACCACTTGAATCTCTCCTTCCCTTTATTTAGATTCCTTCTTCTCATATTCTCCTCAACCTTCAAAGCATACTGGTAAGCTTCTTCAACTATGGAAGCCCTCAACATACTCATCTCATCCTGAATGTTAAATGCAAATCCATTTATGTACCTCACCACCTTTTCTCTATTCATCTATCTATGTCTAGATCTAATCATCGCCTTGTAGAATTCCTCAGTGTACTCTTTCACAGTCATGTTTCTCTATTTCAGTTTCTACAAATTCTTGAACAATTCCAACTCATAGTCTCCTGGTATGAACTTCACCTTCAATCTTGCAAACATCCATCTCTACCAGGTGATCTTCATTTCACCATTCTCCACTCTGTCTTTCTGAAATTATTTCTACCATAAGGAAGCATTCCCTTTCAACTTATTATGTGCCAACCGGACTCTCTATGGGTCCTTGACATCCTCAAACTCAAAGTAATCCTCTAACTCTCTGATCCTATCAATTATATCCTCCAGGTTCAGCGTTTTAGAAAAGTTTGAAACTTCTACCTTATGAACTTTACTCACTTGCACCACTGCTCTTAGGAATATTTCCTCTCTTCCATCTTCCGGTCCTTCAGCTTCTACTTCTTCAAGCTCTTCACCCCCTTCTTCATACCCATCCTCAGATTCAGGGTTTCTTCGCAAACCAACCAAAGTGGTTTGGATTTCATTCCTCACTTCATTCTTGAAGTCCTCCATCATCTGCTCTACCCTCTGAGGGTTTTTCCTTCTAGGTGACATCTCATCCTCTGCTCCAGTGAACTGCCTCAACTTGGCAATTTGACTACCAGTTTCAATTTCCTCCCCTCGACAATCTATTGAACACACGCACAGCCTGCCTCCAATCGGTGATCTATCCACCCAAAGGAATGCCTCAAGGTTCACAAAAAACTCTTCCAGTAACCAGTTCACAGCCAACTTTGATACCACTTGATGCACCCATAACCAATGAAACCCTCAAAAGAGAATTGACTGGCTTATGCAACAAGAGTAACACAATGAAAGCAATAAGAAAACATAGCAAGATTACTAAAACTGATCATATTAATTCCTTAGAACTTCTAGAAACCAATCGATTATCATCATACAATCATCATATAACATCCGGTAGTTAACTGGTTACATGCAGGCTTCAAGCAAGATACAATCCAACCGAGACTTTAAGAACCAACTGAATCACTAAATGTGAATCTCAATCCTCATTCTCATTTCTACTTCCTCTGCCCCACAAATGATTACATAATACCCTATATATAGCCATCAGAACATATCTGGGTCATCCTCAAAAGATTACATTTATCAATGCAGGAAAATGAAATGTGTAACTAGGTCGGCCCTAAGAATGCAAGAAATATTTCCAGAAAATAACAAATAAGAAGTGCGGTTCAATAGGAAGGTTGGCCACACACTAAAGAACATCGAACAAGGACTAAAATAGATCCACACGCCAAGAACCACTTCAGTAATGAAGGAAAACCAACCGATAAGCACAAGAACTGTATCAAAACCCAGAAACAGTCAACCAGGAGCGATAACTAACCAGAAAAGAGTCCAAATGGATTGAAAATCTAGAACTAAGCACATGAACCAGCCTAGAAATCGAAAATAGGATCTTCAATGAAAAGAAAGAGACTATCGATACCAACCGGTAAGAACAAAGAAAGCTGCACATTGAACTAAACAAGAACTAAACTGAAAGAAAATATTTTTGTTTGATGCAAGATTGCTCATAGACCAGGGATGCCCCTGCATAACTTTTGTGCTTCATCATTCCAAAATTTTATCTTTTGTCTATGAGTGTTGGATCCACATTCTCTCAAAATAGAAGGGAGGATTCTTCTTCCCTGACATGGATTCCACTTGAAAACTAAGAGGGTAAATTTGATCAGACGCAACTCTTGAGAGAGCATTTAGAGTACAAACATATAGAAAAAATGAACAATTAGAAATAAGGGCACAATCTAGTCTAACTCATTACCAACCCACCTATTGGTCCAAGTAAAGGAAGCTCCTACGAGGTCCAAATCATGGAGGCATTGATTGTTGATAAAATCCAATAAGTCCTACTTATTATCTGCTTGAATCTGGGATCCACCAAACTTCTCTATATTCTAAAGAGGAGTATTGAAACCACCAATAACCATCTCATTTTTGTTCTAAAATTGATTTCTAAAAAGAGCTAAACTTTTTCAGAATCTCCTCCTAGTAGATTTGTTATTAGGAGAATAGATGTTAGACAAAATGCAAGAGAAATCATCATGGATATGCTTGAACCCGATATCTATATGGTTAGCATCTTCCCAAATGCAAGACCCCGTTATAAAAAATTCATTCTAAAAAATAGCGCAACCCCTTGAAGACTCATCTGAGATATTACTATCAGTTCCATAAATCTTTTAAAAAATTATTTTCAAAACTTTATCTTTCGATATCTTTGTTTTTTTAATAACCACGATGTCTATCTTATGATCTCTAATAAAATTTCATAAAATATCCTTCTTGTATGGGCTATTGAGCCCCCTCATGTTCCAAGTCATTGTCTTCATTATTTGTGTGTGGTGTTGTTGTGACAAATTTCAGGAATAGTTTTCTGACTTCCATCCTCAACTCGTGGTATTTCCACAATCAGCCTTTAGTCTATTTCTTGTGGAGACTCCAGAAGTCATTGACTTTTTGTTTCCCTTTTTTCCTTTCCACCTGTAAGAAAGGTGGATCATCCTTCATCTTTGATTCCTCTTGACATTTAGTTTCTTTTTCATTATGCTTCAACTTTCTAGATCCAAATTTCTTAGATGGACTAAGATTCTCCCTTATTATAGGGGCTTCTTCAAAGAAAACCACTAAGATAGATGATTCTCCATTTATCATATTCATACTTTGATCAAAAGTGGAAAAAACCTCTTTAGGAAATAGAGAGTTAACGTCCTCAATAGGAATACTCTTTCTAATATTAAAATTATGGGGTCCGCATTCTCTTTTAACCCTATACCATTCTTAGTTGTCTCAACACTTACTTCTTTATTCAGCATGAAAGGATCTCTGCTTTCCTTTATGATAGCTCCAAAGACTTGGCAACCCACTTTCTCATAATTGGTACTTTCCATAGTAACATTCTTAATCTGAGGGTTGTTGATATTACTATCAATATTCTGATGCTCATCACTATTATGCTCATCTAAAGTGGTCCTTCAGGATGATACCAACATATTAGAGATGCTCTCACCTTCCTTGGTTTTATCTTTCCAAACTTTTGTGTTCCCTTCACTCGGTTTCAACACTTTGTTCTGGACTGGAGAAGGACATTTTTTAGCCCAGTGATTTGACTTCTTGCAATTAAAGCAGACAAACGAGAAGATATCAAACTCAACATTATGCTCGCATGTTCCAAGTTTGGACACAATATCAATAGATGTAGGAATATCCTTAGATTGGAGGATTCTAACACATATTCTGGCATATACTAGCCTTTTCCTAGCAGTAGACATAGGATCAATGGAGAGTTCCCCAAAATAACTAGCTATCCCCCTAAAACCATCTTCATTCCAATATTCCAATGGTAACCCAGGAAGACGGATCCATACAAGGACAACTTCATAAGAAAATTCTGAATGGTCTAGCTTTAAAGACCATTTTTCTAAAGCCAAACAAGCCTTGCCAATAACCTAGGGTCCCTCGCATAGAATAGCCACCATGTCCTCCTCACAAGAGAAACCCAAGGAGAAGAATCCTCTTGGTAAAGTAGAAACCTCTACTTGACCTTTGAGACACCATTTTCTTTTAACAAAAGTTCTAACAACCTCAATATTGGGACGAGGTCCCATAAATTTGCCAACTAGGAAGGAACCCATTAGAGAAATGTTATAACCAATAACAGAATCAGGAAGCACAATGGAAAACTTACCTAAATTTGGATCAAAAAGGTTCCAAACTATAGAATGAGAGGATTTTCCAATGGGTTTCACCCCAAAAATCAAAACCCATGGTTGATGAGGCTTGGGTCCCATTGAACCTTTCCCCTTTTCTAACTCAGCATTCACACATGGGTCCTCAGTAATTTGACCCAAAATATTTGCCTCCATTGGACATGAAGTGGTAGACCCCGTGGGATCCACAATAATCCCCTCTGGCCCATCAAGCTTATCTCTTGAGGTCCATTTGAATTATTTTGTCCTATGCCTGCATCTGTTTCCCTTGATGCTTCCTCCAGATTCAAACCCAGTGCTCTCTCCTTGGCTACAAATTTGAAAATACCCTTCCTACCTAAGTTTTCATTACTCGGCTTCCCCCACCAAACATTAGTTTGATGATATGTGCATAAAGGATTATTTGAGGAAGAAGCATGTTTTGATGGATGATAGAGTTTATGTCTTGCAAGATACTCCTTAAACCTTTGAATTTTAAGGAGATCATCCATAAGTTAGTGATGAGGATGTCTTAGACCTTTTGTACTAGCTTGTGAAGGAGGGTTTATAGGTACTTTCATTCCTTGTTCATATTTTTCGAGTCCTTGTCCACTATAACCTTGTTTTGAGATTATATTATAGCCACTCCTATAATTATTTTTTAATTGTGACAAAGAAGGAAAATTGTCATGAATTTACTTAAATTTGTAGTGTAAGGACACATGGAGGGATCAAAGGGATAAGTAGATGAAGAAGGGATGTCATTTTTAAGGAATTTCTACTTGTTATCATCATTTATGTCCTTTTGATAAGTTGGTAAGAAGGGTTCCCATCATATAAAGACATGTCTTTAGTTAAAGCTATGTGAGGAGACAGGACACGAATAAAATGTATAACATCATATTCCCTACAAATATGTTGATGATTAAGATAAGCTCTAGGAAAATAAGGAGGATCTAAAGATATTTATATACCCACATTTTGATCTTTCCCCCCCTTGCACTAGAGTATGCACATGAGAAGAAGACGATATCATGTTGTTCTTCAGTGTTTTCTCTCCATTAAAGAGATAAAAGTATTGACTCTTTCCTCATTCACACTAGATACCCTAGGAGAGGTAAAGGTGTTAGTCTTTCCAATACCATCTTTAGAATTATCATTGCTATAAAATATTTTATGTGATATACATATGTAATGCATTCTCTTAGAAATATCATCACAAAACAACATGAAACAAACATGATTTGCAAGTAGGAAATATCTTTGAAATTCTAAAGATGCAATATGCAAGACTACAAACCAATCAAATTTAGTAAATAACTTTGAAATTATAAATATTCAATATGCAAGAAATAATGTAATCATATGTAAAATAGCAAATCAATTAGATTTAGTAAATTCCATTATGAAAATATACCAAATCATATTTGGAAACACAACAATATGCAACCCACAAGTCAATTTAAGAATAATAAATTAGGGTTTTTTTATGAAATTGACCACTAAATTTAAGTAATTTAATTGCACATATATTTCGTGAGTGTAAAATTTAATGTTTAAGTGCCTACAAATATGATCTAAGAATGAAAAATCAGAAGGAATGTAATGAGAGTCGGGTTCACTAAAATGTAATAGTGGTAGAACTAGGATTTCACTAATTAATATATAATAAAACCACTAAATTACCTTGGGGACTTCTACATTGAAAGAGGGGTGAATCCAATAGATCTAGCCAAAATCCAAATAAGAAAAGGGCTGAAATTTTTATTTGATTCACTAATTTTTAGTTTGCCCCCACTTTCTAGTTGAAGGTTGGATGTGAATTGTGAAACTAGGGCTAAATAAGGGATAAGTGAAGAGAGACAACAATATCAAACTTTTATAGATGCCCCACAGAACCACAAGTTGAGATCTGGGCAAAAGAAGATATTCAAAGCTTGTTTCCAAAAGTTTGGCCTAATTTTTTGGGACCAGGTAGTATAGATTCACTCTAGTCCTCCAACTTTCACTACATGAAAAGTTAAACACGTTCATCATAGTCAACCTTGTCAGAATTCCTAAGTACAATTCCTAAGCCAATTCCTCGCATGCTAGAAGAGAGAAGAAAGTGTTATGGATAGGGGTTTTACTTGGGTCAAACCCTGATTTAGGAATTCACCTTGAATTGAATAATTTAAATACTAAAGTAAATGCTTAAATATATACCTCAAATCTATAATGGTTGATAGAAAGATTGATTATACCTCAAATCTACAATAGGTCAAGTGTAGCTATGCAGACGAAATTCCATCAAGGAGGGAGAGAGCCCACCTGGTCCTAAATTGGGACCTATTTAAGGGGAAATATGGTGTTGCTGGCTGCATTGGTTCAAGACCAAGGTGTGGAGTGCCCTGGTCCTCTAAAATCAAAATCAGGAACTCAACGACTAAGGGAGGGCAGCCCCAGAATGGGGCCAACCCAGTGGTGTCAATAGGTGACATCCAGGTTGGACTAAAAGGGACCAAAATGGGCCTAAGGAAATAAAAATGGAACATGCTAAAGTCGAAGCACAAACATTAGGCGTAAATTGTATTGATTACAATTTACAACTCTACAATAGTTAAGCTTTAAATTTTAAAGATTTGAAACTATGTTCTTCAAACTATGGTCTTTCTTGACTCCTATAAATGAGGACTAGTTACCATGAGACTCCATAGCACATAGTCATAGGTATTCCATTTTTTTTTTTGAAAGCCTATTGGATGTTAGAGGGTGAAAGACAAGTGATGTTGGTCTTTCACACTATATGGACTTGTTTAGTAGTACAAATTATGAGCTTTTGGTTTATAGTCTTCTTCATTGTAATTTCCATCACGACTCTTATGTCAATGTTGTCGCTTGTTGTGGGAATTATTATTATGGTGGGGCAAAGTTAGACTAGGGTTCCACATCAACTAGGCATGTTTCTTAATTAGAGCACAAAGAATGTTTTTAATTACATTAGTAAAATCATAATGGGTTAGACGATAGTGGATGCATTCATTTTAAATGATTTAAAGGAAAAAAATGGTCACAATAGCATAGGCAAGGTGCAAGAGATCCTTTAAAAAATTCTTATAGAAAAAAATGGACAAGAAGAAAATGTAAGAAAGTATGACATCATTTCTATTATCATATGCACTATATTATATTATCTACTTGGTCTACAACAATGTTACTAGAAATGAGAAACAAGAAACAAGAAATAAGAAATGAAATGACAACGACAACATGACAAGAAATGAGATATTTATAGGTTGCCTAAAAGAAATGGATATACACACATGCGCGTGCACACACACACATACAATAATTATAATTATAATTATAATTTATAATGAAAAGTAAAATATATATAAAAAATTTGAGTTTTTTAATTGTTTAATAATATATTGTATATAATTTTTAGTAGTGTAATATAAATCTATATTCAAATTTCAAACAATATAATACAAGTTTTAAATATATTAATATATTAATGTCTATTTGGAAAATGGAAATCTAATGATTAAATAGGCAGGGAAAAGTCTAGAAATACAGTAAAATGGAGAGGGAATAAATGAATGTCATACCTAACTCCTAGAAATCAGTAAGGAAAAGTCCTAAAGAAACAGATATTTTCATTCAAGGGCCCTTACAGGTCACGTTTCTGGTAACAAAGGTGTGCACTGCCTACTCTTCTATGTTATTATCTACCAGTCTGCCTTGTTATAATCATCTACCAGTCTGGACTGTTATCATTAACCTTATATTCTAGCCTATCATCTATTCATCTGCACCTTAATGCTAGGTTATTGAACGGCTCTACTTTAGGCTTCCTCTTTCCTCTCGTTTAAGATTCTATGGAGATGGAAAAAATTAGGGGTATAATGTCTTTTTCATTATTTTATCCACACTATAAGATTCTACACTTGGTATTGACCTTATCTGGATGATTTGTTTGACAGAATGTATGGAGGAGAAACTAAATCTGGAGGTAATAGGGGCAGGCCTTTGCAGAACTGGCACGTCATCTTTGAGAGAGGCTCTCAAAATTTTAGGGTTTCACTGTTACCATTATACCGAAATGAAAAAGAATAATCAAATCAACCCATGGCTCGATATTTTATCTGGTAAGCCAATCACAAAGCAATGTTAATCTTCATTTCTATCTCTTACGACCTTAAGCTGTATTGTGTAATATTGTTATCAGGGAAGTCAGAAGGTTGGAAGAGTATATTTAGTGGGTACACAGCAACAGTGAGCTGCCCATCTGTAACAGTGTATCGCAAATTGATGGAATTGTGTCCTGAGGCAAAGATAATCCTTACTGTGCGTGACACACAAATGTGGTATCAGAGTGTAAATGATACTGTTTACAGTGCTCGCAATGAATCCGGTGATAAATCTACATCAGAGGAAGTCCTGAGTAGGTTGACAATGTGAGAAGGTATGTTCGATGGAAGGTTCGAAGGGAGAGAATACGCCATGAGTGTGTTTGAGGCACATATGGAATCTGTGAAGAAGTATGTGCCTTCTCATAAATTACTCGTATTCAATGTAAAGGAAGGATGGGTTCCTCTCTGCAATTTCTTGGGCGTTCCTCTGCCTCCAGCTGGTACACCGTTTCCTCACGTAAATAGTACAGCAGAAATCATTGAACGTAAATCTAAACAAACTATAGTATTATAGATGTAGAAAAGCTTGTAAGGGGGTTTTAACAAACATAATGTGGATGGGCTGCCACATTTCATTATCTATATTTTTTTTTATATGTGGGAGTGGGGTTAGTAATTGTATGGGTTAACTTTGCAGGTATGTAGTGGCCGTATGAAATATCGTATGATCTTGTTTCATATGATCTTGAACTGGCTTTTTATCTATTTATAATTATGGTTTGGAGGTGTCATTCATCACATAAGTTGCTACATTAGAAAATCTAGTAAATAGTGTCTTAAATTTGATTTTGTAAGGATTCAACTAAAAAATAATCATGGTATCCTCCGTAATTGATTAAAAAATAACATTTGATGTTAGAACAATATCATTTCTTATGTGCAACCTAAATGAACATAATACCTTGGTACTACTGGAACTTTGTCAAGTCCTTGCAAAATTTACCTAAGAATCAAAACCTGTATGTCCTAACAAGCCTTCCTAAAGCCCTAAATTCTACATTATAATTTGTTGTTGACTTCCTATCCCTAATTGCCCCACCTTTATGTTATTATCTTGAATGTTGTGAGTCATGCATTTAGTAACCCCCTTGCTTAGTAACCAATGGGTCTTGTCATGATTTAATTTTTCTTAAGATCCTTAGTCTTTAAAGAGGTCTATGCAATGAAGATTGAAATCAAAGGCTAGCATGTACCTGTGGGCTATAGAGATCTATACTCTATCAAAGTCGTGCTTCTATAGAATGGTAACATCTATCTCGTAGATCTCATATGTTCACAAGGTGGAATTTTCTCTTTGTCCAATTTAGTGAGTTTTGATTGGTTGTGTGGGCCCACTTTTAGTTATTATATGAAAGAAAGTGCTTATTGTAGTTCCATGGCATCAAAGTGGAGGGTCTGAAATCCTACAATGAGAGCATAAAATAATGACATGTGGCACGTTGAGTGTTTGTTGTCATGGAAAGTGTTGTTTCCCATGGCATGCTTCTATTGGTCTATATAATATTAATGGCATGCAAAGTATTTTCAAATTTATCTTGACCAATAGTAATCATAGATCTTGTAGCGATGTAATGAAATCAAAAGCTCACATTCAAAATTGATAACAATTCTACTAGATTCACTATTTGAGGATACAAGTAGTAATGGTGAAATGACTTGTTTTGGTCAAATTTTTTACCATTTGAGAGTAATAAATACACTACCAGGATTGCCTCAACAAATACTTTCTATTGCACTTGTGAAATTTTTTTAAAATTGAAACTCACTATGAAGTTTGTTATCAAAAGTAGGTTTGCTACAATTTGACATGTAAGTGGTCATCTTGAGCTCAAAATTGTTTGAGATCACTAAATTGGATGTTTATGAGCTTGTAATTGATAGTGTAGTATGAATTTATTAAATAATTGAGTTGAATTACATCGAAGTATTAAGCTCTAATTGTGATTAGAAATCCTATCTTTGTCAAGTGTAAAAATGAGTCAAATAGTTTAGCAGTCTTCCACCACAAGTTGAGGGATTGATGAAGATATTTTCATGCAATTTCCTAGATCATAAAAGAGGTATGCATATGTATACAATACAAGAGGACCCATAGATAAGTTAATTGATAATTTGGGAGGCTGTAGAGGTGCAAATATTCTAGTCTTTGGGTTCTCATTGTTTGAGCATTGGTATAGGAAGAGTTTGGTTCGCTTCCCACTTCAAAATGACTAGGATTTATATTTGGGTGAGTTGGTGATGCCCAATATTTTTATAGCTGTAGATTTCATCAAATTGGTTGCCAAGAAGTATGATGTGTAGACAAGGAGAGTTTTGGCAATGAATGGATCAAAGATGATTTATTTTTCAAAGCAATTTATTTCAAAAAAAATTGGTCCAAGTCTAACAAAATACACTTTGATGCTTTCAAGGATGAATATCACACACATCAGGGTGTATATAGGTCTACTTATATTACTAGGCATAGGGTGAAGGGTTTAGATTATCTATTTTAAAAAAAACATAGTTTGTTCCAAGTGATGTGAGAGTATGTAGAGTTGAATATACCCATATACTTAAAGCATATGATTGTAAACATTCAAAACCCTATGGTAAATAAAGAGTTTGATTTTTCTTCATCCCTAGTACAGAAGATGCATAAACATATGGCTGACATGAAGGCCAATGACAAGATATTCAATTTCAAATGGTATTCCCTATTATGCCACAAGTTTTTTCATGCCAAGATAGGTCCATCGGATAAGAGTTTACAAGTCAAATATGTTGGAGCATAATGTTCCCCTATTTAGTGTTTGACATACATCTCAAATTGGAACTATGATAATGATAATTTTGTCACTTTTTAAGAGCAATTAATGAGGAGACTCTTGAACTTTTTTGGGTGAGAGAAATTCAATACACCAAAGTAAATAATGGATTTCTTAAGGTGTTCAAAGAGTACCCCTAATCTTGGGATTTCACAAAATTCAAGTGATTGGTTCCTTCATACCTATACCATTTCCTTTAGAGTATATGGTGTTTGGTAAGTGCACACGATTTTCCTAAGTATATCCCAAATACAATTAATTGAATTTTCAAGTAAGAATCGCTAGAGGGAACAAAATAAAGGGTGTTTCTTCCCCACATCTCTCATGTTTTTTTTTTACTTTTGGCAACTAATAAGAATGGACTAAATCATATTTATCCCATTTTGTAATCATATAGAGTGGTGCCTGAGTGCCGATGGATCTTTGATCTTGAAGGTTTCAGAAATAATATAAGTGCGAGTATCCCCACTTTTGTGTGAATTTTTTTTTTATGAGGATGTCAAAAGAATTTTTTTTACCATTGATGAAGAAATGAGGAAATATAGGAAATAGTTATGTATAATTAGGGGTGATGATTTCAAAAAGAGATATAATCTTGCTTTTCCTAGCTCCTTTGTAGAGGAAAATAATCCAATTGTAATAATTCAAAGGTTGTTATCCCATATAGAAATTTTGACACTATTTAACGAGGATAGGCCTAAAATCAAAAGAGACCATGTTGCCCCTATCACACCGTATGTCAGAGCAAAAATTCAGGAGCCTCAAGAGCAATACCAAGTTGTTGTCGCCCCTAAGAAATAATATGCTAAGTGAAAAAATGTCACTAACCTAGAGGAGAAGGGGAAGACCATTGAGACGAAAGATGTTGAAGAAGTGTCAGAGGAAACTTTGTAGGGCAAGATGATTTGGAGCTTGTACCTTCACACTCAAGAGTCATTCTGTTGGTTTTGCATGATAATAGGAGCAATGATAATTTGAATATTTCCAAGTACAACGACAATGACATTATCTAGATTTGTATTGTCAATAATTTTTGGTTGATGATTAGTTGTTAAAAACATAGGAATTAAAGGATTTTATGGTTTAGAGAAGATGAGTATCAAAGAATAGTTTCTATAGTAAGAAACAACTTTGATCCATCTGAGTCGGAAGAGGTGGCAAAGAAAATTCTACCACAAGTAGATTTAGAAGCTATCAATATAATAGGTAAAAAAGGAAGGGAAATGGTGCAAAAAACTAGACTAGGGTTGCTCCCAAATTGTGGTATCACTATTTCACTTGCCTTTGATAGAATTAGAAAATAGGATCAAAAACTGTATAGCATTGAGGGGCAAGTAGAGAAAGCCTTCTCAGGGTTAGGGTAAATAGTGCTAAATTTGAAACATTTAACGTTATGTATCATGGAAATTAATGTTTTTGTCATCACTTTCTATAGTAAATTAGCTATTCTATAGAGAGCGTAGTTGTCCTTGAGAGGTTTAAGGTTGAAGTTCCAAAAATAAGCATACAACCTTTTTTTTTTCACCTTACAAAGATAAGAATAGATACCCATTTATATTATATAAATTCTAAAATGATTCTTTCTTCCTTCAACTTCATCAACACTTTTTGTATTTGGAGAGCCAAGGAAATAAATTATAAGTGATGATAATCAATATTTTTATCTTAATGCTTGATGTATTTGGAGAGAAAGTGTAATATTATGCAATAATTAATAGTATTTATTTTTAATGGTATTGTACGAGGAAACGAAGCAGTAGAAACAAAAATAGGTTCATCAAGAGGGATACATCTCCAACATCCTTAATATTTACATTGTCAATGAACATCATTTTTGGGGCTGGAATATCCTCTATAACAACCCCTTATACTTGACTTGCTAATATAGAGGGTAATATTATTCTATAAAATTCAACTATGGATTCACGAACATTCAATTTTATGTTTGGCATCTCTAATGCCTTCTACACACCTAAAATGGAATAACATTATGATTGTATTAAGATCAATTAATTATAATCCTATGTTGTCAATCAAATAATCAATAACAAGATAAATGAGGTCATCTAGAGTGCTAAAATTGTTGGCATTTGGCATTAAGTTGTCATTGATGTCAACTAGTTTGGCAAGGTCACCGGTAAGTAAGAAGTGGTGACCGATATGATGGAAATACACATGAGAGTAAGAAGACAAAAGGAAGGCTACCGATACACATGACTTGGGTCATCTACCGATAAGGCATAAATTAGGATGAAGGTTGTTTGTGTGTTATGAAGGCACAACAACTGGTGAACATAACAGAAAGGATGTCTGATGGTCATACCGATAAAATAGACTAAACCGGTAGTCAACCTTGGCTGACAAAGTATGTCGAACTGACATAGGAATCCAAGAAAAGGTGGATGTCAACAAGCATGACAATTGGATTCTAGGTGGAGGTACTACACAGGTCAGTGGAGTGAGCATCGATGTAACAAATTTGCGGGCAGCTCGACTTTTATGAGGAACCCGCAAGTCACAGAGGATGCCAGAAGATTCCAGCTCAATGAAGGCAAGCAGGAAATACAACTGCACTGATCCTGCAAGAAGATTAGATCTTCATACGTTTTTGGTGAAGGAAACAACAAAACCATTAATGTCAAGTGACAGAGAAAAGAAGAAAAGTGTGGTGCAGACCTCCAAATTTAGAAAACGCACATTGGAATGCGAAGGATGGTGATTGAATGTTGTCATAAAGATTAAATATCCTTGAAAAGAAGACCGAATCAAAGGGGATTCGAATTGAGCTAGAAAAGAAAAACCTAACACGTAAATGTTTGAATGCATTCTTGGCAGGAATCCATGATTATAAATACATAATCTCGGAATGGAAAAGATTGATGCTTGAAGAGAAGAAGAAGAGTAAAGAGAGCTTGAGTGCAGAGAAGAATCCTCTCCCTTATAATCTATTCTAAGTAAGTTGCAAAGGAAGTCAACAAGAAAACTGGTAAGAGGGTTTAACCAACAGTGATTGAGTACAGTTATAACTGTAGCAAGTCGAATAGTTAAGCAAATCGGTGAGGTGTGGTAGAGCAAGGTGGCATGCAAGTGTGACATAGTGAGTTGTGTGAGTGTGTGTGTGTGTGTGTGTGTGTGAGAGAGAGAGAGAGAGAGAGAGAGAGGCCAAGAATTAGAGAGAGTGATCTCACAAGTAGTAGTGTGAGATCCAATAAAGAAGAGAAGACTATCAACCAGCAATAACATATTTGATCAAGAATTGCAGAACTCATTTGCAACAAGAAGCCATAACTGTATCTAAATTGTATTTATATATACATCACCAAGTTGGAGCTTGGTGCAGGGGTTGGTGCCCTAAATATTTGTAAATCAGTGTTTCACATGTGAGGTTGGATTGGACTAGTAGTCTTCAGTAACATTTCTCACCAAGGTTTTTCCCATATTGGGTTTTCCTCATACATCTAGTGTTGTGGGCTACATTTGTGTGATTGTCGTCTTTGGTCTCCTCATTTTCTTTACTAGTTTGATTGTTTAGTACTTAAAATAACAATCAGTATTGTGAAGTTGGCTTAACAATAAAAAGAGTTTAGGAACCACTGATTTACCCCCCTCTCAGTGGCACTCTGTGTTCAATAATTGGTATCAGAGCATAGGTTATCGGTTATTTATAAACCTTGGGTAGATTCTGAACTTAGAACACAATGGAAAGAAATGAGTCTACTTCCTCAAAATCCCCCATGTCTGATGGATCCAACTATGCCTTTTGGAGAAGAAGAATGAGACCTATATTTCCTCTCTTGGTTTTGATGTGTGGATGTTTGTCAAGAGGAGGTATGTTGTCCCTAGTGTTCCTCCCATTTATCATGATGCCAAGAAGGAGTATGAGAACAATGAAAAGGCCAAACATGCTATCTTGAGTGGGTTGTCTGATAATGAGTTTGTCAAGGTCATGCACTGTGCATCTGCCAAGGAGACCTCGGATAAAATGCAGAGGTTATTTGAAGGAGATGCAAAAGTTAAAGAGGGTAATCTACAAGCACTAAGGGGTCAACTTGAAGGCATCAAGATGAAGGATGATGAAAATATTATAGACTACCTTCACAGATTTGATGAAACTGTGAATACCATCAAAGGACTTGGAGAAGATATTGTAGATGAGGTCCTTGTCAAGAAGGTACTTAGGTCCCTTACACCTAAATATGATACAAAGGTGTCTACCATAGAAGAAGCCAAGGATCTGAAGATCTTTTCAATGGATGAGCTATTTGGCTCACTGGCTGCCTATAAAATGAGAACAACTAGTGATGCTTCCTTAAGGAAAGAGGCATTGTTCAACACCACTTCGAAGGGAAAAGAAGTAGCTGCTCATAAAGGATCCAGTGAAGACTCTCATATAGAGGTACCAAACTTTGTCAGAAAACTCAAAAGAGGATCTGACAAGTATAAAGGAAAGCTACAACTCAAATGTTTCAACTATGGTAAAGTTGGACACTTTTCTGCAAAATGTCCTTATAATGAAACTGGTGGAGATGAGTCGAGAGGGTTTAGCAGATCTACTGGCAAAGATAAAGAAAGAAATGTCTACTGACAAGGAAGAAGAGGCTATCGGAAGAAAAGCGGCCTATATACTATTGAAGATGATGCCACAGATGAAGAAAGTGTATCAGAAGATGACTACCATGAGAATGACAGAAAAGTTAATCTCTTTATGGTACTTGATCAACCGGTTGGTGAAGATGAGGAAGAGGAGGATATTGAGGCTGAAGTGGATTTAGAAGGAGAGATTATAAGTACTCTTGAGGAATTGAGTAAAACAAGAAGAGAAATCAAGAAGGTCAAGCATGCTACAGTAAATGAACAAGGTCTCTTGAAGCAATCCCTGGATGAGTCCAGTCAAGTCATATCTGACTTGAAACTGCAACTAGAAGAAACCAAGAGAATATGTGAAGTTACATCCTCTGATATGATGAAGAAGGAAAAGAAGCATCAATATCTAGAAGCATAAATAATGAAGCTCAGAAAGGAACTTGAAGAAAGTAAGGAAGGAATAAAAGTAACGAGCAAATATGAAGGAAGCACCAAAGCCTTAGACAAGATGTTGAGCAAACAGAAGCAATCTAAAGATATCAGTGGCTTAGGCTTTGAAGAAGGTCAAATATCAAACAGAAAAGACACATTTGGTAAAGAAATAAAGTTCACCTCTTCAAATGAAGGTGAAGAAAAGAAGACATTCATTGTAGGCAAGGATACTGGTAAAAAGACATATGTAGATGTTGTTAGAAATCGCCACACAAACCAGTATACATAAGCAATGAACCAGAGGCCACACTCATTGTACCAACATGGAAATCCAAGGAGAAATGCAAGATTTGACCATGAAGGATTCACCAGAGTCAACAACATGAAGGGAAGACCCCCAATGAGGCAGTCCTTTGCAGGACCAAGGCAACCTAACCAGTATGTTTCTAACTTTCGAGGTTATTGTTACCGGTGTAACAAATTTGGGCATAGAATAAATGATTGTAGATTAACCAATAAGCCCTCTATGAGATATGAAAGTAGAAATCCATTTAATGCACTCTAGGATATGAATATTGTCTATTATCAGTGCAATGGATATGGTCATAGGAGTTTTGAATGTAAAAAGAATAAACCGGTACACCCTACAATAATCTTAAGGATTTATCTTTAAATGAAAATGTAAAATGCTCTAACTGTCAAGAGTTTGGACACATAGCAAGGTCTTGTAAAAACAAGAAGATCAAGCAGAAGAAGACAAGTCTTGATCAAGAACTGGTAGTTTAACCTAAGCACAAAATAGCAGTTAACAAGAAGAAGGAAACTAAACTGGTATGGGTTGAGAAAGAAAAAGAAAAGGCAGAATCAAGTCTAATAGTGTAGACTGCCTTACATGTTGAATGGAAAAATCTATGGGTTGTAGATAGTGGTTGTTCCAACCACGTGACTGGTGAAAAAAATAAATTCATCAAACTTGAAGACCAGAATGGTGGTTCAGTAAGATTCAGAGACAACTCATCCATCAAGATAAAGGGAAAAGGTACTCTAAGTATTGATGGAAATTTGAAGTCTCATAATGTATATTATGTGGAAGGCTTAAAGCACAATCTGCTGAGTGTGAGTCAGATGTGTGACAAAGGTTATAAATTCACCTTTGACTCAACCAGTTGCCAGATAAAGAAAGACAATATCGGTCAGGTTGCGGCAGAAGGAAAGAGAACAGATGGCAATGTTTACAATCTGAAGGAATTCTATGAGTCCAAATACATGTTAGGATAGGTTGATGAAAGCTGGTTGTGGCACCGAAGATTAGGCCACATAAAATTTGATAACCTAGTTGCAGTAAGCAGAAAGGGGTGTGTGAGGAGTATTCCACCCATAATCAAACCGATAAGCACATTTTGTGATGAATGCATGAAAGGAAAGAAAACTAAGGTGAGCTTCAGAACAAAAGAGCACAACACCTCAAGACCACTTGAAATTATGCATACAGATCTGTGTGATCCAACTAGGACAAGAGCTCTTGCAGGTGAGAATATTTTATGCTCTTTGTTGATGATTACTCAAGAATGACATGGGTCACCTTCTTGCAAGATAAGTCACAAGCATTTGACCAATTCAAGATATTTAGGAAGATGGTGGAGAAAAAAAGGGTGCAAGCTAAAATGTCTAAGATCAGACCGCGGTGGAGAGTTTACATCAAATGAATTTGAAGATTATTTTGAAGAGTAAGGAATTAGAAGGCAATACTCAGCCCCTAGGACACCACAACAAAATGGTGTGGTAGAAAGGAAGAACATGATAGTTAAGGAGATGGCAAGAAAAATGTTAAATGAGACCAATCTGCCAGACACATATTGGAAGGAAGTTGTTCATACTGATGCATATACCTTGAAGCGGGTTCAATTAAGAACAAACAACAGAATGATACCCTATGAGTTGTGGTATGACCGGAAGCCATCTATCAAATACTTCAAAGTATTTGGAAGTAAGTGATTTATCAAGAGAGATATGGATGGTCTAGGAATATTTGACTCCAGGAGTGATGAAGGAATCTTCCTAGGTTACTCATCTAACATCGAGGCCTACAAATGCTACAAAAAAATACCAAGAAGAGTCATTGAGAGTGTGCATGTAAAATTTGATGAGGATATGCACAAAAGAAGTCAACCATAGGTAAACCATTATGATGATTCTGGTGATGAAGGTGAGAAAGCTCAGTCAGACAATGAACCCGAAGAAGCATCCAAGAAGGCTCCCAACTGGTATGTACAGTTGAATCACCCAAAAGAGCAAATTCTGGGAAATAAGAGTGATGTGTGCAAACTAGAAGAAGACTTGCCCGTAATGATGAACATGTAAACTTCTGCCTCATAACTGAAGTAGAACCTAAAACATTCAATAAGGCCAACAAAAGACAAGAATGGATGGATGTCATGGAAGAAGAGCTGCAACAGATTGAGAAGAACAAGACTTGGGAATTAGTCCCTAGACTGGAAGACAAGAACATCATTGGCACTAAATGGGTCTACCAGAATAAGATGACTGAAGAAGGTAAAATTGTTAGGCATAAAGTTAAACTAGTGTGCAAAGGATACTCTCAGGTAGAGGGAATTGACTTTGAAGAAACATTTGCACCGGTAGCCAGATTAGAAGCAATTAGAATGTTTCTAGCCTTCTCTGCCTACAAGGGTCATAAAGTATATCAGATGGATGTAAAATTTGCCTTCCTAAATGGAAATTTGGAAGAACAAGTGTACATAGAGCAACTAGAAGGGTTTTTGCTACATGATGATGAAATATTTGTGTGTCGGCTGAAGAAGGCCCTGCATGATCTAAATCAAGCTCCTAGAGCATGGTATTTGAGATTAGATCAGTACCTAAATGAGCCGGGATTCAAAAAGGGGAGTGCTGACAACAATTTGTACATAAAGAAAGATGAAAACATGATTATTGTGGTTGTGTATGTAGATGACATTATCTTTGGAGGCAACAAGGACACCCTCTCCAAATAATTTGCTAATCAGATGCAGTCATAATTCGAGATGTCAATGCTTGGTGAATTGATATACTTCCTTGGTTTGCAGATATCACAGCAAGATAAGGGAATATATATCTCACATATCAAGTATGCAAAGAAAATGTTGAAGAAATTTTAATTGGAGGATTGTAAACCAATAAGTACCCCCATGGTGACCGGAAGTAAATTGAGCAAGAATGATGAATCACCGGTGGTGGATCAGACTTTGTATAGATCAATGATGGGAAGTCTATTGTATCTAACTGCTTCTAGACCGGATATAGTACAAGCAGTATGTATGGTGGCCAGATTCCAAGCTACACCTAAGCAGTCACATATGAATGTTGTAAGTAGAATCTTTAGGTACTACAAGGGACACTCAATTATGGATTGTGGTACCCTAAACAAAGAGAATTCATCTTGGAAGCATATAGTGATGCTGATTGGGCAGGTTGCATTGATGATCAGAAGAGCACAAGTGGTGATGCATTCTTCCTAGGTGACCGGTTGGTCTCATGGCATAGCGAGAAGTAGGACTCGGTCTCTCTATCAACCACTGAAGCAGAATTCATTATTGCTGCTACATGTTGCTCTTAGGCGCTTTGGATGAAGCAGACCCTCAAAGACATACAGGTAGACATCACTGATCCTACTCTCGTCTGGTGTGATAATTCGAGTGCAATCAACATAGCAAAGAATCCGGTGATGCATTCCAGAACAAAGCACATTGCTATCAAGTATCATTTTCTCAGAGAGAAAGTTGAAGGACAGGAGGTAAGAATGGATTATGTCCCTACTAGAGAACAGGTAGCAGACATTTTCACCAAACCATTACTGATAAGCACATTTGAGTACCTCTGACACAAGTTGAGATTTGTATCATCTGCCTTATGCACTTGAGCAAGGAAGGATTTATATGGTACTGAGGGAGCTCAGTCTAGATCAAAGGGGGAGTGTACAGTACCCTTTGTCATTGTGTCAAAGGGGGAGAAATATATTGCTATGAAGTGTCTTTAGGTAAGTTGACATCAATGCCAAAGGGGGAGATTGTTGGCATTTGGCATTAAGTTGTCATTGATGTCAACCAATTTGGCAAGGTTACTAGTAAGTAAGAACTGGTGACCGATATGATGGCAATACACATGAGAGTGAGAAGATAGAAGGAAGGCTACCAATAAACAAGGCTTATCGGTAAGGCATAAATCGGGATGAAGATTGTTTGTGTGTTATGATGGCACAACAACCGGTGAACAAAACAAAAAGGATTTTTGATGGTCATGCTGGTAAAATAGACTAAACCGGTAGTCAACCTTGGTCACCAAAGTATGTCAAACTGACATAGGAATCCAAGAAAAGGTGGATGTCGACAAGAATAACAGCTGGATCCCAGGTGGGGATATTGCACAGGTCGATGGAGTGTGCATTGATGTAACAAATCTGCAGGCAAGTCGGCTTTTATTGGGGATCCACAAGTCATGGACAATGCCAGAAGATTGCGGCTCGAGGAAGGCAAGATGGAAATAGAACTGCACTGATCCAGCAAGAAGATTTGATCTTCATACCTTTTTGCTGAAGGAAACAACAAAACCATTAATGGCAAGTGATAGAGAAAAGCAGAAAAGCACATTGGACTGCGAAGTTTAGTTGGTGATTGATCGTTGTCATAAAGATCATATCCTTGAAAAGAAGATCGAATCAAAGGGGATTCAGATTGAGCTGGAAAAGGAAAACCTAACACAATAGTGTTTGAATTCATTCTTGGCAGGAATCTATGATTATAAATACATAAGCTCAAAACAAAAAAGATTGATGCTTGAAGAGAAGAAGAAGAGTAAAGATAGCTTGAGTGCAGAGAAGAATCATCTCCAAATTTAGAAAACGCACATTGGAATGCGAAGTTCAGCTGGTGATTGATCGTTGTCATAAAGATCATATCCTTGAAAAGCAGATCGAATCAAAGGGGATTCAAATTGAGCTGGAAAAGGAAAATCTAACACGATAGTGTTTGAATACATTCTTGGTGGGAATCCATGATTATAAATACATAAGCTCGAAACAAAAAAGATTGATGCTTGAAGTGAAGAAGAAGAGTAAAGAGAGCTTGAGTGCAAAGAAGAATCATCTCCCTTAGAATTTATTTTAAGTAAGTTGCAGAGTGAGTCAACAAGAAAATCGGTGAGAGGGTTTTAACCGACAGTGATATTGATTGAGTATCGGTATAACTGTAGCAAGTACAACAGTCAAGAAAACCAGTGAGGTGTGGTAGAGCAAGGTGGCATCCAAGTGTGACACAGTGAGTTGTGAGAAAGAGAGAGAGAGAAGAGAGGCCAAGAATCAAAGAGAGTGATCTCACAACTAGCAGTGTGAGATCCAATAAAGAAGAGAAGACTATCAACCAATAGTAACATATTTGATCAAAAGTTGCAGAACTCATTTACAACAAGAAGTCATAACTATATCTAAATTATATTTTAATATATACATCACCAAGTTGGAGCTTGGTGCAGGGGTTTGTGCTCCTTGGGTTGGTGCCCTAAATCAGTAGGAGTTGGTGCTCCTTGGGTTGGTGCCCTAAATCTTTGTAATTCAGTGTTTCACTTGTGAGGCTGGATTGGAGTAGTAGTGTCCAATAGCATTTCTCACCGAGGTTTTTTCCATATTGGGTTTTCCTCGTACATCTGGTGTTGTGGGTTGCATTTGTGTGATTGTCTTCTTTGGTCTCCTCATTTGCTTTACTGGTTTGATTGTTTAGTACTTAAAACAACAACCGGTATTGTGAAGTTGGCTTAACGGTAAAAAGATTTTAGGAACCTCTAATTCAACCCCCTCTCAGTGGCACTCTGTGTTCAACAAAAATATCCTTTATCCTTAATCTCTACATAATCAAAAAGATAATTTCTAGGGATTTAGTATCTTGCAAAATGTTTCCCTATTCTTGAGCTATTAATCCAAAGGGTGATGATTCCCTAAATGGTTCTATTATGGATTTTTGCATTAGTAATGAATTTGTTGATGCAAATATTTTCCTACTCCTTTTCTCTTCCATCTATATTGATGTTTTATTGATGGAGATTATTCAAAAACTAGGCCACTTTCTTGTGTATATGAACAAATCTTCCACACTAAAATAATACTATGAAATCATGATCACATATAATTACATGTTTCTCAACTATGATAAATACTAGCTTAGATATATCTCTATGAAATATAAAGAGATATATTATGTTTGTTGTTCCTATCAACCTAGTGTGACAAATATAGGATACAAACTTGATGAATTATATCAATCATTTTTTGGAAAATACCATTTCCTAGATAACTAAACTAGTACAAAAATATCTTTTTATATGTAATTTTGTTTTGGGGATTGGTAAATATAACTACAACTACAAAAACATTAATAATAATTAAAGATTATGAATTTGTAATAAATACTAAATTATGTTTAAAAATATTACATTAGAATGGCTTTAAACTAACTATTTAAAATTAAGCTAATAGGTTGTTGGTTATCTGAATTTTTTTTTAAAAATTGTAAAAAAATAGAACTTTATAGAGTCGAATGAAAAGCAATGTAACATCATTCAAATGAATCAATATATTGATTTTTATGAGCAGCAATGGTTTGATCTTCTCACCATTTTAATATGGTATCAAAGTAATAAAAGAGGTATGGAGGAGGTGAGTTGAGGAAAGAATGTCTCATAGACAACCTTACCAACCGTTTGAACTATGAACCAAAGCTAATCAAAGTAATAATCTTGTGATTGAGGAAGCAGTGAAGGTAAAGAAAGAAATCAAAGTGATTGTTATCAAGAAAGGACATCATGGAAAAGTATGTTAATGAATAAATCTGCTAGAGAGATCTTGGCAGTAGGAGTAATTTACGCCAGTCGCAAATGATGTTCCAAATTAGAAATGCATTGATCAAGACAATTGTATTGAAGAGCGGCGTAGAAGTTGACCATAGCCAAGCATAAAAACAAATGAGGCATTTATTTTTGAAGGAGAAGCGTCGTTGGAAGATGTTGGAATATGGCTTGACATCAGCCAGCTGCATTTTCTTTTGAAAGTTTTCTAAAGCTTAAATTTCAACAAATCAATGTGGCGCATATCTTGCATCCATTGCAATCCTTAAGACCACAATTCATTGGGGTAGTTCTTCCTATGAACACTACATTCCATGGAGCGGATTTTGTGATATAATCGTTGGAAAAGACAATCTGCTGAGTCGAGAGAGTGGGGATTTGAGATAAGTAGCCATCGCTCTGCTCGTGTAATTCTTTAGAACATTTTTTTGGCTTGAGCATTACATTATTATTGCTTAGACAGTAACTAAAAGGGAGGTTTATGATAGAAATTAAGCGGGGTTTGATTCAACATAGAAACCATTTCAAGCACTAGAACCTTTTAGATTGTGCATTGGTCAAATTTATTATTTATTTATTTTTTTTTATTTTTTTTTATTTTTTGGGTGCGAGACTGGTGTATGGTAGAATTGGTGAGGACAGAAAGGCATTCATTTCGATATGATAGTTATTGTTTTCTAGAATTGTGAAATAAAAGTATGGATAATTTATTTTTATGTGATGGAGAAGCAATTTTCTTTCAGTGTGAGTTTTAAATTTTTAATTGTTAAGTTATATCTATATAAATTTCATTGCATGCATAGGCATATGCAAGGTGAGAGGATATTGAACTTCATAATAGCTGTGTGTTTTTTTAGTTTGACTATGGTTTCTTGAAACTTTAGAAATAGAGTCATGATGACATTTTGTATACGAAGTCACATTATAAAAGATGTATTATCAAGTGGAATCAAACATCTTGTTAATTCTATTTATTACCATAGTCATGCATTCCTAGGGTCATTTGTGTTACACTTATTACATTTAAGGAAACTTAGAGACTCACATGCAACATCTAATGACTAGAGTTTAAAAGAAGATCAAACTAGAGGTTGAAAGAAATGGAGGCGAGAAGAAATCTATCATACTAAGATAGCTTCTTTCTTAGGGATGATTCATTCCATGAGAAGTAACTCACTTGTGTCCCTAAAGAAAAGAGGGCTCTTGGCATGATGTGTGTCCCTTCAAGAAGCAAAGGTGGGCTAGATTTATTGTGGATGCACTTGGTGTATTCATATTGGGTTTGTGATTTGTCCAATAGAGGAGAGATTATTTCCACAACACTACAAGAGTCTAGACACACTCAGAGGAGATGCAGAATTTTGGAGGAAATGTGTCTCATGTACAACACTAAAGGAGGCATTAGACACACTCAGAGGAGATATGGACTTTTAGAGGAAATGTCTCTCATTGTGCAAGTAGGCTGGGAACACTTCATGTTATCGCATGTTCTTCAAATGGTTGGAGGTTCTACAATGAGGAGATCTACTAATGAGGTCAATCTGGTATTTCTTGGGTGAGTTTGGAGGATAAATGAAGGCACTTCATCAAATTTTCAAGAAGGGTTGTTGTGATCAACCGTTGCAATGTTTCATCCTTTGTTGGCATTTATGTAGTAAGGGGCGAATGTTGGAAAATATTACCTTAAAGATTAGTTTAGAATAATTAATTAGTCATATGTTAGTAGGTTACTTGATTAGTTGCATTTTGTCGAAAGTTTTTGAATATGGGAAAATAGGTTTTCATGGGCCCTTGAAACCCATTATAGCAAGAAGATCAAAAGATTTACATTAAAGTGCAGCAAAACCAAAAAACAACAAACCAAGGAAAGACAGTGGACAAACAAAACACCAGCAAACAAGAGACATCAGAACAAAGACCAAAAAGGACCGTCAAAAACCCAGGATTAGGTTAATTTCTGAAGCATTTCCGCCGCTTCCAGCTCCAACTGTTCCATATTATCAACTGCCCGCTTTATATCCTCGATTTCCTTGTTGCGGCTTTACATCTTTTTAGTGCTTACCCTCGTTCTCCTCCCAAGCCCTGTATCCTTATCATCTAGGGTGTCATCCTTAACATCAATAATGCCCGCCGTTGCCTTATCCCCATGGTAGTTCTCCAGATTACTGATGAGGGCCTTCATGCTAGTTGAGGCAGCCTTAAGAATTTTATGGTTTTTCTCACCTATTTTTTTTAGCGTGCTCTCAACTCCATCAAGTCTCTTTTCAATGGCACCTTCTCTCTTTTCCAAGCTAAGAAAGTTATTGTGATTAGCGTTGATAATCTCCTCTCCATTACCAATAGATTTGGTGAACTTGCTGAGACAATTAGGGAGGGGGTTGAATTTTCTCGAGCCTAAAGCCCATAAGGTCTTGATTTTCCTTGCTTCCTAGGCCTGCTTGGTTTTAATGCCTACAATTTCCTTATGCATCTATCTAGGAGCACCTATTTGAAGCTATACATACCATTATTGATGCAAATATCAATATCCAGGTGATGCTCTTCTTGGTTCTTATCACCAGCGGTATCAAGACTCAGTCACGAGAGGCAACCGGTCCTTGGTGCCTACCTCCTTATTTTTAGGAGTCTTCTTTTTCTTCTTTTGGCTCACAAGGGTTTGGACCTCCTCACTTCCAGTATCCATATCATTGCCAGTCCCATAATCCTCCTCATACCAGGTATCCTCATCCTCCCCTCTCTGCTTCTTTTTGGCCGACCCTTTGTTCTGTTTCCCCTGCCCAATTTTTCTATTTTTGTGCTTGACCCAGCAATTTGGGGGTCATCCTCTGTCTCAGCTTTCGTTTCATAGCATTCACCTTCCTCATCATTAGAGTCATCTAGATCCTCATCCGATTCGGAGTTCTCAGCTATATTCAACTGGATAATCGTGTTCTTGATGTAATTATACACAATCACCATCAAACCTTCGTGCATTGTAGGGTTGATACTGGGGTTGGATATGGAATCCTTGATCCCCACATTAAGGGCACAAAAAAGATAATATGGAAAAGAAATTTTATTTTTATGCCTAAAATGATTAAGACAAAGTGGTAGTTGTAAACCCTAGTGTATCTACCATCAAGTGTGATAAATTTCATTATAGCAAGCAAAGCCCTTTGCCAAATTAATTTAATTGCCTTTGGCGAGAAGTAGGCATGGCTGCCCTTCACAAGTCTAGCCTTCTCCTCCTCATCCTTCAGAAATTTATTCACGGCAGCGTCTGAAATCTTTATGTCCCTGTAAAACTTGAAGCCCTCCATAGGAAGACCCGTTGCCTCCGCACTCATAGTTTCAGTCACCTTGACCTTCCTATTTTCAATGGTTAACATTCCTTCATTCTAGCCCTTCTTGAAGATTCTCGTAATTTTGGGTCGTTTCTCCTGCATATTTTCCATGAAATCCGTCATCTTGGCAACTTAAAGGATTTCCTAGACCTGTGGATGACTCTTCCATTTATCAATGGTGGTAGCCTCCATTCTCTTACGTTTTCCACCCATGATGTTATTGGTGTTAATAGTCTGTAATTCCCACCTGATATCTTTTTTCATGAAAGACTTTCTGTGATAACCCGCTCGAATTCTATGGGAATTTTTTATGCTATTGTTGAAGAGGGATAAAAATGCACATAAATCATGCGAAGTTAACCTACAATGATTACTGTACCTCTTTTTTGGCTACCTACAAAACCAGCTCCTGCTACCATGACATCTCCTTACACCTCGAGAAATGATTTCAAATCTGGCCCTACTTACCATGCAATCTTTTATAAGTTAAGATATCACATGCCGCACACGGTAGCTCCCCTTTGCCATTCCAGGTAATAATTATCTTGCTTTGTACTACCTCATTGGCATCCCAATCAATGCTCCAATTCTAGCTCTATGTAAACATGGGATATGTGGCATTTTTTAAACCCCTGAAGCAACTCCCTGGCAAACTCAATGATGTTCTTGATAGTCCACGATGGTTAATGATTACCGAGAAGGTAGTTAATATTTTTTTTGGAGTCGCCTTCCAACCATATCATTTTGACCCCTAAATTAGAGGCTAATTTAATAGATTGGAGGGCACCCATAGCTTCTACCATATGATTTGTCTAAATTCCTAAGGGAAAGGCCACAACCCCAGTGCAAAAGCCAGCCCCATTTCGGATAACACCGCCACAACCAGCCAGTTCTAGATTTCCTTTTGCCGCCTCATCAAAGTTGGCCTTAAACCAATCATTGGGGGGAAACGACCAACAACACAGTCTTCTATTGATTTGGTTGATGTTAGAGCCCAAGAAAGATGGGATATTCCATCTTTTGAGAACATCAAAGTCCTCATTATTGATATAACAGTGCACCCCCCTGGCCATCACATTCTCAACACAATTATTTTTTATCTTGACACACACCACTTCAGAGGTGTTAATATCATTATGGAATATTCTATTGTTTCTCTCTTTCCATATCCCCCAGATGATATGGGCAAAGGAGAACTTCCAAAGATTTCTTATGGTGATGTTATTGGTTGAATAATGTCAGCTTCTGAAGCAATCCTACATCTCCTCTGAGAAAATCCAATTCAACCCCCACATTTGAAAAAAACATCCCCCAAATAGGAGTGGTAAAAGGACAATGTAAAAAAATGTGGTTCACAAATTCCTCATTATTAAAACAGAGATAGCATATGTTAAGGAAACAAAAGCCCCTCTTTCTCAAATTATTAGTAGTTAGAATCTTTTTTTGCAGGAGGATCCAAAAAAATATTGATTTTAGGAATCAAACCTGGATACCAAGCCTTAGCCCAGCAAGGAGTAGGATCTTGGGATTGTTCCAGTAAAAGGATAGTAGAAGAGACTGAATAATTCCCTGACGAAGTCCCACACCACACCATATGGTCTTCCCTTCTAGTATTTAACACAACCTGGTTGATCATTAAATTTACCTGCTTAAGTTTGGGATCAATTGATCTGAGGTCCACCCACTTTTGATCTTTCTAGTAATCAGCCACTTCGGTGCCTATCTTCTCCTTACAATTCTGGATGAGCATATGAGAGGCATGTTTATTAAGAGGGGCTCCACCAATCTAAGCATTGTCCCAAAAGTCCACCTTCCTTCCATCACCTATTGCCCAGATATTGCCAAGACTAGCAATACCTTTAGCCTAGATAACACTATTCTAAATGAAAGAACCGCTTGGTATTTGATTTGATCCTAGGAAATCCTCAATGGTGGGAACTTTCCTTAAGTACTTTCCCTTCTAGATATCATTCCATTCTCCTTTTCCCTAATAAGTTCTGCAAATTTATTTGGCCAGAAGAGTTTTGTTCAAAGTTATGATATTCCTTAAACCTAGGCCCCCCTTCTTTTTGGGTTTACACACATTTTCCCATCCTATGAGAGACATTTTCTTCTTCTCCTCAACCCCAAACCACAGGAAGTCTTTCTGGATTTTCTCAACGACATCAACAAATTCGCCAGCAATTATAAGAAAGCTTAAAGAATACACTGGAAGTCTCTGGAGGGAAGATTTTAAGAGCTGGAATTTTCCAGCTTGACCAAGAAGGGTCCCTTTTCAACCAGCCAACTTTCTACTAAATCTATCAACCAGGCTATTCCATAACAGCTCCAAGGATTTCAATCCCAAGGAGAGGCCAAGGTAGATAGCAGGAGGCTTACCAATTTGGCATCTAAGGATCTAGGCCATTCTAATTTGTCTGTCCTCTGGGGTTTTGAAGAAGAAAACAAAGTTTTTCTCCCAATTGATGGTTTGACCTGTTGCCAAACTATAAGTATTGAGAAGGTTCTTCAGATTGGATGCTTCTTTGATAGAGGATGATCACATTAAAATGGTATCATCAACAAATTGTTGATGAGTGCAAGCTCTAAAACCAAAAGAGGGCGAAATACCTCTGAGGAGCCCCAAGGAAACAGAGTTGATGATAAATATACCCAGACATTCAGCCAAAATGATGAAGAGTATAGGGGATATGGGATCCCCCTGCCTGATGCTCCTAGAAATTTTCAAGAATGTGGAAGGCACCCCATTGACAATGATAAAAAAAGAAGGGGTCGAGATGAGTTGGTCAATTAGCTTAATAAACCTCACTCCAAAACCAAAAGCACCAAGCACCTTACCCAAGAAACTCCAGTCCACATGGTCATAGGCTTTAGAGAAATCCAGCTTCATAAGAAATCCTTTCTTTTTTGAATCCACCAATGAATGAATGTTTTCATGGATAGCAATGATAGAGTCAAGGATTTGTCTACCAGGAACAAATCCACTTTGTTGGGGCGAAATGATCAGAGGAAGAATCCTTAGTAGCTTGCTAGTAACGACCTTAGAAATAATTTTGTAGAAAGAGATGCATAAGCTTATCGATCGGAACTTATCCATAGAGTCTTCCCCTGGGCATTTGGGTATTAGAACCAAGAAGGTAGCATTAAGTTCCTTTAAGATCACCCTAGCCCCAAAGAACTATTGCACACCTTTAACAACATCATCTTTGAGGATGTCCCAGAAGGATTGAAAGAAGAATAACGGAAATCCATCTGGGCCCGGGGCTTTGTTCCCGTTAAAAGAAAAAGACAACTTTTTTGACTTGCTCCTTAGAAGGGATGGCCACCAAGGCCTTGTTCTAACCCTCGCTAATAGTAGAAGGGATACTTTCAAGGATGGCGTTCTCAGACTGACCATCCAGACCAAATTCTACCGAAAGGAGTGAAGTAAATAAGTTCTTGGCTTCCTTCCCAATCTCATCATCCTTCCTCGTTTCTGTTCCCCCAATTCTTAGCTTCGATATTCTATTAGCAGCCTTGTGTTTCATCACGGTCATATGGTAGAATCTAGTATTTTTGTCCCCAGCTTTAAGCCATAGGGATCTAGACCTTTGTTTCCATAATTCTTCCTCTCTTCTGATAATCTTATGGTACTTCATCAGTACTTCATTTTCCTCACTGATTGAGACTTCATTGTATCCACTCATTTGGATTTTATCTTGCATTTTCTTGAGTTCCAGCTAGGTTTTGGTCTTGGCAGCAAACAGATCTCCGCAAACCTTCTTATTCCATTTTTTAATATTGTCCTTCACATTTCTGAATTTTTTGGCAATTCTATACATAGCAGTACCTTTGGCATCAATAGACCACCACTTCTCAATGACCTGCACTAGGTTAGGGTGATCTAGCCACATCCTTTCAAATCTGAAAGGGAAATTTCTTTTAACAATGGTGTTATCAGCAACAAAAATCACAAGGAAATGATCAGAACCTATCCTAGAGATAGCAAAGAGGGAACATTGGTAATGGTTAAACCACTCGTTAGAAATGAGGGCTCTGTCAAGTCTGACTTTCGACAGTGGTATTTGTCGAAAGTTATTCACAAGAAAATAAGGTTTTATAAAGTCAATTGCGAAGCAATGTAACATCATCTGAATAAATCAGTATTTCTTTTTTATAATTTTACTACTACAACACAACAATGGTTTGATTTTCTCACCATTTGACAAAATAGAGATTGCTCTAAGTGGAGGGTTGGCTCACAATGATGGAAGGGATGAGAGTACATTAAAGGTGACTTATTTTCAGAGATGTGAGATAATATTTTAAGAAACAAAATAATAGCCATCATATCTTTCAAAATGAGACTTCTTTACATGACAATTGTGGTGGAAAATAAGATTGGGACTTCTATACGTGATAGCTTTTTTTAACAAATATTTAATAAAATAAGAAAAGTTCAAGATGATGGAATTAATAAACTTGTAACACATAAAGTGTGGGATCCTCATTAACATGCTTCCATTTACTATCATTTCCATTAAATATGAAATAAAGTTTTTAAAAGATGAAAGGCATAGAACTGATGGAGTTGATGGAGCTGTGTCCTGAGGCAAAGATAATTCTCAGTGTGCGTGACACGCAAACGTGGTATGAGAGTGTAAAAGATACTGATTTCAGTGCTTACAATGATCCTTGTGATCAATCAGAGCTTACCCTAAATAAATTGACAGTGTGGGAAGGATTGTTTGGTGGGAGGTTCGAAGACAGAGAATACGCCATGAGTGTGTACGAGGCGCATGTGGAAGCTGTGAAAACTTACGTGCCTGCTCATAAATTACTTATATTCAATGTAAAGGAAGGATGGCCTCGTCTCTGCAATTTCTTGGGTGTTCCTCTGCCGCCAGCTGATTTACCGTTTCCTCACGTCAATGATTCAACACAGTTCAACGAAATTCATTTTGCAAATGTAGAAAAAATTCTAGGCGGGTTTAAGAGAACATGATGTGGATGGGTTACCATATTTATTATGGTTATTCCTGTTATTTTAGGGTTTTGTTTTCAGGGTGCTTAATGAACCTTTTCTTATTGATATGTTTCTAATTATTAAAAAATATGCTACTTATAATATAAGTTTTTTGAATATAGTTCTATTCCATAATAAGATTACGGTAAAGTAAATTCAAGGATATACTTCCAATGTCCATATGTTTAGGTTATGTACAAATAAAAATCCATGATTAGATTTCTAAAGAATACTCTAGAGTGCATGTACATTACTTATGTTTCATACAATAGTTATTATAGTCTATTTAGAGACTTATTTATTGAACATGTTTTCTGAAATTAGATTGCAATTATCTAATTAATTTTAAACTATTCTTCAATAGTTTAAAATTAGTGAATGAGCCCATCTCTTTTTCTGGCTTCCTTTTTTTTGGGAAACATGTAAGTCACTCTACCACTCTTCTTCTTGTCACACCCTCCTCTTCCATAAACATTCTCTCTTGGTTTACCAGTTCTTCAATTGATATTAGTTCAATTGTCCCTTGTATACGTGTTATTATTGACTTTACTATCTGTTTGTTAATTATAATATGACATTATTCTTTTTAGTGAAGAGTTGGTACATGATTATTTTGATGTTTCTATTGATACTATGAGTATTTAGATGAAGATATATTTTTCATTTGTAAGTTAGGAGTTTTTTCGAGTGGTAGATGTTTATAATGTTTTGATTTCTTTTGTTATTCATTCATAGACTTGCCATATGCTTTTATTTCCCATTTTTACAATCCTTCTATACTCAAGTATAACTTATGAGTCTTAGTTAAATTTTCTTATGATCTATCTTTCAATTATTATCCACCTTCTGCCTCTACTATACATGACATGATGCATAAACATGTGAATATGGGACATGGTGAATATAAATTTCATCTTATGTGAACACAATTAGAAATATATAATGGTATATCTAAGTTTATGTGCAAACATTTAAGCCACAAGTTGATACTAGCATATTATTTAACAATTCTTTAGACCTTGATTTTTTTACTTAACCTTTATTAAGCAAATTGTTGGAACCTAGTTTACAATGTATGGTGAGTTTCATCTAACAACCTCACAACTATTATTTTTTCTAATTTTCATGAGGATCTTGATATTAGAAACTTTTGAAATATAATATGATCACCCTAAATCATTTAGTAATAACTTTGCACCATGTAAGGTTATACATTTTAAATATAACTTTGCACCATTATAAGGCTATACATTTTTTCTATCATGAAATACATTGATAATCTAAAGATAGAGGTGTTCTATGTAAAAATAAAGCTCAATAATTCATAAAGAAAAGGAGGATTTAAAATTTTAGGATGCTCATAAAAAGATCTAGAGACAACTCTTGGCACTACCTAATCTAGATAGAAAAAGGTAAATGTAATGCATAAATTTTGTCTCTTACAAAGGAATAGTAATGTTCCTTGAGAATGAACCTTACAAACTATATTAGAAGGAACCAATAGTTCTTAAACTATTTAAACTACTTGATTTTTCTTTCTACATAAATAAAATTTACAATTAAATAGTAAATTATAAGTTTATAAATTTGAATATTGTGTTTTAACAAACTAATGAAAATATATTTCCATTGGAGATGACTTACAATGCAATCTTATTAGAACTAGAAAACCCTAATTTCAAAGAACCTATAGTAAATTTTAGAGGTCTCTTCCATGGAAACAAGTGAATCACATTAATATCCTCATGTTCCATCCCAAATTCAAAACAAAAATTGCAATAAAAACCAAAATGAGTGCTTGTCTGCACATAATAGAAAGAATGAACTTAGAGGAAATACACAAAATATTGACATAAGAAAATAAATATAGAAACTAAGAACTTGAATATTTATAAGTCACAAACTAGAATATCAAAGAAAGAGATATTAAAAGGTATCATCAAATTATGCTACTTCTTATAAAGTAAAACTTCTCCACAAAAAGAAGAAAGAAAATTATTTGGATGACTATTTGGGGGGCTCATCTTTGTCAACCCTTCATTTTGGTATTTCTACCTCCATGATAGCTTATTTTTTTAAGTAATATTCAAATATAAAAAATATGATTTCTTGAAAATAAAATCGTAATTATCTATGACATAGAAAAATCCAACTATATTATGCTTATGCTTGAAATATTTTAATAAGAGCACAAAATAGTAGAGCAATAAAAAAAAGGAACAACGAAATTAAAACAAGATCACAAGGAAGTTGTGAAGAACCTAAACACAAACATTCTTTCTTCAACCTTATTTTTTGTGTGATCCCATAAAGATGATAATCAAAAAATCTTTACGAAAATGATATGTAAAATCTGATAGATCTTTGTTGGATGGTATGATTTCTACAAGGCTTCCAAAGTTTGAATTCTAGAGTTTTTTTTAGTGCATCTACATGCAAAATTGTTATTTTCAAATTGTTAGTGGGAAGGTAGTTCTCCAACTACTATTAAACCTATGAATTCTCATTATTTGATAGTGTATTGAATAGATATCTAAACATGGTGATACCATTCAAAAATAATACTTTAGAGAGCCTAGAAGATCATTAAATTTTCAAAAATATTAGTTTTTATTGTATTGAATAGATCTATCTAAATGTAGTGATACCATTCAAAATAACTTCAATTTACAAAGATAGGAACAACATTAAATTGCTAAAAATATTAGTTTTTACCATTCATTCTATATTAAAGGGATAAAGTTAAAACAGAATGCAACATGAAATTGTAAGGGTGTGCAATATTTGAAACTGCATTTTAACTTCAGTTTAGCATGCATATGAACGTATACTAAATATGCACTATAAAATAAAATAGAAATCATAAATGTTGGACACAATATGCCACTGAGAGGGGGGGTGAATCAGTGATTTCTAAATCCTTTAATACTTTTACCTCCAAGAGAGATTACCGGTAACATAAAACTAGACAACACAAATCAACCACACAAGGGGCACATCATATAACACCGGTATATAAGAGGAAACTCAAGATGGGAAAAACCTCGGTGAGAAGTGATGTTGGAGTCTACTGCTCCAATCTAGCCTCACAATGAAAACCTTCAGTTACAACATTTAGGGAACCAACCCAAGGAGTACCACTCCCACTTTAGGGCACCAACCCAAGGACCACCGAGCTCCAACTTAGTGATCTATCTTGTACATAATCAATTACAAAAGTAATAGTCTGATTACAAGTGAATCTTGTAACCACTGCATACACTTTATCCTGTCATTTTCTCACCTCCTCTACCTCACCAATTTACTTCTACTCTTCTTTCTATCTCCTTCTCAATCTCTCTGCTCACCTTCACTTCTTGCAGTTGATACTGGTTCCACTTCTACCTGTTGGATGAACAGTCAAAACATACACCTATTGTTGGTTACTTTGGTCACTGATTTATCCTTTCTTTGCTCACTACTTGCAGGATCTTCTCTCCATACACATATAGTTGCTTCACTCTCCACTACCTTCTATTTGGCATGAACACTGTCAGTTCCTACCTCTATAAATCACTTTGCAATTTTTTGGTTTATCTGATCTTGCCGGTTAAGCCACTGTTAAACCCTCACACTAGTTTTACCTTCCCTGCTATCTCTTTTCTTCAAATACTAAGTTCCTTGACTCTTCTTAGTCTTATCTCCTTTCTCTTCTTAGGATCACTCTCCTTCTCCATTCAACATCATCAAATATTGTCTTCTACCTTCATTCTTATTGCTTAGCTTTCCCACCAAAATGCAACTTCAAACTCTTTGCATGCAAGGGTTTCTTCCACTAGACATGAGGCGTATCAAATCAGATCTGATCTAATTCTACACAAAGATAGGCAAGCTACAAGAAATCAAGCATCATCTACCATATCTTCTTCCTTCCAAGGCATGTTTGCTAAACTTAGCAAACACTGACAGTCAGTCGACGAGGCACCAGATAAATCACCATAAATGGTTCTATAGATTGCATCACTGAGCTCATTCTTCACCTTCTCACTCTGCATCGATTGATGCATCTCATCGATCACCTGTATTCGACCTTTCTTGAGCCACACACCTCTTCAACACCTTTGCAACACCTCCCATGATTTACGGGGTCTACAATTAATGGCGAACAACTCTGCAACAACCTCATCAGTGCACACTCCATCTACCACTGCATGTATTTCCACCACCTTGAATCCACGTGGAACCTTTGTCAGCATTCACCTTAGCTCACCAAGTTGGTTTGACTTGGTCACCCACAAATTAAACACAACCACTGTGTGCATCTTACCAGTTCACAGACCTTGTCAGTTATACCCTAACCGATCTTCCTTTAACCTTGCACTTTTCTTCTGGTCTGGTGGAGTTGTGGGCAATTGACACTCTAATGGTTAGGTTTCACTATGTTTTCATTGATGGCAACATGATTTTAGGTCCTGACTTCATATGGTGTACCGATGGGCACTTCACAAAACTACACCGGCACCGGCACCGGCATGATAGAAGATTTCTTTGGTCACCAAAAATGCAGGTCGACATGGTATGGTAAAGGATATCGATATTGGAGGCCAACACATCTTGGATCTGGCATCAGAAACCTTTTTTAATGCTTATTCATTTATGCTATTGTCGACATGTAAATATGATATTGTATATATCCTTGTAAGCTGACATAAGGCATAATTTTGTATAGGGTATATAGGAGAGATTGATTAGATCATTTTGTAATAGAGAAGAGAAAAAGAATAAGTGAATAGGGATAGACATGTGGAATGGATATATGAATGTAATATAATGTGAAATATATCAATGAGACTATGTATGTTAGGAATTCATTGTAAGGGTTATTCCGATACTTAGGTTTAGAGTTTTGACTGGAACATACAAAACTTAAACCAGAACTATATTCTGGCATTGGAGATGCTATACTAATCAATTCACACTTCTCTTGATTGTTGTCTGGATTGTTATGTAGTCAGCGAGTCTCCTATTGTGATGAACAGTGTGCTCTAGGCTTTAAGCCTTCCTGCAAGTGGAGGCCCATCATATATTGTAATTGTTACTACTTATTAAGTTGCCATTAGTTTTATATCCAAAGTCATTCTATATACTTTAGTCGGTTACTACTACCAAAATATTCAGTCGGTATGCACAGAGTAGTCAGTTATAGAAGAAAGTAGTCATAGAGCCTAGTATACACCGAGTTGTCTACCGAGTAACATTCTATGTCTACCAAGTCGCAATAATGATACACTGAGTTAATATACACCGAGTGAAACATTTTACCAGATTCATTGAACCTAGACACTTGTGTGGAAACATGTTACAAGATCGAGGAGCAAAAGAACCGTTATCACATTGGAAATTGCACTTAAGGATTGTGTATGATTTTGAGGTCATCTATCCAATGAAATATTTTGTATGGTTATTCATTCAATAAATCATGTTTGTAAGATCGAAGCAATGAACTAGATCACCGACTTAAGAGATCTATTTATACAACATGGATTGGGACCAGATAGACATTATTGAGGTATGTGTGTATGAGTGTGAAGATAGACATATGTGAAAAGCAAAATCGCAGGAAAGCATTGAGTATTGAGACTGTCAGAGACACAAAGGTCACTGAGAAGGATTTTAGAGAACAGTCAAAGAACAGAGTAAACAGAAGGGTTTACTGAGTTACTTTATGGGTTACTGAGGTATGCTATAAGCAAGGTAATATCATTTTGAGCACATAGAATCTGCTATAATATTCCAGATGTAAAGTTGGAGATATTTGTAAAGATTTTATTGTAATATTTTGAAGTTGTAAGAGAAACCTTTAATAGGGTAAAAGACTCTAACAAAGTCTATAAATTATAAAGCCTTTAACCAAGTGCAGCATTTAGAATAAGTGTTGTAAAAACCTTTAGCAAGGTAGATCTAACGATCTTGATACTCCTAATAGGGTAAGCTATCAGAAATAGTTGAACATGTAGCTCTAACCGAGCACTCATTATTATTGCAGTATTGAAGTTGTGGGTGCCATCCCCACCACAGTTTTTCTCTCTAACCAAGAGTTTCTGCGTAACCAAAATATATGTGTTATGGAGTGAATCATGTATGATTGTTATTTATTTGTTTCAGCTTTATGTTATGTTACAACAGTTTTTGGTTTATGCATAACAGTAAAGATATTTTTGAAGAAAACTTTTGAAGTACTGATTCACTCCTCCCCTCTCAGTACATTAGCTTTCCATATTGGGCCTAAAAATTGGTATCAGAGCTTCAATCTTGGAAAAGGGTTTAACAGCCTAAAGAAAAAGATCTTATCAATGGAAGGCTATAAACAATCTCAGAGAATTGTGTATTTGCAAGAAGAGTTGGATCATGCTAATCAAGTGATTGCAGACATGTAAAGACAAATGAAAAAATCATTCAAAGTTAGAAGAAGATTATCTGATGATTTACAGGATTCTCAAGAGCTAGTGGAACAAATTGAAACATCATCTGAGAATAGTATATCTGAAGAGACTGAAGAGATGATTGGAGAACTAAAAGAAAAGAACAAAGCACTGACTGATCAGCTAAAAGCAATGAAAAGAGGACATGAACATTTCAGCACACAGATGACTGAAAATCTTGATGCATTAAGGACAGCCGAGGAGAAAGTAAGAGATGTAGAAAGAGAAAAACAACAGCTTGAAGCATTAGTATCTGAAAAGAATGATGAAATCACAAGGTTAACTAGAATTCAAAGTAATCTGTCATATCAATTGGGTTATGCACATCATGAAGCAAATCTGAAAAATGATGAGAATCAAGCATTGAAACTTGAAGTATCAAGGTTGACCGATGAACTTGAAACAGAGAAGAAATCCAAAGAAACACTGAAGAAGAGCTATGAAGCATCAAAGATGTTGGATGAGCAACTGAATACAAGAAGACCCAACAAAGAAGCAGGACTCAGTTACAAAGGAAAAGACTCTACCGAGAAGGGAATCCACACTATCGAGAGAGGAGAATCATCAAAGCAAGCTAGAAACAAGAAGAACATCAAAGGAAAGAAGCCTATTTGCAACTACCGTGGAAATCAAGGTCATACTACTAACTTGTGCTAAATCAAAAAAGGTAAGCAACCGAATGTCATTAGGTATAATGGTTATTGTTACAATTGCAATAAGTATGGTCACACATCTAACCAATGTAGGACAAAGTCTGTTAGCAATTATCAGAAGGCAAAATTCAAAGGGTTTTATAAAAACTGCAATAGATATGGACATAGTACCGAGAAGTGTTGGCTTAAGCAAAAGAACTATATGTGGTTTGCACATCAAGCAAATACTAGAGGCTACCGAACTCACACAGATCCTTAACGACAATATTTTGCAGTACCATGGGATTACAATACAAGGATATGGTGTGAATGTTGTGGAAGATATGGACATATAAGTGCCAACTGCTTTATAAGGTTTGGAATGAACAACCGAAGATCATGGAGAAATCTTGGTATGGCATGTTTTCATTGTCACAAAGTTGGACACTTGGCTAGAGATTGCAGAGATCAACCTAGAGGAGTCACTAAGGAAATAAAAGACAAATTACAGATGATTTGGAGAAAGAAGGAAATTGTGTCAAATGAAGAAAGCACCTTACCTACCGAGTTAGGTGCACCTATTCCAAATTAATCAGTAAAGGTATGAAGGGACTGCATTCTTTCAAAGGTTAAATCTTAACAGTTCCTATTTTAGCATGTACTTAATTCAAAAATCTGCATAGCTAAAGATGCATTAGGAAATTTGAAATTTTATCAAGTCTTTTTGAGCACTAGTCTAGTCAGTAAATACAGGAAGTCTGGCTACTCGATAAAAGCACAAAAAAGAAAGGTAAATTGGTTTAAGGGAACCGAGTGCATTTAATGTCTTTTGACCTAACTGCACAAAGCCTGATAAGGTATATTGTGTACTTAAAGCACTTTGCGCGGTCATTTTTCACTTACCAAGTTTTCAGAGAGCAGAGCAAAGCGATTCAAAGGTGATCAAACCACCTCCCGAGCGAATTTCAAGGTATTTACACATCGATCTCAAGCATTTCTTAGAGCTAGCTACTAGGAAATATCAATTGTGATTATCTACTTTATATTTGTTTGCCGTTTGAAAGTCTTTGAACCCTAAGAATCTTTTGTTAAGAGATTATCCAAAATTTGCAATGGCACCTAAGATCCAGAAGCCCGTTGTTGTTGAGAATATTGAAAATCCCTCATTGAAATATTCTCTAACTCCCAAAGTAGCATCTGAACCGGATGATAAAACTACATTTTCACTCATTCCAGATAGGGTTTTACTAGTTGAGGATGTCAGATTCTTCACTAAATGTCGTGTTGAGGAGCTAGGTCATGTTGAAATCAAGGACACATATGATGAATTGTGTACCGATGGGAAATTGGATAGCAAGTATGAACACATCAAAATCAAGGGATTGACCAAAGCCCTAACCTATCCCCGTGTCTTCAAACCCCAACGGGTCAAGTTTGTTCTAAGCAGAGTTCATGATGATTTCATGTGGTTAGTGGAGCAACCATTCAAAATCACCAAGGAAATCATTCATTTGATCACCGGTTACACTATTTTTTATCATGCCCGAGCTCATAAAATGATATCTCAGAAGGAATTGATCACTCTAATCAGAGTTGAATCAGACTGCAAAGGACTGAAATTGAACAATGCAATAGATGTAGAGCTAAAGTTTTCCATTAGAGTCATAGGTTATTGTTTCTTCCAATCGGCAAGGGAAAACAATGTACCCTATGCAGCAATCGATTTAGCATATAAAATTGTGAAGAAAGAAATGAAAATTGATCTTTGTGAAGTATTGCTAAAAAACCTGTTTGAGAATCTAAACACCATATGGAAGCCGAAGAAGAACAACTCGGCTAATACACTGAAGTTTGGATCACTTCTAGTATGCCTGTTTTTCTATTTTGAGAAATTGTTTCCATCAGTCAATAATGTCGTTTGGGAACTACACCGACCAATCACCCATCAAATTAATGACTTCATCAAAAGACTAGGTGATAATTTTAATGATATTATGGATGATTACTTTAGCAATTTTCAAGAAAAGATGCATAGCAGGTATAGAATTCCACCCCAGTTAGTAGAGAAATACAAGGATGACATATGCTTTGAAGTGGACACCAACTACTGCTATGTTAATGTTGTGGAACCGAGAACTCAATCTTTGCCACCTATGGGTTATTAGATTGATTTTGACATCACACAACAGCAGATAGATGCTTTTCTTACATTACCAAGGCATGCTACCAAGCTGAGGTATGGAACCTATGAAGAAGTGAAAGAAAAAGTTAAGATGACCATTGTAGTACCCAAGGCTACAAGGAAGGCAACAAAAATGATCAAGGCATTAATGGAGAAATTTGGAGAAGGTTCTTCCTCCACACCTGTCAAGGGCACTATAGTAATCACCAAGGAGGAATCTGAAGCCCAAGAGGCAACTATTACACTAAGCACCGAATTGCCTAAAGGAAAAGTTTTGAAAAGACAGAAACAGGATACATCACAGGTATCACCAACTCCTTCAATAAAGCGCCCAAACACAAGATCATCTGCAGCATCACCAAGTAAGAAACCAAAGAATGTTGTCACACCCAAGGTAACAAAAACTTACAAGAAATCTACTCGGAGACTCATTTTGACTAAAGAGTCCAGTGACACCGAATCTGAAGATGCAAACAAATTTTAGATTGTCAAGAGTAAAAAGGTAAATGTACATAGTGTTGACAATTTTTGTACTAATCTGAAGCAATATGGTGGATTTGGAGCATTCAGATATGCTAAGTATGAATCCAAATCTGATGATGAAAAGAGACAAATAGAAGAAGCTGTCATCTGCACACTTCTAAAATTCTGATTGGTCCCATTAGAAGTATCTAAATCTCTTCCAAATGAATTATATTTGTATATTGATAATAGGTGGAAGTATGCCATGGACTTAGAGAAATAGATGAGAGAAAGAAGTCTAGTACATCTTTTTCCAGACATGTCAGTAGATGAGATCACTAAACATCTAAAAAGCTGCCACACAAAATTCCTTGTCAAGCAAAGAGCCTTGAAATTGATGAATGGCCTTTACTTGGATGTCGAGAATGAGACCAAAGAAAAATGGCAGGAAATATTTTGAATCAAGAATGCTGGTGAGCAAGCTGAAGTTGAAATAGTTGATGTCACCGAGCAAGAACCTGATATCACCGAGCAAGACCCTGCTGACACTATACAAGTTGATGAGGATATCATGGACACCAAGGCCCCTAAACAGGAAATGATAGAAGGGAATGCATATGCCAAACTAGTATCCAATGAGTCAGTTTTGGAACAAGTTCAACCCTATCCTCCGGTCACTCAACCTACTTCAACCGAGGCCCCTCAAGATACTAAGCAAGGAACAGAGGGTCACAAGTCTACAAAAGGAGAAACTACTTCTCAGGCCACTGAAGAACAGTCTTCTCAAGCTCCTTCTAGCACTGAAAATGTTACATATGAGACCCCAAGCACAGAAGCACCGAAGGACACCACAAAGGCTACATGAAAGGTTTGAAAAATTGATAAAAGTGTTGCCTCTACCGAGAAACCTACCGAGGGTCACCAAGCCTCACAAGCCATTGTATTAGTTCAACCAGTGATAGGTAAAGAAAAGAAGATGAAAAAGCATAGTTTCCAATTAGATTTGTCAAAACCAATAGTGTTGCCGAATGTAGACATTTCCAAATTAAAAGGGCAAGCACTCATTGAATTCGGTGAACTATGCAAAGCCAAAGCAGAACAGGAGAAGCAAATGGCTATTCAAAAGAAGAACAAAGTACTTCAGAAGGTGAAAGCACTATTAACAGATATGCTACCTGAAGCTACAGTGACAAAAGATGCAGCCATCCACATTCAACTGGATGAACTCCTAACTAAAATAGAGACATTTGGAGTAGACACATCTGAATATTTGAGCAAGTTAAAGGACAAAGAGCTCACTGCTAAAATGATTGAAGAGGTACAGAAGGCTATTGCTATTGGAAAAGTAAAACTTGTCAAATTTATTGCTGAGTTGTTCCCTCAACTCAAGCACATTCTTTATTTATTGGGCAACTATTACCGAGTTAGACACTGATGAGATCATGATGTTTAGATTATTTTGATATCCTACATATGTTATTGATTGTAAGGTTAATACTATACTATGTTACCGAGAAAAGAACCTAGTTGGTAAACCCTAAGGTTATCGCTATTAGTTAATGAAGGCAGGATGTCTATCGAGTGAAGTTTAGTATTTACCGAGTTGCAACCGAGTAATAACAGAATGCATTGAATGAATAAAAGCATTATTTAATGAAGGAATTTGATGAGTTGGTTATGATTAAATGATTGTTAAAACATGTATAAAGGTTGTTAAGGATCTATGGCAAAAGGAAAATTGGCAGGAAGATCTACAGCTCAGATTGAACCGCAATACCCTAGCACAAGTTCCAAGAAATGTATGCAAGTTCCAAGGTGGGGTAAAACATTTTCAGATTGAAGGATACATTGAACCTGGTCAAGTTTGAAGATCTAATGGCTATGATTGATCATGGGATATGTGATCAAGGAGATTAAGTGGTTGGCAAATTGTTTATAAATAAGGAACTATTGATAAACAATGCATGCGGGCAAGTGTATGCACAGGGATGCTACATAGTGATTACTGAGCACAGAAGCTTGAAGACCTGTTTGAATAATAGAGTATAGAGCCCAGCAAATGGACAAGATAAGTCCTATGACTAGATTGTATTGAGAAAATAAGAATCTGCTTTAGCATTTTTAGATGTGAAGTTGCAGATAGACTTTTATTACTGTTATTTTGTAAAGTGATAGAAAATCTCTTAACCGAGTGGACTTAACAGTCTTATTTGTAAAACCCTCTAGCAAGGTGACATTCTGATTGAGTGTTTGAAATCCTTTAACAAGGTCACTTCTAACAAGGTGAAGATCCTAACAGATCTAAGGGAAATCCCTTAACCGGATCACATCTAGCAATGTGTTTGTAATCTTTAACAGGATTTGCTTTTAACCGAGCATACTCTAGAAGAGTATATTTCTTAGTGGGTCTGAAATCCCACAGTGGTTTTTTCCTATTTGGGTTTCCATGTTAAATCTAGTGTTATGAGTGTTATGATGTTTATATGCTTATGAGTTTGCATGTTTAGCAGTTTTGGTTATATTGTTGAAGTATATGTTACCGAGGTTGAATCTGTTGTTTTTATGGAAGATTGAGTTTGTATGATTCACCCCCCCCCCCCCTCATCTTGTTAGCTTGGCATCTGTACTTAACATTAAGTATAAGAACTATCACTACTCCTTCAGAAAATTATACTTAATAGAAATACCAGATTCTTTGATATGTCAATAGCAGCAGAGTTATTACAATGAATAACTACCAGTACATTACAATCTAGCTTACATGACAGCTTCTGATGATCCATGAAACAATTTTCTTTCTAAGAAAGAAAGCTTCACCGGATGAGCCTATCCAGTTACCTGTATCTCTAGCCCAATCCACATCTGAACATGCTCAAAGTGTAAAGTCATCATAAAATAAAAACCATACCAAAAAATCCTTGAAAATATCTAAAAATCCTAGCTATCAGAGCAAGGATTCAACATAATCAATTCCTTCCTTCTGAGAATATCCATTGCAAACCAATCAATAATGTCCAAGTCCATGTGTTGTCCTTTTCAAACTGATCCAAATCCACTTCCATAGCTTTCATCTAGCATTCATCCTTACAAGCTTCAGTTACTGAAGTCGGTACAATTAAGAAAATTAAGCATACCTCATCAACTGACAGCCTTCTTCTTGTCCAATTATCTGATCTTCAGAATGATTCAGCCTTACATACCTAGGAGTCTTTTAACTTTTTGTTCCTCTTCCCTAATCTTCAGTTACTATTGAAATTTCTGATACTATTGGGGTAACTGGTTCAGCATTCTGTATCGGTAAAGGTGTTACCAGTTCAGTTAAGACCATTTCCACTGCCAGTTCTTTCTCATAGATTCTATTTTTTCTTCTATTCTACTCATCCACCTTGACATTAGTGCTATCCACAATTCTTTGCAATCTTTTATTATAACATCTATATGCTTTTCTTCCATTAGAATAACCAAGAAATATTCCTTCATCACATCTAGGATCAAACTTCCAACTCACTACCAGAGATTCTGAAATACTTAACTGTAGATGTATGACCAAACCATAACTCATAAAGTGACTTACTAGTAAGCCAAACTAGATCTAAGATCCAAGATCCAATAAATCTTTGCCAGTTAACCTTCAAACTGACTTCCAAATATCTGAAACAGGTTTTCAGACCACTACCAAGGGCAATGCAAGATTTGTCATCAATTTTCCTCCCCCTAAGGCGAATGCCTTAGTTACCAGATGATTTTCCTACCGGTGCAATAACATTTTGCTTTGTCAATTGAGTAATCAGGGTATATCCTTCAACCAAATGAACATCTGGGGCAATTGATTATATCGGTTGAGCCTCAAACTTCATGACCCACTTCTTCTCATGCTCCTTCTGAGTGTCATCAACCTTTTGTTTTCCCTTCTCATTAGATTTATCACTTCCTTCCAGTGGGTTCTTGCTTCTACAAAATTGAGCAATATGTCATACTTTGTTGCATGCATAACAAGTGACATTGTTCTTTTGAATTGCTTTACTGTAACCTTGACCATTCCTTGACCTGGATCGATTAGCCATATGTCCAAACTTTCCACATGCATGACATTTCACATTCATTCTACAATATTTTATCTTATGACCATACTTCTTATAATTTAAACATTGACTGAGAACCGTATTATTATTCTGATTTGCTCTATTTCTACAATGCCTAGCCATATGACAAAATATATTGCAGACAAAGCATCTACCAATAAATTTGTGTGCTTTGGATTTCCTTACCGGTGACCTCTTTTTCCGGTTGACCTTCTAATCATTATGAATACCGGATGTCTGATCTTCATTTGCAGTACTAGAGCTTTCTCCATGCTCAAATCCAAGACCTCTAGTGTCTCTAGTGTCCCTTTGATCCTTCAATAATTCATCAAGCTTAGCAGAACTAACCTTGAACTTATCTTTGTATTCATTTGCAACATCCATATCTCCTCTTAGGATTGTTACCATTCTTTCCAATTCTTTCTCATTGTTCTATGATTGCACCAATTCAGTTCTCAACACATCATTTTCATGAACAAGTCGGATGCATTCCTTATATGTGTCTTTTAGAGATATAGCAAGATTTTCTTCATTCTTCTTCTGGTCTTTAATCTCCTTGGATATCCTCATAGTTAGGGATTGGATTTCATTCTTCATGACAATATTCTCCTAACTTAGCTTCTGACATTGTTCCTTAAGGGCATCCTTCTCTTCATCATCCTGATTTTGTAAAATTTCCTTCCCTTTAGCTTGGGCAGATGACAACCTCTTCTACAGAGTAAAAATGAATTCCTTCATAGATCTCAACTCATCTTGCATCTTCATATTCCTCAATCTTTCAGCATCATAGTCTTCAAGTGCTACTTGAAGTTCCTTCCTTAAACTTATCTCCATAGATTTCAGATACAGGATCTTCCTAAAGTTGTTAGACTTACTCCAAGGTACCAAGCTCTGATACCAATTGTTTGAATCCAAGAACACTGAGAGGGGGGGGGTGAATTAGTGTTCTACTGAAATGGAGAAATTTAACCTTATTAATACAACAACTCAGCAACCGGTAAACATAAAAGTATATAATAATAAACAACAATGCAACCACAAAGATAAACACCGTAACAGGGCAATTTATATGTGGGAAACCTCAAAGAGGAAAAACAACAATGGGATTGGAGACCCACAATATCTATCCATTGATCAGATGAATATATATTACAATAAGGGGCCTTCACATGCAGGAAGGCCAACAGCCTAGAGCACACTCCTCATCATAAAAGGAATCTCACTGACTACAGAAAACTTCGGACAACAATCTAGAATGAAGATTGAACTGTAAGTATAGCATCTCCCATGCCTGAGTACAATTTCAGTTAAGCTCAATATCGGAGGCCATAAACCTCTTTCACAAACCCAATTCAATCACCTATGATCAACCAAATCCTCTGTATGAATGATTATTACATTATTCGCTTGCATACCATAATCTCATATGATCTACAAAGAGATCTTACATCATATTTATACCAACTTGGGACCTAAACAATTATGTCGACCACCTAAAAGATAATACAATAAATTCATAACTTAAAATAGAAATCTAATGATCAGCCAAGTAGGCCTAAGACGAAAAAAATATAATCCAATCAATGAATCGAACCAGTAACGCATCAGGAGCATCAACCCACACATTACATAAACCAGTCCATAGCCTAGCAGAATAACCACCAAACCTATAATAGGTCGCCATACGCCAAATGAAACACCACGAACAACTGGAACACAAACATGATAACCATCAGCATCTGGATAACCTTCTAGAATCCACACCAACACCACTTATCGAATTCATCAAAAGATCTTCAACAAAGCTCTATCGATGAAACCCTCACAAGTAACCAAAAGGCTTACTAGAATCAAGTGATAGCTTCTGGATCATCAAATCTTGAACCAACTGAATGTGATGCACATCAAGAACACATGAATAAACAATCCAAACCATATCGGAGCATACGAGATCAACATGATCTTACCAACTAGATACCAATCATCCTATCGGGACCAACCGAATACTGATAAATAGCTAAAGAAACTAGTGTTGACATCAATGACAAACATCAATGCAACACAATCAATTCCTCTAAATTGCCAACAATAAGTATGCCTCCTTGGGAGTGAAATCGAAAGATGGTGAGATACCACGGTGATTTTAGGCAATTGGAGTGATAAAAAGATTTAACAATGATATATTAAGTATGGAGAATAATTTAGGAATTGATTTGAGATAAATTGAAGAAATTTTGAGTTGATTGCAAAATTGTGAGAATTTGACTAGAAAAGTGATGTCAGATTTCGATTTAGATCTTGAAAAAGGACTCGGGATGGTCAATTTAGCCTGGGGTACAAATTTCATGTCAATCGGAGCAAGTTTGTAAATTAGGGTTTCGCCTATATAAAGGGTTGAAGGAGTCATTTTCAATTCATTTTTACCTCACAAATTCAAAAGTTCAGAAACCTTCTCTGAAAGAAAAATGCTAATTCCAGTGCAAAATCACTGATTAAAGCGCCAGAGATGCCACAACGGACCCCATAACTATGCTTCAGCAGTAAGTGATCGATCTTAAGCCTTGTTAATTTCAAATTTTGTGCATGTTGATTGAATTTTCCATTCTTTGCATTGTTTTAGTTCGTCTTTGCTCATTTAGTCATATGGTGAACTAGGGATTCTTGTACGACAATCTGTCCAAAAATGTTTTATTGTATGAAGTCATTAGTTTTTTCATATGGTAGAAACCCTTGAATCGTACGAGCATATGTTTGAACATCCCTTTAGTCATTCCTTCATGCACAGTGGCTCGTATGAGATAATTTTCTTGTACTATCTGTGATTGTTACTCACACGAGTTGTTGCTTGACTATGTTTACTCGTATGGAAAATAGTGAGTGTTTTTTAGGGTCGAAACATCAAATTTATATTTTCATTGTTGTAGATTTGGATTCTTCAATATTTTATATACATTGTTAGCTCAAATTCAATTATGTACTGATGATATTTCGTTCAATATGCAGGTTCAATTGCTTGATATTAAGTTCAGATGCACGTATCCTCCCACGATGAGATTAGTGCGACAGTTGTCAGATGCATAGAGGGGTCATATTGTCATGTGTGGATTTGGATGGTTATTAAAGATACCTAATATCCATGTGAATCATAGATTACTCATAGCTTTGGTCGAGAGTTTTTACAGTGAGCATAACACCTTTCACTTGCCGACTAGGGAGATGACCATCACTCTCAAGGATATATACAAGATTCTAAGGATTCTGTTCATTGGAGACAGGGTGGATTATGAGCACCACTCCATGACAGGGGATTGAGGCAAGTATTCCAAGATGATACTATCTTGGATCGTTCTATCACCTGGGATGACCTGATGAGAAGATATGGAGTGTAGTTCCCTCTCACTTGTGTATTGGTCGGGATTATAGGTTGTTTTGTGATTCCAGATAGGGGTCAGTAGGGATTCCTTTGTGGATGGGGCAGGATGCTGGAGAGACTCACTACTCACCCTGCAAGATTAGGATGGGGTTTGTGCCTATTGGCTCACATGTACCATTAGATCCATGAGATCATCTATAGAGGGGTGAAGAGAATGGCAGTCAAAGTTTTAATATTACAGATATGGGCATGGGAGCATATTCCAGTGTGCAGGCCTATTGTTGATGATGCCCGATAGGATGGACAACCTTTCGTTTATAGATATGCAAGTTACATTACACAACCCCACTTGGGGAAGATTGACTACTGGAGACATCAGTTAGATGATTTGATAGTCATCATGTGGAAACCATACACGGGTTTAGAGCCATGGCATGATTGGAGGAGACAGCGCAGGGACATGTTCATGACCCAACCTCTTATTGGGAGATCCTTAGTGATCGTAGAGCGATTTGTTGTCAGTTAGGTCTTGAGGAAGTATGGGAGATAACAAGTCATGTCTCAGGAGTTCACGTCATATGCATGATTTGCAAATGAGGAGAGACAAGGATGGGGGCCGAGATTATCATGCCCTCTTGATGCAGGAGCTGGAAGGGAGATAGAGCCAGAGCTGGGATTACTTAGAGGATGTCGCAGATGCGAGGGTCAGTCCCTAGTTTAGAGATTATTTCCATAGACATCCATTTCTGAGGTTCACATATCCAATGGAGCATGCACCTCACATAGATGAGCCTATTGATGCCCCAACATAGGCGAAGAGAGATACAATGCCTAGGAGAGAAGGAGGAGACCCAGTGGGTAGCTTGATCAGAGCACTCATCATAGGATGGCAATGGAGGCAAGGAGAGGGAGGATCACTTGGAGCAGTGGGAGGTGATCCAAGTGGTGATACCGGAGTGGAGACTAGGGCTAATGTAGAAATAGGTGAGGGAGCTCGACGGGTTAGGCCATAGATGGACGAGCCAGCCAACGGAGGTGAGGAGGATATTTCCAAAGGGAAGACACTTCAGGATATCATATGTGCATTGAGAGGGAGACTCGGGAGACTGCAGACACATATGGCGTGGTGCAGGCACACATAGCAGAGAGAGATCGGTGGATCGCAGAGCGAGATCAGCAACTACAGAGCATGAGAGAAGAGTGTGTTAGCCTCTAGTGTGAGTTGATGCATCAGACGAGTAGGGTGGCTTACTATGTCACAACTTATAGTGCAGTGGATAGGCAGGTGGTGCCCTATTCACACTATATGGCGAGATTTGAGGGAGCTAGGGCACCAAGGCAAGATGATGTACCAGCACCGCATCCACCTCCTCCTCCAAGTGATGAAGGGGAAGTAGAGAGTTATCTTTGATGTCTCATGAGATTTTTGTATCCCATTTTGGACGTCCTACACTTCTTTCTCTGATGATGTTGTATATGACATCTTTAGATCATTTGTACCCCATTGACATTGAAATTTTTGATGATATATATATGAGACACATGATTTGACTTTATTGTACTATGTTGAGTAATGTAGGATGATTCATGAGATGGTTTTGATATGCGTTATTTTATATGATGTCTTATATCTATGCATTTCCTTTATAGTATGGATATATCTAATGTTGATGATCATGAATATTTTTTTCGTTTTCATATTGCAATGAATGGTGCAATGGATAAATATAATAATTCTAACACAAATGTGAATGCCATGTTTATTTTTTCTTTTTCAATGTGATAAGATGGATGAAAATGAATATGCAATGGATTTGTGGATCTATATGATATGCTCATGTATGCGGCTAACATCTCATGTAGGAATTGTAATGTCATTACACAGGTACTCGATTGTGTCAAAGATGATGATTTACAGTTGACCACTTGGTAGAGAAATGATGATCATTTTAGATTCAAGCTTCATTCAAAGAAAAAGTAAAGTTATCATGCTAAAACTTCTTGAAATGCACAAAGCTTAGTATGAATGCAACCTAAGACTTTAGTCACTAGATTTGTTTTTCTATTTATCAGCACTAGTCATTTTAAGATGTTGAAGATAGACAGAAGCACCAAGGCACAAAGAGCCAGGATGACCTGAATGTCATGTCATTTTGTTTTAGCAAGCGAACATAAGCACCAAGACATAAAGAGCCATGATGACCTGAATATTTCTTACGTGCAAACAAACCAGACAAAGCAGAGTTCCTTTTTTTTACTATGAAATAGTGATTTTCTTGTCCGCAATGACCCTTTTATCGTTCATATCCTAGGACAGATTAAGAATGAATTCAGATTGCATAATAAAGAAAGTTACCCAAAACAAACAAGGAAATAGTTCCAAGCTCCCTGTAGCATACAAATAAACGGAGTCGATGTATGTGTGGAAATTTCACCTTGATGTGAAGGCACTTATCACAGACACCTAGTTTATGAGATGTTTCGAGATCATTGGAATAATTCCTACAAGCACAAAACAAAGAAAAGTATTATGCCCCCAGTCCTTGCTCCTCTTAGTCAAGATAGACTTCCTTGAGTTACTCAGAGGGAATAATAAGCGAAAACCAATATAAAAGACAACATACAAAGAAAATTTCCATAATAGCTCAGACAATTTTAGTGATTGTTTTTTTTGTTCTTGCTTTGTGTGTTTGATGAGATGCCAGTGGAAAACCCCTACAGTGGTTAGGAGATAGGTAACTAACTTGGATTGGATGACCCGATATATTGACATAAAGATGACTTGGTTAAATTGCTTAGGATATTTAGATTGATAAATCGATTACCCGAAGACTACGACATTGATCAGTTTCAATCCATGAGGGTTCCAAGAAGAACCAAGGTGTCACAAAAGCGACTGAAGGATATGTACAAGCTAAAACAAAGATGTAGAAAAATGGGAAATAAAGCAAGAAATGCCAAATTTGCATTGATAGATGGATGACTTCAGTACAAGAGGCGCATGTTTACCAAATTCTCACCTTCTTGGCATATTTTCTCTTCTTTTTTTCATATTTTGATTTTTTTGTGTTTTTTCAAGACATTTTATGATTTTTATGATTTTTTTTAGGACATTTTAGCTGTATAGATTGTTGGAGCAACGAATACTAAGTGTAGAATCTCTTCAAGTGGATGGTGTTGATCGGTTCCTAGAGTTTTTCTTCTTTCAATGTTGATCATTATCTCCAAGTTGAGCTTCTTCATTATCATCATCTTCTTCTAAATTTATCTATTCCGGTTGAACTGGTACATCAATATTTGCTTTTTCATTTTCAGAATTCCCAGTTTCTGGTTCCAAAAATAAAATACAAGGATCTTTATCCTTTTTCTCCAAACTGGTTTCCTCTGAGACTTCGGGATATTCATCCACTCGAACATCAGCACTCTCAATAATTCTTTGTGTCTGATTGTTAAAACACTTGTAGGCCTTACACTTGGTGGGATAGCCAAGAAATATACCTTCATCACTTTTAGCCTCAAATTTGCTAATATAATCACCTCTCTTAATAAAACATTTGCTTCCAAATATTTTAAAATAACTAACATCAAGTGATCTCCTATACCAATATTCATAAGGAGTCTTTTCCTTACCTCTCTTTACCAAAATCTGGTTCATAGTGTAGACAGTTGTGCTAACAGCTTCTCTCCAAAAAAAATTCACTACACCTCCTTGTGTCAACATCGTCTCAGCAGCTTCAACAACTAACCGGTTGTTTCTCTCTGCAATACCATTCTGCTATGGTGTCCTCGGTGCAAAAAGTTATCGTTTGATACCATTTTCTTCACAATACCTTATGAATTCCTCATAAGTAAATTCACCACCTTGATCTATCCTCAGACACTTTATCTTCTTATGGCTCTCCTTCTCAGCTAAGGCCCTGGATGCCTTGAACTTACCAAAAGATTCAGTCTTATCCTTCAATAATGTGACCCACATCATCCTTGAGCAATCATCAGTGAAGATCATAAAATATCTATCACCTTGAATACTTTTTGTCCTTATTGGTCCACAAAGATTTCTATGAACTAAATCTAACAAATGTTTCGCTGAAAAATATTTTCTCTTGAAAGTTGAGGATGTCATATTTCCCAATTGACATTCTTTGCATAGAGAATTAACCGGTTTGTCCAACTGAGGCAAACCTCTCACTGTGTTGGACTTACTCACTTTAACAATGTTATCAAAGTTTATATGACAAAATCTCCTATGCCAAAGCCAACTATCATCTATCTTTGCAATTAAATAGTTGCTAACACTAGGATTAAGGTGAAACAAGTTACCTTTAGTTTGCTTCCCAGTTGCAATCAATTCACCTTTGCTACCATAGATTTTGCACATACCATTTTTAAACTCTAATGGGTATCCTCTGTCATTGAGTTGTGCCATACTCAAAAGATTGTTCTTTAGACCTTCAACCCAGTAGACATCATCTGCACTACTCTTTCCATTAAGAGAAATAGTTCCCTTACCTTTAACCATGAAGGGTGAGTCATTACCAAATCTTACAACTCTACCATCAAATTCCTTCAAAGAAAGAAATTTGCTCTGATCATCGGTCATGTGACTTGAACAACCACTATCAATTATCCAATCATTAAAGTTATCCATCCTAGATACTAATGCCTTCTGGTCTTATATCTCTTCTTTAATAGCTATGAACACAATATCTTCATTAACATCACCATCAGATTCTTCATTAGGGATACCAGTGATACCACCATCAACAACAATAACACTCATATTTCTCTACAGTACCATCATAATCATTTAATTCAAAAGCAGTAAGCTTGCCAATGATGGATTCAAGAGTTACCTTAGTTTTGTCAATGGACTTCAGCTCCTGAATAGCTGCAACTCGGATAGCATAGACCGGTAGCAAGGTTCTCAGTACCTTACTAATCACTTTGGAATCTTCCACTTTACCTCCTGCACTCTTAATTTCACCACCTATCCCCTTTATCCTTTGACCATACTGCTGGATATTCTCACCTTTAGCCATCCACATGTCATCAAACTTTCCTCTTAGACTCTCTTCTTTAGCAATCTTAACATGTTCATCACGGCTATAAATCTCTTCAAGTTTTTTCCATACCTCATATACAGTCTCAAGACCATGAACATCTACATACTCTGCATCAGAAAAAGAATTGATAATAGCCTCTAATGCTTGATGATTTTCTTGTTGCTCTTTCTTATGATCATCAGTCAACATCCCAGTAGGTGCAACATATTTAGTATCAACATGTTCCCAATACTAGCTTCCTAGACTCTTGATATGAATTTTCATTCTGTCACTCCATATCCTATAGTTCTCTCTATCAAACTTCTGACCTTCCTTCTTCATCATAATCTGCAAGATATTTACCTCAAGGCGTTAGGCTAAGACCTTAGAGGACCCGGTAAGCTCTGATACCAATTGATGGTATGATGAAAGAATAAGTATCCGGACAACTACTGAGAGGGGGGGTGAATCAGAAGATAGAAAAACTTATACAAACTTCACCAATCTCAAAAATAAATCTCTCAAAGTAAACTTAGAACTATCAATGTAATACCACTATCAAGATAAAAACTCATAAGATAAACCAGTTGACTGTTACAACAAATTAACAGTAAACAACTTCTTCATTTCTCAATACTTCTAGTTATCATGACTTATCAAAGTAGTTAAGTAGTTAGGTAAATCAACCATAAAAACATAACCACAAAAACATTCACCACTTGACACAAATATTTTTGACGTGGAAACCCAAATAGGTAAAAACCATGGTGAGATGAGACTCACAACATAACTATCTGAACTCTTCTGAAGTTCATCCTGTTAGGAGCCTAGCATGTTAAAGCTTTATGAAAGTTCTGTTAAGATCTGATTTTGTTAGGAATAACCCAGTTAAGGGATTGACTACAATGCCTTGTTAGAAGTAATACCCTGTAAGGAGTAACCTCGGTAGAGGATTTGAAAATCCAAGCTAATGGATCACCTTGTTAGAGGATTTGAATAACACCAAGCTTGTTAGAGCTTACCCAGTTAGGGGATTTCAATTATGCTGTAATTGTTAGAAAATAACAGGATTTTGTTGATCTGTCTAAATAGAACTACACTTGCTTGATCAGATCCATTTCATGCTCCTATCTGCCTTTATTTAAACTGCAGATACATCATTTGATTCGGTAACCACACACTCAACTGATCTTTTCTAACTCTTTGCCAACTCATTAAACTAAACAACTTCATCAACCTTATAAACAAATCAATTAGGTCGGTAACACAACAAAAACCTAATTCTCATAGAGATTACAAACAAATCGGTTCAAGTATGACCATTGGATTACATAGCAATCTATGCACATCAATGAAGAAAACCTTAGACACTCCTTGATCACCACTTCATCGAACTTAGTAACTCATCACGCGCTTTGTATTAGATGCAATACATTTTCTCATTCCCTAGATAAAAACTGTTACAACAACATGCCAAAATCTCTTGAAATTATCTTCATACAATAATCATTCGTGTCATAATCATTACTTCTCATCATTAGATCATAAACCAATATAACCAATTCACCAAACTTAATTGGTTAGGTTTTATCAAAAACAACAGGTAGGGTTTACCGGTTACATCAATAGATAGGGTTTACACTAGCTACTGGTTCACTCCACAAATTCTTCTTATACCGGTTAGAGTTTCCTTCACTTGTTCATCCTATCGGTTATAAAACAATAATACAACAATATCATTAGCGGTTAATTGACATCAATAACAACATAACATAGCATTAATGCAATCTTCATGCAAATGCCAACAATAACCTCTAGACATTATCTTTTGGTAAGATCTCAGATGATCGAATGCCACTTGCCGACGTTCATCCCGCAATTCGAGTTCTTGCAATCTAGATATTCTAAGATCTTCATCAGTGATAAGACCTTGCAAGGAAACTCTCAAAGAAGGAATTTCAACCTCAATAGGCAATACTGCTTTGGCCCCATACACCAAAGAAAAAGGTATAGCCCCGATAGGTGTTCTAATGCTTGTTTTATAGGCCCATATCATCGGATTCAGCTGTAGATGCCAATCCTTTCTAGATTTGTTAACTATTCTACGCAGGATGGTCGGCAGAGTTTTGTTAGATGCTTTAGCCTGTCCATTACCTTGAGGGTAGTATATGGAAGACCAATGTTGTTTGATTTTGAGCTTGTCATAGAGCTCATCTATATCTTTATTCTTGAACTACCCCCCATTGTTAGTTACAATTGAGGAGGGGATTCCATACCTGCAAATGATGTAGTTAAGAATGAACATAGCCACTTGTTTGTCGGTTGCTTTGATTAGCAAAACTGTTTCAACCCACTTAGTGAAGTATTCAGTGGCAGTTATGATAAACTTATACCCATTGGATGATGAAGGATAGATTTGGCCAATGAGGTCAAACACCCATTGTTGAAAAGACCAATGTATGATAAAAGGTATGAACTCCCTTGCTGGAGCATGTATGATATTTCCATGCAGCTAGCATTTCTGATGATTTTTAGCAAAATTTACAGCATCTTTTTCTATATCTAGCCAGTTGTAGCCAGCCCTTAGTAGTTTTTGAGCTAGAGCTAGACTATTTGAGTGAGATCCACAAATACCTTCATGGACTTCAGATAATGCACATTGAGACTCTTCAAGTTCTAGACACCTAAGCAAATTACTATCTAAACCTTTCCGATATAGATCATTAGTGATGATGACATACCGTGAAGCATTACAGATCAGGTTTCTTTTTTTATTGTGAGTAAGTTTATCAGGGATCATTTGGCCACATAAGTAGGATTAGATATGGTTATAGCAAGATGAATCATGCCCAATGATAGAATATACCATCTAGGAATTAGGGTAATCCTAAGCAGGATAGTGAAGCTCTTCCACCAGGAACTAATAGCAGAACTGAGTTTCTTTTAGTTGTGGTATCGATGCCAATGTAGTCATAGCATCTATTGCTCTATTTATTGATCTAGGATTTTTTGAAATGAAACAAAGACAAAGTATTTCTTAAAGTCATCAACCATTCTTTTATTGGGCATCCATTTTTCATCCCAAGTTTGATACACATCGTTGATTTGGTTGATTATCAGCTGAGATTCACCATAAATGTATAGATCAACAACTTTCCATTCAATAGTCAGTTTGATTCCATTCACCAAGGCTTCATATTTTGTAATATTGTTGGTACAAGGAAAAAGGATCTTGTACACCTTTGGAATTGAGTATCTCTGAGGAGTGATAAAAAGGATCCGAGCACCAGAACCTTGTTGAGTAAAAGATCTGTCAAAGAACATTTTCTAGGATCACTGAGTAAGATGCATTATGGATTCATCTAGAAATTCTATGTTCAGAGGTTGATTATCTTCAAGAGGAGCGCCAGCAAGTTGATCTGCAATGACTTATCCTTTTATAGATTTGTGTTCTTCATACTCAATGTCAAATTTTGTGAGTATCATAACCCATTTAGCCAGTCTCCCCGTGAGTGTTGCTTTTCTTAGAAGATATTTTAGAGGAACAATCTTAGCAACGAGCTTCATAGAATGTGTCAGCATGTAATGTCTCAATTTCTGTGAAGCGAAGACCACTGCCAAACAAGCTTTCTCAATGATAGTGTAATTCATCTCATACGACACCAATGTCTTGTTGATATAGTATATATCTCATTCCTTGTTGTTCTCATCCTGTTGAGCCAAAAGTACACCTAGTGATGTTTTAGTAGCTGATATATAGAGAATCAAAGGTATGCCTTGAATCGGTGGCATCAAAATGGGTGGATTGGAAAAATATTCCTTGATCTAATTCAAGTGTTGTTCACATTCTTCATCCTAGTTGTATGTAACTCCTTTCCATAATGCTTTTGTGAACGGTTGAGCCTTATCTACTAGCTGAGAAATGAAGTGCCTTATTGATTAGAGTCGCTCTTGTAGAGTTCTCATTTGACTTACATTCTTTGGAGGTGGCATTTTCATAATAGCTTTCACTTTTTCTGGATCAACTTCAATCCCTTTTGCTGAAACAATGTATCCTAACATTTTTCTAGATGTAATTCTGAATGCACATTCCTTAGGATTTAGTCTGAGTTTAAACTTTTTCATTATGTCAGATTAGACCCAATTCTGAGAGATGTGTCGATCTTTTCATAGATTTGACCAGGGTATCATCTACATAGTATTCCATGTTTTTATGCATCATGTCATGAAAGATTGTAGTTATAGATCTTTGATAGGTAGCACCTGCATTCTTTAAGCCAAAGGGCATGACATTGCAGCAGAAAATTCCCCAGGCACATGTGAATGTTGTTTTCTCTTGATCTTCAGGTGTGATTTTGATTTGGCTATAGTCAGAAAAGTCATCCATTAGAGAGTACATTTCATAACCAACAGTCATATCTACTATCATGTCAATGTTAGATAGTGGAAAATCATCTTTTGGACATGCCTTGTTTAAGTCTCTGAAGTCTGTGCAGACACGGATTGATTTATCAGGTTTTGAAATAGGGACAAAATTGGATATCCACTCAACATAATCAATTGCTCGAATGGATCCTTCTTTGAGTAATTTCCTTAGCTCATCTTTAACAAGCAATCCAAAATGAGGTTTTATTTTTTAGAGTTTTTGTTTGGTAAGTTTGACTACAGGAGCAATAGAAAAATGATGCATTATAAGGTCAAGATCTAGACATGGCATATCAGAATATGTCCATGTGAATTTTATCTATTTCTCTATGAAGAAATCAGTAAACTCTTTCAATTCTTCTACTGATAGGGATTGAGCCACATGTATTATATGTTGAATTTCTTTTGTTCCAATGTTCACTAGTTGTGTAGGTTCAATCAGTACTGATAATCGCTCTTGAAAGTGATTAGGCAGAATATCAAGCATCTCACCTTCAGGTGCCTCAAGGAGGTTTTTACCATCAAATACATCTTTTAGTTTTACTTTTTTCAGTTCTAATACCGCCACAAGAGTGGTTTTTGTCATTAGAACACTTGTTTATCTTCTTTTGATATTTGAGACTAAGATAATTAATATCCACTTCTTTCATGTTCACACTTTATTCTTTGGTGGAAGAGTTCATGGGTTCAACTGCATTAAGGTAACATTCTAAGGCATAGTCATTCAAAAAAGTAGGGATATCTATGGGTTGGTCTTGTATAGTACAGTAAATAAGCTCAGGGTATACCAAGGATAAATATTCGACAGGTTCAAGGGAATTCACAGTATTGTCATCACAATCGTGGACCGTCAAGTTGAGTTGTAGAATACTACCTTGTGTTAGCGTCTTTAGACCAGTAAGATTCATAACATGATTATCAAATCCTACGTTATTGTTTAGAGAATCTAACCCAACAGACCTACCACTAGACCCTTTTCCTACTTTAGACTAGACTACGTATTGTGGTTCAACAACAATAGCTTCTTCAGAAAGAGTTTCAACATTCATGACAAAGTAGTCATAGTCTGGTGTTGAATAGGTAATATCATAGATGGAGCTCATTTTAGTCTAATCAAAGTTAGAAGATGAAGCATTTGACTCCTCTTCAAGCAAATTAATTAAAAGCATGTATGGTATCAATATGAACATCTTTTATGCTACAAGTTCCTTCTTGTTCTAGTTCAATGATAACCTATAGTTGGCATACCTGTTCGCATAGCCTTGATGACTCTGCGAGTTTCTGTCTTCTTTCCCTGGTCCTGCTTGACTAGCCTCCATTTATCCAGTTGTGTTCTCATACTTGATTTTGTTTGTCTCATTAGATGAAGATACAGCAGGTGAGTGATCTTCCTGTGCTTTCTCTTTTCTTAGCTGTTGCTCATAAGATTCTTGTCTTTTTAGTCTAACTTCCTCTAGTTCTCATTGTAGCTTCATGTGTTCTATTTCTTAAGCTTCATCTATAGTATCATTGGATTATCTAGTAGATGCATCTGATAGAGGTTCTTGACCCCATTCATACTCATTTGAGTCTATTTTTTAATGTTCTTCTGGTATTATTCTCGTATATGTGACAGGAATGTTTAATGGTGCAAACATTTCTTTGATTCTTTCCACCTGTTCTCTCATTTATTTTGGAATTTCTACTTCTGGTCTTTTTCCTGTTGGTGCCTTTGGAACTTGGTTATAAGCTTCTTCTTCTCTTTTGATTGCCAACTCTTCTTATTCTTTCTCATAGTCTTCCTGAGTTTGTTGTATGTTTACTTCCTCTAGTGTTTGATGTGGCTAATAAGATTGTCGCTTTTGACTTGATGGTTTATCTAGATGATACCCAGGTCCAATTTTGTCATTTCCAGACATGGTTTGTAGCTTGATGGGTTCGGTAATTCCTTCTTGATGTTTTCCCAAAGGACTTGTACCTGAATACCCCATGTGTTGGATTATCTGATAGCCTTTACCATATTATTCAGAAGAAATTTCACAATGTTGCACTTCTCTATCTTCATTTTCCCCTTTGTAAAGCCATTTGAGAACAACTACCTCTTTTGTTTCATTTGCAAAGGAAGTAGAGGATTACAAAAAAGTACCATCATAGATGATGTTTACAAGTGAATTTTGTGGTTTCATAGATTCAGATGGTTTTCCAGACTGTCTAGGTGATGGGGGAAGAGATATCAGTGAAAGTACAGGTTCTATCTTGTATCTGCCCATGCCAGCTTCTGTGATTTTCAGCTTCTTTTCTAAGTCCTTCATCACAACTTCTAAACTCTTAGCTATAAAGGTTTCTCTATTGTAAGGAATAAGAGTATCAGGGCATTGTTTTAATGTGTTGAAAGCGTAGCTAGTATCAATAAGAACATTGACCTCAACTTCATTATAGGGAAACTTCAAGCACTTATGGTATGTAGATGGCACTACTTGCATATCATGAATCCATGGTCTGCCCAACAAAATGTTGTAAGATAGAGGAAGGTCAAGCACCTGACAAATAACATCTCTTTCCATGGGTCCTACCCTGATTGGTAATAGCACCAAATCTTTAGAGGTTCTCTCTTCTTCATCATAAGCTTTTATTGTTATCTTCTTTCTTGGATCTATATCATTCTCATAAAACCCCAATTGTATGAGTATATTTTAAGTACAAATGTTCAGCCTAGTGCCTCCATCTATCAAAACACATTTGACTCGGTGTTTATGGATCATGGCTTCAATGTGTAATGGTTGATTATGTGGATGGTTCAAGGAATTATCATCTTCTTCAGAGAAGGACAGGTAGTGAGGTGAAGTTAGGTGACCCACCATAGATTGAAACTGATCCACATCTAAGTGTTTAGGGACGTTGGTAGTGAGCAAAGCTTTGTCCAGGATCTCTCTATGAGCAGGAGAGATCTTAAGCAATTAGAGAATAGATATTTGAGTAGTAGTTTGTTTTAGTTGTTCAACAATGTTGTAACTGAAAGAAGATAGTGAATCCAGCTATTTAGATGGGGAAGGCTTAACAATGTTTGTAGCTGGTAGTTTGTTTGAAGATGCTAGCAGTTTTGATGATGTCAGTGGATTTGATGATGACATTTGATCAGAAGATGAGGAACCAACTCCTTTGAGAATAACTTTTCCTTGAGTACGGGTCACAACGTTTGCAGCTCTCTTTTTGTCTTGCTCTTCTTTGACTATGATTACATTACAATGCTCTGATTGAGAAGGTTCAAGCATGTTGATGACATTATTATCATTGGTATAGGTGTAATTTATCTTCGTACCTCCCTTGGATTTAGAGGAATCTCCCTACTCATAAGTAGGCAAGGGATATTTGAAAGCTTTGTGATCAGAGTTGGTTTCATGATTCCCAACAATAATTTTGCCATTATCGATAAGGTATTGAATCTCATATTGTGTGACCCTTGTTTCAGTGATATTCACAGTAATCATTTTCCCTCCACCATTTGGGTTTGACTTCACAATCATATGGTTTGGATTTGTTAGGCAATGTGATCAAATCATTTGCCAGCAAAGTCTTAAGAATTGTTTTATAGGATTATCCCAAAGGAGTGAAATCACGTTTAGGCTTTCAAATCCAAGGCTTATCTTTAAGCTACTCTTTCGATTTCTTAGGAGGGTTTTTTGCAGCACTTTTAGCAGCTTTAAGGGCTTATGTGCCACTAGTCAGATTAAAAATTGCTAGTTTTTTGTTTTGGTTTAACAGTATCAACTACTCCATCATTCACAACATTTCTATTATTATCTTTGCCATATTTCCAATATTTATTTTTCTCTTTGGAACTAGAGCCATGTTGTGTTTCCTTATAAAGTGAGATTTCTCCTTTCTTCACAAGCACATCTTTTATTTTGAGAGAATTGTCCACCATCTTATTAAATGAAGGATGTACTTGCATTTGAATATTATATTGTAACTCAGAAATCAGATTGTTGACAAATATTTTCATCTTTTCAGAATCAGGAATGGGTCGTGAATATCTAGAGAACATATTTCTCCAACGTTGAACAAAAGTGAGGAAAGGTTCTCCTATTTTTTGTTTTGTATTAAAGAGATCAATCATGGTGACTGGGTGACAGATGTTGTAGGAGTATTGTTAGAGAAAAAGTTTGACCAACTCCTTGAAAGATTTAATTCTCGTAGGCAATTTTGAAAACCATTTCATAGCTTGTCCTCCTAGGCTTCTTGGGAAGAGATGCATAAGATATGTCTTTTCATGCATAAATTCCATACATAGAGCACAAAATTCTTAGACATGGTCTTGAGGATCCAAGTTTCCATCATATTTTTCAAATTTAGGAATTTCCTTTCTTGAAGGAAATGGAGGCATGTGAAGATTCTTGTCGAATGGAAATGGACAAATTATGTCCAAGGAATACTACACAGAAGATTTATCTTTTCCTTTCATTTTTTTGATCTCAATTTTCAATGCTTGCAATTATTTGGTTACCAATGGCAGTGGTGTCTCTTCTTCTTTAATGATAATATTTTCAACGTTGTAGTCAGTGGGAAGTTTGGCTCCTTGTTTAGCTAATTCTAGAAAATATTATTCTTTTTCCCGGGCCATGATAATTTTCATCATTTTCCTGAAATCCTTGTCCTTTCGACATTTAGATATAGTATCTTCTTTAGGTTCAGAATCACTAGATGAGGTGTTGCTATCAGTAGCTTGAGTGTTAATGTTATCTCGGGCACTACGTTTAGAAGCCTCCTTTTCTTGTCTTTCCCCAGACATATTGGAAGATAACGGTTGATCAAAAATTGGTTGGCTTGATGACGAAGGTTTGTCAAAGATTGGTTGTTCTTGAAAGAATGGATTAGTTTGCAATGAGAAAGACTGCCTCTTACTTTCGTCAAAATTCTTATGAGAGCTCCTAGTTTGAACAGGCATTTACAATTGATGTGACCAAGAGAAAGAAGTGATACAAATGTCAAGATCAAATCGAAGCTAGATGTTTGTTTGAGGTGATGATTTGATGAAGAGATTGGGACCAAGTCTGGTTTCAAGAACGATCTATCTTGTATAAGACGTGATCTAAGCGGATAAAATTGATCAAATTCATGGATGACTGATTGAACCAGCTAGGATATAATCGAAAAAATTGTGTAACACAAGGGTAGGGGTACACTATCAATATTGCTATGCGCAGGATGAGAAAGACCAGGTATATGCTCACTATGATGTATCAAGACTGATCAGACAAGTATGATAGAGATCTGAAAAGGCACGCATAAACACAGGTTTCCAGAGTGGTGAAAACAGATATTTGTATGACAAAAGACAAGGACTATACGACAATGAATAGGTTACCAGACGATAAATTGGATTACTTGTATGAGATATTGTTTTAAGTTGTCAAAAGTTGCAGTAAATGGCACAGACTCGTATGACAATTTAGGTGTTATCAAATGAGAATTCTCACAAGACAGTATGACAAACAAGCATAAATAGGACATTAGGATTCTGACTCGTACGACACAAGACTGGACAAAGGACACATTTTTGACAGGAATAGGGTTTTGACTAGTGAGTTTTGATGTTTTGATTATTTTTCTAATTTTAGTTGATTGTTCAGGGTTTCAGTTTCAATTTCAAGGACAAAGACATAGTAAACACGCAAGATGCAAAATAAATTCAAGCACAGCACACTAATCCTAAGGAAGTTGGCTGAGAGAGAAAACCTTTTCTTGGAAACTTAGGTACATACCCAATAGATAATCAGAATACGGATGATGAGTCTCACATAATGGATTCTCAATGTCATATTAGCCGACTCCAAATGCTAATGGGAGCATGATATGGCAAGTATCTTAGGAGAGTTACTATCTCTCTTGCACAAAGATTATCCCCCTTTCGAAGGTGAGGTAGGTAGCTTTTATCCTAGAGTTCTTAGCAATGGTTTTCATTCAAAGTTACCCCTTAAAGTCGTGCAAGCATGATTGAGGCCTATAGCCCAATAAGGTACCAAGCAATATGTAGTCACACAAGCATGATTGAGATCATGAGGCCCTACAAAATGCCCAATATGAGAAATCTCAAAGAGAAAACTCAAATAACTCCGTCCTCTGAGACTTTAATCTCAAAGAGGCCTATTTATTATAGTCAGTCGGAATGCTTCGATCTAGATATACTCACTTGGGTCATTCTCACAAGGTGATTACTTTTTCCCACTGTGATAGGCCTAATAAAGGAATACAAATCTCAAACTAGAAAAGCTTCAAGGTTCTGGATTTCTGATTGTCTATGCAAACAAGAGAATACTCTCCTACCTTTTAGACTTTTCTCAAACAAGAAAAACATATTTTTTCATTTATCACATCTCAATTTAGGTGCCTAGAAAACAATTAAGAACACACAGAGTTTGCATGAATCTCCTTAGGCAACCTGCAAAAACAACGGATCAGTAGTCATATTGATTTTTGAGAAATAGATTATTTGACAAGTGTAAGTTTGCATGATAGATTCTTTTACGAGCGTTCTGCAAAAACTTGTTAGGTTGTCCAAACCATGAGATAAATAGAGAACATAGAAGGGTTAGCGTTAGCATCAGCAAATTCATGTCAGAAAACCCCTAAAAACCCCCTTTGTTTTTCATACGAGAGAGCAGAAAATCGTACGAGTTTTCTCACCTAACCATACGATAATTCTCACTGGACCATATGACAAAAGATAAATACTCGTATGAACTTTTGCAAAGAATTGTACGGATAGAATTCAAAAGATGAGAATTTGATGTTTTGCGAGCTGGCCAAAAAATTGAGTTTCCTGCCCCATGGTGGGCGCCAAAAATGTGTGTGTGAAATTTGGAATCTGTATTTGAAACACAAACACTCAATAAGTCATTGCATGCATGGTTAGTTGATCAAAATCAATAAATGTAAAACCATAACAAATCGACCTATTACCTCCTAAAAGATGCGAGTATAGACTTTCTCTCAGATTTATCTAAGCAATACCAGCTACTAGACTACACCAAGAAGGAGGATTTAATCTATATGAATGTAGGATTAAGAAAATTAAGCTAGATGTATGCAAGATTAAGCAAATTAAGTTAGATGGATGCAAGATTAAGCAAATTAAGCTAGATGGATGCAAGATTAAGAAAATTAAGCTAACATGATTAAGCAAATATGCAATAAACTAAGAGGCAATATTCTCAATGTGCGATATTCTTAATGACTAGAACAAAACTAGCATGATAACAATAAAATCTTTAGAATACTTTAATTCAGAGATGAGAGCCTGAATTTATAAAAAAAATCCAGAGAGAAAGCGACAGTCGAGATTGATTCATGATGAGCGGTCAAGATTCTCCAAGAGGAAGCACAATCCAGGTGATTTGATGTGATTAGCTACTTTCTTCAGTTTTGAAGGAAATAAGATTGAGCTAAAATTGAAATAAAATCAGAAAAACTGGTTTATTCCATTTTCCTTTCTTAAAGAAAGCTTTCTTTGATTTATCCCCTTTTATTCAATTTTGCTCCCTTTTTTGAAATTTATTTTTCAAATTATCTCAAATTAATTCCTTTTTGATGATTAATTCCTTTTTTTAAAATTCATTCATTTTTGATGATTTAATGACAAATTGATTTATTAATTAAATATGCTAGGATATTTAATTAAATAAATAGGATAATTGATTAAAGAGATTTCGATGATTTATTTAATTGAAGTGATTAATTTTCCATGTAACATTGATGATTTAGAAATAAATTAATTAGGTGCTCAAAATTGATTTAATTGCCTTTGGTTAGGACCTTAGTGATGTAGTTGAGATTAGGGGCTCATGGTTTAGATGAACATTTTTAGGGTATTACAATAGGCACCTAGATGGTCTCAAGAATTTTTTTTTAAATGGTGATTTTTTTTACAATTTATAGATATAAAATATAAATAATTATTTTTTATTAAATATTATTTTTTTGTTGTTAACTTCTAAAATATTATAAACTAATAGATGAAAAATATATATATTATTAATTATTTGAATCACAGTCTCTTATATTTTACCTATTTCATGTTTTCAATAGATTAAAATTATCTCTAATATGATTAAAAACTATATTCATTAGTCCACAATATTTTAAATAAAAATGAAATCATGTATCAAATAGGAACATGAGAGTAACTTTGCACTATTTAATTTTTTATAATCAAAATAAATTAAAAAAGTCATATAATTCCATACTTACATCACATTAATAAAACAATAGAATGATAGATATTTTAATATTTAGACAAACAATTTTAATTCTAAGACCTCAAAAGTTCATTTATCAATTGTATGTCTAAATAATGTGAAAAGAAATTAAACAAAACATAAATGAGACAAGTATTGAAACAAAAATAAAATTAAGATTTAGAAATGCAAACTTTGCCCTCTTTGTGATGTCACATCTTCCTCTAATCCCAAGGATTTTGAAGATCAATAGATGTGGCTCTCAACAAGAAGAATCACCATCAAAATGACTACCTAAGATATGGGCACCTACATGATTTATGATAAATGCAAGATTGATATGATATGATGCTAAGATTATGCTAAAAATGATATTCTAAATGCTAATTACTAGAAATGATAAATGCAGATTTGAAGAGAGTAACAATGAAAAATTAAGCTAAGTACCAAGTCTTGATTAATTGAAAATGAGGTGCTTTTATAGGATTTCAAGGGCCAAAGCTGAGGTGGTAGAAATCAACAGTCAGGATCTGATCTAGAGATATCAAGGGATAAGAATAGAGAAGTTGGAAGAGAGGTTGGAAGGAGGGACACATGTCATCCCTAGGGTGACAAGTGTCCAAGGATTTTCAAAAAATTTCCCATGAGAGGGCAAGTGTCAAGGGGTAGAAGACATGTGGTCAAAATGTCATGTGTCCTTAAGAGCAGGTAAATGCTCCAAAGGGATTGGAAAGAGGTTAGGATGTGCAAGTTGGAGGGGATAGGGTTGGTTAGACCGTAGGTTAGATTGAATGGGTTAGGTTAGAGGGTGATTAGGCTATGTGGTTAAAGTTAGAAGCCATGTGATTATTTGAATTAAAAATTTAAATAATTGGGAATGGATAATTTAATTCAACAAATGATTCAATTCAACAAATGATTTAATTTGTTTATTTAATTATAGGAATAGGAGAAATGAATTTAATGGGGGGGATTAATTAATTAAGATTAATTAATCAAATGGGATTTATTGAAATGAACTATATAAATAAATCCTTAGATTTATTTACAAGTAGAAGAATAAAAGGGGAATTAATTAAATCAATGTGTATTTAATTAATTATAAAGGTTTATCAATTAAATCATTGCATATTTAATTAATTATGACCGATTTTAGGTGTATACTTCAACTAATAAAACTAATGAATACTTTAGCATTCAAATAACAACTATTATATTCCTCACCAAGGTTCTAAAGTATATCCACAATGATGTGCAAAGGTAGGATGACCTGCTTAAGTGGCTTTTTGAGCAATGAATGTTGCTATTAGGAAGATTAACAAGCAAGAGGCACTTGTAGAAGCCAAAGATAAGGCTAATAACTAGGTTGAGAATGTAGAGGAGGACAGAGTCTGGAAGGTGGCCAATGATTTTGTTGGCCTTGTGGACAATTGGGACAAGATGAAAGGGAGAATCGATGACCTAGATGCTAAGATGAGAATGACTAGAATGAAAGCTAAGTTGGATGAAATTTGGTGTGCCCAGGAGGCCTTGAAATCTAAAATTGAGGTCGCTAACTTGGCCTGTAAAAATACGGCCAACAAGCATAACTCCTTTCTTCAGGCTATCCATACCATCCAAGTTGAGTGAAAGGAAACTTGCAGCCATCTTTATGACAATTTCCACATAACCCAGTATAGATCTTAATCAAATCAACACATAGAGTCCACATGCAAAGAATAGACAACATACCCATGAAAAAGACAGAAGACATACCTTGGGAAAACCCTCATGAGGTAAAAACCTAGCCTCCAAAAGCATCATCCACCATGTGTCCATTACAATACAACTATGTCCAAAGCTTCTGAAACCCAGCCATAACAAGCCATCAATAAGCACTCCATGTGACCAAGCATGAATCCACACATCCTATGCCACGCTTCCTTCACAAATACTAACCTAGCTAACTGACCAACCCAAACAACTACCCTTGTGGTTGCTTTTATAAACACAAGCTCCCACAAAACCACCAAGTGGTATTACATCAAAACCATGTGCCCAAAACCATGTGACAATAAAATAATAATATTTTTCCTACCTACCCTTGACGCACATTTAATATTGAGTACTTCATCACAATTACACTCCCCAATATTAAATAAGTACAATATAACAATACCAATGTGTCAATACAACTCATCAAGTGGTTACAAGAATATTCCAAGGAAATCTCTACATGTTGCACGTCCATCTAGGTGCTCCTAGGTGCAACAATACAATATGATATTATAATATAATTCCATGTCCACCTCACACAATAATAAAACATTATTATGAAAGGTGTACAATACCATTTTCCCAACGGTCTCCCACTTGTTGTATACATTGCATAAGGGCCAAAAAGTAATTTGTCACATGAACAAGAGACTGGTCTCTCCAAGCACATATACCATCATGTAATCTAAGTGCTCAATGTGCTCCATCAAGATACCTGCAACAAGAACAAAGTAACCACCATCTCATACATGAATTCTCTCACCCTCCATCATGCCACTGCCATTGGCCACAAAAAAGGCCATCCAAAGAGAAAGCGACACAATTTGTCGCAACAAATGATAAGTCCTACACCAACTGATATCCGAACACAAGCACTAATCCAAAGCTATCCAATGCAAAGGTAGTTGTTTACATAGATGAAATAACACCCACAGCAAGTACTAACACATCAACTATACATGCCTCCAAGGCATACAAACCAAGTGAATAACATCTCATCAACATATGCAACATGTAACATGTAACCATAAGCCCCAAGTGCAATACCTGCCACGCATGTACACAAAGGAACTCGAGCACTACACATGTAATGTCAATATCATAAATGAATCCACTAATAGCGTATCATAGAAGTGTAACCATGTAGTATCAAGAACATCCACATCCATATGAACATGATGTAAACTGATAACCTACAAGTACCACTCTTACACCATGTCTCCAACATTCTCCCATGTTCTCCACACAAACAAAGGAAGGAGATGAAGGAACCACCATGTCAACTCCCACATGGCATATCCTAAATACAAACTAATTAGCACATATCTCCAAACAACCTCAAACCAACTTAATATGAATACGAACATCCAAGAAGATAACTGAAACAAAGAGAGTAACACTACAAATCAAATCATGTAGTATGTCCTTCTACACACACCTCTAGATGCTAACTGTGTCAAGTATGATCTCCTCCATAAAACCCCACATGAAAAGAATAACAACACCCAAACACCATTCATTCCCTTGGACCAAACAAATATATATAACATGTAATCAATCATGGATGTAAGCCTCATAACCAAGAAGATCAAACTAAATATCCATTCCCAATCTCAAGGGAATATGCCCAATAAACTACCTCCCAAACTAATATCAATGACTGCCACCATTATAATAATAACTCAAATGCACAAGGAGATAACCAATGCCATGCATCTCTCAAACTGAATCATCTAGAACTAACCATCTATTTGTAGCTCAAGGTCCATATCCATGAAAGATAAGCATAAATGTAATGCACCTGAATGGAAGAATGGGAAGTACCTCTCAAGTAGTAAACCGCCGAGTAGACCAAAAGTAGGGAATGAGAATGATCATCAAGCTATCCAAGTCATCATGACTCACATTCAAAACAATCTCCTCTCAATCCATAAACCAGGTGAATGCTCCTCGGACTTCTTGTTGAAATAACAACCTGCCTCAACACATGCCTCTAATCACAAAAGGCCACTAGCATCACCAACATCCTCCAAGTATCCATGAGTACCTGTAACCGATAAACCCATGCCAAACTCCAAATGCAACCCAACAATATCATGAAATATCAAGCAAAAGATCATGTACCCCATACAACAGAATAATCTAAGATCAATGTCAAAGCTCCAACGGCCGAATCAGGAACATGCATGACAACATATCTAATCCATCTCAAAGAGATAACATACCTCATAAGAACATATCAAATAACCATATCATGCCAAAACTGTAAATGTGCATCAAGAGTGTACCATGACATAATATAATCCATCCAAACAAGGATAAACATGTCAAATGAAAGCATAAAACCACATCTATACCAAGAGCTCTGTGAGTCCTCAAGATGCAAACATCTCTTAATAGTGTTCCCGCAAATGCAAGAGAACCCTTTTGCAACAACGGAATCTAAGGCATACTCCAACATCTGCACACAAAGAAGATCATCCACCAACCAATATGGTGAATACACATCACTGCTACAAGCTCCCACTGAACCGTGATACCAAGCTCTCCATAGCATCGTGATAAACCATCTCCTAAATGAAGAACATCCAAGTCTACACACATCAACTAAAATGTCAATAGTAACAAGTAAACCATGAACTCCATATCAAGAAGATACAACAACTGCCAATCAAGAATCTATCCTACACCACCAACTCATCACTGTCAAAAGCTCCCACTAAAAGTGCATCAATAAATAACAAAACTATCATGACATCATGATCAAATACATGCTACAAGTCCCAATCCAACTATCCAAGTACCATAATAGCATCCATCCTCTCATCTCAAAACAACCATACCAATGCACAAATGACCACAGACAAGTTCAACTAAGAAGTATGCACCACAATGATTCAAACCTGGTGGATATAGATAGTCCACATTTAAGCCATCCCACTGCAACTAGAAGGTTGGTCGTAACCTACCAATCACATAGCTTGTAGATCCAATCACTAAATATGCAAACTCATTATCACATTAGTAAACTGCAAATTGAGATATCAAAGAGAATAATCCATGTAGACAACCATGACTCAAACACCAAATCACCATCCGATCTAATTTTCCAAACATGTCCACAAACTAGTACCATAGTCAAAGAAACTAAATAAGCATCAAGGGAGACAAGAACAACCTCCTAATATCAAACCAAAACACCATAATCATGACAATGTCGTGTCAATGCAAAACATGTACTTGCATACCAATGACACCATAATCATCACCTATATCCAAACTGTCACCCATATGAAACTCCAAGTCTCAAACCGAGTCCAATCATGTCCTCAAACCAAGAACAACCTATGCACCTATAGCCATCAAAGTCCAACTCTAAAACACGCATGTAAACCTCTCCATACCCATCAAACTAATACAATAATAGCACCAAACTGAATTACACTAAACACCCTCTCCAACACCTATTCAAAAATTAAAAATCGATTCCGCATGTAAAAGATATGACCAAAACTGCATCAAGGAGGGTATCAGGCTTCCAGGATCCCAAAACATGTCAAAACAACAAAATCACTAAACCAAACTTGTACCAAACGGTAGTGCTCAAAATTACCTCTCCAATGAGTATAAGAAGCCGAAAAACGGACTCCCCGGGTGAAAGTTATGCCAGTTGGAAGAAAATGTCCAATTTCGCTATATGAGAACACATGGACTTAAAAAAAATTCCAATATCCCAAAGTCCAAAAATATTTTCCAATTGGACTTAATTTAATTTTTTGATTTTTAATATATATCTCTGAGTGGGGCCCGCTGGCCAGACCCCACACACATCTCCCAACTGGTGACTTTATAAAATTATTTATATTGCAAATATTAATAAAATGGCGGATTTTTATTTAATTTAAATTTTATTAAAAACATTAAATTCAGTGGTTTAAATTTTAATAGCAGGCAATTCTTTGTTTTGCGCCCAAAGGGCGGCTCATGGTGGTGGGGCCACCGATAAGAGGGCTTGGCCCTGTTGGCACCCACCACCAGTGGTACCCCGACCATCGTTTGGTGGGGGCAGGGTACTGACCGATACCCCACTGTTGATACCATACGGTTCCGACAGTGTGGCACCTGTCGATACCACTATCTATCTATACAGACAGTGCGGTAGGGGTACAGAAGTTGGGGGTGGTGTCCTGACCCCTCCCAAAATATAATTTTATTTTTTTTTAATATGCTTTTAAAAAGCACCCCCCCCTCCCCTATCATTATTTTTTTTTAATTTTCTGTAGGGAATTTTTTTAATAATTCGATGGGATTTTTTTTTTTCTGAGACCCCTTTACAGACAATATGGTCATATGGTTGTACCATCTAAAAAAAAATTCAAACTTGGGCCTTCGACACCAAAATAGGACAAATTATATATCATTTTCATCTCTCGGCCAACCTGAATCCATCCATGAAGTCTATTTTGTCTCACGGATCCATTTATGAAAGCTCACCCCCAAAACCCTCATTCAAAGCATTTTTCAATGATGCCCTAGATTGACTAAAATTCTTCCAACCCCAAATCTGCAAACAACCCATCATAATAGCAAACCCAAATAACATAGATCTGCAATAACAACCTACAAAACCATATATGTTTCCTTGTCTTTTCATTCTTTCATGCATTCATGGTTCCAACTAGGGTTATAAACACCATTAAACCAATAGCTCTGATACCACTTGAAAGGAAACTTGCAGCCATCTTTATGACAATTTCCACATTACCCAATATAGATCTTAATCAAATCAACACATAGAGTCCACATGCAAAGAATAGACAACATACCCATGAAAAAGTGACACAAGATATACCCTAGGAAAACCCTCATGAGGGAAAACCCCAACCTCCAAAAGTGTCATCCACCATGTATTATCCACAATGCATTCATTACAATACAACTATGGAAAGCTTCTAAAACCCAGCCCTCAACAAGCACTCTATGTGACCAAGCATGATTCCACACATCACATGTCATGCTTCCTTCACAAATGCTAACCTAGCTAACTGACCAACCCAGACAACTACCTTTGTGGTTTCTTTTATAAACACAAGCTCCCACAAAACCACTAAGTGGTATTACATCAAAACCATGTGTCCAAAACCATTTGACAATAAAATATAATATTTTTCCTACCTACCCTTGACCTGGACATTTAATATTGAGTACTTCATCATAACTACATTCCCCAATATTAAATAAATACAATATAACAATACCAATGTGTCAATACAACTCATCAAGTGGTTACAAAAATATTCCAAGGGAATCTCTACATGTTGCACGTCCATCTAGGTGCTCCTAGGTGCAACAATATAATATGATATTACAATATAATTCCATGTCCACCTCACACAATAATAAAATAATACAACAATAAAACATTATTATGCAAGGTGTACAGTTCACCATTTTCCCAACACTGAGCTCAAAAAGAAAAGAGAGAAGAAGTGCAAGCGGATGAAATCCTTGATCGTTGGTGTTGGTCCTTTAGATTCTATGGTGAATGCCACCCTAGATCCCGCTCTCGTTTCTTAAAACTTTGGGTTTGGGCCTTCTAAAAAGGTGTCCTTTTCTAATAGTCTTAAATTTATGTCAAGATTAGCAGGATAAAAGTTTCCCCATGTAATTGGCCATCCCTTTGTGCCTTTAATGGGTGGTTTGCTGGTTTTGGGTGTTCTCTGGGTTTTGTTTTTTGTTTTATTTATCCTAGTATATTAGTTTCTTTGTTGGTTCTCTAGTGGCTCTGCTAGTTTTTCTTTGTTTTTGTGGGGGTTTTTGACTGGTTGCACATCCCTCATGCCCCCCAGGTGTCGCTTTGTAGTTATGTAATGGTACAGACCTATCATGTTTTTATTAATGAAAACAATTACTGATGCAAGAGAATGCCCGGTTCTTGGCAATCTTGCATCAACCAAAAATATTTATTTTCTGTTTGTTTTATGTTTTATAGTTTCAACATTTCATTCTGCATTTTCTTGCATTGGCTCATTAGATCTTGTGGAGTTGGATTTTTCTTGAGGACATGATCATAGCCCTTGTTCCTGAACCATGGAGCATTTGGATCATTTTCAGGCAAGTTATCAATTCTGAATTCCGAGACAGTTTTCTAGCACCAGAACCATTTGGACTTATTTGCATTGGTGAATCTACCAGATCCCTTCCATAGCTTATGGAGCCTTGTGCGTTTATTCTGATGTTCCTTGGCGTGTGGTCGACCTTCCTTTTGATCTGCACTTCATCCTTTGGATTTTTTGGAGGAATCTCTTTGGCGAAGACCAACCTATTGGTTTTACACGTTTGGTCTTGTTCTTCGGAATTTGATTCCTTTTGGGCCAACCAGATCCCCTTGGATCGTATAAATCATTGTGATTGAAAATTAGAATTCAGTGAGAAGGAAATAAGATGGAATATAGTAGACAGATCTTAGGTTTGCAGGTCTGGGAGTGACCTGTTCTGTAATTAAGCATGTTTTTAGCAAGCCAATGAGCCGAATCTTGTAAGCTGGATGTTATCGGTTATCTATAATCAGTTTTCATGATCTAATTCATTTAGTTCTGCATTGCCTCCATCATAGTCTCTTGTTTCCATTGTGTTTACTCTTGTTGCCCGGTCCAGATTGATCTCTTTGAGGTCCCTCCTAACCAGTTACTGCACCAATTACTAATAACAATTTTCATGAAATAATATTCCTATAATTAAATATGAAAAATATATTGTAATAAATAAATAAATATGAAAAAATTATTGTAATAGATAGAAATTTAAACCAATAAGAATTGTTTGTAGAAATATAAACCATGTATGTAGAGAAGCACAAAATTGCTTCATAATTTCAAACGTCTTTCATAAATTTTCAGTCTAATCCATCCTCCATTTGATCGACACATGAGAAACAACACATTGCAAATCCCCTAGAACTTCACAGCTAACATTGAAGATGCCAACATCGTAATAGCTCCTTGCTCTCTTTTCTAAAGTGCATAAAATCAGTTAAGATGCATGAATATTAGGCTCAAAGATCGGATTAAATCTAAACATTCCTCTATATATATTCCCAAAACCATCAAACTTATTGAAATAACCACGAAGAAGGAAAATATCACATCATCCTATCAAATTCTAATTACAACCAGGTCTAAAATTTAATTGTATCTATTTGGATCAAAAATTTTACAATCTTATTGTCGAGTTTCACGGATCCACTATTTAAATGCAATGTTTAAGAGAGTTTTATAAATTTCCTTTTTAAATTAATTGCTCAATTTTTTAATAAAAATATACCATTTCATTTATGTAAAAGTACTAAATAATATTTTTATTAAAATTATTCATATTTAAGCATTGAATGAATAAAATTAAAAGATATTTATTTTTTAAATAAGTGACATTTTTATAATATATATTAAATATTATAATTTTTTTTTATTAAAGTTTGCTCTAGCCAAATACCAAATAAACCTTCAATCCTCTTGTACAGTTAAACCCTATGCTCCCTCCATACCCATATACACAAAATTATTCTCTATTCAATCCATGGCTGATTGGTTCATATTCATCTTCTTCATGAAGAAACATTAGACATATATTTGTGTCATTTTTGTCTTACTTTATATTTAATATTATATAATTACTATCTTTGTAGGATATCTCCAAAGTTCCCCTCCTAGTGTGGTATCCCTCTTAGTGCCTTTTATTATTAAATATTATTTTTTTAAGAGAGAGCACTCCAAAATAGGCTTAAAATGAGCTAAGAGAGAGCATTCTAAAGAAGGGCCCAAATAGATTATGAAATTGTATTTGAGGATGCAATTTACAACACTACATTAGGAAATATAATAAAAAGGATCTTTGTTGATTGTTTTTTCCTTGTATAATTTAACCAGGATTTTTACCTAAATCTATTTGTTTATTGCTTATTGTTTATTGTTTATTGTTTATTGTTTATTGTTTATTGTTTATTGTTTATTGTTTATTGTTTATTGTTTATTGTTTATTGTTTATTGTTTATTGTTTATCGTTTATCATTTATCATTTATTGTTTTGTTTTCTACATAATTTGCACTAGAATATTTCATAACAATCTTTCCATATATTTTTTCTATAATATGAAAGCTTAACCCTAAACTAAACCACCCAATTCATTTCTTTTATTTTGAGGTTTCTTAAAGTTTTCTAACCAAACTTTTAAATCATTGTTCTTAACATTTTACTATTTCCTCCTTAGTTTTTATCATCTTCCATGCTTTTGTTCATACATTAGGTGAGTGGAAAGTTATAAAAAATATTCAATGAGTTCTTTCCATGTTTTATCATGCTTGATCATTCTTTAATGTAGCAACTTAGTGGCTTATCATTGGCAATCTCCAAAAAAATATATAATCAAGTCCATTCATCATTAATTTCAATTCCACTCCAATGAAATCCAAGGTTAAAGAGATGTTTACTAGCATCTTTGGTGTGTTTACCAAAAATAGGGAACTTAATCATATGTGCATCCATATTTGGAGTAGCTAAATATGTTTTTTATTTATTTTGTATGGTTAGGGAGTTGCTATCTATCTTAATTTAGTCTCTAGTCTTGGATCTATTTCTATCTTTTTATAATGACTTCTTTGTGTATTTTCGCTCCTTTTTTACTTGAATAAAATCATTTCTCGACCATTATCTCTTGTCAATTGAACATATAAGAAACCACTTCCTAATATATGTTGCAAATATCATATACCATTGCTTATTGATCTTGCTTTCTTAATCCCAATTAAAGATTCATTATTTATATGGACTCACTCAAAATTCTTCTTGAACAAGATGGTCAAAAATAACCAAGCAAGATGTCAACTAAGATGCTATTCTTACAACTATATCCATGGATCTTGTTGTGGGTGAGATATCTAGTACTACACTACTTGTGTTTTTTTAACAATCTCGTTGTCTCGCTTTATTTGTTTGAAACGATCAACTAGCATACTACATCTCTTATAATAAGAATTGTTTGTAGAAATTTAAACTATGTGCGTACAAAGTACATAATTGCTTCCTCATGTCTAATGTCTTTCACACAAAGAGTTGGTCATCCATCCTCCATTTGACTAACACACAAAAAATAACACAGTTTAAATTCCCTATAACTTCACAGATAGGGAAGAGGGAACAATACATGTGCACCCTAACTTCACACTTCTCAAAAACTTATATAGATATTTCAAATTGCTATCAACTTTTTACAATAATTTACTTGTCAAGTCCCCTACATACAAAGTTTTTTTTCAAGTCCACATGGTCAAATATTCTCAAATATTCTGAGTAATCATCAGATGGGAATATCCCAGTTACCTATTCGGCAGAAGAGGTTGCTCCTGCACTAGCAGTGAGCTCATCTGGTAACTAAGGCAGATGCCTTAGGGGTAGGCAAATTTCATGGAAGATGATGCATATGCCCCAGGAGGAGATTCTGGAAGATGTTCTAGATATTGGAGAGGATTATCTAGCATTAATATATTCAGAGTGAGATTCGGGTTTTCTTGATGGATAAAAGGTCGATTACACTTCATTATTATTCACCCAGCATTTAGAGCGAATTCAAAGTGATTCAAAGCATCGTAGTGCAATCAAAAGATATTCAGAGGTGATCAGATTTCATCTTGAGCGATCACACCGGCATGTGGAAAGATTTGTTAGAGGTTTTTCATTGGCAATATTCTAAAGATATTTTTCTTGAATCTTGGAATCAGGATCATCTTCTGCTCCTATTTTTCATTACAAATCCAACTATAGTAGAAGTTAAGGACCGCCCTAGGCCAATTTTCAAATGGTATCCCCATGTGGCTACCAAGGAAAATTCAGTTAGAGCATTTTCTTGCGTCCCAGAGGGAGTGGTATATGTAGAAGATGTTAGGGCCTATATTCATTATCATATAGAGGACTTAGGCACTTTGGAGATCAAGGGGATGTATATGAATGAACTCATTGGAGAATCTGGTAAAATCAAACCGGCATATAAACACATCAAAGATCTAGGGTTCACTGATATTTTGGATATTCCAGCATTCAAGGATGAGATTGTCAGATATGTACTAAGCATAGTACATGGGGAATTCATATGGCTGGACCGACCTTATAAAATCACTAAGGAAGCCATTCGGGCATTTACTGGTTTTCCATCAAAAGGGCAACATCCGGATAAGAAAGTATCAAATGAATTCATAAGGAAGATCACCAGTGCTACATTAGACAAGATATCGCTGAAGGTGAGCACCATCACCGACACCAACATCAAATTTGGCAGCATGATCATAGGCTACAAGGTAACTCAGTCTAACCAAATGAATTCAGTTTCAAGTTCATGTATTTTGGCCGCATATAGGATGATGAAAGAAAATATCAAGTTAGATCTTTGTGGAGTTATTGATTAATTTAGGGAAGATTAAAGGTGAGAAGAAGGGCACCTTCTGATATGGAAATCTGTTAGTATGCTTAATGTTATACTTTTTAAATGATACCCCCAGTTCTGGAAGGAAGCAATGGGCTTTTGACATCCTGGTAGGAAGACAACATAAGCAATCAATTTCTGCATTAGGAAGTCTTAGAGATGATAAGGCACGGGGTTACTTTAAGGATTTTCAGAAATCTATGAGGTCTAGAATAAGGATACTTGAGCAAATAGTAGAGAAATACTCTATTGACATTTGTTTCATGGTTAAGAAGGATGTGACTCTCATGGAAGCAGTCAAGCCCCAGAAGATTTGGATAGAGGAAATAGGATATGAGGTGGATGCATTAATCCTTGATGCATATGCAAATATTCTACTTGATGCAGATATAGATGAAGCAGAAAAACCTTGTGGAATAGCACAACAAAAGACTCTTGAGGTTGAAACTGAGTTCAATCAGAAGAAGAGGGAAAAACAAGAAGGTAAGGCAAGCAAGTTTGTACAGGAAGTTTCTAAGGACATTAAGGCACTCATTGATGCTATCCCAAAGAAAGGGAGAAAGAGGAAGGATCTGGTAGTTCACATTGAACCTGTGACTATTGAATCTGAACCTGAAGATGAGACACCATTAGTATTCAAAAGGGTTATGAGGAAGAAACCAGAAGAACCTAAAGTGGAAGCAAAGAAACAATTGGTTAGGAAGGTCACCATCAAATTACTGGCACAGAAGTAGTCACCCAAGGCTACACCATCAAGTACATCCGGTACTACCAGAAGGAGGAAGAAGAGTGACATTGATTTGGCACTAGAGACTTGTAATGTAACAATTATTCCACCTAATACTTGTGCTGAAATTGTTGATGAAATTACTAAGGATGGGATGCTGAAAAATGTTAAGTCTTATTATGTTACATTTGAAGATGAAGAACATAGAGAGATAGAGGAAGAAATTCTTCTTTATTTATATATCTATAAGAAAGCATTAATTGAAATAGAAAATCAAATACCGGTAGAGCTATACAACATGTTAGATGCTAGAAGGTTATCTGCAATGCAAGAATACAAACACATTAAGATGCAAGAACTCTTAGCTATATGTGTTGCTATAAATCCTAATGAGGTGGAGAAGACAATAGAAGCTACAGATAGGAAGGTTTTTAATAGAAAACTTAGAATAACTAGCCTGATATTAGGAAGGATAAATGAGATAGTAAAGGAAACATAGAAGGGTTGGATAAAAATTTTGGGAGAGCGTAGAGGATTCTTCACTTCATCGGGGACAAAGACTGATACTATAGATACACCGGTTCAAAGGGAAAGGTAAAGGAATTATGGGTACTCCACCCTCAGTTTTGAAGAATATCAAGATAGTGGAAATTGTGCCACCGGTTAACACTAATATACAGACTCATATAGAGACACAGGTTAATAAGAGAACATTGTACATGATACTAACATTGAGGACACTTGTCCTCTGGATATTAATGTACAGGTTGAGAATATTGTTCTTATAAAGGAACTAACAGTTGTATAGACTGCACCAAGTGGCGAAGCCACTTGTGCAAGTGAGGAGGAAATAAAAGTTAAATCACCAGAGAAAACAGGGGAATCCGATAAGGATCCAGTTGTTGGGACATCATTATGGACAATTGACACTTCTCTAGTGGAAAATAAAAACATCACAGAGATGATTCCCATAGAACTAATGATGAGGGCTACTCAGAAACTGATGAAGGAGGGAACCATGGACAAAGGGATTATAGATCAATCCATAACTATTTTGCACAGATTGGTCCCAGAATGTAAGATTGAGAATGAAGCGAGCCCTTCTGGCAAGCTTAAGATAATAACAGAAGACATCTCTAAATATTTTCAATCATTACAGCAGATCTCTAACTAGCTAGCACTTGAAAAATCCACTTTGGCTAAGAGAGGCACTTTTGATCAGATCATTGACAGAGAGAAGAAAAAGATTGAGGAGAAGTTAATTTTGATGGACTAATTTCACTGACCACATCTATTGATGGACAAATTTTGTCCTTGGAAAATCAAACTTCTACTCTTGAAAAGGAAAGAGATAAGATCATTCAGAGAGCCAGAAGTCTCAGAGGTTTGATCAGTCCAATGTTGGACTCACTTGGTGTACATAAGAGGGAATGCATGGATATGCTTGGTAAGCCCACACTGGCAGAAGTTAATGAGAAAGAATCACTTTCATATTAACTGAGTGGACTTCTATCTATTTCTGGCACACTCAAAACTGGCTCGGATACTTATGTGCACTTATTAGAGAAAGCTTACCCGGAAATCTTGAAATTGGTCAAGCTCCAGTAAGACATTTTTTGAGATATTCAGTGTACAGTTATCATTCTTTGACACTCTTTTTACAATTTTTGGGCATTGATGTTAAAGGGGGAGTAGTATAAATGTGAAAAAGAATGAAGGGTTGCATACATTAGGGGGAGTTACAGAGTTTTTGGAGTATTGGATCATTTTGCATATTCAACTTAGGGGGAGCAGGGCAAGATGAATTGATATTGTGGGTCACAAATCCCACCATATTTTTTCCTCATTAAGTTTTTCCACGTATAAATCTGTGTGTTATGTTTCTCATTCATGTGTTTGGCTTATTGTTTTCATTACTTCTTTCAATTGTGTTTATACCGATATACCAATTGGTGTATGAATGTTTTGTTAAGGCTAAAATCTTCTATTCTAGTATAACATTGATTCACCCCCCCTCTCAGTGTTATTGGTTTCCAACAGGAACACCTAAACTATTCAGCACACATCCCAACCTACCTCATGCACATCTTCAGCAGATGGGAGTCTTCTGCATCTGCACTTTGTCAGCATTACCAGTGGATGTACTTACCGGTAAACACCTTGCTGACACCATGTCATCAGCCTTCAAATGCCTCCATATGTCTACATCTATGGTAACACCTTTCTTTACCACTGGACCAGTTCTGCTATTAACATGTTTGTAAAGGTGACAAACATATCCTTCCTTCTTTGTACCAGCAACTCATCATGTCTACTCAGTTTATCTGGTGCGTATCCCTGATGGCATGCACCTAAGGCAGCTTAGTGCTTCACCAGTTCATTCGGTGGGAGCCTTCAATCACCTGCCTTTAACCTTTTGTCTTATCTTGGAGGACTATGATGCATTCCATGCATAATAGGAGATAAGCTCATTTTACTAATGGGAGTGGTTCCTTTCCATCTGCATCCTGCACTTCACCAATGTGGCTTCTCTGTTTGAGCAGCATATCTTCAAACAGACACATATGATCCAACTGGGACACATTCACTGTCAGTCATCTCTTCAAATGGTGACTGCATCTTTATTCGGTGGGAGTCTTGTTGTTTCACATCCACACAATATATCGGTGGCATGCATATACTTCACCTCTAGTGTTGATGTGATTTTGGTAACATTCCCCCTCTTCATCACAATCAATAGCCCAACATCTTTCTCTCTTGTTGGCTAGCCATAGTGCATTGCCAACATGTCACTTACCGGTCTGCAGTCCTTATGTCTTCAACACAAATCAACTCTAACTCGTGTACAGGTGACTCCAATGGGCATTATGCTAGATGACCTTCTCTTCCTTATCGGTGACCTGCTATGCTAGGTGACAATAGGGACATCACATCCTATATGCATCAATGACAGTGATGCACATACATCTCTTATACCGGTTTCCACCCTATACTAGTTGACATCAATGAAAACAAAATGCCAACAATCTCCCCCTTTGGCATTGATGTCAACACATGTAGTATCCAGCATACTACAGATTCTCTCTCCCCTTTTGTGTGATCCATGGATTCTCACATATGTAGTATGCAACATACTACAAAATCTCTCTCCCTCTTTGATAACAATGGCAAAGGGCACTGACGAGGTTTCTCTCCTCCTTGTATTTACCAGGCAATTTCAGAGTTTTCTCTCCACTTTTCCTCTACCAGATGCTTCTTTTCCTTCAACCATCATTCATTACATCTTCTCAAGTCACATCACTTGAGATGGAGGGCACAACCACGAACTGAAAACAATTACTCAGCAACCAAGTGTATATGCAAAAAGGAACCACGTGCATATACTATTCTGAAACCAATTGAAGGCATATGTGTCAATGAATACAATATACCTGTCGATCAGACTATATCATCTCCCCTTGATATGAAGAAGCTATTATGACCCCAAAATGCTAATACCAAGTGTTGAAGTTAACAATAATACCAATTGTATCTCTTCTAATACCAAATGCATGTTCTCTTGTGCAAATAACTCTCCTTCTTTTCAGATAACACTCCCGGTGGTCCAGTTATGATTTCAATTTGATAGACATTAAGATATCTCACAACCCCAGACACTTCCAAAAATACCATCACAGTCATAGATACTTTCACAGCCTCTTTGTCCAACAAGTCGAATAACCGTTAGAAAAACATGGTTGTCAACTCCCCCTGAGTCATGCATCACAGGTCCACATTGTCGATTGAGTCCAAAAATGAAGCCAACCTACCTCATATACCAGTTGAGCTATGCATATGTGATCAATCTAATGATCTATGATTCTATCATCTCCATTATATCCACCATAGCATATGACATGATCCTAGATGTACACAATGCCATACAACATCACTATCATGTCATAAATCAAACCGGCTAGCCCAAAAAGATGCATGTATACATGATCAACTATCAGGCCATCATATGTCATTCAGGTCTTTTCCAATACCACCTGAGATATAAACACTTCTACATATCACATCGACGGAGTTATTGCAATGATCCTAGACCTCATTGACTTAAATAACCTGGAATACTGGTTAGCATACATATTGGTAACCTACTACACAAACTGGTTACCTGCACTGGTCCATCAACACTATTGAAGCATCTTCCTCTAACTCCATTCCTCTTGTGCTAATTAGCATATGATCCCAATTGTGAATTATCCATCCATTGACACATTCAGTAGTGATTCATCTTTCTTTTGTAGGTGTGTAGACAAGGTAGCCATTACACACACTTATCCTCTCATTTCCTTCCTTCATACTGCCAGCAGCTTGTTCCTCCATTTTTCCTCTTCCACTGAGGAGGTGAATGATAATTTTAGTGTACTACTCCCCCTAAGGTCCTCCATCTCCTTTATGCCTTAGGAGATATCACTTGTGCATTGAATGGACAGTGTCAATCCATGGTCCTACTCTCTTCCTTCTTCCTCCAAACCTTCTTGGTTTCACTCTTCTTCCCATTTTCAGCCCTGGGAGCAGCTCTTACCCTCTTCTGCTAATTTGGCTTTGCATTACCAAAATTTGTAGCATGATCGAATGCATTGCTATAGAAGCACACTGTGTTCATGCCAATCAAGTGATTGGGGGGACCTTCTATTAAACCGGTTTGACCATCTTCTTCTAGTCAAGTTATTGTGGCCAGCTACCAGAACCGATGGACCTCTTGATCCTATAGAGAGATTTCTCCTTTGGTTCCATGTAGGTATTTGTCTCTCTTATCTCCTATTACTGCTTTCATACTTCGCATGTTTGTTCCACTGGTTGTGATAGGACAGAGTGTTCTTCATCTTGCACTAATAACTTCTATGGCCAAAACCATTGCAATTGTAACATGCAACATTTACAAAACCAAGAGAGGGGATATGCATATTTCTACTCTTTGAACCTTTATGCTCATCTACATGATATCTATGGAAACCCATATTGTTTCTCCTAGATCCCTTTTTATATTCTTCTGCTCTATGACCATAACCATTACATGCAAAGCAGTAACCGGTGAATGAAGATTTATAACTTACAAACTTGTTTTGCCATGCATGAGGAGATCTTTCTAGTTCGGCACCTACATTTCTACTTCTTCAGGGATGGACCCTAGGTTTTCTATTTTTTGCATTTCTTTGTCCTCTGGTGGTAGGTGATCTTCTAGACTATCCTCTCAAGTTATTTCTACCAATAAAGTTGTCTCCTCTGAGCTCCCATTTTCCTTTTGCATCTCCATTGTTCCTCCTTTTAGTACCGGTCTTCTTCTTCATGTCTTCACCAGTTGAATTAAGACCAATCATCTTCCTTGGAGCATTTCTAACTATGAAGGTCTAACCCTTATTCTTTCCATTTGAGGAGACAAAAAGAATATCTTTGTTGGGGCCAGCCTTGCTTGTGGAGCATTCATCGGCAGCATATCCTAATCCTCTGGTGTCCTTGGAATGTTTTTGATGATTCAACATTTTGTCCAAGGCATTAGTGTTGTCCTCATACCGGTTTCTTACCTTGAGTTCATTTTTGCGCTTCTCAAGGTCTTTCCTCAAATCCTCCATTTCCTCTTTCTGCTTCCGACACTAACTGTCTTTTGTCTTCACTTCTAGTTGCAACTCCTCACATCTTCTTTCATCGGCATCAAGGACTGATTTCAATTTATTAGTCATACCTTTGGCATCTTCAAGTTGAGTTGTCAACATGTAGGCATTTTTGTTTTACTCTTCAAGGTATGTTCTCAACTGATTACATTCTTTATGAACTAATTTTGTGTAACTCTTAAATTCATTTCTAACAGATTTCAATTCACCAAGGGCACTTAGCAACTCACCTTCTAGATCAATTTTAGCTTCTTCTTCTTCTTCAAATTCTTCATCACTGCCAAACACATCTTACCAGTGGGGTCTGTCTGCCTTGTCACATTCTAATGTGTGCACTCCACTTTATGTCTCTTGTGCCATGAAGAGATGAGTTTCTTCTTCATCATTGTTGTTGCAGTTGTTGACAGGTCTTCCTTTGTTGTTTGCACCATCATTCATCTTGTTTTTGCAGACTGATCCAGTAGTGGTAGGCTCATTTCCATAGAGCCTCTTTAATCTATCCCACAAACTCTTTGCTAACTTGCACTTGTTCACTTGTGAATAAACATCACCAGTAAGTCCATTGAATATGGCCTTCATTTCTTTAACATTGCACATAGATTTTCTTTCTTCCTTAGGACTAGTGGGAGGATTGACATGACTAGGGAGACCATTTATAACTAACATCCACACTTCAAACCCTAGGGAGGATAGGTAGACTTCCATTCTACAACTCCAAATAGAATAGTTTGAACCATCAAACACCGGAGCTAGGATGGACTCAAATTTGACCATCTTGTCCACAAACCAGAATCTACCCAAGTTGGAGAAAGCTTTTCTAAATTGGAACCTATGCTCTGATACCAATTGTTGGACACAAGATGCCACTGAGAGGGGGGGTGAGTCGGTGATTTCTAAATCCTTTAATCTTTTTACCTCCAAGAGAGATTGTTGGTTACCAACCTGAGGATCATGCAAACCTATCGGTAAGATAAAACTAGAAAACATAAATAAACCACACAAGGGGCACATCACATAACACCGGTACATATGAGGAAAACCCAAGATGGGAAAAACCTTAGTGAGAAGTGTTGCTAGAGTCTACTGCTCCAATCCAGCCTCACAATGATAACCTTCGGTTACAACATTTAGGGCACCAAACCAAGGAGTACCACTCCTTCTTTAGGGCACCAACCCAAGGAGCACCAACCCCTGTAGCGAGCTCCAACTCAGTGATCTATCTTGTACATAAGCAATTACAAAAGTAATAGTCTGATTACAAGTGAATCTTGTAACCACTGCATACACTTTATCCTAACAGTTTCTCACCTCCTCTACCTCACCGGTTTACTTATACTCTGCTTTCTATCTCCTTCTCAGTCTCTCTACTCACTGTTACCTTGTCATTTGTCCCTCATAACAAGAGTGAGTCGCCTTGCAAGAATTTTAGTTGAGTCCTTTTCTTTTCCAAAATCTTGTTAAAAGTTTGTTGGTTCAATCCCTAATCCTCCTGTAAATCATTTCTAAATCCTTAGCATTACGTTTCAATGGTTATTTTGAACCTCATGAACCCCTCGAACCATCCTGAAAAGCATTCATAGTGTTCATTTAGGTACCGCGGGTTCTAAGTTGTGTCTAAGTCATTTTCAAGATAACATTCATATTAAGTGTTTTGCAGCAGCTCTATTTCACGGTCGTGGATGATGTTTCATATACTCTTTCTCCAGACTATGAACCGTTTGAACCTAGTTCAAACAGTTCACCAGCTCGGCAATCAACAAAGTTAATCTTTTCCAAATGAAAATCTCCTTGGCGTAGCATATGCTTTGAACTACCTAAACCCTCATGAAGTCAGTTCAAATGGTTCATGAATGTTCAAATCAGGTGGGTCCCATAGAAAAGACTAAATGACATGATGGTGCATTTATTGCTAAGTGTGATGAAGATCTGATCATATCTCGGGTGACGTCAACCAGCCAATTTTTGAAGGCAAGTAATCATTTTTGGGAATTGGCAGTTATGCTAACGAGTGCTATCATGCATTCAATACACACGCGTGATGTCAAATCCCAATGCTTTGGCTCATTTGAGTTGATGGGAAAAATTAATGCACTAAATGAGCTTTTGGCGCTTCATTTGTTATAAGGTATGAAGTGATTTATTTTTGAAACCTGTTCTTCATTGCTGCGGAGTGTTTGGTTGAAGGTTTTTCTATTGGTAGTCGTTCGATTGGTTTCAGCCGTGAAGGTGAGTTTTGATTCCTATCTTCTTCAGTGATTTTTAGTTGTTTTTCTCTCTCATAATAAAATTGCTTGGAGAGATAAGGGTTGTTGGTTATAAATTATGAAGTCCACTCTGCATCTTTTCAGAAATATTTTTAGTCTTGCTTGCACAGAACCCATTGTCAGTGACACATACCTAAAAGGGGAGAATTTGGAAGCCTTGAAGGAAAGGACGTTTAAAGGTATTGATGGTTCTTTTGGTCTAGAAATTCTAAGTAGTGCCCTGATAGAGGCAGCAGCTTTCCCACCTGCTATTCCTTGCCCAGAATTAGTTAGGGAATGCATTGTGCGATATGACCCTATTTCTGAAACTATCAAGAGGGACAATGGTGAAACCCTCCTTGCAATAAATAGGGAAGTCATTTCTTCTGTTTTCAAATAGCCAGATTACAAGTTCTCAAATTTTTCCCCTACCTAATCAATCACCGAGTTCAATGCAGACAAGAGTGGACACCAGAACAATATAGCAAAGCATTGGTTGATAGTTCCTCAGAAAGGTGGCTCTAAGCTACCTAAACACCCCAACAAAAATCACATGCTTCCCCATATTCATGATGTTATGTTGTTGTTACACCGAGTCAGAGGTTCAGCTGAAGCCTACAGCTTTGATGATTAGATTTACTATTATGTGCAACTGGTGTTGGAGGGAAAGCAGTTCCTTGACTGGGCAAAGCTTATTACTGACTCTATGAGAGAACAGTTGAGCATGGCAAAGAAGTTCAAACAAAATTTCTTCATGTCTTCTTATTTGATATATTGTTTGGCATGTACCAAAGAGATCATGGGAATTCCTAGGCAACTTGCTGAAGGGGATGTTTATGTATATAACTTTTACCCCATGCTGCAAAGAGATAATGCATTACAAGATTTCAGAAGAGTGCATAATGCTTTTCTGGGGGACCTGTGCTATGAATTGAAGAATATGAAATCAAAAAGAATGTCTAAAGAAACCCAGGCTTTGGTGAAAAGATATGGTAGCTTCTTTGTTCAATTTCCTTGTTTCTGTTATATAAGGGTAGGTGGTTTCGAAGAAGAACCTTTCAGACTTCCTCATTTTTCTTTAGATTGCTTTGTCCTTGCTAAGATTTGTAGACACTTGTCTATTGTAATTAAGAAATCTCTACCCAAAGATAAATGGGAAGATCATTTCCCTATTCAATTGGGCGCTTTATCTTGTAGTTCAATGTTAGATGCGTTGAGCATAGGAGCTGACTTGAAGAATTTTAATTTCAAATTGTATCAAGGAAGGAATGGCTTTGACAATAAAGGTTTTTCACGGGGCCTTGGTTTGATGGTGCACCTTCCTATCTCACACTTGGAAGACTTTTGGGAGGATTGTTGTGATGAACTTGAAGTGTTCAGGAGAGAAAATATGAGAATGGTTCTTGGACAGATAGTTTCACTACAGGTAAAAATTGATATAAGTGGGATCAAAGAAGATAATCTAGAGCTATTTGAACCTGGGTATCTAGATCAAACTGAACCTGAAACATTCTCTATTAATTGGGATGTGGAAGAAGAAAATGATATACATCTCAGAACAAAAAGAGTCTTGGAGAGAACTGCAGATTGGGTTAATAAAAAAAGAGCAATGAAATCAAGCAGGATCAGTCCTGCATGAGATAGTGTGGTTTCTCTACGTTCTCCAAAAAGCTTTTCTAACCCCACTTCTATGCCTGTTCATGTAGGTAAAAATAAGAAGTCATCTCACACCAAGCACGAGCCTAATCCTGCTTTGAATTGTCCTGCTCCCCGATTTACAAGGTTACGGAGCGTTGTACGGAAGAAAATGGACCTGGTCAGAGACACAGAGGTGAAAGACAAGACCCTCGACCCTCATATTTTTGAGGTCGAAGACCTTGATAGTAATATTGTCAACACCACTGATTCCCATGCAATCATTGTAACCATGATACCGCCACCTAAAGTAACTGGAGGAACAGCTAGCTCAAGCACAACTCCCAAATGGTTAACTACTTCAGTAAGTAAGAAATGGAGCTCGATCCCAGTGTCTATCTCCATTCAAGACATGGTGGTAAAATACATGGAAAAAGGTCCTAAACATAATAAGTTCAAAACAACCACCAGGTTGGACGCTGATGAAAAGACTAGGAGATGGGTTGCTGAAATTGCTTCCTATAAACCCAAGGATGAAAGTAAAGAAATAAATGCAGAAGATTTAGAAGTCACCAAAGTAGATCTGGGAAACATGAGTAGGGACTCTGATAACCACCTTTTCAATGTGATGGCTAAGAAAATTCTCACCAGGTTAGAGAAAGACGGACAAGAGAAAAAGGAACTAAAATGGCACATCAAAGTTTTAGCGCAATTCATTGATAGCCTAGGCTGTTTTGGAGCACTCCCTATATCACAAGCTTCAGAAAAATTTGATCCCACCTCACCAAGGAACAAGAAACTGATGAATCAAGTCCAGTGAGCCAAGAGCATCGTAGGGGCCGTAGAAAAATGGATTAAAGGGGCAATCAAGGATGGCGAAAAATATATTACAGATTCCAAGAAGTTATGCGATGAAATTAAAAACCTCTTTGTGGAGATCCAAAATCAGGTTTTGCAATGGGAAAAGGAGGAGCATAAGTGGGAAAACATATTACCCATGTTCGCCAAGATATAAAAATATGGAGCCACTGAGTTTTTAATAGAAAACTCAATAAAATTGGTAACTAATGAGTGTCAGCTCTTTGTGTTGAAGAAAACCATAGTGTGGCGGGTAATTACATTCAAGGTTGCAATCTCTTATGCCAAAGCCTCCGTTTACGAGCTCGAGGAACTTCAATATAGCTTGGTCAATGATAATAAAGTGGTTAACCCAGATCATGATTGACAACTAGGACTTTATGGGCTGAATACACAGGATGTGATAAAGGCATTTAAATTGCACATGGAGAAAAATAGGGCCAAAGGAAACTTTACTTCTGAAGATATAACACAAATTGCCCGAATTGAATCCATGACGTTCATTGGCAATGATCAATTACCTAAATATGCCGAGAAAATGGTAAAACATAGGTGGGAAAAGGAAGCTGCAAAGGCGAAAACTAATGCCATGAAGAATCCGAGTCAGTCTATGATTCAGGAGCTTACAACTGCCCATGATGCCTGGAAAAGTGGAAGAGAAGATGATGTTGGAGACGAAGCATAATTTGATGCTTATGCTTTATTTTTGTTTTTAAAGGCTTTTCAAAAACCCTTGCAATTACTTCGGGACATTTGTCCCCTAAATACTCTGTTAGTTTTATAACTATTTCAGAGGAGGTCGGGTTTTTAGGGAGACCTCCTCTGTTCTTGAAAAAGACTACTATAAGTTAGATGAGAAATATTTAGAAGGGGTTAGAACAGTAGACTTAGAGATTAGAAAATTTTATTTGTGGGAAGGAAGTGATCAATTTTTCCAGAATCTGAAATTGGAAGGAACTTATGTGTGTATCTTTATGTCTTTGTTGCATGGAATATACATATAAAGATCATATGCATTTTGAGGTTTTAAATCTTCGAGTTTGAATCTATGGAGTAATGTTTCTTTGCAAATATTAATCTAGTCAAATTGTCTGTGATTATCTTTTTGATGGTGAATGTTATTATTAATCTGGAGCTTCTTTTCATGTTGTTTAGAAAGATATTTGTTTGAAAAGAGACTTTGTTTCTCTATTTATTTTTATGAAGTGCTGAAATCAGTGTTATTGAACTTTGCATTGATTACTTCTGATTTTCATGGTGAAGCATCTTGAAGAAAGGTTTTTCTGAAATATTCATATAGTACCAGCCTCTCATCTAAGAATGAAGTAGGCAGCCTTACGTGCTTTTAGGTTAAAAGCATATCAGTTTTATTTAGTTAGATTATTCTCTAAATAACTAATGGAGGGAGTTATACCTATCTAAAATTCAGAGGGAAGTGATGCATGTCACACTTACCCAACTATTTAGTTGAACTTTTGTTTTTCAAACAGGGTAATAGAGCTTTGAATCAATTCAATTAAAAGAAAGACAAAACCTGTTCACTAACACTCACCTTCACCTGTTGTTGGTGATACTGGTTCTACTTCTGCCTATTGGATGAACAGTCAAAACATACACCTATTGTTGGTTACTCTTCTCACCGGTTTATCCTTTCTCTACTCACTACTTGTAAGATATTCTCTCCATACCCATGAAGCTGCTTCACTCTCAACTACCTTCTAGTTGGCATGAACACTGTCTGTTCCTACCTATGCAACTCACTTTGCAGTTTTTTTGTTTTATCTGATCTTGTCGGTTAAGCCTCTATTAAACCCTCTCACCGATTTAACCTTCCCTGCTAGCTCTTTTCTTCAGACTATGAGTTCCTTGACTCTTCTCAATCTTATCTCCTCTTTACTATGCTCAAGATCACTCTCCTTCAACATTCAATGTCTTTTGCCTTCATTCTTATTGCTTACCTTTCTTGCCAAAATGCAACTTCAAACTCTTAGCACGCAAGGTTTCCTACACTGAACACGAGGTATATTAGATCTGATCTGATCTCATTCTACATGAAGATAAGCAACCTGCAATCAATCAAGCATCATCTACCATATCTTCTTCCTTCCAAGGCACATTTGCTAAACTTAGCAAACACAGACAGTCAGTCGGTGAGGCACCAGATCAATCACCATATATGGTTCTGCAAATTGCATCACCATCCTCATTCTACACCTGGTCACTCTGCATCGATTGATGCATCTCATCAATCACCTCTATTCGACCTTCCTCGAGCCACACACCTCTGCAACACCTCCCATGATTTACGAGGTCTATAATTAATGTCGACCAACTCTGCAACAACCTCATCGATGCACACTCCATCTACCACTGCATGCATGTCTACCACCTTGACTCCATGTGGCACCTTTGTCTGCATTCACCTTAGCTCACCAAGTTGGTCTGACTTGATCACCAACAAATTATACACAATAGGTGTGTGCATCATACCAGTTCACAGACCTTGTCGGTTATACCCTAACCGATATGCCTTCAACCTTTCTCTTTGCTTCTCTTCTGGTGGAACACCTAAATTGGTCAGCACACATGCCAACCTACCTCATGCACATCTTCATCAGATGGGAGTGTTCTGCATTTGCACTTTGTTAGCATTATCGGTGGACATACTTACCGGTAAACACCTTAATGACACCATATCATTAACCTTCAACTACCTCCATCTGTCTGCATATGTGGTAACACCTTTCTTCACCACTAGACCGATTCTACCATTAACACATTTGTCAAGGTGACAAACATATCCTTCCTTCTTTGTACCGGCAACTCATCATGTCTACCCGACTGATCTAGTGCATATCCCTAATCTCATGCACCTAAGGCATCTTAGTGTTTCACCAGTTCACTCGGTGGGAGCCTTCAATCACCTGCCTTTAACCTTTTGTCTTATCTCAGAGGACTATGATACATTCCATGCATAATAGGAGATAATCTCATCTTACCAGTGGGAGTAGATCCTTGTCATTTGCATCCTAGATTTCACCAATGTGGATTCCCTGTTTGAGCAACATATCTTCAAACATGCACATGTGATCCGGTTGGGACACATTCACTGTCAGTCATCTCTTCAAATGGTGACTACATCTTTATTCAGTGGGAGTCCTGATGTTTCACATCCACACAGCATATCGGTGGCCTACACATACTTCACCTCTAGTGTTGATGTGATTTTGGTTAACAGTCTCCCTCTTCATCGCAATCAACAACTCAACATCTTGCTCTCTTGTTGGTTGGCCACAGTGCATTGCCAGCATGTCACTTACCGGTTTGCAATCCTTATGTCTTCAACACAAGTCAACACTATCTTATGTATCGGTGACTCCAATGGCCATTATGCTAGATGACCTTCTCTTCCTTATCGGTGACCTGCTATGATATGTGACATCAGAGACATCACATCTAGTATGCATCAATGGCAGTGTTGCACATACATCTCTTATACCGGTTGCCATCCTATACCGGTTGACATGAATGACAACACAATGTCAACAATAAATTTTACCCAAGGATATTGAATAGGATGTAAAATATTCAAATTACATAAATATGCTTCCAAGAAGAAGTTATGTAAATTAAACAAGAGATCCTACATAAAGCACTTACATTTGACAAGAATTTTACAAGTTAAAATATTAATTAAAAACTATATTACACATCAGAAGAACACAAGAAAAAAATTCATACATAATGAACACACAAAAATAAATAGTTAGTGTAGTGTATTAAATCCTATCCCTCTATAATTTCACACTATTTGGGCCCCTTCTTTAGTGTACCTTTACCTAGATCATTTTAATCCTATTTGGGCCCTATCATACCCTATAATTTAACTATCATCAAACACTCAAACCCAAACCTAATTTAACATCACAAACCTCAACATTAATGAATCCCTTCTAGAGGTCCTATTTTGATGGCACTAGCATTCCCAACAACCCTATAAATTCCTTGAAATTGCAGCCAGTGCAAGTGTTAGCCTTCACTATTTAAAATCTAGTTTTGAATTTTATAGTTGACCATTTAATGTTATCCTAAAACTCAAAAATACCTCATGAACCCTATAAAAAGAACCTTTAGTACCTAATATGGCTCTAGCTATGGCAATGGTACAAATAGTGGTGATTTTTTAAAATGGAATGTAAAACAATACACATGACCATAGGAGATTTTATTTGTTCTCCATGGGTATGGGCCACAAGGGCTACTTCAAATTCTAGAGGTTATTGGTGGTATGTTCTATAGTTTGGATGATGTGGAAAATACATATGTGTTTATGTAAATCTTTATGTTATATTTTTATTTTTTATGCTTTTTGTTGTAGCTTTTTGTACCCTTTATAAAGTATTTTATGTAGGTATATTGTTTTATAGATTGTATATTTTAATTATAGTTGTAGGTTGCTCCTTTATAGAACACATTGTCTTAATCTATGTTTTAAAATCATAAACTTTACAAAGATTAATTATAATAGATCATAAATATTTATTTTAGATTAATATTTTAAATATGATTAAATATTTATTAGCATCTTAATCTATAAGAATAGTAAATAGGGTAAGTAGTTTTTAGTATCCTACTTAGCTAACATGAATTAAAATTATATTTCAATAATATCATTACAAGTGTATTTCAAGTTATTTTGGGTGGTTACAATTAGAATTTAAAGCATAAATTTTATTTTACAATATCTATAGACTAAATCTCATCATGCTATTGTAATTTATGCATAAAATTTGATTCATTATTTTTTCAACTCATGATAAAAAAACATGTACCCATTATTATGAAATAAATATAATACTACTATAAAATGCAATGCTTGATAAAAATATAATACTACTATAAAATGCAATGCTTGATGATTTAAATGACGAAATGTATAGAGGAGAAATTGAATCTGAAGGTGATAGGGGCAGGCATTTCCACAACTGGCATATCCTCTTTGAGAAATGGTGTGTTGATTTTTATGTGCAAACATTTAAACCATAAGTTATATGAGCATAATATTTCACAATACTTTCACATTTTGTATTTTCATTCAATGACATTTGATAAATATAAGTTGATGTTCATTGTGTTGGATGTGTTGTACAATTTGAAGTGTTCCACAACCCTTTTCTTTCAAATCTGAACTTCAAGATGGAATGCCCATTCAAAATGATAAAATTTGGATATCACATTCAATTTTATAAATCATCATGTAATTTTAAATTATTTTCAATTCTTTTTCTTATTGATTTTAAAAATCACAATACACTTAAAACTCTATTATCCTCCACTAACCCCAATATTTTCAATTCTTTTTCTTATTGATTTTAAAAATCACAATACACTTAAAACTCTGTTATCCTCCACTAACCCCAATAGCATAGTTTGGCATAGATTAGAAAGTTTGAAATATAATGATCTACATAATATTGTGCAAATCTTTATTATCAACGAATGTAAATTGTTCATGATTGCTAGATATAAGCATAGATTTGTGTATAATTCCTTCTATATGTTAAGTTCATTGAATTCTCTAAAGAACTATCTCGCCCAGATCTTTATCTTTTTGAAAAATCTCAACAGTTGAGAATTGTTGTAATATTAAATATATAATAGACATAGCTTTAAGTGGTTCATCTCAAGGAAACCATTTTCTTATTTTCTATTAAATAAATTTTTATATTATTTTTGAAAGTGGTACTTACACATTTAACAATATTGTCAAAAGGTTCATTTCTAATAGGCTTATATTTGCATGTTTGCTAGTACACTTGATCTAAGACATTGTTATCGCATAACCCCTTATCATCAAGACACATAACTCTTTTGTATTAAAGTATAAGAAAATAATAGTATTATCTACATGTTTTACTAATTGAATTTTGAATCTATTAGTACTTGTCGTTAGGCTAGTACTATTGCAATAGATTTTTCTTAACTGGTTATTATTCAATTGTTCCTTCACATTGTAAATTTTTTATCTTACATTTTATTAAGAAACTATTGTCTTATTACTAACCTTTACAATATATTAGTAATATTGCAATCAGTTTTTCTTAACTGAGTTATTATTCTAATTCAATTACAATTATGCATGCATTTATAATCTGATGCATAAATTTTACATAAGAAATATTAATTCCACTTTTTTTTTTTTTTCATATAATAAATAAAATTTTCTATTATATTTAGTAATAATAAAGATTTTTAATTTTAAATATTCAAATTGTAACTTTTTAATTTATATACCTTCTCATCCATACAAATATATACATACATGTATTAAAGTCATTCTATTTGTTTTCTTTATTTGTAATTTTATTTATAATATTGATAATGATATACTTTTAATTTTATAAAATCAACAAACTATTTAAAATTTTATCATTATTACATATTTATAATTTAATATTAATATAATAGTTTAAATACTATATCAAATATTTATAATATTATTTAATTAAGTTAAATTAACTTATAGTTAATATCATCCCTACTTTCACTTTGTAGTAAATACTTTTAATTTTACTTATTTTAAATTTTATTTTTATTACAAATTTATAATTCAAAATTAATATAATATTATAAATACTATATTAAATACTCATAATATTTTTTAACCAAATAAAAATTAACTTATGATTAATATCAACTATACTTTCACTTTGCTAACCATCAAATAATACAAAAGCAACAGAGTTTGTCATCCTGAAAAATTAGACACAGTATGGTCAAGTGCTATTCACAAAGTTTTTAGCATGTGGCAGAAGTTACATAAATACCATTGGATTAAATGAGTTTGGAGATAGTTTTGCAAACAACACAGAAATGTCCAATGTTTTGGGAGATCTACAGAGGCAAATAGAGGAATAAATCAATTTAGATACATGAATATTAGGCTCAATGATCAGGATCAAATCTTAACATTCCTCTATATCCCATTCTAAAAAACATCAAACTTATTTTTTCAAATAATCTCGTTGAATCGGTCAACCTGATCATGGAGAAGGAAAATCTCACATTATCCTATCAAATCTGACCCTGACTACAACCCGGTCTAAAATTTGATGGTATGTGGACTTTTTTTTTTTTTTTAACAGTATTTTAGAATTTTAAAAGTTAATGGACTGTGCAGTTGGACTGGCCGCCATGATTGATATCCCCCGTAGCATATAATCATAGGTATACCATTATGGCTTCTTAAATTTCATTGGATGATTAGCAACTTTGAATGGGCTTCTAGTGGTTGTTGTAATGGTGCAGCAGAGTGGAATTAGGGTTCCACATCACCAGGGCATGTTTTTGATCATCGTGTAACTTGAATCTACACAATCTTTTCTTCTATCTCGTCGTTTTGCACTAACTAATCTTTTATCTTATCATCTACAATCTACACTAGCATATCTTCTATCTTATCAATCTGCACTACCATATCTTCTATCTTACTAGTCTGCACTACCTTATATTATATCTCATCATCTCTGAATCTACACCTTAATATTTGCTCTCCTTCAAGCTATAATGGAGATGGAGAAAACTAATGGAGATGGAGAAAACTAATGGTATGATGTCTTTTCAATTCTTTTATGCATAGATTCTGCATTTGGTATTGACCTTATCTAGATTATTTGATTGACAGAATATACTGGTCTGAATTATTTTGTCAATTCAGAGGACAATACCCAAAGCAGAATTTGTGGTATTGTAAACACATAACAAATCATATAAAATTTCATTTCACTGAAAATATGTAAGAACCATACAATTTTTTTGGCAAACTCTATGAAAGAGAGTTGTGTGCCCTTGAATTTATCCCATTTGGACAAACTCTGTAAAAGAAAGTTGTATGCCTGGAATGTATCCAATTTGGGCAAACTCTGTAAAAGAGAGTTGTATACCTGAGCCTGTACAATTTAGGCAATCTTGTGAAGGAGTGTATGCCTATAACTCCATAACTCTCCAACTCCTTGCAATTGGATTCGAATTGGGCTTATTTATAAGCTTTCAAAGAAGCTGAACAGCCACCACATTTATGTCTTCATTGGAAGTCGAAAAGACAATCCAGTATTGAAAGGTTATTACATTTATATGAGGACAAAAATTAATTAAAGATTAAAATATTTAATACTCTCACTTATTTATGATCATTACTCCCTTCTTGAAAGGCAATGGGCCCCATTGCTCGATCATCTTCCAAATAAAATTCTGCAATGTAACTTGAAAGTGCTAATGAGACTCTGAAGAGAATAATCGCTTCTTCTTTGATCTATTGTAGCAGCAGGAGCCTGGTTAGTTTGAGGCGTAGCAGCTACTAGTTCCTTGGTAGATGTTGCAGTAGCTTCCTCATTTCCTTCTGCTGAAGACGAAGACAAGAAAGAGTTTGGCATAGTATGGGTAGTGGCTCATTGGCTATAGATGCACCTGCAGCAATCGAAAATGGCTCTGATACCACTGATCTGAATTATTTTGTCAATTCAAAGGACAATACCCAAAGCAGAATTTGTGGTATTGTAAACACATAACAAATCATATAAAATTTCATTTCACTGAAAATATGTAAGAACCATACAAAAAAAATTTGGCAAACTCTTGAAAGAGAGTTGTGTGCCCTTGAATTTATCCCATTTGGGAAAAGAGAGTTGTATGCTTAGAATGTATCCAATTTGGGCAAACTTTGTAAAAAAGAGTTGTATGCCTGATCCTATACAATTTAGGCAATCTTGTGAAGGAGCATATGCCTATAACTCTGTAACTCCATAACTCTCCAACTTCTTGCAATTGGATTTGAATTGGGCTTATTTATAAGCTTTCAAAGAAGCTGAACAACCACCACATTTATGTCCTCATTGGGAGTCGAAAAGACAATCCAAGATTGAAAGGTTATTACATTTATATGAGGACAAAAATTAATGAAACTGAATCTGAAGGTTATAGCTGCAAGCCTTTCCAGAACTGAAACATCCTCTTTGAAAGTGGCTCTGAACATGTTAGGCTTTCCCTGTTACCACTATTGCGAAGTGATAATGAATAATCAATTCGATCTATGGCACAATATTTTGTCTGGTAAGCCAATCACAAATGATTGTTAATTTTCATTCCTATCTCATACCTACAATCATGTAACCTTAAGTAGTATTATGTTGCACTGTTATCAGGGAAGTCTGAAGATTATAAGAGTGTATTTAGTGGGTACACTGCAACAGTGGACGTCCCCTCTGTTACAATGTATCACAAATTGATGGAATTGTGTCCTGAGGCAAAGGTAATCCTTACTGTGCGTGATCTGCAAACGTGGTATGAGAGTTTAAAAGATACTTCTTACCATGATCAAATTGCAGCACATTTAGCCCTGAATAAGTTGACACTGTGGGATGGTATGTTCGGCGGGAGGTTCGAGGACAGAGAATACGCCATCAGTGTGTATGAAGTGCATATGGAAGCTGTGAAGAGTTATGTGTCTTCTCACAAATTACTTGTATTCAATGTAAAGGAAGGATGGCCTCCCCTCTGTAATTTCTTGGGCACTCCTCTGCCTCCCGCTAATACACCATTTCCCCACTTAAATGATAGAGCGAAATTCATCGAACGTCTTTCTACATTTAAGAAAAATTAGTAGAAAAAATTGTGAGGGAGTTTAAGTACAGTATAAGTAAAGAAGTTTAAGGAGACATAATGTGGATGGGTTACTGCATTTATTAAGTATAAATATGAATGAGGTTTTCTTATTGTAAAAACATATATTTTGTTTTGATTAAAGGGGAAAACTGGTTTTATAAGGACCAGAAACCTAGAGTTAACATAAAACAAGAAAGATTAGAAACAATTAGGACATCCACAAAAAGGACACCAACAAGTCCAATAGAGCAGGGCAATGAAGTCCGAACGACAAAAAAAAAAAAAAACAACCTAACAAAATTATAGAAGCTTGCCTAATTTCTCGTTCTTCAGAATGACCTCTTTGTTAATCAACAGAACTTTCTTACTGACACTATCTATAGGGGTCATACCCTTGTCGCAGGACCTAGTTGGGGCACCTCGATGTCCTCTACACTCTTCGAAGGCACCCTAAGAATATTTCTTGTCCCTACAACCGTTGCTTTAGCCTTCTTCACCGTCTTTGTGCTACCCAAAGGGAAATTACCCTAGGAAATGGCATGCAAGACTTCGGGCTGATCATTCAACTTGTGGAGACCTTCGTTAGTGTTATCCATTACTACCTTGCTAACTGCCACCACCGCAGTCAAACTCTGTTTGAGTTTCTAAAAATCATCCTCCAAAGATTTGATTCGCCTTTCATGGTCCTTGAGGACTTCTGAATCTCCCTTCGGCTGATCAACCCTTTCCCTCAAGTAATTAATCTCCTGTAAAATCCCAGAGAACAAGGCATGTTGATGCTCTTGTAAATTTCATAGGCTAAGATTAGAGACTGTGGCCTCTGGGACAGAGGAACCCATCTCCTTTGGTGTAGCCCTACCCCCATTAGTAGGCATATTGAAATTAACATCTTGTTCCTTCTCTCGACCACCCGAATCAATATGGGGTGCCTTTCTCTTTTTCGCAGACACAATAGAAGCATTAGCAACCGGGGACCCATAAATCTTAGACTTCCCCTTCATGCTGGCAACACAAGCCCTAGCCCCCTTGTTCCCCTTCACATCAATACTAGGGTTCGTAGAATCAAGAACAAAATTGGGGTCATCATCCTCGTCCGAGAGCATGATCTTCCTACCCCTAGGATTAGGGTTTTTAGTAGAGGCTGACATTGGGTCCTAGTTTTCATAGATATGATAGGCCTCTTCCTCATCAAAATCCTCCTCCTCATCAAAGGACATATCCCTATAATGCACTCGAACATTCTTCTAAAATTCAATGCTTGACTTAGCCCTAGGGTTCCTCTCCACATGAAGAGCTTTAGCATATTCCATAAACAAAAGCCTTAATCCCTTATGAAGAATAGGGGAGGAAACCCTCTTTGCATGAACCTGAATACTATGATTCAGGGAGGTCGGAAGGTAAAAAGGCAAAGAGATACACTTGTTGTGCCGAAAATGATTCAAAATGACAAAATGGCAACTGAAAAAGACTGCAAAATTTAGCATCCAAAGTGAGGTATCGCATGATGACCTCCAAAATCACCTTCCAAGGTTTAGGGAGCGAATTTTTATCCCAACCACCGTTTGTGTTCTTCCTCATTTTCTCCCTCTCCTTCGGTGTGAGGAAAGTATCAAAAGCTTCATTGGCACATTTTTTGTCTCTGTAGAACTTGGTTCCTTCAATCAAGGTATTGGATACCTTGGCCACCAGATCCTCATTAACTTCCAACTCAATACCGAAGATGCAGAGCACACTATCCCTCCATCCCTAGACAAAAGAGTCAGCGACGAGGGCATCCGACCCATGCAGCATCTCCATATACCCTGTCAACATGCCCTTTGAGAGCTCCTCCCAAACAGCTTCCTTATTACGTCACTTCTCATACACCACCGTGGGTTCCAAGCGGTTTTTGTCGCCTCCCATCGTGTGAGAAAATCCTAACCCCACAGTCTGCAGCACAATAGCAATTAAGATCGACCAGAGAGTGAAGAAAAGGAGAGCCTCCAGAAAGTTTGGCTTAGTCATAATAAAATTCGTCCTACCTAGGACACATTGAAGCTTGTTCGCCTTCACTATTTCCAAGAACCCCCTATGCTTCGCACGCATTCCTTTCATTTCTGATGAGGCTGCAAAGATCTATTGGGATCCGATCATTAAAATCCCACAATGTTATGCTAGCTAATCCAACCCCCATATTGGTCAAATTATCAGAGACCTTATTTCCTTCCTGATACACGTGTGAGATTTGAAAGTCTTCAAAATCTCTCAGGAGCATAAGGCAATCTTCAATGATACTCTTGATCGATAAACTAGGGAAAGAGGACCCCTTTAGACAATTAATAATGTTTAGGGAGTCACATTCGAGCCAAACCCTTCTCATGCCTATTTCTTTACCCAACTTGACCCTAGCATAGGCTGCGAAAGCCTCAGCAAAGTGGTTTGTCTGGGTACCCAAAGGGAGGGCCATCGTTGAGACAAGCCTGCTATTGTGATCACGAACCTCTTCCCCACAACCAACAGGTTCGGGATTCCCCTTCACCGCCCCATCCGTGTTGATTTTGACCAATCTCAATGGGGGTGGGGCCACTTGGTCCCGTCTTTGGGATTCTTCAGCTTGTACAAGGGTTTGGAAATATCCCAATTAATTTTGCACTTGTGAACAATATCCAAATCATCCTTTGAGGGGGTGAGAGTACCAACAATATTAGTCTCATCACAGACTGCCTGAAAGTTTTCTCTGATAGCCAAATGGATTTTATTGGCAACAATATTAGCACAACAAGCTTTATCCCTGAAAATCTGATTGTTTCAGTCCTTCCATAGACCCCAAGCAATATGAGGCAACATGAGGTTCCAAATGCATGAGAGAGCCTGATTAGCAGAAGGCGAGACCCATTGAGACCAACATTCAGCAAAAGAATTGGGGAAGACTTGATCTAGAGACCACAAGTTCCAAAAGTAAGCCCAAACCTCTCAAGAAAAATCACAACTAAAACAAGATGTGGAAGGCATTCTCAAAATCTTGCAAGCACAGAAAACACTGATTGGGGATAGCCATCCCACTTTTTATAAAGATTATCAATAGTTAGGACTTTGTTCTGGATAATCAGCCAAAAGAAGATGTTGATTTTCGGAATGATCATGTGGTTCCAAACTAACCCCCAAAAAGTCTTGGGAAAGAGGATCCAAGTCTACAACTTAAAAGCAAAGGAAACAGAGAAGTTACCATCCATAGAGAAAGACCAAGTAAAGAGATCCTCAGATCTAGACATAGGAATGTGCACAATGTTCAACCACCTTTGAAGAGTCTGTAGAGCGGGATCCACACTCTAGAAAAGATCAAGAATTGGCACAAGTAAGGCAAGAGCTCTCTAATTTTAATGATTTGTTAAAGAAACTCCCACAAGAAAATAAAGATAAGGATCAGCAGATCCAACCATTACAAAGTGCATTATCCAGCTCCACACAACAAGCAAACATTTGCCCCATGCCTTAGCAATTGTACTTTTCACATGTGTTAGGAGAGAATAAATGACAATTGCTTTCTTACAACCTGCAATAAAATTCATTGCAGATTTTGAAAAGTTGATCGCAGAATATAGCATCAAGTTACAAAGTAGATATCTCATCCATTGTTCCAAAGGTTACGGATTCCCAATTGTTGGTTTAGAAGTTATATGTTGTGACAAAGGAGGTCTTAACAACAGCAGAGATAAGTAATAGGAGACAAGTGGCAAAGAGTGCAAAAGAATTTCTTAAGTATAATAAATAATCCCTCAAGAGAAAAGAATGCCTCAATGTCTTGGACTACTAGTGAAACATATGAAGAACAAATTGAGTGGTTAGTCTAATTAGGACTCCCTTCCTCATTTATCCCTAATGGTTTGGTGTTAGTAAAGGATCAAATGAAATAACTATTGGAGAGCAATCAACAGGATCAATCTGCACCTCAAACTCTAAGTTCATCTCCGAGTATAGGAGAAATAGAAGTGATTTTACATCCCATAGACCAACTCGGATTACACATGGAACCTGCATTGATAACATTGAACAATTTCTCTTTTAAAGAGATAATAGACCTAGATTGAGCATTTAAGACCCTATAGAGAAAATCTCATTCATCAAAGATAAAATAGGCATCCTTGTAGTCTGGGTTACCAAAATTGTAATCCTATATATTTCTCTCTCATTTTTCCAATTTTGACAATGAACCAAAGATTTTGGATTCTTACCTCTGCAAGCAGAGGTCCTCGAAGAGTTGCTAAAAGATAATATATTACATCTATCATGGTCATTTTGCAAAAGTATTTTAATATCATAATTTTGATAAGGCTTTGCCTTTCTTTTCAAGCATCTTAAGTGCAAGGCAGCTTTCTTTCCTTCTTTTAGCTTCAATTTATAAGTTTAGTGGGGCCCTTTTATACCTAAGTCCAAAGATTCATTTGGAGCACTTTATGTGTCAGCAACGTGCATGTTCTCCCCAACCCGAAGGTACAGACTCCCAACGTGTTGAGCTAGAGCACCACATGGCAGCTTTGCACACCATTGATGAGTCAGCATCTACCTTTCTAAGTGCATTGCTTCAACAAAAAACCGCATGTCCCCTTAGTGCATAATCTCTTGGGACCAAAGGAAAAGGTTTCAAAACATTACACTTGAGCACCACGTGTCAAGATAATGCATTTCCAAGCAAAAGGCAAAGGGTTTTTATTTTTTTCTATGTGCCTAATGCTTTCAAAACCCATGTGTTGGCAAGGAACAAGCCAGAGGATGTTTTAAGCTTGGAATAGCTTAAATGTTGTGTCATCGAGCTCTATTTTGAAAAGAAGCTCACTGTAGAAGAAAAGTGGATATTATCATGTGTCTTGCTCTCGCAATTTCCAATGAACATTGTAGATATATGGCTTAATTCACCCAACGGTTCCAATGAAAGTGATGGATTTGGATAGATGGAATATCAACAACCCAAGACGAAGCCAACATGATCACCCTACCCAGCCATTGTAACAACTTTCATGATAAAGATATGTAGGAAAAAGGATTGTAGAATCTATTATGTTAAAAAGGAAGTGCTCTATTTAAACTAGAAAAAATATTAGGGGTTCATCACTTCATTTGTAAAAGACATTTTGAAAGAAATAGTGACCATTATTGCAACTTTCATATCTTAGCATGTTATGTTCTTAAAATATATATGATAGATACACAAATAAAAAAAAATTCTATGTGTTTTTTTTAATATTGCGATAACTGATTGGTATTAATTGGCTTTCATAGTTTAGTTACACTTATTAAATCCAATATATTGGATCTTTTTCCTAAAACTCTTTCAATTTGCTTAAATTTATAGAGAATCAAATCTATGTTATGCAACATGTTGAAAAGATCATTAAGAATTTATGAGTACGTCATCTATAGAGAATCAAATCTATGCTATGTAACATGTTGAAAAGATCATTAAGAATTTATGGGTGTGTCATCTTAGTTTAGGTTATTTTGTGCTTTTTCTTCTTTTCCCTTTATCTCCTCATAAAAAATGAAGAGCCAACTTCTAAAACTCTAGAGATCATTATGTAAAGCACAGAGTCCCACATTTGCAGAACTTCCCATAGATTGTATCTCCTAAATGCCAGTTTTAGAGATTAATAGTATGTCCTAGTATGTCCTATCATTTGAATGTTATGTCATTGTCCTCTCGTAATGATGGGGTAGAAAATATAAAGTAGTGTTTTAGTCAACCTATTATGTTTTTATTCTATGGTGTTTGTGTAAGGTTTCTAAATACCATTTACAGGGTAGTTTATGTAGTTCTTTTGTTCAGTATTTTGTATATATTATTTTATAATTGAAGGGTCTCTCTGTAAAACCCATTATCTTAATCTATTTTTTCTTAAATTAGAAATTTTATAAAGATTAGTTTTAATAAATCCTAAATGTTTATTTTAAGTTAACATTTTAAATATTGTTTTATTTATTAACATCTTAATAAACACAAGAGTAAATAGGGTATTTAGGTTTTAGTATCATACCTAGCTAACAAGACCTAAAATTATATTTCAATGATATTGTTACAATTGTATGCTAGGTTGTTTTGAATGGTTACAATTTTAAATAGAAAATGATACCTAAGCACATAAATTTTATTTTAAAATATCTATAGACTAAATCTCACCATCTCATTATAACTTAAGCACAACATTTGATCAATCATTTACTCAACCCATCAATATAAAACATGCAATAGTTCATAAAAACAAAAACTAATAAAATATTCTAAACGTGTTATTAGATTATCAATAGAACATATAAATAGTTCCAATAGAAAGCATTGGAAGAAATTATTTTGATGAAAAATATAATTGTATAGTGATTAGCCAATAGGACTATTTGTATATGTGCCTATGGGCGAATAGAACTAGTTGTATTTGTGCCTATGGGCCAACAAATAGCACCTTTAGATCATCATAACATCAATAACGTAAACTGGTTATTAATGATTTTCTATTAACTTTTCCTTGTGTGAAGAGAAGATAAATATATAATTATTGATTAGCAAAATTATATATATATATATATAGTAGGTCCTTTAGATCATTTTGCTAGCTAATAAGATGGAAATATGTAGAGATATAATTAATAATCATCATAACATCAATAACGTAAACTGGTTATTAATGATTTTCTATTAACTTTTCCTTCTGTGAAGAGAAGATAAATATATAATTATTAGTTAGCAAAATTATATATATATATATATATATATATATTAGGTAGTGCAGAGTAGTCGATGATAATGTAGAATAGTAGGTAGTGAAGGGTACGCAATTGCTAAGGATGGTTAGTTGTAGGTTGTAGGGACCCTCATCCAAACTTTGCAATCTTAACTAACATCATAATCCTGACTAAGATCATAATCTTGACTAAGATCGTAATCCTAATCTTATCTTTAACCCTCAAACCTAATTCTTACCTTGAGTTCAAACAAAACATAAACTTCTTAGCATTATGCAATATATTCACAATGAGTTCATTAAGTGTTAAATTATTAGCTATGAAAAAAATGAATCTGACCCACACTAAGCTTTCAAAAAATTATTATAGAGTAATTTGTATAAATTAATATAATTATTGAGAATGAATTGTATCTTCCATTATATTATTCAAATATATTTTACTATCAACCTAACCCTTGAATTTTTATTTTTATTTTTGATACAAGCACTAGTTTTATAAATGAGTACAAATATTTAGACGTGTGATCTGTGATCGGATGATTTCATATATATACTATAAAATACTATGGAAGGCCCAGAAATGGAATCTGTGATCGGATGATTTTATATATATATTATAATCGCGTGTCCTGCACTACTTACTCTTCTACGTTATTAGTCCGTAATATTTTCACGGCATTATTTCACAATTAATTCATCCTCGAAAGTCGTGTGGCAAGATTTTAACCTATGCTTTGTAATAGTTTCATATATACATTGATTTTTGGTTGTGTTTCTCTATTTTCTCATTGGTAGGTGGTGTTTTTCTTGATGGTATTTTTGTTTTTTAATTAACGAATTTGGGAAAAGAAATATCGTGCAACGCGTGGTTTGCATGATGGAATGGAAGACACGACGTTTGTTAAAACAGTTCACGTGTCCTGTCTGTGCTAAGCCAATCTTTGGTAGCATATGCAAACTGTTTATCAAACTGTTTATCTACCTCTCCGCCTACCATGGATGAGGTGCAGATCGCGAAGCAAGGGTGTATGAGATGTGGCAACAACGACAATGCTCTTGATGACCATTCTGTTCTTAACGCTTCTTGTAATCTAGGTCAATCTCTATCTCTATCTGATAAATAGTAACCTTGCGTATGATCAGATTTCATATTTTTTTAGTTTTTTTTAGATATTAGTAAATGGTATTTTTGAAGGTCTTCAAGGGCATTTTTAGTTCTTGAAAGTGGCGAGATTTCGCCTACAACTCTTGGAGAACTTTCAAACAAGTTAAACCGTTCGTAATTTCGAGTCCCTAGTAGAAAGTTATGCCTAGTTAAAATTAAGATAAAATTTCATATAGTTTTTTGAAATTTTGGTAGGTTTTAGATTTTATTATGTAATAAACAAATGTGATTGTTGGACTTCGATTCTCAAGGGCTTTTTGTGACCCTTGGAATCTCATGAACTTCTATATGTTGAATTTTCGAATGGAATAGATTACTTTTTGGTTTGCTTCAATTCTATGCTTTCTGGTTCTTGTAAACAGAATTTACAATGTCGCAGGTTCTCACTCAAATGTTGTCATCCAAATCCATAATTCATCCGAATCCATAATTCGAATCAACATAGCAACTTATTTGTAAGCCTTAATTTGTATTTACTTTGGCCTAACTTTCCCCACAATGGCTATCGGTATAGTAGGAAAAAACTTCAATGCACATCAGTTACTTCTTCTCTCTGCAGATCTGTATTTTTACCTACAATATAGTAAAAGCTATGAAATAACATTTCAAGTACAAGAAAATGTCATAATGTTATGCTGCCTTATTGGTTTCTAGGTGATTTTGAAATTGTATTCACCATTTCGATTGTATTACACGTAGTTGTAGGAGTACAATCATTGGAGCACTTAGCTACTATTTCAATTCTCTTTGAAAACATGTTTATAGAGCATAGTGTAATTTCTGATGTCTGGATTGAGCCGCCTTAGTTTACGCTTCATCATTGGTCTAGTTTAAGCTTTTTATGGAAATGGAGAAAATAAACGGTATGATGTCTTTTACATTCTTTTCTGCATAGATTGTACATCTAGTATTGACTATATCTGGATGATTTGATTGACAGAAAGTAGAGAGGAGAAACTGAATCTGAAGGTGATAGGGGTAGGGCTTTGCAGAACTGGCACATACTCTTTGAGAGGGGTTCTCAATATGTTAGGGTTTCCCTGTTACCACTATAGCGAAATGAGAAAGAATAATCAAATCAACCTATGGCTCGATATTTTATCTGGTAAGAAGCCAACAAATTAATGTTATAATTCTTCATTCATTCGTATTAGTCATGATATGACCTTAAGTTTTATTGTGTTATCAGGAAAGTCAGAAGATTGGAAGAGTGCATTTAGTGGGTACATGGCAACAGTGGACTTCCCATCTATTACAGTGTATCGTAAATTGATGGAATTGTGTCCTGAGGCAAAGATAATCCTTACTGTGCGTGACACCCAAACGTGGTATGAAAGTGTAAAAGACACTGTTTATCGTGCTTACAATACACCTGGTGATCAATCTCCATCACAACTAGTCCTGAGTAGGTTGAAAATGTGGGAAGGTTTGTTTGGGGGGAGGTTCGAAGACAGAGAATACGCCATGAGTGTGTATGAAGCGCATGTAGAATCTGTGAAGAATTATGTGCCTGCTCATAAATTACTTGTATTCAATTTAAAGGAGGGCTGGCTTCCTCTCTGTAATTTCTTGGGTGTTCCTCTGCCTCCGGCTGATACACCTTTTCCTCACTTGAATAAAACAGCACAATTCATCGGATGCCGCTTTAAAGAAGCATAGTATCACAGATGTAGAGAAAGTTTTAGGGGAATAGAAGTACGGTTTGTGTAGTGCAGTTTCTTGAATAACATTTTAAGTGGGACCAAACATAATGTGATGGGCTGCTGCGTTTGTTAAGTATCAATTTTCCTCTCGTCTTAGGTTTTTGTTGCAAGGGTGCTTATATAGGATTGCATTGTGTAAAAAATGCTTTATAAATGGAAAAGTTCTCTATTCCTGCCATTAGTTTAGAATAGAAAATAATAGAAAAGGTATATACTTACATCTAAAGATTTAGAACTATTATTAGTAAAATAATTTTTTGGGTCGGTAAATTTATATTATATTGTTAGAAATAAAGTCTGCAACATACATTCAGCTTCGGTATGAGTTTCAAAAAACCACAAATTCTACAAATCTTCATACGAGCATTTATCACCCAGAGTTTTATCCCATGATTATATTATCAATCCAAAAAATCGATATACAATATTCGGCTTTATTACAAAAATTTACAAAAAAGAAAGCCCTCCCAAATCACTATTCTTGTCCTTCACCCTGCCAATGGCTTGCCTGCATCGCCTCGCCTCGCCTTTGTCTCCTTCTAGAACCCTAGCCACCCATTGCGCCACTCCTTCATCCTCGTCCCCTGCGGTTCCCTTGTAATTACTGATTATTATCCTCCTATCTTTGATAGATTATTTGAGCAACAAATATTGGAAAATAACACAACTATAATTTCACAAACTCATATAAATGCACAACACAATGAACACAATATTTTCGGTCAATTGTCCCTAGAAAAACCCCGAAGGGAAAACCAGTACTGTAGATGAGGAATATATATTAACTACAGCAAATCAAGAGATACAAATACTTCTTGCCTGTTACTGGCAGAGCTTCGACGACCTCCCAATTTCTCTTGTTGAGATTCCACTCCGCTGCTATCCCAACGCTATCACTGCGCCCTTGCTAACATTGCAAGACTACTTGCTAACACTGCAAGTTTCTCCACACAATTCATTCATTCATTCATTGTTTTCCAAATGCCCCCTGACACCCTTATATACTACTCTCATTGGAAAATCAACGGTCGAGATTAATTCTCAATCAACGGCTGAGATTAAAACAACTAAACAACCCTAACCAAATTGGTTGCTAGAAGTTTCTAAAAAGAGTCAAATAATTAATAAGAATTGTTTGAACTCTAACTACATTTGTTAGCAAACAATTATTTACTAATTATTTAGCAAATGGACAAACAGTTGTCCAAGCTAACAAACTAACAAACTAACACTCCCTCTTAGCGAGGAAGCTATTCTACATGACACCCAACTTCTCTCTGAAGAAGATGAATTTCACCTTCCCCAATGCCTTTGTCAGAATGTCTACTACCTGCTGATCTATAGGTATAAACTGTAGCTGAACAACTCCATGTTGTACACAATCTGTGATGAAGTGATACCTGATGTCTATATGTTTCAACCTATCATGAAACACCGGATTCTCAGTCAACTTAATGCAACTCTGATTGTCATAGTGTATCACTGTAGTCTCCACCTTCTAACCAAACAAGGCTACTAGCAACTTCGAAGCCATATAGCTTCACATGTTGCCATGCTAGCTGCTATGTATTCCGACTCTGCAAAACTCAGAGCTGCAGGCTTCTGTTTCCTACTGAACCAAGAGACAACTCCTGATCCCAGACTAAAACAACACCCTGAAGTGCTCCTCTTGTCTGTTGTACTGCCTGCCCAATCTGCGTCAGTATAGCCCATCAACCTGATTCCTTCACCTCGAGCATATCTAATCCCATACTCAATTGTACCTCACAAATAACGTAGCACATGCTTTGTCGTTGTCCAATGTACTCCCTTTGGCTCAACCATGAACTGACTCAGAGAGTTAACTACAAATGTGATATCTAGCCTGGTATTGACCAAATACATGAGAGAACCAATCAACTGCCTTTATAAGGTGGGATCTACATCCTTCTCCCTGGATGTATCTACCTTCCTCCAATTCATGATCATAGGTGTAGACATGGCTTTGTAATCTTCCATCTTGAACCTTTTCAAGATTTCAATGCAATATTTCCCTTGTCCAAGGAAAATCTCTCCATATGTCTGCCATACCTCCATGCCTAGAAAGTAGTGCATAAGTCCCAAATCCTTCATCTCGAACTCTGCTGCAAGGTCCCTCTTGCACTCTTATATGAGCCCTAGTGAACCTGTTAGAAACAAGTCATCCACATATAGAACAAGAATGAGAATCTCACCCCCAACCACCAAGTAGTAGAGATTAGCATCCGCCTCACTCTTCACAAATCCCATTTCCTGCAAGTAACTATCAAAGCATTCATACCACGCTCTGGGAGCCTGCCGTACAAAGCTCTCTTTAATCTACACACATGGGTCTCTTTGTTGTGTGCTACAAAGCCTTCTGGTTGTTCTATGTATACCTCCTCTTTCAACTCACCATTGAGGAACGTTGTCTTGACATCCATTTGATGGATCTGCCATCCCATTTGTGCTGAAATTGAGATTACAGCTCGTATAGAAGTATACCTGGCAACTGGAGCAAATATCTCCTCATAGTCTATTCCCTCCTTCTGAGAAAACCCTTTTTGCCACAAACCTTTCCTTGTATTTCTCAATGCTACCATCTACACCATGCTTGATCTTATAGATCCAACGTGATCCAACCACATCTCTATTCGTTGGTCTAGGCACTACCTCCCAAACATCATTATGCATAATTGAAGTATACTCCTAAACCATAGCATCTTGCCACACTTGATGTTGTGCAGCCTCCTGATAACTAGAAGGTTCACTATTTACCAACTGACTAACTAATGCAACATAGTCATCAAACTTGACTGGTTGTTTCCGTTGTCTACTACTCCTCCTAGGAGTACCCACTAACTCCTAAGTATTTCTTTATGTCTGTTGAACCTTACGGTTGTTGCTACCAACTGTAGAAGATGAAATATCAACCTCCATGTCTTCTTGATGCATCTCTTCTTGCACCTGTTGCTCCATACTCTGAGAACTCTCACCTCCTAAGCCTATGCTTGTACTAGTAACTGTACTAGAGCTTTGCTAACCTTGATTTGGTTGAGTGATCCTTGGAGCTTGTGTTGGCTACTCACTCTAATCATCTGCTGGCAAATCTCTAGACCTTCTAAATGCCTTGTCCTCCATGAACTTGACATCATGTCGAATAATAATCTACCTGGTCCCTGGAATGAATATCCGATATGCCTTTGAGGTTTCACTATACCCCACAAAGTACCCTCTTTTTGTAGTCTAATCTAACTTGGTACGTGTATCCTTTGGAATGTGACAATATGCCAAACTCCCAAAGATCCTGAAGTGACTAACATCTGGCTTCTTCCCAGTGAATACTTCCTCTGGTGTCATCTTCCCTAGTGCCTTATGTGGAAGCCTGTTCTGTATGTATACTGTCGTACTACATGCTTCTGCCCATAAGTAACGGGGCAGGTCCTAATCATGTAGCATATCCCTTGCTGCCTCCGATATGGACCGATTCTTCCTCTCACCAACCCCATTCTATTGCAAGTTGTAAGGAATAGTCCGCTCTCTCTTGATTCCTTCCCTGGTACAAAACTCTTGGAATTCATTCCCTTTGTACTTGCCTCCATTGTCTGACCGAAGAACCTTTATCTTCCTTCCTATTGAGTTCTCCACAAGAGCCTTGAACTCTTGGAAGCAACTGAAAACCTCATCCTTGGTCTTCAAGAAGTATATCCAGGTCTTCCTGGAGAAATCACCAATAAAAGTACTAAAGTACTCATACCCTCTGAGAGATTTTGTTGATATTGGTCCACATAGATCTGAATGTACTAGATCAAGAACACCCTTGGATCTAGTGTCACTCCTTGGAAAAGTTGCTTTCACAAACTTCCCCAACACACATCCCTTACATACATCATCATGCTCTGTGCTCACCTCTGGAACACCAGTCACAATCTCATGAAGCAATTTAAGTGCTCCATGATGTATATGGCCCATCCTCCTATGCCATAGCTCTCCAAGATCTCTAGGATTATTGTTGCTCATGAATACCTTAGGAGTATCAAACTACAACCTATAAAGTCGACCACTCCTAACTCCAATAGCTATGGGTGATTTCCAATCCTTATGCTTAATCAATACATTTACCCCTCTAAAGAGTACATTGTACCCTTTGTCCTGAAGGACAGATACAAAAATCAAATTCATCCCTAAGCCTGGAACATGCAACACATCATGAAGAGGAATCATCGTACCATTCTCCCTCTGAAACTGAACAGTCCCTTTCCCAACTAAGTTGAGTTTGGACATGTTTCCCATAGAGATCTGAATTCTGGTGCTCTCCTCCTTATAACTGGAGAAGTATTCTCTAACTCCTATCATATGAAATGACGCCCCACTATCTATGTACCAAACACTCTGTGAGGCTGAGCTAACCATACACGCTATGAGTGCAAACTCATCTTCCATTCTATTCGAGAGCTCATCTGCACTTGTTGAAGCTGCAACTTGCTTCTTGCCTTTCTTGTCATTCTTCTTCCTTTCTGAGCAATCGCTGACATAGTGGCCAAACTTGTGACAGTCGTTGCACTTGATCTTCAACAAGTCTTTCTTCTTCTTCTCGCCTTGTGGATTTGATCCTTTGTTGGACCCCTTCTTTGCTTTTCCTTTACCCGCTAGGGCAACGTTCTCCTGTTCTGCCTCACTTTTCTGACTCTTATTGTTGGCTCCATTGACAAGGCTTAGTCTAAGCTCCTCCTGAGTGAAGTCACTCCAAAGTCGATCCCAACTTGGTAAGGTGTCTCGTCCATTCACAACTTGAACAAAGACATCCCACTGCTTAGAAAACCCATTTAGGGCTATTCGTACTAGCTCATCATCACTTGGTTTATCTCCAACAACTGCTAACTCATCCTTGACAAGTCTGAGTCTGGTGAGGTAACTCGTCACGTCTTCTCCCTTATTCATTCGGTTATTCCTCATCTTTTCTCTGAGAATCAGCTTCCGATTAGTGGTAGCATTCTGGTACAGATTCAGAATGGCATCCCACATCTTCTTTGCAGTATCTAACTCAGCAATATGTGGAACTATATGGTCCTTGAAACCATCAAGGATTAGCCTCCTTGCCTTGGAATCATCCTTCTTATATGTTGCAAGCTGTGTTGCATCTATAGGTACAGTCACAACAGTGGTAACATATTCCTTGATACCATTCTCTTCTAGCAATAAAGAAATTTTGGCTTTCCAGACACCAAAATTAGAGGCTCCATCCAATCTATCCTGATCTCTTAAACCAACTGAGGCCATCTCAAAGTTAAAGAAAATAAAAATTCTAAAGAGGTTAAACTAGGTTTTATAAACCCTTAGTTTCCTTCACCTAGGGTAAATCTCTTCTACCCTTAACTTAGCTCTGATACCATGTGAAAAATCTATTACAATTACTGATTATTATCCTCCTATCTTTGATAGATTATTTGAGCAACAAATATTGGAAAATAACAAAACTGTAAATTCACAAACTCATATAAATGCGCAACACAATGAACACAATATTTTCGGACAATTGTCCCTGGAAAAGCCCCGAACGGAAAACCAGTATTGCAGATGAGGAATATATATTAACTACAGCAAATCAAGAGATACAAATACTGCTTGCCTGTTACTGGCAGAGCTTCGACGACCTCCCAATTTCTTTGCTGAGATTCCACCCTGCTACTATCCCAACGCTATCACTGCACCCTTGCTAACACTGCACCCTTGCTAACACTACAAGACTACTTGCTAACACTGCAAGACTACTTGCTAACACTGCAAGTTTCTCCACAAAATTCATTCATTCATTCATTGTTTTCCAAATGCCCCCTAACCCCCTTATATACTACTCTCACTGGAAAACCAATGGCCGAGATTAATTCTCAATCAACGGCTGAGATTAAAACAACTAAACAACCCTAACCAAATTGGTTGCTAGAAGTTTCTAAAAAGAGTCAAATAATTAATAAGAATTGTTTGAACTCTAACTACATTTGTTAGCAAACAATTATTTACTAATTATTTAGCAAATGGACAAACAGTTGTCCAAGCTAACAAAATAACAAACTAACACTACCCATCTCTCCAATAGCTCACCACCATCTTGAATTAAGCTTTGACAAGTCCATCATCTCATACGGCAAACCAGAAGCAAGCACTAGCTCCCAGTCATTTACAGTGTCTTGAACTACTTACCATCCTTCCAACCGCCACCCAATCTCCCAAAGCCATCACAAACCCTCAACCCAGCTCTGCATATTCAAGGAGCGCATCAAATCCCTACCTCCATTCTAGTTTCACACACCTCTCCATTATCCTTTTCACCTCCGAAAAAATAGCACATTCCAACCCCTAGCACAGAACATAGAAGAAATTTTTGTATTCATACATTATTTCTGGTTCACGAGAATGTAGTCATAGTTGAGCACCTGACGAACTTGTAAAAGGAAAAAGGGGTCATCTATGGAGAAAACAATCTTCAGTCTCTCAATTATGATTTTGCCCCAAAAAGACATCTACTGCTTTGAAGCTTTCAAACTAAAGTTAGCCTCCATTTTTAGATGACATCTTCACCTCTCACCAACCACATTCAAATGGGTGCCACCCCAGGTATATATCGAGAATCATGTTTGCACATCTCCCATGACAGTCATAGATGGTAATAAACGCTGGAGTATGCATATCGATCGGGCCATCAATGCAAACCAACAAAATTCACCACGTTTCTACTCGTTGTCCTTCCTTACTTCATGGCATCCACCAAAAATGGAGATGAGTAAATGAGGTGTATGTAAAACTCCAACACATTTCACCAACTGTTCATCTTGCCACATCGACCGCCAGTTTGGACAAAGAATCTACCAATGCATTAAATTTTTAAGCCTTCTAATTTCTTCCTAATGATTCAGACCAATTTATCCATTCTCCCTCCATTGGCAATTGCATTGATCATGATCTGGAATCACCTTCCACATGCAACTGATTGATTTTGATTGATTTTGAGCCTTTTCGTCAAGTCCACTGTCAACATAGCCGCCTTTAGTTGGTTCCTATCTCCAAGTGTTTTGAATCAATAGAAAGAATATTTCCTTATGAGTCTCGAGCGACACATCAAGGCCCGTCCAACCCCTGAGGGTCCAGAATTCCCTTTTGAGGCGCCATCAAAATTTGCCTTCACCCACCCTAGCTCTAGTTTGGTTCATTGCACTCCTTCTCTCCTCATCCTAGGATCAACCCTAGCTTGCCCATTAATTTGAAATATAATGTGAAACTGTAGATACTTCATATAAAGAGTTTAAGATGAAAAAATAATTATTCAATTTAATTAATAAAGTAAAATTATTCTATTACATTAAATTTGACTCTTTTGTAAATTCGTCTGACAATACTAAAATACAATAAAAGCATTCATAATTTTGACCATGATCTTTGTGCAACAAAGCTTTCAATGCGTAAGTAATAACTTCAAATCAACTATGAACCCAATTATAGAGATCCAAACACAACTAAAAGAATACCTCTAAATCGGGAAGACAATCAATTGAGGAATTCTATAAGGGATAGAAAAGGGAGAGAGGGATAGTGATAAAAGGGGGAGAGATACAAATAGAAAGGAGGAGAGATAAAGAGATGAAAATAGCACTTGACATATAATGGGTATGTCGAAGAGGTGGTATATTTTTCATACATGAGGTAAATTGGTGGACCATTTAGAAAATGATGTTGTTTGTGCAACTAAAGTATCAATAAAGAAGTAATAGAGATAGATAAAGAAAAAGGAGATAAGGATAAATAAAGATGGAATATATATATAGAGAGAGAGAGTGTGTGTGTGTTTAATTATAATATTATATAAATTAATTTAATTATAATTGATAAATAAAAAATTAAATATTATATATTATATAATCAATTTTAAACATTATGAATAATCAAAATTATTTGAAATTTAATTTTAGATTGAATAACTATTTTAAAATATTTAAATATAATTGTATTTATAAATAACCAAATTTAAAATGTTAAGATTATAAATTTTTTTAACTATTTATTTTAATCATTATTATTTATTTATTTATGTGTTTTTTTTTAAGCAAGTTCTTCTTAGGGGGCAATACCCTTTCTATTGATAGCCAAAAAATAATTACATATTAGTCAGAGCCATGCTCTCAGTTATACATATACATAATCCCATTGTTATTTCAACCACCCTCTCCATCACCTCAACTGGAATAATACCCTCATTCTCCCTTATATACCTCTCGAAGTTGTTGAGATCATAGTCCTTCATCACCCCTTCCTTGAACAAGAATCAAGCCTTCAGTGTCTTAACCTTCTTCTCTGCAACGTTCAAGTTGAAAAATCCCAGTATACACTCTAATTTTGGGGCTTCTTTGAGGTCATCAAGTCCCCTCAACACTTCCTCATAAATGTCCTCCCTCGCCATTCTTCTCACATTCCCAATCACTGCAGAAGGTTTACCAACCACCTAGACAATCAGGTCAAACAGTTTGTCCATCACCATGTCATCATGGACATGGTCGTTGTTCCAAAAATCGACTCCTAGAATGTGAATAACCGAGTCTCTTTCCTTGCCATTAGCCTTGTTGAAGAGGTGATTTATCTTCTCCTTTGATGCTTTATGGATCCCCTCCTCCTTGCTACAAATGCATTTGACTCCAAAATACTTTGTCATATTCAACTCCTCTATCAAACCTTCAATAATTTGCAATCCCTTTATCTCCTAATATAACAAAGTCTCCTATTCTAGAAACAACTCCTTTGCCACCTATCCCATCCAGTTACGAAAACTCTCTGCTCGAAACCACTAATCCAAAATCTGAGAAGATCTATCCATACTCACAGGCAATTGTCAAAACAATTTGCTTCAAAATCGAGATCTCCATTGCAGGACGGAGGCACTTCCAGTCCACGTGTAGTGTGAGAGCAAATAGCCTTATCTGATTCCCTCGCATGGATGTACTTCTTTGTCCCTTGCCACAATGTTTCTAAACTCGTCCAACGGATCTATCACATCCACCTCAACTACTTTTCTTCCTTTAATGAGATCTACATGTGCCAACCAATCGGCTACACTATTTCCTTCCCTATAGTGTGAATGAGACTATACTTCGAGAACATGTTCAATTTATCTATGATCACAAGAAGCCATTGGCTGAGTTTCCAATTGTTGAATCTTGAGTTCATCACTCCGTTTAAAACCACTTGTGAGTCCCCTTCAATGAAAACCTTTGAGATCCCATTGTTCACACACATATATAATCCTTTATCTAGACCACATATATTTGCCTCGTTATTGGAGGAAATTCTCAAAAAAACAATCACTTCTTCAATCATTCTACCCGAATCATCCCTCAAAATAGCACCGTATCTTGCTTTTCTCGGGTTCCCTTTGCTAGCCCTGTCAAAATTTATTCCTTCTAGACTGATATTAACAATGCTACATGGGAGAGAATCCTCTGACCCCCATATCTCTTCCATTCTTTTGTCCCATTTGGAGAAATATTTCACTCATTTCCCTAGAAACTTCCCCTTTACCACCTCAACAATCCCCATAGTGATACGCTCAATAATGGCTTCCTCCTTAAATTCCTCCTCTCTAAAGACCCTCCTATATCTTTCCTTCCATATTTGTCAAGCTACCATGGAAGGTCCAGTCACCCATAAATCTACCCGTTGTGAGTGTTTGCACTCAGTTGGTCATGCTAACAAGAACTCTAAAAACATCTTATTCCTAGCCGATCTCCATTCCAACATATTGAACAACCAATCCCGCATCTCACCACCAATGGACACAAAAATAAGAGATGCTTCACATATTCCTCATTACTTCTGCAGAGAAAGCAAGTATTTGGGCCTACGATTCCAATCGTTTTCAACCTATCTCCTGTCAGGATCCTCCCATGGAGTACATTCCACAATATTTCGTTGGCTTTCGGCAATACTCTTATGTCCCAACACAGTGTCGAAGGTCATTTCAAATCTTGGTTCCTTCTCCTTAGAACAGCTCATATCCCAAGTTAACCTTGTATTCCCCAGACTTGGTTGCACACCATATTAAAGAATCCTCCTCATCTAAAAAAATGACAAATCTGTTATCCAATAGCTCTCTGATCAGTTTATAATTCTCCTTATTACTAGGACCAATAGATTTCCATCTGACCTGATTCAGTCTCTGAGGGGTTCCCTCAATGTAGTCAGCTACATACTCTCCCATATTTCCTTCGACCTAAGCCACCCAATCCTTATCCTCAATACATTATATTAAAGCAGGTTCCCCATTCCAAAAGTCTCTCTAGAACCCGGCCTTCTTCCCATTACCAATTTTCTAGGACATATGGTCCACAATAACCTTTCTACTTTCCTAGATGAATCTTTAGATAGTCGAGCCTGAATCAGAGTTGGCCATAGAAAAAATCCTTTCCAACTCATTTGAATCAAGATATTTTTTCTTCATAATCTTGCACCAAGGTCTTTGAGGATACTTATATATCTTCCAAGCCAATTTGGCACCCAATGCCAAATTTTGTAGATCCATTTTCCTATGACCTGCTCCTCCTTCTTCCTTTACCATACATGCAGTGTCACATTTAATAAGTGGAATCTTCCTAACTTCCTTCGAGCCTTCCCATAATAATTTCTTTAAAATCTTGTCCAATGCTCCAATAGCCCGAACTAAAAGCTTAAAGCACGACATACTGTAAATTGGTACTATTGAAAGCACAAATTTTATCATTTGAATCATGTCTGCCTGAGAAAGCCATTTGTTTTTCCAAGACGATGCTTTGTATTGACATTTACTAATAATCCCCTCCCATAACAGTTTGTTACTTCATCTCAAACATAGGGGCACACCCAAGTATTTTGAAGGAAAGGAAGCGATCTGAAATTCCTAGATATTAGTGATATGTTGTTGTTTCCTTTTGTTAGTGTTTACAAATAATAGATGAGACTTGTTTTTATTCATGATTTGACCTAAAATCTCCACATGTATTCCTCCAAAGTTTCCTTGATCACCAACGCTTCCTTCTCTGAGGCCTCCCTAAATAGAATTGTGTCATCTGCAAATTGAGAATGCATGACCGACTCTAAGTCTCTATGAACCTTGACTCCCTTCCAAGCTCCTGACCTACACTTCTTCTTTATGCTTCTACCCAACACTTCTGCCATTAAGACAAATAAAGATGGAGACAAAGGATCTCCTTGTCTCAACCCATTGGTGCCTCTGAAGAAACTACAGGTAGAACCATTCACCAACATAGAAAAATGAGTAGATAAGATGCAATGTCACACATCTACTGAAAAAACCAAATCTCTCCAGAACCTGCAACAAAAACTCCCAATGCACTCAATCGTAAGCCTTGCTCACATCAAGTTTTACCACCATCCCTTTCATATTCTCTTTGCCCATCAAATGGAGTTTCTGAGGCCAGGATGATATTGTCTATAATTTCTCTGCATGGATTGAATCCATGCTGCTCCTCTTAAATGAGCTTATGTAGAATCTTCTTCAACCTTAAGGCCATGGCCTTTGAAATAACCTTATAGATCAAGTTACAAAGGGAGATAGGCTTGTAATCTACTATCGAAACACAATTCTCCTTTTTGGGAATAAGAACAATAATTGTATTGTTAATTTCTCTTACCAATCTTCTCTTCTTCCAAAAATCTTCCACTAGCCTCCAGATGTCCTCGCCCATGAATTCCTAGTATTTCTCAAAAACTTTTGGTGTGAATTCGTCTAGACACGGTGCTTTGTTGGGATGGAGGTAGAATGTCACCTCCTTGACTTTCTCTAAAGAGAAAGGCTTTAACACGGCCTCATCTTCCTATGAAACATCTTTCTCTATCACATCTAGAGCATGTAACCTGTTGGGAAAACCTCTGCCACCTGAAGATCCAAGTAGGCTTTCAAAATGCCAAATAGCAACCTACTCAATCTCATCTCCTATCACATACCTTTTCCCAATGTCATCCTCTATCGCTTCAATTTTATTGATTGATCTTGTAGCCTTAGCCAAAAAATGGAAGAACTTAGTATTTAGGTCACTAGCCGAAATCCTCATTTCCCTGGATTTGTCTCGTCAATAGATCTCCTCCCTAGCCATTATTTCCGATAGAGATTATTGCAACATTTCAACTCCTTTTCTTTAAAAAAATCTTCATTGGTCATACCAGATCAAATCACCTTCTCATTAAGAGAGGCGATCTCCTCCTCTGGCCTTAGTTCTTCTGAGAAGATATTCTTGAACAAATCCGTGTTCCACCATTTAATTTTGCCCTTTAGATACTGCAAACGTTTAACAAAATAGTAACTAGGCATACCTTGGAAAATTTTGTTTTTCACCCACCACCTTTTTAAATGTGAATGAAATTGCCCATCCCGCCAACACATACTTTGAAATTTGAAATTGCCTAATGATCGAGACTTACCAATCTCCAACTCTAACTGAGCAGGGAAGTGATAAAGTACAATCTCTCTGAAATGTTGATAAAGTGCAATCTCCTATTCATCCAAGTAATCTAGTCATTTTTGGGAATGACATCTATTACATCATTGTTTGCAACAAAACATATGAAGTCTTCCATAATTATGTTATACTTTCGCAATCCACCGACTTTGTCATTCAGGTCCAGAATGGCATTAAAATCACCAACAACCACCAACCAATCTTTCCAAATGAAGGAGATGTGCTATGAAAGTTCATTTTATATGCTCGCCTTGTCCTTTATTTTGATTGGACCAAATACATTGATCAAAGGGATCTCCTAGTTACTAGAGAAAATCTTCACTTTACAAATCATCCAATAATCAGACAGTTCTCTAGGTGAAATCTTAACCACGAGGGGATTCCATAAAATCCCCAATCCGCCTGTAGAGCCCTTGGCTTCCTGGAAAAAACCCACCCATCTAGAGCAATACAGAAAAAAAATTGAGGGACTTATCTAAATTGAGCTTGGTTTCCTATAGTAGAATCATGTCATTAGAGGTTTTCTCTAACGAACGCTTAACCAAGCATTTCTTGTCAAGAGCTAAAAGACCCTGACATTCCATGTAATAATTTTCATTGACATCCAAGGGAGGAATTACCTCCCTTGGATCTTCTCAAAAATTCAACCACACTAATAATCCCTTTCTCCTCAGCCCTATCCTCCCATTTTTGTTTGTTGCTCCTTCTCCCTCTGATACCTTTGGATCTCCCCAAGAGAGTATTAGCAGATTGTCTAATTGATCTCAGGTCAATGACATCCAACTAATATTCCTCGACAAAATCCTCATCCAACCTCACATCATATTCCACCTTCGTGTCTGATAGACCCTTTTGAACACCCTGCGAGAGACCAATAACTTTATCCTATTCACAAATCCTGTTAATGGAAGCTTAATGTCTGGGGGTACCCAAGAAATCATCCTTCTCATGATCATCTAAATTAATGCCTCCTTATTTTGGGTCATAACTATTGGTATTTTGGTATGGTTTTGTCATTGATGTCAACACCTACTAAACACTTATCAACTCTGGCACTTTTGGAGAATCGGCAACATTCACTGGCAAGCAAGTGACTCATGCACAGTCACCGGTATCTGGTACACCGGCAAGATATAATGATCACCGGCACTTGGAATAATATGGAAAACACTTGGTTATGTCAAAGACATTGTGTGGACACTTTTTTTTGGAGTTTTGTTTATTGGCATATTAGCATTTGCATATTTGTTGTTACCGGCAAATAGGTCCAGGCTACACTGGTAGGTTTATCTTTTCCAGATCAGCACGGCACGCTATGGAGATGATTAATTATTGTTGTAAATGCATTAAGAAGACATGTTGAATCGGTTATTGCATCGGATATTGTATTGTTTATAAAATGTTCTTATTGTAATATCTTATGGTCTTAGGTTATGGTATAAATGTAAGATCTTATTTGTAAGATCAAATGTGGAATGCGAAAAAGGATTGTGTGAAGGTATATGCAAGAATAAGTAGAGCTATACACGCAAACATCATTTGAAGATTGAAGGAGGGTTTTTGTGAAGACAATCAGAACTACACCGGTACTAAATCTAGCATATGAAGATGCTATTTTGTGCAGTACATTCTTATTGGATTTAACCATCCAACTGTAGTCAGTGTGAATCCCATTTTGTGATAGAGCAGTGAGCTCTAGGCGCTTGGCCTTTCTACATGTGTAGACCCCATTTATGTACACTTACTATCTGCAGTAGTATCATCTGATTGTGGGTAAGGTTTCCCACCGTGGTTTTTCCCCTTACAGGGTTTCCACGTACAAATATTGGTGTTATGTGTTGTGGATGACTTTGTCTTTATGTTTCATGCACTAATCCTTACTGGTATAGCAATTAACTGTTAAAACTGTCTACCGGCATATTAAACTGTTTTACCGATATTAAGCATTAAGTTAGTCAAATTGTTTTTGGTTTGAATTTATTTGACAACTGATTCAACCCCCCCTCTCAGTTGTCTCTAGGACCTAACAATAACCATCGCCATAATCGACTCCTATCTCCTATTCTTCGAAATCCATCTCCTCATCGACCTTACAAAAATCCAACATTTCTCCCTCAAGTAAGACCAACTCCCACATCTACCACAAGGACGATTGTCAATTTCCACTTCAACAAACTGCATCCAAGACCTACCATCAAAATGCAAACACAATTTAGGGGTAACCTTTTTAATAGCCGCAATTTTGATTCTAGCATACAATCATGAATCATTCTCCACCAGCCCTTCATCTATTTCTAGGAGGGTCCCCAAAGTTCTGCCATTTTTTGCCAAACTACCTTAACCCCAGTAGTCAATCGAAAAATTATACAACCGAATCCAAATGGGACGGTCATAGGTTACTAATGGCACTAGATCAAAATTGGGAAACCAAGGTTACATATAGAGGGGATAATAGTCAAAAAATCAATTACCATGGAGTGGAATCCTCTCTTTCTCCTTCACTTCTGCAAAAATGACAATAAAAAAACCTTTCAGTACGAATTCAATCATAGGCTTGTGTTGGCATTGTGTTGTCATTGATGTCAACCGGTATGCAAGTTGATGTTACCGATATGCAAGTAGGAGTATTGGAGATTGTTGGTATGTTGATGTTAAGTGGTAAGTATGTCAACCGGTAAACAAGCAAAGAAAGTATGTCAACCAGTAAACAAGCAAAGAAAGTATGTCAACTGGTAAACAAGCAAAGAGACAAATTGAAGGGAACCAGTTCGTGTATACTAGTAGTATGTTTGGTCGGTGACCGAGTTTGACAAGTGATTCGGATGCCGACAAAGATGACACATGGACTCTAGGTGGCGAACATGCAATGGTAGGTGAATAGTGCATCAGTGAGGTAGTTGCTGATTAGGTAGATATTAAATGCAAGATTGTGGAAATCATGAATCGATTGCAAAGGGTTGCAGCTTGAAGCAGATCAAAAGACAAAGATTTTTTGGTGTTATGATCAAAGCAGGACATCTGATTGCCTTGTTGATCTGGAGAAGAAAATAGCTAGATCATTTATTGTGATCAACAAAATCAAGGCCAATGAACAGGGTCCAGTTTGCTAAATACAGTAAACATGCATTGGAAGAATAAAAAGGAGAGAGATTTTTGTTGATCTTTTGCAGGTTGTTGATTCAAAAATATGAGATCCGATTTGATACGGATTATGGTCAGTGAAGAAAACCCTAGGCGTGTAAAGTTTAAATTTTTGTTTTGGTGGGAAACCATGTGTATAAATGTGCAAATCAAATACTTAAGCTAATTGATGAGAAAGTGTGATTATGTTGGGTGAGAGCTTATCAGTATGAGCAGTGATAGCAAAATATTGAAGTGACTGAGTGTTAGAAGAAGAACCGGCAAGAGGGGTTTAATCGGAAAGGTTTAAGGTAACCGGTAAATAGTCACAGAGTATAACAGTCTATCAAACTAGCAGAGATTGAATCAGTGAGGTAGCAGCATAGAGTGAAGGAGAGCAGAGAGAGTGTCAAAGGAGATCGAGCAAGGTAGAAGCTGAGTTGAAGAGGATTCAGAGAGTGAGAATAGAGATTTGGTAGAGAAGAAGCAGTGTGACACAAAATAGTTCAACCGAAAGAGTGAATTGTTTGCAGGGGTTACAAAAATCATTTGTAACAAGGTTCTCATCATTGTATTGATTTTATATCTCATTGTATTTCACTAAGTGGATGTTCAGTGTAGGGGTTGGTTCTCCTTGAGTTGGTGTGAGAAAAATAGATTAGGGTTTAGTGCTCCTTTGGGTAGGTGCCCATAAAATGTTAGGGGTTGGTGCTCCTTAGGTCAGTGCCCCAAACATTGTAAAACTGTTATTTCACTGTGAGGGTGGATTGGAGAAATAGATATCCAACAGCATTTCTCACCGAGGTTTTTCCCACATTGGGTTTTCCTTGTATATCTAGTTTTATGTGATGCGGTCTTGTGTGTGATTGATTGTTAGTGTTTTTGTTATTCTACCAGTTGCACACACTGTTTGAAATTGTTTATATCACTGATTCACCCACCCCCCCCCCCCCCTCTTAGTGATATCTCATGTTCTACAATTGGTATCAAAGCATTAGGTTCCCTATTGGTCAAATATTTCTCTAGCTTGGGTAGATTCTGGTTTAAGAACACAATGGCAAGGAATGAATCCTCCTCCTCCAAATCTCCCATGTTTGATGGTGCCAAGTATGCATTCTGGAGAAGAAGAATGGAAACTTGTCTATCCTCCCTAGGTTTTGATGTTTGGATGTCTATGAAGAATGGGTATACTATTCCTAATGCTCCCCCTACAAATCCGGATGCTAAGAAGGAGTATGAAAACAATTCCAAGGCCAAGCATGTTATTCTTAGTGGATTGTTTGATAATGAGTTTGTTAAGGTTATGCACTACTCATCCACCAAGGAAACTTGGGATAAGTTGAAGAGATTATTTGAAGGAGATGTTAAGGTCAAGGAGGCTAAACTGCAAACACTAAGAGCTCAACTTGAAGGCTTGAAAATGAAAGATGAAGAAAATATTGACAATTATCTTCAAAGAGTTGATGAAACTGTGAATAATATTAGAGGCCTTAGAGAGGATATATATGATGAAGTTATTGTTAAAGAGGTACTTAGATCACTCACATCTAATTATGATACAAATTCTCTGAAATAGAAGAAGCCAGTGATTCTAAAAAACCTTTTTAATGGATGGGTTATTTGGGTCCCTACCTGCCTATGAGATGAGAACAATCGGTGAAGAAACTTCAAGGAAAGAGGTTGCTTTCAACTCCATCAAAAAGGATAAGGAATAAATTTCTCATGGAGAAATTAATGAAGACTTGGATACAATGGTAGAAAACTTTGTAAGGAAGCTTAAAAGAGGATCCGGCAAGTACAAGGGAAAATTGCCTTTCAAATGTTTTAACTATGGTAAAATAGGACACTTTGCTTCAAAATGTCCATATGGTAAGAATGATGGAGAGGATAAACAAAGCACCAACAAACCTACGGGTAAGGATAAAAAGAAGAAAGCCTATTGACAAGAAAGAAGAAGCTACTAGAAGCAGAACAACCTATATACTTTTGAATATGATGCTACATATGAAGAAAGTGCCTCAGAAGATGATTGTTGTGAGGATGAAAGAGAAATTAATCTCTTTATGACACAAGATGAACCAGTTGATGGAGCTAATGAAGATGAAGATATTGAAGTTGAAGTGGACTTGGAAGGTGAGCTCATAAGTTCTCTTGAGGAGTTGAGAGAAACAATAAGGGAACTCAAGAAGTTTAAGTATGCTCTTGTAGAAGAACAAGATCGTTTAGAGAAATCTCTGGAGGAGTCCAAGAAAACAATTTCTGATTTGAAACTCTGGTTGGAAGAAGCAAAAAGGATATGTGAAGTTACATGCTCTAATTTAATAAAGAAGGAGAATGAGCATTAGAATTTGGAAGATAAAATTGTAAGGCTCATAAAGGAGCTTTAAAAGAGAAAGAATGAATTGAAGATGAGGATTAAATATTAGAGAAACACTGAAGCCTTTGACAAGATGTTGATTAATCAAAAGCACTCAAAAGATACCGAAGGTATAGGATTTGAAGAGGGACAGAGTTCCAACAACAAAGACACATCCTGCAAGGAGATACAGTTTACTTCTTTAAGTGAAAGTAAATAAAAACAAACCTTTACAATCAACAAAGCTACTAAGAAGAAGATCTATACTGAAGCTACAAGAAATCAACTTGTGAACTGGAATGTTCAAACCTTGAACTAAAAGGCTCACTCATTGTATCAGAATGCAGATCCTAAAGAAAAGGCCAAGGTTGATGATGAAGGGTTCACTAAAGTCAATAACATGAGAAGAAGACACCCGGTGAAACAAAGGTTTGTCAGTCCAAAGAGAAAAGAGTGGTATGTACCCAAATTCCATGGTTACTGTCACCAATGTAATAAGTTTGGACATAGAATTGTTGATTGTAGTTTGATGCATAAGCCCCCTCATAGTTTTGAAAGTAGAAATCTGTTTGCTGCACTCTGGGAGATGAATGTTATTTGTTATCAGTGTAATGGTTTTGGTCATAGGATTTATGAATGTAGGAGAAGTATGCTAGTGTCCTACAATAGTTTTTCAAGTTCATCTTTCAATGTCAATGTGAAATGCTATCATTATCAAAATTTTAGCCACATTGCAAAGCTTTGAAAACTCAAGACATCTAAGCAAAAGAAGTCAGTACCGGATCAGAGACCGGAAGCAAAAACAGACTAGAAAATTGCAGCAGACAAGAAGAAGGAAGCCAAATAGGTTTGGGTTGAGAAGGATAAGAATAAATCAGAATCAAGTCTGATTGTCCAAACTGCCTTGCATGCAGAAAGAAGAAATTTATGGGTAGTTGACAGTGGTTGTTCTAATCAAATGATCGAAGAAAAAAATAAGTTCATCAAGTTTGAATATTGGAATGGAGGTTCGGTGAGGTTTGGAGACAAATCATCCATCAAGATAAAGAGAAAAGATACTCTGAACATAGATGGAAAATTGAAGGGTCGTGATGTATACTATGTGGAAGGTCTAAAGCATGATTTTCTAAGTGTGAGTTAGATGTGTGATAAAGGATACAAATTCACTTTTGACTCTACCGGTTGTCAGATAAGGAATCAAAGTATCAGATAGATTATTGCAGAAGGAAAAAGGACATATGGAAATGTGTACAATCTAAAGGAATGCTTTGAGTCCCAATGCATGATGGGACATGTAGAGAAGAGTTGGTTGTGGCACGGAAGATTAGGCCACATAAACTTTGACAATTTGGTCAAAGTAAGAAATAAAGGCTATGTGAGAGATATACTACAGATAATCAAATCGGCAAGCACCTTTTATGATGAATGTGTAAGACGTAAGCAGACTGAGGTGACCTTCAAGACCAAAGATCATAATACCTCAAGGCCCTCAAAACTTGTGCATATTGATCTGTGTGGACCAACCAAAATAAGAGCTTTAGCTAGTGAAACATACTTCATGTTGTTTATTGATTATTTTTCAAGAATGACATGGGTCACCTTTCTACATGAAAAATCACAAGCATATGAGAGGTTCAAAATATTTCAGAAGATGGTGAGAAGGAAAGTGGATGCAAGCTGAAGCGTCTGAGATCTAACCGGGGTGGTAAGTTCACATCAAATGAGTTTGAAGACTACTGTGAAAGAGATTGAATCAGAAGACAGTATTCAGCCCCAAGGACACCACAACAAAACGGTGTTTTAGAAAGAAAAAACTAGACTATCAAGGAGATGGAGAGAACAATGTTAAATGAGGAAAACATATTGGATATATACTGGAAGGAAGCAGTTCATACTACTGTATATACATTGAACTAGGTTTAGCTGAGAGTAAATAGCAGAATGATACCTTATGAATTGTTGTATGACTATAAGCCATCAGTCAAACATTTCAAAGTGTTTGACTGCCTTTATGAAAGTCTTCATCAACTCTTACATGCACACTCTCAACAACTCTTCTCAGTCTTTTGTTGTAGCATTTGTAGGCCTTATTGTGAGTTGAGTAACCCAAGAAAATACCTTCATCACTCCTGGAATCAAAATCACCTAAACCATCTTCATCTCTCTTGATGAAGCATTTACAAAAATCACTCGAAAGAGAAGATTATAGGAAATAAAAATGATGATGTGCAAACTAGAAGAAGACTTGCATGGAATAATGAACAAGTGAATTTTTGCCTCATGACTAAAATGGAACCCAAAACATTTAATGGGGCTAGCAAAAGTGAGAAATGGATGGATGCAATGGAAGAAGAGTTGTAGCAGATTGAAAAGAACAAAACTTGGGAGTTAGTTTCTAGACCAGTAGATAAGAATGTCATTGGTACTAAATGGGTCTACCGGAACAAGATGAATGAAGAAGGTAAGATTGTTAGGCATAAAGAAAGATTAGTGTGCAACGAGTATTCTCAAGTAGAAGGAATTTATTTTGAAGAAAAATTTGCACCGGTTGCAAGACTTGAGGCTATTAGAATGTTCTTAGCATTCTCTGCCTACAAATGATACAAGGTATATCAAATGGACGTTAAATCTGCCTTCTTGAATGGTAATTTGGAAGAAGAAGTCTACATAGAACAACTGGAAAGTTTTCTATTGCATGTTGATGAAACTTTTGTGTGTCTATTGAAGAAGGCATTGTATGGTTTGAAGCAGGATCCAAGAGCATGGTATTTAAGTTTAGATAAGTATCTTTGGGAGAAAGGTTTTAGAAAGGGAAACCCATATAGTAATCTATGTGTCAAAGCATATGGACATCACATGATTATTGTTGTTGTGTATATAGATGATATAATATTCAAAGGCAACAAGGATACCTTGTGTAAAGAGTTTGTTGATCAGATGCAAGCAGAGTTTGAGGTGTAAATGCTTGGAAAGTTGTCATATTTTCTTGGTTTGCAGATTTCACAACAAGATAAAGGAATATTTCTCTCAAACCAAGTATGCTAGAGATATGTTGAAGAAGTTTCAGATAGAGGACAACAAACTAGTAAGTTCCCCCATGATGACTGGATGCAAGTTGAGTAAGGTTGATGTGTCACCGGAAGTTGATCAGACCCTATATAGATCCATGATTGGTAGTCTCTTATATCTTACTACCTCAAGAATAGATATAGTGCAAGCAGTATGTATGGTGGCAATATTTTAGGCTACACCTAAACAGTCACATGTGGATGCAGTTAGAAGGATCTTCAAGTACCTACAAGGAACACTTAATTTGGCTTATGGTATCCAAAGAAAGGAAATTTAACCTTACAAGCCTAAACTGATGTTGATTGGGCAGGTTGCATTGATGACCGAAAGAGAACAAGTGGTGGAGCATTCATTTTAGGTAACCGACTGGTTTCATGGCACAGCAAGAAGCAGGATTCAGTCTCCTTATCTACTGTTGAGGCATAGTATATTGTTGTTGCTACATGTTGTTCTCAAGTGTTATGGATGAAGCAGACCCTCAAGGACATTTAGGTAGAAATATCTGACCCCATTCCTATCTGATGTGATAACTCAAGCGCAATCAGCATTTCAAAGAATCCAGTTATGCACTCAAGGACAAAGCACATTTTCATCAAATACCATTTTCTCAGGGAGAAGGTTGCAGAGAAAGAAGTAAAGGTAGAATATGTCCCTACAAGTGAAAAAGTTGTTGATATCTTCACAAAACCTTTACCAGTAAATATATTTGAGTATCTAAGACACAATTTTGGAGTTGTCCCACCAGCTTTTTGCACTTAAATGTATATGGAGATTTATGGTTTAGGGGGAGTTCACAGCTATACATATTTTGACTCTTGAACCATATGTTGTACATAGAGGGAGTTCAGATGTTTGTGTTGCAGTACCAGTAGTTGTGGGATTAGATGTGAAGACTGGTATTAATTCTAGAAGTTCTGCTACTTGAAGTCAGTATCACGCATAGAGGGAGAGTGTGTACCACCAACAGGTTTGAGGTTTGAAGAATTTGTCTATCTACAAAAGTCACAATCATCTTGATGGGGAGAGTAACTTCAAAGGGGGAGAACTCGATCATCATTCATTGTCTACAAGACAACATTGTGATTTTTATAGTTGTCTATTCAATTTGTCTATCATCAAAGGTATGGCAAGGAGACTGAACTAGAGTGAAGTTAGTGTTGTTAGGATAACCAGTGGACAACTAAGAGGGGGGGTTAATCAGTTGTCAATAGATTATATCAATTAATCCACTTTACAACCTTTAACTAGAGCACATAAACATTAAATACCGCAATAGCAGAAACAGATACTGGTAGAAACAGATACCAGTAAACAATACAACTTAACAAAGAAAAAGTTAATGAACACAATGCAACTATACTGCAAAACACCATGATTTGTACGTGGAAAACCTGGTAAAGGGAAAAACCATGGTGGGAAGCCTACCCATAGTCATATGATACTTCTGTAGAAAGTATGTAATACAATGAGGGGCCTACACATGCAAGAATGCACACTGCATAGAGCGCACTGCTCATTACAAAGGAGTCTCACTGACTACAGAGAGGTTATAACCACCTCAAGATAAATGGACAATAATCCAATAGAATGAACTACCAGAGTTAGCATCTACCATGTCTGATTATAGTCCCAGTTAAGCTCAATACCAGAGGCCTTAGACCTCTTACATAAATCCAATTCGATCTTCAGTGATCAACCAAATCCTTTGCCTGAATGATATTACATTATTTGCACATTACATTCCTTTCCCATACCCATTGACATGATCTACAATGAGTTCTTACATTGATTTATACAAACCCTAAGGCCTAAATGAGTTAGGTTGGCCACCTAAAAGATATTACAATAAGATCACTACATACATCCATATTACAATGATATGTCAGGTCGGCTTTAGACCAAAACAATATTAACCAATCCATAAATCATCTCGGTAACGTGTAGAGAACATGTTAACATGATACCGGTCCATAACCTAGATAGGTACCGGACCTATTCTAGGTCCACCATGCCAAAGCGATGTCTCTAACCAGTCGAAGCATGATCAAGGATCACCTTCTGCATCCTGAATTCCATCTAGAAGCCGCACCAACACCACTTATGCATCCTGTCAAAGATTCTCAATAAAAGCTCCATCGGTAAAACCTTAAACGCTTATCGGTATAAGCTTACTAGAGTGTATGATGGCATTCGATCACCAAGTCAATACCAACTGACCAAAACATGCTTCAGGAACATGTAACACATAAAACCAAACATACTCCATTGATCCAAACATGTCGAAAGTGTTCAAAAGATAGTCCCTTCCATCGGTAACACTAGATCTTCTGTTGGTAACCAAAACTTGTCTGCCGATAACCAAAACTTGTCTACCGGTAACCAACCATAACAGCTAGTGTCGGTAACCAACTGTAACAGCTAGTGTTGACATCAATGACAAAACATCAATGCAACACATAATCAATCTCCCCATAATCAATTCTTCCATATCGCCAACAATCTCCCCCTTTGGCATTGATGGCAACACTAGATGTGAAAAAGAAAACATCTAAGTCCCAAGAAGTGCCAAACAACTCTCATGAGAAACTAACTCCCCCTGAGGAGTGCAGTCCAAACTGAATCTCTCCCATAAACATTATTTTTCATATATAACTCTCCCCCTTTGACATCAATGCCAAAGATATGACATAGATATCAAAAATCCTATGAATCTTAAAGTTGACTACTCCCATTGAGTATTAGCACCATTACATCAATCTGGAGCAAAGGATAAAGTTGTTGATCCATACCGGAATGATGCACTGCACAATCAGCTACGTTTTTGTTGGAGGGGTAGATACCCCTAACCTATCTCTTAAATATTAAAATGATTCTTTAGACAACGGTTTTGTGAATATGTATGCAATCTACTCTTTAGTGTTCACATAAACCAATTTGACTTCCTTTTCTTCCACCTTGTCCTTTAGAAAGTTATACTTTATTGATATGTGCTTAGTCTTAGAGTGAAATATTGGATTCTTAGATATGTCAATAGCTGCAAAGTTATTGTAATAGATAACTATCAGTTCTCTACAATTTACCCTGATATCCTTCAACATTTTCTTCATCCATAGGACTTGTGTACAATTAGTTGTTGCTGTAACATATTCAGCTTCTGCAGTAGATAAAGAAATGCATGACTATTTTTTACTGATACATGAAACCAATTTCTTTCCAAGAAAGAAATCTCCACCAGAAGTGCTCTTCCTTTCATCAATATCTCCTACCCAATCTGAATCTGTATATGCACATAAAGTGAAGTTATCATCTCTAGAATATCATAAGCCATATTATGTTGTTCCTTGCAAATACCAGAATATCCTCTTTACTGCACATTCATGATTTTCTTTAGGATTACTTTGATATATTGAAATGATACTTACTACATTCATAATATCTAGTCTAGTCTGAGTTAGATATAACAGGCCACCAATCATAGACTTATACCTTATCGAATTTACCGGTGCAGATGTATCTTTGATAGATAATTTCTCACTTGTCACCATAGGAGTACTTACAGGTTTGGAATTATCCATACCAAACTTCTTCAACAATTCCCTTAGATACATAGTTTGATAGATAAAGATACCTTTGTCAGTTTGAGCAATCTGCAAACCTAAGAAAAATCTCATTTCACCAATCATGGACATTTCAAATTCATTCTTCATATTATTAAAAAATTCCATGCACAATTTATCTTCTCCTCCAAAAATGATATCATCAACAAATACTTCAATAATCAAAATATCATCATCAGTGATCTTGTAATATAAATTACTGTCACCATTGCCTTTAGTGAAACCAAGCTTCAAAAGATATGTATCCAACCTTGCATGCCAAGCTCTAGGAGCCGGTTTCAATCCATATGATTCTTTCCTAAACCTACAAACCATATCTTTGTCATCTGTTAGTGAAAATCCATCAGGATTCTCAACGTATACTTCTTCCTAAAGCTCGCCATTCAAGAATGCACATTTAACATCCATTTGATAGACCTTATAGTTCTTATATGTTGCATAGGCCAGAAATAGTCTCACAGCTTCAATTCTAGCTACAGGTCCAAATGTCTCGCCATAATCAATTCCTTCCATTTGAGAATATCCTTTACAAACCATCTAGCCTTATTTCTTATAACTTGACCATCCTCATTTAGTTTATTTCTAAAAACCCATTTAGTTCCAATAACATTCTTATTTTTAGGTCGAGGAACTAAAGTCCAAGTCTCATTTTTCTCTATATGATCTAATTCATCTTCCATAGCCTTTAACCAATGTTTATTTTTACAAGCTTCAATAACATATGCTGGTTCAACTTGAGAAATAAGACATAACTCTTCATTTGCCAGTCTTCTTCTTGTCATGACTCTCTTATTCCTATCTCCAATGTTTTGATCTTCAGAATGATTTAATCTTACATACATTGGTGTCTTCTGAACTTCAGGTTCACTGATCTGATCATCAGTCACAGTGAATTTTATGATTGTACCAGTGTAACTATCTCGGTGTCCTATACCGGTAGAGCCATTGTCGATTCAGTTATGATCATTTCCACTTTCGGCTCCTTGTCATATGATATAGATTGATTTTAGTATTGTTCATCCACTTTCACATTTGTGCTCTCCACAATCTTCTGCAATCTTTTATTAAAACATCTATATGCTTTGCTCTGATTTGAATATCCAAGAAATATTCCTTCATCACATCTAGGATCAAACTTACCAATTGAATCATCCCTTTTGATATAACATTTACTTCCAAAAATTCTGAAATATTTAACAGTAGGTGTATGTCCAAACCATAATTCATAAGGAGTCTTACTGGTTTCACCTTTGATATGAACTATGTTTAATGTGTAGACTGATGTACTCACTGCTTCTCACCAGTAGATGTGAGCCAATTTGGCTTCCATCATCATGGTTCTTGCTGCATCCAAAATGGTTATGTTCTTCCTTTCCACTACTCTATTTTGTTGAGGAGTCTAAGGTGCAGATAATTGTCTCCTGATTCCATTTGTCTCATAATAACTGTTAAATTCATGAGAAGTGAACTCACTACCTTGATCTGATCTTAGATATTTTATTTTTAGTCCAGTTTCAGTTTCTACATTTTCTTTAAAGATCTTGAATTTCTCAAAAACTTCGGACTTCTCCCTAAGAAAAGTCACCCACATCATTCTAGAATAGTCATCAATTATTAGCATGAAGTACCTATCACCTTGAAAGCTTCTAGTCCTTCCCGAACCACATAAGTCAGTATGAATTAGATCAAGAAAATAATTAGATTTATCATGTATGCTATTCAAAGAAGTTCTAACTTGCTTTCCCAATTGACATTCCTTACATACCGGATTATGAGGCTTCATAATCTTAGGTATATCTCTAACTGCCTTTGTTGAACTGATCTCAACAATACAATCAAAATTATCATGACACAACCTCTTATGCCATAGCCAACTCTCATCAATATGAACAATCAAACATGTATTATTACCAGTGTTCAGGTGAAATATATTACCTCTAGTCTGAGTACCGGTAGCAATCTCCAAACTAGTCTTGTTAATGATTTTGCAATTTCTATCTTTGAATTGAAGTTGGAATCCCTTGTCCACCAATTGGCCAGCACTCAAAAGATTATGCTTTAAACCTTCTACGTAATGGACATTATCAGTATTATGCTTATCATCTAAATAAATAGTACCTCTACCTTTGATCATACATGCTTTGTCATCTCCAAATCTTACTTGACCACCATTGTATTCATGCAGGGATGGAAATTTTATTTTATCTCTAGTCATATGATGTGAGCATCCACTATCAATTACCCATTCACCCTTGTCTTCAAAATTTACTGCCAAGGCCTTTTCTTCATTCTTGATAGCCGGTACTGGTTCATCTTCCTTTAGGGCATAGAACGCCCATTCCTTTCCATTGTCAGATCCACTAGCAGATTCTTATGTCGGTTCATTCTCAGAATCATCACTTACTCCTTCCTCATCCGCTATGTAGCATTGCTTGTTTCTCTTGAATCTATATTTGTTATGATTAGGCTTGAATGATTTCTTAACTCTTTCTTCAAATCTTTCATTCATCTCAAGACATCTAGATGCAAAATGACCAATCTTATTGCATGCAAAACATTTAAAAGGTGATTTTCCTTCATACTTCTTCTTGTTGGTCCTTTAGGTACTCTTCTAGCAAATAAGGCTTCAAGTTGATCAAATTCTTCATCCTCTTTCCTCATATCTTCCATTTCATTTTCATATAGTGCTTTCCAATCACTCTTGTCGGTAGATGATGATGATGCATGAAAAGAAGGTTCAGATTTTGCATCTCCAGAAGGTCCAAATTATTCAAGCTCAAAAGCAGAGAACTTCCCAATCAGAATGTCTATGTTAACTACAGTGTTTGCCATTGTTCTCAATTCATTAATTGCAATTTCCTTCATCTTGTAAGTTGGTGGAAGGGCTCTCAAGACTTTGGAAACTATTTCATCTTCACTCAGAGATCCTCCACAACATTGAATTCCCATGACAATCTCATTTACTCTTTCCATAAATGTAGCAATTATTTCATTGTCATCCATCTTCAAGTTCTCATATCTTACTCGGTAACCATCAGGTTTAGCAATTTTGACAGTAGGGTCACCTTCATTCAGATTTTCCAACTTATCCCACATAACCTTTGTAGATGATTTATCAGTCAATCCCATGATCTATTGATCAGTAAGTGCACACAGGAGGGCTTCTCTAGCTCTGCAATCATTCTCAATATTTGTATCAAAGTCTGCAGGAGTAGGATTGTCAAATGTCGGATCATAATGTGTATATCCTTTCTCAGTGATCTCCCAAATATCCTTGCCAAGAAATCTAAGATAAGTCTCCATTCGGATTTTCCATATCCCATAATTTTTTCCATCAAGCTTAGGGATTTTTCTTCTGAAAAATAGTTTTCAATGGATTAGATGCCATAGGATCTACCTCAAGCGGTTAAGCTTCTACAAAAGAGGACCAGAGCTCTGATACCAATTGTTAGGATAACTGATGGACAACTAAGAGGGGGGGTGAATTAGTTGTCAATAGATTATATCTATTAATCCACTTTACAACCTTTAACCGGAGCACATAAACATTAACTACCAGAATATCAGAAAGAGATACTGGTAGAAATAGATAGCAGTAAAAAATACAACTTAACAAAGAAATAGATAATCAACACAATGCAACCATACCACATAACACCATGATTTGTACGTGGAAAACCCGGTAAAGGGAAAAACCATGGTGGGAAGCCTACCCATAGTCAGATGATACTTCTGCAGAAAGTATGTAATACAATGAGGGGCCTGCACATGCAGGAAGGCACACTGCCTAGAGTGCACTGCTCATTACAAAAGAGTCTCACTAACTACAAAGAGGTTATAGCCACCTCAAGATAAATCGACAACAATCCAGTAATGAACTGCCAAAGATATCATCTACCATGCCTGATTATAGTCCCAGTTAAGCTCAATACCTGAGGTCTTTGACCTCTTACATAAACCCAATTCGATCTTCAATGATCAACCAAATCCTCTGCCTAAATGATATTACATTATTCTCACATTACATTCCTTTCCCATATCCATTGACACGATCTACAATGAGTTCTTACAATGATTTATACAAACCCTAAGGCCTAAACCAGTTAGGTCGGCCACCTAAAAGATATTATAATAAGATCATTACATACATCCATATTACAATGATATGTCATGTTGTCTTTAGACCAAAACAATATTAACCAATCCATAAATCATCCCTGTAATGTGTAGAGAACACGTTAACATGATACAGGTCCATAACCTAGATAGGTACCGGACCTATTCTGGGTCCACCATGCCAAAGCGATGTCTCCAACCAATCAAAGCACAATCAAGGATCATCTTCTACATCCTGAATTCCATCTAGAATTCGCACCAATACCACTTATACATACTATCAAAGATTATCAATAAAAGCTCTATCGATAAAACCTTAAACCCTTACTTGTATAGGCTTACTAGAGTGTATGATAGCATCCAATCACCAAGTCATTACCAACTGACCAAAACATGCTTCTGGAACATGTAACACATAAAACCAAACATACTCCATTGATCCAAACATGTCGGAAGTGTCCAACAGATAGTCCCTTCTGTCGGTAACACTAGATCTTCTGTTGGTAACCAATCATAACAGCTAGTGTCGGTAACCAACCGTAACAGCTAGTGTCGGTAGCCAACTGTAACAGCTAGTGTTGACATCAATGACAAAACATCAATGCAACACATAATCAATCTCCCCATAATCAATTCTTCCATATTGCCAACAAGTGTTTGAGCCCCTTGTCATTGTTGTCAAAGGGGGACAAAGAGTCTAGTTGTGAATAAAATATGTGTTGACATAAATGCCAAAGGGGGAGATTTTTGGCATTGTGTTGTCATTGATGTCAACCGGTATACAATTTGATGTTACCGGTAAGCAAGTAGGAGTATTGGAGATTGTTGGCATGTTGATGTTAATGAGTAAGTATGTCAACCAGTAAACAAGCAAAGAAGTATGCCAACCAGTAAACAAGCAAAGAGACAAATTGAAGGGAATCGGTTGGTGTATACCGGTAGTATGTTTGGTCAATGACCGATTTTGAACTGATACAATCAAGTGAGTCAGATACCAACAGATATGATATGCGGACTCCAAGTAGGGAACATGCAGTGTAAGGTGAATAGTGCATCAACGAGGTAGTTGATGATTAGGTCAATATTAAATGCAAGACTGCAAAAATCGTGGATCGATTGCAGCTCGAAGAAGATCGAAAGGCAGAGATTTTTTGGTGTTATGATCGAAGTAGGACATCTAATCATCTTATTGATCTAGAGAAGGAAATAGCTAGATCATTTATTGTGATCGACAAAATCAAGGCCAATGAACAGGGTCCAATTTGCTAAATAGAGTAAATGTGCAATGGAAGAATAAAAAGGACAGAGATTTTTGTTGATCTTTTGCAAGATGTTGATTCAAGAAGATGATATCCGATTTGATTCGAATCATGGTCAGTGAAGAAAACCCTAGGCGCATAAAGTTTGAATTTTTGTTTTGGCAGGAAAGAATGTGTATAAATATGCAAATCAGAGACTTAGGTTGATTGATTAGAAGGTGTGATTATGTTGGATGAGAGTTTATCAATCAGAGCATTGATAGAAAAATATTGAAGTGACTAAGTGTTAGAAGAAGAACTGGCAAGAGGGGTTTAACCGATAGGGTTTAAGGTAACTGGTAAACAGTTACAAAGTATAATAGCTTATCAAACCAGCAGAGAGTGAAGGAGAGCAGAGAGAGTTTCAGAGGAGATCAGGCAAGGTAGAAGTTGAGTTGAAGAGGATTCAGACAGTGAGAACATAGATCCCGTAGAGAAGAAGCAGTGTGATAGAAAAGAGTTCAATCGGCAAAGTGAATTGTTTGCAAGGGTTACAAAACTCATTTGTAACAAGGTGATCATCATTGTAATGATTTTATATCTCATTGTATTTCACTGAGTGGGTGCTCCTTGAGTTGGTTCTTAGAATAGATTAGGGGTTGGTGCTCCTTTGGGTAGGTGCCCATAAATTGTTAGGGGTTGGTGTGCTAAACATTGTAAAACTATTATTTCATTGTGAGGCTGGATTGGAGTAGTAGATCTCTAGCAGCATTTCTAACTAAGGTTTTTCCCACATTGGGTTTTCCTCATATATTCAGTGTTATGTGATGTGCTCTTGTGTGTGGTTGCTTGTTAGTGTTTTCATTATTCTACCAGTTGCACACATTGTTTGAAATTGTTTATATCACTGATTCACACCCCCCCCCTCTCAATGATATATTGTGTTCTACAGCTTGGGCTTTCAGTTATCCTACATCCAAGATTTGATCTATCTTCGCTGAAATATAGGACCAACCACCTTGCAGATAATTGCTAGTTCCTCCAATAATGCTATGTCTTCCTCAACAACATTCGACAAATCAATGTTGATCGGGGCATCCTCTGCTTCCTGCTGGACTCCCAACCCAACATCAACAGAGCCTCCTCCTTGAACATTGCCTATGAAGCCCCCATTGCTCTCCAACAGTTTTCTCAAATGCTCCCTCATCCTCACTTATTTATTTATGTTTGTTAACAACCTTATATTTATCATTTGAATAAAAAAATTAAATATAAAAATTACTTTTGTGTTTCTTCCTTTAGTCAATTTGTAAGTTTGCAGTTAAGAGGTTGGTTAGGTTAGCCAAAAAAAATTTCCTAACTCTAAAATTATTAACTATAACTACCTAATCTTGTTTAATAATCATTATATTAAAATATTTAAAAAATAATAATAAAATGCGAATGGGTCCTTGGTCTATTGGTGAAGTTGAATGGCTTCAAACAAGCCCACTAGCCCTGGACAAATTTGACAAATGGATCCTTGACTCTTAGCTGAAGAGACTTCAATTAGAATCACAATCATAATATAATTGATTAATATTTTTATTAATATTTTAAATTTTTGAAACAAGAATTATATTTTGTTTATATATTGCAATAATTGTTTATATGTACCATCAATCGCACAAGGAACTAAAAGATAGGAGTCAGGTTGTCAAAAAATAAATTTGTACCAATATGGATGTTACTGAGTCAATGTCTAAATTTATCACTCAATTTCCAATGGGTTGTGGCTATAGAAAAGGAAGTCATGATTTATTTCAAACATCTTAAGGACACTAGGGTGATAAGGTGGTGGATTCTAATTTTTAAACATGAGACCCCCACATTTTTTTCTACAATATTATAATAATAATAAAAAGTTGATGATGTGTTTTCTTCTTCAAAAAATTATAATTTTAAAAATAAAATATAAAAAAAACCTAATTCTAAATATTATATAAAATTATAATAAAATTTTATTTTAGAATTTATGTTTAATTTTTATTAGGATTAAATAATTTTTAATTTTTAATGTATATTTTATATATATAAGTACTATTTTTTGTATTAAGTATCATAGAATCACAAAGATCATTTTTTGCTCATTCGAGCATCCACGTTACTAACTTATTACAAATACCAACTCCTTTCAAGCAAACTTATTACAGATATTAGCTCCTTTCGAGCACCAAGCTAGAAACAACAATTGGAAGACCAAGGGTCACAACTTAGAAATCCACTTTAAACAACAATGGAAGACCAAGAGTCACAACTTATAATTATACACAAAGGTGTCCCTCATGGGAGTTGAACATGGATCTCCACATTGAGAACTCAATGCTTTAACCAACTAAGCTCAGCCCCTTGGACGTAAAATTATTTTTATTAAAATAAAAATTAAATTTTAATAAATATCTATTATATTTATTATTTGTGAAGATTTTCAAATTAGCTTAGAATATGGATGTAAAAGATTTATACGTAATATGGCCTGTAATATGAGGCCATAAAGATTAATGGAAGTGGAAGTGCACGTAAATCAAGTTTCTAAGTGAAATTAAAGTGACAAAGTGCAATTTGCAAACGAGAAAGGAAGGGCTATGTTGGAGTTAATTTTTAATTTTTAATTTTTAATTAAAAGTATGTTTAAATAAATTTCAATATTCTTGTGTGCGGATAAGGCTTGTTAGCTGGTAACAAAGGACAAACCTAGTCCAATAGATTGTAAATATACATAAATTTTAAAAATATTATGATTTGACATTTTTTGATGTAATGAGTTAAATGAATTGAATTTTGTAATATAAAAAAATAGAAAATTAAATTTTATATTCACTATTTGTAATATAGACCAATAGAAAGAAAGAAAAATGAGATATTATAATCATGTAAAATAAAAAATAAATATAAACAATAGAAGTTGCATTCAAAAAATTTAATTTCACGATACGATTAGTCAAGTGAATAGAAAAATTGAATGCAATGGATGCATAAGTATCCAGTTTTTGATAGGAACTAATAAGAATGGGGTAAAGCATATCTAAACTCTAGAGTAGTAGTTGTACAAATAATGATATATAGGTTCATGAGTGTGTGTACATTGTTTTTGTTTTGTACAATAGTTATTAACTTTAGTGTTTTTGGAAAATTCTCTATCACTTTCATTATTGTTGTTTTGTACAATAGTTATTAAAGCCTTTTTGAAAATTTATATATCAAAGATGTTCTCTTAAATTGAGCTACTGCTTTCAAATCAATTTGAAAATATTCTTCAACATTTTAAAACTATTGGCATTGCCTCCCTCCTTTACTCATTTCCTTCTTGACCACACATCTAAGTCACTCTACTAGTTGTCTTACTCTATGCTCTCCTCTTCCATCAACATCTATGCTTGGTTCTTTATCTCTTTAATTGATTTTATTTCCCTTGTCTCTCATATCGATGTTATTTGTATTTCACTATATGATGATATTATTGTTTATTTTGAGAAATTATTACATGATTTTGATGGTTTTATTGATGCAAGTTAATGCAATGTACTAATCAATTTAAATTTTTTTGTCATTCATTTATAAACCTCACACATTCTTTTATTTTCCATTTTTACTTTATTATTGTATTCAACTATAACTTGTGGTTCTTTATTGAACTTCTTTTTGATCTATTTTATAATTCTTGTCCACCCGCTACCCTGACTATACATAACATGATGCATGTACACATACAACTATGGGACATGTTAATCACTATATTTCATCATATGTTAACTTACTCTTAATTATCCCAATTCAGTTACAAACATTCAGACCACAAGTTGATATGAACATAATATTTCACAATACTTTAGTATACGATATTTTTTAATTGCACTTAATGGTATTAAATACCAATAGATGTATAGATATTCATGGTGTTGGATGTTATAGCACTATTTTAAGTATTCCACAACCCTCTTCTTTCATATGTATATGAACATAATATTTCACAATACTTTAGTATACGATATTTTTTAATTGCACTTAATGGTATTAAATACCAATAGATGTATAGATATTCATGGTGTTGGATGTTATAGCACTATTTTAAGTATTCCACAACCCTCTTCTTTCATATGTAAACCTGAAGATTTTGCATGCCCTTTCAAAATGATAAGTTTGGATATCATATCTAGTTTTGTACATGCTCAAGTAATTTTTTAAACTATTATGAATTTATTTTCTTATAATTGATTTTAAAAATCACAATTTGTTAACAAGAGATATTGTACTAGTAGAGATTTGTGCATGAGGAATTTTTTTGTGTTGTCATTGATGGCAACTCAGCTCATAAATTCTATCTGGTGCATGTAGAAGTGATCTACCAGAAGTATGAGAAGTTTGATATTCATTTACGCTAAAGGCTGGAAGGTGGAATACAGAGTATGAATACATTGTGCAGAACTCCATTTTATTGCATATTTTTGGTTGTGATGATAGAGACAGATGATTGGATGTTTGAGGCATCTTATTTCGCAATCCGAGCCTCTAGTATTGATTCTTGTGCAAGATTGAAGATCTGGAATCTGGTAATTCAGGAAGAACAAAATTATTTTGGTGTAATGTGTTATGTGAAATCTTTTGGATGATTTCGGCGATTGGTTTTGAGTTCAAAGTGGTCAAGCCGACATGTGGGAAGATTATTATCAATTTTTTTATGTCCACATATTGATTAGCAATCAAATTGAGCTGACTTAAGGTTACACGTTTATATTGTGTGTAATGCCCAGCCAAGAAACCCTAAAGGGCCGCATTAAAGCATAGGAATAAAAGTGAAAATATTTTATTTTAAACATAACATATCATTAAGGTGCATTAAGTTATAATATTGCATTAATTAATTACACAAGCAGAAGACTTAACCATATTCCTAAAGGGTTTCCAACGAAGATTACTACAAAAGGAAATTGAAAGCATAAGGTTCGCTAATCCACTTAAGATGCATGTTAACAATCCATAATACATTGCAACAATATTCATTTAAAGAACTGAATTAGACATGTTTAAAAATTACATACTGCCATTTGATTTCATTACATACTAATGATCACATACATCAAGTCTACTACAATAATTCATTCAATAACCCCATATTAGCCATTACAAAATCTAACAACTTATAATATCTCAAATACATTGCATTTAAATTATAGGATAATACATGAATTAAATAAAGATCATATAATGAATTACATAGTTTACAACATGCCAAGAAGGCATAATAATACAAATGATACAACTGAACTCATGAGGTTCAGATAGGTACAATAATGAATCCAAGAGTACAAAGGAAATCCAATTGGAAAAAGGAGATAATCAAGTCCAAATAGCAACTGGAACATCTGAAAAGTCAACCCTCACAAGAAGGAAGCTAACACGATATCGATGGAAAGTGGCACTACCACTCGACCATGTGGCTCAAAAAGAACCACCCCTCTGTGCTAGGAGATAGCACTAAGACCTACTAGCAAACAAGGAAAGAATACATGGTCTCACAAAACATCAGATCAACCCACAAACAGTATACTCGCAGAACATGACTCCACATCAAAACAGGGGAAATCAACAAGACTATACACTAGTGACCATAAGGGAAGAGTGTCATCACATAGCTTTGTATGGTTATCTTGTCAGGCCTCCATAGGTCTCGGCCCCCATCATGGGTTATCCTGGTAACTTCTCCTGAACTCTCGACCCCATCAAAGTCTCATGTGGATCCAAACAATCCTTTCGTGAGGACAAGGTTGTTGGTTTGCCATTCCAAGCCTTCTCGTTGCATCCTGAGTCTGTACTAGCACTCAACCATGAGCGAGGCATAATTATCTTATTTATTGTTTCATCTACCAAGCCCCCTAAATATTATTAAGTTACCACTTACTTAACCAAACTTTCGATGGCTTGTCCAACTAACCACTTTGGGCGCAACCCCAAATCGAAAGCCATTCTCCCATATGACACTTAACCAAAATCACAAGAACTTCCAAAACCAAGGTATACACATGAAAGAGTACACGGAGTTCAATACCATAAAAATCCACTTGGCCAAAATCAACCCTCCCATAAGGTTAACCAATTGACAAAACATTGACACGAGAAATGCACAACCATGAAAACCACCATATGACCACATTTAATATACTGACCAAAGACTTGCATTTTTTAAAACAAATGTGAATACAGTAAATAAACATGTACATTTGTTGTCAATTTTGTTTTAAAAATGCCAATCGACCAAGATTTTCTAATTCATCTATTTTTCCAAAATATCACATTTAAAAAAATCACAATTTCGCAATAGATAAAAAATATATATATATCATTTATATAATTATACATATAAGCATATACATATAAAAATATAAATAAACTTATTTATTTATTAATCTAACATTAATATTTTTCCCAAAATAAAATAATCAATTTCTAGTTTTCCAAATAAAATATCTATTCTCATTTTCCAAATCAATTATATTTATTTATTTCTTTACAAAAATAAATATTAAAACTAACATGAAAATAATTATTTATATTAATAAAATTTTAATTTAAATAAAATAAAATAAAAAATAAAACTTGAATAACAATCACATGTGGCTTTTCATAGCCACGCGGGCCCCCTTTCTAAAAGGGGAAGCACTGTGCAGCATTGCTCGCATATGTGAGGCAGTGTTGCCCTCACATATGTGAGGCACCGTTATCTCACATATGTGAGCAGTGCTTCTCAGAGGGCAGCCCCCTTATCGTGAGGATGGGGTCGAGCCCTGGCTCGCCCATCTCACGCGAATATTAAAAAAAAAAAAAATTAAATCGGATTAATAATTTTGTTAAAATTATTTTATTTAAAAATAAATAAATAAATAACATTTCCTAGAAACTGAGGCCCAAGAAAAATACACTTAGAAATTTTCTGCGTCCAAATACTAACAACATAATTAAATTTTTCTGTTTTATTTATTTTTAAAACACAAACCCCCAATACCAGTATGCTAAGAATAAATTTCTCGGTCAATTAAACAGGGGAATGATAGATTTTGAAAACCATTTCCACTCCCAGGTAACCAAATCTGGCAAAATTTGGGCAGCATAACCCCTGACAAGGGTGAATTTAACAGATAATAAATTTTCCCCAAATCAAAACTATAATAAGTAAACTAATTTTTACATTTAACTCAAAATAGAAAGATTTAAAAATGAATTTTTCTAGTTTTCAACACACAAGAAAGATTCACAAAACTAATCTGAAACCAATTCTTTTTCCCCAAAACGAGAAATTGATTTGAAACCAAACACAAAAGGATTCAATGCCAAATTTAAACAATCCTTACCTTTTTAACGAAAATTGGAGAGTTTTCAAACAAAGAAAGCAACCACACACACAAAGGGATTTCCTCAAAACAATTAAATTTCAAAATAGAGGTAAATAACAAGAACCCGACCTCAATAATCAATTCGGGTAATGTTTGTAAGAAGAGCTCCACCTGCAACTAAATAATTCCTTCAAACAAGGATGAGGAAAAGTTTCCTCCAAAACTTCTCCTCTCCCATTCGCGTGAAAGAATATGGTTTTATAAAGAATTTTACAAAATATATATTTTTAGGTTAGAATTATTTTCAACCAATCATGTCATTTAATTAAACTAGAACTTCTATTTCAAAAAGTCAATGAGGAAGAAAAGATTTTATCTATTTATTTTTACTTTCAAAAAAAACTTTTCCCAATGCAAAACATATTTAATTTACAATTTGGAGATGATCATTTAATCCCACTTACTAAGTTAATAAATTAAACAAATCGATTTAACGACTAATCACAAAAAGGGCTACTATTTAATTTAATCTCTTTTATTTACCAATGCATAATAACACATTTAATTTAATTTAATACTTTAATATTTAATAATCAATTTTACCAAATGCATAATATGCAACTAAAATAACTCAAATAAACACACGACTCACAAACCAAACAAAGGGAAATTGGCAAACAACTGGGACGCTCACTTTGAGCACGACTAGGGTAAAACGTAGGTCTTAAGACTATCTCCTCCACTTCCATCGGATCAATAAGGTACATTTAGACCTATGAAGTTGGGTGGAGACAATACCTCGTACCTACATGGTATTGTACCTACAATTCCCTGCATCAACAAACCACACATGCATCTATACAACCACAGTAAATAGACCGGTGAAGGAGAATCATGATGTTCTCTGTCTCACTGAAGTGAGTGAAGGAAAATCAACTCCTCGCACCCCATACACTTACAAGCATGAAACATATATATAACTCATCGTACGTATAAAATAAATATGTCAGTCCATGTCAGTAATCCAATAAAATCGTATTTAAACAGCAATAAGGAAATACTACATGAAAACATACACTACAACTCAAATTAAAGCATATCACAACACCACATAAAGTCTAAGTAAAATATCACAATATAATGTATCAACTGAAAAAGTCAACCGAAGTCAACATGAGTCTAAAAATTTTGATCAATGAAGGGGTACTACATTGTGTGTTATGTGGCTTTTGGAAGCCGACATGAAAATTGATTTATTTTGTTGATGAAGATATATAAGACCAATTCGTTTCAGTGTGATGTGGTGGTATGCATGAGAGAGAAGATTGTATGAGCCGAAGTTTTGTGTGTGTGATTGAAGGTTTTGTGCTTTGGTATATGACAGAGCAAGAGAACATAGCAGAGAGACAGGACTGTGGAAGAAGACTACTTGTGCTTAACCGGAACTACTTTTTGGCATTTGTAGATGCTACTATCCAGTTCAAACATTCTTGTTCTTATTTGTAATCACTTATAAAACAGTGAGCCTTCCTTCGGGTTGTATCCCTCTTTTGTAATTGAGCAGTGAGGTCTAGGCAGTGTGCCTAAATGCATGTGCATTCCCCTCTTATAATATTAGTATACTCTTGATCACAGTATTATAATATTGTGGGTTCCAATCCCACCATGGTTTCTCCCTTTCTAGGTTTCCACGTCAAAAATTTGGTGTTATGGTTTTGTGCTTGTTTGCATTTTGTTTCTGCACTTTACTTTTATTCATTTGTATTTGGTGGTTAAAGAATCATATTAAGAAACTTGTTAATTACAGAACACTGATTCACACCCCCCCCTCAGTGTTCATTGATTCTAACAATTGGTATCAGAGCCTAGTTCCTCCGAGGAAACCTAACAGCTTGAGGAAGATCTAAGAGATTGAATCGATGGACTCCAGTTTATAGAGACAACTTATTGTGGCACTTGAAGACTTAGACGCGGTTAGGAAAGAAGAAAGAATCAGGATCTGAGAAAAAAATTGAGTGATGTAGGAAATTTCATTGATTCATTGAAAGATCAAGCGAACACATCCAGAGAGAAGAAAAAGGAGTTGATGGACAAACTTAAGGAGAAAGAAGAGAAATGCATTGATAATCAAGACAAGATAGATGAATGTGAAAAACTTGCTAGAGATAATACAGTCCTAAAAAATGAAATGCAATCTATTGTGATGAAACTAACAAAGGAGATTGAAGAAAGTCTAACTTGATCACTAAAGGATAGATCTGATGAATGTTGCAGATTGAATCATGAAAATGACCTAATGAAGCTTGAATTGATACAGTCCAAGAATAAAGAGCAAGAACTTGAGAGACATATTATCATTCTAAGAGATTAACTTACCACTACTAATGAGTACAAAGAAAAATTCAATGCTAGCTCAGCCAGGCTAGATGAGATGCTGAAAAGTTAAAAGAGCAAAGGTGATATTGGAGGACTTGGATTTAAGAAAGGAGAAAGCTCTAGATCTCATCAAGGCAATCATCTAAAGAATAAGAGACCTCTGGTAAGACAGCCTAATGCTTAAAAATTCAATGGTAAATGTTTTGTTTGCAATAAATTTAGTCATATGGCAAGTAAATGCAGGAATAGAGATAATCAGAATACTACATCATTCTTTGATCAATGTTTCAATTGCAATAAATATGGTCATAAGTCATTTGAATCCAAAGTATGGTAAATAGGAGAAATGTAAGATGCTATGCTTGTGGGAGATTTGGAAATATTGCTAACCAATGTATATCTAGAGGAAATCAAGGTAATTTTAGATCTAATCAGAGAAACAACATTGTTTGTTGTGCTTGCAACAAAACTGATCATATTGCAAAATACTGTAGAAGCAATAATATAAGAAAGAATGCTCTGGCATACAAGAACAAAGAAGATAACAAGAGAAAAGAGAAGGTTGAGAAGATCAAAGAGTATCACAATAAGATGTGGGTAAAGAAGGGTGATTCAAATATAGAGAATGGCTCCACGCCTGATCCTGGTGTTGGATCTTCATCCAGTAACTAAGGCATTTAGCCTTAGGGGAAATCTTTTCATGCAGATCCTTAAAACCCCCTTTCTGAGATCTATAACTGGCTATGGAAGGTTGCAAAAGATTGAAGATGGTTGTGCAGATGATCTTGAGAGGTATCTGGAAGAGTTGATGTTGATTTGATACTCTGGTACAATATTCTTAAGTTGCAGGGTATTTGGAAGAACTTTAGGGTTGAGCATTTATTGCACCTTAAGTTTAGGTATTCAAAGGATATAAAGGGCATTTTAATATTCATTTTTCACATTGCAAGAGAAGCGAGAGAGAAGAAGAGTGTGGCAAAGAAGATCATGCAGCTAAAATAATGCTTAAGAAGATTTGTCAAAGATTTCTTGCATCCAATTGAAGTCAAAAGGGTATTCTATGAGTTCGAAGCTATTTGTTAATAACCTAGATTTTGATAATGGCATCTTCTGTTCTAGCATGGAGACTCCACTTGTTGTCAAGATAACTAATCAGGCAAGGCCAAAATTCAAGAAGCATCCATACAAATCAATGGAAGATGATCTGAATTGTGCATTCTCATCTGTTTCGTATGGGGTATTGCATGTTGAAGACATTAGGGCATATAGTCACTGCAATATTGAAAAGCTTGGAAATGTTGAAATGTTATCACTTTACACCAAGCATTTGATTGAGGATACAGGAAATCTCAAACCCAATTTCAAATCTTTGCAGGATAAGGGTTTCACTTGGTTTGTGAACTTTCTATTTTTTCGATGAACCTGAATGGGTTAGGTATATTCTGAGAATGGTACAATGATGAATTTATATGGTTGGATAAACCATACAAGATCACCAAGAACACAATCCAAGTGGTAACATGTTTGAATGCAACAGGTGAGGTCCCCGATCTAAGAAATGTAAAGAACACTACAATAATAGAAGTAATCGGTTCATAGCATGACAACATATCGATGAAAATAAGCGATATCATTAAGTATGATGTGAGATTCCCATCCACGGTAATATTCTATAAGGTATATCAATCTAGCAAAGCTAACTCCGTCTTTGGTACAACAATTTATGTACCATATCAAATTATCAAGGAGAACAAGCTATATGATTTATGCGGAGTATTGCTAAGTGAATTAAAGAGCAATTTGAAGAATATTAAGCAAGATAAGAAGCATGTCTTTAAGTTTGGCACTTTGATTGTCTGTTTGGCTTTTTACTTATTGAATGTGATCCCTGGTATAGGGAAAATTTAGTGGGCATATGATAAACTTGTGGCAAAGCAGATCAAAGAAGGTTTGCAAGGATTGGGTGATGCACAAGCACGAAAAATCATTTTATGGGGTTATTTCAAATCATTCTAGGGTATGATGTAGAGTAGGAAAAAGGTCTCGAAGGAGATTGTGGAGAAGTATGGGGACACCATTTGCTTCATGGTGAAAATTGATCCATGTATGATGGAAGCTATTGAGCCTAGAATAGTATGGATCTATTGAGCCTATAACAGTATGGATCATGCCCATGGGGTATGAAGTTGACGCTAATACTCTTGACATGTATGCTCAACATCTTTTGAGTAAATTGGTGGATGAGAAAGAAAAAAGATTTGGTACATATAAAGAGAAAAATTTAAGCCTACGTTCTCAATTTACCAAGCCCAGTATGCAGAAGAGGGTTAAAAAAGAAGTAGAACAATTCACTGAAGATAAGGGAATAACAAATGAAGTTGTCCACATGGCTAGAGAGTAGAATATCCTAAAGGAGGAGGATATGATCCAACCCAAGAATACTAAACCCTTTACTCCTCTGAAGCCTAGGCAAACAAAGTTAGCACCTTCCTCCAGTGCTCAAAAGCATGTCCCTCCACCTAAGCCTCAAACTAAATTATTTGGTGGAGCAGAAAAGAGGAAGAAAGGGAAGCGTGAGAGATTATATGTGGCAGCCACTACAGAGGAAGAAACATAATCGAATGAAGTAGTGTGGGAAGTTAAGAAGACTGCTACTTCTACTAGGGTAGTCAGGAAGCCACCATCTAGTGAAGGCGAGCCAAGCAAGAAGAAAAAAGTTGGATCTGATCAATCTGGAAGACCTAGACCTTGCAGGAAGCCCAAGTTTGAGCTTGATGAAGCTTTCAAGTCTGGTAAACTTGAAGGTACCTACACTATTTTTCCCCAAATATTATTAAGTGAAATAGTTGATGAAGTAGTGAAGGATGGAAATTTGAAGAATATATCTGTATATAATGAGAATTGTGATGAAAATGATCAAAGGGAAATAGAGGAAGTCATAGTAAAATACATGAATGTATATAGAAAAGCACTGATAAAACTATCATCTATGATTCCGAAGGGTTTGTATAAAATAATGGATGCCAAAAAGCATACGACTAGTTTAGAGGATGAGAGAATAAAAGAATATGTATTGGTTAAATTATGTTATGTGATTTCTAAGGATGAAGTTGATAGACTCCTTAAGATGACTAAGAGAATATTCACAAGAAAAAAGAGAGTTAACAAGATCATGCTCAAAAAAGTAGATGAAGTAGCTAAAGAGATAGAAACAATTTTGAAACAAGTTTTGGAAGAGCACAAATATTAGATTAATCCAGCCAAAGTTGACATGCCTCTAGAAGTGCATGTATAGGATGATATATCTATTTTGGATGTGCAGACAAATGAACAAAATACAATTGCACATGATACTACTAATAATCAGAAGGTTACTAAATCCGATGAAGTTGATCAAACTCCTTCAGTGACAAATGTTGAATTAGAAAAGGCAATTGAGGAGGTTGATGATGGAAAGGGAGAGGATGCCAAAAAAGAAGAAGTAGAGAAGGCAGATAAGGAAAAGGATGGAGATGAGATTGAATAGGTTCAAATAGAAAGAGACACTATGACTGTGGACAAAGGGAAATAGATTATCACTGACATAGTTGATCTCACCCAAGGACCTATTGATCTTAACTCTTTATCTTCGATTCAAGCACTGAAACTTAGAGCACTTGCACAAGCCAAGGCGAGTGAAGATTTATTGAAGTATTAGTCTAAAGACAAGGAATTGATATCTATGGAAAAAAATGTGTTGGAGAATATTTTGCCATCATTTAAGAAAGATACAGTTGATACTCCCTCTGGTAAGATAAGGAGTATGTTAAAGGCAATTGATTCTCATTTTGTATCTTTGGAGAAACCGATTGATGCAAAGGTTTTGAGTCAATTTAATGTTATGCGACTCAGAACAATTTTGAAGATGGTTGAAGGTGACAGAGTTAGTTTGACTGCTATTTTAAAGGCTATTTAGGAAGCATTGGATGAAGGTGGTAAGATTTATAAATCATGTCTTCTTTTGCCTAAGTTTATTGTTGAAATTGATAAGAAGATCAAAGAATGTGAAGGAAAATTATCCAGTATTTCTCAATCTTTTGCCCCCCAATCAGTTTTTGCCATTAATCTTGAAGCATGGGTGATGGCTCTACTTGACCAAATCAATAGCCTTAATCAAGAGAAGGATAGATTAGTTTGCCAAGTGGGAGAGCTCAGGAATCTTGTCACTCCCCGGTTAGATACTTTGTTGAGCAGTCACCAGGATACTATGAGTACTCTTAATAAGATTGTTTGGCAAATATGAGAGGAGAAGAGATGCATGCCTATTTTTTGAGTGCTCTGATTAATATTTTGGAGAATTTGAAGAAAGGTTGGGATGGACACTTGAAGTCCTTGAAGACAATTTTTGCAGATATTTTTAAATTTTGTAAGTAACTATGTATACCCTTGTACATAAATTTTGTTGGATACCTATCTTTGGAATTGTTTTCAAAGGGAGAGAAAGAGAGAGAAATGAAAAATGCACAACATTCTTAAGGGGAGCTTATTGAGCTTATTGAGTTTGTTGCAATTTTGAAGTTTTGCACTGACAATGTCATTTTTCATCAAGTATTGCCATCAATGCCAAAGGGGGAGATTATTGGCAAGAGACATTATACTGGTAGAGATTTGTGCATGAGCAATGGTTTTGGGTTGTCATTGATGGAAACTCAACTCAAAAATTATATCCAGTATATGTAGAAGTGATCTACCGAAAGTGTAAGAAGTTTGGTATTCATTTATGCTTGAGTCTGGAAGGTGGAATACAAAGTATGAATACATTGTGCAGAACTCTATTTTGGTTGCGGTGATAGAGGGAGATGGCTCGATGTTTGAGACAGCTTATTTCACAATCCTAGACTCTAGTATTGATTCTCATGCAAGATTGAGGATCTGATAGTAATTCAAGAAGAACAAAGTTATTTTGGTGTAACATGTTGTGCAAAATCTTTAGGATGATTTCAATGATTAGTTTTGAGTTCAAGGTGGTCAAGATGACATGTGGGAATCTTATTATAAAAATTTTTAGGTCCGCATATGGATTGGTAATTGGATTGAGCTGACTTAAGGTTACACGTTTCATGTTGCATATTATGCAGTTTTTGGAAGTTGACATGAAATTGATTTATTTTGTTGATGTGGATATATAAGACCAATTCATTTGAGTGTAACGTGATGGTATGAGTGAGAGAGAATATTGTATAAGCGATTGTGTGAATTTTTTTGTGTGTTATTGAAGCTGTTGTGCTACAGTATATTGCAGAGCAACAAAACTGAGCAAAGAGACAGAACAATGGAAGAAGACTACTTGCGCTTAATCGGAACTTCTTTTTGGAATTTGTAGATGCTACTATCCAATTCAGATATTATTTTTCTTATTTGTAATCACTTGTAAGGCAGTGAGCCTTCCTCCGAGTTGTAGCCCTCTTTTGTAATTCAGCAGTGAGCTCTAGGCAGTATTCTTGAATGCATCTGAATTCCCCTCTTGTAATATTATTATACTCCTGATGACAGTATTATAATATTGTGGGTTCCAATTCCACCATGGTTTTTCCCTTTCCGGGTTTCCACATAAAAATTCTGGTGTTATGGTTTTGTGCTTGCATTTTGTTTATGCACTTTACTTTTATTCATTTGTATCTAGTGGTTAAAGAATTAAGTTAAGCAACTTGTTAATTGGAGAAAAATGATTAACCCCCCTCTCAGTGTCCATTGGTTCCAACTAAATGTACCTAAAACTTTATTATTCTCCACTAAGCCCAATAGCATGGCTTTGCCAAGATCTTTAGCTTTTTTTAAAATTTAAATGGTTTGCTAGTAGTATTGACTATATATAATAGGCATGGCTTCAAATAGTTGATCTCAAAGAAAACACTCTCTTATCTCTACTAGATAAAATCCCATGATATACTTTAAAGTAGTACTTACATATTTAACAATATTTTCAAACGATTCATTTCTAATATGTTCATGTTTGGTGGCACACTTGACCCAATGAAATAGTGCATTGGTATCTCATTATTAGGATAATCGATGGACAACTGAGAGGGGGGGTGAATCAGTTGTCAACATATTATATCAATTAATCCACTTTATAACCTTTAACCAGAGCACATAAACATTAAATATCGGAATAGCAAAAACAGATATCGGTAGAAGCAGATACCGGTAAGCAATACAGCTTAACAATGAAACAGATAATCAACACAATGCAACCATACCACATAACACCATGATTTGTATGTGGGAAACCTAGTAAAGGGAAAAACCACGGTGGGAAGCCTACCCACAGTCAGATGATACTTCTGTAGAAAGTATGTGATACAATGAGGGGCCTGCATATGCAGGAAGGCACACTACCTAGAGCACACTTCTCATTACAAAAGAGTCTCACTGACTACAAAGAGGATATAACCACCTCAAGATAATTGGACAACAATCCAGTAGAATGAACTGCCAGAGATAGCATCTACCATGCCTAATTGTTAGAGTATTCAAGTATTTACTTGATTAATTAAACAATATTTGTTTAAGTATTTTAGTTCCCTTTATCTCTTTTACACTTAAGCTAACTTTAGGTGCATAATAATTAATTCTTTTATTAATTATTATGTGCAAACCTAGGTTTTCCCTTTTAGGGCTTCTTGACCTATTAAAGGTTAAGTTCTTTCTTTTCTTGGTAACAAGAAGGAGGATTATTACGTTACACATTTTGTGAATATTGAGCTCTCTCTTTTTGAGCATATTTTCTATGTATTTCTTTCTTCTGTGATTTGCTTCCTTGCTTCTCCTTGTAACAGGTTTTTTAGCTTGCAGAAATCATTTGGGCTCCTGTAATTATTTTTTCCTTTTTACAGCATGCAAGCCGAAATTTGATTTTTTGTAAAAAAATCAAAAAAATCAAAAAAGGCGAAGATTGTTTTTTTGTTCAAAATAAAATAAAATAAAAAATTTGGGGCGTTTGTTTTTTACGCAAAGTCCGGACCTAACAGTCCAGCCACCAAACGATGACCAGACCTGTCAGTCCGGCCCCCTATCGGCCCAGCCCCTGCTGCTCCTCGATCTCCAGCCCCTGCCAGCACCGGCCTCCAGTCCCCTGCGTGCCCAGCAGCCCCGCCTTCCTGGCCTTTTGTCCTGTTGGTTCTAATTCTTCCATGGTTCAATTGATCAACTCTTCAGGCTTTGGTGTTTTCATGCCATCTGTATCTTCCATTTCAGTTGTTTGCCTTGTTTGCCTTCTAATTCGAGTAGTGTCATTTGAGGGCACTCATACAGATTATAGTCTTCTCTACCTGGTCATGTTCTATTTCAATGGAGGTTCTTTAGCTCAGCAGTTATTCTTCGACAGATTTTGCAAGTTCTTCATGCTTCAATGGTGTTCTTTTCCATCTCTTTTTGGAGTAGAGTTTTGTTCCCATGTGGTTTTCTCTATTTCTCCAGTTCATAGAGATTTCATTGTATTTGGGTACCTGGTCAGGCCTTGTTGTTGTGACTCATCTTTCCTGCTTTCAGTAGTTGTTCTAGGTTTTAGCTTCTCCCTAAGTCTAGCTTAAGGGGGGGTGTTAGAGTATTTGGGTATTTACTTGATTAATTAAACAATATTTGTTTAATTATTTAAGTTCCCTTTATCTCTTTTACACTTAAGCTAACTTTAGGTGCATAATAATTAATTATTATGTGCAAACCTAGGTTTTCCCTTTTAGGGCTTCTTGACCTATTAAAGGTTAAGTTCTTTCTTTTCTTGGTAACAAGAAGGGGGATTATTACATTACACATTTTGTGAATATTGAGCTCTCTCTTTTTTAGCATATTTTATGTGTATTTCTTTCTTCTATGATTTGTTTCCTTGCTTCTCCTTGTAACAGATTTTTCAGCTTGCAGAGATCATTTGGGCTCCTATGGTGTTGTATTTTCTCAACTCCAACACTAATTACAGTCCTGGTTGAGCTCAATACCGGAGGCCTTTGACCTCTTACATAAACCCAATTCAATCTTCAATGATCAACCAAATCCTCTGCCTAAATGATATTACATTATTTGCACATTGCATTCTCATGCCTTTTCCATTACCACAATCTACAATGAAATCTTGCATTGATTTATACAAACCCTAAGGCCTAAACCAATTAGGTCAGCCACCTAAAAGATATTACAATAAGATCATTACATACATCCATATTACAATGATATGCCATGTCGGCTTTAGACCCAAATAATATTAACCAATCCATAAATCATCCCGGTAACGTGTAGAGAACACATTAACATGATACCAGTCCATAACCTAGATAGGTACCGGACCTATTATGGGTCCACCATGCCAAAGTGTCTCCAACCAGTCGAGGCTTGATCAAGGATCACCTTCTGCATCCTGAATTCCATCTAGAAGCCACACCATTACCACTTATGCACCCTGTCAAATATTCTCAATAAAAGCTCTATCGGTAAAATCTTGAACCCATACCGGTATAGGCTTACTATATTGTATGATAGCATCCAGTCACCAAGTCAATACCAACTGACCAAAATATGCTTCAGAAGCATGTAACACATAAAACAAAACATACTCCATTTATCCAAACATGTTGGAAGTGTCCAATAGATAGTCCCTTTTGCTGATAACACTAGATCTTTTGTTAGTAACCAAAACCTGTCTGTCGGTAATCAACCATAACAGCTAGTATTGACATCAATGACAAAACATCAATGCAACACATAATAAATCTCCCCATAATCAATTCTTCCATATTGCCAACAATATCCCCCTTTGGCATTGATGGAAACACTAGATGTGAAAAAGAAAACATCTAAGTGCCAAGAAGTGCCAAACAATTCTCATGAAAAACTGACTCCTCCTGAGGAGTGCAGTCCAATCTGAATCTGATCTGATTCTCTCCCATAAACATTATTTTTCACATATAACTCTCCCCCTTTGACATCAATGCCAAACATATGACATAGATATCAAAATTATGTGAATCTTAAAGCTAACTATTCCCCCTGAGTAGTAGCACCACAACATCAATCTAGAACAAAGGATAAAGCTATTGATCCATACCGGAATGATGCACTGCACAATCAACTAAGTTTCTGTCAGAGGGGTAGATACCCCTAGCCTATCTCTCAAATATTCAAATGAGTCTTTAGGAAATGGTTTAGTGAATATATCTGCAATCTATTCTTTAGTGTTCACATAAACCAATTTGACTTCCTTTTCTTCCATCTTGTCCTTCAGAAACTTATACTTTATTGATATGTATTTAGTCTTAGAGTGAAATACCAGATTCTTAGACATGTCAATAGCTGCAGAGTTATCATAGTATATAACTACCAGTTCACTATAATTTACCCTGGTATCCTTCAAAATTTTCTTCATCCATGGGCTTGTGTACAATTAGTTGTTGTTGCAACATATTCAACTTTTGATGTAGATAAAGAAATGTATGACTGTTTTTTGTTGATCCATGAAACCAATTTCTTTCCAAGAAATAAATCTCCACCAGAAGTGCTCTTCCTATCATCAGTATCTCCTGCCCAATCTAAATTTATATATGCACATAAATTGATGTTATCATCTCTAGAATACCATAAGCCATATTTTGTTGTTCCTTGCAAATACTGAAATATCTTATTTACTGCACATTCATGATTTTCTTTAGGATTATTTTGATACCTTGAAACAATACTCATTGCATTCATAATATTTGGTCTAGTCTGAGTTAGATATAACAAGCCACCAATCATAGACTTATACCTTGTTGAATATACTGGTGCAAATGTGTTTTTGATAGATAATTTCTCACTTGTCACTATGGGAGTACTTATCGGTTTGGAATTATCCATACCAAACTTCTTCAACAATTCCCTTAGATACTTAGTTTGACAAATAAAGATGCCTTTGTCAGTTTGAGTAATCTGCAAACCTAAGAAAAAACTCATTTCACCAATCATGGACATTTCAAATTCATTCTTCATATTATTAGAAAATTTTATGCACAATTTATCTTCTCCTCCAAAAATGATATCATCAACAAATATTTCAATAATCAGAATATCATCATTAGCGATCTTATAATATAAATTACTATCAGCATTGCCTTTAGTAAAACCAAGCTTCAAAAGATATTTATCCAACCTTGCATACCAAGCTCTAGGAGCTTGATTCAATCCATATAATGCTTTCCTTAACATACAAATCATATCTTTGTCATCTGTCTGTGAAAATCCATCAGGTTGTTCAATGTATACTTCTTCGTCAAGTTCACCATTCAAGAATGCACATTTAACATCCATTTGATAGACCTTATAGTTCTTATATGCTACATAGGCAAGAAATAGTCTAACAACTTCAACTCTATCTATAGGTGCAATTGTTTCACCATAATCAATTCCTTCCATTTGAGAATATCCTTTACAAACTAGTATAGCATTGTTTCTTATAACTTGACCATCCTCATTTAGTTTATTTCTAAAACTCATTTAGTTCCAATAACATTCTTATTTTTAGGTCGGGGAACTAAAGTCCAAGTCTCATTCTTCTCTATCTAATCTAATTCATCTTCCATATCCTTTAACAATATTTATCTTTACAAGCTTCAATAACATATGCTAGTTCAACTTGAGAAATAAGACATACCTCTTCATTTTCCAGTCTTCTTCTTGTCATAACTCCCTTGTTCCTATCTCCAATGATTTGATCTTCAGAATGATTTAGTCTTACATACCTTGGAGTCTTCTAAACTTCAGGTTCACTGATCTGAACATCAGTCACAGTTAAATTTTCTGATTGTACCAGTTGAGGCATTGTCGGTTCATTTATGATCATTTCCACTATCGGTTCCCAGTCATATGATATAGATTGATTTTTGTATTGCTCATCCACTTTCACATTTGTGCTATCCATAATTTTCTGCAATCTTTTATTATAACATCTATATGCTTTTCTTTTATTTGAATATCCAAGAGATATTCCTTCATCACATCTAGGATCAAACTTCCCAATTGAATCATCCCTTTTGATATAACATTTACTTCAAAAAATTCTGAAATATTTAACTGTAGGTGTATGTCCAAACCATAATTCATAAGGAGTCTTACCCATCTCAATATTTTTGTCCAAGTCTGCAAGAGCATCATTTCCAGATGTCGGATCATAAGGTGTATATCCTTTCTCAGTGATCTCCCAAATATAGTTGCCAAGACATCTAAGATGAGTCTCCATTCGGATTTTCCATATCCCATAATTTGTTCCATCAAGCTTAGGAATTTCTCTTCTGAAAATAGTTGTCGGTGGATTAGTTGCCATAGGATCTACCTCAAGCAGTTAAGCTTCTACAAAAGAGGACCAAAGCTTTGATACCAATTGTTAGGATAACCGGTGGACAGCTGAGAGGGGGGCAGGGGAGTGAATCAGTTGTCAACATATTATATCAATTAATCCACTTTATAACCTTTAACCGGAGCACATAAACATTAAATACCGAAATAGCATAAATAGATACCGGTAGAAGCAGATACCGATAAGCAATACAACTTAAAAATGAAACGGATAATCAATACAATGCAACCATACCACATAACACCATTATTTATACTTGGAAAACCTAGTAAAGGGAAAAACCACGGTGGGAAGCCTACCCACAGTTAGATGATACTTCTGCAGAAAGTATGTGATACAATGAGGGGCCTAAACATGCAGGAAGGCACACTGCCTAGAGCGCACTTCTCATTACAAAAGAGTCTCACCAACTAGAGAGAGGTTATAACCACCTCAAGATAATTAGACAATAATCTAGTAGAATGAATTGCCATAGATAGCATCTACCATGCCTGATTATAGTCTCAGTTAAGCTCAATATCTGAGGCCTTTGACCTCTTACATAAACCCAAATCGATCTTCAATGATCGACCAAATCCTCTACCTAAATGATATTACATTATTCTCACATTACATTCCCATGCCTTGTCCATTACCATGATCTACAATGAGATCTTACATTGATTTATACAAACCCTAAGGTCTAAACCAGTTAGGTCCGCCACCTAAAAGATATTACAATAATATCATTACATACATCCATATTACAATGATATGCCATGTCGTCTTTAGACCCAAAAAATATTAACCAATCCATAAATCATCCTGGTAACGTTTAGAGAACATGTTAACATGATACCGGTCCATAACCTAGATAGGTACCGAACCACCATGCCAAAGCGATGTCCCCAACCAGTCGAGGCTCAATCAAGGATCACCTTCTGCATCTTGAATTCCATCTAGAAGCCGCACCAACACCGCTTATGTATCCTATCAAAGATTCACAATAAAAGCTCTGCCCGCAAAACCTTGAACCCATACCGGTATAGGGTTACTAGAGTGTATGGTAGCATCCAATCACCAAGTCAATACCAATTGACCAAAACATGCTCCAAAAACATGTAACACATAAAACCAAACATACTCCATTTATCCAAATGTGTCAGAAGTGTCCAATAGATAGTCCCTTTTGTCGGTAACACTAGATCTTTTGTCGGTAACAAAAACCTATCTGTCGGTAATCAACCATATTAGCTAGTGTTGAAATCAATGAAAAAACATCAATGCAACACATAATCAATCTCCCCATAATCAATTCTTCCATATTACCAACAATTAACCCCCTATCTATTGTAAATATCTTGTAATTTCTACCACCATCTAGTTATGGGTTTTTTTTTTATAATGTACACCTGTATCAATTTTCATCAAGAAAGTTGTTTTCGAGCTAACTTATAATGTTTATTCTTGAATTTGTTGTATATTTATAAGATTTTTATAAGAAGACAAATGTAAATCCTTTTTAGGAAATTAAATAAGATCTATTTGTGCAGTAGCACACTTGCATACAAATTACGTTTATTGGAGGCCTTCCCGCTTTCATATGGGTATTAGATCCAGGGTTTACTAGAACCATTGTTAACTGGAAGGAGATAACATTGTATCCTGAAGATGAAGTGAGACAAAGTTAAATATAAGTAGAATAAAGGAAAAGTAGCTAAAATAGAAATTGTTGCTCGAGTTGAGATTATAGACCAATCCTCTTATCCTCAATCATTATAGACTTATCGTGCCTAAATCAACAATGAGATAGTTATTATATAGAATTTAACACATCTTTGTACCTTCCTAATCAATCTAAGTGTGTATCTATCATGCATTATGTAACTCCTTCTAACTATTTACAAATAAATTAATACAAAGTAATTGTTTCAACATGCAAAACTGCACACAAAACATAATAGAATAGTGCATGATAGTAAATTTAAGTTGAATGATGAGACTTGAGCATCACTTGCCAACATACTCTCCTTTAACACTAAGAGGTATCATTAAGTCTCAAAATTTTCTAAACTAAACTTATACAAGTCATTGTGCAAAATTACCATCATTGTAGTCTTATAGAACCACTTAGTACACTTCTTATAGAAGTACCTATTTACTTATCTCTATCATTCATGATAGATCACAATGCTTTCCTTTCCTTTCTCTAACATTGAAAATGCTCATAGTCTATCAAGTTACATGATACATTTTAATGTACTAAATTTGCATACAATATTTCACAGACTATCCATTCTTCTATCTATTCCAACATGACTTTTCAAAGTGATCCTTAAACCCACAACACTTCTCTTTTTTATGTACTTCTAGATATGACAATGTGAACACTGCATACACTATGTCCCTTGAGATTATTTACGTAAACGTGTAACAATTACAACATCATTTCTATATCTCTTAAACATATCCAATGCGTTCATTATTTATGCCAACATTCTTGTCATCGCAATCAACATATTTTGTAGTTCCAAACACATCCTTTCCTTCAACCTCACCATCTTCAGTTGAAAACATTTTAGCTACATCACTCATATCATTAGATATATCACCTTTTAATGGTGGTGATAAATTAGGGTTTCACCAATTAAGATAATAAAACCACTAATCTCACCAAATCAACCAATACATTAAAAGGGGGGTAAATTTCGTAGATCTAGCCATAATTCAATTAAAGAACAGGGTTGAAATACCAATTAAATTTAATTGTTTCTTGTCTCCCCCTTTTAGAGTTGAAATTTGATTTGAATTATACATTTTACAGTATAGCAACGGATAATTGGATTAAAATAGAAATAACAAAATGTTGTAGATGTCAAACAGAGCCATAGATGGAGTTCTAAGCACAGAAAATGAATTAGAACTTGCAACTAAAAAATTGAGCTAAATTGTTGGGACCTGGGTGGTAGCTCACCCTGGTCCTATAACTTATCAAAGGCAAGCAAGATCTTTTCTAGATCAGGGAAACACATAGGATCCACTATCGAAAGATTAGGAAAAAATATTGAGACCAAGGTGGTAAGTCACCCTGGTGCTTCCCTTTTTGTTCCTATAAAAAGTTAAACCTATTCGTTGTTGTCTACTCTATCAAAATATTTCATTGCATCTCTTGAATCAATTTCCTGCACACACAAAGAGTGAAAAAGGGTTGTGGATAGGGTATTTCCTTGGGTCAACCCCCAATTTAGGAATAACCTTGAAATTAAAATGATAATTAAAATGGAAATAGAATTGAATTACAACAAGAGTTTGCTTTTGAGGGAGAGGATATATCTAAAATTAAATGCTTTCAATTGAAGTTGATATGTTGATGAAGCTTGTTTTAATCCTCACACAAGGGTTTAGGATATCATGTAGAATGCCTTCATGGAAATTTGATCATGGATGTCATCTTGATTGACTAAACTTGACTAGACCTATCCTTCAATGCTCGATGAATTTATGCTTTATTTCTTTCTCACTTGAATTTAATTCATTAGAGAGAGAGAGAGATACAACTTAGGCATAGACTTCAAATGAGAGGGGTAGGCCTCCTTTTATACTTAACCATAGAAAAATTATTTAAATTTTTGGAGCAGGATGACACGAGACCTAAATTCCTGCCCACTTGATGTGACCTTTGTTGGGACCAAATTTGGATCTCGATTAGGAGGACCAGGGTAGTGTGGTGCATTGGTCTTGATCTAGGACTGTGGTAGCCTAGCAACCTAGTCCTATGAATTAGAACTCAAATTTGGATAGGAGGCAGAAGGGGAAATGAAAATGCAAGTTTCCAAAAGGTGTGGGCAAAATTAAATAAGACATTAGGTACTAAAAGGCAAAGCACCAAGGTGAGGTCTAGGTGAGGATAAAATCGTATGCAAATATAATTTATAACACTACATTTAGCCCCCATTTTAGTGGAAGTACGAGACTACACCCATACCCATGGTAAATTACAAAATCGAATTAAAAAACTTTCACTAAGATGCCAAAGAGAAAAGACACACCAAGCCCCTAGGGACTTTAGGATCTTACTACTCTAATATCAAGATAAAAGAGACAACACATGAAAGAGAAAAAGAACATGACTATACTGGCCTCGTAAGATTTTCTTACTATGAGTCATGAAAAAAAATTGATTCTTCAAGCACTCAGGCTGCTCTTACACAAATCACGAGGATTGTTTGGAACAAATATAGCTAGATATTCTTTCATTCTTGCAACTCTTAGTTGGAGGGCCGAGATTGAGAAATTAGGAGAAGACATCATGCATCCAAAAGACAAGCACATTACCACAATCAAATGCCCCTAAGAAAGGAAAAATAAAAGGATAATGGTCTCAAAAATATATATGAAAAAGCACATAAAGAATCCACTAACAATGGGGTCAGTAATATATTTATGATAAGTATTATAGATCAAGAATAATTGTATTGAATTGACTCCATCCCTGAAAGGTAGTGGAACTATGAAAACAATGGAAGAAGAGCACAAGAGGTAATGAACAAATGTTTTTTGAGTCAACATGGAAGATATCAAAAAGTAGATCTCAACACTTTGCATCATCCCCAAGCAGACAACACAAGAGCACATTTACAAACAACACCACATGTATGACATAAAATAGATACAACATATAGAAGACTTGAGATACAAGTATAGGAATGTCACAACAAATTTGGACTCTTTATTACCTTGCACTAACAGGGTAACAAGGTTCATCCAAAGAGAACCAAACATAACACAAAAACATATCAATAAACACATCACGAGGGAAGCATGTCGTGAACAATATAACACACAAAAGAGAATCCACAACACAAATGAAGCTAGTTACGAAAATCATCTACATCCCAATGTTTCTTAACATATTTTAGGGATGGTGGACAAGATGCAAGAGGACCCACATCAAGAACAATAGATGTAGCTACTACAAGTTCCAAACAAGGACCATGCTCTAACAATGAATCACTTTGTTTGTCACTAGCAGCTAGGGTTAATTCTTTTGAAAAATGTGAAGAGAATTTATGATTAATCTAAACAAGTTCATACATATCATCAGAATCATTAGGATCATTAGTGTTAGCATCAACAACATTAGTATAATCTGTATCATCATCTAAATTAATCATAATAGGATATTTAATACAAAAAGAATTTGAACCATCATTTTTCTTGAGCATTTTTAATTTAGGTGATTGAACTTCCTCCCTAGGGTTAAGTTATGGTTAGACAATTGGGACCAAGTCAATATTTGGTGTCTTTATGGAGGAAAGGGTTTTGGAAGCAATCTTGCAAGCCTTAGCACAACGTCTTTGTCGGTGTTCTCTCACATAATGCTTCCTTTTAGTTTTAGTCGAGACTTGCGAAGGTTGAAGATAAATTGGCATAGGGTTCTTTTCTTCCCATATAGGGGGGGGAAGAAAGAAACCCCAATAGGTTAAGAGATACATGATTCCAATCATTATCCTTTATAGGACGTAGGAGGTGGGAAATGCCATATATAGGAGGAATAGAAAGGAGTAGGAAGAAGACCAGGTTCATTAGGAGGAAGAGGAATATCCATTGGTGTAGGGCCCCTAAGTTTACTCAAAGCCATTATCATATCATTTTTCATTTTTGATAAGATAAGAAAAGGATATCATTCCAAGGCTTTAAGGGCTTAGGTTTTTTAGGCCAAAATTAATCAAGAGTGAAATTCCCATGCTTCATAGTGGGTTGGTAAAGGCTATGGTTAATCATTATAATAGTGGCATTGTGAAGGAGTTCAAACATTTATAAATCACATAAGGGATAGCTTTGATGGAAGAGAGCCAAGGATGTCCCAAATTCAAATGAAATTATATTGATGCAAGAATAATAGCAAGGGTGACATTTAATCACTTAGTACCAACCTCAATGGGAAGAGTAACAGAACCAATAGTAGGGAAAGAAAAACAATCATACACCTTAACCATAACATCAAATTTATCATATGTTACTTGATGTAATTTTTTAGTATAAATATGTTCTTTATTGATCACATTAACAATACATATTGTGTTAATGAGCACCCCTTGTGAGAGTTTATCTTTGATCTTTGTAATATATAATGGGTCATCAAGTGCAACAACAGTGTAATTAGGATTGAAGGTGAAGAATAGGTATCTTGTAGGTTTTGGTTTGTCAATGAGGTTCACAATATTACTACACCAAGGTTGTTAGGGGAGAAAGCAAGTGGCTTGGACTCAACAACATTGGTATAATGAGAAGGAAATGTATAGGTGAAGATTTGGAGATTTTGGTTAGGAGGAGCTACTAACTTATTCTCTTTTTCATTCACATCAGCTACAGATATAGTATTGTTATCAATAAATTATTGAATCTTATTCCTCAACCATTAACATTTCTTAGTGTCATGACCTAGCTGACGATGATATTGGCAAAAATATTTAGAATCATGGGAAGCTGGAAATGGTTTAGAATGGTCAATTGGTTTGATGGGAGGAAGTTGCAACATGTTATCTTTCATCAACCTCAACATTATACTATGCAAAGACTCAAAATGAGGAGTTAATTATTTTATAAAGCATTTGGATAAAGGGGCCACACTTAATGTCATGGTTGCCACTTGAGTGATGATGTTGTCATTTATCTTAATGAAATTTTTGTTGTGTTTGAACTTCATAGACATTGTTGATCACTCTCATTCTTATCAATCAAATCCATTGAAGAGGATGACTCAAATTGACTCACTTGAAGCTAAAAATTATGAAGCATCACATACAATTGCATAAACGAAGTAAGCTCATAATATAGAAGCTTATCTCTAATATCCTTTAGTAAATTAGCCACAAAAATCTATTGAACATCATGATCAGGCACAGTATAAGAAATTTGTGAATGCAAATTTTTATATCTTTCAATAAATTCAGTCACTTTTTCTTTAACTTTTTTCTTAGATTGAATCAAATCAATCAAAGTAATCTTAGAACCAATGTTATTTTTAAATTTTTGAATGAAAAAACTAGCCGATTGTTGAAAATAAGTAATAGAATAAGGAGACAAAGAACACTACCATTGCAAGGATTTATCTCTAAAGGTTTGATTAAATAATTTTTCCATGAGTCTTTGATCATGAGTGAAATCACTACACAAGGTTTGAAATGTCTTCACATAAGTCAAGGGGTCACCAATTCCATTGTATAACTCCAATTGGTGAATTTCCACATGCTTAGGAGGAACCACATGGATAATCTCATGAAATAGTGGTCTCACTACAACAAATGTGGGAACATTGAATTTGGGTTGAGTTAAAGAAGCCAATTGTTGTTGTAAAGATGAAACAATTTGAGTTAGGTTATTGATAGTTTCTTTAGTGGATGAATTGGAATTGGACATATTAATTTGTGATGGATTAATATTTTTCTAAGTGGAGGTTGAGAATAATGAGGGGTAACATTATGTTGTGTTAGTATGGTAGATGGTTGTAAAATAAATGGAAGACTTGTGGAAGGAGGTATGTCAGAATATTGATTAATAGGATTACCCCATGACTAACATGTGTATGATTAACATTTTGTGTGGAAGTAGTCATGATAGAAGATGTAAATGTAGGCACATTGGGCAAGGATGTAGGCATAGGAATAGAATAATTAAGTTTACTACTGGGTTGAGAGTAACCATGGAATTCGGCACAACTTTTGATTGGCGTAATATTAGTATCAATAATATGAGCAAGGTCACACAACACATCCACTCCTAAATTATCACTTTCAACCATTATTTTCAATCCTTCAATCAAAGGGATTGTCTCACTATCTCAGTATTGTCAACCAATCCATTGTTGAATATTTACAAACTCATTATCAATCTTCTCTAGAATTGGTCAATATTAACCCTAGTTAGTGATTCATCCTCATCATGAGAAGTATGAGGTGAATGGAATATATGATATTAGGTATGTCATTTGTTGGATTAGAGGAAGCACCAACATTCACATTGAATAATTAGTCAATTGAAGCTCCATATCCTCAGTGTTTAAACCTTGGGAAGACCTAAGCCTATAACTTCTTCTCACTAGAATATTGTATGTAGGACTAAGGGTAAAAAAACTCGTGCACAAAAAGGAAAAATTGTATGCAAAGAATGGAAATGTAAACTATGATTAAATAATGCAATTTCTTTATAAAATGATTGATTAACCAATGAATTAAACAATGTAAATTATTATATTGAACACTAGATGCATCTAAATCTGAACATAACATGTCATAACAATCAGATCTGAAAATACAGTTAAAAAAATATTTAACCCACAAGTCAATTTTAGAAGAATAAATTAGGGTTTATATGAATTTAACCTCTAAATTCATGCAATTCAATTGCATATATTATCTATGAGTGCAAATATTAATGTTTAAGTGCATACAAATAAGATCTAAGACAATAAATAAAAATAAGCATGAAGCAAGTCGGGTTCACCAAAAATGTATTATAGGAAGAAATATGGGTTTCACCAATTAAGGTAATAAAACCACTAATCTCACCAGATCAACCAATACATTAAAAGGTGGAGAAAAGGGTTGAAATGCCAATTTTAATTTACTTGTGTGTTGTCTCTCCATTTTGCAGTTGAAATATTATTTTAATTATAAAGTTTGGGGTAAATCAATGGATAATTGGAGTAAAACAAAGTAACAAAATGTTCCAAATGTCAAATAGAGATCTGAGCAGTGAAAATGAATTAGAACCTATGGCTGAAAATTTGGGTTGTATTGTCAAGACTAGGATGGTAGGTCACCCTAGTCATGTAACTTTTGGACATGCAAGAATGATCTTTCTTAGATAAAGGAGATTCACAAGATCTACTATCAGAAAATTGGGAAAAAATCTTACCACCAAGGTGGTAGGTCACCCTGGTCCTCTACTTTTCACTCCTGCAAAATTTGAGCCTGTTTGTCATCATCTATTCTATCATAATATTTAATCATGACTCTTGAATTAATTTCCTGTACATAGAGAGAGAGAGAGAGAGAGAGAGAGAGAGAGAGAGAGAGAGAGAGAGAGAGAGAGAGAGAGAGAGAGAGAGAGAGAGAGAGAGAGAGAGAGAGAGAGAGAGCGGGGTGGTGGGTTGTGGATAGGGGTTTTCCTTGGGTTAAACTTTGTTTTAGAAATTAACCTTGAAATTGAAATAATAAATGAAATAGAATTAGAATTGAACTACAACAAGATGCTTTCCTTTTGAGGGAAAGGCTAGATTTGAAATTGAATGCTTGTAATTGAAGTTGATACCTTGATGAATTTTGCTTGAATCCTCACACAAGGGTTTAGGATGTCATGTAGAATTTCTTCATGAAAATTAGTTTAGGGATGCCATCTTGAATGCTTGAACTTGAAAAAACCTCTCCTTCAGTTCTTGATAAATGCTTGATAATTACTTGCTCACTTGAATTGAATTTATTAGAGTGTAATTGAGAGATATAGATTTAACTTTGGCATAGACGTTGAATGAGAGATGTAAGCATCCTTTTACACTTAAGGGTGAACTCACAAAGCTGGTTCCCACTTTTTGGTACATCCTGATTTTTGCTGAAATCATACATTTTTTGGAAAATATAATTATTTAAGCTTTAAGAGGTCCCATTTGAAGTAATTAATAGAAGAGAGTTAGATCAAAGGCTCTTAGATCAAAATTTCTTGGATATAACCTCTCTACTTCTAAATCATACTTGCAATGGAGTCTCCTTTGCATCTATCAAATGTTGATAAAAAATCAATTTTACGTTAGCTTTTGAGGGGTCAAACAAATTCATTTAGAAGTTTTGTTTTCTTAAGGATTTAGTCCTTATTATAAGCTTTCCAAATAGTATGATTTTTAATATATTTAAGTTCATTAATATATTTTTATTTTATTTTTTATGAATGTAGGTTTTTCACCGAACATGAACTTCTTTGTTCAATGCATTGGGAAAAATAGTAAAATAATTCAAAAAAATTATGAAAAATATCTATGCCCTAGGTATTGATGTCTTCTTTCTAACAAAAAAAATAAAACTTAATTTTGATATATATAGAGCAAGTTATGTGTTCAAACGTACACCTATATCTAAATTATAATTAGTCGGACTTCAAAACTTAATAAAATAAAAAATATTCAACATATCACTATCAAACCAACTGCATGCCCTGGGTATTGATGTTACAAACCAAAATTTAAAAGAGATAAGTTTTTATCATTTATAGAAAAAAATTTATACGTTTCGGGATGCACATCACTCTTAAAAAATGTTGTTTGTTGTAAAAAACTACTTTTGAGGGAGATGGAAAAATCAATAAAATTTTATTCAAAAAAATATGAAAAAAATATATTTAGAATCTACAAAAAGGATGTTACAAATCACTAGTTTACATCATCTTCAAATTCTTAACGATTTAAAAGTTATAGGTGTCAGAAAGTGAAGGTTTTATGCAAAATGTTCATCTAAGTGTCAAAGTTGGTCAAAAAGTGGGAACCAGTATTGTGAGTTCATCCTTAATTATCTAAAAAATATTTGAATTTTAGAGAAAACCGATGTGTTGGACTTAAATTCCTAGCCACTTGATGTGACCATTGTTGGGACCAAATTTAGGACCTTAATAGGAGGAACAGGATGATGTGGTTCCCTGTTCCTAAGCTAGGACCCTGACACCCTAGTTCCCTAGTCCTATGAATCAGGACTTGGATTTGGACAGGATACATAAGGGGAGTTGAAAATGTAGGTTTCTAGAAGGTGTGTGTAGAATCAAAGCAAACATCAAGTACTGAAAGACAGAACGCCAAGGTGAGGTCTAGGTAAGGATGAAATTTTGTGTGGATACAATTTATGACACTACACACCCATATCAAACAAAAAAACAAATCACTAATGTCAGATGAGGCATCACATACTAAAACCCTCAACTTTAAATTCTCATTTTTCTTCCTGTATGTTGTAAATAATTGATCTAACTACATATTTTGTTCTTTCAACTTTTCAATTTCATATTTCTGAAAAATATTTTCCTTTGGAAGCAACTTCAATTTTTCTTTTAACTTTTTGAATTTTCACCAATTCATCTTTTACAAAATCCTTCTCCCACATAAAATTTATTATTTCTTTATTATCTCTTTTACCTATTTTCCCAATTGAAATAAATAATTTAAAAATTACCTAATACTACTATAGTCACCTCCCTTGATGAAATTAGTTTCTTTTTGTAGCGGTCTTCGACTCCTTTGACAATTTTTTAGATCTACACTCTTCTTTGACAACAATACCTAATCTTCCTTCTTATTTTTATGCCTTTATATATTAACATGACTTCTATTTCCTTACATAGCCTCTTCAAATAATTGTGATCTTTGGTAGTGTAATATTTTTATTGTCCTTCAAACCTACCTTGTATGTCATCCTAGAGGTTGCATCCTTGGGTAGTCTTCTTTGACTTATTCTAGTAACAACTTTTATTGCAAACAAAACTTAACTTTTCACTCCTTCAAACAATGTATTTTTAAAACTACTATGTAACCTCAACCTTTTTATCTCTAGTGACATGCAATTCTATTTATCGAATAATAGCTAAAAAAATCAACTTCTTCAACACCTACAACTTCCTCCTAAATGGTTTATGATCTTTGATAGTGGATCTCTTCTTATATTCATAGCCATGAATTCCTTGTGGTTGTAGGAACATTGGAAATGGGTTCACAACAACATCACGTCAAGCAAAATGAATCCAATAAGATCAACCTCAAACTTATTGGAAAGGGTTGGGCACAGATTGAATTTACTTTACTTTTATCTGAATTGTTGCAACTAGATAAGAAAGATTAAAATGTAATAAATAGGGCTAATGATGCAAAATTGAGAGTGGCCAACATAAATAGAGAGTTTCATATAAGATATGCAAACATTGAGTATAGATTTGAAATGGTAATCATAAATAAACTTGTGAGTTAAATTTGAACCAAAAAGTGCCAGACAATGAGGTTAGGTGACCTAGTTGTGAAGGTGTCAGAAGTGGAAATTGGAAATAATTTTGGGATCAAAATATTCCTTGGTATATCCTCGTAAAATCTTGTCAAAAAAGTATTGGACAAAGTTCGGTAATTTCCATTGTCTAGGGCTTTTTCTTTTTTCTTCTTTAAAATTTGGTTATGCTCATCACAGTCTACAATATTTGTATTTCTTCTCTTCTAAACCTATCACCTACACATTCAAGAGGAAAATTATTCAAAGAAAATAGATTTCCATAGTCCATTCTAATCTTGTATGCAAGTTTCTGGATTAGATTGTGTGAGCAATTTTTTACCGTCAACGTTTTGAATCACGATTTGTGATTCATCATCAAGATGCAAGAGAGTTTAAGGAGTTGAAAGATACTGATATGTGGACCAAGACATCAATAAAAATAATTGTGAACACGAGGACCGAGGAGAAAAAAGGCCAAAAATAATAAACATAATAAATATAAAACCAAAAAATGAAGGACAAAGAGAGAAGACTAAAGAGCAATATGAAAAAATATGTATGTATGTATGTGCATTTACTTACATACCTACATACAACAATATATATAAATTCATAAATATGAATACAAAAAAAAGAAGTCAAACAACACAAAAACTACTACCAACCAAAAATGAAAAAATATAAAAGAGGAAAGGAAGTGACAAAAACTAATATGAATACTACAAAAAAAAGAGAATATATATATATATATATATATATATATATATATATATATATATATATATATATATATATATATATATATATATATATATATATATATATATATACATACATATACATATATATATATATATATATATATACATACATATATATATACACACACAAATATGTATGCATGTATGAGTGCGCGCACACACACACACACACACACACACACACACACACACACACACACACACACACACACACACACACCCGCACACATACACACAAATAAAAAGAGAGAGGAAGAAAGAGAGTACAATATAAAATAGAGAAGGGATAAAAATACATCACAATAAATAAAGAAAAAGAAAAAGAAAAAGAGAAGAAGAAGACCTAAAAAGGACTAAACAAACCAACAAGCAATGAAAGACCCAAAACAACAAAGAAATAAGAGATAACAAGAGGTCAATAAAAGCAATTATGTAAGAAAGAATGAACACACACACACACACAAAGTGTGTGTGTGTGTGTGTGAGAGAGAGAGAGAGAGAGAGAGCAATGAAAATGTTGGTGGGTATTTCTTTCCTTCTTCATTTTCATCTCTCTCTCTCTCTCTCTCTCTCTCTCTCTCTCTCTCTCTCTCTCTCTCTCTCTCTCTGTGTGTTTGTGTGTGTGTGTGGGGGGGTGTGTTCATTCTTTCTTACATACTTGCTTTTATTGACCTCTTGTTATCTCTTATTTCTTTGTTGTTTTGGGTCTTTCATTGCTTCTTAGTTTGTTCAATCCTTTTTAGGTCTTCTTCTTCTCTTTTTCCTTTTATTTTTCTTTATTTATTGTGATGTATTTTATTGTTGGTGGGATTTTTATTTCTCTATTTTATATTGTACTCTCTTTATCCCTCTCTCTTTTTCTGTGTGTGTGTGTGTGCGCGCTCATACATGCATACAAATATGTATAATATATTCACATACATACATATATACATACACACATATATCTATACACACATATACATACATATACACATATACATATATACATATTGTTAGGCCCAATATGGAAAGCTAATGTACTAAGAGGGGAGAGGTGAATCAGTACTTCAAAATCTTTTAACAACAATATCTTTACTACTATGCATAAAACAAAAACTGCTGCAACATAACATAAAGCTAAAACAAATAAATAACAATCATACATGATTCACTCCATAACTCATATATTTTGGTTACACAGAGACTCTTGGTTAGAGAGAAAAACTGCGGTGGGGATGGCACCCACAACTTCACTACTACAATAATAAAGAGTGCTCGGTTAGAGCTACATGTTTAGCTATTTCTGATAGCTTACCCTGTTAGGAGTATTAAGATCTTTAGATCTACCTTGCTAAAGGATTTTACAACACTTATTCTAAATGATGCACCTGATTAAAGGCTTTACAATTTATAGACTTTGTTAGAGTCTTTTACCCTGTTAAAGGTTTCTCTTACAACTTCAAAATATTACAATAAATCATTAAAAATATATGCAACTTTACATCTAGAATGTTATAGTAGATTCTATATGCTCATAATGAGATTACCTTGCTTATAGCATACCTCGGTAACCCATAAAGTAACTCGGTAAACCCTTCTGTTTACTCTATTCTTTGACTGTTCTCTAAAATCCTTCTCGGTGACCTCTGTGTCTCTGTAACAGTCATAACACTCAGTGCTTTCTTATGTATCACACATGTCTTGCTTCATACACCTCTATATCTCTCTCTCTGTCACTACATGTATATATTTGATCTTAATCCATGCTATATAAATAGATCTCTTATGTCAGTGATCTAATTCATTGCTTTGATCTTACAAACATGATTTATCGAATGAATAACCATACAAAATATTTCATTGGTTAAATGACCTCAAAATCATACACAATCCTTAAGTGCAATTTCCAATGTGATAATGGTTCTATGTTCCTCGATCTTGTAACATGTTTCCACATGTGTGTCTAGGTTCAATGAATCTGGTAAAATGTTTCACTCGGTGTATATCAACTTGGTGTGTCATTATTGTTGCTCAGTAGACATGGAATGATACTCGGTAGACAGCTCGGTGTATATTGGGCTCTATGAATACTTTCTTCTTTAACCGACTGTTCTGTGCATACCGACTGAATGTTTCGGTAGAGGTAACCGACTAGAGTATATAGAATGAATTTGGATATAAAACTAATGGCAACTTAATAAGTAGTAACAATCTCCCCTTTTGACATTAGTTGAGATGTTTGACAAAACTACTTTCAAAGTCATAGCTCAAAAATCTATATACTTGCAAAATTTGACTAAATAGACAGTATATACATTAGTCAATGAAATAGTATATTTAGATATACTCCCCTTATCACTATACTGTACATAACACTGATTTTGCATGCTCGGTGATCAATGTTCTGTGATAACTGCTCAGTTCACTGCTCTATTCTCTGTTCACTATCAAAATTTGAATACTCTATCCTGCTCTGCTCGGTATATACTCCCCCTATATACTACATTCCCTTGTATACTTTGATATGATACTCACTTCCCCTTTTTGACAAACATCAAGACTTAGTTACCATTCGATGGTGGCAACTGGTCAAAAATGGATTTTTACTTTGTCTTTACATCAGTAAGGGTGGCAGAGAGGGCATCCTTAACACTGTCCATAAGTGAATTATGATTTGTAATGTCAGCTAATAGTGAGATTAGGCCATCTAAGGTGCTTCCCTCTTGCTGAGTGGATAGGGAGGTAGCTTTGTTGATCTTTTCTTGGACATATGAAAGATGAGGAATGAATAATGTCTGAAGTGTCATTATGTCCATCCTTATCTTGTGCTCTTCATTCCTTAGTTCCAATTGTTGAGCCATGAGCTGTTGAAGCTTGGTATAAAAATTATGAATGGAATGTGGCTCAGTGGTCAACTTATTAGAGAGATTGGTGATCTCTTTCTCAATTGCTTCTTTTTTATTTTTGATGTCCTTAATGAATAGAGAAAATGTACAGAGTTTCTAAAATAAATAAAGAATGTTCTTGAGTTGAGGGGACAACTCAGCAATAAATTTTACAAGTTTAACTTTGCCAATGGCAATAGCTTTCTGTACCTCTTCAATCATTTTAGCAGTGAGCTCCTTGTCTTTTGACTTGCTCAAATATTCGGATGCATCTACTCCAGATGTCTCTATCTTGGTTAGGAGTTCATCCAGTTGAATGTGGATGGCTGCATCTTTGGTTACTGTAGCTTCAGGTAGCATATCGGCTAAGAGTGCTTTCACCTTTTGAAGTACTTTCTTTTTCTTTTGAATAGCCATTTGCTTCTCCTATTCGGCTTTGGCTTTGCATAGTTCACCGAATTCAATGAGTGCTTGCCCTTTTAATTTTGAAATATCAATATTGGGCAACACTATTGGTTTTGACAAATCTAATTTGAAACTATGCTTTTTCATCTTCTTTTCTTTACCTTTCATCGATTGGACTAAAACAATGGCTTGTGAGGCTTGATGACCCTCGGTAGGTTGCTTGATAGAGGCAACACTTTGGTCAGTTCCTTTAACCTCTGATGTAGCCTTTGTTGTGTCCTTCGATGCTTCAGTGCTTGGGGTCTCAGATGTAACATTTTCAGTGCTAGAAGGAGCTTGTGAAGACTGTTCCCCGGTGGCCTGAGAAGTAGTTTCTCCTTCTGTAGATTTGTGACCTTTTGTCCCTTGTTCAGTATCTTGAGGGGCCTCGGTTGTAGTAGACTAAGTAACCAGAGGATAGGGCTAAACTTGCTCCAAAACTGACTCATTGGATACCAGTTTGGCATATGCATTCCCTTCAATCATTTCCTATTCAGGTGCCTCGGTTTCCATGATATCCTCATCTACTTGTATAGTGTCAGCAGGGTCTTGCTCGGTAATATCAGGAACTTGCTCAGTGACACCAACTATTTCAACTTCAGCTTGTTCACCAGCATTCTTGATTTGAAATATTTCTTGCTATTTTTCCTTGGTCTCATTCTCTACATCCAAGTAAAGGCCATTCATCAATTTTAAAGCTCTTTGCTTGACTAGGAATTTTGTGTGGCATTTTTTTAGATGTTTGGTGATCTCATCTACCAACATGTCTGGGAAAAGATGTACCAGACTTCTTTCTCTCATCTGTTTCTCTAAGTCCATTGCATACTTCCACCTATTGTCAATATGCAAATATAATTCATTTGGAAGTGACTTAGATAATTCCAATGGAGCCAATCGGAATTTCAATAGTGTGCAGATGACAGCTTCTTCTATTTGTCTCTTTTCATCATCAGATCTGGATTCATACTTAACATATCTGAATGTTCCAAATCCACCATATTGCTTCAAATTAGCACAAAAATTTTCAACACTATGTACATTTACCTTTTTGCTCTTGACAATCTGAAATTTACTTGCATCTTCAGATTCAGTGTCACTAGACTCTTTGGTCAAAATGAGTCTCTGAGTAGATTTCTTATAGGTTTTTGTTACCTTGGGTGTGGCAACACTCTTTGTTTTCTTACTCGGTGAAGCTACAAATGCTCTTGTGTTAGGTCGCTTTGTTGGAGGAGTTGGTGATACTTTTGATGTATCTTGTTTCTTTCTTTTCAACACTTTTCCCTTAGGCAATTTGGTGCTCAGTGTTAATAGCTGCCTCTTGGGCTTCAGATTCCTCTTCGGTGATTACTATAGTGCCTTTGATAGGTGTGGAGGAAGAACCTTCTCCAAATTTCTCCTTTAATGTCTTAATCATCTTTGTTACCTTCCTTGTAGCTTTGGGTACTACAATGCTCATTTTTACTTTTTCCTTCACTTCCTCATATGTTCCATACCTCAGCTCGGTAGCATGCCTTTGTAATGTCAGAAAAGCATCTATTTGTTGTTGTGTGATGTCAAAATCAATCTCGTAACCCATAGGTGGTAAAGATTGATTTCTTGGTTCCACAACATTCACATAACAGTAATCAGTGTCCACTTCAAAACATATGTCATCCTTGTATTTCTCCACTAGCTTGGGTGGAATCCGGTACCTGTTATGCATCCTTTCCTGAAACTTGCTGAAATAATCATCCATAATATCATTAAAATTATCACCTAGCTTCTTGATGAAGTCATTGATTTGATGGGTGATTGATCGGTGTAGCTCCCAAACTACTTTACCGACTGATGGAAAGAATTTCTCAAAATAGAAAAACATGCATATTAACAGTGATCCAAACTTTAGTGAATTCATCGAATTGTTCTTCTTTGGCTTCCTTATGGTATTGAGATTCTCAAACAGGTTTTTCAACAATACCTCACATAAATCAATTTTCATGCCTTTCTTCACAATTTTATAAGCTAAGTCTACTAGTGCACAAGGTACACTGTTTTCCCTTGATGATTCGAAGAAACAATAACCTATTACTCTAATGGCAAACTTTAGCTCTGCATCAATGACATTATTCAGTTTTAGTCCTCTGCAATCTAATTCTACTCCAGTTAAACTGATCAATTCCTTCTGTGATATCATTTTCTAGGCTAGGGCATGATCATAAATAGGGTAACCGGTGATCAAATGAATGATTTCCTTAGTGATCTTAACGTTCGGTTGCTCTTCTAGCCACATGAAGTCATCATGAACTCTGCTCAGAACAAACTTGAACTACTGGGGTTTGAATACATGGGGATAGGTTAGGGCTTCAGTCAATCCCTTGATTCTGATGTGTTCATACTTGCTATCCATTTTACCATCGATGCACAACTCATCATATGTGTCTTTTATTTCAACATGACCTAGTTCTTCAACTTGACATTTGGTAAAGAATCTCACATCCTCGACTAATAAGACTCTATCCGGAATGAGTGAAAATGTAGTTTTGTCATCCGGTTTAGATGCAATTTTGGGAGTTAAAGAGTATTTCAGTAAGGGCTTTTCGATGTTTTCAACAACAATAGGATTCTGGATCTTAGGTGCCATTGCAGATTTCAGATAAATACTAGCAAAAGATCCTTAGGGTTTGAAGATTTTCAAACGGCAGACGCTTCACACTTAGCAGATAATAACAACTTGATATGATCGGTAAACCAACTTAACAATGCGTTGAGATTGATGTAAATACCTTGAATTTTGCTTAGGAGGTGGTTTGATTGCCTTTGATTCGCTTTGCTCTGCTTTCTTGAAAACTTGGTGAGTGAAAAATGACTACGTAAATGCTCTAAGTACACAATATGCCTTATCGGGTTTCGTGCAGGTTAGGTCAAAAACATTAAATGCATTTGGTTCCACTAAACCTTCTTTCCTTTTTGCGCTTTAACCGAGTAACCAGACTTCCTTCATTTATCGACTTGACAGGCTTCCTGTATTCACCGACGTGATAGGCTTCCTGTATAGTGCTCCAAAAGACTTTGATAGAATTTCAAACTTACTAATACATCTTAGTTATGCAGATTTTGAATTAAGTACATAATAAAATAGGAACTGTTAAGATTGTACCTTGAGAGAATGCAATGCCTTCATACCTTTACCGATTAATTTGGAATAGGTGCACCTAACTCGGTAGGTAAGGTGCTTTCTTCATTTGACACAATTTCCTTCTTTTTCTAAATCATCTGTAATTTGTCTTTTATTTCTTCAATGTCTCCTCTAGGTTGATCTCTGCAATCTCTAGCCAAGTGTCCAACTTTGTGACAATGAAAAGATGCCACACCAGGATTTCTCCATGATCTTCGGTTGTTCATTCTAAACCTTATAAAGCAGTTGGCACTTATATGTCCATATCTTCCACAACATTCACACCATATCCTTGTATTGTAATCCCATGGTACTGTAGAATATTGTCGGTAAGGATCTGTGTGAGTTCGGTAACCTCTAGCATTTGCTCGGTGTGCAGACCACATATAGTTCTTTTGCTTAAGCCAACACTTCTCGGTACTATGTCCATATCTATTGCAATTTTTACAAAACCCTTTGAATTTTGCCTTTTGATAATTGTTAATAGTCTTTGTCCTACATTGATTAGATGTGTGACCATATTTATTGCAATTGTAACAATAACCATTAGACTTAGTGACATTCGGTTGCTTACCTTTTTTGATTTGGCGCAAGTTAGCAATGTGACCTTGTTTTCCACAGTAGTTGCAAATAGGCTTCTTTCTTTTGATATTCTTCTTATTTCCAGCTTGCTTTGATGATTCTCCTCTCTCGGTTGTATGAATTCCCTTCTCGATAGAGTCTTTTCCTTTGTAACTGAGTCCTGCATCTTTGTTGGGTCTTCTTGTATTCAGTTTCTCATCCAACATCTTTGATGCTTCATAACTCTTCTTCAGTGTTTCCTTGGATTTCTTTTCTATTTCAAGTTCATCGGTCAACCTTGATACTTCAAGTTTCAATGCTTGATTCTCATCATCCTTCAGATTTGCTTCATGATGTGCATAACCTAATTGATCTGATAGATTTTGTTGAATCCCAGTCAACCTTGTGATTTCATCATTCTTTTCAGATACTAATGCTTCAAGTTGTTGTTTTTCTCTTTCTAGATCTCTTACTTTATCCTCAGCTATCCTCAATGCATCAAGATTCTCAGTCATTTGTGTGTTGAAATGTTCATGTCCTCTTTTCATTGCTTTTAGCTGATCAGTCAGTGCTTTGTTCTTTTCTTTCAATTGTCTAATCATCTCTTCAGTCTCTTTAGATATACTGTTCTCAGATGATGTTTCAATTTGTTCCACTAACTCTTGAGAGTCCTATAAATCATCAGATAATCTTCTTCTTACTTTCAATGATTTCTGCATTTGTCTTTGCATGTCTGCAATCACTTGATTAGCATGATCCAACTCTTCTTGTAGATACACAATTCTCCGAGATTGTTTATAGCCTTCCATTGATAAGATCTTTCTCTTTAGGTTGTTAAACCCTTTTCCAAGATTCACGCTCTGATACCAATTGTTAGGCCCAATATGGAAAGCTAATGTACTGAGAGGGGAGGGGTGAATCAGTACTTCAAAACCTTTTAACAACAATATCTTTACTGTTATGCATAAAACAAAAACTGTTGCAACATAACATAAAGCTAAAACAAATAAATAACAATCATACATGATTCACTCCATAACTCATATATTTTGGTTATGCGGAAACTCTTGGCACCGACAACTTCACTACTACAATAATAAAGAGTGCTTGGTTAGAGCTACATGTTTAGCTATTTCTGATAGCTTACCCTATTAGGAGTATTAAGATCTTTAGATCTACCTTGCTAAAGGATTTTACAACACTTATTCTAAATGATGCACCTGATTAAAGGCTTTACAATTTATAGACTTTGTTAGAGTCTTTTACCTTGTTAAAGGTTTCTCTTACACCTTCAAAATATTACAATAAATCATTACAAATATCTGCAACTTTACATATGGAATGTTATAGCAGATTCTATGTGCTCATAATGAGATTACCTTGCTTATAGCATACCTTGATAACCCATAAAGTAACTTGGTAAACCCTTCTATTTACTCTGTTCTTTGACTGTTCTCTAAAATCCTTCTCGATGACCTTTGTGTCTCTGTAACAGTCATAACACTCAGTGCTTTCTTATGTATCACACATGTCTTGCTTCATACACCTCTATATCTCTCTCTCTGTCACTACATGTATATATCTGATCTTAATCCATGTTGTATAAATAGATCTCTTATGTCGGTGATCTGATTCATTGCTTCGATCTTACAAACATGATTTATCGAATGAATAACCATACAAAATATTTCATTGGTTAAATAACCTCAAAATCATACACAATCCTTAAGTGCAATTTCCAATGTGATAACGGTTCTATGTTCCTTGATCTTGTAACATGTTTCCACATGTGTGTCTAGGTTCAATGAATCTGGTAAAACATTTCACTCAGTGTATATCAACTCGGTGTGTCATTATTGTTGCTTGGTAGACATGGAATGATACTCGGTAGACAGCTCAGTGTATATTGGGCTCTGTGAATACTTTCTTCTTTAACCAATTGTTCTGTGCATACCGACTGAATGTTTCGGTAGAGGTAACCGACTAGAGTATATAGAATGACTTTGGATATAAAACTAATGGCAACTTAATAAGTAGTAACACATATACATACATATACATATACATATATACATACATATACATACACATATATACACACACATGTGTGTATATATGTGTATATATGTGTATATATATGTGTATGTATATGTATGTATATGGGTATATGTATATGTATATGTATATGTATATGTATATGTATATGTATATGTATATGTATATGTATATGTATGTATATATACATACATATACATATATATGTATATGTATATGTATATGTATATGTATATGTATATGTATATGTACATATGTATATGTATGTATATATACATACATATACATATATACATAAATACATACATATATACAGATACATGGATATATATCTGTATGTATGTATATGTATGTATGCATACATATATGTATATAGATATGTATATATGTACATATATATACATACATATATATGTATGTATATAGATATGTACATAGATATATGTATGTATATAGATACATGTACATATATGTATGTATGTATGTGCATATATGTATGTCTATAGATATGTACATATGCACATATATATATATATATATATATATATATATATATATCTACATATATATATATATATGTACATATATATATATGTACATGTACATATATATATGTACATATATATATCTATATATATATATATATATATATATATGTAGATATATATATATATATATATATATATATATATATATATATACGTACATGTATATATATATGTACATACATATATATGTAGCATATGTTGGCATTTACATAAAGCTTGCATTAATGATATGTTATGATTGTCATTGATGTCAATTGAACCGGTAATGGCATTTATGATATTGTTGATATTGTTGTGTTGGTAAATAGATTTGTCACTGCGATCGTTTACCTTAAACTGACCCTGTTTAACCGATAAGCAGTGACAAACGTTCCAATAGTTGGAGAGATCATTCCATGAAACACGATATTCCTCTGTGTTTGAGAGGGGCATCTCCCTCGTATGATAGGGGTGTTTAGGATTTTTTCGTGTACTTTTAACCTGAAAGTACATGAAGGAGAAAACATAGAACTTAGACAAGATTAATAATAGAAACCCTACTAGAAGACATACGAACAGCAAGTAGGATTCCATAAATGATGACAATCATAGAGGGGTTACCACCAAAAAGGTTAGTCATGCAACAATGATGAAAGAAGTATAGTAAACCTCGACACACAAAGAGATAGGTTGCACTAGCACATACAAATCAAGATACCATGAAATGATGTGTTTCATCAATGGATTTTGCCAATACATAAAGGGATTACTAATTCAACATACAAGAAATTAGTAACAATAACTCATGAATACATTCAAGACACATGAACTCAATGCATTATTCATTATTCTTTTTGAAAATGTACAAGTTCAAAAACCCCTTAGTCAAAGGTATGAATATCAAAAGATCTCACTTTGTTTCTCTACAAAATTCTGCAGAGTTTTCCCCCTCTGTCAGAGTCTCCCCTTAACATTACAAATAGCCTTGTATTTATAGGCTTCCCAGAATAACCACCTTAATAACTAACTTTAATCCTAGGTTAATAACTAACTCTTTTCTGCGTGAATTTCAAAGAGTTAATAACTTACCCACTTATGCACAGAAAAAGTCAATTTCCTAACATTTGGTTACAATAAGCGACATAAGTCACTTTTTACAAAAAGAACAACTTGAAACTTTATGATTTTGATGAAAAACAAAGTAATAAGTTATGTTGAGGTACTTCTTTGTCTTCATCCACTTCATTTGGACTTTCAATATGTCTTTCCATTTGAAAGGAAAAGACAACCTTGAGGTTCTCCATAAGAATTTAAGGGATTGATTGTTGCAATACGCCCATGCATTGATAAAATGATCATTGACACGAAGAAATATTTGTCTACCAATAACCTGTCTTTGAGGAGATGCTCTCCAACCACCTCTACATCTACTAAGTATCTTCACTTGATTGTTATCACTTGAATTTATTCAAATCCTCAAAAGTTGGTGTTTGCCATCATTGAAAGTCTTAAGTTTTATTTGGAACAAATTTGATGTTCTTCACAATATAGAAAGTAGTGTTTCTTTAATGAATCCCTTTTCAAAGCATCCCACTTTCTCATTAAACCTCCATTCTAATATATAAGCAATTACAAGAAACTTGTTGAGATCTTCAATATTTAACCAAGGTAACATTGTGAGATGCCATGAGTATACAACACTTTGTGTACATGAATATAAGGCTCTCTTGATGAATTACTACACCATGCATTTATGATGGAATAATATTCCCATGCTAGACCTTTTGAAGATTTTTCAACTTTCCACTGCTCTTTCCAAATGTTCAATGCATTCATCTTTTAATCCTTTGACATTTTGCACAATAACTTCAACGTCTTCTTTGAAAACTTTCAAGCACCTTTTCAAATCTACACCATGAGACCACTAGACCACAATTTCTTTGAGGTATTATATCCAACGGTTTACGTGCCTTGACTACATTTTCATCTTTTGAAATATTGTAAACCCTTTTCATCAAATTGAATTTACATCTGCCATTTTGCATTTGCTAGATATTTTCTAAAGTCTTTGTTGCGAATCTCGCAAACATTGCATTCCGTGAGATTACATCTCTTTCGAGGCATTATGTCAAACACAACGTTCATGCTCTATTTCAAAGCTCCCATTTTGACAAAGGTAGAGAAGGATGTTGAGAAATAATTTGGCTTTCTACCCGCCAATTGCATTTGCTCTAAGTTTTAAATGTGTGAATCTTACAATCATCACATGTCATGAGATGACATCGATCTAAGGAACTTTGTCAAACATTTCACTTGCCTTGCAGTCGTTGCACACCATGAGATGTCGCCTATCTGAAGCATTATGTCAAACGGTTTGCTTGCCTTGCCTAAACTTCTACATTCTGCAGCATATGAAATTTTGTCAAACATGTCATGTCATGAGATGAAATCAATTTGAGGCATTCAATCAAACAATCTGCATGTGGCTGATATGCTTTAATGGATGTTAATACCCCATTTCAAAGTTTTTCATTATTTTTGACAAATCCATTTTGTGGATATCCTGCAATCATCGCATTTCATGAGACCACATTTATGTGATCAAAGCATACCATGAGATGACATTTCTTTGAAGAATTATGTCATACTGTTAGCGTGCCTTGTGCATTACCTATGCTCCCATGATGCATTCATGTCTGCCATGGTATATTGTCAACAGTTCATGTGCCACGTCAATGCTTCCATGGTTTGCATTTTCCAAGTGACATATTTCCTTGAGGTTGTTTGTCAAACAGTTAAACGCCTTGTCTATGCTTCCACTATTGCATTTCACGTGGTGTTTTGCCAAACACTCCATGTGCATTTTCTACGCCTCCACATTCTACCTTCACAACTACCAGAGCAGTTGCGACTACAACATCTTCTATCTTTGTGGTTTGAACTTGTGCATATCCTTCGATCATTGCATTTAATCAGACTATATTTCTTTAAGGCATTTTATCAAACACTTCCCTTGTCATGTCTGAGATTTCCATAATTTTCATTTGACTTGGCATTTTGTTAAAAAATCACGTGTTGTCTATACTCCATGATGTGCATTCATGACTTACTGAGCCGGTGCACCTTGACTAAGAAAATAATGACTTTAGAATGTTATGGTTTGTTTCATGTCACAAAACAATTTATAGTGTTGGTCTGCAGTCAATGAGACCATTCTTCTTTAACGCATTCTATCAATCAACTCACAAAACTCCTTGTTCTCCTTATCTAAGCCTTCCACATATCTGCATTTCATGACATGGGCATAAAATGTGTTCATTATACTTTGGTGGGTGTCAACATTATTTTCATACCTTCCATTTTGCTTTCATGTATCTAGAGCAGCTGCATTTTTAACATCTGGTGAAACCATTTATCTTCAGTGCATTTGATGAATGTTCATAACCTGCTACTTGAAGCTCTTTTTTTTAATTTTTAAAACTCTTATGGAAAAAGGTTAAGAATGCTCACTTTTTGAGCATTTCTAACCTTCTTGACAGAGTGGGACCCGCAAGGTTAAGATATGAGGTTAGAAATGCTCAAAAAGTGAGCATTTCTAACCTTTTGTGAAAGGTTAGAAATACGGGTTAGAAATGCTCAAAAAGTGAGCAATTTAACCTTTTTGACAAAAGGTTGAGAAATGAGGTTAAGAATGCTCAAAAAGTGAGCATTTCTAACCTTGTGCTTCAATGAGCTATCCTTTACACCTTGGAAACCATTTTTCATTGAGAATGAATCAAGGAAGAATGCAACCAATGTCTGAAGATGATTTTCTTATCGTAAATGACCAAACATATTGAAATAATTTAAAATATTAAATTATCATTTGAGAAATAATTTAAATATTTTAAATATATCGCTTTGGCTAAAGAAAAATGGCATAACTTTCAAACGGTAGGGAGTTAGGTCCTTAAATTTGAAACACGCATCAACGAAAGGGAAAAAGGTCCACACAATTATTTACACCTCATGATGAAGCCTTAAATGAGATATTTTAATCATTTGGGAGAAATAGACACCAAAAATTGAAAGTTTAAAATATGACAAAATATGAACTGGGTTCAGGTGAAAGTTGGCCACGTGATACAAAATGACGCTTAGATCCTGACTGTCAACTGATTTTCCTCAAATTGTGATAATTCTCAAAAATCTTCCATTTTCATATTTTGACTAGTAATGACCTTGGACAACACACTTCATTACCTACGCATACACCCATTGGACCTTCATTCAACACTGAGACTAATTTGAAGTTCAAATTTTAGGTAGGCCAAATATGGGTGCAACATATTGTTATTGATATTGTCTTGTAACTGGTAGGAAGAGTTTTATGGAAGATGTTGTAAACTGGTATATAAGTATGTGAGTTGAACTGGTAACCAATGTACAAGGTTAAACCATTTCTATGCAATGTAACTGGTAAACCCTACGAGTTGTTTTTTGTTAAACCCTAACCGATTAAGTTTGCTGAAACGGTTTTGTTTGTTTATTAATGGTTGAGCGGTAATTATGGTGACACGTGTGGTCATTGTGTGAAGATAAGTTCAGATTGTTTTGGCGCATTTGTTTGATTGTCTAGGGAAAGATCAAAGTGGATTGCATCTAATGCAAAGTGTGTGATGAGTTACAAGTCCGATGAAGCGGTGATCATGGAGCAGTTGAAGTTTCCTTGAAGAATGCATATAGATTGCTATGTAAATCCAACGGTCACACTTGAACCAATTTGTTTGCAATCTCTATGAGAGAATTAGGTTTTTGTTGTGTTACCGACCTAATTGATTTGTATTTAAGGTCGATGAAGTTGTTTTGTAAAAGTTGTTGGCAGAAATCAGTTGAGTGTGTGGTTTCCTAACCAGAGAATGGATCTGTAGTTTGAGTAAAGACAAATTGAAGCTTAAAAGGATCTGATCAAGCAAATGTAGTGCTATTTAGACAGATCAAGAAAAATCTATTGTCTTCTAACAATTACTACATAATTGAAATCCCCTAACCGGGTAAGTTCTAACAAGCTTGGTTACTTCTTAAATCCTCTAACAAGGTGGTCCATTAGCTTGGATTCTCAAATCCTCTACTGAGGTTACTCCTAACATGATATTTGCTTTTTATCAAGGCATTTATAAATCCCTTAACTGGGTGATTCCTAACAGGATCATTTCTTAACAGGACTTATTGTAAAAGCTTTAACAAGCTTGGCTCCTAACAGGGCGAACTTCAGAAGAGTTCATATAGCTATCTTGTGAGTCTCATCTCATCGTGGTTTTTACCTATTTGGGTTTTCCACGTATAAATATTTGTGTCATGTGGTGAATGTTTTTGTGGTTATGATCTTATTTGTTGATTTGATTAACTTCTGATAAGGTATGATTACTATAAGCATTGAGAGATGGAGTGTGTTGACATATGATTAAGCATTTGGATGTTTACAAGATTAAAGTTGTTTACTGTTAGGTTGCTATAACAGTTAACCGGTTGATGTTGAGTATTCTTATGAGTATTGATCTTGACAATGATATTCTATTGATAAGTTTACTTTGTGTGATTGAGTTTGAGTTTGGGAAGTTTGTATCAGTTTTTCAGTTTACCGATTCACCCCCCTCTCTCAATAGTCTAATGGATACTTATTCTTTCATCATACCATCAGTTGGTATCAGAGCTTCTCAGGTCCTCTTAATACTAAAAGCCTAACAGGTTGAGGAAAAGATCTTGTAGATCATGATGAAGAAGGAAGGTCTGAAGTTCAACAAAGATAACTATAGGATATGGAGCGACGGAATGAAGATTTACATTAAGAGTCTGGGAAGTCAGTATTGGGATCATGTAGAAACTCAATATGTTGCACCTACTAGAACTCTGACTGATGATCAGAAGAAAGAACAACAAAAAAATCATCAAGCATTGGAGGCTATTATCAGTTCCCTATCTAATGCTGAATATGTAGATGTTCATGGTCTTGAAACTGCATGTGAAGTATGGAAAACACTTGAAGAGATTTATAGTGGTGATGAACATGTTAAGATTGCTAAAGAGGAGAGCCTAAGAGGAAAATTTGATGACATGAAGATGTCTGAAGGTAAGAATATCTAGCAATATGGTCAAAGGATAAAAGAGATAGTTAGTGAAATAAAGAGTACGGGAGGGAAAGTGGAAGATGCCACAGTTATCAGTAAGGTACTGAGAACCCAGCTACCAGTCTACGCTATCCGAGTTGCAGCTATTCAGGAACTGAAGTCCATTGAAAAAACTAAGGTAACTCTTGACTCTATCATTGGCAAACTTATTTCTTTTGAATTAAATGGTTATGATGGTAGTGTACATAAATCAGAATCTGCATTCAGAGCTTTTGTCTCAAACCCATGTGTGAGAAAAAGTAGAGATACTTGCCATGGCTATGAATCTAGATCCAGCAGAGATGTTGATGATGAAGACGGCCTAGTGGAACTTGAAGCATTGTTGGTAAAATGACTGCCTAGAGGCACTGGGAAATACATAGGCAAACTACCTTTAAAATGTTTTGCATGCAACAAGATTGGTCATATAGCAGCTAATTGTCCTAATGGTGAAAATGAATACAAGAGAGACAAATTCAAGAAGTATAAGTGTAAAGGCAAGAGAGATTGTCTTATAGCGGTTGGCAATGGTATCAATGATGAAGAATCTAATGATGATGCTAGTGAAGATAGTGTGTTTGTATCTATTAAGGAAGAGATATCATATCAGAAGGCACTAGTGTCCATGATGGATAACTCTGATGATTGGATCATTGATAGTGGTTGTTCACATCATATGATCGGTGATCGAAGCAAATTTCTATCCTTGAAGGAATTTGATGGTAGTGTCATCAAATTTGGCAATGACTCACCCTATATGGGTAAAGGTACGTGAGTTATTTATCTTAATGGGAAGAGTAGTGCTGATGATGTCTATTGGGTTGAAGGTCTTAAGCACAATCTTTTGAGTGTGGCACAACTTAATGACAAAGGATACCCACTGGAGTTTAGAAATGGTATGTGCAAAATATTTGACAACAAAGGTAAATTGATTTCAACTGGGAAACAAACCAGAGGTAATCTATTTCATCTTAATCCTAAAGTTAGCAACTGTTTGATTGCAAAGATAGATGATAGCTTGCTTTGGCATAGAAGATTTTGTCATATAAACTTTGATAACATTGTTAAAGTGAGCAAGTCCAAGACAGTAAGAGGTCTGCCTCAACTAGACAAACTGGTTAATGCTCTTTACAAAGAATGTCAATTAGGAAAGATGACTTCTTCAACTTTCAAGAGCAAGTCCTTCTCAGCAGAGCACTTGTTATATTTGGTTCATACAAAGCTATGTGGACCAATAAGAACAAGAAGCATTCAAGGTGACAGATATTATATGATCTTCACTGATGATTGTTCAACGATGATGTGGGTCACATTCTTGAAGGATAAGAATGAAGCTTTTGGTAAGTTCAAGGCATTCAGGGCCTTAACTGAGAAAGAGAGTGACAAAAAGATAAAATGTCTAAGAACGGATCAAGGTGGTGAATTTACTTATGAGGAATTCACTAAGTATTGTGATGAGAATGGTATCAAATGGAAGCTTTTTGCACCAAGGACACCACAACAAAATGGTATTGCAGAGAGGAACAACCAGTCAGTGGTTGAAGCTTCTAGTTCAATGTGGATACAATGAGGTGTAGCAAAAACATTTTGGAAAGAAGTTGTAAGTACAAATGTCTACACAATGAATCGAGTTCTAGTGAAAAGAGGTAAGGACAAGACCCCTTATGAATATTGGTATGGAAGATCACCCGATGTTAGCTATTTTAAAATATTTGGTAGCAAATATTTTATTAAGAGAGGTGATTACATTAGCAAATTTGAAGCTAAGAGTGATGAAGGCATATTTCTTGGCTATTCCACCAAGAGTAAAGCCTACAAATGCTTCAACAACCGGACATAGAGAATTGTTGAGAGTGTTCATGTTCAAGTAGATGAATATCCTGAAGTCTCTGAAGGAACCAGTTCAGAGAAAAAGGATGAAGATCCTTGCATTTTGCTTTTGGAACCTGGAACTATTAAATCAGAAACCGGTAAAGCAAATTCTGATGCACTTGTCCAACTGGAACAAATAACTTCACAAGAAGATAATGAAGAAGTTGAACCTAAAGAGAATGATCATGTTATTCCTAGGTATGTGAGATTGAATCACAGTCCTAAACAGATTATTGGGGATAAGGATGCTGGAGTACTAACTAGAAGGAGAATAAGAGATAACTTTTGCATGATCTCCATCGTTGAACCAAGGAGTACTAAGGAGGCATTTGGTGATGATCATTGGGTTAAAGCTATGGAGGAGGAATTGGATCAAGTTGAGAAGAACAACACTTGGACCCTAGTACCCTGACCAGTAGACAAGAATGTTATAGGTACTAAATGGGTATTCAAAAACAAGTTAAATGAAGATGGTGTTTTAGTTCGCAACAAGGCAAGATTAGTCTGCAAGGGTTATACGCAAGAAGGAGAAGATTATGGCAAAAAATTTGCACCAGTAGAAAGACTGGAAGGTGTCATAACTTTACTTGCATTTCAGCCCATAAGAAATTCAAGGTATACCAAATGGATCTTAAGTCTGCATTTTTTAATGGGATGTTGGAAGAAGAGGTATACATAGAGCAGCCAGATGGTTGTGCTTTGACAGATGAGAAAGACATTGTATGGAGATTGCATAAAGCTTTGTATGGATTAAAGCAGGCACCCAGAGCATGGTATGAAAGGCTTCATACACATCTGATGAAGATAGGCTTTGCAAGAACCAGTGATGATAGTAATATTTAGCTCAAGTCTGAAGGAGATGAAATATTGGTCAATGAATTATTTGTTGATGATATTATTTTTGGAGGTAATGATGTCACAAGTAACAGTTTTGCAGATGAAATGAAAAATGAGTTTGAAATGTCTTTAGTAGGGGAAATAAAAAAAATCATAGGCTTGAAGATACAATAGATGAAGAATGGTTTTTTTCATTACACAATCTTAAGTATGTGAAAGAGGTTTTGAAGACTTTTGGCATGAGTGACTATAAACCAGTTGGAACACCAATGGTTGTAGGTTGTAAGTTGTCCAAGGAAGATGAATCTAAGTCTGTTGATGAAAAGGAATATAGGTCAATGATTGGAAAATTATATTATGTTGTTCACAACAGACCGGACATAGCCCATGTGGTTGGTATAGTTGCTAGATTCTAGAAGAATCCTAAGGAAGCACATCTGATAACAACCTAGATAGTTTTTAGACATCTGAAAGGTACTGTTGACTATGGATTATGGTATCCATATGGAGAAAACTTTGACTTGAAGGTGTACACAGATGCTGATTGGGCAGGAAATGTTGATGACCGAAAAAGAACTACCGATGGAGAATTCTTTCTAGGAGGAAGGCTTGTTTCATGGAGTAGTAAAAAGCAGAGTTGTACTTCACAATCTACTATTGAAGCTGAGTATGTTGCAGCTTATATGAATTGCACACAAGCTATTTGGATGAGGCACATTTTGGAAGTTTTAAGATGAAAATCTCATAACCTATAAAGATTTTATGTGATAATACAAGTGCCATAAATATTTCTGAGAATCCTGTTTTGCACACACAAACCAAGCACATTGAATTGAATTATCACTTTTTGAGGGAAAAAGTTCAAAGTAAAGATGTTATCTTAGAGCATGTTTCTACCAAGGAGCAGCTTGCAGATATCTTTACCAAATATCTGCCTAAGACTACATTTGAGTGTCTTATATGTCAACTAGGGTTTGTACCCTTTCATGAAGTTAGTTGAGCATGATGCTAATTGCATTAGTCCCTGAATCACTTGTAAAATCTTAGAAGGATTGATGTTAAAGTGGATGTATTCCACAGGGGGAGCATCAAGTTGCAGCATGTTGTTGATGCATAGTGAAATTTTGATATTACATGTTTTACTTTAAATTTGGCATTGTTGTCAAAGGGGGAGAAGAATTATGTGATTGAGGAAAAGAATTATGTGATTGGCAAAGGGAAACTAACGACAGGCTGAAGACAGACAGAGCATGGTGAATACTTGGTAATGTAAACCAAGATTCCTATTCACCATTCACAACAGCAATCAGAGGTATTGATATTTGTATTGCCATCAATGCCAAAGGGGGAGATTGTTGGCATTTGTATAAAGATTGCATTAATGATATGTTATGATTGTCATTGATGTCAATTGAACCGGTAATGGTATTTATGATATCGTTGATATTGTTGTTATTGATATTGTCTTGTAACCGATAGGAAGAGCTTTATGGAAGATGTTGTAAACCAGTATATAAGTATGTGAGTTGAACCGGTAACTGGTGTATAAGGTTAAACCCTTTCTATGCATCGTAACCGGTAAACCCTACCAGTTGATTTTTGTTAAACCCTAACCAATTAAGTTTGTTGAAATGGTTATGTTGGTGTATTAATGGTTGAGCGGTAATGATGGTGACATGTGTGGTCATTGTATGAAGATAAGTTCAGATTGTTTTGGTGTGTTTGTTTGATTGTCTAGGGAATGGGCAAAGTGGATTGCATCTAATGCAAAGCACGTAATGAGTTACAAGTCCAATGAAGTGGTGATCATGGAGCGGTTGGAATTTTCTTGAAGAATGTGTACATATTGCTATGTAAATCCAATGGTCACACTTGAACCGATTTGTTTGTAATCTCTATGAGAGAATTAGGTTTTTGTTGTGTTACCGACCTAATTGATTTGTATTTAAGGTCGATGAAGTTTTGTAAAAGTTGTTGGAAGAAATCAATTGAGTGTGTGGTTTCCTAACTAGAGAATGGACCTGTAGTTTGAGTAAAGGCGGATTGAAGCTTAAAAGGATCTGATCAAGCAAATGTAGTGCAGATCAATAAAAACTTGTTGTCTTCTAACAATTATAGCAAAATTGAAATCCCCTAACCAGGTAAGCTCTAACAAGCTTGGTTACTTCTTAAATCCTCTAACAAGGTGGTCCATTAGCTTGGATTCTCAAATCCTCTACCGAGGTTACTCCTAACAGGGTATTTTCTTTTTATCAAGGCATTTGTAAATCCCTTAACCGGGCAATTCCTAACAGGATCAGTTATTAACAGGACTTATTATAAAAGCTTTTACAGGCTTGGCTCCTAACAGGGCTAACTTCAGAAGAGTTCAGATAGCTATCTTGTGAGTCTCATCTCAGCGTGGCTTTTACCTATTTGGGTTTTCCACATATAAACATTTCTGTCATGTGGTGAATGTTTTTGTGGTTATGATCTTATTTGTTGATTTGATTAACTTCTGATAAGGCATGATTACTAGAAGCATTGAGAGATCGAGTGTGTTGACATATGATTAAGCATTTGGATGTTTACAAGATTAAAGTTGTTTACTGTTAAGTTTCTATAACAGTTAACCGGTTGATGTTGAGTATTCTTATGAGTATTGATCTTGACAGTGATATTCTATTGATAAGTTTACTTTGTGTGATAGAATGTGAGTTTGGGAAGTTTGTATTAGTTTTTCAATTTACTGATTCACCCTCCCTCCTCCCCCCCTCTCAGTAATCTACCAGATACTTATTCTTTCATCATACCATCGGTATATATATGTGTGTGTGTGTGTGTGTGTGTGTGTGTGTGTGTGTGTGTACATACATATACATGTACATGTACATGTACATACATATATATATACATATATGTATGTCTACTATATACATATATATATATATATATATATATATATATATATATATATATATATGTCTACATATATATATACATATGTATATGTGTATGTGTGTGTGTGTGTGTGTGTGTGGACACCTAAAATTATCCAGTCTAATTAAATAAATATTTTATTTATTTAATTACTTTAGCCTAATTCTTCTATTAATTAAATAAATCTTTATTTATTTAATTCATTCATTTATCCTCTTCTAGCCTTATTTCTCATTTAAATAAATACATTTATTTATTTAAATTACCCTTTTCCTAAATTAAATAAATATTTTTTTTATTTAATTGATCCCACTTCTTCTATTAATTAAATAGATCTTTATTTATTTAATTAATTCATTAACCTTATCCACCCATGACACATGTCATTCATCTCTTAATTCATACACTACCTACCCCTTTCATTACTTTATTATTTTCTTTATCTACCCTCTAATCATAGCCAACCTCTTTTACACCTCTCAATCTTATCCTTCCATTTCTTATAGTGTCTTCTATATAAGGAGATGATTCCTTCATTATCAAACCCCACTTACAACTCGACTACACTACGCTTTTGAACTTTCATATGCGATCTTACTTGCAACCACACTTCCGTTCTTTGTTGAGCTCTTGTGCACATATAAAACCTGAGAGTAAATATATCAAGCAAGATCAATGGAGATAGGAAGAATGGAGATTAAAACCCTATTGAACATGTGATGGTATAATCTTTGTGATTTTATTTGATTTGCATTGTCTTAGGTAATCTTCATATGTTATGGTGGATCTTTGTTGTTGTTAGGCTAGGGTTTTGTGGTTGAATCCATTTTGTCTTTCAATATTGTTGTTATCCATTTTCACCGTAAACATTTTGGCACACACCGTGGGACATGGATTTTTGTTAGATATGTGTTTTTTTGCAGGTTTTTCTAACCCTATATTGCTATTTTGTAAAACAATTTGGAGAATAACCTTGTGCAGCTAGGGTTTTGGACACAAAATCGAGATCTTGGAGATATTTGATCCTATCTTACAAACAGCTTAGAATTTTTGCACCAAATTGTGTTTGTAGGTTGAAGACAATATTAAGAGCTTTCAGTCCAAAATTCAGAATGTTTGGAGCACATTTGCATTTTCCATGATTTTTTTATGCTTTTTCATAAAAAAAAAATTTGAGAGCAAATTAGCGAATTTTTCAGATTTTCTTACCTTTTTGGAAATCTCTCATAATTATACACAGGATCTGTTCTTTGTGATTTTAATTTTGATGAAAAATATTTCCCTAAAAATCGGATCTTTAAAAATTAGGGTTTTTTCTTATTTTGATCAGATCTCACAAACGGCTTCGAATTTTGACATCAAATTTTGTTTGCAAGTCAGGAAAATTATCAAAAGTGTTCAGTAAAAATTTCAGATTTTTTGGATCGAACTTTCATTTTATATGAATTTTTTATGATTTTTCATAAAAAATTAATTTTGAGAGAAAATTAGCGAATTTTTAGGATTTTCTTACATTTTTGGAAATCTCTCAGAATTATACATAGGATTTGTTCTTTATGATTTTAAATTTGATGCAAGATCATTCCTCAAAAATCGGATCTTTGAAAATTAGGGTTTTGCATTATTTTACTCATATCTCACAAACTGCTTGGATTTGTTGCAGAAATTTTTTTATGCAAGTTTGGAAGACCATCAGGACTGTCCAGTAAAAATTTCAGATTTTTGGATCGATTTTGCATTTTATATGAATTTTTTATGATTTTTTATAAAAAATTAATTTTTTGAGCAAATTAGCAAATATTTTGGATTTTCTTACATTTCTAGAAATATCTTGAAATTTTACAGGTGGTCTTTTTTTTAATGATGAATCAGATCTTTGAATTGGTCAACAAAACGCATTGTTGAAGGCCCCTATTTCACAAAGTCTTTTGGATCTAAAATTTACCTAACTTGTGTGCTTGCAGGAAGGGGTGATCATTTGAAACAATCCAAACTACTAATAAATCTTTGTTGTAGGACCTTGACAAGGATTTTATTTTGATCTTTATTATGCCTTGTTTTCATATATTATCAAACACTTCAATTGGTGCACTAAAATTGAACCAGTGTCTTTTGTGTCTTGGGCAATAGGCTCTTTTTGTTTCATCTTTAGAGGGCCTGTCTCCCCGTGTGGTCATTAGGACTACTAGTGAGGAGAGAACGACCCAAGTGGTAGCGAGGAAAAGTCATCCTCTTCCAAACCACTATAAAGAACTATATTCATGGTGAAAACTATGGATAACGTGTGTTGATTAGTTCATACTGACACTATGTCTCCCCATAAACCCATTTGATCAAATTTATTTGATCAGTTGTAGGGCGTAACCCCTACCGGCTGGGAGCCTTCTGTATTTATAGAGCTGAAAGTGTTGCATATATGGCCACACGAGCGGATGCCCTTACTAGTACCTTTTTGTTTTAGAAGCCAAAATCCTTCTAGTTGTTGGGGCAGGAGGTCAGACCTCTGGAGCAACCCACACACATACGATTCTTAGTAGAGATACAAAGTTCGTCACTGGGAGTTTTCGTGGGGATTGATGCTTGGATGCCCCGAGAAGTGAGTGTCAAGGGTGGAGCTAGTGGGGTCAAGCATATAAGTATCCACTCTGAATAGCATAGCCTCAGAGGAAACTCCATGTGGGATCAACAACTATTGTCCTGGCCAACCATAAGAATTGTGCTTGTCTTATTTTGAACAATCAAACATTCAAGATCAAACATCATAACATTGTGTCTTTTGTGTCTTCAAGTGTATGCCAAACAATTTTACATCAAACAACACACTTTCTTTGAGTCATTTTGAGTCTAAACACTTGCAAACATTAAGTCTTCATCAACATTGTGTCCTCTTGTCACAGAAATACAGTCAAAATTTCGGATTGGGTCACAACAAAACAACTTCACAAATTGGAAAAATTTACAATCCAACAAACAAGAGCAATCGGTTTCAGAATTCTTCAGCTTCCTAAGTTATTTCTCTAGATTTTCATATAGCATTCAACCTGTCTTTGGGTCTCACAAAGTCTATCATTTATTTACACCTTGCATTACATTCACATTTTTCTAAACTTGAGTCAAAAGGTCACTTGCTTGTCCTCATCATACTTTGTCAACACATTACACCAACAACATTTTGCTAAGTGGTCCCTCATCAAGGTCTATCACCTTTGGGTCTCATTTGGTCTTACTTAGAGTCAAGGTCAACTTATCTCATCAAGAGAAACTATCATCTCTTTGGAAGTCACACCTACTCTACTACATACATACTTGGTCTTACACTTTGGACATTGAAAGTAAACCTCAGATTCATTTACATTCCATCCAACTCTTGGTCTTCCATACTCTTTTTGTTTTCATCTAGTCTCACACATTTTGGTCAATACCTAGTTCATGGTTGAAACCCGTTCCCAAAAATCTAGGAGAGAAACTAAAGAGGCTCAAGAGTCTGTAAACATGAGTTCTTATGAGTATGACAATGATATCTTTTTCAATTTTGATCATACTACATTACCCGACATGGATGCCTATAGAAACATTCCAAATATTGAGAACATGGACACTATAAACAACAATGATACACACAATGACAATATGGACAACTTTTCCATGCATTCAGCTAAAGTGGAAGACTCCATTATGGATCCTTGTTTTAATCAATTGATTGAAGAAACAATGAGGAGAGATAGACAATATTTCTTACAAGTGATGGCACAAAGTGGGTCTAAGATCCCTCATGATTTTGACATGTCTCAAATAATGGAACATTGACCTTTGCAACAACCTCACCTCAACATGGATCAAAGGATGCCTAATAGTGGAGGCAATAGAGGACCACATATGGTGCCTGAATCACCATCATCTTTGTTTCAAAAACCAGAGGTCCCATACACACAAGGTCAAGCATATGATACTCACCTTCGCAGACCATTATGGAGGTCTTATGCAGAAAAATATACTCAATCACATACCAATGCTAAGGACCAACCACCAAAGCAATTGGATATCAATAAGCATGATCAAAATTTGGACACAAGGAAACCCCATGTCAAATTTGGGGGCAACACATTAGAACAAACTCATGACATGCATGTAGAGTATGGTATATATGGACAAAACAGATATTCCATTCCTCATCATGAATCTATACCAAGTGGTCCATATACGCAACATCATTATAGACCTCCTCCATATGAACATGTGTATGATCAATATCATCCATATATGTAGTATGCTCCTCCTCCACCCGGTGGTTTAGGCATGGGGTATGGTCCAAGAAGTCAGTCTCCACCTAAGAACAATTTGGAACAGCAAATTAAGGACTTACAAAAAAAAATGGAGGACATAAATACACCGAATCCAGCTTACACAATGAGAGACATATGTCCCTATCCATTTGATAAAAGCATTCCAATGCCTCCATTTCCTACACACTTTTTGACACCTAAGTTTGATAAGTACAGAGGAAAAGGTGATCCTAAGGCACATATAAGACAATTTTTCACAGCTTGCATTGGGGTAGCAGCAGAAGAGACATATTTGATGAGATTATTCCCACAAAGCTTAGGTGATCAAGCTATGGAATGGTTCTCCCAACTTCCACCTAGTATTAAGTCATGGGGTGACTTAGCAGAGGCATTTATCCAACATTTCTCATACAACATAGAGACAGACATATCAGTCACTACTTTTTGCAACACCAAGTAAAAGGATGGAGAATCTTTTTCATCATTTTTACAAAGATGGAGGAATCTAGCCAGCAGATGCTCTTGTGAAATTCCACAAAAACAAATGGTAGAGATGTTCACACAAAATGTTAACAAATACATTGGTTATGATCTAAGAAAAACTTGTTTGTCCACCTTCCAGGATGTCATTGAGAAAGGCTTAGCAATAGAGAAAGTCTTAATTGAACAAGTCATCATCAAAATATTCAAAGAAAACAAAGAGGACTATAAAGGAAAAGACAAGCCAAGATTTTGGAATAAAAACAAGAACACGATTAATGATGGTGTTGTTGATTCCAATACAGTGCGACCCAAAATCATTTTTTTCGGATCAAGCTCTACAAACAATCAGGTGAATACTCAAACAACTTCCAAATCTCAACAGAAGTACACCCCATTGGGAGAACCACTTGAGTCAGTTTTCAAAAAGCTAGTGGCAAACAAGATAATCACAATTCTGAATCTACCTCCATATGAGCCAAAGGTTAAACCAAATTGGTGGAATGATGATGAGTATTGTGAATTTCACAAAAGCAAGGGTCATAAAACAGGAAATTGCCATCGACTGAAGAACATCATACAAGATCTCATTGATAGAGGTGACATTGAGATTGAAGGACACTCATCCAATCAAGAACATGAGATGTTTAAGGAACCATTCCCAAAACATGACAAGGGAAAAGCTAAAGCCACAAATGAGCAGACTAACTATACCAGAGCATCTTATAACTATGATTCAACTGTCAATCACATTTCAATGGACAATTATGTCTCTACCATTATCATCAAGGATAAAACGCTAGAGAATTCTACCCAAAGACCCAAGATTGTCCTAAAAGGCATTGGATCTTCTTCCGAACCTACCTCTGAATGTAATGTTACAACTCGTCGAGGTAAATTCACCTTGCAAGGTGCTTCAGCTAAAAACACTGCTTCCTCATCAACCAAGCCTAAGTATGACCTTGTAGAACAGTTGGGGAATACACCCGCGCTTATCTCAATCCTTGAGCTCTTACGCATATCCCCTACACATAAAGCCATTCTTGACAAAATCTTGAGAGACATTGTTGTTCCTACTGATCTGAACATGGACCAGTTTCAAGCCATGGTGGGATACCTTTCCATTCCACACTCCCTTACATTCATAGAAGCCGATGACACCTCCGTAAGTCAACCACATAATGCACCTTTACACATTGAAGCCTTCCTACACAAACATTGAATAAAATGAGTTCTAATAGATGGAGGAGCAGGTCTGAACATTTGTAAATTGAGCACTATTAAACAATTGGGATATTCTGACAAAGCTGTAAATTCTACAAACAAAATTACCATCAAAGCATATGATGATGAAGAGCGTTCATCCAAGGAAACAATCACCTTACCTCTCAGAGTTGGGCCAATTACTAAGTATGTGGTTTGTCAAGTCCTTGATCTTGATCTCACATACAATATATTGCTAGGATGTCCATGGATTCATGAGATGAGCGCAGTCCCATCTACATATCATCGATGTATCAAGTTTCTTCACAATGGAGTTGAAATAACAGTCAAAGCTGACCCAAATCCATTCATATATTGCAACAATTTGCGACCTAGATCAGAAATAACAATCCTAGTCAATCGAGAAGTTGTTCCATCTTCAGCATATGTGGATCCAGAATCCTTAAAAGCTTCCACATCAAAACAAACAGAGATCAAAGAAAAGTTCAAGTTTAAAGACATGGGATGTGGTGAGTATATCTTTCATGTTGATCAACTCCCACTATCTCCTAAGGTATTCAGTCAATAGGAACAACCTACAAACAATTTGCAATGCCAAGGAATTGGGTGTGAACCACCTAGTGTTGTGGCTACTAAGTCTAAATGCAAATCTCCTCTAGTGGGGCAAGCAACTCTTGATATCAATAGTCCTAATAGTGGTTCCAGCGAAGAATCTATTGAGTGTATCGCCAACCCTCTTGAGAAATCACATAGCCTTACCATTTCATCCACTCATTCCATTTCTACTCCTCTCCCAGACCTGGATCAACAAGAATTACAAAAGCCCTTACTAATTGGGGATGAAAAATTAAGATTTGAAAAGAAAAAACTAAAAGTCAAAACTAAAGAGAAGTCCTTTAGTCCAAATCATAATCAAAAGCTACTGGACTCTGCAAAAATCAAAGTCAAGGATAAAAATCCTATGAAGAAAAAAGAGAAAGAGTTGATCTCCCCTAATACCAAAATGACTGGGGGCAAAAGTTCTAAAATTTCAAGTCAAAAAGCATACTTGTTGATCCTAAGTCTCCATCATGCTATCCTACTTTTACTTCTTTTCACAATCATAAGCCTTCATCACTCATCTACTTGTTCCACACATCCTTTCCCTTCTGGCAATACATCATGGACCTTTAATGGAGCTTCCTTGAAGGACTTTGTTATCAAGGATGCCCAAACTTCTTCAGGTGACACGCATACGGGCCTGTGTAGTCCACACACTAGTAATTCTATTTCAGTTCCTTCATCAAGGAAGACAGTCACTCGAGATACACATTATTCAGTCAAGGAACGTTGCAGTTACAATCATAAGGTTAAGCCTCGCACATTTGAGGTAGGTGACTTAGTTCTCAGAGAAAATCCTAAAAATCAGCAAGACAAAGAGAAGAAGGGAAAGTTCGAACCAAATTGGCTTGGTCCTTACATCATTACAATAACCTATGGATCCGGTGCATATCAGCTCTCAACTCCAAATGGTGAACCTTTAGAGGATCCTATCAACAACATGCACCTTCGCAGGTTTTACACATAGCTCTTCAAAGTATCCTAATTCAAAAAAAAAAAAATCAAAATACAAAAAAAAATCATAAAATAAATAAAAAACCGTTACTTGGTGAAAACCTAGCAAACAAGCACCTTGTGACACAAAAAAATTGAAAAAAGTAAAAACAGAAAAACATTTTGTCCAACGGTGAAAACCACTTCGGTGGCGCCCTGGGCAAGTACCATGGTGAAAACTGGGTCACCAGCGCCATGTGTAGAGACATTGCTCCTCCCTCCTTCAAGATTCCATTTCATCCTTCACTTTGCACACACTCACAGCCTATCCATTCATAATAAACTTACACATTCCCATCATGGCTTGTTATTGATCTACCCAAGATTGGTTCGCCATTGATAATAAACATTCCTTTTCATCCCTTTCCATCCATAATAAATCAGCTCCTATCTGTGGCTAAGGCAAATCCTATGTCTAGTGATGGGTGTGGAACTGAGAGCATCACACATTCTAAGGAGTACAGTTTCTTCCAATTTTCTTCAGTCTATCCACGCACAATCCGCAATAAAGTTATGTCTTCTTTGCAATAAAGTATCAGTTTCATGGATTCAGTCAGTTTCAGATGAGACACAGCAACAACAATGGACTTCAACATATCAAATATTTCAACAGACTTAGACAATATTATGGTTCAATGCTATGTATCCTTTTGTGAAAGTAAACATTGTGACCACAATCAAATAAGACTTATACAAGTGACAAGAGACAATAAACTTGAGGACTATAGTGGATGTTGGTGTCGAGTCTTGGTTTTATTTTGATTTTATCTTTTGGTGACATGTCTTTTAGCTTTTCCAGGATGTCTTTGACTAGAGATTCTATCTCCAGGATGTCTTTGACTAGAAAGGTGAGGATGGGTTATCGTCACCTATTTTTCTTTGTTGTCTGTGGACTGTCTCTTAGTAATGCTATGACTTGTCCAAGGATATGAGGACACTGTGAGTCTAATATGAACTGGGGCATTCCTTGTTTGTGACTGTCTTATCTCCATGCAAACAGGTACAATGACTTTCTAGGTTGAACACATGCCTCGATTGTCATAACCTACTTGCCATAATAAAGCTCAATGATGATAACGCACAAGAAGCTCTTTCACTTTCATATCTTCTATTTTCCATCTCCCTTTCTTGATTGACTTCCATCGTCCTTCTTGAGTCCGTGTAGCCTGCTATCACATGACTGAGTATAATGACACGCCAAAAATATTTGCATTTCATGTAGTTTGCACCTGCATTATCACATATTAAGCATTTCATACATACATACAGATATCACAATTGCATCACATCCTGCACACAACACATGTTAGCACATTTTACATCTTCATCATGTAAATAATCATTTGCATTATCATATTCATCTGCATTCCATACATTCACATTTCGCATATACATAACATTTAAAAACATAAAATAACAAAAATATTGCATTTCATCATGTACATATTTGCATCCATGTCATAACCATCACATAGAAACATACATCATGAAACATCTCATCACATAGGTACACATGCATATAGCTACCGCAAAGATGAATCTCATATATATATATAATCATAAGTGTCATGATATAATGATGTCAAAATCATATGGCTACAATCACCCGAAGGTGTCATCATACAAAATAGTACAAGACTGATACACAGGAACCCACTGATCACTCCTACCAGAACTCCCAGTAGCAAGAATCTCGTCCATGTCATGGTATCCCAAGCCACGTGCCCAGCCCTCATCTCTAGTCCTGGATCCTGAAACACTCATCTCAGGGCATCCCTGTCTCCGTCTCAATCATAGGGAATCAACTCCCCATCGATCAGTATCCTCAGAATCCTATATACATCCTCTAAGGTAACTATCATTTCACCCATTGGCAAATTAAACGTGCAAGTCTTTGAGTGCCATCTCTCAGCCAGTGCAGTCAACAACCCCATGTTTGCCCGAAACTCAAGCACATACAGAATAAACCTCAAACCCATAACCTCAATGGCAGCTCGATCCTCAAATGTCAGCTCCGGTCATAACCTCTGAGTTGACAGGAATCTCTCCCATGACTTCAACATAGGTAGGTACTCCTGCAGTCAAACAAAACAGTTGTGTCAGTCAAAGTGGCATTCCCTGTTCATCACAAAATGTTGCTCTTTATCCTAAGTGATTATGATACTCTATCTTAGTGACACTCATTGTTCATCACAAAGTGTTGCTTCTATCCTAATGGCACTCACCGTTCATCACAAAGTGTTGCTTCTATCCTAGTGGTACTCCCTGTTCATCACAAAGTACTACGTGTTTTGCACTCCCTATTCATCACAAAGTGCTGCTCATATTTGCACTCCCTGTTCATCACAAAGTGCTGCTCTTTTTTTAGTATTCCCTGTTCATCACAAAGTACTATGTCTTGGTACTCACTGTTCATCACAAAGTGCCTTGATCTATCCTATCCTAGGGCCTCTGCTTGAGTGTATCCTCTTCAATAGTTTCCTAATTGGCAACGTATGTCAATCCTAGCCCTATCTGCT